>NC_136429.1:491620532-494120532 GCF_052849685.1 Lactuca virosa
GCGAATCGAGACTTGGGCTCCGGGTTTGGGCTCCAGGTTTTGGGCTCCGAATTTGGGCTCATTCCGAGTTTTGTTTCTTTTAGTTTTTTTTTCTTTTTTTTTCTTTTGCAAATTAAATTAAATTAAATTAATTTAATTAATATAAATTATTTAGAAATTAAATAATTAATTCCCAATAATTTATTTTAATTAAACCTCATTAATTAATTTAAATTCTTTTTTTTATATTTTTATTTTGTTTTCTCGTCTTTCCAACGCGGCTATTTTTGAATTCTTTGACTTTTTGATCTCGTTTTTCTTCGTGTAATTTCTTTCACTTCTTTTTGCGGATTTTTGCACATTTTCTTCTCCTTTTTCTCCAGAAATGATTTTTAGCTGTAAAATGGAATTTCAAACTTTATAAGTACCTTTTATCTTAAACCATACCAAAATATAGCTAAAAATACATAAATATCGCTCGAAATATATGTATAATTATTGCGATATCAAGTATTTTGTGGGAAGTCTGCGGACAGGGTTCCATAGGATGGTTATTCAGCATTGTCAGGACTCAGTGGTCTTAGCAACCGTTCGTGACTGACGGACGAAAACGCCAATGGAAGGGGTTCGTTGTCGAGGTATTACTTGGAGCACTATCTTTTTGTCTTCAGGACATGAGTGTGGGATCGTTCAAGCATTAGTGGCTGACGGTTTCAATGGGATTCAGGAAGTGTTCATCTGGTTCTTAGAAGTGTGTGATCAATTGGGACTAACTAGCAATGGAGCACTAGTGGGAAAGAGTTGGTTGTCATCGAATCGATCGTTGGAAAGTGAGAAGGATTGAGAATCCTCCAATTTTCATGTATTATGAAGGCTTAGTCGAATCTAAGTGGGGGAGTGTTACCCCGAGATGCGGAAGTGGGAGAGGTTTTGAAACGGGGATAAGTTTCACAACCCGACAGGGAGAATAGAGGCCCTAGTGGCTGCTTGGTTTGAGGGTTGTGTTGATTGGGGGTTCGGCAAAACCCCCCACCATAAGAACAAGTCTTCTGGGTGCTTGATAACAGAAGTTGGGGAACCAGGTTAGAGTTCTAGTCAAGAATCGAGTTCAGTTCGAGTATTCGGCCGAGGGTGTGCTCGACTCTGAGGGTTTTTGGATTGATAGATTGAGGGTTTTGTTAGCTGCCAGGGCTCAACAATACATTCAGTACGGGAGTGCGGGTTATTTAGCGTGTGTTGTAGGCACGCGGGTCAGGGAACAGACCACAGATTTCCAAGAGGGTGGACGATCGACATGAGGCCTAGGGTTAGGCTGGGGATATAGTCCACAGAGTAGATCAGGAGTTCGAAGCCCCAAGTGGGTGAGAACAGGATGCATGGAAGAGAGCAACGGGAGGGGTGGTCCAGGGAGATGCTCAATAGTTTAGAGCGGTCCAGATAGACTAAAGGCCGGTGGGTCGTACCAGTCAGACCGAAGGCTCGGAGAATGGTCCAGACAGGCTGAAGGCCCAGAGAGGCGGTCCAGACATGTTGAAGGTTTTGAGAGTGGTCCAGATAGACTGAAGGCCTGGTAGGGCGGTCCAGTCATGCTGAAAACTTTGTATATGTTTGTAGATCTATGTTCGGGTATTGAATAGGCTGTTATGCTATAGCAATCAATAGGTCTGTTCCAAGTATTGAACATGCTGCTGGAGTAGGCTGAGGACTCTGGTGTATTTTGGTTGATCGGAAGTTGTTATTAGTGGTCGGACGGAGTTTAAAGAATCTTGGTGATCTCATCGGTTCGGAGTGTCTCCGAGGTTTCATCTTCTTGGATCGGGTAATACTCCAGTTGGGGACTGAGGGTGGATCCGAATGGGTATTCGTCATTTTTGGGAAGGTTTGGTATTAGAATATTCTGTCGTTCAGGTTCTGGGAACTGGTTAGATCTTTCTCATGATCGTCTATGGCATTTGGATAGGGTTAAGGCGGTCCTGCTTTATGGGGTAGGCCAAGATACCCGGTGCGGGCCGACTGAAAGTCGTAGGAACGGAAGCTCAAGGGGAACGGTAGGTTTGAGGCGGTAGGCCAACAAACCCTAAGAATTTCAGCACTATAATGGAATTGATTAGGTATGATTGGTATTCCAACCAGAAGGGGTGATATGGGTTAGATATGAGTGTCGTACTGGTTGGCCGTTAATGGTAGGTATGTTGATGATGGTTTGAGTTATATTGATGTGTCTTGGGTTGGTTTCATCTGTGGTAGAGCCATAGCGTGTCTGAAGTAAGGAGAAGTTGGGTCACTAAAGACCAGGTAGGATGTGAGGCTGACATGGGTCATGTAACGTTCATTATGTTGGCAGGAGTTGGCGGCAGGGCGTGGAAGCAAGTCCAGCCAATCGGTTTCTTTTCGGAAAGACGCGTGGGACTGCTGTTTGTGTGTGTGTGTGTGTTTTGGTTAAGTAATCGGTGAAGTGTCCGATGTTCGGGTTGTGGGCAGACAAGTTGGGACCAAGGAGGTTTCGACTTTGCTTGAGAAACGTCATATGGTAGCAGGAAGAGTTGAAGTGGGTTTATGACTTGGGATTCATGTGTGGTAGTAGTTTTTGTATCGTTATGTTGATCGTTGATGTGAGGAGCGTCGTTTAGGCCCTTCGAGTGGCAGAGGAAAGTGGATATCTGCAGGGTCGGAGTGTTGGGCAACTTAAGTGACGACAGTAATTTCGATAGGTCGTCGGGAGCATTCCAGTCATGAGCTGAGGGCCGGGGAGGGCATACCAGACTCATGTTGTGGGCTCAGATGCAATCCAGACCTATGCTGAGGACCACGTAAGGGTATTCTGTAACACTCGTGTTTCTAGCCTAGGCATTAATATTAAGGTGATAGTCTATGTTAACCTTTGTAACTCATTTTGAAGAAATGAAAAAGGAATTATGTGAATTCTATGTGTTTTATGCTTAATTACTAGGAGTTAATTAATTAAGAATAAAAATGAGCATCAAAAATAAATTTTAGATAAAGCTGATATCTATTAAGAAAGTTGTAGTGGTCGTGACAAGGATTACGGATATATAAATAATGCCGAAATCCGAGTTATAACAAAGAAGTTATGACCTGTCGAAGTTTCACGACAAAACCGGCTCGGTGCTGAATGTCGTAAAAAATGAGTTTTCGATAAACTACTTTTTAGCCTTAGTGATCTAAACAAAACTTGTAGTGTTCGTTAAACCGAGAGTAGGTATAACAAGAACACCCAAATCTGACTTCGTATGAGGAAGTTATGATTTTTCGAAGTTTCAGCTTAGCAGTAGACAGCTAAAAACTCGAATTTTAGATCGAGTGATTTTTAGCCGACACGACCTAAACGAGAATCGAAGGTCTCGTCGTTAGTAGCACAACGGTAAAAAGTCTGACGAAAACGGACGTCGGATGAAGAAGTTATGAATTTTTAACGGATTTCTTGTCCCGGTCTGTTAAAAATAATAATTTAAACATTAAAGTCAAAAGTAGCAGACGAAGTCTAAACGAAAGTTGTAGAGCGTAATTTTACCTACGCGTGCTTATAAAGAACGTCAAAAACGAAGCTCGTATGCGAAAGTTATGAGTTTTAGAAGTTTTTGCACAAAAACCGAGAAAATTCACATAGGTGACTTTGGCCACGTCACCCTCGCTTACAATGTGCCACGTGTCCGAAATGGGTGAGTCAGGCGAGCCACGTGTCCGAGCTGCTTAGTCATCCGAGCACCTGATCTGATCCGAAGTGGTTCAATAGTGGTGCGACACATACCCTCTTGCACGAGACCGAACCCTCACAGCATGCCACGGATTCCCCCTACTTCGGACTAGACCTCGGTCCAATCAGGAGAGGACAGCGAGGCCTTCGCACGTGCAGGCACCTGTGCACCCTCGCCTGCGGACCCCACCACCAGAACTGTAACGCCGGTAGATCCGGGCTAGTCAATTTAGAGACGATAAGCATCAAAAATGATTTACTGATGGAAGATTAATTAGAAGGATTAATCTTAACCAAGTTGTAGTATATGTCTCGAGGTTTCCGAAAATATAAAGAACGCCAAATCCGAGTTATAACGAACAAGTTATGACCTGTCGAAGTTTCGCGACAAACCGACACGGTGCCAAATGTCGTAAAAAGTGAGTTTTCGATAAACTACTTTTTGGCCTTAGTGATTTAAATGAAACTTGTAGTGTTCGTTAAACCGAGAGTAGGTATAAAAAGAACGCCCAAATCTGACTTCGTATGAGGAAGTTATGATTTTTCGAAGTTTCAGCTTAGCAGTAGACAGCTAAAAACTTGAATTTTAGATCGAGTGATTTTTAGCCGACACAACCTAAACGATAATCGAAGGTCTCGTCATTAGTAGCACAACGGTAAAAAGTCTGACGAAAACGGACGTCGGATGAAGAAGTTATGAATTTTTAACGGATTTCCTGTCCCGGTCTGTTAAAAATAATAATATAAAAATCAAAATCAAAATTAGCTGACGAAGTCTAAACGAAAGTTGTAGACTGTAATTTTACCTACGCGTGCATATAAAGAACGTCAAAAACGGAGTTCGTATGCGAAAGTTATGGATTTTATAAGATTTGGCGCGAAAATCAAGAAAAAACCCAAAAAACGAGGAATTTCGCACACGTGGACTTCGGCCACGTGTCCTCGCTTCGCATCCGACGCGTGTCTGAAATCTGCTGAGTCACCGAGGCCAGCTGCGGTCCACTAAGAATCCAACGCGTACCCACTTCTGACGTGTCCGAGCCTCGCAGGAAGCGCCACGACCGAACCCTCGGACCATAGCCCTCGGTCCAATCAGAAGGTGACACCAGGACCCTCGAACGTGCGGGCCATCTGCATGCCTTCGCCTCCTGCTGCCGCGTGTCTTCGCTGCTGACTCAGCCTTCTTAGCCGACTTTGGATATCCCCTATAAATAGAAGGGTTGCGAGATTTCTCGGGTAATTTTGAGAAATTGGCAATTTTGGCCCCTTTTTCAATATTTTGGTTATTTTGACCTCCCCCGATACCCCGAGATCATTTCCAACGCCCGGAACACGTCCCGGAGTGCCCGAGAAGCCGGAAAATTTATCTTTTCGGTTTTGAAGCCCGACCCTTCGCAGAGCCCGGTTTCTCAATAAAACTCCCGGTTTTATTAGAAACGATCGTTTTAGGCAACGAAGTGTTGCCCGGTTATCGTTAAATCAAGTGAGTGTATAGTTACTTTCACCTTACACATATATATGAAGTATTTTCTTTAAAATACGTGCTATGTGTAAATATATTAATTGTTTATTTGAGGTGACTGTTGAATTGATATTTTATACAAGTTTTAAACTGTATATATATTTTTATCTACAAATATGTTGGGTAGATGAATTAGATGATGAGTGATGAAATAAAAGTTATGAGAGGTATCGATGTTTAAGATGATCAAGTCATCTAGCACAGTATAGACAACGGCCACAGACTATTTTAGATAGTCCAGTGGAACGTTAGTAGACTTGTAATCGGTACGTATGTTTGAACTATATATTCATAAAGTGTTCTCGAACTATATGTTCATTAATGAACTTGAGTGTTCATTCGCTGTGAATTTTGATTCAGTCATTCAGCAGAGCAGGGATGACAACCATGGACTGTTCTAGACAGTCCAGTGGGAAACATTAGCAGGCCCGAAAGCTGTAGGTGTTAATGGACTTGGGTGTTCATTCGATGTACTCTATTCCCCTCATGATTGCCTTTAGTGCATGTGTAGCTGGGGAAACCCCTGAGTATGTTCATCAGCTGTATGGACTTAGCATAGAGAAAACCCATTGACATGTATTGCCGGGGGGGGGGGGGGGAACTTCCGTGGGAAATACTGTCGATGAATAAGAGCTATGGACTTAGTACATGGCGACAATGTGACTTCATGTCTTATTTGACATAAATTGCAGAGGGAAGCAATGTTGTCACTTTATAGGTCGTTTTATGTTAGGATATTTTGTTTGACATAACTTGCTGAGGGAAGGCAATGTTGTCACCCCTAGTGATAATCCTTAGGTTAGGTCCCTTGTGATAGTTGTTTTAGGGACGTAAACTAAGGATAATGGGAATGGGTAATTAGGGTTATTTTGGTTGATGAAATTAATAAATTTATTGATTGAGAACTTAATAAATTTATGTATTGTGGGTTGAAAACCCCATATGCTCACCAGGCTTCCAAGCCTGACCCACTCAGCTTTTTATATTACAGGTAGTGGACCCCGAGCATAGTCGGATGATGATGATGAGTGATTTATGGATTATAGGTCAGTAGTTATGAATAACTGTTGTAAGGCTTATAATGTCTTGTTTATGCTTTTGATCTGTACCGGAACATGACATCCCTAGGTTTTAATATAAAAGGAAATTATGCATTTCTTAAAGAAAGGTTCTGACAAACTTTTATCATGTTTTGTTTTTGGGGACCAATTCCGCAACATCTTTTAAAAAGATTCTCTGATTTTATTTTAAAAAGCATAAATTAAATCGGTCTTTTCTGGCCGAGAAATTAGGGGATGTCACAAGAACCGACTTCGGACCCCTATAAATAGAAGGGTCCTGCGAGCCTACTCGGGTACTTTTAGGATTTCACCATTTTCACCCCTTTCTTCATATTTTCTTCATCTTAACATTCCCCAAAGCCCCGTTATTGACTATAAGCCCCGAAATACGCCACGAAGTGCCCGTGAAGCCCGGAAAATTTATCTTTTCGGTTTCGAAGCCCAACCTTTGCAGAGCCCGGTTTCTCAATAAAACTCCCGGTTTTATTAGAAACGATCGTTTTAGGAAACGAATTGTTGCCCGATTTTCATCAAAATATGTGAGTGTGTAGTTACTTTCACTTTACACATAGATATGAAGTATTTAGCTTAAAATACATGCTATGTGTAAATATGTTAATTGTTTATTTGAGGTGACTGTTGAATAGATGTTTTATACAAGTTTTAAACTGTATATGTATTTTATCTACAAATATGTTGGGTAGAACATGGGTAGACAAAATAGTCGGTGGGTGTTAAAAATGATGAGAGGCCTCAGTGTTGGTGTTGTTGTTGGTGTTATTGTAGTCGTCTAGTGGAGTATATATAACGATCACGGACCTTTCTAGACAGTCCAATGGTACACTAGCAAGTTCGCAACTTGTAGGTGTTGATGAACTAAATGTTCGTTGTTGTACTCCAATCTCCCTCATGGTTGCCTTTAGGACATGTATGGATGAGGAGTCCCCTTAGCAGTAGTGTCCAACCCGATGATATTCCTTAGGCTAAGTCCCTTGTGTTAGGTGTTTAGGGACGTAAAGTGAGGACAATGGGAATGGGTAATCAGGGTTATTGTTGATTGGTGAACTTAATAAATTATTATTATTGTGGGTTGAAAACCCTATATGCTCACCAGGCTCCCAAGCCTGACCCACTCAGCTTTTTATGATTACAGGTAGTGGACCCCGAGCATAGTCGGAGGACGATGAGAGATTTTTTATTATAGGCCAGTAGTTGTAAATAACTGTTGAAAGGCTTATAATGTCTTGTTTATGCTTTTAATCTATATCGGAACATGACATCCCGAGTTTTGATATATATATGGGAAATATATACCTTCTTAAAGAAGGGTTTTGATAAACTTTTATCATATGTTGTTTGGGGACCAATTCCGCAACATCTTTTGAAAAGATTTCTCTGATTTTATTTTAAAAAACATAAATTAAATCGGTCTTTTCTGGCCGATAAATTAGGGGATGTCACAGTTGGTATCAGAGCATTAGTTTAAGCGAACTAAGAAACTGTAGGATTTCTAGACTTAAACTTAGAATGCTAAGTGATGATTGTGAGATGAGTGTCTTCCATATTTTAGACACGAGCACTAGTTTATTTTAAGAAAGGTGCCTAAAATGCCTTTATGTGCTAAATGCTATATGTTGCCATATATGCCATTATTTGTTTGGATCTATGGTCTGTTGCTGACCGGATCTGGAAACCTTATGTGTGTAGGATTCTAAGCATATGATTACGAGATTAGAACTAACATGTAAACGTTTCAGAGTGATAATGGAATTGACATGTCTAACAAGGATAAAGACCTAAATTCGCCTTATTCGGTATATAGATTGTAATGGCAAAAACTCGAAGTGGAGCGGGAAACGCAAACAGAAACCAACAACCTCAACCCCAAGTGGTGGAACAGGTGCCTATAGTAGGAGCTGCACCAGAACCCATCACTATGGCTGGAGTACGAACTATGATTCAGACCATGTTGGCTGATCAGAGGGAGGAGTTGAGGCAAATGATGCTGAACAACAGGGATGAACCTTCAGTTCCTGTTGAACAACGTGAACTAAATGACGATCGATCTGAAGAAGGGAACAACAGCAGATCGGTTGGTCATAGTGAACCGCTTGTGGTTGGGAGGAATAGCCACGAGGGTAGAGTGGAGGGAAATAGGTGCCAGTATAAGGACTTTATGACATGCAAGCCATCGACCTTCACTGGAAAAGAAGATCGTGTCGGAGTAATGGACTGGATCTCGGAAATAGAGTTGGCTTTCATGACTTGTGATTGCCAAGGCAAGTTACAAACCACCTTTGCAGTACGTCAGTTTAGGGGTAGTGCTGCTCGTTGGTGGAACACATTAGGGAAGACCCTAATCCCTAATGAGCCATTGCAAATGAATTGGGCAGAGTTCTTGGTGCACTTTAAGCGCAAGTTCTGCTCGGCCCAAAACATACTTGAGTTAGAAAACCAATTTCTAACGTTGCAGAAGGGGAGTATGACCGTTGACGAGTATACGAATAACTTCATAGACAAAATGGAGTTTGCTTTGCGTATTGTCCCAGATGAGCTGGCGAAAATTGACAGGTACGCAAAGGAACTTCCATGGGAGTATGCGGTGCCAGTACGTCAGGCACTTACTTTGGAGGCAGCTATCTGGGCTGCCAAGTCTGTTGAAGATATGATCAAGGGGAGAGCCGCCAGCAAGGTTGAAGTTGGCGAAAAGAGAAAGTTTGAAGGAACGTCAGGTTCCAATAAAAAGAACAAATTCTCGAAGTTTGGTTCGAGAAAATTCGGAGGAGGAACCGAAGCCAAATGGTGTGACAGGTGCAAGAAGAAACATGCTGGGAAGTGCAACGTGGAAATCACTTGTTACAAGTGTGGAAAGCCAGGGCATTATGCCAATAATTGCACTTTCACTAATAGCGTCTGTCATGGGTGCCATGAAGAAGGGCATATTTTGAGGGATTTCCTGAAGAAGAAGGACGCAGCGAAACCCAATCTGCCACCAAAGCCGAAGGCGAGAGCCTTTCAGATGACACTTGAAGCTGCGAAAGAAGAAGCCGATGTCGCTTCAGGTACCTTTCTCGTAAACGAATTGCCTGCCCAAATTTTGTTTGATTCTGGAGCCAATTACTCCTTTATATCGCATGAATTTGGTAGAAAACTAGCTTTGCCTGTTGATAGACTAGTCAATGCTTTATTAGTCGAAATTGCTAGTGGCAAGTTTGTACCTGTTAGCCATCGTATGAAAAATATCCTCATTGACTTGGATGAGAATAAGTTCCACAATGAATTATTGCCTATCGAGTTAAATGGTTTCGACATAGTTTTAGGAATGGATTGGCTTAGCGTCAATGATGTCGAAATAATGTGTAGGAAGAAGATAGTAAAAGTAAACCCGCCAGGGAAAGAGTCGTTTATGGTGTACGAAGACAAACGCATAGTAAAATCTGGAATCATTTCCCTAATGAAAGCCAGAAAGTGTTTGGCCAAGGGGTGTACATCATATCTAGCATTCGTGATCGATGCTCAGAAGGAAAAGAAGGAGGTGCGAGATATTTCGGTGGTGTATGATTATCCGGAAGTCTTTCCCGAAGATCTTTTCGGATTGCCCCCTGATCGACAAGTAGAATTTCGTATCGACTTGTTACCAGGAACGACGCCGATAGCAAAAGCACCATATCGATTAGCGCCAACCGAAATGAAAGAACGTATGACACAACTTCAGAAGTTATTGGACAAAGGTTTCATTCGACCTAGTTCATCACCCTGGGGAGCCCCTGTCTTATTTGTAAGGAAGAAAGACGGGAGCATGAGAATGTGCATCGATTACAGAGAGCTGAATAAAGCGACGATAAAGAACAAGTACCCGTTGCCGAGGATCGATGACTTGTTCGATCAGTTGCAAGGATCGAGCTATTTTTCGAAGATCGATCTTAGGTCGGGGTACCATCAACTAAAGGTGAGGGAGCAGGATATCGAGAAGACTGCGTTCAGAACAAGATATGGACACTATGAATTTTTGGTTATGTCGTTCGGATTAACCAATGCCCCAGCAGCTTTCATGGATTTGATGAACAGGTTTTGTAAACCATACCTTGATAAATCCTTGATAGTATTCATAGACAATATCTTGATCTATTTGAAAAGCAAGCAGGAGCATGAGAAGCATCTGCGCGAAGTGCTAGAAGTCCAGAAAGAGGAGAAGCTATATGCGAAGTTCTCCAAATGTGAAATTTTGATTCAAGAAGTCTAATTTTTAGGTCATGTGGTTAACCAAGATGGAATGATGGTTGACCCAGCAAAGATTGAAGCTGTGATGAAGTGGAAACAACCAAAACGTCCTACGGAGATTCGAAGCTTTTTAGGATTAGCCGGATATTATCGCCGATTTATCCAAGGCTTTTCTTCGATCGCTACTCCATTAACAGCTTTGACCCACAAAGGAGCTACTTATGCTTGGAATGAGAAGCATAAGGAAGCCTTTGAGAAGTTAAAGAAGAGACTGTGTGAAGCACCGATTCTTTCGTTACCTGAAGGAGTTGATGACTTCGCAGTCTATAGTGATGCCTCTGGAGTTGGGTTAGGTTGTGTTCTGACCCAAAGGGATAAAGTGATCGCGTATGCATCGAGGCAGTTGAAAGAACATGAAAAGAACTACCCCACTCATGATCTGGAGTTGGCAGCGGTAGTATTCGCCTTACAGATATGGAGGCATTATCTTTATGGTACTAAGTGTAAACTTTTCACTGATCATAAGAGTCTTCAATATCTCTTTAATCAGAAGGAATTGAACATGAGGCAGCGGCGCTGGCTGGAACTACTCAAGGACTACGACTGTGAGATACTTTACCACCCTGGTAAAGCAAATGTTGTTGCTGATGCTCTCAGTCGGAAGGTCAATCTTGAAAAGAGAAGGCCAAGAGCGTTGGAGATTGAAGTTGTCTCTACAATTGTGGAAAGTATAAAGAAAGCTCAGGAGGAAGCTTTGGAGAAAAATGACCGGAATGAGGAACGTTTGGGTAAAACGTTGGTGTTTGATACAAACGGTCAAGGATTGAAGGTATTCAAAGATAGGATTTGGGTACCTAAGACGGGAGGAGTAAGAGGTCTTCTGATGGAAGAAGCTCACAAAACCATGTACTCGATTCATCCCGGCAGTACGAAAATGTATAGGGATCTAAAACCCTATTACTGGTGGCCGATGATGAAGCTTGATGTTGGTAAGTATGTGGCTGAGTGTGTAACTTGTTCTAGGGTTAAGGCACAACATCAGAAACCGTATGGGAGTTTAGAACCTTTACCTGTACCCATGGGTAAATAGGAGGACATTACCATGGATTTTGTGACTAAACTACCCAGAACAAGGAACGGTCACGACATGATTTGGGTGGTCGTTGATCGCTTCACTAAGAGTGCGCATTTCATAGCCGCTAACGAGAAATGGTCTATGGATAAACTTGCGAATTCTTATGTGAAGGAAATTGTGAGGCTACACGGTATTCCATTAACGATTGTATCCGATCGTGACAGCCGTTTTACCTCAAGGTTTTGGAGGAGTCTACAAGAGGAATTGGGTACCAAGTTGTGTTTGAGTACAACTTACCATCCGCAAACTGATGGTCAGAGCGAACGAACGATTCAAACATTGGAGGATATGCTGAGAGCATGTACCCTAGAATTCCAAGGTAACTGGGATGAACACTTACCTCTAGTAGAATTCTCCTATAATAATAGTTTCCACTCAAGCATTAAGATGACACCTTATCATGCCTTGTATGGGGAAAAGTGTCGAACGCCATCATGTTGGCTGGAAGCTGGGGAAAAGCAGTTTATGGGACCTGAAATAGTCCATCAGACTGCTGAAAAGTTGAAGGTGATAAGAGAAAGGATGTTAGCTGCTCAAGATCGACAAAAGAGCTATGCTGACAAGAAAAGACAATCGATATCCTTCGAAGTTGGAGATTCGGTTTTACTTAAAGTCTCACCGTGGAAGGGACTTATAAGATTTGGTAAAAGGGGAAAGTTGAGTCCAAGGTTTATTGGACCATTTAAAGTTCTTCAGAGGATCGGGAATCAAGCTTACAAGCTAGAATTACCGGAAGAACTGGAGGGTATTCATAGCACATTTCATGTGTGTTATTTGAGGAAGTTCACGGGTGATGTACCCGACATAATTCCGATTTCTGAGTTAAGGTTGGATGAAAACAAAATGTTGATTGAAGAACCTGAGGCAATAGTTGACCGTAAGACTATGAAGTTGCGACGCAAGATGGTTGATTTAGTGCTTGTGCGCTGGAAACATACGAATGGACCAAATCTCACCTGGGAAACGGAGAGTGACATGATGAGTCGCTACCTGCAGTTGTTTGGTGATATGTGATTCCGGGGACGGAATCATCCTAAGGGGGAGAGAATTGTAACACTCGTGTTTCTAGCCTAGGCATTAATATTAAGGTGATAGTCTAGGTTAACCTTTGTAACTCATTTTGAAGAAATGAAAAAGGAATTATGTGAATTCTATGTGTTTTATGTGTTTTATGCTTAATTACTAGGAGTTAATTAATTAAGAATAAAAATGAGCGTCAAAATTAAATTTTAGATAAAGCCGATATCTATTACTAAACTTGTAGTGGTCGTGACAAGGATTACGGATATATAAAGAATGCCGAAATCCGAGTTATAACGAAGAAGTTATGACATGTCGAAGTTTCACGACAAAACCGGCTCGGTGTTGAATGTCGTAAAAAGTGAGTTTTCGATAAACTACTTTTTAACCTTAGTGATCTAAACGAAACTTGTAGTATTCGTTAAACCGAGAGTAGGTACAACAAGAACACCCAAATCTGACTTCGTATGAGGAAGTTATGATTTTTCGAAGTTTCAGCTTAGCAGTAGACAGCTAAAAACTCGAATTTTAGATCGAGTGATTTTTAGCCGACACGACCTAAACGAGAATCGAAGGTCTCGTCGTTAGTAGCACAACGGTAAAAAGTCTGACGAAAACGGACGTCGGATGAAGAAGTTATGAATTTTTAACGGATTTCCTGTCCCGGTCTGTTAAAAATAATAATTTAAAAATGAAAGTCAAAATTAGCCGACGAAGTCTAAACGAAAGTTGTAGAGCGTAATTTTACCTACGCGTGCATATAAAGAACGTCAAAAACGGAGCTCGTATACGAAAGTTATGGATTTTAGAAGTTTTTGCACAAAAACCGAGAAAATTCGCATAGGTGGCTTCGGCCACGTCACCCTCGCTTAGAACGTGCCACGTGTCCGAAATGAGTGAGTCAGGAGAGCCACGTGTCCGATCTGCTGAGTCATCCGAGCACCTGATCTGATCTGAAGTGGTCCAATAGCGGTGCGACACATACCCTCTTGCACGAGACCGAACCCTCGCAGCATGCCACAGATTCCCCCTACTTCGGACTAGACCTCGGTCCAATCAGGAGAGGACAACGAGGCCTTCGCACGTGCAGCCACCTGCGGACCCCACCACCAGAACCGACTTCGGACCCCTATAAATAGAAGGGTCCTGCGAGCCTTCTCGGGTACTTTTAGGATTTCACCATTTTCACCCCTTTCTTCATATTTTCTTCATCTTAACATTCCAAAATGCCCCGGTATCGATTATAAGCCCCGGAATACGCCACGAAGTGCCCGTGAAGCCCAAAAAAAATTATCTTTTCGGTTTCGAAGCCTGACCTTTGCAGAGCCCGGTTTCTCAATAAAACTCCCGGTTTTATTAGAAACGATCGTTTTAGGAAACAAATTGCTGCCCGATTTTCATAAAAAACATGTGAGTGTGTAGTTACTTTCACTTTACACATAGATATGAAGTATTTAGCTTAAAATACATGCTATGTGTAAATATGTTAATTGTTTATTTGAGGACAATGGGAATGGGTAATCAGGGTTATTGTTGATTGGTGAACTTAATAAATTATTATTATTGTGGGTTGAAAACCCTATATGCTCACCAGGCTCCCAAGCCTGACCCACTCAGCTTTTTATGATTACAGGTAGTGGACCCCGAGCATAGTCGGAAGACGATGAGAGATTTTTGATTATAGGTCAGTAGTTGTAAATAACTGTTGAAAGGCTTATAATGTCTTGTTTATGCTTTTGATCTGTATCGGAACATGACATCCCGAGTTTTGATATATATATATATATATATATATATATATATATATATATATGGGAAATATATACCTTCTTAAAGAAGGGTTTTCATAAACTTTTATCATATGTTGTTTGGGGACCAATTCCGCAACATCTTTTGAAAAGATTTCTCTGATTTTATTTTAAAAAGCATAAATTAAATCGGTCTTTTCTGGCCGAGAAATTAGGGGATGTCACATATTCCAGTCATAAGTTGTAGGCACAAAGATTGTGTTGGTTATGTCTGTTGTAGGAGTGCATTCAGATTGGATGTATTGTTGAAGATTCGGGGGAGTTGCACTCGGGTGTGACGAATCTGAGGATGGTGGATGAAACGCAAGGATAGATCCTGGGATCTCAAGTTATGAGTAGACCCGAGTTATGTTCATAGAGGTATTCCAATCTAGGGTATTCCATCCTGGGGATGACCGGACCCTATGATTTATTGGACCTGATGCGTTTGGTATTCCAGCCGAGGCTGTTTGGGCTAGGCATGTGTGTTCGTGTTTTAGTGGACCGATTTGTATGATATTTTTGGGACAAATATCATGTCAGCAAAAAGGGGCTCGCTTCAGGAAGAGGGGGTGTTGGGTTTCCTGTAGTTTGGATCATCAAGATTTTGTCAAGTTGGCAAAGTGGCATGAAGGATAGACCTTATGAAAAGGTTCGATTGGGATTCTCATCACCTTTCACGATTCGCACTTGCGAAAGTGCGTCATGGATCAGGAGGCGGTAGTATTGTTGGATGACATTCAGGTCGGTGAGCGCCTGGATTATGTGGAGAGGCCTGTGGCCATTTTGGAGAAAGGGGTGAAGGTTCTTCGGTACAAGGAGGTACCTTGGGTAAGGGTACAACGAGAGCACTATCCGAGGATGTTCACCGCAGCAGACTTCGAGGACTAAGTCTAGTTCAAGTGGGGGAGAATTGTAACACCCCGATTCTCGAATACCAATTTACGGTTATAAATTCTCATGAATTCAAGATCTACTTGATGAGTTGGTTGCCTGACTCGTCGAGTAGCAGCGGGTATGGGCCATGTGTTTAAGTGACCAACTCGTCGAGTCGGAAGAGTGACTCGACGAGTTGGAGCTGGAGGGTGAAACCCTAATTTCTGGGGTTTGGCACCCTATTTAAGGAATCATTAGCCTCCCTTAGTCCCTTTGCAGCCTCTTGAGAGTCCAGAAACCCTAATTCGTGTGTGTGCTCTATATTAGTGTAAATTTCAAGCTTGGAAAGAAGACCTTGATGCAAGAAGCTTGAAGATCAAGAAGTTGGAGGCAAGAACGTTTGTGGGTCTGAAGTCTATCTCAGTTAGATTCATTTGAGGTATCAATTCATGATCTTGGCCTCATTCCTTTCTAGATATCTTTGGATGAAGTTTAGGGCTTCTTGGCTTGGTTAGGAAGCTATTCTTGGGTATGAGCTCAGATCTGAAGTTGTAACTTCAGATCTGAACTCTCTTTGATTTCTAAGTCCATAAGGCTATCAGCTTTGGCAAGTATGAACCCCTCCTTAAGTGTAAAACCCCATTTTAAGCTTGGATTTGGCATTATGAGTCATTAGAGCCTTGCATGCACGTAAAGTTTGCAACTTTACGTGATAAGCATGCCTTGGGAAGTTGGATCTGCAGTATGGAGCCTTAGCATGGCTTAAAAAGCATCTGTATGGATGAAGGACTGAAGGGACTCGGCGAGTCGCATGGTAGACTCGGCGAGTCATATGAAGATGGTGTTGAACTCGACGGGTTGGATGAACAACTCGGCGAGTCCGATGAAGATTGCCTTGGGCTCGGCGAGTGGCACGGTGACTCGGCGAGTTGGAAAGTTATGCAAGGAACTCGGCGAGTAGCTGAGGGTACTCGACGAGTTGAGGTCAACATGGACTGTTGACCTTGATAGTTGACTTTGACTTTGACCAAGGGTTGACAATTTTGACTTTTGAGGATAATTGGTAAGAGGGTATTTATGAATTGGATCATTGATGGTTATAGGTGTTGTAGTTTGGGGCAGTGTTTCGGGAGCGTGATTTCGTGGTTCAGTCCGACATTACAAGGTGAGTTATCCTCACTTTATCAACAGGGTCTAAGGCACCAAGGCCGGCCCTTTCACGGATTGTGTACTGGTATTTGTTTTATATGCTTTTGATCTGTTAGATCTGCGTCCTGGTAGTTAGGACGGTAATATGTTAGTGACCTGGTTAGATCGGTATCCTGGTATATAGGATGATGCTATGTTAGTGACCTGGTTAGGTCGGTATCCTGGTTTAGGATGGTTGCCCTGTTAGTGATCTGTTAGATCTGCAAGTTTACTTGGTTATATGTATGTGCACATGTTTATTGGTTTGGGGAAAGGGTTGAGGTAGGTCCTGCTGTGTGCAGTAGGCCAAGACACCCTGGGCGGACCGGGTAGACTGCAGGCCCGGGCCGGGCAAATCTAGTCAAGCCGAAGGCCCGACGAACGGTCCGGATAGGCTGAAGGCCCCGAGAGGGCAGTCCACACGTGCCGAGGCTCGGAGAATGGACCAGATAGACTGAAGGTCCGGTGCGGGCGGTCCAGTCAGACTGTAGACTCAGAGAGTGGACCACGTGGACTAAAGGCCCGATGCGGGCGGACCAGTCACACTGTAGACTCGAGATGCATGGCTGTTCTGTATTTTTTGATATGATATGATTATGGTTATATGAGGTTGGTATTTGAGGGTAACTCACTAAGATTTCGGGCTTACAATTTCAGTTTATTGTTTCAGGTTCAACGGATGGGCGCGGGTAGGCGAAGGCGTGACCGTACACTTCCTCGATCGACGATTATGATTTCTTGGAACTCTGATGTATAAACTATTTTGAAAAGAAATTGTAATAATTAAATGATTTCAAATGATTTAAAAAGTTTTAAAATTAGCTCGAATTTTATGGGTGTTACAGAAAGTGAAGCAGATAGTGTCACCTCTTCAGTTGACTATTCATTCATGATAATATATGGAAAAATCGATTGCATTTTTAGAGGAAATAGTTGATTATTATGATAAATTTAATCATAGATTTTAGGCATATTGGTTGTGCTCTGGTAATCTGATTTCGATGATTGATGGAATAATACTAGTTTTCGATTTGAAGGTCGCTAGTAGTTTTGATGGAGATGCTCTTAGAAAGTTTCGATCTTGAAAGATTTCGATGGTATTTGTTTTCCATGAGGTACATCCATCGATGGGGGTAATGGTGGTTTAATTTAATTGATTATCGATGTAATATTGCTTTTACCGGTTAACAAAATCAAATAAGAATCGGGGATATTTCAAAACTTATGCAACAACTGAGAAGAAATTTACTGGGTGGCGAGGAGCCATGGTTGATGAATTTAGAGGTGATGTTTTGGTATGTGTTCAAGTTATAGGTATGTGTGTGTGTGTATTGTTGAGTTATAGGTGTGTGTGCATGTTTGTTTGACTTAGGGGAAAGGGAAGAAGACGATGGACGGGAAGTGGGTTTTAAAGGTTTTCGGGTGAGTCTGTGTTTGTGTATGAGAGAGAGGGAGACAGAGATATAAGGAGGGTACCATTGTGGTGGGTGGGTCGTTACTTAGTTTTTCTTTTTATTTTTGAATTAGCATATTAGTAAAATAAATATAGAAATACAGAAAAGAAAATAGAAGGGAAAAATTGTCATTTCAAGTTTACTAGGGACCAAAACCATGAAAAATACTTGATTTTGGACCTTTTATGCAAGTCGGAAACTTTTTGGGCTCTGTCCATAGTTTTTTCATAACCACAGGGACCAATTTTGCAGTTTTACTTTTATACTATGAAAGTGCCTCGACTTACAAGGATACAAGTTGCAAGTCACCTTCTCATAATAAATTCACTAATGTTGATAACCATAATACCTACAACTATAATAAATCACCTCTTTTAAACCATGATTTATTATGAGCAACCAAACCGGCCCTTTGTACAATGTTTACTGCATATCATAATATATTATAATACACCATCTGTATGTTGTTCTAAAAACATGATCTAGTGTATATATCAATATATGTTAAGTTGTCATGGCAAACAAGAAATATCGATTAGCATTTTGCTATGTATATGTTTCTAGTTTTTATTTTTTTAATCTTATCTTCTTGGTGCCTGTTCTTCTTGTTATCTTTTTGTTTTTCTACCACATGCTCGATGAAATGTGAGTGTAACAAACTCTTAGAAACATAACAACATGCTCGACGCCTGTTCTTCGTGGTTTTTTTCTTCTTATCTTTTTGTTCTTCTACCACCTACTTGTATAATGATATTTCCTATATTTTAGAAACACCATACTTTTGTAAAATATAAGAAATAGCAATGCATTTTTAACTGAAAGTTTTATCTTTTTAGTAAACAGCATGAAACAACATACTTTCTCTTTTCTACCAATATGGGTAATGTGTTTTGATTATTATGTTCCTATAATGGATTAAAAGTAACATACATTGTTATTATTGTCTAAAAGTAAAGTGCATTATTATTGTGGTTTAAAAATAAAGTACATTTACTAATTATATATGTTTGTCTTACCATTTTCTTAGATGTGGTAGTATCAGTTACAACTTCAAATGCATTGCAAGTAGAAATGCAACGAAGACAAACACAACTTGAAAACAATAGGCGACTTTTATGTAAGAATTCATTAACCACCTGGTAATCCACCAATTGATTCTTAGTTTTTATGTTTTAAACACTTAGCAATGTATTTGACACTTTGAATGTACACGATATTTTAGTGTAATGTTTATCTTTGAAAAATGATGTTCTTTTGTAATGTGCTAAACAATTAGTAATTTATTTGACATTTTGTAATTGAATGTATTGAATTTTTACTTTATTTTGGCAGAATAAACTGTTGTTTTTAATTACTGTTTAAAAATATGGCATTTTAATATCCGTCACTAAAGTGTCGTCGCAAATACATCGGTAAATTGGTCAAACTTGGTTCCTTCATTGTTTCTATGTCGTCGGTATTCCATTGGTAGGGGTAACCGGAAAACCGAACCATAACCAAGTTAACCGGTATAACTGAACCATTACTAAAAGAAATGATACAGTTTCTAATTTTGATTAATCGAATACATATGGTTCGATTATGGTTTTCATCTAAAACCGAATCACTATAAACTGCAACGAACCAATATTATTAATAAATGTTTTTAATATAATATAATATCAAATATATAGTATGTAACTATATTAAAGAAAATGATATAAAAGCCCTTAAATTTTTATAAAATGTTTGGTTTTACTCTTCAAGACTAGGTGAATGCCCGTGTGTTGCGCAGAAGCATCTATATAGCCGAAATATTTACAAATATATGTATTTTTAAATATAACTATAATGTTGTTGTTAAATTTGATATAATAATTCCTATACTAAGTTGATATAATATATTGATTATTTTGAATTATATGATAATATATATATATATATATATATATATATATATATATATATATATATATATATCGATTAAAACTGCATAATCTCAATATTTTGAATGACCTCTACCCACGGGTTACTCATTAATAAAATTAAATATAATATATGGTTTAATGTTATTTATAGTTGTTGTTACTATTAATTAATTTTTTAAAATTTATTTGCTTAACGTTTTAATTTCTATCATTGTAATTATTTAAAACATCAAACATTTTTTTTTATTTTAAAGGTAACAATATAATAATTCATATAGAGTTATTTTTAACTATTGTTATTGTCAGTTATTTTAAGCTACTTATTTGAAAACTTTTAACGATTATAAAAATATCTTTAGAAAATATTTTACTTAAATTAATATTGCAATTTAGTTTTTGCATTTAACACTACAATTTATCACTTTTAACTATTCACAAAATATTATTTAGGTTTTTTAGGTGGAACTGAAATTGATGTTGAAGTTGACCCTATAATAGTTATATTTAAATTAACAATTTAAGTATTTTGTCCAAACTGTTGAAAAGTTATAGCTTTAAACTGATAATGGTTTACATACAACAACATATTAAATATAATAAATTAAGTATAATATGTTAAAGTTAAAGACATGACTTTAAAAGTAGAAGTAAAAATATTATTTTAATATTGAAATTTAGTTTATTTATGATTACACTTTAGGTTTGATATTTTTTTAACCTTATTAACCAATTTATAATCATTATTAGAAAGATACAACAATTTATCACTTTTAACTATTTACAAAATATTTTTTTGGGTTGTTTAAGTTGAACTAAAATTTATATTTAAGTTGATCATGTAAGGTTATATTTAAATTAACAATTTAAGTATTTTATACAAATCGTTCAAAAGTTGGCGCTTTAAAATGATAATGGTTACATACAATAACATATTAGACCTAGTTTATGAAGTATAATATGTTAAAAGTTATAAATATAACATTATAAGTAGAAGAAAATATATATTTATTTAACCATATTAACCAACATATAATCATTATTAGAAAGAAATTGAAAATGCATGATAGTTTCAAATGAATGTGGTGAAAGGAAAAATGTTTCATTTATAATGATAATGATAATGATAATGATGATAATGAAATGATAATGATTTTTTTGT
The DNA here is from genome assembly GCF_052849685.1 of Lactuca virosa. Taxonomy (NCBI): domain Eukaryota; kingdom Viridiplantae; phylum Streptophyta; class Magnoliopsida; order Asterales; family Asteraceae; genus Lactuca; species Lactuca virosa. The sequence continues at coordinate 491,641,557 of NC_136429.1, forward strand.
GTTTGCGAAAGCCGAAGGTTTGGTTAGTTTTTTGCATTTTGCCCTTTTAAGGGTTAGCCGTTGCATACCTGACATGTCAGCGGTGTGGGCCCATTTGACTGACATGGCACTAAAACCTGTTGCTTAATTAAAAATGAACAATTAAGAAAATAATGACAACAACAAAACTCAAACGCCCTACTTCCAACAAACAACCAAGTGCCCTTACCAATAGGCTGCAACAACTTCGATGAATTAATCCTCAACTTCTGAATATATTATAAAATACTGATATTATTATATTATTATTTTTATTATTATTATTATTATTATATATATTAAACTTGGCTTCCAACATGAATAGTGAACTGGTGAATAGTTTGGCAAAAATGGTCCCTTAAGTATATTTTTTTTAACGGGGGCATATTTTGACATTAGGTACATTCTTTAGACACGTGTCGGTCATCGTTGCATTTATCGGACTGTATTGTATTTGATGTTTATCAATTGGATGCTTCTGGATTCTTTAGATAAGTAGTCCACCACCGATTTCCTTCCCACCTGTCTTTGGTTTTGTCACAAGGCGGTTCCTTCATCGCATATCCCAAACTCAATCACCACTTTCCCAACCCACCTCTCCTGCTACGCTATCTGATTCCTTTCCAGGAAACGTCAGAATCGACTCGATTGTTAGGAAACAAGTTTCCAGTTCCTTCATGCCATATCCGCAAATCATCCGCCACTTTCCGTCATCGGGTAAGTTTGCGCATCCGAGTGGTTTTCTTCTACTATTTTCTTCTAATTGATACATGTTGTCTTCGTTATCTCCGATGGTTCACAACGTCTATAACTTCCTGGTATTGGCAACGGTGGTGGAAGTGGCGGACTGTACGACGGTGGTGGTGGCAGTTACCGTCCAAACCCTAATTACTACTATCAACCTTGAAACCCTACTCCTCAAAATCAATTTCAGTAGTAGCGGCAGCAACCACAGTACACGCAGAGGTAGCAGTGTCGACAACTAAACAACACACATCAGTGGCTAAGACGGAACCCTATCGGTATGTGTTTCTTTTGTGTGAGTTTATCAATCTATTTCACATCTCTCTGCTTGTACGCAGCTTTATTTATCAATCGTTTACAAGCTTCAGAAGAACGATAGAAACAACTCACTCGCTACCAGATCTTTGGGAGCATTTCTTTCTTACACATCTTCTCCATATCAAAATTTGGTACCACTTCCTTCTGTGGCTTTGCCTTCAATCAGTTAATTATCTTCTTCATCCAGTCGAAGAAGAAGGAGTTCATCCTTTGGTAACTTTCTGTAAATCTTAAAACCCTTTGAAAATTTGATGAGAAGGTTTAATTAATAATTTTATAAACCAAATGTTTAATGTGGTTTTGGGTTCTTTGATCATCAAGACATCGAGCTAATTTTGGTGCTCTCATTGAGAAACAGGCATCTATGGAGTCTTACTTTACCATATTTCGATCCCTAACCTGTATGATCCCCTACTGCTTCCCCATCAGGTTCCATCTTCTTGGTTCTAAGTTGAAATTTATTATGCTTCACAAATTGGCCCATTTATAGTTAATTAATTACATAAATTTTGTTGTTTCTTATGTTTTCAGATAAAATTCCTAAACCTTCCTATCCTTATTTTATCAATTCGTATCAATTGACCTTTCTTTTGATATTCGATCGAAGTTTCCTGTGGAGGTTTGGTGAAATTTTGTTCCATATTAGGGATTACTAAAATTGAATTTTTGTTATTGCAGAGTCGCTGGTCTTGTCACTTGATGAAGGTTGAGCGGTTTCTTCTGGAAGCATAGCATGTTTGGTTCGTGGTTCTTTTTAGATTGGTAATTAAGTTTTTCAACTGATTGAGGTTCGTCTCTGTGAGACTTGAAATTTGTTCATTTTTATATAACAACATATATAATTCTAGATTAACAACTCCAAAAGTTATATGTGCAGACCAGGTGTTTGATACCTCAAAGAGATGAACGTCTTCCAAGCACAAGATTGAGTAATACCAAACGAAGAATAAAAAGGTTTGTGTTTTTTCTGGGTTTGATTTTTTCTAAATTAAAACTTAAATTATCATCTTTTGTTGTTTAATTTCCCGAAGCTCTGTTTCGTTTGTTCAACAATTTGGGAACTAGAAGAGAGAGTGTTGTCGTTATTAAGGAATCAACTATCTACGGTTTTACTTTTCCTTTGAAGATTAAATATTTTTTGGCCATATCCCCTTCGCTGTTTGAATACGATTGGAAAGAAATAATCTATTTATAGTAAAATGGTTCCATGTACAGGTAGGTACTTGGTGATATGGTTCTTTTTGCTCAACCTCCAAATCTGGTCTCATGTAAGAAGTAGGAAAAAATCCAAAGCAAAATCTTTTGCAGAGAAAGTAAGTTCCAGATGCATGTGTGGTTCGTTGTTTCTTTGCTACTCACATGTTAAACACCTTAGTCTTTAAGGTCATTTGAGTCTTTTCTTAAATTTTGTCATATTTTTTTTTTCTGGAAAACCATATATTGAATCCTTGTGGTATTGAAATCCATTTTTAGTTTATTAGTATAAGAGTTATTTTCTCAGTACCTTTATATTTTACATGCATAATAACCATTTGATGAAATGTCCCAATGAAATTCTGTTTTGTTATATGCATTTTTTTTTATTTTTAGGAATATTCAAAAATAGGTTGTCTGTTAAGAATAGTCTTCTTTATAAATTAAAGATGATGCAGTTTTGTGGACCTCACAATTAATGCAGTTGAATGTGTGAATAGATGCATCTCAGCTGGTGGTGGAATTTCAAGTGAGTATGTTAATTTTTTTAATAAAAGAGGATTCGAATGTTTATTTGTTCATTTATTGTAGTTTTACTTACTAACTCTTCCATTTGTATGACCATAAAGGGGACAACCTGACTCGATCTTTAGAATCAACTACACAGATTCTTAGATTGGAGAAGATTAGAAATGTACATCAAGAACAATAATGGTTCAAGTACCCGTAAAATTCAAATTTAAATTTTTTTTTTATGTTTTTTTAACATATTAGGCTAATTCCTTTATTTCTAAGCAAGAGGTTTTATTAAGTTTAGTCCTGAAACGTACTGGAATCAGGTTCTGTTACACTCAATAAGGGCTCCATTGATGTCCTGTTGCTTGAAAGCTTTTCCCAGCTTCCAGTCGACATTCACATATCGCAACCTCTAATTTTATCGTCCGTAGATGTCGGCACCATCGGAGAAGGACGAGTGCCCGAGAACCTGATTCCAGTACGTTTCAGGCCTAAATTTTTCTAATTCGATGGTTTGTTGATTTCAATTTTTGAATTAATCGTTTATATGGTTATCGACATGACCTTATTACTATGCAGTACGACACTTGATACAAACTCAGTGAGGAAGAAACGAAGGAAAAGGATCATTGTCAGTGACCCATACTGATTACGTAAGTTCGTTATCAATATTAGATTAGATTGTTTCCGAAAGTTTGTTTCCCGTTGGCCCATCTAATAGTCAGCTATTCCAAAAAAAACCTCAAAAGTTGTTGTTTTTTAACCAAAAAATCTCAAAAGTGGTTATTTGTATTTATAACAGGAAAAAACACACGCTGCAATTCCAGGATGACTTTCACTTTGCAGTACCTTAACAACTGCACTATTGAAGGTTTGCTAAACTAAAGTTTTTTTTGTTAATCTTCTTCTTAGGAACATGTCAACAACAAACTTGATGCACTTTATGAAGAGGCTGTAGGAAGAAGAGCATTGCACTGAGTTGACATTAAAAACCCATATCCATTCGTCAGAGTTTCTATCTCAGTAGTCAACTATTCAATTTTTTTTCATCCATATTATCGTATTTAATTCTTATATTATCATGTCTTTCATATTTGATTTCTCTTATCTCTGTTTGATTTCGCTTCGTTTTTGCACAGGTTCCGGAGGAGGTTGCAGGGGCTTTATAGAACACGCTACGAAATCTTCTGTTGAGGTAATTTTCAATCTTATGCTTTTAATTTGACGTAATTATTGGACGTGTGGAATTCTAATCTGATGCTTCTATTTGAATTTCCAAATCAACAACATGTGTTTTTTTAGTACAAATTTAGAAAATTACATTGGTGGAAAATTACCTTTGTTTTCTTGGATCCTCCGTATAAATCAACTGTACAACAAGTGATGAGGCAACAATAACTTTCAGGTCAGTAAAGTTTGCCCAATGTATGTTTCCACTTGCAAATTAAAAAACTAATATATGTTACAAATGTTGATGATTCTTTTGTTAAATAATTGCTTCTGCAGACTTCATGGCGATCAGGATCTTGAGATGGCTTCAAAATGGATTCAAAAAGACTTGAAGGACTTGCAAAAGGATCCACGTGCTTCTTGTAGTGTTGGTTATTTTTTTTTATTTTTTATTTTATATTGAAGTTGTTTGTAATTTATCTTTTCTTGTTGAGGAAAATATGTTCTATTGGCAAGCAATCATAAAGTTTTGTTTGACAGTCAAATGCATTCTATGATCCAATGACGATTATTGTCCCTCCTATCAAGCTACCACATGCAATAAATCATGTTGGTGTTTTAATATATGTGTTATGTTATTTAGTTATAGTGAGTGGTGGCAATTAATATTGTTGCTGCTGTTGATTTGTTGTTTGTGCTGCAGGGGTCCACCAATACTTCACCCAAACAGCCAAACCATCCCATTTGTGCCTAACATCACACCAGGTGGACGACAAAAGGTAGGTTGTACTGTTTCACACATTTACCAATCTATGCCATAATATTCCATTTTTTCTTTTCGCTTTTTATAGCATTACACTTTCAAATATTCACTAATTACGCATTATAGTCTGAGAATTACATCCATTTATAGCATCAAATTCGTTGATTTCTTCTTTGAAGTTTTTTGCTTATGTGGTGTTATTTGAAAATGTGGTAATCGTTTGCCACATCATCATCATTTCGACTGCCACATAAGCAAAAAGCAAAAAAAAAAAAATGAAATGGTATCCTATCCAGTAACCGGTTCTCCGGGTTAAAATTACAGGCTTATTGCAAGGATATTATCAAAAGCGGACACCATAGCACTTTTAAAATAAGTTGTTAATCAAATATTTTCACCTAACTATGATGCTATAATTAGGTAAAATGTTCATTGTCTTGGATTTAGAAAAAAAATTCAATTATTTACGACTGGGAAATAACCCATTAAGTATAAAACAGCAGGTTTGAAAATTATCCGGATTTGTGGATGACAAATCTTATATTTAAGATGGCAACTTACTTTCATTTGAACAAGAAATGGTAGTTCGTTAAGGAAAAGTTATTGTTCAGATACCATTACAATTTATCCAATTAGGTTATAATTTTTCTGTTGTTAAAAAAAAAAAAACCGTCCCGTGGCAAATAACCTGCTTCTTTTTTTTTCCTCATAAGGTGTTGTGTGGATTAAAAGTAGTCTGACCATTTTATCCTTCTGTGTGGAAAATGGATGTAAGCATTCTTTCATGTTTCATGTTATATTCATCATTTCATCGTGATATAGAAGTTGTTGGATTGTTTTATATAAATGATATATATGTATATATGCAGGCAAACACACTCTTAAAGTAGGTAGTTCAGCAACTGGACTGGGCCTACAATGTCGTTGAACATTGGATACATTTTTTTGTGAAGACTGTAAGTTTATATAATGTTCTTCCATTAAGTTTAATGGAAAATTCAATTTGACCGCTTAATATTTTCAACACCGGCTACACTCACCCTCGATTATAGTTGTACTTGTAATTGTAATTTTGGTCAGTTTGTATATGGGAATGGACTGTTTCCTTGATGTAATCACATCAAGAACAAGATCAGGCTGCAGTGAGTTATGGGAATGGACCTGTTCTTTCCCTTGAATGGGAATCACATCAGAAAATGTCGCCCAACGCTTCAAAGTAAGAAGACAATCAGGCTGCAGTGAGTTATGTTTAAACCCTTTTTATTACAAATCATGAATTTGTTTAACTTAATAATTAGAAAGTACTATAGAGTAATAAAATAAATAGTTATAGTTCAAAGGGTATAACCAGCCATTGCTGCTGCTATGTGGATGTATTTTTTCGTTTTTTTTTTAAAAATTAAATATATTCCTATTATTATGTATTCAACTTTTTTTTTAATTAATATGAATCCTTGTAACGAGATGAAACTATTTACATACAAGGTTGGTTTAGAATTTGTCTTCATGACGTTTTGCTTACCGCACTGAATTTGTTTTCCTGCCCCAAGTCGGCTGCAATTACCAGCCCTTAATCATTCCTTTATGTCCCTTCAACTCAATTATTTTTATCCTCTAAATTTACCATATATGATGCTACAAAATAAAATATCCGTTAAAATACAAGTATTACTTCCTATTACATACCGAAAACGAAAGGACTAAAACCTTGGTCGTAACCAAACCCCGCGGAGCGGGGTGCCCCAGCTAGTTATTATTACTATTATTACTATTATTTTTTTAATTATTATTCTTATTATTATTATCATTACTATTATTAATATATATTTTAAATAATATAAACATAATTTTTTAAATACATACAATATGTTTTTTGATATATAAAATACGTTTTTGACGTATAAATACATTTTTTGATGTATAAAGTATGTTTTTTGATGTATAAATATGTTTTTAAATCCATAAATACTTAAATACAAATTTATATATTTCTTGATGTATGGAATATGTTTTTTGATGCGTAAATACGTTTTTAAATATAAAAATACGTTTTTAAATATGCATATACGTTTTTAAAAATATAAATACTTAAAATATGTTTTTTTGATGTATAAAGACATTAGAAAATGTATTTATATGTTTTTATATGTATAAAAACTACTTTTATATGTATAAATAATGTTTTACAGGTGTAAATAACATTTTAATACATATTTAAACATATAAAAATGTTTTTTATATGTTTACATACGTAATTATACACTATGTATAAAAATGTTTTAGCATATTTATTTGTATACATTATGTATAAAGGCATATAAATAACGCAAATGTAGTTAGTATGTGTATATGTATTTATATCGTATAAAGCATATTGTATGTAAAAAAAATATTAAAATACTCTATAAATACGTTCAAAAATATCTTTACATGTTTATACATGTATAAAAATTGTTTTTATACGTATAAATAACATTTTTATATAGTTAAATAATATTTTTTATACATATAAAAATGCACCAATATATTTTTATACGAAAAGAAAAAACATATATATCTAATAAATACGTTAAAACATATTTTTATGCAACATAAATATGATTTTAAAAATAAAATCTTTCGATTCTAAACGTATAAGAATGTTCCAAAAAATTGTATAATAATAATAATAATAATAATAATAATAATAATAATAATAATAATAATCGTAATTATACATTATATGGGATATTTGAGAAATTAAAATACAAAATACGTGTTAGCTTACTGTAAAGGCAAAGGTAAACTCAATCGTCCACATCAACGCCGACATGGAGCTCCAATTACTATCCACGTATGCTGCAACCGGCTGGTGACCAGCTACTGATTAAAAGGGCAAAAATGCACAATCTTTATATACTTATAAAAGAAACATTTTTCCTTTCACCACATTAATTTGAAACTCCCATGATGCATTTTACTCAAACCACATTCATTTGAAACCTCTTATTTGAATGAATACCACTCAAAAGTCTCTTAATAATTATTAACTATTCAAAGGTTTTATAATTGATATAATATGTTTAATAAGCAATTAATGGATAGTCTACTATAAAAAACCAATCTCTTTGAGTATACACACAAATACCAATCACATACAAAATTCACAAAGAAAACAAGTCTAAAGGCTTTTGTGTTGGTTTGAGGGTTTTGGACCATTTTTCGAGCCATGTTATTATGTTAAAGTTTTAATTTGTAAGTTTGTTATATATCAATTCTTTTTTTTTTCTAGGTTTAAGTATTCTTTTAAGACAATCATTGTATGTTGTGGTTGAAATTTTAATGTAAATTTGATTAGATTTATGTTGTCCATCATATGTTATAGATTGTGATATAGATAATATTTAATTAAATATTGTATATATGTTTGTATGTTTGTGTTGCTTTAAATGAATAATTAGTTAAAAATCATGGATATGTCATATTATCCATGTAACTCTCTTTTAAAATGCAAATTAATAATAATAAGTTGTTTTAAAATTAACGAAAAATAGCTATAAATAATAAAATCAAATTATAAAAATCATAGATATGTCTTATTATCCATGTAATTCTCTTTTGAATTGCAAATTGTCAATCTTATCACTTTATTATTTAGTATATGTTTCATTTTTGAATAATAATATTAAGTGTTTCTTAAAAGTCTTCTTTAACTTATTAATAATAATAAGTGCTTCATAATTAATGAACACTAATTTTAAATGATAATAACATCAAATTATAAATTACATAACGTTAGCTATAAATAAACTGTATTTTAAATGAACATAATTAATGAAAATAGAAAATAATTGCATACGTAAAAATTTAAATTAATCAATCATAACAATTGTTAAAAATAATACTAAATAGATAATTATATTTAATTTTATTAATGATGAAGGTAGGTTGATGGCAATCAATATAATTGTTCAAAATAGTTGAGATTATATATATATATATATATATATATATATATATATATATATATATTAGTGTAAAAATATTATGTCAAAGTTAATGTCAATAACATAACCATTATAAACATATATTTTTCAATATTCTAACAATGTATTTTTAACCTGAGACGCGCGAGAATTTTTCAATATTCTAACAATGTATTTTTAACCTGCGCCGCGCGGGAATTCGTCTAGTTATACTTAAACCTAAGAGCTTTTATAGCATTAGATTATAAAACAACTCAATCATCAAAGACTTCAAAGACATATTGACAGGGCTGCACTTTGCTTCATCAGCAATGTATACCTTTTACAGCATAAATTCCAACATCACACAGGATTCACCATATTATTATGTTTATTATTCCGATAGCAACTAATTAAGTCGTGAAACAAAGCGATTTAGAATCAATGAGAACTTAATGAATGACCTCCACAACGATTCAAACAACACACAGCAAACCAGAACCAAAACCACTATGGACCTCCTGATATATATATATATATATATATATATATATATATATATATATATATATATATATATATATATATATAAGAGTCTTGTTTTTCTTTTTTTCTGGCTGGTCTTGGACATTTAAATATTCACTAACGACAGAAAGTGTTTTTTTTGCATTTTGGATTTTTACCGGCATTGTAATTCTTTGATCCGGGGCCGCCAGCCGCCTTATTTTTATTCAAACTTTTACCACTTATATGATTCTTCCCAGAGTTTTTCTCCCCCAGAATCCACCTATGTACTTCTGTATCCATCTGAAACTCTACCTCTTCGTCGAACTCAACTACATGGATGCACTCCACCGTGGTGCTGCCATTGCATGGCGTCATCCACCCATCACACTCTTTCACCATAGTTGTCATCATCATCATCATCATGATTGATAGTGATAACATGGTTGTAGTGAAGCAGATAGGGCTTCGTCGTCCATTGATGATCACCATCTTCGTTTTCTTGTGACGAGAATGAGGGTTTGGATGGTGTTTCAGTTCTTGATCGCTGCCTTATAATGAAGTCCGTAATGGAATTGCTTTGTTGGATAACAAGAACCTTTTGCTTTATAAAAGATTGCTGCCCATTCTTTACTTTATACAGGATAAGAAGAACCTGTACTGTGACCTCTTTTTCTTTTCCTTGAATTCCTCTTTTAATAAAGCAAGCTACCGGCGCTTTTTCATAAGTAAATCATTTTTGTGTCACCGACGGTTTGAAGTCCATGTGTTGCACCTAGAGTTTATATAATTACTATACATGTGTAATAGGTTATTTTTTAATTAACAAACTAATATAAACTAATACAAAGACAAATGGATCATTTTTTTTAGTTTTACTATTAGTATATTTTGTTTTAAATTATCATATTTTAGCTATTTCTATAATTTTACAATTACATAAAGATTATTTTTGAAATTCTATAAAAATTAAAAACACATATAGCACTTATGGAATATTTTCATTTTGCCTCTGGACCATTATGTAAGTTTTTGGGACAAGGGGTGAACATTTGGACCAAACCTAAAAGGACAGGACCGGACAAGAATACTTTAATTTGGACATAACCGGTTTGACATAAATTAGTGGACCTTGGACATAACCAGTTGAGACACTGGTCCGGATCTGGTTTTTCCGATTCTTGTACTTGATAGACCGGTACATAGCTTAGGTACATATAATACAACTTGTTGAAACCCTACTAAAAGTTAGTTTATCTATTACGACCGTAGGGGTGAACGGGACCAGACCCACTCTTGAATCTTGTTAGGGGTGAACAAAGTTTATCTACTAAAACTTGTTGACATAAAGTTAGTTTATCATGGATCACTAACTACTTTTATAACAACCAAATAATCAAAATTACATTTATGCCCTTACTACAGTAAGGAAGACGATTCTACCCTTACAGTTATAACTCTTGAAACTAACAACAACACCAACCGAAACGAATTTATTTATAAATTTATCAAGCGAAGCAGATTATACAAAACTTCAATTTCAACTATTTGTTTACATATTGCATTCTCTAAATGAAGGTATTAGGCTACATTCTCCCAATTCAGAGACTCCTCTCAAATCAAAAGTGGTCTCCCACCCCACATAAAAACTATTTTATACTTATAATATATATATATATATATATATATATATATATATATATATATATATATATATATATATATATATATATATATATCAATTATTAATATTATATAATACTATTCAAATATTAATTTAATATAATAACCTGCTATAATAAATAATATTAATTCAAATATAGTTTAGATTCAGGTTGTACGAAGGGCTATTATTGACACCGATGTTCATAACGAATTACAACTGTGGATGGATTCTACCATTCTAACAAGGTTGTTACAGTTTCCTAATCATCATTCTCAAACTGGAACTATAAAGAAGGTGGGTGGGGGAATAGGATTTGGGTATAATTTGAATATACCTTTGCTGAGTGGTGAAGAAAAAACATCAGAATTGTACAACTAACAAAAGTTCTAACAAGTTGATCTCAAGAGCTATTGCAACTATTAAGATCTTTCAAAGGTTGAGAGATTAATGGTTCACCTTTTTGCCTTTTCTAATAGCCCGGTTACAGTTTCACTAGAGTGAAAACAAAGTTCGATTTCAATTTTTATTGATGCTTATTTGTGTTATAAGTATAACATCAAGAATACTATTAAGAAATCCAAGAATCTATGCAATTCAAAACCGAAATTGAAAATAAACAGAAAGTGAGATAAAATAATAATAAAAACCCATCAACATTTATAGTGGGTTTCCACCTACAAAGATCAAGAAATAAGAACCTTAGAAAGCTTTTCTGTAAATACGTACACGAAGGTTCTAGAGAGAAAAAAAAAACGAAAGGAGATCATGTTAAGATTTATGAAGTCTTGAACAAATTGACAAGTTCCTAAGAGTTCAAGGGCCATAAATGTAACTTGACAATTATTAAACAATTCAATTGTTTAATATTGAATGGACGTACAAATCAATTGTTTAATATTTGTTTATTGGACGGTGAGTGGACGGCAAAAGTATTAATTGTTTAATGGAATCCATGTGCAATTTTGTTTCGGCCGTAACATGTGAATGGAAGAAAATTCAAATGGTAGCTGGTCAAACAAAACGGCTCCTCTCTCAGTATATATATATATATATATATATATATATATATATATATATATATATATATATATATATATATATATATATATGTGCGATGTAACTCTTTGTATTTGTGCCGAGTGATATTACCATTTGTAATCTTATAGTGAGTTAATATAAAATCTAGTTGCGCCCGTGGACGTAGGATTTACACCGAATCCGAACCACGTAAAATCCTTGTGTTCTTTATTGCTTTATTTTCTCGTTTCGTTTGTGAGTGTGTGATAGTGTTTCCGCTGCGTGTACCCTGTCTCAATTCCTAACAATTGGTATCAGAGCCTGGTTAGCGAGGTTTTGGAGGGTACGATCGTTTTTTCTGTCACACACGAGTGTACCTAATTTTTTTTTGTTTGCCGTAATGGCTGAAGACAAGATTATAATCGAAAAGTTCAATGGTTCTGATTTTAGCTGGTGGAAAATGCAATTAGAAGCATTGCTATGTCAGAAAGACTTGGACATGGTACTCGGAGACAAACCAGAGAAAATGGAAAAAGCTGCTGAAGATGCGTGGAACTCAAAGGACAAGAAAGCCAAGACGGTTATTACATTGTCGTTGACGAAGAGCGTTGCTTTCAACATCATGAATGAAACCACGGCGCGTGGTATGATGGAGGCTATGTCAAATATGTATGAGAAACCATCGGCGGCTAACAAGGTGTTCTTGATGAAGGAGCTGTTCACTACAAGGATGAATGAGGAAGGCTCAGTTACGGTTCACATTAACAATCTAAATTCAATTCTGTCCAGATTATCATCTGTGGGAATTAAATTTGATAATGAGACTCAAGCTTCACTGCTACTAACTTCTCTACCTGATAGCTGGTCCGGAACAATTACTGCTGTTACAAGTTCCGTGGGGACCAGTGGTATGACTTTTGAAGGGGTTAGAGATTTGGTTCTAGGCGAGGATATCAGACGCAAGAATCAAGGTGGATCTTCCTCTTCTGATTTATTAAATGTCGGAAGAGGTAGAGGGAATAGCAGGAATAGTGGGAGCAGTGGGAGTCGGGGAAAAAGTTCTTCTAGAACTTTGAAGAATGTGAAATGTTGGAACTGTCAAGAAGTGGGACATGTTAAGAGTCAATGTCCAAAGAAAGAAATGAACATTACCGGTGCTGAGAGTGTGTCTGAGGATGATGCATTGATACTCAGTATGGAAAGTTCTGTAGACTCTTGGGTCATGGATTCAGGGGCTTCGTTTCACACCATGGACAACGGGGAAACGATGGTGAATCTAAAAGAAGGGGATTTTGGAAAGGTACGGTTAGCAAATGACGAGATGCTTCAAGTAACGGGCATGGGAGATATTGATTTGGTTACTTCATTGGGAACTACATGGAGCCTGAAGGATGTCAGGGTGATTCCGGAGCTGAAGAAGAAATTGATTTCTGTTGGTCAGCTGGATAAACAAGGACTGGAAGTAAGGTTTGGAAGTGGTAAATGGAGGGTGGTCAATGGTGATCTGGTGATTGCTCGTGGTATGAAGTGTGGGTCATTGTATATGGTTGAAGTACCTGATGAAGGAAGTATGACCGTCCCTGTTAAGCAAGACAAAATCTGGTTCGCTAAATCTACGGCTAAGAGAGTTCATTTTGCAAACATGAATTCTGGAGCCAAAGAGATGTTAGCTGAACGAGTTCAAAAGTCTAAACCATTCAGGGGATTCTGTGACAGTGGGAGCACGAGACGTGTTCCTGGTACAGTTACAAAGAGCCGTTGGGTTTTGAAGACTAAGACTGAAAAATTCTCTCCTGTTGAATGTTTGCAAAGTTGGGAGAGTGTTAGTGGTCCTCGGTGTATCTCTGGATCTGGTAGAGTGTCCAAACCGGTTGAGACAGAGGATGAGTTGGTGGTGGGATTAGCCACGGCTGAGTTGGAGCTAGTGGGAGCTTCAACTGGCCCTTCTAGTACTTGAAGATGAGGGGCGGCTGCAATTAGAGAAATCAGACTAAGTTTTAGCTTGTTCTTTGGAACTGGAAGCTTGAAGGACTTGGTTGTTTTTAAGATTACTGGAGTAATTAAGAGTTGGATGGCGGAGAAAGACTAATTTGTTCAAGCCTCCAAGTGGGAGATTGTTAAGATTTATGGAGTCTTGAACAAATTGACAAGTTCCTAAGAGTTCAAAGGCCATAAATGTAACTTGACAATTATTAAACTATTCAATTGTTTAATATTGAATGGACGTACATGTCGACAAATCAATTGTTTAATATTTGTTTATTGGACGGTGAGTGGACGGCAAAAGTATTAATTGTTTAATGGAATCCATGTGCAATTTTGTTTCGGCCGTAACATGTGAATGGAAGAAAATTCAAATGGTGGCTGGTCAAACAAAACGGCTCCTCTCTCAGTATATATATATATATATATATATATATATATATATATATATATATATATATATATATATATATATATATATGTGTGTGCGATGTAACTCTTTGTATTTGTGCCGAGTGATATTACCATTTGTAATCTTATAGTGAGTTAATATAAAATCTAGTTGCGCCCGTGGACGTAGGATTTACACCGAATCCGAACCACGTAAAATCCTTGTGTTCTTTATTGCTTTATTTTCTCGTTTCGTTTGTGAGTGTGTGATAGTGTTTCCGCTGCGTGTACCCTGTCTCAATTCCTAACAGACCATTGCCAATATTATTTAATCTTTTGACAGCTTGACCCTTCCCATACTACAATCAACAAAAACATTCAGCTAGAGAGAAGAGAAATCAAGCACATATTTGGTGTAACATCGAAAGAATTATATTTAAGCATGTTGGATATTGGCTCTTCAACTTCTAAACAAATAAGGAAGAAAAACAAAGAAGTGTTTGCTGCACACGAAAAATAAAATAAGAAGTAAAGAGATGGAGAGTTTTTTCACACAAAATGTTGTAAAATACGACGGATCCAAATTGACTTAAATAATATTAGCTCAATGCGGAATGAGATCAAAAATTATCAAAGCGTAATAATCATAACGTAATACGAATAAAATAAATAGAATAGAGACACAGGAATTTACGTGGAGACCCAAATCGGGAAAAAACCACGGGCGGAGGAAGCCGAGAAACAATTCACTATAATTTGCAGTGTTTACAGGGATTATGAAAGAGATTACAAATAGAATGGGAGAGCTAAAATATACGGTGGTGTATCAATATATATATATATATATATATATATATATATATATATATTTGATTTGGTTCGTGGGTTATTTTTTTTCAAGCCTTCTGGCTTAGGCTATTTATAGCCAAAAGAGAACATATGAAAAGGAAAGAAAAAGCCGTCCATAATTGTAGGCGAAGAAGAAGTTAGGCGCCCCACATGTAACTCACCGTCCATTCTCATTTTCAATTTCACACTTATATTACTATTCATAGTCAAACTATGAATAGTAAATGATAAGTTACAGAAATAACCCCTGAACTATTTGTCACTTGCTAATTTTGGAGGCAACTTTTCCACAATCTCCACCTTCACGTCAAAATTAAGCAAGTCATGCTTTACGATTAGTCAAAACATATAGCTCATCAAACTCTAAAACTTCCATAAGAACCTGCAAATTTTATATAGAGAATTTTTTTTTTCGAAAAATAAATAATACTTCCTCCACCACGAGCCTTCAGGCTCAACTGCGATCAGAAACACCCACCATCTCCAAACATAATTTGAACTTGGCTATAGGAAGACTTTTAGTGAACATATCAGCGGGATTATAATCTATATGAATCTTGTCCACAACACAATCACCTTTTTCAATGATATCCCGCACAAAATGATAACGAATATCAATATGCTTTGTTCGGTCATGAAACATTTGATCTTTACTCAAGAAGATAGCACTCTGGTTGTCACAGAAAACTGTGGTCACCTTTATTCTATCATCGAGTTCTCCAAATAACCCCTTCAACCAGATATCTTCCTTAACTGCTTCTGTAATCGCCATGTACTCTGCCTCGATAGAAGACAGGGCAACTATAGACTGTAACTGGGCTTTCCAACTAACAGCACAACCATTTAGAGTAAACACATACCCTGTAATTGATCTTCGTTTATCCAAATCTTTGCCATAATCTGAATCAACATATCCGAACACCCCAGTGTTAGATTTACCAAAACGTAAACACATAGAAGACGTACCACGTAAATAACGAAAAATCCACTATACTGCTTTCCAGTGTTCTTTCCCCGGGTTCGCCATGTATCTACTAACCATGCTAACAGCATAAGCCAAATCAGGGCGCGTGTAGATCATAGCATACATCAAAGATCCAACAGCACTAGAGTATGGAACACGTGCCATGTAAGCCATATCAGTCTCATTAGTAGGACTCAAAGCGGATGATAGCTTGAAATGAGCTGCAAAAGGTGTGTTGACAGACTTTGCTTCGTGCATACTGAAGCGTCTTAGGACTTTTTCAATATAACTTTTCTGAGAAAGATGCAAGGTCCTAGACTTCCTGTCACGAATAATTTCCAAACCTAAAATCTTTTTGGCAGCTCCTAAGTCCTTCATTTCAAATTCAGCTTTCAACTGGTCTTTTAACTTCTGAATCTCCTTCATATCTTTCGCTGCAATCAACATGTCATCCACGTACAAGAGTAAGTAGATTTTTGAACCATTGTCACCTTTCTTGAAATGAACGCAACTATCATAGGTGCACCTGCTGAATTTGTGACTAGTCATGAAAGAATCGAACCTCTTGTACCATTGTCTAGGAGACTGCTTGAGGCCATAAAGAGATTTGTTCAATTTGCATACGTAGTTCTCCTTTCCAGGAACTGCAAAACCTTCAGGTTGTTGCATAAAAATCTCTTCCTCAAGCTCACCATTTAGGAAAGCTGTAATGACATCAAGTTGTTCTAACTCAAAATCGTTAGAAGCAACCAACCCCAACAATACATGAATGGAAGTATGTTTGACAACTGGGGAATAAATGTCAGTGTAATCAATACCAGGAATCTGACTGTAGCCTTTAGCTACTAACCGAGCTTTGTATCTTGGTTTATCATTTGGGTTGACAGGTTCCTTGAGCTTGTAGACCCACTTGCATTTAACTGGTCTCTTCCCTTTCGGAATAGGAACTAAATTCCAAGTACTGTTTCGCTGCAAGGATTCCATCTCATTTTGCATAGCGAGCATCCAATCATTTGAGTCTTCAGATTTGATAGCCTTGTCATAATTTGCAGGCTCCGTTGCAGACTCAATATTATCAGCAACAATAAAAGCATAGGCAACCAAATCAGATTCAGCATACCTCTTCGGAGGAATAATCTGTCTTCTCGGTCTATCTCTTGCAATGCTTGGAGTAGTAGCTTGTGGTTGTGAAGGTGTTGAATCTTCACCAACAACATGCTCATCCGACGAAGAAGAATCTTGATGCTGATTTGTACTCTGATTAGTGGTAGGTGAAGTAGGAAGCTCCACCTCTATTTGAGCATTCTCTTTATTTGCTTTGGATGATACATCTGATGCATATGTTCTTTTAGAAGAGTCAGCAACTGGTTGAAATATAGCAGACTCATCAAAAGTAACATCTCTTGAGATGCTAATTTTCTTCAAATCAAAGCTCCATAACTTGTAACCCTTTACACCTTGATTGTACCCAAGAAAAACGCATTTGATTGCTCTTGGTTCTAGCTTCCCATTGTCAACTCGTGCATACGCTGGACATCCGAATGGTTTTAAATCTGAATAATTTGCAGGTTTACCGGACCATAATTCAAACGGAGTTTTCTTCTCGATTGCTCGTGACGGTGATCGGTTGATAACATAGCAAGCAGTCGAAGCAGCCTCCGCCCAAAAAGAGTTTGGCAATTTGGAATTAGAAAGCATACACCGGACCTTCTCCATAATGGTGCGATTCATCCTTTCAGCTACACCATTTTGTTGAGGTGAATGGACTACTGTGCGATGTCGAGTAATGCCTTCCTTTTGACAATAGACATTAAAATCTTCTGAGCAAAACTCAAGTCCATTATCCGTACGAAGATACCTTACCACCAGACCTGATTGCTTTTCAACCTGAACTTTCCAATTTCGGAAGGTAGAGAAAACGTCTCCTTTATTTTTTAAGAAGAAAGACCACACCTTCCTGGAGAAATCATCAATAATACTGGGCATATAAATAGCTCCACCTTTTGATGCAACTCGAGCCGGTCCCCACAAATCCGAGTGAACATAATCAAGTGGTCCTTTCGTTGTGTGGATACCACTTGCAAACCTCACACGTCTTGCCTTGCCATATACACAGTCTTCACAGAAATCCAAATCAACAATCTTTTGTTGACCAAGTAAACCTCTTCGACTCAATTCTGACATGCCTTGAAAACTCATATGGCCGAGTCGAAGGTGCCAAAGACGGGACTGATCTGGATCAGAAAAAGACTTTGACACAACAACAGCATCACTCGAAATTGTTTGCCCGTCAAGAAAGTAAAGATCTGAGGTTTTTCGTTTGGCTCTCAGTTTGTCGGAACCGTCTTTGAATACCCTGAGAACTCCACCTTTACCAGCAAACTCGTATCCCTTTTTGTCAAAGGAACTGAGAGATAACAAGTTTCTTCTGAGGTCAGGAACATATCTAACATCCCCCATGGTTCGAATAACTCCGTCAAACATACGGATCCTGACTGAACCATGTCCAAGAACTGGACATGTAGTATTGTTACCCATCAACATATAGCCCTGGTTAACCTTTTCAAATGAGTAAAACCAACTTTTGTTGTGACACATATGAAAAGTACAACCAGAGTCGAGTATCCAATCACCAGTGGAATCCAGTTTATCTGAATAAACTGTCAAAACTTCTCCAATACCTTCGACCTCAGCTAGATCGGCTTCACCCGAAGTGCTAGCTTGTTTACCATTTGCTGCCGTCTTCTCTTTTTCTTTGTTCTTCAACTTGAAGCATTCTTCAAGCACATGTCCCTTCTTGTGACAATAGTTGCAAAACTTTCGTTTGCCTTTTGACTTGGATCTGGTTCTGTTGGAAGATTGAGAAGTTCTAATTCTCTCTGTTGTTCTTCCTCTGGCATTCAAACCTTCGGCTTTAGCATCACTTGAACCACCACCAGTAATATGCTTCATCTTCTCTTTTGAATCCAAAGCTGTATAGACTTCATCTAAAACTAGAGTGTCACGGCTATAGATAATAGTATCACGAAAATGGTTATAGGATTCTGGCAACGACGATAGTAAGAATAGAGCCAAGTCTTCATCTTCATACTGAACATCCATATTCTCTAAGTTATTTACTAACTCTTTAAATGTGGATATATGTTCAGTTAAAGAGCCTCCTTCAATCATCTTGAGATTGAACAACCGTTGCTTCAAATGCAACTTGTTTGGTAAGCTCTTGGTCATCAACAGTTGTTCCAACTTTAGCCATAAAGAAGCCGCTGACGTTTCTTTTAGAACATCTTGCAAAACATCATTTGACAAGTGCAAATGAATTTGGGATAAAGCCTTCAGATCTTTCATCTCCTTTTCTTCTTCGGTCCATGTATCGGGCATCTTATTGAAACCCAAGAGCGCCTTGTGTAAATCCATCTGAATGAGAATGTCTATCATCTTTACTTGCCACAACGGAAATCAGGTGTTACGATCCAGTAGTGGAATATCGTATTTATCGAAGACATGATTAATTACTTGATAAAATGATCCCAACGAGCTAATATCACAACCCGGATGCTCTGATACCAATTTTTGTAAAATACGACGGATCCAAATTGACTTAAATAATATTAGCACAATTGCGGAATGGGATCAAAAATTATCAAAGCGTAATAATCACAACGTAATACGAATAAAATAAATAGAATAGAGACACAAGAATTTACGTGGAAACCCAAATCAGGAAAAAACCACGGGCGGAGGAAGCCGAGAAACAATTCACTATAATTTGCAGTGTTTACAGGGATTATGAAAGAGATTACAAATAGAGTGAGAGAGCTAAAATATACGGTGGTGTATCAATATATATATATATATATATATATATATATATATATATATATATATATATATATATATATATATTTGATTTGGTTCGTGGGTTATTTTTTTTCAAGCCTTCTGGCTTAGGCTATTTATAGCCAAAAGAGAACATATGAAAAGGAAAGAAAAAGCCGTCCATAATTGTAGGCGAAGAAGAAGTTAGGCGCCCCACATGTAACTCACCGTCCATTCTCATTTTCAATTTCACACTTATATTACTATTCATAGTCAAACTATGAATAGTAAATGATAAGTTACAGAAATAACCCCTAAACTATTTGTCACTTGCTAATTTTGGAGGCAACTTTTCCACACAAAAACAACTCATATTATTCAAAAGCACTAAAGGCTATATATATATATATATATATATATATATATATATATATATATATATATATATATATATATATATATATATATATATAGCCATATTACATACCCACGTGACCCATGCTAAAGTGAAACCACTATCCCTATTTTCCTCCACAAAACCCGGTCAATTATATGACTCAAGATTACCCCACATTCACCCCTAATCTTGATGTTCATGACCTTGCTTCACCCTCGTGCAAGCTTCATCTTGCTCACAGCAGCCATTAATCACCAATTCCATTCTTGACTTTTCCCGGACACCCGACCTCCATCTCGGTCACATCCAAAATCTTCACCCAATCACGACTTTTCCCGGACACCCGACCTTCACCTTGGTCACATCCAAAGTGCTCCATACAATCCCGACTGTTGCTTGTCACCACACAGAAACCGTTTGTGCATAACACTTCTGTGAAACGAGAGTCTTCTTCCACCGATCAAGAAAACAAAGCAACCCGATTTTCCCGTCTTCTTTCACCTGTAAAACGAAACAAACCCAAAGCCACCTGCTTTGACGGATATTTTCTTTTCGTTTTCTCATGCAACTTCGGTAACTCTCTCTTTTTTCCGGTGACATACCCACAACCTACCGCCGAAATCACCACCTTGTCGGACACCACCAAAACAAAAAAACAGCCGACAAAGAAAACCACCACCTTCTCTGCCCTTGACCACTGATGAACACCACACCTTCATAGCCTCTGTTTACCTTCGAACCACCGGCTGCCTCACCTGCAAACCTCACCGACAACAGATGCTAAGACCAGTTGTGATCAACCCACTTCACTAGAAACCCGGTTTCCTGCTGCGATGGCAGCCCCGCACGGGAAGGCTCCTCCCCTTCGGAAGTCGACTCTCAAACCAGCCCTCTTCGACCTTCGCTCTGATACCAAATGTTGGATATTGGCTCTTCAACTTCTAAACAAATAAGGAAGAAAAACAAAGAAGTGTTTGCTGCACACGAAAAATAAAATAAGAAGTAAAGAGATGGAGAGTTTTTTCACACAAAAACAGCTCATATTATTCAAAAGCACTAAAGGCTATATATATATATATATATATATATATATATATATATATATATATATATATATATATATATATATATATATATATATATATAGCCATATTACATACCCACGTGACCCATGCTAAAGTGAAACCACTATCCCTATTTTCCTCCACAAAACCCGGTCAATTATATGACTCAAGATTACCCCACAAAGCAATTGTGATGCTTGGATAGCATAAAATACCTATTATATTGGAAGAATACCATACGAATGTTCCATGTCAAGTTATTACAAAGTTGATTTAAAAAACTATGATCCGGTTCATGTAATTAAAAAAAAACGTGATCTTAACAATCAACATAAAAAACGATTCACGGAAGAAATATACAGGAAATATATAGAAAAACTTATCAGTTAATCCGTTGCTTAATAATTTTGTTGTTTTTTTCCTGAACCTGCTAACCTGTGTTAGTTAATGTTGACCAAGTAATAAGGAGAATAAGAAGCACGTGGAAGTCTTGAACGTTGGAAAAGGGACATTGCTAGTTATTCTCATTTTCTGTTTTTGTTCATCTATTTAATAGTTTAGTTTTAGCTTCATAATCATCAATCGAAAAAACCTCTTCTACACCACTGAAATCATTCGGTTGGTATTTTCAGTCGTTCAATAAACATTAAGCATTCAAACATTTTCTACTTTGTTATTTCCTCTGTTTGACAAGCCTAATCACCAACATTTGGTAGCAAAGCTTGAGGTTCTGATCAATTTGTATGCCTAAAATCCTTTGATTTAACACCATGACCATTGCATCTTCATCCAATCCACCCAAAGACAACCCATTCCCTCTCCAATGCCCGATGCTAACCTCGTTAAATTAAAATACATGGTCGATTAAGATGGAAGCCATCATGGATGCCCATGGGTCATGGGATGCCATCTAGCCACCAACCGGTGTGGTTGTGGACAAGAAAAGAGCAACCAAGCTCGAGCCTTCATCTTCCAATCGATTCCATAAGAGATGCTTTCACAAGCTGCCAAGAAGAATACAGATAAAGAAGTGTGAGTCTCTGGTGGGATGTCAAGTCCACCAAGCAAATTACACCATTTATTTGCAAATAAAACATAATATAATGGTAAAAAAGAGGTATCGATCCTCAGGAAAATGGTTGTATTCAATCACCAATACAATCTAATAGAACTAGTGTAAAGTAAACTAAGTACAGTTAAACTAAAAAAAAAAGGTAGGGGGGGGGACAATTGGTTAACCAAGGCAATTCAACACAATGAACATTTGTGTGTTTATCATTAGGATTCAATATGAAGCTTATCATTCATCCCAAATTGGTTATAGCAATCATGAAGCATGATATGCCAAGATTTCTCATAGGTAGTATAGAGGTTGGGGAAGCCCGCAACATACCTTCTTAATCAAAATCAAGGATCAAATTGAATCAATTGAACTCAAGAAGTTGATTAGCCTTAATAATGAAGGAATCCCCAATTCCTAGAGGATGTCAATGCTTACACATCCATAAAGGTGTCATGATTCATAAGCTAGAGATGATTTTCTACCATCATAAAGCCCTTGTTCTAAGTAAATTCAATAATTCAATGCAAAACCAAAGAAATAAACCAACAATTGCTCATTCAAGTACCAAGCTCTTGATCAAAGTATTAAACAAGCATAAGAAATATGAACTAGAATCATAAACATAAGATAAATGACAATCAAGCATGAATCCTTCAAAACCCACAAATATCCAAGGGTTTTAGCCAAAGTTAACCAAAATAAAGAAACTAGTCACTCATGGCAACAAAATAATAATCACAAAAGTATTTTTGCATCAAGAATCTACAAATTTCTTAGAAAGATGAGAAGAAATGAGTATCAAGCTCCAAAAATCGCCTCTCCTTGTCTCCAATGGTGGAAAATCGAAGTGTTTTCTGTTAGATCCAACCCCCCAAGGTAAATGGTGAACAAAATGACAAAAATGCCCAAAAGTGTGCAGTTGCGTGGGTACCCACGCAAGTGTTGCGCGACTGAGACTTCACCCTCGCAAATATTGCTGGAATGCTATTGGCTCATTTTTCCTCCACTACCCAAGATTCCCTTGGTCCCCTCCATACCTCAGATGATTCAAATTAACCAATCACCTTCAAGCTTCAAATATGGATAGTCCAAGCCGAAAATAAAAATCCATGACCCTTCTTCACAAGCCCATTTCATCCAAGTCTTGAAATTTTTAAGCCCAAATCTCCTTTGATGGATCCGCAAAGCCCAATAATGACTCGAAAGCCCACAAATCCCGTCTCCACGCTAACCAACAACCGCAACAAGCTCCAAAACCCTACAAAATACCTCATGCAAAATAAAAAGTACCCGATACGATCCATGATAAAGAAATAAACAAAATACAACGCAATATTAATAAAAAGACCTAAAAAACTAAAATAAACTAATAAAAAGAAGGAAATAAAATAAACTATCAGTCTCTCTAAAGTCACGATATGTGGGTGCAGAACGAGTCCAGAAAGAAAGGGTACGAGTATTGAAAAGTTAATTTGAAGCACTTCAAATGAAACATACACAGACCATAGATGATTATGTAGGGAGGATATTAGACATGATATCAAAGTATGGGGGCATAGGGGAAACCTTGGATGATGAGGAACTTGTGAGAAAATTGTTCGATACCGTCTCTAAAAGATTCAAAAACCTGGTGGCATTAATTGATAAAAGTTCATATATTGAATCCATGTCATTCAAATAAGCAGTTGGGCATCTAAAGGCATATGAAGATTGACTTCGACTCCGGAAGGCAAGAAAACAAGCAGATAATGCTTTGTTATTTGCCAAGGCAGAAAAGTCCCTCTACTAATCAAACTCCATGAAAGCCAAACATGTCACGTTTTAGCAAAAGATCTCGACGTGATACATCTTCGTAATGAAGATTGATTGTAAACATTCTTTTTTTCTCTTTCCCAGTATCTATAAGAGGTGGAAGTAACGACAGAGGTGGAAGAGGCAACTCACGAGGATGGGGGTTGACTCGTGGTAGAGGTGGGCGCTGGGGTGGCGGTTCAAGAAAAGAAATAGGCAATTCCAACCGAAATCCTCGTGACAAAAGTCACATAAAATGCTTCGAGTGTCAAGAATTTGGTCACTTCGCTTCTGAATGCAAAGTAAAGAAGCAACAGGACTAGGAGGTGAATTTAGCTGCAGATGAAGATGGACCTGAACTATTATTGACTGTATGTGGGGAAAAAAACTGCAAGCATGCTTCTCTTGAATGAAGAAAAGGTGTACCCGAACCAACTAAAGGAAAGTGATGATGACAACATGTGGTATTTATTTAGACAATGGGGCTAGTAACCATATGACTAGTTCCAATATTCTATTTGCAAAACTCGATGAGAAGGTGACTGCACAGGTACGATTTTGTGATGATTCTTAGGTTCTGATCAAAGGGAAAGGTACACTACTATTTGATTGCAAAAATGGTGACCAGTTCATCATTCCTGATGTGTACAATATCCCAGCCCTACGTAGCAACATAATTAGTCTGGGACAGATGAATGATGAAGGATATGACATCGGAATGAAGAGTGATTTCCTTAAGATATATGATGAGTATGGTTGCTTGATTATGAAGGAGCAGAGGTTAAAGAATAAGCTCTATAAAATAAGACTCACACTTAGGAAACCTGTATACTTTACCAAGAGCATAAATGATTAATCATGGTTATGGCATAAACGAATGGGTTACACAATGTAACATCCCAAAAATACTAAGTAAATTTTTTTGTTTTAAATCAATTAAACCATCAACCATACATTTGAAAAACCATCAAAGTAATTCATTGTAGAAAATAGTTATCATAGTGCAATTCAAAATCATAAAATGTAGAACACGGGTGGTTGTTGTGCTATCATGTTGGGTCTTTCCCCATCGAATCGGAAGTACCTGAAAAACATTTTAAACATAAACCATAAGCACAAATCTTAGTAAGTTCCCCAAAATACCACAAACCATACATACATTTCCATGGGTTACCCCTATGGCCTTACATACAAGTGTCATTGGCTACCCCCATGGTCTTTTCCCTGGAATGTCGTGGGATACCTCCATGGTCTTACAATCAAGTGCCATGGGCTACCCCTATAGTCTGTCCTTGAAATGTCATGGGCTACCCCCATGGTCTAACATCCAAGTTTCATGGGCTACCCCATGATCTTTTATGCAATTACCACGGGCTACCCCCATGGTCATTCATACAAATGCCTTGGGCTACCTCGAGCTCTTTCATGCAAGTATCATAAAGACAAATAGCATCCTACATAGTATAGTGAGAATACCCACCTCAATCTGATGATAAACAAATCACACAGTTGAGTTGCTGCTACAAAGGCTCCTCACACTGAGAATAGCCAAAACTGACCCTAATTAATAATTAGGATAATAACCCATAATCAAAGGTCCATTTCATACTCTCTCTCACTAAGATAAAAATCCATTTTACCCTTTCCAAGCAAGGCCCACCCAAACCTGGCCCAAGGCCCAAAATGGCCCAAAAACACTGCTAGGAGTACGCCATGCGTACTCCTTTCTTACGACCGGTGTACTGGGTGTTCATAGAAAGGATCTGGGGAAAAACCCATTACACTATGCATACCTAGAGGTTATGCCCTGCGTAATTCTCTGTTGTTTAAAACCACCTTTTATGCTCTTAATAGCTAAAGACTAAATATCTAACTCACAAATCCTTACCTTGGGAAGGTCTTAACTGATAAATTCGACAACTTTAAGATTTTTCATGGCTTAATAGATCCTAAAATCAAACCCTAAGTCCATCACACTCTTTAATTACCTCAAACACTTGCATGAGTGAGAAATAGAAACAAAGACTTCATTTTTATGACACAAGATCCTCAAAAACAACATTAAATGACAAACTTAAGATATGGAGTAGCTTTTACCCACAAGAACCAAACCACGGGACCAAAAGCATGCAAATCTCAAAATTAGTCTAGATCTAAGCCATAGAACCATAAAGGTAAGAGCTTTATACCTCCAAAAGCTTGTAAATGTGATGAAGGCCCTTGATCTTCAAGCTCTTGCCACAACGATCCTCAAGAAAAAGCTTCTACTCCTACATTATGTACCCAGAACACATAAAAGAGGCTCACACAAGCTAATAAAGGATTAGGGTTTCGAGACACTGGTTGGGGAGGATGGAGGATGAATATGGTGAGGCCTCAAGGGACTTAAGGTCCTTAAATAGGACATCAACCCTAAAAAGTAGGGTTTAAGATCTGTATAAGTACGCCTTACGTAGTCGTTACGTATGCTCAACGTACTCAAGGAAGACCACTTCAACATTAAGTGACTTATGCCCAGTGTACGTGTAACGTCATGATTTTTGCTCAATTTTTTTTTCATTTATTCTAAAATCTTTTTACGGAAAATGCAACGGAAGACTGTAAACATTGTTTATTTCAAAAACATTTCAAACCACAACGTTACGTTCAATTCAAAACCAAAATATCAAAAGTATTTAATTGTAGCGGAAGCATGAGTACCAAAAATTATATAACGTTTCCAAGTGGCATCTTTATTCTAAGAATAAACTACCCAAAAATGACCCCATCTCACCAAGTCAAGCTCCTAAGCTACATGTACCAATCATAAAGGCACAAAGCAAAGAAACAGGTGTCATCAAATGCTTCGTGAGCCAATAGGAGTTTGTACACAATCAAAGGGAAAGCATACCATCCCCTAATGGGTCAATCATTCAAATTATAATCATATAAACAAAATTCACATATCAATCAATAATCATCTTTCACATAAAATTCAGTCATTCAATTTTGTACCATCCATTCGCATATCATTCATTTTTGTAACATCAATTGTATTTCATACATAATCATATCGTAATCGTATATCATCATATCAAAGGAATGTATCATAATCGTATAGGCGTAGGTAGTCTCGTAGTAATACCTAACCCCAGAGGAAAAACCCGTTCGCTACTTGTGTGCCTGGCCAGCCAAATGCTTTAGGTGGTTCGCGACTCCCACCCGTCACACCGACCCCAAGACTCCACTTTCACTACTCTGACTATGCAATGTACAAGTACATCGCGGTGTCGTTCTGGTGTTGGTACAAGCGGTGGCATTCGTCTGCGACCTCCCCACCTACATGATGTTTGTACAAGCCTCGTTCGAATGGCCAACATCACTCCAGTCCGCAAACACCGAAGTGTACGCGTACCATGTGTCGCACGGGCATCTAGAAAGACCGAGCAACTCATAAATGTCTTAAGCTCTTTTCCTAGAAGGTATTTTTCAACCAATCAGGCTCGAATGTATCCGAATAGGGTTTCATGCTAAGTGCTAGGTTCTACCCTTGCCCTCTATGCATAACCCCACATAATCGATCGTAAATCCAGTACAAGCATGCAATATTCGTATTATCATAATCAAGATCCACAAGCATGCAATATTTGTATTATCATAGTTGCAATTAATCATATCAAGTACCAAGATAGGCATATCAACCAAATTTACTAAGCATGCAAATGTCACAGAAGGCAAAACATTGACATATCTCATACTGCACATATAGGCATACTCAACAATTAATAATATCCTAATCTGACTAATCGAGCCGTCTCCGGAAAGTAGTTTTCGACTATGTACAAGGTTTATGAAAAAGTCTATTGACTCACCTTTCGTTCGGTAGTGAAATCACTTCAAAACATGAATTCGTAGCTCTTTTACTCAACAAATACCTAAACAAAAAGTATATATTTATTTAGTTTACGCTAAGATAAACATTATTAACACTAAACGTATATTTATTTATCTCATATTACTTTATTAGATTAGTCTATTGTTGTTTATAAATTACGATTACCTCAATTTGGTTTATTATTTAATTAAACTGTATTTTAGAATCTTTCAATGTTAACTAACGATAATGAAATGCTTATATTACAAAGTCGTTGACACTAATCTGGAATCAACTGATGCTTTTAATTAACTATTCCATGTCATGCACCTTAATATATAATTTGTGATTATACTGAAACTCTTTTATAAATTATACACGTTCATTTACAAAATTCCTTATTAACACATATGCCATCAAATCATTATGTGAATCACAAGTTTATAAACATAACTTTTAATATGTGCTAACAAATTAGATTATTTATAACACTTTAAAATTAGCATGTAATTATCATTATTTTATCTTTACTAATAAAGCTCATAATATTTACCAAAATTATAAGCCAACATTTATGTGTTGATTACTTAAACTTCGTCTTGACTTAAGAGATTCAAAATTTCATGCCTTACGATCACCGGTCATGTTCTAATAATAGTATACACACACAATCTAATTAAAGACCTTCTCCAGTGAAGTTTATGAGGTACATGAAGCATTACGTGAAAGCAACACATGGCTGTTAAAGATCGCAGAATTTAAAGTTGGGTAAACATGGTATCGGAAAGTAAGTTTCAAAATCAATGGGTTACATCGATGCTTCCAAATTCGATCGACACTCGTCCCAATCTTCAACCAGTATATATATATGTTCAGGATTAAGAAAGGTAAGGGGAATTGAAGGAAATCCGCACATATCTCGTTCAGATTAGGAGCAGCAAGTTTGCAGTAATTGCCAAGAATAGGGAAGGAAAAGAAGAGCTACATCTAGTATTCTGCCAGCGAGATATATATTCACGAACAAATTGTGGATGAGCAGGAAAACATGAGGAGTTTGGGTCCAAGAACTTACCAGTCGACGTGTTGCCGTCTTTGTCCCGATCAAAGTCCAAGCGATAGTAGATTTTCAATAACCTTAGCCGTAACCAGCTCTCTCTCTCTCTCGAACCCTCTCGATCTCACTATCTTTACACAACTATCTTCCCGCTCCTCAGGTTTCCTTCTGCTTGTGTTTTCTCATGGTTAAATTATCTTTAGGGAAACGTATGTGAGAATAATTAAGGCGAAGGGTGAGCATATGGGTCGTGAGTAACGGAAACGAAAGAAACAAAAAGGTCGGCAGTTTCCCTAATCGTATGAGTGAAATTGATTAAAGATCAATTTACAATTTTGGTCCCCAATAACTTCTCCAATTTCATTAAAATCCCCACCTCTTATATTCATTTCATTTAAAGTTTCTATGATTAACTATTCACCCCCTAGACTTATATATTCACTTAACTTATTACCTTAATTAAATTTTAAAGTTAATTAAACACATTTTATACATTTTGATAATTAGTTAAATCCTATAATTAATTTAAATCTCAATTAGTTACTACGGGATTTTATCCTTTTATACCGAATGTATAACATTCTTGTCACTACCTTGCTTATAGATTCATCAATTGAATTCAAATTTACATCAATGGTCCTTGAACTTTGATATCTATTCCAATGGTAACCCTAACCATATTAAATACGACTTTCTTTTTTTGTACAATGGTTTAATTAGATTAAATACAAAATAAAAAACTCACTTTCAATCATTTTGAATTATTAATAAATCTTGGATAATCATTCAAAATATTAATTAAATCTTTTAAATCATAAATAATATATTTTTTCATGTTATATATATATTAAGCATATATTCCTACATGAAATAAACGCACAACTTATTCCTATATATAACAGAAGACTAACATCGTTAAAAGGGAGATTATTGGGTCGTTACAATTCTACCCTCCTTAAAATGATTCCGTCCTCGGAATCTCTAAATAATTGCATCATTTTGTTCCTAATTCGCATCATCAAATTATAATCCCTAAACGAATCAATGTCATAGGAAAATTATGTTTACCAAAAGCGATATCACCCATTTCACACAATTCCTGTGTTGCGACTGATTCAAACACAGTTGCATCAATATCTAACTCCGCAACTCATGGAGTCTGTTGTATACCGCAAATGAGCACATAAATGCAATGACACCAAATATTTACTAGTACCAACATCAGATAACACAAGATCACAGATAACACATAAGCATGTATAGCACTGTTGTAAAAATCTCGACTAGGTCCCGATTAATCTTCGATTAATCCCTAGGCGCTACTCGACCGATTAGAGGGCGCCTAGCGATTAATCCCTGCATACATAATGAGTGAAACATTATAAAACGATGAAATTTTAACAATTTGAAGAAGTTTTATCTCAATGGAAACTATTTGAGGCATGATTAATGTTGTATTAATCATATTAACCTATTTTGTTATCATATTAGTGGTATTTACGAACTTTGATATGATATTACTCATATTTAATTTTTTAAAATTCAACAAATTAGCAATTAATGGTACCCGATTAATCCCCCGATTAATCTCCACCTAGCCGATTAATCCCTTGACCCCAGTCCACCGACTAGCTAACGTCGAGCGTTTTTTGCAACCTTGATGTACAGTATTAACTAAGAGAGTTCTAAAAATTACCTCATCAATTGTCATATTAAAAGCACGAGCTTTAACCTTTGGTGCTTCATCTTTCTTCCCACCAGTACCCATTTCAACCTTGGGATTGGGACATTGGGCACTGATATGACCCATCTGTCTGCAGTTATAACACATCAGTTCAGTACTCTTACAATCCTCATGACGATGTCCCATTTTACCGCAACGTCTACAGCTCACGGTACTACTGTTGCATGGACCTCTATGTGAAGAGTGACATTTCTTGCAGTACTCTGGTTTGTCGCTATGTTTCTGAGGGTGACTCTTCTTCCTTTACGGAATCAAAAGAAGTCTCCCACTTGCGCTTTTCCCCGGACCTCACTGTGCTACGATCCCGAATGGCTATATCATTCTCTATCTTGCGGGCCTCATCCATGGCCTCGACTAAAGTGGTCTTCAATCTCACAACTGCACGGTACTCAAATGGCAACCCCTCCACATAGTGACGAATCAACTTCTCCTCGGTCGGGCAGTAATCAGTAGCGAACTGTGACTTCTCAGTGAAGGTAGTGTTATACTTAGCAATTGTCATGCTACCTTTCAGCAGAGTCAAAAACTCTCGTTGGGCCTGTTGTATGCTACCTAAACTGCAGAAACGATCTTTCACCTTCTTACTAAGAATCGCCCAATTTATAGCCCTCCGAGTGGCCTTAGTGAGTCGTGCGTCAATACTGTCCCACCACTTGAGTGCTTCCCTGTCAAACATTCGCACATCATAATTCACCTTCTGGTCCTCAGTAAACTCACCAGATCGGAAGGTTTGGTCTATCTTCCTAATCCAACGAAGGCACTCCACAGCGTTCTCGCCCCCCTCGAAGTTAGGCGGCTTACAGTCCATGAAGGATTTGAATGAACTCCCTCTGCGTCTGACAGCTCCAACGACTTCCTGCCTTGACACGGAACGACTATGTGCCTCGTCATCAAATGATTGATATCCATCCTCGTTGTGACATCCCCAATTTCACGGCCAGAAAAGACCGATTTGTTTATGCTTTGTTTTTAAAAATCAGAGTAATCTGTTAAAGAAAACAGTTGTGGAATTTGTTCCCAAAACAAAAATATGATAAGAATTTATCAAAGCATTTCTTTAAAGAAATGTATTTTCATTATATAACAAAATCTCGGGATGTCATGCTCAATACAGACCAAAAGCATAAACAGAACAAAGTAGACCTTACAACAGTTATTGATAACTACTGGCATATAATCCAAAATCTCTCGTTATGTCAGCCAACTTATGCTCTCGTGCCATAACCTGTAATACAAAGAAAAGTGAGAGGGCCAGGCTTGGGAGCCTGGTGATCATATAGGGTTTTCAACCCATAATAATATAATTATTATATTCAATTATCAAACAATCAATCCAATTACCCACCCCAATTATCTTCATTTATTTCTTAAAGATTTACCCTAAGAACCGATTACCCTTCTCCCATTCATTCCTAAGGATTGCCCTAAGGAATTGGCACAAAGTTTAGTGCTGCCAAGGTTCTTAGATTACCTCTGGTGAACACGCAGTTCACAACAATTAATGAACACCTAGTTCAAAAACACCTAATGAACACTTAGTTCAAATATCCCTGGTGAACACATAGTTCGAACAATGTGATAATAATGTATATCTCTATCCTGCAAAACCACTAATATTATTAACACTTATAGATCATATTTCTAAAAGAATCTATCCCATCCCGTCGACACCCACATACTGACCCTATACAATGATCTTACGAGATCTATCCTAAGGAATCGATATGAACAACAAACTGATGAGGCCGCTTCGGAAATTCCCTGGCAGCAAACGAGGATAAATAAAGACAACAAATCAGGGGAATGTAATAAGTTTCACCACGAACCTTCGTTCGTAAAAGAAATAACCACAAGACAATTAAGTCAGGGGTAGTTATCTAGATAACAATGCCTAGGTGTGGTCCGAATATCGTGAGGTGTTTTACCCCCAGACTCTCCCTATCCAGCATCGAACTTTGCCTAGGCGTGGTCTGAATATCATGAGGTATTTCACCCCCAGACGCACCCTATCCGACAATATAACACCAGACATACCTAGTAGTGGTCTGTTACCGATACACTTTATTAGACAGTCTACGAAGTTCCCTTAAGTACTTCGCGAAAGGAAACACTGACACATGAAGTTCGTCCGATCACTTCATAAAAGAAACGCTGACTCCAAAGCTTTTTCAACATAAACAGTATGGGGAAATACTAATAGAGTACTCCCGTACGCTCCCGTAACCGACACACAATAGTGTCAAAAATACTTTGTACGAGATAGTACTTCTGGAACATTATAGTACTCTGGTATGCGTAGGACTCGTACCCGAGAACATAATAGTACCTTGGCACAAGCAGCACCTAAGACACAGAGCTTGGAAAAAGGACTTCGTACATAAAATGTACTTCTATACGTAGAACGTACTCCACCAATCATCAATCTCACAACACACGTACTCTTAATAAGAGGCTACCCAATGTCCAAACTTAATTGAACTAAACATCCCTTCTTAAGTCTTAACCCATCACTAGGCAAACCTACAATGCTTATAATCAATTTTTGATACTATCTTCGTTTAGGAAACGCTAACTAGTGTATACTTAACACAAAGTTTTAAGTAATAATATCATATATACACATCTTAACACATATTGAACCATAACTGATTCACACATTGTATATCATCAAATATATCTAACACGTATTTCGGACAATAAAAAAAATACTTCACATACATTTAGATTTAATACTTTAATCAATACTTGTATTAAACTCATGTCCATGAAAGGGACTATGCACATGAGACCTTATCGAATGAACACATAATTCAAAAATACATAATCCGTACTCCCGGATCTAAAATTTACCTCCTTACCTAATCCATATTCCCAGATCTAAAACTAAGCTCTTGATCTGATCCATACTCTCGGATCTAAAACTAACCTCTTGATATGATCCATACTCTCGGATCTAAAACTAACCTCCTAATCTGATCCATACACCCAGATCTAAAACAAGTTTATCTATTTATCCTTTTATCTCATGGTCCAACCCATCTTTTATCACCTACCAACAACCTCATATACCCATGTTCTACCCAACATATTTGTAGATAAAAAATACATACACAGTTTAACTCATTAAAACTTATATAATTCATCCATTCCACTACCATCTCAAATAAGCAACAATATATTATACACATAGCACGTATTTCATAGCAAATACTTAATATTTATGTGTTAGAAGAAAGTGACTACACACTCACTCATAACATAGATATAATACATTCAACCAATACTTGTATTAAAATCGTGTTTATGAAAGGGACTATACACTCACTTGATCAGAAGATGATCGGACAACACTACGGCTTGCAATGCTAGTATTCTTCGGTGAAACCGGGATATCTTCACACACTGGACTTCTCACGGGCAGAGCTTCGGCTCGGAAACTCTTTTCTTCTCGGGATCTTTCGGGCTTCGGGACTTGCTTCGGGTTTCGGGGTTGATACCGGGGCTTCGGGGGGTTAAAATAGGGCTTAGAGAGTGTATCGGGAGTGGGAGAGAAGAGATGGAGCAACCATAATCGGCTGGCCCTTGATTTCTATTTATAGGGCAAATTTCTCATTTTCCACGTCGTGAACAGTACTTTCACGTCGTAGGCTTGATCGTCAATGCATGCGTCATCGCAAGTTTGGTCTGGCATACTTCAGGAGGCGTCAGAAGACATGCCACGTCGTGACCACTGATTTCACGTCGTGGTCTCTGACAGTCTTGGGGTTTCGCGCCCCGAACTTTAGAAATTCATAACTTTCGCATATGAACTCCGTTTTCGACGTTCTTTATATCGGCACGTAGGTGAGATTATGATCTACTACTCTCGTTTAGACTTCATTGGTTAATTTTGAGTCTATTGTTAATATATCTTTTTAGTAGGCCGGGACAGGAAAACTCCATTCGAAATTCATAACTCCTTCATCTGAACTCCGTTTTCGTCTGTCTTTTTACCGTTGCACTACTATTAACGAGATCTTCGACTCTCGTTTAGATTGTTTCGGCTAGAAATCACTCGATCTCAAATCGAGTATTCGGGCTGCATACCGCTAAGCTGAAACTTTGGACGCTCGATCTCATGCGAAGTAATAATATTAGGAAACGCTAACTAGTGTATACTTAACACAAAGTTTTAAGTAATAATATCATATATAAACATCTTAACACATATTGAACCATAACTGATTCGCACATTGTATATCATCAAATATATCTAACACGTATTTCGGACAATAAAAAAATACTTCACATACATTTATATTTAATACTTTAATCAATACTTGTATTAAACTCATGTCCATGAAAGGGACTATGCATATGATACCTTATCGAATGAACACATAATTCAAAAATACATATTCCGTACTCCCGGATCTAAAATTTACCTCCTTACCTAATCCATATTCCCGGATCTAAAACTAACCTCTTGATCTGATCCATACTCTCGGATCTAAAACTAACCTCTTGATCTGATCCATACTCTCGGATCTAAAACCAACCTCCTAATCTGATCCATACACCCAGATCTAAAACAAGTTTATCTATTTATCCTTTTATCTCATGGTCCAACCCATCTTTTATCACCTACCAACAACCTCATCTACCCATGTTCTACCCAAGATATTTGTAGATACAAAATACATACACAGTTTAAGTCATTAAAACTTATATAATTCATCCATTCCACACCCATCTCAAATAAGCAACAATATATTATACACATAGCACGTATTTCATAGAAAATACTTAATATTTGTGTGTTAGAAGAAAGTGACTACACACTCACTCATAACATAGATATAATACATTCAACCAATACTTGTATTAAAATCGTGTTTATGAAAGGGACTATACACTCACTTGATCAGAAGATGATCGGACAACACTACGACTTGCAATGGTAGTATTCTTCGGTGAAACCGGGATATCTTCACACACCGGACTTCTTGCGGGCAGAGCTTCGGCACGAAAACTCTTTTCTTCTCGGGATCTTCGGGCTTCGGGACTTGCTTTGGGTCTCGGGGTTGATATCGGGGCTTCGGGGTGTTTAAATAGGGCTTAGAGAGTGTATCGGGATTGGGAGAGAAGAGATGGATCAACCATAGTCGGCTGGCCCTTGATTTCTATTTATAGGGTAAATTTCTCGTTTAGACTTCATTGGCTAATTTTGACTCTATTTTTAATATATTGTTAGTATATCATTTTTAGTAGGCCGGGAGAGGAAAACTCCGTTCGAAATTCATAAATCCTTCATCTGAACTCCGTTTTCGTCTGTCTTTTTTACCGTTGCACTAATATTAACGAGATCTTCGACTCTCGTTTAGATTGTTTCGGCTAGAAATCACTCGATCTCAAATCGAGTATTCGGGCTGCATACCGCTAAGCTGAAACTTCGGAAAATCATAACTTCTTCATGCGAAGTCAGATTTGGGCGTTCTTTTTATGCACACTCTCGGTTTAACGAACACTACGACTTTCATTTAGATCACTAAGGCTAAAAATCGCTCCAAAGTAAATTCACTCTTTACGTCATTCAGTGTCGTGTCGGTTCTGTCCCGAAATTTCGACAGATCATAACTTCTTCGTTATAACTCGGATTTCGGCGTTCTTTATATGTACGGAATCCTTGTTACATATACTACAACTTAGTTAAGATTATTCATCCTAAATAATCTTCTATCAAAAAGTCATTTTTGACGCTTATCGTCTCTAAATTGACTAGCCCTGATCTACGGGCGTTACACTCGTTGTCACCCTCAAGTGGCAATAGCCCTGCGTCATGCATCGCCTGCCGCATCTGCTCCAATGTCCTATCCCGCTCCTGGAGCTGCTCTTGAAGGTCAGCAATGATGGCAGCACTCGTTGTGCTGCGTGCGATCTGCGACGGTTGGGCTCGTGACTGGCGGTTAATGGGTGGGGTCTGAAACATGAACGACAGTGTCTCGAGAGTGCGGTTATTCTGGCTACCGCCCGCTCCTCCAGCATTCACATTCTCCTCAGCGTTCGACATTATCCTAATTTATAAAGAGTTTCTTTTTTTAGATGCATATACAAATATTAGGGAGGGAAAGTTTATAAATAACTATCCTACAACGCTCAACACACACCCTCCCGCCTTAAGTACCTAAAAGTCCTAATTGAGGCAACCAAACTGTGAGTCTGAACACCAACATTTTATTCAGTTCACTCACAGCATGGCTCTGATACCAACTTGTAACATCATGATTTTTGCTCAAATTTTTTTTCATTTATTCTAAAATCTTTTTACGGAAAATGCAACGGAAGACTGTAAACATTGTTTATTTCAAAAACATTTCAAACCACAACGTTACGTTCAATTCAAAACGAAAATATCAAAAGTATTTAATTGTAGCGGAAGCATGAGTACCAAAAATTATATAACGTTTCCAAGTGGCATCTTTATTCTAAGGATAAACTACCCAAAAATGACCCCATCTCACCAAGTCAAGCTCCTAAGCAAATAAGGCACAAAGCAAAGAAACAGGTGTCAGCAAATGCTTCGTGAGCCAATAGGAGTTTGTACACAATCAAAGGGAAAGCATACCATCCCCTAACGGGTCAATCATTCAAATTATAATCAATTAAACAAAATTCACATATCAATCAATAATCATCTTTCACATAAAATTCAGTCATTCAATTTTGTACCATCCATTCGCATATCATTCATTTTTGTAACATCAATTGTATTTCATACATAATCATATCGTAATCGTATATCATCATATCAAAGGAATGTATCATAATCATATAGGCTTAGGTAGTCTCGTAGTAACACCTAACCCCAGAGGAAAAACCCGTTCGCTACTTGTGTGTCTGGCCAGCCAAATGCTTTAGGTGGTTCACGACTCCCACCCGTCACACCGACCCCAAGACTCCACTTTCACTACTCCGACTATACAATGTACAAGTACATCGCGGTGTCGTTGTTGTGTTGGTACAAGCGGTGGCATTCGTCTGCGACCTACCAACACCTACGTGATGTTTATACAAGCCTCGTTCGAATGGCCAACATCACTCCAGTCTGCAAACACCGAAGTGTACGCGTACCATGTGTCGCACGGGCATCTAGAAAGGCCGAGCAACTCGTAAATGGATTAAGCTCTTTTCCTAGAAGGTATTTTTCAACCAACCAGGCTCGAATGTATCCGGATAGGGTTTCATGCTAAGTGCTAGGTTCTACACTTTCCCTCTATGCATAACCCCACATAATCGATCGTAAATCCAGTACAAGCACGCAACATTTGTATTATCATAATCAAGATTCACAAGCATGCAATATTCATATTATCATAGTTGCAATTAATCATATCAAGTACCAAGATAGGCATATCAACCAAATTTACTAAGCATGCAAATGTCACAGAAGGCTAAACATTGACATATCTCATACTGCACATATAGGCATACTTAACAATTAATAATATCCTAATCTGACTAATCGAGCCGTTTCCGGAAAGTAGTTTTCGACTATGTACAAGGTTTATGAAAAAGTCTATTGACTCACCTTTCGTTCGGTAGTGAAATCACTTCAAAACGTGAATTCGTAGCTCTTTTACTCAACAAATACCTAAACAAAAAGTATATATTTATTTAGTTTACGCTAAGATAAACATTATTAACACTAAATGTATATTTATTTATCTCATATTACTTTATTAGATTAATCTATTGTTGTTTATAAATTACGATCACTACTAGAAAACTAGGGCAACAACTACGACACAATCCGTAGCTATTCAGTAGGTATAAGGCGATACCTACGGATTTGCTACGGAAAATGCCCTGTAGCATAAATGCCCGTGGGAAATTTATAACTACGGAATTGCTACGGACTAGCTACAGAATAGCTACGGCTTTTTCCGTAGGTATAGTACCTACGGAATAGCTACGAAAATACATAACTACAGATTTCCTACGGATTACCGACGGAGCCCACTTTGACTACCATTGACTTTATTACCTACAGATTTCCTACGGCTCACATTACCTACGGATTTTCCGTAGGTAATCCGTAGGTAATTATTTTTAATTTTTTTTTAAAAAAAACAACAAATAATTATTAAAAAAAATCCAGTTTTTTATGTTCAAATTATTGAAAAAACTCATTACATTAAACTTATAACAACCACAAAACAAATAACATTATAATAAAACTAATAAACC
The DNA here is from genome assembly GCF_052849685.1 of Lactuca virosa. Taxonomy (NCBI): domain Eukaryota; kingdom Viridiplantae; phylum Streptophyta; class Magnoliopsida; order Asterales; family Asteraceae; genus Lactuca; species Lactuca virosa. The sequence goes on from NC_136429.1 coordinate 491,680,605, forward strand.
TAAAAAAGTATCAAATACAAATACATATTACTAATGAACATTGTCTAATAATACATTAAATGTGTCTAATAATACACATTAAAAGTGTCAACTACAAATGTTTAACTAAATGCTTACAAACATAAAATTGAGAATTATTTGGTGGATTACTTGGCAAATTATTGGGTAAGTTGAATCGATAAAAGCCGACAAGTGTTCTTCAATTTGAGTTTTGAATCAAATGCCTCCAATTGTTCCTGTTTCAACACACCATAATCAGTGATCACAAAAAAAATATAAATATAGCAATGTACTTTTATTTATTTGTATATTAAAGCCATAATTGGGAACATTTTTGAAAGTACAACGCTATAAGTAAGTTGTTATAATAATCATGTATATCTTGCATTTAAGAGGCAAAATATACTGAATTTAAAGTAGTTCATGGTAATTACAGAAATCATAAAATAATAGCATGACCAAAGGCTATTGAGCAATATATTAGTGAAAACCTAACTCATAGATGCATAGTAGTTACAGAAAAGTTTACTCTATCTTACCCAAATGCAAATAGAGTCCTTGGATTATGCTTTTCTTTCCAACCACTTAAGCAAATTTAGTTGCAAGTTACCCAATCGGCTATATGTGAAACAATATATATTGTACCTGTACATGGAACCCAAACTATTCCATAAGCATAAACTTGCAGGAAAAAATCAACTTAAGTAATAATAGACCATAAACATAAGTTGGATTTAAAAGCAATAATTTTCTAGAATTTATGTAACCCACAATCAACATGGTGGTGTGTTGATACTTGATTCACAATAAGCATTTTATGCAACCTACAACTTGAACAACCCTAAGAACATCAAATTCCTCTCTTTTCATATCTAAAATTCGAATTTGATGCTTCTAAACATAAACTCATAGCTCAATACCTCGATTTTTTATCTCCTCTACAAAGAAAGTAAAAAGGATGTTACCAGAATCTTTTCAATCAACATCTACAGGTCTCAACTCTCAAGCCACTATTGTAGCATCTTTTCCATTTTCAACCTGTAACTGAAAAAACAGATATAAACAAAATATCCACTCCCAACAAAAGAAACAGATATAAACAATAAATACACAATTAACTTAATAAAAATTTCAATAAATCATGTCAAAGAAACTGAAATACCAAGGAGTAATTTGATTTGTAGATTGATACCAAAAAGATTAGGGCTTACATTCATCAAGGAAAGCAGTAAAATAAGAATAGAGGGAGGAGACAGTTGAAGCAGATATGGTGGAGAATGGCAGTGGGACATATACAGCGGCCAGGTCGACGGTGCTTCATGCTAAACCAGTAATAACCGACTTCTTCAGTGGGTGGTGGCGTCGGCGACAAACTAAACCGACGACGGTTGCCAACAATGACGACCGTTCGTGGGAGATGTGAGGCGGGACGCCTTGCAGGGAATTAAACCCTAGAAGAAATCGAGCAAATGATTAAGCATGTACATTACATTCTTCAAATTAAAAAAAGAAAAAATCTAGGGTTTACCTTTGTAGGAGAAGAAATTGAGCAAAGAGGGGTTATGCCGGAGGAGCTCTGCTGCCGCAGAGGGAAGGAACGCTGGAAAAGGGGTGAACGAGCCGGAGAAGGGACGAGCAACGAGGGGTGGTTTTGGGTAGCGTTCACAGAAGACGGAGGGGGGAAGACAGAAGCGAGGAGTGTAGGAGTCGATCGCTAAAATGGAGGAGGAGGCGTACAAAAAAAATATGAAACCCTAAACTGAACAAGGCAAAAAAACGACGGTGGTATGACTCGAACTCGGGTATTTTCCATACATAACCAACAAATCTAAAAATCGGCTGGGAATGCCACATCCATACTAACATTGTCCACTATTACTTTTAACCACTTCCACAACCGTTTATTGTTATTATTATTATTATTATTATTATTATTATTATTATTATTATTATTATTATTGTGATTTTTAAATACATGTAGATACACATACACGAGTACATACATATACACATACACATAACCATATAAATATACATACACATTTAAATACACACATACACATACATATACATTCACACCTACATACACATATAGACATACATAAACAAACATACATACATACATACATACATACATACATACATACATACATACATACATACATACATACATACATACATACATACATACATACATATGCATTACAATGTTAAACCATGAAATGAGTAATAGATCCCGAATGTGTACACGACATTATGAACGATATTAATAGCTATAAGTTGGTGAAAGTTTAGATAATCATGTATGCATGTATGTGTCTATATGTATAATGGTTACACTTTCAACAATAAACTATTTTGTTATTTTTATATACATGTAGATACACATACACGAGTACATACATATACACATACACATAACCATACACAACAAACTGATGCATAAATGATGACGATGAGGATGATGATGATGATGATGATGATGACTATTGATAGTGTGATGGTGATGGTGATGGTGGTGGTGGTGGTGGTGGTGATGGTGATGGTGGTGATGATGATAGTGATGGTGATGGTGGTGGTGATGGTAATTGTGATGATGGTGATGGTGATGGTGGTGGTGCTGGTGATGGTGGTGATGGTGATGGTGGTGATGGTGATGGTGATGGTGATGGTGACGGTGATGGTGATGGTGATGGTGACGGTGATGGTGATTGTGATGATGGTGATGGTGATGGTGATGGTGGTGGTGGTGATGGTGATGGTGATGGTGGTGATGGTGATGCTGGTGGTGGTGATGGTGATGGTGGTGTGATGGTGGTGGTGGTGATGGTGGTGTGATGGTGGTGGTGGTGATGATGTTGGTGGTGGTGATGATGTTGGTGTAATGGTGATGGTGTTGATGATGATGGTGACGATGATGGTGATGGTGATGGTGATGGTGATGGTGAGAGTGATAGTGATGATGGTGATGGTGATGGTGGTGATGGTGATGGTGATGGTGATGGTGGTGATGGTGGTGGTGGTGATGGTGGTGGTGGTGATGGTGATGGTGATTGTGATGGTGATGATGATGGTGGTATGATGATGGTGTTGGTGATGGTGGTGATGGTGATGGTGGTGATGATGACTGTGGTGATGATGATGGTGGTGTGATGGTGATGATGATGATGATGATGATGGTTGTGGTGGTGGTGATGATGATGGTGGTGTGATGGTGGTGGTGGTGATGGTGGTGATGGTGATGGTGGTGATGATGATGGTGGTGTGATGGTGATGGCGGTGATGGTGGTGATGATGATGGTGATGGTGATGGTGATGGTGATGGAGATGGAGATGGTGGTGATGGTGGTGGTGGTGATGGTGGTGGTGGTGATGGTGATGGAGATTGTAATGGTGGTGTGATGATGGTGGTGATGGTGATGGTGGTGATGATGATGGTGATGATGATGATGATGATGGTGGTGGTGGTGGTGATGATGATGATGGTGATGGCGATGATGATGATGGTGGTGATGATGATTATGATGATGATGGTGGTAGTGGTGGTGATGATGGTGATGGTGATGATGGTGATGATGATGATGATGGTGGTGGTGGTGGTGATGGTGGTGATGATGATGATGATGATAGTGGTGTGGTGGTGATGATGATGATGATGGTTGTGGTGATGATGATGATGGTGATGATGATGATGATGATGATGATGATGGTGATGGTGATGGTGATGGTGATGGTGGTGATGGTGGTGATGGTGATGATGGTGATGATGATGTAGGTATAGGTGTTTGTGAGATTTATGTGAACGTATTCATAAGCATTATACTGTTAAGCCAGTAAACGAGTAATGGATCCTGTATGTTCACACGGCTTTATGAATGATATTAATAGCTATAAGTTGGTGAAAATATAGATAATCATGTATATTAGAGGTGTGAAAAAAACGGAGCGAAAAAAACGACGTTTGGTGCCCGAAAAATCGAAAATATGAAAAATCCGTAGCTAATTAGCTACGGATTAGCTACGGGTTTTTCTTATTTTCGATTTTTCGGGTACCAAACGTCGTTTTTTTTTCGCTCTGTTTTTTTCACACCTCTATTATACATGATTATCTATATTTTCATTAATTTATAGCTATTAATATCATTTATAAAGTCGTGTGCACATACGGGATCCATTGCTAGTTTAATGGTTTAACACTATAATGCTTATGAATACGTACACATACATCTCACAAACACGTATACATACACATATACACGTACACATATACCACAACTCATTCATGTATATAAATATACATATACAAACATAATCGATGACAAGTTGGTGAAAAGTATAGGCATTATAATGTTAAATTGTGAAACGAGTACTTGATCCTGAAGAGGCACACGACTTTATGAACGATATTAATAGCTACAAGTTGGTGAAAATAAAGATAATCATGTATAGTCGAGGTGTGAAAAAAACGAAGCGAAAAAAACGATGTTTGGTGCCCGAAAATTTGAAAATAAGAAAAATCTGTAACTAATCCGTAGCTACTTAGCTACGGAATTCTAACGGAAAGCATACTCCGTAGCTAATCCGTAGGTAATTAGTATCCGTAGGTATTCCGTAGCCATTCCGTAGCTAATTAGCTACGGAATAACTACGGATTTGCATTTGTAGCCATTCCATAACTATTCCGTAGCTAATTAGCTACGGAATAGCTACGTACCCGCATCCGTAGTTATTCCGTAGCTATTCCGTTACTAAAGTAGGACATCTCATTATGTAGCTGATCCGTAGCGATTATGTAGCTAATTAGCTACGGAAATTTTCCGAAGCTATTTTTCGTAGGAAAACGCCATGCTTTCCAGTAGTGGATTACCTCAATTTGGTTTATTATTTAATTAAACTGTATTTTAGAATCCTTCAATGTTAACTAACGATAATGAAATGCTTATATTACAAAGTCGTTGACACTAATCTGGAATCAACTGATGCTTTTAATTAACTATTCCATGTCATGCACCTTAATATATAATTTGTGATTATATTGAAACTCTTTTATAAATTATACACGTTCATTTACAAAATTCCTTATTAACACATATGCCATCAAATCATTATGTGAATCACAAGTTTATAAGCATAACTTTTAATATGTGCTAACAAATTAGATTATTTATAACACTTTAAAATTTAGCATGTTATTATTATTATTTTATCTTTACTAATAAAGCTCATGACATTTACCAAAATTATAAGCCGACATTTATGTGTTGATTACTTAAACTTCATATTGACTTAAGAGATTCAAAATTTCATGCCTTACATCACCGGCCATGTTCTAATAATAGTATACACACACAATCTAATTAAAGACCTTATCCAGTGAAGTTTATGAGGTACATGAAGCATTACGTGAAAGCAACACATGGCTGTTAAAGATCGCATAATTTAAGGTTGGGTAAACATGGTATCGAAAAGTAAGTTTCAAAATCAATGGGTTACATCGATGCTTCCAAATTCGATCGACACTCGTCCCAATCTTCAACCAGTATATATATACGTTCAGGATTAAGAAAGGTAAGGGGAATTGAAGGAAATCCGCACATATCTCGTTCAGATTAGGAGCAGCAAGTTTGCAGTAATTGCCAAGAATAGGGAAGGAAAAGAAGAGCTACATCTAGTATTCTGCCAGCGAGATATATATTCACGAACAAATTGTGGATGAGCAGGAAAACATGAGGAGTTTGGGTCCAAGAACTTACCAGTCGACGAGTTGCCGTCTTTATACGGAATGTATAACATTCTTCTCACTACATTGCTTATAGAGTCATCAATTGAATTCAAATTTACATCAATGGTCCTTAAACTTTGATATCTATTTCAATGGTAACCCTAACCATATTAAATAAGACTTTCTTTTTTTGTACAATGGTTTAATTAGATTAAATACAAAATAAAAAACTCACTTTCAATCATTTTGAATTATTAATAAATCTTGGATAATCATTCAAAATATTAATTAAATCTTTTAAATCATAAATAATATCTTTTTTCATGTTATATATATATTAAGCATATATTCCTACATGAAATAAACGCACAACTTATTCCTATATATAACAGAAGACTAACATCGTTAAAAGGGAGATTTTTGGGTCGTTACAATTCTACCCTCCTTAAAATGATTCCGTCCTCGGAATCTCTAAATAATTGCATCATTTTGTTCCTAATTCGCCTCATCAAATTATAATCCCTAAACGAATCAATGTCATAGGAAAATTATGTTTACCAAAAGCGATATCACCCATTTCACACAATTCCTGTGTTGCGACTGATTCAAACACAGTTGCATCAATATCTAACTCCGCAACTCATGGAGTCTGTTGTATACCGCAAATGAGCACATAAATGCAATGGCACAAAATATTTACTAGTACCGACATCAGATAACACAAGATCACAGATAACACATAAGCATGTATAGCACTGTTGTAAAAATCCCGACTAGGTCCCGATTAATCTTCGATTAATCCCTAGGCGCTACTCGACCGATTAGAGGGCGCCTAGCGATTAATCCCTACATACATAATGAGTGAAACATTATAAAACGATGAAATTTTAACAATTTGAAGAAGTTTTATCTCAATGGAAACTATTTGAGGCATGATTAATGTTGTATTAATCATATTAACCTATTTTGTTATCATATTAGTGGTATTTACGAACTTTGATATGATATTACTCATATTTAATTTTTTAAAATTCAACAAATTAGCAATTAATGGTACCCGATTAATCCCCCGATTAATCTCCGCCTAGCCGATTAATCCCTTGACCCCAGTCCACCGACTAGCTAACGTCGAGCGTTTTTTGCAACCTTGATGTACAATATTAACTAAGAGAGTTCTAAAAATTACCTCATCAATTGTCATATTAAAAGCACGAGCTTTAACCTTTGGTGCTTCATCTTTCTTCCCACCAGTACCCATTTCAACCTTGGGATTGGGACATTGGGCACTGATATGACCCATATGTCTGCAATTATAACACATCAGCTCAGTACTCTTACAATCCTCATGACGATGTCCCATTTTACCGCAACGTCTACAGCTCACGGTACTACTGTTGCATGGACCTCTATGTGAAGAGTGACATTTCTTGTAGTACTCTGGTTTGTCGCTCTGTTTCTGAGGGTGACTCTTCTTCCTCTACAGAATCAAAAGAAGTCTCCCACTTGCGCTTTTCCTCGGACCTCACTGTGCTACGATCCCGAATGGCTATATCATTCTCTATCTTGCGGGCCTCATCCATGGCCTTGACTAAAGTGGTCTTCAATCTCACAACTGCACGGTACTCAAATGGCAACCCCTCCACATAGTGACGAATCAACTTCTCCTCGGTCGGGCAGTAATCAGTAGCGAACTGTGACTTCTCAGTGAAGGTAGTGTTATACTTAGCAATTGTCATGCTACCTTTCTGCAGAGTCAAAAACTCTCGTTGGGCCTGTTGTATGCTACCTTCACTGCAGAAACGATCTTTCACCTTCTTACTAAGAATCGCCCAATTTATGGCCCTCCGAGTGGCCTTAGTGAGTCGTGCGTCAATACTGTCCCACCACTTGAGTGCTTCCTTGTCAAACATTCGCACATCATAATTCACCTTATGGTCCTCAGTAAACTCACCAGATCGGAAGGTTTGGTCTATCTTCCTAATCCAACGAAGGCACTCCACATCATTCTCGCCCCCCTCGAAGTTAGGCGGCTTACAGTCCATAAAGGATTTGAATGAACTCCCTCTGCGTCTGACAGCTCCAACGACTTCCTGCCTTGACACGGAACGACTATGTGCCTCGTCATCAAATGATTGATATCCATCCTCGTTGTGACATCCCCAATTTCATGGCCAGAAAAGACCGATTTGTTTATGCTTTGTTTTTAAAAATCAGAGTAATCTGTTAAAGAAAACAGTTGCGGAATTTGTTCCCAAAACAAAAATATGATAAGAATTTATCAAAGCATTTCTTTAAAGAAATGTATTTTCATTATATAACAAAATCTCGGGATGTCATGCTCAATACAGACCAAAAGCATAAACAGAACAAAGTAGACCTTACAACAGTTATTGATAACTACTGGCATATAATCCAAAATCTCTCGTTATGTCAGCCAACTTATGCTCTCGTGTCATAACCTGTAATACAAAGAAAACTGAGAGGGTCAGGCTTGGGAGCCTGGTGATCATATAGGGTTTTCAACCCATAATAATATAATTATTTTATTCAATTATCAAACAATCAATCCAATTACCCACCCCAATTATCTTCATTTATTTCTTAAAGATTTACCCTAAGAACCGATTACCCTTCTCCCATTCATTCCTAAGGATTGCCCTAAGGAATTGGCACAAAGTTTAGTGCTGCCAAGGTTCTTAGATTACCTCTGGTGAACACGCAGTTCACAACAATTAATGAACACCTAGTTCAAAAACACCTAATGAACACTTAGTTCAAATATCCCTGGTGAACACATAGTTCGAACAATGTGATAATAATGTATATCTCTATCCTGCAAAACCACTAATATTATTAACACTTATAGATCATATTTATAAAACAATCTATCCCATCCCGTCGATCCCCACATACTGACCCTATACAATGATCTTACGAGATCTAGCCTAAGGAATCGATATGAACAACAAACTGACGAGGCTGCTTCGGAAATTCCCTGGCAGCAAACGAGGATCAATAAAGACATCAAATCAGGGGAATGTAATAAGTTTCACCACGAACCTTCGTTCGTAAAAGAAATAACCACAAGACAATTAAGTCAGGGGTAGTTATCTAGATAACAATGCCTAGGTGTGGTCCGAATATCGTGAGGTGTTTTACCCCCAGACTCTCCCTATCCAGCATCGAACTTTGCCTAGGCGTGGTCTGAATATCATGAGGTATTTCACCCCCAGACGCACCCTATCCGACAATATAACACCAAACATACCTAGTAGTGGTCTGTTACCGATACACTTTATTAGGCAGTCTACGAAGTTCCCTTAAGTACTTCGCGAAAGGAAACAATGACACATGAAGTTCGTCCGATCACTTCATAAAAGAAACGCTGACTCCAAGGCTCTTTCAACATAAACAGTATGGGGAAATACTAATAGAGTACTCCCGTACGCTCCCGTAACCGACACACAATAGTGTCAAAAATACTTTGTACGAGATAGTACTTCTGGAACATTATAGTACTCTGGTATGCGTAGGACTCGTACCCGAGAACATAATAGTACCCTGGCACAAGCAGCACCTAAGACACAGAGCTTGGAAAAAGGACTTCGTACATAAAATGTACTTCTGTACGTAGAACGTACTCCACCAATCATCAATCTCACAACACACGTACTCTTAATAAGAGGCTACCCAATGTCCAAACTTAATTGAACTAAACATCCCTTCTTAAGTCTTAACCCATCACTAGGCAAACCTACAATGCTTATAATCAATTTTTGATACTATCTTCGTTTAGGAAACGCTAACTAGTGTATACTTAACACAGAGTTTTAAGTAATAATATCATATATACACATCTTAACACATATTGAACCATAACTGATTCACACATTGTATATCATCAAATGTATCTAACACGTATTTCGGACAATAAAAAAAAATACTTCACATACATTTAGATTTAATACTTTAATCAATACTTATATTAAACTCATGTCCATGAAAGGGACTATGCACATGAGTCCTTATCGAATGAACACATAATTCAAAAATACATAATCCGTACTCCTGGATCTAAAATTTACCTCCTTACCTAATCCATATTCCCGGATCTAAAACTAACCTCTTGATCTGATCCATACTCTCGGATCTAAAACTAACCTCTTGATCTGATCCATACTCTCGGATCTAAAACTAACCTCCTAATCTGATCCATACACCCAGATCTAAAACAAGTTTATTTATTTATCCTTTTATCTCATGGTCCAACCCATCTTTTATCACCTACCAACAACCTCATCTACCCATGTTCTACCCAACATATTTGTAGATAAAAAATACATACACAGTTTAACTCATTAAAACTTATATAATTCATCCATTCCACTACCATCTCAAATAAGCAACAATATATTATACACATAGCACGTATTTCATAGCAAATACTTAATATTTATGTGTTAGAAGAAAGTGACTACACACTCACTCATAACATAGATATAATACATTCAACCAATACTTGTATTAAAATCGTGTTTATGAAAGGGACTATACACTCACTTGATCAGAAGATGATCGGACAACACTACGGCTTGCAATGCTAGTATTCTTCGGTGAAACCGGGATATCTTCACACACTGGACTTCTCGCGGGCAGAGCTTCGGCTCGGAAACTCTTTTCTTCTCGGGATCTTTCGGGCTTCGGGACTTGCTTCGGGTTTCGGGGTTGATACCGGGGCTTCGGGGGGTTAAAATAGGGCTTAGAGAGTGTATCGGGAGTGGGAGAGAAGAGATGGAGCAACCATAATCGGCTGTCCCTTGATTTCTATTTCTAGGGCAAATTTCTCATTTTGCACGTCATGAACAGTACTTTCACGTCGTGGGCTTGATCGTCAATGCATGCGTCATCGCAAGTTTGGTCTGGCATACTTCAGGAGGCGTCATAAGACATGCCACGTCGTGACCACTGATTTCACTTCGTGGTCTCTGACAGTCTTGGGGTTTCGCGCCCAGAACTTTAGAAATTCATAACTTTCGCATACGAACTCCGTTTTCGACGTTCTTTATATCGGCACGTAGGTGAGATTATGATCTACTACTCTCGTTTAGACTTCATTGGCTAATTTTGAGTCTATTGTTAATATATTGTTAATATATATTTTTTAGTAGGCCGGGACAGGAAAACTCCATTCGAAATTCATAACTCCTTCATATGAACTCCGTTTTCGTCTGTCTTTTTACCGTTGCACTACTATTAACGAGATCAAAGAATCTCGTTTAGATTGTTTCGGCTAGAAATCACTCGATCTCAAATCGAGTATTCGGGCTGCATACCGCTAAGCTGAAACTTTGGACGCTCGATCTCATGCGAAGTAATAATATTAGGAAACGCTAACTAGTGTATACTTAACACAGAGTTTTAAGTAATAATATCATATATACACATCTTAACACATATTGAACCATAACTGATTCACACATTGTATATCATCAAATATATCTAACACGTATTTCAGACAATAAAAAAAATACTTCACATACATTTAGATTTAATACTTTAATCAATACTTGTATTAAACTCATGTCCATGAAAGGGACTATGCACATGAGACCTTATCGAATGAACACATAATTCAAAAATACATATTCCGTACTCCCGGATCTAAAATTTACCGCCTTACCTAATCCATATTCCCGGATCTAAAACTAACCTCTTGATCTAATCCATACTCTCGGATCTAAAACTAACCTCTTGATCTGATCCATACTCTCGGATCTAAAACTAACCTCCTAATCTGATCCATACACCCAGATCTAAAACAAGTTTATCTATTTATCCTTTTATCTCATGGTCCAACCCATCTTTTATCACCTACCAACAACCTCATCTACCCATGTTCTACCCAACATATTTGTAGATAAAAAATACATACACAGTTTAAGTCATTAAAACTTATATAATTCATCCATTCCACTACCATCTCAAATAAGCAACAATATATTATACACATAGCACGTATTTCATAGCAAATACTTAATATTTATGTGTTAGAAGAAAGTGATTACACACTCACTCATAACATACATATAATACATTCAACCAATACTTGTATTAAAATCGTGTTTATGAAAGGGACTATACACTCACTTGATCAGAAGATGATCGGACAACACTACGACTTGCAATGCTAGTATTCTTCGGTGAAACCGAGATATCTTCACACACTGGACTTCTCGCGGGCAGAGCTGCGGCTCGGAAACTCTTTTCTTCTCGGGATCTTCGGGCTTCGGGACTTGCTTCGGGTTTCGGGGTTGATACCGGGGCTTCGGGGGGTTTAAATAGGGCTTAGAGAGTGTATCGGGAGTGGGAGAGAAGAGATGGAGCAACCATAATCGGCTGGCCCTTGATTTCTATTTATAGGGCAAATTTCTCATTTTCCACGTCGTGAACAGTACTTTCACGTCGTGGGCTTGATCGCCAATGCATGCGTCATCGCAAGTTTGGTCTGGCATACTTCAGGAGGCGTCAGAAGACATGCCACGTCGTGACCACTGATTTCACGTCGTGGTCTCTGACAGTCTTGGGGTTTCGCGCCCCGAACTTTGGAAATTCATAACTTTCGCATACGAACTCCGTTTTCGACGTTCTTTATATCGGCACGTAGGTGAGATTATGATCTACTACTCTAGTTTAGACTTCATTGGATAATTTTGAGTCTATTGTTAATATATCTTTTTTAGTAGGCCGGGACAGGAAAACTCCATTTGAAATTCATAACTCCTTCATCTGAACTCCGTTTTCATCTGTCTTTTTACCGTTGCACTACTATTAGCGATATCTTCGACTCTCGTTTAGATTGTTTCGGCTAGAAATCACTCGATCTCAAATCGAGTATTCGGGCTGCATACCGCTAAGCTGAAACTTTGGAAAATCATAACTTCTTCATGCGAAGTCAGATTTGGGCGTTCTTTTTATGCACGCTCTCGGTTTAACGAACACTACGACTTTCGTTTAGATCACTAAGGTTAAAAATCGCTCCAACACAAATTCACTTTTTACGTCATTCAGTGTCGTGCCGGTTCTATCGCGAAACTTCGACAGGTCATAACTTCTTCGTTATAACTCGGATTTCGGCGTTCTTTATATGTACGGAATCCTTGTAACATATACTACAACTTAGTTAAGATTATTCATCCTAAATAATCTTCTATCAAAAAGTCATTTTTGACGCTTATCGTCTCTAAATTGAGTAGCCCTGATCTACGTGCGTTACAATTATCTCCCCTTAGGATGATTACGTCCCAGAATCATCAACGAAATAGGACTTGCATAATGATTCCACATGTTATTTCTTCATCCTAGGTAATAACCGTAACTTCTATGTTTCCTCGAAAGAGTATTTAACTCTAGCGCTTCTCGACTGCAGACGATGCTCAATCTTGCATCTGCTTTTCGTACTATGATGTACTTTCAATCATAACCTTCGAGTTACCAAATAAGTCCTTATTGTGCACTCCTCCTTCTTCTTGGGATAAATACTTTCCTTTATCTATTGCAACAGACTGATGGCTCGTGCTCTATTGACCTCTCATCGCACGATGCAACGCTTAGACTCGTTCTTTTTAAAGTTAAATTCCAGAATGGAATATACCTTCCTTCATACTCTAATGTGATATAACCACATTTTAACATGTAGCATGCCTAGCTACAAACTCCTTTATTAACGAGTGTGATACTATCGATCGTATTAATTTCAACCTTCTGACTTAAGTCAGATGTTACATCGAACTTGGTTCTCTGAACCCCGTAACATACTCACCGTAGTCGGACTCAATTTGGATATGCCCACTAGGGTCGGAATAACAACCATCTTACTAGTCATTACCGAAACAATGGTAATGACATACCTGAATAAAACAGATTCAATTACTAGGTTCTTGGTAACCTTGTGACTTTCCCTGATCCAAGTGCGAGTCCTGTGCTTCCGGTTAGGGGTGTAAATGAGACGCGGCAGCTCACGAGAAACTCAAGCCCGACTTAGAAAATACTCGAAATCGACTCGACTTTAATCGAGTCGAGCTCGAGCTCGAGCTACTCGAGTACCTTATCGAGCCGAGCTCGAGTAGTAAAATACCCGGCTCAGTAAGCTCGCGAGCTTAATTGAGTATTTATAAAATTAAATTTTTACATTTTATATACTTTTAAATTATTAAAATATTTCAACACTTTTAGCTTTCATGCGCCGATTACAGAGTAAGGAATTAAGTTGCACTTCAAAACTTTTGAGAATGTTTCTTTTCCGTATTTTGGATGTATGAAAACTTCAATCACATAGATGGTTGATGCTATATTGACATTAGATGGTTTATTGTGAATTTTTTGTTATTTTGAAGAAAGTAAAAGCATGTGAAATGTTTTTAATTTGAGATGATTTTAACTTTTTTTTTAATTTTTGTCGAGCCGAACCGAACTCGCGAGCCGAGCTCGATAGTATCTAGTATTTCATGAGCTGAGTCTGAGCTTCAAATCTAGGCTCGAGGCGAGTTCGAGTCGAGATTCAAGCTCGAGTATTTTTGGCGAGTCGAGCTTCGAGCTTAGCAGTACTCGGCTCGACTCGACTCGTTTACACCCTTACTTCCGGTATATGCATCTACTACCTTTCACACCTACTCATACTCGTCCCAAGTATTGTCTCGCAGTCCCCAATTCCTAAAATCACAAAACAATTTAACACATACTAATGTGTCCAAATAATCATAAACAATTTCCCTAGACTCTACTAGGACTTCCCCATCGGGTATCTTCAATCATCAATTCCACTTCAACTCGATTGGTGATGGAAATTCCAGACGATGGGACAACTTCAAGAATTACACCAATCGTTCCATCATCCTGCCAATCGAAGGTATACTTCAGACGTACCGTACTCCTCTAAACGTAATGTTATTTTATAAGACATATTCTAAAGGCAAGATACCACTCTTACGATATCTTCCGATAGGTGTCATACACTATCATAAGCCTTTTCCTTTCCTCCATTTACTCAATTCTCTACGAGTCTTCACCATGAGCTTTTGTACACCCAAGCAGACATTCGGTGTACTGGGCGAGAATTTAAGATAAGAAAGCTTCATTTATGATAAACGTATAAATCTACTTATCACTCTGAAACGTTTACATGCTAGTTCTAATATCGTAGTCATACGCTTAGAATCCTACACACATAAGGTTTCCAGATCCGGTCGACAACAGACCATAGATCCGAAAAAATAATAGCATCGATATAGCTATCACACAAAACATTTAGCACATAAAAGCATTTTAGGCATCATTCCTAAAATAAACTAGTGCTTGTGTCAATTTAGGTGTACTACCTAACATATTTTAGACACACTTCTCACGATCAATACTTAGCATTCTAAGTTTAAGTCTAGAAATTTCCTACAATTTCCTAGTTCGCTTAAACTAATGCTCTGATACCAACTATAACATCCCCAATTTCACGGACAAAAAAGACCGATTTGTTTATGCTTTGTTTTTAAAAATTAGAGCAATCTATTAAAGAAAACAGTTGCATAATTTGTTCCCAAAAAAATAAAATATGATAAGAATTTATCAAAGTATTTCTTTAAAGAAATGTATTTTCATTATATAACAAAATCTCGGGATGTCATGTTCAATACAGACCAAAAGCATAAACAGAACAAAGTAGACCTTACAACAGTTATTCATAACTACTGGCATATAATCCAAAATCTCTCGTTATGTCAGCCAACTTATGCTCTCGTGCCATAACCTGTAATACAAAGAAAACTGAGAGGGTCAGGCTTGGGAGCCCGGTGATCATATAGGGTTTTCAACCCACAATAATATAATTATTATATTCAATTATCAAACAATCAATCCAATTACCCACCCCAATTATCTTCATTTATTTCTTAAAGATTTACCCTAAGAACCGATTACCCTTTTCCCATTCATTCCTAAGGATTGCCCTAAGGAATTGGCACAAAGTTTAGTGCTGCCAAGGTTCTTAGATTACCTCTGGTGAACACGTAGTTCACAACAATTAATGAACACCTAGTTCAAAAACACCTAATGAACACTTAGTTCAAATATCCCTGGTGAACACATAGTTCGAACAATGTGATAATAATATATATCTCTATCCTACAAAACCACTAATATTATTAACACTTATAGATCATATTTCTAAAACAATCTATCCCATCCCGTCGATCCCCACATACTGACCCTATATAATGATCTTATGAGATCTAGCCTAAGGAATCGATATGAACAACAAACTGACAAGGCTACTTCGGAAATTCCCTGGCAGCAAATGAGGATCAATAAAGACATCAAATCAGGGGAATGGAATAAGTATCACCACGAACCTTCGTTCGTAAAAGAAAGAACCACAAGACAATTAAGTCAGGGGTAGTTTGATGGGTTTGAGCCATAAGAACTTTCCTATGTGCACATGCAAACCCTAATTGCTTGGATATAGGTTTCTCTAATTGAACATGCATTGAATCCAATACTTGCAATACTAGATCTAATGTAATATATTGAATCTAATCATATGAAATCAGATCTGAAAGAATACCTTGAATTACTTGCTTGATACTTCTTCTTCTTGGAGCTTATAGTCACAATTGTCACTCCTCTAATGGCTTACAAACACCAACTAGCAAGAAGATGAACTTGAGAGAGAGGGAGGAGGGATAGAAATCGGCCCAAGGGTTCCTTGGCTTGCAAGAGTGCCGATTTCTCCACCCCAAGGGTTCTATTTATACTATGAGCTATTAGGGTTTCTCCTTTAACCCTAATTGAATGACTTAGGCCCTAAGCAATCCAAGATCCTTCTAGATACAAGGCTTGGACGAATTTAAGGTTCCCAAACCCTAAATTTCGTCCACCCTAATATCCATAAGGATACATAGCCTAAAATACAACTATCACACATTTGACAGTTTATGCCCTTTATTCAATTAACCTCTTTAAGTCACCAAATTAATTCTCAATTAATATATGACTTATATTAATCAAATAATATTATTATTTCTTAAATATATATTATTCTCATAATATATTAATAATATCTCTTCTCTCTTAACAAATCATCATGTCAAGTTGCTATGGTGAAGGCAACCCAAAAGGACCATGCATAACCGGGTCAAGTACTTACCAAATATAGTTACAGCCTTAGACAGTAATCTAACAGTCTCCCACTTGGATAAGTCTAGTAACTATATATGCAAACACAATCCGATTAGCAATCGTAGCTCTCAAAGATGCTGTCAACTCTGATCTTATCAGTATCCTGTCCTTTAGATAAGGGATCATATAATCCTCTGTTCTAGATATTGTGTGGACAATTACATGGAACATGGTCATAGTTATTGTCCTGCAATTTGTTTCTCGATCTCAGATTCATTTGACATAGAACTTAATCGAACACATCAATTTAGTTCTAACCGGGCCCGACACATAAGTCAAATCAAATCATCGAGGGGCCCTGATATCGCTTTTACCCTCTTAGGATAAAAGGAACAGATAAACTTCGACTTATATGCATTTATTATCCACTAAATAAATTACACACAACAATATGTTTTATAACATCAAGTTACTGATGCGTTTGCGTATTATCAATGCATAACCAATTAACAAACAATAAACCATATATCTAGGTTTTAAGACTATATGATATTACCATCTTGTGATCACTCGTGATAAATTCCATGAAGTGATTCCAACAAGTGCGGGTTTATTCCAATGCTCAAATCAAGTTCATAAGCACTCATGAACGTTGCAGCAAACCTTTGCAATGTCTAATACACTTTAGACAATCTACACACCAATTCATGACAATCTTCATTCATACCTACTTCCAACATATGAACGACTGTGGACTATTCGAATAATTCGATTATTATCAAATAATTAATTACTCAGGAAGTCAAAACATGCAAAATGAAACAATAGTTAAACAATTAACATAAGACAGTAACTTTACTTATAAATAATACTCCTTTATTTAATCATCAAATGTCAATTACATTTATCTATTACACGTTTCCAAACTATCTAATCTAAACTAATATCGTCCTTTAGCCCAATGCTCCTAGCGTGCTGCAAATGCTTAACCCTGCTAAGTCCCTTCGTAAGCGGATCTGCTGGGTTATTCTCTGACGATACCCTCTTTACCACGAGGTGTCCTTCTTCTACTCGATGTCTAATAAAATGATATTTTCTGTCGATATGTCGAGATCTACTATGATCCCTCGGTTCCTTGGTCAAGGCAACCGCTCCTTCATTATCACAGAAAATTTCCATATGCTCCTTTATGGTAGGCACAACTCCAAGATCACCAATGAAGTTCTTCAACCACATAGCCTCCTTTGACGCTTCGCTCGCTGCAATGTACTCTGATTCGCACGTTGAATCAGCTACTGTTTCTTGCTTGGAACTTTTCCAAGTCACCGCTCCCCCATTAAGGGTAAAGACCCAGCCTGACTGTGAACGGTAGTTGTCCCTGTCGGTCTGAAAGCTGGCGTCACTATACCCTCGTACCTTTAAGTCATCACTCCCTCTGAGGACTAAAAACCATTCCTTGGTCCTCCGAAGGTACTTAAGTATATTCTTGACTGCAATCCAATGAGCTCTACCTGGGTTCCCCTGATATCTACTATCCATGCTCAAAGCAAAGGCCACATCAGGGCCAGTACAAGTCATAGCGTACATGATTGAGCCAACTGCGGAAGCATAGGGTATTCGGCTCATCTCAGCTATCTCGACTTCTGTACTCGGGCTTTGAGTCTTACTCAATTTGGTATTACTCTGTATTGGTAGTTCTCCCTTCTTTGAGTTTTCCATACTAAAACGTTTTAGTACCTTATCCAAGTAAGTATTCTGACTAAGTCCTATTAGTCTCTTACTTCGTTCTCTCACTATCCTTATTCCTAAAATATAGGAAGCCTCTCCGAGGTCCTTCATAGCGAAACACTTCCCGAGCCAGGACTTAACCTCTTGCAGAGTCGGGATGTCGTTTCCCATGAGCAGTATGTCATCGACATACAAAACGAGGAAGCTTACTATACTCCCACTGGCTTTGACATATACACATGATTCATCTTCACTTCGTACAAAACCAAACTCTTTGACTTTCTCATTGAAGCAAAGATTCCATCTGCGAGATGCTTGCTTAAGTCCATAAATGGACTTTTCAAGCTTACACACTCTATTGGGATGTTTCGCATTGACAAAACCCTCTGGCTGAGCCATGTAAACATCCTCAGCCAACTTCCCATTAAGGAAAGCAGTTTTGACATCCATTTGCCATATTTCATAGTCATGAAATGCAACAATGGCCAGCATCACCCTGATAGACTTTATCTTCGCAACTGGAGAGAAGGTTTCGTCGTAGTCAATTCTAGGAGTTTGAGTGAAACCCTTCGCAACCAATCGCGCCTTATAAGTGTGCACGTTTCCATCCACGTCGGTCTTCTTCTTGAAGATCCACTTGCACCCGACCGTCTTACGACCTGGTACATTGTCAACCAAATTCCAAACTTGGTTGTCATACATGGACTGGATCTCGCTGTCCATCGCCTCTTTCCATTTCACAGACTCTGGGCCTGCCATGGCTTCCTCATAGCTATTAGGTTCATCTAGATTTATTAGTGTACCATCACTAATATATGTGTCCCCTTCGGTAGTAATATGAAAACCATAAAACTGGGGTTGAACTCTAACTCTTTCGGAACGTCTAAGAGGTAAAGACTCGTCAATTGGTTCAACTGGAGTTTCCTCCTCGGGTTGAGTGCCAGTGTTAGAGGTTCCTTCATCGCTAGATTCTTGAATCTCTTCAAGATCGACTTGCCTCCCACTGTCTCCTTGGCTTATGAGTTCTCGCTCTCGGAAAACCCCTCTCCTCGCAACGAAGACAACATTGTCACTCGGCCTATAGAAGAGATATCCAAAGGATTTCTGTGGGTAGCCGATGAATATACATCGCTCACTACGAGGTTCGAGCTTGTCGTGAGTTTCTCGTCTTACGAAAACTTCACAGCCCCAAACCTTGATATGTGCCAACGAGGGAGCTTTCCCTGTCCACATCTCGTGAGGTGTTTTGGCAACCTTCTTTGTGGGGACTAAATTAAGGATATGGGCGGCAGTCTCTAAGGCATACCCCCAGAATGAGATAGGTAGTGAAGCATGACTCATCATGGAACGAACCATGTATAGCAAGGTTCGATTATGCCTCTCAGCTACACCATTCAATTGTGGTGTCCTAGGTGGCGTCAATTGTGAAACTATTCCACATTCCTTGAGGTAGTCGTGGAATTCAAGACTTAGGTACTCTCCACCTCGATCAGATCAAAGCATCTTGATTTTCCTGCCCAATTGATTCTCCACTTCTTGTTTAAACTCTTTGAACTTTTCAAAGGTTTCTGACTTGTGCTTGATTAAGTAGATATACGCATATCTGCTATAATCATTTGTGAAAGTCACATAGAAGCGATTTGCATCCCTTGTGGTGGATCTAAAGGGTCCACATACATCTGTATGTATGAGATCCAATAAACCCTCACCCCTCGCATAAGTGCCAGTGAAGGGTGACTTGGTCATCTTTCCAAGTAAACAAGATTCGCACGTGTCATCTTCCCTAAGGTTGAACGACTCCAACACTCCATCCTTTTGGAGTTGGGCTATGCGCTTCTTCTTGACATGTCCAAGACGACAATGCCACAAGGATGCTTTATCCATACCATTGGAAGAATCCATACACAACACATCATTTCCTAGGTTATCTACAACCATAACAGTTTCATAAATTCCATTACAAGGCATTGCTTCAAAATATAAAACACCATTTAGATAAGCATAAATCGAACCATTCTCATTATTAAACGAATATCTAAATCCTTGTCTAAATAAACCATGAAAAGAAATGATGTTTCTTGCCATATCTGGCGAGTAGTAACAATTATTTAATTCTAAATTCAAACCATTCCTAAGCTCTAAAGAATACACTCCAATCTTGGTGATAGGCGACGTTCTTCTGTTTCCCATGATCAGATTTATTCTTCCAAGCTCCACATCCCTATTTCTTCCTAGTCCCTGCAAATCAGAACAAATGTGGTAACCACACCCTGTATCAAGAACCCAAGAAATAGCATGAGATGAATCATTAGATTTAATTGTGTAAATACCGGCGAAAGATGGCTTGATCTTCCCATCCTTGATGGCTTGCAGATATTCCGGGCAACTTCTCTTCCAATGCCCTATTTTATGGCAATGGTGGCACTCTGCCTCCTTTGTGTTTGGGTTGGGCTTAGCAGGATTAACCTTGGTCCCACTAGAAGAGGAACCATTTTGGGACTTTCCTTTGTGGTGGTTCTTTGAAAAAGCCTTCCTCTTCTTGCCCCTTCCCTGTCCAATAGCCAAAACAGGAGCAACGGGTGGATTGGGAGTTGGTGTAACAGACTTGTCCTTGAGGTTGCTCTCAGCAGTCCTCAGGAGCCCTTGGAGTTTGCTTAGGGTGACCTCTTCCTTGTTCATGTGGTAGGTCATCCTAAATTGGTTGTAGCATGAGGGCAAGGAGTGAAGAACAATGTCGATAGCCAAATCTTCCCCAAAGTTGACATTCAACTTGCGAAGACGATCAACATACCTTTGCATGTTTTGCAAGTGCACAGTAAGAGACTCTCCACTTCCCATTTTAGCAGTAATCATATTCGTTATGATTTCATAGCGCTCTTGCCTCGCGCTTTGGTGATACATCTCCATCAAGTCTAGATGCATCTTGTAAGGATACATGTCCTCATAGGAATTTTGGAATTCTGAGTTCATTATGGCTATCATGATGCAATGGACCTTCGTTGCATCACGCTCATGGTTCTCAAAGACAACCATTTCTTCAGGAGTAGCACTTTCTGGATTGATGTTTTCGAGCTTCTCATCGAGAACATACTCTTTGTCCTCGTAACGCGTGATTGTGCGAATGTATCTTATCCATTCGCTAAAGTTCGTTCCATCGAATGTCACTTTTTGACAAAGGCTCATTAGAGGAAATGAGCTAGCAGTTGCGTTGTTTGCGTTAGACATATACAAATAGAAAGAACAAAGTTTGATTAGATTAAGTCCCTAATTAACACCCAAAATGAAAAATTAGGGCTAGGACCCAACAACGTTATTTACACATTAGAAAAGGGATGCCGTAATCCAATATGCAAATAATTTGGAGGTAAGTGAATGACGATTCACTAATTGTTCACCATAAAGACATAAGCTTTAAGTTTTTAAATGTATTGAGAATTCCTAGATTTCTTTGAGATTCATTGAACCTTTCAATGGCATGTTTAAATCTCGATATGTCCCTCTCGTTTGTGACTGGGATGCCGAGGATCACAAAGTGGGTGTGAATAACCATGCAAATGTACATGGTGCCCTCACTGTTACAGTTACCTATTCAATGTGCTGGTTAACCACACACGCTCCATTGAACTATAACGAACGATGAGTCATCCTTTGTTACCTTTGCTTAGAACCCAATTAATGTGCCGGTTAACAACACGCGCTCCATTAATGTCTTAGCGAGGGTACAAAGTGTAATTTCATGGGATTGCATCAATTCACTTTTCCTAAAGTAACTAAGATTTGGAATTTTATAAAACATGTTTAGTTACTTTATATAGATTCATTATACTTATTAATGAGAGGAGGTTTGCCCTATCCTACCCTTTCGGCTAACGACCCTCCACCAGTCAAGCAAGTGGTGGGTGTGAATGTACACCCATTAAGCGCCATTTTATAGGCAGCAACCTTATACCCACCTTATAGACCGGCTTCGTGAATGAGACCTACTAACGGTAAGACTAGCATTGTAAATCATACATATATATATATATATATATATATATATATATATATATATATATATATATATATATATATATATATATATTAAGCTTGTAATAATATAATAGTATAGGGTTGAATTTTAAACTTGTAAAATTCTAGGGATTGAAATTTAAAATTATCCAAATTAAACGTTTAATCACAAAATTTAAAATTTCAAAGCTTGAGGACAAGTCTTGAACTTTTTCAAAGCATAAGGATCAAATAGCAAATAATATAAATCATCTAATTAGATTATCTCAGTTTGATCTTATTTAATGTTACTTGCAAAACAATTTACCAATTCAATTCAAATAATCAACAATTATCATATAAGGAAATTATTATTCAACTAATTGGTAATTATCTTTTGTTAGGTCAAGAATATACTCATATATATGATTAAAATCGGATTTTAATGACCCAAAACAGTTAAGGCAAGTATCCTCAAGTAAAACAGCAAGAAATCCCGAAACTTCCTCCTTCTGACGCTCGAACTCGCCGAGTACCTCTATGGACTCGCCGAGCTGGAGCTACTCGCCGAGTCCACAGTGGAACTCGCCGAGTACAACAGTCAGAATCACAAAATCGAATTTTTCAAGCAACAAGCAATCAACCAATGCATCAATTGAATAGAAATCAATCAAAGCTCTGATACCACTGATGGGTTTGAGCCATAAGAACTTTCCTATGTGCACATGCAAACCCTAATTGCTTGGATCTAGGTTTCTCTAATTGAACATGCATTGAATCCAAGACTTGCAATACTAGATCTAATGTAATATATTGAATCTAATAATATGAAATCAGATCTGAAAGAATACCTTGAATTACTTGCTTGATACTTCTTCTTCTTGGAGCTTAGAGTCACAATTGTCACTCCTCTAATGGCTTACAAACACCAACTAGCAAGAAGATGATCTTGAGAGAGAGGGAGGAGGGATAGAAATCGGCCCAAGGGTTCCTTGGCTTGCAAGAGTGCCGATTTCTCCACCCCAAGGGTTCTATTTATACTATGAGCTATTAGGGTTTCTCCTTTAACCCTAATTGAATGACTTAGGCCCTAAGCAATCCAAGATCCTTCTAGATACAAGGCTTGGACGAATTTAAGGTTCCCAAACCCTATATTTCGTCCACCCCAATATCCATAAGGATACATAGCCCAAAATACAACTATCACACATTTGACAGTTTATGCCCTTTATTCAATTAACCTCTTTAACTCACCAAATTAATTCTCAATTAATATATGACTTATATTAATCAAATAATATTATTATTTCTTAAATATATATTATTCTCATAATATATTAATAATATCTCTTCTCTCTTAACAAATCATCCTGTCAAGTTGCTATGGTGAAGGCAACCCAAAAGGACCATGCATAACCGGGTCAAGTACTTACCAAATATAGTTACAGCCTTAGACACTAATCCAACATAGTTATCTAGATAACAATGCCTAGGCGTGGTCCGAATATCGTGAGGTGTTTTACCCCCAGACTCTCCCTATCCAGCATCGAACTTTGCCTAGGCGTGGTCTGAATATCATGAGGTATTTCACCCCCAGACGCACCCTATCCAGCAATATAACACCAGACATACCTATTAGTGGTCTGTTACCGATACACTTTATTAGGCAGTCTACGAAGTTCCCTTAAGTACTTCCCGAAAGGAAACGCTGACACATGAAGTTCGTCCGATCACTTCATAAAAGAAACGCTGACTCAAAAGCTCTTTCAACATAAATAGTATGGGGAAATACTAATAGAGTACTCCCGTACGCTCCCGTAACCGACACACAATAGTGTCAAAAAGACTTTGTACTAGATAGTACTTCTGGCACATTATAGTACTCTGGTATGCGTAGGACTTGTACCCGAGAACATAATAGTACCCTGGCACAAGCAGCACCTAAGACACAGAGCTTGGAAAAAGGACTTTATACATAAAATGTATTTCTGTATGTAGAACGTACTCCACTAATTATCAATCTCACAACACACGTACACTTAATAAGAGGCTACCCAATGTCCAAACTTAATTGAACTAAACATCCCTTCTTAAGTATGTTTCATCTTTGGTGCTTCATCTTTCTTCCCACCAGTACCCATTTCAACCTTGGGATTGGGACATTGGGCACTGATATGACCCATCTGTCTGCAGTTATAACACATCAGCTCAGTACTCTTACAATCCTCATGACGATGTCCCATTTTACCACAACGTCTATAGCTCACGGTACTACTGTTGCATGGACCTCTATGTGAAGAGTGACATTTCTTGCAGTACTCTGGTTTGTCGCTCTGTTTCTGAGGGTGACTCTTCTTCCTTTACGGAATCAAAAGAAGTCTCCCACTTGCGCTTTTCCCCGGACCTCACTGTGCTACGATCCCGAATGGCTATATCATTCTCTATCTTGCGGGCCTCATCCATGGCCTCGACTAAAGTGGTCTTCAATCTCACAACTGCACGGTACTCAAATGGCAACCCCTCCACATAGTGACGAATCAACTTCTCCTCGGCCGGGCAGTAATCAGTAGCGAACTGTGACTTCTCAGTGAAGGTAGTGTTATACTTAGCAATTGTCATGCTACCTTTCTGCAGAGTCAAAAACTCTCGTTGGGCCTGTTCTATGCTACCTTCACTGCAGAAACGATCTTTCACCTTCTTACTAAGAATCGCCCAATTTATAGCCCTCCGAGTGGCCTTAGTGAGTCGTGCATCAATACTGTCCCACCACTTGAGTGCTTCCTTGTCAAACATTCGCACATCATAATTCACCTTCTGGTCCTCAGTAAACTCACCAGACCGGAAGGTTTGGTCTATCTTCCTAATCCAACGAAGGCACTCCACAGCATTCTCGCCCCCCTCGAAGTTAGGCGGCTTACGGTCCATGAAGGATTTGAATGAACTCCCTCTGCGTCTGACAGCTCCAACGACTTCCTGCCTTGACACGGAACGACTATGTGCCTCGTCATCAAATGATTGATATCCATCCTCGTTGTGACATCCCCAATTTCATGGCCAGAAAAGACCGATTTGTTTATGCTTTGTTTTTAAAAATCAGAGTAATCTGTTAAAGAAAACAGTTGCGGAATTTGTTCCCAAAACAAAAATATGATAAGAATTTATCAAAGCATTTCTTTAAAGAAATGTATTTTCATTATATAACAAAATCTCGGGATGTCATGCTCAATACAAACCAAAAGTATAAACAGAACAAAGTAGACCTTACAACAGTTATTTATAACTACTGGCATATAATACAAAATCTCTCGTTATGTCAGCCAACTTATGCTCTCGTGCCATAACCTGTAATACAAAGAAAACTGAGAGGGTCAGGCTTGGGAGCCTGGTGATCATATAATGTTTTCAACCCATAATAATATAATTATTATATTCAATTATCAAACAATCAATCCAATTACCCACCCCAATTATCTTCATTTATTTCTTAAAGATTTACCCTAAGAACCGATTACCCTTCTCCCATTCATTCCTAAGGATTGCCCTAAGGAATTGGCACAAAGTTTAGTGCTGCCAAGGTTCTTAGATTACCTCTGGTGAACACGCAGTTCACAACAATTAATGAACACCTAGTTCAAAAATACCTAATGAACACTTAGTTCAAATATCCCTGGTGAACACATAGTTCGAACAATGTGATAATAATGTATATCTCTATCCTGCAAAACCACTAATATTATTAACACTTATAGATCATATTTCTAAAACAATCTATCCTATCCCGTCGATCCCCACATACTGACCCTATACAATGATCTTACGAGATCTAGCCTAAGGAATCGATATGAACAACAAACTGACGAGGCTGCTTCCGAAATTCCCTGGCAGCAAACGAGGATCAATAAAGACATCAAATCAGGGGAATGTAATAAGTTTCACCACGAACCTTCGTTCGTAAAAGAAATAACCACAAGACAATTAAGTCAGGGGTAGTTATCTAGATAACAATGCCTAGGTGTGGTCCGAATATCGTGAGGTGTTTTACCCCCAGACTCTCCCTATCCAGCATCGAACTTTGCCTAGGCATGGTCTGAATATCATGAGGTATTTCACCCCCAGACGCACCCTATCCGACAATATAACACCAGACATACATAGTAGTGGTCTGTTACCGATACACTTTATTAGGCAGTCTACGAAGTTCCCTTAAGTACTTCGTGAAAGGAAACACTGACACATGGAGTTCCTCCGATCACTTCATAAAAGAAACGCTGACTCCAAAGCTCTTTCAACATAAACAGTATGGGGAAATACTAATAGAGTACTCCCGTACGCTCTCGTAACCGACACACAATAGTGTCAAAAATACTTTGTACGAGATAGTACTTCTGGCACATTATAGTACTCTGGTATGCGTAGGACTCGTACCCGAGAACATAATAGTACCCTGGCACAAGCAGCACCTAAGACACAGAGCTTGGAAAAAGGACTTCGTACATAAAATGTACTTCTGTACGTAGAACGTACTCCACCAATCATCAATCTCACAACACACGTACTCTTAATAAGAGGCTACTCAATGTCCAAACTTAATTGAACTAAACATCCCTTCTTAAGTCTTAACCCATCACTAGGCAAACCTACAATGCTTATAATCAATTTTTGATACTATCTTCGTTTAGGCAACGCTAACTAGTGTATACTTAACACAGAGTTTTAAGTAATAATATCATATATAAACATCTTAAAACATATTGAACCATAACTGATTCGCACATTGTATATCATCAAATATATCTAACACGTATTTCGGACAATAAAAAAAATACTTCACATACATTTAGATTTAATACTTTAATCAATACTTGTATTAAACTCATGTCCATGAAAGGGACTATGCACATGAGACCTTATCGAATGAACACATAATTCAAAAATACATAATCCGTACTCCTGGATCTAAAATTTACCTCCTTACCTAATCCATATTCCCAGATCTAAAACTAACCTCTTGATCTGATCCATACTCTCGGATCTAAAACTAACCTCTTGATCTGATCCATACTCTCGAATCTAAAACTAACCTCCTAATCTGATCCATACACCAAGATCTAAAACAAGTTTATCTATTTATCCTTTTATCTCATGGTCCAACCCATCTTTTATCACCTACCAACAACCTCATCTACCCATGTTCTACCCAACATATTTGTAGATAAAAAATACAAACATAGTTTAACTCATTAAAACTTATATAATTCATCCATTCCACTACCATCTCAAATAAGCAACAATATATTATACACATAGCACGTATTTCATAGCAAATACTTAATATTTATGTGTTAGAAGAAAGTGACTACACACTCACTCATAACATAGATATAATACATTCAACCAATACTTGTATTAAAATCGTGTTTATGAAAGGGACTATACACTCACTTGATCAGAAGATGATCAGACAACACTACGGCTTGCAATGCTAGTATTCTTCGGTGAAACCGGGATATCTTCACACACTGGACTTCTCGCGGGCAGAGCTTCGGCTTGGAAACTCTTTTCTTCTCGGGATCTTTAGGGCTTCGGGACTTGCTTCGGGTTTCGGGGTTGATATCGGGGCTTCGGGGGGGTTAAAATAGGGCTTAGAGAGTGTATCGGGAGTAGGAGAGAAGAGATGGAGCAACCATAATCGACTGGCCCTTGATTTCTATTTATAGGGCAAATTTCTCATTTTCCACGTCGTGAACAGTACTTTCACATCGTGG
Organism: Lactuca virosa; assembly: GCF_052849685.1. Taxonomy (NCBI): domain Eukaryota; kingdom Viridiplantae; phylum Streptophyta; class Magnoliopsida; order Asterales; family Asteraceae; genus Lactuca; species Lactuca virosa. The sequence continues at coordinate 491,708,973 of NC_136429.1, forward strand.
GCTTGATCGTCAATGCATGCGTCATCGCAAGTTGGGTCTGGCATACTTCAGGAGGCGTCAGAAGACATGCCACGTCGTGACCACTGATTTCACGTCGTGGTCTCTGACAGTCTTGGGGTTTCGCGCCCCGAACTTTAGAAATTCATAACTTTCGCATACAAACTCCGTTTTCGACGTTCTTTATATCGGCACGTAGGTGAGATTATGATCTACTACTCTCGTTTAGACTTCATTGGCTAATTTTGAGTCTATTGTTAATATATTGTTAATATATCTTTTTTAGTAGGCCGGGACATGAAAACTCCATTAGAAATTCATAACTCCTTCATCTGAACTCCGTTTTCGTCTGTCTTTTTACCGTTGCACTACTATTAACGAGATCTTCGACTCTCGTTTAGATTGTTTCGGCTAGAAATCACTCGATCTCAAATCGAGTATTCGGGCTGCATACCGCTAAGCTGAAACTTTGGAAAATCATAACTTCTTCATGCGAAGTCAGATTTGGGCGTTCTTTTTATGCACGCTCTCCGTTTAACGAACACTACGACTTTCGTTTAGATCACTAAGGCTAAAAATCGCTCCACCGTAAATTCACTTTTTACGTCATTCAGTGTCGTGCCGGTTCTATCGTGAAACTTCGACAGGTCATAACTTCTTCGTTATAACTTGGATTTCGGCGTTCTTTATATGTACGGAATTCTTGTAACATATACTACAACTTAGTTAAGATTATTCATCCTAAATAATCTTCTATCAAAAAGTCATTTTTGACGCTTATCGTCTCTAAATTGAGTAGCCCTGATCTACGGGCGTTAAAATTATCTCCCCTTAGGATGATTACGTCCCAGAATCATCAACGAAATAGGACTTGCATAATGATTCCACATGTTATTTCTTCATCCTAGGTAATAACCGTAACTTCTATGTTTCCTCGAAAGAGTATTTCACTCTAGCGCTTCTTGACTGCAGATGATGCTCAATCTTGCATCTGCTTTTCGTACTATGATGTACTTTCAATCATAACCTTTGAGTTACCAAATAAGTCCTTATTGTGGACTCCTCCTTCTTCTTAGGATAAATACTTTCCTTTATCTATTGCAACAGACTGATGGCTCGTGCTCTATTGGCCTCTCATCGCACGATGCGACGCTTAGACTCGGTCTTTTTAAATTTAAATTACAGAATGGAATATACCTTCCTTCATACTCTAATGTGATATAACCACATTTTAACATGTAGAATGCCTAGCTACAAACTCCTTTATTAACGAGTGTGATACTATCGATCGTATTAATTTCAACCTTCTGACTTAAGTCAGATGTTACATCGAACTTGGTTCTCTGAACCCCGTAACATACTCACCGTAGTCGGACTCAATTTGGATATGACCACTAGGGTCGGAATAACAACCATCTTACTAGTCATTACCGAAACAATGGTAATGACATACCTGAATAAAACTGATTCAATTACTAGGTTCTTGGTAACCTTGTGACTTTCCCTGATCCAAGTGCGAGTCCTGTGCTTCCGGTTAGGGGTGTAAATGAGACGCGACAGCTCACGAGAAACTCGAACCCGACTCGGAAAATACTCGAAATCGACTCGACTTTAATCGAGTCGAGCTCGAGCTCGAGCTACTCGAGTACCTTATCAAGCCGAGGTCGAGTAGTAAAATACCCGGCTCAGTAAGCTCGCGAGCTTAATTGAGTATTTATAAAATTAAATTTTTACATTTTATATACTTTTAAATTATTAAAATATTTCAACACTTTTAGCTTTCATGCGCCGATTACAGAGTAAGGAATTAAGTTGCACTTCAAAACTTTTGAGAATGTTTCTTTTCCGTATTTTGGATGTATGAAAACTTCAATCACATAGATGGTTGATGCTATATTGACATTAGATGGTTTATTGTGAATTTTTTGTTATTTTGAAGAAAGTAAACGCATGTGAAATGTTTTTAATTTGAGATGATTTTAACTTTTTTTTTAATTTTTGTCGAGCCGAACCGAACTCGCGAGCCGAGCTCGATAGTATCGAGTATTTCATGAGCTGAGTCTGAGCTTCAAATCTAGGCTCGAGGCGAGTTCGAGTCGAGCTTCAAGCTCGAGTATTTTTGGCGAGTCGAGCTTCGAGCTTAGCAGTACTCGGCTCGACTCGACTCGTTTACACCCTTACTTCCGGTATATGCATCTACGACCTTTCACACCTACTCATACTCGTCCCAAGTATTGTCTCGCAGTCCCCAATTCCTAAAATCACAAAACAATTTAACACATACTAATGTGTCCAAATAATCATAAACAATTTCCCTAGACTCTACTAGGACTTCCCCATCGCGTATCTTCAATCATCAATTCCACTTCAACTCGATTGGTGATGGAAATTCCAGACGATGGGACAACTTCAAGAATTACACCAATCGTTCCATCATCCTGCCAATCGAAGGTATACTTCAGACGTAACGTACTCCTCTAAACGCACTGTTATTTTATAAGACATATTCTAAAGGCAAGATACCACTCTTACGATATCTTCCGATAGGTGTCATTCACTATCATAAGCCTTTTCCTTTCCTCCATTTACTCAATTCTCTACGAGTCTTCACCATGAGCTTTTGTACACCCAAGCAGACATTCGGTGTACTGGGCGAGAATTTAAGATAGGAAAGCTTCATTTATAATAAACGTATAAATCTCCTTATCACTCTGAAACGTTTACATGCTAGTACTAATATCATAGTCATACGCTTAGAATCCTACACACATAAGGTTTCCAGATCCGGTCGGCAACAGACCATAGATCCGAACAAATAATAGCATCGATATAGACATCACACAAAACATTTAGCACATAAAAGCATTTTAGGCATCATTCCTAAAATAAACTAGTGCTTGTGTCAATTTAGGTGTACTACCTAACATATTTTAGACACATTTCTCACGATCATTACTTAGCATTCTAAGTTTAAGTCTAGAAATTTCCTACAATTTCCTAGTTCGCTTAAACTAATGCTCTGATACCAACTGTGACATCCCCAATTTCATGGACAAAAAAGACCGATTTGTTTATGCTTTGTTTTTAAAAATCAGAGCAATCTATTAAAGAAAACAGTTGCGGAATTTGTTCCCAAAAAAATAAAATATGATAAGAATTTATCAAAGCATTTCTTTAAAGAAATGTATTTTCATTATATAACAAAATCTCGGGATGTCATGTTCAATACAGACTAAAAGCATAAACAGAACAAAGTAGAGCTTACAACAGTTATTCATAACTACTGGCATATAATCCAAAATCTCTCGTTATGTCAGCCAACTTATGCTCTCGTGCCATAACCTGTAATACAAAGAAAACTGAGAGGGTCAGACTTGGGAGCCTGGTGATCATATAGGGTTTTCAACCCACAATAATATAATTATTATATTCAATTATCAAACAATCAATCCAATTACCCACCCCAATTATCTTCATTTATTTCTTAAAGATTTACCCTAAGAACCGATTACCCTTCTCCCATTCATTCCTAAGGATTGCCCTAAGGAATTGGCACAAAGTTTAGTGCTGCCAAGGTTCTTAGATTACCTATGGTGAACACGTAGTTCACAACAATTAATGAACACCTAGTTCAAAAACACCTAATGAACACTTAGTTCAAATATCCCTGGTGAACACATAGTTCGAACAATGTGATAATAATATATATCTCTATCCTACAAAACCACTAATATTATTAACACTTATAGATCATATTTCTAAAACAATCTATCCCATCCCGTCGATCCCCACATACTGACCCTATACAATGATCTTATGAGATCTAGCCTAAGGAATCGATATGAACAACAAACTGACGAGGCTGCTTCAGAAATTCCCTGGCAGCAAACAAGGATCAATAAAGACATCAAATCAGGGGAATGGAATAAGTATCACCACGAACCTTCGTTCGTAAAATAAAGAACCACAAGACAATTAAGTCAGGGGTAGTTATCTAGATAACAATGCCTAGGCGTGGTCCGAATATCGTGAGGTGTTTTACCCCCAGACTCTCCCTATCCAGCATCGAACTTTGCCTAGGCGTGGTCTGAATATCATGAGGTATTTCACCCCCAGACGCACCCTATCCAGCAATATAACACCAGACATACCTAGTAGTGGTCTGTTACCGATACACTTTATTAGACAGTCTACGAAGTTCCCTTAACTACTTCCCGAAAGGAAACGCTGACACATGAAGTTCGTCCGATCACTTCATAAAAGAAACGCTGACTCCAAAGCTCTTTCAACGTAAATATTATGGGGAAATACTAATAGAGTACTCCCGTACGCTCCCGTAACCGACACACAATAGTGTGAAAAAGACTTTGTACTAGATAGTACTTCTGGCACATTATAGTACTCTGGTATGCGTAGGACTCGTACCCGACAACATAATAGTACCTTGGCACAAGCAGCACCTAAGACACAGAGCTTGGAAAAAGGACTTCATACATAAAATGTACTTCTGTATGTAGAACGTACTCCACTAATCATCAATCTCACAATACACGTACACTTAATAAGAGGCTACCCAATGTCCAAACTTAATTGAACTAAACATCCCTTCTTAAGTCTTAACTCGTCACTAGGCAAACCTACAATGCTTATAATCAATTTTTGATACTATCTTCGTTTAGGCAACGCTAACTAGTGTATACTTAACACAGAGTTTTAAGTAATAATATCATATATAAACATCTTAACACATATTGAACCATAACTGATTCGCACATTGTATATCATCAAATATATCTAACACGTATTTCGGACAATAAAAAAAATACTTCACATACATTTATATTTAATACTTTAATCAATACTTGTATTAAACTCATGTCCATAAAAGGGACTATGCACATGATACCTTATCGAATGAACACATAATTCAAAAATACATATTCCGTACTCCCGGATCTAAAATTTACCTCTTTACCTAATCCATATTCCCGGATCTAAAACTAACCTCTTGATCTGATCCATACTCTCGGATCTAAAACTAACCTCTTGATCTGATCCATACTCTCGGATCTAAAACCAACCTCCTAATCTGATCCATACACCCAGATCTAAAACAAGTTTATCTATTTATCCTTTTATCTCATGGTCCAACCAATCTTTTATCACCTACCAACAACCTCATCTACCCATGTTCTACCCAAGATATTTGTAGATACAAAATACATACACAGTTTAAGTCATTAAAACTTATATAATTCATCCATTCCACACCCATCTCAAATAAGCAACAATATATTATACACATAGCACGTATTTCATAGAAAATACTTAATATTTGTGTGTTAGAAGAAAGTGACTACACACTCACTCATAACATAGATATAATACATTCAACCAATACTTGTATTAAAATCGTGTTTATGAAAGGGACTATACACTCACTTGATCAGAAGATGATCGGACAACACTACGACTTGCAATGGTAGTATTCTTCGGTGAAACCGGGATATCTTCACACACCGGACTTCTCGCGGGCAGAGCTTCGGCACAGAAACTCTTTTCTTCTCGGGATCTTCGGGCTTCGGGACTTGCTTTGGGTCTCGGGGTTGATATCGGGGCTTCGAGGGGTTTAAATAGGGCTTAGAGAGTGTATCGGGATAGGGAGAGAAGAGATGGATCAACCATAGTCGGCTGGCCCTTGATTTCTATTTATAGGGTAAATTTCTCGTTTAGACTTCATTGGCTAATTTTGACTCTATTTTTAATATATTGTTAGTATATCATTTTTAGTAGGCCGGGAGAGGAAAACTCCGTTCGAAATTCATAAATCCTTCATCTGAACTCCGTTTTCGTCTGTCTTTTTACCGTTGCACTACTATTAACGAGATCTTCGACTCTCGTTTAGATTGTTTCGGCTAGAAATCACTCGATCTCAAATCGAGTATTCGGGCTGCATACCGCTAAGCTGAAACTTTGGAAAATCATAACTTCTTCATGCGAAGTCAGATTTGGGCGTTCTTTTTATGCACGCTCTCGGTTTAACGAACACTACGACTTTCGTTTAGATCACTAAGGCTAAAAATCGCTCCAACGTAAATTCACTCTTTACGTCATTCAGTGTCGTGTCGGTTCTGTCCCGAAACTTCGACAGATCATAACTTCTTCGTTATAACTCGGATTTCGGCGTTCTTTATATGTACGGAATCCTTGTTACATATACTACAACTTAGTTAAGATTATTCATCCTAAATAATCTTCTATCAAAAAGTCATTTTTGACGCTTATCGTCTCTAAATTGACTAGCCCTGAGCTACGGGCGTTACACTCGTTGTCACCCTCAAGTGGCAATAGCCCTGCGACATGCATCGCCTGCCGCATCTGCTCCAACGTCCTATCCCGCTCCTGGAGCTGCTCTTGAAGGTCAGCAATGATGGCAACACTCGTTGTGCTGCGTGCGATCTGCGACGGTTGGGCTCGTGACTGGCGGTTAATGGGTGGGGTCTGAAATATGAACGACCGTGTCTCGAGAGTGCGGTTATTCTGGCTGCCGCCCGCTCCTCCAGCATTCACATTCTCCTCAGCGTTCGACATTATCCTAATTTATAAAGAGTTTCTTTTTTAGATGCATATACAAATATTAGGGAGGGAAAGTTTATAAATAACTATCCTACAACGCTCAACACACACCCTCCCGCCTTAAGTACCTAAAAGTCCTAATTGAGCCAACCAAACTGTGAGTCTGAACACCGACATTTAATTCAGTTCACTCACAGCATGGCTATGATACCAACTTGTAACATCATGATTTTTGCTCAAATTTTTTTTCATTTATTCTAAAATCTTTTTACGGAAAATGCAACGGAAGACTGTAAACATTGTTTATTTCAAAAACATTTCAAACCACAACGTTACGTTCAATTCAAAACGAAAATATCAAAAGTATTTAATTGTAGCGGAAGCATGAGTACCAAAACTTATATAACGTTTCCAAGTGGCATCTTTATTCTAAGGATAAACTACCCAAAAATGACCCCATCTCACCAAGTCAAGCTCCTAAGCAAATAAGGCACAAAGCAAAGAAACAGGTGTCAGCAAATGCTTCGTGAGCCAATAGGAGTTTGTACACAATCAAAGGGAAAGCATACCATCCCCTAACGGGTCAATCATTCAAATTATAATCAATTAAACAAAATTCACATATCAATCAACAATCATCTTTCACATAAAATTCAGTCATTCAATTTTGTACCATCCATTCGCATATCATTCATTTTTGTAACATCAATTGTATTTCATACATAATCATATCGTAATCGTATATCATCATATCAAAGGAATGTATCATAATCATATAGGCTTAGGTAGTCTCGTAGTAACACCTAACCCCATAGGAAAAACCCGTTCGCTACTTGTGTGTCTGGCCAGCCAAATGCTTTAGGTGGTTCACGACTCCCACCCGTCATACCGACCCCAAGACTCCACTTTCACTACTCCGACTATGGAATGTACAAGTACATCGCGGTGTCATTGTTGTGTTGGTACAAGCGGTGGCATTCGTCCGCGATGTCACACCCCGATCCTTGTCGGAATCAATCGAGGCGTGATATATTGTTCAAAGTCTCATGAGAGCTATGTTATAATATGATTAGATTTAATTAAGTACTAAGTATGCAAACAAGATCCACAACATACAAATACAAATCCAAATATGAACAACATTTATTACATCAAATTTAAATAGTCTTGTGGATTTCTAAGGCACAACCTATTTTTCATCAACTTCATTCTTCAAATCTGCATCATGGGTAAAAACAGGTCAACTACAAGAGTTGGTGAGTAATCTAATTTTAGTAGAGAAAATTGTGAAGTTGAAACCTTTATAATTGGAAATTTGTTTTCTTTTGAAGTCCGCAAACAATTGTATTTGAGATAACGGTTTATAAATCAAAAATTGATTAACCAATGATAACAACAACAATAAGTCCTCACCCTATATATATATATATATGTATATATATATAGATATATATAGGATGGAGCATCTAATCATCATACACACTCAACCACGTGCGATCAATCACCTTAGCGTCCCAAGGCGGGGTGGTTAACCCAATAGCGCTATTATTATCCATAACGTACCTCAAGAATACAGGCATAGTCATGGAGATTAGACTAAAAATGATAATGCACTACAAGTACATGTAGCGTAAACAAACAATAGTTATACAATTAATGACTCACGTATAAATGTCCCAACAATGTCTCAATTGTGATAAAACAATAAAATGAAGTTGGAACATATTAGAACCGCATGATACACCCCAAAAGTATTGAAAATTATAAAATATGGGGTAGATTACTCACTTTAGTCCCAAAACGAAATGCGTGTGTCGTACGATAGACGGTTCGGGTCAAAATGGCATAGAACCTAATATAATTAATAGTTTTGGTTTAGGAACTGCTAAACGAGAATAGAGTATTAATAAAAATTATAGTTTGTTATGTAAATGTATCATAAACTATACCTTTTATAGTTTATCACAACAAGGGTAGTAGTAGTGTTCATAAACTATAATTGTCATAGTTTACCAAATGTTTGTGTATAACGGATGTAAACTTTGTTTATAAAAATTAATTATTTACCATACTTGTGAAGGTAAAAATCCATTTGTTTTCTGATGTATGTCTAATTACCAAGACAAAATGATATATAATGTAATAATATATGATTACATAATGATATACACCTTGCTCAACGAGTTACAAGACGTAAATGAAATTGATGGTATTTTTCTAGTAATAACGTTTCTGTTAATGTTCTTAGAAAATTTATAGAAAAATCATCAAAGGTCTAAATCAAAAACCGCAAATTCTGAGAGTTTAGAAAGTGTGTCTAGTTTGTTCATAAATTTTCTCATGATTTTTAGTGATCTCCAACGTGTGTGAAAATATTCATATTCACAGACTGGTCCGGTTTTGTTTCTGAAATGATAGACAGTTTTGTAAAAATCACCATAAATCGTATAAAAATCATATGGTGATGTGCAAGTAGTCATTTTAAAGGTATGAACCTGAACTATATGCGTCTGAAACAGTTTTGAAAACTAAAATGTTTAAGTTAACCAAAACAGTCCGTGAATGGAGTTACACGTTTCTGTTGAAGACTGTTAAATGAGTTTAGTTGTGTTTTTGGTGTTTTAACTTGTATTCCCCCCCTTAAAACTTAAGAAAAACATTAAAATATAGGGGTATGAACTCACCTTATGTGTTATTAGAGGATGGATGTTGGAGAAGAGAAGTGTTCAACCCAAGAACACTTAGAAGATGCCTTGACGAATCGAGAACCTAACATGAAGGTGACGATGTTTGTGTAAGATTCTTATGATTTTGAGTAGAAGGATGTGTAATAATCATAAGAAGAATGAATTATACTTACCAAGAGTGGAAGAAAGCTTGATAATCAGCCTTGGAAGTCTGGGAATTGAGAGAGAATGGTGATAGAGTTTGGAGTGTGATCCTTGGAGGAAAATGAGAGAATGAAAGAAGTATGAAGAGAGGGGATGGGTTTTTATACTTAGACAAGGAGTGGGGCTGGTCATGTAGTGGGTATGAGTTGGTCATGTAGTGGGTAAGAGCTGGTCATGTAGTGGGAAAGAGTTGGCCATGTAGTGGGTGTGAGTGGTGGCATGTGACATAAAGTAAAGTAAAGTCATCTTTCCACCTCAAGCACCTCCCCTACTAATTATTGGTATGAATGGCCCTAAAAACGTGGGGATTACTGACATATAGAGTTCTAACTGTAAAAATAAAGTTTTTGGTGAAAATCCCGCGTTAAAATGATGAAAAACGGGCCTAAAACAAAGTCGTAGTCGAAAAACCGGAAATATTATGACACGCAAAAATGCATGTCGTCTTCTTTTATGACAGGGGCTTCCTTGATACTCATTGCGTGTCATCAACACGCGCGTCGTAAGGTTATGACAGACAAATGTGTGTCGTCTTCCTTTATGACAGGGACTTCGGTCCTGAAGCTTCAGTTTTGGGTCCTTAAGCCTATTTTACCCGTTTTTACCCCGTTTCAAGTGGTTTTTTGACCCAGTTAAGAGTCGGGATGGCCCGAATGATTACAAAAATTTAAAGGAACTTTTGAGAGAGATTTGGGAGAGATTCGGGAGAGATTTGGGAGAGATTTTAATAGAGAGAGGTTGAGTGAAAGAGATTGTGAGAGGTTTCGTTTGTGATCTTTTTGAGTGTCCGGCTTCGCAACGAAAGGTCCATAAACCCCGTTAAGCCATGATTTAGTGTTTTACACAATCTCGATGATTGTGCAATAGTGTTTTATCGCTTTGGTTGGTTGTTTAGCACTGTTAAGGCTAAGGAAAATCAAACACATGAATTTTTCAAATGATGTTTTCTCATTGAAATAGCGAATTGTATAATGTAAACCCTAACATACAAGGGTTAATGGAGTTGACGGTTTGACTTGTTGACTTTGTTTGACTTTGACTTGACCGAAATTTGACGGTTGTCACATCATCCCCCCGTTAGAGGGAATTTCGTCCCGAAATTTGCATTTTGATTGGGACTTCAAGAGTTTGGAAAAAGATGTGGAAAACTTTTCGTAGTACAAGAAATTGATTATGGTGAGGAACAACCCTCCTGATGTCACATGACGACCTTGGAAATTTCTTATTGTAACTTGAACTGAATCAATTTAAAAGGAGTTTATTGTTTTGGGATGATAGAGTATTCTATGTGTGCTTTTATACTCCCTGTTTTATCCTTGGTATTACCACTATGAATATTTTATTACGTAGTTAGCGAGTTCCATCATTACGAATGTTTCAACAAATTTTGACGAAATTTGCATTATAAGTCCTACAAGTTCTTTTATAGTCGATTGACGTAAACTAGTCGTATATCATTAAGATTGCAAGGGCATTTTGGATGGGTGACCCTGCCTTAAGCCCACAACTAAACAAGGAACAGGGAATGAGGCGGAATCACACATTCTAAGTCCATAGAATCTTAATGATATATGACCATAATGTTTACACTAGCCCTCATAGATTCCAGGGGAATAGTATTATTGGGCTAGAAGTAGGAATTGTAGTTCAAAATACAATAGTTATAAGACTGCTATCTTCAAACTTGGGCTTTGGCCCCTCCCGATTCCTAATCAGAATGGTCCAATACTCTTGCCCGATCCAAGTCGAGAGTTGATTCATGTGGCTTGAGCTTAGGCTTGGGTCTTAGAGAAAGAGGCAATGCGTCAGGCTGGCTTCACAGAGCTGCAAAAACTCTTCTCTCTCGATAGTGGATAGATAACATGCCTCGGCTCTTCAGGCCCACATTGCCTACTGGGCCAACTCAAATGAACATCCACTTAGTTACCCCACTTGGGTTATAGGCAAGTGTTACCAAGCCCGGTATCAAGAAATCAAAATCGATTCATCCCTATTTGCCCAATTCGCTGCCTATCTCGCCTGCTGTTCGTTTCTCGCTGTCTCGCCAAGTCAGTCGCCTGGTCTCACTCTCGCCAATCGCCATCGCCTAATGCCCAAATCCCTATTCACACTTCACAGAAATCAGGTATGTAATCCCGAGACCCATATCCTGTTCAGCTGTTCTTTCTTTTCTGATTGTAAGATTGTTGATTGTTGGTGTTGGCGTATTGCACTGCTGCTGCTGTTTTCAGTCAATCCGTTGCCTATTTATGCGTTACTACTGTCTTACTGAGTTTCTTTTTTAATTTGGCTGTCATTTGTGATTTGGCGATTTTCCAATTTGATTTATAAGTTATGAACTTATAGATTTGGTTATTGTTAAATGAGTTATTGGTTATTGTTCAAATTTTGATTTTGAATTTTTTTTTTGTTAATTTCAGTTTATAATATTTTTGGCCCCCCCTCCCCCAAGTTAATTGTTCAAGCTCCGCTACTGATAGATTCACTGGTAAAAACCCTGAGTTTTTACATAGATGATAAGACTTATTTGGGTTTTGCCGTGTTCCCAAGATTCATGGTTTATAGACTTGAATAGATGCTAGTTTTAGTAATAAAAAGAAATTTAGAATTTAAATGTCGATGTTAGATGCTTGTACTGATATTTAAGGGGTTTAAAAAAATAAAGTTTTATTAGTTACCTATAGCGACACTCAAGTCATAATTTGCATGTGTGAAGACTTGGAGTACTTTCTAATGAAAAGTGTGCTACTGGGGAAATTCGAAACTGGTACGTAGCTTCAAAGTCAAGAATATGCAGTAGGCATGTGATGCATTAAATGCATGAGGCACAAAAGTCCTAATTTGCAGCAACATATACGTATATGTGTGTGAATTGAAGAAGAAGGTTACGGCTCAAAGACCATTCATTTCCTCTTTATTTTTTATTTATTACTCCTCCCACTTACCTTATATAAATCATCACAGAAGAAGGTAACGGCTCAAAGACCATTCATTTCCTCTTTATTTGTTATTTATTACTTCTCCCACTTCCCTTATATAAATCAGCACAATCTTACCGCGACTCTTTAACTTCTCCCTCACAAATGGATCCGCCTGCAGATCATCAAAACCCCATAGATGACCTCGATCGGTTTCAGTACTTTGATCATCAGGATCTGTTCAGGTATATATAAATGTCACTCATTACACCATCTTTCGCACAGAAAAGTGATTTTGTTTATATTGATCAAAACATGGTTTGATTTTTGCAGTGGTGACCTGCTCAACCATCAGGATTTCGAGTTGTCGGAAAAATCGCATGAAGTGCTCGATCAGAATGTTTCCACAGTACTTAACAAAGATCAAAACATCATTTCTAGAAATGAGTTTCATGATCTTGATCCCCTTGAAGACATAAGCTTATGGGATTGTTGGGAGGATGATAATTTACCATTGGTTAGTTTCAGTGAAGACTGTAAATCCGGTGGTGAGGCTGCAGGTAGTTCTAGTGCTGCCACCACTGATCACGGTGACCGGAAGGTGGCAAATAGATTGAGACCATTGGAGTTTGAAGAGATAGCGAGTACTTTGAGATGCCGATAATCATGGCAGCAAAGGAACTAGGGATAGGGTCAACATTGTTGAAGAAAAGATGCAGAGAGCTAAACATAAACATATGGCCTCATAGAAAACTTAAGAGCCTTCAATCCCTCATTCAAAATGCCAAGGTAAACTACGATAATAACCTTCTATACATTACTCATGCATGTATGCATGCACTTGGTAACCAAAGTAGTTTTAGTATTTTCTAAAATTTTAATTATTAGTTTCTTTATAACATAAACATAGGCCCTAGGCATATGCCATATCGAATCAATTGTTTTACTACGATTTCTGATTTATATTTACATAAACTTAACTCATTGTAAATTTTGTGAACTCACACGAAAAATATATTGCATCTACCTAAAAAAACTAGGAGTTGGGATTAAAGGAGGAGGTAGAGACGTTAGCAGGGCACAAGAAGATGATGGAGAAATTGCCAGCTATGTAATTGACAGAAAGAACAAAGAAGCTTAGGCAAGCTTGCTTCAAAGCTATTTATAAGAAGAGAGGACTTAACAATCCTTAGTCCTTACCTTTTCTTTTAGCCATTTTGTTATAATTAGTGGATTTTAATCTACATTGTATGTGTTTTTCTCTTGATAGATTGATACCCTTTTTAGTTTCATTGTGTTTGTCTATTGATTTTTAATGCAGAAAATTTTGTATAATTTGGGTATTATAGTTTGTATTATGTATTTAGCTATATTCTAGATTGCCGACACGACTACGCTAACGACTCTATACCAGAGGTCTATATAAATAGACTTATGAATTTAGTAGGAATAACTTGATTATAATCTTGTGATTTGTTCCATGTCTGATCCACTCCTAAGATTCACTCGACATGCCCCCAGTTATGTGTAATTAAAATTTTATTAGACTATTGATCATAATGAGTCTACCCTAAGTCCACAACCAAACAAGGAACATGTCAACTATGAGAAACACGCATATGGACTTGTGAGTTATTTGTAAATTGATTAGGGAAATAAAGTTTTTTTTTTTGACATTGTTGGGTAAAATAATTGTAAAACACTTGTTGGGCCATGGTTAGGAGTGTTGGGCACCTTTTGGGCTTTCCATGGTTACTAAATGTGAAACATGTAGCACTTGCGTGGGCCCCCACAAAACTAAGTTTTCACATTTCTTTCCCACTTCTACGCCCATTAGGGAACTTAATAGTCCAATGAGTTGGCCATTTTGGAGTGTATCCTTTCGGATACGTTTGATAAGGTCGGGTATTTTGATGGCTCAAAAGTAATGTGAATGACGCGCTTTGGCCTATAGGTTTGGGAACTCTCGCCTTTGGTCCCCAGATAAGCAAACTGGTCCCTCGGTTGATTGGGATGTATACAAATGCTTACCTAGTCAGGACTTTCGGGCTACCGGCACCTCCCCCTTCCAGTTAATATGCGTCCATTACTATGATCCTACCCAACTAGAGTGGATGACTTTGAACTTCCTATGAGCTCTAAGGAATACATATATGTATATACATTTTGTTAAACAACTTGAGTATGTGTGTGATTTTCAAAGAAAGTGGAGAATATTCACAAGTGTATGCACACATATAAGTGTCAGGAGTAATACGTATGCACATAAGGGAGCAATTAACACACAAAGGTATTCCTAGGATTTTCTAAGTGTGAATTGCATGCAGTTGTGTGTGCATTTTATAAACTAGCATACGAGAGGACCCTAGAGGCTATAGACTAGGTCAAGGCAATTAACCTAATTCCCTATAGTCAAGGGCTCTGATACCAATCTGTCACACCCCGATCCTTGTCGGAATCAATCGAGGCATGATATATTGTTCAAAGTCTCATGACAGCTATGTTATAATATGATTAGATTCAATTAAGTACTAAGTATGCAAACAAGATCCACAACATACAAATACAAATCCAAATATGAACAACATTTATTACATCAAATTTAAATAGTCTTGTGGATTTCTAAGGCGCAACCTATTTTTCATCAACTTCATTCTTCAAATCTGCATCATGGGTAAAAACAGGTCAACTACGAGAGTTGGTGAGTACTCTAATTTTAGTAGAGAAAATTGTGAAGTTGAAACCTTTATAATTGGAAATTTGTTTTCTTTTGAAGTCGGCAAACAATTGTATTTGAGATAACGGTTTATAAATCAAAAATTGATTAACCAATGATAACAACAACAATAAGTCCTCACCCCATATATACATATGTATATATATATAAATATATATAGGATGGAGCATCTAATCATCATACACACTCAACCACGTGCGATCAATCACCTTAGCGTCCCAAGGCGGGGTGGTTAACCCAATAGCGCTATTATTGTCCATAACGTACCTCAAGAATACGGGCATAGTCATGGAGATTAGACAAAAAATGATAATGCACTACAAGTACATGTAGCGTAAACAAACAATAGTTATACAATTAATGACTCACGTATAAATGTCCCAACAATGTCTCAATTGTGATAAAACAATAAAATGAAGTTGGAACATATTAGAACCGCATGATACACCCCAAAAGTATTGAAAATTATAAAATATGGGGTAGATTACTCACTTTAGTCCCAAAACGAAATGCGTGTGTCGTACGATAGACGGTTCGGGTCAAAATGGCGTAGAACCTAATATAATTAATAGTTTTGGTTTAGGAACTGCTAAACGAGAATAGAGTATTAATAAAAATTATAGTTTGTTATGTAAATGTATCATAAACTATACCTTTTATAGTTTATCACAACAAGGGTAGTAGTAGTGTTCATAAACTATAATTGTCATAGTTTACCAAATGTTTGTGTATAACGGATGTAAACTTTGTTTATAAAAATTAATTATTTACCATACTTGTGAAGGTAAAAATCCATTTGTTTTCTGATGTATGTCTAATTACAAAGACAAAATGACATATAATGTAATAATATATGATTACATAATGATATACACCTTGCTCAACGAGTTACAAGACGTAAATGAAATTGATGGTATTTTGTAGTAATAACGTTTCTGTTAATGTTCTTAGAAAATTTATAGAAAAATCATCAAAGGTCTAAATCAAAAACCGCAAATTCTGAGAGTTTAGAAAGTGTGTCTAGTTTGTTCATAAATTTTCTCATGATTTTTAGTGATCTCCAACGTGTGTGAAAATATTCATATTCACAGACTGGTCCGGTTTTGTTTCTGAAATGATAGACAGTTTTGTAAAAATCACCATAAATCGTATAAAAATCATATGGTGATGTGCAAGTAGTCATTTTAAAGGTATGAACCTGAACTATATGCGTCTGAAACAGTTTTGAAAACTAAAAAGTTTAAGTTAACCAAAACAGTCCGTGAATGGAGTTACACGTTTTTGTTGAAGACTGTTAAATGAGTTTAGTTGTGTTTTTGGTGTTTTAACTTGTATTCCCCCCCTTTACAACTTAAGAAAAACATTAAAATATAGGGGTATGAACTCACCTTATGTGTTATTAGAGGATGGATGTTGGAGAAGAGAAGTGTTCAACCCAAGAACACTTAGAAGATGCCTTGACGAATCGAGAACCTAACATGAAGGTGACGATGTTTGTGTAAGATTCTTATGATTTTGAGTAGAAGGATGTGTAATAATCATAAGAAGAATGAATTATACTTACCAAGAGTGGAAGAAAGCTTGATAATCAGCCTTGGAAGTCTTGGAATTGAGAGAGAATGGTGAGAGAATTTGGAGTGTGATCCTTGGAGGAAAATGAGAGAATGAAAGAAGTATGAAGAGAGGGGATGGGTTTTTATACTTAGACAAGGAGTGGGGCTGGTCATGTAGTGGGTGTGAGTTGGTCATGTAGTGGGTAAGAGCTGGTCATGTAGTGGGAAAGAGTTGGCCATGTAGTGGGTGTGAGTGGTGGCATGTGACATAAAGTAAAGTAAAGTCATCTTTCCACCTCAAGCACCTCCCCTACTAATTATTGGTATGAATGGCCCTAAAAACGTGGGTATTACTGACATATAGAGTTCTAACTGTAAAAATAAAGTTTTTGGTGAAAATCCCGCGTTAAAATGATGAAAAACGGGCCTAAAACAAAGTCGTAGTCGAAAAACCGGAAACATTATGACACGCAAAAATGCATGTCGTCTTCTTTTATGACAGGGGCTTCCTTGATACTCATTGCGTGTCATCAACACGCGCGTCGTAAGGTTATGACAGACAAATGTGTGTCGTCTTCCTTTATGACAGGGACTTCGGTCCTAAAGCTTCAGGTTTGGGTCCTTAAGCCTATTTTACCCGTTTTTACCCCGTTTCAAGTGGTTTTTTGACCCAGTTAAGGGCCGGGATGGCCCGAATGATTACAAAAATTTAAAGGAACTTTTGAGAGAGATTTGGGAGAGATTCGGGAGAGATTTGGGAGAGATTTTAATAGAGAGAGGTTGAGTGAAAGAGATTGTGAGAGGTTTCGTTTGTGATCTTTTTGAGTGTCCGGCTTCGCAACGAAAGGTCCATAAACCCCGTTAAGCCATGATTTAGTGTTTTACACAATCCCGATGATTGTGCAATAGTGTTTTATCGCTTTGGTTGGTTGTTTAGCACTGTTAAGGCTAAGGAAAATCAAACACATGAATTTTTCAAATGAAGTTTTCTCATTGAAATAGCGAATTGTATAATGTAAACCCTAACATACAAGGGTTAATGGAGTTGACCGGTTTGACTTGTTGACTTTGTTTGACTTTGACTTGACCGAAATTTGACGGTTGTCACACGCGACCTCCCAACACCTACGTGATGTTTGTACAAGCCTCGTTCGAATGGCCAACATCACTCCAGTCTGCAAACACCGAAGTGTACGCGTACCATGTGTCGCACGGGCATCTAGAAAGACCGAGCAACTCGTAAATGGATTAAGCTCTTTTCCTAGAAGGTATTTTTCAACCAACCAGGCTCGAATGTATCCGGATAGGGTTTCATGCTAAGTGCTAGGTTCTACACTTTCCCTCTATGCATAACCCCACATAATCGATCGTAAATCCAGTAAAAGCACGCAATATTTGTATTATCATAATCAAGATTCAGAAGCATGCAATATTCGTATTATCATAGTTGCAATTAATCATATCAAGTACCAAGATAGGCATATCAACCAAATTTACTAAGCATGCAAATGTCACAGAAGGCAAAACATTGACATATCTCATACTGCACATATAGGCATACTTAACAATTAATAATATCCTAATCTGACTAATCGAGCCATTTCTGGAAAGTAGTTTTCGACTACGTACAAGGTTTATGAAAAAGTCTATTGACTCACCTTTCGTTCGGTAGTGAAATCACTTCAAAACGTGAATTCGTAGCTCTTTTACTCAACAAATACCTAAACAAAAAGTATATATTTATTTAGTTTACGCTAAGATAAACATTATTAACACTAAATGTATATTTATTTATCTCATATTACTTTATTAGATTAATCTATTGTTGTTTATAAATTACGATCACTACTAGAAAACTAGGGCAACAGCTACGGCACAATCCGTAGCTATTCAGTAGGTATAAGGCGATACCTACGGATTTGCTACGGAAAATGCCCTGTAGCATAAATGCCCGTGGGAAATTTATAACTACAGAATTGCTACGGACTAGCTACAGAATAGCTACGGCTTTTTCCGTAGGTATAGTACCTACGGAATAGCTACGAAAATACATAACTACGGATTTCCTACGGATTACCGACGGAGCCCACTTTGACTACCATTAACTTTATTACCTACAGATTTCCTACGGCTCACATTACCTACGGATTTTCCGTAGGTAATTATTTTTAATTTTTTTTAAAAAAAAGCAAATAATTATTAAAAAAAATCCAGTTTTTTATGTTCAAATTATTGAAAAAACTCATTACATTAAACTTATAACAACCACAAAACAAATAACATTATAATAAAACTAATAAACCTAAAAAAGTATCAAATACAAATACATATTAGTAATGAACATTGTCTAATAATACATTAAATGTGTCTAATAATACACATTAAAAGTGTCAACTACAAATGTTTAACTAAATGCTTACAAACATAAAATTGAGAATTATTTGGTGGATTACTTGGCAAATTATTGGGTAAGTTGAATCGATAAAAGCCGACAAGTGTTCTTCAATTTGAGTTTTGAATCAAATGCCTCCAATTGTTCCTGTTTCAACACACCATAATCAGTGATCACAAAAAAATACAAATATAGCAATGTACTTTTATTTATTTGTTTATTAAAGCCATAATTGGGAACATTTTTGAAAGTACAACGCTATAAGTAAGTTGTTATAATAATCATGTATATCTTGCATTTAAGAGGCAAAATATACTGAATTTAAAGTAGTTCATGGTAATTACAGAAATCGTAAAATAATAGCATGACCAAAGGCTATTGAGCAATATATTAGTGAAAACCTAACTCATAGATGCATAGTAGTTACAAAAAAGTTTACTCTATCTTACCCAAATGCAAATAGAGTCCTTGGATTATGCTTTTCTTTCCAACCACTTAAGCAAATTTAGTTGCAAGTTACCCAATCGGCTATATGTGAAACAATATATATTGTACCTGTACATGGAACCCAAACAATTCCATAAGCATAAACTTGCAGGAAAAAATCAACTTAAGTAATAATAGACCATAAACATAAGTTGGATTTAAAAGCAATAATTTTCTAGAATTTATGTAACCCACAATCAACATGGTGGTGTGTTGATACTTGATTCACAATAAGCATTTTATGCAACCTACAACTTGAACAACCCTAAGAACATCAAATTCCTCTCTTTTCATATCTAAAATTCGAATTTGATGATGATGGTGGTGTGATGATGGTGTTGGTGATGGTGGTGATGGTGATGGTGGTGATGATGATTGTGGTGATGATGATGGTGGTGTGATGGTGATGATGATGATGACGATGATGGTAGTGGTGGTGGTGATGATGATGGTGGTGTGGTGGTGATGGTGGTGATGGTGATGGTGGTGATGATGATGGTGGTGTGATGGTGATGGCGGCGATGGTGGTGATGATGATGGTGATGGTGATGGTGATGGAGATGGAGATGGTGGTGATGGTGGTGGTGATGGTGATGGAGATTGTAATGGTGGTGTGATGATGGTGGTGATGGTGGTGATGGTGATGGTGGTGATGATGATGGTGGTATGATGGTGATGATGATGATGGTGGTGGTGGTTGTGGTGATGATGATGATGGTGATGGTGATGATGATGATGGTGGTGATGATGATTATGATGATGATGGTGGTGGTGGTGGTGGTGATGATGGTGATGGTAATGATGGTGATGATGATGATGATGATGATGGTGGTGGTGGTGGTGGGGGTGATGATGATGATAATGGTGTGGTGATGATGATGATGATGATGATGATGATGGTTGTGGTGATGATGATGATGGTGGTGGTGATGATGTTGATGATGATGGTGATGGTGATGTTGATGGTGGTGATGGTGGTGATGGTGATGATGGTGATGATGATGTAGGTATAGGTGTTTGTGAGATTTATGTGAACGTATTCATAAGCATTATACTGTTAAACCAGTAAACGAGTAATGGATCCTGTATGTTCACACGGCTTTATGAATGATATTAATAGCTATAAGTTGGTGAAAATATAGATAATCATGTATATTAGAGGTGTGAAAAAAACGGAGCGAAAAAAACGACGTTTGGTGCCCGAAAAATCGAAAATATGAAAAATCCGTAGCTAATTAGCTACGGATTAGCTACGAATTTTTCTTATTTTCGATTTTTCGGGCACCAAACGTCGTTTTTTTCGCTCTGTTTTTTTCACACCTCTATTATACATGATTATCTATATTTTCACCAATTTATAGCTATTAATATCATTTATAAAGTCGTGTGCACATACATGATCCATTGCTAGTTTAATGGTTTAACACTATAATGCTTATGAATACGTACACATACATCTCACAAACACGTATACATACACATATACACGTACACATATACCACAACTCATTCATGTATATAAATATACATATACAAACATAATCGATCACAAGTTGGTGAAAAGTATAGGCATTATAATGTTAAATTGTGAAACGAGTACTTGATCCTGAAGGGGCACACGACTTTATGAACGATATTAATAGCTACAAGTTGGTGAAAATAAAGATAATCATGTATAGTCGAGGTGTGAAAAAAACGAAGCAAAAAAAACGATGTTTGGTGCCCGAAAATTTGAAAATAAGAAAAATCTATAGCTAATCCGTAGCTACTTAGCTACGGATTAGCTACGGAATTCTAACGGAAAGCATACTCCGTAGCTAATCCGTAGGTAATTAGTATCCGTAGGTATTCCGTAGCCATTCCGTAGCTAATTAACTACGGAATAACTACGGATTTGCATTTGTAGCTATTCCATAACTATTCCGTAGCTAATTAGCTACGGAACATCTACGTACCCGCATCCGTAGTTATTCCGTAGCTATTCCGTTATTAAAGTAGGACATCTCATTCTATAGCTGATCCGTAGCGATTATGTAGCTAATTAGCTACGGAAATTTTCCGTAGCTATTTTCCGTAGGAAAACGCCATGTTTTCCAGTAGTGGATTACCTCAATTTGGTTTATTATTTAATTAAACTGTATTTTAGAATCCTTCAATGTTAACTAACGATAATGAAATGCTTATATTACAAAGTCGTTGACACTAATCTGGAATCAACTGATGCTTTTAATTAACTATTCCATGTCATGCACCTTAATATATAATTTGTGATTATATTGAAACTCTTTTATAAATTATACACGTTCATTTACAAAATTCCTTATTAACACATATGCCATCAAATCATTATGTGAATCACAAGTTTATAAGCATAACTTTTAATATGTGCTAACAAATTAGATTATTTATAACACTTTAAAATTAGCATGTAATTATTATTATTTTATCTTTACTAATAAAGCTCATGATATTTACCAAAATTATAAGCCGACATTTATGTGTTGATTACTTAAACTTCGTCTTGACTTAAGAGATTCAAAATTTCATGCCTTACGATCACCGGTCATGTTCTAATAATAGTATACACACATAATCTAATTAAAGACCTTCTCCAGTGAAGTTTATGAGGTACATGAAGCATTACGTGAAAGCAACACATGGCTGTTAAAGATCGCAGAATTTAAAGTTGGGTAAACATGGTATCGGAAAGTAAGTTTCAAAATCAATGGGTTACATCGATGCTTCCAAATTCGATCGACACTCGTCCCAATCTTCAACCAGTATATATATATGTTCAGGATTAAGAAAGGTAAGGGGAATTGAAGGAAATCCGCACATATCTCGTTCAGATTAGGAGCAGCAAGTTTGCAGTAATTGCCAAGAATAGGGAAGGAAAAGAAGAGCTACATCTAGTATTCTGCCAGCGAGATATATATTCACGAACAAATTGTGGATGAGCAGGAAAACATGAGGAGTTTGGGTCCAAGAACTTACCAGTCGACGTGTTGCCGTCTTTGTCCCGATCAAAGTCCAAGCGATAGTAGATTTTCAATAACCTTAGCCGTAACCAGCTCTCTCTCTCTCTCGAACCCTCTCGATCTCACTATCTTTACACAACTATCTTCCCGCTCCTCAGGTTTCCTTCTGCTTGTGTTTTCTCATGGTTAAATTATCTTTAGGGAAACGTATGTGGGAATAATTAAGGCGAAGGGTGAGCATATGGGTGGTGAGTAACGGAAACGAAAGAAACGAAAAGGTCGGCAGTTTCCCTAATCGTATGAGTGAAATTGATTAAAGATCAATTTACAATTTTGGTCCCCAATAACTTCTCCAATTTCATTAAAATCCCCACCTCTTATATTCATTTCATTTAAAGTTTCTATGATTAACTATTCACCCCCTAGACTTATATATTCACTTAACTTATTACCTTAATTAAATTTTAAAGTTAATTAAACACATTTTATACATTTTGATTATTAGTTAAATCCTATAATTAATTTAAATCTCAATTAGTTACTACGGGATTTTATCATTTTATACCGAATGTATAACATTCTTGTCACTACCTTGCTTATAGATTCATCAATTGAATTCAAATTTACATTAATGGTCCTTCAACTTTGATATCTATTCCAATGGTAACCCTAACCATATTAAATACGACTTTCTTTTTTTTACAATGGTTTAATTAGATTAAATATAAAATAAAAAACTCACTTTCAATCATTTTCAATTATTAATAAATTTTGGATAACCATTCAAAATATTAATTAAATCTTTTAAATCATAAATAATATCTTTTTTCATGTTATATATATTAAGCATATATTCCTACACGAAATAAACACACAACTTATTCCTATATATAACGGAAGACTAACATCGTTAAAAGGGAGATTTTTGGGTCGTTACAATTCTACCCTCCTTAAAATGATTCCGTCCTCGGAATCTCTAAATAATTGCATCATTTTGTTCCTAATTCGCCTCATCAAATTATAATCCCTAAACGAATCAATGTCATAGGAAAATTATGTTTACCAAAAGCGATATCACCCATTTCACACAATTCCTGTGTTGCGACTGATTCAAACACAGTTGCATCAATATCTAACTCCGCAACTCATGGAGTCTGTTGTATACCGCAAATGAGAACATAAATGCAATGGCACCAAATATTTACTAGTACCAACATCAGATAACACAAGATCACAGATAACACATAAGCATGTATAGCACTGTTGTAAAAATCCCGACTAGGTCCCGATTAATCTTCGATTAATCCCTAGGCGCTACTCGACCGATTAGAGGGCGCCTAGCGATTAATCCCTACATACATAATGAGTGAAACATTATAAAACGATGAAATTTTAACAATTTGAAGAAGTTTTATCTCAATGGAAACTATTTGAGGCATGATTAATGTTGTATTAATCATATTAACCTATTTTGTTATCATATTAGTTGTATTTACGAACTTTGATATGATATTACTCATATTTAATTTTTTAAAATTCAACAAATTAGCAATTAATGGTACCCGATTAATCCCCCGATTAATCTCCGCCTAGCCGATTAATCCCTTAACCCCAGTCCACCGACTAGCTAACGTCGAGCGTTTTTTGCAACCTTGATGTACAGTATTAACTAAGAGAGTTCTAAAAATTACCTCATCAATTGTCATATTAAAAGCACGAGCTTTAACCTTTGGTGCTTCATCTTTCTTCCCACCAGTACCCATTTCAACCTTGGGATTGGGACATTGGGCACTGATATGACCCATCTGTCTGCAGTTATAACACATCAGCTCAGTACTCTTACAATCCTCATGACGATGTCCCATTTTACCGCAACGTCTACAGCTCACGGTACTACTGTTGCATGGACCTCTATGTGAAGAGTGACATTTTTTGCAGTACTCTGGTTTGTCGCTCTGTTTCTGAGGGTGACTCTTCTTCCTTTACGGAATCAAAAGAAGTCTCCCACTTGCGCTTTTCCCCGGACCTCACTGTGCTACGATCCCGAATGGCTATATCATTCTCTATCTTGCGGGCCTCATCCATGGCCTCGACTAAAGTGGTCTTCAATCTCACAACTGCACGGTACTCAAATGGCAACCCCTCCACATAGTGACGAATCAACTTCTCCTCGGCCGGGCAGTAATCAGTAGCGAACTGTGACTTCTCAGTGAAGGTAGTGTTATACTTAGCAATTGTCATGCTACCTTTCTGCAGAGTCAAAAACTCTCGTTGGGCCTGTTGTATGCTACCTTCACTGCAGAAACGATCTTTCACCTTCTTACTAAGAATCGCCCAATTTATAGCCCTCCGAGTGCCCTTAGTGAGTCGTGCGTCAATATTGTCCCACCACTTGAGTGCTTCCTTGTCAAACATTCGCACATCATAATTCACCTTCTGGTCCTCAGTAAACTCACCAGATCGGAAGGTTTGGTCTATCTTCCTAATCCAACGAAGGCACTCCACAGCATTCTCGCCCCACTCGAAGTTAGGCGGCTTACAGTCCATGAAGGATTTGAATGAACTCCCTCTGCGTCTGACAGCTCCAACGACTTCCTGCCTTGACACGGAACGACTATGTGCCTCGTCAACAAATGATTGATATCCATCCTCGTTGTGACATTCCCAATTTCACGGCCAGAAAAGACCGATTTGTTTATGCTTTGTTTTTAAAAATCAGAGTAATCTGTTAAAGAAAACAGTTGCGGAATTTGTTCCCAAAACAAAAATATGATAAGAATTTATCAATGCATTTCTTTAAAGAAATGTATTTTCATTATATAACAAAATCTCGGGATGTCATGCTCAATACAGACCAAAAGCATAAACAGAACAAAGTAGACCTTACAACAGTTATTGATAACTACTGGCATATAATCAAAAATCTCTCGTTATGTCAGCCAACTTATGCTCTCGTGCCATAACCTGTAATACAAAGAAAACTAAGAGGGCCAGGCTTGGGAGCCTGGTGATCATATAGGGTTTTCAACCCATAATAATATAATTATTATATTCAATTATCAAACAATCAATCCAATTACCCACCCCAATTATCTTCATTTATTTCTTAAAGATTTACCCTAAGAACCGATTACCCTTCTCCCATTCATTCCTAAGGATTGCCCTAAGGAATTGGCACAAAGTTTAGTGCTGCCAAGGTTCTTAGATTACCTCTGGTGAACACGCAGTTCACAACAATTAATGAACACCTAGTTCAAAAACACCTAATGAACACTTAGTTCAAATATCCCTGGTGAACACATAGTTCGAACAATGTGATAATAATGTATATCTCTATCCTACAAAACCACTAATATTATTAACACTTATAGATCATATTTCTAAAAGAATCTATCCCATCCCGTCGACACCCACATACTGACCCTATACAATGATCTTACGAGATCTAGCCTAAGGAATCGATATGAACAACAAACTGATGAGGCTGCTTTGGAAATTCCCTGGCAGCAAACGAGGATAAATAAAGACAACAAATCAGGGGAATGTAATAAGTTTCACCACGAACCTTCGTTCGTAAAAGAAATAACCACAAGACAATTAAGTCAGGGGTAGTTATCAAGATAACAATGCCTAGGTGTGGTCCGAATATCGTGAGGTGTTTTACCCCCAGACTCTCCCTATCCAGCATCGAACTTTGCCTAGGCGTGGTCTGAATATCATGAGGTATTTCACCCCCAGACGCACCCTATCCGACAATATAACACCAGACATACCTAGTAGTGTTCTGTTACCGATACACTTTATTAGGCAGTCTACGAAGTTCCCTTAAGTACTTCGCGAAAGGAAACACTGACACATGAAGTTCGTCCGATCACTTCATAAAAGAAACGCTGACTCCAAAGCTTTTTCAACATAAACAGTATGGGGAAATACTAATAGAGTACTCCCGTACGCTCCCGTAACCGACACACAATAGTGTCAAAAAATACTTTGTACGAGATAGTACTTCTGGAACATTATAGTACTCTGGTATGCGTAGGACTCGTACCCGAGAACATAATAGTACCTTGGCACAAGCAGCACCTAAGACACAGAGCTTGGAAAAAGGACTTCGTACATAAAATGTACTTCTGTACGTAGAACGTACTCCACCAATCATCAATCTCACAACACACGTACTCTTAATAAGAGGCTACCCAATGTCCAAACTTAATTGAACTAAACATCCCTTCTTAAGTCTTAACCCATCACTAGGCAAACCTACAATGCTTATAATCAATTTTTGATACTATCTTCGTTTAGGAAACGCTAACTAGTGTATACTTAACACAAAGTTTTAAGTAATAATATCATATATACACATCTTAACACATATTGAACCATAACTGATTCACACATTGTATATCATCAAATATATCTAACACGTATTTCGGAAAATAAAAAAAATACTTCACATACATTTAGATTTAATACTTTAATCAATACTTGTATTAAACTCATGTCCATGAAAGGGACTATGCACATGAGACCTTATCGAATGAGCACATAATTCAAAAATACATAATCCGTACTCCCGGATCTAAAATTTACCTCCTTACCTAATCCATATTCCCAGATCTAAAACTAACCTCTTGATCTGATCCATACTCTCGGATCTAAAACTAACCTCTTGATATGATCCATACTCTCGGATCTAAAACTAACCTCCTAATCTGATCCATACACCCAGATCTAAAACAAGTTTATCTATTTATCCTTTTATCTCATGGTCCAACCCATCTTTTATCACCTACCAACAACCTCATCTACCCATGTTCTACCCAACATATTTGTAGATAAAAAATACATACACAGTTTAACTCATTAAAACTTATATAATTCATCCATTCCACTACCATCTCAAATAAGCAACAATATATTATACACATAGCACGTATTTCATAGAAAATACTTAATATTTATGTGTTAGAAGAAAGTGACTACACACTCACTCATAACATAGATATAATACATTCAACCAATACTTGTATTAAAATCGTGTTTATGAAAGGGACTATACACTCACTTGATCAGAAGATGATCGGACAACACTACGGCTTGCAATGCTAGTATTCTTCGGTGAAACCGGGATATCTTCACACACTGGACTTCTCGCGGGCAGAGCTTCGGCTCGGGAACTCTTTTCTTCTCGGGATCTTTCGGGCTTCGGGACTTGCTTCGGGTTTCGGGGTTGATACCGGGGCTTCGGGGGGTTAACATAGGGCTTAGAGAGTGTATCGGGAGTGGGAGAGAAGAGATGGAGCAACCATAATCGGCTGGCCCTTGATTTCTATTTATAGGGCAAATTTCTCATTTTCCACGTCGTGAACAGTACTTTCACGTCGTGGGCTTGATCGTCAATGCATGCGTCATCGCAAGTTTGGTCTGGCATACTTCAGGAGGCGTCAGAAGACATGCCACGTCGTGACCACTGATTTCACGTCGTGGTCTCTGACAGTCTTGGGGTTTCGCGCCCCGAACTTTAGAAATTCATAACTTTCGCATATGAACTCCGTTTTCGACGTTCTTTATATCGGCACGTAGGTGAGATTATGATCTACTACTCTCGTTTAGACTTCATTGGCTAATTTTGAGTCTATTGTTAATATATTGTTGATATACCTTTTTTAGTAGGCCGGGACAGGAAAACTCCATTCGAAATTCATAACTCCTTCATCTGAACTCCGTTTTCGTCTGTCTTTTTACCGTTGCACTACTATTAACGAGATCTTCGACTCTCGTTTAGATTGTTTCGGCTAGAAATCACTCGATCTCAAATCGAGTATTCGGGCTGCATACCGCTAAGCTGAAACTTTGGACGCTCGATCTCATGCGAAGTAATAATATTAGGAAACGCTAACTAGTGTATACTTAACACAAAGTTTTAAGTAATAATATCATATATAAACATCTTAACACATATTGAACCATAACTGATTCGCACATTGTATATCATCAAATATATCTAACACGTATTTCGGACAATAAAAAAATACTTCACATACATTTATATTTAATACTTTAATCAATACTTGTATTAAACTCATGTCCATGAAAGGGACTATGCACATGATACCTTATCGAATGAACACATAATTCAAAAATACATATTCCGTACTCCCGGATCTAAAATTTACCTCCTTACCTAATCCATATTCCCGGATCTAAAACTAACCTCTTGATCTGATCCATACTCTCGGATCTAAAACTAACCTCTTAATATGATCCATACTCTCGGATCTAAAACCAACCTCCTAATCTGATCCATACACCCAGATCTAAAACAACTTTATCTATTTATCCTTTTATCTCATGGTCCAACCCATCTTTTATCACCTACCAACAACCTCATCTACCCATGTTCTACCCAAGATATTTGTAGATACAAAATACATACACAGTTTAAGTCATTAAAACTTATATAATTCATCCATTCCACACCCATCTCAAATAAGCAACAATATATTATACACATAGCACGTATTTCATAGAGAATACTTAATATTTGTGTGTTAGAAGAAAGTGACTACACACTCACTCATAACATAGATATAATACATTCAACCAATACTTGTATTAAAATCGTGTTTATGAAAGGGACTATACACTCACTTGATCAGAAGATGATCGGACAACACTACGACTTGCAATGGTAGTATTCTTCGGTGAAACCGGGATATCTTCACACACCGGACTTCTCGCGGGCAGAGCTTCGGCACGGAAACTCTTTTCTTCTCGGGATCTTCGGGCTTCGGGACTTGCTTTGGGTCTCGGGGTTGATATCGGGGCTTCGGGGGGTTTAAATAGGGCTTAGAGAGTGTATCGGGATTGGGAGAGAAGAGATGGATCAACCATAGTCGGCTGGCCGTTGATTTCTATTTATAGGGTAAATTTCTCGTTTAGACTTCATTGGCTAATTCTGACTCTATTTTTAATATATTGTTAGTATATCATTTTTAGTAGGCCGGGAGAGGAAAACTCCGTTCGAAATTCATAAATCCTTCATCTAAACTCCGTTTTCGTCTGTCTTTTTTATCGTTGCACTAATATTAACGAGATCTTCGACTCTCGTTTAGATTGTTTCGGCTAGAAATCACTCGATCTCAAATCGAGTATTCGGGCTGCATACCGCTAAGCTGAAACTTCGGAAAATCATAACTTCTTCATGCGAAGTCAGATTTGGGCGTTCTTTTTATGCACACTCTCGGTTTAACGAACACTATGACTTTCATTTAGATCACTAAGGCTAAAAATCGCTCCAACGTAAATTCACTCTTTACGTCATTCAGTGTCGTGTCGGTTCTGTCCCGAAATTTCGACAGATCATAACTTCTTCGTTATAACTCGGATTTCGGCGTTCTTTATATGTACGGAATCCTTGTTACATATACTACAACTTAGTTAAGATTATTCATCCTAAATAATCTTCTATCAAAAAGTCATTTTTGACGCTTATCGTCTCTAAATTGACTAGCCCTGATCTACGGGCGTTACACTCGTTGTCACCCTCAAGTGGCAATAGCCCTGCGTCATGCATCGCCTGCCGCATATGCTCCAATGTCCTATCCCGCTCCTGGAGCTGCTCTTGAAGGTCAGCAATGATGGCAGCACTCGTTGTGCTGCGTGCGATCTGCGACGGTTGGGCTCGTGACTGGCGGTTAATGGGTGGGGTCTGAAACATGAACGACAGTGTCTCGAGAGTGCGGTTATTCTGGCTACCGCCCGCTCCTCCAGCATTCACATTCTCCTCAGCGTTCGACATTATCCTAATTTATAAAGAGTTTCTTTTTTTTAGATGCATATACAAATATTAGGGAGGGAAAGTTTATAAATAACTATCCTACAACGCTCAACACACACCCTCCCGCCTTAAGTACCTAAAAGTCCTAATTGAGGCAACCAAACTGTGAGTCTGAACAACAACATTTTATTCAGTTCACTCACAGCATGCCTCTGATACCAACTTGTAACATCATGATTTTTGCTCAAATTTTTTTTCATTTATTCTAAAATCTTTTTACGGAAAATGCAACGGAAGACTGTAAACATTGTTTATTTCAAAAACATTTCAAACCACAACGTTACGTTCAATTCAAAACGAAAATATCAAAAGTATTTAATTGTAGCGGAAGCATGAGTACCAAAAATTATATAACGTTTCCAAGTGGCATCTTTATTCTAAGGATAAACTACCCAAAAATGACCCCATCTCACCAAGTCAAGCTCCTAAGCAAATAAGGCACAAAGCAAAGAAACAGGTGTCAGCAAATGCTTCGTGAGCCAATAGGAGTTTGTACACAATCAAAGGGAAAGCATACCATCCCCTAACGGGTCAATCATTCAAATTATAATCAATTAAACAAAATTCACATATCAATCAATAATCATCTTTCACATAAAATTCAGTCATTTAATTTTGTACCATCCATTCGCATATCATTCATTTTTGTAACATCAATTGTATTTCATACATAATCATATCGTAATCGTATATCATCATATCAAAGGAATGTATCATAATCATATAGGCTTAGGTAGTCTCATAGTAACACCTAACCCCAGAGGAAAAACCCGTTCGCTACTTGTGTGTCTGGCCAGCCAAATGCTTTAGGTGGTTCACGACTCCCACCCGTCACACCGACCCCAATACTCCACTTTCACTACTCCGACTATGCAATGTACAAGTACATTGCGGTGTCGTTGTTGTGTTGGTACAAGCGGTGGCATTCGTCTGCGACCTACCAACACCTACGTGATGTTTGTACAAGCCTCGTTCGAATGGCCAACATCACTCCAGTCTGCAAACACCGAAGTGTACGCGTACCATGTGTCGCACGGGCATCTAGAAAGGCCGAGCAACTCGTAAATGGATTAAGCTCTTTTCCTAGAAGGTATTTTTCAACCAACCAGGCTCGAATGTATCCGGATAGGGTTTCATGCTAAGTGCTAGGTTCTACACTTTCCCTCTATGCATAACCCCACATAATCGATCGTAAATCCAGTACAAGCACGCAATATTTGTATTATCATAATCAAGATTCACAAGCATGCAATATTCGTATTATCATAGTTGCAATTAATCATATCAAGTACCAAGATAGGCATATCAACCAAATTTACTAAGCATGCAAATGTCACAGAAGGCAAAACATTGACATATCTCATACTGCACATATAGGCATACTTAACAATTAATAATATCCTAATCTGACTAATCGAGCCGTTTCCGGAAAGTAGTTTTCGACTATGTACAAGGTTTATGAAAAAGTCTATTGACTCACCTTTCGTTCGGTAGTGAAATCACTTCAAAACGTGAATTCGTAGCTCTTTTACTCAACAAATACCTAAACAAAAAGTATATATTTATTTAGTTTACGCTAAGATAAACATTATTAACACTAAATGTATATTTATTTATCTCATATTACTTTATTAGATTAATCTATTGTTGTTTATAAATTACGATCACTACTAGAAAACTAGGGCAACAACTACGACACAATCCGTAGCTATTCAGTAGGTATAAGGCGATACCTACGGATTTGCTACGGAAAATGCCCTGTAGCATAAATGCCCGTGGGAAATTTATAACTACGGAATTGCTACGGACTAGCTACAGAATAGCTACGGCTTTTTCCGTAGGTATAGTACCTACGGAATAGCTACGAAAATACATAACTACGGATTTCCTACGGATTACCGACGGAGCCCACTTTGACTACCATTGACTTTATTACCTACAGATTTCCTACGGCTCACATTACCTACGGATTTTCCGTAGGTAATCCGTAGGTAATTATTTTTAATTTTTTTAAAAAAAAACAACAAATAATTATTAAAAAAAATCCAGTTTTTTATGTTCAAATTATTGAAAAAACTCATTACATTAAACTTATAACAACCACAAAACAAATAACATTATAATAAAACTAATAAACCTAAAAAAGTATCAAATACAAATACATATTACTAATGAACATTGTCTAATAATACATTAAATGTGTCTAATAATACACATTAAAAGTGTCAACTACAAATGTTTAACTAAATGCTTACAAACATAAAATTGAGAATTATTTGGTGGATTACTTGGCAAATTATTGGGTAAGTTGAATCGATAAAAGCCGACAAGTGTTCTTCAATTTGAGTTTTGAATCAAATGCCTCCAATTGTTCCTGTTTCAACACACCATAATCAGTGATCACAAAAAAAATATAAATATAGCAATGTAATTTTATTTATTTGTATATTAAAGCCATAATTGGGAGCATTTTTGAAAGTACAACGCTATAAGTAAGTTGTTATAATAATCATGTATATCTTGCATTTAAGAGGCAAAATATACTGAATTTAAAGTAGTTCATGGTAATTACAGAAATCATAAAATAATAGCATGACCAAAGGCTATTGAGCAATATATTAGTGAAAACCTAACTCATAGATGCATAGTAGTTACAGAAAAGTTTACTCTATCTTACCCAAATGCAAATAGAGTCCTTGGATTATGCTTTTCTTTCCAACCACTTAAGCAAATTTAGTTGCAAGTTACCCAATCGGCTATATGTGAAACAATATATATTGTACCTGTACATGGAACCCAAACTATTCCATAAGCATAAACTTGCAGGAAAAAATCAACTTAAGTAATAATAGACCATAAACATAAGTTGGATTTAAAAGCAATAATTTTCTAGAATTTATGTAACCCACAATCAACATGGTGGTGTGTTGATACTTGATTCACAATAAGCATTTTATGCAACCTACAACTTGAACAACCCTAAGAACATCAAATTCCTCTCTTTTCATATCTAAAATTCGAATTTGATGCTTCTAAACATAAACTCATAGCTCAATACCTCGATTTTTTATCTCCTCTACAAAGAAAGTAAAAAGGATGTTACCAGAATCTTTTAAATCAACATCTACAGGTCTCAACTCTCAAGCCACTATTGTAGCATCTTTTCCATTTTCAACCTGTAACAGAAAAAACAAATATAAACAAAATATCCACTCCCAACAAAAGAAACAGATATAAACAATAAATACACAATTAACTTAATAAAAATTTCAATAAATCATGTCAAAGAAACTAAAATACCAAGGAGTAATTTGATTCATAGATTGATACCAAAAAGATTAGGGCTTACATTCATCAAGGAAAGCAGTAAAATAAGAATAGAGGGAGGCGACAGTTGAAGCAGATATGGTGGAGAATGGCAGTGGGACAGATACAGCGGCCAGGTCGACGGTGCTTCATGCTAAACCGGTGATAACCGACTTCTTCAGTGGGTGGTGGCGTCGGCGACAAACTGAACCTACGACGGTTGCCAACAATGACGACCGTTCGTGGGAGATGTGAGGCGGGACGCCTTGCAGGGAATTAAACCCTAGAAGAAATCGAGCAAATGATTAAGCATGTACATTACATTCTTCAAATTAAAAAAAGAAAAAATCTAGGGTTTACCTTTGTAGAAGAAGAAATTGAGCAAAGAGGGGTTATGCCGGAGGAGCTCTGCTGCCGCAGAGGGAAGGAACGCTGGAAAAGGGGTGAACGAGCCGGAGAAGGGACGAGCAACGAGGGGTGGTTTTGGGTAGCGTTCACAGAAGACGAAGGGGGGAAGACAGAAGCGAGGAGTGTAGGAGTCGATCGCTAAAATGGAGGAGGAGGCGTACAAAAAAAATATGAAACCCTAAACTGAACAAGGCAAAAAAACGACGGTGGTATGACTCGAACTCGGGTATTTTCCATACATAACCAACAAATCTTAAAATCGGCTGGGAATGCCACATCCATACTAACATTGTCCACTATTACTTTTAACCACTTCCACAACCGTTTATTGTTATTATTATTATTATTATTATTATTATTATTATTATTATTATTATTATTGTGATTTTTAAATACATGTAGATACACATACACGAGTACATACATATAGACATACACATAACCACATAAATATACATACACATTTAAATACACACATACACATACATATACATTCGCACCTACATACACATATAGACACACATAAACAAACATACATACATACATACATACATACATACATACATACATACATACATACATACATACATACATACATACATATGCATTACAATGTTAAACCATGAAATGAGTAATAGATCCCGAATGTGTACACGACTTTATGAACGATATTAATAGCTATAAGTTGGTGAAAGTTTAGATAATCATGTATGCATGTATGTGTCTATATGTATAATGGTTACACTTTCAATAACAAACTATTTTGTCATTTTTATATACATGTAGATACACATACACGAGTACATACATATACACATACACATAACCATACACAACAAACTGATGCATAAATGATGACGATGAGGATGATGATGATGATGATGATGATGACTATTGATAGTGTGATGGTGATGGTGATGGTGGTGGTGGTGGTGGTGGTGGTGATGGTGATGGTGGTGATGATGATAGTGATGGTGATGGTGGTGGTGATGGTAATGGTGATGATGGTGATGGTGATGGTGGTGGTGATGGTGATGGTGGTGATGGTGATGGTGGTGATGGTGATGGTGATGGTGATGGTGACGGTGATGGTGATGGTGATGATGGTGATGGTAATGGTGATGGTGGTGGTGGTGATGGTGATGGTGATGGTGGTGATGGTGATGGTGGTGGTGGTGATGGTGATGGTGGTGTGATGGTGGTGGTGGTGATGGTGGTGTGATGGTGGTGGTGGTGATGGTGATGGTGGTGGTGATGATGTTGGTGTAATGGTGATGGTGTTGATGATGATGGTGATGGTGATGGTGATGGTGATGGTGATGGTGATGGTGATGGTGAGAGTGATAGTGACGATGGTGATGGTGATGGTGATGGTGGTGATGGTGATAGTGATGGTGATGGTGATGGTGATGGTGGTGATGGTGGTGGTGGTGATGGTGGTGGTGGTGATGGTGATGGTGATTGTGATGGTGATGATGATGGTGGTGTGATGATGGTGTTGGTGATGGTGGTGATGGTGATGGTGGTGATGATGATTGTGGTGATGATGATGGTGGTGTGATGGTGATGATGATGATGATGATGATGGTTGTGGTGGTGGTGGTGGTGATGATGATGGTGGTGTGATGGTGGTGGTGGTGATGGTGGTGATGGTGATGGTGGTGATGATGATGGTGGTGTGATGGTGATGGCGGTGATGGTGGTGATGATGATGGTGATGGTGATGGTGATGGTGATGGAGATGGAGATGGTGGTGATGATGGTGGTGGTGATGGTGGTGGTGGTGATGGTGATGGAGATTGTAATGGTGGTGTGATGATGGTGGTGATGGTGATGGTGGTGATGATGATGGTGATGATGATGATGATGGTGGTGGTGGTGGTGATGATGATGATGGTGATGGTAATGATGATGATGGTGGTGATGATGATTATAATGATGATGGTGGTGGTGGTGGTGATGATGGTGATGGTGATGATGGTGATAATGATGATGATGATGGTGGTGGTGGTGGTGATGGTGGTGATGATGATGATGATGATAGTGGTGTGGTGGTGATGATGATGATGATGATGGTTGTGGTGATGATGATGATGGTGGTGATGATGATGATGATGATGATGATGATGATGGTGATGGTGATGGTGATGGTGATGGTGATGGTGATGGTGATGGTGGTGATGGTGGTGATGGTGATGATGGTGATGATGATGTAGGTATAGGTGTTTGTGAGATTTATGTGAACGTATTCATAAGCATTATACTGTTAAACCAGTAAACGAGTAATGGATCCTGTATGTTCACACGGCTTTATGAATGATATTAATAGCTATAAGTTGGTGAAAATATAGATAATCATGTATATTAGAGGTGTGAAAAAAACGGAGCGAAAAAAACGACGTTTGGTGCCCGAAAAATCGAAAATATGAAAAATCCGTAGCTAATTAGCTACGGATTAGCTACGGATTTTTCTTATTTTCGATTTTTCGGGCACCAAACGTCGTTTTTTTTCGCTCTGTTTTTTTCACACCTCTATTATACATGATTATCTATATTTTCACCAATTTATAGCTATTAATATCATTTATAAAGTCGTGTGCACATACGGGATCCATTGCTAGTTTAATGGTTTAACACTATAATGCTTATGAATACGTACACATACATCTCACAAACACGTATACATACACATATACACGTACACATATACCACAACTCATTCATGTATATAAATATACATATACAAACATAATCGATGACAAGTTGGTGAAAAGTATAGGCATTATAATGTTAAATTGTGAAACGAGTACTTGATCCTGAAGGGGCACACGACTTTATGAACGATATTAATAGCTACAAGTTAGTGAAAATAAAAATAATCATGTATAGTCGAGGTGTGAAAAAAACGAAGCGAAAAAAACGATGTTTGGTGCCCGAAAATTTGAAAATAAGAAAAATCTGTAACTAATCCGTAGCTACTTAGCTACGGATTAGCTACGGAATTCTAACGGAAAGCATACTCCGTAGATAATCCGTAGGTAATTAGTATCCATAGGTATTCCGTAGCCATTCCGTAGCTAATTAGCTACGGACTAACTACGGATTTGCATTTGTAGCTATTCCATAACTATTCCGTAGCTAATTAGCTACGGAATAGCTACGTACCCGCATCCGTAGTTATTCCGTAGCTATTCCGTTACTAAAGTAGGGCATCTCATTCTGTAGCTGATCCGTAGCGATTATGTAGCTAATTAGCTACGGAAATTTTCCGTAGCTATTTTTCGTAGGAAAACGCCATGCTTTCCAGTAGTGGATTACCTCAATTTGGTTTATTATTTAATTAAACTGTATTTTAGAATCCTTC
Organism: Lactuca virosa; assembly: GCF_052849685.1. Classification (NCBI taxonomy): domain Eukaryota; kingdom Viridiplantae; phylum Streptophyta; class Magnoliopsida; order Asterales; family Asteraceae; genus Lactuca; species Lactuca virosa. The sequence continues at coordinate 491,746,419 of NC_136429.1, forward strand.
AATGTTAACTAACGATAATGAAATGCTTATATTACAAAGTCGTTGACACTAATCTGGAATCAACTGATGCTTTTAATTAACTATTCCATATCATGCACCTTAATATATAATTTGTGATTATATTGAAACTCTTTTATAAATTATACACGTTTAATATGTGCTTATTAACACATATGCCATCAAATCATTATGTGAACCACAAGTTTATAAGCATAACTTTTAATATGTGCTAACAAATTAGATTATTTATAACACTTTAAAATTTAGCATGTAATTATTATTATTTTATCTTTACTAATAAAGCTCATGACATTTACCAAAATTATAAGCCGACATTTATGTGTTGATTACTTAAACTTCATATTGACTTAAGAGATTCAAAATTTCATGCCTTACATCACCGGCCATGTTCTAATAATAGTATACACACACAATCTAATTAAAGACCTTATCCAGTGAAGTTTATGAGGTACATGAAGCATTACGTGAAAGCAACACATGGCTGTTAAAGATCGCATAATTTAAGGTTGGGTAAACATGGTATCGAAAAGTAAGTTTCAAAATCAATGGGTTACATCGATGCTTCCAAATTCGATCGACACTCGTCCCAATCTTCAACCAGTATATATATACGTTCAGGATTAAGAAAGGTAAGGGGAATTGAAGGAAATCCGCACATATCTCGTTCAGATTAGGAGCAGCAAGTTTGCAGTAATTGCCAAGAATAGGGAAGGAAAAGAAGAGCTACATCTAGTATTCTGCCAGCGAGATATATATTCACGAACAAATTGTGGATGAGCAGGAAAACATGAGGAGTTTGGGTCCAAGAACTTACCAGTCGACGTGTTGCCGTCTTTATACGGAATGTATAACATTCTTCTCACTACATTGCTTATAGAGTCATCAATTGAATTCAAATTTACATCAATGGTCCTTAAACTTTGATATCTATTCCAATGGTAACCCTAACCATATTAAATAAGACTTTCTTTTTTTGTACAATGGTTTAATTAGATTAAATACAAAATAAAAAACTCACTTTCAATCAATTTGAATTATTAATAAATCTTGGATAATCATTCAAAATATTAATTAAATCTTTTAAATCATAAATAATATCTTTTTTCATGTTATATATATATTAAGCATATATTCCTACATGAAATAAACGCACAACTTATTCCTATATATAACAGAAGACTAACATCGTTAAAAGGGAGATTTTTTGGTCGTTACAATTCTACCCTCCTTAAAATGATTCCGTCCTCGGAATCTCTAAATAATTGCATCATTTTGTTCCTAATTCGCCTCATCAAATTATAATCCCTAAACGAATCAATGTCATAGGAAAATTATGTTTACCAAAAGCGATATCACCCATTTCACACAATTCCTGTGTTGCGACTGATTCAAACACAGTTGCATCAATATCTAACTCCGCAACTCATGGAGTCTGTTGTATACCGCAAATGAGCACATAAATGCAATGGCACCAAATATTTACTAGTACCGACATCAGATAACACAAGATCACAGATAACACATAAGCATGTATAGCACTGTTGTAAAAATCCCGACTAGGTCCCGATTAATCTTCGATTAATCCCTAGGCGCTACTCGACCGATTAGAGGGCGCCTAGCGATTAATCCCTGCATACATAATGAGTGAAACATTATAAAACGATGAAATTTTAACAATTTGAAGAAGTTTTATCTCAATGGAAACTATTTGAGGCATGATTAATGTTGTATTAATCATATTAACCTATTTTGTTATCATATTAGTGGTATTTACGAACTTTGATATGATATTACTCATATTTAATTTTTTAAAATTCAACAAATTAGCAATTAATGGTACCCGATTAATCCCCCGATTAATCTCCGCCTAGCCGATTAATCCCTTGACCCCAGTCCACCGACTAGCTAACGTCGAGCGTTTTTTGCAACCTTGATGTACAATATTAACTAAGAGAGTTCTAAAAATTACCTCATCAATTGTCATATTAAAAGCACGAGCTTTAACCTTTGGTGCTTCATCTTTCTTCCCACCAGTACCCATTTCAACCTTGGGATTGGGACATTGGGCACTGATATGACCCATATGTCTGCAATTATAACACATCAGCTCAGTACTCTTACCATCCTCATGACGATGTCCCATTTTACCGCAACGTCTACAGCTCACGGTACTACTGTTGCATGGACCTCTATGTGAAGAGTGACATTTCTTGCAGTACTCTGGTTTGTCGCTCTGTTTCTGAGGGTGACTCTTCTTCCTCTACAAAATCAAAAGAAGTCTCCCACTTGCGCTTTTCCCCGGACCTCACTGTGCTACGATCCCGAATGGCTATATCATTCTCTATCTTGCGGGCCTCATCCATGGCCTTGACTAAAGTGGTCTTCAATCTCACAACTGCACGGTACTCAAATGGCAACCCCTCCACATAGTGACGAATCAACTTCTCCTCGGTCGGGCAGTAATCAGTAGCGAACTGTGACTTCTCAGTGAAGGTAGTGTTATACTTAGCAATTGTCATGCTACCTTTCTGCAGAGTCAAAAACTCTCGTTGGGCCTGTTGTATGCTACCTTCACTGCAGAAACGATCTTTCACCTTCTTACTAAGAATCGCCCAATTTATAGCCCTTCGAGTGGCCTTAGTGAGTCGTGCGTTAATACTGTCCCACCACTTGAGTGCTTCCTTGTCAAACATTCGCACATCATAATTCACCTTATGGTCCTCAGTAAACTCACCAGATCGGAAGGTTTGGTCTATCTTCCTAATCCAACGAAGGCACTCCACATCATTCTCGCCCCCCCTCGAAGTTAGGCGGCTTACAGTCCATGAAGGATTTGAATGAACTCCCTCTGCGTCTGACAGCTCCAACGACTTCCTACCTTGACACGGAACGACTATGTGCCTCGTCATCAAATGATTGATATCCATCCTCGTTGTGACATCCCCAATTTCACGGCCAGAAAAGACCGATTTGTTTATGCTTTGTTTTTAAAAATCAGAGTAATCTGTTAAAGAAAACAGTTGCGGAATTTGTTCCCAAAACAAAAATATGATAAGAATTTATCAAAGCATTTCTTTAAAGAAATGTATTTTCATTATATAACAAAATCTCGGGATGTCATGCTCAATACAGACCAAAAGCATAAACAGAACAAAGTAGACCTTACAACAGTTATTGATAACTACTGGCATATAATCCAAAATCTCTCGTTATGTCAGCCAACTTATGCTCTCGTGTCATAACCTGTAATACAAAGAAAACTGAGAGGGTCAGGCTTGGGAGCCTGGTGATCATATAGGGTTTTCAACCCATAATAATATAATTATTATATTCAATTATCAAACAATCAATCCAATTACCCACCCCAATTATCTTCATTTATTTCTTAAAGATTTACCCTAAGAACCGATTACCCTTCTCCCATTCATTCCTAAGGATTGCCCTAAGGAATTGGCACAAAGTTTAGTGCTGCCAAGGTTCTTAGATTACCTCTGGTGAACATGCAGTTCACAACAATTAATGAACACCTAGTTCAAAAACACCTAATGAACACTTAGTTCAAATATCCCTGGTGAACACATAGTTCGAACAATGTGATAATAATGTATATCTCTATCCTGCAAAACCACTAATATTATTAACACTTATAGATCATATTTATAAAACAATCTATCCCATCCCATCGATCCCCACATACTGACCCTATACAATGATCTTACGAGATCTAGCCTAAGGAATCGATATGAACAACAAACTGACGAGGCTGCTTCGGAAATTCCCTGGCAGCAAACGAGGATCAATAAAGACATCAAATCAGGGGAATGTAATTAGTTTCACCACGAACCTTCGTTCGTAAAAGAAATAACCACAAGACAATTAAGTCAGGGGTAGTTATCTAGATAACAATGCCTAGGTGTGGTCCGAATATCGTGAGGTGTTTTACCCCCAGACTCTCCCTATCCAGCATCGAACTTTGCCTAGGCGTGGTCTGAATATCATGAGGTATTTCACCCCCAGACGCACCCTATCCGACAATATAACACCAAACATACCTAGTAGTGGTCTGTTACCGATACACTTTATTAGGCAGTCTACGAAGTTCCCTTAAGTACTTCGCGAAAGGAAACAATGACACATGAAGTTCGTCCGATCACTTCATAAAAGAAACGCTGACTCCAAAGCTCTTTCAACATAAACAGTATGGGGAAATACTAATAGAGTACTCCCGTACGCTCCCGTAACCGACACACAATAGTGTCAAAAATACTTTGTACGAGATAGTACTTCTGGAACATTATCGTACTCTGGTATGCGTAGGACTCGTACCCGAGAACATAATAGTACCCTGGCACAAGCAGCACCTAAGACACAGAGCTTGGAAAAAGGACTTCGTACATAAAATGTACTTCTGTACGTAGAACGTACTCCACCAATCATCAATCTCACAACACACGTACTCTTAATAAGAGGCTACCCAATGTCCAAACTTAATTGAACTAAACATCCCTTCTTAAGTCTTAACCCATCACTAGGCAAACCTACAATGCTTATAATCAATTTTTGATACTATCTTCGTTTAGGAAACGCTAACTAGTGTATACTTAACACAGAGTTTTAAGTAATAATATCATATATACACATCTTAACACATATTGAACCATAACTGATTCACACATTGTATATCATCAAATATATCTAACACGTATTTCGGACAATAAAAAAAAAATACTTCACATACATTTAGATTTAATACTTTAATCAATACTTATATTAAACTCATGTCCATGAAAGGGACTATGCACATGAGACCTTATCGAATGAACACATAATTCAAAAATACATAATCCGTACTCCTGGATCTAAAATTTACCTCCTTACCTAATCCATATTCCCGGATCTAAAACTAACCTCTTGATCTGATCCATACTCTCAGATCTAAAACTAACCTCTTGATCTGATCCATACTCTCGGATCTAAAACTAACCTCCTAATCTGATCCATACACCCAGATCTAAAACAAGTTTATTTATTTATCCTTTTATCTCATGGTCCAACCCATCTTTTATCACCTACCAACAACCTCATCTACCCATGTTCTACCCAACATATTTGTAGATAAAAAGTACATACACAGTTTAACTCATTAAAACTTATATAATTCATCCATTCCACTACCATCTCAAATAAGCAACAATATATTATACACATAGCACGTATTTCATAGCAAATACTTAATATTTATGTGTTAGAAGAAAGTGACTACACACTCACTCATAACATAGATATAATACATTCAACCAATACTTGTATTAAAATCGTGTTTATGAAAGGGACTATACACTCACTTGATCAGAAGATGATCGGACAACACTACGGCTTGCAATGCTAGTATTCTTCGGTGAAACCGGGATATCTTCACACACTGGACTTCTCGCGGGCAGAGCTTCGGCTCGGAAACTCTTTTCTTCTCGGGATCTTTCGGGCTTCGGGACTTGCTTCGGGTTTCCGGGTTGATACCGGGGCTTCGGGGGGTTAAAATAGGGCTTAGAGAGTGTATCGGGAGTGGGAGAGAAGAGATGGAGCAACCATAATCGGCTGGCCCTTGATTTCTATTTATAGGGCAAATTTCTCATTTTCCACGTCATGAACAATACTTTCACGTCGTGGGCTTGATCGTCAATGCATGCGCCATCGCAAGTTTGGTCTGGCATACTTCAGGAGGCGTCAGAAGACATGCCACGTCGTGACCACTGATTTCACTTCGTGGTCTCTGACAGTCTTGGGGTTTCGCGCCCCGAACTTTAGAAATTCATAACTTTCGCATACGAACTCTGTTTTCGACGTTCTTTATATCGGCACGTAGGTGAGATTATGATCTACTACTCTCGTTTAGACTTCATTGGCTAATTTTGAGTCTATTGTTAATATATTGTTAATATATATTTTTTAGTAGGCCGGGACAGGAAAACTCCATTCGAAATTCATAACTCCTTCATATGAACTCCGTTTTCGTCTGTCTTTTTACCGTTGCACTACTATTAACGAGATCAAAGACTCTCGTTTAGATTGTTTCGGCTAGAAATCACTCGATCTCAAATCGAGTATTCGGGTTGCATACCGCTAAGCTGAAACTTTGGACGCTCGATCTCATGCGAAGTAATAATATTAGGAAACGCTAACTAGTGTATACTTAACACAGAGTTTTAAGTAATAATATCATATATACACATCTTAACACATATTGAACCATAACTGATTCACACATTGTATATCATCAAATATATCTAACACGTATTTCAGACAATAAAAAAAATACTTCACATACATTTAGATTTAATACTTTAATCAATACTTGTATTAAACTCATGTCCATGAAAGGGACTATGCACATGAGACCTTATCGAATGAACACATAATTCAAAAATACATATTCCGTACACCCGGATCTAAAATTTACCGCCTTACCTAATCCATATTCCCGGATCTAAAACTAACCTCTTGATCTAATCCATACTCTCGGATCTAAAACTAACCTCTTGATCTGATCCATACTCTCGGATCTAAAACTAACCTCCTAATCTGATCCATACACCCAGATCTAAAACAAGTTTATCTATTTATCCTTTTATCTCATGGTCCAACCCATCTTTTATCACCTACCAACAACCTCATCTACCCATGTTCTACCCAACATATTTGTAGATAAAAAATACATACACAGTTTAAGTCATTAAAACTTATATAATTCATCCATTCCACTACCATCTCAAATAAGCAACAATATATTATACACATAGCACGTATTTCATAGCAAATACTTAATATTTATGTGTTAGAAGAAAGTGACTACACACTGACTCATAACATAGATATAATACATTCAACCAATACTTGTATTAAAATCGTGTTTATGAAAGGGACTATACACTCACTTGATCAGAAGATGATCGGACAACACTACGGCTTGCAATGCTAGTATTCTTCGGTGAAACCGGGATATCTTCACACACTGGACTTCTCGCGGGCAGAGCTTCGGCTCGGAAACTCTTTTCTTCTCGGGATCTTTCGGGCTTCGGGACTTGCTTCGGGTTTCCGGGTTGATACCGGGGCTTCGGGGGGTTAAAATAGGGCTTAGAGAGTGTATCGGGAGTGGGAGAGAAGAGATGGAGCAACCATAATCGGCTGGCCCTTGATTTCTATTTATAGGGCAAATTTCTCATTTTCCACGTCATGAACAATACTTTCACGTCGTGGGCTTGATCGTCAATGCATGCGCCATCGCAAGTTTGGTCTGGCATACTTCAGGAGGCGTCAGAAGACATGCCACGTCGTGACCACTGATTTCACTTCGTGGTCTCTGACAGTCTTGGGGTTTCGCGCCCCGAACTTTAGAAATTCATAACTTTCGCATACGAACTCTGTTTTCGACGTTCTTTATATCGGCACGTAGGTGAGATTATGATCTACTACTCTCGTTTAGACTTCATTGGCTAATTTTGAGTCTATTGTTAATATATTGTTAATATATATTTTTTAGTAGGCCGGGACAGGAAAACTCCATTCGAAATTCATAACTCCTTCATATGAACTCCGTTTTCGTCTGTCTTTTTACCGTTGCACTACTATTAACGAGATCAAAGACTCTCGTTTAGATTGTTTCGGCTAGAAATCACTCGATCTCAAATCGAGTATTCGGGTTGCATACCGCTAAGCTGAAACTTTGGACGCTCGATCTCATGCGAAGTAATAATATTAGGAAACGCTAACTAGTGTATACTTAACACAGAGTTTTAAGTAATAATATCATATATACACATCTTAACACATATTGAACCATAACTGATTCACACATTGTATATCATCAAATATATCTAACACGTATTTCAGACAATAAAAAAAATACTTCACATACATTTAGATTTAATACTTTAATCAATACTTGTATTAAACTCATGTCCATGAAAGGGACTATGCACATGAGACCTTATCGAATGAACACATAATTCAAAAATACATATTCCGTACACCCGGATCTAAAATTTACCGCCTTACCTAATCCATATTCCCGGATCTAAAACTAACCTCTTGATCTAATCCATACTCTCGGATCTAAAACTAACCTCTTGATCTGATCCATACTCTCGGATCTAAAACTAACCTCCTAATCTGATCCATACACCCAGATCTAAAACAAGTTTATCTATTTATCCTTTTATCTCATGGTCCAACCCATCTTTTATCACCTACCAACAACCTCATCTACCCATGTTCTACCCAACATATTTGTAGATAAAAAATACATACACAGTTTAAGTCATTAAAACTTATATAATTCATCCATTCCACTACCATCTCAAATAAGCAACAATATATTATACACATAGCACGTATTTCATAGCAAATACTTAATATTTATGTGTTAGAAGAAAGTGACTACACACTGACTCATAACATAGATATAATACATTCAACCAATACTTGTATTAAAATCGTGTTTATGAAAGGGACTATACACTCACTTGATCAGAAGATGATCGGACAACACTACGACTTGCAATGCTAGTATTCTTCGGTGAAACCGGGATATCTTCACACACTGGACTTCTCGCGGGCAGAGCTTCGGCTCGGAAACTCTTTTCTTCTCGGGATCTTCGGGCTTCGGGACTTGCTTCGGGTTTCGGGGTTGATACCGGGGCTTCAGGGGGTTTAAATATGGCTTAGAGAGTGTATCGGGAGTGGGAGAGAAGAGATGGAGCAACCATAATCGGCTGGCCCTTGATTTCTATTTATAGGGCAAATTTCTCATTTTCCATGTCGTGAACAGTACTTTCACGTCGTGGGCTTGATCGTCAATGCATGCGTCATCGCAAGTTTGGTCTGGCATACTTCAGGAGGCGTCAGAAGACATGCCACGTCGTGACCACTGATTTCACGTCGTGGTCTCTGACAGTCTTGGGGTTTCGCGCCCCGAACTTTGGAAATTCATAACTTTCGCATACGAACTCCGTTTTCGACGTTCTTTATATCGGCACGTAGGTGAGATTATTATCTACTACTCTCGTTTAGACTTCATTGGCTAATTTTGAGTCTATTGTTAATATATTGTTAATATATCTTTTTTAGTAGGCCGGGACAGGAAAACTCCATTCGAAATTCATAACTCCTTCATCTGAACTCCGTTTTCATCTGTCTTTTTACCGTTGCACTACTATTAACGATATCTTCGACTCTCGTTTAGATTGTTTCGGCTAGAAATCACTCGATCTCAAATCGAGTATTCGGGCTGCATACCCCTAAGCTGAAACTTTGGAAAATCATAACTTCTTCATGCGAAGTCAGATTTGGGCGTTCTTTTTATGCACGCTCTCGGTTTAACGAACACTACGACTTTCGTTTAGATCACTAAGGTTAAAAATCGCTCCAACATAAATTCACTTTTTACGTCATTCAGTGTCGTGCCGGTTCTATCGCGAAACTTCGACAGGTCATAACTTCTTCGTTATAACTTGGATTTCGGCGTTCTTTATATGTACGGAATCCTTGTAACATATACTACAACTTAGTTAAGATTATTCATCCTAAATAATCTTCTATCAAAAAGTCATTTTTGACGCTTATCGTCTCTAAATTGAGTAGCCCTGATCTACGGGCGTTACAATTATCTACCCTTAGGATGATTGCGTCCCAGAATCATCAACGAAATAGGACTTGCATAATGATTCCACATGTTATTTCTTCATCCTAGGTAATAACCGTAACTTCTATGTTTCCTCGAAAGAGTATTTAACTCTAGCGCTTCTCGACTGCAGACGATGCTCAATCTTGCATCTGCTTTTCGTACTATGATGTACTTTCAATCATAACCTTCGAGTTACCAAATAAGTCCTTATTGTGCACTCCTCCTTCTTCTTGGGATAAATACTTTCCTTTATCTATTGCAACAGACTGATGGCTCGTGCTCTATTGACCTCTCATCGCACGATGCAACGCTTAGACTTGGTCTTTTTAAAGTTAAATTCCAGAATGGAATATACCTTCCTTCATACTCTAATGTGATATAACCACATTTTAACATGTAGCATGCCTAGCTACAAACTCCTTTATTAACGAGTGTGATACTATCGATCGTATTAATTTCAACCTTCTGACTTAAGTCAGATGTTACATCGAACTTGGTTCTCTGAACCCCGTAACATACTCACCGTAGTCGGACTCAATTTGGATATGACCACTAGGGTCGGAATAACAACCATCTTACTAGTCATTACCGAAACAATGGTAATGACATACCTGAATAAAACAGATTCAATTACTAGGTTCTTGGTAACCTTGTGACTTTCCCTGATCCAAGTGCGAGTCCTGTGCTTCCGGTTAGGGGTGTAAATGAGACGCGGCAGCTCACGAGAAACTCAAGCCCGACTCAGAAAATACTCGAAATCGACTCGACTTTAATCGAGTCGAGCTCGAGCTCGAGCTACTCGAGTACCTTATCGAGCCGAGCTCGAGTAGTAAAATACCCGGCTCAGTAAGCTCGCGAGCTTAATTGAGTATTTATAAAATTAAATTTTTACATTTTATATACTTTTAAATTATTAAAATATTTCAACACTTTTAGCTTTCATGCGCCGATTAGAGAGTAAGGAATTAAGTTGCACTTCAAAACTTTTGAGAATGTTTCTTTTCCGTATTTTGGATGTATGAAAACTTCAATCAAATAGATGGTTGATGCTATATTGACATTAGATGGTTTATGGTGAATTTTTTGTTATTTTGAAGAAAGTAAAAGCATGTGAAATGTTTTTAATTTGAGATGATTTTAACTTTTTTTTTTAATTTTTTTCGAGCCGAACCGAACTCGCGAGCCGAGCTCGATAGTATCGAGTATTTCATGAGCTGAGTCTGAGCTTCAAATCTAGGCTCGAGGCGAGTTCGAGTCGAGCTTCAAGCTCGAGTATTTTTGGCGAGTCGAGCTTCGAGCTTAGCAGTACTCGGCTCGACTCGACTCGTTTATACCCTTACTTCCGGTATATGCATCTACTACCTTTCACACCTATTCATACTCGTCCCAAGTATTGTCTCGCAGTCCCCAATTCCTAAAATCACAAAACAATTTAACACATACTAATGTGTCCAAATAATCATAAACAATTTCCCTAGACTCTACTAGGACTTCCCCATCGCGTATCTTCAATCATAAATTCCACTTCAACTCGATTGGTGATGGAAATTCCAGACGATGGGACAACTTCAAGAATTACACCAATCATTCCATCATCCTGCCAATGGAAGGTATACTTCAGACGTACCGTACTCCTCTAATCGTAATGTTATTTTATAAGACATATTCTAAAGGCAAGATACCACTCTTACGATATCTTCCGATAGGTGTCATTCACTATCATAAGCCTTTTCCTTTCCTCCATTTACTCAATTCTCTACGAGTCTTCACCATGACCTTTTGTACACCCAAGCAGACATTCGGTGTACTGGGCGAGAATTTAAGATAGGAAAGCTTCATTTATGATAAACGTATAAATCTCCTTATCACTCTGAAACGTTTACATGCTAGTTCTAATATCGTAGTCATACGCTTAGAATCCTACACACATAAGGTTTCCAGATCCGGTCGACAATAGACCATAGATCCGAACAAATAATAGCATCGATATAGCTATCACACAAAACATTTAGCACATAAAAGCATTTTAGGCATCATTCCTAAAATAAACTAGTGCTTGTGTCAATTTAGGTGTAATACCTAACATATTTTAGACACACTTCTCACGATCAATACTTAGCATTCTAAGTTTAAGTCTAGAAATTTCCTACAATTTCCTAGTTCGCTTAAACTAATGCTCTGATACCAACTATAACATCCCCAATTTCACGGACAAAAAAGACCGATTTGTTTATGCTTTGTTTTTAAAAATTAGAGCAATCTATTAAAGAAAACAGTTGCATAATTTGTTCCCAAAAAAATAAAATATGATAAGAATTTATCAAAGTATTTCTTTAAAGAAATTTATTTTCATTATATAACAAAATCTCGGGATGTCATGTTCAATACAGACCAAAAGCATAAACAGAACAAAGTAGACCTTACAATAGTTATTCATAACTACTGGCATATAATCCAAAATCTCTCGTTATGTCAGCCAACTTATGCTCTTGTGCCATAACCTGTAATACAAAGAAAACTGAGAGGGTCAGGCTTGGGAGCCCGGTGATCATATAGGGTTTTCAACCCACAATAATATAATTATTATATTCAATTATCAAACAATCAATCCAATTACCCACCCCAATTATCTTCATTTATTTCTTAAAGATTTACCCTAAGAACCGATTACCCTTTTCCCATTCATTCCTAAGGATTGCCCTAAGGAATTGGCACAAAATTTAGTGCTGCCAAGGTTCTTAGATTACCTCTGGTGAACACGTAGTTCACAACAATTAATGAACACCTAGTTCAAAAACACCTAATGAACACTTAGTTCAAATATCCCTGGTTAACACATAGTTCGAACAATGTGATAATAATATATATCTCTATCCTACAAAACCACTAATATTATTAACACTTATAGATCATATTTCTAAAACAATCTATCCCATCCCGTCGATCCCCACATACTGACCCTATATAATGATCTTATGAGATCTAGCCTAAGGAATCGATATGAACAACAAACTGACGAGGCTACTTCGGAAATTCCCTGGCAGCAAATGAGGATCAATAAAGACATCAAATCAGGAGAATGGAATAAGTATCACCACGAACCTTCGTTCGTAAAAGAAAGAACCACAAGACAATTAAGTCAGGGGTAGTTTGATGGGTTTGAGCCATAAGAACTTTCCTATGTGCACATGCAAACCCTAATTGCTTGGATCTAGGTTTCTCTAATTGAACATGCATTGAATCCAAGACTTGCAATACTAGATCTAATGTAATATATTGAATCTAATCATATGAAATCAGATCTGAAAGAATACCTTGAATTACTTGCTTGATACTTCTTCTTCTTGGAGCTTATAGTCACAATTGTCACTCCTCTAATGGCTTACAAACACCAACTAGCAAGAAGATGAACTTGAGAGAGAGGAAGGAGGGATAGAAATCGGCCCAAGGGTTCCTTGGCTTGCAAGAGTGCCGATTTCTCCACCCCAAGGGTTCTATTTATACTATGAGCTATTAGGGTTTCTCCTTTAACCCTAATTGAATGACTTAGGCCCTAAGCAATCCAAGATCCTTCTAGATACAAGGCTTGGACGAATTTAAGGTTCCCAAACCCTAAATTTCGTCCACCCTAATATCCATAAGGATACATAGCCCAAAATACAACTATCACACATTTGACAGTTTATGCCCTTTATTCAATTAACCTCTTTAAGTCACCAAATTAATTCTCAATTAATATATGACTTATATTAATCAAATAATATTATTATTTCTTAAATATATATTATTCTCATAATATATTAATAATATCTCTTCTCTCTTAACAAATCATCCTGTCAAGTTGCTATGGTGAAGGCAACCCAAAAGGACCATGCATAACCGGGTCAAGTACTTACCAAATATAGTTACAGCCTTAGACAGTAATCTAACAGTCTCCCACTTGGATAAGTCTAGTAACTATATATGTAAACACAATCCGAATAGCAATCGTAGCTCTCAAAGATGCTGTCAACTCTGATCTTATCAGTATCCTGTCCTTTAGATAAGGGATCGTATAATCCTCTGTTCTAGATATTGTGCGGACAATTACATGGAACATGGTCATAGTTATTGTCCTGCAATTTGTTTCTCGATCTCAGATTCATTTGACATAGAACTTAATCGAACACATCAATTTAGTTCTGACTGGGCCCGGCACATAAGTCAAATCAAATCATCGAGGGGCCCTGATATCGCTTTTACCCTCTTAGGATAAAAGGAACAGATAAACTTCGACTTATATGCATTTATTATCCACTAATCAAATTACACACAACAATATATTTTATAACATCAAGTTACTGATGCGTTTGCGTATTATCAATGCATAACCAATTAACAAACAATAAACCATATATCTAGGTTTTAAGACTATATGATATTACCATCTTGTGCTCACTCGTGATAAATTCCATGAAGTGATTCCAACAAGTGCGGGTTTATTCCAATGCTCAAATCAAGTTCATAAGCACTCATGAACGTTGCAGCAAACCTTTGCAATGTCTAATACACTTTAGACAATCTACACACCAATTCATGACAGTCTTCATTCATACCTACTTCCAACATATGAACGACTGTGGACTATTCGAATAATTCGATTATTATCAAATAATTAATTACTCAGGAAGTCAAAACATGCAAAATGAAACAATAGTTAAACAATTAACATAAGACAGTAGCTTTACTTATAAATAATACTCCTTTATTTAATCATCAAATGTCAATTACATTTATCTATTACACGTTTCCAAACTATCTAATCTAAACTAATATCGTCCTTTAGCCCAATGCTCCTAGCGTGCTGCAAATGCTTAACCCTGCTAAGTCCCTTCGTAAGCGGATCTGCTGGGTTATTCTCTGACGATACCCTCTTTACCACGAGGTGTCCTTCTTCTACTCGATGTCTAATAAAATGATATTTTCTGTCGATATGTCGAGATCTACCATGATCCCTCGGTTCCTTGGTCAAGGCAACCGCTCCTTCATTATCATAGAAAATTTCCATATGCTCCTTTATGGTAGGCACAACTCCAAGATCATCAATGAAGTTCTTCAACCACATAGCCTCCTTTGACGCTTCGCTCGCTGCAATGTACTCTGATTCGCACGTTGAATCATCTACTATTTCTTGCTTGGAACTTTTCCAAGTCATCGCTCCCCCATTAAGGGTAAAGACCCAGCCCGACTATGAACGGTAGTTGTCCCTGTCGGTCTGAAAGCTGGCGTCACTATACCCTCTTACCTTTAAGTCATCACTCCCTCCGAGGACTAAAAACCATTCCTTGGTCCTCCGAAGGTACTTAAGTATATTCTTGACTGCAATCCAATGAGCTCTACCTGGGTTCCCCTGATATCTACTGTCCATGCTCAAAGCAAAGGCCACATCAGGGCGAGTACAAGTCATAGCGTACATGATTGAGCCAACTGCGGAAGCATAGGGTATTCGGCTCATCTCAGCTATCTCGACTTCTGTACTCGGGCTTTGAGTCTTACTCAATTTGGTATTACTCTGTATTGGTAGTTCTCCCTTCTTTGAGTTTTCCATACTAAAACGTTTTAGTACCTTATCCAAGTAAGTATTCTGACTAAGTCCTATTAGTCTCTTACTTCGTTCTCTCACTATCCTTATACCTAAAATATAGGAAGCCTCTCTGAGGTCCTTCATAGCGAAACACTTCCCGAGCCAGGACTTAACCTCTTGCAGAGTCGGGATGTCGTTTCCCATGAGCAGTATGTCATCGACATACAAAACGAGGAAGCTTACTATACTCCCACTGGCTTTGACATATACACATGATTCATCTTCACTTCGTACAAAACCAAACTCTTTGACTTTCTCATTGAAGCAAAGATTCCATCTGCGAGATGCTTGCTTAAGTCCATAAATGGACTTCTCAAGCTTACACACTCTATTGGGATGTTTCGCATTGACAAAACCCTCTGGCTGAGCCATGTAAACATCCTCAGCCAACTTCCCATTAAGGAAAGCAGTTTTGACATCCATTTGCCATATTTCATAGTCATGAAATGCAGCAATGGCCAGCATCACCCTGATAGACTTTATCTTTGCAACTGGCGAGAAGGTTTCGTCGTAGTCAATTCCAGGAGTTTGAGTGAAACCCTTCGCAACCAATCGCGCCTTATAAGTGTGCACGTTTCCATCCACGTCGGTCTTCTTCTTGAAGATCCACTTGCACCCGACCGTCTTACGACCTGGTACATTGTCAACCAAATTCCAAACTTGGTTGTCATACATGGACTGGATCTCGCTGTCCATCGCCTCTTTCCATTTCACAGACTCTGGGCCTGCCATGGCTTCCTCATAGCTATTAGGTTCATCTAGATTTATTAGTGTACCATCACTAATATATGTGTCCCCTTCGGTAGTAATATGAAAACCATAAAACTGGGGTTGAACTCTAACTCTTTCGGAACGTCTAAGAGGTAAAGACTCGTCAATTGGTTCAACTGGAGTTTCCTCCTCGGGTTGAGTGCCAGTGTTAGAGGTTCCTTCATCGCTAGATTCTTGAATCTCTTCAAGATCGACTTGCCTCCCACTGTCTCCTTGGCTTATGAGTTCTCGCTCTCGGAAAACCCCTCTCCTCGCAACGAAGACAACATTGTCACTCGGCCTATAGAAGAGATATCCAAAGGATTTTTGTGGGTAGCCGATGAATATACATCGCTCACTACGAGGTTCGAGCTTGTCGTGAGTTTCTCGTCTTACGAAAACTTCACAGCCCCAAACCTTGATATGTGCCAACGAGGGAGCTTTCCCTGTCCACATCTCGTGAGGTGTTTTGGCAACCTTCTTTGTGGGGACTAAATTAAGGATATGGGCGGCAGTCTCTAAGGCATACCCCCAGAATGAGATAGGTAGTGAAGCACGACTCATCATGGAACGAACCATGTATAGCAAGGTTCGATTATGCCTCTCAGCTACACCATTCAATTGTGGTGTCCTAGGTGGCGTCAATTGTGAAACTATTCCACATTCCTTGAGGTAGTCGTGGAATTCAAGACTTAGGTACTCTCCACCTCGATCAGATCGAAGCATCTTGATTTTCCTGCCCAATTGATTCTCCACTTCTTGTTTAAACTCTTTGAACTTTTCAAAGGTTTCTGACTTGTGCTTGATTCAGTAGATATACCCATATCTGCTATAATCATCTGTGAAAGTCACATAGAAGCGATTTGCATCCCTTGTGGTGGATCTAAAGGGTCCACATACATCTGTATGTATGAGATCTAATAAACCCTCACCCCTCGCATAAGTGCCAGTGAAGGGTGACTTGGTCATCTTTCCAAGTAAACAAGATTCGCACGTGTCATCTTCCCTAAGGTCGAACGACTCCAACACTCCATCCTTTTGGAGTTGGGCTATGCGCTTCTTCTTGACATGTCCAAGACGACAATGCCATAAGGATGCTTTATCCATACCATTGGAAGAATCCATACACAACACATCATTTCCTAGGTTATCTACAACCATAACAGTTTCATAAATTCCATTACAAGGCATTGCTTCAAAATATAAAACACCATTTAGATAATCATAAATCGAACCATTCTCATTATTAAACGAATATCTAAATCCTTGTCTAAATAAACCATGAAAAGAAATGATGTTTCTTGCCATATCTGGCGAGTTGTAACAATTATTTAATTCTAAATTCAAACCATTCCTAAGCTCTAAATAATACACTCCAATCTTGGTGATAGGCGACGTTCTTCTGTTTCCCATGATCAGATTTATTCTTCCAAGCTCCACATCCCTATTTCTTCCTAGTCCCTGCAAATCAGAACAAATGTGGTAACCACACCCTGTATCAAGAACCCAAGAAATAGCATGAGATGAATCATTAGATTTAATTGTGTAAATACCGGCGAAAGATGGCTTGATCTTCCCATCCTTGATGGCTTGCAGATATTCCGGGCAACTTCTCTTCCAATGCCCTATTTTATGGCAATGGTGGCACTCTGCCTCCTTTGGGTTTGGGTTGGGCTTAGCAGGATTAACCTTGGTCCCACTAGAAGAGGAACCATTTTGGGACTTTCCTTTGTGGTGGTTCTTTGAAAAAGCCTTCCTCTTCTTGCCCCTTCCCTGTCCAATAGCCAAAACAGGAGCAACGGGTGGATTGGGAGTTGGTGTAACAGACTTGTCCTTGAGGTTGCTCTCAGCAGTCCTCAGGAGCCCTTGGAGTTTGCTTAGGGTGACCTCTTCCTTGTTCATGTGGTAGGTCATCCTAAATTGGTTGTAGCATGAGGGCAAGGAGTGAAGAACAATGTCGATAGCCAAATCTTCCCCAAAGTTGACATTCAACTTGCGAAGACGATCAACATACCTTTGCATCTTTTGCAAGTGCATAGTAAGAGACTCTCCACTTCCCATTTTAGCAGTAATCATATTCGTTATGATTTCATAGCGCTCTTGCCTCGCGCTTTGGTGATACATCTCCATCAAGTCTAGATGCATCTTGTAAGGATACATGTCCTCATAGGACTTTTGGAATTCTGAGTTCATTATGGCTATCATGATGCAATGGACCTTCGTTGCATCACGCTCATGGTTCTCAAAGACAGCCATTTCTTCAGGAGTAGCAGTTTCTGGATTGATCTTTTCGAGCTTCTCATCGAGAACATACTCTTTGTCCTCGTAACGCGCAATTGTGCGAATGTATCTTATCCATTCGCTAAAGTTCGTTCCATCGAATGTCACTTTTTGACAAAGGCTCATTAGAGGAAATGAGCTAGCAGCTGCGTTGTTTGCGTTAGACATCTACAAATAGAAAGAACAAAGTTTGATTAGATTAAGTCCCTAATTAACACCCAAAATGAAAAATTAGGGCTAGGACCCAACAACGTTATTTACACATTAGAAAAGGGATGCCGTAATCCAATATGCAAATAATTTGGAGGTAAGTGAATGACGATTCACTAATTGTTCACCATAAAGACATAAGCTTTAAGTTTTTAAATGTATTGAGAATTCCTAGATTTCTTTGAGATTCATTGAACCTTTCAATGGCATGTTTAAATCTCGATATGCCCCTCTCGTTTGTGACTGGGATGCCGAGGATCACAAAGTGGGTGTGAATAACCATGCAAATATACATGGTGCCCTCACTGTTACAGTTACCTATTCAATATGCTGGTTAACCACACACGCTCCATTGAACTATAACGAACGATGAGTCATCCTTTGTCACCTTTGCTTAGAACCCAATTAATGTGCCGGTTAACCACACGCGCTCCATTAATGTCTTAGCGAGGGTACAAAGTGTAATTTCATGGGATTGCATCAATTCACTTTTCCTAAAGTAACTAAGATTGGGAATTTTATAAAACATGTTTAGTTACTTTATATAGATTCATTATACTTATTAATGAGAGGAGGTTTGCCCTATCCTACCCTTTCGGCTAACGACCCTCCACCAGTCAAGCAAGCGGTGGGTGTGAATGTACACCCATTAAGCGCCATTTTATAGGCAGCAACCTTATACCCACCTTATAGACCGGCTTCGTGAATGAGGCATACTAACGGTAAGACTATCATTGTAAATCATACATATATATATATATATATATATATATATATATATATATATATATATATATATATATATATATATATATATATATTAAGCTTGTAATAATATAATAGTATAGGGTTGAATTTTAAACTTGTAAAATTCTAGGGATTGAAATTTAAAATTATCCAAATTAAACGTTTAATCACAAAATTTAAAATTTCAAAGCTTGAGGAGAAGTCTTGAACTTTTTCAAAGCATAAGGATCAAATAGCAAATAATATAAATCATCTAATTAGATTATCTCAGTTTGATCTTGTTTAATGTTACTTGCAAAACAATTTACCAATTCAATTCAAATAATCAACAATTATCATATAAGGAAATTATTATTCAACTAATTGGTAATTATCTTTTGTTAGGTCAAGAATATACTCATATATATGATTAAAATCGGATTTTAATGACCCAAAACAGTTAAGGCAAGTATCCTCAAGTAAAACAGCAAGAAATCCCGAAACTTCCTCCTTCTGACGCTCGAACTCGCCGAGTACCTCTATGGACTCGCCGAGCTGGAGCTACTCGCCGAGTCCACAGTGGAACTCGCCGAGTACAGCAGTCAGAATCACAAAATCGAATTTTTCAAGCAACAAGCAATCAACCAATGCATCAATTCAATAGAAATCAATCAAAGCTCTGATACCACTGATGGGTTTGAGCCATAAGAACTTTCCTATGTGCACATGCAAACCCTAATTGCTTGGATCTAGGTTTCTCTAATTGAACATGCATTGAGTCCAAGACTTGCAATACTAGATCTCATGTAATATATTGAATCTAATCATATGAAATCAGATCTGAAAGAATACCTTGAATTACTTGCTTGATACTTCTTCTTCTTGGAGCTTAGAGTCACAATTGTCACTCCTCTAATGGCTTACAAACACCAACTAGCAAGAAGATGATCTTGAGAGAGAGGGAGGAGGGATAGAAATCGGCCCAAGGGTTCCTTGGCTTGCAAGAGTGCCGATTTCTCCACCCCAAGGGTTCTATTTATACTATGAGCTATTAGGGTTTCTCCTTTAACCCTAATTGAATGACTTAGGCCCTAAGCAATCCAAGATCCTTCTAGATACAAGGCTTGGACGAATTTAAGGTTCCCAAACCCTAAATTTCGTCCACCCTAATATCCATAAGGATACATAGCCCAAAATACAACTATCACACATTTGACAGTTTATGCCCTTTATTCAATTAACCTCTTTAAGTCACCAAATTAATTCTCAATTAATATATGACTTATATTAATCAAATAATATTATTATTTCTTAAATATATATTATTCTCATAATATATTAATAATATCTCTTCTCTCTTAACAAATCATCCTGTCAAGTTGCTATGGTGAAGGCAACCCAAAAGGACCATGCATAACCGGGTCAAGTACTTACCAAATATAGTTACAGCCTTAGACACTAATCCAACATAGTTATCTAGATAACAATGCCTAGGTGTGGTCCGAATAGCGTGAGGTGTTTTACCCCCAGACTCTCCCTATCCAGCATCGAACTTTGCCTAGGCGTGGTCTGAATATCATGAGGTATTTCACCCCCAGACGCACCCTATCCAGCAATATAACACCAGACATACCTATTAGTGGTCTGTTACCGATACACTTTATTAGGCAGTCTACGAAGTTCCCTTAAGTACTTCCCGAAAGGAAACGCTGACACATGAAGTTCGTCCGATCACTTCATAAAAGAAACGCTGACTCAAAAGCTCTTTCAACATAAATAGTATGGGGAAATACTAATAGAGTACTCCCGTACGCTCCCGTAACCGACACACAATAGTGTCAAAAAGACTTTGTACTAGATAGTACTTATGGCACATTATAGTACTCTGGTATGCGTAGGACTTGTACCCAAGAACATAATAGTACCCTGGCACAAGCAGCACCTAAGACACAGAGCTTGGAAAAAGGACTTCATACATAAAATGTACTTCTGTATGTAGAACGTACTCCACTAATCATCAATCTCACAACACACGTACACTTAATAAGAGGCTACCCAATGTCCAAACTTAATTGAACTAAACATCCCTTCTTAAGTATGTTTCATCTTTGGTGCTTCATCTTTCTTCCCACCAGTACCCATTTCAACCTTGGGATTGGGACATTGGGCACTGATATGACCCATCTGTCTGCAGTTATAACACATCAGCTCAGTACTCTTACAATCCTCATGACGATGTCCCATTTTACCGCAACGTCTACAGCTCACGGTACTACTGTTGCATGGACCTCTATCTGAAGAGTGACATTTCTTGCAGTACTCTGGTTTGTCGCTCTGTTTATGAGGGTGACTCTTCTTCCTTTACGGAATCAAAAGAAGTCTCCCACTTGCGCTTTTCCCCGGACCTCACTGTGCTACGATCCCGAATGGCTATATCATTCTCTATCTTGCAGGCCTCATCCATGGCCTCGACTAAAGTGGTCTTCAATCTCACAACTGCACGGTACTCAAATGGCAACCCCTCCACATAGTGACGAATCAACTTCTCCTCGGCCGGGCAGTAATCAGTAGCGAACTGTGACTTCTCAGTGAAGGTAGTGTTATACTTAGCAATTGTCATGCTACCTTTCTACATAGTTAAAAACTCTCGTTGGGCCTGTTGTATGCTACCTTCACTGCAGAAACGATCTTTCACCTTCTTACTAAGAATCGCCCAATTTATAGCCCTCCGAGTGGCCTTAGTGAGTCGTGCGTCAATACTGTCCCACCACTTGAGTGCTTCCTTGTCAAACATTCGCACATCATAATTCACCTTCTGGTCCTCAGTAAACTCACCAGATCGGAAGGTTTGGTCTATCTTCCTAATCCAACGAAGGCACTCCACAGCATTCTCGCCCCCCTCGAAGTTAGGCGGCTTACAGTCCATGAAGGATTTGAATGAACTCCCTCTGCGTCTGACAGCTCCAACGACTTCCTGCCTTGACACGGAACGACTATGTGCCTCGTCATCAAATGATTGATATCCATCCTCGTTGTGACATCCCCAATTTCACGGCCAGAAAAGACCGATTTGTTTATGCTTTGTTTTTAAAAATCAGAGTAATCTGTTAAAGAAAACAGTTGCGGAATTTGTTCCCAAAACAAAAATATGATAAGAATTTATCAAAGCATTTCTTTAAAAAAATGTATTTTCATTATATAACAAAATCTCGGGATGTCATGCTCAATACAGACCAAAAGTATAAACAGAACAAAGTAGACCTTACAACAGTTATTTATAACTACTGGCATATAATACAAAATCTCTCGTTATGTCAACCAACTTATGCTCTCGTGCCATAACCTGTAATACAAAGAAAACTGAGAGGGTCAGGCTTGGGAGCCTGGTGATCATATAATGTTTTCAACCCATAATAATATAATTATTATATTCAATTATCAAACAATCAATCCAATTACCCACCCCAATTATCTTCATTTATTTCTTAAAGATTTACCCTAAGAACCGATTACCCTTCTCCCATTCATTCCTAAGGATTGCCCTAAGGAATTGGCACAAAGTTTAGTGCTGCCAAGGTTCTTAGATTACCTCTGGTGAACACGCAGTTCACAACAATTAATGAACACCTAATTCAAAAACACCTAATGAACACTTAGTTCAAATATCCCTGGTGAACACATAGTTCGAACAATGTGATAATAATGTATATCTCTATCCTGCAAAACCACTAATATTATTAACACTTATAGATCATATTTCTAAAACAATCTATCCCATCCCGTCGATCCCCACATACTGACCCTATACAATGATCTTACGAGATCTAGCCTAAGGAATCGATATGAGCAACAAACTGACGAGGTTGCTTCGGAAATTCCCTGGCAGCAAACGAGGATCAATAAAGACATCAAATCAGGGGAATGTAATAAGTTTCACCACGAACCTTCGTTCGTAAAAGAAATAACCACAAGACATTTAAGTCAGGGGTAGTTATCTAGATAACAATGCCTAGGTGTGGTCCGAATATCGTGAGGTGTTTTACCCCCAGACTCTCCCTATCCAGCATCGAACTTTGCCTAGGCATGGTCTGAATATCATGAGGTATTTCACCCCCAGACGCACCCTATCCGACAATATAACACCAGACATACATAGTAGTGGTCTGTTACCGATACACTTTATTAGGCAGTCTACGAAGTTCCCTTAAGTACTTCGTGAAAGGAAACACTGACACATGAAGTTCGTCCGATCACTTCATAAAAGAAACGCTGACTCCAAAGCTCTTTCAACATAAACAGTATGGGGAAATACTAATAGAGTACTCACGTACGCTCCCGTAACCGACACACAATAGTGTCAAAAAAACTTTGTACGAGATAGTACTTCTGGCACATTATAGTACTCTGGTATGCGTAGGACTCGTACCCGAGAACATAATAGTACCCTGGCACAAGCAGCACCTAAGACACAGAGCTTGGAAAAAGGACTTCGTACATAAAATGTACTTCTGTATGTAGAACGTACTCCACCAATCATCAATCTCACAACACACGTACTCTTAATAAGAGGCTACTCAATGTCCAAACTTAATTGAACTAAACATCCCTTCTTAAGTCTTAACCCATCACTAGGCAAACCTACAATGCATATAATCAATTTTTGATACTATCTTCGTTTAGGCAACGCTAACTAGTGTATACTTAACACAGAGTTTTAAGTAATAATATCATATATAAACATCTTAACACATATTGAACCATAACTGATTCGCACATTGTATATCATCAAATATATCTAACACGTATTTCGGACAATAAAAAAAATACTTCACATACATTTAGATTTAATACTTTAATCAATACTTGTATTAAACTCATGTCCATGAAAGGGACTATGCACATGAGACCTTATCGAATGAACACATAATTCAAAAATACATAATCCGTACTCCCGGATCTAAAATTTACCTCCTTACCTAATCCATATTCCCAGATCTAAAACTAACCTCTTGATCTGATCCATACTCTCGGATCTAAAACTAACCTCTTGATCTGATCCGTACTCTCGAATCTAAAACTAACCTCCTAATCTGATCCATACACCCAGATCTAAAACAAGTTTATCTATTTATCCATTTATCTCATGGTCCAACCCATCTTTTATCACCTACCAACAACCTCATCTACCCATGTTCTACCCAACATATTTGTAGATAAAAAATACATACACAGTTTAACTCATTAAAACTTATATAATTCATCCATTCCACTACCATCTCAAATAAGCAACAATATATTATACACATAGCACGTATTTCATAGCAAATACTTAATATTTATGTGTTAGAAGAAAGTGACTATACACTCACTTGATCAGAAGATGATCGGACAACACTACGGCTTGCAATGCTAGTATTCTTCGGTGAAACCGGGATATCTTCACACACTGGACTTCTCGCGGGCAGAGCTTCGGCTCGGAAACTCTTTTCTTCTCGGGATCTTTAGGGCTTCGGGACTTGCTTCGGGTTTCGGGGTTGATACCGGGGCTTCGGGGGGTTAAAATAGGGCTTAGAGAGTGTATCGGGAGTGGGAGAGAAGAGATGGAGCAACCATAATCGGCTGGCCCTTGATTTCTATTTATAGGGCAAATTTCTCATTTTCCACGTCGTGAACAGTACTTTCACATCGTGGGCTTGATCGTCAATACATGCGTCATCGCAAGTTGGGTCTGGCATACTTCAGGAGGCGTCAGAAGACATGCCACGTCGTGACCACTGATTTCACGTCGTGGTCTCTGACAGTCTTGGGGTTTCGCGCCCCGAACTTTAGAAATTCATAACTTTCGCATACAAACTCCGTTTTCGACGTTCTTTATATCGGCACGTAGGTGAGATTATGATCTACTACTCTCGTTTAGACTTCATTGGCTAATTTTGAGTCTATTGTTAATATATTGTTAATATATCTTTTTTAGTAGGCCGGGACAGGAAAACTCCATTCGAAATTCATAACTCCTTCATCTGAACTCCGTTTTCATCTGTCTTTTTACCGTTGCACTACTATTAATGAGATCTTCGACTCTCGTTTAGATTGTTTCGGCTAGAAATCACTCGATCTCAAATCGAGTATTCGGGCTGCATACCGCTAAGCTGAAACTTTGGAAAATCATAACTTCTTCATGCGAAGTCAGATTTGGGCGTTCTTTTTATGCACGCTCTCGGTTTAACGAACACTACGACTTTCGTTTAGATCACTAAGGCTAAAAATCGCTCCACCGTAAAATCACTTTTTACGTCATTCAGTGTCGTGCCGGTTCTATCGTGAAACTTCGACAGGTCATAACTTCTTCGTTATAACTCGGATTTCGGCGTTCTTTATATGTACGGAATCCTTGTAACATATAATACAACTTAGTTAAGATTATTCATCCTAAATAATCTTCTATCAAAAAGTCATTTTTGACGCTTATTGTCTCTAAATTGAGTAGCCCTGATCTACGGGCGTTACAATTATCTCCCCTTAGGATGATTACGTCCCAGAATCATCAACGAAATAGGACTTGCATAATGATTCCACATGTTATTTATTCATCCTAGGTAATAACCGTAACTTCTATGTTTCCTCGAAAGAGTATTTAACTCTAGCGCTTCTTGACTGCAGATGATGCTCAATCTTGCATCTGCTTTTCGTACTATGATGTACTTTCAATCATAACCTTCGAGTTACCAAGTAAGTCCTTATTGTGGACTCCTCCTTCTTCTTAGGATAAATACTTTCCTTTATCTATTGCAACAGACTGATGGCTCGTGCTCTATTGGCCTCTCATCGCACGATGCGACGCTTAGACTCGGTCTTTTTAAAGTTAAATTACAGAATGGAATATACCTTCCTTCATACTCTAATGTGATATAACCACATTTTAACATGTAGAATGCCTAGCTACAAACTCCTTTATTAACGAGTGTGATACTATTGATCGTATTAATTTCAACCTTCTGACTTAAGTCAGATGTTACATCGAACTTGGTTCTCTGAACCCCGTAACATACTCACCGTAGTCGGAATCAATTTGGATATGACCACTAGGGTCGGAATAACAACCATCTTACTAGTCATTACCGAAACAATGGTAATGACATACCTGAATAAAACTGATTCAATTACTAGGTTCTTGGTAACCTTGTGACTTTCCCTGATCCAAGTGCGAGTCCTGTGCTTCCGGTTAGGGGTGTAAATGAGACGCGACAGCTCACGAGAAACTCGAGCACGACTCGGAAAATACTCGAAATCGACTCGACTTTAATCGAGTCGAGCTCGAGCTCGAGCTACTCGAGTACCTTATCAAGCAGAGCTCGAGTAGTAAAATACCCGGCTCAGTAAGCTCGCGAGCTTAATTGAGTATTTATAAAATTAAATTTTTACATTTTATATACTTTTAAATTATTAAAATATTTCAACACTTTTTGCTTTCATGTGCCGATTACAGAGTAAGGAATTAAGTTGCACTTCAAAACTTTTGAGAATGTTTCTTTTCCGTATTTTGGATGTATGAAAACTTCAATCACATAGATGGTTGATGCTATATTGACATTGGATGGTTTATTGTGAATTTTTTGTTATTTTGAAGAAAGTAAAAGCATGTGAAATGTTTTTAATTTGAGATGATTTTAACTTTTTTTTTAATTTTTGTCGAGCCGAACCGAACTCGCGAGCCGAGCTCGATAGTATCGAGTATTTCATGAGCTGAGTCTGAGCTTCAAATCTAGGCTCGAGGCGAGTTCGAGTCGAGCTTCAAGCTCGAGTATTTTTGGCGAGTCGAGCTTCGAGCTTAGCAGTACTTGGCTCGACTCGACTCGTTTACACCCTTACTTCCGGTATATGCATCTACTACCTTTCACACCTACTCATACTCGTCCCAAGTATTGTCTCGCAGTCCCCAATTCCTAAAATCACAAAACAATTTAACACATACTAATGTGTCCAAATAATCATAAACAATTTCCCTAGACTCTACTAGGACTTCCCCATCGCGTATCTTCAATCATCAATTCCACTTCAACTCGATTGGTGATGGAAATTCCAGACGATGGGACAACTTCAAGAATTACACCAATCATTCCATCATCCTGCCAATGGAAGGTATACTTCAGACGTACCGTACTCCTCTAATCATCAATATAGATATAGATATCACACAAAACATTTAGCACATAATAATAGCATCGATATAGATATCACACAAAACATTTAGCACATAAAAGCATTTTAGGCATCATTCCTAAAATAAACTAGTGCTTGTGTCAATTTAGGTGTACTACCTAACATATTTTAGACACATTTCTCACGATCATTACTTAGCATTCTAAGTTTAAGTCTACAAATTTCCTATAATTTCCTAGTTCGCTTAAACTAATGCTCTGATACCAACTGTGACATCCCCAATTTCACGGACAAAAAAGACGATTTGTTTATGCTTTGTTTTTAAAAATCAGAGCAATCTATTAAAGGAAACAGTTGCGGAATTTGTTCCCAAAAAAATAAAATATGATAAGAATTTATCAAAGCATTTCTTTAAAGAAATGTATTTTCATTATATAACAAAATCTCGGGATGTCATGTTAAATACAGACTAAAAACATAAACAGAACAAAGTAGAGCTTACAACAGTTATTCATAACTACTGGCATATAATCCAAAATCTCTCGTTATGTCAGCCAACTTATGCTCTCGTGCCATAACCTGTAATACAAAGAAAACTGAGAGGGTCAGACTTGGGAGCCTGGTGATCATATAGGGTTTTCAACCCACAATAATATAATTATTATATTCAATTATCAAACAATCAATCCAATTACCCACCCCAATTATCTTCATTTATTTCTTAAAGATTTACCCTAAGAACCGATTACCCTTCTCCCATTCATTCCTAAGGATTGCCCTAAGGAATTGGCACAAAGTTTAGTGCTGCCAAGGTTCTTAGATTACCTATGGTGAACACGTAGTTCACAACAATTAATGAACACCTAGTTCAAAAACACCTAATGAACACTTAGTTCAAATATCCCTGGTGAACACATAGTTTGCCTAGGCGTGGTCTGAATATCATGAGGTATTTCACCCCCAGACGCACCCTATCCAGCAATATAACACCAGACATACCTAGTAGTTGTCTGTTACCGATACACTTTATTAGGCAGTCTACAAAGTTCCCTTAAGTACTTCCCGAAAGGAAACGCTGACACATGAAGTTCGTCCGATCACTTCATAAAAGAAATTCTGACTCCAAAGCTCTTTCAACATAAATATTATGGGGAAATACTAATAGAGTACTCCCGTACGCTCCCGTAACCGACACACAATAGTGTCAAAAAGATTTTGTACTAGATAGTACTTCTGGCACATTATAGTACTCTGGTATGCGTAGGACTCGTACCCGACAACATAATGGTACCTTGGCACAAGCAGCACCTAAGACACAGAGCTTGGAAAAAGGACTTCATACATAAAATGTACTTCTGTATGTAGAACGTACTCCACTAATCATCAATCTCACAACACACGCACACTTAATAAGAGGCTACCCAATGTCTAAACTTAATTGAACTAAACATCCCTTCTTAAGTCTTAACCCGTCACTAGGCAAACCTACAATGCTTATAATCAATTTTTGATACTATCTTCGTTTAGGCAACGCTAACTATTGTATACTTAACACAGAGTTTTAAGTAATAATATCATATATAAACATCTTAACACATATTGAACCATAACTGATTCGCACATTGTATATCATCAAATATATCTAACACGTATTTCGGACAATAAAAAAAATACTTCATATACATTTATATTTAATACTTTAATCAATACTTGTATTAAACTCATGTCCATGAAAGGGACTATGCACATGATACCTTATCGAATGAACACATAATTCAAAAATACATATTCCGTACTCCCGGATCTAAAATTTACCTCTTTACCTAATCCATATTCCCGGATCTAAAACTAACCTCTTGATCTGATCCATACTCTCGGATCTAAAACTAACCTCTTGATCTGATCCATACTCTCGGATCTAAAACCAACCTCCTAATCTTATCCATACACCCAGATCTAAAACAAGTTTATCTATTTATCCTTTTATCTCATGGTCCAACCAATCTTTTATCACCTACCAACAACCTCATCTACCCATGTTCTACCCAAGATATTTGTAGATACAAAATACATACACAGTTTAAGTCATTAAAACTTATATAATTCATCCATTCCACACCCATCTCAAATAAGCAACAATATATTATACACACAGCACGTATTTCATAGAAAATACTTAATATTTGTGTGTTAGAAGAAAGTGACTACACACTCACTCATAACATAGATATAATACATTCAACCAATACTTGTATTAAAATCGTGTTTATGAAAGGGACTATACACTCACTTGATCAGAAGATGATCGGACAACACTACGACTTGCAATGGTAGTATTCTTCGGTGAAACCGGGATATCTTCACACACCGGACTTCTCGCGGGCAGAGCTTCGGCACAGAAACTCTTTTCTTCTCGGGATCTTTGGGCTTCGGGACTTGCTTTGGGTCTCGGGGTTGATATCAGGGCTTCGGGGGGTTTAAATAGGGCTTAGAGAGTGTATCGGGATTGGTAGAGAAGAGATGGATCAACCATAGTCGGCTGGCCCTTGATTTCTATTTATACGGTAAATTTCTCGTTTAGACTTCATTGGCTAATTTTGACTCTATTTTTAATATATTGTTAGTATATCATTTTTAGTAGGCCGGGAGAGGAAAACTCCGTTCGAAATTCATAAATCCTTCATCTGAACTCCGTTTTCGTCTGTCTTTTTACCGTTGCACTACTATTAACGATATCTTCGACTCTCGTTTAGATTGTTTCGGCTAGAAATCACTCGATCTCAAATCGAGTATTCGGGCTGCATACCGCTAAGCTGAAACTTTGGAAAATCATAACTTCTTCATGCGAAGTCAGATTTGGGCGTTCTTTTTATGCACGCTCTCGGTTTAACGAACACTACGACTTTCGTTTAGATCACTAAGGCTAAAAATCGCTCCAACGTAAATTCACTCTTTACGTCATTCAGTGTCGTGTCGGTTCTGTCCCGAAACTTCGAGAGATCATAACTTCTTCGTTATAACTCGGATTTCGGCGTTCTTTATATGTACGGAATCCTTGTTACATATACTACAACTTATTTAAGATTATTCATCCTAAATAATCTTCTATCAAAAAGTCATTTTTGACGCTTATCGTCTCTAAATTGACTAGCCCTGAGCTACGGGCGTTACACTCGTTGTCACCCTCAAGTGGCAATAGCCCTGCGACATGCATCGCCTGCCGCATCTGCTCCAACGTCCTATCCCGCTCCTGGAGCTGCTCTTGAAGGTCAGCAATGATGGCAGCACTCGTTGTGCTGCGTGCGATCTGCGACGGTTGGGCTCGTGATTGGCGGTTAATGGGTGGGGTCTGAAATATGAACGACCGTGTCTCGAGAGTGCGGTTATTCTGGCTGCCGCCCGCTCCTCCAGCATTCACATTCTCCTCAGCGTTCGACATTATCCTAATTTATAAAGAGTTTCTTTTTTTTAGATGCATATACGAATATTAGGGAGGGAAAGTTTATAAATAACTATCCTACAACGCTCAACACACACCCTCCCGCCTTAAGTACCTAAAAGTCCTAATTGAGCCAACCAAACTGTGAGTCTGAACACCGACATTTTATTCAGTTCACTCACATCATGGCTCTGATACCAACTTGTAACATCATGATTTTTGCTCAAATTTTTTTTCATTTATTCTAAAATCTTTTTACGGAAAATGCAACGGAAGACTGTAAACATTGTTTATTTCAAAAACATTTCAAACCACAACGTTACGTTCAATTCAAAACGAAAATATCAAAAGTATTTAATTGTAGCGGAAGCATGAGTACCAAAAATTATATAACGTTTCCAAGTGGCATCTTTATTCTAAGGATAAACTACCCAAAAATGACCCCATCTCACCAAGTCAAGCTCCTAAGCAAATAAGGCACAAAGCAAAGAAACAGGTGTCAGCAAATGCTTCGTGAGCCAATAGGAGTTTGTACACAATCAAAGGGAAAGCATACCATCCCCTAACGGGTCAATCATTCAAATTATAATCAATTAAACAAAATTCACATATCAATCAACAATCATCTTTCACATAAAATTCAGTCATTCAATTTTGTACCATCCATTCGCATATCATTCATTTTTGTAACATCAATTGTATTTCATACATAATCATATCGTAATCGTATATCATCATATCAAAGGAATGTATCATAATCATATAGGCTTAGGTAGTCTCGTAGTAACACCTAACCCCATAGGAAAAACCCGTTCGCTACTTGTGTGTCTGGCCAGCCAAATGCTTTAGGTGGTTCACGACTCCCACCCGTCATACCGACCCCAAGACTCCACTTTCACTACTCCGACTATGGAATGTACAAGTACATCGCAGTGTCGTTGTTGTGTTGGTACAAGCGGTGGCATTCGTCCGCGATGTCACACCCCGATCCTTGTAGGAATCAATCGAGGCGTGATATATTGTTCAAAGTCTCATGACAGCTATGTTATAATATGATTAGATTTAATTAAGTACTAAGTATGCAAACAAGATCCACAACATACAAATACAAATCCAAATATGAACAACATTTATTACATCAAATTTAAATAGTCTTGTGGATTTCTAAGGCACAACCTATTTTTCATCAACTTCATTCTTCAAATCTGCATCATGGGTAAAAACAGGTCAACTACGAGAGTTGGTGAGTAATCTAATTTTAGTAGAGAAAATTGTGAAGTTGAAACCTTTATAATTGGAAATTTGTTTTCTTTTGAAGTCGGCAAACAATTATATTTGAGATAACGGTTTATAAATCAAAAATTGATTAACCAATGATAACAACAACAATAAGTCCTCACCCTATATATACATATATATATATATATATATATATATATATATATATATATATAAATATATATACGATGGAGCATCTAATCATCATACACACTCAACCACGTGCGATCAATCACCTTAGCGTCCCAAGGCGGGGTGGTTAACCCAATAGCGCTATTATTGTCCATAACGTACCTCAAGAATACGGGCATAGTCATGGAGATTAGACTAAAAATGATAATGCACTACAAGTACATGTAGCGTAAACAAACAATAGTTATACAATTAATGACTCACGTATAAATGTCCCAACAATGTCTCAATTGTGATAAAACAATAAAATGAAGTTGGAACATATTAGAACCGCATGATACACCCCAAAAGTATTGAAAATTATAAAATATGGGGTAGATTACTCACTTTAGTCCCAAAACGAAATGCGTGTGTCGTACGATAGACGGTTCGGGTCAAAATGGCGTAGAACCTAATATAATTAATAGTTTTGGTTTAGGAACTGCTAAACGAGAATAGAGTATTAATAAAAATTATAGTTTGTTATGTAAATGTATCATAAACTATACCTTTTATAGTTTATCACAACAAGGGTAGTAGTAGTGTTCATAAACTATAATTGTCATAGTTTACCAAATGTTTGTGTATAACGGATGTAAACTTTGTTTATAAAAATTAATTATTTACCATACTTGTGAAGGTAAAAATCCATTTGTTTTCTGATGTATGTCTAATTACCATGACAAAATGACATATAATGTAATAATATATGATTACATAATGATATACACCTTGCTCAACGAGTTACAAGACGTAAATGAAATTGATGGTATTTTTCTAGTAATAACGTTTTTGTTACTGTTCTTAGAAAATTTATAGAAAAATCATCAAAGGTCTAAATCAAAAACCGCAAATTCTGAGAGTTTAGAAAGTGTGTCTAGTTTGTTCATAAATTTTCTCATGATTTTTAGTGATCTCCAACGTGTGTGAAAATATTTATATTCACAGACTGGTCCGGTTTTGTTTCTGAAATGATAGACAGTTTTGTAAAAATCACCATAAATCGTATAAAAATCATATGGTGATGTGCAAGTAGTAATTTTAAAGGTATGAACCTGAACTATATGCGTCTGAAACAGTTTTGAAAACTAAAATGTTTAAGTTGACCAAAACAGTCCGTGAATGGAGTTACATGTTTCTGTTGAAGACTGTTAAATGAGTTTAGTTGTGTTTTTGGTGTTTTAACTTGTATTCCCCCCCTTAAAACTTAAGAAAAACATTAAAATATAGGGGTATGAACTCACCTTATGTGTTATTAGAGGATGGATGTTGGAGAAGAGAAGTGTTCAACCCAAGAACACTTAGAAGATGCCTTGACGAATCGAGAACCTAACATGAAGGTGACGATGTTTGTGTAAGATTCTTATGATTTTGAGTAGAAGGATGTGTAATAATCATAAGAAGAATGAATTATACTTACCAAGAGTGGAAGAAAGCTTGATAATCAGCCTTGGAAGTCTTGGAATTGAGAGAGAATGGTGAGAGAATTTGGAGTGTGATCCTTGGA
This sequence comes from Lactuca virosa, assembly GCF_052849685.1. Lineage (NCBI taxonomy): Eukaryota > Viridiplantae > Streptophyta > Magnoliopsida > Asterales > Asteraceae > Lactuca > Lactuca virosa. Next base: position 491,780,263 of record NC_136429.1, read on the forward strand.
GGAAAATGAGAGAATGAAAGAAGTATGAAGAGAGGGGATGGGTTTTTATACTTAGACAAGGAGTGGGGCTGGTCATGTAGTGGGTATGAGTTGGTCATGTAGTGGGTAAGAGCTGGTCATGTAGTGGGAAAGAGTTGGCCATGTAGTGGGTGTGAGTGGTGGCATGTGACATAAAGTAAAGTAAAGTCATCTTTCCACCTCAAGCACCTCCCCTACTAATTATTGGTATGAATGGCCCTAAAAACGTGGGGATTACTGACATATAGAGTTCTAATTGTAAAAATAAAGTTTTTGGTGAAAATCCCGCGTTAAAATGATGAAAAACGGGCCTAAAACAAAGTCGTAGTCGAAAAACCGGAAATATTATGACACACAAAAATGCATGTCGTCTTCTTTTATGACAGGGGCTTCCTTGATACTCATTGCGTGTCATCAACACGCGCGTCGTAAGGTTATGACAGACAAATGTGTGTCGTCTTCCTTTATGACAGGGACTTCGGTCCCGAAGCTTCAGTTTTGGGTCCTTAAGCCTATTTTACCCGTTTTTACCTCGTTTCAAGTGGTTTTTTGACCCAGTTAAGGGTCGGGATGGCCCGAATGATTACAAAAATTTAAAGGAACTTTTGAGAGAGATTTGGGAGAGATTCGGGAGAGATTTGGGAGAGATTTTAATAGAGAGAGGTTGAGTGAAAGAGATTGTGAGAGGTTTCGTTTGTGATCTTTTTGAGTGTCCGGCTTCGCAACGAAAGGTCCATAAACCCCGTTAAGCCATGATTTAGTGTTTTACACAATCTCGATGATTGTGCAATAGTGTTTTATCGCTTTGATTGGTTGTTTAGCACTGTTAAGGCTAAGGAAAATCAAACACATGAATTTTTCAAATGATGTTTTCTCATTGAAATAGCGAATTGTATAATGTAAACCCTAACATACAAGGGTTAATGGAGTTGACGGTTTGACTTGTTGACTTTGTTTGACTTTGACTTGACCGAAATTTGACGGTTGTCACATCATCCCCCCGTTAGAGGGAATTTCGTCCCGAAATTTGCATTTTGATTGGGACTTCAAGAGTTTGGAAAAAGATGTGGAAAACTTTTCGTAGTACAAGAAATTGATTATGGTGAGGAACAACCCTCCTGATGTCACATGACGACCTTGGAAATTTCTTATTGTAACTTGAACTGAATCAATTTAAAAGGAGTTTATTGTTTTGGGATGATAGAGTATTCTATGTGTGCTTTTATACTCCCTGTTTTATCCTTGGTATTACCACTATGAATATTTTATAACGTAGTTAGCGAGTTCCATCATTACGAATGTTTCAACAAATTTTGACGAAATTTGAATTATAAGTCCTACAAGTTCTTTTATAGTCGATTGACGTAAACTAGTCGTATATCATTAAGATTGCAAGGGCATTTTGGATGGGTGACCCTGCCTTAAGCCCACAACTAAACAAGGAACAGGGAATGAGGCAGAATCACACATTCTAAGTCCATAGAATCTTAATGATATATGACCATAATGTTTACACTAGCCCTCATAGATTCCAGGGGAATAGTATTATTGGGCTAGAAGTAGGAATTGTAGTTCAAAATAAAATAGTTATAAGACTGCTATCTTCAAACTTGGGCTTTGGCCCCTCCCGATTCCTAATCAGAATGGTCCAATACTCTTGCCCGATCCAAGTCGAGAGTTGATTCATGTGGCTAGAGCTTAGGCTTGGGTCTTAGAGAAAGAGGCAATGCGTCAGGCTGGCTTCACAGAGCTGCAAAAACTCTTCTCTCTCGACAGTGGATAGATAACATGCCTCGGCTCTTCAGGCCCACATTGCCTACTGGGCCAACTCAAATGAACATCCACTTAGTTACCCCACTTGGGTTATAGGCAAGTGTTACCAAGCCCGGTATCAAGAAATCAAAATCGATTCATCCCTATTTGCCCAATTCGCTGCCTATCTCGCCTGCTGTTCGTTTCTCGCTGTCTCGCCAAGTCAGTCGCCTGGTCTCACTCTCGCCAATCGCCATCGCCTAATGCCCAAATCCCTATTCACACTTCACAGAAATTAGGTATGTAATCCCGAGACCCATATCCTGTTCAGCTGTTCTTTCTTTTCTGATTGTAAGATTGTTGATTGTTGGTGTTGGCGTATTGCACTGCTGCTGCTGTTTTCAGTCAATTCGTTAACTATTTATGCGTTACTACTGTCTTACTGAGTTTCTTTTTTAATTTGGCTGTCATTTGTGATTTGGCGATTTTCCAATTTGATTTATAAGTTATGAACTTATAGATTTGGTTATTGTTAAATGAGTTATTGGTTATTGTTCAAATTTTGATTTTGAAATTTTTTTTTTTGTTAATTTCAGTTTATAATATTTTTGGCCCCCCCTCCCCCAAGTTAATTGTTCAAGCTCCGCTACTGATAGATTCACTGGTAAAAACCCTGAGTTTTTACATAGATGATAAGACTTATTTGGGTTTTGCCGTGTTCCCAAGATTCATGGTTTATAGACTTGAATAGATGCTAGTTTTAGTAATAAAAAGAAATTTAGAATTTAAATGTCGATGTTAGATGCTTGTACTGATATTTAAGGGGTTTAAAAAAATAAAGTTTTATTAGTTACCTATAGCGACACTCAAGTCATAATTTGCATGTGTGAAGACTTGGAGTACTTTCTAATGAAAAGTGTGCTACTGGGGAAATTCGAAACTGGTACGTAGCTTCAAAGTCAAGAATATGCAGTAGGCATGTGATGCATTAAATGCATGAGGCACAAAAATCCTAATTTGCAGCAACATATACGTATATGTGTGTGAATTGAAGAAGAAGGTTACGGCTCAAAGACCATTCATTTCCTCTTTATTTTTTATTTATTACTCCTCCCACTTACCTTATATAAATCATCACAGAAGAAGGTAACGGCTCAAAGACCATTCATTTCCTCTTTATTTGTTATTTATTACTTCTCCCACTTCCCTTATATAAATCAGCACAATCTTACCGTGACTCTTTAACTTCTCCCTCACAAATGGATCCGCCTGCAGATCATCAAAACCCCATAGATGACCTCGATCGGTTTCAGTACTTTGATCATCAGGATCTGTTCAGGTATATATAAATGTCACTCATTACACCATCTTTCGCACAGAAAAGTGATTTTGTTTATATTGATCAAAACATGGTTTGATTTTTGCAGTGGTGACCTGCTCAACCATCAGGATTTCGAGTTGTCGGAAAATCGCATGAAGTGCTCGATCAGAATGTTTCCACAGTACTTAACAAAGATCAAAACATCATTTCTAGAAATGAGTTTCATGATCTTGATCCCCTTGAAGACATAAGCTTATGGGATTGTTGGGAGGATGGTAATTTACCATTGGTTAGTTTCAATGAAGACTGTAAATCCGGTGGTGAGGCTACAGGTAGTTCTAGTGCTGCCACCACTGATCACGGTGACCGGAAGGTGGCAAATAGATTGAGACCATTGGAGTTTGAAGAGATAGCGAGTACTTTGAGATGCCGATAATCATGGCAGCAAAGGAACTAGGGATAGGGTCAACATTGTTGAAGAAAAGATGCAGAGAGCTAAACATAAACAGATGGCCTCATAGAAAACTTAAGAGCCTTCAATCCCTCATTCAAAATGCCAAGGTAAACTACGATAATAACCTTCTATACGTTACTCATGCATGTATGCATGCACTTGGTAACCAAAGTAGTTTTAGTATTTTCTAAAATTTTAATTATTAGTTTCTTTATAACATAAACATAGGCCCTAGGCATATGCCACATCGAATCAATTGTTTTACTACGATTTCTGATTTATATTTACATAAACTTAACTCATTGTAAATTTTGTGAACTCACACGAAAAATATATTGCATCTACCTAAAAAAACTAGGAGTTGGGATTAAAGGAGGAGGTAGAGACGTTAGCAGGGCACAAGAAGATGATGGAGAAATTGCCAGGTATGGAATTGACAGAAAGAACAAAGAAGCTTTGGCAAGCTTGCTTCAAAGCTATTTATAAGAAGAGAGGACTTAACAATCCTTAGTCCTTACCTTTTCTTTTAGCCATTTTGTTATAATTAGTGGATTTTAATCTACATTGTATGTGTTTTTCTCTTGATAGATTGATACCCTTTTTAGTTTCATTGTGTTTGTCTATTGATTTTTAATGCAGAAAATTTTGTATAATTTGGGTATTATAGTTTGTATTATGTATTTAGCTATATTCTAGATTGCCGACATGACTACGCTGACGACTCTATACCAGAGGTCTATATAAATAGACTTATGAATTTAGTAGGAATAACTTGATTATAATCTTGTGATTTGTTCCATGTCTGATCCACTCCTAAGATTCACTCGACATGCCCCCAGTTATGTGTAATTAAAATTTTATTAGACTGTTGATCATAATGAGTCTACCCTAAGTCCACAACCAAACAAGGAACATGTCAACTATGAGAAACACGCATATGGACTTGTGAGTTATTTGTAAATTGATTAGGGAAATAAAGTTTTTTTTTTGACATTGTTGGGTAAAATAATTGTAAAACACTTGTTGGGCCATGGTTAGGAGTGTTGGGCACCTTTTGGGCTTTCCATGGTTACTAAATGTGAAACATGTAGCACTTGCGTGGGCCCCCACAAAACTAAGTTTTCACATTTCTTTCCCACTTCTAGGCCCATTAGGGAACTTAATAGTCCAATGAGTTGGCCATTTTGGAGTGTATCCTTTCGGATACGTTTGATAAGGTCGGGTATTTTGATGGCTCAAAAGTAATGTGAATGACGCGCTTTGGCCTATAGGTTTGGGAACTCTCGCCTTTGGTCCCCAGATAAGCAAACTGGTCCCTCGGTTGATTGGGATGTATACGAATGCTTACCTAGTCAGGACTTTCGGGCTACCGGCACCTCCCCCTTCCAGTTAATACGCGTCCATTACTATGATCCTACCCAACTAGAGTGGATGACTTTGAATTTCCTATTAGCTCTAAGGAATACATATATGTATATACATTTTGTTAAACAACTTGAGTATGTGTGTGATTTTCAAAGAAAGTGGAGAATATTCACAAGTGTATGCACACATATAAGTCTCAGGAGTAATACGTATGCACATAAGGGAGCAATTAACACACAAAGGTATTCCTAGGATTTTCTAAGTGTGAATTGCATGCAGTTGTGTGTGCATTTTATAAACTAGCATACGAGAGGACCCTAGAGGCTATAGACTAGGTCAAGGCAATTATCCTAATTCCCTATAGTCCAGGGCTCTGATACCAATCTGTCACACCCCGATCCTTGTCGGAATCAATCGAGGCGTGATATATTGTTCAAAGTCTCATGACAGCTATGTTATAATATGATTAGATTCAATTAAGTACTAAGTATGCAAACAAGATCCACAACATACAAATACAAATCCAAATATGAACAACATTTATTACATCAAATTTAAATAGTCTTGTGGATTTCTAAGGCGCAACCTATTTTTCATCAACTTCATTCTTCAAATCTGCATCATGGGTAAAAACAGGTCAACTACGAGAGTTGGTGAGTAATCTAATTTTAGTAGAGAAAATTGTGAAGTTGAAACCTTTATAATTGGAAATTTGGTTTCTTTTGAAGTCGGCAAACAATTGTATTTGAGATAACGGTTTATAAATCAAAAATTGATTAACCAATGATAACAACAACAATAAGTCCTCACCCTATATATACATATGTATATATATATATATATAAATATATATAGGATGGAGCATCTAATCATCATACACACTGAACCACGTGCGATGAATCACCTTAGCGTCCCAAGGCGGGGTGGTTAACCCAATAGCGCTATTATTGTCCATAACGTACCTTAAGAATACGGGCATAGTCATGGAGATTAGACTAAAAATGATAATGCACTACAAGTACATGTAGCGTAAACAAACAATAGTTATACAATTAATGACTCACGTATAAATGTCCCAACAATGTCTCAATTGTGATAAAACAATAAAATGAAGTTGGAACATATTAGAACCGCATGATACACCCCAAAAGTATTGAAAAGTATAAAATATGGGGTAGATTACTCACTTTAGTCCCAAAACGAAATGCGTGTGTCGTACGATAGACGGTTCGGGTCAAAATGGCGTAGAACCTAATATAATTAATAGTTTTGGTTTAGGAACTGCTAAACGAGAATAGAGTATTAATAAAAATTATAGTTTGTTATGTAAATGTATCATAAACTATACCTTCTATAGTTTATCACAACAAGGGTAGTAGTAGTGTTCATAAACTATAATTGTCATAGTTTACCAAATGTTTGTGTATAACGGATGTAAACTTTGTTTATAAAAATTAATTATTTACCATACTTGTGAAGGTAAAAATCCATTTGTTTTCTGATGTATGTCTAATTACCAAGACAAAATGACATATAATGTAATAATATATGATTACATAATGATATACACCTTGCTCAACGAGTTACAAGACGTAAATGAAATTGATGGTATTTTTCTAGTAATAACGTTTCTGTTACTGTTCTTAGAAAATTTATAGAAAAATCATCAAAGGTCTAAATCAAAAACCGCAAATTCTGAGAGTTTAGAAAGTGTGTCTAGTTTGTTCATAAATTTTCTCATGATTTTTAGTGATCTCCAACTTGTGTGAAAATATTCATATTCACAGACTGGTCCGGTTTTGTTTCTGAAATGATAGACAGTTTTGTAAAAATCACCATAAATCGTATAAAAATCATATGGTGATGTGCAAGTAGTCATTTTAAAGGTATGAACCTGAACTATATGCGTCTGAAACAGTTTTGAAAACTAAAATGTTTAAGTTGACCAAAACAGTCCGTGAATGGAGTTACATGTTTCTGTTGAAGACTGTTAAATGAGTTTAGTTGTGTTTTTGGTGTTTTAACTTGTATTCCCCCCTTAAAACTTAAGAAAAACATTAAAATATAGGGGTATGAACTCACCTTATGTGTTATTAGAGGATGGATGTTGGAGAAGAGAAGTGTTCAACCCAAGAACACTTAGAAGATGCCTTGACGAATCGAGAACCTAACATGAAGGTGACGATGTTTGTGTAAGATTCTTATGATTTTGAGTAGAAGGATGTGTAATAATCATAAGAAGAATGAATTATACTTACCAAGAGTGGAAGAAAGCTTGATAATCAGCCTTGGAAGTCTTGGAATTGAGAGAGAATGGTGAGAGAATTTGGAGTGTGATCCTTGGAGGAAAATGAGAGAATGAAAGAAGTATGAAGAGAGGGGATGGGTTTTTATACTTAGACAAGGAGTGGGGCTGGTCATGTAGTGGGTATGAGTTGGTCATGTAGTGGGTAAGAGCTGGTCATGTAGTGGGAAAGAGTTGGCCATGTAGTGGGTGTGAGTGGTGGCATGTGACATAAAGTAAAGTAAAGTCATCTTTCCACCTCAAGCACCTCCCCTACTAATTATTGGTATGAATGGCCCTAAAAACGTGGGGATTACTGACATATAGAGTTCTAACTGTAAAAATAAAGTTTTTGGTGAAAATCCCGCGTTAAAATGATGAAAAACGGGTCTAAAACAAAGTCGTAGTCGAAAAACCGGAAACATTATGACACGCAAAAATGCATGTCGTCTTCTTTTATGACAGGGGCTTCCTTGATACTCATTGCGTGTCATCAACACGCGCGTCGTAAGGTTATGACAGACAAATGTGTGTCGTCTTCCTTTATGACAGAGACTTCGGTCCTGAAGCTTCAGTTTTGGGTCCTTAAGCCTATTTTACCCGTTTTTACCCCGTTTCAAGTGGTTTTTTGACCCAGTTAAGGGCCGGGATGGCCCGAATGATTACAAAAATTTAAAGGAACTTTTGAGAGGGATTTGGGAGAGATTCGGGAGAGATTTGGGAGAGATTTTAATAGAGAGAGGTTGAGTGAAAGAGATTGTGAGAGGTTTCATTTGTGATCTTTTTGAGTGTCCGGCTTCGCAACGAAAGGTCCATAAACCCCGTTAAGCCATGATTTAGTGTTTTACACAATCCCGATGATTGTGCAATAGTGTTTTATCGCTTTGGTTGGTTGTTTAGCACTGTTAAGGCTAAGGAAAATCAAACACATGAATTTTTCAAATGATGTTTTCTCATTGAAATAGCGAATTGTATAATGTAAACCCTAACATACAAGGGTTAATGGAGTTGACCGGTTTGACTTGTTGACTTTGTTTGACTTTGACTTGACCGAAATTTGACGGTTGTCACACGCGACCTCCCAACACCTACGTGATGTTTGTACAAGCCTCGTTCGAATGGCCAACATCACTCCAGTCTGCAAACACCGAAGTGTACGCGTACCATGTGTCGCACGGGCATCTAGAAAGACCGAGCAACTCGTAAATGGATTAAGCTCTTTTCCTAGAAGGTATTTTTCAACCAACCAGGCTCGAATGTATCCGGATAGGGTTTCATGCTAAGTGCTAGGTTCTACACTTTCCCTCTATGCATAACCCCACATAATCGATCGTAAATCCAGTACAAGCACACAATATTTGTATTATCATAATCAAGATTCACAAGCATGCAATATTCGTATTATCATAGTTGCAATTAATCATATCAAGTACCAAGATAGGCATATCAACCAAATTTACTAAGCATGCAAATGTCACAGAAGGCAAAACATTGACATATCTCATACTGCACATATAGGCATACTTAACAATTAATAATATCCTAATCTGACTAATCGAGCCGTTTCTGGAAAGTAGTTTTCGACTATGTACAAGGTTTATGAAAAAGTCTATTGACTCACCTTTCGTTCGGTAGTGAAATCACTTCAAAACGTGATTTCGTAGCTCTTTTACTCAACAAATACCTAAACAAAAAGTATATATTTATTTAGTTTACGCTAAGATAAACATTATTAACACTAAATGTATATTTATTTATCTCATATTACTTTATTAGATTAATCTATTGTTGTTTATAAATTACGATCACTACTAGAAAACTAGGGCAACAGCTACGGCACAATCCGTAGCTATTCAGTAGGTATAAGGCGATACCTACGGATTTGCTACGGAAAATGCCTTGTAGCATAAATGCCCGTGGGAAATTTATAACTACGGAATTGCTACGGACTAGCTACAGAATAGCTACGGCTTTTTCCGTAGGTATAGTACCTACGGAATAGCTACGAAAATACATAACTACGGATTTCCTACGGATTACCGACGGAGCCCACTTTGACTACCATTGACTTTATTACCTACAGATTTCCCACGGCTCACATTACCTACGGATTTTCCGTAGGTAATTATTTTTAATTTTTTTAAAAAAAAAGCAAATAATTATTAAAAAAAAATCCAGTTTTTGATGTTCAAATTATTGAAAAAACTCATTACATTAAACTTATAACAACCACAAAACAAATAACATTATAATAAAACTAATAAACCTAAAAAGGTATCAAATACAAATACATATTAGTAATGAACATTGTCTAATAATACATTAAATGTGTCTAATAATACACATTAAAAGTGTCAACTACAAATGTTTAACTAAATGCTTACAAACATAAAATTGAGAATTATTTGGTGGATTACTTGGCAAATTATTGGGTAAGTTGAATCGATAAAAGCCGACAAGTGTTCTTCAATTTGAGTTTTGAATCAAATGCCTCCAATTGTTCCTGTTTCAACACACCATAATCAGTGATCACAAAAAAAATACAAATATAGCAATGTACTTTTATTTATTTGTTTATTAAAGCCATAATTGGGAACATTTTTGATAGTACAACGCTATAAGTAAGTTGTTATAATAATCATGTATATCTTGCATTTAAGAGGCAAAATATACTGAATTTAAAGTAGTTCATGGTAATTACAGAAATCATAAAATAATAGCATGACCAAAGGCTATTGAGCAATATATTAGTGAAAACCTAACTCATAGATGCATAGTAGTTACAAAAAAGTTTACTCTATCTTACCCAAATGCAAATAGAGTCCTTGGATTATGCTTTTCTTTCCAACCACTTAAGCAAATTTAGTTGCAAGTTACCCAATCGGCTATATGTGAAACAATATATATTGTACCTGTACATGGAACCCAAACTATTCCATAAGCATAAACTTGCAGGAAAAAATCAACTTAAGTAATAATAGACCATAAACATAAGTTGGATTTAAAAGCAATAATTTTCTAGAATTTATGTAACCCACAATCAACATGGTGGTGTGTTGATACTTGATTCACAATAAGCATTTTATGCAACCTACAACTTGAACAACCCTAAGAACATCAAATTCCTCTCTTTTCATATCTAAAATTCGAATTTGATGCTTCTAAACATAAACTCATAGCTCAATACCTCGATTTTTTATCTCCTCTACAAAGAAAGTAAAAAGGATGTTACCAGAATCTTTTAAATCAACATCTACAGGTCTCAACTCTCAAGCCACTATTGTAGCATCTTTTCCATTTTCAACCTATAACAGAAAAAACAGATATAAACATAATATCCACTCCCAACAAAAGAAACAGATATAAACAATAAATACACAATTAACTTAATAAAAATTTCAATAAATCATGTCAAAGAAACTGAAATACCAAGGAGTAATTTTATTCATAGAGTGATACCAAAAAGATTAGGGCTTACATTCATCAAGGAAAGCAGTAAAATAAGAATAGAGGGAGGCGACAGTTGAAGCAGATATGGTGGAGAATGGCAGTGGGACAGATACAGCGGCCAGGTCGACGGTGCTTCCGACTTCTTCAGTGGGTGGTGGCGTCGGCGACAAACTGAACCGACGACGGTTGCCAACAATGACGACCGTTCGTGGGAGATGTGAGGCGGGACGTCTTGCAGGGAATTAAACCCTAGAAGAAATCGAGCAAATGATTAAGCATGTACATTACATTCTTCAAATTAAAAAAAGAAAAAATCTAGGGTTTACCTTTGTAGGAGAAGAAATTGAGCAAAGATGGGTTATGCCGGAGGAGCTCTGCTGCCGCAGAGGGAAGGAACGCTGGAAGAGGGGTGAACGATCCGGAGAAGGGACGAGCAATGAGGGGTGGTTTTGGGTAGCGTTCACAGAATACGAAGGGGGGAAGACAGAAGCGAGGAGTGTAGGAGTCGATCGCTAAAATGGAGGAGGAGGCGTACAAAAAAAATATGAAACCCTAAACTGAACAAGGCAAAAAAACGACGGTGGTATGACTCGAACTCGGGTATTTTCCATACATAACCAACAAATCTAAAAATCGGCTGGGAATGCCACATCCATACTAACATTGTCCACTATTACTTTTAACCACTTCCACAACCGTTTATTGTTATTATTATTATTATTATTATTATTATTATTATTATTATTATTATTATTATTGTGATTTTTAAATACATGTAGATACACATACACGAGTACATACATATACACATACACATAATCATATAAATATACATACACATTTAAATACACACATACACATACATATACATTCTCACCTACATACACATATAGACATACATAAACAAACATACATACATACATACATACATACATACATACATACATACATACATACATACATACATACATACATACATACATATGCATTACAATGTTAAACCATGAAATGAGTAATAGATCCCGAAGGTGTACACGACTTTATGAGCGATATTAATAGCTATAAGTTGGTGAAAGTTTAGATAATCATGTATGCATGTATGTGTCTACATGTATAATGGTTACACTTTCAATAACAAACTATTTTGTTATTTTTATATACATGTAGATACACATACACGAGTACATACATATACACATACACATAACCATACACAACAAACTGATGCATAAATGATGACGATGAGGATGATGATGATGATGATGATGATGATGATGATGACTATTGATAGTGTGATGGTGATGGTGATGGTGGTGGTGGTGGTGGTGATGGTAACGGTGATGGTGATGGTGGTGATGATGATAGTGATGGTGATGGTGATGGTGGTGGTGATAGTAATGGTGATGATGGTGATGGTGATGGTGATGGTGCTGGTGATGGAATGGTGATGGTGGTGATGGTGTTGATGATGATGGTGATGATGATGGTGATGGTCATGTTGATGGTGATGGTGATGGTGATGGTGATAGTGATGATGGTGATGGTGATGGTGATGGTGATGGTGGTGATGGTGATGGTGATGGTGATGGTGGTGATGGTGGTGTTGGTGATGGTGGTGATGGTGATAGTGATGGTGATTGTGATGGTGATGATGATGGTGGTGTGATGATGGTGTTGGTGATGGTGGTGATGGTGATGGTGGTGATGATGATTGTGGTGATGATGATGGTGGTGTGATGGTGATGATGATGATGACGATGATGGTGGTGGTGGTGGTGATGATGATGGTGGTGTGGTGGTGATGGTGGTGATGGTGATGGTGGTGATGATGATGGTGGTGTGATGGTGATGGCGGCGATGGTGGTGATGATGATGGTGATGGTGATGGTGATGGAGATGGAGATGGTGGTGATGGTGGTGGTGATGGTGATGGAGATTGTAATGGTGGTGTGATGATGGTGGTGATGGTGGTTATGGTGATGGTGGTGATGATGATGGTGGTATGATGGTGATGATGATGATGGTGGTGGTGGTGGTGATGATGATGAAGGTGATGGTGATGATGATGATGGTGGTGATGATGATTATGATGATGATGGTGGTGGTGGTGGTGATGATGATGGTGATGGTGATGATGGTGATGATGATGGTGGTGGTGGTGGTGGTGGTGGTGGTGATGATGATGATAATGGTGTGGTGATGATGATGATGATGATGATGATGATGGTTGTGGTGATGATGATGATGGTGGTGGTGATGATGTTGATGATGATGGTGATGGTGATGTTGATGGTGGTGATGGTGGTGATGGTGATGATGGTGATGATGATGTAGGTATAGGTGTTTGTGAGATTTATGTGAACGTATTCATAAGCATTATACTGTTAAACCAGTAAACGAGTAATGGATCATGTATGTTCACACGGCTTTATGAATGATATTAATAGCTATAAGTTGGTGAAAATATAGATAATCATGTATATTAGAGGTGTGAAAAAAACGGAGCGAAAAAAACGACGTTTGGTGCCCGAAAAATCGAAAATATGAAAAATCCGTATCTAATTAGCTACGGATTAGCTACGGATTTTTCTTATTTTCGATTTTTTGGGCACCAAACGTCGTTTTTTTCGCTCTATTTTTTTCACACCTCTATTATACATGATTATCTATATTTTCACCAATTTATAGCTATTAATATCATTTATAAAGTCGTGTGCACATACATGATCCATTGCTAGTTTAATGGTTTAACACTATAATGCTTATGAATACGTACACATACATCTCACAAACACGTATACATACACATATACACGTACACATATACCACAACTCATTCATGTATATAAATATACATATACAAACATAATCGATGACAAGTTGGTGAAAAGTATAGGCATTATAATGTTAAATTGTGAAACGAGTACTTGATCCTGAAGGGGCACACGACTTTATGAACGATATTAATAGCTACAAGTTGGTGAAAATAAAGATAATCATGTATAGTCGAGGTGTGAAAAAAATGAAGCAAAAAAAACGATGTTTGGTGCCCGAAAATTTGAAAATAAGAAAAATCTATAGCTAATCTGTAGCTACTTAGCTACGGATTAGCTACGGAATTCTAACGGAAAGCATACTCCGTAGCTAATCCGTAGGTAATTAGTATCCGTAGGTATTCCGTAGTCATTCCGTAGCTAATTAACTACGGAATAACTACGGATTTGCATTTGTAGCTATTCCATAACTATTCCGTAGCTAATTAGCTACGGAACATCTACGTACCCGCATCCGTAGTTATTCCGTAGCTATTCCGTTATTAAAGTAGGACATCTCATTCTATAGCTGATCCGTAGCGATTATGTAGCTAATTAGCTACGGAAATTTTCCGTAGCTATTTTCCGTAGGAAAACGCCATGTTTTCCAGTAGTGGATTACCTCAATTTGGTTTATTATTTAATTAAACTGTATTTTAGAATCCTTCAATGTTAACTAACAATAATGAAATGCTTATATTACAAAGTCGTTGACACTAATCTGGAATCAACTGATGCTTTTAATTAACTATTCCATGTCATGCACCTTAATATATAATTTGTGATTATATTGAAACTCTTTTATATATTATACACGTTCATTTACAAAATTCCTTATTAACACATATGCCATCAAATCATTATGTGAATCACAAGTTTATAAGCATAACTTTTAATATGTGCTAACAAATTAGATTATTTATAACACTTTAAAATTAGCATGTAATTATTATTATTTTATCTTTACTAATAAAGCTCATGATATTTACCAAAATTATAAGCCGACATTTATGTGTTGATTACTTAAACTTCATCTTGACTTAAGAGATTCAAAATTTCATGCCTTACGATCACCGGTCATGTTCTAATAATAGTATACACACACAATCTAATTAAAGACCTTCTCCAGTGAAGTTTATGAGGTACATGAAGCATTACGTGAAAGCAACACATGGCTGTTAAAGATCGCAGAATTTAAAGTTGGGTAAACATGGTATCGGAAAGTAAGTTTCAAAATCAATGGGTTACATCGATGCTTCCAAATTCGATCGACACTCGTCCCAATCTTCAACCAGTATATATATATGTTCAGGATTAAGAAAGGTAAGGGGAATTGAAGGAAATCCGCACATATCTCGTTCAGATTAGGAGCAGCAAGTTTGCAGTAATTGCCAAGAATAGGGAAGGAAAAGAAGAGCTACATCTAGTATTCTGCCAGCGAGATATATATTCACGAACAAATTGTGGATGAGCAGGAAAACATGAGGAGTTTGGGTCCAAGAACTTACCAGTCGACGTGTTGCCGTCTTTGTCCCGATCAAAGTCCAAGCGATAGTAGATTTTCAATAACCTTAGCCGTAACCAGCTCTCTCTCTCTCTCGAACCCTCTCGATCTCACTATCTTTACACAACTATCTTCCCGCTCCTCAGGTTTCCTTCTGCTTGTGTTTTCTCATGGTTAAATTATCTTTAGGGAAACGTATGTGAGAATAATTAAGGCGAAGGGTGAGCATATGGGTCGTGAGTAACGGAAACGAAAGAAACAAAAAGGTCGGCAGTTTCCCTAATCGTATGAGTGAAATTGATTAAAGATCAATTTACAATTTTGGTCCCCAATAACTTCTCCAATTTCATTAAAATCCCCACCTCTTATATTCATTTCATTTAAAGTTTCTATGATTAACTATTCACCCCCTAGACTTATATATTCACTTAACTTATTACCTTAATTAAATTTTAAAGTTAATTAAACACATTTTATACATTTTGATTATTAGTTAAATCCTATAATTAATTTAAATCTCAATTAGTTACTACGGGATTTTATCCTTTTATACCGAATGTATAACATTCTTGTCACTACCTTGCTTATAGATTCATCAATTGAATTCAAATTTACATCAATGGTCCTTCAACTTTGATATCTATTCCAATGGTAACCCTAACCATATTAAATACGACTTTCTTTTTTTTTACAATGGTTTAATTAGATTAAATATAAAATAAAAAACTCACTTTCAATCATTTTCAATTATTAATAAATTTTGGATAACCATTCAAAATATTAATTAAATCTTTTAAATCATAAATAATATCTTTTTTCATGTTATATATATTAAGCATATATTCCTACACGAAATAAACACACAACTTATTCCTATATATAACGGAAGACTAACATCGTTAAAAGGGAGATTTTTGGGTCGTTACAATTCTACCCTCCTTAAAATGATTCCGTCCTCGGAATCTCTAAATAATTGCATCATTTTGTTCCTAATTCGCCTCATCAAATTATAATCCCTAAACGAATCAATGTCATAGGAAAATTATGTTTACCAAAAGCGATATCACCCATTTCACACAATTCCTGTGTTGCGACTGATTCAAACACAGTTGCATCAATATCTAACTCCGCAACTCATGGAGTCTGTTGTATACCGCAAATGAGCACATAAATGCAATGGCACCAAATATTTACTAGTACCAACATCAGATAACACAAGATCACAGATAACACATAAGCATGTATAGCACTGTTGTAAAAATCCCGACTAGGTCCCGATTAATCTTCGATTAATCCCTAGGCGCTACTCGACCGATTAGAGGGCGCCTAGCGATTAATCCCTGCATACATAATGAGTGAAACATTATAAAACGATGAAATTTTAACAATTTGAAGAAGTTTTATCTCAATGGAAACTATTTGAGGCATGATTAATGTTGTATTAATCATATTAACCTATTTTGTTATCATATTAGTTGTATTTACGAACTTTGATATGATATTACTCATATTTAATTTTTTAAAATTCAACAAATTAGCAATTAATGGTACCCGATTAATCCCTCGATTAATCTCCGCCTAGCCGATTAATCCCTTAACCCCAGTCCACCGACTAGCTAACGTCGAGCGTTTTTTGCAACCTTGATGTACAGTATTAACTAAGAGAGTTCTAAAAATTACCTCATCAATTGTCATATTAAAAGCACGAGCTTTAACCTTTGGTGCTTCATCTTTCTTCCCACCAGTACCCATTTCAACCTTGGGATTGGGATATTGGGCACTGATATGACCCATCTGTCTGCAGTTATAACACATCAGCTCAGTACTCTTACAATCCTCATGACGATGTCCCATTTTACCGCAACGTCTACAGCTCACGGTACTACTGTTGCATGGACCTCTATGTGAAGAGTGACATTTCTTGCAGTACTCTGGTTTGTCGCTCTGTTTCTGAGGGTGACTCTTCTTCCTTTACGGAATCAAAAGAAGTCTCCCACTTGCGCTTTTCCCCGGACCTCACTGTGCTACGATCCCGAATGGCTATATCATTCTCTATCTTACGGGCCTCATCCATGGCCTCGACTAAAGTGGTCTTCAATCTCACAACTGCACGGTACTCAAATGGCAACCCCTCCACATAGTGACAAATCAACTTCTCCACATAGTGACGAATCAACTTCTCCTCGACTAAAGTGGACTTCTCAGTGAAGGTAGTGTTATACTTAGCAATTGTCATGCTACCTTTCTGCAGAGTCAAAAACTCTCGTTGGGCCTGTTGTATGCTACCTTCACTGCAGAAACGATCTTTCACCTTCTTACTAAGAATCGCCCAATTTATAGCCCTCCGAGTGGCCTTAGTGAGTCGTGCGTCAATACTGTCCCACCACTTGAGTGCTTCCTTGTCAAACATTCGCACATCATAATTCACCTTCTGGTCCTCAGTAAACTCACCAGATCGGAAGGTTTGGTCTATCTTCCTAATCCAACGAAGGCACTCCACAGCATTCTCGCCCCCCTCGAAGTTAGGCGGCTTACAGTCCATGAAGGATTTGAATGAACTCCCTCTGCGTCTGACAGCTCCAACGACTTCCTGCCTTGACACGGAACGACTATGTGCCTCGTCATCAAATGATTGATATCCATCCTCGTTGTGACATCCCCAATTTCACGGCCAGAAAAGACCGATTTGTTTATGCTTTGTTTTTAAAAATCAGAGTAATCTGTTAAAGAAAACAGTTGCAGAATTTGTTCCCAAAACAAAAATATGATAAGAATTTATCAAAGCATTTCTTTAAAGAAATGTATTTTCATTATATAACAAAATCTCGGGATGTCATGCTCAATACAGACCAAAAGTATAAACAGAACAAAGTAGACCTTACAACAGTTATTTATAACTACTGGCATATAATCCAAAATCTCTCGTTATGTCAGCCAACTTATGCTCTCGTGCCCTAACCTGTAATACAAAGAAAACTGAGAGGGTCAGGCTTGGGATCCTGGTGATCATATAGGGTTTTCAACCCATAATAATATAATTATTATATTCAATTATCAAACAATCAATCCAATTACCCACCCCAATTATCTTCATTTATTTCTTAAAGATTTACCCTAAGAACCGATTACCCTTCTCCCATTCATTCCTAAGGATTGCCCTAAGGAATTAGCACAAAGTTTAGTGCTGCCAAGGTTCTTAGATTACCTCTGGTGAACACGCAGTTCACAATAATTAATGAACACCTAGTTCAGAAACACCTAATGAACACTTAGTTCAAATATCCCTGGTGAACACATAGTTCGAACAATGTGATAATAATGTATATCTCTATCCTGCAAAACCACTAATATTATTAACACTTATAGATCATATTTCTAAAACAATCTATCCCATCCCGTCGATCCCCGCATACTGACCCTATACAATGATCTTACGAGATCTAGCCTAAGGAATCGATATGAACAAAAAACTGACGAGGCTGCTTCGGAAATTCCCTGGCAGCAAACGAGGATCAATAAAGACATCAAATCAGGGGAATGTAATAAGTTTCACCACGAACCTTCGTTCGTAAAAGAAATAACCACAAGACAATTAAGTCAGGGGTAGTTATCTAGATAACAATGCCTAGGTGTGGTCCGAATATCATGAGGTGTTTTACCCCCAGACTCTCCCTATCCAACATCGAACTTTGCCTAGGCGTGGTCTGAATATCATGAGGTATTTCAACCCCAGACGCACCCTATCCGACAATATAACACCAGACATACCTAGTAGTGGTCTGTTACCGATACACTTTATTAGGCAGTCTACGAAGTTCCCTTAAGTACTTCACGAAAGGAAACACTGACACATGAAGTTCGTCCGATCACTTCATAAAAGAAACGCTGACTCCAAAGCTCTTTCAACATAAACAGTATGGGGAAATACTAATAGAGTACTCCCGTACGCTCCCGTAACCGACACACAATAGTGTCAAAAATACTTTGTACGAGATAGTACTTCTGGCACATTATAGTACTCTGGTATGCGTAGGACTCGTACCCGAGAACATAATAGTACCCTGGCACAAGCAGCACCTAAGACACAGAGCTTGGAAAAAGGACTTCGTACATAAAATGTACTTCTGTACATAGAACGTACTCCACCAATCATCAATCTCACAACACACGTACTCTTAATAAGAGGCTACTCAATGTCCAAACTTAATTGAACTAAACATCCCTTCTTAAGTCTTAACCCATCACTAGGCAAACCTACAATGCTTATAATCAATTTTTGTACTATCTTCATTTAGGAAACGCTAACTAGTGTATACTTAACACAGAGTTTTAAGTAATAATATCATATATACACATCTTAACACATATTGAACCATAACTGATTCACACATTGTATATCATCAAATATATCTAACACGTATTTCGGACAATAAAAAAAATACTTCACATACATTTAGATTTAATACTTTAATCAATACTTGTATTAAACTCATGTCCATGAAAGGGACTATGCGCATGAGACCTTATCGAATGAACACATAATTTAAAAATACATAATCCGTACTCCCGGATCTAAAATTTACATCCTTACCTAATCCATATTCCCGGATCTAAAACTAACCTCTTGATCTGATCCATACTCTCGGATCTAAAACTAACCTCTTGATCTGATCCATACTCTCGGATCTAAAACTAACCTCCTAATCTGATCCATACACCCAGATCTAAAACAAGTTTATCTATTTATCCTTTTATCTCATGGTCCAACCCATCTTTTATCACCTACCAACAACCTCATCTACCCATGTTCTACCCAACATATTTGTAGATAAAAAATACATACACAGTTTAACTCATTAAAACTTATATAATTCATCCATTCCACTACCATCTCAAATAAGCAACAATATATTATACACATAGCACGTATTTCATAGCAAATACTTAATATTTATGTGTTAGAAGAAAGTGACTACACACTCACTCATAACATAGATATAATACATTCAACCAATACTTGTATTAAAATCGTGTTTATGAAAGGGACTATACACTCACTTGATCAGAAGATGATCAGACAACACTACGGCTTGCAATGCTAGTATTCTTCAGTGAAACCGGGATATCTTCACACACTGGACTTCTCGCGGGCAGAGCTTCGGCTCAGAAACTCTTTTCTTCTCGGGATCTTTCGGGCTTCGGGACTTGCTTCGGGTTTCGGGGTTGATATCGGGGCTTCGGGGGGTTTAAATAGGGCTTAGAGAGTGTATCGGGAGTGGGAGAGAAGAGATGGAGCAACCATAATCGGCTGGCCCTTGATTTCTATTTATAGGGCAAATTTCTCATTTTCCACGTCGTGAACAGTACTTTCACGTCGTGGGCTTGATCGTCAATGCATGCGTCATCGCAAGTTGGGTCTGGCATACTTCAGGAGGCGTCAGAAGACATACCACGTCGTGACCACTGATTTCATGTCGTGGTCTCTGACAGTCTTGGGGTTTCGCGCCCCGAACTTTAGAAATTCATAACTTTCGCATACAAACTCCGTTTTCGACGTTCTTTATATCGGCACGTAGGTGAGATTATGATCTACTACTCACGTTTAGACTTCATTGGCTAATTTTGAGTCTATTCTTATTATATTGTTAATATATCTTTTTTAGTAGGCCGGGACAGGAAAACTCCATTCGAAATTCATAACTCCTTCATCTGAACTCCGTTTTCGTCTGTCTTTTTACCGTTGCACTACTATTAACGAGATCTTCGACTCTCGTTTAGATTGTTTCGGCTAGAAATCACTCGATCTCAAATCGAGTATTCGGGCTGCATACCGCTAAGCTGAAACTTTGGAAAATCATAACTTCTTCATGCGAAGTCAGATTTGGGCGTTCTTTTTATGCACGCTCTCGGTTTAACGAACACTACGACTTTCGTTTAGATCACTAAGGCTAAAAATCGCTCCAACGTAAATTCACTTTTTACGTCATTCAGTGTCGTGTCGGTTCTATCGCGAAACTTCGACAGGTCATAACTTCTTCGTTATAACTCGGATTTCGGCGTTCTTTATATGTACGAAATCCTTGTAACATATACTACAACTTAGTTAAGATTATTCATCCTAAATAATCTTCTATCAAAAAGTCATTTTTGACGCTTATCGTCTCTAAATTGAGTAGTCTTGATCTACGGGCGTTACAATTATCTCCCCTTAGGATGATTACGTCCCAGAATCATCAACGAAATAGGACTTGCATAATGATTCCACATGTTATTTCTTCATCCTAGGTAATAACCGTAACTTCTATGTTTCCTCGAAAGAGTATTTAACTCTAGCGCTTCTTGACTGCAGATGATGCTCAATCTTGCATCTGCTTTTCGTACTATGATGTACTTTCAATCATAACCTTCGAGTTACCAAATAAGTCCTTATTGTGGACTCCTCCTTCTTCTTAGGATAAATACTTTCCTTTATCTATTGCAACAGACTGATGGCTCGTGCTCTATTGACCTCTCATCGCACGATGCGACGCTTAGACTTGGTCTTTTTAAAGTTAAATTACAGAATGGAATATACCTTCCTTCATACTCTAATGTGATATAACCACATTTTAACATGTAGCATGCCTAGCTACAAACTCCTTTATTAACGAGTGTGATACTATCGATCGTATTAATTTCAACCTTCTGACTTAAGTCAGATGTTACATCGAACTTGGTTCTCTGAACCCTGTAACATACTCACCGTAGTCGGACTCAATTTGGATATGACCACTAGGGTCGGAATAACAACCATCTTACTAGTCATTACCGAAACAATGGTAATGACATACCTGAATAAAACAGATTCAATTACTAGGTTCTTGGTAACCTTGTGACTTTCCCTGATCCAAGTGCGAGTCCTGTGCTTCCGGTTAGGGGTGTAAATGAGACGCGACAGCTCACGAGAAACTCGAGCCCGACTCGGAAAATACTCGAAATCAACTCGACTTTAATCGAGTGTAGCTCGAGCTCGAGCTACTCGAGTACCTTATCAAGCCGAGCTCGAGTAGTAAAATACCCGGCTCAGTAAGCTCGCGAGCTTAATTGAGTATTTATAAAATTAAATTTTTACATTTTATATACTTTTAAATTATTAAAATATTTCAACACTTTTAGCTTTCATGCGCCGATTACAGAGTAAGGAATTAAGTTGCACTTCAAAACTTTTGAGAATGTTTCTTTTCCGTATTTTGGATGTATGAAAACTTCAATCACATAGATGGTTGATGCTATATTGACATTAGATGGTTTATTGTGAATTTTTTGTTATTTTGAAGAAAGTAAAAGCATGTGAAATGTTTTTAATTTGAGATGATTTTAACTTTTTTTTTTAATTTTTGTCGAGCCGAACCGAACTCGCGAGCCGAGCTCGATAGTATCGAGTATTTCATGAGCTGAGTCTGAGCTTCAAATCTAGGCTCGAGGCGAGTTCGAGTCGAGCTTCAAGCTCGAGTATTTTTGGCGAGTCGAGCTTCGAGCTTAGCAGTACTCGGCTCGACTCGACTCGTTTACACCCTTACTTCCGGTATATGCATCTACTACCTTTCACACCTACTCATACTCGTCCCAAGTATTGTCTCGCAGTCCCCAATTCCTAAAATCACAAAACAATTTAACACATACTAATGTGTCCAAATAATCATAAACAATTTCCCTAGACTCTACTAGGACTTCCCCATCGCGTATCTTCAATCATCAATTCCACTTCAACTCGATTGGTGATGGAAATTCCGGACGATGGGAAAACTTCAAGAATTACACCAATCGTTCCATCATCCTGCCAATCGAAGGTATACTTCAGACGTACCGTACTCCTCTAAACGTACTGTTATTTTATAAGACATATTCTAAAGGCAAGATACCACTCTTACGATATCTTCCGATAGGTGTCATTCACTATCATAAGCCTTTTCCTTTCCTCCATTTACTCAATTCTCTACGAGTCTTCACCATGACCTTTTGTACACCCAAGCAGACATTCGGTGTACTGGGCGAGAATTTAAGATAGGAAAGCTTCATTTATGATAAACGTATAAATCTCCTTATCACTCTGAAACGTTTACATGCTAGTTCTAATATCGTAGTCATACGCTTAGAATCCTACACACATAAGGTTTCCAGATCCGGTCGGCAACAGACCATAGATCCGAACAAATAATAGCATCGATATAGCTATCACACAAAACATTTAGCACATAAAAGCATTTTAGGCATCATTCCTAAAATAAACTAGTGCTTGTGTCAATTTAGGTGTACTACCTAACATATTTTAGACACACTTCTCACGATCATTACTTAGCATTCTAAGTTTAAGTCTAAAAATTTCCTACAATTTCCTAGTTCGCTTAAACTAATGCTCTGATACTAACTGTGACATCCCCAATTTCACGGACAAAAAAGACCGATTTGTTTATGCTTTGTTTTTAAAAATCAGAGCAATCTATTAAAGAAAACAGTTGCGGAATTTGTTCCCAAAAAAATAAAATATGATAAGAATTTATCAAAGCATTTCTTTAAAGAAATGTATTTTCATTATATAACAAAATCTCGGGATGTCATGTTCGATACAGACCAACAGCATAAACAGAACAAAGTAGACCTTACAACAGTTATTCATAACTACTGGCATATAATCCAAAATCTCTCGTTATGTCAGCCAACTTATGCTCTCGTGTCATAACCTGTAATACAAAGAAAACTGAGAGGGTCAGGCTTGGGAGCCTGGTGATCATATAGGGTTTTCAACCCACAATAATATAATTATTATATTCAATTATCAAACAATCAATCCAATTACCCACCCCAATTATCTTCATTTATTTCTTAAAGATTTACCCTAAGAACCGATTACCCTTCTCCCATTCATTCCTAAGGATTGCCCTAAGGAATTGGCACAAAGTTTAGTGCTGCCAAGGTTCTTAGATTACCTCTGGTGAACACGTAGTTCACAACAATTAATGAACATCTAGTTCAAAAACACCTAATGAACACTTAGTTCAAATATCCCTGGTGAACACATATTTCGAACAATGTGATAATAATATATATCTCTATCCTACAAAACCACTAATATTATTAACACTTATAGATCATATTTCTAAAACAATCTATCCCATCCCATCGATCCCCACATACTGACCCTATACAATGATCTTATGAGATCTACCCTAAGGAATCGATATGAACAACAAACTGGCGAGGCTGCTTCAGAAATTCCCTGGCAGCAAAGGAGGATCAATAAAGACATCAAATCAGGGGAATGGAATAAGTATCGCCACGAACCTTCATTCGTAAAAGAAAGAACCACAAGACAATTAAGTCAGGGGTAGTTATCTAGATAACAATGCCTAGGTGTGGTCCGAATATCGTGAGGTGTTTTACCCCCAGACTCTCCCTATCCAGCATCGAACTTTGCCTAGGCGTGGTCTGAATATCATGAGGTATTTCACCCCCAGACGCACCCTATCCAGCAATATAACACCAGACATACCTAGTAGTGGTCTATTACCGATACACTTTATTAGGCAGTCTACGAAGTTCCCTTAAGTACTTCCCGAAAGGAAACGCTGACACATGAAGTTCATCCGATCACTTCATAAAAGAAACGCTGACTCCAAAGCTCTTTCAACATAAATAGTATGGGGAAATACTAATAGAGTACTCCCGTACGCTCCCGTAACCGACACACAATAGTGTCAAAAAGACTTTGTACTAGATAGTACTTCTGGCACATTATAGTACTCTGGTATGCGTAGGACTCGTACCCGAGAACATAATAGTACCCTGGCACAAGCAGCACCTAAGACACAGAGCTTGGAAAAAGGACTTCATACATAAAATGTACTTTTGTATGTAGAACGTACTCCACTAATCATCAATCTCACAACACACGTACACTTAATAAGAGGCTACCCAATGTCCAAACTTAATTGAACTAAACATCCCTTCTTAAGTCTTAACCCATCACTAGGCAAACCTACAATGCTTATAATCAATTTTTGATACTATCTTCGTTTAGGCAACGCTAACTAGTGTATACTTAACACAGAGTTTTAAGTAATAATATCATATATAAACATCTTAACACATATTGAACCATAATTGATTCGCACATTGTATATCATCAAATATATCTAACACGTATTTCGGACAATAAAAAAAATACTTCACATACATTTATATTTAATACTTTAATCAATACTTGTATTAAACTCATGTCCATGAAAGGGACTATGCACATGATACCTTATCGAATGAACACATAATTCAAAAATACATATTCCGTACTCCCGGATCTAAAATTTACCTCCTTACCTAATCCATATTCCCGGATCTAAAACTAACCTCTTGATCTGATCCATACTCTCGGGTCTAAAACTAACCTCTTGATCTGATCCATACTCTCGGATCTAAAACCAACCTCCTAATCTGATCCATACACCCAGATCTAAAACAAGTTTATCTATTTATCCTTTTATCTCATGGTCCAACCCATATTTTATCACCTACCAACAACCTCATCTACCCATGTTCTACCCAAGATATTTGTAGATACAAAATACATACACAGTTTAAGTCATTAGAACTTATATAATTCATCCATTCCACACCCATCTCAAATAAGCAACAATATATTATACACATAGCAC
This sequence comes from Lactuca virosa, assembly GCF_052849685.1. Classification (NCBI taxonomy): domain Eukaryota; kingdom Viridiplantae; phylum Streptophyta; class Magnoliopsida; order Asterales; family Asteraceae; genus Lactuca; species Lactuca virosa. The sequence continues at coordinate 491,805,912 of NC_136429.1, forward strand.
GTATTTCATAGAAAATACTTAATATTTGTGTGTTAGAAGAAAGTGACTACACACTCACTCATAACATAGATATAATACATTCAACCAATACTTGTATTAAAATCGTGTTTATGAAAGGGACTATACACTCACTTGATCAGAAGATGATCGGACAACACTATGACTTGCAATGGTAGTATTCTTCGGTGAAACCGGGATATCTTCACACACCGGACTTCTCGCGGGCAGAGCTTCGGCACAGAAACTCTTTTCTTCTCGGGATCTTCGGGATTCGGGACTTGCTTTGGGTCTCGGGGTTGATATCGGGGCTTCGGGGGGTTTAAATAGGGCTTAGAGAGTGTATCGGGATTGGGAGAGAAGAGATGGATCAACCATAGTCGGCTGGCCCTTGATTTCTATTTATAGGGTAAATTTCTCGTTTAGACTTCATTGGCTAATTTTGACTCTATTTTTAATATATTGTTAGTATATCATTTTTAGTAGGCCGGGAGAGGAAAACTCCGTTCGAAATTCATAAATCCTTCATCTGAACTCCGTTTTCGTCTGTCTTTTTACCGTTGCACTACTATTAACGAGATCTTCGACTCTCGTTTAGATTGTTTCTGCTAGAAATCACTCGATCTCAAATCGAGTATTCGGGCTGCATACCGCTAAGCTGAAACTTCGGGAAATATAACTTCTTCATGCGAAGTCAGATTTGGGCGTTCTTTTTATGCACGCTCTCGGTTAAACGAACACTACGACTTTCGTTTAGATCACTAAGGCTAAAAATCGCTCCAACGTAAATTCAGTCTTTACGTCATTCAGTGTCGTGTCGGTTCTGTCCCGAAACTTCGACAGATCATAACTTCTTCGTTATAACTCGGATTTCGGCGTTCTTTATATGTACGGAATCCTTGTTACATATACTACAACTTAGTTAAGATTATTCATCCTAAATAATCTTCTATCAAAAAGTCATTTTTGACGCTTATCGTCTCTAAATTGACTAGCCCTGATCTATGGGCGTTACACTCGTTGTCACCCTCAAGTAGCAATAGCCCTGCGACATGAATCGCCTGCCGCATCTGCTCCAACGTCCTATCCCGCTCCTGGAGCTGCTCTTGAAGGTCAGCAATGATGGCAGCACTCGTTGTGCTGCATGCGATCTGCGACGGTTGGGCTCGTGACTGGCGGTTAATGGGTGGGGTCTGAAACATGAACGACAGTGTCTCGAGAGTGCGGTTATTCTGGCTTCCGCCCGCTCCTCCAGCATTCACATTCTCCTCAGCGTTCGACATTATCCTAATTTATAAAGAGTTTCTTTTTTTTAGATGCATATACAAATATTAGGGAGGGAAAGTTTATAAATAACTATCCTACAACGCTCAACACACACCCTCCCGCCTTAAGTACCTAAAAGTCCTAATTGAGCCAACCAAACTGTGAGTCTGAACACCGACATTTTATTCAGTTCACTCACAGCATGGCTCTGATACCAACTTGTAACATCATGATTTTTGCTCAAATTTTTTTTCATTTATTCTAAAATCTTTTTACGGAAAATGCAACGGAAGACTGTAAACATTGTTTATTTCAAAAACATTTCAAACCACAACGTTACGTTTAATTCAAAACGAAAATATCAAAAGTATTTAATTGTAGCGGAAGCATGAGTACCAAAAATTATATAACGTTTCCAAGTGGCATCTTTATTCTAAGGATAAACTACCCAAAAATGACCCCATCTCACCAAGTCAAGCTCCTAAGCAAATAAGGCACAAAGCAAAGAAACAGGTGTCAACAAATGCTTCGTGAGCCAATAGGAGTTTGTACACAATCAAAGGGAAAGCATACCATCCCCTAACGGGTCAATCATTCAAATTATAATCAATTAAATAAAATTCACATATCAATCAATAATCATCTTTCACATAAAATTCAGTCATTCAGTTTTGTACCATCCATTCACATATCATTCATTTTTGTAACATCAATTCTATTTCATACATAATCATATCGTAATCGTATATCATCATATCAAAGGAATGTATCATAATCATATAGGCTTAGGTAGTCTCGTAGTAACACCTAACCCCATAGGAAAAACCCGTTCGCTACTTGTGTGTCTGGCCAGCCAAATGCTTTAGGTGGTTCACGACTCCCACCCGTCACACCGACCCCAAGACTCCACTTTCACTACTCCGACTATGCAATGTACAAGTACATCGCGGTGTCGTTGTTGTGTTGGTACAAGCGGTGGCATTCGTCCGCGACCTCCCAACACCTACGTGATGTTTGTACAAGCCTCGTTCGAATGGCCAACATCACTCCAGTCTGCAAACACCGAAGTGTACGCGTACCATGTGTCGCACGGGCATCTAGAAAGACCGAACAACTCGTAAATGGATTAAGCTCTTTTCCTAGAAGGTATTTTTCAACCAACCAGGCTCGAATGTATCCGGATAGGGTTTCATGCTAAGTGCTAGGTTCTACACTTTCCCTCTATGCATAACCCCACATAATCGATCGTAAATCCAGTACAAGCACGCAATATTTATATTATCATAATCAAGATTCACAAGCATGCAATATTCGTATTATCATAGTTGCAATTAATCATATCAAGTACCAAGATAGGCATATCAACCAAATTTACTAAGCATGTAAATGTCACAGAAGGCAAAACATTGACATATCTCATACTGCACATATAGGCATACTTAACAATTAATAATATCCTAATCTGACTAATCGAGCCGTTTCCGGAAAGTAGTTTTCGACTATGTACAAGGTTTATGAAAAAGTCTATTGACTCACCTTTCGTTCGGTAGTGAAATCACTTCAAAACGTGAATTCGTAGCTCTTTTACTCAACAAATACCTAAACAAAAAGTATATATTTATTTAGTTTACGCTAAGATAAACATTATTAACACTAAATGTATATTTATTTATCTCATATTACTTTATTAGATTAATCTATTGTTGTTTATAAATTACGATCACTACTAGAAAACTAGGGCAACAGCTACGGCACAATCCGTAGCTATTCAGTAGGTATAAGGCGATACCTACGGATTTGCTACGGAAAATGCCCTGTAGCATAAATGCCCGTGGGAAATTTATAACTACGGACTAGCTACAGAATAGCTACGGCTTTTTCCGTAGGTATAGTACCTACGGAATAGGTACGAAAATACATAACTACGGATTTCCTACGGATTACCGACGGAGCCCACTTTGACTACCATTGACTTTATTACCTACAGATTTCCTACGGCTCACATTACCTACGAATTTTCCGTAGGTAATTATTTTTAATTTTTTTTAAAAAAAAGCAAATAATTATTAAAAAAAAATCCAGTTTTTTATGTTCAAATTATTGAAAAAACTCATTACATTAAACTTATAACAACCACAAAACAAATAACATTATAATAAAACTAATAAACCTAAAAAAGTATCAAATACAAATACATATTACTAATGAACATTGTCTAATAATACATTAAATGTGTCTAATAATACACATTAAAAGTGTCAACTACAAATGTTTAACTAAATGCTTACAAACATAAAATTGAGAATTATTTGGTGGATTACTTGGCAAATTATTGGGTAAGTTGAATCGATAAAAGCCGACAAGTGTTCTTCAATTTGAGTTTTGAATCAAATGCCTCCAATTGTTCCTGTTTCAACACACCATAATCAGTGATCACAAAAAAAAAATACAAATATAGCAATGTACTTTTATTTATTTGCTTATTAAAGCCATAATTGGGAACATTTTTGAAAGTACAACGCTATAAGTAAGTTGTTATAATAATCATGTATATCTTGCATTTAAGAGGCAAAATATACTGAATTTAAAGTAGTTCATGGTAATTACAGAAATCATAAAATAATAGCATGACCAAAGGCTATTGAGCAATATATTAGTGAAAACCTAACTCATAGATACATAGTAGTTACAAAAAAGTTTACTCTATCTTACCCAAATGCAAATAGAGTCCTTGGATTATGCTTTTCTTTCCAACCACTTAAGCAAATTTAGTTGCAAGTTACCCAATCGGCTATATGTGAAACAATATATATTGTACCTGTACATGGAACCCAAACAATTCCATAAGCATAAACTTGCAGGAAAAAATCAACTTAAGTAATAATAGACCATAAACATAAGTTGGATTTAAAAGCAATAATTTTATAGAATTTATGTAACCCACAATCAACATGGTGGTGTGTTGATACTTGATTCACAATAAGCATTTTATGCAACCTACAACTTGAACAACCCTAAGAACATCAAATTCCTCTCTTTTCATATCTAAAATTCGAATTTGATGCTTCTAAACATAAACTCATAGCTCAATACCTCGATTTTTTATCTCCTCTACAAAGAAAGTAAAAAGGATGTTACCAGAATCTTTTAAATCAACATCTACAGGTCTCAACTCTCAAGCCACTATTGTAGCATCTTTTCTATTTTCAACCTGTAACAGAAAAAACAGATATAAACAAAATATCCACTCCCAACAAAAGAAACAAATATAAAAAATAAATACACAATTAACTTAATAAAAATTTCAATAAATCATGTCAAAGAAACTGAATACCAAGGAGTAATTTGATTCATAGATTGATACCAAAAAGATTAGGGCTTACATTCATCAAGGAAAGCAGTAAAATAAGAATAGAGGGAGGCGACAGTTGAAGCAGATATGGTGGAGAATGGCAGTGGGACAGATACAGCGGCCAGGTCGACGGTGCTTCATGCTAAACCGGTGATAACCGACTTCTTCAATGGGTGGTGGCGTCGGCGACAAATTGAACCGACGACGGTTGCCAACAATGACGACCGTTCGTGGGAGATGTGAGGCGGGACGCCTTGCAGGGAATTAAACCCTAGAAGAAATCGAGCAAATGATTAAGCATGTACATTACATTCTTCAAATTAAAAAAAGAAAAAATCTAGGGTTTACCTTTGTAGGAGAAGAAATTGAGCAAAGAGGGGTTATGCCGGAGGAGCTCTGCTGCCGCAGAGGGAAGGAACGCTGGAAAAGGGGTGAACGAGCCGGAGAAGGGACGAGCAACGAGGGGTGGTTTTGGGTAGCGTTCACAGAAGACGAAGGGGGGAAGACAGAAGCGAGGAGTGTAGGAGTCGATCGCTAAAATGGAGGAGGAGGCGTACAAAAAGAATATGAAACCCTAAACTGAACAAGGCAAAAAAACGACGGTGGTATGACTCGAACTCGGGATTTTCCATACATAACCAACAAATCTAAAAATCGGCTGGGAATGCCACATCCATACTAACATTGTCCACTATTACTTTTAACCACTTCCACAACCGTTTATTGTTATTATTATTATTATTATTATTATTATTATTATTGTGATTTTTAAATACATGTAGATACACATACACGAGTACATACATATACACATACACATAACCATATAAATATACATACACATTTAAATACACACATACACATACATATACATTCGCACCTACATACACATATAGACATACATAAACAAACATACATACATACATACATACATACATACATATGCATTACAATGTTAAACCATGAAATGAGTAATAGATCCCGAAGGTGTACACGACTTTATGAACGATATTAATAGCTATAAGTTGGTGAAAGTTTAGATAATCATGTATGCATGTATGTGTCTATATGTATAATGGTTACACTTTCAATAACAAACTATTTTGTTATTTTTATATACATGTAGATACACATACACGAGTACATACATATACACATACACATAACTATACACAACAAACTGATGCATAAATGATGACGATGAGGATGATGATGATGATGATGATGATGATGACTATTGATAATGTGATGGTGATGGTGATGGTGGTGGTGGTGGTGGTGATGGTAACGGTGATGGTGATGGTGGTGATGATGATAGTGATGGTGATGGTGATGGTAATGGTGATGATGGTGATGGTGATGGTGGTGGTGCTGGTGATGGTGGTGATGGTGATGGTGGTAATGGTGATGGTGATGGTGATGGTGACGGTGATGGTGACGGTGATGATGATGATGGTAATGGTGATGATGGTGGTGGTGATGGTGATGGTGATGGTGATGGTGATGCTGATGGTGGTGATGGTGATGCTGGTGGTGGTGATGGTGATGGTGGTGATGGTGGTGTGATGGTGGTGGTGGTGATGGTGGTGTGATGGTGGTGGTGGTGATGGTGATGGTGGTGATGATGGTGGTGTAATGGTGATGGTGGTGATGGTGTTGATGATGATGGTGATGATGATGGTGATGGTGATGGTGATGGTGATGGTGATGGTGATAGTGATAGTGATGATTGTGATGGTGATGGTGATGGTGGTGATGGTGATGGTGATGGTGATGGTGATGGTGATGGTGGTGATGGTGGTGGTGGTTATGGTGGTGGTGATGATGGTGGTGGTGGTGATAATGATGGTGATTATGATGGTGATGATGATGGTGGTGTGATGATGGTGTTGGTGATGGTGGTGATGGTGATGGTGGTGATGATGATTGTGGTGATGATGATGGTGGTGTGATGGTGATGATGATGATGATGATGATGGTGGTGGTGGTGGTGATGATGCTGGTGGTGTGATGGTGGTGGTGGTGATGGTGGTGATGGTGATGATGGTGATGATGATGGTGGTGTGATGGTGATGGCGGTGATGGTTGTGATGATGATGGTGATGGTGATGGTGATGGTGATGGAGATGGAGATGGCGGTGATGGTGGTGATGATGGTGATGGTGATGGAGATTGTAATGGTGGTGTGATGATGGTGGTGATGGTGGTGATGTTGATGGTGGTGATGATGATGGTGGTATGATGGTGATGATGTTGATGGTGGTGGTGGTGGTGGTGATGATGATGATGGTGATGGTGATGATGATGATGGTGGTGATGATGATTATGAAGATGATGGTGGTGGTGGTGGTGGTAATGATGGTGATGGTGATGATGGTGATGATGATGATGATGATGATAATGGTGGTGGTGGTGGTGGTGGTGGTGATGATGATGATGATAGTGGTGTGGTGATGATGATGATGATGATGATGATGATGATGATGGTTGTGGTGATGATGATGGTGGTGGTGGTGATGATGATGATGATGATGATGATGGTGATGGTGATGGGGATGGTGATGGTGGTGATGGTGGTGATGGTGATGATGGTGATGATGATGTAGGTATAGGTGTTTGTGAGATTTATGTGAACGTATTCATAAGCATTATACTGTTAAACCAGTAAACGAGTAATGGATCCTGTATGTTCACACGACTTTATGAATGATATTAATAGCTATAAGTTGGTGAAAATATAGATAATCATGTATATTAGAGGTGTGAAAAAAACGGAGCGAAAAAAACGACGTTTGGTGCCCGAAAAATCGAAAATATGAAAAATCGGTAGCTAATTAGCTACAAATTAGCTACAGATTTTTCTTATTTTCGATTTTTCGGGCACCAAACGTCGTTTTTTTCGCTCTGTTTTTTTCACACCTCTATTATACATGATTATCTATATTTTCACCAATTTATAGCTATTAATATCATTTATAAGGTCGTGTGCACATACGGGATCCATTGCTAGTTTAATGGTTTAACACTATAATGCTTATGAATACGTACACATACATCTCACAAACACGTATACATACACATATACACGTATACATATACCACAACTCATTCATGTATATAAATATACATATAGAAACATAATCGATGACAAGTTGGTGAAAAGTATAGGCATTATAATGTTAAATTGTGAAACGAGTACTTGATCCTGAAGGGGTACACGACTTTATGAACGATATTAATAGCTACAAGTTGGTGAAAATAAAGATAATCATGTATAGTCGAGGTGTGAAAAAAACGAAGCGAAAAAAACGATGTTTGGTGCCCGAAAATTTAAAAATAAGAAAAATCTATAGCTAATCCGTAGCTACTTAGCTACGGATTAGCTACGGAATTCTAACGGAAAGCATACTCCGTAGGTAATTAGTATCCGTAGGTATTCCGTAGCCATTCCGTAGCTAATTAACTACGGAATAACTATGGATTTGCATTTGTAGCTATTCCATAACTATTCCGTAGCTAATTAGCTACGGAACATCTACGTACCCGCATCCGTAGTTATTCCGTAGCTATTCCGTTATTAAAGTAGGACATTTCATTCTATAGCTGATCCGTAGCGATTATGTAGCTAATTAGCTACGGAAATTTTCCGTAGCTATTTTCCGTAGGAAAACGCCATGTTTTTCAATAGTGGATTACCTCAATTTGGTTTATTATTTAATTAAACTGTATTTTAGAATCCTTCAATGTTAACTAACGATAATGAAATGCTTATATTACAAAGTCGTTGACACTAATCTGGAATCAACTGATGCTTTTAATTAACTATTCCATGTCATGCACCTTAATATATAATTTGTGATTATATTGAAACTCTTTTATAAATTATACACGTTCATTTACAAAATTCCTTATTAACACATATGCCATCAAATCATTATGTGAATCACAAGTTTATAAGCATAACTTTTAATATGTGCTAACAAATTAGATTATTTATAACACTTTAAAATTAGCATGTAATTATTATTATTTTATCTTTACTAATAAAGCTCATGATATTTACCAAAATTATAAGCCGACATTTATGTGTTGATTACTTAAACTTCATCTTGACTTAAGAGATTCAAAATTTCATGCCTTACGATCACCGGTCATGTTCTAATAATAGTATACACACACAATCTAATTAAAGACCTTCTCCAGTGAAGTTTATGAGGTACATGAAGCATTACGTGAAAGCAACACATGGCTGTTAAAGATCGCAGAATTTAAAGTTGGGTAAACATGGTATCGGAAAGTAAGTTTCAAAATCAATGGGTTACATCGATGCTTCCAAATTCGATCGACACTCGTCCCAATCTTCAACCAGTATATATATATGTTCAGGATTAAGAAAGGTAAGGGGAATTGAAGGAAATCCGCACATATCTCGTTCAGATTAGGAGCAGCAAGTTTGCAGTAATTGCCAAGAATAGGGAAGGAAAAGAAGAGCTACATCTAGTATTCTGCCAGCGAGATATATATTCACGAACAAATTGTGGATGAGCAGGAAAACATGAGGAGTTTGGGTCCAAGAACTTACCAGTCGACGTGTTGCCGTCTTTGTCCCGATCAAAGTCCAAGCGATAGTAGATTTTCAATAACCTTAGCCGTAACCAGCTCTCTCTCTCTCTCGAACCCTCTCGATCTCACTATCTTTACACAACTATCTTCCCGCTCCTCAGGTTTCCTTCTGCTTGTGTTTTCTCATGGTTAAATTATCTTTAGGGAAACGTATGTGAGAATAATTAAGGCGAAGGGTGAGCATATGGGTCGTGAGTAACGGAAACGAAAGAAACAAAAAGGTCGGCAGTTTCCCTAATCGTATGAGTGAAATTGATTAAAGATCAATTTACAATTTTGGTCCCCAATAACTTCTCCAATTTCATTAAAATCCCCACCTCTTATATTCATTTCATTTAAAGTTTCTATGATTAACTATTCACCCCCTAGACTTATATATTCACTTAACTTATTACCTTAATTAAATTTTAAAGTTAATTAAACACATTTTATACATTTTGATAATTAGTTAAATCCTATAATTAATTTAAATCTCAATTAGTTACTACGGGATTTTATCCTTTTATACCGAATGTATAACATTCTTGTCACTACCTTGCTTATAGATTCATCAATTGAATTCAAATTTACATCAATGGTCCTTGAACTTTGATATCTATTCCAATGGTAACCCTAACCATATTAAATACGACTTTCTTTTTTTGTACAATGGTTTAATTAGATTAAATATAAAATAAAAAACTCACTTTCAATCATTTTCAATTATTAATAAATTTTGGATAACCATTCAAAATATTAATTAAATCTTTTAAATCATAAATAATATCTTTTTTCATGTTATATATATTAAGCATATATTCCTACACGAAATAAACGCACAACTTATTCCTATATATAACGGAAGACTAACATCGTTAAAAGGGAGATTTTTGGGTCGTTACAGTACGTATCAGTGCACCCTGTATAGGGACTGATTTTGCAATAATTTGTTATTTTTAGCTAGAAATGAAAATACCTTGAAACGGATGTTACAACTCTCCCCCACTTGAATCAGACTTCATCCTCAAAGTCCACCTCTCCAAATAACTCTGGATAATGCTCCCTCATCTCCTCCTCTGGCTCCCAAGTCTACTGTGAGCCTTTCCAATACTGCCATTGCACCTTCACTAAACCCACCTCCTTGTTTCGCAGAGTCTTTGTCTTCCTATCAAGGATCGCCACCGGTCTCTCTATGTAGTTCAGGCGCTCATCCACCTAAATATCCTCCAATAGCACCACTACTGAGTCATCAACCAAACACTTCCGTAGCTGAGAGACATGAAAAGTGCTATAAATATGGCTGAGCTCCTCAGGTAGCTCCAAACGATATGCAACCTCTCCCACTTGTCCAATAACCATGAACAGACGAATATATTTGGGCCCAGCTTCCCCCGCTTCCTGAACCGAATGACACCTTTCCAGGTGACACCTTTAGGAGTACTCTCCAACCGACGCTTATCAACATAACTCTCATGTCGTCTCTGCATGGTCTGTAATTTCCCGTGCACCCAATGTATTAACTCAGTAGTCCGGAACACCACCTCCGTGCTACCTATAACTTGCTGACCAACCTCACCCCCAGCAAATCAAAGTCTGACACTTTCTCCCATAGACAAGGTTTTAGAACTCGTTACTCGGTACCTGTTCGGCCGACTACCGAGTAGCGAGTACTCGAGAGTACTCGGATTTGGAAATTCATGTAGAAATATTTATAGGGAAATTTTATATGTCAAAATCATAAGATAAAATCATAAGTTGATTAAAATATATAACAAAATTAGATACATGTGAATAAACAAAAACTGAAAAACATATAATGGTCTCACTTCGTGAATAATTACTGAAAATTTGAGATATATATGTAGTAATTATTGGGTTTTGAACATTCTAACACTCCTAAGGTGTACATGCAACCCTAAATACCTTGGATCTATGTTTTCTCTATTATACATGCAAATACGAACTTTCCAAGGTATTACCCTAACTAGCATACAATCATATGTAGTAGGATAACAAAACTAGATAGAATACATACCTCTTTGTTGTAGCTTGATTCCACGAAGCTTAAGAGCCTAGTGCCCCAAGTGTGACACCTCAAATGGTTCACACAACATCATGAACATCTTGGAATAACCATGAGAATAGATACATGTACTCTAGAAATCGGCTTGCCCTCTTGTGTATACACTAGTGCCAATTTCACCAACTAATGGGGTCTTTATATAGTGTGCACATTAGGGTTACACCATGTAACCCATGACTTTACCCATTCCTTATGCTCCATGTGTTTTAACCTCCATGGAGTATTCATGGCTCACCACATGGGTTAAACCCAACATAAAGAATCATGGATCATAAGCCCATATATATAAGAATGAATTATTTACACAATCAATCCCCATATATTTAATTAGTCTCTTTTGATCACTAAATTAATTCCAAATTAATTCTTGATCAATTCTAATTAAATAATATGATTTCATATTAATATATTAGAACTTATAATATATTAATATGTCACATATATCCTCTACTCACAAAAGGTCTATCCAAATGTTTCGATGCCATGCAACCTAAATGGACCATGTCGGGTCGGGTCAAGTATATACCAATTATAGTTATGGACTTAGACACTAATCCAACAGTCTCCTACTTGGATAAGTCTAATAACTATTATTGCAAGTATGACTCCAACCTGACCAACAATTGTAGCTCTTAAAAGCCGTTGTCGAACTCTGAACAAATCAATGACGCGTCCATTAGATAAGGGATCATATATTCCTCCATTCTAGATATCATATGGACCGAGACATGGATTATAATCATTCTCTCTGTCCATTTGTTGTTTCCCGATTTCGGATTTATGACGACCGACTAATTGAACAAATCAAATCAGTCCAAGCTTGGCCAAGCACTTAGGGTGTCATCACTAAATCATCGAGGGGGCCACAAATATCGCTTTTATCCCTTTAAGGGTAAAAGGAATGGATAAACTTTGACTAATATGCTTGTACTAACTACTTGTTGAATCATACACAAAGGCACGTTTTATAACATTGAGTTACCAATGCGTTTTCGTGCAATCAATGTATAACCAACTCATATCTCTAGGTTTGAAGAATATAAGATATTATCGTCTCATGATCACTCGTGATAAAATCCATGAAGTGATTCAAATGAGCGTGAGTTTAATCCAATACTCAGAACTTATGAGCACTCATGAATGTTGTAGCAACTTTTGCTATGTCCAACACCTTAGACATATACAAGCTAACTTCATGACAGTCTTGCCTTAATACCTACTTCCAACATATTATCGACTGTGGATGGTTTGAATAACTTAGTCATTCGGGAAAAATGACCTAGTTATTCTGGAAGTCAAAACATGCAAAGTGAAACACAAGAATAATACTAATCCTACATGGCCCCAACACTTTGAGAGTAAATAAAACACCTTTTATCTAAGCACCATATTGATTACTCATTATTCAATGTTTCGATTCATCAACTTAATACTTGAATTAAAACAATAGTCATGCCATGCTCCAAGCATGCACACTATGTTTGTCCAAACAATTGGTATGCCATACTCCAAGTATACACACTATATTTGTCTATGATCCTTACTTTGTGAAGCAGATCGATCGACGATATTTCAATGATGCTCATTTCACAATCCCAATCCTTATTGTAAATGTAAGAATACTAAACTCTTGCCATTTACTATAATCTGTTAGATTCTAAACATATATGCAATGATCCCCTTGTAATGACTATGCCTAAGTCACAAAGACTTGGCAACAAACATTACAAAGTATTCCAATGGAGTGATTCCATGGAAACAAAGTCTCACATTCAAAGTACATTCCTTTGAACACCCTTCTTTTCATTAAATTTTCTAACCTCACACAGATTCAAAGAATAACTTCCACCTAGGGAAACATTTCCATATTCCCATTTTGACTATCACTTGTGAACAAGAGTTGCCTCTTTTCAGAGTATGTCAATATGGTCCTTTCCAAAGTTTAACACTATACTTCCAACTGTCCATGAGCAACCAATCTTTGGTAAACTTTAGATTATCCTCGACAATTGCTTAATCATTTTAGTCATATCCACTTCTAAAACTTTTCCCTCTTAATGCCCCAGGCATTTGAAAATTTTACAATGGATGAATATTATAACACATATAATCGAACCTATACCCGAAGCATATGGGACACAGTTTACATACTATATATTTTTTTTATTTGCCATGTTCTCACAATTAGAACTATGAAGAGGGATGCCGTAATCATAATCGAGTTTTAAGAACGCAACATATATAGAATTTCCTTATGTTGAACCATTCCAACATAACATTCATATATGGACTTGGCTAAAGTTGATTAAAATCTCAATCTAAGCTTGTAGATGTCACACCCCCGAAACCAGACAGCGGAAACATCCGAGGGCTCGCGTGACTTAAATTGAATATCGTCACAATGAATATACATGAATCATAACATAAACATCACCATGCATCAATACATTACAACTGATATTGTTCACATCCAATACTTTGTTTTAAACATTACACATCCATAACATAAATTGTTTGAGAGATTTCAAAAAAAAACATAATATCCTAACATTACTTGATATTACCCTTCCGCTTACCTGTTACCTGAGAATACAAGTTATTTTAGAAAAACATCAACATATGATATGTTGGTGAATTCATAAGCAATGTTGTGATAAAAATGATTTGTGTAGTTTGTAAAAGAAAGACCCAGAAAATCCGATATTTTCTGAAAAGGTCAATAGTTTGTCAAAGTGTGAAGATCCATAAGTTGATGCATGAATGATTTCAAAACGTGTATATAAAAGGGAGTTTTGTATTATAGTTATAGAAATTACAAGCGAGTGGTGTTGATTTCCTCGAAAAATCCGATGTTTTCTGATAAAGCGAGATATACTTGTTTACGAATTGCTATACCGCCACAACGAATGATTTTTGATTACTCTTCCTTGATTACTCGGGTGGTGTTGGATTAATTACTGGTTGTGGGTCGTTATAATCATACATTGATAATGACTAGTTATAACTACAGACTACGAACGATCCTTAGAGGTGTCGCCCGTTATTACTCACTTAATCCAAACAACCTTGATTACTATTGATTATCAACCTGAATCTGTTTACTTTGATTACTCATAAGCCTAGCAAACGAGGAGGAGAGGAGTACAAGTCATGCTACTTCCATGAGTTATTTTTTTAGGCTGTTGGGTATGCGAAGGACACGTTGGCCTATTTCACATTTGATTACTTTGACCTTATTAGCAATGCTAATGGGCCACTAAGGCCCAATAGCACTTAAAAGCCATTGAGGGTCCCTTTAATATGGATTTGGGTCATAAAAGCCCCAATAACATATATTATCGTTATCCCTTGGGCCCAAAGATCATGTTAATGGATTTCAAAGGTCCAACAAGCATGATTGAAACCTTCAAGCCCAAAATTTTGGAATGTTTACTTGTCTTAGGTATTGTATAATTGTTGGAAGGTTTGATTGAACGATTTGTTATTTTCATATCGACTCGAGACCGATCGATTTGTTTATAATGATAATAGGTGTTATACGTGTATTCATCTTTCAATTTTTGTAAGTCGTAGTTTAGTATTTTTGACTCAGTATTCTAGAAATAAATTAATAGACTTAAGAATATCGGTTTGATCTTTTCAGCCCTTCTTTTAATAAAAACGACAATTTTAGTCCCTTATATAAAAAAAAGACATTTTTGACCTTAAACTCTTTTCTTGACACTTTTGAGTCATAGACTTGTTCAAATGATGTTTTTAGCTCAAAATTTATTCTTTGGCAGTTTCAGCCCTTCCAGAAAAGTGTTTTTCGGTTTAAAACCCAAACTTTTGCAACTTTTACAATTTTGGCCCAAAATCCAAAAAACCTTACATTTTTTTATCCTTTTTGGAAAAGAAAGACATTTTTAATCCTTGAAATAGTTTTGTTTAACTTTTTATCCCCTGTTTTGAAGAAATTACCGTTTCAGCCCTTTTAAATTCATGATTTTCGCAACTTTGGGCTTGTTGGGCCGAAAAGCCCAAAAATTAGCCCATTAAGCTAATATTTACATTTCAAGTCCTTTGAAGAGCATAATATTCATGAAAAATTTTCTTGTAACTTTTTTGACTCCTTTGACCCTTAAGAAATCCGTAAATGACAATTTTTGACCCAACTTTTGTTTATTTGACAATTTAAGCTCAAAAATGGGTTTTATGTTGAAATATGTTTATCACAATCTTATAAGTTAATATCCTTGACTTGTTTTGTGTAATATAACTTAGATCATGTTTGTTTTCCTTCTTATGACATAGATCTCAAGATTTCTTCCCTTTTGGTTACATATTCATCACAAAAACACATAAATCACACATACATGCATAAAATCATACATAGCATACACATACACATAGATCTACACATTTTCTTGTATTCTCCCCCATAAAACATATAAAAACTGAAAAAGAGAGGGGTATGAACTCACCTTTGCTTGTTGTTTTTGATTTAGAAGGAAGAAATGAAGAAAATTTGGTCCTAGCAAGCCTTCTTGGAAGATCTCGAACTTAGAGGTTTCTAAGATGATGATCATGAGTTTAGATGAGTTAAGGAGAGATTTTTGATAAAACAAAGAATCTAGATCATGGATCCAAGCATGAACTTACCAAAGATGATGATTTTTGTGGAATAACCTCCTTGGAATGCTTCCAATTCTCGAAAATTTGATGGAGAAAGAAGAGAGTTCTTATGTGTTTAAGAGAGATTTTTGAGAGTGTGTGTGTGTTTGAGTTGGTTTCGGCCGAGAGAAAAAGAGAGAGGAGAAAGAGTGAGAGTTGAAGGATGTGCATGGGAACATGAGATGAGTGCATGGAAGTCCAAAAGATAATAAAGAGTTGGCAAGTGGAAAGTCAACTCTCCCCCCTCATTTGTGTAGTTGGGCCGAGAAGAGGAGAAGAAGAAAAAGAAATTGGGCCTTTTTGTGCTTAAGTCCATTTTATGGCCCAATTAGGTGATTTTTGGCCCAATTGATCTTGTGAGAGGGTTCACGGCCCAAAACAAATCAATGAATGATTTTTATGGTCCATTAGGGCTAATTAGATTTGTTATGGCCCAATAGGGCCCATTAAAGATAACCTAGTTCATTTTAGGCTTATAAGGCCCAAAATATTATGGTTCATGTATATGGTTCCAATTAGGGCCCATTTAAGAGTTCTAAGCCAAAAATAATCAAATTGGAAACTTTTTGGTCCATTAGGCCCAATAAGAAAATCCTAGTCCAAAATGGACTTAAACCGGGATTTCTAGGGTTTCCAAATCTTTGTTGAGTAGTTGTAGTGCTTGTATAAGGTGTTTGATGGAAGTTTTGTTGTTATTGAATAAGCATCATACATGCTTTCACATTTTTGGTTTACAAATGTTATCATTGTTGTTGTTACAAGGTGTCAAAATTCCTAGTTGTGACATCATTCCCCCGTTAGAGGGAATTTCGTCCCGAATTTCTTTTGAAAGCTAGATTTGAGAATGCGAGAATAGGTGAGGGTACTTCTGCTTCATTTGGTCTTCACGTTCCCATGTGAATTCCGGTCCGCGTCTCGCGTTCCATCGAACTTTCACAATCGGGATGCGACTTTGCTTAGTATGCTTCACCTCTTTGTCCATGATTTCGAGTGGTTCCTCGATGAACAAGAGATTCTCGTTGATTTCGATTTCTTCTAACGGAATGACGAGAGTCTCGTCGGATAAGCACTTTTTTAAATTTGAAACGTGGAACACGGGGTGAACACTGCTGAGCTCAGCGAGTAGCTGCAGTCTATAAGCCACTGGACCGATTCGGGCAAGAATCTCGAAGGGTCCAATGTATCGAGGGTTTAGCTTTCCCCGTTTCCCAAAACAAATCACCCCTTTCCAAGGAGAGACCTTTAGTAATACTCTATCCCCGACTCTAAATTCCAAGGGCTTTCGCCGCTTATCGATGTAGCTCTTTTGTCTGTCTCGTGATGATTGCAGTCGGGCTCTGATTTGAATTATCTTCTCGGTCGTCTCGCGTATGATTTCTGTTCCCGTTAGTGCATTGTCTGATGTTTGTCCTTTTGCTAACTGAGTGTCCCCTACCTCTGCCCAACACAACGGTGATCTACATTTACGCCCATACAATGCCTCGAAAGGAGCGACTTTGATGCTCGATTGATAACTGTTGTTGTATGAGAATTCGATCAAAGGCAAGTGGGTATGCCACAACTTTCCAAAGTCTATCACACACGAACGAAGCATGTCTTCAAGGGTTTGAATGGTTCGTTCGCTTTGACCATCCGTTTGTGGGTGGTAGGCAGTGCTCATGTCAAGTTGTGTTCCCATAGCTTTCTGAAGCGATTGCCAAAAGCGTGAAGTAAAACTACTATCTCTATCTGAGATGATAGATATTGGCACTCCATGGAGTCTCACGATTTCCTTGATATAAATCCTTGTAAGGCGCTCCATTTTGTATGATTCTTTTATTGGCAGGAAATGAGCGGATTTTGTCAACCTATCGACTATTACCCATATGGTGTCCAAACCATCTGTCGACTTGGGTAGTTTGGTCACAAAGTCCACAGTAATCCTTTCCCATTTCCACTCGGGAATCACTGGTTGTTGTAATAATCCAAAGGGCTTCTGATATTCCACCTTTACTTTAGCACATGAGAGGCATTTGCTAACGTAAGTGGCAATCTCTGCCTTCATGTTAGGACACCAATAATGTTGCTTAATATCCAAGTACATTTTATCTGAACCCGGATGGATGGAGTATCGCGTCTTGTGAGCTTCGTTCATGACTACTTCTCTGAATCCCCCAAACTTAGGGACCCAAATGCGGTTAATGAAGTAATATGTTTCGTCTTCCTTCACTTCGAAGTTCTTCTCCATTCCACGCAACGCTTCGCTTGTTTTGTTTTCTGCCTTCATTGCATCGAACTGGGCTGCTCCGATTTGAGAGGTCAGGTGGGATCGAATGATGATGGAGAGAGTCTTCAAACGACGATTCGAGTATTCTTTCCGACTCAAGGCATCATCTACCATGTTTTCCTTGCCTGGGTGGTACTTGATTTCACACTCATAGTCGTTCAGCAGTTCAACCCATCTTCGTTGCCTCATGTTTAACTCCTTTTGGTTCAAGATCTGCTGGAGACTCTTGTGGTCGGTGAAGATGGTGCACTTGGTACCGTAAAGGTAGTGCCTCCAAATCTTCAGGGCGAAGACCACTGCTCCCAGTTCCAGATCATGTGTGGTGTAATTCACCTCATGTGTCTTCAGTTGCCGGGACACGTAAGCTATCACCTTTCCACGCTGCATGAGTACACATCCTAAACCTTGATTCGAGGCATCACAGTAGACTACAAAGTCTTCTGTTCCTTCCGGCAGTGATAGTACCGGTGCACTGCAGAGTGCTTGCTTCAGAGTTCGGAATGCAGCTTCTTGTTTATCCGTCCATTCAAAAGGTACGCCCTTTTGTGTAGGCGAGGTAAGTGGCTTGGCTGTTTTGGAGAAGTTCTGAATGAATCCCCTGTAGTAGCCTGCGAGGCCTAAAAATTGTCGAATTCATGTGGGTGTCGTTGGGATCGCCCATCCTTCAACGGCTTTGACCTTGGAAGGATCCACATGTATCCCTTCCTGACTAACGACATGACCCAAAAAGTTCACACTGCTAAGCCAGAACTCACACTTAGAGAGTTTTGCGTATAACTTTTCGGTTCGCAGGGTTTCCAGGATTTGTCGAAGATGTCGGCCATGTTCTTCTTCGCTTCAGGAATAGACGAGGATATCGTCGATGAATACGATGACAAAGTTGTCAAGGAATGATCGGCAGATTCGATTCATTAAGTCCATGAATGCGGCAGGGGCATTCATTAGACCGAAGGGCATTACGACAAATTCATAATGTCCATAACGAGTTCGGAAAGCGGTTTTAGGAATATCCTCATCCCGGACCTTGAGTTGGTGGTATCCAGATTGCAGATCTATCTTAGAGAAATAACTAGCTCCTTGGAGTTGGTCAAATAGATCGTCAATTCTTGGAAGTGGATAACGGTTTTTGATAGTGAGCTTGTTAAGTTCCCTATAGTCAATACACATCCTAAAGGTACCGTCTTTCTTCTTAACAAAGAGAACCGGAGCTCCCCAAGGTGAGAAGTTGGGTCGGATGAATCCCTTGTCCAAAAGCTCGTTGAGTTGACTGGACAACTCTTGCATCTCCGCATGAGCCAATCTGTAGGGCGATTTGGCGATGGGAGTAGCTCCTGGCACTAGATTAATTCAGAACTCGATTTGTCTTTCTGGGGGTATCCCTGGAAGATCCTCCGGAAAGACATCCGGGAAATCGCAAGCCACAGGGATGTTTCGAATATTGATCTTTTCATTGGACTTCTCCACTATATTAGCTAGAAAAGCTAAGTCCTTCTTTCGTAGATACTTTTGTGCCTTAATTCACGAGATAAGACGAAGGTTCGTGCTGAGTTTGTCTCCGTATATAGTTTGGGTTTCGTGATTTGGGAGGCGAAGGCGAACGGCCTTCTGGTCACACATAATTTCAGGATGGTAGGGGCTTAACCAATCCATGCCGATAATCACACCAAAACTCCTAATGGAAACAGGCATTAAGTTTATTTGAAAGACGTGATGATTTAAGGTCAGGGTACATCCGTTGTAGATTTCCCCAGTGGATTCTGTTTTCCCATTGGCCATTTCCACCGTAAAGGTTTCCTTAAGCTTCTAGGGTTGTTGTTTTAATAAGTGTTTGAATTTATTACTCACAAAACTTCGTTCTGCCCCGGTATCAAATAGGATGCATGCATAAGTGTGGTTTAGGAGAAACGTAACGGTAACAACAGTGGGATCCTGCACCGCTTCTCCCTGACCCATAGCTAGCACTCTTCCTGTTCCTCCATTCCCAGGGTTGTTGATGTTGGGGCAGTTTAGACGGATATGCCCAGTCTTTCCACATCCATAGCAGGTGGGGCTTGATCCTGTGTTATTGCCGCTATTGTTGGTGTTGTTGTTGTTGTTGTTGTTGCGGTTGTTGTTGTTTCCTTGCTGTTGGCTCTGGGGAGGATAGGTCCTGCAATACCTTGTCGTGTGACCCTTCTGATTGCAACTGGTACAATGCATCTCTCTGCATTCGACATTATGATGAAGACTGCACTTGTTGCACTTTGGGAGATTCCCAAAATATTGCTTAGGGGTACTTGGATTAGCTGAGGCTGGAGCATGTAGTGTGGAGGGAACTTGGGTGGTTGCAGCATTGACTGTCACTGTTTGTTGCTTCTTTGTCGACTCTGAGCCTTGTCGCCCCTTTCTCTTGTTGTTCTTTCCCTTCTTGTTGTCACTCTCCTTCTTGCCTTCAATTTCCGCTGGCTTATCACCCTTTTTGTTGTTGTGGTCGTATAGTTTCTTGGCCAATCCCTTGGCACTGTCGAACGTTTCAGGATTTGCAGCTATTATATTTCCTTGAATAGGGGAGGTTAATCCCCAGATGAATCATTCGATTTTCTTTCTTTCTGAAGTGATCATGCCTGGGCACAACAGTGACAGCTCGCTAAACCTTGATATATATATGCATCTATGTCGGAATTTCGGACAGTGAGATTCCACAACTCTTGCTCCATTTTCTGAATTTCGCCTCGTGGGTAGTACTCAGCCATCAACATTTCTTTCAATTCCGTCCAAGGCATAACGTTGGCTACAGGGAGAGTCATGGCCTCTACATGTCCATTCCACCAAGTGAGAGCTTGGTCAACGAATGTGCATGCGGCGAACTTCACTTTCACCTCCTCGGGGCATTCACATATCTCAAATACCGATTCCACTTTTTCCATCCATCTTTTTAGGGTTATCATTCCACCCGTGCCATTAAAGGTTCGTGGCTTGGCGTTGGTGAAGTCCTTGTAAGAGCATGTCTTGGTAGGTCCTTGATTTGTTCCATTGTTCGAACTCACAGCCCCTTGTCCATTGACTCCACCATTGTTCCCTTGATGGATTTGCGCCATGGCTGCAGTAACCGCAGCAGATACAGCTGCTTGGAATGCAGCTGAGTTGACTTCAGGTGGGGTTGGTCCAGGGTTTCCACGGGTTGGTCGTTGGGGCATCTTTCTGTCATGGAACGGAAAGATGTTGAGTGCCTATGATTTTTGTGAGATTGTGGTCCTATGAACTTGGTGTATTGCATGAACTTAAGTAGTTTCACATGTTAACATACAATCATGGATACATAACACATAACAGATAATAACATCACAATAGAACACATAAAATTTTCCATTAATATTATCCTCATTTTGATACATGAAAATTTGCTCTAAAGAGCATACATAAGTGGCGCAAGTTCGGCAGCGTAACGGCTCTATGAGTAGTGTAATCACTTAAACATAGAGTCGATGGTACATAGCATAGATCATATAAGCATAATACTAACGATAGGTAGGACTAGTCCTAGTCATGGCGGGATGTGCCACAGGGTGGTGCTGAAGAAGTGGACGCTCCCTGTAGGCGAGCCACCTGTTGTTCCGCGTCACAGAGGCGAGTCTCCCACCTCACCTGTCTCATGTGGAATTCTTGGATAACCTCTCGCGTCTCCTGCTCTGCACGCTCGACTCTAGTCCGCATCTGGTGCATCTGATCAGCGGTGCTCTGTGCTATGTCACCAGTGTTCCGTAGTCGTCTGACCATGACCGGAAGCACGCGATCAGCTGGTCCTCCCTCCCTCAAGTCGTAGAACTCACGTGACATGCCAAATGGAGGTCGCTGTCCCTACTGTCTGCTCCACCGCCAAAGATCGATACTGTAACGCCCCGTTTTCATTTATAAATAAATAAATAAAGATAAGTATTTATGTCAAAAATGTTTATAAAAGTATCATAAGTTATATATAAATATATAGTAGTAAATTTGATGTTACAAATAATAAAAAATGTGTATAAAAGATTTAATGGTTATATGGTTTAAAAAGTTATAATTACATTTAAATATGAAAGTAAAAATATATTTATTTTTAGCTAAAGTGATCTAAATGAAAGTTGTAGTACTCGGAAATACCTACGCATTAAAAAAAAATACGTCGAAAACGGAGCTCGTATGAAGAAGTTATGAATTTTTGAAGTTTGAACAAAAATCTCGAAATGAAATCCGGCAGCCGACCACCGGCCGGAAAAGTGGCGAGTGGCGGCGCGTGGCGGCGAGTGGCGGCGAGTGGCTGGTGCCATTGGAAATCTGACTCGATTTCCTTCAAGATGGAGTCGGGTCCAATAGTTCTAGGTGCGGTATTGAGTGCCAGAATTAGGCCAAAAGTAAAAGAAATCATAAAAAAATAATAATAATAATGGAGAAATTAGGTCATGAATAAAATAATCAACATTTTTACCTATAAATAGAGAGGTAATTTTCCTTCATTTGGGAAAGAACAACAAGTGTAAATTATAGTCTTGATAATCGAGAAGATAAATCACGAGAGGCTGTTAAGTGAATAAACTCGAGAAAACAAACGTTCGTGTTGCTGTTCTGCGACTAAGGTGAGTTTTACTATTCTATATGTGATACTCATGTATGTAGTTATTATAAAACAAGTTCATGTGAAGATATTATGATAAATAATATTTACCATTATTTACCATTATTTACTATTGACGGTAATTATGTGTAAACATGTTATATGTGTAATTTTTACTGTTGACGGTAAAAATGTTATGCTATATATTATATACTAGTAAATGTTATTACTATGATTATTATATGACATACATGATTAACTACTGTAGTTAAACAGTAGATGTTTCAGGATTACTGTAGTAAAACAGTAAATATTTCAGAATTACTGTAGTAAAACAGTAAATATTTTTATAATGATTATATGCATGTGGTAAAATGTATAGATTGTGAACTCACTAAGCGTTGGCTTATCAGATACTATTAACATTTTTACAGGACCCTCTGGGGTAAACAAGGGGAAGAATCCAGCTTGACTATCGTGGCAACCGCATTACTCTTGAAAATTATGGATAAAAGTCTTCCGCTGTTTATTTCAATAAATCATGTTTTATGTAATAAAGTTTAAACCTGGATTTATTTGTGTTTATTTAAAACTCTTTAAATGTCATTATATTATAAATGAAGTTTTATTAATATTCAAATGGGGACCAAATCAGATATTTTATTACTGTAGTAAATATTTATTTACCGCAGGAAAAAAGAAAAAAAAAAAAAAAAAAAAAAAAAAAAAAAAAAAAAAAAGGTGTTACAAGTTGGTATCAGAGCTTTAGTTTAAGGGATTCAAATATACATCAGTGTGTGTTTGAACTTAAACCGAAGCTCAAAATTTTCAAGAAAAATAAAATTTTGGAAAAAGTGTCAAAATTTTAAAAGAGTAAAGTAATGCGGAACGAGCAGTCAGCCGGTATTCTTCAAAAGGTATAATATAATATATTTTTATAATATATTACATACAAGAAATTTTGATATATATGATATATATGTATATATTTCACATGCTAGAATTGAATAGGATATAGATAAATATCCGTATGATTATGTGTTTACTTAAAATTAGCAAAGAGTAAAGTAAATGCTTTAAAACTATGCATAATTAGAATTACATAGACTTAGAATTTTGACTAAAGCCTTACTGCATGTTCTTGTTTGATTGTTGCTTTAGGGTAAAAAGTTAATTATTTGAATGACTATTTGATTCAGCATTATGTATAGTTATGTATTTATAATACTCTTTGATAATATTAATTGGTTAAAAAGAGTATAATCAGTAAACTCTGTAGACATTATATGTATGTCTACAATATGTGAAATAGAAAATGCGTGTTAAACTAAAATCTGCAATTTGGAAGACTTTGTGATATACCAAAAACAATTATGTATATGTGTGGACGTTAGTATGGGCCCGTACTAACGAAAGCACATGATACATAATTGGGACGGGAGGACCACAAGGAAAACCAGAAAACAGATGGAAGTTTCTTTAGAATAAGGCATAGGATTAATTACTTATATATATATATATATATATATATATATATATATATATATATATATATATATAAAATTTATTATATTATGGTTATAAGAAAGATGGTGGTTACAAGAAATGGAAGTGGAAATGGAAATGGAAGTGGAAATGGAAATGAAGATCAACATGAAGATGTCAATGTTAGGGAGCTAGTTGCGTCTGAAATAAGAGTAGCAATTCAAGAATTTCTCCCAGAGTTATTCGAGCAAGTAAAGACTAATTTGTTAAAAATCATTGATAATAAGATGGCAGCATCTGGTCAACTTAAGAAATGCAAGTATCAGGATTTTGCAGCTACCAAACCACCATTGTTCCATGGAAAGAAGGACCCTCTGGTCAGCATGCACTGGATATCAGAGATAGAGAATGCTTTTCGTACTTGTTTTTGTCAGCCAGAAGCAAAAGTTCGATTTGCAGCAAACCAATTACGAGGAACGGCGAATGATTGGTGGGAGTTAACCATGAAGAAGCTTAAGGAAGCTGAAATAGAGAACATGACTTGGGCAGAATTCAAAATACTCTTTCAAGATGAGTATATTACAGTGGTAGAAATAGATAGAATAACTGAAGAGTTTCTATCTATGGAGCAAACAACGGAATCGGTCAATGAAATCACCGATAAATTTCTGGAAAAATCAATCTTTTGTCAAGAATTTGTGGCCACGAAAAAGATGAAGATGAATCGTTATGTTAAGATACTCAAGCCCAGGATCAGAGAGGTTGTTGTAACCTCTAACTGCAAGACATTCAAAGACATGACAGAAATAGCAAGACTCAAGGAGCTGGATATGGAGACTCATGACAAGAAGAGAAAGCAGGTACACGTTCAAGAACCAAACAAGAAGTTCAAACAAACCAATAACCAAACTGAAGGCAAGAAGAACCATCCCAAGTGTGATAAATGTGGGAAGAATCATCCAGGAGAATGTCGTATGGGAATGGGAGTATGTTTCAAATGTGGAAAAAGTGGGCACATGAGTAGGGATTGTCCAGAAAAGTTGAAAATATGCTACAATTGCAATCAGTATGGGCATATTAAGCCAAATTGTCCTTTGTTGGCTCAAGGTACGGTTCAAACTCCAGCTCCATCTACTCTGAGGATCACTGATGGGAGAACAGGAACAAGAAATGAAGCCCCAAGAGTTCAAGGTAGAGCTTTCCAGCTCACCGTTGAGCAAGCACAAGATGAACCAAACGTAGTTGCAGGTACCTTCCTCATTAATTCAAAACCAGCACTAGTTCTGTTTGATACTGGAGGAAGTCGCTCTTTTGTGTCTTTATCATATAGCAAGAATATAATTGTTAAACTAGAAAAGTTAGATAGAGAATTAGAAGTAGAGATAGCCGATGATAAGACGATAACAGCACATCATGTATATAAAGGTTGTGTATTAGTAATATCCGATGTGAAGTTCAAGATCAACCTCATTCCAATTCCGATGAAAGAAATCAACATCGTTATAGGGATGGACTGGTTAGAAAAGCATCATGCCTTGATCGAATGTAGAAGACATCGAGTCCGAGTTCAAACCCCAAGTAGGGGAGAACTAATCATTCAAGGGGAAGGAAGAAGGAACATGAAATCCATCTGTTCAGCAGCAAGAGTACGGAAGTACATACAGCATGGATGTACTGGATATTTGGTTTATACACTAGATGGTAAACCAGAAAAGAAGACAGTAATTTCCAATGTGCCAGTAGTTCAAGAATATACCGACGTGTTTCGTGAAGATTTACCCGGTATTCCTCCAAAAAGACAAGTAGAGTTTGGGATCGACCTTACTCCCGGAGCAGCACCAATAGCCAAGACACCATATAGACTTGCACCCCCTGAGATGCAAGAACTGTCTGCTCAACTGCAGGAATTGATAAAGAAGGAGTTCATACGTCCAAGTAGTTCTCCATGGGGCGCACCAATACTGTTTGTCAAGAAGAAAGACGAACCATTCAGACACTCGAAGACATGCTGAGAGCTTGTGTGATTGACTTTGGAGGTAGTTGGGATACTTATCTTCCATTAGCAGAATTCTCATATAACAACAGTTATCATGCAAGCATTGGCATGCCTCCTTATGAAATGTTATATGGAAGAAAGTGTAGGACACCTATTTGTTGGGGTGAAGTGGGACAAAGAGTACTCGGTAGTACTGAGATAGTTCAAAAGACAACAGAGAATATTCAGATGGTCAGGGAAAGACTGAAGACAGCTCAAATCCGCCAAAGGAGTTATGCAGATAAGAGACGATCCGACTTAGAATTTCAAGTTGGAGATTTTGTATTACTAAAAGTGTCACCATGGAAGGGAATCATCCGATTCAGGAAAAGAGGAAAATTGGGACCTAGATTCATTGGTCCATATAAAGTTATTGCACGAGTTGGGAAGGTAGCATATCGCTTAGAGCTACCAGAAAAATTAAATCAGATACACAACACATTTCATGTGTCGCAATTAAGAAAGTGTATGGCAGAAGAAACCTATATTGTGCCACTTGACGATATTCAGGTAGATAACAGACTTAACTACATTGAAAAGCCTGTTGCCATTATAGATCGAAAAATAAAGACATTACGCAACAAGGAAATAGTAATTGTTAAAGTACAATGGCAGCACCGACGTGGAACAGAATGGACTTGGGAACCAGAAGATGAAATGAAAAAGAATTATCCCGAGTTCTTTTTATAAGGATTTCGAGGACGAAATCATTCCAAGTAGGGGAGAATTGTAACGCCCCGTTTTCATTTATAAATAAATAAATAAAGATAAGTATTTATGTTAAAAATGTTTATAAAATTATCATAAGTTATATATAAATATATAGTAGTAAATTTGGTGTTACAAATAATCAAAAATGTGTATAAAAGATTTAATGGTTATATGGTTTAAAAAGTTATAATTACATTTAAATATGAAAGTAAAAATATATTTATTTTTAGCTAAAGTGATCTAAATGAAAGTTGTAGTACTCGGAAATACCTACGCATGAAAAAAAAATACGTCGAAAACGGAGCTCGTATAAAGAAGTTATGAATTTTTGAAGTTTGAACAAAAATCTCGAAATGAAATCCGGCAGCCGACCACCGGCCGGAAAAGTGGCGAGTGGCGGCGCGTGGCGGCGAGTGGCGGCTAGTGGCTGGTGCCATTGGAAAGCTGACTCGATTTCCTTCAAGATGGAGTCGGGTCCACTAGTTCTAGGTGCGGTATTGAGTGCCAGAATTAGGCCAAAAGTAAAAGAAATCATAAAAAAAAATAATAATAATGGAGAAATTAGGTCATGAATAAAATAATCAACATTTTTACCTATAAATAGAGAGGTAATTTTCCTTCATTTGGGAAAGAACAACAAGTGTAAATTATAGTCTTGATAATCGAGAAGATAAATCACGAGAGGCTGTTAAGTGAATAAACTCGAGAAAACAAACGTTCGTGTTGCTGTTCTGCGACTAAGGTGAGTTTTACTATTCTATATGTGATACTCATGTATGTAGTTATTATAAAACAAGTTCATGTGAAGATATTATGATAAATAATATTTACCATTATTTACCATTATTTACTATTGACGGTAATTATGTGTAAACATGTTATATGTGTAATTTTTACTGTTGACGGTAAAAATGTTATGCTATATATTATATACTAGTAAATGTTATTACTATGATTATTATATGACATACATGATTAACTACTGTAGTTAAACAGTAGATGTTTCAGGATTACTGTAGTAAAACAGTAAATATTTCAGAATTACTGTAGTAAAACAGTAAATATTTTTATAATGATTATATGCATGTGGTAAAATGTATAGATTGTGAACTCACTAAGCGTTGGCTTATCAGATACTATTAACATTTTTACAGGACCCTCTGGGGTAAACAAGGGGAAGAATCCAGCTTGACTATCGTGGCAACCGCATTACTCTTGAAAATTATGGATAAAAGTCTTCCGCTGTTTATTTCAATAAATCATGTTTTATGTAATAAAGTTTAAACCTGGATTTATTTGTGTTTATTTAAAACTCTTTAAATGTCATTATATTATAAATGAAGTTTTATTAATATTCAAATGGGGACCAAATCAGATATTTTATTACTGTAGTAAATATTTATTTACCGCAGGAAAAAAGAAAAAAAAAAAAAAAAAAAAAAAAAGGGTGTTACAGAGACCTCAGGGAGGTGTAGGGCCAGTCGGACCCATCCGGTGGGCGGGCACCCTAGTCGGGTAAGGGGGGTTGATGACTTCGGACTCCGTGTCCGAATCACCATCATCGCTAGGTTCCTCCTCGAAGTCCTCTCCGGCTTCCTCTTCTAGGACCTCCACGGGCTCGGCAGGTCCGCCTCCGACTTCCGCCTCAGGTTCCTCTTCAGACCCTTCCTCGGAGTCTTCTTCAGGTTCCTCCTCCAGCTATCCGTTATTTCCCTGATTAGGGAAATACGGATCTCCGGGGTGATGGAAGTCGGCCATACTGTCTGTGAGAGTGTATAAATGTACTAATGTTATTCCTAAGACGTCTTAGTTATTATGTAATTTGAGTTAATGTTCTTTTCTTGGTATTAAGGGTATGTTTTCAAGTTCAGCGACCATCGAGGTTTTCCCGGAGCATGTGATAGTTGTACTTCGGAGAAAATGTAGTTGATCAGGCTACATTCACTCCTTACTACAACCATGAACAGTCCCGACTTAACCGAGATGTCAGTGTTATTTTATTTGATTTGCTATTATGTTCTCTTTCCTACATCACACAAGTAAAGATATTTTATCGTTGTGTTTTATTCGTTTTGTTCAGAGTTGTTTTAGTCCCTCTTTAGTTTATAGTTGCATATCAATGTGTGGTTAGATATGTCAGTTCACTATAAACAGTGCTCTGATACTAACCTGTCACACCCCCGAAACCAGACGGCGGAAACGTCTGAGGGCTCGCGTGACTTAAATTGAATATCGTCACAATGAATATACATGAATCATAACATAAACATCACCATGCATCAATACATTACAACTGATATTGTTCACATCCAGTACATTGTTTTAAACATTACACATCCATAACATAAATTGCTTGAGAGTTTTCAAAAAATAAACATAATATCCTAACATTACTTGATATTACCCTTCCGCTTACCTGTTACATGAGAATACAAGTTATTTTGGAAAAACGTCAACATATGATATGTTGGTGAATTCATAAGCAATGTTGTGATAAGAATGATTTGTGTAGTTTTTAAAAGAAAGACCCAGAAAATCCGATATTTTCTGGAAAGGGAAATAGTTTGTCAAAGTGTGAAGATCCATAAGTTGATGCATGAATGATTTCAAAACGTGTATATAAAAGGGAGTTTTGTATTATAGTTATAGAAATTACAAGCGAGTGGTGTTGATTTCCTCGAAAAACCTGATGTTTTCCGATAACGCGAGATATACTTGTTTACGAATTGCTATACCGCCACAACTAATGATTTTTGATTACTCTTCCTTGATTACTCGGGTGGTGTTGGATTAATTACTGGTTGTGAGTCATTATAATCATGCATTGATAATGACTAGTTATAACTACAGACTACGAACGATCCTTAGAGGTGTCACCCGTTATTACTCACTTAATCCAAACAACCTTGATTACTATTGATTATCAACCTGAATCTGTTTACTTTGATTACTCATAAGCCTAGCAAACGAGGAGGAGAGGAGTACAAGTCCTGCTACTTCAGTGAGTTATTTTTTTAGGTTGTTGGGTATGCGAAGGACACGTTGGCCTATTTCACATTTGATTACTTTGACCTTACTAGCAATGCTAATGGGCCACTAAGGCCCAATAGCACTTAAAAGCCATTGAGGGTCCCTTTAATATTGATTTGGGTCATAGAAGGCCCAATAACATATATTATCGTTATCCCTTGGGCCCAAAGATCATGTTAATGGATTTCAAAGGTCCAACAAGCATGATTGAAACCTTCAAGCCCAAAGTTTTGGAATGTTTACTTGTCTTAGGTATTGTATAATTATTGGAAGGTTTGATTGAACGATTTGTTATTTTCGTATCGACTCGAGACCGATCGATTTGTTTATAATGATAATTAGTGTTATACGTGTATTCATCTTTCAATTTTTGTAAGTCGTAGTTTAGTATTTTTGACTCAATATTCTAGAAATAAATTAATAGACTTAAGAATATTGGTTTGATCTTTTCAGCCCTTCTTTTAATAAAAACGACAATTTTAGTCCCTTATATAAAAAAAGACATTTCTGACCTTAAACTCTTTTCTTGACACTTTTGAGTCATAGACTTGTTCAAATGATGTTTTTAGCTCAAAATTTATTCTTTGGCAGTTTCAGCCATTCCAGAAAAGTGTTTTTCGGTTTAAAACCCAAACTTTTGCAGCTTTTACAACTTTGGCCCAAAATCCAAAAAACCTTACATTTTTTATCCTTTTTGGAAAAGAAAGACATTTTTAATCCTTGAAATAGTTTTGTTTAACTTTTTATCCCCTGTTTTGAAGAAATTACCATTTCATCCCTTTTAAATTTCTGATTTTGCAAGTTTGGGCTTGTTGGGCCGAAAAGCCCACAAATTACCCCATTAAGCTAATATTTACATTTCAAGTCCTTTGAAGAGCATAATATTCATGAAAACATTTGTTGTAACTATTTTGACTCCTTTTAACCTTATGAAATCCGTAAATGACAATTTTTGACCCAACTTTTGTTTATTTGACAATTTAAGCCCAAAAATGGGTTTTATTTCGAAATATGTTTATCACAATCTTATAAGTTAATATCCTTGACTTGTTTAGTGTAATATAACTTAGATCATGTTTGTTTTCCTTCTTATGACATAGATCTCGAGATTTCTTCCCTTTTGGTTACATATTCATCACAAAAACACATAAAATCACACATACATGCATAAAATTATACATAGCATACACATACACATAGATCTACACATTTTCTTGTATTCTCCCCCATAAAACATATAAAAACTGAAAAAGAGAGGGGTATGAACTCACCTTTTCTTGTTGTTTTTGATTTAGAATGAAGAAATGAAGAAAATTTGGTCCTAGCAAGCCTTCTTGGAAGATCTTGAACTTAGAGGTTTCTAAGATGGTGATCATGAGTTTAGATGAGTTATGGAGAGATTTTTGATAAAACAAAGAATCTAGATCATGGATCCAAGCATGAACTTACCTAAGATGATGATTTTTCTGGAATAACCTCCTTGGAATGCTTCCAATTCTCGAAAATTTGATGGAGAAAGAAGAGAGTTCTTATGTGTTTGAGAGAGATTTTTTAGAGTGTGTGTGTGTGTTTGAGTTGGTTTCGGCCGAGAGAAAAAGAGAGAAGAGAAAGAGTGAGAGTTGAAGGATGTGCATGGGAACATGAGATGAGTGCATGGAAGTCCAAAAGATAATAAAGAGGTGGCAAGTGGAAAGTCAACTCTCCCCCCTCATTTGTGTAGTTGGGCCGAGAAGAGGAGAAGAAGAAAAAGAAATTGGGCCTTTTTGTGCTTAAGTCCATTTTATGGCCCAATTAGGTGATTTTTGGCCCAATTTGTCTTGTGAGAGGGTTCACGGCCCAAAACAAATCAAGGAATGATTTTTATGGTCCATTAGGGATAATTAGATTTGTTATGGCCCAATAGGGCCCATTAAAGATAACCTAGTTCATTTTAGGCTTATAAGGCCCAAAATATTAAGTTTCATGTATATGGGTCCGATTAGGGCCCATTTAAGAGTTCCAAGCCCAAAATAATCAAATTGGAAAATTTTAGGTCCATTAGGCCCAATAAGAAAATCCTAGTCCAAAATGGACTTAAACCGAGATTTCTTGGGTTTCCAAATCTTTGTTGATTAGTTGTAGTGCTTTTATAAGGTGTTTGATGGAAGTTTTGTTGTTATTGAATAAGCATCATACATGCTTTCACATTTTTGGTTTACAAATGTTATCATTGTTGTTGTTCAAGGTGTCAAAATTCCTAGTTGTGACATCATCCCCCCGTTAGAGGAAATTTCGTCCCGAAATTCTTTTGAAAGCTAGATTTGAGAATGCGAGAATAGGCGAGGGTACTTCTGCTTCATTTGGTCTTCACGTTCCCATGTGAATTTTGGTCCGCGTCTCGCGTTCCATCGAACTTTCACAATCGGGATGCGACTTTGCTTAGTACACTTCACCTCTTTGTCCATGATTTCGACTAGTTCCTCGATGAACAAGAGATTCTCGTTGATTTCAATTTCTTCTAACGGAATGACGAGAGTCTCGTCGGATAAGCACTTTTTCAAATTTGAAACGTGGAACACGGGGTGAACACTGCTGAGCTCAGCAGGTAGCTGCAGTCTATAAGCCACAGGACCAATTCGGGCAAGAATCTCGAAGGGTCCAATGTATCGAGGGTTTAGCTTTCCCCGTTTCCCAAAACGAATCACCCTTTTCCAAGGAGAGACCTTTAGTAATACTCTATCCCCGACTCTAAATTCCAATTGCTTTCGCCGCTTATCGGCGTAGCTCTTTTGTATGTCTTGTGATGATTGCAGTCGGGCTCTGATTTGAATACTTTATTGACTTTCTTACCAAAGTTCAGATTTCTGATACTAGATTGCTTTAATAATACTTTATCAAATCCATACACATTTCCTTAGATAGCTCACATGTGTGTCTAAACAATTATGAAGAGGGATGTCGTAATCATAATGTTTAGAGCTTTTGCCATTCTCACAAGTCCATGTTAGTGTGCCGGTTAACCACACGCGCTCCACTAATGACTTTGAGAATGCAAATATCACAATTGCTATTCTACTTAAAATCTACATAGTTAAAGCATTTCCTCACCATCATTTTCATGAATCGGAGAGAAACCTTATGACACTTAGATTTTTATGGTGCATGTGTTCCTATCCATGTGAATTTGTCATAACCATAATCACAAGACAAGATTAGTGACAAATCCAAACTCATATGGACTGAATTTGCCCAACCTCAAGTTGTGTGCTAGTGATTAACAAAACTCTTGATTAGTTCTTGAAACTATCTTAAGATCTTTTAAGACTCCCACTGACCTCTTGACATATAAGATTCTCTTTGTCAAGAACCATTTCTTGACAAAACAAATATTCAAGAGTTAGTGCGAATTCTTATCAAGATAAACACTTCACACAATTGGTCTTAGTTGGTCTTTGTCTTATCCAAGAAATCACATCTTACCAATTTCAAATGTACAAGAGTAGAAAACATTTTACTCTACATTTGACAAGTGTTTTTAAACCGTTCTTAAGATTATGCCACTCAAAGCTCAATCTTGGAGTATGACTCTAAGATTCGATTTTGGAACGAAGTATGATTGATCTTTTGATTTAACCATTTCAACAATTCACGATTCCTCTCCTTAGCCAAACAAATGCACTAAGGTGTCCTTAGAGGATTAATTGTGATATGGTTTCATAATCACTAAGATAATCATAAAACATGATACTAAACTACTCTCCTATCTTTTCAGATTGGAGAAACTTTTATCTTTCTGCCTAATTTGATTCCTCTTATTCGTTCTGCCAATCATTGAAACTTTTTCAATGCTCAGAATTATACTTAAACTTGTAAGCATAACCATACTTACTAAACTTTAGTAAATCATGATGAATACTCTTATCGTTCTTTGTGGTGGACCTGACCAGTGTACAACCTAGTGTACCCAATCCTTTAGTCCTTCACTCGACTCACACATACATGCGAACAAGGACTTAGTCTTAATTTCCCAAAAATGAAAATTCTAATTCATCATACAATACAACTTGCATGATTCCAAGTTTCTATCCAACTGAAACTTGGGTGATGAAAATCTTTCCTTATTTGGTAAATTATGACACTACCACAAATGAAAGAATCAAATCTATTTTCCAATATTGCTTATCAATGGAAACATATAAACAACAATTTTTTTCACAAATGTCATTGTAAGGATACGTAAAATAAATAAAATCAAAACTTTCTTTTATTTTTAAAATTGCGGAAAAAAACTTATCCATACAATGGAAATACATATGAAAAATATGTTGTTATCTATTCCTAAGCAATATATCATAACTCTCAAGCAGCAGCTCAAAATTCTAATCATCGAACCATGCGATCGAAATCCATCTTCGCGACCAGAATCAGCATGCTCTTTCTTCAAGCTTCCTTTGAGTCTTCAAAACATCAAAATGTAATTACATTACATCATGCATTAATAATCTTCCAAATAGGAATTTAATAGAGTTATATAATGGATTTTACCTGAAGCAAAGTCAAACTTTTTGACTTTTACCATCCTTATGAACTTTCAGGTAAATTCAGCAGCTTCGCAACCAATGCCCCTTCTTTTGGCAAAAGAAACATATGGACTCTTTGGAAATGGTACACTTGATTGTCTCAGACTTAGCCTTTCTCTTTACCATTGGTCAAATGACTTGACCATGGCCAATCCCTTTCTATTGGGAAGAGAAATCTTTTCTGGACTTCCAATATCACCATTGTCAATGTCCAAATAACTTTGGGAAGTAGATTTTCCAATCTAATTTGCTTTATTAGTGCTCCAAATCATTGCAGATTCAGCAGCATCGAGAAAATATGTAAGATCATTAAGGGTCATGTCATGGTCTGTCACATAGCAGTCCTTAAAGAACTCACTACATGACTGGAGAAGTAATTGAAGAACCCAGTCAACAGTCAACTTCCTTAATACTTTGACACCCAACTCTCCCGGCTTGTCGATATGTAACTTGGTCTCTAAGAACATATAGACTTTGCTTGCCAATAGGGATTGAGTGACCTTGAACTTTTCAAGTCTTTAAACTTGTGGGTTAGGGAGAATAATTGGAAGAGGTGGAGGAAGTGAAATATGATTTCTAGTCCCATTAATGTACAACAAAGGGATTAACCCTTCACCTTTGATCGCCATGTGGGATATCATATTCATTAGGAAAGCTTGTTCCTAAAGATTTGGGAAGACCATAGCTATCTAAACTAGACATCTATAATGGGAGAAATTCAAGTTAGTTGATTTAAGTCCTTAATATAACACCGAATATGAAATATTAAGGCTAGGACCCAACAACCTATTTATAACTGGAAAAGGGATGTTGTAATCCAAGTTATAAAATATTTGAAGGTAGGTAAATGACGATTTACCAATTTCCACCATGAAAAACGAAATTGAACATTAAGTTTTAATTGGATTTGAAACTCCTAGATCTTTTGAGATTCATTGAACTTTCAATGGCATGTTTAAATCTCGATTGTGCCCTCTCAAGTTTGTGACTGGGATGCCGAGGAACACAAAAAAGGTGTGAATAACCATGCAAATTAACTTGGTACCTTTAACCTTATTACCTAATTGATGTGCCAGTTTGTGACATCCCCAATTTCACGGCCAGAAAAGACCGATTTGTTTATGCTTTGTTTTGAAAATCAGAGTAATCTTTTAAAGAAATCAATTACGGAATTTGTTCCCAAAACAAAATATGATAAAAATTATCAAAGCATTTCTTTAAAGAAATGTATTTTCATTTTATAACAAAATCTCGGGATGTCATGTTCAATACAGACCAAAAGCATAAACAGAACAAAATAGACCTTACAACAGTTATTCATAACTACTGGCCTATAATCCAAAATCTCTCGTCAAGTCCACCAATTTATACTCTTGTGCCGTTACCTGTAATGCAAAGAAAACTGAGTGGGTCAGGCTTGGGAGCCTGGTGAGCATATAAGGTTTTCAACCCACAATAATACAATTATTTAATTATCAAACAATCAATCCAATTTACCCACCCCCATTATATTCCTTTATTTCATAAAGTTTTACCCTAAGAACCGATTACCCTTCTCCCATTCATTCCTAAGAATTGCCCTAAGGAATTGGCACAAAGTCTAGTGTTGCCATGGTCCTTAGATTACCTCTGGTGAACACGCAGTTCAAATAATTAATGAACACCCAGTTCAAGAACACCCATTGAACACACTCCGCTCAATAATACCTAATGAACACCTAGTTCAAAAACACCTAATGAACACTTAGTTCAAAAACACCTAATGAACACTTAGTTCAAATATCTCTGGCGAACACATAGTTCAAAACATCTAGTGAACACTTAGTTCAAATATCCCTGGTGAACTCAATCACCTAAGGAACACAGAGTACGAAAGCTCTTAGTTCAAACCACGTGATAATAATGTATATCTCGATCCTGCAAAACCACTAATATTACATATAAATCATATTTCTAAAACAATCTATCCCATCCCGTCGATCCCCACACACTGACCCTATACAATGATCTTACGAGATCTAGCCTAAGGAATCGATATGAACAACAACTGACGAAGGTGCTTCGGAAATGCCCTGGCAGCAAACGAGGATCAATAAAGACATCAAATGAGGGGAATGGAATAAGTTTCACCACGAACCTTTGTTCGTAAAAGAAAGAACCACAAGACAATTAAGTCAGGGGTAGTTATCTAGATAACAATGCCTAGGCGTGGTCCGACTATCATGAGGTATTATACCTCCAGACTCTCCTTATCCAACATCGAACTTTGCCTAGCAGTGGCCTGAATACATGAGGTATTTCACCCCCAGACGCACCCTATCCAGCAATATAACACCAGACATACCTAGCAGTGGTCTATTACCGATACACTTTATTAGGTAGTCTACGAAGTTCCCTTAATTACTTCATGAAAGAAAACGCTGACATATGAAGCTCGGTTGATCACTTCATAAAAGAAACGCTGACTCCAAAGCTCTCTCAAAATAAAAGTATGGGGAAATACTACTAGAGTACTCCCGTACGCTCCCGTAACCGACACACAACATTGTCAAAAAGACTTTGTACATGATAGTACTTCTGGCACATTATAGTACTCTGGTATGCGAAAGTCTCGTACCCAAGAACATAATAGTACCCTGGCACAAGCAGCACCCAAGACACAGAGCTTTGAAAATGACTTCGTACATAAAAATGTACTTCTGTACGTAGGACGTACTCCACCGATCATCAATCTCACCCCACACGTACTCTTAATAAGAGACTACCCAAAGTCCAATCTTAATTGAACTAAAACATCCCTATTTAAGTCTTAACCCATCACTAGGCAAGCCTACAATGCCTATAATCAATTTTTGATACTATTTCCGTATAGGCAACGCCAACTAGTGTATACTTAACACAAGGTTTTAAGTAATAATATCATATATACACATCTTAACACATATTGAACCATATCTGATTCGCACGTTGTATATTATCAAATATATCTAACACGTATTTTGGACAATAACAAATACTTCACATACATATGTATATTTCAGACTTTAATCAATACTCTTATTAAAATCACGTTCCTAAAAGGTACTATACACATGATACCTTATCGAATGAACACGTAGTTCAAAAATACATAATCCGTACTCCCGGATCTTAAATTTGCCTCATTACCTAATCCATATTCTCGGATCTAAAACTAACATCTTGATCTGATCCATACTCTCGGATCTAAAACTAACCTCCTGATCTGATCCATACATTCAGATCTAAAACGAGTTTATCTCTTTATACTTTTATCGCATGGTCCAACCCATCTTTTATCACCTACCAACAACCTCATCTACCCATGTTCTACCCAACATATTTTTAGATACAAAATACAAATATAGTTTAACTCATTAAAACTTATATAATTCATCCATTCCACAATCATCTCAAATAAACAACAATATATTATACACATAGCACGTATTTCATAGCGAATACTTAATATTTATGTGTTAGAAGAAAGTGACTATACACTCACCTGATTAGAAGATGATCGGACAGCACCACGACTTGTAAAAGTAGTATTCTTTGGTAGATCTGGAAGATCTTCACAAAAATCGGGCTTCTCGCGGGCAGAGCTTCGGCTTGAATGGATAGAGAGAGTATAGAGAGTGAAAGAATGGGTTGAGGGTGTGAAGAATGAGGCAGCCCCGAGCCTCAATTTATAGTGCTCTGGGTGCTCCACTAGTGCTCCACTACCTGCTTAGTGTTCCACTACCTGCTCCACTAATTGCTTAGTGCTCCACTACCTACTCCACTAATTGCTTAGTGCTCCACTACCTGCTTGATGCTCCACTAACTTTCATTTAGACTCTGTCGGCTAATTCTCGACCGATCTTAAATTAAACAGTAGGAGGAGATTAGACTGCTAAATGAATGCGAAGAATTCGTAACTCCTTCATACGGACTCCGTTTTCGTCTGTCTTTTTACCGTTGAGTTCCTATTAATGAGATCTTCAACTCTCATTTAGGTCGCGTAAGCCAAAAACCGC
Organism: Lactuca virosa; assembly: GCF_052849685.1. Taxonomy (NCBI): domain Eukaryota; kingdom Viridiplantae; phylum Streptophyta; class Magnoliopsida; order Asterales; family Asteraceae; genus Lactuca; species Lactuca virosa. The sequence continues at coordinate 491,844,561 of NC_136429.1, forward strand.
TCGAACTAAAATTCGAGTTTCGGGTTGTACACTGCTAAGCCAAAACTTTGAAAAATCATAACTTCCTCATACGAAGTCAGATTTGGGCGTTCATACTCTACGACTTTGGTTTAGATTACTAAGGCTAAATATCGCTCTAACATAAATTCACTTTTTACGTCATTCAGCGTCGTGCCGGTTCTGCCGCGAAACTTCGACAGGTCATAACTTCTTCGTTATAACTCGGATTTCGGCGTTCTTTATATGTACGGAATCCTTGTAACATATACTAAAACTTAGTTAAGATTATTCATCCTAAATAATATTCTATCAAAAAGTCATTTTTGACGCTTATCGTCTCTTAATTTACTAGCCCTGATCTACGGGCGTTACAATTATCTCCCCCTTAGGATGATTACGTCCCGGAATCATCAACGAAAATAGGACTTGTATAATGATTCCATACGCTATCTCTTCATCCTAGGTAATAACCGTAACTTCTATGTTTCCTCGAAAGAGTATTTAACTCTATGGCTTTCTTGACCGCAGACGATGCCAAATCTTGCATCTGCTTATCGTACTATGTTGTACTTTCAATCATAACCTTCGAGTTACCAAATAAGTCCTTATTGTGGACTCCTTCTTCTTCTTAGGATAAATAATTTCCTTTATCTATTGTAACAGTCCGATGGGTCGTGCTCTATTGACCTCTCATCGCACGATGCGAGCTTAGACTCGGTCTTTTTAAAGTTAAATTCCAGAATGGAATATAACTTCCTTCATATTCTAATGTGATATAATCACATTTCAGCATGTAGCATTTCTACCCGCAATCTCTTTCAACAACGAGCGCGATACTACCGATCGCATTAATTTCAACGTTCTGACTTAAGTCAGATGTTACATCTAACTTGGTCCTCTAGACCAATTAACATACTCATCGTAGTCGGACTCAATTTGGATACGACCACTAGGGTCGGAACAACACCCATCTCACTAGTCATTACCGAAACAATGGTAATGACATACCAGAATAAAACGGAATCAATCACTAGCTTCCTGGTAACCTTGTGACTTTCCCTGATCCAAGTGCGAGTCCTGTGCTTCTGGTAGTATATGCATCTACTACCTTTCACACCTACTCATACCCGTCCCAAGTATTGTCCCGCAGTCGACCAAGTCACCATACAAGAAAATCACGAAACAATTTAACACATACGAATGTGTCCAAATAATCAAAAAGAATTTCCCCTAGACTCTACTAGGAATTCTTCATTGCGTATCTTCAATCATCGATTCTACTTCAACTCGATTGGTGATGGAAATACCGGGTGATGAGACAACCTCAAGAATTACACCAATCTCTCCATCATCCTGCCAATTGAAGGTGTACTTCAGACGTACCGTACTCCTCTAAACGTACTGTTATTTCATAAGACATACTCTAAAGGCAAGATACCACTCTTACGATATCTTCTGATAGGTGTCATCCACTATCATAAGCCTTTTTCATTTCCTCCATTTACTCAACTTCTCTACGAGTCTTCACCATGACCCTTTGTACACCCAAGCAGACATTCGGTGTACCAAGCGAGAATTTTAAGATAAGAAAGCTTTAATTACGATAAACATATAAATCTCCTTATCACCCCGAAACGTTTACATGCTAGTTCTAATATCGTAGTCATACACTTAGAATCCTACACACATAAGGTTTCGAGATCCGGTCGGCAACAGACCATAGATCCGAACAAATAATAGCATCAATATAGCTATCACACAAAACATTTAGCACATAAAAGCATTTTAGGCATCATTCCTAAAATAAACTAGTGCTTGTGTCAATTTAGGTGTACTACCTAACATATCATTACTTAGCATTCTAAGTTTAAGTCTAGAAATTTCCTACAAATTCCTAGTTCGCTTAAACTAATGCTCTGATACCAACTGTGACATCCCCAATTTCACGGCCAGAAAAGACCGATTTGTTTATGCTTTGTTTTGAAAATCAGAGTAATCTTTTAAAGAAATCAATTGCGGAATTTGTTCCCAAAACAAAATATGATAAAAATTATCAAAGCATTTCTTTAAAGAAATGTATTTTCATTTTATAACAAAATCTCGGGATGTCATGTTCAATACAGACCAAAAGCATAAACAGAACAAAATAGACCTTACAACAGTTATTCATAACTACTGGCCTATAATCCAAAATCTCTCGTCAAGTCCACCAATTTATACTCTTGTGCCGTTACCTGTAATGCAAAGAAAACTGAGTGGGTCAGGCTTGGGAGCCTGGTGAGCATATAAGGTTTTCAACCCACAATAATACAATTATTTAATTATCAAACAATCAATCCAATTTACCCACCCCCATTATATTCCTTTATTTCATAAAGTTTTACCCTAAGAACCGATTACCCTTCTCCCATTCATTCCTAAGAATTGCCCTAAGGAATTGGCACAAAGTCTAGTGTTGCCATGGTCCTTAGATTACCTCTGGTGAACACGCAGTTCAAATAATTAATGAACACCCAGTTCAAGAACACCCATTGAACACACTCCGCTCAATAATACCTAATGAACACCTAGTTCAAAAACACCTAATGAACACTTAGTTCAAAAACACCTAATGAACACTTAGTTCAAATATCTCTGGCGAACACATAGTTCAAAACATCTAGTGAACACTTAGTTCAAATATCCCTGGTGAACTCAATCACCTAAGGAACACAGAGTACGAAAGCTCTTAGTTCAAACCACGTGATAATAATGTATATCTCGATCCTGCAAAACCACTAATATTACATATAAATCATATTTCTAAAACAATCTATCCCATCCCGTCGATCCCCACACACTGACCCTATACAATGATCTTACGAGATCTAGCCTAAGGAATCGATATGAACAACAACTGACGAAGGTGCTTCGGAAATGCCCTGGCAGCAAACGAGGATCAATAAAGACATCAAATGAGGGGAATGGAATAAGTTTCACCACGAACCTTTGTTCGTAAAAGAAAGAACCACAAGACAATTAAGTCAGGGGTAGTTATCTAGATAACAATGCCTAGGTGTGGTCCGACTATCATGAGGTATTATACCTCCAGACTCTCCTTATCCAACATCGAACTTTGCCTAGCAGTGGCCTGAATACATGAGGTATTTCACCCCCAGACGCACCCTATCCAGCAATATAACACCAGACATACCTAGCAGTGGTCTATTACCGATACACTTTATTAGGTAGTCTACGAAGTTCCCTTAATTACTTCATGAAAGAAAACGCTGACATATGAAGCTCGGTTGATCACTTCATAAAAGAAACGCTGACTCCAAAGCTCTCTCAAAATAAAAGTATGGGGAAATACTACTAGAGTACTCCCGTACGCTCCCGTAACCGACACACAACATTGTCAAAAAGACTTTGTACATGATAGTACTTCTGGCACATTATAGTACTCTGGTATGCGAAAGTCTCGTACCCAAGAACATAATAGTACCCTGGCACAAGCAGCACCCAAGACACAGAGCTTTGAAAATGACTTCGTACATAAAAATGTACTTCTGTACGTAGGACGTACTCCACCGATCATCAATCTCACCCCACACGTACTCTTAATAAGAGACTACCCAAAGTCCAATCTTAATTGAACTAAAACATCCCTATTTAAGTCTTAACCCATCACTAGGCAAGCCTACAATGCCTATAATCAATTTTTGATACTATTTCCGTATAGGCAACGCCAACTAGTGTATACTTAACACAAGGTTTTAAGTAATAATATCATATATACACATCTTAACACATATTGAACCATATCTGATTCGCACGTTGTATATTATCAAATATATCTAACACGTATTTTGGACAATAACAAATACTTCACATACATATGTATATTTCAGACTTTAATCAATACTCTTATTAAAATCACGTTCCTAAAAGGTACTATACACATGATACCTTATCGAATGAACACGTAGTTCAAAAATACATAATCCGTACTCCCGGATCTTAAATTTGCCTCATTACCTAATCCATATTCTCGGATCTAAAACTAACATCTTGATCTGATCCATACTCTCGGATCTAAAACTAACCTCCTGATCTGATCCATACATTCAGATCTAAAACGAGTTTATCTCTTTATACTTTTATCGCATGGTCCAACCCATCTTTTATCACCTACCAACAACCTCATCTACCCATGTTCTACCCAACATATTTTTAGATACAAAATACAAATATAGTTTAACTCATTAAAACTTATATAATTCATCCATTCCACAATCATCTCAAATAAACAACAATATATTATACACATAGCACGTATTTCATAGCGAATACTTAATATTTATGTGTTAGAAGAAAGTGACTATACACTCACCTGATTAGAAGATGATCGGACAGCACCACGACTTGTAAAAGTAGTATTCTTTGGTAGATCTGGAAGATCTTCACAAAAATCGGGCTTCTCGTGGGCAGAGCTTCGGCTTGAATGGATAGAGAGAGTATAGAGAGTGAAAGAATGGGTTGAGGGTGTGAAGAATGAGGCAGCCCCGAGCCTCAATTTATAGTGCTTTGGGTGCTCCACTACCTGCTTAGTGTTCCACTACCTGCTCCACTAATTGCTTAGTGCTCCACTACCTGCTCCACTAATTGCTTAGTGCTCCACTACCTGCTTGATGCTCCACTAACTTTCATTTAGACTCTGTCGGCTAATTCTCGACCGATCTTAAATTTAACAGTAGGAGGAGATTAGACTGCTAAATGAATGCGAAGAATTCGTAACTCCTTCATACGGACTCCGTTTTCGTCTGTCTTTTTACCGTTGAGTTCCTATTAATGAGATCTTCAACTCTCATTTAGGTCGCGTAAGCCAAAAACCGCTCGAACTAAAATTCGAGTTTCGGGTTGTACACTGTTAAGCCAAAACTTTGAAAAATCATAACTTCCTCATACGAAGTCAGATTTGGGCGTTCATACTCTACGACTTTGGTTTAGATTACTAAGGCTAAATATCGCTCTAACGTAAATTCACTTTTTACGTCATTCAGCGTCGTGCCGGTTCTGCCGCGAAACTTCGACAGGTCATAACTTCTTCGTTATAACTCGGATTTCGGCGTTCTTTATATGTACGGAATCCTTGTAACATATACTAAAACTTAGTTAAGATTATTCATCCTAAATAATATTCTATCAAAAAGTCATTTTTGACGCTTATCGTCTCTTAATTTACTAGCCCTGATCTACGGGCGTTACACAGTTAACCACAACCGCTCCACCAATCTATGATAAACATTAAGTTACCCTTTGCCACACATTGTCAGTCCCATGTTAGTTTGTCGGTTAACCACACACGCTCCACTAACGACTTAACAAAGGTGCAAAGTGTAATTTCATGGGTTAGCACCATTTCACATTTTCCTAAGTAACTAAGATTGGGAATTTATAAGTGTTTAGTTACTTAGTATTTATCATTATACTTTTAATGAAGGGAGAATTATAGTCCTATCCTACCCGTTCGGCTAACGACCCTCCACCAGTCAATGAAGCGGTGGCTAAGAGTGGACACCCATTAAACTGCCATTTTATAGGTAGTAACCTTATACCCCCTTATAGACCGGCTTCATGAATGAGGCCTACTAACGATAAGATTGACTTTTAATCTTATACATATATATATATATATATATATATATATATATATATATATATATATATATATATATATATATATATATATATATATATAAATATTAAACCTATAATATTAGAATAGTATAAGGGTTGAATTTTAAACTATTATAATTCTAGGGTTTGATTTGGAATTAAAGCATTCATAAGCAAAACTTTACAAATTCCAAAACTTGAAGGCAAGTATTGAAACTATTCAAAACTCTTGGACTTTCATAACTTATAAGTTTAATTAAAGTTTTAAAAACTTTAATGAAGAGACTCTTGAACATCCATAACTTGAGGACAAGTTATGAAGTCCATAAAACTATTTATGAGAAAATGACTCTTCATTTTTGTAACCTATGGCACTTTTATGAGTTTTAAGATTCAAAAATGTGACTTTTCATATAACTTGATGACAAGTTACAAAAATCATTTTATGAACAACTTTTAGATCAATTTGGATTGAAATCAACTAACACATAGTTTTTTCATTAATCTAAATTAACTCATAAAACAAGGTGACACAAAAAACTTTTGGTGTTCCATAACTTGAGGACAAGTTATGGAGTCCATACAATGTCATTAAGATCAAGAATTACACTAACAAACAATTTGCATATAATTCCTTCGATCTACCAAAACTCATAAGCATGAACAATCCATATCAACAATTTTCAAGAATCATATAAACATATATAAAACTTGAAACTTTGATAATAACTTTGAAATTGGTTTACCATAATCATTACCACATAAAAAACAGGTTTATAAGTTCAAAACAGCTTAGGGTAATGATTCTAGTCCAATTCCAGCCTTAAAACTCGAAGATAAGCTGTCAGGGGCTTCAACTCGTCGAGTTATATAGAGAACTCATCGAGTTCATGCTTTAAACCATGCAATCGTCGAGTTTATAGCAACAACTCGTCGAGTTTTCAGTCTGGACAGATTCTTGGCTTTGAAAAACGAGTTGCATCAAGTATAATCGAAAACAGCCCTAGGCTCTGATACCACTGTTGGGTTTTGAGCATTCTAACACTCCTAAGGTGTACATGCAACCCTAAATACCTTGGATCTATGCTTTCTCTATTATACATGCAAATATGAACTTTCCAAGATATTACCCTAACTAGCATACAATCATATGTAGTAGGATAACAAAACTAGATAGAATACATATATCTTTGTTGTAGCTTGATTCCATGAAGCTTAAGAGCCTAGTGCCCCAAGTGTGACACCTCAAATGGTTCACACAACATCATGAACATCTTGGAATAACCATGAGAAGAGATACATGTACTCTAAAAATCGACTTGCCCTCTTGTGTATACACTAGTGCCAATTTCACCAACTAATGGGGTCTTCATATAGTGTGCACATTAGGGTTACACCATATAACCCACGACTTTACCCATTCCTTATGATCCATGGGTTTTAACCTCCATGGAGTATCCATGGGTCACCACATGGGTTAAACCCAACATAAGGAATCATGGATCATAAGCCCACATATATAAGAATGAATGATTTACACAATCAATCCCCATATATTTAATTAGTCTCTTTTGATCACTAAATTAATTCTTGATCAATTCTAATTAAATAATATGATTTCATATTAATATATTAGAACTTATAATATATTAATATGTCACATATATCCTCTTCTTACAAAAGGTCTATCTAAATGTTTCGATGCCATGCAACCCAAATGGACCATGCCGGGTCGGGTCAAGTATATATCAATTATAGTTATGGACTTAGACACTAATCCAACAGTAATAATCATATGTGTGTGTGTTGAATAATAAATCATTAAGTATAATATTTTACAACACTGCTCAGTTCAGTAAGGGGCCGCTCGGGGAGTACTCGGGATTCTGTAACTCGCCTCAGTTAGGGGGCGAGTAGCGAGTACTTAGAGGAGTAATCGGCCAACTCGGCGAGTTTTACAACACTGCCCATAGAGTATCTCAAAAGGAGGTCGATCAATGATGGCATGATAGTTATTGTTGTAAGAGAACTCAACCAATGGGAGATATATATCCCATCTATCACCAAAATCCATCACACATTCTCGAAGCATATCCTTTAGATTCTGAATAGTCTGCTCACTATGTCCATCAGTCTACAAATGAAAAGTCGTGTTGAAGTGTAGACTAGTGCCCAACTCCTCATGAAATCTCTTTCAGAACTTGGAAGTGAACCGAACATCTCGATCCAAAACCACTGAGACTGGGACCCCATGACGTGCCACAACCTCCCGAATATAAACATCTACCAACTTCTCTACAAATATACTCTCCTAAATAGGAATAAAATATATACTCTTGGTCAAAGAAATACTGCAGACTCTTGTGATCAGTGTAAAGCTTACACTTTGTGCCATAAAGATAATCTTGATGGGTTTTTAGCACTACAACATTCTTATGTTGTACATGCAACCCTAATGCTTTGGATTTAGGTTTTTCTCAAGTTGTACATGCATATAATCATCCAAAGCATAAACCCTAAGACTAGCATACTATTTTCGAAAAATCACATATGATTAGGGTTTAGAACATTACCTCTCTTGTTATGTAACAATAACAAGTATAATCCTTCTTGATCTTGAATTCTGAAAGCTTAGTGCCCCAAATGTTGCACCTCTAATGGAGTCACAAACACCCAATACAACAACATGACTTGTAGAGGGAAGGATTTTGGCTAGGGTTCTATCATAAACTCATAGGGCCGAAAATCCTTAGTGAGAGGGTCCTTTTATAGCTGTGGCTACTAGGATTTTTAGGTGGAAACCCATATACCTTGCTTAGGCAACAAGCAACCCATGAACTCCTCCCATAGAGCCCTTGGACGAAATCTTATGGGCTTACCCATAAATTTCGTCCACTCCACTCTATGAAGTCCACCAGCCCAATTTATGCAACTATCAATGATTTGCACAACAGTCCCTCAATTATTAATCAATTCCTTTAATCCCAAAATTAATATCAAATTAATTTATGATTAATCACCAATTAATAATATGATTTCCAAATAATATATTAATCTTGTAATATATTAATAAAACCATTTTGAGTACCAATTTAGTTTTTATATAATAAATCCTACTCTCTCTCTACTTGTCATCCTATCAAATTGCATGAGTGAAGGCAACCCAAAAGGACCATGCTCATAATCAAGTCAAGTACATACCAATTATAGTTATGAGATTAGATTCCTAATCCAATAGTCTCCCACTTGGATAAGTCTAATAACTATTATTGCAAGTACGACTCTAGAATCTAATTAGCAATCGTAGCTTTCAAAATCGGTTGTCGAACTCTCATCTTATCAGTAATGCGTCCTTTAGATAAGGGATCAAATATTCCTCCATTCTACAAAATATCGTATGGACATGAGACATGGATTCATAATCATTCTCTCTGTCCATGTGTTGTTTCCCGATTTCTGATTCATGACGACTGACTTCAGACTATAATTCAACTCATCAACTTAGTCCAGGCTTGGCCAAGCGCTTCAGGTTGTCATCACTAAATCATCGAGCGGCCCACATATATCACTTTTATCCCTCTTAGGGTAAAAGGAACGGATAAACTTCGACTCATATGCTGTAGCACCTAGTTCCTGGTACGTATTTCTTTTATTTAAGCACTTTGCATTTTGGCCTGGGACTCGGCGACTTGGCGGCCCAACTCGTCGAGTAGAAGCGGTTTAGACCCGGGTTTTAAGTGGTGGACTCGTCGAGTCGGCGGCCGGACTCGACGAATAGACTCTGACTGGACAAAACCCTAACATGAGGGTTTGCACCCTATTTAATCATCTCATTCAGCCCCCACTCGTCCCTATTGCTTCCAGAAACCCTCCATAGCGAACCCTAATTGTGTGTGTGAAGATCTAAGACATTTGTGGTGATTTTTGGTGGTTTTGATTACAAGGAAGAAGGAAGAACATAGAGGGATCAAGAGAAGACCAAAGTAGTCCTTGTTGGTTCATCATTTGCAGTTTCCAGAAGGTATAAAGTCTATACCTTGCTTGTTCATTTGTTAGATCCCTTTTTGGGGAGATTTAGGGCTTTTAAGCCATATTTTGTAACCACCCATGATTGCAAGCATGGTTGGGGGGTTAAGGCTTCGGATTTAGGACCTTAGAGGGGTCACAAGGCAGTTAGGGGTTGCTTTTGCACCCATGGAAGGCTCCATGCATCTTAAGAGCTTCTTTTTGGGCATTTTAGGATCATGCTAGATCGATCTTAGGGGCATAGATATATCATTTGGACAAGAGTTGCACACCAGAAATCGAAGAAATAGAGTTGGACGTTATCGAATCGGCGAGTCGTTCCTGGGACTCGGCTAGTCCGAGACTTGACTCCCTTTTTCTGTTAGGATTCGAAGGAACTCAGTTGGGTGATGTAAGAGTTTTAGAGGATCCAAAGGAGTGACCCAACGTATTGGACTTAGCCTTAGACCTGAAGTTCATGGGACTCGGCGAGTACATGAACAGACTCGGCGACTCCAAGGCAATCTCCCAGCACATGAAGATGAACTCGACGAGTTGTTCATACAACTCGGCGAGTCAAGGACAGGACTTGTTCTTTAGATGAAGATGAACTCGGCGAGTTGTTCATACAACTCGGCGAGTCAGATGAAGGATCATTCGATGTTAGAATAGGAGGAGAACTAGTCGATTCATTGCCTAACTCGACGAGTAGGGACGAGAATGAGGACAATTGGATGGATAAGGACTCGACGAGTTGGCGGCCCAACTCGGCGAGTCAGGTCAACTGGAAGTTGACTTTAACTTGACTTTGACTAGGTCAGGGGTAAAATAGTTATTCTACCATAAGGGTAGTTATCAGACTCTGATTGAGTCTTTTGTGGGAATTATTTCTGGGGGATTTCCGGAGCAGTAGCAGCAGACAGAGAGTCCCCGCGCAGATCAACAGCTACTACTACGAGGTGAGTTACTTTCCAGTAGGGGTGGGTCTAAGGCACTATGTCGGCCCACCAGTAGGTAGTTATGTTTGAGATGATTGTCTTTGTGATAATTATCTTGGTATGTTAATGTGTTATGGTCATGATATATGCCTGTGTGATATGCTATGTGGGTAGAAGGGATTAGTTGTCCCAACCAGTTATGCCTGACTGTATGATTACCTTTCGTTACTGTATGCTAGTGCTAAGGGTGAAATGGTCCCCAGTTACTGGTTGAAAGATACCGATGGTGTGTACCGATTGAAAGATACCGATGATGGTTACCGGTTGAAAGATACCGATGGCAGTTACCGGTTGAAAGATATCGACGGTGTTATGTGGTATGTGGTATGATGGGGGAACTCACTAAGCTTTGTGCTTACAGTTTCTGTTTTGGTTTCAGGTACCTCTTCGTCTAAGGGGAAAGAGTCGGCGGTGTAGCAGTGCACCACACACATGGTTTCCACATCGGATTTTCTGGGATTGTACTTTGATTTTCATTGTTCCTGATGATATGGTTTTCGAGACATGATTTTATGATTTTATGAATGATGAAATAGTGACAATGTTTTGGTAACATAAATTATGGTTTACTTAATTTAAAAACAAAATTTTTGGCCTCAAATTTTGGGATGTTACAAGTTGGTATCAGAGCCTTGGTTTGAGGAATTCGGACACACCCTCGGGGGTGTCTGGACTCAAACCGAGGGACTAAAAGATTTTTACAAGGAAAATGGTTTTCTAAAATCTAAGTTAAGGAATTTTGAGAAAGACAGGATGTGTGATGCGTGCGACCGGCCGGGCTCAAGTAAGTTTTCCCCAAGATACCCATAATTTATATGTTATATGATTTATGATTCTGAGGACTGCATGTTAGAATAGGGCTAAGGATCTAGGAAGGATGCCATATATGCCTGTTGTATGAGCTGTATGCTAGGACTATCTAGTCATCGGTAGGATAGCCTGATTAGGTTATGCTTGAAGTGGTTACTCGATGCACGAATGCTGCTTGCTTTGTGATATAGGAGTTCTGGCAGACCTTAATTAACTAGCGAGCGGATATGTAATAGTATCCGTAAGCTCGTCAGGGGGAGATGGAGAGTACTCCTAGTGCAGCTGATGGCGGAGAGTAGGTCAGAGGGTTCCCTAGGAAATCCTAGGAGGAGATCAGTGGATAGGGTATCGGAAAAAGGGACTCGGTGAAGTCGAAGCAATCCTTGAGGAATGTACGGATAGATGTGGAAGGTAGTATGGGCCCGTACTACTGGAAGCATAGGATCCGTACTCAAGTCAAGGAGGGCCGAGATGGAACCAGGGGACTTGGAGAATGTGTGAGACCTCTCGAGAGTATGTATGATCCTGATGTTTGTATGTTTATTTTTAGTATGGTGACCACGCGACTTGGAGCGGGAGGCTCGAGGTCAGGATCAGGTTCGGGCTCAGTTAAAGGATCCGAGCAGGAAAATGGTGGACTACATGAGTTCATCGCATCGGAGATCACGAGAGGTATCCTTGATTCGACCCCGGTCATCTTCGGGTCGATTAAGGAAGGGATCATCGAGCTGATGGAGGATCGCCTCCAATCATTCAGGAGTGATTTGGCCTCTAGCCAGGCAAGTACGCGCACACTGTCCTTTAAGGACTTCAGAGGGAGTGGTGCGTCGGATTTCCATGGGGTGAAGGACCCCATTGCTACTAGGAGATGGATCGCAGACATTGAATCTGCGTAGTTGACGAGCTTCTGCCCGGAAGGGTCGAATGTCCGTTTCGTTGCGGGATGTTTGAGGGATCGAGCCAAAGATTGGTGGGGGTTGATTGGTGATACGTTGGGAGCCCCAGCCATTGAGGCTATGACGTGGTCAGATTTTGTGACCCGATTCAGGGCCGAGTTTGCACCAGCTGTGGAGCTCCAGTAGCTGGCCAGGGAGTTCTTGGATATGAGACAAACTACGGAGAGTGTGGCGGAGATCACCGCGAAGTTCCGGGAGAGGGCTTTGTTGGTGCCCCAGTATGCGGGTGATGAGGACATGAAGAGGACCCGCTATTATGACATGCTACGAGCCGATATTAGGGAGCATGTCAGTTTTTTAGCCTGCCCTACCCTGGATTCCATGATTGCCAGGGCAAGGGAGAGGGAGATTGATCTGGAGCACATACGGAAGAGGAAGGTAGAGGAGGGGCAGACAAGTGGGGCTTCGGTGAAGAAGCCCAAGGGATCCGATGTTAGGCCGAAAGGCCAGTTAGGACGGAACCGCTGTGGAAAATGTGGTCGGTCACATGAGGGAGTTTGCCGCACTAGGCCGGGTTTAGGTTGCTATAAGTGTGGCAAGATTGGTCATTTTGGCAGAGATTGTACTGCCCCTACTCCTGCGATTCAGACATCAGACCTGATTTGCTTTCATTGCAATCAAAGGGGCCAAAAAAATGCCAATTGCCCCAGATTGACAGCAGCAGCGGCGCTGGAAGTGGTGCTAACTCCGGCGACTGCGCGGGTTACGGATGGCCGGAAGGTCAAGACGGAGGCTCCAGTGGGGCGGAGCCGAGCATTTCAGCTGACAGCCGAGGAGGCACGCACTGCACCCGATGTGGTGACGGGTATGAATTTCTCCTCTCAGATCTTTTATGTTATGTTGTCATGACTTTGATATGTTATATGTATGTGTTCTGTTTAGGATCGTTCCATGTGAACGGTATCCCAGTTCAGGTATTGTTTGATTCGGGTGCTACCCGATCGTTTGTCTCCCTTGCGCTTAGCAAGAAGTTTCCTGAGTCTTCGGGCATGTTGGATTGCCCCCTTGAGGTCGAGATTGCGGACGACCGGTCAGTGCGAGCATCAGAGGTCTACCGAGGTTGTGTTTTCAGGCTGTTCGAGGAGACTTACCTGATAGATCTGGTTCCCATACCTTTGCGGGGGAACAAATTTATAATTGGTATGAATTGGCTAAGCCCTAATGGGGCAGTGACTGACTGCGCGCAGCAGTTAATGCGGATCAGGACCCCAAGTGGGGGAGAGCTGGTGGTTCAGGGAGAGAGGCCACAACAAGGACCAGCTTTATGTTCGTCAGCGAGGGCTAGGCGCTACCTCCAGTAGGGTTGCGCAGGATATGTCGCCTATGTTATGGATACCCGGGAGGCGGGTAAGGTGACGGTGGGTGATGTACCCGTGGTGCGAGAGTTTGTGGATGTATTCCCCGAGGAGTTGCCTGGGATACCTCCGGAGAGGCAGGTGGAGTTCAGGATCGACCTAGTCCCTGGTGCGGCTCCGATAGCCAAGGCACCGTATCGGTTGGCTCCTCCTGAGATGGAGGAGTTGTCTATACAGCTGCAGGAACTGTTAGACAAAGGATTCATTAGACCGAGTAGTTCACCCTGGGGAGCCCCGATTCTGTTTGTAAAGAAGAAGGATGGGTCGCACCGGATGTGTATTGATTATCGGGAGCTAAATAAGGTAACGGTAAAGAACCGTTATCCACTCCCGAGGATCGATGACCTCTTTGACCAGCTACAGGGAGCATCTTGGTTCTGCAAGATTGATTTGCGTTCGGGGTATCATCAGATGAGGGTCAGAGAGGAGGATGTGCAGAAGACTGCTTTTCGGACGCGCTATGGCCATTATGAGTTCGTGGTGATGCCCTTCGGCCTCACCAATGCTCCTGCCGCATTCATGGATCTCATGAACCGTGTGTGCAGACCGATGTTAGATCGGTCTGTGATAGTTTTTATTGATGATATCTTGGTATATTCCAAGACGAGGGAGCAGCATGAGGAACACCTATGGGAGGTTATGGATACCTTGAGGAGGGAGAGCTTGTATGCCAAGTTCTCGAAGTGTGAGTTCTGGTTACGCGAGGTGCAGTTCCTTGGGCATCTCGCCAACCAGGACGGGATTTCGGTTAACCCGGCCAAGGTAGAGGCCGTGATGAGGTGGGATGTTCCGAGGTCTCCATCCGAGATCCGGAGCTTCCTGGGATTGGCAGGCTACTATCGGAGATTCATTCAGGACTTCTCCAAGATAGTCGTGCCCCTGACCAGGCTGAAGAGGAAAGCCGTGGTCTTTCGCTGGGGGCCTGAGCAGCAGGCTGCATTCGAGACATTGAGACAGAGATTGTGCGAGGCGCCAACCTTAGCCCTGCCAGAGGGCATGGAGGATTTTGTTGTATACTGTGATGCGTCCATCTCGGGCTTGGTCGCAATTTTGATGCAGATAGGGCATGTTATTGCTTACGCTTCGAGGCAGCTGAAGCCTCACGAGGCGAACTACCCGACGCATGATTTGGAGCCGGGGGCTGTTGTGTTCGCCCTCAAGATTTGGCGCCATTACCTATATGGGGTTCGTTGTACTATCTACACGGACCACAAGATACTGAGGTATCTCATGGACCAGCCAAATCTGAATATGAGGCAGCGTCGGTGGCTTGATGTGGTAAAGGATTATGATTGTGAGATCCTCTACCACCCAGGGAAGGCCAATGTGGTGGCCGACGCGCTTAGCTGCAAGGTATCGCCGATCAGGGATATCTGTGTGAGGATGACAGTGGTGACTCCGCTGTTGGAGTGGATTCGGGAAGCCCAACAGGAGGTCATGAAGGAGGAACATCGGAAGAGTGAGTGGATTGTGGTACAGGTTTCCTCCTTCAACTATGATAGCTGAGGATTATTGACATTACACTGTAGGGTGTGGGTACCGTACCTCGGGGTGTGCGCCAGGTGCTGTTGGAGGAGGCGCACAAATCCCGATTCTCCATTCATCCTGGGGCGACGAAGATGTATAGAGATTTTCGTCTAGACTATTG
Source organism: Lactuca virosa (assembly GCF_052849685.1). Lineage (NCBI taxonomy): Eukaryota > Viridiplantae > Streptophyta > Magnoliopsida > Asterales > Asteraceae > Lactuca > Lactuca virosa. Next base: position 491,859,991 of record NC_136429.1, read on the forward strand.
GTGGCCCTGCATGAAGCGTGATGTAGCATGGTACGTAGAGCGGTGCTTTACCTGCAGGAAGGTCAAGGCCAAGCACCAGAGGCCACATGGCAGGATGCAACCATTGGATATTCCTCTGTGGAAGTGGGAAGATATTACTATGGACTTCATCACCAAACTTCCCAGGACCGCACGGGGAGTGGATTCCATTTGGGTCATCGTGGATCGGTTGACCAAGAGTGCCCACTTTATACCGATCCAGGAGAGTATCTCGGCCGAGAAGTATATACATTCGAGAGGTGGTGGCTTGGCACAGAGTGCCAGTCTCCGTGATTTCAGATAGGGATTTGTGGTTCACTTCCAGGTTTTGGAAGAAATTCCATGACGAGTTAGGTACTCGTCTGCACTTCAGCACCGCCTTTCACCCACAGACGGATGGTCAGAGCGAGCGGACCATCCAGACTCTGGAGGACATGCTGCGAGCGTGCGTGCTAGACTTCGGTGGTAGCTGGGATACTTACCTCCCATTGGCAGAGTTCTCTTACACCAATAGCTACCACGTGAGTATCGATCGTCCTCCCTTCGAGATGCTATACGGGAGGAAGTGAAGGACCCCGATATGATGGGGTGAGTTTGGTCAGAGGGTCATGGGGAGCACCAAAGTGGTGCTCAAGACGACATAGAGGATTCAGCAGGTTCGGACCAGGCTTCAGACTGCACAGAGTCAGCAGAAAAGTTATGCCGACAAGCGCCGATCAGACCTGGAGTTCCAGGTCGGGGATAGGGTTCTCCTGAAGGTGTCGCCATGGAAGGGCGTCATCCGATTCAGGAAGCAGGGAAAGTTGGGCCCCATATATATTGGACCTTTCAATGTATAGCCCGGGTGGGCAAGGTGGCGTAAATGCTGGATCTGCCAGCCGAACTCAATCAGATTCATAGCACCTTTCACGTGTCACAGCTGCGGAAGTGCCTGGTGGACAACTCAGCAGTGGTGCCCCTGGAGGATATTCAGGTCGATGACAACCTGAATTACATAGAGCGACCTGTGGCGATCCTCGACCGGAAGTCGAAGGATCTGAGGAACAAGAAGGTCGAGCTAGTGAAGGTGCAATGGCAGCACCGGAAGGGCTGTGAATGGACGTGGGAGCCGGTGGATGAGATGATGGAGCATTATCTAGAACTTTTCCAGGAACGAGCAGCAGACTTCGAGGACGAAGTCTAAAATAAGTGTGGGAGATTTGTAGCACCTAGTTCCTGGTATGTATTTGTTTTTTTAAGAACTTTGCATTTTGGCCTGGGACTCGACGACTTGGCGGCCCAACTCGTCAAGTAGAAGCAGTTTAGACCCGGGGTTTAAGTGGTGGACTCGTCGAGTCAGCGGTCGGACTCCACGAGTAGACTCTGACTGGATAAAACCCTAATCTAAGGGTTTGCACCCTATTTAATCATCTCATTCAGCGCCCACTCGTCCCTATTGCTTCCAGAAACCCTCCATAGTGAACCCTAATTGTGTGTGGGAAGATCTAAGACATTTGTGGTGATTTTTGGTGGTTTTGATCACAAGGAAGAAGGAAGAACATAGAGGGATCAAGAGAAGACCAAAGGAGTCCTTGTTGGTTCATCATTTGCAGTTTCCAGAAGGTATAAAGTCTATACCTTGCTTGTTCTTTTGTTAGATCCCTTTTTGGGGAGATTTAGGGCTTTTAAGCCATATTTTGTAACCAAAAATGATTGCAATCATGGTTGGGGGGGTCAAGGCTTCAGATTTAGGACCTTGGAGGGGTCACAAGGCAGTTAGGGGTTGCTTTTGCACCCATGGAAGGTTTCATGCATCTTAAGAGCTTCTTTTTTGGCATTTTAGGCTCAAAGTCCCATGCATGCACGTAAAGTTTGTAACTTTACGTGCTAGATCAATCTTAGGGGCATAGATCTATCATTTGGACAAGAGTTTCACACCAGAAATCGAAGAAATAGAGTTGGATGTTATCGACTCGGCGAGTCATTCTTGGGACTCGGCTAGTCTGAGACTTGACTCCCTTTTTCTGTTAGGATTCGAAGGAACTCAGTTGGGTGAACTAAGAGTTTAAGAGGATCCAAAGGAGTGACCCAACGTATTGGACTTAGCCTTAGACCTGAAGTTCATGGGACTCGGCGAGTCCAAGGCAATCTCCCAGCACATGAAGATGAACTCGACGAGTTGTTCATAAAACTCGGCGAGTCAAGGATAGGACTTGTTCTTCAGATGAAGATGAACTCGGTGAGTTGTTCATACAACTCAGCGAGTCGGATGAAGGATCATTCGATGTTCGAATAGGAGGAGAACTAGTCGATTCATTGCCTAACTCGACGAGTAGGGACGAGAATGAGGACAATTAGATGGATAAGGACTCGACGAGTTGGCGGCCCAACTCGGCGAGTCAGGTCAACTAGAAGTTGAATTTGACTTGACTTTGACTAGGTCAGGGGTAAAATAGTCATTCTACCATAAGGTTAGTTATCAGACTCTGATTGAGTGTTTTGTGGGAATTATAGCCGGGGGATTTCCGGAGCAGCAGCATCAGACAGAGAGTCCCCGCGCAGATCAGCAGCTACTACTACGAGGCGAGTTACATTCCAGTAGGGGTGGGTCTAAGGCACCAATACCGGCCCACCAGTAGGTACTTATGTTTGAGATGATTGCCTTTGTGATAATTTTCTTGGTATGTTAATGTGTTATGGTCATGAGATATGCCTGTGTGATATGCTATGTGGGTAGAAGGGATTAGTTGTCCCTACCCAGTTATGCCTGACTGTATGATTACCTCTCGTTACTGTATGCTAGTGCTAGGGGTGAAATAGTCCCAATTACCGGTTGAATGATACCGATGGTGTTTACTAGTTGAAAGATACCGATGATGGTTACCGGTTGAAAGATAGCGATGGCAGTTACCGGTTGAAAGATACCGACGGTGTTATGTGGTATGTGGTATGATGGGGGAACTCACTAAGCTCTGCGCTTATAGTTTCAGTTTTGGTTTCAGGTACCTCTTCGTCTAAGGGGAAAGAGCCGGCGGTGTAGCAGCGCGTCACACACATGGTTTTCGCATCGGATTTTCTGGGATTGTACTCTGATTTTCATTGTTCCTAATGATATGGTTTTCGAGACATGATTTTATGATTTTATGAATGATGAAATAGTGACAATGTTTTGGTAACATAAATTATGGTTTACTTAATTTAAAAACAAAATTTTTGGCCTCAAATTTTGGGATGTTACAAGTTGGTATCAGAGCCTTGGTTTGAGGAATTCGGACACACCCTCGGGGGTGTCTGGACTCAAACCGAGGGACTAAAAGATTTTTACAAGGAAAATGGTTTTCTAAAATCTAAGTTAAGGAATTTTGAGAAAGACAGGATGTGTGATGCGTGCGAGCGGCCGGGCTCAAGTAAGTTTTCCCCAAGATACCCATACTTTATATGTTATATGATTTATGATTCTGAGGACTGCATGCTAGAATAGGGCTAAGGATCTAGGAAGGATGCCTTATATGCCTGTTGTATGAGTTGTATGCTAGGACTATCTAGTCAGCGGTAGGATGTCCTGATTAGGTTATGCTTGAAGTGGTTACTCGATGCACGAATGCTGCTTGCTTTGTGCTATAGGAGTTCTGGCCGACCTTAATTAACTAGCGAGCGGATATATAACAGTATCCGTAAGCTCGTCAGGAGGAGGTGTTGAGGACTCCTAGTGCAGCTGATGGCGGAGAGTAGGCCAAAGGGTGCCCTAGGAAATCCTAGGAGGAAATCAGTGGATAGGGTATCGGAAAAAGGGACTCGGTGAAGTCGAAGCAATCCTTGTGGAAAGTACGGATAGATGTGGAAGGTAGTATGGGCCCGTACTACTAGAAGCAGAGGATCCGTACTCAAGTCAAGGAGGGCCGATATTGAACCAGGGGACTTGGAAAATGTGTGAGACCTCTCGAGAGTATGTATGGTCCTGATGTTTGTATGTTTATTTTTAGTATGGTGATCACGCGACATGGAGCGGGAGGCGCGGGGTCAGGATCAGGTTCGGGCTCGGGTAAAGGATCCGAGCAGGTGGATGGTGGACTACGTGAGTTCATCGCGTCGGAGATCACGAGAGGTATCCTTGAGTCAACCCCGGTCATCTTCGGGTCGATCAAGGAAGGGATCATCGAGCTGATGGAGGATCGCCTCCGATCATTCAGGAGTGATTTGGCGTCTAGCCAGGCGAGTACGCGCACACTGTCCTTTAAGGACTTCAGAGGGAGTGGTGCACCGGATTTCCATGGGGTGAAGGACCCCATTGCCGCTAGGAGATGGATCGCAGACATTGAATCTGTGCAGTTGACGAGCTTCTGCCCGGAAGGGTTGAAGGTCCGTTTCGCTGCTTGATGTTTGAGGGATCGAGCCAGATATTGGTGGGAGTTGATTGGTGATATGTTGGGAGCCCCAGCCATTGAGGCTATGACGTGGTCAGATTTTGTGACCCGATTCAGGGCCGAGTTTGCACCAGCTGTGGAGCTCCAGCAGCTGGCGAGGGATTTCTTGGATATGAGACAGACTACGGAGAGTGTGGCGGAGATCACCGCCAAGTTCCAGGAGAGGGCTTTGTTGGTGCCCCAGTATGCGGGTGATGAGGACATGAGGAGGACCCGCTATCATGACATGCTACGAGCCGATATCAGGGAGCATGTCAGTTTTTCAACCTGCCCTACCCTGGATTCCATGATTGCCAGGGCAAGGGAGAGGGAGATTGATCTGGAGTACATACGGAAGAGGAATTTAGAGGAGGTGCAGACGACAGGGGCTTCGAGGAAGAAGCCCAAGGGATCCGATGTTAGGCCGAAAGACCAGTCAGGATGGGACCGCTGTGGGAAATGTGGTCGGTCACAAGAAGGAGTTTGCCGCACTGGGTTGGGTTCCGGCTGCTATAAGTGTGGAAAGATTGGGCATTTTGGCATAGATTGTACTGCCCCTACTCCTGCGATTCAGACATCAGACCTGATTTTCTTTCATTGCAACCAGAGGGGCCATAAAAATGCCAATTGTCCCAGATTGACAGCAGCAGCGGCACCGGCAGTGGCGCCAAGTCCGGCGACTGCGCGGGTTACGGATGGCCGGAAGGTCAATACGGAGGCTCAGTGGGGCGGAGCCAAGCAGTTCAGCTGACAGCCGAGGAGGCACGCGCTGCACCCGATGTGGTGACGGGTGTGAATTTCTCCTCTCAGATCTTTTATGTTATGTTGTCATGACTTTGATATGTTATATGTATGTGTTATGTTTAGGATCGTTCCATGTGAATGGTATCCCAGTTCAGGTATTGTTTGATTCGGGTGCTACCCGGTCGTTTGTCTCCCTTGTGCTTAGCAAGAAGTTTCCCGAGTCTTCAGGCATGTTGGATTGCCCCCTTGAGGTCGAGATTACGGACGACCGGTCAGTGCGAGCATCAGAGGTCTACCGAGGTTGTGTTTTGAGGCTGTTCGAGGAGCGTTACCTGGTAGATCTGGTTCCCATACCTTTGCGGGGGAACAAAGTTATTATTGGTATGGATTGGCTAAGCCCCAATGGGGAAGTGATTGACTGCGCGCGGCAGTTAGTGCGGATCAGGACCCCAAGTGAGGGAGAGCTGGTGGTTCAGGGCGAGAGGCCACATCAAGGACCAGATTTATGTTCGGCAGCGAGGGTTAGGCGCTACCTCCAGCAGGGTTGTGCAGGATATGTCGCCTATGTTATGGATACCCGGTAGGCAGGTAAGGTGACGGTGGGTGATGTACCCGTGGTGCGAGAGTTTGTGGATGTATTCCCCAAGGAGTTGCATGGGATACCTCTGGAGAGGCAGGTGGAGTTCAGGATCGACCTAGTCCCTGGTGCGGCTCCGATAGCCAAGGCACCGTATCGGTTGGCTCCTCCTGAGATGCAGGAGTTGTCTACACAGCTGCAGGAACTGTTAGACAAAGGATTCATTAGAACGAGTAGTTCACCCTGGGGAAACCCGATTCTGTTTGTGAAGAAAAAGGACGGGTCGCACCGGATGTGTATTAATTATCGGGAGCTAAATAAGGTAACGGTAAAGAACCGTTACCCACTCCCGAGGATCGATGACCTCTTTGACCAGCTACAGGGAGCATCTTGGTTCTCCAAGATTGATTTGTGTTCGGGGTATCATCAGATGAGGGTCAGAGAGGAGGATGTGCAGAAGACTGCTTTCCGGACGCGCTATGGCCATTATGAGTTCGTGGTGATGCCCTTTGGCCTCACCAATGCTCCTGCCGCGTTCATGGATCTCAGGAACCGCTTGTGCAGACCGATGTTGGATCGGTCTGTGATAGTTTTTATTGATGATATCTCGGTATATTCCAAGACGAGGGAGCAGCATGAGGAACAAATACGGGAGGTTCTGGATACCTTGAGGAGGGAGAGCTTGTATGCCAAGTTCTCCAAGTGTGAGTTCTGGTTACGCGAGGTGCAGTTCCTTGGGCATCTCGTCAACCAGGACGAGATTTCGGTTGACCCGGCCAAGGTAGAGGCCGTGATGAGGTGGGATGTTCCGAGGTCTCCATCCAAGATCCGGATCTTCCTGGGATTGGCAGGCTACTATCGGAGATTCATTCAGGACTTCTCCAAGATAGTCGTGCCCCTGACCAGGCTGATGAGGAAAGTCGTGGTCTTTCGCTGGGGGCCTGAGCAGCAGGCTGCATTCGAGACATTGAGACAGAGATTGTGCGAGGCGCCAATCTTAGCCCTGCCAGAAGGCATGGAGGATTTTGTTGTATACTGTGATGCGACCATCTCGGGCTTGGGCGCAGTATTGATAAAGAGGGCATGTTATTGCTTACGCTTCGAGGCAGCTGAAGCCTCACGAAGCGAACTACCCGACGCATGATTTGGAGCTGGGGGATGTTGTGTTCGCCCTCAAGATTTGGCGCCATTATCTATATGGGGTTCGTTGTACTATCTACATGGACCACAAGAGCCTGAGGTATCTCATGGACCAGCCAAATCTGAATATGAGGCAGCGTCGGTGGCTTGATGTGGTAAATGATTATGATTGTAAGATCCTCTACCACCCAGGGAAGGACAATGTGGTGGCCGATGTGCTTAGCCGCAAGTCAGCACCGATCAGGGATAGCTGTATGAGGATGACAGTGGTGACTCCGCTGTTGGAGCGGATTCGGGAAGCCCAGCAGGAGGCCATGGAGGAGGAACATCGGAAGAGTGAGTGGATTGTGGGACAGGTTTCCTCCTTCGACTATGATAGCCGAGGATTATTGACATTACACCGTAGGGTGTGGGTACCGTACCTCGGGCATGTGCGCCAGGTAATGTTGGAGGAGGTGCACAAATCCCGATTCTCCATTCATCCCGGGGTGACGAAGATGTATAGAAATCTTCGTCTAGACTATTGGTGATCCTGAATGAATCGGGATGTAGCATGGTACGTGGAGCGGTGCTTGACCTGTAGGAAGGTCAAGGCCGAGCACCAGAGGCCACACGGGAAGATGCAACCGTTGGATATTCCTCTGTGGAAGTGGGAAGATATTACTATGGACTTCATCACCAAACTTCCCAGGACCGCGTGGGGAGTGGATTCCCTATGGGTCATCGTGGATTGGTTGACCAAGAGTGCCCACTTTATACCGATCCAGGAGAGTATCTCGGCCGAGAAGTTGGCCGACATATACATTCGAGAGGTGGTGGCTCGGCACGGAGTGCCAGTCTCCGTGATTTCAGATAGGGATGTGTGGTTCACTTCCAGGTTTTGGAAGAAATTCCACGACGAGTTAGGTACTCGTCTACACTTCAGCACCGCCTTTCACCCACAGACGGATAGTCAGAGCGAGCGGACCATCCAGACTCTGGAGGACATGTTGCGGGCGTGCGCGCTAGACTTCGGTGGTAGCTGGGATACTTACCTCCCATTGGCGGAGTTCTCTTACAACAATAGCTACCACGCGAGTATCGACCGTCCTGCCTTCGAGATGTTATACGGGAGGAAGTGCAGGACCCCGATATGCTGGGGTGAGTTTGGCCAGAGGGTCATGGGGAGCACCGAAGTGGTGCTCAAGACGACAGAGAGGATTCAGCAGGTTCGGAGCAGGTTTCTGACTGCGCAGAGTCGGCAGAAAAGTTATGCCTACAAGCACCGATCAGACCTGGAGTTCCAGGTTGGGGATAGGGTTCTCCTGAAGGTGTCGCCATGGAAGGGCGTCATCCGATTCAGGAAGGAGGGAAAGTTGGGCCCCAGACATATTGGACCTTTCAAGGTTATAGCCTGGGTGGGCAAGGTGGCGTATAGGCTGGATCTGCCAGCCGAACTCAGTCAGATTCATAGCACCTTTCACATGTCACAGCTGCGGAAGTGCCTGGTGGACGACTCAGCAGTGGTGCCCCTGGAGGATATTCAGGTCGATGACAGCCTGAATTACATAGAGCGACCTGTGGCGATCCTCGACCGGAAGTCGAAGGATCTGATGTCACGCCCCAAAACCGGAACGGCGGAAACGTTCGAGGGTGGAGGACGTCATGTACAGTATCACAAATGCAAAGTAGTAAACAAGCAACAACATCATCTATTGCATTAATAATATAATTTCATACAAGTGTTCTGTCAAGTTATATAGACACCAAAAATATACATCAAAATAAAAGAGAAGTCTTGAACGAGCTCCGTCTTCTCAAAAACCTACCACCTGTACCTATCTACTGGTGACCTGAGAATACAAGTTACTTTTCAAAGAGTTTATCAGCTTTAAAGCTGGTGAGATCATAAGTATATTAGTGTCTGTGTTTGTATGAAAGCATTTGTAAGATGTTTGTAAGATGTAATGTATAAGTTTGGTAAAGTTTGTATTCGTTTGAACACTCCTAGAAAACCCTATGTTTCCTACTAAAAGTAGCCTTCTACCAAGGCATCTAGTATATGTGTGTGTGTCTCTTGTAAGAGTGTGTATTTTCCCAATTCCGACTATCATTAACCAAAAATATAGTTTTTACATTAGCGTGCATCGTGTGAATGTTCACGAAGTGAATGTAATGGGAAAAATATTATAGTATTGTAGTGTTGAATTAAGTAACTACTACTGCACTAACTACCTTAAGCCAATTGTTATTTAAGGTACCATGTGATCGGCATGTATCCTGCTACCGATTCAATAGTAAAACGACGACGTAAGACGCCGTAAGAAATGACATTTGGCACCCGTAGACTTGCAAGTCCCACTGTAGCGAGCAGCAAGGTGTAGGATAGTCAATCCAGTATAGATCTATACACAAACTCATACGCTCTCCAATTAAGGATATTATGGATACAAAAACAGTCATGGCAGGTAGTGTCATGCCCCGTTTAGTGGCTCACATATATGTAATAATGTATATGTAATGAATGTGCTAGCTGTATTGTATGTTCTCCCTCTGTCTAACCTGTATGTTCTCTCTGTATAGTATTGTTTGTTATCTACTCTATATGGTATTGTTTCATGTATGAACTGACTCTTTGTATGTTTCATTGTTCTAGTATTAGTATTTCCCTAAACTATACCTATTATAGTTTACTAGTAATGTTGTTTGTGTATATGAACATGTATGTATACCTTTGCTACCCAAAGGTGTTGAACTGAATGAAAGAACTTTTATGACTATATATGTATACATGATATACAACTAATATTTAAACGACCTTCGGACGGATAGCCGATGCCCTAAAGCCACATCCAAACAAGGAAAAGGAATTAAAGCGAGCTGGCCTTCCCAAGTCCTTTAAGCATTATTTATATAACTATACATATATAGGCATGCATTTGACAATATATAAGTACAAAAGAGTTTTAAGTGAAAGTATTTGACATGAAAAGGAGTTTGTAAAACAGTTGAAGTAAAACAGTTTGGTAACACAGTTTGAAAAGTAAGAAATCCACTTGTTTGGTAGTTATTAAACACATGTGATTGATATAATAACTATAATTGATCAACTTGTATCCCCCCCCCCCATAAAATCATTTATGAACATTTAAAAGGTTAATTAAGGGGTATGAACTCACCTGTAGTGAGTAAGTCTTATGAAAGATCGATATAGGATTGTTGGGTGTCAATTGGAGTCTCGAGCACAAATGGATCCTATTTAACATATGAATACACATATATGCATACATTCAATGTATATAACCACCCAAAAGTGATAGGAACACGCCTTAGGGACTAGTAAACACTTATTTTGAAATGTTACAACCATATTTGATTGTATATAAGGGGTATAAGGCTATACAAGGGAGTGTATGTTCAAAATACACACTATTTGTGTGTGTGCGGCCAGGAGGCGTGTGCGGCCGCACACTCCCTATGGAATGTGCCAAAACGTGTTTTAAGTCTTGGGGACTCATCTAGGAAGGTTTCTTGCTTCATTCCTTAGCCTTATATGGAGTTTATTGCCATTTTTGGACCTAAAAAGGGTGTGTGCGGCCAACATGATGTGTGCGGCCGCACCCCCTTTATGAACATGATCAAATCATGTTTTTCTAGCATATCATCAAGTGTTCTTAGCATATAACAAGTTATGATAAGTGTATACACGTTATAGAGGCTTGAAAGGGTGATTTAAGGTCCAAAACTAGTGCGTGTTCTTGGTGTTCTTGACTAAAAATGGATGTTTTCATGGATCAAGCCAAAGGGTTTTGCTAGTTAAGGTCGTATATCAAAAATTAAAAGGAAGTATTACTACCTTTTATGAAGATCAAGATGAAGATTTGGATGATACTTGAGAGAAAATGAGTTCTAGCTTTGAAGAAGTGGAAAAAGTGCTCAAAAATGACAAGTGTAGTATATATATGGGAGAGTGTGCGGTTAGGATTGGTGTGCGGCCGCACACACCTGTGTGTGGCCCTACACTCAAGTGTGCGGTCGCACACTCCATGTGTTGGAGTGTTTGGCTCATTTTCAAGGTTTTACACTAAAAAAAACTCATCCCACGACTCTTACCTTGACTATACTAGGTTTTAAACACTCTTACTGACCCTAAATAGTGCTAGAAAATAGCAAAACGAGTCCGCCCTTCATTGATTTGAATAAGTGTACAAGATAAAAATTTCGGATTGTCACATCATCCCCCCGTTAGAGGGAATTTCGTCCCGAAATTAGAATTTAAGCAAATAAGTAGTTACAAATAACTAAGTAAAAAGACGAGGATATTTTAGTTTCATCTGATCCTCACGCTCCCAAGTGAATTCAGGTCCTCGCTTGGCGTTCCATCGAACCTTCACTATCTGGATACGGCTTTGTTTCGTTTGCTTGACCTCTCGGTCCATGATCTCTAGAGGTTCTTCCACGAAGTTGAGGGTCTCGTTGATCTCGATCTCGTCGAGTGGGATTACAAGAGTCTCGTCGGACAGACACTTTTTCAAGTTCGAGACGTGGAAGGTAGAATGTACATTACTGAGCTCGCGCGGTAAGTTAAGTTTGTAAGCTACAGGGCCGATTCTAGCGAGAATCTCGAAAGGCCCGATGTATCTTGGATTTAGCTTTCCACGCTTTCCGAAGCGTATCAAGCCCTTCCAGGGTGAGACCTTCAATAGAACACGGTCGCCCACTTGGAATTCCAACAGTTTCCTTCGTTTATCAGCGTAGCTTTTCTGTCGGTCTCTGGAGGCTTTCAATCGTTCACGGATCTGAATGATCTTCTCCGTCGTTTCCCGTATGATCTCCAGACCTGTGAGAGTGCTTTCAGGAACTCGTCCTTTAGCTAACTGGGTATCACCCACCTCAGCCCAGCATAGAGGGGATCTGCACTTATGGCCATAGAGGGCCTCAAATGGAGCAGCCTTTATGCTTGTGTGATAACTGTTGTTGTAGGAAAATTCTACAAGGGGTAAATGACTATCCCATGCTTTCCCAAAGTCGATAACACAGGATCGCATCATATCTTCCAAGTTTTGGATAGTCCTCTCACTTTGCCCGTCTATCTGCGGATGGTAGGCTGTACTCATGTCCAGCCTAGTTCCTAAGGAACTTTGTAGTGACTGCCAGAACCTAGAAGTGAACCTACTATCTCTGTCCGAGATAATGGATATGGGAACACCGTGCAGTCGTACAATTTCCCTAATGTAATTTCTTGTAAGCTTCTCCATCTTGTCTGTTTCCTTGATAGGCAGGAAGTGTGCGGACTTGGTCAATCTGTCGACGATGACCCATATGGTATCAAGTCCACCCTGTCGACTTGGGCAACTTGGTTATGAAGTCCATAGTGATCCGCTCCCACTTCCATTCCGGGATCTCAGGCTGTTGTAGAAGGCATTTACTTACGAAGGTAGCAATTTCTACTTTCATGTTAGGCCACCAGTATAACTTTTTAAGATCCATATACATCTTATCTGAACCTGGGTGGACGGAATAACGAGTGTTGTGCGCCTCGTTCATGACCAAGTCTCTGAAACCACCAAGTTTCGGGGTCCAGATCCGGTCCATGAGATAATAAGCTCCGCCACCTTTAACCTCCAAGTTCTTATCCATCCCTCTCAGGGATTCACCCGCCACATTTTTAGGTTTCAAAGCGTCGAGCTGAGATTTCTTAATTTGTGTGGACAAGTGTGAATGGATAGTCATAGTCAAAGATTTGACTCTACGACCAGAATATTCTTTCCGACTTAGGGCGTCAGCTACTACATTGGCTTTACCCGGATGATAACGAATTTCGCATTCGTAATCACTGAGTAGCTCGACCCACCGTCGTTGTCTCATGTTGAGCTCCTTCTGGTCGAATATGTTTTGTAAGCTCTTGTGGTCTGTAAAGATAGTGCTCTTCGTACCGTACATGTAGTGTCTCCAGATCTTCAGAGCAAATACAACTGCTCCTAGTTCAAGCTCGTGGGTAGTGTAGTTGACCTCATGTGTCTTCAGCTGTCTCGAGGCATAGGCGATGACCTTACCTCGCTGCATTAGGACACATACGAGTCCTTGATTCGATGCATCGCAATAGACAACGAAGTCTTCTATCCATTCGTGGAGGGATAGTATTGGTGCGGTGCACAAGGCTCGTTTGAGCGTTTGGAACGCTCTCTCCTGCTTCTCTTCCCAGTCAAAGGCCATGCCTTTCTGGGTCAGTATTGTAAGAGGCTTCGCAATGCGGGAGAAGTTCTGAATGAACCTGTCACAACTAGAAATTTTGGTGCCTTGTAACTACAACACTTATAACAACTATGAATCAATAACATGAAAACATGCATGATGCTTATTCTATAACAACAAAACTTCACCAAATACTTCATTCTAGCACTACAAAAGATCAACAAAGAATAGGAAAACTTTGAAATCCCGGTTTAAGTCCATTTTCGATTAGGATTTCCTTATTGGGCCTAATGGACTAATAAACTTCCAAATTATCCATCTTGAATCTAGAACTCTCTAATGGGCCCTAAATGGACCCATATACATGAAACATAATATTTTGGGCCTTAATAGGTCACAACCAAATTAATTAAGCCCTATTAGGTCATAAAAATTACACTTTGATTTATTTGGGCCCAAACATCATCCAAAGTGAGTCATAAAATAGACTAAGCACTTAAGACCCAATTCTTTCTCTTTTCCCTCCCCATTCTCGGCCCAAGCCCACAAAGAGGAAGAGTTGACTTTGTGTGTGTGCCACCTCATCATTACATAATGGTTTTCCATGCAACTCTCATATTTCCATGCAACCATCTTTTCACTCATCTCTCTTCTTCTCTCTTTCTTCCTCTCGGCCGAACCCAAACACACACACACATACACTTCACTCAAAACTCTCTCAAAGAAACTCTCTCCATTCCCCTCCAAATTTTCGAGATATAGGAAGCTTTCAAAGAGATTATTCCACAAAACTCATCATCTAAGGTAAGTTCATACTTGGATCTATGACTTAGACTCTTTGTTTTTATCAAAAACCTCTTTCTAATCCATACAAAATCATGATCACCCTCTTAGAAATCATCTAAGTTCGAGATCTTCCAAGGAAGGTTGCTAAAGCCGAGAAATAGCATCAATCTTCTTCTATTTTTCTTCAAAACCGAAACTACAACTCAAGGTGAGCTTCATACCCCTCTCTTTTCGGTTTTCATATGTTTTATGGGGGAGTATACAAGAAAATGTGTATATCTATGTGTATGTGTATGCTATATGTGATTTTATGCATGTATGTGTATGATTGTATGTGTTTTTGTGATGAATATGCAACCAAAAAGGAGTGTAACTCGAGATCTAGGACATGAGAAGGGAAACAAACATAATCTAAGTTATTCTATACTAAACAAGTCAAGAATAATAATTTACAAGATTTTGATGAACATATTTCAACATAAAAACCCATTTTGGGCTTAAAATGTCAAATATGCAAAACTAGGGTCAAATATGGACAAGTCACGGATTCTTGAGGGTCTAAAGGGTCAAAGCAGTTTGTATAATCATTTTTCTGAATTTTAGAATTTTCAAAGGACTTGAAATGTAAATTTTTAGCTTAATGAGCTAATTTTGGGCTTTTTGGCCCAACAAGCCCATAATTGCGAAAAATGAAGTTTTAAAGGGGCTGAAATGAAACTTTCTGTAAAACAGTGGATAGGAAGTGTAATAAAACTATTTTCAAGGTCAAAAATGCTTTTCAATTCCAAAAAGGATAAAAAAATGTAAAGTTTTTGGATTTTGGGCCAAAACTATAAAAGTTGCGAAAAAATGGGGTTCAACCGAGAAATATCATTTTAAAAGGGCTGAATATGTCGACAAAGTGAATTTTTTGATTAAAACTATCATTTCAACAAATTTATGATGCAAAAGTGTCAAGAAATCATTTTAAGGACTAAAAATGAAATCCTTTTATTTAAAGGGCTTAAATTGTTATTTTTATAAAAGAAAGGAAATGAAAAGGCCAAACTTTTACTTAGACAAACTATTTCATTAAGTCAAAATACAAAACTACGACTACCGACAATTCGAAAGACGAATATACGTTTGACACCAAATATCGTGATACACGAATCGATTCGGTCTCGAATCGATATAATATATCTAACGTTAAAATCAAACACTCCAACGATACGCAATACCCACGATAAGTAAACTTACAAACTTTGGGCTTATGAGTTTCAAATCATGCTTGTTGGGCCTTGCAAGCCCATCAATATGATCTTTGGGCCCAAAGGGATAACGCTTATATGTTATTGGGTCGTCAATGACCCAATATTTAATAAAAGGACTTTCAATAGTTTTTATGTGCTAGTGGGCCAAAGTGTCCCATTAGAAGCTAGTAAGGTCACAGTAATCAAATACGAGTTGGACCATCGTGTCTTTCGCATCCACGACAGCCTAGGGTACTTACTGTAACACCCAGAATCCGAAAGACCAAGAAAGGAAAGAAAAGCCTTAGTCAAAGGAGTGAACTAGTCGAGTCCAAGGAGGAACTCGACGAGTCGGAGCGTGACCCGTTTTCTGTCAGTCTTAGATCTGATGATGTCAGGATTCGACGTATGGACCCGGTCAGTTGGATCGGGAGGTTGTTAGGGTCAGTGTGACAGGGTAACTAGTAGAAACTAGTTCCAGAGAAGGAATTCGTTCAGAAGTCATGGGAGCGACTAAGTGAGGAGTCCTTGGGCTCCATAGTTGAGTTGGAACTCGGTGTTGCAGATAACCGACGAATGATTGGAGACCAGGAAGGTCTCGAGATATTTTGGGAAGCAGCCAAATAGCAGTTCAGTGTTTCAGGAAGTTCAGTGTTTCAGACAGATCAGTGCTCCAGGCAGTTCAGTGTTTTATATAGTTTCAGTGTTATGGTCGGTATCAGTTTCTGAGTTGGGTATACTTTTGGAGGCGACCATGTCGTTCAAGTGGGCGGGTGATGCTAAGTTGCTCACCTTTGAATCAGGTAATCTCAGAGCGGTTTCATAGTTCTAGTTGAGTTTGACCATAGCAGAGAGTGATCAGTTTCTCGATTGGATTGTTTGAATCCTCGCAGGGACTGGAGATTTCAGTACTGGAGCATCACAGGTGGAATTATTCGTGGATAAGGGTTCGATGGCTGGCACTGGGAGTTGTCGGAATTGCAGCTCAGTAGGGGATTGAATGATATTGGAAAGGTTTGTTGCTTGTGGAAAGTTGCCTTGGAAAGGTTAGTGGTGATGCATGGAAAAAGGGGTAAACCCCTTGTGTATCAGCAGTAGGTGTACTGTGAGTGTCGATGAGATTTTCCGGTTAGGTAAAGGTGGTGCACTGGAAGATGGTAATGATCAGGATAGTCGGGATAAGACATTTTCAAGAATTAATTATTAGTCTGAATGACCGGGTGAAAGGTCAATGGAAGTGGCCAGCGGGAGTTAGATCCTTTCGGCAGCAGTGTTGAAAGAAGATTGCAGAACAGTTGGACATAGCGGACTTCGAGGACGAAGTCTAGTTTAAGTGGGGGAGAGTTGTAACACCCAGAATCCGAAAGACCAAGAAAGGAAAGAAAAGCCTTAGTCAAAGGAGTGAACTCGTCGAGTCCAAGGAGGAACTCGACGAGTCGGAGCGTGACCCGTGTCGCGGACTAAGTCACCGACTCGGCGATTCGGGGAGACTAACTCGACGAGTCTGGTTTGGGTTGAGAAACCCTAATTTCAGGACTTAGCACCCTATTTAAGAACCTCATTCTCTTTTCTAGGGTTCATTTATAGCCTCCATTGTCCAAAGACGAAACCCTAGCCTCCCAACTCCACTCTTGAGCTTGTATGAGAAGATTAAGGCTCTTGGTGTGCATCTTGAAGATTGTAGAAGGAAGGGAGCAAGAAAAGGAGTATAGATCCGGATTTTTGGTGACATTCCAGATCATTTGAAGGTATAAAGCTTATACCTTGGTTGTTAATCATCTAGATCCCTTTTCTAGCTTATCTTTTGTTACTTTTGGACCATTCCAAAGTAGAATCCAGGTGATAAGCCTTGGAGGATGGATTGGACATTAGATCTGGACACTTTTGAGCTCTAGAAGCTCAAAGTTGTTGGCTTTATCTAGCTAAGGCTCCATGTCTTGACCTTGGACTTCTTATAAGCTTGGATTTGGTGTTCTAGCCTCATAACCCCTTGCATGCACATAAAGTTAGCAACTTTACGTGCAATGCTAGCATAAGGAGTCCAGATCTATGAGTTAGGAGTGTGGAATAGACTGAAATCGACAGAATAGAGTTGTCACAAGGATGACTCGGCGAGTCCGCTCATGGACTCGGCGAGTCGGGCTAGATATCAAACTTGAGTCGCGTAGTAACTCGGCGAGTCACATAGGTGCACTCGGCGAGTTACATGAAGATGAGCATGAACTCGGCGAGTTGGAAGAACAACTCGGCGAGTCTGTTGAAGATTGCCTCGGACTCGGCGAGTCTGTTCTTGGACTCGGCGAGTCTGGTCGCAGAACCTCAACCTTTTATGGTTAAGCCTCGAATCAGTGAGTCAGGAGGTGACTCGGTGGGTTGAGCTGAATGGGACTCAGAGATCGTTGAACTCGACGAGTCTTGGGGTGACTCGGCGAGTCGGGTCAACTGAATGTTGACTTTGACCAGGGGTATTATAGTCATGTTAACCTCAGTATAGTTATTAGTATTTGATTGAGTGTATTTATGGGAAATTGTAGCCGGAGAGATACCGGAGCAGCAACAGACATTTTCCCCAGCAGTTGATTCGGCAGCCCGACTACGAGGTGAGTTACCTTCCAGTAGCGGTGGGTCTACGGCCACAATGCCGGCCCACCAGTAGGAATTGTATGATAGATGGTTTTCTGTGTGATATTCATCTAGGGTTGCTACTACCTGTGATATGTTATGGTGCTAGTATGATATGATGTTATGTGCTAGTGACAGTAAGAGGGAGATAGTCCCCCAGAATACCGGTCGATACGGCCGAAGGGGCGGTCATGCCCAGCCATGCTAGATAGATTATGTGATATATGTGCTATGTGGTAGTAGTAGGGGTGAAATAGTCCCCAGTATCTGGTCGAGAGGACCGAAGGGGAGACCAGCACCCAGATATGCTAGTCAGTATCTGGTCGAGAGGACCGAAGGGGAGACCAGCACCCAGATATGCTAGTCAGTATCCGGTCGAGAGGACCGAAGGGGAGGCCAGCTCCCAGATAGACTAGTCTGTATCTGGTCGAGAGGACCGAAGGGGTAGGTCGGGCACCCAGATATGCCTGACAATATATGTATGTTATGTGATTGTATGGTATGTGGTATGTTGGGGGAACTCACTAAGCTTTGTGCTTACAGTTTATAGTTTTGTTTCAGGTACCTCTTCTTCGAAGGGGTAGGAGCTGGCGCGGTAGCGGCACATCACATACCTGCTTTGTATTCCGCACTATGAGATCTTCCTGGGGATTTGTACTCTGACATTATTATGTTGTTATAAAATGGTTTTCCAGACATGCGACATTTTTATGAAATGATATGATCAGTAAATGTTTTATTTCTAATGTTTTGCTAAATATATGTTTTAAAAATGAAATTTTTGGCGCGTATTTTTGGGATGTTACACTTACGATAGTAGTAGGACATAGTGCTCCTATTCTCTTCGTTCGCTAAGGCTTACTATTATTCAAAGTAGACGAAATTAGGGCGATAATCGTTCGACATGACGATACTAAAACTAATACTTACGCATACCTTACGACATCGAAAAACGTCGGGTTTTCCGGGGAAATCAATACTACACGCTCAAAATTCTATAACTATAATACAAAACACCCTTCATATATATGTTTTAAAATCATTCATGCATCAACTTATGGATCTTCACACTTTGATAAACAAATATCTTTTCAGAAAATATCGGATTTTCTGGGTTTTACAAACTATACAAATCGTTTTATTTACAACTATGATTATGAACTCACCAACATTCCATATTTGACGTTTTTCCAAAATAACTTGTATTCTCAGGTAACAGATAAGCAGAAGGGTAATACCAAGTATGTTAGATTATTTTGTGTTGGAAACTTTGAAACAATTTGTGTTATGATGTGTAATATTTGAAAACAATGTACTGGATGTAAAACAATATCAGTTGTAATGTATTGATGCATGGTGATGTTTGTGTTATGATTCATGTATATTCATTGTGATGGTATTCAATTTAAGTCACACGAGCCCCCGGACGTTTCCGCCGTCTGGTTTCGGGGGTGTGACAGAACCTGCGATAGTAGCCAGCGAGGCCTAGAAATTGACGAATTTATGTAGGCTTCTTTGGTGCTGACCAGCTCTCAATGGCTTTAATTTTGGAAGGGTCAACGTGTATTCCCTCCTCGCTAACCACGTGCCCTAAGAATTCGACTCGTCGGATCCAAAATTCGCATTTCGAGAACTTCGCATATAGCTTCTCCGCACGCAGGGTTTCTAATTCTTGTCGCAGATGTTGACTATGCTCTTCCTTACTACGAGAGTATATAAGTATATCATCGATGAAGACGATGACGAACTGATCCAAGTAAGGACGACACACCCTATTCATTAAGTCCATGAATACAGCGGGCGTGTTTGTTAATCCGAACGACATCACTACGAATTCGTAGTGCCCATAACGAGTTCGGAAGGCTGTCTTCGGAACATCCTCCCCTAACACTCGTAGCTGGTGATATCCAGATCTCAAGTCGATTTTTCAAAAGAAATTCGCCCCTTGAAGTTGATCGAATAAATCGTCTATCCGAGGCAAAGGATAACGATTCTTGATGGTCAGTTTGTTGAGCTCTCTGTAGTCGATGCACATACGAAACGATCCGTCTTTCTTCTTGACGAACAAGACTGGAGCTCCCCAGGGTGAGAAGTTTGGTCTTATAAAGCCCTTGCTGAGCAGTTCGTTAAGTTGACAGGACAGTTCTTGCATCTCTGCAGGTGCTAGACGATAGGGCGATTTGGCTACGGGGGTAGCCCCTGGAACTAAGTCGATTCTGAACTCGACTTGACGTTGTGGAGGTAATCCGGGAAGTTCTTCTGGAAAGATGTCGGGAAAGTCGCGTACTACTGGAATGTTCTGAATAGGTTTCGTTTCTTGGCTCACATCGACCACATGAGCAAGGAATACGCGACATTCCTTTCACAAGAATTTCTGAGCTTGAATGCTCGAGATGATACGAAGGTTCGTGCCGGGTTTGTCGCCATAAACTACAAGGGTTTCGCCAGACGGCAGATTAAGGCGAACCGCCTTTTCATAACACATGATGTCGGCACGATGAAGACTCAACCAGTCCATGACGATGATGACGTCGAAACTTTTAATTGAGACCGGCATGAGATCGATCAAAAATGAATGGCTATCTAAAGTTAAGGTACACCCTATGAATATACTGCTAGTGCACTCCGTCTTTCCATTAGCCATTTCTACAGTGAATGGTTCTTTAAGTGCTCGTGATTTATGCTTAAGTAAATGAGCAAATTTTTGGTTCACGAAGCTCCTCTCCGCTCCACTATCAAATAGTATACATGCATAAGAGTTGTCGAGGAGAAACGTACCAGTGACCACTGTGGGGTCGGCAACCGCCTCCTCATGGCCTATGGCCAGCACTCTTCCCACTCTACCAGCATTCCCTGCCTTTGGGCAGTCCCTCTTTTAGTGGCCCACCTCGCCACAGTTGTAGCAAGCCTGGCCCACACCAGTGTCGGGGACTTGGGTGATTGGCTTCGCCGGAGCTTTGCAGAAACAGACAGTGTGCCCCTTCCTGTTGCAGCTCAAACACTGCATTTCCCGGCAGGCTCCTACGTGGTGGAAGTTGCACTTGTTGCACTTGGGCAAACTTCTAGCGTACTGCTTTACCGGAGCAGCAGCGGCAGGTGCTATCGCAGCATGTACTGCCACGACCTGCTGCTTTTTGGCGGCCTTTGCCTTCTTTTTGTCATCCTAAAACTTCCGCTTGGAATCAGCGGTTCTTGCAGGTTCTGAGATGGCCAGGGTTGTTGTTGCGGCCGGGGTACGAACCCCATGGTCTATGAGCCGCTATGCCAATCGTTTGGCACTATCAAATGTAGTGGGGTGGGATGCCAAGACATTTCCCTGGTATGGTGGCATCAGCCCCCATATATATCTCTCGATCTTTTTCCCCTCGGTATGAACCATGTTGGGACAGAGGGCCACCAGTTCACAGAATTTGGTGGTGTAGGCGACTACGTTGGAGTCCTTCATGGTTAGGCTCCACAGTTCTTCTTCCAGTTTCTGGATCTTGCCCCTCGGGCAGTACTCTTCAATCATGAGGTCTTTCAAAGTTTCCCAGCCCATAGCATTAGCCACTATAATAGATAGTGACTTAACATGGCTATTCCACCATGTTAGGGCTTTTGCTTCAAAGGTGCAAGCAGCAAACTTGACCTTGCTCTCCTCTGGACAGGAGCAGATTTCGAAAACCGATTCGGTGTTCTCAAACCATTGCGAGAGGGCAATGACTCCGCCAGTCCCTCTAAAGGATAATGGCTTGCAGCTGGTGAAGTCCTTGTAGGAGCACTCTTTCAAGCGCACCGGGATTTCACCATGAATAGATAGGACCGGGTTTCCTCCTCCAGTGGAACCTGATGAATGATATTGAGCCGTGACTGTAGCCACAGCTGTAGCTACAGCAGCATTTAGGGTTGTTGTGTCGAACTGAGGAGTAGGTGGTGTCGGTGCGGAGGGATTGTGTTAGGTGTGTCAACCCCACAAAATAAAATGGTATAATAATATTAATAGAGTTCGAATCACTGCTCTTTCATATACTAAAGATAGTATAGAGTAAGCAGGGTCGATCCACAGGAACACAGGACTTCTTATCTTGCCAAATTCTCACACATAATACAAATGGTATTAAAGTGGGGGATTGTGTTTGTAATAGACTTAAACTTCATAAATAAACAAGATTGATGGTAAAATTCAGTAAAAAGAAATACATTTCCGATTCTGATTCTTATATATGTATTATGTTGAAAGATATAATTGAACTATGATCATGTACAATCTAGGTTGGTAATTTAGATACTAATAAGCTCTAGTATCCAAGTTGACAAAAGTGTTTTATTCAAAACATGTTCTTCAAATAAAACTTCATTTAATTGGTTTAACTCAAATAAGTTCTTTCATTAACCCATTAAATGACTTTATGATCTTGCAACAATCACCAACAATGTTCAACTTTCCTCTTAAGTTTGGGAATATGAACATTTAATCTTTGATTACACTTATTTTGGTTTATAACCAATTAAGTGTGTATTACTAACATCAATTCATAAAACATATACGAATTTCACAATTTGATTAACTAGATTGACAAGAATCATAATTCATTGATCAAATGAAAAAGAGAAAACAAATCAAACATATGATTAAAATCAAATCAAAGATTACTAGATTTAAACACAAATCAAGTTCAAATTATAAACTAACAACACATACTAAGAATTCAGAATCGGAAATGATAATAGAAACTAGCCACACATAATTAAACTACAATCCAAACAAGTTATGAAATTCAAATTGACTTACAAATGGTGAAACCAAAAAGTTGCAAAATGTTATTCTTCTTTCAAGAACTCCCAAAGTGCAGAGAATATACTAGCTTCTATGATGTTTTCTTGGTGTGTTGTTGTGTATATTCTTCTTCCAAGCCAATCCTTTTATATCTCTCAAAAGCAAAAAGGTGTTGTTATCTCTATTCATAAATAGGTGTCATGCCTCCAATAATCACCAAAAGGAGCCTCAAATTCGGCTGTTAAAGTTGCCAAAAGATTCCCACAACTCATCAAATAATAGAGTCAACAAGTCAAAACCCGAATTCTGTCCAGCACAATTCACGCGGACCGCATATGGACTCACGCGGACCGCGTGGGTCTAGCTGATGGTGTTCTTTGGGCCATTTAAAAATGCAAACCAACCCAATCTTCTATTTTATGCTCCAGCCCACTTGTACAACTCTTGGTAGCCCATTTGTGTTATTTCAAAGTCTCCAATTGTTATCTTCCAAGTCCATGCATCATTTCCATTAGCTTTCAACCCCGAAAATTCTTGTTATCTTCCAAGTCCAATCTCCTCTTAAAGATCCTGTTCCGCTAGTCTCCTTAAAATCTGCAATTAAGCTCACGAAACTAGAAAATACCCGAAATAGTCATAAAATAACAAAAAGGGAAAATATGCATGAGAATTAACTAAAATATGAATGAAATAAACTAAAATAAACTATAAAAAGAAGTAATAAAAATGAACTATCAGATTGCGTCTTGTTGATTTACGTGGAGGCATCTTTGAACTATAAGTTAAGAAGATGAAGACATTGATAATAATTTTAATAGAAGAATTGATGAGAATGACTCATGGACTAACTCTCCATAGTCCAATAGCACAAATGAATAACACGATTGATTGTAAATGAAAGCAGTTGGATATATCTGTCAATAATACTGGAATTACAGATGTAATGAGTTCGGGAAAAATGACCTAAAAGTAGGTCTTACATCAACCAAGATGAGAAAATTTTGACATAACTACGACCTAATCAAGACCTAACAGGTCTAAGATTTACAAGGATAGAAAATTTGACTAGAGTTTTTAACATAACTATGCTATATCCAAAAGAGAAGTTAATGAGAATCTATCGGCGACGAGAACTACCAGAGTGAGTTCTTGATTCCGACAGAAGTCGTTCTATATCCCCCACGCGTCTATCGGATCTTGCTTGCTGTGCTCGAAGTTCCCTGATTTTAGCTTGGGTTTCAGTGAGTTCCCTCTGAAGAGCTGCATTGTGGACCAGAATCCTTTCATGAGCAGACTCTAGCTGACGAATGCGGACAGTGTTAACGCCAGAGTTGGCGTCAATCTCCACGACTCGGTCGATAGCTGCTCGACCCTGCTCTGTGTTTCGGGAAATCCTACGAACCATGATGGGTAGGGCCCTGTCAGCTGAACCTCCCTCAGTGAGGTTGTAGAAGCTTCTGTCTCCATTGTAGGGCATGGGCTGCCCCTGTTCTTGACTCCATCTATTCAAGTTTGTGGCCCACAGAGGTGTGGGTCCTTGAAATGTTGGACGAGGGTTTGGGTTTTGAACAGCTGGGGGTTGGTTGTTGACTTCTGGCTCCGATTCAGAACCATCAAAAAAGCCTTCAGCTTCATGATCATCCAAAGGGATTGGGTGATCATCTTCTGGTTCTTCCTCCAGCCATCCTGCATTGCCGTGGTTGGGATAGTACGAGTCTTCGGGAAGATGGAATCCAGCCATTTAATCTACATGAGAAAAGGGATGTAAGAAATAACTAAATAGACGAACTAATTAGATAATTATAAGATGATCTTCATCAGTTACTCCAATACTTGTTTAGTGTATACCAGTTATATGTAACACAGACAGGATAGACCTTCGAATAAGTGACCCTAACTCTAAGCCCACGACCAAACAAGGACAGGAAGTAAAGCAAAGATCGCAGATTCTAAGTCTATGACATCCTAGTTACATATAACCTTAGCGTATCCACTAAACAACTATTGACATACTAATAAAGACCTTTAGTTCTCAGATAAGTAATTATAGTAACACAAAATACTCTTATAGTATTTTAAGTTTAATGTTCTGTTCTATTGTTCTTGTTGTAGTAGTGTTGATAAGTTTTTAGACTTGTTGCAACCTCACAACCATACTTAGGCACATGCTAATCACTCCTCGGATAATGTAGTTGATCAGGCTACATCTTCCCAGGGTTGACCATATGTCTCTAAGTCTACTTGTGCTGCCCAATAATCGTAATACTTTTGTTCTGTCCTAGTGACACCGATTTTAGTATGAATGCAGGTATGTATACTTGGTTAAATATTTTATTATTTAAAAGTATAAACTCTTTATCAGAGTATTTTAATCCCGCTTGTGTTTATAGTTCGTATATCTTTTATGGGATGATACACTCGATTCACTATAAACAATGCTCTGATACCAATCTGTCACGCCCCAAAACCGGAACAGCGGAAACGTTCGGGGGTGGAGGACGTCATGTACAGTATCACAACAATGCAAAGTAGTAAACAAGCAACAACATCATCCATTGCATTAATAATATAATTTCATACAAGTGTTCTGTCAAGTTATATAGACACCAAAAATATACATCAAAATAAAAGAGAAGTCTTGAACGAGCTCCGTCTTCTCAAAAACCTGGCACCTGTACCTGTCTACTGGTGACCTGAGAATACAAGTTATTTTTCAAAGAGTTTATCAGCTTTAAAGCTGGTGAGATCATAAGTATATTAGTGTATGTGTTTGTATGAAAGCATTTGTAAGATGTTTGTAAGATGTAATGTATAAGTTTGGTAAAGTTTGTATTTGTTTGAACACTCCTAGAAAACCCTATGTTTCCTACTAAAAGTAGCCTTCTACCAAGGCATCTAGTATATGTGTGTGTGTCTCTTGTAAGAGTGTGTATTTTCCCAATTCCGACTATCATTAACCAAAAATATAGTTTTTACATTAGCGTGCATCGTGTGAATGTTCACGAAGTGAATATAATGGGAAAAATATTATAGTATTGTAGTGTTGTATTAAGTAACTACTGTTGTACTAACTACCTTAAGCTAATTGTTATTTAAGGTACCATGTGATTAGCCTGTATCCTGCTACCGACTCAATAGTAAAACGATGATGTAAGACGCCGTAAGAAATGACATTTGGCACCCGTAGACTTGCAAGTCCCACTGTAGCGAGCAGCAAGGTGTAGGATAGTCAATGTAGTATAGATTTATACACAAACTCATACGATCTCCAATTAAGGAGATTATGGATACAAAAACCATCATGGCAGGTAGTGTCATGCCCCGTTTAGTGGCTCACGTATATGTAATAATGTATATGTAATGAATGTGCTAGCTGTATTGTATGTTCTCCCTCTGTCTAGCATGTATGTTCTCTCTGTATAGTATTGTTTGTTATCTACTCTGTATGGTATTGTTTCATGTATGAACTGACTCTTTGTATGTTTCATTGTTCTAGTATTAGTATTTCCCTAAACTATACCTATTATAGTTTACTAGTAATGTTGTTTGTGTATATGAACATGTATGTATACCTTTGCTACCCAAAGGTATTGAACTGAATGAAAGAACTTTTATGACTATATATGTATACATGATATACAACTAATATTTAAACGACCTTCGGACGGATAACTGATGCCCTAAAGCCACATCCAAACAAGGAAAAGGAATTAAAGCGAGCTGGCCTTCCCAAGTCCTTTAAACATTACTTATATAACTATATATATATATAGGCATGCATTTGACAATATATAAGTATAAAAGAGTTTTAAGTGAAAGTATTTGACATGAAAAGGAGTTTGTAGAACAGTTTGGTAACACAGTTTGAAAAGTAAGAAATCCACTTGTTTGGTAGTTATTAATCACATGTGATTGATATAATAACTATAATTGATCAACTTGTATCCCCCCCCCCATAAAAGCATTTAAGAACATTTAAAAGGTTAATTAAGGGGTATGAACTCACCTGTAGTGAGTAAGTCGAATGAAAGATCGATATAGGATTGTTGGGTGTCAATTGGAGTCTCGAGCACAAATGAATCCTATTTAACATATGAATACACATATATGAATACATTCAATGTATATAACCACCCAAAAGTGATAGGGACACGCCTTAGGGACTAGTAAACACTTATTTTGAAGTGTTACAACCATATTTGATTGTATATAAGGGGTATAAGGCTATAAAAGGGAGTGTATGGTCAAAATACACACTATTTGTGTGTGTGCGGCCAGGGTGTGCGGGCAGGAGGCGTGTGCGGCCTCACACTCCCTATGGAATGTGCCAAAACGTGTTTTAAGTCTTGGGGACTCATCTAGGAAGGTTTCTTGCTTCATTCCTTAGCCTTATATGGAGTTTATTGCCATTTTTGGACCTAAAAAGGGTGTGTGCGGCCAGCATGATGTGTGCGGCTGCACCCCCTTTATGAACATGATAAAATCATGTTTTTCTAGCATATCATCAAGTATTCTTAGCATATAACAAGTTATGATAAGTGTATACACGTTATAGAGGCTTGAAAGGGTGATTTAAGGTCCAAAACTAGTGGGTGTTCTTGGTGTTCTTGACTAAAAATGGATGTTTTCATGGATCGAGCCAAAGGGTTTTGCTAGTTAAGGACGTATATCAACAATTAAAAGGAAGTATTACTACCTTTTATGAAGATCAAGATGAAGATTTGGATGATACTTGAGAGAAAACGAGTTCTAGCTTTGAAGAAGTGGAAAAAGTGTTCAAAAATGACAAGTGTAGTATATATATGGGAGAGTGTGCGGTTGGGATGGGTGTACGGCCGCACACACCTGTGTGTGGCCGTACACTCAAGTGTGCGGCCGCACACTCCATGTGTTGGAGTGTTTGGCTCATTTTCAAGGTTTTACACTAAAAAAACTCATCCCACGACTCTTACCTTGATTATACTAGGTTTTAAACACTCTTATTGACCCTAAATAGTGCTAGAAAATAGTAAAACGAGTCCGCCCTTCATTTATTTGAATAAGTATACAAGATAAAAATTTTGGATTGTCACATCTGAGGAACAAGAAGGTCGGGCTAGTGAAGGTGCAATGGCAGCACCGGAAGGGCTCAGAATTGACGTGGGAGCCGGTGGATGAGATGATGGAGCATTATCCAGAACTTTTCCAGGAACGAGCAGCAGACTTCGAGGACGAAGTCTAAAATAAGTGGGGGAGATTTGTAGCACCTAGTTCCTGGTATGTATTTCTTTTATTTAAGAACTTTGCATTTTGTCCTGGGACTCGGCGAGTTGGCGGCCCAACTCGTCGAGTAGAAGCGGTTTAGACCCGGGGTTTAAGTGGTGGACTCGTCGAGTCGGTGGCCGGACTCGACGAGTAGACTCTGACTGGACAAAACCCTAATCTAAGGGTTTGCAACCTATTTAATCATCTCATTCAGCCCCCACTCGTCCCTATTGCTTCCAGAAACCCTCCATAGCGAACCCTAATTGTGTGTGTGAAGATCTAAGACATTTGTGGTGATTTTTGGTGGTTTTGATCACAAGGAAGAAGGAAGAACATAGAGGGATCAAGAGAAGACCAAAGGAGTCCTTGTTGGTTCATCATTTGCAGTTTCCAGAATGTATAAAGTCTATACCTTGCTTGTTCTTTTGGTAGATCCCTTTTTGGGGAGATTTAGGGCTTTTAAGCAATATTTTGTAACCAACGATGATTGCAAGCATGGTTAGGGGGGTCAAGGCTTCGGATTTAGGACCTTGGAGGGGTTACAAGGCAGTTAGGGGTTGCTTTTGCACCCATGGAAGGCTCCATGCATCTTAAGAGCTTCTTTTTGGGCATTTTAGGCTCAAAGTCCCATGTATGCACGTAAAGTTTGTAACTTTACGTGCTAGATCGATCTTAGGGGCATAGATCTATCATTTGGACAAGAGTTGCACACCAGAAATCGAAGAAATAGAGTTGGACGTTATCGACTTTGCGAGTCATTCTTGGGACTCACCTAGTCCGATACTTGACTCCCTTTTTCTGTTAGGATTCGAAGGAACTCAGTTGGGTGATGTAAGAGTTTTAGAGGATCCAAAGGAGTGACCCAACGTATTAGACTTAGCCTTAGACCTGAAGTTCATGGGACGCGGCGAGTACATGAACAGACTCGGTGAGTCCAAGGCAATCTCCCAGCACATGAAGATGAACTCGACGAGTTGTTCATACAACTCGGCGAGTCAAGGACATGACTTGTTCTTCAGATGAAGATGAACTCGGTGAGTTGTTCATATAACTCGGCGAGTCGGATGAAGGATCATTCGATGTTCGAATAGGAGGAGAACTCGTCGATTCATTGCCTAACTCGACGAGTAGGGACGAGAATAAGGACAATTGGATGGATAAGGACTCGACGAGTTGGCGGCCTAACTCGGCGAGTCAGGTCAACTGGAAGTTGACTTTGACTTGAATTTGACTAGGTCATGGGTAAAATAGTCATTCTACCATAAGGGTAGTTATCAGACTCTTATTGAGTGTTTTGTGGGAATTATAGTCGGGGGATTTCCGGAGCAACAGCAGCAGACAGAGAGTCCCCACGCAGATCAGCAGCTACTACTACGAGGTGAGTTACCTTCCAGTAGGGGTGGGTCTAAGGCACCAATGTCGGCCCACGAGTAGGTAGTTATGTTTGATCTGATTGTCTTTGTGATAATTGTCTTGGTATGTTAATGTGTTATGGTCATGAGATATGCCTGTGTGATATGCTATGTGGGTAGAAGGGATTAATTGTCCCTACCCAGTTATGCCTGACTGTATGATTACCTCTCGTTACTGTATGCTAGTGCTAGGGGGTGAAATAGTCCCCAGTTACCGGTTGAAAGATACCGATGGTGTGTACCGGTTAAAAGATACCGATGATGATTACCGGTTGAAAGATACCGATGGCAGTTAGCGGTTGAAAGATACCGACGGTGTTATATGGTATGTGGTATGATGGGGGAAATCACTGAGATTTGTGCTTACAGTTTCATTTTTGGTTTCAGGTACCTCTTCGTCCAAGGGGAAAGAGTCGGCGGTGTAGCAACGCATCACACACATGGTTTCCGCATCAGATTTTCTGGGATTGTACTCTGATTTTCAGTGTTCCTGATGATATGGTTTTCGAGACATGATTTTATGATTTTATGAATGATGAAATAGTGACAATGTTTTGGTAACATAAATTATGATTTACTTAATTTAAAAACAAAATTTTTGGCCTCAAATTTTGGGATGTTACATATGCTTGCTCAATTCACTCATCAAATCACACACAACAATACATTTTATAACACCAAGTCATGGTGTGTTTACTTATCATCAATGTGCAACCAACTTGTAAACTACAACTCATATGTCTCTGTTTCAAGAATATAAGATATTATCGTCTCACAATCACTCGTGATAAAATCCATGAAGTGATTCAGATGAGCGTGGGTTTAATCCAATACTCAAATCCTATTTCAGGAGTACTCATGAACACTGCAACAAACTTGTGCTATGTCTAAACACTTAGACAATCTACAGTGTGATTCATGACAGTCTTGATGGGATAGACAAGAAGTACCGGAGGGCGGGACCATTTTAGCATATAGTTATTCTGAAATCCAGCAACCCAAGCGACACTTCAAACCAGTTACCTCTCCCGTAAATAGATCAATCATTATTATAACTTGGAATTACTGATAGTTCTTATTTATAAATTCATAATAGCGACTATGAATTTAAATATAAATTACACAATAATTAGATAGAGTGAAATTTAACTTACATGGATTCGCTATACAAAAGTCTGGAAATTGCACTGGCGGAACTTCGGGCTGATCGCTACTAGATTTCGGGCTCCTAGGAACTTTTATGCTTTCCAAAACACCCTAAACTCTATGAAAAAATTGGACCAAAAGAAGTAGAATAGAGAGAGAGAGAGAGAGAGAGAGAGAGAATGATAGATATGAGTTGGGAATGAATGAACATTCAGGAGCTATTTATAGGTTGAGATCTCGAGATGTGTGCCATGCAAGGGTCATGCGTGTTGCGCACATGGTCAATATGCTTACCCTGGTGAGATGTCACGTGTCAGATTCTGGCTGGTGCTACATGGTAGCTTCTAGAAGCATGCGCATCGCGAACATGTGCGCAACAATTTTCTAATTTTCAAAATTGTGTAGCTTCTTCAAACGAGCTCCTTTTTTGACATTCTTTATATCTACGAGTAGCTATCGATGGTATCTACAACTTTCATTTTGGCACTGTCTGCTAATTTTGACTTTATTTATTTCAAACAAGCTTAGACTGCTAAGGCACTATAAATTGCATAACTTTGTAATCCAACGTCCATTTTCAACTTTCTTTATATTGTTGAATTCCTATTAGCCAAATCTTCAATTCTCGTTTAGATCATTTCGTCTAAAAATCGACCAATCTAGAATGTGATTTATGTGTTGTATATTGCTACGCTGAATCTTAGAAAAATCATAACTTCCTCTAATTAAGTCAGATTTAGACGTTCTCTATATGCACACTCTCCTTTTAACAACTACTAAGAATTTCGTTTAGATTACTAAGGCTAATCTAACAAAAATTTAATTATGACGCGCGATGCGGTATTGGGTTGAATCGCGAAACTTCATTGGATCATAACTTCTTCGTTATAAGTTTGATTTAAGCGTTCCTTATATGTACGGAATCCTTATAACGACTACTTCATATTTCATCAAGGATATTCGGCCTAATTATTTATTTTATTCTTATTTTATTTTATCATTATAAACACGTATATTACATATAAGTACACATAAATCACATAATACTCAAATAATTCTCTTTTATTATATTAAGTAGGTTACAGTTGTTGACCCTAAGTATTACATCATCTTATTAATGCATAGCGAGAAACGTAGGCGTTACACCTAAACTATAAATAGGACCCCTGGTCTTTCAAATTCCATTCATAACATTACTTAGAAGGTAAAATCTGATTTTACTTCTATCCCCTATCTCCTCTTGTCTTTAAAGTGTTCTAGGGTTTTTGGTGTGAGCTACTAGAGGCGTTCATACTTTTGGCACTTGCTTTCCATGCCATTTTGAAGATCAAAGGAGTATAACATATTCAATTACGTTAAGGGCATGTTTTCTAATCTATAAAATCAGTTTATACCTAGACTAGATTAGTTTGTTCATAATACGTTGCTATAAATGAGAAAATGTCATAGAACCTTTTAGGTTGCATGTACACATAAATGTTTAGGTAAAATTCCACAAGAACATTATTTTGTAACCTAGAAACCCCAATAGTAATTAGGACTGATGAAGAAGTATCAAGTGAAAGTGACCAAGATTCTGAGTTTAAGTTTGAGTACAACTCTCACGATCCAAGAGTTAAATGGAACAAGATGAAACCACTTCTTAGAGAGAGGTATGAATCACCTCATCAACTTAAGTTATGCTTAACCAACTATACTATTTATACTGGTTATAAGACAAAGTTCAAGAAATGTGACAGTCTTTGGCTTGTCGCTAATGTGCTAGTGATCTATAAAAATTTCAATGTCCTTTTACTGTTAGGGCTCTTGGACGAGCACGGAAAGGTCATTTCAAATTAAGAAACTTGTTAACCAACATAGGTGTGTTAGGATTTACAATAATGCAAACCTTATGGATCGAAGATGGTTAGGAAACCAATTTCTAAAAGAATTAATTTAGAAGCTTAAGTTAAAGTATAAGGAAATCTAGATAGCTATCCAAAGAAAATTCCATTCAATGTGTCTTAGTCAAAGTGCTATAGAGAAAAATGCATGTCCATGTCTTTGATAGAAGAGAAATTAAGTGACCATTATGCTAAAGTATGGGATTATGGTGGTGAGTTGTTGAGATCAAATCCAGGTATTATATTTAATATTTGTGTTCGTCAAAACCCTGATAACACAATTACTTTCCAAAGAATGTATATCTGTTTTAAAGCAATAAAAGATGGATGGAAGCTTGGTTATCGTAGGGTTAATGGACTAGATGGTTATTTTTTAAATGGTAAATGTAAAAGAGATTTGTTAACTTCTATAGGGATGGATGCAAATAATCAGGTGTTTCTATCTGTTGGGTTGTGGTTCATATAGAGAACAAGCCATACTAGAAATGGTTCTTCGATTTGGTAGCAAATGATTTCGAATTGGATTGTTGAAGGGGTATGACAATAATTTTTGTCAACACTATCACACCCCAGGCCGGCGGCGGAAACGTCGGGCTTTGCAACTTTCGTCTAGCATTACAGTCATATACATAATAATATATAATACCTTTTATTTATAAAAATGGAGATTACATTTGATCTTTACATGATATATACTATCGATACTCTTGCCACTTGATCCTTCATACTGTGATCTTCTCTTTCTTACTGAATTCCTAGGAATACATGTAATTTTGAAAACGATCAACATAATGTTGGTGAATTCACAGGTTTTTATTGTAAACACTTTTAAATAGTTTCCAACAGAGAGTCTTTGTTTATGAATAGGTAATTGATGAGATACTATTATTATTGCTCTTATATGTAGTTGATATTCTCAATATATTGATTATGTACCATTTCTTTCTCATGAGACTTAGATCCTTCGAAGATAGTTTTGTATACTCATACTAGGATAACATTTTAACGGTATTTATAACTTCTATTTAGTATTCACCCCTTTCTCATACTCTTTATATGGGTTTCACCCCTTTCTCTTATTGATGTTTACTATTACTACTTCAAGGCGTTCCCATTTCGGTAGTTTAAATAAATTAAGGCTAGCCGAACAATGCTACAATAAGTTCATATATTCGAGCTTCCGACTTGATATTTTCCCAACATGATACTTCATCGGATGTCGTAAAATAGTTTAGAAAGTTATGTCTGTTGTGATTTGACCATCAAGGTTGTAGCTAGCAATAGCAGGTAGGGGTGTCAGTCCCGTATACATCTATACATATCTTTCCCACTCACTTAAGATTTAACGCTTACAGGTCGGGGTTAGCTGAATATTAATTGGCTAAAGGATGAATAGTATTGTTCTCATATGGCATCTGTTTTGTTTAGCCTTATAGTATACTTCTTGTTTTCTCGATCTTATAGCTTTAGGTTCCTTTATTTTTTGTTTCTTTTCATATATATATATATATATATATATATATATATATATATATATATATATATATATATATATATATATATATATATATATATATATATATCCCTATTCTAATAAAAGAATATTTTTAATCTCATATTGACAAGTGTAATAAAATTAGAACTTCTCATTAATGTTATATATCACATATCATGTCATTTGTCAATCTATTAATTATCCATTTTGAATTTTGAATTTTGAATTTCCACTCTAATTACATTAAATTAATAATTACTTATCCATTTTAAATTTCAAAATTTCCACTCTAATTACATTAAATTAATAATTGATTCTTCATTTTAAATTTTAAATTTTAATTTTTCTCACTCTAATTATATTAAATTAATAACATTAGATTGAAAAATAGAATAAAATTAATATAGATTATAAGGTGATATAACTTCACGTGTTTATTTAAATCAACGATTATAATTTTATATATAACTAAAAAAAATCTCTTAAATAATAATTTATTTAAAATAATTGATTAATAATTTTGATTTTTTAATATGAAAGTTTAATTAATTTTATAACCGTGGTTCTCATGGGTTATAAAGTAGTATATATATATATATATATATATATATATATATATATATATATATATATATATATATATACTTTACTTATATATACATATAATTATAATAGTTTAGCTACTTTGATAGGATATCCGGATAAAGTAACAACTGGGTACAATGCTATCCTTTAGATCTATCCAGAATAAGGACTAGGTACTATGTTACCCTAGAGAATTGACCAGCGTAACAACTAGATATAATATTATCTTAAGGTTTTGGACAAAGTAACTACCGGGCATAATATTATCTTAAGGTTTTGTGTAGCATAACGGCTAGGAATAATATAATTCCTAAGATATTTGCAGGGTATCCACCGTTATAATATCATCCTAATGCTACATGCATTTTATAATTTACTGATATAATGTAAATAATAATATTTTATAAAATCAATAACATTTTATTATAGCATGTATCCCCCCCCCCCCCCCCGATAAAACTTTTGAAAATCATAGAAATGAGGTCGTGAACTCACCCTTGTAGCGTGTTTTGACTGATGCACGACTTCGCATCGGGAGGCTCGAGCCATTCGGGAGAAGGGAAAATCTCCATGTTGGATATAA
This sequence comes from Lactuca virosa, assembly GCF_052849685.1. NCBI lineage: Eukaryota > Viridiplantae > Streptophyta > Magnoliopsida > Asterales > Asteraceae > Lactuca > Lactuca virosa. Next base: position 491,894,770 of record NC_136429.1, read on the forward strand.
GAGAGGAGATAGTATACTGAGGTGTGAAAAATGAGGAGACTAGGGCCTCTATTTATAGTGGGCATTTTTGGTAGCGCATGGCGCACTTTCTTGTGCGAGTCGTGCACATATGCGTTGGCCCCATTCAGAACTTGACTCGTGTCACTCTCCCGTTCGTCCACATCTCTCGTATCTCAGCGAATCTGGTCGTCAGACATGCGTGCTGAGTGTGGCGCGCATGACGTGCGCATGATAATGTTTTTATAATGTTCATACCTTTTTCGTTCAAATATTGTTTCCGAGATTCTTTATAATCACATGTAGGTATCGACGACTACTACAAATTTGCTTTAGGTTGCTTTGGTTAATTTCAGCTTTTGTGTTTAGCCTATTGTTTTGTGGTGTGGGGGTATTCTGATATGATTTTACAAAAAGAATAACTTCCCCCATGTAGGCTTCGTTTTCGACATTCTTTGTCTCGAAATTCTTATCTCGGGGAGTACAACAATTTTCCTTCTTATGACTTTAGCCAAAACCTAATTGATCTCTTCGTACACTTTTTAGGTTGTGAAATCATTTACTCATTTGATTTTTATATCTGATAAAAATCATATCTCCTCCATACGAAGTGATATGTGCATCTCTCTCTCTCTCTCTCTCTCTCTCTCTCTCTATATATATATATATATATATATATATATATATATATATATATATATATATATATATATATATATATATATATATATATATATATATATATTACATCATATCTTAATACGTTTAGCTATAACTATGCTTATTATAAAACAAAAGGTACTTAATTTATTATATGTTGTTATGTAGTGTAAAATACATGCTCGGAAGCAATATGGAAGCTGGAAGCAGGAAAATGTGAGCTTAAGCAAGAAGAAGATACATAAAGGATGTTGCTGGACAGCTTGACCACTCGTTAGTGTTTCGACCATATCTCATGACTCGTAACTCCGATTGATGAGATTCAAAATGTTCTGAAAACTAGAAACAATTTCGGTTAACTTTAATGTTTTGAGAAAAGTCGGATTTCAAACCCCACGACGTGGTGTATGGAATCTTCGTGATTCTTGACGCTGGCTTGGAGAATACGGGATAAACACGAAGACCACGACATGGTGCCATTACCACGTCGTGGTGGCCAGATTTTAGAAAAGTATATATATCTGAACATTATGACGAATTGGGAGATTGGGAGGTGGATTTCTAGAGAAGTATTACGAAAAAAACCTCTGGAAAACCCTTAGAATAGGAGGAAACAATTGGAGCTCAAGTCTTGAAGAGATCTAGAAGAAAACATCATCAATTCATTTGGTTTGATTATGTTTAGTTTTATTCCTACTGAGTTTTTGTGTTTGATTACTTCCATGAGTAGCTAATTTAGTAGACTTTCGTTTAGTTAAGATGAAACCTAAAACTATTAGTTAGTTTCTTACTTTATGGATTATATGAATTTGGTTTATGCATGTGTTTGATTATCATTACCTAGCATGTTAAAGTTTGTAACTTTGTTGCTTAAATTCAGGTTTAGTGTAGCTTAGTGACCATTAAATTACATGAACTTGATTACCTAGTGATTTAGTGACATTTAAATTGCTAGAGCTAGGATCGACCAAATCTTAGATAAGTAAAAAAAGTAACAAATTTAGTTGTGCTGGAGAACGTAATTGTGTTTGCTTAGATAAATCTTACATAGCTCAATTATAATTAATAACTAATCTGTGTTTACTTGTGTATGACCATACAAGGTAGTTCATAAATTGGTGAGAATATAACTGTAACCAATTTTGTGTCAGGAATATATATTCCCATTTTAGAAAGGTCTACAGTAGTGTTGATGTGTTTTAAACTCACTAAAACCTCTAAAATTAATAACCTAAACCAATTTTACCAGCTAAAACACAATATGCAGTGTACCTAATCGCATAGTAGTATAGTTGAATAAGTAAGGGGTCGATCACAGGGAACGGAATTTTATAACAAAAAATAATTGCTAAAAAATAATCTAAAAGAAGTAACTTTAATGGGAGCTTTATATGCCTTTTCAAGTTCATAATAACTTAAATTAAACATTTAACTAAGAATATCTTTTAATCAAAAGCAAACAACTAGAAAATGATTTATAATAAAGAATAAAAGATACTTCCGTTTTGCTTCGAATCCCCATTTTCCTATGGTTAATTTCAAGATAATTGATTTATTCTATTGGTTACCAATTATAATTTACTAGTTATCATGATCCAAATACCTAGCATACACCAGTTTATGAACTTTAATTACAATGGTCAAACAGCTTAAGAACACCAAATTGATATATATATATATATATATATATATATATATATATATATATATATATATTGGAATCTGAGTGATAAGATCTAAGAATTACCTATCTATTATCAAGATAAGTAAATTAAACAAATATTTAATATCAATAATGCTCTCTAGCACAATTATAGCAACTAAATTTTACCACCTAACTCTAGGATTTGCTCAATCACTAGTTCTAAGAATTCAATGTTTCATAAACAATTGGATAACCAAATTTATGCAAGTAGATTGATCAACTAACTACACATTGTATTTAAGTGATAAAGATTAGAACTTTAACATGCTAGGATGATAATCTATCAAACACAAGTTAAAACCAACTTCATAAATCCATAAAATTAGAAATCGACACATACTATTAGGGTTCATCTAATATAAACGAAAGTAACTGGTTATTAGCCCATGATTATAGCATAAACGCATAAAAACATGAAGTAAACATAGTCAAAACTAGAAAACCGAATGATTGATGATGTTCTTCACTCTAATATCTCTATTTCTTGCTCTTCAATCGAAATCTAGCCTCCCAAGGGTTTCTCAGAAGGTATTAGTCGCTTTAAGTCGCAACTCTCTATAAATTCAACCTAAAATTCGATATATATATATATATATATATATATATATATATATATATATATATATATATATATATATATATATATAGTTGCCTTAAATTAGTCGCCACGTCATCGTTGTTTCCAGATACGGTTGTCGGTTGACATCTCTTCTAATTCGTCGATACGAGAAGCAAATTGTTGTGTGGAGGATTCAATATCTCGACATAAGCCAAGAGGCAGATCTTGTGCCACTCCACCTGGTCGTATGAAACTTGCATGCATCCTGGCTCCCGAGACTCTTTCATAGAATTCCAACAATTTTTCCTGCTCCTCAAAATCCCACAGGAACGGAGTTGATGCTCCCACATCCATAGCGGAGACACTTTATATGTATGGGCTTCAAGTCTCCGTGCCGATTAATCGAGAAGCTTCTACGACTTCACGACCTGGATCTAAGATGGCCACGAATCTTCTTTGTGCACGCTTTCTTATTCTTAATCAGCTGTTAAAGGGGGATTCAATATGAATACACAAAAGATTAGGGATACCATGACCTAAACAATTGCAATCAAAGCAACAAAACACCAAATCTTCCAACCCCTAACAACGATTCCACCATCACCTTGTATTACTTTTGCCACTGCTTCTTCTTCAAATTCATCAGCATTCACTTGAATTCCATGGTTATGAAAATCCAACATCATGTCTTTGTACCATTGGTTTGGTAATAGAGGATCCCCTCACTCAAAGAATTCACAATCCTTCTCTTTATCATGTATTAGACGACATTTTGAACATTGTGACTTATATTGTGTTTAATTTCAAATAAATGAAGATACTCACCTTGAAATTGGGTCAACCAATTAATCTACTTCCATGGTTTTTTAGTTTCTAGGAAGTCCACCTGCCAACTAGATCATCATAATCGCACTTATTTCGACCTTGCTTGGATTACCGATTAACACTACTATTAGAGAGGGAGTTGGAGGACACCATCTTCGACCTTGCTTGGATTATCGATTTAGGGTTTGGCTTTGATTTTAACAATTTCAATGTATTAAATAAGGTGAGGTGTTAAGCTAGTTGCCACATAACCTCATTTAATGCAACATATGTTTGTTGTCGGTTGCAAGAGTGGTTACCGACTAAAATGGGTCAATTCGTCGTTTTATCCGCTATCCCTTGCTTTTTCGTTATCAGTTTTTAGTTTATGGCTTTTTCATAAATATGGCCAAAATAATAAGACTTTAATGGAGATTTCCCCCATTTTTTTAATATTTAGTTTAATATTTTTTTTAATAGAAAATAAAAGAAAATCCAACCCTAACACATCCGGTCCCACCCAAACCCCACAATACCATACCCTTATAGGGTCGACACCACCTTGTTGCAGTTGAACGCTCATTCTTAGGCTGGTGGGTGTCATACCATACTCACCACATTATTACACTGCTATGTCATCACCACATCATTTTTACCCTCATCTTACAATACGGGTGGGTGCTATACCACACTTTTATTTTATTTATTTTTCTTTGTATATTTTGATTGGTCACAAATGTCAATAGTCACAAAAAAGCACAAAAGGGGTGTGGTATGATCTTGATGTGCAGTGCGGTGGACATGTACGGTAAAGACGGGTCGACGCTGTGTTCGCCGCATATTGCGGCGCCAAATCTGCAAACAAAGTGTGCAATGTGTGGTGCACCTACCTACCTTATGGTGAACTTTTCTTCCTTCGCAATATCAACGCTTCCTGCCAACATCTAATTATTGCTGCTTCAACAACACTTGCAAGTCCAACTATAACATCGGGAATGTGCATAGGTAAGTTGTCTAGAGTAGTGATTTTCCTATTACAACCCCAACTATCTCAACGGATCTCCACAACAATATCACCCTTTCCTCTGCCAGTTCGCAATCGATCTACCCCACCAAAAACCCATAATCCCTTTTCCTTTCCTATCATATTTCACTTCTGTATTCATCCCTACCAAAAACAACCTCTCCACGTCGTGCCAAAATCCCAAAACGCTTGGATTTCTTGATTTGGTATTACATAAGGAACCACTACAAGAAAAATCATAAATAGCCACGGAAAATTACTATTTTACTACGGAATATGCTACGGAACGACTTGTCGTAGCTATTTTGCTACATAAATGGTTACGGAATTGCATTATGTAGCTAAATCTTAAATAGCTACGTAAAGTTGTTACGAAATCTAAATTCATAGTTATTTTACTACGGAATATGTTACAAAATCGTTGGTTGTAACTAATTTGCTACAGAAATGGCTACGGAATTGCATTCCGTAGCTAAATCTTGAATAGTTGCTACGGAATTAAAATCCGTAGCTAGTTTACTACAAATAATGCTACAAGTTTTTTGGTTGTAGCTAGTTCTCTATGAAACTTGTTACAAAATCCATTTATGTAGCTAGTTGGCTACATAATTGGCTACAAAACAAAAATTCGTAGCTAGTTAGCTATGGAATTGAGATCCGTAGCTATTTGTTAGGAAAATTTGCTACAAAATAAAATTTTGTAGCTAATCTATTATGGAACTTGTTACAAAAAGGTGAATTTGCAGAATAGCTACGAAATCAAAATCCGTAGGTATTTGGCTACTGAAAAATCCGTAGTTAAGTAGTTACGAAATATGTTTCTGTAGCAAAATATAGAAGATTATTGAAAAAAATATATTAAAAATACACGATTATAAAAAATGTAATTAAGTTGTTTATTTACCTTGTTTGGTTATGTTGTAATTAAGTTTTAAAATTGTATACTGGTACAAGTTATATACATATTTATAAAAAATGTAAAGAATTAATTATTCCGTTGGTGGAGATGATTTAACTTTTACATAAATGGTCCCCATGGTTTACACAAAATTGCAAGTTTTGTCAAGTTTTTGAAATCTTTACCTTACCTTGTCAACAGTTGATAAGTATACAGACGCAATCTCTGATTTTTTGGCAACATCTTGCCAACTATACATTCCTTTGATCTAATAATATAATTCAAATTATTAATTTTTCAATAAAACTTTATGGATTTATTTATTTTGCAAAAACTTACACGAAGATGCATTTCTTGTGGATCAATTTGCAAAAACAGATCTCACTTTAGCATGTGGAACAGCACCTAACATATCAACTCTATCTTGAAGAGAATGTTTTTCCCTCATTTCTTCCGATCTTACCCTTTTGGGTCCATCTCCTCCAATAATGAATCGCACCTTAACATATATATTTTGTTACATCAAAACCAAAATAAGGGGTTGTTTGTTTTTCATTTAGTCTGGAACAGAAGGGTAAAATTGTCATTTAAACTTACATTGGGGTACAAACAGCATATTTCAGGAATAACTTCAACCAATAAATCCGCACCTTTTCTATAAACCAATCTACTAATCACAACAACAACAATCGGATCCATAACAAGTCTTTCTAAAGCAGGTTTGAACAAAAACCTTTTCGGGTGGAAGCCCTGATCTTAAAACTGTGTTTTCTTTACTTGTATGTGAGACACAACTGGTTTGACTCGCATCTGCTAAAGTAAATTGAAGTACTTTGTTCATATGAATCCTTCCAATATCATTTTAAGCAACATTGCAAGATTTTTAAATTTGACTGAATTCTTTTACTTTTAAGCACCACATTTTAATAAAATTAGGTGATTAATTTTGTTTAATCAAGAAGAAAATTTAGTTATTTTGAGTAGTTCTCTCATTTTTAAATACTCGAAAACATCTGATTGGATTGTTTATTTGGTAATTACTTAATGGACTAAATAAATAAAAATAATTTAAGAAAATAAAAAGTAAACAAATCAGATCAGACTAAACAAAAATAAATAAATAAAAATAATTAAAAAATAACTTATATTTACTAACTTTAACAAAAAGTAAACAAAGTTTACATTCACCGCTTCCTCAGCCACCTGTCAAAACAGAAGGGCAATTTAGGAAAGATAAAAATATTGATAATTGATATTTGGTGAAAATTATTGACTGACTTTTCCTCGTTGTTTATAACCAACTAGTCGAATCCTTGCGCGTTGCGCGTAAATATAATTATTTAATTAAAATAATAACATTTAACAAATTATGATTTAATATTTATACATGTAAAGCCAATGTCAATAGCAAAACAAACTCTATAGTTAACATATTAGTTGTATTAATTTTAATAAATTTGTATCATTAGTTATTTCCACTATTAATTCATGATTTTATAAACCGTTTTATGTTGTGTAAATTATATATCAAACATATATTGATTTCTATATATAATAAAAACATAGTAGTATGAAAAAATAAATACTATAACTTTTGATGATTTTATAGAACGTTTTAAGTTGTGAAAATTCTATATAAAACGTATGCCGATTTGTATACAAAACAAATAATAAATAGTATGAAAAACACTATAGTTTTTAATAAAATAAAAACACTACAACATTATAACATTTACATCAAACAAAAGTTATTAAACACTTATAAATCATTCAAAATGAATATTTAGAAATCAACATACATTTGATAAATAAAAACATTATTATAAAAAATTTGTGTTGAAATAACCATTGATACGACATAACTTTTTTTTTCAACTCTTTCAATTTGAATCACAAATCTTTTCAAACATATGATTTTTAATCAAAACTTACTTATATACTACTAATATAGCTACAATGTGTATAATAAATAAGTGGAAAATAAAAAAGCATTGCACATTAATAACCATAAGTTTAAAAAACTTTTGAATGTAGTGTAAAATATAAAGGCAAATCGCATTAAATTTGAAATCATAATTACATTTAAATTAAAAACTATTGAGTTGTAGTGGGATTTTTAAACTCTTGATTTGTTCCCAATAATGTAATATAAATATTAACAATTATAGGTTATAAAAACAATATTATAAGTATTTATCATTGAAATAATAATTTTTATACTAAGTTGTAAATAATATTATAATAAATTTAAGTATACGATAAGAAAGATATATAAAAAGTTGTGTTTGAATCAAATTGAATTAAGTTTTTGATTTAAAATTATTTTAAACTATAGGTCCAAATAAAATGGTGATTTGAATTTTAAAACTATAGCAATTGTTATGTATTGCGACCAATCTTAAAAAAATGTTAGGAGTGGGTTAGGGTAGAAGGAGTGTTACACTTGAGGTATATTTTTGTCACTTATATTTTCTTATGAAAATATTAATATTCTACTTATTTTACTTTTCCTTAACGATAAAGAACGAATAAGAAAATAAGAAATTGACAAATATAATAAGATAATTTATTTTTATTACTATAAAAACATTTAAAATTAGGTACATCCATATAAGTTTTTGTAGAACATAAAAAAATCATTATTATAACACACATAATTATTGGTTTTCAACAATAAAGTCATATCATATTAAAAATCATTCATTCTAATTCGTCATTATCATCAACAATTTGGAATAATAATTGTAAACTCCTTTCATCAAAATCAATTATACAAAACTCCATCGATGTTATTTACAACAAAATAAGCGATAGAAGCTAACATAATATATACATAACATAAAATACATGTTGAATAATGTTCTCTTGTACATAAAATATATTTTCTTAACATAAAAAAGAGAGACACAACATAAAAATACATACATATTAACAAACTTAATTGCTCTAACTGATAAATAGTTTGATGGTTGATTTACCAAAAACTCATGAGAAGTAATTGTCAATCCCACTTCATCATCCTGTGATTATAGAAAAATGCGTAACACATAAACTTAAAAAATGATCTCAAATATACCTTTACAAATATACCTAAATTTGAACCTTGGTTAATATCTAAAACTTTACATGCATCCAATTTGAGTTTACATGAATTTATATTTGGAAAAGTTGCAATTGTTTTCTTACATCCATGGAACCACTCACATAACTCTTCAAACCTTACAAATATGATCTATCATTTTTTGTTGACATACATGCAATAAATAATCTACAAATTTCTTATATAGGCTAAATATTTCATTTAACTCGTCAATTAAATAGCATGATTTGAAGAGTTTTAAGAGTTACAAATCATAATATTTCAATTAATCATAAATTAATTTGTAAGTTGAATAGTCTTGGGAGTTTCAAATGCATGAGGTTTAAGAAAAATGGTTTTGGGAGTTTCAAATGCATGAGGTTCAAGGAAAAATGCTAGCTTTATAAGATATATAGATAGATAGATATAGAAGATAAGGTCGATCCAGTGATGTAGATTCTCTGAAACGTAATCAGATTCGAGAGCGTCTCTATGCTTTCTGATGAACTCTCTAGCTTCTCTATGCTTTCTAAAAAAAGATCAAATTATGCGAAAGATTTTTGGGATTTGGAAATATACGGTGCCCTGGTGACCTTGATTGAAACAATATACGGCGACACTTCCCTAAATAAGTCTTCTTCCCTAAATCAGATCAAATTTGTCAATCGCATTCCTCATTCCTCAGAGCACTTACGCCATTATCGATCGGAGCTCCTCTCACTCTCATTTGCTTTGTCGTTCGATTCCTGCTCCATCAACTGGTAGATTTTCTCGATCGTCAACCGGTAACATTCTTCTCTCTTCTTTTTGCTCCATTTTCTCTTTATCATCCAATGACTTGAAGGAATTTTCTCGATCATCAACTGTTAATGTTATGTTAACTCTATCAATCCATACACGCAGTTTGATTCAATTTTTTATTGATGAAATTGATTGATCGAGTTTATTGCATTTGATGCGAATTATGGATTTTGATGCAGTGATTGCGAATCTGACATGATCTAATAGATTTCATTTAACAATTACATTCCTAAACAAACTTATGTGTATTGTTTAATATATATATATATATATATATATATATATATATATATATATATATATATATATATATAGTGAATCCTCTCTAAGTCCACCTGTGCCAGACGTCATCTCAACTGAAAATGGTGTCTCCTGTGTTACTATTGACAATTCACCTTGACCTTCAAGAGTCATTAAGTCACATGTATCCTCTAATTGAGGCACAGGTTGCTGTTGCTTTCGAACCACAATCATCTGTTGCTCTCATATGGTTTCATTCATTAAGTCATTGAGTCATAATGTGGAGATGCTAGGTTATCAAATTTGTAGCAAACCTCTTAAACCATTTTCTCAAGTTTTGTTTTATGAAAAAGAAAAAGATCAGACATTTTCCCCATTGTCAATTAGAATTCCTTTGAACAGAAGTAAGCAGAGCTCTACATTGGAGGCATTTTGGACATTGTTTCCAGACCTTAATAATTTCATTATTATCGGCTATCATTTGTTCCACTGATTCCATCTCCAACTTTGTTTTCAAGAATCCTACCATGTTTGTTCCATCCTTCAATTTTTTATTTTGTTGTAAGTCCACCTATAGACAATTAGATGACCATGTTATGACATTTTCATACATCTTTTCCTTAAATAAATACAAAAAAGCAGAGAGATGCACTAACTATTCGACTTACACTTGGAATGGCCTTAAACTATATGCCTTTAATGAAGATGCCCCATGGTCCACAATGATGCTTAGAAAATTTATCTAGTAGAACTTCAAAATCAGTACTTCTGTGATTACTCTTCTTTCCACTCTGCAAAATATGCATTTAAGGTTTCACCTGCCTTTTTATATTTAAGGTTTATGTATATCGGCCTGCTGGAAACCTTTCTTCGATCATAAATATGCATTTAAGGTAAGCTACATACATCATCTCTAGAGTTAAGAACTTAGCATTTAACTGAACTCCAATATTAATATTTGAAATGTCCAAGATCTTTGCGACCTTTGGAAATCTGCACAAACATATTACAATTCAGAATATAGTATGATATCTGATAAGCCCCAACTTTACTGGGTTATAGCCAAGGGGTATTTTAGTACTTTTGATATTAGTACAGGATTTTATGTTAATTAGTGGTAGTACCATATTAGTTCAAGCCCTTTCTACACATACCGGTGGATCGGCTTCTCATTCCAAGATTGCTTCTGATTTAGTAAGTACTCATTTAATTTTATATTATAACAATCTACTTTCATTTAGAAATACCATTATCTAGTTCTATTTTGATTTTTATAAGGACTAAGCCTAAATGCATAAAATAGCAATCTACTTTCCTTTAGTTTTGTATTATAGCATTCTACTTCCATTTTGATTTTTAAAAGGACTAAGCATAAATACATAAAATAGCAATGTACTTTCATTTAGTTGTATGGTATAGTTTTTCTAGTTCCTTTTGATTTTTAAGAGGACTAATCCTAAAAAGTATGTTATTTTATTTTTCATTTTTAAAGAGTGGAGCCTAAATGCAAAAAATAGCAATCTACTTTCATTTACTTTTGTATCATAACAATCTAGTTCCATTTTGATTTTTAAAAGGGTTTAGCCTAAAAGTAAGTTGCTATTTTTTCATTTTTTAATATCTAAGCCTAACTGTAAAAATAGCAATCTACTTTAATATTGATTTTTTTGTATATATGTAGAAGAAGCTTTGGGGACATGATCCGGCACACCATGAACTATTCTTGTATACACACACTAAGAATCACGATGGAGTGATTTTTTTAGTTGACAAAGCTAAAAAAATTCATGTAAGTTTTATTTTGAATAATTTCATGTAAGTATTATTTTGATTTTTTTTGTATAAGTTTTATCTCAACAGAATTATAAAATTATAGGATGATTTTATGGAACGATGTGATCGATTGGAAGCGATAGGAGAGGAAATTGATGAGGACAAACTATTTTATGATGTTGTTGGGGGACATGATCGAAAAAAGAGATTATATGGATTTGGCTCATATGGAAAGCACATTTGTTCTAGTAAAGGATCTTCTGAAACGCATCGCGAACAATATGAAGATAATAATGTCGAGACAAAAGTCGAGATTGAGAATTTGAAGAAGTTAGTTGAGACGCAACCCGAACAATATGAGGATGTTCAACAAAAATATGAGGATGTTCAACAAAAATATGAGGATGCTCAGAAAAAAGAATGTGGAGTTTCAGCAGAAAAATGTGGATGTTCAAGCAAAGTTTGAACAACAACTTGCACAAGCAATGAATGTCATTAACACATTGAGTGAACATGTCAAAACTTTTATTAATCAATGATAGAATATTATGTATCGAATAATGTTTTACGTTAAATTTGTAGCGACTTTTGCTTTTGAAATATGTATATTTTGATGTGTTGGATATTTCTTTTAGTTTCTATAGAAATACTTTGTTATTTTTGGTTTTATATTAATTTGTATTTTTGATATAATAAGTCAAATTAAATAACCGAATTTTATAGAAAAAATGGTATGAAACGATTGTTATGGAATTGACTACAAAAAAGTTGTTACAAAATTTGCTACGGAATTTGCTACGGAACAATAGCTACGGAATTTGCTATGGACCAAATGGCTACGGAATTTGTTACGGAACGAATAGCTACGAAATTTGCTACGGAATAATTAGCTACAAAATTTGCTATGGACCAAATGGCTACGAAATTTGTTACGGAACGAATGGCTACGGAATTTGCTACAGAACAATTAGCTACGGAATTTGCTATGGACCAAATGGCTACGGAATTTGCTACATAATTCATTGTTACAAAATTGTAATGGAAGTGTGTTGTAGTTGAAATGCTACGGATAGACGTCATAGCAACGACCATAGCAAAATTGCTACGGAACTATAACTCCGTAGTTAAACATTTTGCTACAAGAAATCTTACTATGGAATCTCATTGACAAATTATGTAGCAACTTCCGTAGTTATTTAGGTTTAGCTATGGAATTACATCATTTTGCTACGGAATTTTTCCGTAGTTAAATCAAAAATTTCTTGTAGTACTGAACAAATCTAGATCGAGTGTCGGTGATTAATAAAGTTGAATCGATAAACAATATTCTGGGTACCAATCCAATTGTTTACCTATTGTTTTAGAAGCAGAATCCTTCACACAAGGTTTTTTTTGGTGATTTAAAAACGCAAATAATTTAGTTGATGAAATGCAATGTTGTATTTTTTTAAAATTACAATTGTATTAATGCTTTTCTCCAGATTTGATGATCTTAAGGATTAGTTTCTATTTGTGTTTTTCTTTTTATTTGAGATACAAATGATTAGGTCAAAATGATACCAAATTATACCAATCAATTCACATATTAAAACTTGTCAAAGGTGATGAAAAACAGTTAAAGCACTTCTAGCATTTTGTCGAGATATGACGAGCAAAAATGTTTCATCATGGGTGCATGTATTTATGTGTTTTGAGTGTAGGTAAGTGTATTTATGAGTGACGTGTTTGTGTGTTTTGATATTTGATTGGTAGTTTGTGATGATCTATGTTCTTAAGCTTTAGTGTGTATGTGTGTGTTCATTTGAGTAGTAGAGATATTGATAAATTTATGTTGTTTGTACGTAGAGAGAGAGAGAGAGAGAGAGAGAGAGAGAGAGAGAGAGAGAGAGAGAGAGAGAGAGAGAGAGTATAAAAAAAATTAAAAAGGCAAAAAAGTCTTTCCAAATTTTTCGACAACCAAAATTACAAAAAGTTTCTTATATTGGATTAGTAGTGCAAGATTTTTTATTCATTCGTATTTTTTGGCAAACCATCTGACCAGATTTGCAGGTTACACATATAAGAATACCATTAAACTATGTTATATTAAATATTAATATCTTTTCAATAAAACAATTTAAAATAATTAGTTTTACCATTCAAAAAGGGTTAGCGGCGCAGCTTGTTGCCCGTTTGTCATCTCACTCATTGTACGATTACAATTAAAATATATGAATAGAATATCGTTTTATTTTTTTTTACTTAAAATATCTTTTCTTTTGCATTTAAATAAAAACTAGACGATTTATAACATGTCTGACCCATTTAATACGTAGGGAAAAACAAAATCTATATGAGCTTCGATGGTTGAAAGAATCATAATACAACAGCTATGAAATGAGATTGTACATTTTTCATCTTAAGCCATGTTTGTTATGTACAAGTACAATATGACATTTTTGTTATGTACAATATGAGAAACGTTGTAATGGACAATGGGACAAAAAAAATGCAATTATCGTTCCACCCAAAATGATATAACAATATGAGATATAAATCATTTTTAATCTCTTATCTATAAATCCAAAATGATAGAACAATATGAGATAGAAATTCTTGTCTATACAAAAGAAGACAACATTTTTTTTCTTATTATAATCACAACATTTTTTTTCATGGAACACAAAGTAAAAATACATATTTAAAATTACTAGGTATGTTTTAATCCCGATTTATTTTTGTCATTTTAATTAGCCATTAGAACTTATGAGGTATGAATCGAAACTACATAACATATTCGTTAAAACAAGATTTTCAACAAAAAGAAACAAAAAATAGATACAATCATGATCCGGACAAAAGAATTCTTTCAAAATGTGATTATGATTATTTAATACAAGAAAACCAATGAAAAGATTTGCACATGGATATTTTAATATTTTAATGCAAATATGTTAAGCCACACACAAGTAAGCCATGACAATGCAACGGGTTCCCTACATGTAGGGGTGGCAATTCCTTTTTATAATATACAAAAAGATCATTTCAGTTCTTCAAAAAGATTCAAACATTACAAACTCCAACAAATCCATTATAAATCAAACTCTGTTTATAATATTTGTTCTTTAAATTCATGATTAAATAAATCTATGATATTTCAATACATCATCACATACATTTAAACTCAAATCTAGAATGTGAAAGATTTCTGGATCTGTTTTCAACTTGACCACCCTTGAATCTTGATGGTAGGGTGGGTGGGTGGGGGTAGGGGGTTGAGGTAGGGGTAACCTGCCACCATGTAGGGAATGTGCAGAACATGTGGTACATTTCATGCTGCTTCACTGTTTTTCATTCGTCACTAACATGCTTTCTCTCATGTTTGTATATGTACAACTCATTCAAGAAAAGGTACAACTCCCACTTGCATGTGCTCTCCATGTGCATGAGTCCCTTTGCGCACTATGCACCCTTCTCTTTCCTCCAATGGGCTTTTGCTATGCTGGCCCATACCATCTTCACATGCAAACTTTAGGTCCCAACTCCATCACCCTTTATTACTAAATTTCCCATTTTGCCCCTCTACTTGTTTCATTTTTCATATTTCTTATGTGCAAATATTAATGAAGTTTAACATATAGTGTAATTGAATAGCTCTTTTTTGGAACTAATACCGTAATAGTATCAATGTCTTTTGGTTTTTCATTAGTTTGTGTTATATTTTAATTAGACAAATTTTTCCTTTTTAAAGATAGTTATGGCCATTTTGAAGAATATCCTAGACATGAATCAAATATGAATATTTCATGTAAAATATGCTAGATCATGACTAATTTGCCAATGAGATAACATTTGCTGGTTTTTTTTATTAAGAATATAATTAAAATGTTTACGCCGATTTGTACATAAATAAAATAGATATATTCTATTAAATTCTTATTTTGTTTGTATGTACTTTCAAGTCAACATGAATTGATTTTTGATAATCAAATCGTTTATTTGATAATTGAGCTTTTTATTTTAGGTATAAACTTGTTTTTATTTAAATTATAAACACGTTAGCTAACTTGATAATTTTGAAATATGTTTTAAAATAAAATTATCATCTTATATGATTATTTTATGTGCAATTTGTCAAATTTATGAATAAATATATTTTTTATTCATAAATTTGATAATAATTTTATCAGCCAATTAATATTAATTTATATACTTCTTATTGAATAGGTGCAATATAGAGAAAGACGAATGTTGTAAAATGACAACTAAATGTCCGATTTGGAAAATGTCTTTATCTATAGTTACCAAATTTAGTGATTATAACATAGGTACAAAATACCCAATTAGCTATATATAGTTTCCAACAAATAAACAATAAAAATCAAATGATTTTGGAAATTTCATTATATTTTTAATATAATTTAGTTCATAATAAGTTATATTATTATAATCGTATTACACTAGTATTTATACAAATAAAGATGCAATTTTTTTTTAGCATTTCTAAGGCTATGGGATGTCCTAACTTTTTTAGCAAAAAATTTTATGACACCATTTAGCAGTGAAACATCATAAACAAGACTATTATTTTTTTGCAATTATTTTTTTTTGCATTTCTAATATGACACTATTGAGGAGTAGTTTTGTAAAAAAAATAATAATAATAAGGGCCCACCGGTGCTTTGACATGTGCCATTTTACAGGCTTTCTCTGGCATCTTCTTTCCCGCTATAAATCTTTCAAAGCCAAGTGAGATATAGCACTTGTCGTTTTCTGCGTATTTACTTTATTACCCTTCCATGTTTAGAAGCTCAATAGATTTCACACTATAACAAAAGTACAAAACCATCATTTTAATTTTATTTGTAGGTTTTTTTTTTAACTTCATCAATATATTAAAAAAAACTTTGCCTATGTAACAACTAAGAAACAACTACTTCATTAACAGGTTACCCAATCATGTTGTAAAATTTATTTTAAATTTATAATTTTTAAAGTAAAACCAATTAAAAGAAAACGCAACCACCAAATCGAACAAAAGATCTTTTATGTAAGTTTTTCATTCGAACATCATATTATTTTGATAAGTCCAAAAAACCCAAATCAAAATCGCAAAAACAATATCAACTATCTTCCTTTTAGAACACAACACCATTTGATTATCAATCCAACCCAACATCTCAACCATGAGCACAAACGTCGACATCGACTCCTCTAATCCCCCCCCCCCCCCTTCTCTCTCTTTCACAGACACACATGCAATCGAGACCATATATGACACCATAAAAACTGGTGATATGAGTTTTCTTGTTGATCTGCACATATCAGGCAAAGCACGAATTCGACTTCAAGATATTTCTAATCCAAGCTTTTATAAATGCAAAATTTTAGTCTCGTAAAAGTATTTCTGAAGACAGGGGCGGAGCCGAGATTTGGGAATAACGGGGGCTTATATCTTAATAAGGTAATAAAAAATATTTGTTACTAGGATAGTTTAAAATTGAATGTCGTTCTTCGGGATCATGAATCAAATATTCTAATTTTATTTCTCTTAAATTTAACATATCATTTTTTCAGGTTCAACACTAATTGGTTCGTGAACATCTTGCTTTTTGTTTAAAAAAACATTTATGGTTTTTTTGTTGTTCATATTTTATTTTAGTATATAATTATAAAAAACCAAATTACTAATCATAATAAAATTACGAATTATAAGTTATAAAAATTAAATATATTATAAGAAATTAAATATTACCTGCTATTGATTGAAGAATGAAATCATGATGCAAACCTAGCAATGGAAACAAGTTCCTAATGTACGACTAAGTTACCGCAGTTAAATAAAAGAGGTGCTCACTTTCAAAATTTTTAAAAAAGTTAAAATCGGTAGAGGAAGCTTTGAGTTTTAATTTGACTGATATGGAACTTATAATTACTAATGGGCTGCAATATGAATAATAGTATCACTGAATAGTAAAAGGAGTTGGAGGGGCGCAGCATCCGGCTGCCCCCTACTGGCTCCGCCATTGTCTGAAGAAATGTTTTTTTTTTTTTGATTTATAACAGTTTGGGGTGTTATAACTTATTCAAAACATAAGCATAAACAGATCTTACATTATCTTAGACTATCAATCTGTATCTCCTTGAATCTCTCATCATCCGTGTAACTTTGTACTGCTACCTGTGATACAAAGAAGTTGAGTGGGTCAGGTTAGGAAACCTGGTGAGTACATAGAGATTTCAATCCCAAAATGTTATAATGTATATATATATATATATATATATATATATATATATATATATTAAAACTTGTAAGATTGTTTCTTATCATTATCCAAGTATATCTTATATGATCAATCTACCCTTATCCCGTCGATCCTCATATATTGACCTTATATGACTTTTCAATATTTTTCCAGAGGGATTAATGTGAAAAATGAATTGACTAATCTGCTTTCGGAATCCCTTAGCAGTAGACAATGATCAAAGGAGACAACAAAGAAAAGAATGGAGTACTCGAATTCTGAACCTAATCCATACTCCCGGATCAGTGATGAATGATTTTGCTTAATCCATACTCCCGGATTAGTAATGAATGGTTATGGTTAATCCATACTCTCGGATGAGTAATGAATGACTATACTTAATCCATACTCCCAGATCAGTAATGAATGACTATACTTAATCCATACCCCTGGATCAGTAATGAATGATTGTGCTTAATCCATACTTTCGGATTAGTAATGAATGACTATACCTAATCCACACTCTTAGATTAGGAATGAATGATTGTACGTAGCCTATACTCTTGGATCAAGAATGAATGATTGTACATAATCCATACTCTCGGATCATCAATGTTAGAATTCTACCCTCCTTTCACACCTCTCACAGACTATTAGGAAGATGCTACCCATATCCATACTTAATTAAACGTAAGCCTCATTTGCAAGTCTTATGTTATCTCTTCGTAAGACTACAATACTCAACTTTTAGTATCAACTCTGCTTTAGATAACACTATTCTACCTTAGTGTGTTTTATTTGACACGGAGTATTTTAGGTATTAATACATTTTTTCTAATAACACTCTTATTATTATTATCATGAAATAATAGATATACATCTTAACACTTATAGAAACATATCTAGTTCGCATGTCGTATATTATCAAATACGGTTCTAACACATATTTCAGAATATAAGCATATAACTCACATATAAACTCTTTGAAATGTATTTTAATACTTTAATTGATACTTGTATTAAAATCATTTTCATGAAAGGGACTATGCACACACTTGACTTAGGTGGGTGAATGGAGAATTCAGCAGCGCTTCGCCAAACTCATTGACTTTTCCTCTGACGTGACCTACATACAAATGTCACTAAGTCTTAGTCTAATATTCTTGGCGATGAATGATAGTCTAGATTCCTCATTAATCTCAATGTCTACATCAAGATCTATTGTAACACCCCGTTCCGAATCGTTTCATTTTTCAGGGTCGTGGCCCGATTATCGGTTAGCATAAGACTTAGGGCCTTGGGGAGGAAGAGAATTAGCCCTTTTTGGATATGGGTATTAAAGATTAGGTGATCCGAGAGTTCGGTTGTGTTTTGGAAACCAATAGTATAACCGTAATTTGGCAGTTCGAGCCTTTATGAAATTTGGGTTTTTGTTCGGGAAGTCTTAAGTCGAGGGTGAGTTGATAGAAGTGTAGGCTTCTCGTCACCTTTCTGTGGATATAAGGATCATTGAAAATAGACTTAGAACGAAGGAGTATGTCCAAATGAAGTTTAAGTGTTGTAGAGGTTCATCGAGTACACGGGGCGTACTCGTTATGTATGCAGGGCGTAGTGGGTGAGCAGATCACAGAGGCCTTTTGAGTATGTCGGGTGTACTAAGGGGTACGAGGGGTGTACTCCCTTCAGATAGAAACCCTAATTTCTAAGGTTTTACCCCTATTTAAGATTCATTTATTCTTTGAGCCTTGCCTCTTCTCAGCATCCATACATCCTAAACCCTAATCTCGACCGCTAACCACAATCTTGGAATTATTAATCTCTTGTGAGTGATTTTGGAGTGTTCTTGAGCATTTTGAAGAGATTGAAGGTTATTGAAGGATCATCACTTGGAGTGGAGCTTGGAGATCCATAAGTTACTCATCCTATGCAACCTATTAAAGGTAAAAATCTCTCATCTTGGCATCTCTTGGGATAGATCTTTTTGGGGTGGTTTATGGCACATTTTCGTCCCTTTGGTTTGTCTTTATGAGGTTGAGCTTTCCCAAATAGTTTGGACACTATATTTGGATGTTTTAGGTGTCCTAAAATGCATAAAATGTAATCTTGATAGTTGATATCAATCCATGCATGTGTGTTAGCCTCTTTGTTGAAGGTGTAAAGTAAGAACTTGGATTTGGGACCCATTAACACATGCAAAAGCTCAAAGTTAAAGACTTTATAGGTTAAGGCATGATTTGGAGCTAGATCTGAGCGTTGGACATTTTAGCTAAAGGGATTAAGACATTTTCTAAGTTGGTTGTGAGCAGGGTGAGTAAGTGGGGTGTACCTCCTAGTACGCGGCACGTACTGAGTCTAGTCGAGTACGCTAAGCGTACCAACTGAGTACGTGGGGCGTACTCAGTCTGGTTGGGCCTTTTTGATGTGTTGACTTTTTGACCTTGGACCATTGACCAAAAGTTTGACCAGGTTGACCATTGGATATTTTGAGCCTTTTAGGATATTGGGCCTTCTTGGATTAGGCCCATGATGGGTTTGGGCTCAATTTGGATATTGGGCCTTGTGGTTCCATTTAAGGGATTTGGGCTTATGATGCTAGTGGATTGGTCCTTGGATTTTTGGCAAAGTAAGGAAAGGAGTAAAATAGACTTTTACCCAGAAGGTTTGGTCATTGGACTAGAATTCTTGTTTGGGTCGAGAATTGTGACAACCATCAAATTTCGGTCAAGTCAAAGTCAAACAAAGTCAACTAGTCAAACCGGTCAACTCCATTAACCCTTGTATGATAGGGTTTACGTTATGTAATCACTGTACAATTCGCTATTTTAATGAGAAAACATCATTTGGAAAGTTCATGTGTTTGATTTTCCTTAGCCTTAACAGTGCTAAACAATGAACCAAAGCGATAAAACACTATTGCACAATCATCGGGATTGTGTAGGACACTAAATCATGGCTTAACGGGGTCTATGGACCTTGCGTTGCGAAGCCGGACACTCAAAAAGATCACAAACGAAACCTCTCGCAATCTCATTCAAACCCTCCTCAAGATTACTTGACGCTAATAGGATCGAAACTCATACACTACGATATAAATTGACGTTAATAGCAACATAGTATAGTACAACGTTATAACTATAATCAAATTAAATTATGATACCATATTAGAATCAAATCAAAGTATAATGCTCTAATTAAATTAAAAGAATCAAACTTGAATGCTATAATTAAACTTCAAATCAAAGTAGATTGTTATAATCAAATCATAACCTATCTTTTATAAAACTCCATTTTTATAAACTTTACATTAAATTTTATAAAACTCTATTTTTATAAACTTTACTTTAAATTTTATAAAACTCTTATATTAATTATGTAAAAGATGCTTGTGTTAGTGGGAAATTATGAAGACCACCAAAAGCAAAAAGATTATTCTCATGGTCTCCCACTCACACCTCCCATCCACTTTCCTTTCATTTTTCTCCCAACACATTATTCTCTTCACCACTTAAACCTTCTCTATTCTTTCTCTCACTCTCAATCTCGAAATTCATCCAAGAAATACTCATATTCCAGCCAAGAACAATCTATTATACTCAAATCTTCATCCCTCTTGAAGCATTCATCAAGGTATGTTGTTAAAAGTTTCATATTCATACAAGAAACAAATTAAATCCACCAAAATATCTAAAACTCATTTTATGCATAAACCTGATTTTTCTCAGAATCCCATCAATAAAATAAGAAGTTCTGGAAATTTTCAGAAAATAACTTATTTTTATTGAATTACTATAATTATTGCAATAAAGTAGGGCAATAATTCACATAAAATACTTTTTGCATTCAATAAATTCTGAGAAAATTCTGGGATGACCTGTATACTGATTAAACATGATATATGAAGTTTCATGCATTTATATTACTTTTAATATTAATTATGATTTTATTGATTAATTAATAATGAAATATATAAAAAATACTTCCCATAGTCACAAATATCTGAAACTTATACACTGAGCTCTACATCATGTTATAAAACTATGGTTAATTTTACAGATTTTTTGAGAATCATTTACTATTTTTCCCGAATTTTGTGTTGTTTAATCATTAAAATATTAAATAAATACTAAAACAGTTCAGAAAAATATACAAATTTTACAGTAATTCATATGGTATGAAATAATGATTTCCTAATAATTTCATAATTTTTCAATACTGTTTACTATTTAAAACTATTTTCCTAAGTATTTAAGCATGTAAAAATGCATTTTAATGATTATTTCATATAAATAATTGTTAAAATATGTAAATACTTATAATTGGGCAAGTTATTATTTTAATAAGAAATTATTAAAATCTGGCCTAAATTGAAAATATAAATTAATTATGCAAAGTAAGTAATTCAATTTAAAATTCATTTAACAAATAAATACATTAATATTATAATCAAAATGAATTATTGTTAATTCATCTAATATAAGAATATGTGTCTAATTATTTGTATTAATACTCCATTCTCGTTTAGCAGTTCCTAAACCAAAACTATTAATTATATTAGGTTCTACGTCATTTTGACCCGAATCGTCTATCGTACGACACACGCATTTCGTTTTGGGACTAATGTGAGTAATCTACCCCATACTTTATAATTTTCAATACTTTTGGGGTGTATCATGTGGTTCTAATATATTCCAACTTCATTTTATTGTTTTATCACAATTGAGACATTGTTAGGACATTTATACGTGAGTCATTAATTGTATAACTATTGTTTGTTTACGCTACATGTACTTGTAGTGCATTACCATTTTTAATCTAATCTCCATGACTATGCCCGTATTCTTGAGGTACGTTATGGACAATAATAGCGCTATTGGGTTGACCACCCCGCCTTGGGACGCTAAGGTGATTGATCGCACGTGGTTGAGTGTGTATGATGATTAGATGCTCCATCCTATATATATTAATATATATATATATACATATGTATATATAGGGTGAGGACTTATTGTTGTTATCATTTGTTAATCAATTTTTGATTTATAAACCGTTATCTCAAGTACAATTGTTTGCCAACTTCAAAAGAAAACAAATTTCCAATTATAAAGGTTTCAACTTCACAATTTTCTCTACTAAAATTAGATTACTCACCAACTCTCGTAGTTGACCTGTTTTTACCCATGATGCAGATTTGAAGAATGAAGTTGATGAAAAATAGGTTGTGCCTTAGAAATCCACAAGACTATTTAAATTTGATGTAATAAATGTTGTTCATATTTGGATTTGTATTTGTATGTTGTGGATCTTGTTTGCATACTTAATACTTAATTGAATCTAATCATATTATAACATAGTTGTCATGAGACTTTGAGCAATATATCACGCCTCGATCGATTCCGACAAGGATCGGGGTGTGACAGATTGGTATCAGAGCCCTTGACTATAGGGAATTAGGTTAATTGCCTTGACCTAGTCTATAGCCTCTAGGGTCCTCTCGTATGCTAGTTTATAAAATGCACACACAACTGCATGCAATTCACACTTAGAAAATCCTAGGAATACCTTTGTGTGTTAATTGCTCCCTTATGTGCATATGTATTACTCCTGACACTTATATGTGTGCATACACTTGTGAATATTCTCCACTTTCTCTGAAAATCACACACATACTCAAGTTGTTTAACAAAATGTATATACATATATGTATTCCTTAGAGCTCATAGGAAATTCAAAGTCATCCACTCTAGTTGGGTAGGATCATAGTAATGGACGCGTAGTAACTGGAAGGGGGAGGTGCCGGTAGCCCGAAAGTCCTGACTAGGTAAGCATTCGTATACATCCCAATCAATCGAGGGACCAGTTTGCTTATCTGGGGACCAAAGGCGAGAGTTCCCAAACCTATAGGCCAAAGCGCGTCATTCACATTACTTTTGAGCCATCAAAATACCCGACCTTATCAAACGTATCCGAAAGGATACACTCCAAAATGGCCAACTCATTGGACTATTAAGTTCCCTAATGGGCCTAGAAGTGGGAAAGAAATGTGAAAACTTAGTTTTGTGGGGGCCCACGCAAGTGCTACATGTTTCACATTTAGTAACCATGGAAAGCCCAAAAAGGTGCCCAACACTCCTAACCATGGCCCAACAAGTGTTTTACAATTATTTTACCCAACAATGTCTAAAAACTTTATTTCCATAATCAATTTACAAATAACTCACAAGTCCATATGCGTGTTTCTCATAGTTTACATGTTCCTTGTTTGGTTGTGGACTTAGGGTAGACTCATTAGGATCAACAGTCTAATAAAATTTTAATTACACATAACTGGGGGCATGTCGAGTGAATCTTAGGAGTGGATCATACATGGAACAAATCACAAGATTATAATCAAGTTATTCCTACTAAATTCATAAGTCTATTTATATAGACCTCTGGTATAGAGTCGTCAGCGTAGTCGTGTCGGCAATCTAGAATATAGCTAAATACAAACTATAATACCCAAATTATACAAAATTTTATGCATAAAAAATCAATAGACAAACACAATGAAACTAAAAAGGGTATCAATCTATCAAGAGAAAAACACATACAATGTAGATTAAAATCCACTAATTATAACAAAATGGCTAAAAGAAAAGGTAAGGACTAAGGATTGTTAAGTCCTCTCTTCTTATAAATAGCTTTGAAGCAAGCTTGCCTAAGCTTCTTTGTTCTTTCTGTCAATTCCATATCTGGCAATTTCTCCATCATCTTCTTGTGCCCTGCTAACGTCTCTACCTCCTCCTTTAATCCCAATTCCTAGTTTTTTAGGTAGATGCAATATATTTTTCGTGTGAGTTCATAAAATTTACAATGAGTTAAGTTTATGTAAATATAAATCAGAAATCATAGTAAAACAATTGATTCGATGTGGCATATGCGTAGGGCCTATGTTTATGTTATAAAGAAACTAATAATTAAAATTTTAGAAAATACCAAAACTACTTTGGTTACCAAGTGCATGCATACATGCATGAGTAATGTATAGAAGGTTATTATCGTAGTTTACCTTGGCATTTTGAATGAGGGATTGAAGGCTCTTAAGTTTTCTATGAGGCCATCTGTTTATGTTTAGCTCTCTGCATCTTTTCTTCAACAATGTTGACCCTATCCCTAGTTCCATTGCTGCCATGATTATCGGCATCTCAAAGTACTTCGCTATCTCTTCAAACTCCAATGGTCTCAATCTATTTGCCACCTTCCGGTCACCGTGATCAGTGGTGGTAGCACTAGAACTACCTGTAGCCTCACCACCGGATTTACAGTCTTCACTGAAACTAACCAATGGTAAATTACCATCCTCCCAACAATCCCATAAGCTTATGTCTTTAAGGGGATCCAAATCGTGAAACTCATTTCTAGAAATGATGTTTTGATCTTTGTTAAGTACTGTGGAAACATTCTGATCGAGCACTTCAAGCTATTTTTCCGACAACTCGAAATCCTGATGGTTGAGCAGGTCACCACTGCAAAAATCAAACCATGTTTTGATCAATATAAACAAAATCACTTTTCTGTGCGTAAGATGGTGTAATGAGTGACATTTATATATACCTGAACAGATCCTGATGATCAAAGTACTGAAACCGATCGAGGTCATCTATGGGGTTTTGATGATCTGCAGGCGGATCCATTTGTGAGGGAGAAGTTAAAGAGTCGCGGTAAGAATGTGCTGATTTATATAAGGGAAGTGGGAGAAGTAACGAATAACAAATAAAGAGGAAATGAATGGTCTTTGAGCCGTAACCTTCTTCTGTGATGATTTATATAAGGTAAGTGGGAGGAGTAATAAATAAAAAAATAAAGAGGAAATGAATGGTCTTTGAGCCGTAACCTTCTTCTTCAATTCACACACATATACATATATGTTGCTGCAAATTAGGACTTTTGTGCCTCATGCATTTAATGCATCACATGCCTACTGCATATTCTTGACTTTGAAGCTACGTACCAGTTTCGAATTTCCCCAGTAGCACACTTTTCATTAGAAAGTACTCCAAGTCTTCACACATGCAAATTATGACTTGAGTGTCGCTATAGGTAACTAATAAAACTTTATTTTTTTTTAACCCCTTAAATATCAGTACAAGCATCTAACATCGACATTTAAATTCTAAATTTCTTTTTATTACTAAAACTAGCATCTATTCAAGTCTATAAACCATGAATCTTGGGAACACGGCAAAACCCAAATAAGTCTTATCATCTATGTAAAAACTCAGGGTTTTTACCAGTGAATCTATGAGTAGCGGAGCTTGAACAATTAACTTGGGGGAGGGGGGCCGAAAATATTATAAACTGAAATTAAAAAAAAAAAATCAAAATCAAAATTTGAACAATAACCAATAACTCATTTAACAATAACCAAATCTATAAGTTCATAACTTATAAATCAAATTGGAAAATCGCCAAATCACAAATGACAGCCAAATTAAAAAGAAACTCAGTAAGACAGTAGTAACGCATAAATAGGCAACGGATTGACTGAAAACAGCAGAAGCAATGCAATACGCCAACACCAACAATCAACAATCTTACAATCAGAAAGAAAGAACAGCTGAACATGATATGGGTCTCGGGATTACATACCTGATTTCTGTGAAGTGTGAATACGGATTTGGGCATTAGGCGATGGCGATTGGCAAGAGTGAGACCAGGCGACTGACTTAGCGAGACAGCGAGAAACGAACAGCAGGCGAGATAGGTAGCGAATTGGGCAAATAGGGATGAATCGATTTTGATTTCTTGATACCGGGCTTGGTAACACTTGCCTATAACCCAAGTGGGGTAACAAAGTGGATGTTCATTTGAGTTCGCCCAGTAGGCAATGTGGGCCTGAAGAGCCGAGGCATGTTATCTATCCACTGTCGAGAGAGAAGAGTTTTTGCAGCTCTGTGAAGCCAGCCTGACGCATTGCCTCTTTCTCTAAGACCCAAGCCTAAGCTCAAGCCACATGAATCAACTCTCGACTTGGATCGGGCAAGAGTATTGGACCATTCTGATTAGGAATCGGGAGGGGCCAAAGCCCAAGTTTGAAGATAGCAGGCTTATAACAATTTTATTTTGAACTACAATTTCTACTCCTGGCCCCAATAATACTACACCCCTGGAATCTATGATGGCTAGTGTAAACGTTATGGTCATATATCATTAAGATTCTATGGACTTAGAATGTGTGATTCCGCCTCATTCCCTGTTCCTTGTTTGGTTGTGGGCTTAAGGCGGGGTCACCCATCCAAAATGCCCTTGCAATCTTAATGATATACGACTAGTTTACGTCAATTGACTATAAAAGAACTTGTAGGACTTATAATGCAAATTTCGTTAAAATTTGTTGAAACATTCGTAATGATGGAACTCGCTAACTACGTTATAAAATATTCATAGTGGTAATACCAAGGATAAAACAGGGAGTATAAAAGCACACATAGAATACTCTATCATCCCAAAACAATAAACTCCTTTTAAATTGACTCAGTTCAAGTTACAATAAGAAATTTCCAAGGTCGTCATGTGACATCAGGAGGGTTGTTCCTCACCATAATCAATTTCTTGTACTACGCAAAGTTTTCCACATCTTTTTCCAAACTCTTGAAGTCCCAATCAAAATGCAAATTTCGGGACGAAATTCCCTCTAACGGGGGGATGATGTGACAACCATCAAATTTCGGTCAAGTCAAAGTCAAACAAAGTCAACTAGTCAAACCGGTCAACTCCATTAACCCTTGTATGATAGGGTTTACGTTATGTAATCACTGTACAATTCGCTATTTTAATGAGAAAACATCATTTGGAAAGTTCATGTGTTTGATTTTCCTTAGCCTTAACAGTTCTAAACAATGAACCAAAGCGATAAAACACTATTGCACAATCATCGGGATTGTGTAGGACACTAAATCATGGCTTAACGGGGTCTATGGACCTTGCGTTGCGAAGCCGGACACTCAAAAAGATCACAAACGAAACCTCTCGCAATCTCATTCAAACCCTACTCAAGATTACTTGACGCTAATAGGATCGAAACTCATACACTACGATATAAATTGACGTTAATAGCAACATAGTATAGTACAACGTTATAACTATAATCAAATTAAATTATGATACCATATTAAAATCAACTCAAAGTATAATGCTCTAATTAAATTAAAAGAATCAAACTTGAATGCTATAATTAAACTTCAAATCAAAGTAGATTGTTATAATCAAATCATAACCTATCTTTTATAAAACTCCATTTTTATAAACTTTACATTAAATTTTATAAAACTCTATTTTTATAAACTTTACTTTAAATTTTATAAAACTCTTATATTAATTATGTAAAAGATGCTTGTGTTAGTGGGAAATTATGAAGACCACCAAAAGCAAAAAGATTATTCCCATGGTCTCCCACTCACACCTCCCATCCACTTTCCTTTCATTTTTCTCCCAACACATTATTCTCTTCACCACTTAAACCTTCTCTATTCTTTCTCTCACTCTCAATCTCGAAATTCATCCAAGAAATACTCATATTCCAGCCAAGAACAATCTATTATACTCAAATCTTCATCCCTCTTGAAGCATTCATCAAGGTATGTTGTTAAAAGTTTCATATTCATACAAGAAACAAATTAAATCCACCAAAATATCTAAAACTCATTTTATGCATAAACCTGATTTTTCTCAGAATCCCATCAATAAAATAAGAAGTTCTGGAAATTTTCAGAAAATAACTTATTTTTATTGAATTACTATAATTATTGCAATAAAGTAGGGCAATAATTCACATAAAATACTTTTTGCATTCAATAAATTCTGTGAAAATTCTGGGATGACCTGTATACTGATTAAACATGATATATGAAGTTTCATTCATTTATATTACTTTTACTATTAATTATGATTTTATTGATTAATTAATAATGAAATATATAAAAAATACTTCCCATAGTCACAAATATCTGAAACTTATACACTGAGCTCTACATCATGTTATAAAACTATGGTTAATTTTACAGATTTTTTGAGAATCATTTACTATTTTTCCCGAATTTTGTGTTGTTTAATCATTAAAATATTAAATAAATACTAAAACAGTTCAGAAAAATATACAAATTTTACAGTAATTCATGTGGTATGAAATAATGATTTCCTAATAATTTCATAATTTTTCAATACTGTTTACTATTTAAAACTATTTTCCTAAGTATTTAAGCATGTAAAAATGCATTTTAATGATTATTTCATATAAATAATTGTTAAAATATGTAAATACTTATAATTGGGCAAGTTATTATTTTAATAAGAAATTATTAAAATCTGGCCTAAATTGAAAATATAAATTAATTATGCAAAGTAAGTAATTCAATTTAAAATTCATTTAACAAATAAATACATTAATATTATAATCAAAATGAATTATTGTTAATTCATCTAATATAAGAATATGTGTCTAATTATTTGTATTAATACTCCATTCTCGTTTAGCAGTTCCTAAACCAAAACTATTAATTATATTAGGTTCTACGTCATTTTGACCCGAATCGTCTATCGTACGACACACGCATTTCGTTTTGGGACTAATGTGAGTAATCTACCCCATACTTTATAATTTTCAATACTTTTGGGGTGTATCATGTGGTTCTAATATATTCCAACTTCATTTTATTGTTTTATCACAATTGAGACATTGTTGGGACATTTATACGTGAGTCATTAATTGTATAACTATTGTTTGTTTACGCTACATGTACTTGTAGTGCATTACCATTTTTAGTCTAATCTCCATGACTATGCCCGTATTCTTGAGGTACGTTATGGACAATAATAGCGCTATTGGGTTGACCACCCCGCCTTGGGACGCTAAGGTGATTGATCGCACGTGGTTGAGTGTGTATGATAATTAGATGCTCCATCCTATATATATTAATATATATATACATATGTATATATAGAGCGGGATATCGATTTGGAGCATTTAAGGAAGAGGTAGCCAGAGCATGTGCAACCAGTCGAGGGTCTTGCAAAGAGACCCAAGACTTCAGATCAGCGCTTAAGGGGCCAACATGGGCGGGTTCAATGTAGCACATGCGGGAGGCAGCACGATGGAATTTTTTGTTATAGGGGCATGGGCTACTGCAAGTGTGGAAGGGTGGTCATATCAGTCGGGATTGTCCTCATGGGGTAAGCCCGTTATGTTTTCACTACAACCAAGTGGGCCACAAGAAGGCCGACTTTTCGATGTTAAGGGGTGGAGCAGTGAGTGCACCTACTCCGGTTACTTTGTGGATCAATGATAGTCGTAAGGGTATGACAGGAGCCCTAGCAGAGAGGAGCCAGGCATTGCAGCGTCAGTCATGGGAGGCCAGGGTTCCAGCAGCTGTTATTGCGAGTATGTTATCTTTTGCTTTCTTCTTGATTATTATCAGTATTTACATCACTTTAGAATTTTGCATTGGTTTGAATAATTATTATCTTTGTTTTAATTCTCTGTTATTTTCTGGATTATATCATCAAGAATTGTTATATGCCATTTTTTCATGCCATGGGTTAGTAGTGGGTCGTATCTTGCTGAGCGAGTTTTAGTTTATTGGTTGTTGTTCCGGTTCTTTGTTGGGGTCAGTTGATAGGTATCATTGGAAGGTCTATGGTCGGATCAGCGGGTTAGCTCTCCAATAAAGGTTGAGTTCAGTTGTATTAGCATTCGATCCGGTGGGTTCAGCGGCTGTCTATGGAAGAACCTTTGGGCTCAAGCACTACCGTTTCTAGGGAAGGAGAGATAGCAAGAAGATGGTGGTTGTCAGTTGCATAAGCTTAGTTGGTCACTGGGAGCACCTTTTAGTTCAAGCACTACCGTTGCTAGGGAAGGAGCAGTAGCAAGAAGATGGTGGTGGTAGTTACATAAGCTTGATTGGTTACTGGGAGCACCAGGGGAATTTATTTATCGCAGGGGTTATGGTCTTTCTCACCAGCATAAGGGACTTAAGGATTTGGGTGTTGTATCATGGGAAGCGATTGGGGTTGTCGGACTTGCTGAGATCTCAAGGAGTGATGAAAGAACCCCTTTCTATACTTTCATATTTATGAAAGACCCAAATTTTCATATTTGACAATTGTTATTCCGAAACATGCTACATGCATATTCATAAAACAATATTTTATATTGATAAAACGGTTACAAACTACTGGATACAAACCCACTATTTCATAGTGTTATATATTACATAACTCCCCAGGATACTATAGTTTTATACATATGGGAGTGCAAAAAAAAATAGTTTCAAACTATTCGAAAATCTTCTACCAGTATATCATTATACTGGGTGCTTATCTCCTGCAAATTAGTTAAACATTGAGAGGGGTAAGCGGTGACGCTTAGTGAGTTCAATAATAGATACAATATAATGTTATGCCATATATATACTGTAATATGCCAGAAGCAAAGAGGAACAAGGAACAACAAAGGCATAATGCGAAAAGCTTTCCATATTAATCAATGAGACATAACAAATTCCATACTTGATATAAAATCAATAAAGTTTCAGCACAATTGGCACAGTAAATACTCAGGAATATCATTTTGCTAGAATATTTAGGCTTTCAGCCTTATCTTAGCATACTACTGAAGCCAAAGTGATGCCTATGTCATACACTTCATGGTCAACGGTTCATACCAATACCCAAGTGATGCTTATGTCATACACTTCAAGTCAGAGGTACAGCCTTGCTATAAAATAGCAGATACAACAACTCGAGATGATAACATGGAAAAGTACATAGCACATATAACACATAACATACAATTGTTCCTATATATTAAACTCACCGGGAAATAACCGAGGGTCAAAATAGTAATTTGGGCAGCACTTCGGCTTTAAATATGACTTTCTTCGTTGAAAATCGGGAGTTTTCTTGAAAACCGGGCTCTGTGAAGGTAGAGCTTCGAAACCGAAAAGATAAATTTTTCGGGCTTCTCGGGAATCTCGGGGCACGTTTCGGGCTTTGGAATAAGTACCGGGGCTTCGGGGGATGTCGGGATAGTAAAAGTATTTAAAAAGGGTGAAAAAGTGTGAAATTTCCAAAATTAGCCGGGAAGTCTCGCAACTACTATTTATAGTAGCGAGGTCCGGAGCTTCGGCCGAAGGAAGAAGGACACGCGGCAGCTGGAGCGAGGCTCGGATCCGGAGGAGTCATCTGCGAAGGCGAGTTAGCAGCCACGCGTCAGAAGGAGAAGCGAGAAGAGTGGCCGCCTCGGATGCGTGTCGGACCAGGAGAGGACCGGACTTCGGTCCAATCAGGAGGCGCCTGTGACGACTTCGGACCTATCAGCGGGTGACACACGTACTGCGGTCCAATCAGCAGCTAACACGTGTCTGACACGTGGAACCCTCGCATGCGAAGGGTGACGTGGCATCACTATTCATGCGATTTTTCTCGAAAAATGTGCCCAATCTTGTAAAATCCATAACTTTCTCATACGAACTCCGGTTTTGACGTTCTTTATATGCACGCGTAGAGAAAATTATGCTCTACAACTTTCATTTAGACTTCATCAGAAAATTTTGAATTTATTTTTATATTATTATTTTTAACAGACCGGGACTGGTAAATCCGTTAAAAATTCATAACTTCTTCATCCGACGTCCGTTTTCATCAGACTTTTTACCGTTGTACTACTAATGACGAGACCTTCGATTCTTGTTTAGGTTGTGTCGGCTAAAAATCACTCGATCTAAAATTCGAGTTTTTAGCTGTCTACTGCTAAGCTGAAACTTGTAAAAATCATAACTTCTTCATACGAAGTCAGATTTTGACGTTCTTTTTATCAAACTTCTCGGTTTAACGAATACTACGACTTTTATTTAGATCACTAAGGCTAAAAAGTAGTTTATCAAAAACTCGCTTTTTACGTCATTCGGCACCATGCCGGTTTTATCGTGGATCTTCGATTGGTCATAACTTCTTCGTTATAACTCGGATTTCGACGAGGTTTTCGCCTACGTGTTTCTAACGAGATTATCTACAACTTTCAATAATAAAATTTTACATATTTCAAATTTTATATTTTCGCTAAATTTCACTATTTAGCTTTTAATTGGAATCTCATAAGACTTCCAATAGTTTATGAGTGATTCTAAACATAGTTTTACCTTATTTCTAGTAAAAACTATCTGTTAGAACTCAATACTCAATATCACATAATATTTCATAATATTATTTATATAAAACACGATCTCAAAACGTGTATGTTACAAATACCTCCTCCTTTTGAGAATTTCGTCCCCGAAATTACATAGATTAAAATAAATGGGGGTATTTCGATCTTATCTCATTCTTATTTTCCCAAGTATAGTTCGGGCCTCGATGGTGTTTCCACTAGACAAGCACCAACTCTACTTCTTTATTACGTAGCTTAGTCGTTCTTTCGTTTACGATCTCTTCAGGCTCTTCTACATAAGTTAACTTATTATCCAGTTTCACCTCGGATAATGGAACTGCCTCATCATAGATGCTTAAGCATTTGCGCAGATAACTCACATGGAAGACATTATGAATACCTGCCAAATCTTCAGGCAATTCCAAGCGATATGCTTGTTTACCAATCCTCTGGAGGATTTTGAAAGGACCAACAAATCTAGGACTTAGTTTTCCTTTCTTTCCAAATCGCATAAGACCTTTCCACGAGGATACCTTCAACATTACAAAATCCCCCACCTGGAATTCTAGTGGTCGTCTCCTCTTTTCCGTATAGGACTTTTGTCGATCCTGGGTGGCTTTTATTCTTTCTCGTACAATTTGAATCTTGTCGGTGGTGTCTTGAATCATTTCAGGGCCTCCAAGGATTTTCTGTCCTATTTCACGCCAACATAATGAAGTACGACACTTGCGACCATATAATGCCTCATATGGTGGCATTTTAATTGAAGCGTGGTAACTGTTATTATACGAGAATTCGACAAGAGGTAAGTATTTATCCCAGTTACCACCGAACTCCAAGACACATGCACGAAGCATATCTTCTACAGTTTGGATTGTTCTCTCCGTCTGACCATCTGTCTGGGGATGATAGGCTGTGTTGAGAGCAACTCGAGATCCCAATTCACGTTGCATACTCGCCCAAAAGTGAGAAGTGAAGCGAGTATCACGATCGGAAACGATCTTTAGTGGCACACCATGTCTTGCAACAATTTCATCCAAGTATACTTGTGCGTATTTCTCCATTGGAGCCGTTTCATGCATGGCAAGAAAATGAGCGCTTTTAGTCAGGCGGTCGACGATTACCCAAATGATATCATGCTGTCTAGCAGTCTTTGGCAATTTAGTAATAAAATCCATGGACAGTTCTTCCCATTTCCATACAGGTACACTAAGGCTTTTTGGGGTTCCATAAGGCTTTTGGTGCTCTGTTTTGACTTGTAAGCATACTAAGCATTCTTGTACATATCTTCCAATGTCTCTCTTTAATCCAGGCCACCAATAATCAGCTCTTACATCATAGTACATTTTACTTGTGCCAGGATGTATTGACAATTTAGACTTATGGGCTTCATCTAAAATCTTCTTTCTTAATCCACCAATCTTCGGAATCCACAACCGATTCTTGAATACCTTCAGTCCTTCGGGATCATCAAGTAAAACATCGGTGTAATGTACCATCCCTTCTTTCTTCACATTTTCTGGATTTAGGGCTTCTACTTGCCATTTCTCTAGTTCATCTAGGATAGTGAACTTTACTGTGGTGTGACTAATAGCATAACACATACTATTACGATAAACCTTTCTGCTAAGTGCATCGGCAACTACATTAGCCTTTCTAGGATGATATAGGATTTCACAGTCATAGTCTTTGATCAGCTCCATGGCTCGTTGTTGTCTCATATTCAGAGTTTGCTGACTGAATATATACTTGAGACTCTTGTGGTCGGTATACAATTGACATTTTGTACCAAAGAGGTAATGTCTCCAAAGTTTTAAGGCAAATACCACTGCAGCGAGTTCGAGATCATGAGTTGGATAATTCTTTTCATAATCTTTCAGTTGTCTTGAGGCATAGGCTATCACTTTACCACGTTGCATCAACACACAACCGAGTCCTAATCTTGAAGCATCGCTATATACAAAGAAATCATCATCACTTTCTGGAAGTGATAAGATTGGAGCATGGGTCAAAAGATCTTTTAGAGTCGAGAAAGCTTTTTCTTAGGCTTCACCCTATTCGAACTTCACTTCCTTTCTTGTAAGACTCGTGAGAGGTACGGCTATACGAGAAAAGTCTTTAATAAATCTCCGGTAATATCCCGCGAGACCCAAGAAACTACGAATTTCGGAAGCATTACGGGGCACTTCTCAATTTTGAATAACTTCAATTTTAGTAGGATCTACGGATACACCGTCACCAGAAATAACATGGCCGAGAAATTGAACTTGGCGAAGCCAAAATTCACATTTCGAGAATTTAGCATATAGTTTCTCCTTTCGAAGAAGTTCTAACACCGCACGAATATGAATGGCATGATCAGCTTCAGACTTGGAATAGATTAGAATATCATCTATGAATACGATGACAGATTTATCGAGCATTGGGCGGCATACCCGATTCATCATATCCATTAATACAGTAGGAGAATTCGTTAAACCAAACGGCATAACAAGGAATTCGTAATGCCCATATCGAGTACGAAAAGCAGTCTTCGGTACTTCCTGCTCGACAACTTTCAACTGATGATAGCCAGATCTTAGATCAATCTTGGAGAAATAGCTAACACCCTGAAGTTGATCAAATAAATCGTCAATGTGAGGTAGTGGGTATTTGTTCTTGATAGTCACCTTATTCAGCTCACGATAATCAATGCACATCCGCATCGATCCGTCCTTCTTCTTGACAAAAAATACCGGAGCACCCCAGGGAGAGGTACTTGGTCGGATAAAGCCTTTGTCAAGTAATTCCTGCAGTTGGATAATCATTTCTTTCATCTCAGCTGGCGCAAGACGATAAGGAGTCTTAGCAATCGAAGCAGCACCAGGCACAAGGTCAATTCGGAATTCTACTTGCCTGTCCGGAGGAAGTCCAGGCAATTCTTCGGGAAAAACATCTGGATATTCCGTAGCAATGGGAACATCATTCACCGTTTTCTTATCTTCTTTTGAGACATTGACTGTGTAGGCCAGATAGATAGAATTCCCTTTCGATATGAATTTACGGGCTTTGAGGAAAGATATTATTTTTAAGGTTCCTTGTTCACCATAGACATAGATAGGATTCTCCCCTTCAATGGGAATACGTACTATCTTTTCATAACACAAGAGGTCTGCGTGGTTCTTTGACAACCAATCCATGCCAAGAATAATGTCAAAGTTGGGCAAGGAGATAGGAATTAGATTAGCAAGAAAAGTGTATCCTTCAATTTCTATAACACAATTCCTATAGACTTTATCGGCAAGTAATGATATACTTCCAGCAGTCTCTACGTGAAAGGGTTGTGCGAGTGCATAGCAAGCAATTTGAAAAGAATGCGCAAATTCATAAGACACAAAAGAATCTGAGGCACCAGAATAAAATAAGATGTGAGCAGGTCTAGAGTTAACAAGAAATGTACCCGTCACAACATTCGGGTCCTCACGTGCCTCTTTTGTGGTGATCTGGAATGCACGACCCTTAGCTTTTGGAACCTCCTCCTTTTTAGTTGGAGTACCCCTTGATTGTTGAACAGGAGCTTGACTTTTCGCTGGTTGTTGAACGAAAGCTTGACTTTTCGCCGGTTGTTGAACGGAAGCTTGACTTCCCGTCATCTGACTAGTAAGAGTGTGGAAAAAACGCTTCCTGTGGCCAGTAACACCACATGCAAAGCATGTAACACCTTTCATTGGACACACGGGCCTCTTGTGTCCTACTTCTCCACATCCAAAACAGACCACGGTTCTTTCCTCTAGTCTGCATTCGCCCGGATGATTCTTTCCACAATTTCGACAAGCTGGCGACTGAAGAGAAAAAGATTGTGACCTGCCGCGGCCACGAAAATCACTCTGAGATTGTACTTTCTTGCTAGGTTCAGATCGAACAAATTGAGTTGGTGGAATAGGGGAAGAAGGAGCAGTCCTTTCAGTACGTGGATGTTTTGGAACAGTAAGAGTGGCACCACGTATTTCTAAGTCATGCTCACGCTTTCGAGCATATTCAACAACTTTATCAAACGACAGTACTTCCCGATTGGCAACGAAATCGTGAATTTCGTGCCGTAGTCCTTCTAAGAATAACTGAATTTTCTCGTCTTCAGTTGGGATATACTTTGTAGCAAACCTTGCTCTTTGATTAAAGTGAGTTTCATACTCATTCACAGTCATTCCTCCCTGTTTAAGCTCGAGGAATTCTTTCTCCAACCTCCTCCTCATGTCTAGAGGACAGTACTTCTCTAGCACACGAGTTTTGAACATTTCCCAGGATAAATTCTGCTGGTCAAACTTGCTGAGAGCTTCATAGGTTGCTTCCCACCAGACCAAGGCTTCTCCGATGAGCATTGTAGAAGTATAGTTAGCCTTGTCTTCAGCATCTACATGAGAAATACGAAACACTTTTTCTGTGTTGTGGATCCAAGTAAGAACAACAATTGGATTAAGAACACCAGAAAACTCTGTAGCACCGCTACTCTTGAAATCTTTAAACGAGGGATGCTTCACCTCTCCTCTCGAAGATTCTCTAGTGGCTTTCTCTTTTCCTTTATCACCACTCTTTTTGTGTTCTTCTAGAGTCTGTCGAATAACACCGATAAGTTTACCCAAGAGTCGCTCCTCACGAGGAGATACTGGAGTATTCACTTTCTCAGTTTAAGGACCTTCACCAACCTCGGGGGTATGGCTACTAACCTGTTCAGCCATTGCTCTGCAATAGGGAGTAATATTGTATTTTAGAATATTAGGGTTTACTATTACCTAATACTTTTATATATATATATTTCCTATGGTTTGTATCCATATACTTACAATAATTAAGTTCATATATTGAACTTCCAATAGTTTAAGTCTAAATACCAATCCGTGGAATTTAGTTCACTTAAACCACTGCTCTGATAAAATGATTGAAAGAACCCCTTTCTATACTTTCATATTTATGAAAGACCCATATTTTCATATTTGACAATTGTTATTCCGAAACATGCTACATGCATATTCATAAAACAATATTTTATATTGATAAAATGGTTACAAACTACTGGATACAAACCCACTATTTCATAGTGTTATATATTACATAACTCCCCAGGATACTATAGTTTTATACATATGGGAGTGCAAAATACAATAGTTTCAAACTATTCGAAAATCTTCTACCAGTATATCATTATACTGGGTGCTTATCTCCTGCAAATTAGTTAAACATTGAGAGGGGTAAGCGGTGACGCTTAGTGAGTTCAATAATAGATACAATATAACGTTATGCCATATATATACTATAATATGCCAGAAGCAAAGAGGAACAAGGAACAACAAAGGCATAATGCGAAAAGTTTTCCATATTAATCAATGAGACATAACAAATTCCATACTTGATATAAAATCAATAAAGTTTCAGCACAAATGGCACAGTAAATACTCAGGAATATCATTTTGCTAGAATATTTAGGCTTTCAGCCTTATCTTAGCATACTACCGAAGCCAAAGTGATGCCTATGTCATACACTTCATGGTCAACGGTTCATACCAATACCCAAGTGATGCTTATGTCATACACTTCAAGTCAGAGGTACAACCTTGCTATAAAATAGCAGATATAACAACTCGAGATGATAACATGGAAAAGTACATAACACATATAACACATAACATACAATTGTTCCTATATATTAAACTCACAGGGAAATAACCGGGGGTCAAAATAGTAATTTGGGCAGCACTTCGGCTTTAAATATGACTTTCTTCGTTGAAAACCGGGAGTTTTCTTGAAAACCGGGCTCTGCGAAGGTAGTGCTTCGAAACCAAAAAGATAAATTTTTCGGGCTTCTCGGGAATCTCGGGGCACGTTTCGGGCTTTGGAATAAGTACCGGGGCTTCGGGGGATGTCGGGATAGTAAAAGTATTGAAAAAGGGTGAAAAAGTGTGAAATTTCCAAAATTAGCCGGGAAGTCTCGCAACTACTATTTATAGTAGCGAGGTCCGGAGCTTCGGCCGAAGGGAGAAGGACACGCGGCAGCTGGAGCGAGGCTCGGATCCGGAGGAGTCATCTGCGAAGGCGAGTCAGCAGCCACGCGTCAGAAGGAGAAGCGAGAAGAGTGGCCGCCTCGGATGCGTGTCGGACCAGAAGAGGACCGGACTTCGGTCCAATCAGGAGGCGACTGTGACGACTTCGGACCTATCAGCGGGTGACACGCGTACTGCGGTCCAATCAGCAGCGAACACGTGTCTGACACGTGGAACCCTCGCATGCGAAGGGTGACGTGGCATCACTATTCATGCGATTTTTCTCGAAAAATGTGCCAAATCTTCTAAAAACCATAACTTTCTCATACGGACTCCGTTTTTGACGTTTTTTATATGCACGCGTAGAGAAAATTATTCTCTACAACTTTCATTTAGACTTCGTCGGAAAATTTTGAATTTATTTTTATATTATTATTTTTAAGAGATCGGGACTGGTAAATCCGTTAAAAATTCATAACTTCTTCATCCGACGTCCGTTTTCGTCAGACTTTTTACCGTTGTACTACTAATGACGAGACCTTCGATTCTTGTTTAGGTTGTGTCGGCTAAAAATCACTCGATCTAAAATTCGAGTTTTTAGCTGTCTACTGCTAAGCTGAAACTTGTAAAAATCATAACTTCTTCATACGAAGTCAGATTTTGACGTTCTTTTTATCAAACTTCTCGGTTTAACGAATACTACGACTTTCATTTAGATCACTAAGGCTAAAAAGTAGTTTATCAAAAACTCGCTTTTTACGTCATTCGGCACCGTGCCGGTTTTATCGCGAATCTTCGATTGGTCATAACTTCTTCGTTATAACTCGGATTTCGACGAGGTTTTCGCCTACGTGTTTCTAACGAGATTATCTACAACTTTCAATAATAAAATTTTACATATTTCAAATTTTATATTTTCGCTAAATTTCACTATTTAGCTTTTAATTGGAATCTCATAAGACTTCCAATAGTTTATGAGTGATTCTAAACATAGTTTTACCTTATTTCTAGTAAAAACTATATGTTAGAACTCAATACTCAATATCACATAATATTTCATAATATTATTTACATAAAACACGATCTCAAAACGTGTATGTTACAAGTGATCATCTGGATTTCAAGAGTTTTGCGGTTATTGGGATTGTCTAGTGATGGAACGCTAGTATTGGTAAGCGCAGGTCATCGGCGGTTCAAATTACAAGGAGGTAAGATGGGTTGAGAATCGATCTAATTTTGTGGGTTGGGTGAGCTTCGATGAATTTAAGTGGGGGAGAAACGTTCACATTCCAGAAGCTGAATCAAATGTAAAACTAGGATGAGTTTCACATCCCATTCGGGAGGGAAGACGACTCAAGTGGCCGTCTGGATTGAAGATTGTGTAAGTTGGGAGTTCAGAGAACTTCCAACAGCTGGTTGACGTCTTCTTTGTGTTGGATACCAGGCATGTAGATGGATCGAGGTTGAGGGTTGTGTTAGAGCCTCTTTGCCTGTTCTTGTCTGATTAAGGCTTTGGGGTTTGAAGCATGACCCGAACACCTTTTCAGAGTATAGTCAGTTGTGTTTTCGACTCAGGATGAGTGTAGATGGATTGGTAGGTGAGCGGTAAGACCATGGGCAGTGGCCATGGAAAGATAGGAGTGTTGTAAGACTGCGGGGTGGTCGTAGCATTCACTGGGTCGACAAATAGATTGGAGTATTGTAAGACTGCGGGGTGGCAGTAGCATTCACTAGGTCGGCAGATAGATTGGAGTGTTGTAAGACTGCGGGATGGCCATAGCAATCACTGGGTTGGCAGATAGATTGGAGTGTTATAAGACTACGGGGGTCGCCCGTAGAATTCACCGGTTCTTGAGTAGTTGTGAGCGTATGTCAAATATATGGTTTGGGTTGTGGATTTCTTCAGGTGGGATTAGATCAGGGTGGGTCAGGATGTGAGAATGTGGGAAGGTCACCACATTTTTGGGATCAAGGAAGTGGTGGGCTGTATGAGGCCGGTTGTGATATAAGACTACATACAGATGGTCATGTAGCATTCACTTTTAGCATTGGATTTGGTGGCGTCAGGGTTGATGGATGATTATGATCAGTTGGATCAGAAAGGTTGTTGGAGCCATAGTGGCGAGATAGCTAAGGAAATTCTTGTCGGATAATGCCTTCATTCGGAAGTCGCATGGTGCGACTGTATGAGACTAATTATCTCAGCAACAGGGTGGAGATCCAATGAATCGGTTATTCGGCAGGTAGATTGGGAACAAGGAGGTCTCAGATGCTTTTGTAAAGCATCTTGGGGCATCAAGATGTGTCGAACGGTATTAGCGATTTTGGACTCGAGGGTGGAGTCGCATGTTATTCGGTAAGTGTGTTAAGTTACTTGCAGTTTGGATTAAATAATCTCAGAGTAATTGATTCGACCCTGCTGTGTAGCTCTCGTATGTGTCTAACTGTTGCAGGAATGAGTCTTCTACTCGAAGGATTATCTAAGCCTTCTGACAAGTAAGAGTGTTCTGCAACAATGAATGCTCAGTTACTCGTAGCAGGCTGTCTGTCACACAGTCAGACAGGGTTTCGGAACTTCAGATTTCGGACAAGGTGGTAAGGATTATTACTCGGGGGTTAACTTTTGAAATATGAAGATCGGTTCGGTCGAGGTTTGAGATGTTGTTGTATGTGTGGACTGTTATTTTAGCACGTATCAGTGTGTGGATGGGCTGTTCGGGTTATCTGGTGTGGCTAACTGTTAGTAAGGAGCGATTTCGAGGACGAAATCTAATTTAAGTGGGGGAGAGTTGTAACACCCGGTTCCGAATCATTTCATTATTCAGGGTCGTGGCCCAATTATCGGTTATCATAAGGCTTAGGGCCTTGGGGAGGAAGGGAATTAGCCTTTTTTTGGATATGGGTATTACGGATTATGTGATTCGAGAATTCGGTTGTGTTTAGGAACCCAAGGGTATAACCGTAATTTAGCAGCTCGAGCCTTTATGAAATTTGGGTTTTTGTTGGGGAAGTATTAAGGAGGGGGTGAGTTGATCGAAGTGTAGGGCTTCTTGTCACCTTTGCGTGGATATAAGGATCATCGAAAATGGACATTTTAGCTTAAGGGATTAATACATTTTCTAAGTTGGTTGTGAGCAGTGTGGGTACGCGGGGCGTACCTCCTAGTACGCAACATGTACTGAGTCTATTCGAGTACGCTGAGCATACCAAGTGAGTACGCGATGATGCGTTGATAGAAGTATAGGGCTTCTTGTCACCTTTTCGTGGATATAACCATCGTCGAAAATGGACTTAAAATGAAGGAGTTATGGCTAAATGAATTTTAAGCGCTGTAGAGGTTCACTAGTATGCGGGGCGTACTCGTCGTGTACGCATGGCGTAGTGGGTGATTAGATCGTGGAGGCCTTTTGAGTATGACAGGCGTACTAAGGTTTACACTTGGTATACTCCCTTCAAAGAGAAACCCTAATTTCTAGGGTTTTGCCCCTATTTAAGATTCATTTATTCTTTGAGCCTTGCCTCTTATCAGCCTCCATACCTCCTAAACACTAATCTCGACCCCTAGCCACCATCTTGGAGTTCTTAAGCTCTTGTGAGTGATTTTGGAGTGTTCTTGAGTATTTTGAAGAGATTGAAGGTTGTTAAAGGATCATCACTTGAAGTGGAGCTTGGAGATCCAGAAGTTACTCATCTTTTGCAACCTATTGAAGGTAAAAAGATCTCATCTTGGCATCTCTTGGGATAGATCTTGTTTGGGGTGGTTTATTGCATATTTTGGTCCCTTTGGTTTGTCTTTATGAGGTTGATCTTGCCCTAAGAGTTTGGACACTAGATGTGGACGTTTTAGATGTCCCAAATGCATAAAACTGTAATCTTGATAGTTGATATCAACCCAAACATGTGTATAAGCCTCTTTGTTGAAGTTCTAAAGTATGAACTTGGATTTCGGACCCGTTAACACATGCAAAAGCTCAAAGTTAACAACTTTATGATTTAAGGCATGATTTGGAGCTATATTTGAGCATTGGACATTTTAGCTTAAGGGATTAAGATATTTTCTAAGTTGGTTGTGACAGGGTGAGTACGCAGGGTGTACCTCCTAGTACGCTGCACGTACTGAGTCTATTCGAGTACTTTGAGCGTACCAAGTGAGTACGCAGGGGTGAGTTGATAGAAGTGTAGGGCTTCTTGTCACCTTTCCATGGATATAACCATCGTCAAAATGGAATTAAAACGAAGGAGTTAAGGCCAAATGAATTTTAAGTGTTCTAGAGGTTCATCTAGTATGCGGGGCGTACTCGTCGTGTACGCAGGGCTTAGTGGGTGATTAGATCGTGGAGGCCTTTTGAGTACGACATACGTACTAAGGGTTAAGATGGGTGTACTCCCTTCAAAGAAAAACCCTAATTTATAGGATTTTACCCTATTTAAGCTTCATTT
The DNA here is from genome assembly GCF_052849685.1 of Lactuca virosa. Taxonomy (NCBI): domain Eukaryota; kingdom Viridiplantae; phylum Streptophyta; class Magnoliopsida; order Asterales; family Asteraceae; genus Lactuca; species Lactuca virosa. Next base: position 491,938,169 of record NC_136429.1, read on the forward strand.
ATTCTTTGAGCCTTGCCTCTTATCAGCCTCCATACCTCCTAAACACTAATGTCGACCCCTAGCTACCATCTTGGAGTTCTTAAGCTCTTGTGAGTGATTTTGGAGTGTTCTTGAGTATTTTGAAGAAATTGAAGGTTGTTGAAGGATCATCACTTGCAGTGGAACTGGGAGATCCAGAAGTTACTCATCTTTTGCAAACTATTGAAGGTAAAAAGATCTCATCTTGGCATCTCTTGGGATAGATCTTGTTTGGGGTGGTTTATTGCACATTTTGGTCCCTTTTGTTTGTCTTTATGAGGTTGAGCTTGCCCGAAGATGTAACGACCCAAAAATCATGACCAAAAATTTCGTTTTTAATTTAATAAATAAACCACAAGTGTCAACCATTCATTCAAAACATATCACATCAGAGTATCATGTCTAAAACATTATTTTATTTTATCAGAGTAAACATCCCAGGCTAAAACTCCTTTGGTGTGTGTGCCATGCGATCACCCCGAGCTCTTCCCTCCGCTACCGGAAGTATCTGAAAGAAAAACTAAAAACCATAAGCACGAATCTTAGTGAGTTCCCCAACCTACCATATACCACATACAACCACACACTGGGCCCCCGTCCGCTGCATCGGGACTTGCCCGGCATCGGACTAACTCCGGCATCAGGCCCCGCCTGGCATCGAGCCCCGCTCGGTATACATATCTGTTTCTCTTAGTCCCCCCCTGTCCCTGGGCCTCGCCCACTAAATACATATAAGCATATAACATAACATACAACAAGCAACTATCACACTCTACAGTACTCCTGATCTAAGGCCTTGCCTAACTAGGGCCTCGCCCCTGGCCTGCTACTAACAAGTCATGGAACCCCGTCCACGCTCCTGCTGTTAGTGATATACAGGCCCCTGCCCACACTCACATCTCTCTTATCTCGGGCCTCGCCTCTACTCTGCTACTAAGGAGATACAGAACCCTGCCCATACTCAGCTAATGGTGAGATACGGGACCTCGCCCACACTCACCTCCCTACCAGGCACATACAAGTATCACGCAGACAACAAGTATAAACTATCATGTAAACATTCCTCGGGCGCCCGCCCGACATCGGATCTTGGTCCGGAATCACATTCTAGCATACTGTGCCTGGGGCTAACCCCCGGGTCTTCCTACTTATAAACTACATGGGTCGGAATTGTGGCCGTAGACCCATTCACACAGTGAGGAAACTCACCTTGCACTGCTGAAACCTTGCTGATATCCCTCTAGCTGCTATCTGCCAAATCCCGCACTGCTGATCCTTCGGCTCCCCGAGCTACCAGCACCAAATATCACTTAGTCTAATACATTAATCCATCTTAGGGTAAAATGACCATTCTACCCCTAGTCCAACTTGGTCCATATCTAATGCCCAAAACCAAGGCCCAATACTAAGTGAGCTTCCCAAGCCCACTAATAGCCCACTAATGGCCCAATTTGCTACATTGGGCCTAATCCCTTAATGGGCCTTACCCTAACCCAAAATATATTCCCTGACCCATATCATCTGACTTTAGCTGGCCCACTAAGGCCCAAGGTCCAAATCATGGCCCAAACCAATGCCCATTAACTCGAAGCCCAACTGCCAGAGTACGCGGGGCGTACACTCACGTACGCTGAGCGTACTAGGAAAATGGTGCGTACGCTGGGCGTACCTGAATGTACGCTGGACGTACATGAATGTACGCTGGGCGTACAACCCCTGGTAAGAGACTTTCCCATTAAGTGCTTAATACTCCACTCCAGAGGCTACCAACTCAAATCCATGTCCTTTTCCATGTATTAATCCATAAAGTCACTAACTTGGTGACTTGCAACCCACCAAACAAGCCCAAACTCAAAAGGTGACAACATACTTCCATAAAAAGGGCTAAATATCATGCATGAACTCATTAGGACCATCAAGATTGAAACTTTATTACTTATGGGACACTTTTAGCTCTGAGGGTGGCAACCCCAAGCTCAAAAAGGAAGTTGCACCAAAAAGGTCCATTCGTGGGACCAAAATAACCCCAAAACCACACTACACAAGATCTAAGCATTATTAAGCAAAGTTATGAACTTTATACCTCCAAAGAGTTCCAAATGATGAGGCTATTTCAGATCTATAAGCTCCAACTTCCAAAGTCCTTCTTTGACAACCTCTTCTTTCCTCTTCCAAGCTTAAAACCACCAAGATGAGCTTCCCAAGGTCAAGATTTCACAAAATGAAGGGTTGAGGCATTCTAGGGTTTCTCTGAGGTTGGGGAGGCTGATAAGGAGGCTAGGGTTTGAGCCATTATGTCCTTTATATAGTGGCTCACCCTAAAATTAGGGTTTAAAGACTCTGGACGTACGCTGGGGGTACGTCCTCAACACCCGCGATCACTTTTCCCTGCTACGCTAGGCGTACCCCAGCCTTACGTTGGGCATACCCAGCTAAACACACGCGTGCCTTCATGCATGCAAGGGGCTGCCTTGCCAACTTTTTCATTAAGGGACCAAAATTGATAATAACTTCAAAATGCTATAACTCCTTCATCCTAAGTCCGTTTCCGACGAACTTTATATCCACGAAAAGGTGGCGAGAAGCCCTACGCTTCTAGCGAAATACCCCGGCCCAAAGCTTCTCGAATAAAACTCCGAACCCTTGAAAGACCAACACGCCCCTAGCTTTGGCCTCTGAAATCCATAAATGATTACTTTCAGAACAGGGTGTTACAAATCTCCCCCACTTAAACTAGACTTCGTCCTCGAAGTCTTTCCTTCCTAACACCCATCTCCCCATCAACTGATCTGCGGAATGCAACCGATGATTCTACACGCGAAACAACATCCTTAAGATATTGAAAGCCGAATCGGTCTTCCATTCTGAAGAAGACGAACTTCAAACTTCTACAAACCCCCAAGCTACTTCGCACACTAGAACCTTCACGATAGACACTTCTACCCGAACACTATGTTGCCTTTTGTCTTCCTTCCGAAAGAACGGGGACCTCCCAGGTCCAAACCTTTCTACCCACCAACCAGAATACCGGATTCCCTCCGATCACCGAACCCAAGCTCAAGCTCTCAGTCGCTCCCAGCGACCTCCGAAGAAACTTCGGCTAGCTAAAACTGCTCTATCTACCTTGCTACTATGGTTCCCTAAGCCCTTGGATCCTCGATCCCCCTAACTTAACTCTAAGGCCTCGACTAGGTCCCACCTTCACTGCTCAAATCTCACGGGCCTCGCCCACGGGTCTCACCCGAAACTATATCTTGGAGCGGTCTCTCCATCAAGTCTCACTTGTCTTGCTACAATCGCAAGGGCCTTGCCCACGGGTCCCACCCAAACCATACTACTGAGTGACCCTACCCCAATCTCACATATCTAAGGCTACACGGGTCCTAAACCATCCTGAATCCTCAATAATCTATCCTTTCTCGATCTCTATCCGGCTAACTAGGAGATATGGGCCTCGCCCACACCCGCTAACTAGGAGATTCGGGCCCCTGCCCACACTCCTCTAACTACTGGCTACCAGCCTGAAAACGTCCAACAACGAGCGCTCCATAGACTAATATGCTGACTAATTCGCGTGCTACCGGGAAACAAAAACCTAGTTTCCAAACCAGTCCTCTACTACTGCGAATACATGAACTCAACGCCGGGATGTTTCTCAAACTCCCGACTCCCCGCTGCTCAATCCAAATGGCTACCACAACTGCTTTCCTTCTTATCCAGGAGGTGAACGCATCCACGTTGTGCTCCTACCCCAGCGCCTAACTACTGGGATAATAATCCCCCACTTCGATTCAACTAGATCCCTACCGGTTCCGGCTTGGAAAGGATTCCCAATCCTTTTCTCCATCCCAAGGTCAATCTGCTGCCAGCCACGCTTGTCATCGCTGGAGCTCCAAAACCTAACAATACCAAAGCCGAACCACTCATGCAGACTAACAAGACACTTCCCGAGTCCCACTCTCACCTGCTACGTCGACTGCGTCCCGGAAACCAGCCCAAAAAGGAGGGGGAGGGGTACTTCTATGAACTACCATCCGAAAACCCATGGTATGCAGATGGCATATGATCCGAACACGAACAGAAATAGAATTCTAACATACATTTGCTAACATAGATGCAGTACCATACCAATATGATCATAAATAAAAACTGACAGGAAAGCAAAAGATACATACCTGCAATGTCCGATGATGCTCGAGCCTCCACCGTAGACAACTGAAAAGCCCAGCTCCCCACTGCAGGCGCCTCCGCTCGGCCCTGACGGCCGTCAGTGATCCTCATGGTCACAGGCGCATGTGTCATCACCTGTCCTGCTGGAAAGAAACTCGGACACTAGGCCTTCTTGTGGCCCCTCTGACTGTAATGAAAACATATTAGGTCTAATCCATGAGTGGTGGTAGCAGTACAATCCCTGCTGAAATGACCAGTCCGGCCGCACTTGAAGCAGCCAAAATCACCCCTACTACCACTCCTGCACGCACCCTCGTGCGTCCTGCCACACTTGCCACAACGACTGCGGCCCTGATAATCCCTCGATCTCACGTCCGACCCCTTGGGTCTCTTGCCTGAACCTGAGGCTACCTAAGCCTCCTCCGGCTTCCTCTTCCTGAGGTGCTCCAGATCGATCTCCCTCTCCCTGGCCCGAGCAATCATATCCTCTAACGTCTTGCAGCTGGACCTGCTCACAAACTCCCTGATGTCACTCCTCGGTATCTCGTGATATCGGGCCTTCTTCATCTTTTCTTCCGCGACATACTGGGGAACAAGAAGAGCCCCCTCCCTGAACTTGGCGGTGATCTCCACCACTATCTCTGTAGTCTGCCGCAAATCTTGAAACTCTCATGCTAATTGTTGCACCTCAATCACTGGTGCAAACTCGACCCTGAACCTGGTCGAGAAATCACTCCATGTCATCGCGTCCAACACGACATCATCCCTAATGGCATGACCAACCTCCTCTCACCAATCCCATGCTCTGTCCTTCAGAAGACAGGAGGCAAGTCGGACCTTGTCCCCCTCGGGACACCGGCTCGTGCGAAAAGCGTTGGCGACATCAGCCAACCACCTGCTGCGAGCAATGGGGTCCCTGGCCCCATGGTAATCCGGAGCTCCATAAGCCCTGAACTCTCGGAATGTGAGTGTATGCGCCCCCATCATGGCCACTATCTCAGCGCGGAAGGCTCCCAGCCTCTCATCCAAAATCTCAAGTATTCCCTCCTTGACCGTACCAAAGATCACAGGAGTCTGGTCTAGGATACTGCGAGTAATCTCAGCTGATACAAACTCCCTCATCCGCTCCTCGAGCTGACCGGCTCCTGAACCCGAGCCTGATCCCTCACCTGCGCCTGATCCGCCCACTGGCCTACCTCGTAGCGTCACCATGCTGAAAACATGCCATAACAACCATCAGAATACACATCACTACTAAGGGATCTCACGCACTCACTACAAGTTTCCTGGTCTTATCTCAGTCCTTCTTGAATTGAGTACGGATCCTCTGCTTTCAGTAGTACGGGCCCATACTACCTTCCACATCTATCCGTACTTTCCTCAGGAATTGCCTCGACTCCACCAAGTCCCTTACTACTACTACTGCTCCCAACACTACTCTCATCCTAGGCTTGCCCTAGGGTAACCTCCGACCCGCACCCAATCCTCAGCTACTGAGGTATCTTTATAATGCCAATTAGCCACTACCTGAATACCATCACATGTGACGAGGCTTAGATAATCCTTCGAGTGAAGGACTCATCCCTATAACGGTTAGACTCAAATGAGAGCTGCGCAATAGGGCCAAATCCAACACTCTGAGATTATTCAGCCCTAATCACATGTAACTTGACGTATTCACCTAATGGCTAACTCCCATCACTCAGAGTCCCACAAAGCACAAATCAAGTAGCATTCAGACAAAAAGGGAAATCTAACCAGAACATATTCAAACAATTCTATCCACACAACAAGAATATGTACTAGCATGCGATGCTAAGCTCATATAATCAGGCATAACCTAAACAGGCTATCCTACCGCTGTCTAACCGATAGTAGCATGCAGTTCACAAACACATATAACATGCATATAAGGCATCCTCCTACATCCTTAGCCCTAAATCTAGCATGCTGATCACATAATCATATCATAACATAAACTTGTATGGGTAATTTGGGAGAACTTACTTGAGCTCGGCTGATTGCATGCACCACACCCTTTTTCTTCTTTTTCAAAGTTCTTTTTCTCTTTTCAAAGTTACTTTTTTAAAAATAATTTCCTTTTGAAAACTTTCTTACCACGTCCTCAGTTTGAGTTCAGACATACCCAAGAGTGTGCCTGAATCCCTCAAACCAAGGCTCTGATACCAACTTGTAACGACCCAAAAATCATGACCAAAAATTTCGTTTTTAATTTAATAAATAAACCAAAAGTGTCAACCATTAATTCAAAACATATCACATCAGAGTATCATGTCTAAAACATTATTTTATTTTATCAGAGTAAACATCCCAGGCTAAAACTCCTTTGGTATGTGTACCATGCGATCACCCCGAGCTCTTCCCTCCGCTACCGGAAGTACCTGAAACCAAAAGTGAAAATTGTAAGCACGAAGCTTAGTGAGTTCCCCAACCTACCACATACCACATACAACCATATACTGGGCCCCCGCCTGCTGCATCGGGACTTGCCCGACATCGAACTAACTCCGGCATCGAGCCCCGCTCGGCATCAGGCCCCGCCTGGCATCGAGCCCCGCTCATTATACATATCTGTTTCTCTTAGGCCCTGCCTGTCTTTGGGCCTCGCCCGCTAAACACATACAAGCATATAACATAACACACAACAAGAAACTAATACACTCTACAGTACTCCTGATCTAAGGCCTCGCCTAACTAGGGCCTCGCCCCTGGCCTGCTACTAATGAGTCATGGAACCCCGTCCACGCTCCTGCTGTTAGTGAGATACGGGCCCCTGCCGACACTCACCTCCTATCTCGGGCCTCGCCCCTGCTCTGCTACCAAGGAGATACGAAACCCCGTCCATACTTTGCTAATGGTGAGATACGGGACCTCGCCCACACTCACCTCCCTACCAGGCATATACAAGTATTACACAGACAACAAGTATAAACTATCATGTAAACATTCCTCGGGCGCCCGCCCGACATCGGATCTTGGTCCAGAATCACATTCTAGCATAATGTGCCTAGGGATAACCCCCAGGTCTTCCTACTCATAAACTACATAGGCCGGCATTATGGCCGTAGACCCATTCACACAGTGAGGAAACTCACCTTGCACTGCTGAAACCTTGCTGATATCCCTCTAGCTGCTATCTGCCAAATCTCGCACTGCTACTCCTTCGGCTCCCCTAGCTACCAGCACCAAATATCACTTAGTCCAATACATTAATCCATCTTAGGGTAAAATGACCATTCTACCCCTAGTCCAACTTGGTCCATATGTAATGCCCAAAACCAAGGCCCAATACTAAGTAAGCTTCCCAAGCCCACTAGTAGCCCACTAATGGCCCAATTTGCTACATTGAACCCAATCCCTTAATGGGCCTTACCCTAAGCTCAAAATATATTCCCTGACCCATATCATCTGACTTTAGCTTGCCCACTAAGGCCCAAAGTCCAAACCATGGCCCAAACCGTGGCCCATTAACTCGAAGCCCAACTGCCAGAGTACGCGGGGCGTACACTCACGTACGCTGAGCGTACTAGGCAAATGGTGCGTACGCTGGGCGTACAGCCCCTGTTAAGAAATTTTCCCATTAAGTGCTTAATACTCCACTCCAGAGGCTACCAACTCAGATCGAGGTCCTTTTCCATGTCTTAATCCATAAAGTCACTAACGTGGTGACTTGCAACCCACCAAACAAGCCCAAACTCAAAAGGTGACAACATACTTCCATAACAAGGGCTAAATATCATGCATGAACTCATTAGGACCATCAAGATTGAAACTTTATTACTTATGGGACACTTTTAGCTCTAAGGGTGGCAACCCCAAGCTCAAAAATGAAGTTGTACCAAAAAGGTCCATTCTTGGGACCAAAATAACCCCAAAACCACACTACACACGATCTAAGCATTCTTAAGCAAAGTTATGAACTTTATACCTCCAAAGAGTTCCAAATGATGAGGCTATTTCAGATCTATAAGCTCCAACTTGCAAAGTCCTTCTTTGACAACCACTTCTTTCCTCTTCCAAGCTTAAAACCACCAAGATGAGCTTCCCAAGGTCAAGATTTCACAAAATGAAGGGTTGAGGCATTCTAGGGTTTCTCTGAGGTTGGGGAGGCTGATAAGGAGGCTAGGGTTTGAGCCATTATGTTCTTTATATAGTGGCTCACCCTAAAAGTAGGGTTTAAAGACTTTGGACGTACGCTGGGCGTACGTCCTCAACACCCGCGATCACTTTGCCCTGCTACGCGGGGCGTACCCCAGCCTTACATTGGGCGTACCCATCTAAACACACGCGTGCCTTCATGCATGCAAGGGGCTGCCTTGCCAACTTTTTCATTAAGGGACCATAAATGATAATAACTTCAAAATGCTATAACTCCTTCATCCTAAGTCCGTTTCCGACGAACTTTATATCCACGAAAAGGTGGCGAGAAGCCCTATGCTTCTAGCGACACACCCCGGCCTAAAACTTCTCAAATAAAACTCCGAACCCTTGAAAGACCGAAACGCCCCTAGCTTTGGCCTCTGATATCCATAAATGATTACTTTCAGAACAGGGTGTTACACAAGAATTTGGACACTAGATGTGGACGTTTTAGATGTCCCAAATGCATAAAAATGTAATCTTGATAGTTGATATCAACCTATACATGTGTATTACCCTCTTTGTTGAAGTTGTAAAGTAAGAACTTGGATTTGGGACCCATTAACACATGCAAAAGCTCAAAGTTAACGACTTTATGGGTTAAGGCATGATTTGGAGCTAGATCTCAGCATTGTACATTTTAGCATAAGGGATTAAGACATTTTCTAAGTTGGTTGTGAGCAGGGTGAGTACATGGTGCGTACCTCCTAGTACGCAGCACGTACTGCGTCTATTCGAGTACTTGAGCATACCAAGTGAGTACGCGGGGGTGAGTTGATATAAGTGTAGGGCTTCTTGTCACCTTTCCGTGGATATAACCATCGTCGAAAATGGACTTAAAATGAATGAGTTATGGCCAAATGAATTTTAAGCGTTGTAGAGGTTCATCTAGTATGCGGGGCGTACTCGTCGTGTACGTAGGGCGTAGTGGGTGGTTAGACCGTGGAGGCCTTTTGAGTACGACAGACGTACTAAGGGTTACGTTGGGCGTACTACCTTCAAAGAGAAACCCTAATTTCTAGGGTTTTACCCTATTTAAGCTTCATTTATTCTTTGAGCCTTGCCTCTTATCAGCCTCCATACCTCCTAAACACTAATATCGACCCCTAGCCACCATCTTGGAGTTCTTAAGCTCTTGTGTGTGATTTTGGGGTGTTCTTGAGTATTTTGAAGAGATTGAAGGTTGTTGAAGGATCATCACTTGCCGTGGAGCTGGGAGATCCAGAAGTTTCTCATATTTTGCAACCTATTGAAGGTAAAAAGATCTTATCTTGGCATCTCTTGGGATAGATCTTGTTTGGGGTGGTTTATTGCACATTTTGGTCGCTTTGGTTTGTCTTTATGAGGTTGAGCTTTCCCCAAGAGTTTGGATACTAGTTGTGGACGTTTTAGGTTTCCCAAATGCATAAAAATGTAATCTTGATAGTTGATATCAACCCATACATGTGTATTAGCCTCTTTCTTGAAGTTGTAAACTAAGAACCTGGATTTAGGACCCATTAACACATGCAAAAGCTCAAAGTTAATGACTTTATGGCTTAATGCATGATTTGGAGCTAGATCTGAGCATTGTACATTTTAGCTTAAGGGATTAAGACATTTTCTAAGTTGGTTGTGAGCAGGGTGCGTACGCGGGGCGTACCTCCTAGTACGCACCACGTACTGAGTCTATTCGAGTACGCTGAGCATACCAAGTGAGTACACGGGGGTGAGTTGATAGAAGTGTAGGGCTTCTTGTCACCTTTCTGTGGATATAACGATCATCGAAAATGGACTTAAAACGAAGGAGTTATGGCCAAATGAATTTTAAGCGTTGTAGAGGTTCATCTAGTATGCGGGGCGTACTCGTCGTGTACGCAGGGCGTAGTGGTTGATTAGATCATGGAGGCCTTTTGAGTATGACAGTCATACTAAGGGTTACGCTGGGTGTACTCCCTTCAAATAGAAACCCTAATTTCAAGGGTTTTACCCATGTTTAAGCTTTATTTATTCTTTGAGCCTTGCCTCTTATCAGCCTCCATACCTCCTAAATACTAATCTCGGTCCCTAGCCACCATCTTGGAGTTTTTAAGCTCTCGTGAGTGATTTTGGAGTGCTCTTGAGTATTTTGAAGAGATTGAAGGTTTTTGAAGGATCATCACTTGCAGTGGAGCTTGGAGATCCAAAAGTTACTTGTCTTTTGCAACCTATTAAAGGTAAAAAGATCTCATCTTAGCATCTCTTGGGATAGTTCTTGTTTGGGGTGGTTTATGGTACATTTTGGTCCCTTTGGTTTGTCTTTATGAGGTTGAGCTTGCCCCAAGAGTTTGGACACTAGATCTGGATATTTTAGGTGTCCCAAATGCATAAAAATGTAATCTTGATAGTTGATATGAACCCATGCATGTCTATTAGCCTCTTTGTTGAAGTGGTAAAGTAAGAAATTGGATTTTGGGACCCAATGTGACATGCAAAAGCTCAAACTTAATGACTTTATCGGTTAAGGCAATATTTGGAGCTAGATCTCAGCATTGGACGTTTTGGCTTAAGGGATTAAGACATTTTTCTAAGTTGGTTGTGGGCAGGGTGAGTACGCGGGGGATACCCCCTATTACGCGGTGTGTACTAAGTCTAGTTGAGTACGCTGAGCGTACCAACTGCGTACGTGGGGCCTAATCGGTCTAGGTGGTCCTTTTTGATGTGTTGACTTTTTGACCTTGGACCATTGGCCAAAAGTTTGACCAGGGTTGACCATTAGATATTTGAGCCTTTTAGGATATTGGGCCTTCTCGGTTTAGGCCAGTTAGATGCCATTTTATGCATCTTATAGGGTAGTTTTAATTATCATTTAGCATCATATTTTATACATTTGCATATCATTTATTTAGATATTGTTCAGCTCATATATTCCATTATAACTCGCGTACTGCTCATTTTTTTATGTCAATTTCAGATAGTTCGAGTGGAGCAGTGATGTGGGAGCAGTTGGATGCATGTTTGGTGCTCAAATGGAGTATAAACTAAGGAAGGATGATAAGGAATGATCAAGAACAGCTTGGAAGGAAGAATGGCGATCAAAAAGGCACAAAGTTCGATACATGCGATTGCAACTCTTGTCCATGCAATCGCATCCTAGCTCCATGCGATCGCATTTATGGTCATAACTTGTCTTCTAGGTTTGTAAATGCCAAAAATTCATCTAGGAGAAAAAAATGAAAACATGTGATCGCAACTTCCCTCTTTGCGATCGTATCTTTTCCAAAAAGTTTGAAAATAACATCCTACTTCATTAAAAAGACCCGAGACACATTTTCTTCAAAACGTACGATCGCAACTTTGATACATGCGATCGCATGCTCTCCATTTTTGCTGTTGGATGTATAAATAGACCCACATGACCTTCCAGTAACCCAAGTTGGAAGATTCTAGACGAAGAAAACCTCTTCTGAAGGCGATTTCTGATTTCTTACAGCAACTTTTGAAGATTTGAAGACTCCGAATCATCTCACAAATTTAGTTTAGAAGATTGATGAGTAAATGTTTCTATTATCTAGTTTGATTGCATTTTTGGCCACGTCTGGCTAATTTTAGTTTTCAGTTATGCATTAGACTAGTATTTTTATGTGATTAGTTTTCAGATATGATTTTCATTTTGTGTTTCTATCTAGATTTTTCAGTTTTGAGCTTAATGAATGTTTGATTTTAATTCTTGTTAGCCTGATCACCTAGCTAGGGTTTTATCACTCAAGTTAATTACTTAATAGAATCTATAATTGTTCTTGTCAACTGGTAAAAGTAACAAGTATCAGATTGGTTCCATTTTGGGATTTAACTCTGATATAAACTGTAAAATCATATCTTTACGCTTCTGAGCTTGTGAGAAGTATTGGGTATTGCTGGGAATTTTACACAAATTTTAATGCAACTTTTCTGATTTAATTATTAGCTTGTTTAATTGAACAGTAAAAAGTTAGGGTCGTTAATTCAAAGAGCTTGTTTTGATTAACTAATTTAGGAAAAAATGGATTATACTATAGCTTGTTAGTTTTTCTCAGTACCAGCTTAGATAGAATGCATCTCAAATAATCAGATCTAGGCTAGTTGCATTATTAGGAAAGTCGCAGCAGATTTGAAATCATTTTTAATATTGATTTTCGTTTAAATTTAATATTACTGCAAGTTTTAGTTTATTTAGTTTAATTCTAGACTCCCTTTTATATTTCTGTTTCTTGACTAGAATGTGCCTGATGCAAAAAGGCATTGACCATTAGGATGTGTCCCTGAGGATTCGACCGTGCTTCCCTGTGCTATATTTTTAGTGCAACCAGAAGTGACAACTTGCTTGTTTAGTACGCGCGTGACAACGTGTTAACAAGGCCCATAATGGGTTTGGGCATAATTTGGATATTGGGCCTTATTGGACCTTGAGGTGCCATTTAAGGGATTTGGGCTTACGATGCTAGTGGATTGGTCCTTGGATTTTTTGCAAGGTAAGGAAAAGGGTAAAATGGACTTTTACCCTGAAGGTTTGGTCATTGGACTAGAATTCTTGTTTGGTTCGAGAATTAATTATTGATGGAATGTTATTTGATGATGTCAGTGCGAGGTCCTTGGTAGCAGCAGTTCGAGTGTTTGGTTATCTTGGTTTGAGGTGAGTCTTGTAGCACCTGGTTCCTGGTATGTATTTTATTTAAGTGATTTTGCATTTTTGGCCTGGGACTCGGCGAGTTGAAGGCCCAACTCGCCGAGTAGAAGCGGGATGAGACACGTGATTTAAGTGATGGACTCATCGAGTCGGGTCCCGGACTCGACGAGTAGGCTCTGACTGGACAAAACCCTAATCTGAGGGTTTGCACCCTATTTAAACAATCTTATACAGCCTCCATCGCCCCTTTATGCTCCCAGAAACCCTCCATAGCAAACCCTAAGTGTTTTGGTGCAAGATCTAAGGCTTTTGAGTGATTTTTGTGGGTTTTGACCACAAGGAAGAAGGAAGAGCATAGAAGGATCAAGAGGAGACTAAAGGATTCGAGTTTGGTTCATCATTTGCAGTCTTTGAAAGGTATAAAGTCTGTACCTTGATTGCTTGTTTGTTAGATCCCTTTTTGGGGAAGATTTAGGGCTTTTTAAGCCATATGAGGTAGCCAACCATGATTACAAACATGGTTGGGGGTCAAGACTTCGGATTTAAGTCTTGGGAGGGGTCACAAGGCAGATTTGGGTGGCTTTTGCACTCAAGGAAGGCCCCATGCAACATAAGAGCAATTTTAGAGCCTTTTAAGCTCAAAAGTCCCATGCATGCACGTAAAGTTCAAAACTTTACATGCTAGGTCGAGCTTAGGGGCTTGGATCTATCTTTTGGTCAAAGGATGTAAATCAGAAATTGAGGATTTAGGGTGTGGACGTTATCGACTCGGCGAGTCCTTTCTTGGGACTCGACGAGTCCAAGGCATAAAGTCCCATGTCTGTTAAGGGTCAAAAGAACTCAGTTGGGTGCTAGAAAGGTTGTAGAAGGTCCGAAGGAGTGACCCAATGTATTGGACTTAGCCTTAGACCTGGAGTTCATGGGACTCGACGAGTGCTAGAACAGACTCGGCGAGTCCAAGGCAATCTCCTTATGGTTGAAGATGAACTCGACGAGTTGTTCATACAACTCGGCGAGTCAAGGTCAGAACTTGTTCATCACATGAAGGTGAACTCGACGAGTTGTTCATACAACTCGGCGAGTCGGATGAAGGTTCATTCGATGTTCATATCGAAGAGGAACTCGTCGAGTCGTCGCTAAACTCGACGAGTAGAGTCGTAGATGAGGACAGTTGAAGAGATAGGGACTCGACGAGTTGGCGGCCCAACTCGGCGAGTCGAGTCAACTGGAAGTTGACTTTGACTTTGACTTGGACTTGGTCAGGGGTAAAATGGTCATTTTACCCTAAGAATAGATTTTAGACTCTGATTAAGTGTTTTGTGGGGATTATAGCCGGAGGATTTCCGGAGCAGTAGCAGACAGAGATTTCCCCGCACAGATTATCAGCAGCTACTCGTTCGAGGTGAGTTACCTTCCAGTAGCCGTGGGTCTACGGCCACAATGCCGTCCCACCAGTAGGAGTTGTATGTTGGATGATTGTCTTTGTGATATTCATCTAGGTTTGCTACTACCTGATATGTTATATGCTAGCATGATATGTATATATGACAGTAGTAGAGCCCGGTTGTTAGGACCGGAGGGTAGGTCAGACACCCCAGATATGTCTGACAGTATGTGATGATATGATTATATGCTGGCATGATATGTTATATGTGATAGTGGTAGTAGGGAGGGAATAGTCCTCAAGTTCGGTTGTCAGCACCGAAGGGTAGGTCGGACACCCCAGAAACGTCTGACAATATGTTTATGTTATGATATATGTGATAGTAGCAGTAGGGGGTGGAATAGTCCCCGAGGTTCGGTTGATAGGACCGAAGGGTAGGTCAGCACCCCAGAATGGCTTGACATGGGTAGGTCAGCACCCCAGAATTGCTTGACAGGGGTAGGTCGTGTTAAGATTTATGGAGTCTTGAACAAATTGACAAGTTCCTAAGAGTTCAAGGGCCATAAATGTAATTACATTTAACAATTGAATTATTCAATTGTTGTCGGCAAACGTTTGAATTAAATATTCAAATGGTCGGTGGACAATTATTTAATATTTGTTGGACGGCTAATGTGAATGGCAAAATTTTCAAAGTCAATCTTTGCGGCAATCCTGTGCATATTGCGGCTCACAAATATACCTATATATATGCATGTATGTTTTGCATATTTTGTGTGCAAAAACTTGAGAGAACATCAAGTGTAGAATGTCAAGCCAATTGTAATCTTGTAAGTTTTAATAAAATTCTCTAGTTGCAGCCCGTGAACGTAGGATTTGCACCGAATCCGAACCACGTAAAATCCTTGTGTTCTTCTTACTTTATTTTTGTGAGTTTGTGTGTGTGATAGTGTGTTTCCGCTGCGTGTACCCGGTCCGGTTCCTAACAACTAGTATCAGAGCCTGGTTAGCGAGGTTTTGGAGGGTACGATCGTTTTTCTGTCACACACGAGTATACCTTATTTTTTTTTTTGCCGTAATGGCTGAAGACAAGGTTATAATCGAAAAGTTCAACGGTTCTGATTTTAGCTGGTGGAAAATGCAATTAGAAGCATTGCTATGTCAGAAAGACTTGGACATGGTACTCGGAGACAAACCGGAGAAAATGGAAAAAGCTTTTGAAGATGCGTGGAACTCAAAGGACAAGAAATCCAAGGCGATTATTACATTGTCATTGACGAAGAGCGTTGCTTTCAACATCATGAATGAAACCACGGCGCGTGGTATGATGGAGGCTCTGTCAAATATGTATGAGAAACCATCGGCGGCTAACAAGGTGTTCTTGATGAAGGAGTTGTTCACTACAAGGATGAATGAGGAAGGCTCAGTTACGGTTCACATTAATAATCTAAATTCAATTTTGTCCAGATTATCATCTGTGGGAATTAAATTTGATAACGAGACTCAAGCATCACTGCTACTAGCTTCTCTACCTGATAGCTGGTCCGGAACAGTTACTGCTGTTACGAGTTCCATGGGGACCAGTGGTATGACTTTTGAAGGGGTTAGAGATTTGGTTCTAGGCGAGGATATCAGACGCAAGAATCAAGGTGGATCTTCCTCTTCTGATTTATTAAATGTCGGAAGAGGTAGAGGGAATAGCAGGAATAGTGGAAGCAGTGGGAGTCGGGGAAGAAGTTCATCTAGAACTAAGAAGAATGTGAAGTGCTGGAACTGCCAGGAGGTGGGACATGTTAAGAGTCAATGTCCAAAGAAAGAATTGAACATTACCGGTGCTGAGAGTGTGTCTGAGGATGATGCATTGTTACTCAGTATGGAAAGTTCTGTAGACTCTTGGGTCATGGATTCAGGGGCTTCGTTTCACGCCATGGACAACGGGGAAACGATGGTGAATCTAAAAGAAGGAGATTTTGGAAAGGTACGGTTAGCAAATGACGAGATGCTTCAAGTAACGGGCATGGGAGATATTGATCTAGTTACTTCATTGGGAACTACATGGAGCCTGAAGAATGTCAGGGTTATTCCGGAGCTGAAGAAAAAATTGATTTCTGTTGGTCAGCTGGATAAACAAGGACTGGAAGTAAGGTTTGGTGGTGGTAAATGGATGGTGTTCAATGGTAATTCGGTGATTGCTCAAGGTATGAAGCGTGGGTCATTGTATATGGTTGAGGTACCTGCTGAGGGAAGTATGACCGTCCCTGTTAAGCAAGACAAAATCTGGTTCGCTAAATCTACGGCTAAGAGAGTTCATTTTGCAAACATGAATTCTGGAGCCAAAGAGATGTTAGCTGAACGAGTTCGAAAGTCTAAACCATTCAGGGGATTCTGTGACAGTGGGAGCACGGGACGTGTTTCGGGTACAGTTACAAAGAGCCGTTGGGTTTTGAAGACTAAGACTGGAAAATTCTCTCTTGTTGGAAGTTTGCAAAGTTTGGAGAGTGTTAGTGGTCCTCGGTGTATCTCTGGATCTGGTGGGGTGTCCAAACCGGTTGAGACAGAGGATGAGTCGGTGGTGGGATTAGCCACGACTGAGTTGGAGCTAGTGGGAGCTTCAACTAGCCCTTCTAGTACTTGAAGATGAGGGGCGGCTGCAATTAGAGAAATCAGACTAAGTTTTAGCTTGTTCTTTGGAACTGGAAGCTTGAAGGACTTGGTTGTTTTAAGATTACTGGAGTTGGATGACAGAGACGGACCATGTTGTTCAAGCCTCCAAGTGGGAGATTGTTAAGATTTATGGAGTCTTGAACAAATTGACAAGTTCCTAAGAGTTCAAGGGCCATAAATTTAACATTACATTTAACAATTGAATTATTCAATTGTTGTCGGCAAACGTTTGAATTAAATATTCAAATGGTCGGTGGACAATTATTTAATATTTGTTGGACGGCTAATGTGAATGGCAAAATTTTCAAAGTCAATCTTTGCGGCAATCCTGTGCATATTGCGGATCACAAATATACCTATATATATGCATGTATGTTTTTCATATTTTGTGTGCAAAAACTTGAGAGAACATCAAGTGTAGAATGTCAAGCCAATTGTAATCTTGTAAGTTTTAATAAAATTCTCTAGTTGCAGCCCGTGAACGTAGGATTTGCACCGAATCCGAACCACGTAAAATCCTTGTGTTCTTCTTACTTTATTTTCGTGAGTTTGTGTGTGTGATAGTGTGTTTCCGCTGCGTGTACCCGGTCCGGTTCCTAACAGGTCGGCACCCCAGAATGGCCGTACTGGGTAGGTCGGGCACCCAAGAATTGCCCGGCAGTATGTATGCGATATGTCTGTATGGTATGTAGTATGATGGGGGAACTCACTAAGCTTTGTGCTTACAGTTTTAGTTTTGGTTTCAGGTACCTCTTCGTATAAGGGGAAGGAGCGGGCAGTGTAGCAGCGCATCACACACACACATGATTTCCGCATGGAGTTTTCTGGGATTGTACTCTGATATGTTATTATTTTATGACTTGGGTTTTCATACAAGGTACATTGTTTTATGAGATGATGTGTTTTCACAGTATTTTCTTATGAATGTTTTTATGAGTCAGTTCATTAAAAAGAAATTTTTGGACTTGAAAATTGGGTCGTTACAAGTCTCCTCACTGTACTATGGGTCGAAGGCACCAATGCCGACCCATTGTCTTGTGTATTATTAGAAGACCAATGGGTGACCCTTGGCATTTGTATGAAAGACCCGGAGGTGGCTCCTGGCAAATTTGTATGTAAGACCCGGGTTCGTACCCTGGCAGTTAAGTAGATGGTTAACTATAGGCTATATGTTAGTCGTCTTTGTGATGCTTTCATGGAAGAACAGGAGGTGGCTCCTGGCACTTGTCTATGAGACCCAGGGTTTTGGCCTCTAACATGGCAAGGAAAGACCATGACACGGCTCGTGGCACAATGGCAAGACTATGGTTGGGACATAGCACTCTCTATTGTATGTATGATATGTATGGTATGTGGTATCTTGGGGAACTCACTAAGATTTGTGCTTACAGTTTGTTGTTTATGGTTCCAAGTACTTCTGGTTCAAAAGGGAAGGGCCCGACTTGATCTTAGCCCATACACCCATGTTTACCGTAACTTAGTGATTTTGGGATTGTACTTTGATAACTGTTTTATTATGATATACTTTTAAATGTTTGAGTAAAAGAGAATTTGTAACACCCAAAAATTTCAAACCAATGTAAACTTTCAAAAACAACCCAAGTTCCATTAGTTATTACAAAAAGGTTTCCAAATACTTTATTATCAGAGTATCCCAGAAACAACATCATAAAGTAAGGAGCGGTACGATCACGCATTTGCCTTGCCACGATCTCCTGATGTACCTGAAACAATAAACTGAACTGTAAGCCCGAAAGCTTAGTGAGTTACCCTCAAGATACCCATACACATACAACCATACACATACATAAATGAACAACATACTATGGGTCCAGTCAACCATCGGGTTGGAATACCCCTGGCCCTCAACCATCGGGTTGGAATGCCAACATACTACGAGTCCGATCATCCTCGGGATGGAATACTCTCGGCCCACAACCATCGGGTTGGAATGCCCACACACCTACAAATACAACAACTACTATGGATCCAATCATCCATCAGGATGGAATACCCCAGGCCCTCAACCATCGGGTTGGAATGCCCACATACTATGAGTCCAATCATCCTCGGGATGGAATACTCCAGGCCCACAACCATCAGGTTGGATTGCCCACACACTATGAGTCCAATCATCCTCGGGATGGAATACTCGCGGCCCACAACCATCGGGTTGGATTGCCCACACACTATGAGTCCAATCATCCTCGGGATGGAATACTCGCGGCCCGCAACCATCGAGTTGGATTGCCCACATAACCAATCAAACATATGCACCTATATCAGATAATCATATAATAGTCTACCAAACAACATACTAGGGCCCTATCATCCTCGGGATGGAATACCCTCAACTAGCATAACAAGCATGTGCACATATAACAGGTAATCTCCTACCAGCATACAGACAGTCAGACCTAACTATAGATCACTAAACATAACCACATCTGATCTACAGGATACTGATCTAACCGATCGTACTAACCCGTAACCATCCTATCTGCCAGGATACCGAGCTATCATATCATAATAGTAACTATCTCAAATAACAAATCAAAGGGCCGACCTTGGTGCCTTAGACCCTTGAGTATAGTGGGGATAACTCACCTTGAAATGCTGAACTGAAGAGGTAAGATCAAATCCTCTGCTTACGACCACGAACTCCACCACCTAACACTTGATGAAACCATAACTATAAGTGCCCAATTTACCAGAATACCCTTGGAAGTCAAACTGGTCAACTCTTGGTCAAAGTCAAAGTCCTGGTCCAAGTCAACCTTCCTGGTTGACCCTACTCGCCGAGTCAACCTAGTGACTCGCCGAGTTCATGAACTCAGAAGCCCCACCATTGACGACTCGACTCGCCGAGTCACCCCAAGACTCGTCGAGCCCTTTAATCCGAGTCTTAGTTTGTCCAACTCACTGAGTCCACTCAACTCACTGATCCACATTATAACCAGATGAGCTAGGGTTTGCGACCCAACTCGTCGAGTGCAAGAACAGACTCGCCGAGTTCACTTAAGTCATCCCCAAACAGATGATTTCAGTCCATTCCACTACTTCCAACTCATAGATCTGGACTCCTAAGGCTAGTTTTCCACGTAAAGTTTCCAACTTTACGTGCATGCAAGGTGGTATTTGCTCAACACAAGCTATAGAGAAGGTCCAAGACAAGAATACTCACATACATGCCAAATGGCTAATACTTTTATGCTCCCTTGGACTCAAACAAGTCTAGATCTGAAATTGCAACCCCAGATCTAGTCCCAAAACCCGAAATGGATTCCAACATGCTAAAAAGCCCCAAATCATCATCCATGAATAGATCTAGAAGGGAAAAGCTTAAGGTAACGACTTGTTACCTCAGAAATGTGCCCAACATGAAGTAAATTATGGATCTACAAGAACTCCTTGATGCTAGCCTCTTGATCTACAAGTTTCCTTCACTATAATCCTCTTCCAAAGCTTCAAATCACTCAACAATGGAGGTTTACACGATTTAGGGTTTACTGACTCTCAAGGGGTAACAAAGAGGCTGAGGTGAGGACATAAGATCCTTTAAATAGGGTGCAGACCCTAAAATTTAGGGGTTTCTCTTCCCAGCACTGACTCGTCGAGTCCTGCCGCCGACTCGGCGTGTCGGATCACTTAACACGTGTCTAACACCCGCTCCGACTCGAAGAGTTAAGACACCTACTCGTCGAGTCTACTCTCTTATTTACCCAAATCACCTCAAACTTATATTACTGAACTTGGGATGTTACAACTCTCCCCCACTTAAATTAGGCTTCGTCCTCGAAGCCCACTACAACACACGATTTTAGATAACACTCCTACGTTGCAACCTCTAATCTCCCCATCCAGCCCAAATCTCTTCAGGAACCTAGTATGTCAGCTTGTTATGGTAGTTGGAGATCATTATAATTCACTAGGCTCTCTTTCACAATACCAATCTGTCCTTCCCTTTCCAAAACTGGTGATAACCCGAGTAACTTGCAATATTGGAAACTCATCCAGTTCCCTTCCTGAATCTAGTCCCTTTCCGCGCTGATAGGACAACGCATCCTTCAGCCTCCGAGCGCCTCTCATGAACAACTAGCTATATCGTAAAAATACTCATACCTGGCCCAATCAGCCTTGGGCTGGAATACCAGGTACACCTACGATGGGTCTAGTCATCCCTAGGATGGTATACCCTCGTATCCTCACGCATGTTTGGCCCAATCAACCCTCGGGTTGGAATACCAAACACATCAGGTCCAATCAATCATAGGGTCCGGTCATCCTCAGGATGGAATACCCTAGATTGGAATACCACTACATACATAACCCATGTCTACAGCCATACTTGGTATCCAAGGATCTATCCTTGCATCTCCTTCAAACTTCTCTGATTCGACACAACCGAGCACAGCTCACCCAAATCTCAACAATACATCCAATCCGAATGCGCTCCTACAATAGACATAATCACACAATCTCTATGCCCACAGCCTATGACTGGAATACCCTCACATGGTCCTCAACATAGGTCTGGATTTCTTCCGAGTCTATCCACCCCGCTACTTCCACTTCGGATGTCCAAAACTCCATTCTGGAGCTACTCACCTCCTTCACCTCCAAGGAGGCTTAAACCACAACCTTGCAACATCGGACATTGCCACAACATCGAAACTTCTCTCTACACTATCCACTTGTAGATCACGATGCCATTCCATAACACATATACCCAGAACCTGAACACACAACTGATAACCTATACAAAGTCCTCATTACACTTCCTCAACATATCCATCACTTGAAGACAGACCCACTGATTGCTATTAGCATAGTAGTATACTTCATACATGCACATAGATATACCATTCCTACAGAGTCTTCAGCATAACTGGGCCGTCTCCTTAATCCACTCTAGTAACCGCCATCCAACTGCATCAGGAAGCATCTTCCAACGCAACGCCTCATCTGAGAATTTCCAAATCTCCCCCACTTAGAGCAGTAACTATTAAGTACTGGCGGTGAAACTAGTACGCGACTCAATTGTCCCTATCCAAGGCAACGAACTTCAAAGTATCCGAGTTCCTGCTGATGATTTCTGAATCCCTGAATCACGACTGCTCGATCTGGTCTAACGAATTTTCCTATCATATCTCTTTCTCTTGAATGAACCACCGGATCCTACCCATCTAAGATCCCTTAACAATACAATCCCCCTAGCACCTCCTATGCTCTAATAACTCACGCAGATAGAAATGGAAACTCATAATACAAATATGAACAAAAAGATAGGAGAAAAGACATATCGGCCGTCACCTCTGGCGCTATCCTAGTCCCCTCGGCCATAAGCTGATAGGCACGCCCTTGAGCCTTCGGAGGCTCTGCTCTACCCTAACCCCCGTCAGTAATCCTCAAAGTGGATGGTGTTGGGGCCTGCACCGGCCTGGCAGCCAAAAGAGGACACTGGGCCTTCATATGGCCCACCTGATCGCAATGATAACAGAGTCGGACTCCGGCAGCTGGAGTCTGCTGTCTGTAGTCCCTGGCTATGTGACCCTCTTTGCCACACTTGTGGCACCGAGAAGAAGACCAACAACCTCCATCATGCACCTTGCCGCACTTCCCATAAGTACGAATCCTCTGAATCCCCTGTCGATAATCAGTGGCCCTCAACCGTTTCGGCGCAGGCTGAGACTGCACCGGGGCCTGCCTCTGCTCCCTCAACTGGAGCTCGATCTCTAACTCGCGCCGCCTGGCTGCCTCCTGCAGCTCCAACAAGGTATCGCATCTCCGCGTGGACACGTACTACCTGATATCCCTCTTGAGCATACTCAGATACCGGGTCATCTGAGCCTGCTCCGATGCAAACTCAGGGCAAAACATCGCCCTCTCCGTGAACATCCTGGTGATCTCCGTCACCGACTCTGAATCCTGCTTCAGCTCCAAAAACTCCTGAGCCAACCTCTCCCGCTCAACCCGCGGAACATAACGAGTATTGAACATGTCCCCGAGCTGATCCCAAGTAACCGCAGCCCGCTGCGCGTCGGAGTATGATCTCATAGTCAATCTCTACCAATCCTTTTCCCCGAGCATCAACAGGTTCAGAGCACACCTCACCCTCTGATCAGTAGGGCATGAACATATGAAGAAACATCCCTCCACATCTGACAACCATCTCATAGCAATGATCGGATCCTGAACCCCGTCGAAAGTAGGGGGCTTCGTATTATCGAAGTCCCGATACTGAAAGCCCCGACCGTCTCCTCCTTCTGCCACTGCTACAACCGATGTAGCTGCCGCGACAACCGTCTTTGCAAGGGCTGCATAGCGCTCATCAAAGTACTCAACCATGGTGGTCTTGATCGACCCAAACATTTCCGGCAACTGAGCCCGGAACATAGCAGCAACCTCATCATGCAGGATCTCACGAATCCTGGCATCCAACTCCTCCGTCCTCATCTGGCCAATGACCTCGGGTGGTGCTGATCCATCCTAACCACCCTCTCCTGACCCTGATCCCGAACCGGATCCCGCCCCAAAGCGTCTCGTAATCACCATACTAAAATACATCCAAAAAGGACATTAGACATTCCTCATAACAGCCCAGAAACTATCTCCCAACCAAAACCCTAGGGGTTGTGACTTCCTTGATACGCGTATGGGTCATGTGCTTTCAGTAGTACGGGCCCATACTACCTTCCACACCTACCCATATTTGTCTCAAGTATCACCACAACACCCTAACAATATTCATAAACATAGCGAGCGATCCATCCTCACTCCTAGAGGAATGCTAAATATCTCATAACTGGCCTCCCGGCCTCTCACTACCCACCCATCCACCAACTGCCACACGACCCTCTATTGGTGCCAGTTAACTATTGCATGAATACAATCACATACCGCATAAACAATCTTAGACTAAAAGATTTAATCCCACAACGGTTGGACTCAGAAAAGAGCTGCACAGCAGGACCAAATCCCTTACCCTACGACCATTTAACCCATGTAGCATATGACTTGGAGTATTCACCCAATAGTTAGTTCACACGCGAAAGATTAATACAACAATCAATAAGGTACTCTACATAAGATAAGGCATCAAAGATCAGGCAATTCTATCATATGGTTCCTGAGGATCCCTATCTTATCACTAGCATGTTGTTCTAACATATCACATAATCAAAAACTGCATGGTATTTTGGGGTCAACTTACTGGCTCCGGCTGATCGTACACTTCACATCCTCTTTTACTTATTTTGAAAACCATTTAAAAAATCATTTCGAAAATCGTTTTCCTTAGTTTGAGACTGGATTCACACGAGTGTTCCTCCAATTCACTCAAACCAAGGCTCTGATACCAACTTGTAACACCCAAAAATTTCAAACCAATGTAAACTTTCAAAAACAACCCAAGTTCCATTAGTTATTACAAAAAGGTTTCCAAATACTTATTATCAGAGTATGCCAGAAACAACATCATAAAGTGAGGAGCGGTACGATCACGCCTTTGCCTTGCCACGATCTCCTGATGTACCTGAAACAATAAACTGAACTGTAAGCCCGAAAGCTTAGTGAGTTACCCCCAAGATACCCATACACATACAACCATACACATACAGAAATGAAGAGCATACTATGGGTCCAGTCAACCATCGGGTTGGAATACCCCTGGCCCTCAACCATCGGGTTGGAATGCCAACATACTACGAGTCCGATCATCCTCGGGATGGAATACTCTCGCCCACAACCATTGGGTTGGAATGCCCACACACCTATACATACAACAACTACTATGGGTCCAATCATCCATCAGGATGGAATACCCCAGGCCCTCAACCATCGGGTTGGAATGCCCACATACTATGAGTCCAATCATTCTCAGGATGGAATACTCTCGGCCCACAACCATCGGGTTGGATTGCCCACACACTATGAGTCCAATCATCCTCGGGATGGAATACTCGCGGCCCACAACCATCGGGTCGGATTGCCCACACACTATGAGTCCAATCATCCTCGGGATGGAATACTCGCGGCCCACAACCATCGGTTGGATTGCCTACATAACCAATCAACCATATACACCTATATCAGATAATCATATAACAGTCTACCAGACAACATACTAGGGCCCTATCATCCTCGGGATGGAATACCCTCAACTAGCATAACAAGCATGTACACATATAACAGGTAATCTCCTACCAGCATACAGACAGTCAGACCTAACTATAGGTCACTAAACATAACCACATCTGATCTACCAGGATACTGATCTAACCGATCGTACTAACCCGTAACCATCCTATCTGCCAGGATACCGAGCTATCATATCATAATAGTAACTATCTCAAATAACAAATCAAAGGGCCGGCCTTGGTGCCGTAGACCCTTGAGTATAGTGAGGATAACTCACCTTGAAATGCTGAACTGAAGAGGTAAGATCAAATCTTCTGCTTACGGCCACGAACTCCACTACCTAACACTTGATGAAACCATAACTATAAGTGCCCAATTTACCAGAATACCCTTGGAAGTCAAACTGATCAACTCTTGGTCAAAGTCAAAGTCTTGGTCAAAGTTAACCTTCCTGGTTGACCCTACTCGCCGAGTCAACCTAGTGACTCGCCGAGTTCATGAACTCAGAAACCCCACCATTCGCGACTCGACTCGCCGAGTCACCCCAAGACTCATCGAGCCCTTTAATCTGAGTCCTAGTTTGTCCAACTCACTAAGTCCACTCAACTCAATGATCCTCATTATAACCAGATGAGCTAGGGTTTGCGACCCAACTCGTCGAGTGCAAGAACAGACTCGCCGAGTTCACTTAAGTCATCCCCAAACAGACGATTTCAGTCCATTCCACTACTTCCAACTCATAGATCTGGACTCCTAAGGCTAGTTTTACACGTAAAGTTTCCAACTTTACGTGCATGCAAGGTGGTATTTTCTCAACACAAGCTATAGAGAAGGTCCAAGACAAGAATAGTCACATACATGCCAAAGGGCTAATACTTTATGTTCCCATGGACTCAAACAAGTCTAGATCTGAAGTTGGAACCCTAGATCTAGTCCCAAAACCCGAAATGGATTCCAACATGCTAAAAAGCCCCAAATCATCATCCATGAATAGATCTAGAAGGGAAAAGCTTAAGGTAACGACTTGTTACCTCAGAAATGTGCCCAAGATGAAGTAGATTCTGGATCTACACGAACTCCTTGATGCTAGCCTCTTGATCTACAAGTTTCCTTCACTATAATCCTCTTCCAAAGCTTCAAATCACTCAACAATGGAGGTTTACACAATTTAGGGTTTACTGACTCTCAAGGGGTAACAAAAGAGGTTGAGGTGAGGACATAAGGTCCTTTAAATAGGGTGCAAACCCTAAAATTTAGGGTTTTCTCTTCCCAACACTGACTCGTCGAGTCCCGCCGCTGACTCGGCGTGTTGGATCACTTAACACGTGTCCAACACCTGCTCCGACTCGACGAGTTAAGACACCTACTCGTCGAGTCTACTCCCTTATTTACCCAAAGCACCCCGAACTTATATTCCTGAACTTGGGATGTTACAGAATTGGTGTTTTGATTATATTAAAAATGAAATTTTTACCTTGTGGTTTTTGGGATGTTATATCTATCAAGTAAGGAACAACCAAGTAGGATCATATTGGAAGTATGGTCCGTTTGGTATACAAAGTATACTGTTTGGAAATCCCACTTTATACACCTCACTATATCCAGCCTAAATATCATCCGCGTAAGTATATCAATCAATATAATAACTTGGAATCACTGATAAATCTTAATTATAGGTTCATAATAACAACTACAATCAAAAGCTACACTGAAAACGATACAAGTGTAGCTTAACTTACAGATACTTTCCTGTTAGAAGTCCGAAAATTGCACTGGTAGAGCTTCTACTCGAAAACTACTACTGGCCGGGCCTCAAGGACCTCAGGGCTTTTCCAGAATACTAAAAACTTAGGGAAAATATGGATAAGACAGAGAAAAAGGTTGTAGACTGAAAAGATCGAATGAGAGACTGATTGCTATTTATAGGGTGGAAAATTTATTTGCACGCCACGCACATAGTCAGATAGGGTGACGTGGCTCCAGCAGCTACTCGACACATGGCAAATAATAGGTGGAGTGTCATTGCATGATGCACACTCTATCGTTGCGCGCAAGCGTACACGAGGATTTTGCGCTTCTTCAAAAATTCATATCTTCTCCATACGAGCTTCATTTTCGACGCGATTTATATCCACACGTCACTATCGACGATATTTACAACTTTGGTTTAGACTCCGTTGGCTAACTTTGACTTTATTTTTAAAGTTATATTTTTATCAGACTTAGACTGTTAAAGTCCGTTAAAAATTCATAACTCTCTCATATGATATTTGTTCTCGACTTTCTTTAAATCGACGGATAGGTAATGACAAGACCTTCAAACCTCATTTAAATTGTTTTTCTTAACAATGGACCGATTTTAGTTTCGGCATCTGTGTCGCATACTGTTGCGCTGCAAGTTTGAAAAATCATAACTTCCTCTGACGAAGTTAGATTTAGGCGTTCACTAAATGGATGGAATCCTTGTCAGATAGACTATAACTTTGGTTATGGTCATTTATCCTAAATAACCTTATGTCATAATGTCATTTTTATCGCTTATAATATCTTAAGCGTCTAGCCCGAATCTGCGGGTGTTACAGTAGTCAATTCAAGAGAAGCCATCCCGTAAACACATTCACCTTAGTAGGTAAATATTTATTCTAATACGTCCCCACACTTCCTAATGGAATCATACTGTAACATCCTGATTATTGAGGTATGAAAATGTAAACCAAATTTTGGGTTTTGGATGGGTTATGACGCGAGGGAAGCACTGTCACGTCGTGTCATGGCCGTGTTCTTCGGGGGGGGGGGGGGGATATTTTGAGTGTCACGACATGACACTCTATGGGTCATGACGTGACACCTCATCAAATGCAAAACACTAATTTCAGACTTGGACCCTAAACGACCCCTTTGGCCAAACCCTAGCTCCCTCACCTCCAAACGACCATCAACCTCCATCACCTCCAAACGACCCCTTTGGCCAAACCCTAGCTCCCTTGAAGTTTTGAGCTCATTCTTACAAATTTTGGTGGTTTTGAAGAAAGGAGAAGAAGTTGTGGTACCTTGTTTCCCCAACCAATCTTACACCCTCACTTGTGTGCATCTTCTGGACTCTTTGTAAGTCCTAAAATTTGCATCTTTTAATATTTTTCTCTTTATATCTAGGTTTTATGTTATGATTTGGTCCTTTTGATGTGGTTGGTATGGTTTGAAGAGATAAAGTTTGCAACTTATGGTTTCTCTAAGTCACTTGAGCATCATATCTTATAGATCTAGGAATTGGTGGTGGTTTGAAGACTTTGCTTGGATCTTAGGTGTTTTTGTATCTTTTGGAGTTTGAAAATATTCAATGCTAGATTCTAAAATCAATTAACGAAGGCTAGAGTGTTATTCACCTACTACAATCATTAAACGTCACACAAATATATTTATGATATCCATTTTGCCAACAAGAATTAGACATTACCATATTTCTCTCCATTTTTTTAAATCATATATTTCTTTCGGTTTTTAAATTTGAAAACTATAAAGAACACTACATGTTATAACAAGCTTAATAGAAAGGGTTAATTCGATAAACCATATGATATCATATCATCATATCATACTATACTATAAAGGAAACATTTTTCATATCATATTATGCATTTGAACCCTCCAAGACCTTTCAATCTACAACTTAATATAACCAATCTATTAATTTAAAATATGTTATTAAATGCAAAATAATATCTTATTATTGGTAAACTTTTAAAATGATTATTATAATATATTTATTTGTTAATTTAAATATTATGTTAAATCCAAAATATAAAACAAGATATTAAATAAACTTAAAATTTTTATTCAAATATATTTTTCTTCAAAATACTTAAAAAGGTTTAAATATTGTAAATATAGAAACGACAAGTTAATAATAATAAATGGTTTTAAAATTAATAAACAATAATAACATCCAATTATAAATTATATAGTGTTACCTTTAAAATGATTGTATTTTAAATAAACATCATGATCGAAATTAAAAGAGTCACGTAAGTAAAAAATTTAAATTAATCGATTATAACAATTGTTAGAAATAACGTTAAATCGGAATTATATTTAATTTTATTATATGCAAATAGCGTGTATAGGTCATTTAGTAATATTGTTGAAAATAGTTGAGTATTTATATAAAATTAATGTAAATAATCTTATGTTAAAGTTAATGTCAATAACATAACTATTTTAAACAACATATATCTTTCTTAATAAATAAAAATGATTTTGTCACTTGTCCTATATGCATTATGTCCTATGACTTTTTCTTATTATTTTTATTTTTTTCCCATGTCATTTTACGATTTTTCTATTTTATTATATTCTACATACTATTTAATTTAAATGTAATAATAAATGAATATCAATTTCATTAATAAACTTTTCTTTTTAATTTCAAAATTATCAAATTAAAGCCTCATTAGTTTCCGTTGTTTATTTATCTAATTTATTTGTTTAAATTTAAAAGAGAAAAAACACTTTAATTTTAATAATTCATTATTTTTTTCATTTTTCTTATAAATTGAAACTTTTCAAACATTTACAATTTCATATTTAATTTTTCTTTTAAATAAATCTATGTACTACATAGATTTCACATTTAATCCTCTCTAATAAATCAAAATGTTTTTGTCACATGTTCTATTCTCCTTCATTTTGACACATGACATTTTCTAGAATTTTTGAATTTTCTATTTTCCAATTGTCATTTTATTCTATTTTTCATTTTATTAAATTAAAATTCCACATTTAATATGTAAGGTATTTATTAGAAATAGTTTATATATGTAATGTATTCAATGTATTAAAGTCTCATTAATTTTAATAATTTAATTTTTTTTCTTATAAATTCAAAATTCTCAAATTGTTAAAATTTCATATTTAATTTTTTTAAATAAATCAATGTAATACATGGTCTCACACATCGGTCTTTAATATTTTAATAACAAATTTTTTTACCTGTGCAATCGGTTTTTTCCCATTAACCAATCTATTAAACATTAAAATAAATATACAAAGCCTATGATCTAATTTAATATTTTAAACTCTTCTTACTAAAATGGCATACTTGCAAATAATCCAGAAAACCATGAGCAAAAGAACGACGACTCATTACTTAAACACCAAAACGCCCAAAGTCCACCCGTTTATCTCCATCCTCCGCACCCCAAAACGGAACCCGAATAACTCTTTCGTTTCTCCGATCTCGTTTCCAGTAATGGGGTCGACGACGACTAGGAGACCAAAGAATTTTCCGGCAAGAAGAGTTATAAGAAGATCAATATCTTCACACCAAAGAAGATCTAGATCTCTTCATTATAAATCAATAACGACGTCGTCGCCTTCTTCTGTTTCCAACAAGCTCCAAGCCTTGAAGCACCTTATACCTGCTCAAGAACTCGAAAGCGACGCTGCAATTGGTTCAACAGACAAGTTGTTCCAGGAAACCGCTGATTACATTCTTCTCCTACGAACTCGAGTCTCCATCTTGCAAAAACTGGTTGATTTTTACTGCTCATCTTCTCAAAATTAAGTTAATGTATAGCAGTTTTTTGATCGAATTTTATGATATAATCCGAGAATGAGAACACGATTTCAGGTTTCTACTCTTTTACTCTTTTGATTTTTTATTTTCGTTTTCGAATTCATATTTTGAATATCCATTTTACGTCATCTTCGAAATTCCTCATGGTGTTTACATGAAATTGGGTCCAAAATTAGAACAAAAGAAGGAAATTATTGCTGTTACACACAGTGACGTGAAAACAGTGTGTGGCGGTGGTTTCGCGTTAAATGCTTGCTTTAATTCGGTGTCGCCTATGCTTACTTCGTGTGTAATTCTTTGAATTTGTTGCTATTTAATAAAATAGCTACCTTTTTAAGAATACGACATAATGACTAAATCCCTTATATTGGCCATTTATAGGTAAAAAAAAAACATCTTTAAAAGAGAATTCCCAAACGCATCAAAAATATTTAAGCCAAAAAACTTGTTTAATCATATATACTAAGAATATTGCAATTCGTATAGAATAATCGTTTATCAAAATAAGTGTTTATGTTCATATCTAGCCCTAATTGTCCCTCTATATGGGTCTCTTCTTCATATACCACACTACTAGTCTACTACATATGTTTCTCACATGAACGCATCTAAAAAATAATATCTCATGTTGTATTTCAGACATGACAAACAAATAAGCCCACGATTTTTATTGCGAATTACAATTGAATCTTTAATAAAATCAAACGCAAACAAAGCAACAAATAATATTAAGAATAATATGTTCGATTTTTCGAAAATAATATATCAGTTACCAAGTTCCGTCCAAAATCATATTGATTATTGGTGAAAATGAAGTTTTAACACCTTTTGTACAAACTTACAAATACATTTTACAACCTATGTGGATTAAACCGTTGGAAGGGATTACAAAGGGGAACTGATTTTTCCACCATAAATTTTTATCAATAAACTGGAATTTATTTGTATTGCCAATTATGCCCTTCAATTAAGTTTTTTAGATATTAAATAGAGAAAAAGATTATAGGATATGTTTCCAAACGACAGACGCTCCTTCCCTATTCTCTCTTTCTCATCAGGGCACCTTCTTCATCAGCCCACTCTCAAATGGTAGGTGATTCTAATTCTATGATTCTGTTAAAACCATGTGTATGCGTATGAAGTTTCAATCTCCGATTCTTAATCTCTGTCATTGTTATTATCAATTCTCAAGCACCGTCATTGTGAATTATGTGAATGCTTTGTGAAAGTTTTTTAAAGATTAAACATATTGATTTTCTGTGTGTGCGTATGATTCTTAGATTCTCTGTACATACATATGAACTGTGAAAGTTTTTGATCGTGTGAATCGTCAATTCTCTTAACCTCTTATTCTTTGATTGGTATGTAGCAAGAGCTTCATAGCCATACACTTCGTCTTGAAGAAAAATTGTGCAAGTCACCTTACATTATATAAAATAAAATTTAGAACTAGTTATATGATAGGTTTGTGGTCTGCAATCTCAGGCACATCTTTTTTGTGATTTTCTCTCTTTCCGTGGGGTTATTGGGGAAAGGCATACCTTGGAGTACATGTGTTTTTCTTGTAGTGTTATTATCTAATTCCATGCAGGTTTTCAGTTTTTAATTGTCAGAAGAACCCATTAGGCTGATTCAGTTAATGATCAGATAGCAATAAGGAAAGATGTTTGAGCCTTTTAAGCTGTTATCCATGGTTGTACTAAGAAATAGGAAAAACATTCTTAGGGGTTGGGTCTGGGTCAATTTTAGTGAGCTACGACGTCTTTTGGGTATATGTCGGTTTGCAGTCATGTGTGTTTAGTGTGCATTTTACTCATAAGGTTTGACATCGTATAGAATAATGGACTGTAATCTCCAACATTTCTTTCCTTTCGTATGGTGACCAGGGAAAGTTCATACTTTATGTGAGTTTTTTCCTCTTTAATCTAAGAACACCAATAAGTTTCGATCTCATTTGGCTATTGTTAACCTCTCGATCATAATTCTATCAGTTCTTATTAATATAATAAAAGGGAAAGCAGACCATGCCTTACAAGTTATAAAACTAGAAGACACTGTCTTTTGGATCATGTGGAGACACAAAGTCATCAGTTTCAAGCCCTATATAAGTATAATAATGAGGGTGGATCTTTCCATTCATAAAAAAGATTAACTGTTAAAATGAGAGTGATGTAGTTTGTAAAGAATGACAAAGAAGGAGAAGAAAAAAAGTCGGTTCTAATTTTAGCATGTAAACGTAGGTGTAGAACAAAAAGTGATCTTTCTCTCTCTTGAATATTAAATGAGGGGCATAATTGGTAATACATATAAATTTTAGTGGACGGATTAAAATTCAATTTGGAAGAATCACCTCCCTTGAGTCCTTATATATTTATAATGCTTTGAATA
The DNA here is from genome assembly GCF_052849685.1 of Lactuca virosa. Classification (NCBI taxonomy): domain Eukaryota; kingdom Viridiplantae; phylum Streptophyta; class Magnoliopsida; order Asterales; family Asteraceae; genus Lactuca; species Lactuca virosa. Next base: position 491,971,289 of record NC_136429.1, read on the forward strand.
ATTACCAATAATTAATACCCATTAAAATCTGCCCTTAAGACGATTAAAAAATTTTGGAGGTTGAAAATAGGATAATACCTCGAGTTTTGACGCAAATGAAGTTTCAATACCTTTGATATGTACTTACAAATGTATCTTATAGTCGATGTATATTTCACTATTGGAAGAACTTATTGTCCGTTTATGTGGGACCTAACAAATTTATGTTATAGTCCTTACAAAATTTTGCATGACTTTACAAAGTCCTTACACGGGTCGTGCAAAGACTGTACCGAAGAGACTCTTGAGTACAGTTCGCTATGAAAAATGCTAGTCTTATGATTGTTTATATCACATCTACTATAATAAATAAAGATAATTTTGCCAAATGTCAATCTCTAATGAGTTTTGACACTTGCCATTTTGTGATAATTTTTGAATAAATAATATCCAAATGTCAATTTATGGTTTTTTCTAATTTTTATAATTAAAAAGCCACATAATACTTATAGTTATATATGTAAAGTATCAAATGTAATAAATATTATACTAAATTGCAATTAATATGTTTCCTCATTATTTATTTCAAAATTTTCTTTTTAAAAATACTTATTATTTACATTTTAATATTTTATTTTTTTTAATCAACCCGTGTAATACACGGGTTTTACACCTAGTGTGATAATATGACACTCTATGGATGAAATATGGTTCTAAGTAACTATGTATTTAATGATTTTTGATGTGTGGTAATTATATTTATTCCTCAATCGATATCAAGGTAAGTACATTACCATAAAGTACATATCCTTATTGTATGACATTGTATTTTTATATTTACTCAATGTACTTGAACTTTTGTATGTATATCCTTGCTTGAAATACTATACATACTTATCTTCTTCATTATTGAAATATTTTGATAATGAGATTTGTAATAGGGAAAACATATTGAGTTTTCAAATGAGTTTAAATCAAGATCAGTGTGTATCTATTCCTAGGATGGGAATTAAGACTTTGTGGTAAAAAAAAACACTTGACTACGACCTTTATTGTTGTTCGACGATGAAACAACATATGATGTTCACATATAACCTACTATTATCACGTAAGATGTTGAGGCCTCTATGCGATTAATGTACTTTGTGTTATTTTCTTATGTATGCTTAATTTACCATTTTTCCCCTTGCATTCACCTTGAGAATTCCCTTAGTGATAATAGATATTGACGATATGAGATTAAATGACTTGGGATTTTGAGTTTTTGCTCCATATCATGCATTATCCATGTTACATTAATTTTATTTTTTGATGTTAATAAGTTGAGATGTTTATAATAATGTACCTTCTTCCTTCACAATATTTTTCCCTTAATTTTATACAAGAGATTTAATGATTTTTTTAGAAAGAAAGAGGTTATACCTTTATTAAAATGTATCCATACCTTTTATTTAATCCTAGTATTACAAACTAGGCTTCCCATGCCTAGCCTATTATTTGGCATATGCTCAGGTTAGAAGTTGATATTTATGTTATGATGATCAAGAAATTTGAGGATATTTAGAAGAATATATAACATTAGATTTAAAATAGTTAGAGGTTTTGCATTATCTCTTCTATTGATTGTTATGCCTTTGTATAAACTTTTCAATAACGTACTTTTGATTTGATAAAACACTTTGAAGTTTGGGACTTCATCTGCAACTTAATATATAAATGTTTTTATAAGTGTTTGAAACAATGTTTGAAGGACTATTATAAACTCCACATATGAGAAGTGTATCATCTGCTATTAGAACATTGGTTTAATTGATCTTGGTACTTACAATAGAGTTTAGACATAAACCACAAAACATAAGATGTTAAAGATGGAGTTTAGTGGAAAGCATTTTAGTTCTTATACATAACATTTCTCACTTATATGTCTTGTGCTTAATGGGAATTAGATTTAACCTTATAATGACCAATTAGAAGTCTTTTTGGATTACATGGAATCATTCAGTATGATTGTGTGATTATGTAAAGAGTTACTATTTCTACAAAAAGAGTTCATTTCAAGATATGAATGATAACAAAATATTGTTAAGGAATAACGATAACACTTTAATGAATACTGGTCATGTGAATGAAGGGTTTTCTTTGCATCTATACACGAATTTTAGGCAACAAAAGCAATTTAAATGACGTTAAGTGTACATGCACCCTAGGATCTAAGTTTTACTATTATAGCAACATACTTTCAAAACTATGAAGTTAAAGGTACAAGATGGATAGAACTACTAACCTTATGAAAAAATCGGATTTGTCTCTTGAATACTTAAAGACTTTGAATTCCTTTGTTGCTCTTAGAAGATCTAGCACCCAAAGTAAGAATGTCTCTAATGACTCATACTCAAAAGACTAAAACCCTATAAAATTGAAGATATATATATATATATATATATATATATATATATATATATATATATATATATAGAGAGAGAGAGAGAGAGAGAGAGAGAGTACGAGATCCGAAAATCTCAGCCTTCCAGGAGGTTCAAGTGGATTTATGAAGGCCTAAAGGGGTCTTTATATGGTTATAGGAACTTGCAGATAAAATTTATTTGAATCCATTAAATAATCAGATTTAATCATAATTCAAATCCTTTCATTATCTATTACCAAAAATAATTCCAGAACCTTTCTGGGAGCTCTCAGAACCGTCCATTCCATATGGGGTTCCAGAATGTTCCCATCGCTCAGTTATTTAACATTTAACATTCAGTCCTTGTATTTTTAAACACATGCAGATTAATTCTAATCGATTATAATTAATTTTACCTAGTTTCTATTTAATTTATTAACTTGTAATAAGTTAATAAAATATTTATCTCATTCTCTCTAATTTTTTTTTCTAGCTATTTTAGCTCTTGAAGGCAACCTAAAAATGACTTTATTATTATTCCCAAAATTACACAAATTAGTTATGATATTGGACACCTATTTCCAAAAGTGAATGTCGTCCTTATATGAATGTATGCATGTGACAACCCGGAATTTCCATTCGTACAAACTCTACTGTCAAGCACTTCAAATAGGAGTCAAATACTTTCTGCTAAATTTTAGCCGGTTTAAAGTCCGTTTGAGTGTTTTAAAGCTTAGTGCTTCAGGAGAAAACTGGAGAGACGATACCGTAGGATTTATTGTGCATCAATAAAGTCCCAAAACTCCAAGAGTTTGGAGTTTACGGCCCAAATATGGTGTTTACGGCCGTAAACCCCAAGGAGTATAAATATGACACTTAGTCATTTTTATCACTTTTTCCACCTTCAAGCTCAAGAACACTCCCTTTTCTCTCTCAAGTATCATCCGACTTTTCTTCAAATCTTCCAAAAATGTAAGTATTTCTTCCTTGGATTTGTTGATACAACACTTTATCTAGTGTTTATACACAATTTCATCCATGAAATCTTGTCTTTTTCATAGATCTTCAAGTGTTCTTCAAAACACCAAGAACACCAAGAACACACACTAGTGTTCTTGGCCCCTAAACACTCTTTCAAGCTTCCTATAAGTAAGTACCCTCCTTCTATCTAGTTGGTTGCTTAGTATACTTGTTAAATCATGGATGAACACCAAGAAACCCTGAAGAACACATGGGTTTACGGTCAAGGGATATCCTTGAATAGTAAACACCATCTAGTGGTGTTTAAGTGCCACTAACACCTTCTAAGGGCTTGGATATTGGACTAGAACCTTGCATGCATGAGCTAGAAACACCAAAACACGAAATGGTTGGAGTGACCATGAGTTTACGGCCATAAAATCATGGGTTTACGACCGTAAACACATGTGTTTACAACCGTAAACTCCCAAGGGTGGTCCAAGAACCGTAAACTTCAAAAGTGAGCCATTTTGAGCCCGTGTCCCTTCCTAAGCCTTTGATACAAGCCTAGAACACTTCCTTGAGGGGCAAAAGACCTTAAAACTCACAAATGTACAAATTACCATGAGTTTACGGCCGTAAACTCATGGGGGGATTGATCAAAAACCGTAAACTCATGTATTGGTGCCAAATGAGAAGTAAACTCCAATGTAAGACCATACTCTCTTTAGATCCAACCCTTTATTACTCCTAGCACTTGAAACAAAGTGTTTCCATGTATTAGAGTGTCTTTACTTGATTAATTAGTTATTAAATGACTAATTAGATACATTTATGTATCACTACATGTTAAATAGGATTCGCGTGTGTGTTCAAGTCCTCACTTAACACTTAACATCCTATCCGGAACTTCCATCCAAACCACTCACTGTAGGTGAGTTCATACCCCTTAATTAACCTTTTAAATGTTTTTAAATGCTTTTATAGGGGGGGGGAATACAAGTTGAATCATGATAGTTATCATATCAATCACATGTGATTAATAACTATCAAACTATGGATTTACTACACTTTTAGCTGTTCTATCAAGCAAACTACTTCAAAATGATTTCTCGAATGCTTTTACACGTTAAACTCTTTATCAAACTTGTTTACTAAACTACATCTTTCCTTTCAAATTCTGTTATATCTATGCTTCAAATAAAGGTTTTCATGTATTTCAAACTATGCTCCAAGTAAGGGATTTCTATTACTTTAAATTGTTTATATCAAACAAACTGCTGCTAAATCGTTTTATAAATTGACATCAAGTCACTCATTTCTTATTATTAAACTTTTCAAATGTTTTACAAAACTTCTTTTAAACTTTTATACTATCAATTGCATGCCTCTATATGTATAGTTATATAAGTAATGTTTAAAGGACTTAGGACTGCTAACCCGCCTTCTTTCCTGTTCCTTGTTTGGTTGTGGACTTAGGGTATCCTGTTATTTGTCCGAAGGTCGTCTAAATATTAGTTATATATTTTTTATACATATATAGAAATAAAAGTTCTATCAGTCAGTTCAGTACCTTTGGGTAGCAAAGGCATCCTTCCATTATTCATATACATATATTACTAGTAAGTATAATGGGTATAGTTAGGAGATACTATTTACTAATTCTAGTACAAGGAATCACACAAGAGTCAGTTCATTCATGAGTCTATACAAATATTTAAATACTATAAACAGAATGTGACATACTACTTCTCGATACGACACTTCATTGTGGTATCACCTTTGTAACCAGAGTCTCCTGGAGGGAGAGCGGGCATTATGTGTATAGATCTATACGGGACAGACACTCCCACATCCCGACTGCTAGCTACAGTCCGAGCCGATAAGGCCCAGCGGTGACAAAATGTCACCATACTACGTGTGACCTGGAGGGTCATCAGTTATTCAGCCGTCGATCAGCATGGTTACATACGAGTTCACATTCAAATCCTTTATTTATACAATTAAGAATTAAAGGCCAATTTAGACTTTTCGAGGCGTGTCGTTCATTCGATACCACCTGGAGTCTACACTTCATTCATTTAGACTTTTCGAGGCGTGTCGTTCATTCGATACCACCTGGAGTCTACACTTCATTCATTTAGACTTTTCGAGGCATGTCGTTCATTCGATACCACCTGGAGTCTACACTTCATTCATTTAGACTTTTCGAGGCGCGTCGTTCATTTGATACCACTTGGAGTCTACACTTCATTCATCGAGTCTATGTTTTATTCACTTTATAGTCAGCTGTGTCACTGCTGAGGTAAAGTATTATTTTCCCTATTACAGTTACTTTGTGATTTTATCACCTACACGTTATGTATAGCTATATTTAGATAATAATAGTTATACTAGGGGAAAAACCTCCATTTTTACAGAGGCGCAAATCTTCAAAACAGTCGGGTCTTGGTAGAAGACTGCTTTTTATACTAGTAGGAAATATGGGATTTTCTAGGGTTTTTCATACTTATACCAAGTTTTCATAAAACAATTACAAGTCTTTTCTTTACAGTTTTACAATGCAATGACATTAAAATACTTATGTTCTCACCAGCTTTAAAGCTGATACTCGCTTTCAAAATAACTTGTATTCTCAGGTCACTAGTAGACAGGTACGATGACCAGTTTTTAAGAAGACGGAGCGGTCAAGACTCGTCTTTTATTTTGATTTATTATTATCATGTTGTATACTATGAAAGAACTCACATGTATTAAAAATTTATTATTAATGCAATGGATGATGTTGTTGCTTGTTTACTACTTTACATTGTTGTGATACGTTACATGACGTCCTCCGCCCCTGAATGTTTCCGCTGTTCTTGGTTTTGGGGTGCGACAGATTGGTATCAGAGCATTGTTTATAGTGAATTGAATATATCAACCCATAAAAGATATACAGACTATAAATACAATGGGATTAAAATACTCTGACCAAGAGTTTATACTTTTAAATAATAAAATATTTAATTAAGTATACATGCCTGCATTCATACTAAAATCAGTGTCACTAGGACAGACAAAAGTATTACGATTGTTGGGCAGCACAAGTAGACTTAGAGACATATAGTCAAATCTAGGAAGATATAGCCTGATCAACTATATTATCCGAGAATTGACTAGCATGTGCCTAAGTGTGATTGTGAGGTTGCAACAAGTCTAAAAACTTACCAACACTACCACAATGAAAACCTTAGAACAAAACATAAACTTAAAATACTATAGGGGTATTTTGTGTTACTATAATTACTTATTTGAGAACTAAAAAGGTCTTTATTAGTAGGTAAATAGTTACAGAGTGGATACACTAAGGTTATATGTAACTAGGATGTCATAGACTTAGAATCTGTGATCTTTGCTTTACTTCCTGCTCCTTGTTTGGTTGTGGGATGTGACAACCGTCAAATTTCGGTCAATTCAAAGTCAACAAGTCAAACCGGTCAACTCCAATAACCCTTGTATGCTAGGGTTTACGTTATGTAATCACTATACAATTCGCTATTTTAATGAGAAATCATCATTTGGAAAGTTCATGTGTTTGATTTTCCTTAGCCTTAACAAGTGCTAAACAACGAACCAAAGCGATAAAACACTATTGCACAATCATCGGGATTGTGTACGACACTAAATCACGGTTTAATTAGGTTTACGAACCTTGCGTTGTGAAGCCGGACACTCAAATTAATCACAAACGAAACCTCTCTAAATCGTTTTCACTCTATCTCTTTCTATTTGAAATCTCTCCCAAATCTCTCTCAAAAGTTACTTTAACTTTTTGTAATCATTTGGGTCATCTCGACCCTTAACCGGGTCAAAAGTCGCTTGAAACGGGGTAAAAACGAGTAAAATAGCTTTAAGGATCCGAAACCGAAGCCTCGCAGACCGAAGCCTCGCAGACCGAAGCCTCGCATCCGAAGCCTCGCATCCGAGGCCTCGCATCCGAAGTCTCGCAGACAGGCCCTTTTTACCGGTTTTTCGACTACGACTTCGTTTTAACTCCGTTTTTCATTATTTTAACGTGGGATTTTCACCCAAAACTTTATTTTATAAACTAAGGCCCCAAAATATATAAATCTCCAGGGTTTTTATAAAATATATTAAAAGAATTGGTGATTGAACTAATTATTGAGGGAATATTTGCTTTTCCTTAATTTATGGCAAAAGCAAACCACTACCACCTCACTCTATGATTAGCCACTCTTTCCCACTACCCCTTGTCTCCTTAGTGGACCTTTACAGCCAATCTCCAGCTCTTCCCACGTTCTAAGAGCTAGAGGATTGATCCTCTCTCCTCATTCTCCATAAAACTCTTTCATTCTACACTTAGCAACCAAGAACACTCTCCAAAATTCTCTCATCTTTTCTCTCAACTTCAAGAAGTTCAAGGCTTTCTCCAGGGATTTCTTTCTTCAATTAGTAAGTATCTTCATCATTCACATAATTATTAAACTCCATTCTACTCAAATCATTGATATCTTACACAAGTTCCATCTTATTCGGTGTTAGATTCTCGAATCATCAAGACATCTTCTTAGTGTTCTTGAGTTGAACACTTCCTCTCTCTCACTTTCATCTACTGAAACCATATAAGGTGAGTTCATACCCATACATTTACATGTTTTTCTTAAGTTTTAAGGGGGGAATACAAGTAAAATCATCAAGAACACAATTAAACGTTTTCTAACAGATTACATCAGAAAAGATGGACGTTAATCACGGACTGTTTTGGTCAACTTAAATATTTTAGTTTTCAAAACTGTTTCAGGTGCAAGTAGTTCAAACTCTTAGCTTTAAAATGGCTACTTGCACATCTCCATATGATTTTTCTACAATTTAAGGTGATTTTTACAAAACTGCCTGTCATTTCAGAGGCAGACCCGGACCAGTCTGTGATTATGAACATTTTTACCTCTGTTAGAGATCACTAAAAATCATGATAAAATTTACGAACAAACTAGACTCATATTCCAAACTCTCAAAATTTGCGGATTTGGATTAGAGCTTTGATGATTTTTCTATAAATTTTCTAAGAACGGTAACAGAAACTGTTTTTAACGAAAAGTTGCTGTTAATTTCATTTCACCTTGTAACATGTTGAGCAAGGTGTATATCTTCATGTGATTATATGTTACTGCAATATATGACATTTTATCTTAATATTTAGACACACATCAGTTTACAAATGGATTTGGTCATATAAAATATAAAGAATAACAAGTGATTATAATCAAAGTACAATCGATACATTCAAACATTAAATAAACTATTTTGAATATAGTTTGCATACATTACCACGTACTACCCTTGGTTGATAAATTATAATAGGTATAGTTTATGATACATTACATAACACATACATTTAAAAAGGGTACATTTATACAAAGGATATTTTCATTAAGCAAGGTACGGCCATACGGTACCAAGTTTTCATAACACGTAATTCCGTTAATGACTTTGTGAGACATTTACTTCAAATTACCATTAAGTCCTATATTGTAACCAGAGTCTCCTTGAGGGAGAGCGTGATACTTGTGTATAGATCTATATTGGGTTTGACAAACCCACACCTAAACTGCATGCAACAGTTAGACCGATAGGTCTGGGGTGACAAATGTCATAACATTTCCGACGCCTGAAGAACGTCGTTTTAGGCAACCTTGGTCATAGTATGGTTATAATAAACTGACATAAAGTATTAACAAACATTGGAATTTACGGGAACTTCATTAAAATTTAACGAGTTTATGTCGATTTAAACTTGTATTGTTTTACTATAAATATGACAAATTACTTGTACATTTCGGTCTTTGGGTTTTAAGACTACATTTACACATTAAGGAAAATATTGGATTTTTCTAACACAAATACTACTTTTACAAACGAAAGGCTTTTAATAATACCAAACAAAAGCTTATGAACTCACCAACCTTTGTGTTGACACTTTTTCAAACAACTTGTATTCTCAGGAAATCATTAAACAGGTAATCAAGTGCTTTTGAGGATGGGACGCTAAGGCGTCTACTATTTCATATTTTATCAACATATTGTAATTGATTCGTAAACATGTAATTCATACAATGATGTAATTTTTTTCAATTATATATATGTTGGTTGTGTTTGCTTGAATTACTATTACAATTGCTGTTATGATACTATACATGAAGTCCTCCACCCGCGGACGTTTCCGCCATCCTTGGTTTGGGGGTGTGACAGATTGGTATCAGAGCGCAGTTTATAGTGAATTAAGTATATCAAACCACATAAGATATACAAACTATAAACACAATTGGGACTAATAGTCTCTGATTTGTGCATTTTTCAAATAAATATACTTTTAGAAAATAAATGATTTTTTTATTAAAAGTATAAATACATGCATACATGCTCATATAGTGTCATAACTAGAAGAACATAAAATAAAAGAAGAGGAGTTGTACATTATGGGTATGCCTTGGTATATGTAAATCAAGTCTGGGAAGGATATAGCCTGATCAACTATATATGTCCGGGAATTGACTTGCATATACCGGGGGATGGTCAGGATGGACAACAAATCTAACAAACCTAATAACAGACTACAAAGGATACTTTAAGAACTCAAAACTAAACATTTACAAATACTATAGGAGTATTTTGTGTTACTATAATAAAAATATTTTATACTTTCATTTTACCTCATAACCCAATGTATTGGGTCAATAAAAAGTATAAAATCGTATGTATCGTAAACATACCGGAAAAAAAAACGTAATAATATACTTTATGTATAAAAGATTTCTCTTCCTATAAATACACTTTTACTAAAAGTACATTGGTTTACGACTTATGACAGAACCATGCCGCCAAGGAGAAGACCAAGACCTTCCAACAACACAGCAACACCTCCTCCACCGCCGCCTCCACAGTTTGATCCCGCGATGTTCCAGGCTGCAGTAACAGCAGCCGTAGCGACTGCAATGTCGCAGATAGGGACCAACGGAGCTGGTTGTTCGGGATCGGGAGCTACACACTCTAACCACGGAGACAGTACGTGGCGTGCAAAAGAGTGTTCATATAAAGACTTCACAAATGGCAAACCCGACAACTTCAATGGAAGCGGGGGAGTCATCACTTTGATGCAATGGTTTGAAAAGACCGAAGTAGTCTTTCAGGTGTGCTCTTGCCCCGAAGCGAGCAAAGTTAAGTTCGCAGCCTTCACCTTCACCGGCCAGGCCCTTACTTGGTGGAACTGCCGGATTAAGTCACTTACTCTCGAAGTGGCTAGCTCCATAACCTGGGCAGAACTAAAAACATTGATGATGAAGGAGTACTGCCCGAGAGGTGAAATTCAAAAGCTGGAACAAGAACTTTGGAACCTCAGGATGACGGGCTCTGACCTTGAAACCTACACCACCCGATTCAATGAATTGGCTCTCCTCTGCCCAACAATGGTTACTCCGGAGGAGAAAAAGGTGGAGCGATACCTTTGGGGACTGTCTCTCCACGTGCAAAGTAGTGTCCTGGCTTCAAGGCCAACTACTTTTGACAGTGCCAGGGAGCTGGCACAACAACTTGTTGACCACCGAGCCGGTCATAATACTACAACCACCACCACTGATAAATCAAAAGGAGGAAACAACAAAAGGAAGTTCTGGAACGAAAAGAAGAGCCAACCAGCACAGGACCCCGCTAAGAAGCAACAAATTGTTGCTGTCCATGCTGCCACTAATGCTGCCACTACTGCTACCACTCCAGCACCACCGAAGCCATATGCGGGAACCCTACCTAAGTGCAACAAGTGCAACTTTCACCACAATGGTGCTTGTAGGGAGATGCACTGTAACAACTGCGACAGGAAGGGGCACACTGCTCGTTTCTGTAAAGAGCCGGCTCGACCAGTCAACCAAGTCGCCAGTACGGGGGCAACCCGAACCTGCTACAACTGTGGAGACGCAGGTCACTTCAAAAGAGACTGCCCAAAGCAGAAGCCCCTAATGCTGGTGGAGTAGGAAGAGTCCTGGCAATAGGACATGGGGAAGCAGTCGAGGATCCCACGGTGGTTACCGGTACGTTTCTCCTCAATAACTCTTATGCATGCGTACTATTCGATAGTGGAGCGGAGAGGAGTTTCGTGAGCCACCAATATAAACATTTACTTGAACAAAATCCCCAATCACTAAAGGATACTTATGTAGTAGAAATGGCAAATGGGAAAGTAGAACGCACTAGCGATATATACTCAGAATGTACTCTCACTCTAGACAACCATACATTTAAAATTGACCTGATGCCAGTCACCATAAAAAGCTTCGACGTAATCATCAGGATGGATTGGTTAGTTCCTCACCGTGCCGACATTCTATGTTATGAAAGGGCCGTTCGCCTCAATCTACCAAATGACGAAACCCTTCTCATCTATGGTGACAAACCTAGTGCGAATTTACAAATCATCTCATGCATCAAACCCCAAAAGTATCTCCGGAAGGAGTACCACGCCTTCTTAGCCCATGTAGTAGACAAGAAACAAGACGTGAAAGACATCAAAGACATCCCCGAAGTGTGTAACTTCCCGGATGTGTTCCCAGAGGATCTTCCTGGTGTACCACTCGCACGACAAGTCGATTTCAGAATTGACTTAATACCCGGAGCTACCCCCGTAGCCAGAGCTCCAAACCGCCTCGCACCATCAGAAATGCAGGAGTTGTCCAGTCAGTTGAACGAGATTTTGTGCAAAGGGTTCATCAGACCAAGCTTCTCACCTTGGGGAGCACCAGTCCTTTTTGTAAAGAAGAAGGACGGATCCTTTCGCATGTGCATCGACTATCGGGAACTAAACAAACTCACCATCAAAAACCGATATCCTCTACCCCGAATCGACGACCTTTTCGACCAACTCCAAGGAGCAAATTTCTTCTCAAAGATCGACCTAAGGTCAGGTTACCATCAGCTACGAGTTCAAGAAGAAGATATTCCCAAAACTGCATTCAGAACTCGGTATGGGCACTACGAGTTTGTGGTGATGTCCTTCGGTTTAACAAACGCACCTGCGGTATTCATGGACCTAATGAATAGAGTGTGTCGACCCTACCTAGACAAGTTTGTAATCGTATTCATCGACGATATCTTGATCTACTCGCGAAGCGAAGAAGAGCATCGCCTACATCTACGCCAAGTGCTAGAGACACTAAGAGCGGAGAAGCTTTATGCTAAGTTCTCTAAGTGTGAATTCTGGATTAGAGAAGTGGATTTCCTTGGACATGTGGTAAGTGAGAAAGGCATACATGTGGATCCCTCCAAGATCAAGGCAATCGAGAATTGGTCAGCACCCAAGACGCCAACTGAAATTCGACAATTCCTTGGGCTTGCTGGCTACTACCGAAGATTTATACAAAACTTCTCCAAGATTGCGAAACCACTCACCACCTTGACGCAGAAAGGTGTGATATTCAAGTGGGAAAATAAACAAGAAACTGCTTTCCAAACATTAAAACAAGCCCTATGCAGCGCACCGATCTTGTCTCTCCCAGAGGGAACCGAGGACTTTGTAGTGTACTGTGATGCTTCGAATCAAGGCCTCGGATGTGTGCTCATGCAGAGAGGGAAGGTTATCGCGTATGCATCAAGACAGCTTAAGACGCACGAAGTTAATTATACTACGCACGGCCTGGAATTAGGAGCAGTGGTATTCGCTTTGAAGATCTGGAGACACTACCTCTACGGCACGAAATGCACTATCTTCACTGATCACAAAAGTCTTCAGCATATCCTCAATCAGAAAGAGCTCAACATGCGACAGAGGAGATGGGTAGAGTTGCTGAATGACTACGAGTGCGAAATTCGTTATCATCCGGGAAAGGCCAATGTAGTGGCCGATGCTCTAAGCAGGAAGGAGTACTCGGGCCGCCGAGTAAAATCCTTAACAATGACAATCCATTCCCACCTGACCATACAAATCAAGGAAGCTCAACTGGAAGCTTTGAAACCAGAAAAGGTGGCAGGAGAGACATTAAGGGGAGTGGATAAAAACTTAGAAGTCAAGGATGATGGAGCACGTTATATCATGAACCGGATTTGGACACCGAAGTTCGGTGGACTCCGAGATGTCGTCATGAATGAAGCACACAAGACTCGATACTCCATCCATCCCGGGTCGGATAAGATGTATCTGGACCTCAAGAAATTATACTGGTGGCCGAACATGGAAGCTGAGATTGCTACCTATGTAAGCAAGTGCCTGACTTGCGCTAAGGTCAAAATCGAATACCAGAAACCATCCGGGCTATTACAACAGCCGGATATACCTGAGTGGAAGTGGGAACGAATAACCATGGACTTCATAACCAAGCTGCCTAAGACATCGGGCGGGCTTGACACAATATGGGTAATTGTAGACAGATTGACCAAATCAGCACACTTCCTACCAATGAAAGAAACTGACAAGATGGAGAAGCTGACTAGAACGTACATCAGAGAGATTATACGACTCCATGGTGTGCCGATATCCATTATCTCCGATAGAGATAGTAGATTTACCTCACGGTTTTGGCAGTCTCTACAAAAATCATTGGGAACTAGGCTTGACATGAGTACGGCCTACCACCCACAAACCGACGGACAGAGCGAACGAATCATTCAAACGTTGGAAGACATGTTAAGAGCTTGTGTGATAGACTTCGGTAAAGCATGGGATACCCATCTACCGCTTATCGAATTCTCCTACAATAACAGCTATCATACTAGCATCAAAGTCGCTCCATTCGAAGCTCTTTACGGTCGCAAATGCAGATCACCCCTGTGTTGGGCTGAGGTGGGGGATACACAGCTAGCTAGAGGGCAAGTCTCTAATAGCACCCTCACTGGCCCTGAAATCATAAGGGAAACCACAGAAAAGATCGTTCAAATTCGAGAGAGACTGAAAGCGTCTCGCGATCGGCAAAAGAGGTACGCAGACAAACGACGCAAACCCTTGGAATTCCAGGTGGGTGATCGAGTACTACTAAAAGTTTCCCCTTGGAAAGTAATGATACGATTCGGCAAACGCGGGAAACTAAATCCAAGGTACATCGGGCCATTCGAAATCCTTGCTAGGATTGGGCCAGTAGCATACAAACTTCGATTACCTCAGGAACTCGACAAAGTACATCCCACATTTCACGTGTCGAACCTAAAGAAGTGTTTGTCTGATGAGACACTCGTAATACCACTCGCCGAAATCAAAGTTAACGAAAATCTCCACTTCGTGGAGGAACCAGTCGAAATCATGGATCGGGAAATCAAACGAACGAAACAAAGTCGTATTCCCATCGTGAAGGTACGTTGGAACGCTAAACGAGGACCCGAATTCACATGGGAACGCGAGGATCAGATGAAACAAAAGTATCCACATCTCTTCCCAAACTCTTGAAATCCCAGTCAAAATGAAAATTTCGGGACGAAATTCCTTCTAACGGGGGGATGATGTGACAACCGTCAAATTTCGGTCAATTCAAAGTCAACAAGTCAAACCGGTCAACTCCAATAACCCTTGTATGCTAGGGTTTACGTTATGTAATCACTATACAATTCGCTATTTTAATGAGAAATCATCATTTGGAAAGTTCATGTGTTTGATTTTCCTTAGCCTTAACAAGTGCTAAACAACGAACCAAAGCGATAAAACACTATTGCACAATCATCGGGATTGTGTACGACACTAAATCACAGTTTAATGGGGTTTACGAACCTTGCGTTGTGAAGCCGGACAATCAAATTAATCACAAACGAAACCTCTCTAAATCGTTTTCACTCTATCTCTTTCTATTTGAAATCTCTCCCAAATCTCTCTCAAAAGTTACTTTAACTTTTTGTAATCATTTGGGTCATCTCGACCCTTAACCGGGTCAAAAATCGCTTGAAACAGGGTAAAAACGAGTAAAATAGCTTTAAGGATCCGAAACCGAAGCCTCGCAGACCGAAGCCTCGCAGACCGAAGCCTCGCATCCGAGGCCTCGCATCCGAGGCCTCGCATCCGAAGTCTCGCAGACAGGCCCTTTTTACCGGTTTTTCGACTACGACTTCGTTTTAACTCCGTTTTTCATTATTTTAACGTGGGATTTTCACCCAAAACTTTATTTTATAAACTAAGGCCCCAAAATATATAAATCTCCAGGGTTTTTATAAAATATATTAAAATAATTGGTGATTGAACTAATTGTTGAGGGAATATTTGCTTTTCCTTAATTTATGGCAAAAGCAAACCACTACCACCTCACTCTATGATTAGCCACTCTTTCCCACTACCCCTTGTCTCCTTAGTGGACCTTTACAGCCAATCTCAAGCTCTTCCCACGTTCTAAGAGCTGGAGGATTGATCCTCTCTCCTCATTCTCCATAAAACTCTTTCATTCTACACTTAGCAACCAAGAACACTCTCCAAAATTCTCTCATCTTTTCTCTCAACTTCAAGAACTTCAAGGCTTTCTCCAGGGATTTCTTTCTTCAATTAGTAAGTATCTTCATCATTCACA
This sequence comes from Lactuca virosa, assembly GCF_052849685.1. Lineage (NCBI taxonomy): Eukaryota > Viridiplantae > Streptophyta > Magnoliopsida > Asterales > Asteraceae > Lactuca > Lactuca virosa. The sequence continues at coordinate 491,987,156 of NC_136429.1, forward strand.
TAATTATTAAACTCCATTCTACTCAAATCATTGATATCTTACACAAGTTCCATCTTATTCGGTGTTAGATTCTCGAATCATGAAGACATCTTCTTAGTGTTCTTGAGTTGAACACTTCCTCTCTCTCACTTTCATCTACTGAAACCACATAAGGTGAGTTCATACCCATACATTTACATGTTTTTCTTAAGTTTTAAGGGGGGAATACAAGTAAAATCATCAAGAATACAATTAAACTTTTTCTAACAGATTACATCAGAAAAGATGGACGTTAATCACGGACTGTTTTGGTCAACTTAAATATTTTAGTTTTCAAAACTGTTTCAGGTGCAAGTATTTCAAACTCTTAGCTTTAAAATGGCTACTTGCACATCTCCATATGATTTTTCTACAATTTATGGTGATTTTTACAAAACTGCCTATCATTTCAGAGGCAGACCCGGACTAGTCTGTGATTATGAACATTTTCACCTCTGTTAGAAATCACTAAAAATCATGATAAAATTTACAAACAAACTAGACTCATATTCCAAACTCTCAAAATTTGCGGATTTGGATTTAGAGCTTTGATGATTTTTCTATAAAGTTTCTAAGAACGGTAACAGAAACTGTTTTTAACGAAAAGTTGCTGTTAATTTCATTTCACCTTGTAACATGTTGAGCAAGGTGTATATCTTCATGTGATTATATGTTACTGCAATATATGACATTTTATCTTAATATTTAGACACACATCAGTTTAAATATGGATTTGGTCATATAAAATATAAAGAATAACAAGTGATTATAATCAAAGTACAATCGATACATTCAAACATTAAATAAACTATTTTGAATATAGTTTGCATACATTACCACGTACTACCCTTGGTTGATAAATTATAATAGGTATAGTTTATGATACATTACATAACACATACATTTAAAAAGGGTACATTTATACAAAGGATATTTTCATTAAGCAAGGTACGGCCATACGGTACCAAGTTTTCATAACACGTAATTCCGTTAATGACTTTGTGAGACATTTACTTCAAATTACCATTAAGTCCTATATTGTAACCAGAGTCTCCTTGAGGGAGAGCGTGATACTTGTGTATAGATCTATATTGGGTTTGACAAACCCACACCTAAACTGCATGCAACAGTTAGACCGATAGGTCTGGGGTGACAAATGTCATAACATTTTCGACGCCTGAAGAACGTCGTTTTAGGCAACCTTGGTCATAGTATGGTTATAATAAACTCACATAAAGTATTAACAAACATTGGAATTCACGGGAACTTCGTTAAAATTTAACGAGTTTATGTCGATTTAAACTTGTATTGTTTTACTATAAATATGACAAATTACTTGTACATTTCGGTCTTTGGGTTTTAAGACTACATTTACACATTAAGGAAAATATTGGATTTTTCTAACACAAATACTACTTTTACAAACGAAAGGCTTTTAATAATACCAAACAAAAGCTTATGAACTCACCAACCTTTGTGTTGACACTTTTTCAAACAACTTGTATTCTCAGGAAATCATTAAACAGGTAATCAAGTGCTTTTGAGGATGGGACGCTAAGGCGTCTACTATTTCATATTTTATCAACATATTGTAATTGATTCGTAAACATGTAATTCATACAATGATGTAATTTTTTTCAATTATATATATGTTGGTTGTGTTTGCTTGAATTACTATTACAATTGCTGTTATGATACTATACATGAAGTCCTCCACCCCCGGACGTTTCCGCCATCCTTGGTTTGGGGGTGTGACATGGGCTTAGAGTTAGGGTCACTTATTCGAAGGTCTATCATTTCTTGGTTAGATATAACTGGTATGCACTACGCAAATGTTGAAGTAACTGATAAAGATCATCTTATAATTATCTAATTAGTACGCCTATTTAGTTATTTCTTATATCCCTTTTCTCGCGTAGATATCATGGCTGGATTCCATCTTCCCGGAGACCCGTACTATCCCAACGAAGGCAATGCTGGATGGATTGGAGAAGAGCCAGAAGATAATCACCCAATCCCTTTGGATGATCACGAAGCTGAAGGCTTTTCTGATGGTTCTGACTCAGAACCAGAAGTCAACAACCTACCCCCAACTGCTCAAGACCCAAACCCGAACCCTCGTCCAGCATTTCAAGGACCCACACCTCTGTGGGACACAAACTTGAATAGATGGAGTCAGGAACATGGTCAACCCATTACCTACAATGGAGACAGAAGCTTCTACAACCTCACAGAGGGAGGTTCAGCTGACAGGGTCCTACCCATCATGGTTCGTAGGATTTCTCGGAACGCCGAGCAAGGTCGAGCAACTATCGACCGAGTCGTGGAAATAGACGCCAACTCTGGGGTTAACACAGTTCGTATTCTCCAGTTAGAGTCTGCACATGAAACAACTCAGGTCCGCAATTCAGCTCTGCAGAGGGAACTTGCTGAAACCCAAGCTGAAGTCAGAGAACTTCGAGCTCAGCAAGCAAGATCTGAAAGGCGTATGGGGGACATAGAACGTCTTCTGTCGGAGTCAAGAACTCACTCTAGTAGTTCTCGTCGCCGATAGAGTCCTATCGACTTCTCTTTTGGATATAACCTAGTTCATGTAAAAACTCTAGTCTAATTTCCTACCTTTGTAAATCTTAGGCCTGTTAGGTCTTGATTAGGTCGTAGTTCTGTCAAAAATTTTCCCATCTTGGTTGATGTAAGGCCTACTTCAAGGTCAATTTTCCCAAACTTATTACATCATAAATATCAACGATATGGACAGCCGGCTAATTTCTGTGTTAACCTTTGTTCAAATACTTTCATCCTACTATCATTAGAATTCTATCTGAAACGCACTCTAGTCAAGTTATTGAGCTATGGTAATTTAGCCCAGAGATCACTTCCACTTCTTGTCGAAGGTTGGATAGCAATCGTCTTATAACCATTCTATGAAACTTACTTTTACTCTTTACTAGGACTGCATCGTAGGGATGTAGGTCAAACCCTCGAGGACTTACTCCTACTCTATACATGAATGGTCGAATTACATCTAGGTTCAACTACAATCACTCACAAACTCATTTTCCTTTGTATAACAGAATCATGTCGTCATCCAGAAATAACCCGCCGAACAACGAAACCCATATCCTTCATATCGACGCCGCTACCTTCCAAGCAGCGGTATCAGCTGCCGTGTCACACCCCCGAACCAGACGGCGGAAATGTCCTGGGGCTTGTGTGTGACTTCATCTTGAAATATCATTACAATGAATATAATTGAAACATAACATCATCATCATCACACATGTAATATAACAACATTCATTGTTTACATCGAGTATTGTATTTGAATATTACATGCCAAAATAGTAAGAGTATGGTGAAACAAAATATAACACAATATCCATTAGTTTGTTTTGTTCATCCTGCTTCAACGGTTTCCTGAGAATACAAGTTATTTTGAAAACGGTCAACATAAAAATGTTGGTGAGTTCATAAGCATGTTTGTGAAAATGATTTGTATAACTTTGAAAACCACTAGAAAATCCTATATTTTCTGCAAACTGTTTAGTGTGTTTGTGTCAGATCTTGTATTAATGCATGTATATTATTGTTTATTTGACTAAAAGGGTAAAGAGAATGTAGAGAGAATGTAAAGAGCATGTAAAGAGAATGTTCCCAGACAACCCGATGTTGTCTGTAAAAGAGAAAATTGCCATACCAACCCCCGAGGTTGAGTACCAGTACGAGAATGTTTCCGAGTAATCTAAGAGAAAAGAGAATGGTCTTCCGTAAACTTCATAACGTTAATTTCTCTAAGTGAGTCGTCATAACCATACTAAATAATGACAAGTTCGCCTGTCTTGGTGTTGTTGGACGCCGGTTTTGATTTTGATTATAAGGTTTTCGTCACCCTAGACTGAGTTAGTCTAACTGTAGCGAACAGCTCAGGTGTGGGGTGTCATCCCCGTATAGATCTATACACAAATCCCCGTTCTCCCTCCAAGAGACTCTGGTTATAACTACAGGCTACGATCATACACTTAATAGGTGCCAACCGACAAAACTCACTAGATCCTTAATCGAATTTACACGAAGAAAGGTATAATCTCATTACAGGCCCAATCAACCATGAAAGTGAACCACTAAGGCATTACTAAGAATGTAAATCATTTAAAGGCCCAATTTGGAATGAAATTATATAACATTGGCCCGAAATATATATATGAAAGGACAACTAAGGCCCATTTCAAATGTAAGGTATTTACAGGCCCAAATAGCACACAAATAGTATCCAAGGTCCGTCGCACAGGTTAATGGGTCAATGAGGCCCAATAAACATATAAATAGTATACAGGACCTATCACACATAAAAATGGGCCACTAAGGCCCAATAACCTAGAAAATGATCAAATTAATCCGTTTGTTAGTTTATCGTTGGTTTTGGTTCAAGTATTCACTAAAATAGCATAAAAGCCCACTTTTTGTAAAAATGACGTTCTTGGCCCAATAAGCCAAAAGTTTACAATTAAGGCCCACTTGTGGTAAAAATAACATTTTAAACCCATTTTTGGCTTGATTTTTGTGAAAATACACATTTTTCTGGTTTTGGGCTTTTCCGACCTAGTTTTTGGAAAATTTGTAGAAAAATCATAGTAAGTCGAAATTTGGATCTGTAAATTCTGGAAGTTTGGAAATTTTGTCTACTTTGTTCACAATGTTTCTCATAATTTTTGATGGCCTCAAACTAGTGTGAAATTACTCACCTTCACAGGTTGGTCCGAAATTATTTCAAATATGATAGGCGGTTTTGTAAAATTCGCCAAAAATTGTAGAAAAATCGTATGAAACATGAGAGTAGTCATTTTAAAGGTATAAATCTGAACTTTATCCATGTAAAACAGTTTTGAAAAATATTTCCACTAAGAGGGTCAAAACAGTTCGAGATTGGGCTAAAACTTTCCTGTCAAAAGCTGATTTTTGAGTATAAGTTATAGATCTTTGAGCACAACACTCATTTTTGCTATTTTAAGTGAATAATTCCCAGATCTACAAGTTTATATGTAATATATGTGATAAAACATACTTTTCTCAAGGTTCTTATGAAGATCCAAGTGATAAACTTCAAGTTCTTAACATATTTTTAGATTAATGAAGAAATCAACACATAATCACCAAATAATTCATGGAAAACACACATAATCATGCATATACACATAGATCTACACAAAGGAACTTGTATTCTCCCCCAAAATCATATGAAAACCAAAAACAAGGGGTATGAACTCACCTTTGCTTGTTGTTCTCGGTTTTGAAGAAGAAATGGAAGAGGTTTCGGTTCTAGCAAGCCTTCCTTGAATAGATCTCGAACTTATGGGGATTTTCTAAGAGTATGATCACAAAGATGCTTAGAAGGAGTGATCTTAACATAAGAATGAAGTTAAAAAACTTAGATATGTAAGGACTTACCAAGGAAAGATGATTTTTGGTGGAAATCTCCTTGAACAACCCTAGATCTTCGAAAATTTGGAGAAGAGAGGAGGTTTTCTAGAGAGGGTGTTCTTGAAAGATTTTGGAAAGAAAATGAGGTGGTTAGGAGGCCTTATGGCCGTGATTTTGAAGAAGGGAGGGGGGAGAGAGGAAGCTTGCCTAGATACATGGGAAAATTACATTGTTGTATGGTGGTTATGGTGCATGGGTGACCACCATGTAACATTGAGGTGGCACTTGCAAAATAAACCACCTTTTCTCTTTTTTTTTGTATGCATAATGTGGGTTGGGCCGAGATTTGGGCTAGGAAGAAAGAAATTGAGGAGATTTGAGCCTTTACTAGAATTGTTCGAATTCATGAAGCCCAAAAATAAATTTTCGGCCCATTGGGCCCTTGTGAGGGTTTATGGCCCAAAGAAATAAAAAGAATGGGTTCTATGGTCCATTAGGGTTAATTGGAGTTGTTATGGTCCAATAGGGCCCATTAGGGTAAACTAATCCATTTTAGGCCCAACTGGTCCAAAATGTTATAGATTTGATGAATTGATGATATATTGGTCCCTTAGGCCCAGTAAGAGAATCCTAGTCCATCATGAACTTGAGTCAGGATTTCTAGGGTTCCCAACCCTTATTTGAACATATGAGATGTATTTGAACGAGAATAGAATATAGTATTCACTTAGAGTACAAGTTATTACACTAGGTGAATGATTGCATGAGAATGGAATTTCCTAGCAAAAATGCTAGTTGTGACATCATCCCCCCGTTAGAGGGAATTTCGTCGCGAAATTCTTTCGAAAGATAGGTTCATGAATGAGAGAATAGGTGAGGGCACTTTTGCTTCATCTGGTTCTTGCATTCCCATGTGAATTCTGGTCCACGCTTAGCGTTTCATCGAATCTTCATAATCGGAATGCAACTTTGTTTAGTACGCTTCATTTCCATGTCCATAACTTCGACCAGTTCTTCGACGAACCGAAGATTCTTGTTTATCTCGATCTCTTCCAAAGGAATGATAAGAGTTTTGCCTGATAGGCACTTTTTCACATTCAAGACGCTGAACATGGGGTGTACATTGCTGAGTTCGGCAGGTAGCTGCAGCTTATAGGCTACCGGACCAATTCGGGCAAGAATCTCGAACGGTCCGACGTATCGCGGTTTCAGTTTCCCCGTTTCCCAAGGCGAATCATTTCTTTCCAGGGAGAGACCTTCAATAGCACTCGGTATCTGACTTGGAATTGCAGAGGTTTTCGTCGTTTGACAGCGTAACTCTTTTGTCGGTCTCGCGTTGCTTGAAGTCGTGTCTTGATTTGGATTCTCTTCTCTGTTGTTTCTCGAATGATCTCAGGTTCTGTAAGAGTGATGGCTGGTGATTTCCCTTTTGCTAGTTGGGTGTCACCCACCTCGGCCCAACATAGAGGCGATTGACATTTTCGACCATAAAGAGACTCAAAATGAGCAACCTTGATGCTCGTGTGATAACTGTTGTTGTATGAGAATTCAACCAAGGGAAAGTGGGTATCCCATGACTTGCCGAAATCAATCACACCAGCTCGAAGCATGTCTTCGAGCGTTTGGGATGGTCCATTCGCTTTGGCTATCAGTTTGAGGGTGGTAAGCAACGCTTATATCTAGCTTTGTTCCCATAGCCTTCTGGAGTGACTGTCAAAGTCTTGAAGTAATCCTTTTCTCTCGATTCCAGATAGTAGATACCGATATTTCATGGAGTCTCACGATCTCCTTGATATAGATTCAAGCTAATCTTTCCGTCTTGTTTGATTTCTGTATTAGCAGGAAATGGGCAGATTGGGTTAACCTATCGACGATCACCCAGATAACGCCCAACTCAACTCTTATAACTATAAGCTTCGTCCTTCGACTTCGAGGATTTTATGCATCCATGTAGTGCTTTCTTCGCGATATTCTCCGGCTTTGATGCTTTCAATGCTGGTTGTAGATGTTGACAGTGTTTTATCCTTGCTTCATGAGCAGTTGAGTATGTTATCGATGAAAATAATGAAAAGGCTAACTAGGAATGGTTGGGAAAACTCGGTTTGTAAGGTTCATGAATACCGTGGGAGCATTCGCTAGACCGAAGGGTATCACAACGGATTTGAAATTGTCGTGTAGAATTTGGAAAGCAGTTTTTGGAATGTCCTCTTCTCGGACTCGGAGCTGATGGTAACCGGATCTTAGATCTATTTTAGAGAAGCAACTAGCTCCTTGAAGCTTGGTCAAATAGGTCGTCAATCCGAGGAAGTGGGTATCGGTTTTTTTATAGGGAGCTTATTCAATTCCCTCAAATCGCTGCACATTCTGAATGATCAGTCTTCTTGACGAACAAGGCCAGAGCTCCCCAGGCTGAGAAGCTTGGTCCGATGAATCCTTTGCTCAAAAATTTTCTTAATTGACGGGTTAACTCCAGAATTTTGGCGGAAGCTAACCTATAGGGTGAATTGGCAATTGATGTGGCTCCCGGTATGAGGTCGATTCGAAATTCGACCTGTCTCTCTAGGGTATTCCCGGAAGTTCTTCGGGAAATACATCCGGAAAATCGCATGCTACTGGAATACCTTGTATGCTTACTTCTTCCTCAGCCTTGTCCACAACGTGAGCGAGGAAAATGTAGTTCTTCTGGTGCAGGCACTTCTGTGCCTTGATGCACGAGATAGGACGAGGATTGGCGCTAGGTTTGTCACCATGGATTATTAAAGTTTCGTGATTGGGAAGGCGAAGGCAAACGGCCTTCTCGCGACACATAGTATCAGCACGGCGGGGGCTTAACCCAACCATGCCGATTATCACATCAAAACTCTTAATATTTACTGGCATTAAATTTTATTTGAAATGAATGGTTGTTTAGTGTTAAGGTATACCCTACATAAATATCTTTGGTTGATTCGGTTTTCCCATTAGTCATCTCCACCGTTAAGGCTTAGTTTAGCCTCTGGGGTTGTTGTTTTAGTAAGTGTTTGAATATGTTACTAACAAAGCTTCGCTCAGCTTCACTATTGAATAAGAGGTAAGCGAAAGAGTTGTTAAGTGGGAACATACCGGTAACAACTGTCGGGTCTTGGACTGCTTCGCCTTGACCCAAGGTCAGGACCATTTCTGCTCCTTCTGCTCCTTGATTGTTAGCCTTGGGGCAATTACGTCTGAAGTGACCGGTTCCTCCACACCCATAGCAGGTGTGACTGGTCTCATCATTGGTGTTGTTGTTAAGGTTGTTGCAATTGTTGTCGTTTTTGTTTGGCTGACGATTCTGTCATGGATAAGTTCTACAGTATTTGGTGGTGTGATTCTTTCGGTTTCATTTCTTACAATGCAACTGCCGGCAGGCTCCCTTATGATGGAAATTGCACTGGTTGCATTTTGAAAGGCTTCTAGCATATGGTCTCATTGATGTTGGTGTAATAGGGGTCATGGTTGCATGAATAGCAACAACATGTTGCTTCTTTGAGAACCCTTGAGTGGGTTGTCCCTTTCTCTTACTTCCAGACTTCCGCTTCCTGCTCTTAAGCTTGGGGTTTGGAGTTCCTTGATAAGCTGTCACTTGTTGGTTTCCATGTTCGTTCCCTCGGTTGGAGTTGTCGATGCTATTTCCACCTATATTGGTGTTGTTTGCATTGCGTTGTGCCATAACAGCGGTTACTACCGCTGTTACAGTAGCTTGGAATGTAGCGTAGTCCATCCGTATGATTGGTGTCTTACGGGCATGCTTGTTATCTTTGTGGGATGACATTTTCCTGCTGCACGTTGATAAGCCAGAGCGTAAGTAATGATCGTCATTCCTGGTTATACTCTATAAATTTTGCATCTTGTTGTATAATTCTCACTGCTTCCATCTACATCCCTATTATGTATTTACGGTAGTAGGTAATCGCAGATTTGGCACGATCGTTACGTCTATCCTTAGAGTATATGGGTTATTTCGGTTTCGAGATCCTTAAGTATCTAGCGGTTTTGAGGGTTCGGTTGTGCATATAATTGAATTTATGTAGTAATCTGAAATAAAGATAGCACATAATTGTTCCATTGGTAAGTACCATCTTAGTACACGAAAGAGAGTCATATCGGATAGTAGGGGGGAAAAAGAAAAGGCTGATCCTAATTGTGGCGGAAAGTGTCTGGTGGTGGTGCTGATGAAGTGGATGCACCTCGGAGACGAACAACTTGTCGCTCGGTATCTCGTAGTCGTACCTCCCAACTAACTGTCTTTCTCGGGAGTCTTCGTTCACTTCTTATGTTTGTCTCTCATCTCTCTCAATAGTAAGCCGCATTTGTTCCGTTCGATTTGGGGTGTTCTGAGCTTGGTTATCAATACGTCGGGTGCGCCGGACCATGACTGGGAGGACCCGGTCAGCTGGTCCTCTATGACTTAAGATCGAAGAGAGCTCGGTTCCTACCGTAGTGTGGTCGTATTCCCTGCTGGTGATTCCATCTCCAAATATTGTGTGCCCATGGGGCGTGGGGCCATCGGGGCCCATACGATAAGCCGGTACTCGGGCTCTGTATGGAGGATTGATGACATCAGATTCTGCATCCGAGTCATCATCATCATCATCATCGCCCTCGAGCTCTCCCTCTTTGAGGTTCACTGCTGGTACGGCGGGTTCATCTGCAAGTTCTACTTCATGTTTCTCCTCTAGTTCTTCCTTTGAGTCTCCTTTTGGGTCTTCCTCTGGGTCGAGCCACCCTATTTTTCCCTGACTAGGGAGATAGGGGTTTCCTGGCTAATGATGCCCGTCTATAGTGTATTGCACGAAGGGGTATAATTACTAGAAACAAATAGCACACCAAATACTCCTATAGTATTTAAATTTTGTTTAGGTTTGATTCTATAAGCTCTTTGGATAATTAAATGATAAGTTTTTGATTCATTGCCCATCACAATTACTCCCAAACACATGTTGGTCGTATTTTGAATGAATGTAGTTGATCAGGCTACATTCACCCCGAATACGACTACATAACTGTCCGGGTTTAATAGTGATGTTCAAATCCTCCAAGACTTTTACTGTTCTTGTTGTGTTATTACTCTAAAATGCACACATAGGTATGTATTTTAATTATTATGTTCAGAGTTGTTTAGTCCCATTGTATTTATAGTTGCATATCCTATATGATTAGATATGCTAGTTCACTATAAACAATGCTCTGATACCAATCTGTCACACCACCGAACCAGACGGCGGAAACGTCCGGGGGCTTGTGCGTGACTTCATCTTGAAATATCATTACAGTGAATATAATTAAAACATAACATCATCATCATCACACATGTAATATAACAACATTCATTGTTTACATCGAGTATTGTATTTGAATATTACATGCCAAAATAGTAAGAGTATGATGAAACAAAATATAACACAATATCCATTAGTTTGTTTCGTTCATCCTGCTTCAACGGTTTCCTGAGAATACAAGTTATTTTGAAAACGGTCAACATAAAAATGTTGGTGAGTTCATAAGCATGTTTGTGAAAATGATTTGTATAACTTTGAAAACCACCAGAAAATCCTATATTTTCTACAAACTGTTTAGTGTGTTTGTGTAAGATCTTGTATTAATGCATGTATGTTGTTGTTTATTTGACTAAAAGGGTAAAGAGAATGTAGAGAGAATGTAAAGAGCATGTAAAGAGAATGTTCCCAGACAACCCGATGTTGTCTGTAAAAGAGAAAGTTGCCATACCAACCCCCGAGGTTGAGTACCAGTACGAGAATGTTTCCGAGTAATCCAAGAGAAAAGAGAATGGTCTTCCGTTAACTTCATAACGTTAATTCCTCTAAGCGAGTCGTCATAACCATACTAAATAATGACAATTTCGCCTGTCTTGGTGTTGTTGGATGCCAGTTTTGATTTTGATTATAAGGTTTTCGTCACCCTAGACTGAGTTAGTCTAACTGTAGCGAACAGCTCAGGTGTGGGGTGTCATCCCCGTATAGATCTATACACAAATCCCCGTTCTCCCTCCAAGAGACTCTGGTTATAACTACAGGCTACGATCATACACTTAATAGGTGCCAACCGACAAAACTCACTAGATCCTTAATCGAATTTACACGAAGAAAGGTATAATCTCATTACAGGCCCAATCAACCATGAAAGTGAACCACTAAGGCATTACTAAGAATGTAAATCATTTAAAGGCCCAATTTGGAATGAAATTATATAACATTGGCCCGAAATATATATATGAAAGGACAACTAAGGCCCATTTCAAATGTAAGGTATTTACAGGCCCAAATAGCACACAAATAGTATCAAAGGTCCGTCGCACATGTTAATGGGTCAATGAGGCCTAATAAACATATAAATAGCATACAGGACCTGTCACACATAAAAATGGGCCACTAAGGCCCAATAACCTAGAAAATGATCAAATTAATCCGTTTGTTAGTTTATCGTTGGTTTTGGTTCAAGTATTCACTAAAATAGCATAAAAGCCCACTTTTTGTAAAAATGACGTTCTTGGCCCAATAAGCCAAAAGTTTACAATTAAGGCCCAATTTTTGTAAGAATAACACTTTAGTCTCAATTTTGTTCAAAACTTGTGTTGATGACTAGTTTGTGGTAAAAATAACATTTTAAACCCATTTTTGTCAAAAATATCATTTTTGGCTTGATTTTTGTGAAAATACACATTTTTCTGGTTTTGGGCTTTTCCGACCTAGTTTTTGGAAAATTTGTAGAAAAATCATAGTAAGTCGAAATTTGGATCCGTCAATTCTAGAAGTTTGGAAATTTTGTCTACTTTGTTCACAATTTTTCTCATAATTTTTGATGGCCTCAAACTAGTGTGAAATTACTCACCTTCACAGGTTGGTCCGAAATTATTTCAAATATGATAGGCGGTTTTGTAAAATTCGCCAATAATTGTAGAAAAATCGTATGAAACGTGAGAGTAGTCATTTTAAAGGTATAAATCTGAACTTTATCCATGTAAAACAGTTTTGAAAAATATTTCCATTAAGAGGGTCAAAACATTTCGAGATTGGGCTAAAACGTTCCTGTCAAAAGCTGATTTTTGAGTATAAGTTATAGATCTTTGAGCACAACACTCATTTTTGCTATTTTAAGTGAATAATTCCCAGATCTACAAGTTTATATGTAATATATGTGATAAAACATACTTTTCTCAAGGTTCTTATGAAGATCCAAGTGATAAACTTCAAGTTCTTAACATATTTTTAGATTAATGAAGAAATCAACACATAATCACCAAATAATTCATGGAAAACACACATAATCATGCATATACACATAGATCTACACAAAGCAACTTGTATTCTCCCATAAAATCATATGAAAACCAAAAACAAGGGGTATGAACTCCCCTTTGCTTGTTGTTCTCGGTTTTGAAGAAGAAATGGAAGAGGTTTCGGTTCTAGCAAGCCTTCCTTGAATAGATCTCGAACTTATGGGGATTTTTTAAGAGTTTGATCACAAAGATGCTTAGAAGGAGTGATCTTAACATAAGAATGAAGTTACACAACTTAGATATGTAAGGACTTACCAAGGAAAGATGATTTTTGGTGGAAATCTCCTTGAACAACCCTAGATCTTCGAAAATTTGGAGAAGAGAGGAGGTTTTCTAGAGAGGGTGTTCTTGAAAGATTTTGGAAAGAAAATGAGGTGGTGAGGAGGCCTTATGGCCGTGAGTTTGAATAAGGGAGGGGGAGAGAGGAAGCTTGCCTAGATACATGGGAAAATTACATTGTTGTATGGTGGTTATGGTGCATGGGTGACCACCATGTAACATTGAGGTGGCACTTGCAAAATAAACCACATTTTCTCTTTTTTTTTGTATGCATAATGTGGGTTGGGCTGAGATTTGGGCTAGGAAGAAAGAAATTGAGGAGATTTGAGCCTTTACTAGAATTGTTCGAATTCATGAAGCCCAAAAATAAATTTTCGGCCCATTGGGCCCTTGTGAGGGTTTATGGCCCAAAGAAATAAAAAAATGGGTTCTATGGTCCATTAGGGTTAATTGGAGTTGTTATGGTCCAATAGGGTCCATTAGGGTAAACTAATCCATTTTAGGCCAAAATGGTCCAAAATGTTATAGATTTGATGAATTGATGATATATTGGTCCCTTAGGCCCAGTAAGAGAATCCTAGTCCATCATGAACTTGAGTCGGGATTTCTAGGGTTCCAACCCTTATTTGAACATATGAGATGTATTTGAACGAGAATAGAATATAGTATTCACTTAGAGTACAAGTTATTACACTAGGTGAATGATTGCATGAGAGTGGAATTTCCTAGCAAAAATGATAGTTGTGACATGCCGGGACAGCTGTCCTTGCACACCTCCGCACTAGTAGCGAAAGCAAGGCTGAAAAAGGTGTTGGCAGTTCAAATTGTCCAAAAAGGAAGATCAACGAAAACAACCGTGTCCACATAGCTCCGACCCGACACTTCACTTCCACCACTAATGCTGGTACAAGCCAGCTATGTCATTTATGTGGTGAGATTGGGCATCTCCAGAAGGATTGTCCAATAACAGAGAATTCTGGCGCAACCGGGAAGATACTACGGATCACAGCCGCAGGAGAGACTACTCCGGACCCACGTTGAAATTCTAGGACGTTTCGTTTCAATAGCCTTGTAAACTGTTAAACACTAGTGCAACTCGAGTCTTGTCTTTTGCGAGGTCCCGCCAGTTAAGGGACTCTCGTGCTACGTATACTTGCTTTTGTAGTATACCCTATTCGCAACAGTAGTCTTGTAAGTAAACTTAAGTTCTGAAACTCTGTTAAAAGTTGCACAGTTGTGTTTAATTCGTGATACCTTTTATGATCTAGTCTAACGCCTTTTATTCCGAGTGGTCCGACAATAGCATGTAACAAGAGTCAATTCGATCCTCACAATGCCTGTCTCATGCGAAAGTCCTTTTCTCCATAGTCTCCTCTCTAGCGGAACCGTCATTCCAGAACCCCGAGGTACTCATGCAGAAAGTACCTTATGTCTCGTACCCTTCCCGAAGACACCTCAGCAAACCTTCCCGGAGTACCACTCGTACAGAACGTCAAGTTCAAGCCAAAGACCCATACGGTTGATCTATCGCTGGAGAAGGTATACGCAAGGGTGGTATATAATCAAGGTTCTACAGGCTTAGAATTAATGATTCCACTTTAACTTCTTTTCCTTGTTTGGATGTGAGCTTAAAGAAGAATCATTTATTCGACTGCCTTTTCAGTCTTAATTATATACGACTCGTATACACGAAGCTTTGATTAATGAACCAAGTATGACTTCTGATGTCAACTTTAGGACGGAGATTGCCCAAGACTACGAGTGATCATACTGCCATGCGGATAAACTTAGAATCCAATCAAATGCCTTCTCACCAATCGAGACAATAGATTCAGATAGAACAGAAAACTCCCAGGATTTCCTCCGCAACGTCAAGTCGAATTTAGGATCGACTTAGTTCCAGGGGCTATCCTGTGACAACCATCAAATTTCGGTCAAGTCAAAGTCAAACAAAGTCAACTAGTCAAACCGGTCAACTCCATTAACCCTTGTATGATAGGGTTTACGTTATGTAATCACTGTACAATTCGCTATTTTAATGAGAAAACATCATTTGGAAAGTTCATGTGTTTGATTTTCCTTAGCCTTAACAGTGCTAAACAATGAACCAAAGCGATAAAACACTATTGCACAATCATCGGGATTGTGTAGGACACTAAATCATGGCTTAACGGGGTCTATGGACCTTGCGTTGCGAAGCCGGACACTCAAAAAGATCACAAACGAAACCTCTCTCAATCTCATTCAAACCCTACTCAAGATTACTTGACGCTAATAGGATCAAAACCCATACACTACGATATAAATTGACGTTAATAGCAACATAGTATAGTACAACGTTATAACTATAATCAAATTAAATTATGATACCATATTAAAATCAAATCAAAGTATAATGCTCTAATTAAATTAAAAGAATCAAACTTGAATGCTATAATTAAACTTCAAATCAAAGTAGATTGTTATAATCAAATCATAACCTATCTTTTATAAAACTCCATTTTTATAAACTTTACATTAAATTTTATAAAACTCTATTTTTATAAACTTTACTTTAAATTTTATAAAACTCTTATATTAATTGGCGAGAGTGAGACCAGGCGACTGACTTGGCGAGACAGCGAGAAATGAACAGCAGGCGAGATAGGCAGCGAATTGGGCAAATAGGGATGAATCGATTTTGATTTCTTGATACCGGGCTTGGTAACACTTGCCTATAACCCAAGTGGGGTAACAAAGTGGATGTTCATTTGAGTTGGCCCAGTAGGCAATGTGGGCCTGAAGAGCCGAGGCATGTTATCTATCCACTGTCGAGAGAGAAGAGTTTTTGCAGCTCTGTGAAGCCAGCCTGACGCATTGCCTCTTTCTCTAAGACCCAAGCCTAAGCTCAAGCCACATGAATCAACTCTCGACTTGGATCGGGCAAGAGTATTGGACCATTCTGATTAGGAATCGGGAGGGGCCAAAACCCAAGTTTGAAGATAGCAGGCTTATAACAATTTTATTTTGAACTACAATTCCTACTCCTGGCCCCAATAATACTACGCCCCTGGTATCTATGATGGCTAGTGTAAACGTTATGGTCATATATCATTAAGATTGTATGGACTTAGAATGTGTGATTACGCCTCATTCCCTGTTCCTTGTTTGGTTGTGGGCTTAAGGCGGGGTCACCCATCCAAAATGCCCTTGCAATCTTAATGATATACGACTAGTTTATGCCAATCGACTATAAAAGAACTAGTAGGACTTATAATGCAAATTTCGTCAAAATTTGTTGAAACATTCGTAATGATGAAACTCGCTAAGTACGTTATAAAATATTCATAGTGGTAATACCAAGGATAAAACAGGGAGTATAAAAGCACACATAGAATACTCTATCATCCCAAAACAATAAACTCCTTTTAAATTGACTCAGTTCAAGTTACAATAAGAAATTTCCAAGGTCGTCATGTGACATCAGGAGGGTTATTCCTCACCATAATCAAGTTCTTGTACTATGCAAAGTTTTCCACATCTTTTTCCAAACTCTTGAAGTCCCAATCAAAATGTAAATTTCGGGACGAAATTCCCTCTAACGGGGGGATGATGTGACAACCATCAAATTTCGGTCAAGTCAAAGTCAAACAAAGTCAACTAGTCAAACCGGTCAACTCCATTAACCCTTGTATGATAGGGTTTACGTTATGTAATCACTGTACAATTCGCTATTTTAATGAGAAAACATCATTTGGAAAGTTCATGTGTTTGATTTTCCTTAGCCTTAACAGTGCTAAACAATGAACCAAAGCGATAAAACACTATTGCACAATCATCGGGATTGTGTAGGACACTAAATCATGGCTTAACGGGGTCTATGGACCTTGCGTTGCGAAGCCGGACACTCAAAAAGATCACAAACGAAACCTCTCTCAATCTCATTCAAACCCTACTCAAGATTACTTGACGCTAATATGATCAAAACCCATACACTACGATATAAATTGACGTTAATAGCAACATAGTATAGTACAACGTTATAACTATAATCAAATTAAATTATGATACCATATTAACATCAAATCAAAGTATAATGCTCTAATTAAATTAAAAGAATCAAACTTGAATGCTATAATTAAACTTCAAATCAAAGTAGATTGTTATAATCAAATCATAACCTATCTTTTATAAAACTCCATTTTTATAAACTTTACATTAAATTTTATAAAACTCTATTTTTATAAACTTTACTTTAAATTTTATAAAACTCTTATATTAATTATGTAAAAGATGCTTGTGTTAGTGGGAAATTATGAAGACCACCAAAAGCAAAAAGATTATTCCCATGGTCTCCCACTCACACCTCCCATCCACTTTCCTTTCATTTTTCTCCCAACACATTATTCTCTTCACCACTTAAACCTTCTCTATTCTTTCTCTCACTCTCAATCTCGAAATTCATCCAAGAAATACTCATATTCCAGCCAAGAACAATCTATTATACTCAAATCTTCATCCCTCTTGAAGCATTCATCAATGTATGTTGTTAAAAGTTTCATATTCATACAAAAAACAAATTAAATCCACCAAAATATCTAAAAATCATTTTATGCACAAACCTGATTTTTCTCAGAATCCCATCAATAAAATAAGAAGTTCTGGAAATTTTCAGAAAATAACTTATTTTTATTGAATTACTATAATTATTGCAATAAAGTAGGGCAATAATTCACATAAAATACTTTTTGCATTCAATAAATTCTGAGAAAATTCTGGGATGACCTGTATACTGATTAAACATGATATATGAAGTTTCATGCATTTATATATCTTTTTACTATTAATTATGATTTTATTGATTAATTAATAATGAAATATATAAAAAATACTTCCCATAGTCACAAATATCTGAAACTTATACACTGAGCTCTACATCATGTTATAAAATTATGGTTAATTTTACAGATGTTTTGAGAATCATTTACTATTTTTCCCGAATTTTGTGTTGTTTAATCATTAAAATATTAAATAAATACTAAAACAGTTCAGAAAAATATACAAATTTTACAGTAATTCATATTGTATGAAATAATGATTTCCTAATAATTTCATAATTTTTCAATACTGTTTACTATTTAAAACTATTTTCCTAAGTATTTAAGCATGTAAAAATGCATTTTAATGATTATTTCATATAAATAATTGTTAAAATCTGTAAATAATTATAATTGGGCAAGTTATTATTTTAATAAGAAATTATTAAAATCTGGCCTAAATTGAAAATATAAATTAATTATGCAAAGTAAGTAATTCAATTTAAAATTCATTTAACAAATAAATACCTTAATATTATAATCAAAATGAATTATTGTTAATTCATCTAATATAAGAATATGTGTCTAATTATTTGTATTAATACTCCATTCTCGTTTAGCAGTTCCTAAACCAAAACTATTAATTATATTAGGTTCTACGCCATTTTGACCCGAATCGTCTATCGTACGACACACACATTTCGTTTTGGGACTAATGTGAGTAATCTACCCCATATTTTATAATTCTCAATACTTTTGGGGTGTATCATGTGGTTCTAATATGTTCCAACTTCATTTTATTGTTTTAATCACAATTGAGACATTGTTGGGACATTTATACGTCATTAATTGTATAACTATTGTTTGTTTACGCTACATGTACTTGTAGTGCATTACCATTTTTAGTCTAATCTCCATGACTATGCCCGTATTCTTGAGGTACGTTATGGACAATAATAGCGCTATTAGGTTAACCACCCCGCCTTGGGACGTTAAGGTGATTGATCGCACGTGGTTGAGTGTGTATGATGATTAGATGCTCCATCCTATATATATTTATATATATATATATATATATATATATATATATATATATATATATATATATATACATATGTATATATTGGGTGAGGACTCATTGTTGTTGTTATCATTTGTTAATCAATTTTTGATTTATAAACCGTTATCTCAAATACAATTGTTTGCCGACTTCAAAGAAAACAAATTTCCAATTATAAAGGTTTCAACTTCACAATTTTCTCTGCTAAAATTAGATTACTCACCAACTCTCGTAGTTGACCTGTTTTTACCCATGATGCAGATTTGAAGAATGAAGTTGATGAAAAATAGGTTGTGCCTTAGAAATCCACAAGACTATTTAAATTTGATGTAATAAATGTTGTTCATATTTGGATTTGTATTTGTATGTTGTGGATCTTGTTTGCATACTTAGTACTTAATTGAATCTAATCATATTATAACATAGTTGTCATGAGACTTTGAACAATATATCACGCCTCGATCGATTCCGACAAGGATCGGGGTGTGACATATCCCAGTAGCCAAACCGCCCTATCGCCTAGCACCTGCATTGATGCAAGGACTGTCCGATCAACTTAACGAACCGCTCAGCTAGGGCTTTATAAAACCAAGCTTCTCACCCTGGGGAAACTCCGGTCTGGTTCGTCAAAAGAAAGACTGATCACTTCGTATATCATAGACGAATTATTTGATCGACTGAAAAAGGGCGATCTTCCATCCAAAACTCGATCCAAGATCCGGGTATCACCGACTACGAGTGCTAGGGGAGGATGTTCCGAAGACAGCCTTCCAAACTCATTATGGGCACTACGAATTCGTAGTGATGCCGTTCGGATTAACAAATGCACCCATAAATTCATAGATTTAATGGATAAGGTGTGTCGTCCTTACTAGGATCAGTTCGTCATCGTCTTCATCGATGACATACTTATCTACTCTCGTAGTAAGGAGGAGCATAGTCAACATTGTCAGCAGATCTTGGAAACATATCGATCAGAGAAGCTCTACGCGTAATTCCATTAAACGCGAGTTTGGATTCGAAGGGTCAAATTCCTGTGTCGCATTGTTAGCAAAGAGGGAATTCAAGTAGACACTTTC
Source organism: Lactuca virosa (assembly GCF_052849685.1). Classification (NCBI taxonomy): domain Eukaryota; kingdom Viridiplantae; phylum Streptophyta; class Magnoliopsida; order Asterales; family Asteraceae; genus Lactuca; species Lactuca virosa. The sequence goes on from NC_136429.1 coordinate 492,007,121, forward strand.
AAATCCAGGGCTCAGTTGCATTTTGATGTAACGAGGTAAGATCATTACCTAAACCTCCCATCAGTTAGAAACCCTCAAAACTAGCCATGAAATTCACGAACTAGAGTTAGAGGGCATGATTAGAGAAGATCGTTCGGATTAGTGGGCGATTAAGGCCTCTAGTGACCGACAGAAAAGTTACGCAAAACCTTTCGAGATTCTCGCTAGAATCAGCCCTGTAGCTTACAAACTTAACTTGCCACGTGAACTCAGTAGCGTACCTTATACTTCCCACGTCTCGAACTTGAAAAAGTGCCGCTCCGATGAGACACTTGTAATCCCACTCGACGAGATCGAGATCAACGAGAGCCTCAACTTCGTGGAAGAACCTGTAGATATCATGGACCGAAGGGTCAAGGGAACGAAACAAGTAGCATCCCAATCATGAAGGTTCGCTGGAACGCCAAGCGAGGACCTGAATTCACTTGGGAGCGAGAGGATCAGTGGAAACTGAAATATCCTCATCTAGTACTTAGTTATTTCGTAACTACTTATTTGTTTAAATTCTAATTTCGAGACCAACTTCCTTCTAACATGGGGATGATGTGACAACCCGAAATTTCCATTCGTACAAACTCTACTGTCAAGCACTTCAAATAGGAGTCAAATACTTTTCTGCTAAATTTTAGCCGGTTTAAAGTCCGTTTGAGTGTTTTAAAGCTTAGTGCTTCACGAGATAACTGGAGAGAGGATACCCTAGGATTTATTGTGCATCGATAAAGTCCCAAAACTCCAAGAGTTTGGAGTTTACGGCCCAAACATGGTGTTTACGGCCGTAAACCCCAAGGAGTATAAATATGACACTTAGTCATTTTTATCACTTTTTCCACCTTCAAGCTCAAGAACACTCCCTTTTCTCTCTCAAGTATCATCCGACTTTTCTTCAAATCTTCCAAAAATGTAAGTGTTTCTTCTTTGGATTTGTTGATACAACACTTTATCTAGTGTTTATACACAATTTCATCTATGAAATCTTGTCTTTTTCATAGATCTTCAAGTGTTCTTCAAAACACCAAGGACACCAAGAACACACACTAGTGTTCTTGGCCCCTAAACACTCTTTCAAGCTTCCTATAAGTAAGTACCCTCCTTCTATCTAGTTGGTTGCTTAGTATACTTGTTAAATCATGTAAGAACACCAAGAAACCCTCAAGAACACATGGGTTTACGGTCAAGGGATATCCTTGAACCGTAAACACCATCTAGTGGTGTTTAAGTGCCACTAACACCTTCTAAGGGCTTGGATATTGGACTAGAACCTTGCATGCATGAGCTAGAAACACCAAAACACGAAATGGTTGGAGTGACCATGAGTTTATGGCCGTAAACTCATGGGTTTACGACCGTAAACACATGTGTTTACGACCGTAAACTCCCAAGGGTGGTCCAAGGACCGTAAACTCCAAAAGTGAGCCATTTTGAGCCCTTGTCCCTTCCTAAGCCTTTGATACAAGCCTAGACCACTTCCGTGAGGGGAAAATGACCTTAAAACTCACAAATGTACAAATTACCATGAGTTTACGGCCGTAAACGCATGGGGGGATTGACCAAAAACCGTAAACTCATGTATTGGTGCCAAATGAGAAGTAAACTCCAATGTGAGACCATACTCTCTTTAGATCCAACCCTTTAGTACTCCTAGCACTTGAAACAAAGTGTTTCAATGTATTAGAGCGTCTTTACTTGATTAATTAGTTATTAAATGACTAATTAGATACATTTATGTATCACTACATGTTAAATAGGACCCGCGTGTGTGTTCAAGTCCTCACTTAACACTTAACATCCTATCCGACACTTCCATCCAACCCACTCACTACAGGTGAGTTCATACCCCTTAATTAACCTTTTAAATGTTTTTAAATGCTTTTATGGGGGGGGGGAGGGGGAATACAAGTTGAATCATGATAGTTATCATATCAATCACATGTGATTAATAACTATCAAACTATGGATTTACTACACTTTTAGCTGTTCTATCAAGCAAACTACTTCAAAATGATTTCTCGAATGCTTTTACACGTTAAACTCTTTATCAAAATTGTTTACTAAACTACATCTTTCCTTTCAAATTCTATTATATCTATCCTTCAAATAAAGGTTTTCATGTATTTCAAACTATGTTCCAAGTAAGGGATTTCTATTACTTTAAACTGTTTATATCAAACAAATTGCTGCTAAATCGTTTTATAATTGACATCAAGTCACTCATTTCTTATTATTAAACTTTTTAAATGTTTTACAAAACTTCTTTTAAACTTTTATACTATCAATTGCATGCCTCTATATGTATAGTTATATAAGTAATGTTTAAAGGACTTAGGACTGCTAACCCGCCTTATTTCCTGTTCCTTGTTTGGTTATGGACTTAGGGTATCCTGTTATTTGTCCGAAGGTCGTCTAAATATTAGTTATATATTTTGTATACATATATAGACATAAAAGTTCTATCAGTCAGTTCGTACCTTTGGGTAGCAAAGGCATCCTTCCATTATTCATATACATATATTACTAGTAACTATAATGGGTATAGTTAGGAGATACTATTTACTAATTCTAGTACAAGGAATCACACAAGAGTCAGTTCATTCATGAGTCTATACAAATATTTAAATACTATAAACAGAATGTGACATACTACTTCTCGATACGACACTTCATTGTGGTATCACCTTTGTAACCAGAGTCTCCTGGAGGGAGAGCGGGCATTATGTGTATAGATCTATACGGGACAGACACTCCCACATCCCGACTGCTAGCTACAGTCCGAGCCGATAAGGCCCAGGGGTGACAAAATGTCACCATACTACGTGTGACCTGGAGGGTCATCAGTTATTCAGCCGTCGATCAGCATGGTTACATACGAGTTCACATTCAAATCCTTTATTTATACAATTAAGAATTTTAGGCCAATTTAGACTTTTCGAGGCGTGTCGTTCATTCGGTACCACCTGTAGTCTACACTTCATTCATTTAGACTTTTCGAGGCGTGTCGTTCATTCGATACCACCTGGAGTCTACACTTCATTCATTTAGACTTTTCGAGGCGTGTCGTTCATTCGATACCACCTGGAGTCTACACTTCATTCATTTAGACTTTTCGAGGTGCGTCGTTCATTTGATACCACCTGGAGTCTACACTTCATTCATCGAGTCTATGTTTTATTCACTTTATAGTCAATAGTGTCACTGCTGAGGTAAAATATTATTTTCCCTATTACAGTTACTTTGTGATTTTATCACCTACACGTTATGTATAGCTATATTTAGATAATAATAGTTATACTAGGGGAAAAACCTCCATTTTTACAGAGGCGCAAATCTTCAAAACAGTCGGGTCTTGGTAGAAGACTGCTTTTTATACTAGTAGGAAATATGGGATTTTCTAGGGTTTTTCATACTTATACCAAGTTTTCATAAAACAATTACAAGTCTTTTCTTTACAGTTTTACAATGCAATGACATTAAAATACTTATGTTCTCACCAGCTTTAAAGCTGACACTCGCTTTCAAAATAACTTGTATTCTCAGGTCACCAGTAGACAGGTACGATGACCAGGTTTTAAGAAGACGGAGCGGTCAAGACTCGTCTTTTATTTTGATTTATTATTATCATGTTGTATACTATGAAAGAACTCACATGTATTAAAATTTTACTATTAATGCAATGGATGATGTTGTTGCTTGTTTACTACTTTACATTGTTGTGATACGTTACATGACGTCCTCCGCCCCAGAACGTTTCCGCCGTTCTTGGTTTTGGGGTGCGACAATGCAGTAACATAATCTTTACAAAACTTTTATGTCGTGAGGAGCAAGAAGATTGTGTGAAAGAAGAATGTTCTTATAAGGTACAAATACATTAAGCACATTAGTGATTCATGTGAAGCGGGTTAAAAACCATTTCTTGAATCTTTATTGTGGTGGTCTTTGTTTATGATATACGAGACATTATATGATTAAATTATTGACAAATATATGTTGTCTAAAATAACTATGTTAGTCTTAGTAACTATGAACTAATAAATTTTATATTAAGTTGATATAAATATTCTAATTATTGTGAACCATGTCATAAAATATACATCTATTGGAATCACATCATTTTATATCTATATGTGGGTTACAAACGATGATGTTAAATATAAACTTTGATTTATAGGGAAATCTCCAGAAAAGTCATAATATTTTGGTCTAGTTTATGAAAAAAATCCTAAATTTTAAATTGTAAAAAAGTCCCGATTAATTAAATAAAAATTTCAAATAAACCCTTTCTTATACCGATAAACTATCTTTTACCCGATTACCTCCAGAAAAACCCTATTATTTTGGCCCACTTTATAGAAAAAGTCCCAATTTTTTTTACTTCAACTATTTTGCTCTTTCACTAAAAATCTAAAAATTTCTTTGTTCAAACTATGAATTGGAATAAATATCATCAAGCTCTATAATTAAGGATCAAAGTCCTCTATAACCAATTTTTTGCCACAAAACAATGAAGTTAGCATCATATTGAACTCATCATTGTCCATATAATCCATTTCTTACAAAAAATTATGTTACAAGTATTATAAAATATTCAAGTTTGTGTTGAACACCTTATTATAATCTACCTAAAAGTTTGTTAAAAGAAAACTAATTTTCATATTCCTATAAGAAATCATTGACAGATGACAAAGGGAAATTGACTTATCAGGGTAATTACATTTTCGTTTTGTTTACATTTAGGTAACTTTTTTTAGACATCTAGGTAACAAAATTATTGGAAATGTTCACATATGACCATTATGACCGTCTCTAACAAGTTACAGTTGGTCATAATGGTCATATGTGAAAGCTTTCAACAAGTTCGTTACCTAGATTTATATAAAAAAAAGTTACCCAAATGTGAACAAAACGAAAAGAAAATTACCTTGATAAGTCAATTTCTCTTCTTTTTTATTTTACCTTCTAATTTTTATTTGGTATAAAATTTAACCTAAATGTTAAATATTTTTAAAACCACACCATTTTGGTAAATATCATTTTAAAATATACAATTTTGGTTAAAAAAAGAAAAAGAAAAAGAACTCTAGATTTGACATGGAAAAAACACATCGCCATTTTATAGAATTTTATTGTTGAATTTGTTAGAGAAAACAATCAACGAGTCGGGAAAAAGAGAACTGTAATAGAGACTAAAAGTACCAGAGATGGAGACCAATAACATAAAGAAGAACACCATCTTTAATGAAGTTTTCTCCATGTATTACATGAATTTAAAATACAAAAAAATAAAAGTATCTTTTACCTACATCGATAACATTGCTCTTGTCTCATATATATAGAGTTATTTGATAATTATGATACCAAAAACGACTCTCAACATGTCCTGGCTAATTTAAATTCCCATAAATATTGTTTTAAGGAAAATTGAATATATTAATATTGCAAACGTTATGATCGATCACCTTAATAAAAAGGGAAATTGACTTAACAGGGTAATTACAATTTCAATTTGTTCACATTTAGGTAACTTTTTTTTGTACACGTCTAGGTAACGAACTTGTTGAAATGTTCACATATGATCATTATGATCGGCTGTAGCAAGCTACAGCCGATCATAATGATCATATGTGAACATTTCCAACAAGTTCGTTACCTAGATGTGTACAAAAAAAATATGAAAATGTGAACAAAACGAAAAGGTAATTATCCTAATAAGTCAATTTCCCGATGACAAACCAATCAATACAATAGTAGGTTAGGTGACACTAGTACAAAAATCGACATTGCTGTCACTATAGACATTTTATGATGTTTTTTTCATTCAATACATAAGGAAATGTCACATCATTTTTGATAAGTTACGGTGATGTTTAATTGTGGTAACCCATTAAAAACCATTGTTAAGGTAAAAACTATAACAATATGGTAGCAATGTTTATTGGTTACAATCAGTTTTTTGATAAACGTCACGATAAACTACTTTTCGTCACATGTTATTTTGTTTTCATTACTATTGTTGAATTTTAGTGACATATTTTTTTGTTTGTTGTGACTAATGTTGACTTTTAGTCACATATTTTTTCGTTTGTCATGACAATTGCTAACTTTTAGTCACACATTCCTTTTTGTTTCTCATTACTATTATTGATATTTAATGACACATGTTTTGTCATTTCATGATGACTAGATACTTTTAGTCACACAAAAGAAACTAAACTGTGACCATAAGTTACTTTTAGCTATAGGTTGATTCGATTCACGTGACTATTTTTCACTTTGAGGCACACATAATAAATTAAATCGTGACAGTAATATACTTATAGTCACAAGTATTGTGTTTTATCATACAAATTGTTTATTTTTAGTCACATATAACAAATTAAATTGTGACCATATACCACCTTTAGTCATATGTTTTTTGCCATTTTTTTTGCAAAAAAATAAAATAAATAAAAACCAAATACAATTTCAACCACGATGATAGTAAACATTAATTTAAAAAAGTATTCAATACAAGTTCAACAAAAATGATATCTACTATCTACTACAAGTACTTGTCCATTGTTCAGCCTCTTCATCACCTGCACTATGAATATAAAAGGTAGAATTCGTAAGTATAATGTTTTAATAAGAAAACTTTGTGAAGTACAATATTGTAATTTGGGCAAATGAAAAGAATGAGCTATAAATTAGTAAGATTTATAAAAGTACAATGTTAAAATAGGAAAATCTTGAAAGTAGGATACTATAATGACGAAAAAAACCCTCAGGGCTTGATTTATTTTGCAATTTCTTGTCATTTACCTACCACAAGCAACATGTTTTCACCAATTATGAGTAATCTAAAATATACATCACTATTAATGAACATTGTGATCCAAATCACATAATCCCCACCTTGAGACACCTCAACATGAAATGTGAAACCTGAAGCACCAAAACTTGAATATGAAAGCAGTGAGATAAAGAAATCTGGCCTCATTCATCATAAGTGAAGTTTGATCATCTTTATGGTATATAAATGCAAGAATAAAATGCTTGAATTATTCATATGCTTCCTTAGAATGACGAACAAAGTCAGGTCACAACCAAAACACGAAACATATATAGATAAACAAAAAGACATGGTTACTAGGTCAGTTATCAATATCAAGAGAGTTATTAGTTCCATTGATAACTGTTAGGGCCAAGATCCTCTATCCTATCCATGATCTTAGATCTCTAAAATATCTAAAGATCCTTAAACCTATCTAGGATCCCGGATGTTAAGGGAGTATCAGGATGCCCGAACACCGCCATTATTATTTCCTAACAAGTTTAATGACTATATTTCTTTTATATTTCTTACATGTGCAGAAATGGTCAACATAAGAATCATTCTCAATGAAGAAACGTTCAAATAAGGCTTAAGACCCGAAAATACCAAGTCAAAGTATGTGCAAACACCAGTTCAACAGGATCCCGAAAATCTTGAATTTATAGCTACTTAACCTAGACTATAAATACACTTGTAAAACTCACACAATGGACACAATTAGCTGACACCTTACTCATATAGACTCACTTTATCATTTGTAATCGTATTATCAAGCTCATATCTGTAATTTACATTCAAATCAATAAGATCATACAAGGTAGTTGATCATTATCACCTCCCAAGGTTTTATGCCGGAGATTCTAGTAAGGATCAATGGATTTCCTTGTAAACCACCTGTGTTATTTTGATCTCAATTCCGTATTCACATTAATAACAACACCATAGCCTCTCATGCAACTTGGTTGATATCCTTTTGATCGATTTTTTACCAAAACAATTTGGGACCCACCGTGGGGCCGTGGTGTTCATAATTCTTGATAAATCATGTCTACGTAATCAACCTCATCTTCTTCCTCTATTCCTCCTATTTATTCTAAAAGTATTCCACCACCTCCAAGTGGATCTCCTGGTCAGAAGAAAACTTCTGATACCTCTAAAAAGAACACCTCTCCAATCATCATCCATGGGAATCTAGGATCCTCGGGATTCCAGGATCCTCCCATTCCGATCTCTAACAACGAACTTTTCTCCATGATGAAGGCGTTGACACAACAGGTGGCTCAGTAATAGGAGGACACAAGAACACTACTTAAGGAAGTGGAAATGATAAGGGCAGAGATCTGTAAACCTAGGAGGCGACACCATCAATCTTGCAACCCAAGATCCCGAGCTTCGATAACACATGATCCTTAGGGAAATGCCTGGATACTACAACCCCATGATCCTCCGATGTTTCAACTTTGGGTGTAACCCCAACAAATCAAGCTCCTGTGATCCAGGATCTTGATGAAACTTTCACTACTCCTCATTACAAAAATGTTGCTAACTTCTTGGACAATAATACTCTTACTAACTCTGTGAACCTTGATACAAGAAAGTCCGATCATGGCTAAAGAGCTTCAGCGACTCAGAAAGATGATCTCGAGCGTGCCAGGAATGGTCTAACCTATACCGGAAGTATCCCCCACTAGTTAGAGAATCTCAAATTTTATCCGCTCGATAGCCGACACTGAAGTTCCAAAGCGCTTCCAAACCCCTAGCATGAAGCCTTACGATAGAACCACGGACCCTGGAGAACACATAACACAATATAGAGAGATAATGTAGATCATTCCTATTCCACCAAATTTAAAGGAAGCATGTTTATGCAAAGGCTTCAAATCGACTCTTAAAGGATCAACCTTAAAATGGATTCTTAATGTTCCTCCTTACTCTATTACTCCACTTGCATATTTAGTTAATATTTTTAAAAATCAATTTTCTTGTAGAAGAACATTTGAAAAGATCACTAGGGATCTTTATCGGGTAGTCCAGGATCCTAAGGAATCCATTAGGGACTTTGTGAACAGGTTTAGTAGGGAAGCATTGAGCATCCCTAACATCGACATGGAAACTGCCGTAGAAGCCTTCAAAATGGTTCTAAAGGACTCTCCTTTCTATGAAGACCATGTAATGACTCCATGCAAAAGCTTAGATGAGGTCAGAAGCATAGTACTAAGGTTCATCGAGCTGGAAGAGGACAAGGAGATCCAGAAGAGGAGCAACCGTCCAAACTCATACAATAACCCCAATAGGAAGACCGACTCCTCGGTCCAAAGATCCTACACGTCAAAACCATATTTCAAACCTGATTATCAAAGGGTTAATGCCCTTGAAGATGAAGGAGAGGAAGATGAATTTCCTAAGATCACTAACTATTATTTTTCTATGGATGTTTCAGGTCTAATCTATGTTATGGAGGATTTTGGTGATAAAGTAAGATGGCCAAGGAAAGAAGAAAAGTCCACCGACTGGAAGGATAAGTCCAAATGGTGTGCATACCACGAAGACTTTGGCCACGTTACAAAAGATTGCATAGCCCTCAGGAAGGAGACCAACCACCTCCTACGAAAAGGATACCTCAGAGATATCCTAGGTAAAAGAAAACAAAGATCCAGAAACAAGGATCAGGATCCTCCTAAGATCCTACAAAAACTAGGATCCCCTCCTGCGGACACCAAGGTAATCAATGTTATCTGTAAGGGTTCTGAAATTTGTGGAACTTCTTATTCAGCAGCAAAAGGCATGCCAAGGTGTCTAAAGCAAAGAAAGAAGAAAAACCCCAAAAGAATACATCGATCACAAATGGGAAGGAGATCACCTTCAACGAAACAGATAGAGAAGATATCTAAGATCCCCACCATGACGGATTGGTGATTACTCTCTACATCGCCAACCATTTTGTCATAAGGATACTTGTTGATGGAGGATCCCCAGTCAACATCATACTCTTAGATGCCTTAACCATGATAAAGATCCCGCAATCCGATATAACAAAAAGATCATCAGTACTAATAGGATTCAGAGGATACTAGTGGAGAGATCAAACTACCCATCTACATCGAAGGGGTAAATTCTATGCAATATTCTTTGTTATTGATGCTTTATCTTCCTACAATGTTATATTAGGTAGGTGCTACATCCATGACATGAAAGCGGTTCCATCGACGTACCATCGATGCGTCAAGATGCATACCCCTTGGGGGACAATGAAGATCATCAGAGATAAACAATAATCCAAAGAATGCTACAAGACCTCAATGAAGCCTTCCTCAGTAGCAATGCAATCATATCAATTAAAGCAGGGGGCACGAGACATACCAGAAGCGAATGAGCAGGATATAAAAGAAGTCCCCATAGACCTTGAGGATCCTGACGACAAAGTACTCATAGGATCCTCAATACTAGAAGGCATAGAAAAAGTCCTAGTTACATTCCTAAAAGAAGGGAAACCTTCACATGGAAACACGAAGACATGATAAGTATAGATGAGAATATTATAACTCGTAAACTTAACATTGATCCTTGTTTCAGACCCATACATCAAAATAGAAGGAAGTTTGCACCTGAAAGGAACCTGATCATTCAAGAGGATGTGGCAAAACTTCTCAAAATAGGGATGATCAAGGAAGTCAAGTTCCCAAGGTGGCTGGCCAATATGCTCGTAGTACAGAAGAAGAATGGTAAATGGCGAGTTGTTTGGACTATACGGATCTTAACAAGGCTTTCCCTAAGGATCCTTTCCCTTTGCTTCACATAGATTCTATGATATATGTCACGACAAGCCACATATTATTAATATTCATGGATGCCTCAGCAGGTTTCCAACAAATTCAAATGGAACCATCTGATGAAGAGGATGTTGCCTTCATAATTCCATATATATATATATATATATATATATATATATATATATATATATATATATATATATATATATATATATATATATATATATATATATATATATATATATATATATTGTCACACCCCCGAACCAGACGGCGGAAACGTCCGAGGGCTTGCGTGACTTAAATTGAAATATCATCACAATGAATATACATGAAACATAACACATTCATCACCAAACATTACATAGTACAAATGGCATTGTTTACATCAAGTACAAGGTTTACATTACATGATTCCAAAATATAAAGTGTTTGGTGATTAGCAACTACAAAAGAAACTTTGAACACACTAGATGCTTCCTTGTCTAACGATTACCTGAGAATACAAGTTATTTTGAAAACGGTCAACATATATAATGTTGGTGAGTTCATAAGTGTGTGTGATGTAAAATAGTTTATGTCGTTCGTAAAACCCAGAAAATCCGATATTTTCTGTATTATGACTTTTCTTGAAAATGTTGTGATGATCCTGTAAGTATATGCGTGAATGATTTCAAAACATGAATAAATGAGAAGTTTTGCATTATAGTTTTTGAAAGTACAAATGAGCAAGATTGGTTTCCCCGGAAAACCTGATGTTTTCCGATAAAAAGTTATGATGGTTTTACATTATTGTATCGTCACATCGAATGAATATGATTTCCCTTGATTACTTAAATGATATCGGATTTCTACGTGAGTCGTTATAACCATGCATGATAATGACTAGTTCATCTGTCTTGGCATTCTAATGAACATCGAAATTGATCTTAAGATTTTGTCACCCTAGACTGGCCGAGTCTAACTGTAGTGAACAGCTTAGGTGTGGGGGAGTCACCCCCGTATAGATCTATACACAAACTCTCGCTCTCCCTCCAGGAGACTTTGATTACAACTACATACTACGACCGACACTTATTGGTGTCACTCATTATTACTCACTTAACCCACATGAATTTGATTAACCTTGACTAATGACCTGATTTTAGTTTACTTGAAGATAAGGTAAGCCTAACAGACGAGGAGAAGAGGACTACTAGGCCCTACTAATTTCGTATGTTATTTGAGGCTGTCGAGTATACAAAAAGCGCGTTGGCCCATTTCGCATATGATTTATTTGGACCTTACTAGTAATGCTAATGGGCCACTGAATCCCAATAGCATGTAAAAACCATTGAGGGTCCCTTAAGCATGTAATTGGGTCACAGGAGGCCCAATAACATGTATTATTTATGTTGGGCCCAAAAGTCATGTTAATGAGTCACGAAGGCCCAATAAGCATGATTAGAATCTCTCAAGCCCAACCATTAGAATGTTTATTTGTTTTGTATAGTATTAATGTTGCGAGTTGTTTAATCGATATGTCGTAAAAATCACGAATTCGTTTTATAATGATTCATAGATTTATAAAAATAGTTATTTTTCTATTTAAAACCTATATGTTATAAAGTTTTGTATATTTTGACCCAATTATTTTCTTATTAACATAATTGACCAAAAATATTAGATTGACCTATTCAGCCCCTTATTTTGGTAAAGTTGGCAATTTTAGTCCTTTTTAAAAAAAATGACATATTAGGTCCTTGAACTATTTTTCTTGACATTTTTGACCCAAACACTTATTTAAATAATGTTTTAAGTCCAAAAGTAAATTTTTAGAAAGTTTCAACCCTTTATTTAAAAGACTTGCATTTTAATCCACACTTTTCGTAATTTTTACACTTTTTACCCAAAATCCAAAATCTTTGCATTTTCAATCCTTTTTAGCAAATAAGGTCATTTTAACCCCATAAATAGATTTGTTTACTTTTCTACCCACTGTTTTGAGAAATTTACCATTTCAGCTCATCTTAAACCATATTTTTCGCAACTTTGGGCCTATAGGTCGAAAAGCCCAAAATTTTAGCCCAATAAGCTACAAATTTCATTTTTTAGTCCTTTGAAAAACATAATGTTCATAGAAACTTCCATTTTAACTGTTTTGACAATTTGAGCCTTGTAAAAACCGTAAATGACAACTTTTTCCCAAACTTTTGTTTATTTGACAAAAATAGTCCAATAATGAGTTTTATGTTGTAGTGTGTTATTTTAAAGCTTGTATAGTAGTTTATCTTGACATTTTAAGTGAAATATGACCTAGATCACATATTTTTCCTTCTTGAACTATAGATCTCGAAATATCTTACATTTTTAGCACATATTTACCACAAAAACACAAGAAATCACACATAACATACAAATACACATAGATCTTCACATTTTACTTGTATTCTCTCCCATATCATATGAAAACCGAAAATAGAGGGGTATAAACTCACCTTTGCTTAGTTGCTTCAGTTTTGAAGAAGGTGTGAAGGAGATTTTTGGTCCTAGCAAGCCTCCTAGAGTTGATTTCGAACTTAAGAAGCTCTAGGAAGCAAAATCACCAAAACTTTGCTTAAAAGAGTGATCTATCAAGAGAATGGAATGATAAAACTTGGAGGTGTAAAGACTTACCAAGAATGATGATTATCTTGTGAAAACCTCTTGAAACACAAGCAAAAGTTTTGAGAATTTTGGATGAAGAATATGGATGAGTCTTGAGAGAATTTGAGAGAGTTTGTTGTGATGTGTGTGTGTTTTGGTGATCCTCGGCCGAGAGTAGAAGAAGAGAGGGGAGAGAGAGTGGTGAATGACTAGCTTGGATACATGTTGGGTCTTGCATGAGAGTATGAAGTGTAATAGTGAGGTGGCAACCTTAAAAGTCAACTCTTCTCCCTTTTTTTGTAGTTGGGCCGAGAGAGAGAGAAGGGAAAGAAAGGCTTGGGCCTTTTGTTCTAGAGTCCATAATATGAAGCCCAAATTGATGGTTTTTGGCCCATTAGACCCTTAGGGTAGTTTACGGCCCAAATTGCATAAAAGAATGAGTTTTATGGCCCATTAGGGCTTATTGGATTTGTTATGGCCCAACAAGGCCCATTAAGGTAATTTATTTCATTTTAGGCCCATTATGGCCCAAAATGTTAAATTTTTTGAAAGTGAATTGAATTAGAGCCCAATTACGAGTTCTAAGCGCAAAATAGTCACATTGGATGTTTATTGGCCCATTAGGCCCAATAAGGAAATCCTAATCCATAATGGACTTAAACCGGGATTTCTAGGGTTTTCAACTTTACTTGATGAATCTAGGTTTGAATGTGCTTCCATAGGTTGAAATTCAAGCATAACATGAATTAGGGTTTACGAGTTTACAGTAGATAATGTTTACAAGAGTACATAATTTCCTAGCTAGAATGCTAGTTGTGACATATATATATATATATATATATATATATATATATATATATATATATATATAGTTACAATGTTATGCCATTTAGTCTTAATAATGCATGTGAAACATACCAAAGATTGGTGAATCGGATGCTCAAGGATAAAATGGGGGACACCATGGAAGTAATTGGATTAGGTGTCTAAGCCCATAAATATAATTGGTATGTACTTAACCCGATAATAGCATGGTCCATTTGGGTTGTAACACTCTGGAACAATTTGATAGGATGGATACTTGAAGAAGAGGTTATTGTGATTTATTAAAATATTATAAGTATAATGTATTAATTGAGAAATCACATTATTTAATTAGTATTGATCAAGAATTAATTTGGTATTAATTTAATGATCAAAAGAAATGAATTAATGTTACGGGGACTGATTAAGTAAATCAGTAATTCCTATAGTTGGACTCATGACCCATGTTGATTAGAGTTGGACTAAATCTATATGCAAGTCCATAAAGGTTTAGCCCAAAGGGCCTATGAAATATGAAGGGTCATGGTGGGTTAGGGTTTGCATGGATGTAAACCTAGACTATATAAGAAACTCCTAACACCTAAAATTGGTGACCCCATGCACACTAAGAGTTGCTAGCCGATTTTGAGCTCCCAAGCCTCTATCTCAAGTCTATTCTCTTGTTCTTGGTTTGTTATAAGACATTTGAGGCATCACCCTTAAGGTGCTAGGATCCTAAAGGTCAAAGACAAGCAAGATACTACACAAGGTACTTTTCTAACTGTTTTTATGATTTAAATGTTACCTTGCATGATAGTTTAGGCTTTATGCTTTGGAAAAAACAATGTTGCATGTATAATTAGAGAAAACTTAGATCCAAAGCATTAGGGTTATATGTGCACCATAGGAATGTTAGAGTACATAAAACCCATCAGTGGTATCAGAGCCTAGGATGTTTTCTATTGTATTGATGCAACTGTGTAATTTTCAAAGCCGAAAAAACTGTAAAACTAGATTCTGCCAGGGCCTACTCGACGAGTCCATACATGAACTCGACGAGTATGTTCGTTATGATGATGAACTCGTCGAGTTCATAAGTGCACTCAACGAGTTGGAATGTCTGTCGGCAGAACCTTCGAGTTTTTGGCCTGTTTTGGATTAGGAACATTACCACAAACTGTTTTGGTTCATAAAATTTGATTGTAATGATATGGTTATGTTAATCCCCATCCAATAACATGATGTTTGTCAAATTCTAAGATAACTACTTGATTTTTGTGAAATACTAGCTATTTGTGAAATTTGAAACTGTCTTGAATATGAATCAAATTAGGTTAAATTGGTAAATGATCATCATATCATAACTGGACTAGTTAATTTGATCCATATGTGTTCTTGAAAAGTTCCATAACTTGTCCTCAAGTTATGGAATATGAAAAGTCTTTATTTACGAAACCATTAACTAATGTAAGTTATAGAATTCAAAGAGTCTTGAAAGGTTTCATAACTTGTCCTCAAAATTATTCTGGAAGTCAAAACATGAAAAAAGAAATAATAGTAAACGATTGACAAGAGATAGCAACACTTTACTCATAAATAACAGCTTTTATTTATCATCAAATGTCAATTACATTTTACAAATTTCAAGATTATCTAACTACTAAAACTAATATCATCCTTCAGCCCTATGCTCCGAGCATGCTGGAGATGCTTAGCCCAAGTCAGTCCCTTCGTGAGGGGATCTGCTGGGTTCTCATCCGATGATACCCTCTTTGCCACGAGGATTCCTTCTTCTATTCGATGTCTAATGAAGTGATATTTTCTGTCAATGTGTCTGGATCTCCCATGATCTCTTGGTTCCTTGGCTAAGGCAACCGCACTATTGCTGTCACAGAAAATCTCCATTGGCTCCTTTATAGCTGGTACAACTCCAAGGTCTCCGATGAAGTTCTTTAGCCATATAGCCTCCTTTGCTGCCTCGCTTGCTGCTATATACTCTGATTCACAAGTGGAATCAGCCACTGTGTCCTGCTTGGAACTTTTCCAAGTAATTGCCCCTCCGTTTAGAGTAAAGACCCAGCCCGAATGAGAGCGGAAATTATCCCTGTCAGTCTAAAAGCTAGCATCACTGTACCCTACAACTCTCAAGTCCTCACTGCCACCGAGGGTAAGGACCCAGTCCTTAGTCCTCCGTAGGTACTTGAGGATATTCTTTACCGCAGTCCAGTGTGCCTTGCCAGGGTTCCCCAGATACCTGCTAACCATGCTCAAAGCAAAGGCTACATCAGGTCGAGTACACGTCATAGCATACATGATCGATCCTACAGCTGGAGCATAAGGTATTCGACTCATTTCTGCTATCTCAGCCTCAAACTAGGGCCTTGTGTCTTACTCAATCTGGCGTTACTCTGGATGGGTAACTCTCCTTTCTTGGAGTAATGCATGTTGAACCTTTTCAACACTTTGTCCACATAGGTGCTTTGACTAAGTCCAATTAGTCTTTTACTCCTGTTTCTCAAAATCCTTATCCCTAGGATATAGGCAGCTTCTCCAAGGTCCTTCATAGCGAAACACTTCCCAAGCCAGGACTTTACTTCATGCAGGGTTGGGATGTCATTTCCTATGAGTAGTATGTCATCCACATAAAGTACCAAAAAGATGACTATACTCCCACTAGCCTTGATATAGACACAAGATTCATCTTCACTCCTTGAAAAGCCAAATTCTTTGACTTTCTCATCAAAGCAAAGATTCCATCTGCAAGGTGCCTGTTTTAATCCATAAATGGATTTCTCGAGCTTACACACTCTACTAGGGTACTCTGTACTGACAAAACCCTATGGATGAACCATGTAAACATCTTCAGCCAACTTTCCATTAAGGAAAGCGGTTTTGACATCCATTTGCCATATTTCATAATCATGAAATGCAACAATGGCTAACAGAACCCTAATAGACTTAATCTTGGCCACTGGTGAAAAGGTCTCATCATAATCAACTCCCGGAGTTTGAGAATAACCCTTTGCAACCAGTCGTGCCTTATAAGTGTGTACATTACCATCCATGTCGGTCTTCTTCTTGAAGATCCATTTGCACCCAACTATCTTACGATCAGGTACATTGTCAACCAAGTTCCAAACTTGATTGTCATACATGGACTGTATCTCGCTATCCATAGCCTCTTTCCATTTAGCAGCCTCAGGGCCTGCCATGGCTTCCGTGTAGCTGTTAGGCTCATACAGATTTACCAGTGTGTTATCACTGATTAGTGTCTCACCTTCTGTAGTAATATGAAAACCATAATAATGCTCAGGTGCATTCCTAACTCTGGTGGAACGCCTCAGATGTATAGATTCTTCAGTCGGCTCAACAGGAGTTTCCTCCTCAGGTTGAGGGCTAGGGTTTGAGGTTCCTTCACCACTTGACTCTTGAATTTCCTCAAGGTCAATTTGCCTCCCACTGTCTCCTTGGCTCATGAATTCTCTCTCTTGAAAGAATCCTCTTCTTGCTACAAAGACCACATTATCACTGGGTCTGTAGAAGATGTAACCAAACGATTTATGTGGGTAGCCGATGAAAATACACCTTTCGCTTCGGGGTTCGAGCTTATCGTGAGTCTCGCGTCTCACGAAAGCCTCGCAACCCCAAATCTTGATGTGGTCTAGATCGGGAACTTTTCCAGTCCACACCTCGTGAGGTGTTTTGGCAACCTTCTTTGTAGGGACTAGATTAAGGATATGGGCGACAGTCTCTAAGGCATACCCCCAAAATGAGATTGGTAGCGAAGCTCGACTCATCATGGAACGAACCATGTCCAACAAGGTCCGATTGCGCCTCTCAGCTACACCATTCAACTGTGGTGTCCTAGGAGGTGTCAATTGTGAGACAATCCCACATTCCTTAAGATAGTCAAGGAACTCAGTACTAAGATACTCACCACCACGATCGGATCGAAGCATCTTAATGTTCCTGCCCAACTGGTTCTCCACTTCTTGCTTAAACTCTTTGAATTTCTCAAAGGTTTCTGACTTATGCTTGATTAGGTAGACATATCCATATCTACTAAAATCATCAGTAAAAGTCACATAGAACCGATTAGCATCTCTTGTGGCGGTTCTGAAGGGTCCACACACATCCATGTGTATGAGCTCCAACAAACCTTCACCCCTAGCACAAGTGCCAGTAAAAGGTGACTTTGTCATTTTACCAAGCAAACAAGATTCACAACTATCATCTGACTTTAGGTCAAATGACTCCAAGACTCCATCCTTTTGGAGTTGGCCTATGCGTTTCTTGCTTACATGTCCAAGACGACAATGCCATAAGGATGCTTTATCTAAGCTAGTGGAAGAGTTATTACACAATACATTATTTCCTAGATTATCTACAACAGATACAGTTTCATACACGCCATCACAAGGTAATGCTTTAAAATAAAGAACATTATTAAAGAAACCATCAATACTACCATTATTATTATCAAAATAAAAGGTAAAACCTTGTTTATACAATGCATGAAAGGAAATAACATTTCTTGCCATTTCTGGCGAATAATAACATTTATTCAAATCTAATGTAAACCCACTATTTAGCACTAAGGAATAAACTCCTATCTTGGTGACAAGTGAAGCTTTCCTGTTTCCCATGATCAAGTTTATCTTTCCCTGCTCCACATTCTCACTTCTTTTTAGTCCCTGCAAATCACAACATATGTGAATACCACAACCTGTATCAAGGACCCAAGACTTAGAATGAAGTGAGTTATTAGACAATATAGTGTACATACCTGCATGGTTGGGTTTTACTTTCCCATCCTTCAAATCTTGCTGGTACTTTAGGCAGTTTCACTTCCAGTGCGACTTTTCATGGCAATAGAAGCATTCAGCCTCATTAGGGTTAGCAGAAGCAGTGACAAAACCTTTCTTGGTTTTGCTTGAAGAGGAGCCTTCAAGGGTCTTACCCTTGGTACGCTTAGAAGGGTTCTTTCTCTTCTTCCCTTTACCATGCCCGATTGCCAAGACATTGGCCGCAGTTGGAGTAGGAGTAGGAGTAGTAACAACCGACTTACCCTTTAAACCACTTTCGGCGGTCTTCAAGAGTCCTTGAAGTTTGCTGAGGGTGACTTCTTCCTTGTTCATGTGATATGTCATGCGGAATTGATCATAACACGATGGCAAGGAGTGCAAAATGATGTCTATTGCTAACTCCACAGGGAAGTTCACATTCAGCTTTAGTAAACGGTCCACATACATTTGCATTTTCTGCATGTGGCCCATGATGGGTTCACCATCCTTCATCCGGGTTGTTATCATGGAGGAGATTATTTCATATCGCTCTTGACGAGCACTTTTATGGTAGCGGTCCATCAAGTCCTGGTGCATCTCAAAAGGATAATAGTCCTCATAGGACTTTTGGAGCTCGGCTGTCATGGTGGCCATCATGATGCATGCCACTTTTGTAGCATCTCTTTCATGTACCTTATATTCAGCAAGCTCTTCAGGAGTAGCAGTTGGCTCGGGTACCTTCAGCTCCTTGTCGAGAACATATTCTTTGTTCTCATACCGAGTGACCATCCTGATGTTTCTGATCCAATCTGTAAAGTTGGACCCATCAAAGATGACTCTCCCACAAAGATTCATGAGAGAGAAGGAGCTAGTAGGGTTTGAGCCAGAAGCATTGTTATTGGAAGACATCTGAAAAGAAGAGGGAATAGATTAGATTAGATATAGAGATAGTCCTTAACAAAACACCCAAATGTAATATTAAGGCTAGGACCCAACACAATATTTTATAACTTAGAAGAGGGATGCCGTAATCTAAGCTATAAGATATTTGAAGGTAGGTGAATGACGATTCACCAATTTCCACCATGAAAAACGAAATATTTAATTAGGTTTTAATTGGTTTAGAAACTCCTAGATTCTTTGAGATTCATTGAACTTTCTTCAATGGCATGTTTCAATCTCGAGTGTGCCCTTCAAGTTTTGTGACTGGGATGCCGAGGATCACAAAACAAGGTGTGAAGTAAGCATGCAAATTACTTGGTACCCTTAATGTATTACCCCTCAATCGATGTGCCGGTTAACCACACACGCTCCATCGATACTATAATAAACATTAAGTCACCCTTTACCTACCTTGTTAAGTTCAAGTTAGTGTGCCGGTTAACCACACACGCTCCACTAACGACTTAAACAAAGTGTAAAGTGTAATTTCATGGATTAGCACCTTATTCACATTTTCCTAAAATAACTACGATTGGGAATTCAATAAAGTTTAGTTACTTTAGTATTATCATTATACTTTTAATGAGAATTTATAACTCCTTGTCCTACCCGTTCGGCTAACGACCCTCCACCGATCAAGGAAGTGGTGGGTGAGAGTGGACACCCATTAAGTTTCCATTTTATAGGCAACAACCTTATACCCCCCTTATAGACCGGCTTCGTGAATGAGGCGTACTATCGGTAAGACGACTTGATCTTATACATATATAAATATTATTAAACTTATAATATTATAAAGTATAAGGGTTGAATTTTAACTTTTAAAATTATAGGGGTTGGAACTAAAGCTTTTAATATGACTTTACATGTTCCAAAACTTGAGGGCAAGTTTTGTAAACTTTCAAAACTTTTCATTTCTCATAACTTATGAGTTAATGGTTATTAAAAATGAAGACTCTTCATTTTTTGTAACTTATGTGTTCTTTTAATGGTTATTTATAAATGTGACTTTTGGTTATCCATAACTTAAGAACTAGTTATGGACTCCATTAAAACACATAAAGATCAAGAATTAATCTAATCAATTATTAGCAAATAATTTCTATGATCATCTAAACTCATATGTTTATGAATGTTCATATAAAAAATTTCAAGAATCGTAAAACCATATACAAAACTTGAAATTTTGATACGAGCTTTTGAACAAAACTTCGATTTTCAAGTTTTTTTTTTTTTTTTTTTTTTTTTTTTGCATCAAGTATCAAATAAACAAACCAGTCTCTGATACCACTGATAGGTTTTCAGCATTCTAACACTCCTATGGTGTACATGCAACCCTAGAAACCTTGGAACTATGTTTGACTAAGATACATGCAAATAATTATCTTTCCAAGGTTCTTATCCTAACTAGCATGACATGGGGTACTTGAATCAAATAAAACTAGTAGAATTACTTACCTTGTAGTAGTAGTTGATTGCATGGAGTTTGAGAGCCTAGCACCAATAATGTGTATGCCTCAAATGGAAGTCACAAATAACCACAAACTTGGAAACTTGAGAGAATACTCACAAACTTCTTGAAATCGGCCCTCTTAGTTTACACACATCAACTAGTGCAATTTCATGAACCAAAGCCTCCTTTATATAGTGTGGTGGATTAGGGTTACATTCATGTAAACCCTAATACCCATGTCTTTTCATTTCCATGAGATCCATGGGTTAAAGCTCCATGGAGTATCCATGGACTTTCCATGCAAGCCTAGCCCATTCCAAATAAGCATTAGCCCACACTATATACATACAAGAGCCCATATTTAATTAGTCATATTTTTGATCTCTAAATTAATTCTAAATTAATTATAGATCAACACTAATTAAATAATATGATTTTATATTAATATATTAGAACTTGTAATATATTAATAAATCATAACTTATACTATTCTCAAAAGATTATCCGTAAATTGTTCGGGTGAAGTGCAACCCAAATGGACCATGCCGGGTCGGGTCAAGTACATACCAAATATAGTTATGGACTTAGACACTATCTCCAACACTTCAGACTTGACTTGAGGAAGGGGCTTCGTGAAAGGGTCCGCCAAATTTTGATCAGTTTGAAATTTGCGAATACTAATTTTACCTTCTTCAAATTTATACCGGATGAAGTTGAATCTTAGGCTAATATGCTTGGTCTTCTTGTGTGATCTGGTTATTTTGTCAAAGCAATAACACCCTCACTGTCACATAAAACATATAGGGGGTCCTGAATGGTAGGCACTACCCCTAGATCTCCAATGAATTTCTTCATCCAAGTAGCCTCTTGTGCAGCTTCAGAAGCAACAATGTATTCTGACTCTATAGTGGATTGTGCAACAACACTTTGCTTGGAGATTTTCCAAGACACCGCACCCTCATTTATAATGAACACGTATCCTGATTGCGACTTACAATCATCTCGATCAGTAGTGAAGGAAGCATCAGTGTAGTAGTTTACACTTAAGCTTTCTTCCTCGCCTCCATAGACGAGGAACATATCCTTAATTCTTCGTAAGTACTTGAGAATGTTCTTCACAGCTGTCCAATGACTTTTCCCTGGATTTTGTTGGAATTTTCTTACCATGCTTATAGAATAAGAAAGATCAGGTCTACTAGAATTCATGGCGTATATGCTGGATCTAATAGCCGAAGCATATGGAACATCTTTCATCTTGTCTAGCTCAGCCTTTGTGCTAGGACACTGAGATGAACTCAATATGGTGCCATGTGCCATAGGTACAAATCCTCTCATAGATTTTTCCATTTTGAACCTTTTCAACTCTTTCTCAATATATGTACCTAGGATTAAACCTATTAATCATTTTGATCTATCTCTATAGATTTTGATTCCAAGAATGTATTGTGCCTCACCTAGGTCCTTCATTGAGAAGCACTTTCCAAGCCAAGTATCTACACCTTGTAAAGTTGGAATGTGATTTCCCATGATTAATATGTCATCCATGTATAGGACCAAGAATGTCACCAAACTTCCACTAGTTTTCATGTAAACACAAGATTCATCTTCATTTCTAATAAAACCACACTATGTGATTTCATCATTGAAACGATGATTCTAGTTACGAGATGCTTGTGTTAACCCATAAATGCATCTCTTGAGCTTATACACTTTATTAGGAACCTTCGGGTTGAACCATATAGACATCTTCTTCCAAGTGCCCATTTAGAAAAGCGGTTTTGACATCCATTTGCCATATCTCATAGTCATAATATGCAGCTATGGAAAGTAGTATCCTAATAGATTTAATTATAGCGACTGGTGAAAAGGTTTCATCATCATCAACCCCATGAGTTTGAGTGAATCCTTTAGAAAAAGTCTTGCTTTGAATATGTGTAAATTTCCATCCATGTCATCTTCTTGAAGACCCACTTACTTCCAACAGTCTTGCTATTGGGAGGAAGTTCAACCAAATCCCAGACTTAATTTTCTCTCATGGATTGCATCTCTGCGTTCATGGCTTCAAGCCATTTTTCAGATTCGAGATCTAACATTGAATATCGGTAGTTGATGGGACCATCAGCATTCATCATCATGAAACACTCGTCAATGAGAAATCCATATCTCTCAGGTTCATGATGAGTTCTATCGGATCTGCGAACGCTTGTGCTTCAACAGGTTGAAGGACAATGATATCTTCATCTTCAACAACCTCTTGTTCAGTACTAGCGCCAACTAAAGATGCATCGGGTTCAGGTTCTTGATCTTCTTCAAGTTCCACGCGCCTCCCACTTGCCTCATCCATTAGAATATTGCTTTCTAAGAATTCAGCTTTTTGTGAGATAAAGATCTTATTCTCACTAGGAATGTAGAAGTAATATCCTAAACAATCTTTAGGATATCCTACAAAGATGCATTTGGTAGATCTAGTCTCAAGTTTGCTTGAAGTCTCCTGTCTAACATAAGCTTCACAACCCCAAACTTTCAAATAAGATAAGGATGGAGCTTTTCCATACCACATCTTATAAGGTGTATTCTCTACCTTTTTAGTTGGTGCCATATTCAAGATACGAGCTGTAGTGAGTAAACTATAACTCCAAAATGATAAAGGAAGAGTACTTCGACTCATCATAGATCGAACCATATCAAGTAAGGTCCGATTTATCCTCTCAGAAACACCATTAAGCTATGGTGTTCTAGGTGGAGTGAGTTGTGAGATAATCCCATAACTCCTTAGATGGTCTTTGAACTCTTGGCTCAAGTACTTGCCTCCTCTATCCGAACGAAGGATTTTGATTGTTTTGTCGAGTTGATTTTCAACTTCACTTTGAAACAATTTAAACTTTTCAAATGCTTCATGTTTATGTTTCATCAAATACACATTACCAAAACGACTAAAGTCGTCAGTGAAGGTGATATAATATCTTTCACCATATCTAGACATTGTTTTGAAGGGTCCACATACATCAGTGTCTATGATGCCTAACAAAACACTCGCCCTTTCATTTGTTCCAAAGAAAGGGGATTTTGTCATCTTGTCACATAAACAAGATTCACATATGTCAAATGACTCAATGTCATTTGCCCCCAAAAGTCTACTCTTTTGGAGTTGAGATATGTGCTTCTTGTTTATGTGTCCAAGGCGATAATACCATAGATATGTTTGGTTCAAATCTTGTTTGAGCCTTTTGGTGTTAATATGATAAATGGACTTATTGTTTGAGGTGTCATCTAGGTTTAATTCATAAATTCCATTTATTGGTCTAGCCTCAAAATAGAATATTCCATTCAAGAAGGAATGAATATTATCATCAACAAATTGAAAATTAAAACCAGCTTTTCTTAAACGGGAAACTGATACAATATTTCTAGTAATAGAGGTAATCAAACACACATAATTTAATGTTAAGTACAAACCAGATGATAATTGTAAATCAAAATGTCCTATTGCTTGGACTGCAACCCGTGCTCCATTTCCCACATGCAATACCATCTCATCTGTCTTCAGTTCCCTACTCTTTCTGAACCCTTGCAACGAATTACAAATATGAGTTCCACAACCAATATCAAATAACCAAGTGTTCGATGAAAAAGTAAATAGTCCCATTTCAATCATGAAAATGGATATACCTGAAGGGCCTTCCCCATCCTTCTTGTTCTTCAACTCAACAAGGTACTTAGGAAAATTCATTTTCCAATGCCCACGACACCACACTCAAAGAATGTGTCATATTTGGAAACATTTTCCTTCTTCTTTGGTGGTGGGTTTTGGGGAGCTTTCTTCCATTTGCCCTTGCCATCTTGTGGCTTTCCCCTTGAAGTTCTTTCATTTGTTCTTCTTGACTTTTACTTCCCTAATCATGAGCACTTGGGGGGTTTTCCTTGGGATATTCTTTGCAGTTTTTAGCATGCCATGCAACTCATATATAGGTTTCTCCCACCCATTCATTTTGTAGTTCATGATGAAGGTATCATAAGACTTTGGAAATGAGTTCAAAATTAAGTCTGTGGCCAAGTCTTATAGATATGGAGAGCCCAATCCCTCCAATTGATCCAGATAGCTTTTCATTTGATAACATGTGTGCTTACATTTCCACTCTCCTCCCTTTTCATGCCATGGAGTTCTCTTATAGTTTCTAACCTTTCGGTTCTAGCTTGCTGACCAAACATCTGCTTGAGATGTTCTATCTTGTCAAAGGCAGTAAAGAGTTCCAGATCCCGCTGAAGATCAAGAACCACAGAGGCAAGCATAAGACATGAAACATCAATTGAATCGTCTATATGCTTTAGCCATGCATCATGTGCAGCCTTTGGGAGAGCAGGTGGTTCATCCGGGGTTTGTTTTTCAAGGACATAGTCTTTCTTTTCTTGTTTCAAAACGATTCTTAAATTGCTGTGCCAATCCAAAAAGTTGGAGTGGTTGAGTTTTTCTTTTTCAAGAAATGACGGAATGTTCATTGGGTGGCGGTGTGTTACAGTAGTTAGTGGAACCATCTAGAAAATTTTAACAAAGTTTTCATTTAGTATTTAATTCTTTAAAAATAATACCCTTTAGTTTCCAAAAACATTATTTATTTAAAGTCTTACAAATCAAATAAATGGTTAGGTATCCTTTACCTATTTACTCAATTTTAACAAGGTAAATAACTTGTATTACTTACACCATTTGTAATTCCTAGATGTATGAGACCCTTAACAATTCATTTGTTAATTTGACATGTTTGGTCTCATCTATGCCTTGGAACACTCTTGCTTAGGTGACCTTTATCACAAGAGGTTTCCAACCATGTCATCCAATTAGAGAAACTTGTATAATTGGCCTATAGCTGTTGGATTAGGTGTCTAAGCCCATAACTATAAGTGGTATGTACTTGACCCGAGAGTAGCATGGTCCATTTGGGTTGCATATCATCAGGACAATTTGTTAGGATGAAATTTTGAGAAGAGGTTATTTATGATTTATTAATATATTATAAGTTATAATATATTAATATGAAATCATATGATTTAATTAGTATTGATCAAGAATTAGTTTGGAATTAATTTAGTGATCAAAAGAGACTAATTAAATCTATGGGGACTAATTATGGTAATTAGTCAAACATATGTATTGGGATATTAATCCATGTTGGACTAAGAGTTGGGCCACATGAACCATGGATCATAAACCCATAGGTATAGGTTTGGGTTAACCCATGACCTTTGGAATCCCACATATAAATATGTTGCTCCATAGCCAAAATTTCCACTCATGTTCTTGGAGTTCATATGGACGGTTTTTATGTGGCTAGTATTCTCTCTCAAATGTCACCCTTTGTCCTAGGTGTGTTGTGATTCCATTTGAGGCATCCACACTATTGGTGCTAAGTTCTTAAAGGCCAAATACTACAAGTTCTACAAGCTACACAAAGAGGTAAACTACTAACTAGTATTTTATGTTGTTTATATAATTTGTATGCTAGTTGTAGGCTTAAAGCTTCGGAAATAATATTGCATGTATAATTAGAGAAAACATAGATCCAAAGCTTTTAGGGTTGTATGTGCACCATAGGATGTTGTAGTATAAAAAAAACCCAACAGTGGTATCAGAGTCATGGGTTGTTTTCTATTATACTTGATGTTTTTATTGGTTTTCAAAGCTGGAAATACTGAAACTCTGGAGACTGAACAGGGGACTCGACGAGTCCATACACAGACTCGACGAGTCCATGTACAAAATCAACCAACTCGTCGAGTTGGATAGTGTACTCGTCGAGTTGGGCTCCATGTGTGTAGATTTTTGGGTTTTTTTGGCCTGATTTGGATTAGAATCATTACCACAAAGTGTTTTTGTTCATAAATTTTGATTTTGGTTCTATGGTAATGTTTATTCTCATCCAAATAAAAAATAATTGTCATAATTTCAAGATTTGTATTAGTTAATATGATTAAGCTAATTTCTTGAAGATTGATGATATGAATTATCTTGTTCTTATGAGTTTAAATGGTTATGGATGAATTATTTGATTATTGTGTTAATTAAAATTATGATCTAAATGTTTTAATGAAACTCATAAAATTTTACATAAGTTATGGAAATGAAGTGTCTTTCTTTTAAAACTCATAGGTTATAGAAAATGAAAGGTCTCATTTTTAAATGTCATCTTGAATGGTGTTAAAGGCTTCCATAACTTGTCCTCAAGTTATGGAACTTGAAAAGTTTTTCATAAAACCTTTATTAAACTCATAAGTTATGAAAATCCAAGAGTTTTGAAAAGTTTCAAAACTTACCTTCAAGTTTTGGAAGTTGTAAAGTCTCACTTATGTAAACTTTAATTCCAAACCCTAGAACTTTTAAAAGTTAAAATTCAAACCTTATGGACTTTATTAAATTAATTAAAGTGTTTAATTAAATGAGAGTTAATAATTCTATAATGACATGGTTTAAGTTTAATTAAATTAAGAGTATAGTTTAATTAATGGATTAAACCACCAAGAATTTTAAAAGTTTAAAATTCAACCCTTATACTATTATAATATTATAGGTTTAATATTTATATATATATGTATAAGATTAAAGTCAGTCTTACTGTTAGTAGGCATCATTCACGAAGCCGGTCTATAAGGGGGTATAAGGTTACTTCCTATAGAATAACAGTTTAATGGGTGTCCACTCTCACCCACCGCTTCCTTGACTGGTGGAAGGTCGTTAGCCGAACGGGTAGGATAAGACTCTAATTCTCCCTTCATTAAAAGTATAATGATAAATATTAAGTAACTAAACACTTATAAATTCCTAATCTTAGTTACTTAGGAAAATGTGAATTTGGTGCTAACCCATGAAATTGCACTTTGTACCTTGTCAAGTCGTTAGTGGAGAGTGTGTGGTTAACCGGCTCACTAATCTGGGACTGACAATGCGTGACAAAGGGTAGCTTGATGTTAATCATAGATCAATGGAGCGTGTGTGGTTAACCGGCACATTGATTAGGTGGTTGTAACATTAAGTGTACCAAGCTAATTTGCATGGTTATTCACTCCTTGTTTGTGATCCTCGGCATCCTAGTCACAAACTTAAAGGGCACAATCGAGATTTAAACATGCCATTGAATAGTTCAATGAATCTCAAAGGATCTAGGAATTTCAATTCATTTAAAACCTAAAATTCTTTTTCGTTTTTCATGGTGGAAATTGGTAAATCGTCATTTACCTACCTTCAAATATTTTGTAGCTTGGATTACGGCATCCCTCTTCCAAGTTATAAGATATTGTATTGGGTCCTAGCCTTAATATTTCATATTGGGTGTTATATTAAGGACTTAAATCAACTTGCTTGAATTTCTCCCTCATAGATGTCTAGTTCAGACAACTATGGTCTTCCTTATCCTTTTGGATAAAGTTTCCGTAATGAAGATGATATCCCACATGGAAATCAAGGTGAAAGATTAATCCCTTTTTTTGCATTAATGAGACTGGAAATCATACTTCACTTCCTTCACCTCCTCCAAATATTCTCCCTAACCCACAAGTTCAAAGACTTGAAAAGTTCAAGGTCACTTAATCCCTATTGGCAAGCAATGTCTATATGTCCACACATCTTGGAGATGAAGTCACATACTGACAAGCTGGGAGAGTTAGGTGTCTAAGTCTCGAGGAAGTTGGCTGTTGACTGGGTTCTTTAGTCACTCCCTGATGACCGATCACGACATGACCCTTATTGATCTTACATATTTGCTTGTTGCTGTTGAATCAACAATGATTTGCAGCACTGGTAAAGCAAATTTGATTGGAAGATCTACTTCCCAAACTTACATGGACATTGACAATGGTAACATTAGAAGTCCAGAAAAGCTTTATCTTCCCAATGGAAACGGATCGGCCATGGTCAAGTCATTTGACCCAATGTTAAAGAGAAAGGCTAAGTCTGAGATAATCTCGTGTACCATTTCCAAAGAGTCCATATGCTTCTTTTGCCAAAAGAAGGGTCATTGGTTGCGAAGCTTCCCTATTTACCTGAAAGATCATAAGGATGGTAAAGTCAAAAAGTTTGACTCCACTTCAGGTAAGTCCACTATCTAACTCTATTAAGTTCCCATTTGGAGATTCTTATTACATGATGTGACTAGGTCGCATTTTGATGTTTTGTAGAATCAGAAAAAAGAGAGGAAGCTTAGAAGAAGAGTAAGCTGAATCTGATCGTGAAGATGGATTTCGATCGCATGATTCGAAGATCAGAATTTTGAGCTAATGCTTAAGAGTCATGATAGATTGCTTAGGAATAGATATCAACATGTTTTTCATTTGTAATTGCATTGTAAGGAAAAGTTTTTCTGCAAATTTTTAAATAAAGGAAAAGTTTTTTTTATTTTAAGTTTCCCTACAATGGCATTTGTGAAAAATTGTTGTGTATATGTTTCCATTGATAGCAATATTGGAAAAGGATTTGATTCTTTCGTTTGTGGTAGTGTCATAATTTACCAAATAAGGAAAGATTCTCATCACCCAAGTTTAAGTTGGATAGAAACTTGGATTCATGCAACTTGTATTGTATGATGAATGAGAATTTTCATCTTTGGGAAATTAAGACTAATTCCTTGTTCACATGGATATGTGAGTCAAGTGAAGGACTAGGAGATCGGGTTCACTTGGTTGTGTGCTAATCAGGTCCACCACAAAGAACGATAAGGCTATTCGTCATGATTTAACAAAGTTTAGTAAATATGGTCGTGCTTACAATTTTAAGTATAATTCTGAAACATTGGAAAAGTTTCAACGTATGGCAGCACGAATGAGAAGAATCAAATTAGGCAGATAGATAAAAGTTTCTCCAATCTGAAAAGATGGGAGAGTACTTTAGTATCATGTTTTATGATCATCTTATTGATTATGAAAAAAAACCATATCACAATTGATCCTCTAAGGACATCTTAGTGCATTTGTTTGACTAAGAAGAGGAATCATGAATTGTTGAAATGGTTAAAATCAAAAGATGAATCATACTTCGTTCCAAAATGATGTCTTAGAGTTATACTCCAAGATTGTAACTTGAGTGACATAATCTAAAGGAAGGTTTATAACACTTGTCAAATGTAGAGTAAAATGTTTTCTTACTCTTGTACATTTGAAATTGGTAAGTTGTGATGTTTGGGATAAAACAAAGACCAACTAAGACCGATTATGTGAAGTGTTTATCTTGATAAGAATCCGCACTAACTCTTGAATATTTGTTTTGTAAAGGAATGGTTCTTGACAAAGAGAATATTATATGTCAAGAGGTCAGTGGGAGTCTTAAAGATCTTGAAAAGGTTTCAAGAACTAATCAAGTATAGAACCTATTTATTATCACTAGCACACGACTTGAGGTTTGTAACCTATCGTGTTGACATATTCTTATATTTGTGCCCATTCCAGTTAAAGTTGACTATGCTTATGAGTTCTATGAGTTCTCAAATTGTTTGCATAACAACCTGGAAGACATGGTAAGTCCTTGTGCTGCCGGGTGGCAAGAAATTAAGATTGAACAAGTTCAGTCCATATGAGTTTGGATTTGTCACTAACCTTGTCTTGTGATTATGGTTTTGACAAATTCACATGGATGGGAACATATAAACCATAAAAATCTAAGTTTCATAAGGTTTCTCTCTGATTCATGAAAATGATGGTGAGGAAAAGCTTTCACTAAGTAGATTTTAAATAGTTAGCAATTGTGATATTTGCATTTCTCAAATTGGCAAAAGGTCTAAACATTATGATTACGACATCCCTTTTCATAATTGTATAGACACACATGTGAGCTATCTAAGGAAAGGTGTATGATTTTGGGAAGCTTAGATAAAGTCTTATCGAAGCATCTCGTATCAGAAATCTGAACTTCGGTAATGAAAGTCAATAAAATATTGATTTCTATAAGTCCAGCTGGTTTCTGGATACATGTCAAAGCTAGTGGGAGCATAAGTGTTATGTTAATAAGGATATAATTATCATGTTAGTGGGAGCATGATCATTATGTTAAGTATTGCAAGTTAGCAATGTTAATTATAGAAAACAAAAGGTTTCAATTTGCAAAGATGCAGGGTTATGAAAAGTTGTTTTGCTATAATTAAGGGAGAGGAAATTATACTTCATCCCATTTCTAAAAGCTTAGATTGAGATTTTAATCAAATTTAGTCAAGTATATATATGAATGTTATGTTGGAATGGTTCAACATAAGGAAATTCTATATATGGTAACATTAATTGCGTTCTCAAAATTCGATTATGATTACGGCATCCCTCTTCATAGTCTGAATTATGAGAACATGGGAAATAGAAAAATTATAGCAAAAGACTGGTCGAGTATTATGTCTTTATGTGAGACATTATGAATAGTATCCCATATGCTTCGGGTATAGGATCGATTGTATATGCTATAATATTTCTATGTGTTCTGAATTTTCCAAATGCCTAGGGCATTAAGAGGGAAAAAGGACCAAAACTGTATATAACTAAAATGATTAAGCAATTGTCGAGGACAATATGAGGTTTACCAATGATTGGTTGCTCATGGACAGTTGGAAGTATAGTGTAATTTTTTTGGAAGGACCATATTGACATATTCTGAAAAGAGGCAACTCTTGTTTAGAAGTGATAGTCAAAATGGGAATATGGAAATGTTTCCATAGGTGGAAGTTATTCATTAAATCTGTGTAAGATTAGAAAACTTAATGCAAGAAGGATGTTCAAAGGAATGTACTTTGAATGTGAGACTTCGTTTCCATGGAATTGCTCTCCATTAGAATACTTTGTAATGTCTGTTGCCAAGTCTCTATGACTTTTGTGCATAGTCATTACAAGAGGATCATTGCATATAAGTTTAAAATCTAACAAATTATAGTAAATAACAAGAATTTGGTATTCTCACATTTACGATAAGGACTTAGGAATTGTGAAATGAGCATCATTGAAATGTTGTCAATTGATCTATTCCACAAAGAAAGGACCATAGGCAAACATAACGTGCATGCTTGGAGCATGAGACAACTATTGTTTTAATTCAAGTATTAAATTGATTACTCGAAACATTATACAATGAATAATGAGTAATCAATATGACACTCAAAATTTTTGGGGCCATATAGGATTAGTATTATTCTTGTGTTTCACTTTGCATGTTTTGGACTTCCTGACTAACTAGGTTATTCAAAGCATCCACAGTCGATCATACTTTGGAAGTAGGTATTGAGGCAAGACTGTCATGAATGGGTCTGTAGTTTGTCTAGATATTTTAGACTTAGCTGCAGTGTTCATGAGTTCTCCTAGAATAAGATTCGAGTATTGGATTAAACCCACGCTCATTTGAATCACTTTATGGATTTTATCACGAGTGATCATGAGACGATAATATCTTATATTCTTCAAACGGAGAGATATGAGTTGCAGTCTACAAGTTGGTTGCACATTGATAATGTGAAAAACACCAATAACTTGGTGCTATAAAACGCATTGTTGTGTGTGATTTGATGAGTAAATAGAGCAAGCATATGAGTCGAAGTTTATTCATTCCTTTTACCCTTAGAGGGATAAAAGCGATATCTGTGGGCCCCTCGATAATTTAGTGATGACAACCCTAAGTGCTCGGTCGGGCCTGGACTGATTTGATTTGTTCAATTAGTCGGTCATCATAAATCGAAAACGGGAAACAACAGATGGACAGAGAGAATGATTATAATCCATGTCTCAGTCCATATGATATCTACAATGGAGGAATATATGATCCCTTATCTAATGGGCGTGTCATTGACTAGGTCAGAGTTCGACAGCGGCTTTTAAGAGCTACAATTGCTAGTCGGGATTTTGGAGTCGTACCTGCAATAATAGTTATTAGACTTATCCAAGTGGGAGACTGTTGGATTAGGTGTCTAAGCCCATAACTATAATTGGTATGTACTTGACCCGAGAGTAGCATGATCCATTTGGGTTGTATATCATCAGGACAATTTGTTAGGATGGACTTTTGAGAAGAGGTTATTTATGATTTATAATATATTATAAGTTATAATATATTAATATGAAATCATATGATTTAAGTAGTATTGATCAATAATTAGTTTGGAATTAATTTAGTGATCAAAAGAGACTAATTAAATCTATGGGGACTAATTATGGTAATTAGTGAAACATATGTATTGGGCTATTAATTCATGTTGGACTAAGAGTTGGGCCACATGAACCATGGATCATAAACCCATGGGTATGGGTTTAGGTTAACCCATGACCTTTGGAATCCCACATATAAATATGTTGCTCCATAGCCAAAATTGCCACTCATGTTCTTGGAGTTCATATGGACGGTTTTTATGTGGCAAGTATTCTTTCTCAAATGTCACCCTTTGTCCTAGGTGTGTTGTGATTCCATTTGAGGCATCCACACTATTGGTGCTAAGTTTTAAAGGCAAAATACTACAAGTTCTACAAGATACACAAAGATGTAAACTCCTAACTAGTATTTTATGATGTTTATATCATTTGTATGCTAGTTGTAGGCTTAAAGCTTCGGAAACAATATTGCATGTATAATTAGAGAAAACATAGATCCAAAGCTTTTAGGGTTGTATGTGCACCACATGATGTTGTAGTATAAAAAAACCCAACAATAACTTGGTTATAAAAATCGCAAAAATACTTTGGCCACCAAAAGATGATACTAATGGTTAGGTATCCTTTATCCCACTAGCATTATACAAGTGATGTGCAAATTGTTTCTAAAGTTGGATGGCATAGACTTGCATTTTGAAAACGACATTTGAATGTTTTATTATTCTATTTATAACATGTGATATCATGACAATTGCATGCATCCAATATGTCATGGTATCAATTTTCTAAAAAAATCACTTTTAAGGTTCTTATAAAAAACACGATTTTTATATTTCGGTTTGGTTCAA
Source organism: Lactuca virosa (assembly GCF_052849685.1). Classification (NCBI taxonomy): domain Eukaryota; kingdom Viridiplantae; phylum Streptophyta; class Magnoliopsida; order Asterales; family Asteraceae; genus Lactuca; species Lactuca virosa. The sequence goes on from NC_136429.1 coordinate 492,041,284, forward strand.
TTTTAAAATTAATACCTAGTATTATGTTTGTGTTTGAGCCATGTAGAACCTTTTAATATTGTTTAATAAAACTTTCTTTTATAATAATACTTTGGAGTTTGAATAAGTTATAAAAACATGATTTTTACACTTATAATTCAATATTTCAAAAGTAGCCGTAATTAACAATTTTATAAAACCGGTTTTTATTTTATGGCTAGAATATGTTACATCCAATGTCCATATTTTATATTTTGAAATCCAAACTCCATGTGATGTTTATTTTGTCCAAAAACTAGTTTGGGTTTGTGAAAAACTAAATTATCAGCCACACAAAATATTTACATGAAAAATAAACAACACAAGCATGCATTTGACATAAACAAGCCTTAAACTATATAACACTTATGTGAGGCAACACAAAAGTGTTAAGTCCTTCCAAAGGGACAAAGGGACCAAATATTACAACTTGTTCTTCATGTTATCTTCAAGCTCCCACTTGTAATGACAACCAACTTTGTTACAATTTTATAAAAACTTTATAAAAGTTATGGACTTTTATAAAATCTTTATAAAACCGTGAGTCTCCATGGTTCTTCAAGAAATGGCCTCCATCTTCATCTGTAACATTTTTCGTAAAATAAATCTAGTCTAAAACTAATCTATTACATAAAAAAATAACAAGAATAAAAACTAGCTACTATTATTACATACTTTATGAATAAAAGAATGTTACAAACCATTTTCAACCAAATCACACAAACAACAACACAAATGGTCCAAGGCTTGTTTATGCACTTTAAAATACATATAAACATAAAACAACTTTTTTTTTCTAAGACAACTTTAAGTGACAAAAAATGCATGTAAGTTTTTGCCATATAAAATAACAATTATAAAGTTGTCAAATAAAATATGTATGAACTTGTTTTTATACAAAAACAAGTTATCCATATTCTCCAAAAACTAAGATTTCCGTAAATCAAAAAAAATCTAACCAAACTTGCAAGGTGGCTATTGATACCAATTGTTGGGTTTTATTTAAAAACTAGTTTCAAAAACTACAAATAATGGCAAACGGAAGACTTGAGTTTTATAAATAACATAAACATTTTATCACCTCCAAGGATCATCTTGCAAGTAGTAGAAATATTTAAAGCACAACCATAGAAGGAAGAAGAAGCAACACCTTTGATGAACTTTGGGTCCTCTAGGGGAGGCTTGAATGTTGAAGAAGATGGATAAACTGTAGGACACCAACAATTGATCAACTTGTTGTAATGCTAGTTACAACTCTTAAGCTTTAAGTCAAAACAAAGGTATAACTTAAAGAGAGAATGCAAGTAACTTCTAACTCTTCAATACTTGCAAGAAGGTAAGAGAGTGAGATGGATGAGAGGATTTCGGCCAAAAATGATGCAAGAGAGTGTGTGGCAAATAAAATCCTCTAAAGCCTTCATTGAAACATCCCAAAAATCATGACCAAAAATTTCATTTTTAATTATTAAATAAAACCATAGTTTTCAAAATCATCTCATCAAAACATAAGTAATGGTATCTCAAAACATCATGAACGGTATATCCATATCAAAAACATCTGTCAAATATATCAGAGTAGACATCCTAGGCCAAAACATCATGGTGTGCGCAATGCAGTCATCCCGAGATTTTCCCTTTGCTACCGGAAGTACCTGAAACCAAAACTAAAAACTGTAAGCACGAAGCTTAGTGAGTCTCCCCGAACTACCAGATACCATACACATAATCACATAATCACATATCATGGGCCCTGCCCCTTCATCGGACCCCGCCCGACATCGGATAATGTACGAAATCGGGCCCCGCCCGACATCGGACAGAGTGCGACATCGGGCCCCACCCGGCATCGAGCAAAGCTCGGTATACATATAAACATATCAACATATACACGTAGATAATCACATAAAATAAACATATAAACATTCCTCGGGCCCCGGCCGGCATCAGATCGAAATCCGAAAGCATAGAAACATTCCTCGGGCATTGCCCGACATCGGATTGTAATTTGGAAACATACAAATACATACATATGCAAGAATCATGAAGACATAAGGCATACAAACATTCCTCGGGCATCGCCCGACATCGGACCGTAATCCGGAAATCCTATAAGCATACATCGGGTGTGACAACCCGAAATTTCTATCGTGTACAGTCATTTAATTAAATCAATGTCAGACTCGTTTCTGCTATCTTTTAGCATTATTTAGAGTTTATTTGAGTGTTCCAAGTATTGTACATTCAAGGATAGGGCATAAGAATGAGTTTCTAAAGTTCATAGTATAAAAATTCAGGCCAAACACTCCTTCATAGGAAGTGTATGGCTATACACATGGTGTACACATAGGTGTACGGCCGTACACCCATTTGGGCCTTACACTCATGTCCTTAAGGGACTTGTTCCTCCATTATTCCTCATTCCTCTCACATTCAAGCCAAGAAACTGATTTCTCTCTCAACTATCATCGACTTTCTTCATCCGGATCTTCAATAATGTAAGAATTCCTTCCATTTCTTTGTGATTATCCTTCATGATCTTAGATCACCCATTGATTTCATCCATGAAATTCATGTTTTTGGGTAGATCTTCAAGTGTTCAACACTTTCTCCAAGAACACCTACTTGTTCTTAGGCCATGAACTCAATAGAATCCTTCAAAAGTGTGAGTACCTCTTCCATCTACTAGTTAGGCTCGTCAATCACTTCCTTTCTGGCCTTAAAACATCATAAAATCATGAACACAAAGAGTGTACGGCCGTACACCCTTCATATGGCCGTACACCCCTTATTTAGTGCATATTTGGCCTCAAACTCATGTAGTATTGCAACACAAGATCAAGAACACTTAGAGGATGCTAGATAGAGCCTTAGACTACCTTTTTGGGCATGTTCTTTAAGGAGTGTACGGCCGTACACCCCATGGCCGTACACACCTGGCCGTACACACAAGTGGCTGTACACCTAGTGGCCGTACACACACTTGTGTGGCCGTACTCCCATTTTATGCAATCCTTAGAACTTATAACACTTCAATCTAAGTGTTTCTTAGTTCCTAGGGTGGTTTCCTTTCATAATTAGTTGTTTAAACACTAATTATATCCATATATATATGTCATTATATGCTTATTAGGATCCGGTTGTGCTCAAGACTTCACTTGACACTTAGCATCCTACAATCGATCTTACTTTCATATCACTCACTATAGGTGAGTTCATATCCCTTAACTTATCTTTTAAATGATCTTAAATGCTTTTATGGGGGGGGGAATACAAGTAGAAACTGTTGAATCATAAAAGTGACCCTCTTGAACTTTGCTACCGCAGTGACTTCAGCACCCGCAGTCAGTCTCTTTATCAGCATCAGCAACCGGAGTCAGCTACCGCAGTCAACTTAGCTAGATTACTTTACTTGTCTTTTTTGTAATACACTCTATTGTCCAGTATGCCTTGCACGGCTACTTATAGAGATGTAATCTAGTGCATTTCTGAGTCTCTATAAATAGAGACTTATTCTCCTGTATTGAATACACTCTATCACCGATAACTAATGCATTCTATCTGAATATACATTCTGAAGTTATCTCTCTATCCTTCTTCACTCATCGCTTCTTACTTAAATCTTATCATAATTCTGCTGATCATAATCTCTCTTCGGAGCAAGTCATATTTGACTTAATCGCTAAGCTTGATATTCCTTATTAACTTGGAGTGAATGCATTCCTTGTTATGAATCAGCTTAAGTGTATTCTTGATATAACAATTGCTGTCATTTCTATTTCTTTACTTTTCCGCAACTAACTCTCTAACCGTCTAACTATATTATTGTTGAGCTTTTAGATCCTTTGAGATTAACTATTCCGCAATATACTTGTTCTAACTTTTATTCAAGTGTGTCTCCAAGTTTTTCTCTCAACAATTGGTATCAGAGCCAAAGTGGTTGCTTTTTGAAAACGGAACTCTGATTTTTTCAAAGGGCCTTCTATACCACTAAAGCTCATTTCTCACAAAAAAAACTCAAATGGCACAATCGTTATCTCTGAATGTTTCCAACAGTGTTGGTGGTTCTAACCGAGCCCCAATACTGGTAGCAAATGAATATCATCACTGGTCACAAAGAATGGAAAGATACTTAAGAAGACTTGGTAGAGATGTATGGCGATCCGTAGAAGAAGGACCACATGTCCCAGTACTTACACCTGTTCAAACCGACGGCGCTACAACCAGATTAGGAGGAGGTCAACCAGTCATGAGCCGTCCCACCAAGTATGATCTCGATAAAATGGAAAATGATGCTGTCGCTTTTTATGAAATCTCCTGTGGAGTTGCTCCTGACAACTTCGATATTATCGTAAATTGCAAATCAGCAAAAGAGATCTGGGAAGTTCTTAAGAATTTGTACGAAGGCTCAGAACAAGCACAAGACAAGAAGCTTACTACCGCACTCAATGAGTTCAACAACTTCAAAGCTCATACTGGTGAAAGTTTGGAAGACTCCTTCAAAAGATTCAACCTGATAGTCACCAAGTTATCCAATGCGGGCACCATCCGCAGTAACCATGAAACTAATCTTCAGTTTCTTAATGGTTTGGGAAGACATTGGACTACGGCTAAGATGATAGTCCAAGGCGATAGAAAGATTCACTCTTTGTCACTCTACAAGCTCTATGGAGAGCTGCAAGCACAAGAATCCACCGTACTCAAGGATTGTGCTGACTTCGGAGGACCACTTGCTCTCATAGCACAAGCTCCACCGCAATCACCCTACTCTTCATCGTATGACACTCCACCGCAGTCATACGAAGCTGATTCAGAGTATGATGATGAAGAAGAATTTCAAAAGGCTATTGCTCTGGTTAGCCAACAGTTCAACCGTCTACCCCCTCCTTCCTTCCGCAAGAATCAGCAGTTCAACAAACCTCCATTCAACCGTAACTTCGGTTCCCAGAATAACCACTCTCGATATCCCAAAAGTTCTCATCCACCACCGCAATCTCAAAATAATCAACCAAAGGAGGTACCGCAGTCTCCTCAAACCACTAACTCTGGTACTCCCTCAGAAGACAAGACTGATTTTGTAATTTGTCACAAATGCAACAAAGAGAATCACTTTGCATGAGATTGTAAGGCCAATGTAGTGAAAGACAGAGCATTCTACCTCAGAATGGCTCAAGAATTGGAAGACAAAGAAAAGGCTGAAAAGGCAAGGGCATACGTAGCCCATGTCAAAAGAGACCATCAAGTTTGGTCATCCGGAGACGAAGATGAAGCCATCAGCAGTGTCAAAAACAAAGGAAAGATCTGCATGCTAGCCACCGCGGGTGCGGATGCTGATGAGCCTGCAATGCTGAACAAAAACTACTGCTACATGGCAAAGGATGGAACTCTAAGCATCGTCGAACAGGTAAAACTCATGATCCAAACTCTAAATTATAGCATGCATGATTGTCAACCCTACATAGATGATCTTAATAACACGTGTGCTGCCGTCCTTTCAGACTATAACAAAGCCTTAGATGAAAAGAACATTGCATCCCAAGAGATGTTCCACGTAAGAGGACGACTAGATAACAAAAGACTCAAGATGGCTATGTTAGAAAAGGACTTAAAGTTAGAAAAAGATGCAAGAATGTTAAGTGAAACCCAATTAGAGATAGCTTTGAATCAGAGAGATTTAGCTCAGAGTGAAATTGTACGCTTAAATCTCTTAATTGAAAAATTGTTTAATGAAAGTGAAGCTATTGAAAATTTGGTGAACAATGGAACCGTGGACAATACATACAATTGGGGTTGGTCAAATGGATATCCTACCGCAATGGATTCCTCACCACGGTTCAACAAAGACAGACTGTATGTCCCTCCGGACCGAGAATTTCATTTCCCTGTCAATGACAAAACCTTTCCCGAAGATATCAAAACTCACTTCGGTAGACTGCATAGTCTAAGCAATAACTATGTCATTGAGGAAATAGCGCCTGAGGTTTCGGGTTACACATGTGATCTAATTCCTATCTGTGGCACCGTTTATCAAAATTCTCAAACATCATCCGTAGTTGATGAAGAAATCGTTGTTGAAGGTCACACATGTGATCTAATTCCACCTCTGTCCTCAGACCGCAGTTCATCACACTGCAGTCAAAAATCTCACAAAAGTCCCACCTCAGTCTCAACTCAGACTTACTCTGCAGTAGCTAAAACATCACTACAGCAGTCCTCAGCAAAAGGAACTGTGACTCTTCAGGCGATTCATCATGAATTACCTATAGAGAACTTTGAAGTGGGACAATGCTCTCAGATCCCAGAATCTTCAAGTTCGGATGACTCAAGACCATGTTTTCAAAATTATCCTAAGAATTCCAGGAAACCGCAGTTGAACATCAATGACTGCGGTTCACCAAAATCCTTGGCCAAAAAGGGCTTCAAAGAGGAAATTAGACCTCGAGGCACAAACAGACAAAGTTTTTCAAAAAATAAGAAGCATGTCAGAATTCCTAAGTCCAAGAGTCCAGAAAAATTTGTTTTCTCACACTACATGTCAAAAAACTCTCCTATCAAGAAAACAAACAAAAAGGAAAGTCCAGCTTCAAAAGTCACTCCTGCTTCCTCTGTCAAAACAAAAAAGGATGTTCAGTCTTTTCAAAACAATGGTTTTCAGGTCTATTCCTCAAATGATCCTAAATGGAAAGGTATTTTACCCACACCAACACTTTTTAAGTCACGTCAAAATTTCAACAAATGGAAGGGTATTCTACCAACTCCACCAAAAGGAACTCAGAAATTTACATGTGCAAAATCTTTTCAAAAATGTACTTTTTCGAAATCCAACAACACTCATGTCAGGAATTACGCACCTCGGACCGGTAACAAGTCCAATTCATCCTTTAAACCACTGACCAAACATAATGTCAAAACAAAAAACAAAACCTCCTTTTGTAAATGTCAGTTCAGTTGTCAGAAGAATTTATCTTATGTCAAATCCAATCAGAGTCAGAAACCTAGTACTTTTTCCAAAACTCACAACACTCCAGATCTGATCAAACACCCAGGACTAGGACTAGAAGTTGACAAGAGACCTGTCCCTGCAACCTTGGTCCATGCATCATTCAGAAACACATCAGTTGCCCCACGCTCCAAACTAGTTTGGATGCCTAAACTAACCGTGTAATTCTCAGGCTTTGTGCAAGGAGGAACAAGAAGATGAATGGTTAATTGACAGTGCCTGCTCCTTGCACATGACCGGAAGGTTAGAGTACCTTCGGGATTTCAGGCCAATATGCAATGGTGGAAATGTCACATTCGACAACAATGCGAATGGTGTCATCCGCGGTTACGTTGTTCTCACTACGGGGAATTTTTCCATTCAGAAGGTTGCTTATGTAGAAAGCCTTAAACACAATCTCATCAGTGTTGGCCAACTATGTAAAGCAGGACATCATGTTGAATTTTGATGATCAATTTTGCTATGTAATGACAAGTGACAGAAACACATGCCTGATCAAATCCCGATCCGAAGGTACCATGTACCCTTTGGATGTCTCTCTGATCATTGGTAGACCGCAGTTGTGCTTCCTATCCAAAGTTGTATCCGAAGTCAGCTGGCTATGGCACCGCAAGCTAGCTCATCTCAACTTCACGTACATCAACAATCTAGTCACCGAAGAACTAGTCTGCGGTCTCCCTATTCTCAAATTCAGCAACGATACTCTCTGTCCAGCTTGTGAATGTGGTAAACAATCCAAAACAAGTCACCCTCTGATAATGGACTCTTCTATTTCTGAACCTCTGGAGCTATTGCACATTGATCTCTGCGGTCCATCAACCGTAGTCAGTCTCCACCACAAGAAATACATGCTAGTTATTGTTGATGACTATACACGCTTCACATGAGTCTTCTTTCTCAGACTCAAATCAGAGACACCGCAGATTTTCATCAACTTCATCAAAGAAATCGAACTTCAGATCAAGCTTCCAGTTAGACGCATCTGCAGTGATAATGGCACTGAGTTCACTAATCAACTTATCAACAGTTTCTTGGTGTCAAAGGGCATCACTCACAACTTCTCAGCCCCATATACACCGCAACAAAATGGAGTAGTTGAAAGAAGGAACCGCACTCTAGTAAAAGCAGCCAGATCCATGCTTAACTTCGCCCACCTTCCTCTCTACTTCTGGGCTGAAGCTGTAGTAACCGCATGCTTTGTCCAAAACCGAAGCATTGTGTGCAAACGCCTCCATAAAACACCATATGAGGGCCTTAACAACCGCAAGCCAAATGTTCGCTTCTTTCATATCTTTGGTTGTAGATGTTTCGTGATCAACAACCGCGATCAGCTTAACAAATTTGCACCGAAGTCTGATGAAGGCATATTCCTTGGTTATTCCACTAACAAGGTTGCTTATCGAGTGCTCATCAGGCGTACAAGGCTGATCATTGAAAGCTTCGATGTGAAATTTGATGATTCTCACATCCGCAACGCCCCTCCATCCACTGAAACCACTGCAATAATGGAAAGTGATATTCCTGCCTCTTCAGGTCCTTTAAATATAATTGAACTCAATTATGACGATCTTTTCGACCCTGTTGAAACGACGAAACTATCTGAAGTTCTTGTGTCACCCGCAGCTCAACAACAACATGCTGATGTTTCTGGACCATCTCTATCTGAAGTAGCATCTCTAAATACTTTCACCTCTCCGGTTGAGGGGGAAAGCTCCACTCCGGATCAAGAAACAACCGTCGAGGTTCCAGTACCTGATGCTGTTCAAAGTCCCACCCACATAGAAGCTATACCATCAAACGTATCTTCGGATTCGGATGATGAAATCATAGAAAACATTGACATCAGCACCGATCCAAGGATTATCACTCTCCCATCCGCAGTCCAGGGGGAACCTTCTCAGGTTCTAGAGGAACTCCCATCAGCAATCCAGGGGGAACCTCTCCCAACCATTCAAGAAAACTCCACTCTCGTTCCAACAAACCAAGATGACTCAGCACGATGTTCTCAAATCCAAGGGGAACTGCCATCCTCCACCGCAGCTTCTTCTGATATTCAAGATATTCCCTCTACCGCAGCTGTTGATCATCTGCAACCCCGTCTTCATGTATAGACGAAAGACCACCCACCAGGTCAAATCATTGGGAACCCATCCGCAGGCATCCAGACTCGATCTTCCAAGGACCTATCTGATCACTGCCACTATGCATCATTTATGTCCTCGGTAGAGCCTAGAACGATCAAAGAAGCATTGCTTGAACCTGACTGGATAGCTGCAATGCAAGAAGAGCTAGAAGAATTTCAAAGGAACAAAGTTTGGCAGCTCGTTCCAAAGACACGTGGTCACTCCATTGTTGGCACTAGATGGGTGTTCAAAAACAAGCTGGATGAATCTGGTGCGGTAGTCAGAAACAAGGCAAGGCTAGTTGCAAAGGGGTATAGTCAACTTGAAAGCATTGACTACGATGAAACGTATGCTCCGGTAGCACGCATGGAAGCTATCCGGATCTTCCTTGCATACGCAGCCCACAAGAACGTCAAGGTACACCAAATGGACGTTAAGAGTGCCTTTCTCAATGGGGAACTAAAAGAAGAGGTCTATCTTCAGCAACCTCCAGGGTTTGAAAACGTTGAATTCCCAGACCACTGCTACAAGCTTGAAAAAGCAGTCTATGTGACAACCGTCAAAAATTAAGTCAAGTCCAAGTCAAACAAAGTCAACAAGTCAAAACCAATCGACTCAAGTAACCCTTGTATATTAGGGTTTACACTATGTAATTACTGTACAATGCAATATTTTAATGAGAGAAACATCATTTGGAAAGTTCGTGTGTTGAATTTCCTAAGTCTCAAATGCAATAAACATTGACCCAAAACGATAAAACATTATTGCACACTCATCGGGAGTGTGTACGACACTAAAACACAGTTTAACGGGGTTTACGAACCTTGTGTTATAAAGCCGGACACTCAAATTAATCACAAACGAAACCTCTCTAAATCGTTTTCACTCTATCTCTTTCTATTTGAAATCTCTCCCAAATCTCTCTTAAAAGTTCCCATAACTTTTTGGAATCATTCGGGTCATCCCGACCCTTAACCGGGTCAAAAACCACTTGAAACGGGGCAAAAACGGGTAATATAGCCTTAAGGACCCAAAACGGAAACTTCATGTCACACCCCGCTAAAGCGGAAACGCAAGGTATGACAGCGACAAAGGTTTCATTGCAAAAGATAAAGATACATCACCATAGCAATATTAAAAAGTTTACAACCCATAGCTTAAATAGAAACAAAATACAAGTTTTCCAAAATGACATTGTTCAAAATATATAACTTCATAAAATAACTTCCACACGATGCAGCATGCTCTATGATGATGAATCTCTATATCCACTTACTAATTATTTCCTGAAAAAGCATGTAAAACGAGCGTCAACTATGAAAATAGTTGGTGAGTTCACAAGTATATAAAATCGTGCTTGAAAATAAGGCTTTTCGTAATTACAAGTACATTGCTTTAATGATAAACCAAGTTGATTGCTATTAATGAATACAAGTTTATTGCTATAACGAGAAACGAGTTTGTATGTGTATGAGCAAACAATGAGTCCCAACCAAACCTATGACTGAAGCCCTATCGAGATCTATGCTTATCGTTCCATAGATGAATATGGTATCATGCACTCCAGCGATTCGGGCGAGTGAGGAGTTGTCAATTCCTAATAGCGCTATCCATAATGACCATTGGCTCAAAGAGTTAATGGTTAGAGATACGGGAAGGGCCTTAGTACGATAAGTTCTCATGTTCCGTGTTGCATAGACATACATAAAGAAACATAGCAATACAATAGCAATCATGTTTGATACAATTCAATTTAAATACAACATGCAAATAATAGTTTTTCTGGACATGCTTTTCCACCCCAAAACATAAAAACTGAAAATAGGGGAGTGCGTGAATACTCACAATGTTTCGAGAAGATACAAGTAATGCTTCGGAGTGCACCAACATCTTACTACCGGGATCCTACGACATCAAACACACGCTAGTGAGTTTCCATGTCGAATCTAATGCTAATATACTAAATCCTACATATAGTGAAATGCCAATTTACATTTTAGTATTTGATTTTGTATCAATTGGTTACACTTTTTCTGAATAATACAATTCTACAAATCGTGCGATTAATTACAACATTGGAATATAAATTTTCCAAATTTAAATCCTTATTACAACATAAATTCACGAAAAATAGCATTCAAAGGATAAAAATTCTCAAACTTTTTATTTAACTGTTATTACACAATATTAAGCTGGGAAAAATATAAAAATGGATTTCCAAGCTGTTTAATTATATTTTATGATTTTTGAGCCTTTATTTCAATAAAAATTGAAATAAATAGAAAACAGTTTCCAAAATTACCCAAACTTTTTATTTAGCTGTTATTATACATAACTAGGCTGGGAAAAATATAAAACATATTTTTCAGTGGGTATTTCTATTTTTCCTTGTTTTATTCTTCTAAATAATCATTAATTGAAGAATAAATATTAAACAGTTAAAATAAATTACCAAAAATTTTTGTAACATCATTTACAGTACAATTAACCTGGGAAAAATGCCAAAAGTGGTTTTCATATTGTCAAATCTGGTTTTGGGTATTTATGTGTATTTAAGTGTGATTAACTTCGGAAATTAAGGGAAAAATAGTTTACAGTGGAGAAAAATCCTCAACATTTTTATGTAACTTCCTACTGTTCAACATGATGTTCTGGTAAATTTTCATGAATTTTGGATAATCAGAACTATTTTTCCTATTTTTAGACCATTATAATTACCAAAAATTGGGAAAAATAGCAAGGCATGATGAAAAATGTTGAAATTATTTTTCTGAGTCACCCATCACAGGTAAGGTATGCGAAAATTGTTAGGTATAATTTTCTCGCTCTCTAAAGTGGTTTTGTGATTTATTATACCCAAACAAAAAGAAAATCGGAAATCATATCAAACAACAACAAAAACTAATGAAATTTAGTGAGGGGTCATTATTCGCCATAAGGGTCATCCATGAATTTATTCCGGATTTATTGACCTCTATAAGTATTTTAGGTGATTTATGCCCTTGGTTTCTAGCAATAATTTTAACAAATCAAAGAAATAATAAAAGCTTTTGGTATTTTACAGATTATCACATGCATGTGAGGGCTTTCAAAAGGAAAAATATAAAGAATTTATTCAAAATGTAAATAGGGGTATTGAACCCAAACAAGTTAAAAAAAGTAGCATGCAATGATGCATGAGGTATAAAGATGGCTAAAGTTCATGAATTTGTGTAGCCCAATCAGTAGGGTTTTAAGCCACGAAATTTTAACCATCATTCACTGGATATGTTAAGTTTCCAAGGTATTTTTCCCCAGATTTATGGTTGGGTTTAAAGCCATTGTTCATGCAAGACAAAAATGGTAATCATAGAAAAAGAGCTGTTTGCGCAACCATTTTGTAAAAATTGGCAAAACTCGGATATTTAATATTGTACAGTGAGACTAGTTGGGTTTGAAAGTTAACCCATGGAACTATCCAGCACAAAAAGAATATCGGGATTTAGTTAAGAAATGACCGAGTTATGGCCGTTTAAAGTTGAACAAAGTATTCTGGCAGATTGCATGTTTGCTTGAGTGCATTTTAGGACATTTAACAAGAACACCATGCATGCCTTTGTTAAGGTCCGATTTCTAGCACATGCATGGAGTGAATGAGCATCCAAGATGTACTATAAATGTTGTAAATGCTTTTAATCATGCAAGAACACCAAAGAAATGGAGAAGAAGATGTAACACTAGTTTTTGAAGTCATATGAACATGCATGCATCATTTTCACTCCTTGCATGGGTTTGATCCCGGATTTTCACCATTTCAAACACATGCATTGTGTTATGGTGAGAATCTACAAACCACAAGGGGAAAATAAATATTTCTAGCCATGGAAAGGCATAGAATCCGAAAAAGAAGAGAAAACTAAGAAGATGAAGAAGTAGAATTTGAAACCATGGAAGAAGATGTTGTTGTTTACCTTGGTTTTGATCTTGAAGGAAGTAAGAGCACTCCAAGCCTTCAAATTTTCGAAACTATGGCTGAGAATGAGAGGATTTTTGTGGGTTAGAGAGAGAGAGGAGAGCTTGTGAGTGGAAGTGAAGAGAGAGTGAAGAGAGTGAAGAGAGAAGAGGTGGAGTGAGGGAATGAGCCTAATGATGGAGTTTTTGGGGAAGAGAGAGCATGGGGAGAGGGGAGATGGCCAGCCATTGAGTGGGTTAGGCCTCCTCTCTCCTAATTTCAAATTTTATAAAACTCCCTCCAACATTTTTATAAAAACCCTAACTTTTATAAAAATATTTCTTAAGCAAATTTGATTTATTTAAAAATCTTGTTTTTAACTAATAAATTATGATTAATATTTGATAATTTAATTTCTATTTTATTGAACATAATTCATCATTTGATTAATAAAAATTTGATATTAGAGAGTTTTTAGCCAAATTTTATAAAGTTTTTAAGCTTCATAATTTACAAATTTGGATTTTTAACTCTTTTAGGGTTTTGGAATATTGCTTGATATTTATCATCATAATGAAGTATAATTAGAATACTTTAATTTATTTTTAGGGTTTTACACCCTTTTTCCAATTATAACAAAGCTTGAAAGTTTCATTCATTTTATCGCATTGGCATTTCCTATTGTAGTTGAGCAACTTACTAGAATTGTAAGTGTCAAGTATATCAGTCCTAGATCTTAGTTGGATCCTAGTTTATGCATGACTTTGACCTAATCTATACTACTAGGTCATGGTATGTTGTGCATGAATGGTTTTTATAAAGATGCATGAGTCCGAGAATGACCTGAATTTGACAGTTGTCACAGTATCCCCCACTTAAAAAGAATTTCGTCCCGGAATTCATTCTATGTCATAACTTGTCGTCGCAAAGGAAAAGTTGTGGATAATTTTCCTTCATGAAGTCCTCGCGCTCCCAAGTGTATTCCGGTCCGCGTTTTGAGTTCCAACGAACTTTCACTATCGGGATCTTACTCCGCTTAAGTTGTTTAACTTCCCTGTCAAGGATTTCTATCGGTTCCTCAACAAAGTTTAGCTTATCATTGATCTTGATTTCCTCCAGGGGTACTATCAATGCTTCATCGGCTAGACATTTCTTAAGATTGGAGACGTGGAACGTGTCATGAATGACGCTTAACTCCTGGGGCAACTGGAGTTTATAAGCTACCGGACCAATCCTTTCAATGATTTCAAAGGGTCCAACATATCTCGGGCTTAGTTTTCCTTTCTTACCAAAACGCACAAGCCCTTTCCAAGGCGACACTTTTAAAAGTACCTTGTCTCCTACTTGGAATTCTAATGGTTTTCGACGATTATCCGCATAACTTTTCTGACGATCTCTAGCAGCTTTAAGCCTATCCTTGATGATAGCAATCTTGTCAGATGTTTCCTGGATAAGGTCGAGTCTAGTCAACTGTCTGTCTCCAATTTCAGTCCATCATAAGGGCGAACGACACTTGCGTCCATATAATGCTTCATAAGGAGCACATTGGATACTCGTATGGTAACTGTTATTGTAGGAAAACTCAATTAGAGGCAGATAAGCATCCCAATTTCCTTTGAACTCAATGACACACGCTCGAAGCATGTCTTCCAATGTTTGTATTGTTCTCTCCGTCTGCCCATCTGTCTGAGGGTGGTAAGCTGTGCTCAAATCTGTCTTGGTTCCTAGTGCCTTCTGTAGCATCCACCAAAATCGTGATGTAAAATGACTATCTCTATCAGAAATGATGGATAGGGGTACACCATGCAGAGAAACAATTTTGTCGATGTAGATTTGGGCCAATTTTTCCATCTTGAAATCTTCCCGAATGGGGAGAAAATGAGCAGATTTTGTCAATCGATCCACTATGACCCAAATTGAGTCGAGACCTTTAGCAGTTCTAGGAAGTTTGGTAACAAAATCCATAGATATTTGCTCCCATTTCCATTGGGGAATTTCAGGCTGTTGCAACAAGCCGAATGGTTTTTGATGTTCAGCTTTGACTATTGAGCATGTCAAACACTTCCCGACATACAAGGCAATATCCTTTTTCATTCCGGGCCACCAATAGTACCCTTTAAGATCCTTGTACATCTTATCCGCTCCAGGGTGGATTGAGTATTTAGATCGATGAGACTCCTCTAGTACCATGTCTCTCAGATTGTTAACCCTTGGAATCCAGACCCTGTCCTTAAAATAACGAACTCCATCAGGTTTGGTTTCAAATCTCACTTCCAAACCATGTAAAGTTTCACCTGGAAGATTTTCCTTGAATAAAGCTTTCTCCTGGGCATCAATGATTTGAGATTTCAAGCTTGTCTGAATCACCATTCCCAAAGCTCTCACACGGGAAGGTTTCACTCTTTCTTTTCTACTCAGAGCGTCGGATACTACGTTAGCCTTCCCTGGGTGATAACGTATCTCACAATCATAATCACTAAACAACTCTACCCATCTCCTCTGCCGCATGTTTAACATTTTCTGATCTAGGATGTGCTGAAGGCTTTTGTGATCGGTATAAATGGTGCACTTGGTTCCGTACAAATAATGCCTCCATATTTTAAGAGCGAAAACTATTGCTCCTAGTTCTAGATCATGGGTGGTATAATTCTTCTCATACGGTTTGAGTTGTCTAGAAGCATACGCAATGACCTTATCTTTTTGCATTAACACACACCCTAATCCTTGATGAGACGCATCACAATACACTACAAAGTTCTCTGATCCCTCTGGTAAAGCCAGAATTGGTGCATTACACAACTTGTTTTTCAGGATTTGAAACGCCTCTTCGTGTTTCTCTTCCCAGAGAAATTTTCTGTCTTTTTGGGTCAAAGATGTTAATGGTTGAGCAATACTAGAGAAATTCTCAATGAAGGGTCTATAGTACCCAGCTAATCCTAGGAACTGTCGTATTGTTGTAGGGGTTTTGGGGGCTTCCCATTTATTGATTGCCTCGATCTTAGCGGGATCTACATGAATTCCTCTTTCGCCGATCACATGACCAAGGAAATGTACTTCCCGAATCCAAAATTCACACTTAGTGAACTTGGCATACAATTTCTGCTCCTTCAGCAGCTCCAACACTAGCTTCAGATGTCTCTTATGATCTTCTTTGGTTTGTGAGTAAACAAGTATGTCATCGATAAATACAATTACAAACTTGTCTAGGTATGGTTTACAGACCCTATTCATCAAATCCATGAAAACAGCGGGTGCGTTCGTTAGTCCAAAAGGCATGACTAAGAACTCATAATGTCCATAACGGGTTCTAAATGCTGTTTTGTGAATGTCTCCTTCGTGAACTCTTAGTTGATGGTATCCTGATCGGAGGTCGATCTTTGAGAAGTATGAAGCGCCCTGCAACTGATCGAACAAGTCATCTATTCGAGGGAGAGGATATCGATTCTTGATTGTCAACTTGTTCAGTTCTCTATAATCAATACACATTCGGAATGACCCGTCTTTATTTTTGACGAATAACACTGGGGCTCCCCAAGGTGAAGAGCTTGGTCGAATAAACCCTTTGTCTAGAAGTTCTTGAAGTTGTCCGGACAGTTCTTGCATCTCGGATGGCGTGAGGCGATATGGTGCTTTTGCTACCGGTGCCGCTCCGGGAATTAAGTCTATCCAAAATTCGACCTGTCTATGAGGGGGTAGACCGGGTAATTCCTCCGGAAACACTTCGGGATAGTTTTGAACCACTGGAATCTCCTTGAGTTGCTTAGCTTCGGGTTCTCTTTCTAGCACGTGGGCCATGAATGCAATACAATTCTTCTTCAGGTACTTGTGAATCTTCATGCTTGATACAATGTTTAAACTTCTCCCTGACTTCTCACCGTGTATGATAAGGGTTTCTCCATTAGGGAGAGGCACTCTAATGACTTTCTCATAACAACCAATGTCCGCTCTATTCTTGGATAACCAATCCATTCCTACTATCACATCAAAACTACCTAGCTCTATAGGAATTAGGTCAATGCTAAAGAGCCTATCAGCTAAATTCAGAGTACAACCACGAATTATATCATTAGCCCTAATTTCATGCCCATCAGCAAGTTCAATAGCATAAGCATTCCTCATCTTTTTCGATTTCAAGCCAATTAACGGGCTAAATGCTAAAGAAACAAAACTCATATCTGCTCCCGCATCAAATATTACCGATGCAAAATGGTTGTTCAGGAGAAACGTACCTGTTATCACTTCAGGGTTCTGACGAGCTTCTTCTGCACCAATCACAAAGGCTACACCTCTTGGCCGTCCAACTTGATTTCCTTGGAAGTTTTGCCTGGCTTGGCCTTGTCCATTGTTACAAGGCCCTTTGTTCAGTTTGGGACATGCTCTACGGAAATGATCAATACTTCCGCACTCGTAACATGCCCTTTTTCCTTCCTTATTCAGCTTACAATACTTCGAGAAATGGCCTGATTGCTTACAGTTTTGGCACACTGGGCACGCTCCCTTATGATGAAAGTTACACTTATTGCACTTCGGAAGCGGTCCTGAGTACTGCTTTCTCTCCTGCACTTCCTGTTCTTGAGTTTTCACTGGTTCTTGCTCCTGGGCTCTTACCATAAAGTTTCTTCAGACTTTCTGCTTCCTCCCTGACTTGCCTCCATACTTCTTCTCTCCCTGATCTGCTGGCTTCCTCTTGCTACTAGAGTTTTCCTTTGTCGATGCTCCCATCCTTATCACATCATTGGTTAGTCGATTTGCTAGACTTACTGTACTCTGAATAGTAGTTGGATTTGTTGAAGTAACCATTCCCCGAATCTCTGGTGCCAGACCCCAGATGTAACGATCTACCCGTTTCTCCTCAGGAGTAACCATGTGAGGTACCAGTTTTGCTAGTTCATGAAATCGGACTGTGTACTTCTCTATTTGTGTTCCAACCATAGAATGGTTCCAGAACTCAGATTCAAGCTTCTGAATTTCATCCTTGGGACATTACTCCTCTATCAGCAGCTTCTTTAGGTCTTCCCAAGTTAGCTGATATGCCGCTGCACGACCTCGGGTTTGCACTAAAGTATTCCACCAGGTCAATGCCCTATCCTGAAGTAGACAAGTTGCATACTCCACTTTGTTGCGTTCGAGACATTTGCTAATGTGAAGGACCGACTCCATACTGTCAATCCATTTCAGCAACCCGACCGCACCTTCCTTTCCATGGAATTCCTTAGGTTTACAGGCCATAAAGGACTTGTAGTTGCATTCTCTTTCATTGTTTCCCCGATTTCCTCCACTACTTCCTTGGTTAGCATTAAGTCCTGCAGTTACTTGAGTAACAATGTTTGGGATTGCTGCCATGAGTTGTTGTGCTACCACTTGAGCAACATCGGGTGTTTCGTTCTGTGGGCGCCCGCGATTAGGCCTTCCTGACATGGTTCTATGACACAAGAGTAGAAATACGTATAAATACATGAAATAATGTATAATATTTAGTTCACTACTATTTTGGAAACCATACGTGTTGTCAAATAAAGGGGTTGCATTAATACCATGCATATAGATTTGAGAAAGAAAAGAAAAGAAAAATCTCTTTATTCTACCTTTTACCAAATAAGTTCTAAGGTTTGACCACATAGTAAAAGTTTTCAAACATAAATAAAATTCTTCATTACCATTTGAAACTGCTTTAAAACCAAACCAATACATCAATTCCAAAATAAAGTTTTAAATGTTTTTCCCCAAAAGACACCCAACATGGGTTTTCATTTCATGACAAAATAAAATAAAATACTGAAATCAGAACCAAATGCCAATCGCTATCCCAACAAGAAACATCAACACCACAATCAGTAATAGCCCTCCAAGCACATAATATGCGGTCATCGCATGACCTGCCTCTCGTCTAGCAGCACTAGCAGTGACAGCAGTCTCCATCGAATGCTGAAACAGGATTTCCATCCTTGTCAAGACCTCATCCAAAACTTCCCGATGCCCAGCTATCACAGCGAGACTGTGACGTAGGCCCGCTGCCAGTGACTGCAATCTCTGTGACTCCTCCGGGGTCATACCTGGCTGCCTGACAGGTATCCCTATGACTTGCTGTGGTGAGGGTGCTCTCGGTCCTGCAACGCTGGGTCCTACCCTGCTAGGTCCTGCCGTGCCAAGTCCTGCTGTGCTGGTGGCTATCCTTCCTGGAATAGGAACACTCTTCCTCGCCGTCCTCCGAATACGAAGCCCATAAAGCGGCGGCTGAGGCAACACGGATGAAGGCGATGCCTCACGTCGTTGACTCGGGGCGTTGTCATTGCTGATCTCTACCGAGTTCCCAGTATCTTCCGTGTCCTCCGATGGGTCTTCCTCTACCGAGGCAGGGGGATTATGTCGAGGGATGACAGTGACGTAGCCGGACTCATCGGCTGAGGCGGTAGCGCGGGAAGATGACGATGTTGACATAGTGGACTGTGATATAGTTTCAATGAGATATGAAATAAATGACAATGCATGCCTATAATATGCAATGCTTATACACACCAAAAATTAACCTTTTTGAATTTTTGAAATAAAGTTTTCTCAAAAATTTTGTTGAACATGTTCCCATTATAATTAGCTTGGGCTTTGTATAAATCTTTCCTTAATTAAACATAGGTGATCAGGCTATGTTTAATCGAGGTCCAATGATACAACTCCCGACCTAATTATACTAGTAATATGTTTGATGTAAAAAGAATCTATTTGTAAGTTTTAGTTATAGGTTGTGTTTTCTTAAAGGAAAACCGATGTTCTCTATAACTTTAGCTCTGATACCACTTCTGTCACACCCCACTAAAGCGGAAACGCAAGGTATGACAGCGACAAAGGTTTCATTGCAAAAGATAAAGATACATCACCATAGCAATATTAAAAAGTTTACAACCCATAGCTTAAATAGAAACAAAATACAAGTTTTCCAAAATGACATTGTTCAAAATATATAACTTCATAAAATAACTTCCACACGATGCAGCATGCTCTATGATGATGAATCTCTATATCCACTTACTAATTATTTCCTGAAAAAGCATGTAAAACGAGCGTCAACTATGAAAATAGTTGGTGAGTTCACAAGTATATAAAATCGTGCTTGAAAATAAGGCTTTTCGTAATTACAAGTACATTGCTTTAATGATAAACCAAGTTGATTGCTATTAATGAATACAAGTTTATTGCTATAACGAGAAACGAGTTTGTATGTGTATGAGCAAACAATGAGTCTCAACCAAACCTATGACTGAAGCCCTATCGAGATCTATGCTTATCGTTCCATAGATGAATATGGTATCATGCACTCCAGCGATTCGGGCGAGTGAGGAGTTGTCAATTCCTAATAGCGCTATCCATAATGACCATTGGCTCAAAGAGTTAATGGTTAGAGATACGGGAAGGGCCTTAGTACGATAAGTTCTCATGTTCCGTGTTGCATAGACATACATAAAGAAACATAGCAATACAATAGCAATCATGTTTGATACAATTCAATTTAAATACAACATGCAAATAATAGTTTTTCTGGACATGCTTTTCCACCCCAAAACATAAAAACTGAAAATAGGGGAGTGCGTGAATACTCACAATGTTTCGAGAAGATACAAGTAATGCTTCGGAGTGCACCAACGTCTTACTACCGGGATCCTACGACATCAAACACACGCTAGTGAGTTTCCATGTCGAAGCTAATGCTAATATACTAAATCCTACATATAGTGAAATGCCAATTTACATTTTAGTATTTGATTTTGTATCAATTGGTTACACTTTTTCTGAATAATACAATTCTACAAATCGTGCGATTAATTACAACATTGGAATATAAATTTTCCAAATTTAAATCCTTATTACAACATAAATTCACGAAAAATAGCATTCAAAGGATAAAAATTCTCAAACTTTTTATTTAACTGTTATTACACAATATTAAGCTGGGCAAAATATAAAAATGGATTTTCAAGCTGTTTAATTATATTTTATGTTTTTTGAGCCTTTATTTCAATAAAAATTGAAATAAATAGAAAACAGTTTCCAAAATTACCCAAACTTTTTATTTAGCTTTTATTATACATAACTAGGCTGGGAAAAATATAAAACATATTTTTCAGTGGGTATTTCTATTTTTCCTTGTTTTATTCCTCTAAATAATCATTAATTGAAGAATAAATATTAAACAGTTAAAATAAATTACCAAAAATTTTTGTAACATCATTTACAGTACAATTAACCTGGGAAAAATGCCAAAAGTGGTTTTCATATTGTCAAATCTGGTTTTGGGTATTTATGTGTATTTAAGTGTGATTAACTTCGGAAATTAAGGGAAAAATAGTTTACAGTGGAGAAAAATCCTCAACATTTTTATGTAACCTCCTACTGTTCAACATGATGTTCTGGTAAATTTTCATGAATTTTGGATCATCAGAACTATTTTTCCTATTTTTAGACTATTATATTTACCAAAAATTGGGAAAAATAGCAAGGCATGATGAAAAATGTTGAAATTATTTTTCTGAGTCACCCATCACAGGTAAGGTATGCGAAAATTGTTAGGTACATTTTTCTCACTCTCTAAAGTGGTTTTGTGATTTATTATACCCAAACAAAAAGAAAATCGGAAATCATATCAAACTGCAACAAAAACTGATGAAATTTAGTGAGGGGTCATTATTCACCATAAGGGTCATCCATGAATTTATTCCGGATTTATTGACCTCTGGAAGTATTTTAGGTGATTTATGCCCTTGGTTTCTAGCAATAATTTTAACAAATCAAAGAAATAATAAAAGCTTTTGGTATTTTACAGATTATCACATGCATGTGAGGGCTTTCAAAAGGAAAAATATCCAGAATTTATTCAGAACGGAAATAGGGGTATTGAACCCAAACAAGTTAAGAAAAGTAGCATGCAATGATGCATGAGGTGTTAAGGTGGCTAAAGTTCATGAATTTGTGTAGCCCAATCAGTAAGGTTTTAAGACACGAAATTTTAACCATCATTCACTGGATATGTTAAGTTTCCAAGGTATTTTTCCCCAGATTTATGGTTGGGTTTAAAGCCATTGTTCATGCAAGACAAAAATGGTAATCATAGAAAAAGAGCTGTTTGCGCAACCATTTTGTAAAAATTGCCACAAATCGGATATTTAATATTTTACAGTGAGACCAGTTGGGTTTGAAAGGTAACCCATGGAACTATCCATCACAAAACGAATATCGGGATTTGGCTAAGAAATGACCTAGTTATGGCCGTTCAAAGTTGAACAAAGTATTCTGGCAGATTGCATGTTTGCTTGAGTGCATTTTTAGGACATTTAACAAGAACACCATGCATGCCTTTGTTAAGGTCCGATTTCTAGCACATGCATGGAGTGAATGAGCATCCAAGATGTACTATAAATGTTGTAAATGCTTTTAATCATGAAAGAACACCAAAGAAATGGAGAAGAAGATGTAACACTAGTTTTTGAAGTCATATGAACATGCATGCATCATTTTCACTCCTTGCATGGGTTTGATCCCGGATTTTCACCATTTCAAACACATGCATTGTGTTATGGTGAGAATCTACAAACCACAAGGGGAAAATAAAGATTTCTAGCCATGGAAAGGCATAGAATCCGAAAAAGAAGAGAAAACTAAGAAGATGAAGAAGTAGAACTTGAAACCATGGAAGAAGATGTTGTTGTTTACCTTGGTTTTGATCTTGAAGGAAGTAAGAGCACTCCAAGCCTTCAAATTTTCGAAACTATGGCTGAGAATGAGAGGATTTTCGTGGGTTAGAGAGAGAGGAGAGCTTGTGAGTGGAAGTGAAGAGAGAGTGAAGAGAGTGAAGAGAGAAGAGGTAGAGTGAGGGAATGAGCCTAATGATGGAGTTTTTGGGGAAGAGAGAGCATGGGGAGAGGGGAGATGGCCAGCCATTGAGTGGGTTAGGCCTCCTCTCTCCTAATTTCAAATTTTATAAAACTCCCTCCAACATTTTTATAAAAACCCTAACTTTTATAAAAATATTTCTTAAGCAAATTTGATTTATTTAAAAATCTTGTTTTTAACTAATAAATTATGATTAATATTTGATAATTTAATTTCTATTTTATTGAACATAATTCATCATTTGATTAATAAAAATTTGATATTAGAGAGTTTTTAGCCAAATTTTATAAAGTTTTTAAGCTTCATAATTTACAAATTTGGATTTTTAACTCTTTTAGGGTTTTGGAATATTGCTTGATATTTATCATCATAATGAAGTATAATTAGAATACTTTAATTTATTTTTAGGGTATTACACCCTTTTTCCAATTATAACAAAGCTTGAAAGTTTCATTCATTTTATCGCATTGGCATTTCCTATTGTAGTTGAGCAACTTACTAGAATTGTAAGTGTCAAGTATATCAGTCCTAGATCTTAGTTGGATCCTAGTTTATGCAAGACTTTGACCTAATCTATACTACTAGGTCATGGTATGTTGTGCATGAATGGTTTTTATAAAGATGCATGAGTCCGAGAATGACCTGAATTTGACAGTTGTCACACTTCATGACCGAAGCCTCTCATCCGAAGGGATCAGGATCCGAAGCTCTCAGGCCGAAGCCCCAGGACCGAAGTCCTTGTCCGAATCCGAAGTCTCGGCCCCCATCCGAGAGGTCTTGCAGACAGCCTATTTTTACCGGTTTTTCGACTACGATTTCGTTTTAACTCCGTTTTTCATTATTTTAACGTGGGATTTTCACCCAAAACTTTATTTTATAAACTAAGGCCCCAAAATATATAAATCCCCAGGGTTTTTATAAAAATATATTAAAAGAATTAGTGATGGAACTAATTATTGAGGGAATATTTGCTTTTCCTTAATTTATGGCAAAAGCAAACCACCACCTCCTCACTCTATAATTAGCCACTCTTTCCCACTACTCCTTGTCACCTTAGTGGACCTTTACACCCAATCTCTAGCTCTTCCCACGTTCTAAGAGCTGGAGGATTGATCCTCTCTCCTCATTCTCCATAAAGTCCTTTCATTCTACACTTAACAACCAAAGAACACTCTCCAAATTTCTCTCATCTTTTCTCTCAACTTCAAGGCTTTCTCCAGGGATTTTTTTCTTCAATTAGTAAGTATCTTCATCATTCATATAATTATTACACTCCATTATACTCAAATCAATGATATCTTACACAAATTCCATCTTATTCGGTGTTAGATTCTCAAATCATCAAGACATCTTCTTAGTGTTCTTGGGTTGAATACTTCCTCTCTCTCACTTTCATCTACTGAAACCACATAAGGTGAGTTCATACCCCTACATTTACATGTTTTCTTAAGTTTTAAGGGGGGAATACAAGTAAAATCATCAAGAACACAATTAAATGTTTTCTAACAGATTACATCAGAAAAGATGGACTTTAATCATGGACTGTTTTGGTCAACTTAAATATTTTAGTTTTCAAAACTGTTCCAGGTGAAAGTAACTCAAACTCTTAGCTTTAAAATGGATACTTGCACATCTCCATATGATATTTCTACAATTTATGGTGATTTGTACAAAACTGCCTATCATTTCAGAGGCAAACCCGGACCAATATGTGATTATGGACATTTTGACCTCTGTTAGAGATCACTAAAAATCATGATAAAATTTATGAACAAACTAGACTCATATTCCAAACTCTCACAATTTGTGGATTTGGATTTGGAGCTTTGATGATTTTTGTATAAATTTTCTAAGAACAGTAACAGAAACTATATACAACAAAAAGTTGCTGTCAATTTCATTTCACCTTGTAACATGTTGAGCAAGGTGTATATCTTTATGTGATTATATGTTATTACAATATATGACATTTTTTCTTAATATTTAGACACACATCAGTTTACAAATGGATTTGGACATATAAAATATAAAGAATAACAAGTGATTATAATCAAAGTACAACCGATACATTCAAACATTTAATAAACTATTTTGAATATAGGTTGCATACATTATTACGTACTACCCTTGGTTGATAAACTATAATAGGTATAGTTTATGAAACATTACATAACACATACATTTAAAAAGGGTACATTTATACAAAGGATATTTTCATTAAGCAAGGTACGGCCATACGGTACCAAGTTTTCATAACACGTAATTCCGTTAATGACTTTGTGAGACATTTACTTCAAATTACCATTAAGTCCTGTATTGTAACCAGAGTCTCCTTGAGGGAGAACGTGATAGTTGTGTATAGATCTATATTGGGTTTGACAAACCCACACCTAAACTGCATGCAACAGTTAGACCGATAGGTCTCGGGTGACAAATGTCATAACATTTCCGACGCCCGAAGAACGTCGTTTTAGGCAACCTTGGTCATAGCATGGTTATAATAAACTCACACAAAGTATTAATAAATATTGGAATTTACGGGAACTTCATTAAAATTAAACGAGTTTATGTCGATTTAAACTTACATTATTTATTATAAGTAAGAAAAGTTACTTATACATTTCGGTCTTTGAATTTAAGACTACATATACATTTTAAGGAAAATATTGGATTTTCTAAAACAAATACTACTTTTACAAACGAAAGGCTTTTAATAATACCAAACAAAAGCTTATGAACTCACCAACCTTTGTGTTGACACTCTTTCAAAACAACTTGTATTCTCAGGAAATCATTAAACAGGTAACCAAGTGCTTTTGAGGATGGGGCGCTAAGGCGTCTACTATTTCATATTTTGTCAACATATTGTAATTGATTCGTAAACATGTAATTCATACAATGATGTAACTTTTTCAATTATATATATGTTGGTTGTGTTTGCTTCAATTACTATTACAATTGTTGTTATGATACTATACATGAAGTCCTCCACCCCTGGACGTTTCCGCCATCCTTGGTTTGGGGGTGTGACAGATTGGTATCAGAGCACAGTTTATAGTGAATCAAGTATATCAAACCACATAAGATATACAAACTATAAACACAATTGGGACTAATAGTCTCTGATTTGTGCATTTTTCAAATAAATATACTCTTAGAAAATAAATGATTTTCTTGATTAAAGTATACATACATACATTACATGCTCGCATGGTATCATAACTAGCGAAAACATAAAGCAAAAGAAGAAGAGTTGAACATTTTGAGTATGCCTTAGTATATGTGGATTAAATCTGGGAAGGATATAGCCTGATCAACTATATCTGTCTGGGAATTGACTTGCATATACCGGGGGATGGTCAGGATGGGCAACAAATCTAACAAACCTAATAACACACTACAAAGGATACTTTAAGAACTCAAAACTAAACATTTACAAATACTATAGGAGTATTTTGTGTTACTATAATAAATTATCTGAGAATTAAATAGGTCTTTATTTATAGATCAATAGCTGTTAAGTGGATGCGCTAAGGTCATATGTAACTAAGATGCTATAGACTTAGAATTTATGTATCTTTGTTTCACTTCCTGTCCTTATTTGGTTGTGGTCTTGGAGTTAGGGTCATCTATTCGAAGGACTATTATATCTTAATCACATATGACTGGTATGCACTTTGCAACTAATGAAGTAACCGATAAAGATCTTTTTAAAACATAAATATATTAATTATGTCCCGACTAAATTAGTATGTGTGAAACTTTTACAAATGGTCATATACTTGGAAACAAGGAAACTCAAATAAAATATTTTATACTTTCATTTTACCTCATAACCCAATGTATTGGGTCAATTAAAAGTATAAAATCGTATGTATCGTAAACATACCGGAAAACAACGTAATAATATACTTTATGTATAAAATATTTTCCTATAAATATACTTTTACTGAAAGAACATTGGTTTACAACTTATGACAGAACCATGCCGCCAAGGAAGGAGACTAGACTATCTAGCAGTACAGCACCACCCCCACTACCACTACCAACACCACCATCACCATCACCGACACTTCCACTACCACTACCAACACCACCATCACCATCACCGACACCTCCACCACCATCACCATCACTGACACCTCCACCACCATCACCAACACCTCTGCCGCCGCTTCCATAATTTGATCCAACAATACTCCAAGCTACAATAGCAGCAGCAGTAGCGGCAGCCGTGTCCCAAATTGTCTCTAATGGGAATGGTGGATCTGGGCCAGGTGTTACACCCTCTAACCAGGGCGACAGATGGGTGCGCACAAGAGAGTGTTCTTACAAAGACTTCACCAATGGCAAACCCGACAGTTTCAATGGGAGCGAGGGAGTCATCGCTTTAATGCAATGGTTTGAAAGGACCGAAGTAGTCTTTCAAGTGTGCTCTTGCCCCGAAGCTAACAAAGTTAAGTTCGCAGCCTTCACATTCATCGGTCGGGCCCTTACTTGGTGGAACTGCCGAATTAGTTCACTTACTCTCAAAGTGGCTAGCTCCATAACCTGGGCAGAACTAAAAACCTTGATGATGAAGGAGTACTGCCCGAGAGGCGAAATTCAAAAGCTGGAACAAGAACTTCGGAACCTCAGGATGACGGGCTCCAACCTTGAAACCTACACCACCAGATTCAATGAATTGGCCCTCCTCTGCCCAGCAATGGTCACTCCAGAAGATAAGAAGGTGGAACGATACCTCTGGGGACTAACATCCCGGATTCACGATAGCGTACTGGCCTCGAAACCCACTACTTTTGCAAGTGCCAAAGAATTGGCACAACAACTTATCGACCATAAAGCCAGCCAAGGCACTATAGCGACCATCACTGATCAATCAAAAGGGGGAAACAACAAAAGGAAGTTTTGGAACTAAAAGAAGAGCCAACCAGCACAATACCCCGCTAAGAAGCAACAAACTGTTGCTGTCTATGCTGCCACTACTACTACCACTCCAGCACCACCGAAGCCATATGCTGGAACCCTACCCAAATCCAACAAGTGCAACTTTCACCATAATGGTGCTTGTAGGGAGATGCACTGTAACAACTGTGACAGGAAGGGGCACACTGCTCGTTTCTGTAAAGCGCCGGCTCGACCAATCAACCAAGTCGCCAGTACGGGGGCAACCCGAACCTGCTACAACTGTGGAGACGCAGGTCACTTCAAAAGAAACTGCCCCAAAGCACAAGCCCCTAATGCTGGTGGAGTAGGAAGAATCCTGGCAATAGGACATGGGGAAGCAGTTGAGGATCCCGCGGTGGTTACCGGTACGTTTCTCCTCAATAACTCTTATGCATGCGTACTATTCGATAGTGGAGCGGATAGGAGTTTCGTGAGCCACCAATATAAAAAATTACTTGAACAAAATCCCCAATCACTAAAGGATACTTATGTAGTAGAAATGATAAATGGGAAAGTAGAACGCACTAGCGATATATACTCAGAGTGTACTCTCACTCTAGACAACCATACATTGAAAATTGACCTGATGCCGGTCACCATAAAAAGCTTCGACGTAATCATCGGTATGGATTGGTTAGTTCCTCACCGTGCCGACATTCTATGTTACGAAAGGGCCGTTCGCCTCAATCTACCAAATGATGAAACCCTTCTCATCTATGGTGACAAACCTAGTGCGAATTTACAAATCATCTCATGCATCAAAGCCTAAAAGTATCTCCGGAAGGAGTACCACGCCTTCTTGGCCCATGTAGTAGACAAGAAACAAGACGTGAAAGACATCAAAGACATCCCTGAAGTGTGTAACTTCCCGGATGTATTCCCAGAAGATCTTCCTGGTGTACCACTCGCACGACAAGTCGATTTCAGAATTGACTTAATACCCGGAGCTACCCCCGTAGCCAGAGCTCCATACCGCCTCGCACCAACAGAAATGCAAGAGTTGTCTAGTCAGTTGAACGAGCTTTTGAGCAAAGGGTTCATCAGACCAAGCTTCTCACCTTGGGGAGCACCAGTCCTTTTTGTAA
Organism: Lactuca virosa; assembly: GCF_052849685.1. Taxonomy (NCBI): domain Eukaryota; kingdom Viridiplantae; phylum Streptophyta; class Magnoliopsida; order Asterales; family Asteraceae; genus Lactuca; species Lactuca virosa. The sequence goes on from NC_136429.1 coordinate 492,070,264, forward strand.
AGAAGAAGGACGGATCCTTTCGCATGTGCATCGACTATCGGGAACTAAACAAACTCACCATCAAGAACCGATATCCTCTACCCCGAATCGACGACCTTTTCGACCAACTCCAAGGAGCAAATTTCTTCTCAAATATCGACCTAAGGTCAGGTTACCATCAGCTACGAGTTCAAGAAGAAGATATTCCCAAAACTGCATTCAGAACTCGCTATGGAAACTACGAGTTTGTGGTGATGTCCTTCGGTTTAACAAACGCACATGCGGTATTCATGGATCTAATGAATAGAGTGTGTCGACCCTACCTAGACAAGTTTGTAATCGTATTCATCGACGATATCTTGATCTACTCGCGAAGCGAAGAAGAGCATCGCCTACATCTACGCTAAGTGCTAGAGACACTAAGAGCGGAGAAGCTTTATGCTAAGTTCTCTAAGTGTGAATTCTGGATTAGAGAAGTGGATTTCCTTGGCCATGTGGTAAGTGAGAAAGGCATACATGTGGATTCCTCCAAGATCAAGGCAATCGAGAATTGGTCAGCACCCAAGATGCCAACCGAAATTCGACAATTCCTTGGGCTTGCTGGCTACTACCGAAGATTTATACAAAACTTCTCCAAGATTGCGAAACCACTCACCACCTTGACGCAGAAAGGTGTGATATTCAAGTGGGAAAATAAACAAGAAACTGCTTTCCAAACGTTAAAACAAGCCCTATGCAGCGCACCGATCTTGTCTCTCCCAGAGGGAACCGAAGACTTCGTAGTGTACTGTGATGCTTTGAATCAAGGCCTCGGATGTGTGCTCATGCAGAGAGGAAAGGTTATAGCATATGCATCAAGACAGCTTAAGACGTACGAGGTTAATTATACTACGCACGACCTGGAATTAGGAGGAGTGGTATTCGCTTTGAAGATCTGGAGACACTACCTCTACGGCACGAAATGCACTATCTTCACTGATCACAAAAGTCTTCAGCATATCCTCAATCAGAAAGAGCTCAACATGCGATAGAGGAGATGGGTAGAGTTGCTGAATGACTACGAGTGCAAAATTCGTTATCATCCGGGCAAGGCCAATGTAGTGGCTGATGCTCTAAGCAGGAAGGAGTACTCGGGGTGCCGAGTAAAATCCTTAACAATGACGATCCATTCCCACACGACCATACAAATCAAGGAAGCTCAACTAGAAGCTTTGAAACCAGAAAAGGTGGCAGGAGAGACATTAAGGGGAATGGATAAAAACTTAGAAGTCAAGGATGATGGAGTACGTTATCTCATGAATCGAATCTGGACACCAAAGTTCGGTGGACTCCGAGACGTCGTCATGAATGAAGCACACAAGACTCGATACTCCATCCATCCCGGGTCAGATAAGATGTATCTGGACCTCAAGAAATTATACTGGTGGCCGAACATGAAAGCTGAGATTGCTACCTATGTGAGCAAGTGTCTGACTTGCGCCAAGGTCAAAATCGAATACCAGAAACCATCCGGGCTATTACAACAGCCGGATATACCTGAGTGGAAGTGGGAACGAATAACCATGGACTTCATAACCAAGCTGCCTAAGACATCGGGCGGGCTTGACACCATATGGGTAATCGTAGACAGATTGACCAAATCAGCACACTTCCTACCGATAAAAGAAACCGACAAGATGGAGAAGCTGACTAGAACGTACATCAAAGAGATTGTACGACTCCATGGTGTGCCGATATCCATTATCTCCGATAGAGATAGTAGATTTACCTCACGGTTTTGGCAGTCTCTACATAAATCATTGGGAACTAGGCTTGACATGAGTACGGCCTACCACCCACAAACCGACGGACAGAGCGAACGAACCATTCAAACGTTGGAAGACATGTTAAGAGCTTGTGTGATAGACTTCGGTAAAGCATGGGATACCCATCTACCGCTAATCGAATTCTCCTACAATAACAGCTATCATACTAGCATCAAAGTCGCTCCATTCGAAGCTCTTTACGGTCGCAAATGCAGATCACCCCTGTGTTGGGCTGAGGTGGGGGATACACAGCTAGCTAGAGGGAAAGTCTCTAATAGCACCCTCATTGACCCTGAAATCATAAGGGAAACCACAGAAAAGATCGTTCAAATTCGAGAAAGACTGAAAGCGTCTCGCGATCGGTAAATGAGTTACGCAGACAAACGACGCAAACCCTTGGAATACCAGGTGGGTGATCGTGTACTACTAAAAGTTTCCCCTTGGAAAGGAATGATACGATTCGGCAAACGCGGGAAACTAAATCCAAGGTACATCGGGCCATTCGAAATCCTTGCTAGGATTGGGCCAGTAGCATACAAACTTCGATTACCTCAGGAACTCGACAAAGTACATCCCACATTTCACGTGTCGAACCTAAAGAAGTGTTTGTCTGATGAGACACTCGTAATATCACTCGATGAAACCGAAGTTAACGAAAATCTCCACTTCGTGGAGGAACCAGTCGAAATCATGGATCGGGAAATCAAACGAACGAAACAAAGTCGTATTCCCATCGTGAAGGTCCGTTGGAATGCTAAATGAGGGCCTGAGTTCACCTGGGAACACGAAGATCAAATGAAACAAAAATATCCACATCTTTTCCCAAACTCTTGATGTCCCAGTCAAATGCAAATTTCGGGACGAAATTCCTTCTAACGGGGGGATGATGTGACAACCGTCAAAAATTGAGTCAAGTACAAGTCAAACAAAGTCAACAAGTCAAAACCAATCGACTCAAGTAACCCTTGTATATTAGGGTTTACACTATGTAATTACTGTACAATGCAATATTTTAATGAGAGAAACATCATTTGGAAAGATCGTGTGTTGAATTTCCTAAGTCTCAAATGCAATAAACATTGAACCAAAACGATAAAACATTATTGCACACTCATCGGGAGTGTGTACGACACTAAAACACGGTTTAACGGGGTTTACGAACCTTGTGTTATGAAGCCGGACACTCAAATTAATCACAAACAAAACCTCTCTAAATCGTTTTCACTCTATCTCTCTCTATTTGAAATCTCTCCCAAATCTCTCTTAAAAGTTCCCATAACTTTTTGGAATCATTCGGGTCATCCCGACCCTTAACCGGGTCAAAAACCACTTGAAACGGGGTAAAAACGGGTAAAATAGCCTTAAGGACCCAAAATGGAAACTTCATGACCGAAGCCTCTCATCCGAAGGGATCAGGATCCTAAGCTCGCAGGATCCAAAGCTCTCAGTCCGAAGCCCCAGGACCGAAGTCCTTGTCCGAATCCGAAGTCTCGGCCCCCATCCGAGAGGTCTCGCAGACAGCCTATTTTTACCGGTTTTTCGACTACGATTTCGTTTTAACTCCGTTTTTCATTATTTTAACGTGGGATTTTCACCCAAAACTTTATTTTATAAACTAAGGCCCCAAAATATATAAATCCCCAGGGTTTTTATAAAAATATATTAAAAGAATTAGTGGTGGAACTAATTATTGAGGGAATATTTGCTTTTCCTTAATTTATGGCAAAAGCAAACCACCACCACCTCACTCTATGATCAGCCACTCTTTCCCACTACTCCTTGTCACCTTAGTGGACCTTTACACCCAATCTCCAGCTCTTCCCATGTTCTAAGAGCTGGAGGATTGATCCTCTCTCCTCATTCTCCATAAAGTCCTTTTATTCTACACTTAACAACCAAAGAACACTCTCCAAAATTCTCTCATCTTTTCTCTCAACTTCAAGGCTTTCTCCAGGGATTTATTTCTTCAATTAGTAAGTATCTTCATCATTCATATAATTATTACACTCCATTATACTCAAATCAATGATATCTTACACAAATTCCATCTTATTCGGTGTTAGATTCTCGAATCATCAAGACATCTTCTTAGTGTTCTTGGGTTGAATATTTCCTCTCTCTCACTTTCATCTACTGAAACCACATAAGGTGAGTTCATACCCCTACATTTACATGTTTTCTTAAGTTTTAATGGGGGAATACAAGTAAAATCATCAAGAACACAATTAAACTTTTTCTAACAGATTACATCAGAAAAGATGGACTTTAATCACAGACTGTTTTGGTCAACTTAAATATTTTAGTTTTCAAAACTGTTCCAGGTGAAAGTAGTTCAAACTCTTAGCTTTAAAATGGATACTGGCACATCTCCATATGATATTTCTACAATTTATGGTGATTTTTACAAAACTGCCTATCATTTCAGAGGCAAACCCGGACCAGTCTGTGATTATGGACATTTTGACCTCTGTTAGAGATCACTAAAAAACATGATAAAATTTATGAACAAACTAGACTCATATTCCAAACTCTCACAATTTGTGGATTTGGATTTGGAGCTTTGATGATTTTTGTATAAATTTTCTAAGAACAGTAACAGAAACTGTATACAACAAAAAGTTGCTGTCAATTTCATTTCACCTTGTAACATGTTGAGCAAGGTGTATATCTTTATGTGATTATATGTTATTACAATATATGACATTTTTTCTTAATATTTAGACACACATCAGTTTACAAATGGATTTGGACATATAAAATATAAAGAATAACAAGTGATTATAATCAAAGTACAACCGATACATTCAAACATTTAATAAACTATTTTGAATATAGTTTGCATACATTACTACGTACTACCCTTGGTTGATAAACTATAATAGGTATAGTTTATGAAACATTACATAACACATACATTTAAAAAGGGTACATTTATACAAAGGATATTTTCATTAAGCAAGGTACGGCCATACGGTACCAAGTTTTCATAACACGTAATTCCGTTAATGACTTTGTGAGACATTTACTTCAAATTACCATTAAGTCCTGTATTGTAACCAGATTCTCCTTGAGGGAGAGCGTGATAGTTGTGTATAGATCTATATTGGGTTTGACAAACCCACACCTAAACTGCATGCAACAGTTAGACCGATAGGTCTGGGGTGACAAATGTCATAACATTTCCGACGCCCGAAGAACGTCGTTTTAGGCAACCTTGGTCATAGCATGGTTATAATAAACTCACACAAAGTATTAATAAATATTGGAATTTACGGGAACTTCATTAAAATTAAACGAGTTTATGTCGATTTAAACTTACATTATTTATTATAAGTAAGAAAAGTTACTTATACATTTCGGTCTTTGAATTTAAGACTACATATACATTTTAAGGAAAATATTGGATTTTCTAAAACAAATACTACTTTTACAAACGAAAGGCTTTTAATAATACCAAACAAAAGCTTATGAACTCACCAACCTTTGTGTTGACACTCTTTCAAAACAACTTGTATTCTCAGGAAATCATTAAACAGGTAACCAAGTGCTTTTGAGGATGGAGCGCTAAGGCGTCTACTATTTCATATTTTGTCAACATATTGTAATTGATTTGTAAACATGTAATTCATACAATGATGTAACTTTTTCAATTATATATATGTTGGTTGTGTTTGCTTCAATTACTATTACAATTGTTGTTATGATACTATACATGAAGTCCTCCACCCCTGGACGTTTCCGCCATCCTTGGTTTGGGGGTGTGACAGTCTACGGTCTGAAGCAAGCCCCAAGAGCATGGTATGAGACTCTTTCTGAATTTCTCGTCTCATTCGGGTACAAGAGAGGAGTGATTGACCACACGTTATTTAGAAAAGCTAATGGTGACCACCTTATGCTTGTACAAATATATATGGATGATATCATCTTCGGTTCGACTGATCAAGGCATGGTGGATGAATTTGCTAAGCTCATGACCAACAAGTTCAAAATGAGCATGAATAGAGAGATCAATTTCTTTCTAGGACTTCAAGTGAAACAAATTCCGCAAGGGATATTCATTCATCAAGAGAAATACACCACTGAACTTTTAAAGAAATATTCCATGGACAACTGTTCTTCTGCTAAGGTCCCCATGGCCTTCGGTTATAAGATCTCTGCTGATCCCGCAAGCGAATCTGTGGATCACAAGACTTATCGAGGTATCATTGGTTCTTTGATGTACCTCACCGCAAGCAGGCCAGACATTGTTTTTGCAACTGGTGTATGTGCAAGATATCAGATGGACCCAAAAGTGTCACATATGACCGCAGCTAAACAGATACTACGGTTCTTGAAAGGAAGCAAATCTATTGGTCTATGGTACCCTGCAGGCAATGACTTCAGCCTGCAAGCTTTCACAGATGCGGATCATGCTGGATGCATATTAGACCGCAAAAGTACTTCAGGAGGATGTCAATTCTTGGGTGGAAGACTTGTCAGCTGGTCTTCAAGAAAACAAAGCTGTGTTTCTCTTTCTACTGCAGAAGCTGAGTATGTGGCCGCAGCCAGTTGTTGCTCTCAAGTCCTTTGGATGAAAACTCAACTAATGGACTACGGGTATAGAATGTTGCGGATACCGATCTATTGTGACTCAGAAAGTGCTATTGCTATCTCTCACAATCCAATTCAGCACTCCAAGACTAAACATATTGAACTACGGTATCACTTCATCAAAGACCACATCTTAAATGGTAACATTGAACTCATCTTTGTCCCTTCTCATGAAGAGATTGCTGATGTGTTCACAAAAGCGCTCGATTCCACAAAGCTTAACACCTTCCTACAAATGTTAGGAATGATGAATCCAGATCCGTAATTCTTATTGAGTTGTTAGCTACCGCAGACCATCCTTGGTCTCCGTTGCGGTTCTAATTAAGAGTTATCTATGATAGATGGTTATGGTACCGCAGTCTAGGTACCGCAACTATATATTATACTTATCTCTCATGGGTCTTTATTGTCTGTTATTACTAATCTTTGTACAAGTGTTTCTCCTCAGTTCCTCACTGTAGTCTTTTCCTTGTCCATCCGCGATGACTTTTCAACCGCAAAGAAATTTCCATCCGCGATGACTTTTCAACCGCAATAAAATTTCCATCCGCGATGACGTTCCCAACCGCAATGAAGTTTCCATCCGCGATCATCGTGATAATTTCTCAACTGTTTCATCAACCCTTGAATCTTTTTGTGTTATTTAATGATCCTTCATTAAGTTAAACATTAAAGACAAAAAAAACATTCTCTTTAGAAACTGTCTCATTCCCTTTCTGAATAAACCTGTGTCAGACCTATTTTAGGGATGATGACAAAAAGAACGTTTTCCCATAAACTCATCCTTAATTTGTCCTTTCCTCTCCCTAATATGTCCCATCTGTTACAACTTCCTCTCCCATCACCCCCACGATCACCTGACACATCAATTGAGGCCTGACTTTTCATTAAATGCAAACCCCTTTTAGTAAATCTCCCAAATCTTTTTTTTAAACCGTTTTAATTATTTGTGGATGAGATTTAAACCCAATTCAGAGTTTCCCCCCAAATATCAAACGACGTTTTACCCTATCTTTACCATTTACCTAGGGATAAAAACTTTTCACCCCCTCCTTTATAAACCTATCTTCTTCCCCAAATTTACTTTACGCTTTCTGAATATCGATCATTCTCTCTAAAAAAACCTTCAAGCACTCTGTTTTCTACTTCTTCTCAAAACCTTCAAGCTCCTACAATGGTGAAATCAGGTGCATCAAAGAAGCAATCTAAGGCTTCAGGCTCAGCGAATCCCACCGGTTCCGACTCTCCAACAATCGCATCAAGCAATTTTCGAGCAATATTTGAAGATCATCCTTCATATAATGCTCCCATCAAGCTTATGATCAAGTTTCTCAAGAACCACCCTCTGTTTGGCCCATTCGATGCATTTACAGACATTGTTCCAGTTTCTACTCTCTTCAAATGTGCTTTTTCTGCTTATCGCCCACTGGAAAACCCCCAAGAAGTTCACCTCAACCTCATTAACGATTCTTTGGTCATCTTGTCCAAAGAAAAGTTCCTCTTAGCCATTAACCTTCTGGTTCATCCCTCCATCAAAATCTTCTCACCATCAATGGCTGACGTCACATCTGCCCTCTACCAGATGGGGTATCAAAAACCAATTCGAGGGGTTGGTGAGTTCAAGAAGAACCAACTGCCTGCGGTATGGCAATTCGTGTGTCACTTTGTCATCCGCTGTCTATCCGGCAGAACCGGAGGCATTGACAACATGGGACTAAAGCTTTTGGAATTAGTATGGAGCATTTTCACCGGACACGATGTCAACTACGGGCAGATCCTATGGGACGATTTCCTTCAATACATTCCCAAGGAGAACCCGAAGGAGAACCCAACCGAGCTCACATTTGCAAGATTCTGGTCTCTCTGCATATCAGACCTACATGCGGACGCTGGAATAGACATGGGTAGTGACATCAACTTCTTCGTCACTAAGGATCTTAAAAGGTACAACCCTTCTTTTGATCAAACTGTTTTTGGACCGATACGCAGACTCCCTACTCATATTCTTTCTTCTCTTGGTCTTGAGACTACTGATGTCTCAGACCACATTGAGGCTACGGAGGGTATTGCCCCATACCCTTCTACCCCGCCTCTTCCATCCGTAGCCATTATCCCTGAGGGTACCGCAGTCCCCTCTTCCACTACACTATCCAATCTTTCTCAAAGAAGAAAGCAGTTGTCAACCAAGAAGCAGAGAACCCCAAAGAAAAACGCTCCAAAACCAACCGCGCCTTCCAAGAAAAGAAAAACCAAACCAGTCACACCTCCATATGATAGTGACTCTGAGGATGCGCAACCGATTGCCATCCTTAAGAAACGGAAAACCACCACCACTGACCAAATGTGTGACCGGACCTATGCTGAAGCCTCTCAAAAGGCTCCAGTAGTCCTTGGGGTGCCCGCACACCCATTCAACACCACCATCATTTTCCAGTCAGACTCAGAAACTGAGTCTGATTCACAACATCGTGGAGACTCCCCCCCAGTTCACTCCCAAGGGGATGCACCTGGTGCACGCCCTAAGGTCTCCAGGGCTTCCCGACTGTATTTCTTTTCACCCGAGGAGTTGAGCTCCATCCTTTTGAACGTCACCCATACACTACAAACACCTTCCCACCCGCAAGGCACTTCTTCCACCCATGCCAGAACTGAGCCGAGGCTACACTTGACCACGGGTCAAGGAGACCGAGGAAGCTCAGGAAATCCTACTGCTTACATCCTTTACATGTGGTTTAGGCACGGTGAGCACAAATGTGCTAGGATCCGTGGACCCGAAGGACACTTCGGTGTGCTTTTCAGGATTTGACGGAGACGATTCAAATGACTCATGGTTACGGGTACACACCTATTACCGAGTCAGAGAAAAATAAGTATGATGCATTCAGAAGGGCATTCCAAGCCCGCAAGGAACAACAGATCAAGCAGCAGTAGCAAAAGGAGCAGGAAATCCAGCTCGTAGCTAAGTATTGGGCAAATGCCATCAGCAATGCCAGTACCGTAGCCACCATTCAAAAGGTTCAAGCTTGGATGGATGAGATGGCTGAAACAATGTTAAAAGCTCAAGCTTCAGGTGCAGCCGCAGGCACCACCAAAGTCCCTCCTACTCCAACTACCATTCCAATTCCCACTCCTACAGTCAATCCATCACAAGAGGAAGGATCTGCAGTTGAAATCAGCTCTGCTCCAACCTTCGGTCTTGATGATGATGATATCGAAGAGGTCAACAAGCCAAACCCTTCAGAAGATGACCTTATGATGTTTGAAGAAGAAGAAGAGTCCAACGGTTCTCATCATTCGACTTCCAAGCCTAAAGAGAAGAAGAAAAAGAAGAAGAATGTTGTCTCCAGAAAAGAGTTCCTAAGCCTTCAAGCCAAAGTCGATCAGATACTGGCTGCGGTCAAACCTACTCAACCGCAACCTGAAGACACACCAGGACCACAGTCACTGATTGAAAGAATAGAACGTCTGGAAACAAGGGAACGCATGGCTGCTGAACGAGTCTCTCTCAAAGTAGAGATAGGGATTCGGTCCCTTGACAACAACCGCAAGGCTAACCATAAGGAATTCATGGCTGCAGCGGAATGCCTCATCTCTGAGGTGACCGCAATCAAAACGGATCTCCAAGCGGCCATCGCGGATCAAGCCTCTCAGTCTAAGAAATTGATAGATGAGACTCATACTGCTTATGAGTCCACTATCTCTGTTCTTCACGCCACCATCAACAGACTGCAGAAATCCCTGTCCTCCAACTTTCACGGTCCAGAGATCCTCCAACTCACTAAGGAAATCCACAAGCTGCTCTTCAGCTCCTCCACACCTAACAATCAACAATTGGCAGAAGCTCTAAAAGCTCAATTCCAAGAAGTTTGTGCCAAGGTTGATGGACTTAAGCAATGGCTTGAGGAAGCTCCTCCGTTGCATCCCTCAAGAGGGGGAAGTGAAGAAGAAGAAGAAGAAGTCCATCACTCTGATCCATCTATTCTTCAGAGTCCCCCCATCATCACTGAAAAAATTCCCACACCGCAGCCTTCACCACAACCATCTCAACATACTCCATCTCCTCACACTTCACCTCCAAAGGATACTCCCAAAAATCCAGAGACTCCTCCGCACTTCAAGAACTTGGCTGAAAACATGTCTTCTCCGAGCACCATAGACTCCCCTGCCACCGCCCAAAGAAAGCATGATTGGAAAGCAGCCAAGCTGGCAGCGTTAATTTGGAGAGAATGTGGGACACCATGATGGATGAGTCCTTGATTAATTCTTGGATTAATCCTCACCGCAGGCTGTTGGATGAAGACTACCGACCCCACCTCACATACGCTGAATCCCCATCAGACGGGTACTGGGATGTACCAATTTCTCCAAATGCCAAGTACTTCACTGTATTTGAGCAGCTTGACCGGACCCTTCCAGATCACAAACGACTGCCGATGGAGTTTGAGAGACTAAACTGTTTTTATGCTAAGCATGCCTCCTCCATCGAAAACATATGGTCTAACGACAGACCATCCGCAGTCACGAACTACAAAGTCCAGAAATTTATGAAGGCTGAATACATCCAGTACATCCTGACAAGAAGGGAACATGACTACATCCGCAGCCAAGCAGACTTCCCTTGCATGAATCCGGAAGAAATCTTCCTTATTGCCAAGGTATTTCAAAATAAGTCTGAGAAGCACCCCAAGATGAAGATTGCGTTGGAAAGGGCCAACACCTTTTTCAAGGAAACTGTCTGCGATTTCGCCAAAATAGATGCGGATATCTACCCCACCATCCTCAAGAAGTTTGATCTCCCACCTCTTGAACCTGTGCCTATGCCTACCGAAGGCTTTCAAGAGAGATCTCTAGGCGCAACAAACTTTCCTGAACTTGGAGTCATATTCAAAAGGAAGACTGACAATGTTAAATATTTCATTCCTATGACTGCCATGCATCGCCTCACCAGAAAACAACTTGACATCTGCCGGACCACAGTTGAAAGATCGAAGCATACTACTGCAGAAGTCAAGTTTGAGATCACAAGAAGAATCACATGGCTGGAAAACGTTAGGAAATTTTGGTGGATTCTGATCAAGTTCCTCAAACTTGATAGCTGAACCGAAGTTAAAGAGGTCACTTAGGGGGAAATTGTTGAATCATAAAAGTGACCCTCTTGAACTTTGCTACCGCAGCCACTTCAGCACCCGCAGTCAGTCTCTTTATCAGCATCAGCAACCGGAGTCAGCTACCGCAGTCAACTTAGCTAGATTGATTTACTTGTCTTTTTTGTAATACACTCTTTTGTCCAGTATGCCTTGTACGGCTGCTTATAGAGATGTAATCTAGTGCATTTCTGAGTCTCTATAAATAGAGACTTATTCTCCTGTATTGAATACACTCTATCACCGATAACTTATGCATTCTATCTGAATATACATTCTAAAGTTATCTCTCTATCCTTCTTCACTCATCGCTTCTTACTTAAATCTTATCATAATTCTGCTGATCATAATCTCTCTTCGGAGCAAGTCATATTTGACTTAATCACTAAGCTTGATCTTCCTTATTAACTTGGAGTGAATTCATTCCTTGTTATGAATCAGCTTAAGTGTATTCTTGATATAACAATTGCTGTCATTTCTATTTCTTCACTTTTCCGCAACTAACTCTCTAACCATCTAACTATATTATTGTTGAGCTTTTAGATCCTTTGAGATTAACTATTCCGCAATATACTTGTTCTAACTTTTGTTCAAGTGTGTCTCCAAGTTTTTCTCTCAACAGAAACATTATAGTTATTATATCAATCACATGTGATTAATAACTATCAAGCAAATGGATTTCTTATATTTCAAAACTGTTTTATCAAACAAACTGCTTCAAATCATTTCATAAACTCTTTTACATGTTAAATTCTTTATTTTAACTCTTTTAAACTCATATATTGTTCAAATCATGTATATATGGATATAGTTATATAAGTAAGATTGAAAGGGCTTAGGACTGATAACTCGCCTTATTTCCTGTTCCTTGTTTGGTTGTGGACTTAGGGTATTCGGTTGTTTGTCCGAATGTCGTTTGAATCTTAGTTATATATTATATATATATGTATATAGATATAAAAGTTCTTTCATTCAGTTCAATACCTTTGGGTAGCAAGGGTGTTCAAACATAAACAGTCATTCAAACAACTTTAATTGTAAACTATAATAGGTACAGTTTAGGAAGTCACTATTTACTATTTCTAGAACAATGAAACATACAAGAGTCAGTTCATACATGAGTCAGTTCAAACATACTATAATGAGAAACAGAGAGAACATACTACATACTAGAACAGAGAGAACATACTATATAATAGAACAGAGAGAACATACTATATACTAGAGACAGAGAGAACATACTATGCTAATATAATAACAAGATAACATTTATGTGAGCCACTACTTCTTGGCGCGGTAATATACTGTCGTGTCACGTTTTGTAACCAGAGTCTCCTGAAGAGAGAGCGTGAATTTGTGTATAGATCTATACGGGATTGACCATCCTACACCTTGCTGCTAACTATAGTGGGACATGCAGGTCTACGGGTGACGAATTTCATACCATTTCGGCGTCTCGAACGTCGTGTCTTACTAGTCAATCAAGTGTGGTTATAATCTTATCACGTTTTACCTTAACTAAACAAACAGGTTTAAGGTAGTTAGTACATTGGTAGTTATTTAGATAAAACTACAGTACATCTTTATTTTTCCCATTTCATCCACATTGTGATCTTCTCACATAAACGGTAATGAAAACTATATTTTGGTAATGATAGTCACACTATGGGAAAGTACTCACTTTTACAAAAGAACAAACATAAACAACAGTTAAGTCTTGGTAGAAGACAACTTTAGTAGAAAATATAGGATTTTCTAGGAAGTTTACAAACATTTACATCAAACCCTTACAAACTTTTACATCAAATATTTACAAGCACTTTCTTCACACTTATACAAACAATGACACTAAAATACTTATGAACTCACCATTTTTAATGCTGATCTACGCTTTCAAAATAAATTTTATTCTCAGGTCACCAGTAGACAAGTATCGATGACCAGGTTTTGAGAAGATGGAGCAAACTCAAGACTCATCTCTTATTTTTGATTCATATTTTGGTGTCTTATAAACTATACATAACACACTTGTATTAAATTATATTATTAATGCAATGGATGATTATGTTGCTTGTTTTACTATTATGCATTGTTGTGATACTGTACATTACGTCCTCCGCCCCCGAACGTTTCCGCCGTTCTGGTTTGGGGGTGTGACATCGGGCCCCGCTCGACATCAGAACTTAGTCCGGAACATACTAACATAAATATACGGGCCGACATTGGTGCCTTCGACCCGTTCATACAGGAGGAAACTCACCTCAAATGTCGGATGATAGCTGAAACGTCTCTACCCTGGAATCAGCTCTACTTACTCCCTAAACCAATACAACCCCTTAGATACCATATCACACTCATAATTCTTTAGGGTCAACCATGGTCATAGTCAAGTCTAGTTCAAAGTCAAAGTCAACGCTCCGAGTTGACTCAACTCGTTGAGTTTACTCCTCAACTCGCCAAGTTCCCATAAATCATAGAAACGTGAAATCGCGATCCAAATCGTCGAGTTTTCCTCCAACTCGCTGAGTTTCTTGTTCTGAACAGAATAGGGACTTTCCCACTACAACTCGTCGAGTTCCCTTGTGGACTCATCGAGTTCCTTCTTTTTCAACAGAGTCGGGAATATTCCAAACCAACTCGCCGAGTTCCCTTATGGACTCGTCGAGTTCATCAGTATGTCAATCCTTCTTAATGCATTAAGCCCTTATCCTTCAACTCCAAGTCCCATATTCCAGATCTACACTGGAAGTGCCTCTAGAAGGGTAAAGCTTCCCACTTTACCCATAAATACTTTTCCTAAATGGATTAATCTCAAACCCTAACCCAAAAGGCCAAAGTCTTAATACCATAACCATCAAAACTAAAAGATAGACCATGAGGTCATAGATCTAGACTCTAGATACTAAATGTGACAACCGTCAATTTCCGGTCAAGTCAAAGTCAAATAAAGTCAACAAGTCAAACCGGTCAACTCAATTAACCTTTGTATATTAGGGTTTACATCGTGCTTACTATTGTACAACATACCCTCGTAATGCAAGTATCACTTTAAGTCTTCCTGTGTTCAGAAAATCTAAACCGTAATCAGTGTAACTAATGGAACAACTCAATAAACCATTAATACATACCCTTCGGGAGCGTATAACACTCATAACAAGGCAAAACGGGGTTTACAAACCTTGCATTTCGAAGTTAAAACACTCGCAAAGGTCGCAAACAAAGCCTCTCTCAATCTCTCTCAACCTATCCAAATCTCTCCAAGTATGTGAAATATCTCCAAGTATGTGAAATCTCTCCCAAATCTCTCCAAGTATGTGAAATCTCTCCCAAATCTCTCAAAGTATGTGAAATCTCTCCAAGTACGTGAAATCTCTCCCAAATCTCTCCAAGTATGTGAAATCTCTCCAAGTATGTGAAATATATCCCAAATCTCTTCAAGTATGTGAAATCTCTCCCAAATCTCTCCAAGTATGTGAACGGCTCCTTGTACCTTCGATTCGGATTCCTGAAGCGCCTCTCAGTCCATTTCGCTTCCAAAGCCACCTTCGATCCTACCCACGCAACCGAACCCTTCTCGGACCGAACCTACTTTCGGTTCTCAGCACCATGGACCGAACCCTCCTCTTGGTTCTAAGCACCCAAGGACCGAGCTTCGCCTCCTGACCTCGGATCTTTGCAGATTCGCTCCTTTTTCCCGGTTTTCGACTACTTTCGCCTCTTAAGCCCGTTTTTGAAGTTTTTAACGGGGATTTTCACCATATTCATATTTTTATCATTTTAAACTCCCTAAACTCATATTTTATTTATTTCTCAAGGATTTGTTAATTATAAATCATTATTTTACATTAAGAAGAATATTCTACACCACAAGTGGGTCAAGTGTGCCCACTTGTCTCCATGTGTCATCTTCTCATTAGTCCAACCCTATCCACATCACACAAACCAAGACAAACATCCTTTCAACTTTACAAGTTGCTCCAGCAACATGTATATAAAGAAATCCCTGGAGAATTTCTTGGTTCACTTTGATCACTCTCAAACACTTATACACTTCTCAAACCATCAAGAGAGCCTCTTTTTCTCTCTACTTCCAGCCACTTTTTGGAAGTGTTCTTGAGCTATTACTTCACTTTTTGGTAAGTATTCCATCTAAACTCAAGTGTTATTCAATGTTTTCATAACACCCTTGAATCATCTACACACATTTAACACCAAAAATCGTTCTTAGGATCATTCAACACTTCACGTGTTCATCAAGTGTTCTTGACTTGATACTCCTCGTCTTCGACCTTCCACTCTTCAACAAATCACTCAAGGTGAGTTCATACCCCTACATTTTTCGGTTTTCTTTAGTTTTCAGGAGGGGGAATACATCTTAAAACACCAAAAACTGAACTAAACTCAAACATCAGCTTTCAACAGCAAAGTTTAGTTCTATTCACGGACTGTTTTGACCATCTTAAACTTAATATCTTTAAAAACTATTTAATATTCAAATATTTCAGGTTCATACCTTCAAAATGACTACTTGCACATCTCCATACGATTTATCTACAATTTATGGTGATTTTTACAAAACTGCATATCATTACAAAAATGAATTCGGACCAGTCTGTGAATACGAACACTTTCACACAAGTTAGAGACTTATAAAAATCATAATAAAAATTATAAATAAACTAGACACATTTTCTAAACTCTCAGAGTTTACGGATTTAGTTTTTGACTTCGTATGATTTTTCTATGATGTTTTCAAAACAGTGCAGAAAGGTTAAAAACTAGTTACATACCTTACCATATTAACAACACTTTGTAGTATGTTGAGCAAAGTGCATAACACTAAGTTTCTAAATGTTGGATGCAGTCTTGTTAGTCTATCATCATAAAAAGAAATTAGTCATTCATGATAAGGTTTTTCCATTCATTTCGAACACATATAATAAACTACAACAAAGTATAGTTTATGGATTTTTCGATAAAAGCATACTACATGAAAAAGGTTTTACTCTCAAAACAAATGGGCTTTTCATATACTACATGATAAACCATAATAGTAACAGTTTATGGATTTCATATCACTAGTTTATTTCATAAAAGGTGGTTTCACTTCCACCACGGAAGAGGTTTTATACTCAAACTATATGTAAACTAGTTAACGTAAGTTGTGAGACAATTCTTCCATCGTACTCTTAGAGTACGGGTTCAAATTCCTGTAAGTTATAACCAGATTCTCTTGTAGGGAGAGCGTAATAATTGTGTATAGATCTATATTGGGATTGACACCCCACACCTCGCTGCTAGCTACAGCGGGACCTGCAGGTCTACGGGTGACAAGAGTCATAGGATCTTGACGTCTGAAAAACGTTGTTACAGGTTAATTCTTGTTATAGTATGGTTATAACGACTCACATAGGGAGTTAACAATCTTTCAAGTTTATAGAGAAAATTCTACTTTGAAAAGGGGTTTTATCTATTTAAAACTACAAACACGTTATAAGTACAAAACACACACATATTCTCGGTCTTGGGATTTAAGGCTACATAACTTTTTATAAGGAAAATATTGGATTTTCTTTGGAAACGCATTACTATTATAAACATTATAAGTTACAAAAAACACACACATATTCTCGGTCTTGGGATTTAAGGTTACATAACTTTTTATAAGGAAAATAAGGGATTTTCTTGAAATATACATGACAAAGTACCAGGTTACACTAAATGGCTTTCATGATATTAAAACTACGTTTCATCTAGAATTGTTAGACTTCAGCTATAATTTGCTAAGTGTACATGTTCGAGTTACATAAGAATTTAGTCGCAATCGACTTAGAATTGGTGGGCCCGTCTTACTTCCTGTTCCTTGTTTGGTTGTGGACCTAGGGCAGACCCATTATATTCGACGGTTTATTTAACTTAAATTTTATATAACTTATATACACTGGGTGATTATAGAGGGAATCTACAGGTCTTTCTAGGGTACATTATTGCATAACATAGGAGCGTTCATTTCACACTTAATAAAGAAAATATTGAATTTTCTGGAATCATACTCTATCGCTTTTACAAGGAAAACGGCTTCTTTCTCAAATAAAGCTCTTATGAACTTACCAACTTAATTGTTGACACTCTTTCAAAACTACTTGTATTATCAGGAAATCAATGAAACAGGAAATCAATAGCTTTTGAGGATGGGACGTTAAATCGTCAAACATTTCATTTTGTTATCATAGTGTAATTGATTTGAAACATGTAAACACATACTATGGTGTAACCTTTTCAATTATATCTATGATGGTTGTATTTACTTTGAGCACTATTATACTCGTTGTTGTAATACTATACATGAAGTCCTCCACCCCCGGACGTTTCCGCCATCCTTGGTTTGGGGGTGTGACAGATTGGTATCAGAGCATTGTTTATAGTGAGCTAAGTATATCGAACCACATAAGATATACAAACTATAAAGGCATTGGGACTAAAGTCTCTGATTAAACATTTTCAAATAACTATACTTTTAGAAATAAATAGTTTCTTGTTAAAAGTATGAGTCCATGCATACATACTAGTATAGTATCATATCTAGGACAATACAAAAGTTAAAAATAGAGGAGTTGTGCAATGTGAATATGCCCTGGGATATGCAATCAAGTCTGGGAAGAATATAGCCTGATCAACTATATTCGTCTGAGAAGTGACTAGTATGTGCCGGGGATAGTCATAGTGGACAACAAGTCTATCAACTTACCAACACCCATACCAGAAAATCGTTAAGAACCAAACATAACATTTAAAATACTATAGGAGTATTTTGTGGTACTATAACTTATGTGAAAACTAAACAGATTCTTGCTAGTAGATCTACAATGACTAAGTGGATACGCTAAAGTTATATATAACTTAGATATCATAGACTTAGAATCTGTGATCATTGCTTTACTTCCTGTTCCTTGTTTGGTTGTGGTTTTGGAGTATGATCACTTATTCGAAGGTCTGTTATATCTTTTGTTATTTGTAACTGGTATGCACCATGTCATTATAGAACTAACTAAGGAGGATCAAACCCCTATAAGTATTTCTAGGAATATGATTATTATATGCCTCTTACCTTACCCCTATTCTCGCACGGACATCATGGCAAGATTTTACTTACCAGGAGACCCCTACTTTCCGAACCGGGAGAGTTAGTGGATGATTAGGAAAAGAGTCGGAAGTGGAGCCAGATGTCGACAACTCTCCTTACATAGCCAGGACTCTTGCAAACCGTTTCGACTACATCGAACTTGTGCCCCGTTGGGCAGCATTGATCAAGGGGTGGAGTCGCCATCAGCAACAACAATCGCCATTTGGAGACCAACAAGGTTGCGATGACCTCAACCATGGGGGACCGGTTAACAGAGCCCTCCTGGTGATGACCCAGCAGATCACGAACATCGAGTTAGGGAACTGCGCGCTGCTACAGACGCTACCATCTCACAAACTCGAGACTTAGAAAGAGACTGCTATTTCAGAGACCAACTCATTAAGGACCTTATCACCGCTCAGGCGAAGGCAAAGGAATATCAGGATAGACACTCGGCACTCGAAGAGAGAGTGGTCGCAGCCGAGCATAGGTTGGAAGAACTATAGGATGCATCGACTTCGTTTCAAGAACCACTGGGGACGTGTTGTCGTGAGCATAATTCATTTTACTCACAAGACCTTGTATATTAGGTCTATGAGTATGCGTTGGTGCTACTCCCCTCCATATGTAGGCCCGACCCTGCGAGTTACTAATTACACTAGTCCAGAGATTTATTTTCGGTCCAAACTTTTCCTTGCAATGATGTGGTGTAGACCTGCATCAGGCTCAGAACCTTTCTCTAATAACTAAATATACTAGAATCATACAAATGAAATGGGCATGCATATTATTTCATTGGGAGCAATACTACTAAGAATTCATAAGTTTATTACATATAGACTCTCATTATGAATTGTTTTCAGAACACCATAAAAATTGGAACACGATACATTCAGAACTAAGATAAACTTAGTGAGATAACTCCCGATGTATAAGCCCTTATTCAAGACTCATTATCATCTCACCTTTTTAAACCTCATGGTTGAAATGTGCCTTTTTCGTAGGCCTATAGGGTGCGACCATACCAGCACTAATGCACCGGATCCCATCAGAACTCGCCAGCTAAGTGTGTTTGGACAAACATAATCCTAGGATGGGTAAAACTTAACACCCGTACAAAACCTACTTCTACCCACTACCATAACTCCGTCTCAGGAACGTTAGCAGAAACATCAAGAATAGTTCAGTAAAGTGCGAAATTTATATATGTGTATATAAATGGTAAGGATATAACTAGAGATAAACATCCCCACTCATGACATCGTTTCTCCCCAGGAAATAGGTTTATATCTTCACAAGAAGGTAACCATCCAACAAGCAAGGCAGCAATCCTACAGATAGACTCTGCTACTTTTCAAGCTGCGGTCACGGCAACCGTGACAGCCGTCATGACGCAACTCAATGCTAACAACGCCAACAGAGGTGAAGGCGGTTTTGGCAATTCTAACCGCAGTAACAATCAAGAACGCCAACGGGTGTTTGCCAACGAAGACGCCTCAGACCACAAACCCAAGAGCAAGAAACGAAAGTTTCAGGACAAAACGAAGTGCAATATATCTCAAAATCTCGCTAAAAGGAAACAATATGTGGCTGCCCCTGTAATTACGACAACAGTCACGACTCATGCCTCAACACTAGCCACAACGTCTGTCACTCAAGCACCGTTCAGACAATATATGGGAACACTCCCAAAGTGTAACATGTGTGGCTACCATCACAATGGGGTTTGTCGGGTGCCGCACTGTAAAAACTGCAACAAGAATGGACATACTGCCCGCTTCTGCATGACCCAGACCCAGCACCTCGCTTCAATCACCAATACCGGTGTAAGTCCAGTATGCCACTTATGCGGTGAAATGGGACACTTCAAGAGAGACTGTCCAACTGAGAGGAATGACGGGGGAGCAGGAGGAGCGTGAGAAACAAACCAGTAGGAGCATCAAGGAACCTTATTAGGACTTTTGTAATGTTTCCAACAACAAAATCGTTTAAGTACCATATGTTTGTAATGAATTTGGTATGTTTGCTAAAATTACCGTCTTTCAAAAAGTAGTTAAAATACACTCTCGTTCAATCAAATCAAAGACACTTATATATGATCTTAGGATCATTACCGGTGAGCTGTGATGACTTGGTGTATACCTCAGTGTTAATTATAATTAAAATACTACAGACTTAAAGTGAATAATTCATGTTCCATGTCTAGTAGTGGGGTTAGGGTAGAGCCACTCACTCGACGATTTCATCAATACCAAATTACATACGACTTGCATATACCGCTCGATCATAGAGTGACCTATCGGGGATCATGATATAAAGTATCATTACTAGCTATCAGAACACACTTACTACCAGTGCTAGCTGTTGTGGTATGAATCATTTGCAGTAACAATAACATCGATCAAAACGGAACACACTGAAAAGAAACACAGGATGCACTATCACTCTAACGAATATCTATTATGAATACAACTTTCCACATGTATCACCTCCCCGATTAAACGGCTACGAAAAGACCCTTCACATAACCCACTGAATATCGAAACCCTTGTCTCTCATAAACGCAAATCCAACACGGACCTCCGGGTCATCTCTCGCTGCGAAACCCCAAAACACTCACCAGAGGAGTATTATACCTTCCGAAACCTTTCCACAAGTATTTCCAAAAGACCCTTCGGGAATGCCACGCATGCAGCAGATAAGGTTTAAGCACAGAAGCTTGGGACGAATACGGTTAGTCTATCACTACTAAGTGTATACGTGAGGATAATATGTAATTAAGATTCTACGGACATTGGATGTGTGTTTCCGCCCTATTTCCTCTTCCTTGTCTGGTTGTGGACTTGGGGCAGAGTCACCCATCCAACTGTCTTACCAACCCTAATTACATACGACCTATATGCGCAAGTTAATGATAGATGGACCAGGTACGAGTCCTACCATGAACTTCTAGACAAGGCTAGCCAGGAGTGCGAGTGAACGTTCTACCATCCGAATAAGTCTAGTCCCGTAAACCTAACCCATATGCTCCCTACCGATCTAATCAAACGAGAAACACTAAAGCAGGCCCTATGCAGCGCTCCGAGGAGAATTTATTACTTATGACTTAGTACAAATTCGAGAAAGGCTGAAAGCATCTCGAAACCGACAAAAGAGCTACACAGATAAGCGACGCAAACCCTCGGAATTGCGGGTTGGTCACCGAGTTCTGCTAAAAGCCTCACCGTTGAAAAGAATGATATGTTTCGGTAAACATGGGAAACTAAATCCAAGGTACAGTGGGCCATTCGAAATCCTCGCTAGGATTGGCCCGGTAGCATACAAACTCTAACTGCCACAAGAACCTAATAATGTACATACAACCATCCACGCGTCAAATTTAAAGAAATGTATGTCTGACGAGACTCTTGTGATACCTCCCGACGAAATCAAAACGAACGAGAGTCTCCACTTCGTGGAAAAACCGATGGAAACCATGGATCGAAAGATCAAAAAAAAGAAATCAAAGTCGCATCCCCGTTGTAAAGGTCCGTTGGAACGTAAAACGAGGACCCAAGTTCACCTTGGAACGCGAAGACCAGATGAAACAAAAATACCCGCATCTTTCCCCAACTCTCGAAGTCCCGATAAAAGTGCTAATTTCGGGACGAAATTCCTTCTAACGGGGGGATGATGTGATAACCGTAAATTTCCGGTCAAGTCAAATTCAAATAAAGTCAACAAGTCAAACCGGTCAACTAAATTAACGTTTGTATATTAGGGTTTACATCGTGCTTACTATTGTACAACACACCATCGTAATGCAAGTATCACTTTAAGTCTTCCTATGTTCAGAAAATCTAAACCCTAATCAGTGTAACTAATGGAACAACTCAATAAACCATTAATAGATACCCTTCGGGGGCGTATAACACTCATAACAAGGCAAAACGAGGTTTACAAACCTTGCCTTTCGAAGCTAAAACACTCGCGAAGGTCGCAAACAAAGCCTCTCTCAATCTCTCTCACCCTATCCAAATCTCTCCAAGTATGTGAAATATCTCCAAGTATGTGAAATCTCTCCCAAATCTCTCCAAGTATGTGAAATCTCTCCCAAATCTCTCAAAGTATGTGAAATCTCTCCAAAATCTCTCCAAGTATGTGAAATCTCTCCCAAATCTCTCCAAGTATGTGAAATCTCTCCAAGTATGTGAAATATATCCCAAATCTCTTCAAGTATGTGAAATCTCTCCCAAATCTCTCCAAGTATGTGAAATCTCTCCAAGAATATGAAATCTCTCTCAACTTTTTATAATCACTCGGGGCATCCCGACCCTTAATTTAGTCAAAAACAACTCGAAACGGGAGATAAACGGAAAATCAGCCATATAGAACCGAAACCTCTTCGGAACCGAAACCTCTTAGGAACCGAAACCCTAAAAAGCCTCCTGGACCGAAACTAGCTTAAAGAACCAAACTCCCCTTATAAGACCGAACTCCTCTTATAGGACCGAAGTCACCTTCGGGTTCGGCTCCTTGTACCTTCGGTTCGGATTCCTGAAGCGCCTCTCGGTCCATTTCGCTTCCAAAGCCACCTTCGGTCCTACCCACGCAACCGAACCCTTCTCGGACCGAACCTACTTTCAGTTCTCAGCACCATGGACTGAACCCTCCTCTCGGTTCTAAGCACCCAAGGACCGAGCTTCGCCTACTGACCTCAGATTTTCGCAGATTCGCTCCTTTTTCCTGGTTTTCCACTACTTTCGCCTCTTAAGCCCGTTTTGGACGTTTTTGAAGGAGATTTTTCACCAAATTCATATTTTTATCATTTTAAACTCCCTAAACTCATATTTTATTTATTTCTCAAGGATTTGTTAATTGTAAATCATTATTTTACATTAAGAAGAATATTCTACACCACAAGTGGGTCAAGTGTGCCCACTTGTCTCCATGTGTCATCTTCTCATTAGTCCAACCCTATCCACATCACACAAACCAAGACAAACATCCTTTCAACTTTGCAAGTTGCTCCAGCAACATCTATATAAAGAAATCCCTGGAGGATTTCTTGGTTCACTTTGATCACTCTCAAACACTTATACACTTCTCAAACCATCAAGAGAGCCTCTTTTTCTCTCTACTTCCAGCCACTTTTTGGAAGTCTTCTTGAGCTATTACTTCACTTTTTGGTAAGTATTCCATCTAAACTCAAGTGTTATTCAATGTTTTCATAACACCCTTGAATCATATACACACATTTAACACCAAAAATCGTTCTTAGGATCATCCAACACTTCACGTGTTCATCAAGTGTTCTTGACTTGATACTCCTCGTCTTCGACCTTCCACTCTTCAAGAAATCACTCAAGGTGAGTTCATACCCCTACATTTTCCGGTTTTCTTTAGTTTTCAGGGGGGAATACATCTTAAAATACCAAAAACTTAACTAAACTCAAACATCAGCTTTCAACAGGAAATTTTAGTTCCATTCACGGACTGTTTTGACCATCTTAAACTTAATATCTTTCAAAAATATTTAATATGCAACTATTTCAGGTTCATACCTTCAAAATTACTACTTGCACATCTCCATACGATTTTTCTACAATTTATGGTGATTTTTACAAAACTGCCTATCATTACAGAAACGAATTCGGACCAGTCTGTGAATACGAACACTTTCACACAAGTTAGAGACTTATAAAAATCATAATAAAAATTATAAATAAACTAGACACATTTTATAAACTCTCAGAGTTTACGGATTTAGTTTTTGACTTCGTATGATTTTTCTATGATGTTTTCAAAACAGTGCAGAAAGGTTAAAAACTAGTTACATAGCTTACCATATTAACAACACTTTGTAGTATGTTGAGCAAAGTGCATAACACTAAGTTTCTAAATGTTGGATGCAGTCTTGTTAGTCTATCATCGTAAAAAGAAATTAGTCATTCATGATAAGGTTTTTCCATTCATTTCGAACATATATAATAAACTACAACAAAGTATAGTTTATGGATTTTTCGATAAAAGCATACTACATGAAAAAGGTTTTACTCTCAAAACAAATGGGCATTTCATATACTACATGATAAACCATAATAGTAATAGTTTATGGATTTCATATCACTAATTTATTTCGTAAAAGGTGGTTTCACTTCCACCACGGAAGAGGTTTTATGCTCAAACTATATGTAAACTAGTTAACGTAAGTTGTGAGACAATTCTTCCATCGTACTCTTAGAGTACGGGTTCAAATTCCTATAAGTTATAACCAGAGTCTCTTGTAGGGAGAGCGTGATAATTGTGTATAGATCTATATTGGGATTGACACCCCACACCTCGCTGCTAGCTACAGCGGGACCTGCAGGTCTACGGTTGACAAGAGTCATAGGATCTTGACGTCTGAAAATCGTTGCTACAGGTTAATTCTCGTTATAGTATGGTTATAACGACTCACATAGGGAGTTAACAATCTTTCAAGTTTATAGAGAAAATTCTACTTTGAAAAGGGGTTTTATCTATTTAAAACTACAAACACGTTATAAGTACAAAACACACACATATTCTCGGTCTTCGGTTTTAAGGCTACATAACTTTTTATAAGGAAAATATTGGATTTTCTTTGGAAACGCATTACTATTATAAACATTATAAGTTACAAAACACACACACATATTCTCGGTCTTGGGATTTAAGGCTACATAACTTTTTATAAGGAAAATAAGGGATTTTCTTGAAATATACATGACAAAGTACAAGGTTACACTAAATGGCTTTCATGATATTAAAACTACGTTTCATCTAGAATTGTTAGACTTCAGCTATAATTTGCTAAGTGTACATGTTAGAGTTACATAAGAATTTAGTCGCAATCGACTTAGAATTGGTGGGCCCGCCTTACTTCCTGTTCCTTGTTTGGTTGTGGACCTAGGGCAGACCCATTATATTCGACAGTTTATTTAACTTAAATTTTATATAACTTATTTACATTGGGTGATTATAGAGGGAATCTACAGGTCTTTCTAGGGTACATTATTGCATAACATAGGAATAAAGAAAATATTGAATTTTCTGGAATCATACTCTATCGCTTTTACAAGGAAAATGGCTTCTTTCTCAAATAAAGCTCTTATGAACTCACCAACTTAATTGTTGACACTCTTTCAAAACTACTTGTATTATCAGGAAATCAATGAAACAGGAAATCAACAACTTTTGAGGATGGGACGTTAAATCGTCAAACATTTCATTTTGTCATCATAGTGTAATTGATTTGAAACATGTAAACACATACTGTGGTGTAACTTTTTCAATTATATCTATGATGGTTGTATTTACTTTGAGCACTATTATAATCGTTGTTGTAATACTATACATGAAGTCCTCCACCCCCGCACATTTCCGCCATCCTTGGTTTGGGGGTGTGACACTAAATGATCACGTAAAGTCTTAGACTTTATCCACGTGCATGGCCATAGAAGCTTCAAAAGACCAAAATAAGCAAGGAAATTCAAAAATGGAGATCTAAATGACCACAAAGCAAGGTTTAAGCTTTCTACCAGCAAAATGTCATGGATGAAGCAAGGGTTCTAGATCTATAAACTCCTTCTTGTGTCCTCAAGCTTATCCTTTTTCCAATGGCTTCAAAACACACACTAAATCACTTGAAATAACTCACAAACACTCACAATAGCATTAGGGTTTCGAGATTTAGGGTTTATGACTTGGAGGCTGGAAATGAGGCCAACATGAAAGGTTTAAGCTGCTTAAATAGGGTGCAAACCCCGGAAATTAGGGTTTCATCCCTGATGGCCTACTCATCGAGTTCAGGCCTCCCAACTTGTCGAGTAGGTTACTTATATTACGCAGACCTTATGATCTCTACTCGACGAGTTTGGGGTTCCCAACTTGTCGAGTTGCTCTATAAAATGGAATAAATTATAAATTAATACATACCAGGAACCAGGCGTTACATTGATAAAGCAAGAATATTACCCTCAAGTCCTTAACCCATTAAGCACTCCATGCACCTAAGGCTATTTGTCTCCCCATGCTTGCACCTTACCTATTTCTTTTTAATAAACAATCAAAAGACCATAACTCTCTTAACTAAAAGAGTTTTGGTCATATATATATATATATATATATATATATATATATATATATATATATATATATATATATATATATATATATAATGGATTGCATATATTTTATAAAACCCAACTTTATAAAATATAAACTTTGTCTTTTGCTAAAAGACAAAAGGTTTCAATTAGTCCAAAAAGTTGTGCATGACTTATTAATTCATACCTTATAATATAATGTGTTTTTTGTATTGTAAAATAAATATTTTTATGAAATAAATATTTTCCCAATTTATGATATGCGTTGATGATATTTATTAAAATCAATTTCTAATAAATAATCAATTGTATCAGTTGTTGTTAGTGTGACCCTTTCTATCATATGTTATTTAGCAATATAATTTTAATATGATTATTGAGCATACTAGATCTTTCAATGTATCGATATGTTATGGTTTATTGGGTTGAGGTGGACCAAATGACACTAAAGGCCAAGATACCCAGGACAGTCTGGATAGACTGAAGGCCTACGAGGCGGTCTAGTTAGGACAGATAGGTTGAAGGCCCAGTGAGGCAGTCCAGTCATGCGGAAGGCTCTGTATGCATGTTGTTGTTTCTTATGTTTATGTTATGGTACTTTTGGGGAACTCACTAAGCGTTGGCTTATAGTTTTAATTTTTTTTTCAGGTACTTCAGTGGACCGTGGCAAGACGAAGGCATGACCGTACACATCCTTGGGTTTTATGTTGTTGGATTCTAGGAAACTCTGATTTTAAATAATATTTTTGGGAACAATGGTTTTGTAAACATTTAATGAGTAAAGGAGGGGGGGTGTTTTTGAAAAGTTTAAATTTGTTGTGATTTTTCGAATGTTACAAGTTTGTATCAGAGCCTTGGTTTGAGTGAATTAGAGGAACATTCATGTAAATCCATACTCAAACTAAGGAACTGCAAAGTTTTTAAAATGGTTTTCAAAATTATTTTCAAAAATGACCAAGGAAAGATATGATATGTACGATCAGCCGGAGCCAGAAAGTATACCCAAGTTACCACACTATTATTTGATATGATGTTTATGGTAGAATAACATGCTAGCAATATGTTATGGATCTTTAGGAATTTCATGATAGAATTGCCTAATGTATGATGCCTGATAGCCTAGGGTTATTTCTTGCATGAAATTGACATCATTACTGTAGTTGCTTAGTGTATGCATCACAATTATACATAACTAAGATTTTATAGCCTGATAATGTTTGGTTTGACCTTATTTCCTGTTCCATGTCTGGTTGTAGGCTTAGGGTAGAATCACATATTCGAATATCTGTAGGATCTAGTGTTATGTATGATTAACATACGCGAGTACTACAGGGTTGGTGGAAATTTCATGGGTGAGTATATATGTGAACAGCCAGTTACAGGAGATGTATAGCCACCCTTGATATGGTGAGGATAGGATCTATGTGTATCCTAGTTGTGTTATCTGTTGGGCAGTTGTGATAATCGTTGAGACAAATACGGGTATGTGTGGAAGGTAGTATGGGCTCGTACTACTGAAAGCACAGGACCCGTACGCATCTCAAGGAAGTCACAAACCCCGAGGATTTGTTTGTCAGGAATGGTTTTGATTATATGAATTGTAGAATTCTGATGTGCTCTGGTTTATTTTCAGTATGGTGCTCACATGGGGATCAAGTCTGGATCTGGAGCAAGCGACCATGATGGGTCGAGGATGACGGACAACCAGATTCAGGAGGTCATCGCCACTAAGGTGGCTACTGCGGTCCAACGATCTATACTAGAGATGTTTAGGTCTATTAGGACTGCCATGATCGAGCTGTTTGACGATTACTATGCTGCTCTCACTGAGGTTGCCACTACTCTGGGGATTGGTGGATGGAGAGCCTTCCAGTATCGGGACTTCGACAATACGAAGCCCCATGTGTTTGATGGGGTTCAGGATCCGATTGTGGCGATGAGATGGTTGTCTTAGGTGGAGGATTGTTTCTTGACATGCTCATGACCTACTGGCCAGAAGGTCAAGTGCTCCCTGAACCTTCTTCGGTCAGGCACAAAGGATTGGTGGACGTTGGTAACTGGCTCGTACACTTCTGAGCAGAGGGTCGTTGTGACCTGGGAGTAGTTCTCTGAGTTGTTTCGCTCATGGTATTCCCTATGGTGGAGAAGGAGAGACTCGCCCAGGAGTACCTAGATCTGAGGCTGTGGATTAAGACAGTTACGTAGATCACCAAGATGTTTACCGAGAGGGACCTTTTCTGTCCTGAGTTTGCTTCTTCTGAGCAAGCTCAGATAACCTAGTACTTGAGCATGCTCAAGACAGAAATCCGCTAGTTTGTGTCCACTCAATGGTATGGTTCACTTGCAAATCTTCCGGAGGCCGCAAGGAGGAGAGATATTGAGATGGAGCTCCAGTATATGGAGTTGAGGCAGGGCGCTGTCCAGTCACTGCCGGTAGCGAAGCGGTTTAGACCCACTGATTCGCGATATGGGAGCCAGAGGTGTTCCACTAGTGGAAAGTGTGGCAAGGTTCATGAGGGTGTTT
This sequence comes from Lactuca virosa, assembly GCF_052849685.1. Lineage (NCBI taxonomy): Eukaryota > Viridiplantae > Streptophyta > Magnoliopsida > Asterales > Asteraceae > Lactuca > Lactuca virosa. The sequence continues at coordinate 492,099,537 of NC_136429.1, forward strand.
GCCGATCATCTGCTGGATGCCACAAATTTGGCAAGGAGGGGTACTATGCGAGGGATTATTGCCAGCCGGCCCCTGTGCTGAGCACCAGGATTTTCTACCATTGTGATCAGGTTAGCCATGTGAAGGTCAAATTTCCGTTGCTCGTTGCCAAGCTGGCGCAGGCTCCAGCGCTGGCTACTCTAAGGATCACTAACGGGATCCAACGTACGGTGCAGTCCCCGAGGGCTAGAATTTGTGCTTTCCAGCTCACTGCCGAGGAGGCCAGGGTGGTGCCAGACATCATTACTGGTATGTTTCTATTTATATTATGTCGAGTTATTTTATGATATGCTTATGTTTATGATTTCGTTAGGTGCCTTCTTAGTGAGCTCCTTCTCTGTTGTTGTGCTTTTTGACTCGGGTGCGAGTCGATATTTTGTATCCCACATGTTCAGTAGGGGATTTGATATGCCTATTTGGGAGTTAGAGTGTCCGTTGCGGGTTTCTATTGCCAACGAGAATGGTGTTTCTACATCCAGGGTTTATCAGGGTTGTGTTTTGGAGATTTTTGGGGTACCTTATTGATTTGATCCCTATCCCTATGGGGGATGTGTGCATGATTGTAGGGATGGATTTGCTGAGCAGATTTGGTGCTATGATAGACTGTGAGGGTCAGCGAGTGGTAGTTCGAACCCTAAGTGGGGGAGAACTGGTCATCTACGGAGAGGGTATCAGGAGTGGGTCAACTTTTTGTTCTGCTGCCAGGGCTCGGCAGTATATTCAACATGGTTGTATGGGTTATCTTGCATATGTGATTGATACTCATGTTGGGAAGCAGACTTCAGTTTCAAATGTGTCGGTCGTTAGGGACTTTGCTGATGTGTTTCAGGAGGATTTACCCGGTGTGCCCCCTGAGAGGCAGGTTGAGTTCAGGATTGATTTAGTCCCAAGTGTGGGCCCAATTTCCAAGGCGCCGTACCATTTTCCACCACCTGAGATGCATGAGTTGTCATACCAGCTTTAGGAACTGTTGGACAAGCAGTTTTTCAGACCGAGTAGTTCGCCTTGGGGAGCATCGATTTTATTCGTCAGGAAGAAGGATGGTTCACACTGAATGTGAATTGATTACCCGGAGTTGAACAAGTTGACGGTGAAGAACCGTTGTCCCTTTCCACGGATTGATGACCTCTTCGATCAGTTGTAGGGTGTGTCTTGGTTCTCCAAGATCGACTTGAGGTCAGGGTATCCTCAGATGAGGTTCAGGGAAGAGGATGTGGAGTAGACCGCGTTCCGGACTCGTTATGGTCATTACGAGTTCGTGGTGATGCCATTTGGGCACACCAATGTGCCTGCAGATTTCATGGATTTGATGAATCGAGTATGCAGGCCGATGCTCGATCGATTAGCTATTATTTTTATTGATGATATCTTAGTGTATTCTAAGACCATAGAGCAGCATGAGGATCACCTTCGAGAGCAGCATGATGATATCTTAGTGTATTCTAAGACCAAGTTTTCGAAGTGTGAGTTTTAGTTACGAGGAGTCTAGTTCATGGGAAACCTCATTAACCAAAACAAGATTTTGATCGATACGGCAAAGATTGACGCGTGATGTAGTGGGAGGTTCTTATGCAGAGGGAGCGAGTGATTACATATGCTTCTCAAAAGCTAAAGACGCATGAGGCACGATATCCTACTCATGATGTGGAGTTGGGGGAAGTAGTGTTTGCTCTCAAGATTTGTCGGAAATATTTGTATGGGGTTCGATGTACTGTCTACAAGGATCACAAGAGTTTGTGATATATTATGGACCAGCCGAACCTGAACATGAGGCAGCACAGGTGTCTTGATGTGGTCAAGGATTATGACTACGAGATATGGTCGCGGATGCTTTGAGTCACAAATCGGTTGGTTCTTCGGTTGGGGGAATGTGTATGAGGATATCCATTGATTCTCCACTTTTGGATTTGATCAGAAGGGAACAGGCAGAAGGGGTCAAGAAGGGGAACTGGAAATAGGAGCGAATCAGGGGTGAGATCGATAGATTTTTCACCGATAGTAGGGGATTGTTGACCCGATGTGGTCGGGTTTGGATTCCGGTTTATGGCGGCGTCAGGAAGACAGTTTTATAAGAGGCACATAAGTCTTGTTTTTTGATACACCCGGGAGCTAACAATATGTACTGGGATTTAGGGGTAAGTTACTGGTGGTCATGTATGAAGAGGGAGATAGTTTGGTATGTTGAGAGGTGCTTGACCTGTAGGATGGTCATGTCGAGCACCAAAGGTCGCATGACAAGTGCAGCGTTTGGAAGTTCCCATGTGGAAGTGGGAATAGACCACTAAGGATCTTATCACCAAGCTACCGAGGACTGCCAAGGGTTTTGATGCTATCTGGTTCATCATGGATCGATTGACCAAGAGTGCCCACGTTTTGGCCATCCAGGAGGGCTCTTTGTCCGAGAAATTTGCCGATGTTTATGTTCATGATATTATTGCTCATCATGGGGCTCTAGTTTCCATTATATCAAATCGAGATGTTTGGTTCACTTCACATTTCTGGTAGAAGTTCCATAAGGAACTGGGTACGAGGCTACATTTCAGCACTGCTTATCATCCGCAGACTGAAGGCCAGAGTGAGTGGACCATCCAGACACTAGAGGATATGTTGCGGGCTTGTGTCATAGATTTTATGGAAGTTGGGATTCCTACCTACCTCTTGCAAAGCTTTCCTACAACAACAATTATCCCGCCAGCATTGGTGCACCGCCTTTCAAGCTTCTGTATAGTCGGAGATGTTGTACCCCAGTTTGTTGGGGGGGGGGGGGGCTTTGGTCACAGAGTCATGGGAAGGACTGAAGTAGTTCATCAGACCACAGATCTCATCTAGCAAACCAGACAGAGATTGCAAACGACTCAAAGTCGGCAGAAGATCTATGTCGACCGGCGTCGATCAGAGTTGGAGTTCCCGATCGGCGATATGATGCTACTGATGGTATCACCTTGGATGGGTGTGACACGCTTCAGGAAGAGGGGGAAATTGGGTCCCCGGTATATTGTACCTTTCCGTGTGATCGCCAGGGTAGGCAGGGCGGCCTACCGGTTGGATTTTTCGATTGAGCTCAGTCAAGTCCATAACACTTTCCATGTTTTGCAGTTGCGAAAGTGCGTGTTGGACGAAAAGGTAGTGGTCCCTTTGGATGATATTCAAGTCGATGAGCACCTGAATTATATTGAGAGGCCAGTATCGGAAGTGGAGAGAAAGATGAAGGTCCTACGCAACAAGGAGATACCTTTGGTAATGGTTCAATGGCAACATTGGAAAGGCTCCGAGTGGACCTGGGAACCGGAGACAGAGATGTAGGAGCATTATCCTAAGTTATTTGCAGCAACAGACTTCGAGGACGAAGTCTAGTTCAAGTGGGGGAGAATTGTAACATCTCGATGATGAGGTATTTCAATTTTTAACCCTATGTATGGAAAAATATTGCATTTTGGCGCTTATGCATGAGAAAGGTTGCAAAATGGCCCACAGTGGCATTTTCGTAATTTTGGGCCAAAGGTTAGTATGTTGGGTGTATGTTCTGTACGTTGGGTGTACATGTGTGGGGCTTGTATGTTGGGCGTACATTTCGTAAGCATGGCGTACGTGCGAGGGTTTCAAACCCTAAATTTTAGTTGGACCCTATTTAAGCATCTTTATGGTCTCCAACCTCATCTCTTATCAGCCTCCAACATCTTCATATGATTTTTGCAAACCCTAATCCACTTTTGAGAACTATTAAGCTTTGTGTATGTGTGTTTTTTTGTCACCTTGAAGGAGAGAGGAAGAAGAGAATATCATATTGAAGGAATATGACTCTTTGGATCCAACATCTCATCACCATTTGTCATCACTTTGAGGTAAAAAGCTTTAATCTTGATGAAGCTATGCATAGATCTAAGTTAGTCTTAAAGTTTGTGTCCTTTTGGTCCCATTAGTCAGGTATTTTGAATATGAGCTATTCTAATCCATTTAAGTTGTCGTTTCAGGCATTTCGAGGTGTTTAGAAGCATCAAAATTTGGTCTTGATCATTTCTTCCCTTCCATGCATGTGCTACAAGGACTTAATGGGATAAGTGGTTAAGGTTTTTGATATTAAGGACTTATTGGCCATGCAAGACCATAAAGTTCAAAACTTTATGGTCAAGAACGGTATTTGGGACTTGGGTCTGCATTTTGAATGTAAAAGGAACAGTATTAAGCACTTAATGGGTTAAGTTGAGGACCAACTACGTATGTTGGGCGTACCATTTAGTAAGTTGCGCGTATGCGGTCACACCCAAATCCTGGTTAACCATCGAGTACACCCTGCGTATAGAAGAGTACGCCCCACGTACAAGGCCTGAGTTGACTCGGCTGGGTTGACTCGACTGATTTCGTTGAATTTTTCCAAATTTGATAAAGGGTATTTTGGAAAATTGATATTAATTTAGATTAGGAAATGTTTTGATTATTAGGATTTGGATAGAGTTGGTTGTCGGAGCAGAGATTCATTCAGATTGTTTTCAGACTGATATGTGAGTTTTCCTCACTGTACTTATGGGTCGAAGGCACTAAGGCTGGCCCATTGGATTATATATCCTGATTTGTTGTATGCTGTTATGAGGAGTTATGTGGTACTGGTTATGTGATTAGACAGGTAGATCTAGAGGACTACCTGTGTTTGTTGTCATTGATTGATAATGTTATGTATCGATATGCTATGGTTTATTGGGTTGAGGTGGACCAGCTGATACTGAAGGCCAATATACCCAGGGCGGTCCGGATAGACCGATGGCCTGCAAGGCGGTCCAGTCAGGCCGAAGGCCCAGAGAGCGGTCCAGATAGGCTGAATTCATGGTGAGGCGGTCCACTCATGTTGAAGGCTCTGTATGCATGATGTTGTTTGTTATGTTTATGTGATGGTACTTTGGGGGAACTCAATAAGCGTTGGCTTACAATTTTAGTTTTGTTTCAGGTACTTGAAAGCATCGTGGAAAGGCAAAGGCATGACCATACACATCCTTACGTTTTATGTTCTTGGATTCTGGGAAACTCTGATTTTAAATAATATTTTTGGGAACAATGGTTTTGTAAAAATTTAATGAGTAAATGGGGTTTTTTTTTAATTTTAAATTTCTTGTGATTTTTTTAATGTTACACCTGGCCAAGGATCTTCGAATGGTGAACCACTCCTCCTACATCTTTTAAAATCTTTGGATGATGTAAATGTTGTTTTGGCCAAGGATCTTGATGGCGAACAACAACCTATTTACTATGTAAGTAATAGTATATTGGATCCTGAAACCATGTACTCTCTCCTTGAAAAACTAATACTTGAACTAGTTAAAACTTCTACCAAATTAAGATATTATCTTGAAACTCATGATATACATATCAAAACACACTATCTTATTAAAAATGTCATGAGAAAACTAGAAATGTCAGGAAGAATGACTAAGTGGTCAGTGAAGCTCATCACATATAAAATTAAATATGAGCCAAGATCCTCAATAAAGTCACAAGCATTACCATATTTTGTGGTTGATTTTAGTGATGATTTATAACCTGAGGTAGAGTTGGAAATCCAATGACTTCAAGAAGAAGAAATCATGGGGAGTTGATACTCTTTACATATGGATCATCCAACTTTAGTGGAGCAGGGCTTAGGATCATACTAAAATCGCCACAAGGGGACATCCTACCCCAGCCAATTAGTTATGAATTCAATACAACTAACAAGGAATGGTATAATCCCAAAAGAAGAAAAAAGAAATAAAGCATTCAAGATAAGGATCTCACGCTTTGTGATGATCTGACGTATGATATATATATATATATATATATATATATATATATATATATATATATATATATATATATATATATTAATTGCTCAAGTTTTAAATTTATAAAACTAAATTTATCGCAACCCGACTAACACACATACTTGGCAGTTGACCTAATCATGTAATAGTATAGCTGTGGTAAGAACAGATGTCGAACACAAGGGGAACGGTGGTGAATTAATTTGGAGTTTTTGATTATAGGTTACACAAAACACATAAGTAATAACAAGAGTTTTATTAAATATTTTAAATACCATCAAATATTGATAAACTGACTGGAAGACAAATTTTTTTAGGTACTTTGGTCTTGATAAATTACATATCAAATTAATGGCTAACTACTGATACAATGGATATTTATTCATTCTTCACTGATTCCTAATATGACTAGTGTCATGGTCACGACTACTAATCCTTTGATTTCAACACAACTATTAATTCATTGATCAGGTGAACAAACAATCATGCAAATCAGTATTTGGTTCGTAATGGTCATAGGAGTTAAATCATGCACAGAATGGTCATTCAACTCATGCACACACATTAAATTTCATTACTTTATTCCCTAACCCTAGGTTTTGGTCAAAACTCTAGTCATAATCACCAATGGTCACTGGACAACTATGATTCAAATTAACACAGCTAGATGGTCATCTAAACTCTATTAATTCAGCAATAAGAAACAAAACAACAATCTTTAACACATATGGATCTTTAATCAAACTTGGCAAAATAAATTAAATAAGAATAATCAATCCAAATAGCAATTAAACCATAAATTCAAAGATTCTTCAATCATAAACACAAATTAAATGGTTTTAACACCTAAATAAGAAAGTAAACACATAATGGTATCACAGTAGAATGCTAAACATGGTCATGATAACAAACCACATGATTACCGACATGAATCCGCTCTCCAATCCCTTAGATCTTCGCTCATGTCAGCTTAACGGCCTTCCGACCGCCTTTTAGACCCTCAAAACGGCAGAATATAGGTTACTTGTCGACTAAGGATCAATAGAATTCGAGTTCTTCCTTCTGGTTGGCCGAAAATCACTTTTTATAAGAGTTGGAACCGACTTACATACGTTGAGCGTAAGTCGGTGTACGCGGGGCGTTCTAAGGAATTCATCACGATCAGATTACGGAGCCCAAGCCCAGTTCGCTGGGCGTACCAACATCTACGTTGGGCGTAGTCCACAGCTCCGCATTACGCTGGGCGTAAACCCACTACATTGGGCGTAGTGGGCTTCGTTCAGCCACCTTTTCCTCTTTTTGCATTCTAAGCCAAATTTCCTCTCCATTTCTTTCTTTTCCGCTCTAGAAACAATATACCTATAAAATATAAATTTAAACATTATAAGTACCTTTTAGTTCTAAATAACAATAATTAGGGCTAAAATATTAAGATATGATATATATATATATATATATATATATATATATATATATATATATATATACACACAAATCAAAATACCCCACACATAGCCTTTGCTTGCCCCAAGAAAACTGACTTTTAATTTACCAATATCGCATAAAAGAATCCATTTTAAACCCAACCATTATCCCAAGACTGCAATTCATGTATTTGTGTCTATAATTCCTAAAAACTTACCATTCCTAAATACTTACAACCCTTATGAGCATTCACCCCTTAGTTTATACGACACTCATTTTTGCAACCCTCCGAATCCATCCTCAGAAATCTTTCTTAACCTCAAGGTATTTTTGGTTATGCTACCCAAGCATACATACTCTAGAAAAATTACAACTTTGATACCACAATGGAGCTATTGGAATTCTTCACTTCTTTGATATTTGCCTTTTGATTTCTTTGAATTCACCACCTTTTTGTTTGATTTCTGGTATCTTTAACTTTTTAAATTTCTTTAGAATTTTTGATCTTTTGATCTTCATGCTTTAATAGCTCCAAAATTCTTACACTTTTTGGTAATTTCTCTCTCTCTCTCTCTCTCTCTCTCTCTCTTTCTCTCTCTCTCTTTAAACATCTCACTTTTTTCTCTCTCTCAACTCCTACATGCTTAATCAATGGATTTAACTTCAACCTTTATTGGTTAGAGGTATTAGTCTAGATGCAATGACTACATAAGCTCTCCTTGATAGATTTCAAGTACATGCTGCAAAACATATTATGCCATATAAACTACCAGATTATCTTTCATATCTCATGGCTTTTCACTAAGAATGTGAAGCCACAAATACACTATAACATGTGTTGGCTCAGGTAAACATTTGGGTTCTCATCAGATCATCCCATACAATATTAGAAAAAAAAATTAATTGACTAGATTTTCCTACATTAAAATATTATTTTAAAGTTTTTAAAATTTTAAATTTTCTTGATCTAGCAATTTTTAATTTTCCAATCTAAATTCCTTTTTCGACCCCTACCCCACACTTATTTTATACAATGCCCTCATTGTATGCATAAAACTAATTAAGCACATAAACAGTATAAAAGGAGAAAAAGGAACAGACTCCCCTGGGAACAGCTCTTCCATGCCATATGAATCAATGTATAGTTAAAAACGCCACTCTTCTAAATAATAATCTCTCATGAAATCAACGTGCACCCCATACTTACTAAAAATTGTGGCTCTCGATTATAAACTTCAAACTCTCACACGACTTTTTCTCTCGTGATAAAACATCAGTCGGTCCTAGCGGATGAACTTACTGCAAGCTTTCTAAGGGCGAAAATTCGGAAAAGATCAAAAACAATCAAAAAGCATCAACATGGAAAACAAAATTACATAAACCAAAAACAAAACATCCTAATTTAAACACACCAAAATAAAAATAAAACTAAGACTAATACTAAGAAACAAAAAATAAAAATAAAAGAAAATAAAAATAAAAAGGATAACTCGGTCACTCATCATCCTCGTCGTCATGCTGGTGCGCCCCATATGTTCCTGCTCTATCACCCCTTTATCCATATGGTGGAGGAAAGGGAACTGGATGATGATACCCTTATGAAGCAAAGAATCCAGTCGATGCCCCCCTAATACCATTGCTACCTAGTCTCCACATCATCAAACTGGTCATCCATATGTAGAGACAGGATATACATACGATGAGATAAGTAACTAAGATCAATCTCCTACTGGGCTCCTCGTGGAGTAGGTCTACGCCTCCCTCATCTCTCAGGCTCTGGCTCAGGTACACCCTCCTCATCAGCCATGTCGTATGGTCGTATCTGTAATATACCATCCTCACCACGCTCCAGTACCCTCATCGACTCCAACAACTGTAAAATCATCAGTGTAACATCCGGATTCCCTGGTATCTTATTTTAATTATTTATCTTGAGTTTTATGGAGGGACTCGACGAGTAGACGCTCAGACTCGCCGAGTAGGATCGCGAGTTATTGTCTGGATTAATGACCGAACTCGACGAGTCGATGAGTGGACTCGGCGAGTCCGCGCTGTAAAGTGAAACCCTAAATCTCAGGGCCTGAGCCCTATTTAAAGGCCCTTATGGCCGTCATTTGCGGCCACTACTCCCCTGTGAAAACCCTAGAGAGCAAAGAGAGCTTAGAGAGCAAGTTGGAGGCTAATTCTTCATCCTTTGGTGTGATATTGCAAGAAGGAGTGGGAAAATCCAAGCTAGATCGATTGTGGAGCTTGGATCTGTGTTGTTCACACTGAGATTCATGTTTTGAGGTACAAGTTCCTTCCCATTTTGTGTATTTGATAGATTCCTTGAATCTAGGGTTTCCTTTGCACAATTTTGAGTTAGATTGTGAAGCATATGAGGTCCCTTTGGGTATAGATGATAGATCTGGACCTTGAGAGGTCCAAAAGGTCCCAGGCTTCTAGCTTTATGAGGTTTCATGTGAGCCTTGAGTGTAGAACCCCATTTTAAAGCTTATTTCTCCGTTTTTGCTCTTATAAGCATTGCATGAACGTAAAGTTTGAACCTTTACGTGACTTTCGAGTGTTAGAAGGTTAGATCTACTGGTTGGTGAAGCAGATCTGACCTCAAAAGATCGTTTGAGTGTTTTCATGGGAGGAACTCGCCGAGTCCATAAGGGACTCGACGAGTCGAGTCGGGTTGCCCTGCGATTCGCGACCTATGATAACCCGTTGAGTGTAGGGTTGACTCAGCGAGTCGTGTAAGGACCAGGGGCGAAGAGGACATGCATGGACTCGCCGAGTCACACGAGTGCACTCGACGAGTCTGGTTAAAGTTTGACCGTTGACTTTTGTTGACTTTTAGGGTTTGGTCAACAATCGGACTTGTGGACCATTTGAAGGGTAAAATGGTCTTTTAGCCTTCTTAGAGGACATGGAAGAGACTAGTCTATCCTGGAGAGCCATTATTGATTTGAGATAATTGTTTATGTGTTTAGGCGGAGGCTAGATCAGTGTATACGTGTGCGAGATTATCCGAGATAGCCGAGGTGAGTCTTCTCACTATATTGTACCTGGAGTGGTACCTATGTGTGACCGGAAGGTCTTGTATGCTATAAGATGTATGTGATATATGCTGTTATGTGATATGTATGTGTTATGTATGTTATGTATGATAAGGACCGGAAGGGCAAGATGACATGGACCGGAAGGTCAGGAGGTTACGGACCGGAAGGTCGATGCGGGTAGGACTGGAAGGTCTACCGGGATTCGGGACGGAAGTCTCCTGAGACACTTGGATCGGAAGATCCTACAGAGTTATGGCCTGGAAAGGCGTATGTGTTGTATGTGGTATATTGGGGAACTCACTAAGCATTTATGCTTACAGTTGTTGTGTTATGTGTTTCAGGTACTAGCGAGGATCGCGGGAAGGCGCCGGCATGATCCGTACACACTCATAGAGATTATGTTTTGAGATTATGGGATTTGTTGTTATGATGACATTGGATACAGGTTGTTTGATATTGTTTTTGATGATTGAAAATATGATTTAAAAATGAAAAATTGTTTTGAAATTTTACGTTGTTACAGTTGGTATTAGAGCCTTGGTTTGAGGGATTCGGGTGCAACTTCGGATGTATCTGAACTCAAACTGAGGATTTGAGAAAGTTTTTCATAAAATAAACAATTTTTGTAAGAGAGTAAAAGATTTTGAGAAAGGCAGAACGGAGCAGTGTGTACGATCAGCCAACGCCCGAACGGTGATTTCCCAAAATACCCTTACATTATGTGCTATGAGATATGTTATGATATGCCTGCTAGAGTAGGCTAGATATTCATATTAGGACTAGAGTGGCCTGATTTGTGATGCCTTATCCTAGGGAGATTTCTGCTGCTATGTGATGCTTGAGAGTGAGTAGGTAGCAGTGAGGAGCTTATGAGAGGTCTACCGAAGGGCAGCCTGTGCCAGCGAGATGTAGGGTGCTTGTGATCTGGGATCCAAGGAGGAGGACTTAGGGTGAATATTGATGCGGTGTGGATGGTAGTATAGGGCCCGTACTACTGAAGACACCGGAGGAGTGCGCACTCTAAGTAAGAATCCTTAGGGTACTAAGGAACAAGTAGGGTTGAGTTATCGAGTGCAGGTATGCTCGAGCGAGTCTCTGATATTATTATGTTGTATTTCAGAGACATCATGGTTGGGACACGCCACAGACCTGAGACGAGCGGCGTGAGTGACAAGGAGCTTCGTCAGATGATCCACGATGAGGTGGTATCGGCGATTCGAGCCAAGATTCCGGAGATGTTTGGGTCTATCAAGACCACATTGATTGAGACTTTTGATGAGCGGTACGCAGCAGTGACTGAGGCTGCGGATGCTGCAGCTACTGCAGCTGTGGCTGCTGTCAGGCCTCAGGGAGGTGACTCGTTATTGTTTCGGGAGTTCAGCAACATGAAGCCACCAGAGTTTGATGGGACGCAGGATCCGATTGCTGCGATGAGATAGATTTCTGATATCGAGGGATGCTTCTACACGTGTTCATGTCCGGAGCATCTGAGGGTACGGTTCGCGCTGAACCAGCTTCGCTTGGGAGCGAAGGACTGGTGGAAGTTCGTGACGGCGAGCTTCACTCTTGCAGAGATTTCAGAAGTGACCTGGGAGAGGTTCACCACCATGTTCAGAGACGAGTATGTTCCCCCGGTGGAGAGGGAACGGCTGGCTCAGGAGTTCTTGACCCTCAAGCAGAGTACTGATTCTGTTACTATGGTTACCAGGAAGTTTCATGAGAGGGCGATTGTAAAAACCGGTTCAATTCGGTCATAGTTCGACGATCAAACCCCCGTGGGCCGCGATGCAATAAAGACCAATGGCACGTAGATTGGGGTCTCTTAAGTATAGGTGTTTGTATTTTTAATTTAACCAGCCGAGGTTTAACAAACTAATAAATTTTACATGGTTAATATAATTAAGTTCAAATTTATATATATAAATATATAAATATATATATATATATATATAAATGTGTGTGTGTTAATTACCTTTGCAATTATCTAAATACATGTAGGATATGTAACGTGTATATATTCAAAATAAATATACACTTAAAATTTCGTGTTGTGTAAAAATCCTAAAAACCAAATACCTTATATACGTACATACACCAATACTTCCAATAATATATCAAATTCAAATAGAGGAATATACAAACACTAATAAGATGACAGCCAATGGACACTAATAAATTGACAGCCAATTGACACTGTAGGGGAATGGCTTTATTCCTTCCTTTTTTCTTCCTTGTTTCCTGCAATCTATTAGAGAATCCCAAACACCTTTACCTACATTGATTCCCATTAAAACAATCCATCCATTCTTCAATTATCAAATACACATAAACAGATTCAAAACAATCCTTCCATTCTTCAATTATCAAATACACATAAACAGAATCAAAACAATCCTTCCATTCTTCAATTTTCAAAATACACATAAACAGATTCAAAACAAACCTCCTCATCAGTTTCTATCATAAACAACCAAAAGGACAACCTGTATCCAAGCCAGAACACTCCAGTTCTTGATTCTCGAGTACAACTGCAAACCAGAAGAACAATAACCCGTTGGTATTTCTGTTCCTTTTCCTGTGGAAGAAGCACAATACCAAACACCCATCGAATTCTCGTTCTTTCCCTGTCAAATTATCAAAACCCAAACACCTATCGAAACCCTGTTGATCAAACTCCATACTTTGCCATAAAGATCACCAACTCAGACAAAGAAAAATTCGGACCATTCATCAGATTTGGAATCACAAATCAAAAGTCAAAATGTAAGTAACATGATCTTCAGTAAACCGAAACCCAAAGACGTACAGAATGAAGGATGAGATAAAGGATTCAGAGTCAATTGAAAGATTTGGAATAGCTATTACCTCAATCGATCTTGCCCCCTTCCGAGTCGTCGAACACCGCCGCAAAAACACTGCTGCTGTCACCACTCGATTCTAGCCGCCGGAAGACAGAATCCACCCCTTCGTGACTGCCCTCGAGAAACCCCACCGCTACCCTCGTGATTTACCGATCGTCGGGTCCGCCTTCAGCTTCTATCTCCGAGACGAAGCAAGCCCCGGTTCATCATCGAACTTCGCCAGAGCTGCTGCCTCGTTCCCCCGGGCTGTTGATACAGACGACGAAGGGGGAGTCTTCGCCAGGAAGTCGGAGTCGGGTGACGAGGTTGGCGAACCCGATGCGATCGGTGGCTCTCCTTGCGATGAAAAGCTTGAGTGCTTTCTCCAATTTTCAGGTTTTCTATCGTAGTTTGAAAAACCTGCTAAACCAATCTTCGAAGGACACCGGCAGGAGTTATCAGACCAAGCAAAAGTAGGCACAGAACCAACGCCTTCATCGTAAAATCAGGAACATACGTGGAGGAACGATCCCAGGATGATTCAGGTATCTCATAATCTTCTGGAAGGTCCAGATTTTGGAAAGCTGCTACACGTGATTGGACGTATTGGACCTTCTCCTGGACTCTCTACTTGCTCTAGGAGTTATCACTTTCCCCAATCAGCCGACGATTTGTCGATCCTTCCCCAATCAGCCGACGATGTGTTCGATCTTTCCCCAATCAGCCGACGATTTGTCGATCCTTCCCCAATCGACCGACGATTTTGCTCGATCCGTCCGATTCATCGGTGTTCGATTTCCCGTCGTCTTCCCCCCCGTTCATTGGTGTTCTTCGAGTCGGCTGTGAAGAGAACACGATTTCCCTTTCGATCTTATTACGCGATCAAACTGATTGGAACGGGTTTAAAAGACCCTAATATTCTAGATATCGGATCCGTAGTCGGGTAAAGGGTTACAACCCGAAAAGAAAACGGGTACCGGGTTTGACCCAGTCAACGGTCAAACGGAAATCCAACCCATTTTTTTTAAACTATCAAAACTTAACCCCTTGTTACAAATACTTTGCAAATTCAGTCCAAACCCCAAATCTTTGATTTCAATTGTCAATATTAACCCCTCCTTTGAAATTATGTTTACCCAATCAGTCCCACTTTTGGTTAAAATAATTTACAAACAATCCTTATACTGTAAACCGGTTACAAAACGGTCCTGGTAATACTTCAAGGTTCAAGAATTATGAATTTGCGGTTCACTCGGAATGTTTATTATTGTTTCTCAAAGGAATGCAAATACCGTACCAATGGAACTCACGCTTCAAGGGTGAGTTCATACCCCTACATTTTATATTTTTATTAAGTTTTAAGGGGGGGAATACAAGTTAAATCATCAATATCATAATTAAACGTTTTCAATAGATTACATCAGAAAAGTTGAACTTCAATCACGACCGGTTTTGGTAAACTTAAACATTTTAGTTTTCAAAACAACACAAGGTGCAAGTAGTTCAAGTTCTTGATTTTCAAATGGCTACTTGCACATCACCATACGAGTTTTCTATAATTTATACATAACTCAGTATTTGTATAAATATTGTTTTGTTTGGGCTACTTGTATTTGTAGTGCACTATTATTATTGTTTTGTTTACGCTACATGTATTTGTAGTGCATTGTCATTTTGTTTTGTTTACGCTACATGTATTTGTAGTGCATTATCATTTTTAGTCTAATCTCCATAACTATGCCCGTATTCTTGAGGTACGTTATGGACAATAATAGCGCTATTGGGTTTACCACCCCACCTTGGGACGCTAAGGTGATTGATCGCACGTGGTTGAGTGTGTATGATGATTAGATGCTCCATCCTATACATATACATATGTACATGTATAGGGTGAGGACTATTTGTTGTTGTTATCCTTTGTTAATCCACCTTCAATTTTATAAACCATTATCTCAAATACAATCGTTTGCCAATTTCAAAAGGAAACTAATACTAGGTTTGTAAGTGAAAAGCATTTAATAATACAAAACAAATACTTATGAACTCACCAACCATTGTGTTGACACTTTTTCAAACCACTTGTATTCTCAGGAAATCAATAAACAGGTAACCAAGTGTTGTTGAGAATGGCATGCTAAGACGTCAAACATTTCCTATCTTGTCCATGTATTGTAATTGATTTATAAACATGTAAATCATAATGATGTAACTTTTCAATTATATATATATATATATATATATATATATATGTTGGTTGTGTTTACTTGAATTACTATTGCAATTGTTATGATATTATACATGAAGTCCTCCACCCTCGGACGTTTCCGCCATCCTCGGTTTGGGGGTGTGACAGATTGGTATCAGAGCACAGTTTATAGTGAATTAAGTGTATCAAACCACATAAGATATACAAACTATAAACACAATTGGGACTACTAGTCTCTGATTTGTGCATTTTCCAAATAAATATACATTTAGAAAATAAATGTTTTTCTTAATTAAAGTATACCTACCAACATTCATACAAAGAACAGGGTCACAAGTACAAGTACAGAACAAAAATATTACGATTGTTGGACAGCACAGGTGGGCTTAGAGACATATAGTCAAGTTTGGGAAGATGTAGCCTGATCAACTACATTATCTGGGGTTTGACTAGCATGTGCCTAAGTACGTTTGTGAAGTTTCAACAAATCTAAAAACTTTATTTCCATAATCAATTTACAAATAACTCACAAGTCCATATGCGTGTTTCTCATAGTTGACTTGTTCCTTGTTTGGTTGTGGACTTAGGGTAGACTCATTAGGATCAACACTCTAATAAAATTTTAATTACACATAACTGGGGGCATGTCGAGTGAATCTTAGGAGTGGATCAGACATGGAACAAATCACAAGATTATAATCAAGTTATTCCTACTAAATTCATAAGTCTATTTATATAGACCTCTGGTTTAGATTCGTCAGAGTAGTCGTGTCGGCAATCTAGAATATAGCTAAATACATAATACAAACTATAATACCCAAATTATACAAACTTTTCTGCATTAAAAAAAATCAATAGACAAACACAATGAAACTAAAAAGGGTATCAATTTATCAAGAGAAAAACACATACAATGTAGATTAAAATCCACTAATTATAACAAAATGGATAAAAGAAAAGGTAAGGACTAAGGATTTTTCAGTCCTCTCTTCTTATAAATAGCTTTGAAGCAAGCTTGCCTAAGCTTCTTTGTTCTTTCTGTCAAATCCATACCTGGCAATTTCTCCATCATCTTCTTGTGCCCTGCTAACGTCTCTACCTCCTCCTTTAATCCCAACTCCTAGTTTTTTTTTTTAGGTAGATGCAATATATTTTTCGGGTGAGTTCATAAAATTTACAATGAGTTAAGTTTATGTAAATATAAATCAGAAATCGTAGTAAAACAATTGATTCGATGTGGCATATGCCTAAGGCCTATGTTTATGTTATAAAGAAACTAATAATTAAAATTTTAGAAAATACCAAAACTACTATGGTTACCAAGTGCATGCATACATGCATGAGTAATGTATAGAAGGTTATTAGAGTAGTTACCTTGGCATTTTGAATGAGGGATTCAAGGCTCTTAAGTTTCCTATGAGGCCATCTGTTTATGTTTAGCTCCCTGCATCTTTTCTTCAACAATGTTGCCCCTATCCCTAGTTCCTTTGCTGCCATGATTATCGGCATCTCAAAGTACTTCGCTGTCTCTTCAAACTCCAATGGTCTCAATCTATTTGCCACCTTCCGGCCACCGTGATCAGTGGTGGCAGCACTAGAACTACCAGTAGCATCACCACCGGGTTTATAGTCTTCCCTGAAACTAACCGATGGTAAATTACCATCCTCCCAACAATCCCATAAGCTTATGTCTTCAAGGGGATCCAAATCGTGAAACTCATTTCTAGAAATGATGTTTTGATCTTGGTTAAGTACTGTGGAAAAGTTCTGATCAAGCACTTCTGGCAATTTTTCTGACAACTCGTAATTATGATGGTCGAGCATGTCACCACTGTCAGAATAAAAAAAAAATAAAAAAAAATAAAAAAAAACAAACAAACAAACAAACAAACAAACAAAACTCAAGATAATCAAATCCAACCCGATGAAATACTCTTTTGATCACTACAAATCCAAACCATGTTTTGATCAATATAGACAAAATCATTTTCTGTGCGAAAGATAGGGTAATGAGTGACGTGTATATTTACCTGAAAAGATCTTGATGATCAAAGCACGGAAACCCATCGAGGTCATATATGGGGTTTTGATGATCTGCAGGTGGATCCATTTGTGAGGAAGAAATTAAAAGTTGCAGTAAGAATGTGAGGATTTATATAAGTGAAGTGGGAGAATTAATTAATAAGAAATAAAGATGAAGTAAATATAAATATTCGTTGAGCCGTAACTCTCTTCTTCCATTCACACACGTATCAGTATATATTGCTACAATCTTGACTTGGGTGCCGCAGGCATTTAATGCTTCACATGTCTACCCTGCAAATCCTTGACTTTTAAGCGACGTATCAGTTCCCATATACCTCAGAGTAAATTCTTTTCACTGCATACTACAAGTCTTCAATCATGTAAAAGAAAACATGACTTGTTGTAGCTAAACTACTTACGTTTGTTATAATTATTTGACTCGTATAAACTTGGTTGCTATAAGCTGCTTTGTATGTGTATGCTAGTGTAAATTCATGAGGTCTTATCACATTTAAGTCCCTAGAATCAGTTCACACTAATCATTAACTCATTTGAGTATATGGTCATCATGGATAACGCTAGCCAGAAGTAGACAACTCCTCACTTGCACGATTTGCTTGAGTGCATTTTACCTTTTTATACCCTATGTTTTTGATACATATAGTAGTCCCTAGGGCATAATTCGGTCATTAGGCTGGGGATATGAACTCATGAATGGGGACTTGGTACATCTACAAGTCTTACATCACGTTTTGTCAACAAATCGTGTATACTCAATTTAACAACAACTCTGGTATCTCATTCTAGCAACTAAAAGTGTATCTCCTTTTAGTAACAAATTTGTTATCCCGTTTTCGCAACAAGCTTTGATTACCCTGAGAATATGAAATTTGCATCTCATTTGGGGCAACATACTTCATCTCACATGATAACAACAAGTCATGGTAATAGAATAAACTTGACATCATTAGTAGTTACGTCTCATATAACCTCTTGTAAACATCATACTTTGACATTACTACCAATATTTATGTCAATTTCTTTTGTGTTTCAGAATTTTAAATTTATGTTTGAGTGAGAATTAGGTTTAGTGAGTTGCATATTCATTAAGGAAGACCTCAACCGTATAAGGACAAACTAGATTTATCATACCTATATAACATCTGGAAGAGAAACATGTTTTGTATTCAGTTCCCTTCTCGGTTATAATTCTAACAATGTCATACTTTAGCATTTTAAATGTACGAAGAAATGATTGAACCCTTAATTCCCATGTCAGCAAAGCAGAATAAATCAATCATTCTCGTCGCTATCAAACAACTTCATACCGCTAAATATGAAAACCTAACAATATTGTAAACCGTAAACAAGTCCATATATATTTTTCATCCATACCAAAACTTATCTTGTAGTCGATTATCCCTAATCAAAGCATCGTATGTTCCCCACGACGGTATACATCATTAACATCCTAAGTGGTTAAGACGGTTGATGATTAATATAGTTTGAAAATAATTAGCTAACCCAATGGGGCAAAGTTTCACAAAACTAGTCATGCCCGATAACCACTCCGGCACGCTCACATTTTTCTCTTAAGGTACTTCTTTCTTAAATTTCGGGACGAAATTCCCTTCAACAGGGGGATAATGTAAAAACCGGTTCAATTCGGTCATAGTTCGACGATCAAACCCCCGTGGGCCGCGATGCAATAAAGACCAATGGCACGTAGATTGGGGTCTCTTAAGTATAGGTGTTTGTATTTTTAATTTAACCAGCCGAGGTTTAACAAACTAATAAATTTTACATGGTTAATATAATTAAGTTCAAATTTATATATATAAATATATAAATATATATATAAATGTGTGTGTGTTAATTACCTTTGCAATTATCTAAATACATGTAGGATATGTAACGTGTATATATTCAAAATAAATATACACTTAAAATTTCGTGTTGTGTAAAAATCCTAAAAACCAAATACCTTATATACGTACATACACCAATACTTCCAATAATACATCAAATTCAAATAGAGGAATATACAAACACTAATAAGATGACAGCCAATGGACACTAATAAATTGACAGCCAATTGACACTGTAGGGGAATGGCTTTATTCCTTCCTTTTTTCTTCCTTGTTTCCTGCAATCTATTAGAGAATCCCAAACACCTTTACCTACATTGATTCCCATTAAAACAATCCATCCATTCTTCAATTATCAAATACACATAAACAGATTCAAAACAATCCTTCCATTCTTCAATTATCAAATACACATAAACAGAATCAAAACAATCCTTCCATTCTTCAATTTTCAAAATACACATAAACAGATTCAAAACAAACCTCCTCATCAGTTTCTATCATAAACAACCAAAAGGACAACCTGTATCCAAGCCAGAACACTCCAGTTCTTGATTCTCGAGTACAACTGCAAACCAGAAGAACAATAATCCGTTGGTATTTCTGTTCCTTTTCCTGTGGAAGAAGCACAATACCAAACACCCATCGAATTCTCGTTCTTTCCCTGTCAAATTATCAAAATCCAAACACCTATCGAAACCCTGTTGATCAAACTCCATACTTTGCCATAAAGATCACCAACTCAGACAAAGAAAAATTCGGACCATTCATCAGATTTGGAATCACAAATCAAAAGTCAAAATGTAAGTAACATGATCTTCAGTAAACCGAAACCCAAAGACGTACAGAATGAAGGATGAGATAAAGGATTCAGAGTCAATTGAAAGATTTGGAATAGCTATTACCTCAATCGATCTTGCCCCCTTCCGAGTCGTCGAACACCGCCGCAAAAACACTGCTGCTGTCACCACTCGATTCTAGCCGCCGGAAGACAGAATCCACCCCTTCGTGACTGCCCTCGAGAAACCCCACCGCTACCCTCGTGATTTACCGATCGTCGGGTCCGCCTTCAGCTTCTATCTCCGAGACGAAGCAAGCCCCGGTTCATCATCGAACTTCGCCAGAGCTGCTGCCTCGTTCCCCCGGGCTGTTGATACAGACGACGAAGGGGGAGTCTTCGCCAGGAAGTCGGAGTCGGTTGACGAGGTTGGCGAACCCGATGCGATCGGTGGCTCTCCTTGCGATGAAAAGCTTGAGTGCTTTCTCCAATTTTCAGGTTTTCTATCGTAGTTTGAAAAACCTGCTAAACCAATCTTCGAAGGACACCGGCAGGAGTTATCAAACCAAGCAAAAGTAGGCACAGAACCAACGCCTTCATCGTAAAATCAGGAACATACGTGGAGGAACGATCCCAGGATGATTCAGGTATCTCATAATCTTCTGGAAGGTCCAGATTTTGGAAAGCTGCTACACGTGATTGGACGTATTGGACCTTCTCCTGGACTCTCTACTTGCTCTAGGAGTTATCACTTTCCCCAATCAGCCGACGATTTGTCGATCCTTCCCCAATCAGCCGACGATGTGTTCGATCTTTCCCCAATCAGCCGACGATTTGTCGATCCTTCCCCAATCGACCGACGATTTTGCTCGATCCGTCTGATTCATCGGTGTTCGATTTCCCGTCGTCTTCCCCCCCGTTCATTGGTGTTCTTCGAGTCGGCTGTGAAGAGAACACGATTTCCCTTTCGATCTTATTACGCGATCAAACTGATTGGAACGGGTTTAAAAGACCCTAATATTCTAGATATCGGATCCGTAGTCGGGTAAAGGGTTACAACCCGAAAAGAAAACGGGTACCGGGTTTGACCCAGTCAACGGTCAAACGGAAATCCAACCCATTTTTTTTAAACTATCAAAACTTAACCCCTTGTTACAAATACTTTGCAAATTCAGTCCAAACCCCAAATCTTTGATTTCAATTGTCAATATTAACCCCTCCTTTGAAATTATGTTTACCCAATCAGTCCCACTTTTGGTTAAAATAATTTACAAACAATCCTTATACTGTAAACCGGTTACAAAACGATCCTGGTAATACTTCAAGGTTCAAGAATTATGAATTTGCGGTTCACTCGGAATGTTTATTATCGTTTCTCAAAGGAATGCAAATACCGTACCAATGGAACTCACGCTTCAAGGGTGAGTTCATACCCCTACATTTTATATTTTTATTAAGTTTTAAGGGGGGGAATACAAGTTAAATCATCAATATCATAATTAAACGTTTTCAATAGATTACATCAGAAAAGTTGAACTTCAATCACGACCGGTTTTGGTAAACTTAAACATTTTAGTTTTCAAAACAACACAAGGTGCAAGTAGTTCAAGTTCTTGATTTTCAAATGGCTACTTGCACATCACCATACGAGTTTTCTATAATTTATACATAACTCAGTATTTGTATAAATATTGTTTTGTTTGGGCTACTTGTATTTGTAGTGCACTATTATTATTGTTTTGTTTACGCTACATGTATTTGTAGTGCATTGTCATTTTGTTTTGTTTACACTACATGTATTTGTAGTGCATTATCATTTTTAGTCTAATCTCCATAACTATGCCCGTATTCTTGAGGTACGTTATGGACAATAATAGCGCTATTGGGTTTACCACCCCACCTTGGGACGCTAAGGTGATTGATCGCACGTGGTTGAGTGTGTATGATGATTAGATGCTCCATCCTATACATATACATATGTACATGTATAGGGTGAGGACTATTTGTTGTTGTTATCCTTTGTTAATCCACCTTCAATTTTATAAACCATTATCTCAAATACAATCGTTTGCCAATTTCAAAAGGAAACTAATACTAGGTTTGTAAGTGAAAAGCATTTAATAATACAAAACAAATACTTATGAACTCACCAACCATTGTGTTGACACTTTTTCAAACCACTTGTATTCTCAGGAAATCAATAAACAGGTAACCAAGTGTTGTTGAGAATGGCATGCTAAGACGTCAAACATTTCCTATCTTGTCCATGTATTGTAATTGATTTATAAACATGTAAATCATAATGATGTAACTTTTCAATTATATATATATATATATATATATATATATATATATATATATATATATATGTTGGTTGTGTTTACTTGAATTACTATTGCAATTGTTATGATATTATACATGAAGTCCTCCACCCTCGGACGTTTCCGCCATCCTCGGTTTGGGGGTGTGACAGCGATGTTCTGCCTTGAGCAGGTGTCTACTGAGCAGGCACGCATGACCCGGTACTTGGGCATTCTGAGGAGGGATATTCGGGAGTTCGTATCAAACTCGACTTACCGGACATTTGCCGAGCTCCAGGCAAATGCCCGGAAGAGGGAGATTGAGTTGGAGACTCAGGCCAGGGAGGAGGCCGAGTCTCGGGGGATGGATCGGCGGCCGGCACAGTCTCAGCCAGCAGCCAAGCGGGCAAAGCCCACCGATTCGAGATCTGGAGGCCAGAAGGGCCGCACTTGCGGAAAGTGCGGCAAGGGACATGAGGTGGTTTGTCGATCGGGTGCTTGCTACAAATGTGGCAAGGAGGGGCATATAGCCAAGGATTGCCCTAAGGGATTCATGGTTTGCTTTCATTGCAACCAGACGGGCCATCGGAAGGCCGAGTGTCCGCAGCTGCGGGGGACATCACAGGGAGCACAACAGGGATCTGCCCCTGCCGCCGTGCGAGCAACTGAGGTTCGGCCGGTGAAGGCCGAGGCACCGAAGGCTCACGGGAGAGCCTTCCAGTTGACAGCGGAGGAGGTCCGTGCAGCGCCCGATGTCGTGGATGGTATGTATTCTTTCATTTATTTATGTTGAGTTTGAGGTGTTGTGCTTATATTATGATATGCGTAGGTACTTATCTTGTGAATTATGTACCTACTTTGGTGTTATTTGACTCGGGTGCGAGTCGGTCATTTGTTTCCTTAGCGTTTAGTCAGCATATCAATATCCGACGAGAGACGCTGAGTCGACCTCTGCGAGTTTCTATAGCTGACGAGCGAGCGGTGTATGCTACGGATGTGATTCGAGGATGTGTACTCGAGATCTTCGGTGTGGAGTTCCCGATAGATCTGGTCCCGATTGCAATGGGGGACATGTGTGTCATAGTGGGCATGGATTGGTTGAGTCGATGTGGGGCTGTTATAAACTGCGAGCGTCAGTTGGTGACGATACGAGACCCTAGTGGGGGAGTACTTACGGTGTACGGCGAGGGTACCCGATATGGGTCAGCGTTTTGTTCGGCTGCCAGAGCGAGACAAAGTTTACAGCAGGGCTGCAGCGGGTTTGTAGCCTATGAGATGGACACACGAATGGCCGCTGGGAGGCCAAGTTCGATTGATGAGGTTCCGATAGTGCGCGAGTTCCCTGATGTTTTTCCCGATGAGCTACCGGGTGTGCCTCCCGAGAGGCAGGTAGAGTTCCGTATCGATTTGGTTCCGGGGGCAGCACCTATCGCCAAGGTGCCTTATCGCCTTGCGCAGCCAGAGATGCAGGATTTATCCTCGCAGCTTCAGGAGCTGTTGGGGAATGGGTTTATTAGACCGAGTAGTTCCCCTTGGGGAGCGCCGATCCTTTTTGTCAAGAAAAAGGATGGTTCACACCGGATGTGCATTGATTACCGGGAGTTGAACAAGTTGACGGTCAAGAACCGTTATCCTTTACCGAGGATCGATGACATGTTCGATCAGTTGCAGGGAGCGTCTTGGTTCTCCAAGATAGACTTGAGGTCGGGATATCATCAGATGAGAGTGTGGAATGAAGATATCCAGAAGACGGCGTTCAGAACTCGTTATGGGCATTACGAGTTCGTGGTGATGCCTTTTGGAATCACAAATGCACCGGCAGCGTTCATGAATCTCATGAACAGGGTGTACAGACCGATGTTGGATCGGTCGGTGATCGTTTCATTGATGATATTTTGGTGTATTCGAGATCTAGAGAGCATCACGAGGAGCATCTGAGAGAGATTCTTGGGGTATTGAGGTCGGAGAGGCTTTTCGCCAAATTCTCCAAGTGTGATTTTTGGTTACGAGAGGTCCAGTTTTTGGGGCACCTCGTTAACCAGAATGGGATATTGGTCGATCCGGCCAAGATTGAGGCAGTTATGAGATGGGAGGTGCCGAGATCACCCATCGAGATCAGGGGTTTTCTAGGATTGGCCGGCTATTATAGGAGATTTATCATGGATTTCTCCAAGATCGTCGTGCCTCTCACCAGGTTGACCTGGAAGGGTGTTGCTTTTTCGTGGCGTCCGGAGCAGTAGACCTCGTTTGAGACACTTCGCCAGAGATTATGCGAAGCCCCGGTGTTAGTCCTCCCAGAAGGGATGGAGGATTTTGTGGTGTATTATGACGCATCGATATCAGGGTTGGGTGCAGTACTTATGCAGAGGGGGCATGTGATAGCGTATGCATCGAGGCAGCTGAAGCCTCATGAGACGAGGTATCCCACCCACGATCAGGAGTTGGGGGCAGTGGTGTTCGCCCTCAAGATCTGGCGTCACTATTTGTATGGGGTTCGGTGTACCATATACACGGACCACAAGAGCTTGAAGTATTTGATGGATCAGCCCAATCTGAATATGCGCCAGAGGAGATGGTTGGACGTGGTAAAGGATTACGATTGTGAGATCCTATACCACCCGGGTAAAGCTAATGTTGTAGCTGATGCCCTGAGCCGTAGGGCGGAGAGTACCCCGATTCGAGACATTTGTATGCGGTTGACAGTGATGACTCCGGTGATGGACACCATTTGGGAGGCCCAGGCAGAGGACGTGAGACCGGAGAACCGTAAGAGAGAGCCGGTGATTGGGCAGGTACCTGAGTTCGTTACTGATAGCTGCGGGCTTATGACCTTTCAGGGTCGGATTTGGGTGTCGTATGCAGGCAGGGCGCGTACCACCTTGATGGAGGAGGCGCATAGATAGAGATTCTCGATCCATCCCGGGGCCACTAAGATGTATTTGGATCTGAAGAAAGATTATTGGTGGCCCTGTATGAAGAGGGATGTAGCATGGTTTGTTGAGAGGTGCTTGACCTGTCGCAGGGTTAAGGCCGAGCACCAGCGTCCGCATGGCAAGTTGCAGCCACTTGAGGTTCCCCAATGGAAGTGGGAACAGATTTCTATGGATTTCATCACCAAATTTCCGAGGACCGCAAGGGGTGTCGATGCAATTTGGGTGATCGTCGACCGGCTGATGAAGAGCGCGCATTTTCTTGCTATCAGTGAGAGCTCTTCTACTGAGAGGCTGTTAGAGTTGTATGTGAGGGAGGTGGTATCGCGGCATGGAGTGACGATCTCGATTGTGTCAGATCGGGATGTACGTTTCACTTCCAGGTTCTGGAAGAAGTTCCACGAGGAGTTGGGCACGAGGCTGCATTTCAGTATCGCTTACCACCCACAGACGGACGGACAGCGTGAGCGGACGATTCAGACGCTCGAGGACATGCTTCGGGGATGTGTGTTGGACTTTAGGGGGTGTTAGGACACGTATTTGTTGTTGGCTGAGTTTTCCTATAACAACAGTCACCATTCGAGCATTGGTATGCCTCCCTTCGAGTTGTTGTATGGGAGGAGGTGTCGGACTCCCATATGTTGGGGAGAGGTAGGGCAGCGAGTGATGGGCAGCACTGAGATAGTGCTTCAGACGATAGAGCAGATACAACAGGTCAGGCAGAGGTTGTTGACAACTCAGAGTCGCCAGAAGAGTTACGTGGATAGGCGACGATCCGAGCTCGAGTTTCAGGTCGGAGACTTCGTACTCCTGAAGGTGTCTCCTTGGAAAGGAGTGATTCGATTTAGGAAGAGGGGCAAACTGGGGCCCCAGTATATTGGGCCGTTCAGGGTGACCGCGAGGGTAGGCAGGGTAGCATACCGGTTGGAGCTACGTGCGGAGTTGAGTCAGATACATGATACCTTCCACGTGTCCCAGTTGAGAAAGTGTATAGCTGACGAGTCGGCGGTGGTACCATTGGAGGATATTCAAGTGGATGCGAGCCTGAATTATGTTGAGAGGCCAGTCGCGGTGGTGGATCAGAAGATCAAGGTTTTGAGAAACAAGGAAGTGCCGCTGGTTCTGGTTCAGTGGCAACATCGAAAAGGGTCCGAGCTGACTTGGGAGCCGGAGGCGGAGATGCGGAAGCTACACCTAGAGTTGTTTGTAGAATGAGACTTCGTGGGCGAAGTCTGATTCTAGTGGGGGAGAATTGTAACATCCGGATTCCCAGGTATCTTATTTTAATTATTTATCTTGAGTTTTATGGAGGGACTCGGCGAGTAGACGCTCAGACTCGCCGAGTAGGATCGCGAGTTCTTGTCTGGATTAATGATTGAACTCGACGAGTCGATGAGTGGACTCGGCGAGTCCGCGCTGTAAAGTGAAACCCTAAATCTCAGGGCCTGAGCCCTATTTAAAGGCCCTTATGGCCGTCATTTGCGGCCACTACTCCCCTGTGAAAACCCTAGAGAGCAAAGAGAGCTTAGAGAGCAATTTGGAGGCTAATTATTCATCCTTTGGTGTGATCTTGCAAGAAGGAGTGGGAAAATCCAAGCTAGATCGATTGTGGAGCTTGGATCTGTGTTGTTCACACTGAGATTCATGTTTTGAGGTACAAGTTCCTTCCCATTTCGTGTATTTGATAGATTCCTTGAATCTAGGGTTTCCTTTGCACAATTTGAGTTAGATTGTGAAGCATATGAGGTCCCTTATAGATCTGGACCTTGAGAGGTCCAAAAGGTCCTAGGCTTCTAGCTTTATGAGGTTTCATGTGAGCCTTGAGAGTAGAACCCCATTTTAAAGGTTATTTCTCCGTTTTTGGTCTTATAAGCATTGCATGAACGTAAATTTTGAACCTTTACGTGACTTTCGAGTGTTAGAAGGTTAGATCTACTGGTTGGTGAAGCAGATCTGACCTCAAAAGATCGTTTGAGTGTTTTCATGGAGGAACTCGCCGAGTCCATAAGGGACTCGACGAGTCGAGTCGGGTTGCCCCGCGATTCGCGACCTATGATAACCCGTTGAGTGTAGGGTTAACTCAGCGAATCGAGTAAGGACCAGGGGCGAAGAGGACATACATGGACTCGCCGAGTCACACGAGTGCACTCGACGAGTCTGGTCAAAGTTTGACCGTTGACTTTTGTTGACTTTTAGGGTTTGGTCAACAATCGGACTTGTGGACCATTTGAAGGGTAAAATGGTCTTTTAGCCTTCTTAGAGGACATGGAAGAGACTAGTCTATCCTGGAGAGCCGTTATTGATTTGAGATAATTGTTTATGTGTTTAGGCGGAGGCTAGATCAGTGTATACGTGTGCGAGATTATCCGAGATAGCCGAGGTGAGTCTTCTCACTATACTGTACCTAGAGTGGTACCTATGTGTGACCAGAAGGTCTTGCATGCTATGAGATGTATGTGATATATGTTGTTATGTGATATGTATGTGTTATGTATGTTATGTATGATAAGGACCGGAAGGGCAAGATGACATGGACCGGAAGGTCAGTAGGTTACGAACCGGAAGGTCGATGCGGGTAGGACCGGAAGGTCTACCGGGATTCGGGACGGAAGTCCCCTGAGACACTTGGATCGGAAGATCCTACAGAGTTATGGCCTGGAAAGGCGTATGTGTTGTATGTGGTATATTGGGGAACTCACTAAGCATTTATGCTTACAGTTGCTGTGTTATGTGTTTCAGGTACTAGCGAGGATCGCGGGAAGGCGCCGGCATGATTCGTACACACTCATAGAGATTATGTTTTGAGATTCTGGGAATTGTTGTTATGATGACATTAGATACAGTTTGTTTGATATTGTTTTTGATGATTGAAAATATGATTTAAAAATGAAAAATTGTTTTGAAAATTTACGTTGTTACAATCAGCCTCACGTCATAAAAACCATAGATCTCGTGATGTCTCACGTCAACAACTATTAAGATCTAGCTAAACATGTGATGAAGTGCCCACCACAAATTGGGATGTCCTCACGAAGCCCCCTGGCCCTCCTCCCCATGTAAGCAGCTAAAGCAATTGGGAGGTTCAAGTGCCTCCCTGGTGTAACAAGAGTCCACATGAAAAACAAATATGTAGAAGGCACTCTCTCACTATTCTTATGATGCGTGAGAGAAATTGAAATCAAGCAATGTAATAATCTGTAAGTGGTGGACCGAATCATCTTCCCTCTAGCAGTGGATGGTATGTACACTCCCCTAGTAATCTCAGCCCAAAATGTATTTTCATTATAGTCAACAGGCCGTCCCGTAACACAACCAACAAGAAATGTTGGAAAGTGGACACTCGTCTCATCCGCAGTATAAACTCCCACTCTATCGGCAAGCTCAATCGCACTACACTCCCTACTCACCCCACCAAGCCGAAAGGAAAAGGCGGTCCTGTCATCAGGGGTTTTCCTAGGATCATAGGAAACTGTAGAATAGAACTCCAGAAAAAATTCTCGATAAACAGGTTCCTGTATCCGGAAGAATCTCTCACAACTGCGACATAAAAACATCAAAACACCACTCGCGCCCAAGTGGGTGTAATGCAAAAAACTCCGGATAATTTCATCAAGTCCAGTTTGGGATGCCAATCCCCAGTCGAATAAAGGTGTGATGCCAATTTATTTGGTGAGCAGTATACTAAGCTTGTTCAAATATCTGCCTCGAGTTTCATCTTTCAAGCTTTGTGGGAATCGCAAAAATCGGTGATCGGTAATTTCCTCGGGTTGGTTTCTTCTTTGATTTCTTCTAGCCATAATTTGGTCAACAAGGTACGCGGGGCGTATAGCCTCATTACGCTAAGCGTACACGGTTTGCCACAAGTACGCGCTGCATATTCCACAGGTACGCTGGGCGTACTAGTTGTTCCGAGAAAGTTTTGCTCACACTCCTTTTCCTTGTACGCAAGGCGTACTGCTACTTACGCTGAGTGTAATTTAAATAGAACTTTTTTCTTTTTGCCAATTTTAATTTTCTTTTTCCATCTAATTCCATTAGGGACTTTTAAATAATTAAATTTTGCACAAAACAATAGCAACATCCTTCCGACAAGTGACACGGTATCATCGAAAATAAAAATAATAATATAACAAAAAACAAAAAAAAATAACGAATAATCAAATAAACAAAATTAATTGAAAACCGTTCCCCGACAATGGCTCCAAAAACTTGGTGTGTGATATATATATATATATATATATATATATATATATATATATATATATATATATATATATATATATACATACATATAAATTGCTCAAGTTTTAAATTTATAAAATTGCATTTATCGCAACCAGACTAACACACACACACTAGGCAGTGAACCTAATCGTGTACTGGTATAGTTTTGGTCAAAACTCTATCCATAATCACCAATGGTCACTGGACAACTATGATTCAAATTAACACAGCTAGATGGTCATCTAAACTCTATTAATTTAGCAATAGGAAACAAAACAACAATCTTAACACATATAGATCTTCAGTCAAACTTGACAAAATAAATTAAATAAGAATAATCAATCCAAATAGCAATTAAACCATAAATTCAAAGATTCTTCAATCATAAACACAAAGTTAAAGGTTTTAACACCTAAATCAGAAAGTAAACACATAATGGTATCACAGTGGAATGCTAAACATGGTCATGATAACAAACCACATGATTACTGACATGAATCCGCTCTCCAATCTCTTAGATCATCGCTCCTGTCAGTTAACGACCTTCCAACCGCCTTCTAGACCCTCAAAACGGTGGAATAGAGGTTACTTGTCGACTAAGGATCAATGTAATTCGAGTTATTCCTTCTGGTTGGCTAAAAATCACTTTTTATAATAGTTGGAACCGACTTACGTATGTTAGGCGTATGTCGGTGCACGTAGGGCGTTCTAAAGAAGTTATCGTGATCTGATTACGGAGCCAAGCCCAGTACACTAGGCGTACCAACATCTACGATGGGTGTAGTCCACAGCTCCGCATTACACTGGGTGTAAACCCACTACGCTAGGCGTAGTGGGCTTCCTTCAGCCACCTTTTCCTCTTTTTTCATTCTAAGCCCAATTTCCGCTCCATTTGTTTCTTTTCTGCTCTAGCAACAATATACCTGTAAAATAAAATTTTCAACATATAAGTACCTTTTAGTTCTAAATAACAATAATTAAGGCTATATATATATATATATATATATATATATATATATATATATATATATATATATATATATATATATATGATATAGATCCGGTAAGAAGAAAATTTTTGGTAGGAAGGTAAGAAGTTTTTTTTCTATATATTTTTTTGACGAACAAAATAAATGAATCACTAGATGATTCATTTGTAAGATGATTCACAAGAAAAAATTCCCAAAAAAACATATTTATGATTCATTTTGAAGTAAATTAAGAAAAAATTCACTTTTATGACAATTTTAGTGAATAACAACAAAATCATTGTATAAATGAATCATCGAGATGTTTTTTTAAGAATTTTTTTCTTGTGAATCATCGTACAAATGAATCATCTAATTATTCATTTAGTTTGTTCGCGAAAAAAATATGTAGAAAAAAAACTTCTTATCTTCCTACCAAAAATTTCCTTCTTATTTGATCTTGACTCTATATATATATATATATATATATATATATATATATATATATATATATATATATATATATATATATAAACATATCAAGATCCATGGAATTTTATACAAGAAATGCATAACAGATCTATATCTAAGATCAAGAAGCCATGAAAGTTCTAACAGATATACATGAAGGGAAATGTGGCAACCACACTGGGGTAAATTAGTGTGTTCTAAAATGTTAAGAATAGGATATTATTGGCCAACCATGAAGTGTTCTAAAGTGTTAAGAATAGGATACTAATGTGGAGGCGACAAGTGGCAATACGGAGATAAGGTTGGCCTTCATTGTAGCTGCTAGAGGTTATTCAAGGTTTTCAAGGTTTTCGGTAGCGAAGCTCATTTCAAAGTGTGCTAACAAAAAGATTAAGGAGGCTGGTGGTGCTGTTGTTCTTACTGCTTAGGTTTGTTTTTCTATTTTTGATGTCGATTATGATTATTAATCTTAGTTTTAGTAGCAAAGTAACTTTGAATTTGCTGGATTAGAACTTCTTCTTTTTAATCAAATTTGCGTTTTAAACTTCTTACAAATGTGTTCTATAATGTTTTGATCTCTGTGTTTTGAATGGTTTGAAATGCAATAATCAGGAATTGATAGCAACACTCAAAATCAATATTAATTTGTTCTTACAAAGTTAAATAAAACACAATATGAGTTTATCAGGGGTTACTTAAAGTAACGTTTGGTTAGTTTTTTGGTTTGTGTTCACCAAACCAGTCATCTTGATTTAATAAGGGATATGTTCTTCTTTTGATATCAATACATTTCATATATGTGTGTGTTTAAAAGTTTATGTTAATCATTACAACAGTATTCAACAATCCATCTCCAAATAATGGTTTATAATTTCTAATTTCTAATATGGGATAATTACATAATAACCACAATATTATGGCAAATATATGAAAAAGTTCACCGGCTTTTACACATTTACCTTATACCACTAATTTTGAGGATTTCTTTTATGCATTGTCGTGTAATTTCTTTGTTTTTGCTATGAATTTCTTTTAATTTTTTGTTAGATTTCATTTATAAATAAAACATTTTCTGCCATCATTTGTTACATATATTTTTGAACCTTTACTAATTGTATTCTTTTTGACTTCTAATTCCAATAATATATATATATATATATATATATATATATATATATATATATATATATAGTCAAAAAAATGTTATTATGATATTATTCCCTAATTCTAAATATCGGCAAACTCAACCAATTTTAAGAATGAAGGAAATTAACACCTTGCGCCACACTTCTCTTTCACATATTTGACTTTTTTTTTTACTTTACCTTTAAACATCTGATCCGAGTTGTAAACCGAGTTTTATTTTATTTAATTTTTTTATCCGGGGGTTGGAAGATTCAACTGCATTGTTTATTTCTACTTTCCTTTTGTTTTGCCTCCGTGAGTGAATCACGTAAATTTGATCTATATTAGTATCTAAGCTTTATATATAATTAAGAAAAAATGGAAGTGCATTTTATTTCTTTCGTTATATATCGGTTTGAGGTGCAATTATAATTTTTTCTATGTGAAACTTCATATCTATTTTTTTTTCAGGTTTCCAAATTCCAATATATGAAACTGGAGAGATCCACTTGTTGTTAGATCAGTGATGCTTAAGCTTTCTTTTCATAGGTTTTGAGTTTTTCTACTCTCAAATGTAAGGTATTCATTTTCAATGAAAAAGTATATGAATGTACCAAGTTCATAACTTCTTATGTGAAATTTTATGTTTTAATGATTGAAAATAATCTTTTGGTAGCATGAAATAGAAGAAATACTATATATGCTAATTTGATTTCGTTATTTCTCACTTTTCTTAACAGCGAAGGAAAGTATGGGCACACATGTGTTATCCCTCTTCAAAATGGTTCATCACTCGATGGTTTTGCTCAAGAGAGGTTATAAGTTACTCTTTTGTGAAACAGAATATGCTTTCCAAACAAAATAATTTGTCTCAGTTGCATAAATTGGTTAAAATATGATTTTTTTTTGGCATCAATAGGATGTTCTTTCTACATTTGTTGTAGATTACATTGTACTTTCATTTAAAACTACCCGGATATAAGATTGTGTTTTCATTGTTTTTGAAAATCTATTCAAATATAGCATTATACTTCTTTTACTCTCATGACTTATCATTGCATTTCTGCTCATCCGATTGTTGGCGATTTACACGTAATAGCAACGTACTTTACTGTGGATACCAATTCAAGCAACATACTTCATTTGTCTAAACACCTTCCGTCCCGTGCGTTGCACAGAAACCCCTCTAGTTGTATAGTAATTAAAGTATTTATCGTAAAGGTTGTCAAATTTATTGTATATAAGTATTTTTTTTATTGCTAACTTTTTTAATTTATTAATCTAAATATGGTATTCGATGTAAAAAAATCATCATTTTAATTATACAGCTTTTTGAATTACTAATCTAATATATTTGATTTATTAATTAAAAAAACTTCTTAATACAAAACTTAAATAAAAAATCCAACTAAACTTATGAAATGATAAAAATGATAATTTTAATAACTAATAAGATTTAATGCATTGTTAAATATGTACAACTTAATTTGAAATGCAAATTAATCAAAATAACGTTAATAGTTATAAATAACGTTATATTAAAAAAGTATAATACATTACAAAGAAAACATCATTTTTTATTTGAAATAATAATTATGATCAAAATTTAAAAAATGTCAAATAATTCTTTTTAAACTAACCATAAGGTTAGGTGTTATACATGTCGTATGTCGTATAATGTGTAGAATGCTAATGTAACATGTTAGGCACGTTAAGATCATAATGTTGTCTAGGGTGACTCAACTGATTAGAGGCCCTAATTGATATATAAAATGATCAACTAACTATAGTTTTAAAATAATTGTATTCTTTGATGTATGATTTAATTACATTAAGGGGTGTTTGGTATAACTTTTTAAACTAAAAATTCATTTTTAGAAAAGGACTTTTTGATTCATGTCTTTTTTCAAAAGATAGTTTTAAAATATGTTTACATAAATTTTTGAGGGGGCAAAAGAAAAAAATGCAAAAGTTGTTAAAAGTCACATATTCATGACTTCTTAATCTTCTCCTATTTCTTCTTCTCAAAAACTAATTTAAAAGATCTTTTGAAATTAACAAACTTTTTAAATTTTTGACTTGTTGAAAAAGTCAAAAGTCCTAAAAGTCATTTAAAAAGAAAAGCCAAACACCCTCTAAATTATAGGGCATTCTTTTTATTAAATTTTCTTGAATTTAAAATTTTTTAAAATTATATAATCGACTTTAACAAAATAGTATGTTAGTAATCTTTTTTTCAGTGATTTTTAGGATTCTAAAAACTAATAATTACTTTAATAACTAACATACAAATTAAATAAATGACACATAGTATAATTGTTATAATGTAGATATTTATACAATTAAATTAAACTAATTACATTATTTTTATTTGTATATCGTTTATCGTTATGTAGAGATTATATTTCATAACTTTAATAAGTATTTTTATAAATATAAATAACTCAAATAAAATATTATAACCAATAACAAATTTCATTTTAAAAAATTCAAGTGTTATTATTTACAAAAATAAATAAATAAATAAATTTAAGATGTAGTCACATTACAAAAAAAATGCCAATTAGTGACCAAAACAAAATGGTCACTAACAATAGAATAAATTGTCACTAAATGATTTAGTGACCAAAATTCCGGTCGTCACTTTTCGTCACTATAGGTCCGTCACAAAACCAATTTAGTGACCAAATATAAATATGGTCACTAAACAGTGACTAAAATATACTCGTCACTAAATCTGTGACCACCCACTTCGTCACTAAATGTTGTCACTAATCAACGAAAGTCGTCACTATTTTATCTACTTAGTGACCAATAAAAGTCGTCATTGTTTTATCCGATTAGTGACCACAGAAAGTGGTCACTGGTCTATCTAATTAGTGACTATAACAGGTCGTCACTGATTTATCATATTAGACACAAAAAGGGGGTCAATAATTAAGAAATTATTGAAATATCAAATGTCATTTTTAATATGAAATATAACAATATCCAATTAGACAAAAGAAAAATCAATCCTATAAATTTTTACAATACAACAACAATAACAAAATAAATCTTCACAATTATAATATGAAAATTAAATGTCATTTTTAAAAAACAAAATCCATATATTTTATCCAATATTTCAAAAAACAAACATATAAAGATCAATGTGGATTAAAAGTAAATTCAATTGCTTCCAAGGGTAAACTTGTGTTCAACCAACCACACACACAGAGGTGAAAGCTGGAAGCTGAAAGGGATGAGGTTCTTCTGTGAACGATGATTATCAAAAGGTAAAACATCTCTCTTTTTCTCCTCTCTCTGTTGCACACATTCTTCATCTAGTCATTATCACTACCAAAATAAAAATAAAAAATAAAATGAAATGTGTGTGTGTGTGTGTGTGTGAGGGTACCTTGATTAAAGCTTCTAGTAAGTTTTTGGCTTGATCAAGATTGCGTCTCACTTGATTGACAAATAAAATGTAAGATTAAGAAGTAGGATGAGAACATATATGGGTCAAAAAGCACCTGGCAATGCTTTTCAAATGATTGAACATTGTTTTCTCTTCTTTGCATCTGAAAATATATAAACATTTTTTAATACCTTAGGTTATGTAAAAATATGAAGAATTGACAGACTTATCCTTCTTGTATGAAGTCTGTGAGCTTTCTCCCTTGGTCTAAATATAAATTGTATGGGTTGGTGTCACTAACCGGAGGAGGTGGTTGTAATAACAACAAAAAGGAAAAAAAAAAAAAAAAAAATTTTACCATTCAGGGTCAAAATGGAATTTTTACCAATAAAAAAAAGTTACCAGAAATATCGAGGTAGGCCTCTGGCAAAATAGGAGGACCATTATCAATTGGTTTCCCAGAGCCATTAAATATCCATGGAAACAGGAGTTTTCAAAACCTGCACATCTCAGAATTACTTTATTAATAAAACAAAGACTATGTGCATTTTTTCATCAACAATTGATTTAATGTACCTCCCCAGTGAACTGAACAGTGGTGAACTTATTGTCAATTCCAGATGTTCCTTCAAAAACCTGCTCAAGATAACAATGAAATATGCATTAAGTGGGAATTTAACAAGAAAACAATAAAGTGTAAATGATGGGATGTCAAGTCAAACATACTATACCCTTGCTTATATATATAATAATGGACAAAATAATTTCCATATTGTAATGACAATTCTCCTCAAAGAGAAGACAGATTACCTGAACAACAGCCTTTTCTCCATCAACTTCCAAGACTTGACCACGTCTAGTTGATCCATCTCCTAAGCGGATATTCACAATTTCTTGATACTTTGGTCCCTGTAAATATAGAAACTGAAATGCAACTATCACTTAATCACATGGCTTACCCGTATAAACATTCTCATATTGGTGTAATAATCATAATTTCAACTGAAATTTTTATAATATAAAGAGAATAATAATGAGTATAAAAAAAAGAAACACAGAAACCAACATTCACTTTATCAAGGATGACCAGAGGTCCAGCAACTCGAGAGACAGTAGAAATTTGAGTATATTTTAGTTGAGACATCATCAAAGAAACACATGGCTTACCCGTATAAACATTCTCATATTGGTTTAATATCTATATTTTTTTAGAAACATTAGAAAGTTGAGACATCATCTAAGGCATATAATAATAATTGTACTTAAAGAAAAAGCCAGGTATGTTGCCATAATAATGCAAGCTTACCCATTCCAATCTCAAGTCTTGCCTCCTCCATGCCATTACTTTTTTGTGCAACTCCCATATTCAACTAAGAAACATAAAAACATGCAAAGAGATTACTTCAAAGAAAAAGTTTAAGATTGGGCACTTGACAAGGTTCAGTTAAAGATACTAGAGTACAACAACTATGCATAGATTTTGCGCCACACCATTTTTAGTCTAAAATACGGGTTTAACTTTTAACTGCCCGAGGAACATAAATTAAGCGATTTGCAGATTGACTGATCAATCAAAGAAACAAAAAGTGAAAACTGTTTCCAGAGAGAACAAGACCATGAGAGTGACTTTTATATATGATAATTCGATGATTTAGATTTACATCGACAGTTTGATCTAATTTTTGGAATACGACACTGAACACTGATTGATTGATCCGATCATAGAAAAATCAAGATTAAAACACGGAGACCTAAATTTTGATTATTCACAATCAATAAACGGAATTCAAATAATAAAATACATAAACCCACAGAGATCAAATTATTAGATGGATCTGGATGCCACTACGGATTGATAGAATGCAATATAACAATATTATGACGAGGAACAATAAAAAAGAAAATCGCAGCAGTAAGTTTACTTGTTGTTTCTTCGGTTCCAGCACAGAAGATATCTCTGTCTGCAAAATACCGATAACAAAAAAACATTTAAAAACTGAATTTCATTTGTGGAAAAGTCAAAAGAGTCAACGCCAGCCAACCTGTGTAGCCATATCACCAATAGCAAGACGAGAAAGTACAATCTTGGCACCAGTCTTCACACATTTATCCAACTTATCATAAATGATATTCCACTCTGCATCAACTATAGACTGATATTGCAATAGATCTGAAAGTCTGTTGATAAAAACAAAAAGAATGTCAAATGTTAAATCATAATCAAACTAAACAAATAAGATCATATCACTAATTAATCACCTCAAAATTTCCATAATCCGGAAGATAAATAACAAAAAATCACAAAAAAATTCCAACATTACTCAGAGGCACACAACAAATCGATCATAAAACCTCAAACTAAACAGCGGGAACAAACGCCACCACGACAGCCCTCAATCGGAAACGTACAATAAAGTTAAAGAAATCGACTCCTTTCATAAGTGATTACGTATTTCTATGTGTTTTCGATTGTGTGTTCATACGTGCTTATGTAAGTGTGTGATTGTGAAGAGGAATCAGAATGGAGTCGAGAACCGAAAAAGTAGGTAGAGGAGGATGTCGTCCCTAAGCAATCAACGAGGAAGAGGAGAAGAGAGATTGAGGAAAGGATAAAATTACCTTTCGACATTTAGTAATGATGAAAACAGAATCAAATGCGAGGAATTAAGCTCCAATTGAGGTTTTTCGAGCCCTAATCACACCTTAATCAAATTTTGGGGAAGTGATTACCTAATCGAAGCTTCAATTGGGAAAACTAGGGCTTCAAACTTTGGAGCACGGTAATGTAGTGAACGAAGGAGAAAGTGGTGATTCGATGCGGTAGCAGCGCCGACGGAAGACGGAAGGCGAGGTAACGATGGTGGCGGTGTTCGATGCAGATTGTGAATAGAGGAAAGCGAGGGGAGGTCTGCATAGCGTAAATACGTAATGGAGATGATAACCACATTTTGCTTTATTTTATTAGTATCTAACCCTCAACTTATCCTACTGAGTCACCCCTTCATCTTTTAAGCATTTCCACTAAGACCCTTACTAGGATTGTTATTACTCCAAACCCCTTTATACCAAATTACGAAATTACCCTAACATTATTTGGGTAAAAATCACTAAAAGGAAATTAACAGACATGTATGTAATAACACCATGCTATTTAACATTGTATATTTAATGTGAAATTACCACGATGCACTTCCATCGAATAAACCATCACCGTGGTCATTTACATAATATGAGTTTATAATTCTTATTTTGTTTTTAAATTTATAATAAAATTTGTTCGGTGATCATTATTATACGGTCCTAACCTTTTTGCAATTTTCAATTGTATATTCAATTACTGGTTACTATTTTTCAGCTCTTAAATATATAAATAGCTAGTGACCACTATGTTTGGTCACTAAGTTTTTAATCCAGTGACCGCTATTTTTGCTCACTGAGTTGCCAATTCAGTGACCACTATTTATGGTCACTAAGTCTCTAGTGCTACTATTTTTCATCATTAACCCTCCAATCCAGTGACCATTATTTTTCGTCACTAAGTCTCCAATATAGTGACCACTATTTTTGGTCACTAATACTTGCTATAACATAATTACTTAAACTTTATTCTACACTTTAGTGACGGGTGAGTGACGACCATCATGATAGTGGTCATTAAATTTGTAGTATTACCAAAAATTTAGTGACGACTAAATATATGGTGACTAAATGATGTTATTAGTGACCACATTTTAGGTCGTCACTAAAAACTGGTCACTAAAATAGACTTTTCTTGTAGTGTCATTAATAGATAAGTTGAAATGTTTGGGTTTTTCAGATTAATATGGTGCATGAATGAAAACTATCTTAGAACCATATTATTTGGATAACCTAAATGGATATAAATATAAATATAAATAAAAATAGTGATATAGATATAAAAAGATATAGACATAGATATAGTCAAGCTTGAGGGAGATCACGAGAAACAATTGAGAGAAGTACTTGAGTACCAAATATGTATGTCTTGAATACTAAAGTACATTGATAAAAGATATTGGCTCAGATTGTTTGATTATTCAAATGATAATTACTTAGAAATATATATAGAATACTTAAACCCTATTGGTTAAACCCTAAGGAGCTTGTGCCTAAACCCTAGTCACATGAACATGAACATCACATTATGACTTAAGGATTTGTACCAGGTGTTTTGGACTATTTTGAAGATTCTTTAGGATTTGTTTCCTGAATTTAGGGAGGAATTAGGTGTAAGATAAATTGCGTATATACTATGTGATTTCAAGGACAAACTCTTTGGCTTTATAATGATATAACCAAGAGTTGAGACGTGAAGCCACCGTAGGATGCATGTGAAAATTAGTTTGTGGTGTAGTGTTGGGTCTTTTGAAGACATGTAAATATGAGCATTTCGTTATCTAAGAAGTACACACCATTCACCATTCACGGGTGCTCGGCGTTGTAAGTAGGCAAGATTAAATATATAAAAGTAAAAGGTGTTTTTGGCTTATTGCCCTAATGTGACAATTGCTTCACTCATAAGAGAGGTTGGTACAATCAACGACCTATAAATATAGGGAAACCATGTACGAACAAAGAATGTTGATTCAAACCGTCAAGAGTATTATGTGAATTTAGAGAATCAAATAGTAATATTAAAATGAGCGATCGATTAGACTAACTATAAAGTATTTCTTGCGAATAAATTATCCACTTTTGTAGAAATATAGAGAATTAGACCCATATTTTATTTGACAACTTTTTTTTGTGGGAAACAAAGATTAGATAAAATACTTGTTCCTTGATATTATGATTTTGGGGGATGAAATCGTCCTAACGAGAGGTAATTCTAGTTGGTAGTTGTAATCCGATTTTCGGTACATTTGGCGGAACAAACTTAAAAGAAGCTTTTATATATATATATATATATATATATATATATATATATATATATATATATATATATAGAGAGAGATAGATTCAAATGTTTTTTACTATCTGTTGTGTGCTTGTAGGATTGATTCTGGACCAATCATTTTAGTTATTTTATAAAAGTAATTAATGCATATTAAATGCTGAAAGTTTAATTAATGCTTATTATATCTTTAACATTCAATAAGCATTAATTACTTTCGTAAAATAA
The DNA here is from genome assembly GCF_052849685.1 of Lactuca virosa. Taxonomy (NCBI): domain Eukaryota; kingdom Viridiplantae; phylum Streptophyta; class Magnoliopsida; order Asterales; family Asteraceae; genus Lactuca; species Lactuca virosa. The sequence goes on from NC_136429.1 coordinate 492,140,115, forward strand.
CTAAAATGATTGGTCCAGAATCAATTTTAAATGCACACAATAGATAGTTAGAACAAAATAACCTAACCCTCTATATATATATATATATATATATATATATATATATATATATATATATATATATATATATGGTGAGGTTCAATAGAGAACCATAATTAACCAATGAACCAATCTTTTTTTCAACTTTTAGAACTTATTTTTTATCAAAAAAAAACTAAAAATACAGGAATTCATAACTTTTTATCATTTTTCCAATGATATCAAATTCGATAAAATAAAATTTATTTTTTTTTCGTCAAATTCACAATGTGAATCTAAATTCACACGGTGAATCCAAAAAATATATTTAACATTCACAATGTTAAGTTATGAATTTAGATATTTTTAGTTTTTTTTTCGATAAAGAATAAGTTCTAGAACTTAAAAAAAAAAAGATTTGTTTCCTTGGAGAACCAATAATTATGGTTGTCTATTGAACTTTTCTATATATATATATATATATATATATATATATATATATATATATATAATCAGAAGTGAACGTTATATGTTTTGAACTAACTAGGTACTAGATGGGAAAAAAAACTTGATTAAAGCTTACATATAATTAAACGTGTTGATCTCATTAATTAAATTGCTAGCATAATAAGTTATTTGGACTCTTTTTCTATTAGGCCTTATGTTTAGCCCGTTAACTAGGTTAACCCTAGATAACTTTCTTATTTATAGTCTTATTTGTCTTTCTTTGTATTACACATTAGGTTACAACCCGTGGAAACCACGGGTAAAAAATTTAAAAACAAATTTATATTATTAATAAGAGTTAAGTTTGTAATTAAAAATATATATATCAAATAAAACTTTATATTTTAATATATACGATTAAGAAATACATATAATTTAACATTGATAATTAATGTAGAAATATATTACTTATAAAATCATTTGAATAATAATAATAATAATAATAATAATCCCAGCAGAAGGATTTTTTTTTAATCACCCTCTCGAATCTTCACCCCCTTCTTTTAATCCTCTCCTTGCCAACATAAGCAACTGCACCTCCATCACATGTACGCAATTTATATTGGCGAGGGCATTTTCGTCATTTGAACATACTTATAACATGAAAAAGAAAAGTACAATGCCTTAATTGGTAATTTTTTCGAATTTTATTACATATATATATTGGTAATAAAACTCTTTAAATATATATTTGTTTTTTTTCTCTTACACCATCAATAGACACACATATCCCATGGAACTACATGATACGAAACACATATATTTGTTTTTTAATAAACATATGTTTTAAAGCAATAACCATAATGGATTCGCGAGGAGTAAGGTATGATATGTGAATTTGACAGTGGAATAATATTAAAATGAAAAGTTAAGAAGACTACAAAATCAATTATTCATTGAAAATATCGTTTTTCATGGGGACTTCACCACTTGGATCTGTATTGTTATAGAAAGGTAGTGATCTGGTGACCACAAGACGTTCCAATGTTACATATGTGATGTCAATAGCACCACATCTTAGGAAAAATTAACCAATGTTTTTGGTTCTATTTAAAATGTCCATTGTCTGTATAATTGTTAAAGGGGTAAACTGGTTTCTCCCATGCTCCTTTATTATAAAAAATGCAATGTTAATTAAAATCCAAGTCATTAAAGAAGGTGATGTGTGTGTAAATAAGCAGTTAAATTGTCTGTCTAATTGTTAAATGGAAAGTATTACCTCAACAATTTCAATTGCATTCCTATTTCCTGTTATCATGTGTGTATTGTCCCAATTACACCAAAAATTCACAAACCTTTATAGGATTATTTATGTTTTTTTTTTCTCTGTACATGTTAGGAATTTCATTTTATTACAAATAATAGCATCTCACTTTCTTATTGGTCTGTTGCATCTGTACAACACCACCCTACTTCATTTTTTCCATATATGCTTCTGTTGCATTTTTTAATGTATGAGTGGATCGGGTCAATTACTATCATGTTGGATAAAGATAGTAGAGTATATGGGTTTAATTATTATTTTCAATCATTGAATTATTTGCTTATCATGATCTTCTCATGGATTGGTGCAATCAAATTATAAAAGGGTATTTCGGTCCTTTTATGGGTTTTGATGTATTAACGATTTGGTGTAACAAAAATATACTCCTTTTTATTTCAATTTTAATATATATTCCAAGTTAGTGTGGATTAGTTTGTTTCTGGTGACATGCAGGGGAGAAAAGGAATCGGTTTGTTGTTTTGAAGTTTTTGTGTTATAATATGGAAAAAAAGGCAATATGGTTATTTTGAATAATATCAAACCTGACATGTTCAGGTAGGGACGGTGAAAAGAAATTGATCCCATGTATTAAATATATGTGCAGTAAAATAGAAAAAGGTATTTCGGTTGATGTATCATTATAAGTATTGTATTACGTTAATAATTGGTCGGTGTTCAAAATTTTATACTTACACAATGAATTATTAGCTTCAATTACATATGATTTTTTTTGTAATCGGGGTTCAATTATATACTTACACAATAAAGTTGTTACTTATAAGTATTGTATTACTTTAATAATTGGTTGGTGTTCAAATTTTTATATTAATTTTTTTTAACAAACCCGTGTAATACACGGGTCTTACACGTAGTATTGGTAATAAAACTCTTTAAATATATATTTGTTTGTTTCTCTTACACCATCAATAGACACACATATCCCATGGAACTACATGATACGACACAAGGTTTATAAAGTTATATTCTATAAGGTTGGTGAGGGCATTTTCGTCCTTTCCACATACCATTTTTTTGTACTGTACTGTTTAAAAACTTTTTTGTTTCCTTCTGTTATTGCATATGTATATTGGCGAGAGCATTTTCGTCCTTTAAACATACTTATAACATGAAAAAGAAAAGTACACTGCCTTAATATGTATTTTTTTTCGAATTTTATTGCACATATATATTGGCGAGGGCATTTTCGTCCTTTGAACATACTTATAACATGAAAAATAGAAGCAATGACCGATCAACCACCGTAAACATTTACAGACAGAACAATCATAGGTTAAACAACATAAATAGCAGCAGTAACATGCGAGAACATTGGGAAGGGACAACAATTATTGTTTTAATTGTATTCATTCCAGTCAAAGTTCAATACGCTAACTCAAATTCGTCATGTTCTGTCCATGAGTGGGAAACAGGGACTTACATAATACAATTTAGTTGGAGAAAACAAATACATATACACATTGAGAAGCAGAAACTTACGAAAAGGATTGAACTCTGTGATTGAATATCCGAAAACTGAATTGTCGATGATGCAAAACCTTGGAAACACGATGCTGTAAAGGAACGTTGATATCATATATTTCAAGTATATATTGAGCAGATTATGATAAAATCGACATAATAATTGACATAATAATTTCAATTAAATGTAATCGATTGATTGATATCATACCCTATATAAGAAATCGGATTCCATAATAACATTCTATTAATCGGGTATGTGCAGAATTTAAGTTAATGACTATAGCTGTTATCACCAATAAAAATGGAAACAAAATTGAAACAAAACAGGGCGTTATATGGATTTGATATCGAATTGTATTCGATGTGAAACCAAGTAGGGGTATAATGGGTATTTAACTTTTGCAGAATTCTGATGTTTTGAAGGGACACGTGGACATATGGTTTTGTTTATTAGATAGGGAGATTTTTCCATCTACAATGTAACCCTAGGTGTTTTCCATCAACAATGTAACTCTATCCGTTTTCTCTCTATATTATTATTAGTTCCCTTTATATTGTTATTAGTTCACATGGTATCGGAGTCGTGTATGTTTTTCTGATTTGTGTTTGTATTTCTTTTGGTTTGATTTGTTCGAATTTGTCGCTTTAAGAGTATAGTTTTTGTTAGTTTGTCACTTTCTATTTGATTTGTTTGTTTTTCGTCGATTTCACGCCGCGATATGTCGTATCGCACCACGAAAATACCTTTTGATCGATATTTTCGATGCGAAATTTGTGAATCTTGCTGCGATCTTGGGTACGATTTTCTAATCCGTTTCTGTATTTCATTTTGTTTTATTTGATTGATTTTGTCATTTTTTTAGGGTTTCGATTATTGTTGGTATTCGTATTTCGCGTCGTGTTTTTGGTGTTAACATAATAAGTTATTTGGGCTCTTTTTGTATTAGGCCTTATGTTTAGCTCATTAGTTAGGTTAACCATAGATAACTTTGCTATTTATAGTCTTATTTGTCTTTCTTTGTATTTAAGAGTTTATCTACAATGTAACTCTAGCCGTTTTCCATCAACAATGTAATCTTAGTTGTTTTCTCTCTATATTATTATTAGTTCTCTTTATATTGATATTAATTCACATAAACAACCCAACCTCTTGGTTTTGAGCTATGTAATACGAAATATGAAGCAAGCAACTCATGTACTATGTAGTACTAACCTCACAAAAAGCATCATTAATACAAGAGATAGAGACAAGAAAATAAGACAAATGTATAAATTATAATTCAAACATGGTAGGCCTACTATATGAATATAACACTAAGGACAAGGAGCTTAGATAAATATGACACAAGAGAAAAGCACCAAGATGATACAAACAAAGTAGGCCGGCTATAAAAATATAAAAGGAGTTGGGCACTACAAACTTGAGGTTCAAGAACTTACCTATAAAAACAACGGTAGACAGTAATGTGTACAGATAAAAAAAAAAATAGAGATGAGAAAGCCACGTGCAATACTTGTACCTTATCCAGCACAAGGTCATGTAATCCCCATGATGGAGCTTATGCAACGATTAGTAAAATATGGTGTCAAAGTTACATTTGTTAACACGAATTTCACTCACAAATTGGTTACAGATGCGTTCTCTGAAGATGAGAAGTTGAATGATTTAGCAAGTCTTGTGTCACTACCAGATGGATTGGAAACAGGAGAGGATAGAAACGATTTTGGTAAGCTACCAGATGCAATCTTTAGAGTCATGCCTGAAAAGCTTGAAGAGATGATCAAAGAACTTAATGAAAAAAGAGATGATTTTGAGAAAGTTACATGTATTGTTGCTGATATTTGTATGGGTTGGGTGTTTGAAGTCGGTGAGAAGATGAAAATAAGAAAAGCAGCCTTCTGGCCTGCAGCAGCTATAACCTTGGCCTCACTATTTTGCATCCCTAAGTTGCTTGAAGATGGAATCATAGATAACAAGGGTTAGCTTCATTTAGCCTAATATGTTTCCATATAGATACATAACACTAAATACTTTTTATGCTTAAAAGCCATGATATATATTATATGTATACATAAATTCAAGAAATGATATGAAGTAAAATTTCAATTGCAGGGACTCCCTTGAAGAAGAAAATGGTTCAACTATCACCAACCATGCCTGGTATAAGCTCTTTAGAGTTTACATGGCTGGGAATTGGCGACTTAAAGACACAAGAAACACTTTTTAATTTGATGGTAAAAGCCAGTGAGTTTGTGACACTGGCAGACTTCACAATTTGCAATTCAACTTATGAATTGGAGAAAGGAACATTTACTTCATATCCTGAGATATTGCCAGTAGGTCCACTACTGGCAAGCAATAGAGTGGCCAATCAGATTGGCCACTTTTGGAAAGAGGACTCAACGTGCCTGGCATGGCTTGACCAACAGCCAGCACGTTCAGTCATCTATGTTGCATTTGGAAGCTTCACACTTTTTGACCTTACCCAATTTGATGAGCTGGCACATGGACTGGAAATGACGAATATGCCTTTCCTGTGGGTTGTGCGGTCTGACATGGTTAAAGATATGAAAAATGACGGATACAATGATAGAATAAAGAGTCGTGGGAGAATAGTGGGGTGGGCCCCACAGCAGAAGGTTTTGAATCATCCTTCTGTTGGTTGCTTTGTGAGCCATTGTGGTTGGAACTCTGTGTTGGAAGGTGTTAGTAGTGGTTTACCATTTATGTGTTGGCCTTACTTTTCTGATCAGTTTGCGAATCGGATGTACATTTCTGATGTTTGGAAGACTGGATTGGTGTTTGATAAAGATAAAAGTGGTATTGTTTCAAGAGAAGAAATCAAGAATAAGATCGAGCAGCTACTAGGAAATGATGAATTCAAGGTTAGGGCGATTGATCTTAAAGAAAAGGTTGCAGTTGCTGTAAGCAAAGGTGGCCACTCTGATAAGAACTTCGGCAACTTCATTGACTGGATACAGGAAAAAGATACTTAGTCTGTGGGAAGTTTAGAGAATTAATGGTCATTTTACATGGGTTTAGTGCCACTTAGAAATATATATAGTTATTTATAGTAAAGGGTTTTGGAGTAGTAAAGGTTGTTGTATCTTTGTTCTCTATTATGGCTTGTATATGTATGAGTCTTTAACCTCGCTATGAACATACAAGAAATCCTTCCAGAATTCTGGCATCTATCTCATGGACTAAAAGTGTTATGAAATAGTAAAACGGGGAGAAAAAATGAAAAAAAAAACTATTTCTTTTTGGACATTATCCAAATTAGCACAAGGACCAAAAGTTAAATTTACTCAAATTTCTACATTAGTTTCGATGCTTCCAAAGAAATTGTATATCATAGTGGTCATTGTAGTTTTTGTCAGCTTGAATGCTCGCACAAAGATAAAGACAAGGAGAAGGATCCAAAGAAATGGGCAACAAAAAGTAGTAACTCAAGCTTACAGGCCTTGCATTAGCTACAAACTAGATTAATTTATAGAACTTAACAAATGATAATAGCACACAGAAGCCCATAAGCACCAAGAGAAGATACGCCTACATATTATATGATTGTGTATAGAAGTGAGAAGCGAACACTTCCAAAATTCCTTTTCAAATTTGTTCCTAAAAATAAGGTTGCTTCAAATTGACTTGTAAAAAGGGGTTCTAGCCCCACTTTATCCATACACGTGTATGGAGTTGTAATTACATAAAGGGTTCTTTAGTTTTATATCATTACCATTCTTAATTATATATTTTTCTTTTATATTTTCTATTTCTATTTTCTACCTTCATCAATTTTATATATAATATTTTTTATTATAAATATGTTATTGAATTTTATAACGTAGACCTTAATAATTTTTATCACTTAAAAATTTTCTTGCAACTCCAGTTAATACCAATATTAAACATTATTAAAATTATATATATTAAAATATTATATGGATATTATTAGAAGTAGACATAAAATAAATAAATGTACAAATTTTATATAAGAATTGTCCAACCAATAATAATGTCTATAAAACAATTTCAAAAGGATTGAAGAATCCAAAAAATATCATTGTACATCTCATACTCTATTGTGAATGAAATGTCATGTGAATTCTTTATAATCAAATACATTTCACTTTTTTATCCTATAAATTTCGGTTACCGAATTAAGTTTTTCTCATCAATCCTTCATATTCTTCTCTCCTCGTGTTTACATCCTTGGTTTTTATACTTCTTTCATCTTTGTATTATTAGTTTTTGTTTTCTATCTCAAACATAAGAATGTATTTATTTCTATATAAATCGCATATATAAATGATGTCAACATTAAATTTAAAATATTAATTTGTGTCATTTGTCCTATGATTTGCATGATTTGCAGTTAAATTCTCTTATATTTTTTGTTATGGCGCTAAACTGCCCCTTTATGATCAAGCAACTTTGTCTGCATCATACATTCTTCTTAGGCACAAAATACAATATGAACAATTTAAAGATTTGATTTATACACATGTTGGAGTTGAAAAATCTGCCTATAATTGAATTTGTCACTATGTTACCAATATTGTAGGAGATCAAATATGGCACCCTCTTAAATGATTCATCCTTAGACATGATGTATTATTTAGTTGAGAATGATGAAAATTATTGTGGCGAAATTTGTGTCGACGTAAAACAAATAATACCACCAACAAACACTGGTTACGTAGATCTCTTCCGTAATTTTGAAGTACCATTTCCTTTACCTAATGATGATATATGTAAGACAAATAGTGACTTTGGATTTGATGAGCCCAAAACAGAATGTAGTAGTATGTCAATAAGCAATATTGGGGACAATTTTAATGATACAAGTGACACTCCAGTTGTGAACTTTATGAATGATGTTGGAAATATAGGGGATTGTAACATTCCAATGATGAGGTACTTCTAAATTTGACCTTATATTTTAATAATACTGCATCGTGACCCCCCCCCCCCCCCCGAAGTTGAAAAGATTTCAAGATTGGCCCATAGTGGCATTGTAGTAATTTTGGGCAGGAGGTTTGTACGTTGGGTGTACAATGTGTACGTTGAGCATTGTACACCCAACGTACTAGGACAAACCCTAGTATGCTGGGCATACATCTCGTATGCAGGGCGTATGCGCAGGATGTCCAAACCCTAATTTTTAGGGTTTTTGCCACATATAAACACCATTATAACTTTATGCTTCATATCCTCAGTAGCCCCCTTCTGTGAAAAACATCTTCAAGAAACCCTAAGTGAGAAAAGTCCATTTTAAGCCCATAAGAGTGTTTTGGAGGTATGTTGGAAGAAGGTGGTGAGAAGAACTTGGAGCTTGGAAGCATTTTGGATCTGAGATTCCCTTCTTGTTTGCAACCTCCAAAAGGTATAAAGCTTGTAACTTTATCAATCCATCTTGTAGATCTAGACATTTCATTCCATTAAGTTACTTTTTGTCCCAAAATGGTAATTCTTAAGCATGACATGTTCTTGACCTAATAAGTCATCCTTTCAGACCTTAGGGAGGGTCTTGAGTCATAAAAATATGGTTTTGATGGTTAGTGTTGCTCCATGCATTCTTTAGAGGGTCTTAATGCATTAAGATGTTGTACTTTGGGATATTGACCACTTAATGGACATGCAAAGTCATAAAGTTGGAAGCTTTATGACTCTTGACGATAATTTAGCCTTGGATCTGAAAGTTAGACGTAAGAGCTTAAGACATTAAGCTCTTAATGAAGTTTTGAGAAGTCTGGGCGTACGCCCTGCATAACCTGGAGTACGCAGCGCGTACGCGGTCAACCCTCTCGTCTGCGGTCAAGATTTGAGTACGCCCCGTGTACGCGTTCTATGTCGACTCGGATGAGTTGACTCGGCTGGGTTGACTTAGTTGACTTGTTAGTTCTGACCATGGATAATTTTGGAAATTGTGATTATTTTATTAATGAGAAATGTTTGGATATTTAGGACTTAGGTGGAGCTGGTATTCGGGATCAGAATATTGATCAGTTTTCGTCAAGCTATGAGGTGAGTCTTCCTCACTGTACGTATGGGTCGAAGTCACCAAGGCCAACCAATTGGATTGGATATCCTGTTATATGATAGTATGCAATAGATCTGTTTGATCGGTATCCTAGTATATAGGATATTAACATTCGGTAGTGATCTGTATATCTACGTACCTGTTTTTTGTTGACTGGTTATATGTTTATATGTTATGTATATGTCGACATGTTATGGCTGGTTGGGTTGAGGTGGTCCTACTTTGTGTTGAAGTTCAAGATACTCGGGGTGGTCTGGATAAATTGTAGGCCTTGCGAGACGGCTCAGTCAGGCCGAAGGCCCGACGAGCGGTCTGGATAGGCTATTGGCCCTACAAGGCGGTCTAGTCATGTCGAAGGCTCGAGAGCGGTCCATATAGGCTGTAGGCCCTACGAGGCGGTCCAGTTAGGCTGAAGGCTCAGTTATGCATGTTGTTTGTTGTTATGTTCATGTGGTGGTACTTTAGGGGAAACTCACTAAGCTTTGGCTTATGGATTTTAGTTTATTGTTTCAGGTACTTCTGATGATGGCAGGAATGTGAAGGCGTGACCGTACACATCCTCTGTTTATGGCTTTATGATTTTGGGATACTCTGATATGGATAAAAAAATTTGAAACAATGATTTGTAAACATTTTATGATTATGGGTTGTTTTTAAAAGTTTAAATTTGTTGTGACTTCTGAGTTATTACAGGGATGATGACATAGAAGACTTAGAGGACAACATTCATATAGGTCCCTAGTACGGTATACCATACATTCGGGTACAATGTACCTGATTTCAAATTCAAAATCGGATTCAATATAAATATTTGATTTGTATTCAATATCAATGCATATTACCAACAAGTCAACAGAATGCAGAATTGCAGAAAAACTGATAAAACTTTTTTTAAGGTCTGCATATGTGGTATAGTTTATATTAAATATGGACTATGGGATGAAATTTGAAAGTGGTCTCTGATAAAAGAACTTACATGTATATTTATAAAAATAATCGCATCAAGATATGGACATTTACACCATGAAGGTATAAAATATGCACATAATGACCAAGAGCCATCAACAACATATTGTAAACAATTAACAAAATGCAAAATTGCAAATTACCAAAAACAACATGATTCATTAAATTTAAACACTTAACAACAAACGTTACATGCTAGACATCAAAAGACAAAAACATTGAACTCAAAAATAGACACAAATCACTCAATTACAAACAAATAAACAGGAACATTTGGTCCCTAACAATTCAATACCAGTTGTTGTTGGATTAATGTCTAAGTCCATAACTATAATTGGTAAGACTTGACCCGACCCGGCATGGTCCATTTGGGTTGCATGGCATCATGCATTTGGATAGACTATAATGAGAGAAATAACACTTAAGGTTGGTTAATATATTATAAGTTCTAATATATTAATAAGGTTATTTAATTAGTATTGATCAAGAATTAATTTGGAATTAATTAAGTGATCAAAAGGAGACTAATTAAATATATGGGTTGATTGTGTAAATCATTCATTCTTATATATGTGGGCTTGTGATCCAAGATTCCTTATGTTGGACTAAGTCCATGGGGTGACCCATGGATACTCCATGGAGGTTAAAATCCATGGAGCATAAGGAATGGGTAAAGTTATGAGTTACATGGTGTAACCCTAATAGCCACCATATAAAAGAATCCCATGGCTCAAGAAATCGTGCACTAATGTGTGAGTGTGAGGGCTAGACGATTTCAAGGAGTGTTCAAGTTTCTCTCAAGTTATTCCAAGTGTATTTGGTGTTGTGTGAACCATTTGAGGTGTCACACTTGGGGCACTAGGCACTCAAGCTTTATGAAGACATTCTACATCAAAGAGGTATGTATTCTATCTTGTTATATTTATTATTTTGTATGCTAGATTAGGATAATACCTTGGATGTTCATAATTGTATGTATAATAGAGAAAACATAGATCCAAGGTATTTAGGGTTGCATGTACACTTAGGAGTGTTAGAATGCTCATAACCCAACAGTGGTATCAGAGCCTAGGCTTGTTTTCTTGTTATACTTGCAAAAGTAGCTGAAAAATCGAGTTGGATGCATATATTCGATTGTTTTGGCTGGAATTGGACTAGGAACATTACCCTAAGATGTTTTTGGACTTATAAACTTGTTTTTGATGTGGTAATGTTCATGCTAATCCAATTTCTAAGATAATTGTCATAATTTCAAGATTTGTATTAGGTTGTATGTTATTGCTAATTTCTTGAAGATTGATGATTTGAATTATCTTGTTCTTATGAGGTTCTTAGATTAATAGAAAAGTTGTGTGAAATAGTTGTTTTCAATCCATTTTAATCTAAGAGTTGATTCCAAAGTGTGTTTTTGTAACTTGTCCTCAAGTTATATGAAAAGTCACATTTAAGAATCATAAAACTCATAAAAGTTGGCAAAGGTTACAAAATGAAGAGTCTAGTTCTAATTAAATGGTTTTATGACTCCATAACTTGTCCTCAAGTTATGGAGGTTCAAGAGTCTCTTCATTAAATTAAAAAAAAAGTGTAACCTTAATTAGTTTCATAAGTTACAATAAAAAAAAGTTATTTTTTTTATTAATTAGTTTAAAATCTTCCATAACTTGTCCTCAAGTTATGGAACTTGAAGAGTTTTTTTTTTTTTAATTAAAACTACTTTAAACTCATAAGTTATGGAATTAATTAGTTTTGAATAGTTTCAAAACTTGCCCTCAAGTTTTGGAATTTGAAAAGTTTTCACTTATGAATACTTTAATTCCAAGTTAGCCCTTAGAATTTTAAAAGTTAAAATTCAACCCTTATACTTTATAATATTATAAGTTAATAATATTTATATATATGTATAAGAGTAAAGTCAGTCTTACCGTTAGTAGGCCTCATTCACGAAGCCGGTCTATAAGGGGGGTATAAGGTTACTGCCTATAAAATGGCAGTTTAATGGGTGTCCACTCTCACCCACCGCTTCCTTGACTGGTGGAGGGTCGTTAGCCGAACGGGTAGGACAAGGACTATAATTCTCCTTTCATTAAAAGTATTAATGATAAATACTAAGTAACTAAACTCTTATTAATACCCAATCTTAGTTACTTAGGAAAATGTGAATTTGGTGCTATCCCATTAAATTACACTTTGCACTTTGCTTAAGTCGTTAGTGGAGCGTGTGTGGTTAACCGGCACACTAACCTGGACTTAACAAGGTAGGCAAAGGGTAACTTAATATTTATCATAGTATCGGTGGAGCGTGTGTGGTTAACCGGCACACTGATTAAGGGGTAAATATTAAGGGTACCAAGTATATTTGCATGGTTATTCACACCTTGTTTTGTGATCCTTGGCATCCCAGTCACAAAACCTGAAGGGCACACTCGAGATTGAAACATGCCTTTGAACAGTTCAATGAATCTCAAAGATCTAGGACTTTCAAATCCAATTAAAACCTAATAAATTATTTCGTTTTTCATGGTGGAAATTGGTGAATCGTCATTCACCTACCTTCAAATATTTTATAGCTTGGATTTACGGCATCCCTCTTCTAAGTTATAAAATAGTTTGTTGGGTCCTAGCCTTAATATTTCATATTGGGTGTCATATTAAGGACTTTAAATCAACTATCTTGAATATCTCCCAAAAAGATGTCTGGTCTAGACATTTATGATCTTCCCAAATCTCTTGAAACAAGCTTTCCTAAATGAAGATGATGTCCCATGGATATCATACTTCTTTCACCTCCTCCAATTATTCTCCCTAACCCACAAGTTCCTAAAAAGTTTAAGGTCACTCAAGCCCTATTGGCAAGGCAAGGTCTAGGTGTGATCACATCTTGGAGATGTAGTCACATATTGACAAGCCGGGAGAGTTGGGTGTCAAAGTCTTGAGAAAGTTGGTGGCTCAACTACTTTCTAAGTCACATAGTGAGTTCTTTTGGGAATCCTATGAAACAGACTAAGACAAGACCCTTAATGATCTTATCTATTTGCTAAGATCAACTTCCTAAAACGCTATGGACATTGACAATGATGACATTGGATATCCAGTAAAGCTCTCTCTTCCCAATGGAAAGGGATCGGCTATAGTCAACTCGGTTGACCCAATGGTAAAGAGAGAGGCGAAGTCTGAGATAGTCCCATTATCAAGGGTCCATAGGTAACTATTGCCAAAGGAAGGGGCATTGGTTACGAAGCTGCCAAATTTACCTAAGGATGGTAAAGTCAATAAGTTTGGCTCTACTTCAGGTAAAGTCCAGTGTCTAACTCTATTAAGTACATGTTGCTTCTGATCGCGAAGATGGATTTCAATCGCATGGTTCGGTGATCAGAATTTTGGGCTATTACTTAAGAGTTATAATATTTATATTGCTTAGGAATAGATAACAACAAGGTTTTCATATGGATTGTAAGGATAAGTTTTTCCGCAAAGTTTTAAAATAAAAGAAAAAGGTTTTGATTTTATTTATTTTAAGTATCCTTACAATGGCATTTGTGAAAAGTTGTTGCTTATAAGATTCCATTGATAGCAATATTGGAAAAATGGATTTGATTCTTTCGGTTGTGGTAGTGTCTAATATTACCAAATAAGGAAAGATTCTCATCACCCAAGGTTCAATTGGACCGAAACTTGGAATCATGCAAGTTGTATAGTATGATGAATGAGAACTTTCAGCTTGGAAAATTAAGACTAATTCCTTATGTGAATAAGGAAAGGACTAAGGGACCGAGTACACATTCTTGTGCACTGGTCAAGTCCACCACAAAAGATCAAGAAGACTATTCGTCATGATTTACTTAAGTTCAGTAAATATGGTTATACTTATAAGTTTAAGTATAAGTCTGTAGCATTGGAGAAGTTTCAATGTGAGACAGAACGAATAAGAAGAATCAAAGTATGGCAGAAAGATAAAAGTTTCTCAAATCTGAAAAGATGGGAGAGTACTTTAGTATCATGTTTATGATCATCTTAATGATTAAGATACCATATCATAATTGGTCCTCTAAAGTCATCTTAGTGCATTCTTATGACTAAGAAGAGGAGTCATGAATTGTTGAAATGGTTAAATCAAAAAGATGAGTCATACTTCGTTCCAAAACAATTCTTAGAGTCATACTCCAAGATTGTAACTTGAGTGACATATCTTAAAGAGGGTTTGTTAACACTAGTCAAATGTAAGAGTAAAAGGTTATCTACTCTTGTACATTTGAAATTGGTAAGTTGTGATGTTTTGGATAAAACAGAGACCAACTTAGGCCAATTGTGTAAAGTCTTAGTCTTGATAAAGAATCCGCACTATCTCTTGAATATTTGACCAAGGGAGTCTTATATGTCAAGAGGACAGTGGGAGTCTTAAAGCTCTTGAAAGTTTCAAGACTTAATCAAGAATAAAACCTAAAGTCCTTCACTAGCACACGACTTGAGGTTTATAACCTATCGTGTTGACATATTCTGTGCCCATTCCAGTTAAAGTTGGCTTTGCATAGGAGTTCTGAAAGTTCTCAATTGGTTGCATAACAACTTGGAAGCAATGGCAGGCCCTGTACTGCCAAATGGCAAGAATTTAAGATTGCACAAGTTTAATCAATATGAGTTTGGATTTGTCATTATCCTTGTCTTGTGACTATGGTTTTGACGATTCACATGGATAAGAACACATACACCATAAAATCTAAGGGTCATAAGGTTTCTCTCCGATTCATGAAAATGATGGTGAGGAAACACTTCCACCAAGTAGATTTGAAGCAGATGGCAAAAGGTCTAAACAATTGAGACTATGATTACGGCATCCCTTTTCATAGTTCTGAAATTGTTTAGACACACATGCATGCTATCTAAGGAAAGGTGTATGATTTTGATAAAGTTTTATCAAAGCATCTCGTATCAGAAATCTAAACTTTGGTAAGAAAGTCAATAAAGTATTGATTTCTAGAAGTCCAGTTGATTTCTGAGTACATGTCAAAGCTAGTGGGAGCATAAGTGTTATGCTAATAATCATCATGTTAGTGGGAGCATGATAATTATTGTGAGTGTTGCAAGTTAGCAATGTTAATTATAGAAAACAAAAGTTTCAATTCGTGAGGCTGCATGAATTGAAAAAGTTGTTTTGCTATAATTAAGGGAGAGGATATACTTCATTTCAGTTCTAAAGGCTTAGATTGAGACCTTAATCATCTTTAGTCAAGAATATATATATGAATTTCATGTTGGATTGGTTCAACTTAAGGAAATTCTATATATTGCGTTCTCAAAATTCGATTATGATTACGACATCCCTCTTCATAGTCAAATTTTGAAAACATGGCAAATAAAAATATTGTAGCAAAAGACTGGTCTAGAATCATGTCTTTATGTGAGACATCATGAATCGTGTACCATTTGCTTTGGGTACAGGATCGATTGCATGTGCTATAATATTTGTCATTTCTAAATTTTTCCAAATGCCCAAAGGCATTAAGAAGGGAAAAGGTCTAGAATTGAATATGACTAAAATGATTAAGCAATTGTCGAGGACAATCTGAGGTTTACCAAAGATTGGTTGCTCAGGGACAGTTGGAAGTATAGTGCTAATTTTGGAAGGACCATATTGACATATTCTGAAAAGAGGCATCTCTTATTCAGAAGTGATAGTCAAAATGAGAATATGGAGTTGTCTCCACAGGTGGAAGTTATCTATGTAAGATTAGAAAACTTAATGCAAGAAGCATGTCCAAAGCAATGTACTTTGAATATGAGACTTAGTTTCCATGGAGTTGATCTCCATTGGAATACCTTATAATGACTGTTGACAAGTCTTTGTGACTTTGTACATATTCATTATAGGAGGTTCAGTGCATATAAGTTTAAAATCTAAACAGATTTCGATAAATGATAGGAATTTGAAATTCTCACATTTTTCGATAAGGATTTGGGAGTGTGAAATTAGAATCATTGAAATCATGTTCAATTGGTTTATTTCACAAAGTAAGGATCATAGACAAACATAGAGTGCATACTTGGTGTATGGTAAAGCTATTGTTTAAGAAAACATAGTGTACATGCTTGGAGCATGGGACAACTAGTGTTTTTAATTCAAGTATAAAGTTGATAAAACCGAAACAATGAATAATGAGTAATCAGTATGGTGATAAATAAAAGTGTTTATTTATATTCATAGGGTTTGATACCATATTTGATTCATTTATTCTTGTGTTTCACTTTGCATGTTTTGACTTCCAGAATAACTAAGTCGCTCTTCCTGGATGATTAAGTTATTCAAACCATCCACAGTCGGTCATATGTTGGAAGTAGATATGAATCAAGACTGTCATGGGTTGGTTTGTAGAGGTCCAAGTTGGTGGACAAAGTGGTGCTACAACACTCATGAGTGCTCATAAGTTCTGAGTATTGGATTCAACCCATGCTCATTTGAATCACTTCATGGATTTTATCACGAGTGATCATGAGACGATAATATCTTATATTCTTAAAACTTAGATATATGAGTTGTTACTATGAGTTGGTTATACATTGATTGCACGAAAACGCATTGGTAACTCGATGTTATAAAACGTGCCTTTGTGTATGATTCAACAAGTAGTAGAACAAGCCATATGAGTCGAAGTTTATCCATTCCTTTTACCTTCGGGATAAAAGCGATATCTGTGGGCCCCTCGATGATTTAAAGATGATACATGTGAGTGCTTGGCCAAGCCAGGACTGATTTGATTTGTTCAATCAGTCAGTCATCGTGAATCGGAAATCGGGAAACAACAAATGGACAGAGAGAATGATTGATAATCCATGTCTCAGTCCATATGATATCTAGAATGGAGGAATATATGATCCCTTATCTAATGGACAAGTCATTGACAAAGGTCAGAGTTCATCGACAAGGTCAGAGTTCGACAGAAGCTTTTGAGAGCTACGATTGCTGATCGGTTCCTGAAGTCATACGCAATAATAGTTTTAGACTTATCCAAGTGGGAGACTGTTGGATTAATGTCTAAGTCCATAACTATAATTGGTAAGACTTGACCCGACCCGGCATGGTCCATTTGGGTTGCATGGCATCATGCATTTGGATAGACTATAATGAGAGAAATAACACTTAAGGTTGGTTAATATATTATAAGTTCTAATATATTAATAAGGTTATTTAATTAGTATTGATCAAGAATTAATTTGGAATTAATTAAGTGATCAAAAGGAGACTAATTAAATATATGGGTTGATTGTGTAAATCATTCATTCTTATATATGTGGGCTTGTGATCCAAGATTCCTTATGTTGGACTAAGTCCATGGGGTGACCCATGGATACTCCATGGAGGTTAAACTCCATGGAGCATAAGGAATGGGTAAAGTTATGAGTTACATGGTGTAACCCTAATAGCCACCATATAAAAGAATCCCATGGCTCAAGAAATCGTGCACTAATGTGTGACGGCCCAGTCAGGCCGAAGGCCCGACGAGCGGTCTGGATAGGCTATTGGCCCTACAAGGCGGTCTAGTCATGTCGAAGGCTCGAGAGCGGTCCATATAGGCTGTAGGCCCTACGAGGCGGTCCAGTTAGGCTGAAGGCTCAGTTATGCATGTTGTTTGTTGTTATGTTCATGTGGTGGTACTTTAGGGGAAACTCACTAAGCTTTGGCTTATGGATTTTAGTTTATTGTTTCAGGTACTTCTGATGATGGCAGGAATGTGAAGGCGTGACCGTACACATCCTCTGTTTATGGCTTTATGATTTTGGGATACTCTGATATGGATAAAAAAATTTGAAACAATGATTTGTAAACATTTTATGATTATGGGTTGTTTTTAAAATTTTAAATTTGTTGTGACTTCTGAGTTATTACAGGGATGATGACATAGAAGACTTAGAGGACAACATTTATATAGGTCCCTAGTACGGTATACCATACATTCGGGTACAATGTACCTGATTTCAAATTCAAAATCGGATTCAATATAAATATTTGATTTGTATTCAATATCAATGCATATTACCAACAAGTCAACAGAATGCAGAATTGCAGAAAAACTGATAAATTTTTTTTTAAGGTCTGCATATGTGGTATAGTTTATATTAAGTATGGACTATGGGATGAAATTTGAAAGTGGTCTCTGATAAAAGAACTTACATGTATATTTATAAAAATAATCGCATCAAGATATGGACATTTACACCATGAAGGTATAAAATATGCACATAATGACCAAGAGCCATCAACAACATATTGTAAACAATTAACAAAATGCAAAATTGCAAATTACCAAAAACAACATGATTCATTAAATTTAAACACTTAACAACAAACGTTACATGCTAGACATCAAAAGACAAAAACATTTAACTTAAAAATAGACACAAATCACTCAATTACAAACAAATAAACAGGAACATTTGGTCCCTAACAATTCAATACCAGTTGTTGTTGGATTAATGTCTAAGTCCATAACTATAATTGGTAAGACTTGACCCGACCCGGCATGGTCCATTTGGGTTGCATGGCATCATGCATTTGGATAGACTATAATGAGAGAAATAACACTTAAGGTTGGTTAATATATTATAAGTTCTAATATATTAATAAGGTTATTTAATTAGTATTGATCAAGAATTAATTTGGAATTAATTAAGTGATCAAAAGGAGACTAATTAAATATATGGGTTGATTGTGTAAATCATTCATTCTTATATATGTGGGCTTGTGATCCAAGATTCCTTATGTTGGACTAAGTCCATGGGGTGACCCATGGATACTCCATGGAGGTTAAAATCCATGGAGCATAAGGAATGGGTAAAGTTATGAGTTACATGGTGTAACCCTAATAGCCACCATATAAAAGAATCGCATGGCTCAAGAAATCGTGCACTAATGTGTGAGTGTGAGGGCTAGACGATTTCAAGGAGTGTTCAAGTTTCTCTCAAGTTATTCCAAGTGTATTTGGTGTTGTGTGAACCATTTGATGTGTCACACTTGGGGCAATAGGCACTCAAGCTTTATGAAGACATTCTACATCAAAGAGGTATGTATTCTATCTTGTTATATTTATTATTTTGTATGCTAGATTAGGATAATACCTTGGATGTTCATAATTGTATGTATAATAGAGAAAACATAGATCCAAGGTATTTAGGGTTGCATGTACACTTAGGAGTGTTAGAATGCTCATAACCCAACAGTTGTCTTTTTCCTTGACAATTCTACAAATTTTCTTCATCTAAATTCTCTCAAACCATGTCTTCTAATCGTGAAATTGAGCCTTCAATGTAATTTGTAACACTCCAAATCAGGTATGACCTTGTAGCCCTTGCAATATTTCAAATATAACATAAGAAGCCCTTAAGTACGTTGGGCGTACTTATGATTACGCTTAGCGTACTTGGCAAGGAGGATCGCGGAGGGGCAGCACGTACGATGGACGTACCAGGAGTACGCTGGACGTACGTTCCGGATGTCCAAACCCTAATTTCCGGATTTGAGACCTATATAAACACCCTTAACTCATTTAAGCCTCACCCTAATCAGCATCTTTCACCTTCAAACGTCTCTGAAAACCCTAATACCATTTGTGAGTGCCTTTTGAGCTTTAAGAGTGCATATGTGGTCCTTATAGTGTTCATTCAAGAAGGAGAAGTTGTCAAGGAAGCTTGGAGTGTCATTTGGCTTCAAGAATCTGCATATAGTCGACCTTGAGGAGCTTCTGGAGGTATAAAGCTTAGACCTTTCCATCTTAATCACTAGATCTAGCTAGGGTTTTCTAGTTTTGTCCCTTTTGTTGATTTTGGATCTAGCTAGTTGTCCTTTGGTCCGTCTATTCCATAAAAATGAAGTCTTGGTGGGTGTTTTTACCTCATGCATGGGTTAAGAACCTTAAAAAGGTCTTAATGGGGGTGTTGGGAACATATGAGACATGGAAAGGCATAAAGTTGCCAACTTTATGCCCTAGGTCGTCGTAATAAGCTTAGATCTGACCTTTGGACGTGAGGGAATCGAGTATTAAGAACTTAATGGAAAAGTGCTTAATCTGTTAGTACGCTAGGCGTAACCTAGTGTATGCAGCGCGTAAGTCCTAGAGACCCAGTACGCTGCGCGTACCAGGGTGGTACGTTAAGCATACGCACCACAAATAGGCTTGGATCTGTTTTGGGCCTTTGAACTGTTGGACCTCAATTGGTCATTGGGCTAGGTTGTATTTGGGGGATGAGGGGCCAGTTTATCTGCTTTAGGCCATGGATGTGATGATTGGGCCTTCTTGGGCCACGAGGCCCATTAATGGTTTTTAGACATGGACTTTGGGCCCATTATTAAGGGAAGAATATTTGGGCCTTTGTAGAAGGACTTGGAGTTTGGGTTTCCCTTTGATTATGTGAGACCCTAACATTGGTTAATATTATTATTCAGCACGGTAGGTTACAGACAGTTAGGAGGGCAGTTTTGGATTCTTTGGACAGAGGTGAGTCTCCTCACCATACCAATGCGTCTAAGGCACCAAGGCCGACCCATTTTATGATATGTGGTACACTAGCTGTAATAGAGATATGTGGTATGATAGTTAACTTTATGTTGAGTTGTATGTTAGTGATTTTGTGATATTTGCATGAAAGACCATGGGGGGAGCCTATGACACTTGGATGTAAGACTATGTGGGGGAGCCCATGTCTGTCCGGCAGGGAAAAACCATGGGGGAGACCATGACACTTACGTGTAAGACCATGTGGGGGAGCCCATGGCATCCTTATGCAGAGATACACGGTAGAGATAGCTTATGGCTAACATGATATGTTATATAGTAGAGATAGATTTATAGCTAATATGATATGTGTTATGTGGCTTGTGTGTGGGGTATGCTCTGGGGAACTCACTAAGCATTAGCTTACAGTTTGTGGATTTGTTTCAGGTACATCTCAGCCCCAAGGGCAAGGGCAAGGCTTGATGGCGCGGCATGCACTCTCTCACCGATGTTTTATGGGACACTCTAATGTTTTTAAATAAATTTGTAATGAATGTGGATTTGAAAACAACTGTTCTGGATTTAATGGTTATTGGAAATGCGTTTGATTATTTAAAAATGAAAATTTTCTTTTGAAAATTTGGGTCGTTACAAGTTGGTATCAGAGCCTTGGTTTGAGTGATTCGGGCACGCTCTCGGGTGTGTCAGGACTCAAACTAAGGAAATGGTAAAATTGTTTTAAAAAATACACAAAAAGCTTTTGAAAGTAAGGAAAGGGTGAGAGTGCGACGCACGTGATCAGCCGAGCCAAGTAAGTAGTTCCCCAATGTGTTATCCATGTTATACTGATATTTGAGCTTTGATGATCGTATGCAACTTGCTATGTGTATACTTTTTAATTATATATGGTTAGGAGCTTATAGCCTCAGAATGATTGATTTGGCCTTATTTCCTGTTCCTTGTTTGGTTGTGGTCCTAGGGTAGAATCTTTTAATTGAAAGTCTATTTGAACCTTATCTGTGTATAATTTGCATGCATAAAGGCAACCTGTTAAGATTGATCTAATAGATATGAGTAGAGCAAATCTTAGGACAGTCTGAGATTTGATGTATGCGGTAGTTTGTGGGATATGGTTTAGTTCTAGGACGAATTGGGGTTATCAAGTAGAGCATTGGGGAAAGGTACAGGTAGGTGTGGAAGGTAGTATTGGGCCCGTACTACTGAAAGCACATGACCTGTACTCGAACCAATGTTAGATCTGACGACTTCAAGGAGGACCGGTGTGGGAAGACCCCTTATATGTAAATCCTGATCGTTATGATTTATGAAATTTTAGTTCAACATCGTAATGACACGATTTGGAGCAGGGGGATCAGGATCTGGATCTGGATTTGGGGCTGGATCAGGCGACACTACCGATGTCATTGATGAGAGGTTGCGTGAGCTCATCGCAGCCGAGGTTACGAGGGACATTCTTGACACTACCCCAGTTATCTTTGGGACGGTCAATGATGGTATGATGGAGATTACGGAGGAGAGGCTTAGGGCATTCAGAGCCGAGGTTGTTGCGGGCCAGGTCGGGGCCCGAACTCCCTCGTTCAAGGCGTGCGAAGCGCCGATGTTTTTCGGGGTCAGGGACCCCATTGTTAGCCGACGCTGGGTGGCGGATATCGAGAACGCCCAGCGCACGAGTTCTTGCCCGGATGCGGCAAAGGTGGGTTTCGCTTCTTGTATGCTGAGAGATAGAGCCCGAGATTGGTGGGGCGAGGTTAGTAGCCAGGTGGGGGCAGTCGTTGTGGCTGAGATAACGTGGGCCGTGTTTGTTAGGCGGTTTGATTTGGAGTTTTCACCACCGATTGAGGTGCAATGACTTGTAAGGGACTTTCATGACCTTCAGCAGACCACCGAGACTGTGGTGGAGATCACCGCCAAGTTCCGGGAACGAGCCTTGTTGATCCCACAGTACGCTACTGATGAGGACATGAGGAAGACACGGTATCATTCTATGTTGAGGGATGATATCTGGGAGTTTGTGAGCTTCACAGGGTGCAAGACCCTGAACGAGATGGTGGAGAAGGCCCGTGAGCGGGAGATAGAGTTAGACTTCCGCACCAAGTGGAAGCCTGAGCAGGCACAGACAGCAGTGAGTCAGGCTAAAAAGTCTTAGACCTCGGATTCATCTAGTAGAGGCCAGCAGGGTCGGAGCCGGTGCGCCAAGTGCGGTAATCCGCACAGTGGTGCTTGTCGGGTGACAGGCTCGGGATGCTACGCAAGTGGCCAGCAGGGCCACTTGAGCAGGGATTGCCCCAAGAAGGGCTTGATTTGTTTTCACTGCAACCAGACCGGCCATAAGCGGGCCGATTGTCTGAGGTTGCAGGCAGAGGGAGGAGCGGTGGCGGCGCCTGCGCCCGCCACGTTGAAGATTACCGATGGTCGCCCTGCCAAGGCGGATGCTCCGGCGGTGAAGAGCCGTGCATTTCAGCTGACTACCGAGGAGGCTCGGGCAGCGCCAGACGTTGTGGATCGTACGTGTCTATTATTCTCTGTTCTTCTTATTTGTATGACTTATGTGTACTTTATGCTTCTATAGGGACCTTTTTGGTCAATGGTATATCTGCTTATGTCTTGTTTGATTCGGGTGCTACCCGATCGTTCATGTCACTTGCGCTTAGTAAGAAGTTCCTGTTGGATTAGTGTCTAAGCCCATAACTATTTTGGTATGTACTTGACCCGATTGCGAGCATGGTCCTTTTGGGTTGCCTTCACCAAAGCAACTTGATAGGATGATTTATGGAGAAAGAGATTAATTATGATTTATTAATATATTATATGAATAATATATTAAGAGAGAAATCATATTATTTAATTAATAATAGTCAAGAATTAATCAGAATTAATTTTGTGGCTAAAAGACATTAATTAAATAAAGGGGACTAGAACTATCAATTGTGTGATAGTTGGATATTAGGCTAATGGACTCCATAGAGGATGGAGTGGACGAAATCTATGGGGAAACCCTTTAGAATTCGTCCAAGGCCTCTAAAGGAGGAGTCCATGGGCTGCTTAGGGCCTAAGCAGTCAAATTAGGGTTTCCTTATTAGATAACCCTAATAGCCTCACTATTTAAGGACCCCTAGGGCACCAAAACGTGGCTAACTGATTCCTTAGGGTTTCTAGACGTTTTTGGTGTCCTCTCTCTCCTCCTTCTTCATCCTTATTGCTTATGGTGTTTGTGACTCCATTAGAGGTGTGACACTTGTGACACTAAGCTTTCAGAATCCAATTACAAGAAGGAATTGAGATTGTTATTGCTACATAACAATCAAGGTAAGATCTAAACCCTAATTCATATGTTATTTGATTATCACATGCTAGATCTAGGGTTTATGGCTTTGGATGATTATTGCATGTTCATTAGACAAACTAGATCCAAAGCTTTAGGGTTTGCATGTACACCATAGGAATGTTGTAGTGCTCAAAACTCATCAGTGGTATCAGAGCCTATGGGTGTTTGTTTCATGTTTTTGATGCTTATTTGATCATTCTTTGCCTGAAAATCGAGTTTATTTGCTATCTGCCTGACTGACTCGGCGAGTCAGTGGATGAACTCGGCGAGTCTGCCTGACTCGGCGAGTCCAGTCCCTGACTCGACGAGTCCAAGGGTCAGACAGAGGTATCTTCGGGATTTTTTTGCTGATTTGGCTTGGATAACTTACCCAAAACGTTTTTAACTCTTAAAATTCGATTTTTTATGTTTGGTATTGATTATCCTTGCTAGAATAGAAGATAATTGTCAAACTAACTAGATAACCATTGCCTTATGTGATAAACTTGATTTATTTGAATTATTTGAAAGATTATCTTGCAAGAAATTGAATTAGATCATATTTAGATAATCACCAATTAATTGTTTAATTGTTATTATTTGTAATTTGATCTAGAATGTTCTTAATAATGTTTTGAAAAGTTTCAAAACTTGCCCTCAAGTTTTGGAATTTAAATTTTTGATTAAAAGGTTAATTTGGAAATATTTAAATTCTAAACCCTAATGTTTTGAAATGTTTCAAAACTTGCCCTCAAATTTTGAAATTTTAAATTCTAAAACCCTAGTTTTTTTTTTGAAAAGTTCAAATTGCACCCTTTTGGTTTTTATTAAATTAATTAAGTGTATAATTAAAAGAGAGTTAATAAATCCATAATCATATGGTTTATATTTAATTAAAAGTGTAATTTATAAAATTAAACCACCTAGTATTTTAAAAGTGTAAAATACACCCTTATACTATATAACATTAAAAGTGTAATATTATACATATATGTATAACTTAAACTGCTAGTCTTACCGTTAGTAGGCCTCATTCACGAAGCCGATCTATAAAGGGGGTATAAGGTTATGGCCTATAAAATGGCCGTTTAATGGGTGTCCACTCTCACCCACCGCTTCCTTGATTGGTGGAGGGTCGTTAGCCGAACAGGTAGGATAGGGTAAACCCTCTCCTCATTAAAAGTATAATGAATAAGGTAACTAAATGTTTTTACAAAATTCCCAATCTTAGTTACTTTAGGAAAAAGTGAAATCGATGCAATTCCATGGAATTACACTTTGTACCCTTGTCGAGACAATTAGTGGAGCGTGTGTGGTTAACCGGCACACTAAGTTGCGTTTGGCATTGGTAGCGGAGGGTGACTCGATGTTTGTCATAGATCGATGGAGCGTGTGTGGTTAACCGGCACGTCGATTAGGTGACTATAACATTGAGGGCACCACGTATATTCGCATGGTTATTCACACCTTATTTGTGATCCTCGGCATCCCAGTCACAAATGAAGGGCATAATCGAGATTAAACATGACATTGAAAAGTTCAATGAATCTCAAAAGATCTAGGAGTTTCAATTCATTTAAAACTTAACCTTCTTTTCGTTTTTCATGATGGAAATTGGTAAATCGTCATTTACCTACCTTCAAATGTTCTGCAAGTTGGATTACGGCATCCCTCTTCCAATTTGTAGGATATTGTGTTGGGTCCTAGCCTTAATATCTCATTTGGGTGTTTTATTAAGGACTCAATCAACTAAACTTGAATTTTCTCCTGTTTCATAGATGTCAAAGTCTGACAACTATGGTCTTCCTAAATTCATTGGAAAAAGTTTTCCACGTGAAGATGATGTTCCACGATTGTATTGTGGAAATGGAAATCATGCTTCATTTCCTCCACCTCCTCCAATAATTCTCCCTGACCCACGTGTTCGAAGACTTGAAAAGTTCAAGGTCACTCAAGCCCTATTGGCAAAAGATATGAAAATGGAAAGTCTATATGTGCTCATGTCTTGGATAAAAGGTTACATATTGATAGATAAGGATGTTGGGTGTCGATGTCTCAAGGAAGTTGGTTGTTGACTTGGTTCTTCAATCACTTCCCGAATCATATGGTAAGTTCGCTAGAGAGTACTATATGATGGACCACGACATGACCCTCATTGATTTGACTTATTTGCTTATTGTTGCTGAATCAGAAATGATTTGGCGCACTGGTCGAGCAAATTTGTCTGATAAATCAATGTCCCAACCTTCTATGGGCAATGGCAACATTGGAAGTCCAGAAAATTTTTCTCTACGCAAGAGAAAGGCTGAGTCTGAGATAGTCTCGTGTACCATTCCATAAGAATCCATGTGTTTCTACTGCCAAAAGAAGGGGCATTGGTTACGAAGCTACCCTGACTACCTAAGAGATCTAAGAGATGGGAGAGTCAAAATGTATGACTCTGCTTTAGGAAATATCCACTATCTAACTCTATTAAGTTCCTATTTGGAGATTCTTAATACATGATGTGATAAGATTACATTTCGATGTTTTGAAGGATCAAAGAAAGGAAAGGAAGCTTAAAGGAAGGAGCAAGCTGAGTCTGATCGCGAAGAAATGGATTTCGATCGCATGATTCAAGGATCAGATATTTAAGCTACTACTTTAGAGTTAGGATAGATTGCTAAGTAATATTTACATAGTTTTCATTTGTAATCACATTGTAAGGACAATATTTTTCCGCAATAAAATAAATTTTGATTTATCTCATTTATGTTTCCTTGCGATGGATTTTATGAAAATTGGTGTTTGAATGGTTCTATTGTTAGCAATATTGTGAATGGATTTAATTCCTAGTTATGTTATTTGTGGTAATGTCAGAAATTTACCCAATGAGGAAAGTGATGGGTTTTGAGCATTCTAACACTTCCTAAGTGTACATGCAACCCTAATAACCTTGGATCTATGTTTGTCTAATTATCATGCAAAGTTGAATTCCAAGGTTATATTCCTATCTAGCATACATGGGGAACAAATTTTAACTTGCATGAAAGATAGAATAACTTACCTTGTTGTTGCTTATGATCCTTGAAACCTTGTGAGCCTAGCACCCCAAGTGTGATGCCTCAAATGCTTCACACAACACCAAATGCTTTTGGAATGACTTTAGAGAGAATACACACTTCTAAAATCGGCCTAGCCCTCTTGTTTCTTATGTGTAGCCAATTTTGGTGGAGAATGGGTTTCTTATATAGTGTTGACACATCTAGGGTTACACCATGTAAACCCTAATGTGTCATGACTCTTCATTTCCATGACCCATGGGTTTGTAACTCCCATGGAGCATCCATGGAGCATCCTATGGATGGAACCCAACTTGATAATCCATGGAGCCTCTTAGCCCACTATATAAGATATGGAAGATTTACATAATCTACCCATATATTTAATTAGTTATCTTTTGATCACTTAATTAATTCTAAATTAATTCTTGATCAAACTAATTAAATAATATTATTAATATATTAGAACTTATAATATATTAATAAACCATAAGTGTTATTTCTCTCATTTTAGTTTATCCAATTGCATGGTGCCATGCAACCCAAATGGACCATGCCGGGTCGGATCAAGTACATACCAGAAATAGTTATGGACTTAGACACCTTATCCAACAGTCTCCCACTTGGATAAGTCTAATAACTATAACTGCAATACTTCAGGAACCGATCGGCAATCGTAGCTCTTTCAAGGTCTCTCGGAACTGAGAAGATGATGATACGCCATTTAAGATAAGTGATCATATAATCCTCTGTTCTAGATATCAGCCGGACAAATACATGGAACAGTGTCTTACTTTGTGTCCAGCAGTTTGTTTCCCGATTTCCGATTTGTTTGACATAGAACTCAATTGAACACATCAACTTAGTTCTGACCGGGCCCGGTACATAGGTCAAAACAAAATCATCGAGGGGCCCAGATATCAGCTTCTAATCCAAGAAGGAACAGATAAACTTTGACTCATATGTTTGTTCTACTACTCATTGAATTATACACAAGAGCATGTTTTATAACATCGAGTTACCAATGCGTTTTCGTACAATCAATGCATAACCAACTCATAAGTAACAAATCATATATCTAGGTTTGAAGACTTATATGATATTACCGTCTCACGATCACTCGAGATAAATTCCATGAAGTGATTCCAGTGAGCGTGGGTTGAGTCCAATGCTCAGAACTTATGAGCACTCATGAGTGTTGTAGCCATGTCCAACAACTTAGACCTCTGCAACCAATCATGAGAGTCTTGATTCATACCTACTTCCGATATATGACCGACTGTGGAGGTTCGAATAATATGATATACCAAACATAATTATTCTGGAAGTCAAAACATGCAAAAGAAATATAGTAAACGATCGACAAGAGATAGCAACACTTTACTCATAAATAAAACACCTTTTATTCATCATCTAATGTCAATTACACTTTACAAATTTCAAGGTTATCTAACTACTAAATCTAATATCATCCTTCAGCCCTATGCTCCGAGCATGCTGGAGATGCTTAACCCGAGTCAGTCCTTTCGTGAGGGGATCTGCTGGATTCTCATCCGATGATACCCTCTTTGCCACGAGGAGTCCTTCTTCTATTCGATGTCTGATGAAATGGTATTTTCTGTCGATGTGTCTGGATCTCCCGTGATCCCTTGGTTCCTTGGCTAAGGCAACTACACTTTCACTATCACAGAAAATTTCCATTGGCTCTTTAATAGCTGGTACAACTCCAAGGTCTCCAATGAAGTTCTTCAGCCATATCGCCTCCTTTTCTGCCTCGCTAGCTGCTATATACTCTGATTCGCAAGTTGAATCAGCCACTGTCTCTTGCTTGGAACTCTTCCAAGAAATTGCTCCTCCATTTAAGGTAAAGACCCAGCCTGACTGAGAGCGGAAATTATCCCTATCAGTCTGAAAGCTAGCATCACTATACCCTACAACTCTCAAGTCTTCACTCCCACCGAGAGTAAGGACCCAGTCCTTAGTCCTCTGTAGGTACTTGAGGATATTCTTTACCGCAGTCCAGTGTGCCTTGCCAGGGTTCCCCTGATACCTGCTAACCATGCTCAAAGCAAAGGCTACTTCAGGTTGAGTACACGTCATAGCATACATGATCGATCCTACAGCCGAAGCATAAGGTATTCGACTCATTTCTGCTAGCTCAGCCTCAGTACTAGGGCTTTGTGTCTTATTCAATATGGCATTACTCTGGATGGGTAACTCTCCTTTCTTGGAGTCCTGCATGCCGAATCTCTTCAGCACCTTATCCAAGTAGGTACTCTGACTAAGTCCAATTAGTCTTTTACTCCGGTCTCTCAAGATCCTTATCCCTAGAATATAGGCAGCTTCTCCTAGGTCCTTCATAGAGAAACACTTCCCAAGCCAGGACTTAACTTCCTACAGAGTTGGGATGTCATTTCCTATGAGTAGTATGTCATCCACATACAATACCAAAAAGCTAACTATACTCCCACTAGCCTTGACATATACACAAGATTCATCTTCACTCCTAGAAAAGCCAAATTCTTTGACTTTCTCATCAAAGCAAAGATTCCATCTGCGAGGTGCTTGCTTTAACCCATAAATGGATTTCTCAAGCTTACACACTTTATTAGGGTACTCTGTATTGACAAAACCCTCTGGCTGACTCATGTAAACATCCTCAGCCAACTTTCCATTAAGGAAAGCGGTTTTGACATCCATTTGCCATATTTCATAGTCATGAAATGCAGCTATGGCTAACAGAACCCTAATAGACTTAATCTTGGCCACTGGAGAAAAGGTCTCATCATAATCAACTCCTGGATTTTGTGAGAAACCCTTTGCAACCAGTCGTGCCTTATAAGTGTGTACATTACCATCCATGTCGGTCTTCTCCTTGAAGATCCATTTGCACCTTATAGTCTTACGACCTGGTACATTCTCAACCAAGTTCCAAACTTGATTGTCATACATGGACTGTATCTCGCTGTCCATTGCCTCTTTCCACTTGGCTGACTCAGGGCCTGCCATGGCTTCCGCGTAACTGTTAGGTTCATCCAGACCTATCAGTGTCTCATCACTGATAAGTGTATCACCTTCCGCAGTAATATGGAATCCATAGTAATGCTCAGGTGCATTCCTAACCCTTGTGGAACGCCTCAGAGGTACAGACTTGTCAATTGGCTCAACAGAAGTTTCCTCCTCAAGTTGAGTGCTAGGGTTTGAAGTTCCTTCACCACTTGAATCTTGAATTTCTTCAAGGTCAACTTTCCTCCCACTGTCTCCTTGGCTTATGAACTCTCTCTCTCGAAAGAAAGCCCTCCTAGCTACAAAGACCACATTCTCACTAGGTCTGTAGAAGAGGTAACCAAAGGATTTCTGTGGGTAGCCGATGAAAATACACCTCTCACTTCGAGGTTCGAGCTTATCATGAGTCTCGCTTCTCACGAAAGCCTCGCAACCCCAAATCTTAATGTGGTCTAGTTTGGGTACTTTACCAGTACACATCTCATGAGGAGTTTTGGCAACTTTCTTTGTGGGAACTAGATTAAGGATATGGGCGGCAGTCTCTAAGGCATACCCCCAAAATGAGATTGGTAGCGAAGCTCGACTCATCATGGTACGAACCATATCCAACAAGGTTCGATTACGCCTCTCAGCTACACCATTCAACTGCGGTGTCCTGGGAGGTGCCAATTGTGAGACAATCCCACATTCCCTAAGATAGTCGAGGAACTCTGAACTAAGATACTCACCACCTCGATCGGATCGAAGCATCTTAATGTTCCTGCCCAATTGATTCTCGACTTCCTGTTTAAACTCTTTAAACCTCTCAAAAGTCTCTGACTTATTCTTGATTAAGTAGACATATCCATATCTACTGTAATCATCAGTAAAAGTCAAATAATAACGATTAGCATCCCTTGTGGCATGTTTGAAGGGCCCACACACATCCGTGTGTATAAGATCCAACAAACCTTCACCCCTCTCACAAGAACCTGTGAGCCTTACCTTGTTGTTGCTTATGATCCTTGAAACCTTGTGAGCCTAGCACCCCAAGTGTGATGCCTCAAATGCTTCACACAACACCAAATGCTTTTGGAATGACTTTAGAGAGAATACACACTTCTAAAATCGGCCTAGCCCTCTTGTTTCTTATGTGTAGCCAATTTTGGTGGAGAATGGGTTTCTTATATAGTGTTGACACATCTAGGGTTACACCATGTAAACCCTAATGTGTCATGACTCTTCATTTCCATGACCCATGGGTTTGTAACTCCCATGGAGCATCCATGGAGCATCCTATGGGTGGAACCCAACTTGATAATCCATGGAGCCTCTTAGCCCACTATATAAGATATGGAAGATTTACATAATCTACCCATATATTTAATTAGTTATCTTTTGATCACTTAATTAATTCTAAATTAATTCTTGATCAAACTAATTAAATAATATTATTAATATATTAGAACTTATAATATATTAATAAACCATAAGTGTTATTTCTCTCATTTTAGTTTATCCAATTGCATGGTGCCATGCAACCCAAATGGACCATGCCGGGTCGGGTCAAGTACATACCAGAAATAGTTATGGACTTAGACACCTTATCCAACAGAAAGATTCTCATCGCCCAAGTTTCAATTGGACAGAAACTTGGAATCATGCAACTTGTATTGTGTGATGAATGAGAACCTTCGTATTTGGAAAATTGAGATTAATTCCTTGTTCACATAAGTATGTGAGTCAAGTGAAGGACTAGGAGATCGAGTTCACAATGTTGTGCACTGGTCAAGTCCACCATAAATAAAATGATATTATTCACCATGGTTTACTAAAAGTCTAGTAAATGTGGTTATGCTTACAAGATTAAGTGTAATTCTGAATCATTGAAAAGTTTCAATGAATGGCAGCACGAATAAGAAGAATCAATGAAGGCAGAAAGATAAAAAGTTTCTCCAATCTAAGAAGAAGGGAGAGTACTTTTGTATCGTGTTTTATGATCATCTTAAAGATTATAAGAACCATATTACAATTCATCCTCTAAGGACATCTTGGTGTATTAGTATGGCTAAGAAGGGGAATGGGAATTGTTGAAATGGTTAAGTCAATAAGATGAATTGTACTTCATACCAAAATCAATTCTTAGAGTCATACTCCAAGATTGTAAATTGAGTGACATAATCTTAAGAAGGAATGATCTTACACTAGTACATTTTGGTAAGTTGTGATGTCTTGGATAAGACAAAGACCAACTAGTACAAAATTGTGTGTAGGTTTGTCTTGATAAAGACACACACCGACTCTTGAATATTTGTTTTGTCAAGAAATGTTTCTTGATAAGAGAATCTTATATGTCAAGAGGTCAGTGGGAGTCTAAAGATATTGAAAAAGTTTCAAGAATAAATCAAGAAGTAAACCTATTAAACACTAGCACACGACTTGAGGATTGTAACCTATCGTGTTGACAAAATTTTATTTATGTGCCAATCCAGTTGAGTGATTATGCATATGAGTTCTACGAGTTCTTAATTGAATGCATAAGGGCAAACACCTTGATCAATGAAAGTACATTGACTGGCATAGGTGAGCTGCTTAATAACTTGGAAGCAATGGTGGGACCCTTGATGGCAAGAAATTAAGAATGAACAAGTTCTGTCCATAAGAGTTTGAATTTGTCACAAACATTATCTTACGATTATGCTTATGACAAATTTGCATGGATAGGAACACATGCACCATAAAATCTAAGTGTCATAAGGTTTCTCTCCTTCGTGAAAATGATTGTGAGGAAACGCTTTCACTAAGAGAGATTTTAAGGAGATAGCGATTATGTAAATTGCATTCTCAAATTCGATTATGATTACGGCATCCCTCTTCATAGTTCGAATTGTGAGATTTGGCAGTTAGTCTGAACATTTAGGACTTAGTAATATAAGTTCTGAATTAGTTTAGACACACATGTGAGCTATCTAAGGAAAAGTATGTGAGTTTAAGAAGCTTAGATAAAGGCTTATCGAAGCACATCGTATTGGAAATATGAACTTTGGAAGTCAATAAGTATTGTCTTTTAGAAGTCCAACTGTTTTCTCAATACGTGTCAAAGCTAGTAGGAGTATAAATGTTATGCTGGAATAGATATAATCATCATGTTAGTGGGAGCATGATTGTTATTATTTTAAGTATTGCAAGTTGGCAATATTAATTATAGAAAAACAAAAGTTTCACTTTGCAAAGTTGCAGGGGTTGAAAAGTTGTTTTTGCTATAATTTAGGGAGAGGATGTTATACTTCGTTTCCAATCTAAAAGCTTAGATCAAGAAATTTTAATTGAATTTAGTCAAAGTAATATTTATTAATTGCATTCTCAAAGTTCGATTATGATTACGACATCCCTCTTCATAGTTCGAATTTTGAGAACACGGCAAATAGAAATATTATGGCAAGAAACTGGTAAAGTATCACGTTTTCGCTGCGAATCGTATCCCATATGCTTCGGGTATAGGATCGATTGCATATGCTGTAATATTCGACTGCTCTAAAATTTTCCAAATGCCTAGGGCATTAAGAGGGAAAAAGGATTGGAACCATATATGAGTAAAAGTGGTTAATCAACTGTCAAGGGGACAATCTAAGGTTCGCCAAGGATTGGTCACTTGTGGACAGTTAGAAATATAATCATGGATGGACCATATTGACATTATTATGAATAGATAAGATTTTGTTTATAATGAGTTGTCATATGGCAAATATAGAAATGTTTTCATATTGGGAGTTGGACGTCAAGAATTTATGTCTAGATTAGAAACTTTTATGCAAGAAGGATATTCAAAGGATTGTACTTTGAATGTGAGACTTCGTGTCTATAGAATTGTCTTGCAACAATCTCAAGTAGAGGACTTTGTAATTTCATTGGCAATAGTCTTTGTGACTTTGGTGCTGCAACATTACGAAAGGATCATTGCATAAAATGTTAGAATCTAACATATTCTATAAGTGGCAAGAATTTGGTATTCTTACACTTGTGGTAAGGATTGGGAATTGTGAAATGAGTGTGATTGAAAATGTTATTCAATTATACTATTTCACAAAGTAAAGACCATAGGAAAACATAGTGTGCATGCTGAGAGCATGGGACAATTGTTGTTATAATTCAAGTAATAAGTTGATTACTCGAAACATTATACAATGAATAATGTGTAATCAATATGGTGACTAAATAAAGGAGTTTTATTTATACTCAAAAGTTTGGGTCCATATTGGAGTCGATTATTATTGTGTTTCACTTTGCATGTTTTGACTTCCTGAATAATAAGATTATTCGAATGTTCTATAGTCGCTCATACTTTGGGAGTAGGTATGAAAGAAGATTGTCATGAATTGGTTGTAGATTGTCTAAAGTGTATTAGACATAGCAAATGTTTGCTGCAACGTTCATGAGTGCTTACGAATATGATTTGAGCATTGGATTAAACCCACGCTCACTTGGATCACTTCATGGATTTTATCACGAGTGATTGGTGAGACGATAATATCTTATATTCTTGAAACCGAGATGTGTGAGTTGTATCTTGCGAGTCGGTTACACATTGATAATATGTAAATGGACCAGTAACTTGGTGTTATAAAACGTATTGTTGTGTGTGATTCAGTGAGTAAGTACAAGCGAGCATTGAGTCAAAGTTTATCCGTTCCTTTTACCCAATGTAGGATAAAAGCGATATATGTGGGCCCCTCGATGATTTAGTGATGACAAAGGAAAGTGCTCGACCGGACCAGGACTAATTTGATTTGTTCAATTAGTCAGTCATCGTAAATCGGAAATCGGGAAACAACACATAGACCGAGAGAATGATTTCAATCCATGTCTCACGTCTATACGATATCTAGAATGGAGGAATATATGATCCCTTATCTAAAGGACGTGTATCTGATAAGATCAGAGTTGACAACGGCTTTTGAAAGCTACGATTGCTGATCAGGATCTGAAGTCATACGTAGAATAGTTATTAGACTTATCCAAGTGGGAGACTGTTGGATTAGTGTCTAAGCCCATAACTATTTTGGTATGTACTTGACCCGATTGCGAGCATGGTCCTTTTGGGTTGCCTTCACCAAAGCAACTTGATAGGATGATTTATGGAGAAAGAGATTATATATGATTTATTAATATATTATATGAATAATATATTAAGAGAGAAATCATATTATTTAATTAATAATAGTCAAGAATTAATCAGAATTATTTTTGTGGCTAAAAGACATTAATTAAATAAAGCGGACTAGAACTGTCAATTGTGTGATAGTTGGATATTGGGCTAATGGACTCCATAGAGGATGAAGTGGACGAAATCTATGGGGAAACCCTTTAGAATTCGTCCAAGGCCTCTAAAGGAGGAGTCCATGGGCTGCTTAGGGCCTAAGCAGTCAAATTAGGGTTTCCTTATTAGATAACCCTAATAGCCTCACTATTTAAGGACCCCTAGGGCACCAAAACGTGGCTAACTGATTCCTTAGGGTTTCTAGACGTTTTTGGTGTCCTCTCTCTCCTCCTTCTTCATCCTTATTGCTTATGGTGTTTGTGACTCCATTAGAGGTGTGACACTTGTGACACTAAGCTTTCAGAATCCAATTACAAGAAGGAATTGAGATTGTTATTGCTACATAACAATCAAGGTAAGATCTAAACCCTAATTCATATGTTATTTGATTATCACATGCTAGATCTAGGGTTTATGGCTTTGGATGATTATTGCATGTTCATTAGACAAACTAGATCCAAAGCTTTAGGGTTTGCATGTACACCATAGGAATGTTGTAGTGCTCAAAACCCATCAGTTTTGGGACGCGCCGTAACTTTGGATTCCCCACTCGAGGTAGAGATTGCAGATGAGCGAACTATGAGTGCTGCGAGGGTGTATCAGGATTGCGTCCTGAATGTGTAGGGCGAGAGGTTTTACGTGGATCTGGTCCTGATACCGTTGCGAGGGCTGAAGGTGATTGTCGGGATGGACTGGTTAGGGGCCAACGAGGCCATGATTGATTGTGAGTGCTAGTTGATTAGGGTTCGAACCCCAAGTGGGGGAGAACTGGTTATACATGGTGAGAGGGCCTCGCAGGGGCCAACTCTCCGTTTGGCTGCGAGGGCTAGGAGATTTCTGCAGCAGGGGGTGTACGGGATTTCTGGCTTATATCTCAGATACGAGGGTTGAGACTACGACAGATGTAGGCAGTGTGTCGGTAGTGTAGGAATTTTGGGATGTCTTTCCCGAAGAGTTACCAGGAGTGCCTCCGGAGAGGCAGGTGGAGTTTCGCATCGATTTGGTGTCGGGTGCCGCCCCGATAACAAAGGCACCATACCGTCTGAGATGCAGGAGTTATCTACACAGCTTCAGGAGCTCCTAGACTGAGGGTTCATTCGTCCGAGCAGTTCCCCGTGGGGGGCACCAATCCTGTTTGTGAAAAAGAAGGATGGATCACACAGGATGTGCATTGATTACCGAGAGCTAAATAAACTAACGGTGAAGAACCGTTATCCGTTGTCGAGGATCGATGATTTGTTCGATCAGCTGCAGGATGCGTCTTGGTTTTCCAAGATTGACCTTCGGTCGGGGTACCATCAGATGAGGATTCGGGATGAGGATATACCGAAGACAGCTTTCAGGACTTGGTATGGGCATTATGAGTTTGTGGTGATGCCGTTTGGGCTCACCAATGCCCCAGCAGCGTTCATGGATCTCATGAACAGGGTATGTAGACCGATGATGGATCGGTCGGTGATCGTTTTTATTGATATCCTGCTCTATTCTAAGACCAGGAGCAACATGAGCAGCATTTGAGGGAGGTATTGGAGACCCTGAGGGCGGAGAAGCTTTATGCAAAGTTCTCCAAGTGTGATTTCTGGCTACGAGAAGTACAGTTTTTGGGGAATATTATTAATCAGGAGGGTATTTCGGTTGATCCAGCCAAGGTTGAGGTGGTGATGTGGTGGGAGGTACCGAAGAATGCATCAGAGATCCATAGCTTCTTGGGTTTAGCAGGCTATTATCGAAGATTTATCCAGGATTTCTCCAAGATAGATGTGCCCTTGACCCACTTGACCAAGAAGAATGTGACATTTCGGTGGGGCACAAACCAGCAGTTGGCGTTTGAGACCCTGAGACGGAAGTTATGCGAGGCCCCGATCCTAGTACTACCCGAAGGGTTAGACGATTTGGTGGTGTACTGTGACGCATTGATTTCAGGGTTAGGTGCGGTTCTGATGCAGAGGGGGC
The DNA here is from genome assembly GCF_052849685.1 of Lactuca virosa. Taxonomy (NCBI): domain Eukaryota; kingdom Viridiplantae; phylum Streptophyta; class Magnoliopsida; order Asterales; family Asteraceae; genus Lactuca; species Lactuca virosa. Next base: position 492,177,498 of record NC_136429.1, read on the forward strand.
ACGTGATAGCTTACGCCTCGAGGCAGTTGAAGCCTTATGAGGCGAATTACCCCACTCATGACCTGGAACTGGGGGCAGTGGTGTTTGCCCTCAAGATTTGGACGCACTATTTGTATGGAGTGCGGTGCACCATTTATACAGATCACAAGAGTTTAAAGTATTTTATGGATCAGCAGAACCTCAACATGCGACGGAGAAGGAGGCTGGATGTGCTGAAGGATTATGATTGTGAGATCCTATACCATCCAGGGATGGCCAACGTGGTGCCCGATGCGTTGATCCGCAAGACGGCGGGGTCCTCTATTGGTAACATTTGTATGAGGATGATGGTGGCTTCTCCTTTGTTGGATATGATCAAGGAGGCCCAGGTCGAGGGAGTGAAGAAGGAGAATTGGAAGATAGAGAAATTTTAGGGACAATATTCTTTGCTTGTTAAGGATAGACGTGGCCTTTTGACGCAGTGTGGCCGAGTGTGGGTACCGGTGACTGGAGGAGTGAGACAGAGGATATTAGAGGAGGCGCACAAGTCCAAGTTCTCTATACGTCCAGGGGCTACGAAAATGTATAGGGACTTGAGACTGAGTTATTGGTAGCCCTGCATGAAGCGGGAGATCACCTGGTTCGTAGAGCGGTGCTTAACCTGCAGGAAGGTCAAGGTCGAGCATCAGCAGCCTCATGGCAAGGTACAGCCACTACCCATTCCCATGTCGAAATGGGAAGAGATCACTATGGAATTCATCACGAAGTTACCTAGGACGGCGAGAGGTGTGGACGCCTTATGGGTGATCGTGGACAGACTGACGAAGAATGCCCACTTTATTCCGATTTATGAGAGTATATCCGTAGAAAAGTTGGCGGATATTTATGTTCGAGAAGTGGTGGCTAGCCACGGGGTACCAGTATCGGTAGTCTCTGACCGGGATGTCTCGTTTACATCCAGGTTCTGGAAGAAGTTCCACGAGGAACTGGGCACTCAGCTACATTTTAGCATGGCGTACCACCCCCAGACTGATGGCCAGAGCGAGAGGACGATCCAGACACTAGAGGACATGCTTCGGGCATGCGTGTTGGATTTTGGAGGTAGTTGGGACACGTATCTCCCACTGGCATAGTTTTCATACAATAACAGTTATCATGCTAGTATCGACTGAGCTCCATTCGAGATGTTATATGTTCGGATGTGCAAGACACCGGTTTGTTGGGACGAGGTTGGACATCGGGTCATGGGGAGCACTGAAGTAGTGCTCAAGACTACCAGGCTGATTCAGCAGGCACGCGACCGGTTGCGGGTCGTGCAAAGCTGTCAGAAAAGTTATGCTGACCGACGGCGATCAGATCTTGAGTTTCAGGTGGGGGATTTCGTGTTGCTGAAGGTGTCGCCCTAGAAGGGGATTATCAGGTTTCGGAAGAGGGGGAAGCTGGGGCCTCAGTATATAGGCCCGTTCAGGATCACGGCCCGGGTGGGCAAGGTGGCATATCGCTTGGATCTGCCGGAGGAGCTTAGCCAGATTCACAACAACTTTCATGTGTCTCAGCTTCGGAAGTGTGTCACTGACGAGTCCGCCGTCATTTCGTTGGACGATATTCAGGTGGATGAGATCCTGAATTACATCGAGAGGTCGGTTGTCATCTTAGATAGGAAGACAGAGGGTCTTCGGAACAAGGAGGTGAAGCTGGTGAAGGTGCAATGGCAGCACCGAAGGGGCTCCGAATGGACATGGGAGCCGGAGTAGGAGATGCGAGAGCATTATCCTGAGCTATTCGCAGCTACGGACTTCGTGGACGAAGTCTAGTTCAATGGGGGAGATTTGTAACATCCCAAATCGGGTATGACCTTTAGCCCTTGAAGTATTTCAAATATAACATAAGAAGCCCTTAAGTACGTTGGGCGTACTTATGAGTACGCTTAGCGTACTTGGCAAGGAGGATCGCGGAGGGGCAGCACGTACGCTAGGCGTACCAGGAGTACACTAGGCGTAAGTACCGGATGTCCAAACCCTAATTTCCAGACTTGAGACCTAACACCCTCAACTCATTTGAGCCTCACCCTAATTAGCCTCTTTCACCTTCAAACGTCTCTGAAAACCCTAATACCATTTGTGAGTGCATTTTGAGCTTTAAGAGTGCATTTGTGGTCCTTATAGTGTTCATTCAAGAAGGAGAAGTTGTCAAGGAAGCTTGGAGTGTCATTTGGCTTCAAGAATATGCATATAGTCGACCTTGAGGAGCTTCTGGAGGTATAAAGCTTGGACCTTTCCATCTTAATCACTAGATCTAGCTAGGGTTTTCTAGTTTTGTCCCTTTTGTTGATTTTGGATCTTCTCTTGTGAGTTGAGCAACTCCAGAGGATGGGAATGTTAGATCTGAGGTCCTTTGGTCCGTCTATTCCATAAAAATGAAGTCTTAGTGCGTGTTTTTACCTCATGCATGGGTTAAGAACCTTAAAAAGGTCTTAATGGGGGTGTTGGGAACATATGAGACATGAAAAGGCATAAAGTTGCCAACTTTATGCCCTAGGTCGTCTTAATAAGCTTAGATCTGACCTTTAGACGTGAGGGAATCGAGTATTAAGCACTTAATGGAGAAAGTGCTTAATTTTTTAGTACGCTGGGCGTAACCTAGTGTATGCAACGCGTAAGTCCCATAGACCCAGTACGCTACGCATACCAGGGTGGTACGCTAAGCGTACGCACCACAGATGGGTTTGGATTTGTTTTAGGCCTTTGAACTGTTGGGCCTCAATTGGTCATTGGGCCAAGTTGTATTTTGGGGATGGTGGGCCAGTTTATCTGTTTTGGGCCATGGATGTTATGATTGGGCCTTATTGGGCCACGAGGCCCATTAACGGTTTTTGGACATGGACTTCATTATTAAGGGAAGAATATTTGGGCCTTTATAGAAGGACTTGGAGTTTGGGTTTCCCTTTGATTATGTGAGGCGCTAACATTGGTTAATATTATTATTCAGCACAGAAGGTTACAGACAGTTAGGAGGGAAGTTTCAGATTCTTCGGACGGAGGTGAGTCACCTCACCATACCAATGGGTCTAAGACACCAAGTACGGCCCATTTTATGATATGTGGTACACTAGCTGTAGTAGTGATATGTGGTATGATAGTTAACTTTATGCTGAGTTGTATGTTAGTGATTTTGTGATATTTGCATGAAATACCATGTGGGGAGCCCATGGCACTTGGATGTAAGACTATGTGGGGGAGCCCATGACTGTCCGACAGGGAAAGACCATGGGGGAGCCCATGACACTTAGGTGTAAGACCATGGGGGGAGCCCATGTCACTTACGGTAGAGATAGCTTATGGCTAACATGGTATGTTCTTTGGTAGAGATAGCTTTATAGCTAATATGATATGTGTTATGTGGCTTGTGTGTGTGGTATGCTCTGGGGAACTCACTAAGCATTAGCTTACAGTTTGTGGATTTGTTTCAGGTACATCTGAGCCCAAGGGCAAGGGCAATGCTTGATGGCGCGGCGTGCACTCTCTCACCGATGTTTTATGGGACACTCTGATGTTTTTAAATAAATTTGTAATGAATGTGGATTTGAAAACAACTGTTCTGGATTTCATGGTTATTGGAAATGCGTTTGATTATTTAAAAATGAAAATTTTCTTTTGAAAATTTGGGTCGTTACATAAGTGCTTTTGGGATTGATGTCCCACTTTTTGTGTGGGTCGGATTTGTATGATCCATGGAAACGAGATAGGAGTTGAATGTTGGAGCCTGATGTTTTATAGAATGGAAGCATAAATACAGGGGGTGTTTGAGATTCTTTTTTAACCTAAAAAGTCTTTTTTGACAAAATGACTTTTTGACTTATGATTTTTTCAAAATGAGTTTTTAAAATGTGTTTGGATTAACTTTTGAGAGTGCAAAAGCCAAAAAGCCAAAAGTCACTAAAAGTCATAAATTCCTGTCTTTTACAACACCTTCTTTTTCTTCTTGCCAAAAAGTTAATCTATCTTTTACAACACCTTCTTTTTCTTCTTGCCAAAAAGTTAATCTAAAAGTACGTTTGGATTTGCGAAACATTTTTTTTAAACTTTTGACTTTTTGGAAAAGCCAAAAATCCAGAAAATCACTTTGAAAAGTAATCCCAAACACCCTCATAGAATATAATCCTCGGTGGTAATATTAGCTACATTACAAGATCGTAGTCTACTAGCTGAACTTACAAAAGAAGAAGAAAGAAGATGGGTAATCTTATTGGAAACAAATATTAAGCAATGGAGCTTAAGTGGTACTAATGTCACCAAAAACAGCGTCAATACAAGACATAAAGACACGAAAATAAGAGAAATGTATGAAACAAACAAAGAAGGCCTGCTATGTGAACCAAACATTCTTGCCCTAATACAAACTTGAGATTAGATAAAAATGACACAAGACAAAATTAGAAATATGATACAAACAGATTATGCCAACTTTAAGAATATAAAAGTTAAAATATGATACAAACTTGAGTTTAGTGTTTACTATTTTATATCTTGATAAAAAAAACACCAACATTATTAGAGTGATATTAATTATCTGTATCCTGTATCCAGTCAATGAAGTTGCTGAAATTCTTTTCTGAGTGGCTACCTTCGGTTAAAGCAACTGCAACCTTTTCTTTAAGATCAATAGCCCTGACCTTAAATTCCTTGTTTTCTAATACCTGTTCAATTTTATTCTTGATTTCTTCACTTGAAACAATACCACTTTCATCTTTTTCAAACTCCAATCCCGTTTTCCAAACATCAGAAATGTACATCTGATTGATAAACTGATCAGAAAAGTAAGGCCAACACATAAATGGTAAACCACTACTAACACCTTCCAACACAGAGTTCCAACCACAGTGACTCACAAAGCAACCCACAGAAGGATGATTCAAAACCTTCTGCTGTGGGGCCCACCCCACTATCTTCCCACGTTCGCTTATTCTATCATCAAATCCATCATTCTTCATATCTTCAAACATGTCAGGACGTACAACCCACAGGAAGGGCATATTCGTCATTTCAAGTCCAACTGCCAGCTCATCAAACTGTCTAGAATCAAAAACTGTGAAACTACCAAATGCGACATAGATGACTGACCCTATTGGATGTTGATCAAGCCATGTCAGACACGTGGAGTCCTCTTTCCAAAAATGGCCAATTTGTTTGGCTACACGATTGCTTGCTAACAATGGGCCTATTGGTAAAATATCCGGAAATGAAGTAAATGTTGAAGTCTCGAGTTCATAAGCTGAATTGCAAATTACACAGTCTGCAAGCTTCACAAACTCATTGGTTTTTATTGCGAAATGAAAAGCAGTTTCTTGCGTCTTCATGTCACCAATGCGGGCCCACATAAAGTTTTCAGAATTTATAGCCGGCATTGTCGGTGATAACTGAACCATTTGTTTCTTCATGAGAATCCCTACATTTAAAGGTTTGAGTAACAACTAACGTTATCTAATGACATGAAAACACTATATATGGTGTCGTTTGTTTTTTTATCAAAAAATCTTTTTCAACCTCTTATATAATTTTGTCTATGTGCAGAAAGACATTTGAAGAAAAGACTTTGTATTTTTTTTAAAACAAATTATATTAAAAAGTCTTTTTCACCTCTTTTTCTAGAAAATAAAAAAAATAAAAATAGCTTCTGATTTTGAACGATATTTTCTAAGTTGTAACCTTGATGTGATATTTTTTTCCACCAACATCAACACCACCGGTCTTTTTTATATAGACTTTAAAAACCAAACAATCTTTTTTTATGAAGACTAAAGACATGGAAAAATACTTTTAGTCCATATCTTATTCCTTATACATGGAAAAAGACTGCTCTTCAAAAACAATTTAACTGTATTAATCTAATAAGTGAATCTAACCTTTGTTATCTATGATTCCATCTTCAAGAAACTTTGGGATGCTCCATAACAAAGCCAATCCTGCAGCGGATGCAGTCCAAAAAGCTGCACTTCTGATTCTCAACTTGTCTGCAACTTCAAAGGCCCAACCCATACACGTGTCAGCAACAATGCATGTAACTTTCTCTCCCTCATTTATGTTAAGTTTGTAAATAAGCTCTTCAAGTTTTGAAGGCATGACATGAAAGATTGCATCTGCTAATTTACAAACATCCTTTCTGTCCTCTTCTGCTTCCACACCATCTGGTAGTGACACAAAGCTTGCTAAATCATTCAAGTTTTCATCTGTGGAGAAAGCATTGATAACCAATTTATGAGTGAAATCTGTATTAAGAAATGTGACTTTTACACCATGGTTGACTAATCGTTGCATAAGCTCCATCATGGGGATTACATGACCTTGTGCTGCATAAGGTATAAGTAGTGCATGTGGCTTTCCCATCTCTATTTTTTCATCTGTTTATGTTAATATCTAGTGAGCTTTTATAGCTATGCTCTTGAAGCTCAAGTTTGTTCTAGACTTCTAGTGCCTAAGTGTTAGATTTATTTACATAGCAGGCCTACTTTGTTTGTATCATCTTTGTGTTTTTATCATTTGTCTTATTTTCTTGTCTCTATATCTTTATTGCTACTCTTTCCTTGAGGCTAGTACTTAGTAATACATATGTTCAATTGCTTCGTATTATATGTTATAACTAATCTTCTTAATTTTTTGTCTTTTTGGGGTTCAACTTGTGTCTACACTATTGGATTTTAGCTAATTAATATCACCACCAAGGTTAGTATATATGTATTCTGAATGTGCTCTTCCATTGTATAAATCGTTATTAGTTATCTATGGTTTAGGTCTCGTACAAAACCAATGTCACCAAAAAAATTCTACCCATGACGTCCTTGCATATGAGTGTGGCTCGCTTGTGGAAGTGATAACTTTTTTTGGGGGATAATCATGTTATGACTTATGACTTACCCCAGCTAAGGTTAGTTTTAACCAAAGTTTAGCCAAACAGGTACCCACAGGAACTACTAAAGTGAAAATAAGATGATGATGACAATGATGATATTATGGTTTTAAGCATTTCAACAAATGATTCAACGATTTTTCAAACAGAATAATAGATGCAAACGAAAATAAGAACACGCTATTTACGTGGTTCATACGATCAGGATGATCGGCTACGTCAATTGAGAGAGATAGAGAGAGAGAGAGGGAGAGAGAGATTTTATTGGTTACTGATGACACCCTTTATGATACCCTTTATGATATGGTTTACAATTTACACAAATGCAAGTGATATAAATAAACATTAGTTGTCTGACCTAAAACTGCCAATAAGGTCAAGTCCAAAAATTCTAACGGAAACTATGACGATGAATGGTTATGAAGAAATACAAAGAAGATAAAAAGGAATTCAAAGAAGAATATTTTTTCATTTCATTTATTCATACTATATGAACATCACTGACCTAGTAAAATATGATTTACATCAAGGATTAATATCTAAAAATTTATAATTTGTCATGACCCTAGGAAGTAGAACATAGACATTTGATCTTACAATCACCAAATTAAATTTCTATAGACCCAACCATCACTCTTGTGTTATATTATTGTTCTCGCCATTATTCGAGGCTCATTGTTGAGTTTGGTAGACTGATTGCTTGTGTATGCAGTTTTGTGGTCAAAATCTATACTAGTCAGTTTTTGCCTCTAGACATAGAATGATTATCCTAATGCGCATGAACAACATAAATCTTTTGTCGTCTTTATTTTTGTTTGCAGATTTAGTTATGTGTTTGTCATATGAAAACCTAACATTCACGATAGCTTCTCTTAGTATTATTAAACTGGTTTGAAGCTAATGTTAGGACTAGAGGCCTTAGTTTTATAGATATTGTCATTGTCTAAATGTGAGATCTTTGATCATTTTGGAATTAGGGAGGCTCAAAAGATCCACAATGACAGTATGATATGCATCACTTCGAAAGCATAGAAACTGATATAGATTTTAGAGAAAATTACACTTTTGGTCCCTATGCTATATCGATTTTTTTGGATATGGTGGAAAAAGGAATACTTTTTCATTTTTGGTCCTTGTTTCATTGTTTCATTACACTTTTAGTCCACGATACAGACTAAGTATCTCTCTCCTCTATCCAATCAATGAAGCTGCTGAAATTTTTATCAGAGTGGCCACCTCTGCCAACAGCCACTGCAGCCATTTCTTTAAGATCCACAGCCCTAACCTTGTATTCATCGTCTTCTAGAAGCTTCTCGAGTTTATTCTTGATTTCTTCTCTTGTAATGATCCCACTTTCATCTTTATCAAACTCCAATCCAATCTTCCAAACATCACAAACATACACCCGATTGATAAACTGATCAGCAAAATAAGGCCAACACATAAACGGTAAACCACTACTAACACCTTCCAACACAGAATTCCAACCACAATGGCTCACAAAGCAACCCACCGAAGGATGATTCAAAACCTTCTGCTGTGGGGCCCACCCCACGATCTTCCCACGTTTGCTTATTCTATCATCAAACCCTTCGTTTTTCATATCTTCAAACATGTCGGGACGCACAACCCACAGGAAGGGCATATTCGTCATTTCAAGTCCAACTGCCAGCTCGTCAAACTGTCTAGAATCAAAAACTGTGAAACTACCAAATGCGACATAGATGACTGACCCTATTGGTTGTTGGTCAAGCCATGTCAGACACGTGGAGTCTTCTTTCCAAAAATGGCCAATCTGTTTGGCTACTCGATTGCTTGCTAATAATGGGCCAATTGGTAAAATATCAGGAAATGAAGTAAATGTTGAAGTCTCGAGTTCATAAGCTGAATTGCAAATTAAGTAGTCTGCAAGCTTCATGAACTCATTGGCTTTTTGTATTAAGTCAAAAAGACTTTGTTGTGTCTTTAAGTCGCCAATTGAAAGCCATGTGAAGTCTGAAGAGCTTATTGCAGGCATTGTTGGTGATAGTTGAACCATTTGTTTCTTCATCAGAGTCCCTGCAATTCAAAACATTTCAATTATAATTTATATCAAACAGTCTGAATCTTTAGAGCTTAAATGAAACTAACCTTTTTTATCTATATATCCATCTTCAATCAACTTTGGGATGCAAATCAAAGAGGCCAAAACCACACCTGAAGCAGGCCAAAAAGCTACACTTCTTATTTTCATCTTTTGAGCAATTCCAAACGCCCAACCCATACACGTGTCAGCAACAATACATGTAACTTTCTCACAATCATCTCCTTTTCCATTAAGTTCTTCAATCAGCTCTTCAAGCTTTTCAGGCATGACTCGAAAGATTGCATCCGATAGCTTACCCAACTCAAATCTATCATCTCCTGCTTCCAAACCATCAGGTATTGACACAAGACTTGCTAAATCATTCAACTTATCATCTTCAGACAATGCGTCTGTAACCAATTTGTGAGTGAAGTTTGTATTCACAAATGTCACTTTGACTCCATGTTTGACTAGTCGTTGCATGAGCTCCATCATGGGGATTACATGACCTTGTGCTGGATAAGGTACGAGAATTGCATGTGGCTTTCCCATATTTAGTTTTGTTTAATCTGTACGTATTAAGATCTATGGTTATTTACTTATTTATATGGTTTAAGTTTTTGTAGCTCATGTTTGTCATGCCTACTCCTGTTAGATTCGTAAATCTAGCCTACTTAGTTTGTATCATCTTCTTAGTTCTATCTTGTGATAGATTTATATAGCAGGCTTACTCTGTTTGTATCATACATTTGTCTTATTTTCTTGTCTTGATGTTTGTTAGTTATACATTTGTTTCATTGTTTTGTATCATTTTTCTATGATGACACAAGTAACTTTGTTACATTTGTGTGTGCTTTGCTTGAAGCTCTAATAATCCGATAATCAATTGTTTGAGTGTTTCGCAAATTGTAATTGTTTGAAAAATTAATAGAAAAATGATAAAAATGACATTTTTTATAATGATAAAAATGACATTTTTTAATGTCAAAATCGAAAAAAATGAAAACTTAGTGTCTTTTGTGGAAAAAAAAATTCAATTTTGACACGTCAGCATGTCATGTCAGCATCCTACGTCATCATGTCACGTCAGCAAGTAACCGGGTTGATCGGTTAAGTGGTCATAATTGTAACAAATTGGAAAACACAGTATCAAATTTGAGACAAAAAATAACACAGTATTAAATTAGAATTTTCGTGTAAACGTAGTGTCTTTTGTGTCATTTACCCTTATTTGAGTGTTTCGCGAATTCTAATTGTTTGAGTGTTTCGCGAATTCTAATCGTTTAATTAGTTTCTTTAAGAAGCCATTGGTTTAGAGTTTAAAAAATGAAAATTATTATAACCTTTTGTTTTCAATACAATAATTGATTTTGTTATAATTACCCCCAAATTGGTTTTTGCTAACTAATTGTTTGTCTTCAAATAATCAGATATTGGAAACTGTATCATTTTATTCAAACATTAAAAGCTGGCTAATAAACGAGTTGAAAATGGGGAATCAGATTAAAAAAAAAATTGAATCACCAAACTTTTATAAACATTTATAGACGAGTTGAAAATGGGGAATCAGATGTTGGCCTTTGACTGGGAAGAGAAACAAGAAAATGTGTTCCAAACGCTGAAGCGAGCCTTATGCAGTGCACCGATATTATCCCTCCCAGAAGGGATAGAAGACTTCATAGTTTATTGTGATGCATCTAACCAAGAGTTTGGATGTGTTCTTATGCAACGAGGAAAGGTCATCGCCTATGCCTCAAGACAGCTAAAGACACACGAAGTCAACTACACCACACATGATCTTGAGTTAGGAGCAGTGGTATTTGCTCTGAAGAGCTGGAGACACTGCCTATATGGTACAAAAAGCACTATCTTTACAAACCACAAAAGCCTACAACATATATTCGACCAGAAGGAGCTCAACATGAGACAACGAAGGTGGGTCGAGCTACTCAGTGACTACAAATGTGAAATTCGTTATCATCCCGGTAAAGCCAACGTAGTAGCTGACGCCCTAAGTCGGAAAGAATACTCTGGTCGTAGAGTCAAATCATTGACTATGACTATCCATTCTCATCTGTCCACACAGATTAAGGAGGCTCAGATAGAAGCCTTAAAGCCTGAAAATGTGGCGGGTGAGTCCCTTAGAGGGATGGATAAGAACTTGGAAGTCAAGGGTGGCGGAGCCTTGTACGTCATGGATCGGATCTGGACACCGAAGCACAGTGGTTTCAGAGACTTGGTCATGTCCGAAGTGCACAATACTCGATATTCCGTCCACCCAGGTTCAGATAAGATGTATCTGGATCTCAAAAAGTTATACTAGTGGCCTAACATGAAAGCAGAGATTGCTACCTTCGTGAGTAAGTGTCTTACTTGCACGAAGGTTAAGGTCGAATACCAGAAACCCTCAGGTTTACTACAACAACCGGAGATACCGGAATGGAAGTGGGAGCGGATCATGATGGACTTCATAACCAAGTTGCCCAAGACAACGGGTGGTCTCGATACCATTTGGGTAATCATAGACAGGTTAACAAAGTCTGCACACTTCCTGCCTATCAATGAAACTGACAAGATGGAGAAACTAACAAGAGCCTACATTAGGGAGATTGTACGGCTGCATGGTGTTCCCATATCCATTATCTCTGATAGAGATAGTAGATTTACTTCAAGGTTCTGGCAGTCGCTACAAAGTTCCCTAGGAACTAGGTTGGACATGAGTACAGTCTACCATCCGCAAACCGACAGACAAAGTGAGAGGACTATTCAAACTTTGGAAAATATGTTGCGAGCCTGTGTGATAGACTTTGGGAAGGCATGGGATACTCATTTACCCCTTGTCGAGTTCCCCTACAATAACAGTTATCACACGAGCATAAAGGATGCTCCATTTGAAGCCCTCTATGGCCAAAAGTGCAGATCCCCTCTGTGTTGGGCTGAAGTGGGTGATACGCAGTTAGCTAAAGGACGAGTTCCTGACAACACTCTCACAGGTCCGGAGATCATTCGGGAAACGACAGAGAAGATCGTTCAGATTCGTGAACGATTGAAAGCCTCTAGAGACCGATAGAAAAGCTACGCAGACAAGAGAAGGAAACCTTTGGAATTCCAGGTTGGTGACCGTGTTCTATTAAAGGTCTCACCCTAGAAGGGCTTGATACACTTCAGAAAGCGTGGAAAGCTAAATCCAAGATATGTAGGGCCTTTCGAGATTCTCGCTAGAATCGGCCCTATAGCTTACAAACTCAAACTACCTCAAGAACTTAGTAACGTACACCCTACTTTCCACGTTTCGAACTTGAAAAAGTGTCTATCCGATGAGACTCTTGTAATCCCACTCGACGAGATCGAGATCAACGAGAGCTTCAACTTCGTGGAAGAACCAGTAGAGATCATGCACCGGGAGGTCAAGCAAAAGGAAGCAAAGTCGTATCCCGATAGTGAAGGTTCACTGGAATGCCAAGCGGGGACCTGAATTCACTTAGGAGCGCGAGGATCAAATGAAACTGAAATATCCTCATCTCTTTCCTTAGTTATTTGTATTTGCTTAAACTCTAATTTCGGGACGAAATTCCCTTTAACAGGGGGATGATGTGACAACCCGAAATTTCTATCTTGTAAAGCCAATTAAATCAATCAAAAGCCAGACTTGTTTCTGCTATCTTTTAGCATTGTTAAAGGTCTGTTTGAGTGTTCTAAGCCTAGTACATTCAAGGATTGTATGTTAGGATGTGTTAACTAAAGTTCATCGTGTTGCATTCGAGCCGGAAACTCCATCACAAGGAGTTTACGGCCGCAAACTAGAGTTTACGGCCGTAAACTCTTGGCAGTCGTGAACCCCTCTCCTTAAGTATGAATTTCCTTCATTTTTCATCACTTCTCACATCTTCAAGTCAAGAACACTCATTTCTCTCTCAAGTATCATCAAGAACACTTCCATTTCTCGTCAAAGTTGTAAGTGATTCTTTCATTATTAGTTGATATCCTTCTTGATCCAGTAAAACCCTATGATTTCATCCGTGAATTCATCTCTTTTGGGTTAGATCTTCAAATCATCAAGAACACCAAGAACACACACTAGTTCTTTGGGCCGTAATCACCCCCTTCAAGCTTCCAAAACTTAAGTATCCTTTCCATATACTAGTTATCCATTAGAAGCTCTTGAATTACAACCAAGAATCAACCATTTTAGCATGAACATCAAGAGTTTACGGCCGTAAACTCTTCCTTTGGCCGTAAACCCTTCATAAGATCATGATCTTGGCCGTAAACCCTCCCAATGCACCTCTCGGTGCCTCCTCTCGAGTCTCCAGTCCCATCTCCAAGTTAAATGCGACTCATCAACATCCATTGCATAAACTCTCATAAAACTATTTTAGGAGATTCTAAATCATCTTTTCGTGCCTTGTGATATTGCGAGGGAGATTTGGCGTATAGTTGTCCGTTGGTGGAATGTTCAAGTCCCATCATTTATTTTGGCAAAACATTAGACTTTTTGGTAAACTATACTCTGTTAAAGACGACTAAAAAGAAAGGTTTTGATATGGCAGTTCATTCTATGTGATCTGGTCCATGTGGTCATCTTGGAATGCTTGTATTTTCTAAACGCCAAAATCAATGAAGGAACTTCCTTTTTATTCTATTGTTGTAAATTATGGATCTCGAGTAGATGTGTCTTAGAAAGATTAATCGGATAAGTTGGCTTAAAGATCTATGTTTGAACTTTAGTACCTTGTAATTTTCTAAGGTCTTGCTTGTTTTGAGTAAAAAAAACATTAACCTACCACAAATCTGTTGGATTAGGTGTCTAAGCCCATAACTATAATTGGTATGTACTTGAATTGATAGCAACACAGTCCTTTTGGGTTGCCCTCAACCTAGCAACTGGACAAGGAAATTATGAAAGGAGAGATATTAATTTATAAGATTAATAAATTAATATATATAAATGATTTATTAATATGTTAAAAGATTAATATATTAATTAGAAATCATTATGTTTAATTAATAGTTAGCCAGAAATTAATCAGAATTAATTTTGGGGTTAAAAGAATTAATTATAAAGTGCAGGGACTAGTTTGCAATTAACTAATAGTTGAGTGGAAGGATCCAGAACCCCCTTGGAAGGAGGTGGACGAAATCCATAGGGGAAACCCTAGAGATTTCGTCCAAGGGGTCCAGATAAGGCCCTTGGGTTTTGCTTAGGCCCTAAGCAAAGGATAATTAGGGTTTTCCCTAAACCCTAGATCCCTCAGCTATTTAAGGAGCCTCCTGGCTCACATTTTAGGTCACTTGTTCTTTGGAAGAAACCCTGGCCGAAATTGCATACTACCTCCCCTCTCTCCTCTTCTACTTTCCTTCTTGCTAGTTCTTGGGTGTGATTCCATTAGAGGCATTACACTTGTGGTGCTAAGCTTCCAAGAAGATCAAGATCAAGATCAAGGGAATTATCAATTGTTTGCTATAACAATTGAAAGGTATGTAACTCCTAAACCCTAGTTTACTATTTTCGAAAATAGCCTCCTCCTCTAGGGTTCTTGTTTTGTAATTCAAAGTTGTATGTTCAATAGCTAAAACATAGATCCAAAGTAGGTTGCATGTGAACTTAGGAATTGTTTTCTGGTTTATTTGTTTTACCGTAAACCCATCAGTGGTATCAGAGCCATTGTTTGTTTTAAATTGAATTGCTATAATTGTTGAATTGCAAATTAGGGTTTATAGCTATTAAACCCTAAAGGCCAAATTTTCGAAATTAGGGTTTTGGATAAAAGGGTTTTCGAAAACCCTAGCCTCCAAAGAACCCTAATCGAAATTAGGGTTAGGGTTTTGAAAACCCTAGCCTCCTCCCTTGTAAATTTCGAAATATGCTAGAAGTTTTAGGGTTTCTTGTTTTGGATAATTGTTACTTGATTAGATTAATTGGACAATTATCCTTACCCAAATTTTCGAAATTTAGAGGGATAAGGATTAGGATTAAAATAATTGATTAATTTAATTAGATAATCCTTACAAGATTTAATAAATTGATTAAAAGTTAATTAATAGATAAATATTAAATCTAGTAATTTGGTTTATTTTAAATTTAAATTAATAGTTTAATTTTCGAAATTTATATAAACCTTAAAGTTTTAAGAAGTTTAAAACACACCTTATATATGTATTATAATTAAAAGTTTAATATTATATATGTATAAGAATATGGTCAGTCAAATCGCTAGTATGCTCATTCACGAAGCTAGTCTATAAGGGGGGTATAAGGAAACTGCCTATAAAATGGTAGTTGAATGGGTGTCCACTCTCACCCACCGCTCCCTTGATTAGTGGAGGGTCGTTAGCAGAATGGATTTGATAGGACAACTACTTCTCATTAAAAGTATAATGCTATTAAAGAAAGTACTAGAACATTATTTTTCAAAATCCCAACTCTAGTTACTTTAGGAAAAATGTGAAAAGTATGCTAATCCATGAAATTGCACATTATGCTTTATTGGTCGTTAGTGGAGCGTGTGTGGTTAAGCAGCACACTAAAAGGCACTAATAAAGAGTAGTAATGGGTATCTCATAATTGTCATTTTGATGGAGCGTGTGTGGTTTACCAGCACATCAATAGTTAATGATAAAGACAATGAGGTTACCAAGCACATTTGCATGGTTATTCACATCTTGTTTGTGATCCTCGGCATCCCAGTCACAAATAGAAGAGCATAATCTGAGATTAAAACATGTCATTGAATAGTTTCAATGTATCTCAAATGAATTAGGAATTTCACTTCGTTTGTTTCGTCTAATGGTGGAATTGGTGAATCGTCATTCACCTACCTTTATGAAATTTACTCTTGGATCTCGGCATCCCATTTCTAAGCTGTGAATCTTCATAGTTGGATCCTAACCTTGATATTATATCTTTGGGTTATTTTATTAAGGTATCTTGAAATCTAACTAAAACTTTCTTTCTTTTTAGATGTCTACTCCTAGAAACACTTCTGCTTCGTCCTCCTCCAACCAAAACTTCTCTTTGCTCAATATCTGCTCCAAAGTCGTTATGGAAGGCTCAAACTATAACGATTGGATGCGCAACATCAAGATGGCGCTTCGTTTTAAGAACAAAGAATATGTTCTCGAAAAGGAGCTCAAAGAGCTTGATGAGTCTGAAGCTACTCCTGAAGATCTTGCTGCCTACAAGAAACATTACGATGATGCTGCCAAAGTGGCGTGCATTATGGTGGCAACATGTCCCCAGAACTGCAAAGGTACTATGAGGACTACTGGCCTTTCGAGATGAACAAGGACCTTATGGAAAAGTACCATAAGCGAGCTCGTCAAGAAAAGTTTGAAGTAGTCAAGTCACTCATGGCTTGCAAGATGAAAGAAGGGGAGTCGGTTGTGTCACATGTGCAAAGAATGCAACGCTACATAGAGCGTTTGGTCAAGCTCAACATTCACTTTGATGAGGAATTGGCCATTGACATGGTCTTGAACTCACTACCTGATTGTTATGGTCAGTTTATTCTAACTTACCATTTGAACAACACTGAGCAGACTCTAGCCCAATTGCACAACTTGTTGCAGACAGCTGAAGCAGGGATGAAGGGTAAAAGTATACCTTCCACACCTGCAAGTGCCCCTGTCTTGGCTATTGGACAGGGAAAGGGGAAAAAGAGGAAATGTCCTCCCAAGCAAAACTGGAAGAGCAAGGCTCAAGCTGGGTCATCTAGTAATGGCCCAAAGGCTAAGCCCAATGCTACCACTCCCCATGTTTCTGATCCAAAAGAGGCCATTTGCTTTTATTGCAATCAAAAGGGGCATTGGAAGAGATCTTGCCCTCAATATCTGCAAGATATTAAGGATGGCAAAGTGAAGCCATCTTCGGCAGGTATTTACACTATTTCTGCTAATAACTCATTATCTTCTCGTTCATGGGTCCTTGATACAGGATGTGGTTTTCATATCTGTTCTGATATGCAGGGGCTAAAGGAAAGTGAGGAGATAGAGCGAGGAAGGATAAACTTGATCATGGGAAACAGAAAGTCTTCACCAGTAACCAAGATCGGAGTTTATCAGCTTTTGCTTAGTAATGATGTTAGATTAGATTTGATAAATTGTTGCTATTCGTCTGAGATGACGAGAAACATTATTTCATTTCATGCATTGTTCAGACAAGGTTTTAAATATTCTTTTAATGATTTGAATGGTTCAATTTCTGTTTATAAGAATGGTATTTTTATGTTTGAAGCTTTACCTTGTGATGGTGTGTATGAAACAGTGACTTGTGTTGATAGCTTAGGAAATAGTGTACTTAATATTGACTTGTCTAATAGTGTAGACAAGGCATGCTTGTGGCATTGTCGTCTTGGACACATTAACAAGAAACGCATAGCCCAACTCCAAAAGGATGGAGTGTTGGAATCATTTGACCTAAAATCAGATGATATGTGTGAATCTTGTCTTTTGGGAAAGATGACAAAATCACCATTCACAGGGTCTTGTGAAAGAGGTGAAGGTCTGTTGGATCTCATACACACAGATGTGTGTGGGCCCTTCAGATCAACCACAAGGGATGCTAATCGATTCTATGTGACTTTCACCGACGATTATAGCAGATATGGTTATATCTACTTGATCAAACATAAGTCAGAAACCTTTGAAAAGTTCAAAGAGTTTAAGCATGAGGTCGAAAATCAATTGGGCAGAAAGATAAAGATACTTAGATCCGATAGAGGCGGGGAGTATCTTAGTATCGAGTTCAACGACTATCTGAAAGAATGTGGGATAGTCTCACAATTGACTCCTCCTAGGACACCACAGTTAAATGGTGTATCTGAGAGGCGTAATCGGACCTTGTTAGACATGGTTCGTTCTATGATGAGTCGTGCTTCGCTTCCTATTCACTTCTGGGGGTATGCATTAGAGACAGCCGCCCACATCCTCAATCTTGTCCCTACAAAGAAGGTTGCCAAAACACCTCACGAAATGTGGACGGGGAAAGTTCCCTCGTTGGCACATATTAAAGTCTGGGGTTGTGAAGCTTTCGTAAGACGAGAGACTCACGACAAGCTAGCAGCTAGAAGTAAGAAATGTGTTTTCATTGGTTACCCAAAGCAGTCTTTTGGATATTTGTTCTACAGGCCTAGTGAAAACGTGGTCTTTGTAGCACGAAGAGGAGTCTTTCTAGAAAGGGAGCTCATATTCAAAGAGGACAGTGGGAGTACCATTGAACTTGAAGAAATTCAAGAGTTAGCCAATGAAGGAACCTTAGATGACACTAGCACTCAACCAGAGGAAACAGTTCCTGTTGAACCAGTTGATAATTCATTACCTCTTCGAAGGTCCACTAGGGTGAGTATGCCACCTAAGTTGTATGGTTTTCATATTACTTCAGATGGTGACACATTCATAAGTGACAGAACACTGGTAAACTTAGATGAACCAGTCACTTATAAGGAAGCAATGGCAGGCCCAGAGGCTTCCAAGTGGAAAGAGGCAATGGACAGTGAGATTAAGTCCATGTATGACAACCAAGTTTGGAATTTGGTTGAAAGTGCACCAGGTCGTAAGACAGTTGGGTGCAAATGGATCTTCAAGAAGAAGACATACATGGATGGGAGTGTGCATACATTCAAGGCTCGACTGGTTGCAAAAGGTTTCACTCAAACCCCAGGGGTTGACTATGATGAGACCTTTTCGCCAGTAGCTAAGATTAAATCTATTAGGATATTGCTCGCCATAGCTGCCTTTCATGACTATGAAATCTGGCAGATGGATGTCAAGACTGCTTTCCTTAACGGGAAGTTGGCTGAGGATGTTTACATGAATCAGCCAGAGGGTTTTGTTGATGCAAAGTTTCCCAATAGAGTGTGCAAGCTTGAGAAATCCATTTATGGATTGAAACAAGCATCTCGCAGCTGGAATCTTTGCTTCCATGAGAAAGTCAAAGAGTTTGGTTTCTCTAGAAGTGAAGATGAGTTTTGTGTGTATATCAAGGCTAGTGGGAGTATAGTAACTTTTCTGGTGTTATATGTCGATGACATATTACTCATTGGTAACGACGTTCCAACCTTGAGAGATGTTAAGTCTTGGCTTGGAAAGTGTTTTGCCATGAAAGACCTTGGAGAAGCTGCCTATATTCTTGGGATTAGAATATTGAGAGATAGAAAGAAGAGACTAATTGGACTTAGTCAGAGCACATACTTGGATAAGGTACTAAAGAGGTTTAGTATGGAAAATTCCAAGAAGGGAGAGCTACCTATCCAGAGCAATACCAAATTGAGTAAGACTCAATGTCCGAGTACAGATGAGGAAATAGATGACATGAGTCGTGTACCTTATGCTTCCGCTGTCGGATCGATCATGTACGCTATGACATGTACTCGCCCTGATGTGGCATTTGCTTTGAGCATGGTCAGTCCCTATCAGGGAAACCCAGGTAGAGCTCATTGGATAGCGGTTAAGAATATACTCAAGTATTTGCGAAGGACAAAGGACTGGGTCCTTGTGCTTGGTGGCAATGATACTTTGAGAGTAGATGGTTACAGTGACGCCAGCTTTCAGACGGATAGAGATAACTTCCGTTCTCAGTCAGGCTGGGTATTTTTACTGAATGGAGGAGCAGTTACTTGGAAGAGTTCCAAGCAAGATACGGTGGCTGATTCTACTTGTGAATCAGAGTACATAGCAGCGAGTGAAGCGTCGAAAGAAGCAGCTTGGTTGAGGAACTTCATCGGAGGTCTCGAAGTTGTTCCAACCATCCAGGAGCCTATGGAACTGTTCTGCGATAATGAAGGAGCGGTTGCCTTGACAAAGGAACCGAGAGATCATGGTAAAACCAGACATATCGACAGAAAGTACCATTTCATCAGACATAGAGTAGAAGAAGGCCATCTTGTAGTAAAGAGGGTGTCATCTGAAGATAACCCAACAGATCCCCTCACAAAGGGTCTGAGTAGGGCTAAGCATATTCAGCATGCTCGGAGCATAGGACTGAAAGATTATATTAGTTTTAGTAGTTAGATTAGTTTTGTTCTGAAACTCGTAACAAAGTAAATGTAATTGACTTTTGGTGATTAAATAATAAAGTATTGTTTATAAGTTTGGTTACTGCCTTCTGTCAATTGTTTATTATTGTGTTTCATTTTTGCATGTTTTACTTCCTGAATAATAAGATTATTCGAACTCCACAGTCGCTCGTACTTTTGGAAGTAAGTAGTGAATCAAGACTGTCATGAACTGGATTGTAGATTATCTAAGGATAGACATGGCAATAGAATTGCTGCAACGTTCATGAGTACTCAGAAATTGAGATTTGAGTATTGGATAAACCCACGCTCAGAGTATCACTTCATGGAATTCATCACGAGTAATACTGAGACGATAATATCTTATAATCTTGAAACAAAGATATATGAGTTGTAATTTACAAGTCGGTCATGCATTGGTGATACGAAAACGCATCAGTAACTTGGTGTTATAAAACATATTGTCATGTATAATTTGATGAGTAAAAGATACAAGCATATGAGTCAACGTTTATTCGTTCCTTTTGCCCTAACAGGAAAAGCGATATCTATGGGCCCCTTGATGATTTGGTGTTGACTTATGTGCTGGGCCCAACCAGGACTAAATTGATGTGTTCAATTAGAAGTTCTACATCATCACAAATCAGGAATCGGGAAACATAGATTCTGGACAAAGAGATTGATTACATTCCATGTCTTTTGTCTGGGGATATCCAGGAGAACGAAGGATTATATGATCACTTATCTTAGGACACGTAACTGACTGGGTCAGAGTTCGGCAGTAGCTTTTGGAAGCTACAATTTGCTGGTCAAATTTAGAAGGCATACTAGCAATTATAGTTACAGACTTATCCAAGTGGGAGACTGTTGGATTAGGTGTCTAAGCCCATAACTATAATTGGTATGTACTTGAATTGATAGCAGCACAGTCTTTTTGGGTTGCCCTCAACCTAGCAACTGGACAAGGAAATTATGAAAGGAGAGATATTAATTTATAAGATTAATAAATTAATATATATAAATGATTTATTAATATGTTAAAAGATTAATATATTAATTAGAAATCATTATGTTTAATTAATAGTTAGCCAGAAATTAATCAGAATTAATTTTGGGGTTAAAAGAATTAATTATAAAGTGCAGGGACTAGTTTGCAATTAACTAATAGTTGAGTGGAAGGATCCAGAACCCCCTTGGAAGGAGGTGGACGAAATCCATAGGGGAAACCCTAGAGATTTCGTCCAAGCGGTCCAGATAAGGCCCTTGGGTTTTGCTTAGGCCTTAAGCAAAGGATAATTAGGGTTTTCCCTAAACCCTAGATCCCTCAGCTATTTAAGGAGCCTCCTGGCTCACATTTTAGGTCACTTGTTCTTTGGAAGAAACCCTGGCCGAAATTGCATACTCCCTCCCCTCTCTCCTCTTCTACTTTCCTTCTTGCTAGTTCTTGGGTGTGATTCCATTAGAGGCATTACACTTGTGGTGCTAAGCTTCCAAGAAGATCAAGATCAAGATCAAGGGAATTATCAATTGTTTGCTATAACAATTGAAAGGTATGTAACTCCTAAACCCTAGTTTACTATTTTCGAAAATAGCCTCCTCCTCTAGGGTTCTTGTTTTGCAATTCAAAGTTGTATGTTCAATAGTTAAAACATAGATCCAAAGTAGGTTGCATGTGAACTTAGGAATTGTTTTCTGGTTTATTTGTTTTACCTAAAACCCATCAAAATCTTCCCAAAAACTTAGATAATCATCATTGCCTACCTTTCTTCTTAAAAAAAGAATTAAAAAGCCTACCTTTATCTCGAAGATTTTTAATTAAATTACTGATATTACTCCAAACACCCGCAGAATTTGCACTTACAATGTAAGTCTTACATCAGAGTAATCAATATCAACATCTGACCCTACATGACTTTAATGGACAAAAAACCACAAAAAACTTGGCTCTACATAAAATCTTCACACCCACTTAAAAAAACACGATTAAACACATTTGATTCCCAATCAGGGTCGTATCAAAGGGTAGGGCAGCATGGACGATAACCTAGGGCCTCCAAATTTTTGGGGGCCCATTTTTATGTATCTACTTATATTATTTTAGAAATAAAAAAGTTTTTGGTATCACTACAAGAAACATGACTTACAGTCACACCAAAAAAATGTGACCATATGCGTATAGTGACATTTTATTTTTTCACTGAAAGTGTGACGGAAGGTGACGTCATCGTATGGGTCTTATGGTCACTTTAAAATGTAGTGTCCATATGATATGAAAACATGTGGTCGTATTATAAAAGTGTGGCAAATGTGTACGGAATTTTGTTCCTTAAATATCCAATATTGTAGCGTTAAACCGTCAGTAGTCACATTTATTTAGTAAATGTGGTGACTGTATATCACCAACTTGCGACATTCATGATGTTTTAGTGTAGTTGTTTTCTTTTATATTGTCACACAGTTTAAATTTTATTAAGACTATTGTGTATCTTTTGTAAACATGTAATTACGGTGAGTGTGACCATGTTTGCTAAATGGCCACATGTAATTACTTCCATAAGTGGTGAATTGCTAATTATTAGTCACAAAAAACAATCAATTTTTGTGACTATAGCCTATCGTACAGAGACACACAATTAAGTGAAATACAATCATAAGTATTATAAAGACACACATTTTGTTAAAATTAAGGACTATTCGGTATCGTAATAAGACTATTGGGTATATTTTAGATACATATAATTACGGTGAACATGACCATGTTAGGTAAATGGACACATATAATTAAATTTATAAGTGACGATTTGCTAGTATTTCGTCACAACAACAATCAATTATGGTATCTATTGTTAACCATTTAGCCACACGTTAAAAAATGATGTAAAGTAACCATTGTATAATTATAGAGACATTGAAAACCAATAAAACATGGCCAAATTTATATTAAAGCCTCTTTAATTTAATATTTATTGTTACTTTTTATACAATTTTAGACACATCAAAATAAGTTAAATTAAAGTAACCAAACCCAACAATATGAAACAAAAGTAAAATTCATAATTTGATATTAATAATAATTAAAATCCAAATCCATACATTAAATTCCTAATTAAAATACCAAAAAAAATTTTTGTTCTAATTTCAAGAATTTAAATAATGGTAAAAAAATCAAACACATCATAAACCAAAACCTAAACATAACTAGGCATTCTTCTTATTTGTATTGCTCCTTGTCTTCTTGAGAAGGGCATCCGATGAGATGTAAGTTGGTTTCCTTTTCTTTGAGTTTTGATGTTGATGTTCTTCATGTGATATAATTTCTGGAACCTATAACAACAGCATTGAAACAAAAAAATCTGAGTACATCAAAACCTTAGTATACTACTTAATGAAGAAAATAAAGTGTAATGCACAAAGTAGTGAACATAATTAAACAAACCTTTGACTCGGGTTGCACAAGGTATTTTGGCCATGGTACAAAACTTTTATATGCATCCTCAACTAATGTGAATTCTCCAGTTTGATGGGGTAGAAATGCTTGTTTTATTACCACTTCATCAATGGAAACTTTATAGCAATCATCTTGTAGAGGAACTCCATGAATGAATTGTCTTTCTGATGACAAGTGAATTGTACCACGAGCAACGATGTTCCTTTTATACGGATGTGATAGAGTACACTTGATTGGCTACAATGATAAGTAATATTAGAATCAGAAAAAAAAGACAAAAATGTATATTCAACATGTAAAAAACACTTACCTGGTGAAGGGGTTTATTTGGTGAAACTACTGGTATGTCAGGATTGATAGTGGCAGTCTTAGAGTCAACAACTTTTCTGGTGGGTTTTGGATTTGCCTAATATAAAGGTTTAAGACATATATGTAAAATTATATTTTAATATAAAAGATAAATTAAAAGTGTTGAAAACTGTAAAGTAAGTATAAACTACTGTTGCAGATTTCATGGAAATCAATTGTCTATCGGGAGTTGCAGTTGTAGAGTTGGTTTGAACTTGTTTCTTGGTGGGTTTTGCAATAACCTAAATAAATTAAAGTCCCAAGTGAAAAAACAGAAATTAGTATCAAAAAAAGTATATCAATGATTATCTTATAAAATGATAACATACTGGTGTTACAGGTTCTGATGGTTGCTTGGTTTTGAGACTAACATGAGTTGTTTCACTACTTTCAACAATCTTGTCACTTGAAATACCCTAGCAAATATAAAGAAACATGGAAAATGTCTTAAAAAATGCAATTTACAAGTAACATTGAAAATACATGTTGTTAACAAGATTACTTACAACAGTATGAGACAGATTTTGAAAGTCAGCTCCTTTTGCATTAAGATGAGCCAAAACTAGCTTTAGTGTTTGATCTTGTTCATTAACCTTTGTAGACAAAGCCTTGATTTCCACTAGTACAAAAATGACCTACGGTCACACTTTCTGAAAAACGGCCTGTGACACTTTTTATTAAAAGTGTGGCCAAAGGTCACTAAAAAAATTTAGAGACTGTTATTGGGTACATTTAAATTAGTTTGTGTGGCCATTATATAGATAATAAAAACTTTAACCACACTTAATTATACCAAATGTGACAAATATTAGTCACACTCGACCACTGAGACCATAAGTCACAATCAGCCACAGGTATCGATTAAGATTGTCATACTTTTTTTATGAGAGATAGTAGATTAACGTATCGTGACATGAGTTAGTTCTATGTGTGTTTTTAACCTAGTGTCTATTTAGCCACATAACAGACAAAGTAGCTAAAAGGTGATACATATGGTCACACTAAATATTTGTGTGTCCATAGGGCGGTTCTGTACTAGTTGTATTTAGTTAATGCAAGAAATTAAAACAAGTTAGTATTGGCTACTTATGGTCATGTATCATTTATTATGTGTGTCAAAATATTATGAATTGGCTTTAAGAAGAAACAAATATTGTGTGTGTAGGTACGATTTAGTTACGATTACAGCTATTATATGTGTCTATATGTAAATATAGACACATATGTAATGTTTATTCTGGTTGTACTATTGTATTTGGAAGACTCTTAAATTTGACCATAATTATCTTTGATATCATTTGGCAGAATTAAAAATGAACAAAAAGTTCAATCATGGCATTTTACAAAAGTATATTGCTTATTTTGTAAAGCTAGAAACAATTTATGAAGAAAACAAAAACAACTAAAAATAATAAAAACAAAAACAAATAACAATATAGTTGTGTTGAATAAAAGCTATAAGAAAGGACCAAATTGCCCTTTTTGTCATCTATTCTTTTAATTGCACCAGATCAGACACCATTAAAAATGAAAAGAATACAACTTATTTTAACAGAATAGTATGATAAATAACTGAAAAGAATACAACTTTGTCTAACATTGCATAACGAAAGTACATTACTATAACATGCAGTTTATGTTATAACATGTCATCCACCATTACAGTAAAAAAACTGAAAAAAATAACTTTGAGTTATAACAATATTACACCAGAATAGTTAGATGGTATAATATGGTAAAAAAATATTAAGAAAAGTACATCATCATTTTTTGTCATTTTCTTATTCTCCACGTAACGCTAGGATGAAGGTTTGGCCTTTCCCTGCTACAAACAAAAATAAAGATCATTAAATGTTAAAAGAAGGAAAAATATTATCGCTACAAATGTAATTCATGACATTAAGAAACACATACCGTACGTATAACAATACCATGACAATCAGTACGAAAATAATCATTTTCCTTCTTCAACTCAAGTGTGTCTACACGTGGCAATATATTATCATTCTGAGGAACTGCAGTACTAAATTCTTCATCTACATCTTCATATGTATCTCTGTAATTTTTGGGAGGTGTATTGAACACAATAGACATTTTTTGATCGAGTGGGTATGTGACATAAAATACTTGTTGTGCTTGTGAGGCCAATATGAAGGGATCACCTTTATGGTCTAATCTTTTTAGTTCAACTAGTGTGTACCCCAATTTATCCCTTTTAACCCCATTTCTATTGTCAACCCAGTCACACATGAAAATTGGAATTCGTTTAAAATGATAATCTAGTACCCATATCTCTTGTAAAACACCATAGTAAGTGTTTTTGGCATATGTTACAACTTCTTTACTGATGTGTGTGTCAGTTGCAATGACACTAACCCCGCTGTTTTGGTAAACTTTACCTTCACGAGCTTTTGTACGAAAAGTATATCCATTGATAACATATACATCGTATTTAATAATGTTCTTATTGGGTCCATGTGAAATCCATCTCATTGTCTCTGTTATACTTTCTCTACAGCCCCCTAACTCTCTCTCTACCGGAATTGTAATTAGATAATGAATTTAAGATATAAAGAAATACATAACAAAAAACACAACATATATGAAATGAATATTCCTCCTTTCGTAACCAATGACCAAATGTATTACTGTGCGCTTGTTGTAGCTGTGCCTTTCGTTTAGTAGGGTGTTGATGTTGCAAAAAATCCATGTGTCGTCTGTCAATACGTTAATGTTAATATTATAACAAAAAAAATATATGTAAAAAAACTTACTTGATATACAGGAGTACTTCAGATGTATTTTGCAATACAAAGAAATGTGCTTTTCTGAATAGTTCTGCAGACACTTCTACCGATTTAGCAGCTGATAGAGGAGTACCCTCCGTAATAGAACTACTATCTACACCTATCTGAATTCCACATGTGTTATGATTGTCAGGGGGAATACCAACAGTATCCATCTTTTTGAGAAATTCACTAAAAAACTCAATCGTCTCTTCAGCAACATTTTCTTCTGCAATGCATCCTTCTGGTCTATTTTTGTTTCGCACATGCCCCTTAATAACCTTCATAAACCTTTCGAACGGGTACATCCATCTAAAGAATATTGGACCGCATAATTTTACTTCCCTAGTTAGATGAACGGTTAAATGAATCATCGCATCAAAAAATGATGGTGGAAAGTGTTTCTCAAGAAGGCATAAGTTTACACATAATTCCTCTTGCAACTTATCGAGCTCATCCAATATGATTTCTTTGCTACATATTGATTTGAAAAAGAAACAAAACCTTGTAATAGCAACTCTGGTGGGTGGATACATAATAGATCGAATTGCTATGGGCAAAAATTGTTGCATGAGCATGTGATAATCATGTGATTTTAGTCCGATCAACTTCCTATCCTTCAGACTCACCAAACTAGAAAAATTAAAACAATATCCTTGAGGAACCCTTAAGCTGTATAAAGTCTCACAGAATTTGTCTTTTTCCTCTTTTGTCAATGTACAACCTGCTGCGGGAAGTGTTGTGTTGTTCCCTTCTATTTTAGGATGCAGCTCTGGTTTTAAACCATAATGAACCAAATCCAATCGAGCTTTATAGCCATCTTTCGTCTTCCCAGGAACGTTCAACACAGTTCTGGTTAAACTCTCGCCCACGTTCTTTTTGACATGCATAAAATCTATACAATGTGGAATCAAATTGTCGCGCCAATACCTTAGCTGTCTATACCATATATTGAATTTCTTCGAGTATGTATTATTTTGCTGGCCCACATCTGAAGTACCCACTTTCCGTAATTTTCTCTTTTTTTATTTATCTTCCCACCTCTTCCACTTGTAGATTGTTGGGTTTCTGCCTCCTTGCCCTTAGACACCTTTCCCCATTTATTAATTATAAATTTGACCCTGTTATATACTTCCTCCCCATTCATAGGTTCTGGAGAGGGTGAGAACTCTTGTTGTCCATTGAATGCCTTTTTTTTGTCTTCTGAACGGGTGATCATACGGTAGAAATCGTCTATGACCAGCATAACTCTGCTTTTTCGATTCCGGGAGTCTAATGCAGTGTGTTTCTTCGCCACACACAACACAACCTTGAAATCCGCTGTATAGACAACCACTTAATGTACCTAGAGCAGGATAATCATTAATAGTCCATAACACTACTGCACGTAGTTTAAACTGCTCTTGTGCATATGCATCGTATGTTTCAACTCCAATATCAAATAATAATTGCAGATCATCAATAAAAGGTGCTAGGAACACATCAATATCGTTTCCTGGTGTTCCCGAAATCAATAACGAAAGCATGATGAACTTTCTCTTCATACACAACCATGGTGGAAGGTTGTAAATGACAGTTAAAATAGGCCACACACTATGACTCCTATTTCCTCTATTCACATCGACCCCGTCAGCCGAAATGCCTAGCCGCAAATTTCTTGGCTCGCTAGCAAAGTCATGATATTTGTCATCAATGGCAGCCCATGCTGGTGAATCAGCTGGGTGACTTAAAACACCAATATCCACCTTTCTGTCTGTTGCGTGCCATGTTAAATCTTTTGCAGTAGTCTTAGACTGAAAAAGTCGTTTCAAGCGTGGAATAATTGGAAAGTACCACAAAACTTTTGCAGGAATACTTTTGTAAATTTTATTTTTTTGTTCATCGACCTTCCATCTTGATTTACCACAAGTAGGACATGCTTCCATGTCTGTGTATTCGTTTCTATAAAGTATACAGTTGTTGACACATGCATGTATCTTAGTATACCCTGACCCCATTGCCTTGAACGCTTTTTTGGCCTCGTATGTACTACTGTACATTTCGTTACCTTCTGGTAACATATTTTTCATCAAAACCAATAATTCTGTAAATCACTTATCTGATACTCCATACTTACGTTTTAAGTTGAGTAGTTGTATGATTGCAGATAATTTTGTGAAATTAGGACACCCTCCATATAGGGGCTTCTCGGCATCTTCAATCAGTTCTCTAAACTTCTCAGGGTTCCCAATAAAATTTTCTTCTACAGCTTCCACCATCTCTACTGTTTCTGCAGCATCTGCTGGCATTTCTGTGTTCATGGTCGTCGAATCAACAACGTATGACGTGTCCATGTCAAAATTATGTTCATATATATAATTTTTGGGTGGTTCCTCTTTTTCTCCATGCTTATTCCAATTCGTGTATGTTTGATCAATTTCATTCCTGAATAGGTGATCATCTACCACATCCACCGAATGAGATATGTGGTTTACACATTTGACACATGGACATGGAATTCTTATCTTTTTTTTTGGTATCTACAACATCCATATTTTTAGAAATCTTGTAATTATGTACTGCATATTTCAAAAATTCTGCAACACCCTTTACATACGTTTCTGATGTTCTATATGCTCCCATCCAAGACTTATCCATATTCAGTTTATAACAGCATCAACAATCAATATATGTTTCCTGTTCATTGAAGCATTTTAACAAACAGTTGGTGTGCATAAACGAAAAAGATCACATTACAATTAAATCCAATAACTGGAAACCGAATACTTGTTAATTGGAGAATATATAATGAAACATGACCAAACGAAATAGCAAAGATTAATATTCTGAAGGTAATTGTTTTTTATGTCCATGTATAAATTAAGGTAGTATGTGTACCTGTATGAATTTCAAGATGTAGTATCAATTCGTGGGTGAAGTATAAACGTAGTTGCAATGCGTTTGTAGTAAGCAGAGAATGATTCGATGGGAATGCATATAGTCTAAAAATTCATATCTACGCAATAGGTGTGGATGATCAATGATATATCGAGAAAAAACAAAAAAAAAAGAGAAAAAAATTGTTCATAAGGGGGTTCGAATCCATGACATTCCAAAATATACCTTTAACTACATTTACACTTACCAACTGGGGTGTCTGACTGTTTGTAAGTTATTAGTTTACGAAAAAAACATAACAATAAACTAAAAGAGAAACATTTGCCGAAAATACCCGTGCTTCCTCTAGAACTGATCTAAGATAACCACATTTACCATCAATCATACTTTCCTCATTTGAGACAATATACTTAATTGTGGTTGCACATTGTTTTTAATTACCCTTCACAATTGGAAATAAAAACAAATGACAAAAATACCCCTGATTCTTCTCACACTCTTATTGTTTAATTGTAGTTATGCACATCATATATGTATCCAAGATAAACTTATTTTTTTTCTATCAATACTATGATGATGCATACCCTAAGATGATGTTCCCTTTTTTTTATTCATTATATAGACTGAATGACCATTATACCCTTATATCTGAAACACAGTTTCAATGGGAAATTATAACATTTTCTTTGTTTTATGATAAAAACAATTAATTGACGGATATACCCCTGCTTTAGCATAATCTTCATATGTTGATAACAAACATGGGACAAACTAAATAATCTATCCAATAACTTACCTCTAAAGTGGAAATAAGTTGAAAAGTACATTGCTTTGTTTACAAAACAATGCAGCAAAACAGGGACAAAACTGACTCAGTTATAAGTATGAAACACAATATAAATAACAACATAAAATCATAATTATAATTACTTCCCATTTTACCCCTAAGACAGTTATATTCAAAACAACATCATATATGTATCCAAGATAAACTTATTTTTTTCTATCAATACTATGATGATGCATACCCTTAGATGATGTTCCCTTTTTTTTATTCATTATATAGACTGAATGACCATTATACCCTTATATCTCAAACACAGTTTCAATGGGAAATTATAACATTTTCTTTGTTTTATGATAAAAAAAATTAATTGACGGATATACCCCTGCTTTAGCATAATCTCCATATGTTGATAACAAACATGGGACAAACTAAATAATCTATCCAATAACTTACCTCTATAGTGGAAATACGTTGAAAAGTACATTGCTTTGTTTACAAAACAATGCAGCAAAACAGGGACAACACTGACTCGGTTATAAGTATGAAACACAATATAAATAACAACATAAAATTATAATTATAATTACTTCCCATTTTACCCCTAAGACAGTTATATTCAAAACAACATCATATTGCTTACAAAAAAGAGTTTCATATGAACTCTGTATTAAACACAAAATGGAGTACAACATAGGTCCCCTACACTATATTTGTCCATGCTATCACATTCTCCTTCTCCATGTCCATTGCATCTTCCATTTTTTTCTCTTGGAATGGTCATGTTTAGCATATGCCTGATGTATGCTATTCCATCATCAACTGTTGCCATTGGGTGTTCTGTTACGAACAGATGAATAAGCTTCTCAACCCTTTTGGATGGTGAGTTCATCAAAAAGTAAGGGAAATTGGTTGGAACAAATACAGGCTTATGTTCAACATATAGATGTTCAATCTCTCGGAATTGGTGTGCCCTAACGATCATCTTGAAAGTTCCCAAACAAACATCATTCAGAATTGGAATCATTGTCAACCCACAGTTTTCTTCGGTTGACATATGATACCAGTTACCCATAGTTGTATACCCCAAGCTTTTCGAAAAACGACCAAGCATCTCCATGTTCAGCAAATCGATGTTGACATATGAAATAAAGTTAACTTTTGTCGTTTGATACGACTTACCTGGATAGTCTGTAAAAAACCCGCCATGTACAACTCTAATGGTGAATCTCTTATCGTTTGCTTTCCCGTACTCTACTAATGGTGTGTTTGTCGGTGGTTCATTGCTTACACTCCACAGTTGGAACCTCGGATTTGCCCATGGATCAACATTCATCTTTGTTTCCATTGATCGTCGGAGTTGTTTTCACAGAGGAGGAGCAAATAATAGAAGCTATCGTATGTTGGTAATGAAGATGTAAGAATGACGATTTTGATATAAGGGGAGGCTTTAAATGGATCGTCATTCGGAGATGAAGGGACATCGACGCAGGCCATCACTTCCGATTAATAGCAGGCTACAGGGGAGGTGCAATTTGAACGACGGCTGTGATAATGATTATCGATATTGTGTTATACATTAATATATTATTTACATTAATATATATAATATTAAATAAGTGTAACATCCATACTTTCTATGTTTTTATTATTACCATACAAAATATAAATTTAAATATAAATTAATTATAAATATATAAAATCATTTTTAAAATTAATATGGGTATGGTTTCCGGGTGTTGGTAATGGTTTGGGACCAAATTGGGTTTCTAATACGGGTATGGGTTGAAGGTGGTCGGGTGTTGGTACGGGTTGACCATCATTAGGTCATGTAGGGGTGTTGGTAATGGTTTGGGACCAAATTGGGTATCTAATACGGGTATGGGTTGAAGGTGGTCGGGTATTGGTACGGGTTGACCATCATTAGGTCATGTAGGGGTGTTGGTAATGGTTTGGGACCACATTGGGTTTCTATACGGGTATGGGTTGCAAGTGGTCGGGTGTTGGTACGGGTTGACCATCATTAGGTCATGCAGGGGTGTTGGTAATGGTTTGGTACCAAATTGGGTTTCTAATACGGGTATGGGTTGAAGGTGGTCGGGTGTTGGTACGGGTTGACCATCATTAGGTCATGTAGGGGTGTTGGTAATGGTTTGGGACCAAATTAGGTTTCTAATACGGGTATGGGTTGCAGGTGGTAGGGTGTTGGTACAGGTTGACCATCATTAGGTCATGTAGGGGTGTTGGTAATGGTTTGGGACAAAATTGGGTATCTAATACGGGTATGGGTTGAAGGTGGTCGGGTGTTGGTACGGGTTGACCATCATTAGGTTATGCAGGGGTGTTGGTAATGGTTTGGGACCAAATTGGGTTTCTAATATGGGTATGGGTTGCAGGTGGTCGGGTGTTGGTACGGGTTGACTATCATTAAGTCATGTAGGGGTGTTGGTAATGGTTTGGGACCAAATGGAGTTTCTAATACGGGTATGGGTTGCAGGTGGTCGGGTGTTGGTAATGGTTGACCATCATTAGGTCATGTAGGGGTGTTGGTAATGGTTTGGGACCAAATTGGGTTTCTAATACGGGTATGGGTTGAAGGTCGTCAGGTGTTGGTACGGGTTGACCATCATTAGGTCATGTAGGGGTGTTGGTATTGGTTTGGGACCAAATTGGGTATCTAATATGGGTATGGGTTGCAGGTAGTCGGGTGTTGGTACGGGTTGACCATCATTAGGTGATGTAGGGGTGTTGGTAATGGGTTGGGACCAAATCGGGTTTCTAATACGGGTATGGGTTGAAGGTGGTCAGGTGTTGGTACGGGTTGACCATCATTAGGTCATGTAGGAGTGTTGGTAATGGTTTGGGACCAAATTGGGTATCTAATACGGGTATGGGTTGAAGGTGGTCGGTGTTGGTACGGGTTGACCATCATTAGGTCATGTAGGGGTGTTGGTAATGGTTTGGAGCCAAATTGGTTTTCCAATACGGGTATAGGTTGTAGGTGGTCGGGTGTTGGTACGGGTTGACCATCATTAGGTCATGTAGGGGTGTTGGTAATAGTTTGGGACCAAATTGGGTTTCTAATACGGGTATGGGTTGCAGGTGGTCGGATGTTGGTACGGGTTAACCATCATTAGGTCATGTAGGGGTGTTGGTAATGGTTTGGGACCAAATTGGGTATCTAATACGGGTATGGGTTGAAGGTGGTCGGGTGTTGGTACGGGTTGACCATCATTAGGTCATGTAGGGGTGTTGGTAATGGTTTGGGACCAAATTGGGTTTCTAATACGGGTATGGGTTGCAGGTGGTCGGGTGTTGGTACGGGTTGACCATCATTAGGTCATGTAGGGGTGTTGGTAATGGTTTGGGACCAAATTGGGTTTCTAATACGGGTATGGCTTGCAGGTGGTCGGGTGTTGGTACGGGTTGACCATCATTAGGTCATGTAGGGGTGTTGGTAATGGATTGGGACCAAATTGGGTTTCTAATACGGGTATGGGTTGCAGGTAGTCGGGTGTTGGTACAGGTTGACCATCATTAGGTCATGTAGGGGTGTTGGTAATGGTTTGGGACCAAATTAGGTATCTAATATGGGTATGGGTTTAAGGTGGTCGGGTGTTGGTACGGGTTGACCATCATTAGGTCATGTAGGGGTGTTGGTAATGGTTTGGGACCAAATTGGGTTTCTAATACGGGTATGGGTTGAAGGTGGTCGGGTGTTGGTACGGGTTGACCATCATTAGGTCATGTAGGGGTGTTGGTAATGGTTTGGGACCAAATTGGGTTTCTAATACGGGTATGGGTTGAAGGTTGTCGGGTGTTGGTACGGGTTGACCATCATTAGGTCATGTAGGGGTGTTGGTAAAGGTTTGGGACCAAATTGGGTATCTAATACGGGTATGGGTTGAAGGTGGTTGGGTATTGGTACGCGTTGACCATCATTAGGTCATGTAGGGGTGTTGGTAATGGTTTGGGACCATATTGGGTTTCTAATACGGGTATGGGTTGCAAGTGGTCGGGTGTTGGTACGGGTTGACCATCATTAGGTCATGCAGGGGTGTTGGTAATGGTTTGGGACCAAATTGGGTTTCTAATATGGGTATGGGTTGAAGGTGGTCGGGTGTTGGTACGGGTTGACCATCATTAGGTCATGTAGGGGTGTTGGTAATGGTTTGGGACCAAATTGGGTTTCAAATACGGGTATGGGTTGCAGGTGGTCGGGTGTTGGTACGGGTTGACCATCATTAGGTCATGTAGGGGTGTTGGTAATGGTTTGGGACAAAATTGGGTATCTAATACGGGTATGGGTTGAAGGTGGTCGGGTGTTGGTACGAGTTGACCATCATTAGGTCATGTAGGGGTGTTGGTAATGGTTTGGGACCAAATTAGGTTTCTAATACGGGTATGGGTTGCAGGTGGTCGGGTGTTGGTACGGGTTGACCATCATTAGGTGATGTAGGGGTGTTGGTAATGGGTTGGGACCAAATCGGGTTTCTAATACGGGTATGGGTTGAAGGTGGTCGGGTGTTGGTACGGGTTGACCATCATTAGGTCATGTAGGAGTGTTGGTAATGGTTTGGGACCAAATTGGGTATCTAATACGGGTATGGGTTGCAAGTGGTCGGGTGTTGGTACGGGTTGACCATCATTAGGTCATGCAGGGGTGTTGGTAATGGTTTGGGACCAAATTGGGTTTCTAATATGGGTATGGGTTGAAGGTGGTCGGGTGTTGGTACGGGTTGACCATCATTAGGTCATGTAGGGGTGTTGGTAATGGTTTGGGACCAAATTGGGTTTCAAATACGGGTATGGGTTGCAGGTGGTCGGGTGTTGGTACGGGTTGACCATCATTAGGTCATGTAGGGGTGTTGGTAATGGTTTGGGACAAAATTGGGTATCTAATACGGGTATGGGTTGAAGGTGGTCGGGTGTTGGTACGAGTTGACCATCATTAGGTCATGTAGGGGTGTTGGTAATGGTTTGGGACCAAATTAGGTTTCTAATACGGGTATGGGTTGCAGGTGGTCGGGTGTTGGTACGGGTTGACCATCATTAGGTGATGTGGGGGTGTTGGTAATGGGTTGGGACCAAATCGGGTTTCTAATACGGGTATGGGTTGAAGGTGGTCGGGTGTTGGTACGGGTTGACCATCATTAGGTCATGTAGGAGTGTTGGTAATGGTTTGGGACCAAATTGGGTATCTAATACGGGTATGGGTTGAAGGTGGTCGTTGTTGGTACGGGTTGACCATCAGTAGGTCATGTAGGGGTGTTGGTAATGGTTTGGAGCCAAATTGGTTTTCCAATACGGGTATAGGTTGTAGGTGGTCGGGTGTTGGTACGGGTTGACCATCATTAGGTCATGTAGGGGTGTTGGTAATAGTTTGGGACCAAATTGGGTTTCTAATACGGGTATGGGTTGCAGGTGGTCGGATGTTGGTACGGGTTAACCATCATTAGGTCATGTAGGGGTGTTGGTAATGGTTTGGGACCAAATTGGGTATCTAATACGGGTATGGGTTGAAGGTGGTCGGGTGTTGGTACGGGTTGACCATCATTAGGTCATGTAGGGGTGTTGGTAATGTTTTGGGACCAAATTGGGTTTCTAATACGGGTATGGGTTGCAGGTGGTCGGGTGTTGGTACGGGTTGACCATCATTAGGTCATGTAGGGGTGTTGGTAATGGTTTGGGACCAAATTGGGTTTCTAATACGGGTATGGCTTGCAGGTGGTCGGGTGTTGGTACGGGTTGACCATCATTAGGTCATGTAGGGGTGTTGGTAATGGATTGGGACCAAATTGGGTTTCTAATACGGGTATGGGTTGCAGGTAGTCGGGTGTTGGTACGGGTTGACCATCATTAGGTCATGTAGGGGTGTTGGTAATGGTTTGGGACCAAATTGGGTATCTAATACGGGTATGGGTTTAAGGTGGTCGGGTGTTGGTACGGGTTGACCATTATTAGGTCATGTAGGGTGTTGGTAATGGTTTGGGACCAAATTGGGTTTCTAATACGGGTATGGGTTGAAGGTGGTCGGGTGTTGGTACGGGTTGACCATCATTAGGTCATGTAGGGGTGTTGGTAATGGTTTGGGACCAAATTGGGTTTCTAATACGGGTATGGGTTGAAGGTTGTCGGGTGTTGGTACGGGTTGACCATCATTAGGTTATGTAGGGGTGTTGGTAATGGTTTGGGACCAAATTGGGTATCTAATACGAGTATGGGTTGAAGGTGGTCGGTGTTGGTACGGTTTGACCACCATTAGGTCATGTAGGGGTGTTGGTAATGGTTTGGGGCCAAATTGGGTTTCCAATACGGGTATGGGTTGTCGGTGGTCGGGTGTTGGTACGCGTTGACCATCATTAGGTCATGTAGGGGTGTTGGTAATGGTTTGGGACCAAATTGGGTTTCTAATACGGGTATGGGTTGAAGGTGGTCGGGTGTTGGTACGGGTTGACCATCATTAGGTCATGTAGGGGTGTTGGTAATGGTTTGGGACCAAATTGGATTTCTAATACGGGTATGGGTTGCAGGTGGTCGAGTGTTGGTACGGGTTGACCATCATTAGGTCATGTAGGGGTGTTGGTAATGGTTTGGGACCAAATTGGGTTTCTAATACGGGTATGGGTTGCAGGTGGTCGGGTGTTGGTAATGGTTGACGATCATTAGGTCATGTAGGGGTGTTGGTAATGGTTTGGGACCAAATTGGGTATCTAATACAGGTATGGGCTGAAGGTGGTCGGGTGTTGGTACGGGTTGACCATCATTAGGTCATGTAGGGGTGTTGGTAATGGTTTGGGACCAAATTGGGTTTCTAATACGGGTATGGGTTGAAGGTGGTCGGGTGTTGGTACGGGATGACCATCATTAGGTCATGTAGGGGTGTTGGTAATTGTTTGGGACCAAATTGGGTTTCTAATACAGGTATGGGTTGCAGGTGGTCGAGTGTTGGTACGGGTTGACCATCATTAGGTCATGTAGGGGTGTTGGTAAAGGTTTGGGACCAAATTGGGTATCTAATACGGGTATGGGTTGAAGGTGGTTGGGTATTGGTACGCGTTGACCATCATTAGGTCATGTAGGGGTGTTGGTAATGGTTTGGGGCCATATTGGGTTTCTAATACGGGTATGGGTTGCAAGTGGTCGGGTGTTGGTACGGGTTGACCATCATTAGGTCATGCAGGGGTGTTGGTAATGGTTTGGGACCAAATTGGGTTTCTAATATGGGTATGGGTTGAAGGTGGTCGGGTGTTGGTACGGGTTGACCATCATTAGGTCATGTAGGGGTGTTGGTAATGGTTTGGGACCAAATTGGGTTTCAAATACGGGTATGGGTTGCAGGTGGTCGGGTGTTGGTACGGGTTGACCATCATTAGGTCATGTAGGGGTGTTGGTAATGGTTTGGGACAAAATTGGGTATCTAATACGGGTATGGGTTGAAGGTGGTCGGGTGTTGGTACGAGTTGACCATCATTAGGTCATGTAGGGGTGTTGGTAATGGTTTGGGACCAAATTAGGTTTCTAATACGGGTATGGGTTGCAGGTGGTCGGGTGTTGGTACGGGTTGACCATCATTAGGTGATGTAGGGGTGTTGGTAATGGGTTGGGACCAAATCGGGTTTCTAATACGGGTATGGGTTGAAGGTGGTCGGGTGTTGGTACGGGTTGACCATCATTAGGTCATGTAGGAGTGTTGGTAATGGTTTGGGACCAAATTGGGTATCTAATACGGGTATGGGTTGCAAGTGGTCGGGTGTTGGTACGGGTTGACCATCATTAGGTCATGCAGGGGTGTTGGTAATGGTTTGGGACCAAATTGGGTTTCTAATATGGGTATGGGTTGAAGGTGGTCGGGTGTTGGTACGGGTTGACCATCATTAGGTCATGTAGGGGTGTTGGTAATGGTTTGGGACCAAATTGGGTTTCAAATACGGGTATGGGTTGCAGGTGGTCGGGTGTTGGTACGGGTTGACCATCATTAGGTCATGTAGGGGTGTTGGTAATGGTTTGGGACAAAATTGGGTATCTAATACGGGTATGGGTTGAAGGTGGTCGGGTGTTGGTACGAGTTGACCATCATTAGGTCATGTAGGGGTGTTGGTAATGGTTTGGGACCAAATTAGGTTTCTAATACGGGTATGGGTTGCAGGTGGTCGGGTGTTGGTACGGGTTGACCATCATTAGGTGATGTAGGGGTGTTGGTAATGGGTTGGGACCAAATCGGGTTTCTAATATGGGTATGGGTTGAAGGTGGTCGGGTGTTGGTACGGGTTGACCATCATTAGGTCATGTAGGAGTGTTGGTAATGGTTTGGGACCAAATTGGGTATCTAATACGGGTATGGGTTGAAGGTGGTCGTTGTTGGTACGGGTTGACCATCAGTAGGTCATGTAGGGGTGTTGGTAATGGTTTGGAGCCAAATTGGTTTTCCAATACGGGTATAGGTTGTAGGTGGTCGGGTGTTGGTACGGGTTGACCATCATTAGGTCATGTAGGGGTGTTGGTAATAGTTTGGGACCAAATTGGGTTTCTAATACGGGTATGGGTTGTAGGTGGTCGGATGTTGGTACGGGTTAACCATCATTAGGTCATGTAGGGGTGTTGGTAATGGTTTGGGACCAAATTGGGTATCTAATACGGGTATGGGTTGAAGGTGGTCGGGTGTTGGTACGGGTTGACCATCATTAGGTCATGTAGGGGTGTTGGTAATGTTTTGGGACCAAATTGGGTTTCTAATACGGGTATGGGTTGCAGGTGGTCGGGTGTTGGTACGGGTTGACCATCATTAGGTCATGTAGGGGTGTTGGTAATGGTTTGGGACCAAATTGGGTTTCTAATACGGGTATGGCTTGCAGGTGGTCGGGTGTTGGTACGGGTTGACCATCATTAGGTCATGTAGGGGTGTTGGTAATGGATTGGGACCAAATTGGGTTTCTAATACGGGTATGGGTTGCAGGTAGTCGGGTGTTGGTACGGGTTGACCATCATTAGGTCATGTAGGGGTGTTGGTAATGGTTTGGGACCAAATTGGGTATCTAATACGGGTATGGGTTTAAGGTGGTCGGGTGTTGGTACGGGTTGACCATCATTAGGTCATGTAGGGTGTTGGTAATGGTTTGGGACCAAATTGGGTTTCTAATACGGGTATGGGTTGAAGGTGGTCGGGTGTTGGTACGGGTTGACCATCATTAGGTCATGTAGGGGTGTTGGTAATGGTTTGGGACCAAATTGGGTTTCTAATACGGGTATGGGTTGAAGGTTGTCGGGTGTTGGTACGGGTTGACCATCATTAGGTTATGTAGGGGTGTTGGTAATGGTTTGGGACCAAATTGGGTATCTAATACGAGTATGGGTTGAAGGTGGTCGGTGTTGGTACGGTTTGACCACCATTAGGTCATGTAGGGGTGTTGGTAATGGTTTGGGGCCAAATTGGGTTTCCAATACGGGTATGGGTTGTCGGTGGTCGGGTGTTGGTACGCGTTGACCATCATTAGGTCATGTAGGGGTGTTGGTAATGGTTTGGGACCAAATTGGGTTTCTAATACGGGTATGGGTTGAAGGTGGTCGGGTGTTGGTACGGGTTGACCATCATTAGGTCATGTAGGGGTGTTGGTAATGGTTTGGGACCAAATTGGGTTTCTAATACGGGTATGGGTTGAAGGTGGTCGGGTGTTGGTACGGGTTGACCATCATTAGGTCATGTAGGGGTGTTGGTAATGGTTTGGGACCAAATTGGATTTCTAATACGGGTATGGGTTGCAGGTGGTCGAGTGTTGGTACGGGTTGACCATCATTAGGTCATGTAGGGGTGTTGGTAATGGTTTGGGACCAAATTGGGTTTCTAATACGGGTATGGGTTGCAGGTGGTCGGGTGTTGGTAATGGTTGACGATCATTAGGTCATGTAGGGGTGTTGGTAATGGTTTGGGACCAAATTGGGTATCTAATACAGGTATGGGCTGAAGGTGGTCGGGTGTTGGTACGGGTTGACCATCATTAGGTCATGTAGGGGTGTTGGTAATGGTTTGGGACCAAATTGGGTTTCTAATACGGGTATGGGTTGAAGGTGGTCGGGTGTTGGTACGGGATGACCATCATTAGGTCATGTAGGGGTGTTGGTAATTGTTTGGGACCAAATTGGGTTTCTAATACAGGTATGGGTTGCAGGTGGTCGAGTGTTGGTACGGGTTGACCATCATTAGGTCATGTAGGGGTGTTGATAATGGTTTGGGACCAAATTGGGTTTCTAATACGGGTATGGGTTGCAGGTGGTCGGGTGTTGGTAATGGTTGACGATCATTAGGTCATGTAGGGGTGTTGGTAATGGTTTGGGACCAAATTTGGTATCTAATACAGGTATGGGTTGAAGGTGGTCGGGTTTTCGTACGGGTTGACCATCATTAGGTCATGTAGGGGTGTTGGTAATGGTTTGGGACCAAATTGAGTTTCTAATACGCGTATGGGTTGCAGGTGGTCGGGTGTTGGTACGGGTTGACCATCATTAGGTGATGTAGGGGTGTTGGTAATCGTTTGGGACCAAATTGGGTTTCTAATACGGGTATGGGTTGCAGGTGGTCGGGTGTTGGTACGGGTTGACCATCATTAGGTCATGTAGGGGTGTTGGTAATGGTTTGGGACCAAATTGGGTATCTAATACGGGTATGGGTTGATGGTGGTCGGTGTTGGTACGGGTTGACCATCATTAGGTCATGTAGGGGTGTTGGTAATGGTTTGGGGCCAAATTGGGTTTCCAATACGGGTATGGGTTGTAGGTGGTCGGGTGTTGGTACGGGTTGACCATCATTAGGTCATGTAGGGGTGTTGGTAATGGTTTGGGACCAAATTGGGTTTCTAATACGGGTATGGGTTGAAGGTGGTCGGGTGTTGGTAAGGGTTGACCATCATTAGGTCATGTAGGGGTGTTGGTAATGGTTTGGGACCAAATTGGGTTTCTAATACGGGTATGGGTTGAAGGTGGTCGGGTGTTGGTACGGGTTGACCATCATTAGGTCATGTAGGGGTGTTGGTAATGGTTTGGGACCACATTGGGTTTCTAATACGGGTATG
The DNA here is from genome assembly GCF_052849685.1 of Lactuca virosa. Lineage (NCBI taxonomy): Eukaryota > Viridiplantae > Streptophyta > Magnoliopsida > Asterales > Asteraceae > Lactuca > Lactuca virosa. The sequence goes on from NC_136429.1 coordinate 492,218,766, forward strand.
CGTTGCAGGTGGTCGAGTGTTGGTACGGTTTAACCATCATTAGGTCATGTAGGGGTGTTGGTAAGGGTTTGGGACCAAATTGGGTTTCTAATACGGGTATGGGTTGCAGGTGGTCGGGTGTTGGTACGGGTTGACGATCATTAGGTCATGTAGGGGTGTTAGTAATGGTTTGGAACCAAATTGGGTATCTAATACAGGTATGGGTTGAAGGTGGTCGGGTGTTGGTACGGGTTGACCATCATTAGGTCATGTAGGGGTGTTGGTAATGGTTTGGGACCAAATTGAGTTTCTAATACGCGTATGGGTTGCAGGTGGTCGGGTGTTGGTACGGGTTGACCATCATTAGGTGATGTAGGGGTGTTGGTAATGGTTTGGGACCAAATTGAGTTTCTAATACGCGTATGGGTTGCAGGTGGTCGGGTGTTGGTACGGGTTGACCATCATTAGGTGATGTAGGGGCGTTGGTAATCGTTTGGGACCAAATTGGGTTTCTAATACGGGTATGGGTCGCAGGTGGTCGGGTGTTGGTACGGGTTGACCATCATTAGGTCATGTAGGGGTGTTGGTAATGGTTTGGGACCAAATTGGGTTTCTAATACGGGTATGGGTTGCAGGTAGTCGGGTGTTGGTACGGGTTGACCATCATTAGGTCATGTAGGGGTGTCGGTAATGGTTTGGGACCAAATTGGGTATCTAATACGGGTATGGGTTTAAGGTGGTCGGGTGTTGGTACGGGTTGACCATCATTAGGTCATGTAGGGGTGTTGGTAATGGTTTGGGACCAAATTGGGTTTCTAATACGGGTATGGGTTGAAGGTGGTCGGGTGTTGGTACGGGTTGACCATCATTAGGTCATGTAGGGGTGTTGGTAATGGTTTGGGACCAAATTGGGTTTCTAATACGGGTATGGGTTGAAGGTTGTCGGGTGTTGGTACGGGTTGACCATCATTAGGTTATGTAGGGGTGTTGGTAATGGTTTGGGACCAAATTGGGTATCTAATACGAGTATGGGTTGAAGGTGGTCGGTGTTGGTACGGGTTGACCACCATTAGGTCATGTAGGGGTGTTGGTAATGGTTTGGGGCCAAATTGGGTTTCCAATACGGGTATGGGTTGTCGGTGGTCGGGTGTTGGTACGCGTTGACCATCATTAGGTCATGTAGGGGTGTTGGTAATGGTTTGGGACCAAATTGGGTTTCTAATACGGGTATGGGTTGAAGGTGGTCGGGTGTTGGTACGGGTTGACCATCATTAGGTCATGTAGGGGTGTTGGTAATGGTTTGGGACCAAATTGGGTTTCTAATACGGGTATGGGTTGAAGGTGGTCGGGTGTTGGTACGGGTTGACCATCATTAGGTCATGTAGGGGTGTTGGTAATGGTTTGGGACCAAATTGGATTTCTAATACGGGTATGGGTTGCAGGTGGTCGAGTGTTGGTACGGGTTGACCATCATTAGGTCATGTAGGGGTGTTGGTAATGGTTTGGGACCAAATTGGGTTTCTAATACGGGTATGGGTTGCAGGTGGTCGAGTGTTGGTAATGGTTGACGATCATTAGGTCATGTAGGGGTGTTGGTAATGGTTTGGGACCAAATTGGGTATCTAATACAAGTATGGGCTGAAGGTGGTCGGGTGTTGGTACGGGTTGACCATCATTAGGTCATGTAGGGGTGTTGGTAATGGTTTGGGACCAAATTGGGTTTCTAATACGGGTATGGGTTGAAGGTGGTCGGGTGTTGGTACGGGATGACCATCATTAGGTCATGTAGGGGTGTTGGTAATTGTTTGGGACCAAATTGGGTTTCTAATACAGGTATGGGTTGCAGGTGGTCGAGTGTTGGTACGGGTTGACCATCATTAGGTCATGTAGGGGTGTTGATAATGGTTTGGGACCAAATTGGGTTTCTAATACGGGTATGGGTTGCAGGTGGTCGGGTGTTGGTAATGGTTGACGATCATTAGGTCATGTAGGGGTGTTGGTAATGGTTTGGGACCAAATTTGGTATCTAATACAGGTATGGGTTGAAGGTGGTCGGGTTTTGGTACGGGTTGACCATCATTAGGTCATGTAGGGGTGTTGGTAATGGTTTGGGACCAAATTGAGTTTCTAATACGCGTATGGGTTGCAGGTGGTCGGGTGTTGGTACGGGTTGACCATCATTAGGTCATGTAGGGGTGTTGGTAATCGTTTGGGACCAAATTGGGTTTCTAATACGGGTATGGGTTGCAGGTGGTCGGGTGTTGGTACGGGTTGACCATCATTAGGTCATGTAGGGGTGTTGGTAATGGTTTGGGACCAAATTGGGTATCTAATACGGGTATGGGTTGATGGTGGTCGGTGTTGGTACGGGTTGACCATCATTAGGTCATGTAGGGGTGTTGGTAATGGTTTGGGGCCAAATTGGGTTTCCAATACGGGTATGGGTTGTAGGTGGTCGGGTGTTGGTACGGGTTGACCATCATTAGGTCATGTAGGGGTGTTGGTAATGGTTTGGGACCAAATTGGGTTTCTAATACGGGTATGGGTTGAAGGTGGTCGGGTGTTGGTAAGGGTTGACCATCATTAGGTCATGTAGGGGTGTTGGTAATGGTTTGGGACCAAATTGGGTTTCTAATACGGGTATGGGTTGAAGGTGGTCGGGTGTTGGTACGGGTTGACCATCATTAGGTCATGTAGGGGTATTGGTAATGGTTTGGGACCACATTGGGTTTCTAATACGGGTATGCGTTGCAGGTGGTCGAGTGTTGGTACGGTTTAACCATCATTAGGTCATGTAGGGGTGTTGGTAAGGGTTTGGGACCAAATAGGGTTTCTAATACGGGTATGGGTTGCAGGTGGTCGGGTGTTGGTACGGGTTGACGATCATTAGGTCATGTAGGGGTGTTAGTAATGGTTTGGAACCAAATTGGGTATCTAATACAGGTATGGGTTGAAGGTGGTCGGGTGTTGGTACGGGTTGACCATCATTAGGTCATGTAGGGGTGTTGGTAATGGTTTGGGACCAAATTGAGTTTCTAATACGCGTATGGGTTGCAGATGGTCGGGTGTTGGTACGGGTTGACCATCATTAGGTGATGTAGGGGTGTTGGTAATGGTTTGGGACCAAATTGAGTTTCTAATACGCGTATGGGTTGCAGGTGGTCGGGTGTTGGTACGGGTTGACCATCATTAGGTGATGTAGGGGCGTTGGTAATCGTTTGGGACCAAATTGGGTTTCTAATACGGGTATGGGTCGCAGGTGTTGGGGTGTTGGTACGGGTTGACCATCATTAGGTCATGTAGGGGTGTTGGTAATGGTTTGGGACCAAATTGGATTTCTAATACGGGTATGGGTTGCAGGTGGTCGAGTGTTGGTACGGGTTGACCATCATTAGGTCATGTAGGGGTGTTGGTAATGGTTTGGGACCAAATTGGGTTTCTAATACGGGTATGGGTTGCAGGTGGTCGGGTGTTGGTAATGGTTGACGATCATTAGGTCATGTAGGGGTGTTGGTAATGGTTTGGGACCAAATTGGGTATCTAATATAGGTATGGGTTGAAGGTGGTCGGGTGTTGGTACGGGTTGACCATCATTAGGTCATGTAGGGGTGTTGGTAATGGTTTGGGACCAAATTGGGTTTCTAATACGGGTATGGGTTGAAGGTGGTCGGGTGTTGGTACGGGTTGACCATCATTAGGTCATGTAGGGGTGTTGGTAATGGTTTGGGACCAAATTGGGTTTGTAATACAGGTATGGGTTGCAGGTGGTCGAGTGTTGGTACGGGTTGACCATCATTAGGTCATGTAGGGGTGTTGATAATGGTTTGGGACCAAATTGGGTTTCTAATACGGGTATGGGTTGCAGGTGGTCGGGTGTTGGTAATGGTTGACGATCATTAGGTCATGTAGGGGTGTTGGTAATGGTTTGGGACCAAATTGGGTATCTAATACAGGTATGGGTTGAAGGTGGTCGGGTGTTGGTACGGGTTGACCATCATTAGGTCATGTAGGGGTGTTGGTAATGGTTTGGGACCAAATTGAGTTTCTAATACGCGTATGGGTTGCAGGTGGTCGGGTGTTGGTACGGGTTGACCATCATTAGGTGATGTAGGGGTGTTGGTAATCGTTTGGGACCAAATTGGGTTTCTAATACGGGTATGGGTTGCAGGTGGTCGGGTGTTGGTACGGGTTGACCATCATTAGGTCATGTAGGAGTGTTGGTAATGGTTTGGGACCAAATTGGGTATCTAATACGGGTATGGGTTGAAGGTGGTCGTTGTTGGTACGGGTTGACCATCATTAGGTCATGTAGGGGTGTTGGTAATGGTTTGGAGCCAAATTGGTTTTCCAATACGGGTATAGGTTGTAGGTGGTCGGGTGTTGGTACGGGTTGACCATCATTAGGTCATGTAGGGGTGTTGGTAATAGTTTGGGACCAAATTGGGTTTCTAATACGGGTATGGGTTGCAGGTGGTCGGATGTTGGTACGGGTTAACCATCATTAGGTCATGTAGGGGTGTTGGTAATGGTTTGGGACCAAATTGGGTATCTAATATGGGTATGGGTTGAAGGTGGTCGGGTGTTGGTACGGGTTGACCATCATTAGGTCATGTAGGGGTGTTGGTAATGTTTTGGGACCAAATTGGGTTTCTAATACGGGTATGGGTTGCAGGTGGTCGGGTGTTGGTACGGGTTGACCATCATTAGGTCATGTAGGGGTGTTGGTAATGGTTTGGGACCAAATTGGGTTTCTAATACGGGTATGGCTTGCAGGTGGTCGGGTGTTGGTACGGGTTGACCATCATTAGGTCATGTAGGGGTGTTGGTAATGGATTGGGACCAAATTGGGTTTCTAATACGGGTATGGGTTGCAGGTAGTCGGGTGTTGGTACGGGTTGACCATCATTAGGTCATGTAGGGGTGTTGGTAATGGTTTGGGACCAAATTGGGTATCTAATACGGGTATGGGTTTAAGGTGGTCGGGTGTTGGTACGGGTTGACCATCATTAGGTCATGTAGGGGTGTTGGTAATGGTTTGGGACCAAATTGGGTTTCTAATACGGGTATGGGTTGAAGGTGGTCGGGTGTTGGTACGGGTTGACCATCATTAGGTCATGTAGGGGTGTTGGTAATGGTTTGGGACCAAATTGGGTTTCTAATACGGGTATGGGTTGAAGGTTGTCGGGTGTTGGTACGGGTTGACCATCATTAGGTTATGTAGGGGTGTTGGTAATGGTTTGGGACCAAATTGGGTATCTAATACGAGTATGGGTTGAAGGTGGTCGGTGTTGGTACGGGTTGACCACCATTAGGTCATGTAGGGGTGTTGGTAATGGTTTGGGGCCAAATTGGGTTTCCAATACGGGTATGGGTTGTCGGTGGTCGGGTGTTGGTACGCGTTGACCATCATTAGGTCATGTAGGGGTGTTGGTAATGGTTTGGGACCAAATTGGGTTTCTAATACGGGTATGGGTTGAAGGTGGTCGGGTGTTGGTACGGGTTGACCATCATTAGGTCATGTAGGGGTGTTGGTAATGGTTTGGGACCAAATTGGGTTTCTAATACGGGTATGGGTTGAAGGTGGTCGGGTGTTGGTACGGGTTGACCATCATTAGGTCATGTAGGGGTGTTGGTAATGGTTTGGGACCAAATTGGATTTCTAATACGGGTATGGGTTGCAGGTGGTCGAGTGTTGGTACGGGTTGACCATCATTAGGTCATGTAGGGGTGTTGGTAATGGTTTGGGACCAAATTGGGTTTCTAATACGGGTATGGGTTGCAGGTGGTCGGGTGTTGGTAATGGTTGACGATCATTAGGTCATGTAGGGGTGTTGGTAATGGTTTGGGACCAAATTTGGTATCTAATACAGGTATGGGTTGAAGGTGGTCGGGTTTTGGTACGGGTTGACCATCATTAGGTCATGTAGGGGTGTTGGTAATGGTTTGGGACCAAATTGAGTTTCTAATACGCGTATGGGTTGCAGGTGGTCGGGTGTTGGTACGGGTTGACCATCATTAGGTGATGTAGGGGTGTTGGTAATCGTTTGGGACCAAATTGGGTTTCTAATACGGGTATGGGTTGCAGGTGGTCGGGTGTTGGTACGGGTTGACCATCATTAGGTCATGTAGGGGTGTTGGTAATGGTTTGGGACCAAATTGGGTATCTAATACGGGTATGGGTTGATGGTGGTCGGTGTTGGTACGGGTTGACCATCATTAGGTCATGTAGGGGTGTTGGTAATGGTTTGGGGCCAAATTGGGTTTCCAATACGGGTATGGGTTGTAGGTGGTCGGGTGTTGGTACGGGTTGACCATCATTAGGTCATGTAGGGGTGTTGGTAATGGTTTGGGACCAAATTGGGTTTCTAATACGGGTATGGGTTGAAGGTGGTCGGGTGTTGGTAAGGGTTGACCATCATTAGGTCATGTAGGGGTGTTGGTAATGGTTTGGGACCAAATTGGGTTTCTAATACGGGTATGGGTTGAAGGTGGTCGGGTGTTGGTACGGGTTGACCATCATTAGGTCATGTAGGGGTGTTGGTAATGGTTTGGGACCACATTGGGTTTCTAATACGGGTATGCGTTGCAGGTGGTCGAGTGTTGGTACGGTTTAACCATCATTAGGTCATGTAGGGGTGTTGGTAAGGGTTTGGGACCAAATTGGGTTTCTAATACGGGTATGGGTTGCAGGTGGTCGGGTGTTGGTACGGGTTGACGATCATTAGGTCATGTAGGGGTGTTAGTAATGGTTTGGAACCAAATTGGGTATCTAATACAGGTATGGGTTGAAGGTGGTCGGGTGTTGGTACGGGTTGACCATCATTAGGTCATGTAGGGGTGCTGGTAATGGTTTGGGACCAAATTGAGTTTCTAATACGCGTATGGGTTGCAGGTGGTCGGGTGTTGGTACGGGTTGACCATCATTAGGTGATGTAGGGGTGTTGGTAATGGTTTGGGACCAAATTGAGTTTCTAATACGCGTATGGGTTGCAGGTGGTCGGGTGTTGGTACGGGTTGACCATCATTAGGTGATGTAGGGGCGTTGGTAATCGTTTGGGACCAAATTGGGTTTCTAATACGGGTATGGGTCGCAGGTGGTCGGGTGTTGGTACGGGTTGACCATCATTAGGTCATGTAGGGGTGTTGGTAATGGTTTGGGACCAAATTGGATTTCTAATACGGGTATGGGTTGCAGGTGGTCGAGTGTTGGTACGGGTTGACCATCATTAGGTCATGTAGGGGTGTTGGTAATGGTTTGGGACCAAATTGGGTTTCTAATACGGGTATGGGTTGCAGGTGGTCGGGTGTTGGTAATGGTTGACGATCATTAGGTCATGTAGGGGTGTTGGTAATGGTTTGGGACCAAATTGGGTATCTAATACAGGTATGGGTTGAAGGTGGTCGGGTGTTGGTACGGGTTGACCATCATTAGGTCATGTAGGGGTGTTGGTAATGGTTTGGAACCAAATTGGGTTTCTAATACGGGTATGGGTTGAAGGTGGTCGGGTGTTGGTACGGGTTGACCATCATTAGGTCATGTAGGGGTGTTGGTAATGGTTTGGGACCAAATTGGGTTTCTAATACAGGTATGGGTTGCAGGTGGTCGAGTGTTGGTACGGGTTGACCATCATTAGGTCATGTAGGGGTGTTGATAATGGTTTGGGACCAAATTGGGTTTTTAATACGGGTCTGGGTTGCAGGTGGTCGGGTGTTGGTAATGGTTGACGATCATTAGGTCATGTAGGGGTGTTGGTAATGGTTTGGGACCAAATTGGGTATCTAATACAGGTATGGGTTGAAGGTGGTCGGGTGTTGGTACGGGTTGACCATCATTAGGTCATGTAGGGGTGTTGGTAATGGTTTGGGACCAAATTGAGTTTCTAATACGCGTATGGGTTGCAGGTGGTCGGGTGTTGGTACGGGTTGACCATCATTAGGTGATGTAGGGGTGTTGGTAATCGTTTGGGACCAAATTGGGTTTCTAATACGGGTATGGGTTGCAGGTGGTCGGGTGTTGGTACGGGTTGACCATCATTAGGTCATGTAGGGGTGTTGGTAATGGTTTGGGACCAAATTGGGTATCTAATACGGGTATGGGTTGATGGTGGTCGGTGTTGGTACGGGTGGACCATCATTAGGTCATGTAGGGGTGTTGGTAATGGTTTGGGGCCAAATTGGGTTTCCAATACGGGTATGGGTTGTAGGTGGTCGGGTGTTGGTACGGGTTGACCATCATAGGTCATGTAGGGGTGTTGGTAATGCTTTGGGACCAAATTGGGTTTCTAATACGGGTATGGGTTGAAGGTGGTCGGGTGTTGGTACGGGTTGACCATCTTTAGGTCATGTAGGGGTGTTGGTAATGGTTTGGGACCAAATTGGGTTTCTAATACGGGTATGGGTTGAAGGTGGTCGGGTGTTGGTACGGGTTGACCATCATTAGGTCATGTAGGGGTGTTGGTAATGGTTTGGGACCACATTGGGTTTCTAATACGGGTATGCGTTGCAGGTGGTCGAGTGTTGGTACGGTTTGACCATCATTAGATCATGTAGGGTTGTTGGTAAGGGTTTGGGACCAAATTGGGTTTCTAATACGGGTATGGGTTGCAGGTGGTCGGGTGTTGGTACGGGTTGACGATCATTAGGTCATGTAGGGGTGTTGGTAATGGTTTGGAACCAAATTGGGTATCTAATACAGGTATGGGTTGAAGGTGGTCGGGTGTTGGTACGGGTTGACCATCATTAGGTCATGTAGGGGTGTTCGTAATGGTTTGGGACGAAATTGGGTTTCTAATACGGGTATGGGTTGAAGGTGGTCGGGTGTTGGTACGGGTTGACCATCATTAGGTCATGTAGGGGTGTTGGTAATGGTTTGGGACCAAATTGGGTTTCTAATACATTTATGGGTTGCAGGTGGTCGAGTGTTGGTACGGGTTGACCATCATTAGGTCATGTAGGGGTGTTGATAATGGTTTGGGACCAAATTGGGTTTCTAATACGGGTATGGGTTGCAGGTGGTCGGGTGTTGGTAATGGTTGACGATCATTAGGTCATGTAGGGGTGTTGGTAATGGTTTGGGAATAAATTGGGTATCTAATACAGGTATGGGTTGAAGGTGGTCGGGTGTTGGTACAGGTTGACCATCATTAGGTCATGTAGGGGTGTTGGTAATGGTTTGGGACCAAATTGAGTTTCTAATACGCGTATGGGTTGCAGGTGGTCGGGTGTTGGTACGGGTTGACCATCATTAGGTGATGTAGGGGTGTTGGTAATCGTTTGGGACCAAATTGGGTTTCTAATACGGGTATGGGTCGCAGGTGGTCGGGTGTTGGTACGGGTTGACCATCATTTGGTCATGTAGGCGTGTTGGTAATGGTTTGGGACCAAATTGGGTATCTAATACGGGTATGGGTTGAAGGTGGTCGTTGTTGGTACGGGTTGACCATCATTAGGTCATGTAGGGGTGTTGGTAATGGTTTGGAGCCAAATTGGTTTTCCAATACGGGTATAGGTTGTAGGTGGTCGGGTGTTGGTACGGGTTGACCATCATTAGGTCATGTAGGGGTGTTGGTAATAGTTTGGGACCACATTAGGTTTCTAATACGGGTATGCGTTGCAGGTGGTCGAGTGTTGGTACGGTTTGACCATCATTAGATCATGTAGGGGTGTTGGTAAGGGTTTGGGACCAAATTGGGTTTCTAATACGGGTATGGGTTGCAGGTGGTCGGGTGTTGGTACGGGTTGACGATCATTAGGTCATGTAGGGGTGTTGGTAATGGTTTGGAACCAAATTGGGTATCTAATACAGGTATGGGTTGAAGGTGGTCGGGTGTTGGTACAAGTTGACCATCATTAGGTCATGTAGGATTGTTGGTAATGGTTTGGGACCAAATTGAGTTTCTAATACGCGTATGGGTTGCAGGTGGTCGGGTGTTGGTACGGGTTGACCATCATTAGGTGATGTAGGGGTGTTGGTAATGGTTTGGGACCAAATTGAGTTTCTAATACGCGTATGGGTTGCAGGTGGTCGGGTGTTGGTACGGGTTGACCATCATTAGGTGATGTAGGGGTGTTGGTAATCGTTTGGGACCAAATTGGGTTTCTAATACGGGAATGGGTCGTAGGTGGTCGGGTGTTGGTACGGGTTGACCATCATTAGGTCATGTAGGGGTGTTGGTAATGGTTTGGGACCAAATTGGGTTTCCAATACGGGTATGGGTTGTAGGTGGTCGGGTGTTGGTACGGGTTGACCATCAGTAGGTCATGTAGGGGTTTTGGTAATGGTTTGGGACCAAATTGGGTTTCTAATACAGGTATGGGTTGAAGGTGGTCGGGTGTTGGTACGGGTTGACCATCATTAGGTCATGTAGGGGTGTTGGTAATGGTTTGGGACCAAATTGGGTTTCTAATACGGGTATGGGTTGAAGGTGGTCGGGTGTTGGTACGGGTTGACCATCATTAGGTCATGTAGGGGTGTTGGTAATGGTTTGGGACCAAATTAGGTATCTAATACGGGTATGGGCTGAAGGTGGTCGGTGTTGGTACGGGTTGAGCATAATTAGGTCATGTAGGGGTGTTGGTAATGGTTTGGGACCAAATTGGGTTTCTAATACGGGTATGGGTTGAAGGTGGTCGGGTGTTGGTAGGGGTTGACCATCATTAGATCATGTAGGGGTGTTGGTAATGGTTTGGGACCAAATTGGGTTTCTAATACGGGTATGGGTTGCAGGTGGTCGGGTGTTGGTACGGGTGGACCATCATTAGGTCATGTAAGGTTGTTGGTAATGGTTTGGGACAAAATTGGGTATCTAATACGGGTATGGGTTGAAGGTGGTCGGGTGTTGGTATGGGTTGACCATCATTAGGTCATGTAGGGGTGTTGGTAATGGTTTGGGACCAAATTTGGTTTCTAATACGGGTATGGGTTGAAGGTGGTTGGGTGTTGGTACGGGTTGACCATCATTAGGTCATGCAGGGGTGTTGGTAATGGTTTGGGACCAAATTGGGTTTCTAATACGGGTATGGGTTGCAGGTGGTCGAGTGTTGGTACAGGTTGACCATCATTAGGTCATGTAGGGGTGTTGGTAATGGTTTGGGACCAAATTGGGTTTCTAATACGGGTATGGGTTGCAGGTGGTCGGGTGTTGGTAATGGTTGACGATCATTAGGTCATGTAGGGGTGTTAGTAATGGTTTGGGACCAAATTGGGTATCTAATACAGGTATGGGTTGAAGGTGGTCGGGTGTTGGTACGGGTTGACCATCATTAGGTCATGTAGGGGTGTTCGTAATGGTTTGGGACGAAATTGGGTTTCTAATACGGGTATGGGTTGAAGGTGGTCGGGTGTTGGTACGGGTTGACCATCATTAGGTCATGTAGGGGTGTTGGTAATGGTTTGGGACCAAATTGGGTTTCTAATACATTTATGGGTTGCAGGTGGTCGAGTGTTGGTACGGGTTGACCATCATTAGGTCATGTAGGGGTGTTGATAATGGTTTGGGACCAAATTGGGTTTCTAATACGGGTATGGGTTGCAGGTGGTCGGGTGTTGGTAATGGTTGACGATCATTAGGTCATGTAGGGGTGTTGGTAATGGTTTGGGAATAAATTGGGTATCTAATACAGGTATGGGTTGAAGGTGGTCGGGTGTTGGTACAGGTTGACCATCATTAGGTCATGTAGGGGTGTTGGTAATGGTTTGGGACCAAATTGAGTTTCTAATACGCGTATGGGTTGCAGGTGGTCGGGTGTTGGTACGGGTTGACCATCATTAGGTGATGTAGGGGTGTTGGTAATCGTTTGGGACAAAATTGGGTTTCTAATACGGGTATGGGTCGCAGGTGGTCGGGTGTTGGTACGGGTTGACCATCATTTGGTCATGTAGGCGTGTTGGTAATGGTTTGGGACCAAATTGGGTATCTAATACGGGTATGGGTTGAAGGTGGTCGGTGTTGGAACGGGTTGACCATCATTAGGTCATGTAGGGGTGTTGGTAATGGTTTGGGGCCAAATTGGGTTCCCAATACGGGTATGGGTTGTAGGTGGTCGGGTGTTGGTACGGGTTGACCATCAGTAGGTCATGTACGGGTTTTGGTAATGGTTTGGGACCAAATTGGGTTTCTAATACGGGTATGGGTTGAAGGTGGTCGGGTGTTGGTACGGGTTGACCATCATTAGGTCATGTAGGGGTGTTGGTAAGGGTTTGGGACCAAATTGGGTTTCTAATACGGGTATGGGTTGAAGGTGGTCGGGTGTTGGTACGGGTTGACCATCATTAGGTCATGTAGGGGTGTTGGTAATGGTTTGGGACCAAATTGGGTTTCTAATACGGGTATGCGTTGCAGGTGGTCGAGTGTTGGTACGGTTTGACCATCATTAGGTCATGTAGGGGTGTTGGTAAGGGTTTGGGACCAAATTGGGTTTCTAATACGGGTATGGGTTGAAGGTGGTCGGGTGTTGGTACGGGTTGACGATCATTAGGTCATGTAGGGGTGTTGGTAATGGTTTGGGACCAAATTGGGTATCTAATACAGGTATGGGTTGAAGGTGGTCGGGTGTTGGTACGGGTTGACCATCATTAGGTCATGTAGGGGTGTTGGTAATGGTTTGGGGCCAAATTGGGTTTCCAATACGGGTATGGGTTGTAGGTGGTCGGGTGTTGGTACGGGTTGACCATCAGTAGGTCATGTAGGGGTTTTGGTAAGGGTTTGGGACCAAATTGGGTTTCTAATACGGGTATGGGTTGAAGGTGGTCGGGTGTTGGTACGGGTTGACCATCATTAGGTCATGTAGGGGTGTTGGAAATGGTTTGGGACCAAATTGGGTTTCTAATACGGGTATGGGTTGAAGGTGGTCGGGTGTTGGTACGGGTTGACCATCATTAGATCATGTAGGGGTGTTGGCAATGGTTTGGGACCAAATTGGGTTTCTAATACGGGTATGGGTTGCAGGTGGTCGGGTGTTGGTACGGGTTGACCATCATTAGGTCATGTAGGGTTGTTGGTAATGGTTTGGGACAAAATTAGGTATCTAATACGGGTATGGGTTGAAGGTGTTCGGGTGTTGGTACGGGTTGACCATCATTAGGTCATGTAGGGGTGTTGGTAATGGTTTGGGACCAAATTGGGTTTCTAATATGGGTATGGGTTGCAGGTTGTCGGGTGTTGGTACGGGTTGACCATCATTAGGTGATGTAGGGGTTTTGGTAATGGTTTGGGACCAAATCGGGTTTCTAATACGGGTATGGGTTGAAGGTGGTCGGGTGTTGGTATGGGTTGACCAGCATTAGGTCATGTAGGGGTGTTGGTAATGGTTTGGGACCAAATTGGGTATCTAATATGGGTATGTGTTGAAGGTGGTCGGTGTTGGTACGGGTTGACCATCATTAGGTCATGTAGGGGTGTTGGTAATAGTTTGGGACCAAATTGGGTTTCTAACACGGGTATGGGTTGCAGGTGGTCGGATGTTGGTACGGGTTAACCATCATTAGGTCATGTAGGGGTGTTGGTAATGGTTTGGGACCAAATTGGGTATCTAATACGGGTATGGGTTGAAGGTGGTCGGGTGTTGGTACGGGTTGACCATCATTAGGTCATGTAGAGTGTTGGTAATGGTTTGGGACCAAATTGGGTTTCTAATACGGGTATGGGTTGAAGGTGGTCGGGTGTTGGTACGGGTTGACTATCATTAGGTCATGTAGGGGTGTTGGTAATGGTTTGGGACCAAATTTGGTTTCTAATACGGGTATGGGTTGAAGGCGGTCGGGTGTTGGTACGGGTTGACCATCATTAGGTCGTTTAGGGGTGTTGGTAATGGTTTGGGACCAACTTGGGTTTCTAATACGGGTATGGGTTGAAGGTGGTCGGGTGTTGGTACGGGTTGACCATCATTAGGTCATGTAGAGTGTTGTTAATGGTTTGGGACCAAATTGGGTTTCTAATACGGGTATGGGTTGAAGGTGGTCGGGTGTTGGTACGGGTTGACCATCATTAGGTCATGTAGCGGTGTTGGTAATGGTTTGGGACCAAATTGGGTTTCTAATACGGGTATGGGATGCAGGTGGTCGGGTGTTGGTACGGGTTGACTATCATTAGGTCATGTAGGGGTGTTGGTAATGGTTTGGGCCCAAATTGGGTTTCTAATACGCGTATGGGTTGCAGGTGGTCGGGTGTTGGTAATGGTTGACCATCATTAGGTCATGTAGCGGTGTTGGAAATGGTTTGGGACCAAATTGGGTTTCTAATACAGGTATGGGTTGAAGGTGGTCGGGTGTTGGTACGGGTTGACCATCATCAGGTCATGTAGAGTGTTGGTAATGGTTTGGGACCAAATTGGGTTTCTAATACGGGTATGGGTTGAAGGTGGTCGGGTGTTGGTACGGGTTGACTATCATTAGGTCATGTTGGGGTGTTGGTAATGGTTTGGGACCAAATTGGGTTTCTAATACGGGTATGGGTTGAAAGTGGTCGGGTGTTGGTACGGGTTGACCATCATTAGGTCATGTAGGGGTGTTGGTAATGGTTTGGGACCAAATTAGGTTTCTAATACGGGTATGGGTTGCAGGTGGTCGGGTGTTGGTACGGGTTGACCATCATTAGGTCATGTAGGGGTGTTGGTAATGGTTTGGGACCAAATTAGGTTTCTAATACGGGTATGGGTTGCAGGTGGTCGAGTGTTGGCACGGGTTTACCATCATTAGGTCATGTAGGGGTGTTGGTAATGGTTTGGGACCAAATTGGGTTTCTAATACGGGTATGGGTTGCAGGTGGTCGGGTGTTGGGAATGGTTGATGATCATTAGGTCATGTAGGGGTGTTGGTAATGGTTTGGGACCAAATTGGGTATCTAATACAGGTATGGGTTGAAGGTGGTCGGGTGTTGGTACGGGTTGACCATCATTACGTCATGTAGTGGTGTTGGTAATGGTTTGGGACCAAATTGAGTTTCTAATACGCGTATGGGTTACAGGTGGTCGGGTGTTGGTACGGAGAGACCATCATTAGGTGATGTAGGGGTGTTGGTAATGGTTTGGGACCAAATTGGGTTTCTTATACGGGTATGGGTTGAAGGTGGTCGGGTGTTGGTATGGGTTGACCATCATTAGGTCTTGTAGGGGTGTCGGTAATGGTTTGGGACCAAATTGGATATCTAATACGGGTATGGGTTGAAGGTGGTCAGTGTTGGTACGGGTTGACCATCATTAGGTCATGTAGGGGTGTTGGTAATGGTTTGGGACCAAATTGGGTTTCTAATACGGGTATGGGTTGAAGGTGGTCGGGTGTTGGTACGGGTTGACCATCATTAGATCATGTAGGGGTGTTGGTAATGGTTTGGGACCAAATTTGGTTTCTAATACGGGTATGGGTTGCAGGTGGTCGAGTGTTGGTACGGGTTGACCATCATTCGGTCATGTAGGGGTGTTGGTAATGGTTTGGGACCAAATTGGGTTTCTAATACGGGTATGGGTGGGTGTTGGTAATGGTTGACGATCATTAGGTCATGTAGGGGTGTTGGTAATGGTTTGGGACCAAATTGGGTATCTAATACGGGTATGGGTTGAAGGTGGTCGGGTGTTGGTACGGGTTGACCATCATTAGGTCATGTAGGGGTGTTGGTAATGGTTTGGGACCAAATTGAGTTTCTAATACGCGTATGGGTTGCAGGTGGTCGGGTGTTGGTACGGAGAGACCATCATTAGGTGATGTAGGGGTGTTGGTAATGGTTTCGGACCAAATTGGGTTTCTAATACGGGTATGGGTTGAAGGTGGTCGGGTGTTGGTACGGGTTGACCATCATTAGGTCATGTAGAGGTGTTGGTAATGGTTTGGGACCAAATTGTGTATCTAATACGTGTATGGGTTGAAGGTGGTCGGTGTTGGTACGGGTTGACCATCATTAGGTCATGTAGGGGTGTTGGTAATGGTTTGGGACCAAATTGGGTATCTAATACGGGTATGGGTTGAAGGTGGTCGGGTGTTGGTACGGGTTGACCATCATTAGGTCATGTAGGGTTGTTGGTAATGGTTTGGGACAAAATTAGGTATCTAATACGGGTATGGGTTGAAGGTGTTCGGGTGTTGGTACGGGTTGACCATCATTAGGTCATGTAGGGGTGTTGGTAATGGTTTGGGACCAAATTGGGTTTCTAATATGGGTATGGGTTGCAGGTGGTCGGGTGTTGGTACGGGTTGACCATCATTAGGTGATGTAGGGGTTTTGGTAATGGTTTGGGACCAAATCGGGTTTCTAATACGGGTATGGGTTGAAGGTGGTCGGGTGTTGGTATGGGTTGACCATCATTAGGTCATGTAGGGGTGTTGGTAATGGTTTGGGACCAAATTGGGTATCTAATACGGGTATGTGTTGAAGGTGGTCGGTGTTGGTACGGGTTGACCATCATTAGGTCATGTAGGGGTGTTGGTAATAGTTTGGGACCAAATTGGGTTTCTAATACGGGTATGGGTTGCAGGTGGTCGGATGTTGGTACGGGTTAACCATCATTAGGTCATGTAGGGGTGTTGGTAATGGTTTGGGACCAAATTGGGTATCTAATACGGGTATGGGTTGAAGGTGGTCGGGTGTTGGTACGGGTTGACCATCATTAGGTCATGTAGAGTGTTGGTAATGGTTTGGGACCAAATTGGGTTTCTAATACGGGTATGGGTTGAAGGTGGTCGGGTGTTGGTACGGGTTGACTATCATTAGGTCATGTAGGGGTGTTGGTAATGGTTTGGGACGAAATTTGGTTTCTAATACGGGTATGGGTCGAAGGCGGTCGGGTGTTGGTACGGGTTGACGATCATTAGGTCGTTTAGGGGTGTTGGTAATGGTTTGGGACCAACTTGGGTTTCTAATACGGGTATGGGTTGAAGGTGGTCGGGTGTTGGTACGGGTTGACCATCATTAGGTCATGTAGAGTGTTGTTAATGGTTTGGGACCAAATTGGGTTTCTAATACGGGTATGGGTTGAAGGTGGTCGGGTGTTGGTACGGGTTGACCATCATTAGTGTTGGATATAGTGTCTAAGTCCATAACTTTATTTGGTATGTACTTGACCCGACCCGGCATGGTCCATTTGGGTTGCATGGCATTGCAATACTTGGATAGACTAAATGAGAGAATAAGGCACTTATGATTATTAATATATTATAAGTTCTAATATATTAATAATAGTATTATTTAATTAGTATTGATCAAGTATTAATCTAGCATTAATCTAGTGATCAAAGTGAGACTAATTAAATATATAGGGTTGATTATGACAATCATCAATTCTTTTATGGTGGATTAATGATCCATGGTTTATGGGTTTGGTAATAACCATATGGAGCTCCATGGATAGTCTATGGGAGTTACAAACCCATGGGTCATGAGAAATCAAGAGTCATGACAATTAAGGGCATTCATGTGTAAACCCTAATTGTGACAACACTATAAAAGGAACCCTATGGCTAGCAAAATCGTGACCTAGTGTTACTAGAGAGGGCATAACCGATTTTGAGTGCTAGAAGTATTCTCTCAAGTTATTCCAAGTCTTGTAGTGTTGTGTGAAGCATTTGAGGCACAACATTTGGGGTGCTAGGCTCACAAAGTCTTGAAGGAATCCAAGCAACAACAAGGTATGTATTTCTACTAGTTTTATGTTCTATGTAATCCCCATGCCATGCTAGTTAGGAAATATCCTTGAAAAGAAATTTGCATGTATATAGAGAAAACATAGATTCAAGGTTATTAGGGTTGCATGTACACTTAGGAAGTGTTAGAATGCTCAAAAACTCATCAGTGGTATCAGAGACTAGGATTGTTTTCTGTATACTTGATGCAAAACTGCTTAAAAATCGAAAAATTCTGCATTCTGACGACTGGACTCGCCGAGTCCATGGGGAGGACTCGCCGAGTCCATGAACAAATTCATCCTACTCGACGAGTAGAATAATGCACTCAGCGAGTAGGAGCGTGCTGGGCAGTTTTTTCGAGTTTTGTTGCTGGAAATGGATTAAGATCATTATCCCAATCTGTTTTGGACTTGTAAAATCTGTTTTTCAAAATGATAATGATTATGTTAACCCATTTTACATGACTTATATCAATTTTCAAGTATTGTATATGTTTATATGATTTTCTTGAAATTGTTTGATATGAATATTTGTTCTTATGAGTTTTTAAAAGATCATAGAAATTATGTGTAACCTCCATGTGTGTTTAATTCATGATCTTAATGGCAATGATGGTGTCCATAACTTGTCCTCAAGTTATGGATAACCAAAAGTCACTTCTTTAAATTGTAATTAAAGAACTAAAGAGGTTTCATAAAATGAAGAGTCTTCATTTTATGAATCATTAACACTCATAAGTTACAAATTGAAGAGACTTGGAATAGTTTCAATTCTTGCCCTCAAGTTTTGGAATTTGAAAAGCCTTACACTTTAATTCCAAATTGAACTCTTAGAATTTTTAAAGGTAAAATTCAAGCTTTATGGACTTCATTAAATTAATTAAAGTGTTTAATTAAAAGAGTTAATAATTCCATAAAGACATGGTTTAAGTTTAATTAAATTAAGTATAGTTTAATTAATAGATTAAACCACCAAGTATTTTAAATGTTTAAAATACACCCTTATACTATTATTATAATTTTAATTATATAGATATGTATAAGAATATGTCATTCTTACCGTTAGTAGGCCTCATTCACGAAGCCGGTCTATTAAGGGGGGTATAAGGTTGTTGCCTATAAAATGGTGACTTAATGGGTGTCCACTCTCACCCACCGCTTCCTTGATCGGTGGAGGGTCGTTAGCCGAACGGGTAGGATACGACTTTAAATACTCGTTAAAAGTATAATGAATTATAAAGTAACTATACATTATAAATTCCCAATCTTAGTTACTTTAGGAAAATGTGAAATTGGTGCTAGCCCATAAAATTACACTTTGTACCTTACCAAGTCGTTAGTGGAGCGTGTGTGGTTAACCGGCACACTAACATGGACTAGTAAGAGTGGCAAAGGGTAACTTGACTTTATTATAGATCGGTGGAGCGTGTGTGGTTAACCGGCACATCGATTAGGTAATATTGTTGAGGGTACCAAGTCAATTTGTATGGTTATTCACACCTTGTTTGTGATCCTCGGCATCCCAGTCACAAACTTGAGAGGGCACAATCGAGATTCAAACATGCCATTGAAAGTTCAATGTATCTCAAAAGATCTAGGAGTTTCAAATCCAATTAAAAACTTAATTATATTTCGTTTTTATGGTAGGAAATTGGTAAATCGTCATTTACCTACCTTCAACTATTTTATAATTTGGATTACGGCATCCCTCTTCCAGTTATAAATAGGTTGTTGGGTCCTAGCCTTAATATTTCATATTGGGTGTTATATTAAGGACTTTAAATCAACTAACTTGAATTTCTCCCATTATAGATGTC
Organism: Lactuca virosa; assembly: GCF_052849685.1. Classification (NCBI taxonomy): domain Eukaryota; kingdom Viridiplantae; phylum Streptophyta; class Magnoliopsida; order Asterales; family Asteraceae; genus Lactuca; species Lactuca virosa. The sequence continues at coordinate 492,238,172 of NC_136429.1, forward strand.
TAGTTTAGACAGCTATGGTCTTCCCAAATCTTTAGGAAGAAGCTTTCTAATGAAGATGATATCCCGAATGGCAATCAAGGTGAATGATCAATCCCTTTGTTATGCATTAGTGGGACTGAAAATCATACTTCACTTCCTCCACCTACTCCAATAAATCTCCCTATCCCACATGTTTCAAGACATGATAAGTTCTAAGTCACTCAATCCATATTGGCAAACAAAGTCTATATGTGCTTAGGTCTTGGAGATTAAGTCACATATTGACAAGCCGGGAGAGTCGGGTGTCGAAGTCTCAAGGTAGCTGGCTGTTGACTTGGTCACTCCCTGATAACAGATCACGACATGACCCTTAATGATCTTACCTATTTGCTTGATGATGCTGAATCAGCAATGATTTGGAGCATTGGTAAAGCAAAATTTGATTGGAAGATCAACTTCCCACACATCCATGGACATTGACAATGGTAACATTGGAAGTCCAGAAAAACTTTCTCTTCCCAATTGAAAGGGATTGGCCATAGTCAACTCGGTTGACCAAATGGTAAAGAGAAAGGCTAAGTCTGTGATAGTCCCGTGTACCATTTCCAAAGAGTCCATATGTTTCTGTTGCCAAAGGAAGGGCATTGGTTGCGAAGCTGCCAAATTTACCTAAAAGTCCATAAGGATAGTAAAGTCAAATGTTTGACTCTACTTCAGGTAAAGTCCATTGTCTAACTCTATTAAGTTTCTATTCTGAGATTCTTATTGCATGATGTGAGTGGGTCACATGTTGATGTTTTAAGAATCAAAGAAAAGTGAAGAAACTTAAAGGAAGTATATGCTGATTCTGATCGCGAAGAGGGATTTTGATCGCATGGTTCGGTGATCAGAATTTTGAGCTATTACTAAAGAGTTGAGACATATTGCTTAGGAATAGATAACAACAAGGTTTTCATATGGGTTGTAAGGATAAGTTTTCCGCAAAGTTTTAAAATAAAGAAAATTTTTGATTTTATTTATTTTAAGTATCCTTACAATGGCATTTGTGAAAAATTGTTGATTATATGTTTCCATTAATAGCAATATTTGAAAATGGATTCGATTCTTTCATTTGTGGTAGTATCATAATTTACCAAATAAGGAAAGATTCTCATCGCCCAAGTTTCAGTTAAATAGAAACTTGGAATCATGCAACTTGTATTGTATGATGAATGAGAAGTTTTCGTCTTTGGGAAATTAAGACTAATTCCTTGTTCACATGTACATGTGAGTCAAGTGTAGGACTAAAAGATTGGGTACACCTGGTTGTGTGCTGGTCAGGTCCACCACAAAGATAGATAAGATTATTCGTTATGATTTACTAAAGTTTAGTAAATATGGTTATGATTACGAGTTTAAGTGTAATTCTGAAACATTGGAAAAGTTTCAATGTATGGCAGAATGAATAACAAGAATCAAATAAGGCAGAAAGATAAAATTTTCTCCAATCTGAAGAGATGGGAGAGTACTTGTGTATTTTGTTTTATGATTATCTTAGTGATTATGGAACCATATCACAATTGATCCTCTAAAGACACCTTAGTGTGGTTGTTGCCTGAGGAGAGGAATCGTGAATTGTTGAAATGGTTAAATCAAAAGATAATTCATACTTCGTGCCAAAAACAAATCCTGGAGTTATACTCCAAGATTGTAACTTGAGTGACATAGTCTTTAGAAAGTTCATAACACTTGTCAAATGTAGAGTAAGATGTTTCCTATTCTTGTACATTTGAGATTGGTAAGTTGTGATGTTTTGCATAAAACAAAGACTAGCTAAGACCAATAGTGAGAAGTGTTTAACTTGATAAGAATCCGCACTAGATCTTGAATATTTGTTTTGTCAAGGAATGGTTCTTGACAAAGAGAAGTCTTATATGTCAAGAGGATAGTGGGAGTCTAAATGATTCTGAAATAGTTTCAAGAACTAAATCAAGAGTTTTGTTAATCACTAGCCCACGACTTGAGGTTTGTAACCTATCGTGTTGACATATTCTTGTTTCTGTGTCTGTTCCAGTTGAAAGTTGATTATGCTTGTGAGTTCTATGAGTTCTCAATTGTTTGCATAACAACCCGGAAGCAATGGTGGGCATTGTGCTACCAGGTGGCAAGAAATTAAGATTGCACAAGTTCAGTCCCTATGAATTTGGAAGTGTCACTAACCTAGTCCTGTGATTATGGTTATGACAAATTCACATGGATAGGAACACATACACCATAAAATCTAAGTGTCATAAGGTTTCTCTTCGATTCATGAAAATGATGGTGAGGAAACGCTTCCACTAAGAAGATTTTAAGTAGATAGCGGTTGTGATATTTGCATTCTCATATAGTTAGTGGAGCGTGTGTGGTTAACCGGCACACTAACTAGTGAGAATTGCAAAAGGTTTAGACAAACATGTGAGCTATCTAAGGAAAGGTGTATGTTTTTGATAAAGTCTTATCAAAGCAATCTAGTATCAGAAATATGAACTTTGGTAAGAAAGTCAATAAAGTATTGATTTCTAGAAGTCCAGTAGATTTCTGAGTACATGTCAAAGCTAGTGGGAGCATAAAGTGTTATGCTGGTAATCATTATGCTAGTGGGAGCATGACGATTATGTTAAATATTGCAGGTTAGCAATGTTAATTATAGAAAACAAAAGTTTCAATTCGCCTTGAAAAAGTTGTTTTGCTATAATTAAGGGAGAGGATTTTATACTTCACTCCAATTCTACAAGCTTAGATTGAGAATTTAATCTACTTTAGTCAAGAATATATATGAATGTTATGTTGGAATGGTTTAACATAAGGAAATTCTATATATGTTGCGTTCTCAAAATTCGATTATGATTACGGCATCCCTCTTCATAGTTCGAATTATGAAAACATGGCAAATAAAAATTTTTATAGCATAAATCATGTCCCATATGCTTTGGGTATAGGTTTGATTACATGTGCTATAATATTCATCCATTCTAAATTTTCCAAATGCCTAGGGCATTAAGATGGAAAAAGAAATAGAACTGGAAATGACTAAAATGATTAAGCAAAGTTGTCGAGGACAATCTGAGGTTTACCAAAGATTGGTTGCTCATGGACAATTAGAAGTATAGAGTAAGGACCATATTGACATATTTTGAAAAGAGGCAACTCTTGTTCAGAAGTGATGGTCAAAATGGTAATATGGAATTGTCTCCATAGGTGGAAGTTATTCTTTGAATCTGTGTAAGATTAAAGAACTTAATGCTAAGAAGGATGTTCAAAGGAATGTACTTTGAATTTGAGACTTCATTTCCATGGAATTGTTTTCCATTGGAATACTTTGTAATTTCTGTTGCCAAGTCTTTGTGACTTCTGTGCATAGTCATTACAAGGGGATCATTGCATATAAGTTTAGAATCTAACAAATTACAGTAGATGGTAAAGTTTGGTATTCTTTCATTTACAACGAGGATTGGAATTGTGAAATTAGCATCATTGGAATATTGTCAATTGATCTATTTCACAAAGAGAGGACCATATGTAAACATAGTATGCATACTTGGAGTATGGCATAATTGTTGTTTGGAAAAACATAGTGTACATGCTTGGAGCATGGGACAACTAATGTTTTAATTCAAGCATAAAGTTGATTAATCGAAACATAAATAATGAGTAATCAATATGGTGCTTAAATAAAAGGTGTTTTTATTTACACTCAAAGTGTTGGGGCCATATAAGATTAGTATTATTCTTATGTTTCACTTTGCATGTTTTGACTTCCAGAATAATTATGTTATGGTATATATCATATTATTCAAACCATCCACAGTCAGTCATATGTTGGAAGTAGATATGAATCAAGACTGTCATGAATTTGGCTTGTATGATTTGTCTAAAGTGCTTTAGACAATGCAATGGTTGCTACAACATTCATGAGTACACATAAGGGCTGAATATTGGATTCAACCCACGCTCACTTGCATCACTTCATGGAATTTATCTCGAGTGATCATGAGACGGTAATATCATATAAATCTTCAAACGTAGAGATATGAGTTGTTGACTATGAGTTGGTTATTCATTGATTATACGAAAACGCATTGGTAACTCGATGTTATAAAACGTGCCTTTGTGAATAATTCAACAAGTAGTTAGTACAAGCATATCAGTCGAAGTTTATCTGTTCCTTCTAGAAATAGAAGCGATATCTGGGCCCCTCGATGATTTGGTTTTGACTTATGTACCGGGCCCGGTCAGAACCTAATTGATGTGTTCAATTTAGTTCTATGTCGAAACAAATCAGAGATCGAGAAACAAATGTTGGACAATAAGTAAGACCATGTTCCATGTGTTTGTCCGGCTGATATCATGAGAACAAAGGATTGTATGATCACTTATCTTAAATGGCGTATCATCATCATCTCAGTTCCGAGAGACTTTGAAAGAGCTACGATTGCTAGTCGGATTTTGAAGTCATATTTGCAAATATAGTTATTAGACTTATCCAAGTGGGAGACTGTTGGATATAGTGTCTAAGTCCATAACTTTATTTGGTATGTACTTGACCCGACCCGGCATGGTCCATTTGGGTTGCATGGCATTGCAATATTTGGATAGACTAAATGAGAGAATAAGGCACTTATGATTATTAATATATTATAAGTTCTAATATATTAATAATAGTATTATTTAATTAGTATTGATCAAGTATTAATCTAGCATTAATCTAGTGATCAAAGTGAGACTAATTAAATATATAGGGTTGATTATGACAATCATCAATTCTTTTATGGTGGATTAATGATCCATGGTTTATGGGTTTGGTAATAACCATATGGAGCTCCATGGATAGTCTATGGGAGTTACAAACCCATGGGTCATGAGAAATCAAGAGTCATGACAATTAAGGGCATTCATGTGTAAACCCTAATTGTGACAACACTATAAAAGGAACCCTATGGCTAGCAAAATCGTGACCTAGTGTTACTAGAGAGGGCATAACCGATTTTGAGTGCTAGAAGTATTCTCTCAAGTTATTCCAAGTCTTGTGGTGTTGTGTGAAGCATTTGAGGCACAACATTTGGGGTGCTAGGCTCACAAAGTCTTGAAGGAATCCAAGCAACAACAAGGTATGTATTTCTACTAGTTTTATGTTCTATGTAATCCCCATGCCATGCTAGTTAGGAAATATCCTTGAAAAGAAATTTGCATGTATATAGAGAAAACATAGATTCAAGGTTATTAGGGTTGCATGTACACTTAGGAAGTGTTAGAATGCTCAAAAACCCATCAATTAGGTCATGTAGGGGTGTTGGTAATGGTTTGGGACCAAATTGGGTTTCTAATACGGGTATGGGATGCAGGTGGTCGGGTGTTGGTACGGGTTGACTATCATTAGGTCATGTAGGGGTGTTGGTAATGGTTTGGGCCCAAATTGGGTTTCTAATACGCGTATGGGTTGCAGGTGGTCGGGTGTTGGTAATGGTTGACCATCATTAGGTCATGTAGCGGTGTTGGTAATGGTTTGGGACCAAATTGGGTTTCTAATACAGGTATGGGTTGAAGGTGGTCGTGTGTTGGTACGGGTTGACCATCATCAGGTCATGTAGAGTGTTGGTAATGGTTTGGGACCAAATTGGGTTTCTAATACGGGTATGGGTTGAAGGTGGTCGGGTGTTGGTACGGGTTGACTATCATTAGGTCATGTTGGGGTGTTGGTAATGGTTTGGGACCAAATTGGGTTTCTAATACGGGTATGGGTTGAAAGTGGTCGGGTGTTGGTACGGGTTGACCATCATTAGGTCATGTAGGGGTGTTGGTAATGGTTTGGGACCAAATTAGGTTTCTAATACGGGTATGGGTTGCAGGTGGTCGGGTGTTGGTACGGGTTGACCATCATTAGGTGATGTAGGGGTGTTGGTAATGGTTTGGGACCAAATTAGGTTTCTAATACGGGTATGGGTTGCAGGTGGTCGAGTGTTGGCACGGGTTTACCATCATTAGGTCATGTAGGGGTGTTGGTAATGGTTTGGGACCAAATTGGGTTTCTAATACGGGTATGGGTTGCAGGTGGTCAGGTGTTGGTAATGGTTGATGATCATTAGGTCATGTAGGGGTGTTGGTAATGGTTTGGGACCAAATTGGGTATCTAATACAGGTATGGGTTGAAGGTGGTCGGGTGTTGGTACGGGTTGACCATCATTACGTCATGTAGGGGTGTTGGTAATGGTTTGGGACCAAATTGAGTTTCTAATACGCGTATGGGTTGCAGGTGGTCGGGTGTTGGTACGGAGAGACCATCATTAGGTGATGTAGGGGTGTTGGTAATGGTTTGGGACCAAATTGGGTTTCTAATACGGGTATGGGTTGAAGGTGGTCGGGTGTTGGTACGGGTTGACCATCATTAGGTCATGTAGGGGTGTCGGTAATGGTTTGGGACCAAATTGGGTATCTAATACGGGTATGGGTTGAAGGTGGTCGGTGTTGGTACGGGTTGACCATCATTAGGTCATGTAGGGGTGTTGGTAATGGTTTGGGACCAAATTGGGTTTCTAATACGGGTATGGGTTGAAGGTGGCCGGGTGTTGGTACGGGTTGACCATCATTAGATCATGTAGGGGTGTTGATAATGGTTTGGGACCAAATTTGGTTTCAAATACGGGTATGGGTTGCAGGTGGTCGAGTGTTGGTACGGGTTGACCATCATTCGGTCATGTAGGGGTGTTGGTAATGGTTTGGGACCAAATTGGGTTTCTAATACGGGTATGGGTGGGTGTTGGTAATGGTTGACGATCATTAGGTCATATAGGGGTGTTGGTAATGGTTTGGGACCAAATTGGGTATCTAATACGGGTATGGGTTGAAGGTGGTCGGGTGTTGGTACGGGTTGACCATCATTAGGTCATGTAGGGGTGTTAGTAATGGTTTGGTACCAAATTGAGTTTCTAATACGCGTATGGGTTGCAGGTGGTCGGGTGTTGGTACGGAGAGACCATCATTAGGTGATGTAGGGGTGTTGGTAATGGTTTCGGACCAAATTGGGTTTCTAATACGGGTATGGGTTGGAGGTGGTCGGGTGTTGGTACGGGTTGACCATCATAAGGTCATGTAGAGGTGTTGGTAATGGTTTGGGACCAAATTGTGTATCTAATACGTGTATGGGTTGAAGGTAGTCGGTGTTGGTACGGGTTGACCATCATTAGGTCATGTAGGGGTGTTGGTAATGGTTTGGGACCAAATTGGGTTTCTAATACGGGTATGGGTTGAAGGTGGTTGAGTGTTGGTACGAGTTGACCATCATTAGATCATGTAGGGGTGTTGGTAATGGTTTGGGACCAAATTTGGTTTCTAATACGGGTATGGGTTGAAGGCGGTCGGGTGTTGGTACGGGTTGACAATCATTAGGTCATGTAGGGGTGTTGGTAATGGTTTGAGACCAAATTGGGTTTCTAATACGGGTATGGGTTGCAGGTGGTCGGGTGTTGCTAATGGTTGGCCATCATTAGGTCATGTAGGGGTGTTGGTAATGGTTTGGGACCAAATTGGGTTTCTAATACGGGTATGGGTTGAAAGTGGTCGGGTGTTGGTACGGGTTGACCATCATTAGGTCATGTAGGGGTGTTGGTAATGGTTTGGGACCAAATTGGGTTTCTAATACGGGTATAGGTTGCAGGTGGTCGGGTGTTGGTACGGTTTGACCATCATTAGGTCATGTAGGGGTGTTGGTAATGGTTTGGGACGAAATTGGGTTTCTAATACGAGTATGGGTTGCAGGTGGTCGGGTGTTGGTAATGGTTGACCATCATTAGGTCATGTAGGGGTGTTGGTAATGGTTTGGGACCAACTTGGGTTTCTAATACGGGTATGGGTTGAAGGTGGTCGGGTGTTGGTACGGGTTGACCATCATTAGGTCACGTTGGGGTGTTGGTAATGGTTTGGGACCAAATTGGGTATCTAATACGGGTATGGGTTGAAGGTGGTCGGGTGTTGGTACGGGTTGACCATCATTAGGTCATGTAGGGGTGTTGGTAGTGGTTTGGGACCAAATTGGGTTTCTAATACGGGTATGGGTTGCAGGTGGTCGGGTGTTGGTACGGGTTGACCATCATTAGGTCATGTAGGGGTGTTGGTAATGGTTTGGGACCAAATTGGGTTTCTAATACGGGTATGGGTTGAAGGTGGTCGGGTGTTGGTACGGGTTGACCATCATTAGATCATGTAGGGGTGTTGATAATGGTTTGGGACCAAATTGGGTTTCTAATACGGGTATGGGTTGCAGGTGGTCGAGTGTTGGTACGGGTTGACCATCATTCGGTCATGTAGGGGTGTTGGTAATGGTTTGGGACCAAATTGGGTTTCTAATACGGGTATGGGTGGGTGTTGGTAATGGTTGACGATCATTAGGTCATGTAGGGGTGTTGGTAATGGTTTGGGACCAAATTGGGTATCTAATACGGGTATGGGTTGAAGGTGGTCGGGTGTTGGTACGGGTTGACCATCATTAGGTCATGTAGGGGTGTTAGTAATGGTTTGGGACCAAATTGAGTTTCTAATACGCGTATGGGTTGCAGGTGGTCGGGTGTTGGTACGGAGAGACCATCATTAGGTGATGTAGGGGTGTTGGTAATGGTTTCGGACCAAATTGGGTTTCTAATACGGGTATGGGTTGAAGGTGGTCGGGTGTTGGTACGGGTTGACCATCATAAGGTCATGTAGAGGTGTTGGTAATGGTTTGGGACCAAATTGTGTATCTAATACGTGTATGGGTTGAAGGTAGTCGGTGTTGGTACGGGTTGACCATCATTAGGTCATATAGGGGTGTTGGTAATGGTTTGGGACCAAATTGGGTTTCTAATACGGGTATGGGTTGAAGGTGGTCGAGTGTTGGTACGAGTTGACCATCATTAGATCATGTAGGGGTGTTGGTATTGATTTGGGACCAAATTTGGTTTCTAATACGGGTATGGGTTGAAGGTGGTCGGGTGTTGGTACGGGTTGACAATCATTAGGTCATGTAGGGGTGTTGGTAATGGTTTGAGACCAAATTGGGTTTCTAATACGGGTATGGGTTGCAGGTGGTCGGGTGTTGCTAATGGTTGGCCATCATTAGGTCATGTAGGGGTGTTGGTAATGGTTTGGGACCAAATTGGGTTTCTAATACGGGTATGGGTTGAAAGTGGTTGGGTGTTGGTACGGGTTGACCATCACTAGGTCATGTAGGGGTGTTGGTAATGGTTTGGGACCAAATTGGGTTTCTAATACGGGTATAGGTTGCAGGTGGTCGGGTGTTGGTACGGTTTGACCATCATTAGGTCATGTAGGGGTGTTGGTAATGGTTTGGGACGAAATTGGGTTTCTAATACGAGTATGGGTTGCAGGTGGTCGGGTGTTGGTAATGGTTGACCATCATTAGGTCATGTAGGGGTGTTGGTAATGGTTTGGGACCAACTTGGGTTTCTAATACGGGTATGGGTTGAAGGTGGTCGGGTGTTGGTACGGGTTGACCATCATTAGGTCACGTAGCGGTGTTGGTAATGGTTTGGGACCAAATTGGGTATCTAATACGGGTATGGGTTGAAGGTGGTCGGGTGTTGGTACGGGTTGACCATCATTAGGTCATGTAGGGGTGTTGGTAGTGGTTTGGGACCAAATTGGGTTTCTAATACGGGTATGGGTTGCAGGTGGTCGGGTGTTGGTACGGGTTGACCATCATTAGGTCATGTAGGGGTGTTGGTAATGGTTTGGGACCAAATTGGGTTTCTAATACGGGTATGGGTTGAAGGTGGTCGGGTGTTGGTACGGGTTGACCATCATTAGGTCATGTAGGGGTTCTGGTAATGGTTTGGGACCAAATTGGGTTTCTAATATGGGTATGGGTTGCAGGTGGTCGGGTGTTGGTACGGGTTGACCATCGTTAGGTCGGTCATATAGGGGTGTTGGTAATGGTTTGAGACCAAATTGGGTTTCTAATACGGGTATGGGTTGAAGGTGGTCTGGTGTTGGTACGGGTTGACCATCATTAGGTCATGTAGGGGTGTTGGTAATTGTTTGGGACCAAATTGGGTATGTAATACGGGTATGGGTTGAAGGTGGTCGGTGTTGGTATGGGTTGACCATCATTAGGTCATGTAGGGGTGTTGGTAATGGTTTGGGACCAAATTGGGTTTCTAATACGGGTATGGGTTGAAGGTGGTCGGGTGTTGGTACGGGTTGACCATCATTAGGTCGTGTAGGGGTGTTGGTAATGGTTTGGGACCAATTTGGGTTTCTAATACGGGTATGGGTTGAAGGTGGTCGGGTGTTGGTAGGGGTTGACCATCATTAGATCATGTAGGGGTGTTGGTAATGGTTTGGGACCAAATTCGGTTTCTAATACGGGTATGGGTTGCAGATGGTCGGGTGTTGGTAATGGTTGACCATCATTAGGTCATGTAGGGGTGTTGGTAATGGTTTGGGACCAAATTGGGTTTCTAATACGGGTATGGGTTGAAGGTGGTCGGGTGTTGGTACGGGTTGACCATCATTTGGTCATGTAGGGGTGTTGGTAATGGTTTGGGACCAAATTCGGTATCTAATACGGGTATGGGTTGAAGGTGGTCGGGTGTTGGTACGGGTTGACCATCATTAGGTCATGTAGGGGTGTTGGTAATGGTTTGGGACCAAATTGGGTTTCTAATACGGGTATGGGTTGCAGGTGGTCGGGTTGACCATCATTAGGTCATGTAGGGGTGTTGGTATTGGTTTGGGACCAAATTGGATTTCTAATACATGTGTGGGTTGAAGGTGGTCGGGTGTTGGTACGGGTTGACCATCATTAGGTCATGTAGGGGTGTTGGTAATGGTTTGGGACCAAATTGGGTTTCTAATACGGGTATGGGTTGAAGGTGGTCGGGTGTTGGTACGGGTTGACCATCATTAGGTCATGTAGGGGTTCTGGTAATGGTTTAGGACCATATTGGGTTTCTAATACGGGTATGGGTTGCAGGTGGTCGGGTGTTGGTACGGGTTGACCATCATTAGGTCATGTAGGGGTGTTGGTAATGGTTTGGCACCAAATTGGGTATCTAATACGGGTATGGGTTGAAGGTGGTCTGGTGTTGGTACGGGTTGACCATCATTAGGTCATGTAGGGGTGTTGGTAATTGTTTGGGACCAAATTGGGTATGTAATACGGGTATGGGTTGAAGGTGGTCGGGTATTGGTACGGGTTGACCATCATTAGGTCATGTAGGGGTGTTGGTAATGGTTTGGGACCAAATTGGGTTTCTAATACGGGTATGGGTTGAAGGTGGTCGGGTGTTGGTACGGGTTGACCATCATTAGGTCGTGTAGGGGTGTTGGTAATGGTTTGGGACCAATTTGGGTTTCTAATACGGGTATGGGTTGAAGGTGGTCGGGTGTTGGTAGGGGTTGACCATCATTAGATCATGTAGGGGTGTTGGTAATGGTTTGGGACCAAATTGGGTTTCTAATACGGGTATGGGTTGCAGATGGTCGGGTGTTGGTAATGGTTGACCATCATTAGGTCATGTAGGTGTGTTGGTAATGGTTTGGGACCAAATTGGGTTTCTAATACGGGTATGGGTTGAAGGTGGTCGGGTGTTGGTACGGGTTGACCATCATTAGGTCATGTAGGGGTGTTGGTAATGGTTTGGGACCAAATTGGGTATCTAATACGGGTATGGGTTGAAGGTGGTCGGGTGTTGGTACGGGTTGACCATCATTAGGTCATGTAGGGGTGTTGGTAATGGTTTGGGACCAAATTAGGTTTCTAATACGGGTATGGGTTGAAGGTGGTCGGGTGTTGGTACGGGTTGACCATCATTAGGTCATGTAGGGGTGTTGGTAATGGTTTGGGACCAAATTGGGTTTCTAATACGGGTATGGGTTGCAGGTGGTCAGGTTGACCATCATTAGGTCATGTAGGGGTGTTGGTAATGGTTTGGGACCAAATTGGATTTCTAATACATGTATGGCTTGAAGGTGGTCGGGTGTTGGTACGGGTTGACCATCATTAGGTCATGTAGGGGTGTTGGTAATGGTTTGGGACCAAATTGGGTTTCTAATACGGGTATGGGTTGAAGGTGGTCGGGTGTTGGTACGGGTTGACCATCATTAGGTCATGTAGGGGTTCTGGTAATGGTTTAGGACCAAATTGGGTTTCTAATACGGGTATGGGTTGCAGGTGGTCGGGTGTTGGTACGGGTTGACCATCATTAGGTCATGTAGGGGTGTTGGTAATGGTTTGGCACCAAATTGGGTTTCTAATACGGGTATGGGTTGAAGGTGGTCTGGTGTTGGTACGGGTTGACCATCATTAGGTCATGTAAGGGTGTTGGTAATTGTTTGGGACCAAATTGGGTATGTAATACGGGTATGGGTTGAAGGTGGTCGGTGTTGGTACGGGTTGACCATTATTAGGTCATGTAGGGGTGTTGGTAATGGTTTGGGACCAAATTTGGTTTCTAATACGGGTATGGGTTGAAGGCGGTCGGGTGTTGGTACGGGTTGACCATCATTAGGTCGTTTAGGGGTGTTGGTAATGGTTTGGGACCAACTTGGGTTTCTAATACGTGTATGGGTTGAAGGTGGTCGGGTGTTGGTACGGGTTGACCATCATTAGGTCATGTAGAGTGTTGTTAATGGTTTGGGACCAAATTGGGTATCTAATACGGGTATGGGTTGAAGGTGGTCGGGTGTTGGTACGGGTTGACCATCATTAGGTCATGTAGGGGTGTTGGTAATGGTTTGGGACCAAATTGGGTTTCTAATACGGGTATGGGATGCAGGTGGTCGGGTGTTGGTACGGGTTGACTATCATTAGGTCATGTAGGGGTGTTGGAAATGGTTTGGGCCCAAATTGGGTTTCTAATACGCGTATGGGTTGCAGGTGGTCGGGTGTTGGTAATGGTTGACCATCATTAGGTCATGTAGCGGTGTTGGTAATGGTTTGGGACCAAATTGGGTTTCTAATACGGGTATGGGTTGCAGGTGGTCAGGTTGACCATCATTAGGTCATGTAGGGGTGTTGGTAATGGTTTGGGACCAAATTGGATTTCTAATACATGTATGGGTTGAAGGTGGTCGGGTGTTGGTACGGGTTGACCATCATTAGGTCATGTAGGGGTGTTGGTAATGGTTTGGGACCAAATTGGGTTTCTAATACGGGTATGGGTTGAAGGTGGTCGGGTGTTGGTACGGGTTGACCATCATTAGGTCATGTAGGGGTTCTGGTAATGGTTTAGGACCAAATTGGGTTTCTAATACGGGTATGGGTTGCAGGTGGTCGGGTGTTAGTACGGGTTGACCATCATTAGGTCATGTAGGGGTGTTGGTAATGGTTTGGCACCAAATTGGGTTTCTAATACGGGTATGGGTTGAAGGTGGTCTGGTGTTGGTACGGGTTGACCATCATTAGGTCATGTAAGGGTGTTGGTAATTGTTTGGGACCAAATTAGGTATGTAATACGGGTATGGGTTAAAGCTGGTCGGTGTTGGTACGGGTTGACCATTATTAGGTCATGTAGGGGTGTTGGTAATGGTTTGGGACCAAATTTGGTTTCTAATACGGGTATGGGTTGAAGGCGGTCGGGTGTTGGTACGGGTTGACCATCATTAGGTCGTTTAGGGGTGTTGGTAATGGTTTGGGACCAACTTGGGTTTCTAATACGTGTATGGGTTGAAGGTGGTCGGGTGTTGGTACGGGTTGACCATCATTAGGTCATGTAGAGTGTTGTTAATGGTTTGGGACCAAATTGGGTATCTAATACGGGTATGGGTTGAAGGTGGTCGGGTGTTGGTACGGGTTGACCATCATTAGGTCATGTAGGGGTGTTGGTAATGGTTTGGGACCAAATTGGGTTTCTAATACGGGTATGGGATGCAGGTGGTCGGGTGTTGGTACGGGTTGACTATCATTAGGTCATGTAGGGGTGTTGGTAATGGTTTGGGCCCAAATTGGGTTTCTAATACGCGTATGGGTTGCAGGTGGTCGGGTGTTGGTAATGGTTGACCATCATTAGGTCATGTAGCGGTGTTGGTAATGGTTTGGGACCAAATTGGGTTTCTAATACGGGTATGGGTTGAAGGTGGTCGGGTGTTGGTACGGGTTGACCATCATTAGGTCATGTAGGGGTGTTGGTAATGGTTTGGGACCAAATTGGGTATCTAATACCGGTATGGGTTGAAGGTGGTAGGGTGTTGGTACGGGTTGACCATCATTAGGTCATGTAGGGGTGTTGGTAATGGTTTGGGACCAAATTGGGTTTCTAATACGGGTATGGGTTGCAGGTGGTCGGGTGTTGGTACGGGTTGACCATCATTAGGTCATGTAGGGGTGTTGGTAATGGTTTGGGACCAAATTGGATTTCTAATACATGTATGGGTTGAAGGTGGTCGGGTGTTGGTACGGGTTGACCATCATTAGGTCATGTAGGGGTGTTGGTAATGGTTTGGGACCAAATTGGGTTTCTAATACGGGTATGGGTTGAAGGTGGTCGGGTGTTGGTACGGGTTGACCACCATTAGGTCATGTAGGGGTTCTGGTAATGGTTTGGGACCAAATTGGGTTTCTAATACGGGTGTGGGTTGCAGGTGGTCGGGTGTTGGTACGGGTTGACCATCATTAGGTCATGTAGGGGTGTTGGTAATGGTTTTGGACCAAATTGGGTTTCTAATACGGGTATGGGTTGAAGGTGGTCTGGTGTTGGTACGGGTTGACCATCATTAGGTCATGTAGGGGTGTTGGTAATTGTTTGGGACCAAATTGGGTATGTAATACGGGTATGGGTTGAAGGTGGTCGGTGTTGGTACGGGTTCACCATCATTAGGTCATGTAGGGGTGTTGGTAATGGTTTGGGACCAAACTTGGTTTCTAATACGGGTATGGGTTGAAGGCGGTCGGGTGTTGGTATGGGTTGACCATCATTAGGTCGTTTAGGGGTGTTGGTAATGGTTTGGGACCAACTTGGGTTTCTAATACGGGTATGGGTTGAAGGTGGTCGGGTGTTGGTACGGGTTGACCATCATTAGGTCATGTAGAGTGTTGTTAATGGTTTGGGACCAAATTGGGTTTCTAATATGGGTATGGGTTGAAGGTGGTCGGGTGTTGGTACGGGTTGACCATCATTAGGTCATGTAGGGGTGTTGGTAATGGTTTGGGACCAAATTGGGTTTCTAATATGGGTATGGGATGCAGGTGGTCGGGTGTTGGTACGGGTTGACTATCATTAGGTCATGTAGGGGTGTTGGTAACGGTTTGGGCCCAAATTGGGTTTCTAATACGCGTATGGGTTGCAGGTGGTCGGGTGTTGGTAATGGTTGACCATCATTAGGTCATGTAGGGGTGTTAGTAATGGTTTGGGACCAAATTGGGTTTCTAATAAAGGTATGGGTTGAAGGTGGTCGGGTGTTGGTACGGGTTGACCATCATCAGGTCATGTAGAGTGTTGGTAATGGTTTGGGACCAAATTGGGTTTCTAATACGGGTATGGGTTGAAGGTGGTCGGGTGTTGGTACAGGTTGACAATCATTAGGTCATGTTGGGGTGTTGGTAATGGTTTTGGACCAAATTAGGCTTCTAATACGGGTATGGGTTGAAAGTGGTCGGGTGTTGGTACGGGTTGACCATCATTAGGTCATGTAGGGGTGTTGGTAATGGTTTGGGACCAAATTAGGTTTCTAATACTGGTATGGGTTGCAGGTGGTCGGGTGTTGGTACGGGTTGACCATCATTAGGTCATGTAGGGGTGTTGGTAATGGTTTGGGACCAAATTAGGTTTCTAATACGGGTATGGGTTGCTGGTGGTCGAGTGTTGGCACGGGTTTACCATCATTAGGTCATGTAGGGGTGTTGGTAATGGTTTGGGACCAAATTGAGTTTCTAATACGGGTATGGGTTGCAGGTGGTCGGGTGTTGGTAATGGTTGATGATCATTAGGTCATGTAGGGGTGTTGGTAATGGTTTGGGACCAAATTGGGTATCTAATACAGGTATGGGTTGAAGGTGGTCGGGTGTTGGTACGGGTTGACCATCATTACGTCATGTAGGGGTGTTGGTAATGGTTTGGGACCAAATTGAGTTTCTAATACGCGTATGGGTTGCAGGTGGTCGGGTGTTGGTACGGAGAGACCATCATTAGGTGATGTAGGGGTGTTGGTAATCGTTTGGGACCAAATTGGGTTTCTAATACGGGTATGGGTTGAAGGTGGTCGGGTGTTGGTACGGGTTGACCATCATTAGGTCATGTAGGGGTGTCGGTAATGGTTTGGGACCAAATTAGGTATCTAATACGGGTATGGGTTGAAGGTGGTCGGTGTTGGTACGGGTTGACCATCATTAGGTCATGTAGGGGTGTTGGTAATGGTTTGGGACCAAATTGGGTTTCTAATACGGGTATGGGTTGAAGGTGGTCGGGTGTTGGTACGGGTTGACCATCATTAGATCATGTAGGGGTGTTGGTAATGGTTTGGGACCAAATTTGGTTTCTAATACGGGTATGGGTTGCAGGTGGTCGAGTGTTGGTACGGGTTGACCATCATTCGGTCATGTAGGGGTGTTGGTAATGGTTTGGGACCAAATTGGGTTTCTAATACGGGTATGGGTGGGTGTTGGTAATGGTTGACGATCATTAGGTCATGTAGGGGTGTTGGTAATGGTTTGGGACCAAATTGGGTATCTAATACGGGTATGGGTTGAAGGTGGTCGGGTGTTGGTACGGGTTGACCATCATTAGGTCATGTAGGGGTGTTGGTAATGGTTTGGGACCAAATTGAGTTTCTAATACGCGTATGGGTTGCAGGTGGTCGGGTGTTGGTACGGAGAGACCATCATTAGGTGATGTAGGGGTGTTGGTAATGGTTTCAGACCAAATTGGGTTTCTAATACAGGTATGGGTTGAAGGTGGTCGGGTGTTGGTACGGGTTGACCATCATTAGGTCATGTAGAGGTGTTGGTAATGGTTTGGGACCAAATTATGTATCTAATACGTGTATGGGTTGAAGGTGGTCGGTGTTGGTATGGGTTGACCATCATTAGGTCATGTAGGGGTGTTGGTAATGGTTTGGGACCAAATTGGGTTTCTAATACGGGTATGGGTTGAAGGTGGTCGGGTGTTGGTACGAGTTGACCATCATTAGATCATGTAGGGGTGTTGGTAATGGTTTGGGACCAAATTTGGTTTCTAATACGGGTATGGGTTGAAGGCGGTCGGGTGTTGGTACGGGTTGACAATGATTAGGTCATGTAGGGGTGTTGGTAATGGTTTGAGACCAAATTGGGTTTCTAATACGGTATGGGTTGCAGGTGGTCGGGTGTTGCTAATGGTTGGCCATCATTAGGTCATGTAGGGGTGTTGGTAATGGTTTGGGACCAAATTGGGTTTCTAATACGGGTATGGGTTGAAGGTGGTCGGGTGTTGGTACGGGTTGACCATCATTAGGTCATGTAGGGGTGTTGGTAATGGTTTGGGACCAAATTGGGTTTCTAATACGGTTATGGGATGCAGGTGGTCGGGTGTTGGTACGGTTTGACCATCATTAGGTCATGTAGGGGTGTTGGTAATGGTTTGGGACGAAATTGGGTTTCTAATACGGGTATGGGTTGAAGGTGGTCGGGTGTTGGTATGGGTTGACCATCATTAGGTCATGTAGGGGTGTTGGTAATGGTTTGGGACCAAATTGGGTTTCTAATACGGGTATGGGTTGAAGGTGGTCAGGTGTTGGTACGGGTTGACCATCATTAGGTAACGTAGGGGTGTTGGTAATGGTTTGGGCCCAAATTGGGTATCTAATACGGGTATGGGTTGAAGGTGGTCGGGTGTTGGTACGGGTTGACCATCATTAGGTCATGTAGGGGTGTTGGTAATGGTTTGGGACCAAATTGGGTTTCTAATACGGGTATGGGTTGCAGGTGGTCGGGTGTTGGTACGGGTTGACCATCATTAGGTCATGTAGGGGTGTTGGCAATGGTTTGGGACCAAATTGGGTTTCTAATACGGGTATGGGTTGATGGTGGTCGGGTGTTGGTACGGGTTGACCATCATTAAGTCATGTAGGGGTGTTGGTAATGGTTTGGGACCAAATTTGGTTTCTAATACGGGTATGGGTTGAAGGCGGTCGGGTGTTGGTACGGGTTGACCATCATTTGGTCATGTAGGGGTGTTGGTAATGGTTTGGGACCAAATTGGGTATCTAATACGGGTATGGATTGAAGGTGGTCGGGTGTTGGTACACGTTGACCATCATTAGGTCATGTAGGGGTGTTGGTAATGGTTTGGGACCAAATTGGGTTTCTAATACGGGTATGGGTTGCAAGTGGTCGGGTGTTGGTAATGGTTGGCCATCATTAGGTCATGTAGGGGTGTTGGTAATGGTTTGGGACCAAATTGGGTTTCTAATACGGGTATGGGTTGAAGGTGGTCGGGTGTTGGTACGGGTTGACCATCATTAGGTCATGTAGGGGTGTTGGTAATGGTTTTGGACCAAATTGGGTTTCTAATAAGGGTATGGGTTGAAGGTGGTCTGGTGTTGGTACGGGTTGACCATCATTAGGTCATGTAGGGGTGTTGGTAATTGTTTGGGACCAAATTGGGTATGTAATACGGGTATGGGTTGAAGGTGGTCGGTGTTGGTACGGGTTCACCATCATTAGGTCATGTAGGGGTGTTGGTAATGGTTTGGGACCAAATTTGGTTTCTAATACGGGTATGGGTTGAAGGCGGTCGGGTGTTGGTACGGGTTGACCATCATTAGGTCGTTTAGGGGTGTTGGTAATGGTTTGGGACCAACTTGGGTTTCTAATACGGGTATGGGTTGAAGGTGGTCGGGTGTTGGTACGGGTTGACCATCATTAGGTCATGTAGAGTGTTGTTAATGGTTTGGGACCAAATTGGATTTCTAATATGGGTATGGGTTGAAGGTGGTCGGGTGTTGGTAATGGTTTGGGACCAAATTGGGTTTCTAATACGGGTATGGGTTGAAGGTGGTCGGGTGTTGGTACGAGTTGACCATCATTAGATCATGTAGGGGTGTTGGTAATGGTTTGGGACCAAATTTGGTTTCTAATACGGGTATGGGTTGAAGGCGGTCGGGTGTTGGTACGGGTTGACAATGATTAGGTCATGTAGGGGTGTTGGTAATGGTTTGAGACCAAATTGGGTTTCTAATACGGTATGGGTTGCAGGTGGTCGGGTGTTGCTAATGGTTGGCCATCATTAGGTCATGTAGGGGTGTTGGTAATGGTTTGGGACCAAATTGGGTTTCTAATACGGGTATGGGTTGAAGGTGGTCGGGTGTTGGTACGGGTTGACCATCATTAGGTCATGTAGGGGTGTTGGTAATGGTTTGGGACCAAATTGGGTTTCTAATACGGTTATGGGATGCAGGTGGTCGGGTGTTGGTACGGTTTGACCATCATTAGGTCATGTAGGGGTGTTGGTAATGGTTTGGGACGAAATTGGGTTTCTAATACGGGTATGGGTTGAAGGTGGTCGGGTGTTGGTATGGGTTGACCATCATTAGGTCATGTAGGGGTGTTGGTAATGGTTTGGGACCAAATTGGGTTTCTAATACGGGTATGGGTTGAAGGTGGTCAGGTGTTGGTACGGGTTGACCATCATTAGGTAACGTAGGGGTGTTGGTAATGGTTTGGGCCCAAATTGGGTATCTAATACGGGTATGGGTTGAAGGTGGTCGGGTGTTGGTACGGGTTGACCATCATTAGGTCATGTAGGGGTGTTGGTAATGGTTTGGGACCAAATTGGGTTTCTAATACGGGTATGGGTTGCAGGTGGTCGGGTGTTGGTACGGGTTGACCATCATTAGGTCATGTAGGGGTGTTGGCAATGGTTTGGGACCAAATTGGGTTTCTAATACGGGTATGGGTTGATGGTGGTCGGGTGTTGGTACGGGTTGACCATCATTAAGTCATGTAGGGGTGTTGGTAATGGTTTGGGACCAAATTTGGTTTCTAATACGGGTATGGGTTGAAGGCGGTCGGGTGTTGGTACGGGTTGACCATCATTTGGTCATGTAGGGGTGTTGGTAATGGTTTGGGACCAAATTGGGTATCTAATACGGGTATGGATTGAAGGTGGTCGGGTGTTGGTACACGTTGACCATCATTAGGTCATGTAGGGGTGTTGGTAATGGTTTGGGACCAAATTGGGTTTCTAATACGGGTATGGGTTGCAAGTGGTCGGGTGTTGGTAATGGTTGGCCATCATTAGGTCATGTAGGGGTGTTGGTAATGGTTTGGGACCAAATTGGGTTTCTAATACGGGTATGGGTTGAAGGTGGTCGGGTGTTGGTACGGGTTGACCATCATTAGGTCATGTAGGGGTGTTGGTAATGGTTTTGGACCAAATTGGGTTTCTAATAAGGGTATGGGTTGAAGGTGGTCTGGTGTTGGTACGGGTTGACCATCATTAGGTCATGTAGGGGTGTTGGTAATTGTTTGGGACCAAATTGGGTATGTAATACGGGTATGGGTTGAAGGTGGTCGGTGTTGGTACGGGTTCACCATCATTAGGTCATGTAGGGGTGTTGGTAATGGTTTGGGACCAAATTTGGTTTCTAATACGGGTATGGGTTGAAGGCGGTCGGGTGTTGGTACGGGTTGACCATCATTAGGTCGTTTAGGGGTGTTGGTAATGGTTTGGGACCAACTTGGGTTTCTAATACGGGTATGGGTTGAAGGTGGTCGGGTGTTGGTACGGGTTGACCATCATTAGGTCATGTAGAGTGTTGTTAATGGTTTGGGACCAAATTGGATTTCTAATATGGGTATGGGTTGAAGGTGGTCGGGTGTTGGTAATGGTTTGGGACCAAATTGGGTTTCTAATACGGGTATGGGATGCAGGTGGTCGGGTGTTGGTACGGGTTGACTATCATTAGGTCATGTAGGGGTGTTGGTAATGATTTTGGCCCAAATTGGGTTTCTAATACGCGTATGGGTTGCAGGTGGTCGGGTGTTGGTAATGGTTGACCATCATTAGGTCATATAGCGGTGTTGGTAATGGTTTGGGACCAAATTGGGTTTCTAATACAGGTATGGGTTGAAGGTGGTCGGGTGTTGGTACGGGTTGACCATCATCAGGTCATGTAGAGTGTTGGTAATGGTTTGGGACCAAATTGGGTTTCTAATACGGGTATGGGTTGAAGGTGGTCGGGTGTTGGTACGGGTTGACAATCATTAGGTCATGTTGGGGTGTTGGTAATGGTTTGGGACCAAATTGGGTTTCTAATACGGGTATGGGTTGAAAGTGGTCGGGTGTTGGTACGGGTTGACCATCATTAGGTCATGTAGGGGTGTTGGTAATGGTTTGGGACCAAATTAGGTTTCTAATACGGGTATGGGTTGCTGGTGGTCGAGTGTTGGCACGGGTTTACCATCATTAGGTCATGTAGGGGTGTTGGTAATGGTTTGGGACCAAATTGGGTTTCTAATACGGGTATGGGTTGCAGGTGGTCGGGTGTTGGTAATGGTTGATGATCATTAGGTCATGTAGGGGTGTTGGTAATGGTTTGGGACCAAATTGGGTATCTAATACAGGTATGGGTTGAAGGTGGTCGGGTGTTGGTACGGGTTGACCATCATTACGTCATGTAGGGGTGTTGGTAATGGTTTGGGACCAAATTGAGTTTCTAATACGCGTATGGGTTGCAGGTGGTCGGGTGTTGGTACGGAGAGACCATCATTAGGTGATGTAGGGGTGTTGGTAATGGTTTGGGACCAAATTGGGTTTCTAATACGGGTATGGGTTGAAGGTGGTCGGGTGTTGGTACGGGTTGACCATCATTAGGTCATGTAGGGGTGTCGATAATGGTTTGGGACCAAATTAGGTATCTAATACGGGTATGGGTTGAAGGTGGTCGGTGTTGGTACGGGTTGACCATCATTAGGTCATGTAGGGGTGTTGGTAATGGTTTGGGACCAAATTAGGTTTCTAATACGGGTATGGGTTGAAGGTGGTCGGGTGTTGGTATGGGTTGACCATCATTAGATCATGTAGGGGTGTTGGTAATGGTTTGGGACCAAATTTGGTTTCTAATACGGGTATTGGTTGCAGGTGGTCGAGTGTTGGTACGGGTTGACCATCATTCGGTCATGTAGGGGTGTTGGTAATGGTTTGGGACCAAATTGGGTTTCTAATACAGGTATGGGTGGGTGTTGGTAATGGTTGACGATCATTAGGTCATGTAGGGGTGTTGGTAATGGTTTGGGACCAAATTGGGTATCTAATACGGGTATGGGTTGAAGGTGGTCGGGTGTTGGTACGGGTTGACCATCATTAGATCATGTAGGGGTGTTGGTAATGGTTTGGGACCAAATTGAGTTTCTAATACGCGGATGGGTTACAGGTGGTCGGGTGTTGGTACGGAGAGACCATCATTAGGTGATGTAGGGGTGTTGGTAATGGTTTCGGACCAAATTGGGTTTCTAATACGGGTATGGGTTGAAGGTGGTCGGGTGTTGGTACGGGTTGACCATCATTAGGTCATGTAGAGGTGTTGGTAATGGTTTGGGACCAAATTGCGTATCTAATACGTGTATGGGTTGAAGGTGGTCGGTGTTGGTACGGGTTGACGATCATTAGGTCATGTAGGGGTGTTGGTATTGGTTTGGGACCAAATTGGGTTTCTAATACGGGTATGGGTTGAAGGTGGTCGGGTGTTGGTACGAGTTGACCATCATTAGATCATGTAGGGGTGTTGGTAATGGTTTGGGACCAAATTTGGTTTCTAATACGGGTATGGGTTGAAGGCGGTCGGGTGTTGGTACGGGTTGACAATCATTAGGTCATGTAGCGGTGTTGGTAATGGTTTGAGACCAAATTGGGTTTCTAATACGGTATGGGTTGCAGGTGGTCGGGTGTTGCTAATGGTTGGCCATCATTAGGTCATGTAGGGGTGTTGGTAATGGTTTGGGACCAAATTGGGTTTCTAATACGGGTATGGGTTGAAAGTGGTCGGGTGTTGGTACGGGTTGACCATCATTAGGTCATGTAGGGGTGTTGGTAATGGTTTGGGACGAAATTGGGTTTCTAATACGGGTATGGGTTGCAGGTGGTCGGGTGTTGGTAATGGTTGACCATCATTAGGTCATGTAGGGGTGTTGGTAATGGTTTGGGACCAAATTAGGTTTCTAATACGGGTATGGGTTGAAGGTGGTCGGGTGTTGGTACGGGTTGACCATCATTAGGTCACGTAGGGGTGTTGGTAATGGTTTGGGACCAAATTGGGTATCTAATACGGGTATGGGATGAAGGTGGTTGGGTGTTGGTACGGGTTGACCATCATTAGGTCATGTAGGGGTGTTGGTAATGGTTTGGGACCAAATTGGGTTTCTAATACGGGTATGCGTTGCAGGTGGTCGGGTGTTGGTACGGGTTGACCATCATTAGGTCATGTAGGGGTGTTGGTAATGGTTTGGGACCAAATTGGGTTTCTAATACGGGTATGGGTTGAAGGTGGTCGGGTGTTGGTACAGGTTGACCATCATTAAGTCATGTAGGGGTGTTGGTAATTGTTTGGGACCAAATTGGGTTTCTAATACGGGTATGGGTTGAAGGTGGTCGGGTGTTGGTACGGGTTGACCATCATTAGGTCATGTAGGGGTTCTGGTAATGGTTTGGGACCAAATTGGGTTTCTAATACGGGTATGGGTTGCAGGTGGTCGGGTGTTGGTACGGGTTGACCATCATTAGGTCGGTCATGTAGGGGTGTTGGTAATGGTTTGGGACCAAATTGGGTTTCTAATACGGGTATGGGTTGAAGGTGGTCTGGTGTTGGTACGGGTTGACCATCATTAGGTCATGTAGGGGTGTTGGTAATTGTTTGGGACCAAATTGGGTATGTAATACGGGTATGGGTTGAAGATGGTCGGTGTTGGTATGGGTTGACCATCATTAGGTCGTGTAGGGGTGTTGGTAATGGTTTGGGACCAAATTTGGTTTCTAATACAGGTATGGGTTGAAGGCGGTCGGGTGTTGGTACGGGTTGACCATCATTAGGTCGTGTAGGGGTGTTGGTAATGGTTTGGGACCAAATTGGGTTTCTAATACGGGTATGGGTTGAAGGTGGTCAGGTGTTGGTACGGGTTGACCATCATTAGGTCATGTAGAGTGTTGTTAATGGTTTGGGACCAAATTAGGTTTCTAATACGGGTATGGGTTGAAGGTGGTCGGGTGTTGGTACGGGTTGACCATCATTAGGTCATGTAGGGGTGTTGGTAATGGTTTGGGACCAAATTGGGTTTCTAATACGGTTATGGGATGCAGGTGGTCGGGTGTTGGTAATGGTTGACCATCATTAGGTCATGTAGGGGTGTTGGTAATGGTTTGGGACCAAATTGGGTTTCTAATACGGGTATGGGTTGAAGGTGGTCGGGTGTTGGTACGGGTTGACCATCATTAGGTCATGTAGGGGTGTTGGTAGTGGTTTGGGACCAAATTGGGTATCTAATACGGTTATGGGTTGAAGGTGGTCGGGTGTTGGTACGGGTTGACCATCATTAGGTCATGTAGGGGTGTTGGTAATGGTTTGGGACCAAATTGGGTTTTTAATACGGGTATGGGTTGCACGTGGTCGGGTGTTGGTACGGGTTGACCATCATTAGGTCATGTAGGGGTGTTGGTAATGGTTTGGGACCAAATTGGGTTTCTAATACGGGTATGGGTTGAAGGTGGTCGGGTGTTGGTACGGGTTGACCATCATTAGGTCATGTAGGGGTGTTGGTAATGGTTTGGGACCAAATTGGGTTTTTAATACGGGTGTGGGTTGAAGGTGGTCGGGTGTTGGTACGGGTTGACCATCATTAGGTCATGTAGCGGTGCTGGTAATGGTTTGGGACCAAATTGGGTTTCTAATACGGGTATAGGTTGCAGGTGGTCGGGTGTTGGTACGGGTTGACCATCATTTGGTCATGTAGGGGTGTTGGTAATGGTTTGGGACCAAATTGGGTATCTAATACGGGTATGGATTGAAGGTGGTCGGGTGTTGGTACAGGTTGACCATCATTAGGTCATGTAGGGGTGTTGGTAATGGTTTCGGACCAAATTGGGTTTCTAATACGGGTATGGGTTGCAAGTGGTCGGGTGTTGGTAATGGTTGGCCATCATTAGGTCATGTAGGGGTGTTGGTAATGGTTTGGGACCAAATTGGGTTTCTAATACGGGTATGGGTTGAAGGTGGTCGGGTGTTGGTACGGGTTGACCATCATTAGGTCATGTAGGGGTGATGGTAATTGTTTGGGACCAAATTGGGTATGTAATACGGGTATGGGTTGAAGGTGGTCGGTGTTGGTACGGGTTGACCATCATTAGGTCATGTAGGGGTGTTGGTAATGGTTTCGGACCAAATTTGGTTTCTAATACGGGTATGGGTGGAAGGCGGTCGGGTGTTGGTACGGGTTGACCATCATTAGTTCGTGTAGGGGTGTTGGTAATGGTTTGGGACCAATTTGGGTTTCTAATACGGGTATGGGTTGAAGGTGGTCGGGTGTTGGTACGGGTTGACCATCATTAGGTCATGTAGGGGTGTTGGTAATGGTTTGGGACCAAATTAGGTTTCTAATACGAGTATGGGATGCAGGTGGTCGGGTGTTGGTACGGGTTGACTATCATTAGGTCATGTAGGGGTGTTGGTAATGATTTGGGCCCAAATTGGGTTTCTAATACGGGTATGGGTTGCAGGTGGTCCGGTGTTGGTAATTGTTGACCATCATTAGGTCATATAGGGGTGTTGGTAATGGTTTGGGACCAAATTGGGTTTCTAATACGGGTATGGGTTGAAGGTGGTCGGGTGTTGGTACGGGTTGACCATCATTAGGTCATGTAGGGTTGTTGGTAATGGTTTGAGACCAAATTGGGTATCTAATACGGGTATGGATTGAAGGTGGTCGGGTGTTGGTATGGGTTGACCATCATTAGGTCATGTAGGGGTGTTGGTAATGGTTTGGGACCAAATTGGGTTTCTAATACGGGTATGGGTTGCAGGTGGTCGGGTGTTGGTACGGGTTGACCATCATTAGGTCATGTAGGGGTGTTGGTAATGGTTTGGGACCAAACTGTGTTTCTAATACGGGTATGGGTTGAAGGTGGTCGGGTGTTAGTACGGGTTGACCATCATTAGGTCATGTAGGGGTGTTGGTAATGGTTTGGGACAAAATTGGGTTTCTAATACGGGTATGGGTTGAAGGTGGTCGGGTGTTGGTACGGGTTGACCATCATTAGGTCATGTAGGGGTGTTGGTAATGCTTTGGGACCAAATTGGGTTTCTAATACGGGTATAGGTTGAAGGTGGTCGGGTTTTGGTACGGGTTGACCATCATTAGGTCATGTAGGGGTGTTAGTAATGGTTTGGGACCAAATTGGGTTTTTAATACGGGTATGGGTTGAAGGTGGTCGGGTGTTGGTACGGGTTGACCATCATTTGGTCATGTAGGGGTGCTGGTAATGGTTTGGGACCAAATTGGGTTTCTAATACGGGTATAGGTTGCAGGTGGTCGGGTGTTGGTACGGGTTGACCATCATTTGGTCATGTAGGGGTGTTGGTAATGGTTTGGGACCAAATTGGGTATCTAATACGGGTATGGGTTGAAGGTGGTCGGGTGTTGGTACAGGTTGACCATCATTAGGTCATGTAGGGGTGTTGGTAATGGTTTGGGACCAAATTGGGTTTCTAATACGGGTATGGGTTGCAAGTGGTCGGGTGTTGGTAATGGTTGGCCATCATTAGGTCATGTAGGGGTGTTGGTAATGGTTTGGGACCAAATTGGGTTTCTAGTACGGGTATGGGTTGAAGGTGGTCGGGTGTTGGTACGAGTTGACCATCATTAGGTCATGTAGGGGTGATGGTAATTGTTTGGGACCAAATTGGGTATGTAATACGGGTATGGGTTGAAGGTGGTCGGTGTTGGTACGGGTTGACCATCATTAGGTCATGTAGGGGTGTTGGTAATGGTTTCAGACCAAATTTGGTTTCTAATACGGGTATGGGTGGAAGGCGGTCGGGTGTTGGTACGGGTTGACCATCATTAGGTCGTGTAGGGGTGTTGGTAATGGTTTGGGACCAATTTGGGTTTCTAATACGGGTATGGGTTGAAGGTGGTCGGGTGTTGGTACGGGTTGACCATCATTAGGTCATGTAGAGTGTTGTTAATGGTTTGGGACCAAATTGGATTTCTAATACGGGTATGGGTTGAAGGTGGTCGGGTGTTGATACGGGTTGACCATCATTAGGTCATGTAGGGGTGTTGGTAATGGTTTGGGACTAAATTGGGTTTCTAATACGAGTATGGGATGGAGGTGGTCGGGTGTTGGTACGGGTTGACTATCATTAGGTCATGTAGGGGTGTTGGTAATGATTTGGGCCCAAATTGGGTTTCTAATACGGGTATGGGTTGAAGGTGGTCGGGTGTTGGTACGGGTTGACCATCATTAGGTCACGTAGGGGTGTTGGTAATGGTTTGGGACCAAATTGGGTTTCTAATACGGGAATGGGTTGAAGGTGGTCGGGTGTTGGTACGTGTTGACCATCATTAGGTCATGTAGGGGTGTTGGTAATGGTTTGGGACCAAATTGGGTTTCTAATACGGGTATGGGTTGCAGGTGGTCGGGTGTTGGTACGGGTTGACCATCATTAGGTCATGTAGGGGTGTTGGTAATGGTTTGGGACCAAATTGGGTTTCTAATACGGGTATGGGTTGAAGGTGGTCGGGTGTTGGTACGGGTTGACCATCATTAAGTCATGTAGGGGTGTTGGTAATGGTTTGGGACCAAATTGGGTTTCTAATACGGGTATGGGTTGAAGGTGGTCGGGTGTTGGTACGGGTTGACCATCATTAGGTCATATAGGGGTTCTGGTAATGGTTTGGGACCAAATTGGGTTTCTAATATGGGTATGGGTTGCAGGTGGTCGGGTGTTGGTACGGGTTGACCATCATTAGGTCGGTCATGTAGGGGTGTTGGTAATGGTTTGGGACCAAATTGGGTTTCTAATACGGGTATGGGTTGAAGGTGGTCGGGTGTTGGTACGGGTTGACCATCATTAGGTCATGTAGGGGTGTTGGCAATGGTTTGGGACCAAATTGTGTTTCTAATACGGGTATGGGTTGAACGTGGTCGGGTGTTAGTACGGGTTGACCATCATTAGGTCATGTAGGGGTGTTGGTAATTGTTTGGGACCAAATTGGGTTTCTAATACGGGTATGGGTTGAAGGTGGTCGGGTGTTGGTACGGGTTGACCATCATTAGGTCATGTGGGGGTGTTGGTAATGGTTTGGGACCAAATTGGTTTTCTAATACGGGTATGGGTTGAAGGTGGTCGGGTGTTGGTACGGGTTGACCATCATTAGGTCATGTAGGGGTGTTGGTAATGGTTTGGGACCGAATTGGGTATCTAATACGGGTATGGGTTGAAGGTGGTCGGTGTTGGTATGGGTTAACCATCATTAGGTAATGTAGGGGTGTTGGTAATGGTTTGGGACCAAATTGGGTTTCTAATACGGGTATGGGTTGAAGGTGGTCGGGTGTTGGTACGGGTTGACCATCATTAGGTCATGTAGGGGTGTTGGTAATGGTTTGGGACCAAATTCGGTTTCTAATACGGGTATGGGTTGAAGGTGATCGGGTGTTGGTACGGGTTGACCATCATTAGGTCATGTAGAGTGTTGGTAATGGTTTGGGACCAAATTAGGTTTCTAATACTGGTAGGGGTTGAAGGTGGTCGGGTGTTGGTATGGGTTGACCATCATTAGGTCATCTAGGGGTGTTGGAAATGGTTTGGGACCAAATTGGGTTTCTAATACGGGTATGGGTTGCAGGTGGTCGGGTGTTGGTACGGGTTGACCATTATTAAGTCATGTAGGGGTGTTGGTAATGGTTTGGGACCAAATTGGGTTTCTAATACGGGTATGGGTTGCAGGTGGTTGGCTGTTGGTAATGGTTGACCATCATTAGGTCATGTAGGGGTGTTGGTAATGGTTTGGGACCAAATTGGGTTTCTAGTACGGGTATGGGTTGAAGGTGGTCGGGTGTTGGTACGAGTTGACCATCATTAGGTCATGTAGGGGTGATGGTAATTGTTTGGGACCAAATTGGGTATGTAATACGGGTATGGGTTGAAGGTGGTCGGTGTTGGTACGGGTTGACCATCATTAGGTCATGTAGGGGTGTTGGTAATGGTTTCAGACCAAATTTGGTTTCTAATACGGGTATGGGTGGAAGGCGGTCGGGTGTTGGTACGGGTTGACCATCATTAGGTCGTGTAGGGGTGTTGGTAATGGTTTGGGACCAATTTGGGTTTCTAATACGGGTATGGGTTGAAGGTGGTCGGGTGTTGGTACGGGTTGACCATCATTAGGTCATGTAGAGTGTTGTTAATGGTTTGGGACCAAATTGGATTTCTAATACGGGTATGGGTTGAAGGTGGTCGGGTGTTGATACGGGTTGACCATCATTAGGTCATGTAGGGGTGTTGGTAATGGTTTGGGACCAAATTGGGTTTCTAATACGAGTATGGGATGGAGGTGGTCGGGCGTTGGTACGGGTTGACTATCATTAGGTCATGTAGGGGTGTTGGTAATGATTTGGGCCCAAATTGGGTTTCTAATACGGGTATGGGTTGAAGGTGGTCGGGTGTTGGTACGGGTTGACCATCATTAGGTCACGTAGGGGTGTTGGTAATGGTTTGGGACCAAATTGGGTTTCTAATACGGGTATGGGTTGAAGGTGGTCGGGTGTTGGTACGGGTTGACCATCATTAGGTCATGTAGGGGTGTTGGTAATGGTTTGGGACCAAATTGGGTTTCTAATACGGGTATGGGTTGCAGGTGGTCGGGTGTTGGTACGGGTTGACCATCATTAGGTCATGTAGGGGTGTTGGTAATGGTTTGGGACCAAATTGGGTTTCTAATACGGGTATGGGTTGAAGGTGGTCGGGTGTTGGTACGGGTTGACCATCATTAAGTCATGTAGGGGTGTTGGTAATGGTTTGGGACCAAATTGGGTTTCTAATACGGGTATGGGTTGAAGGTGGTCGGGTGTTGGTACGGGTTGACCATCATTAGGTCATATAGGGGTTCTGGTAATGGTTTGGGACCAAATTGGGTTTCTAATATGGGTATGGGTTGCAGGTGGTCGGGTGTTGGTACGGGTTGACCATCATTAGGTCGGTCATGTAGGGGTGTTGGTAATGGTTTGGGACCAAATTGGGTTTCTAATACGGGTATGGGTTGAAGGTGGTCGGGTGTTGGTACGGGTTGACCATCATTAGGTCATGTAGGGGTGTTGGCAATGGTTTGGGACCAAATTGTGTTTCTAATACGGGTATGGGTTGAACGTGGTCGGGTGTTAGTACGGGTTGACCATCATTAGGTCATGTAGGGGTGTTGGTAATTGTTTGGGACCAAATTGGGTTTCTAATACGGGTATGGGTTGAAGGTGGTCGGGTGTTGGTACGGGTTGACCATCATTAGGTCATGTGGGGGTGTTGGTAATGGTTTGGGACCAAATTGGTTTTCTAATACGGGTATGGGTTGAAGGTGGTCGGGTGTTGGTACGGGTTGACCATCATTAGGTCATGTAGGGGTGTTGGTAATGGTTTGGGACCGAATTGGGTATCTAATACGGGTATGGGTTGAAGGTGGTCGGTGTTGGTATGGGTTAACCATCATTAGGTAATGTAGGGGTGTTGGTAATGGTTTGGGACCAAATTGGGTTTCTAATACGGGTATGGGTTGAAGGTGGTCGGGTGTTGGTACGGGTTGACCATCATTAGGTCATGTAGGGGTGTTGGTAATGGTTTGGGACCAAATTCGGTTTCTAATACGGGTATGGGTTGAAGGTGATCGGGTGTTGGTACGGGTTGACCATCATTAGGTCATGTAGAGTGTTGGTAATGGTTTGGGACCAAATTAGGTTTCTAATACTGGTAGGGGTTGAAGGTGGTCGGGTGTTGGTATGGGTTGACCATCATTAGGTCATCTAGGGGTGTTGGAAATGGTTTGGGACCAAATTGGGTTTCTAATACGGGTATGGGTTGCAGGTGGTCGGGTGTTGGTACGGGTTGACCATTATTAAGTCATGTAGGGGTGTTGGTAATGGTTTGGGACCAAATTGGGTTTCTAATACGGGTATGGGTTGCAGGTGGTTGGCTGTTGGTAATGGTTGACCATCATTAGGTCATGTAGGGGTGTTGGTAATGGTTTGGGACCAAATTGGGTTTCTAATACGGGTATGGGTTGAAGGTGGACGGGTGTTGGTACGAGTTGACCATCATTAGGTCATGTCGGGGTGTTGGTAATGGTTTGGGACCAAATTGGGTATCTAATACGGGTATGGGTTGAAGGTGGTCGGGTGTTGGTACGGGTTGACCATCATTAGGTCATGTAGGGTTGTTGGTAATGGTTTGGGACCAAATTGGGTTTCTAATACGGGTATGGGTTGCAGGTGGTCGGGTGTTGGTACGGGTTGACCATCATTAGGTCATGTAGGGGTGTTGGTAATGGTTTGGGACCAAATTGGGTTTCTAATACGGGTATGGGTTGAAGGTGGTCGGGTGTTGGTACGGGTTGTCCATCATTAGGTCATGTAGGGGTGTTGGTAATGGTTTGGGACCAAATTGGGTTTCTAATATGGGTATGGGTTGAAGGTGGTCGGGTGTTGGTACGGGTTGACCATCATTAGGTCATGTAGGGGTGATGGTAATTGTTTGGGACCAAATTGGGTATGTAATACGGGTATGGGTTGAAGGTGGTCGGTGTTGGTACGGGTTGACCATCATTAGGTCATGTAGGGGTGTTGGTAATGGTTTCGGACCAAATTTGGTTTCTAATACGGGTATGGGTGGAAGGCGGTCGGGTGTTGGTACGGGTTGACCATCATTAGTTCGTGTAGGGGTGTTGGTAATGGTTTGGGACCAATTTGGGTTTCTAATACGGGTATGGGTTGAAGGTGGTCGGGTGTTGGTACGGGTTGACCATCATTAGGTCATGTAGGGGTGTTGGTAATGGTTTGGGACCAAATTGGGTTTCTAATACGAGTATGGGATGCAGGTGGTCGAGTGTTGGTACGGGTAGACTATCATTAGGTCATGTAGGGGTGTTGGTAATGATTTGGGCCCAAATTGGGTTTCTAATACGGGTATGGGTTGCAGGTGGTCCGGTGTTTGTAATTGTTGACCATCATTAGGTCATATAGGGGTGTTGGTAATGGTTTGGGACCAAATTGGGTTTCTAATACGGGTATGGGTTGAAGGTGGTCGGGTGTTGGTACGGGTTGACCATCATTAGGTCATGTAGGGTTGTTGGTAATGGTTTGAGACCAAATTGGGTATCTAATACGGGTATGGATTGAAGGTGGTCGGGTGTTGGTATGGGTTGACCATCATTAGGTCATGTAGGGGTGTTGGTAATGGTTTGGGACCAAATTGGGTTTCTAATACGGGTATGGGTTGCAGGTGGTCGGGTGTTGGTACGGGTTGACCATCATTAGGTCATGTAGGGGTGTTGGTAATGGTTTGGGACCAAATTGGGTTTCTAATACGGGTATGGGTTGAAGGTGGTCGGGTGTTGGTACGGGTTGACCATCATTAGGTCATGTAGGGGTGTTGGCAATGGTTTGGGACCAAATTGTGTTTCTAATACGGGTATGGGTTGAACGTGGTCGGGTGTTAGTACGGGTTGACCATCATTAGGTCATGTAGGGGTGTTGGTAATTGTTTGGGACCAAATTGGGTTTCTAATACGGGTATGGGTTGAAGGTGGTCGGGTGTTGGTACGGGTTGACCATCATTAGGTCATGTGGGGGTGTTGGTAATGGTTTGGGACCAAATTGGTTTTCTAA
The DNA here is from genome assembly GCF_052849685.1 of Lactuca virosa. Taxonomy (NCBI): domain Eukaryota; kingdom Viridiplantae; phylum Streptophyta; class Magnoliopsida; order Asterales; family Asteraceae; genus Lactuca; species Lactuca virosa. The sequence goes on from NC_136429.1 coordinate 492,270,994, forward strand.
TACGGGTATGGGTTGAAGGTGGTCGGGTGTTGGTACGGGTTGACCATCATTAGGTCATGTAGGGGTGTTGGTAATGGTTTGGGACCGAATTGGGTATCTAATACGGGTATGGGTTGAAGGTGGTCGGTGTTGGTATGGGTTAACCATCATTAGGTAATGTAGGGGTGTTGGTAATGGTTTGGGACCAAATTGGGTTTCTAATACGGGTATGGGTTGAAGGTGGTCGGGTGTTGGTACGGGTTGACCATCATTAGGTCATGTAGGGGTGTTGGTAATGGTTTGGGACCAAATTCGGTTTCTAATACGGGTATGGGTTGAAGGTGATCGGGTGTTGGTACGGGTTGACCATCATTAGGTCATGTAGAGTGTTGGTAATGGTTTGGGACCAAATTAGGTTTCTAATACTGGTAGGGGTTGAAGGTGGTCGGGTGTTGGTACGGGTTGACCATCATTTGGTCATCTAGGGGTGTTGGAAATGGTTTAGGACCAAATTGGGTTTCTAATACGGGTATGGGTTGCAGGTGGTCGGGTGTTGGTACGGGTTGACCATTATTAAGTCATGTAGGGGTGTTGGTAATGGTTTGGGACCAAATTGGGTTTCTAATACGGGTATGGGTTGCAGGTGGTTGGCTGTTGGTAATGGTTGACCATCATTAGGTCATGTAGGGGTGTTGGTAATGGTTTGGGACCAAATTGGGTTTCTAATACGGGTATGGGTTGAAGGTGGACGGGTGTTGGTACGGGTTGACCATCATTAGGTCATGTCGGGGTGTTGGTAATGGTTTGGGACGAAATTGGGTATCTAATACGGGTATGGGTTGAAGGTGGTCGGGTGTTGGTACGGGTTGACCATCATTAGGTCATGTAGGGTTGTTGGTAATGGTTTGGGACCAAATTGGGTTTCTAATACGGGTATGGGTTGCAGGTGGTCGGGTGTTGGTACGGGTTGACCATCATTAGGTCATGTAGGGGTGTTGGTAATGGTTTGGGACCAAATTGGGTTTCTAATACGGGTATGGGTTGAAGGTGGTCGGGTGTTGGTACGGGTTGTCCATCATTAGGTCATGTAGGGGTGTTGGTAATGGTTTGGGACCAAATTGGGTTTCTAATATGGGTATGGGTTGAAGGTGGTCGGGTGTTGGTACGGGTTGACCATCATTAGGTCATGTAGGGGTGATGGTAATTGTTTGGGACCAAATTGGGTATGTAATACGGGTATGGGTTGAAGGTGGTCGGTGTTGGTACGGGTTGACCATCATTAGGTCATGTAGGGGTGTTGGTAATGGTTTCGGACCAAATTTGGTTTCTAATACGGGTATGGGTGGAAGGCGGTCGGGTGTTGGTACGGGTTGACCATCATTAGTTCGTGTAGGGGTGTTGGTAATGGTTTGGGACCAATTTGGGTTTCTAATACGGGTATGGGTTGAAGGTGGTCGGGTGTTGGTACGGGTTGACCATCATTAGGTCATGTAGGGGTGTTGGTAATGGTTTGGGACCAAATTGGGTTTCTAATACGAGTATGGGATGCAGGTGGTCGGGTGTTGGTACGAGTTGACTATCATTAGGTCATGTAGGGGTGTTGGTAATGATTTGGGCCCAAATTGGGTTTCTAATACGGGTATGGGTTGCAGGTGGTCCGGTGTTTGTAATTGTTGACCATCATTAGGTCATATAGGGGTGTTGGTAATGGTTTGGGACCAAATTGGGTTTCTAATACGGGTATGGGTTGAAGGTGGTCGGGTGTTGGTACGGGTTGACCATCATTAGGTCATGTAGGGTTGTTGGTAATGGTTTGAGACCAAATTGGGTATCTAATACGGGTATGGATTGAAGGTGGTCGGGTGTTGGTATGGGTTGACCATCATTAGGTCATGTAGGGGTGTTGGTAATGGTTTGGGACCAAATTGGGTTTCTAATACGGGTATGGGTTGCAGGTGGTCGGGTGTTGGTACGGGTTGACCATCATTAGGTCATGTAGGGGTGTTGGTAATGGTTTGGGACCAAATTGGGTTTCTAATACGGGTATGGGTTGAAGGTGGTCGGGTGTTGGTACGGGTTGACCATCATTAGGTCATGTAGGGGTGTTGGTAATGGTTTGGGACCAAATTGTGTTTCTAATACGGGTATGGGTTGAACGTGGTCGGGTGTTAGTACGGGTTGACCATCATTAGGTCATGTAGGGGTGTTGGTAATGGTTTGGGACCAAATTGGGTTTCTAATACGGGTATGGGTTGAAGGTGGTCGGCTGTTGGTACGGGTTGACCATCATTAGGTCATGTAGGGGTGTTGGTAATGGTTTGGGACCAAATTGGTTTTCTAATACGGGTATGGGTTGAAGGTGGTCGGGTGTTGGTGCGGGTTGACCATCATTAGGTCATGTAGGGGTGTTGGTAATGGTTTGGGACCGAATTGGGTATCTAATACGGGTATGGGTTGAAGGTGGTCGGTGTTGGTATGGGTTAACCATCATTAGGTAATGTAGGGGTGTTGGTAATGGTTTGGGACCAAATTGGGTTTCTAATACGGGTATGGGTTGAAGGTGGTCGGGTGTTGGTACGGGATGACCATCATTAGGTCATGTAGGGGTGTTGGTAATGGTTTGGGACCAAATTCGGTTTCTAGTACGGGTATGGGTTGAAGGTGGTCGGGTGTTGGTACGGGTTGACCATCATTAGTGATGGTTTTTGAGCATTCTAACACTTCCTAAGTGTACATGTAACCCTAATAACCTTGAATCTATGTTTTCTCTATATACATGCAAAATTTCTTTTTCAAGGTTATTTCCTAACTAGCATGGCATGGGGATTACATAAAACATAAAACTAGTAGAAATACATACCTTGTTGTTGCTTGGATTCCTTCAAGACTTTGTGAGCCTAGCACCCCAAATGTTGTGCCTCAAATGCTTCACACAACACCACAAGACTTGGAATAACTTGAGAGAATACTTCTAGCACTCAAAATCGGTTATGCCCTCTCTAGTAACACTATGTCCACTAGCTCTTGATTTTGCTAGCCATAGGGTTTCTTTTATAGTGTTGTCACAATTAGGGTTTACACATGAATGCCCTTAATTGTCATGACTCTTGATTTCCCATGACCCATGGGTTTGTAACTCCCATGGACTATCCATAGAGCTGCATATGGTTATAACCAAACCCATAAACCATGGATCATTAATCCACCATAAAAGAATTGATGATTGTCATAATCAACCCTATATATTTAATTAGTCTCACTTTGATCACCAAATTAATACTAGATTAATACTTGATCAATACTAATTAAATAATACTATTATTAATATATTAGAACTTATAATATATATTAATAATCATAAGTGCCTTATTCTCTCATTTAGTCTATCCAAGTATTGCAATGCCATGCAACCCAAATGGACCATGCCGGGTCGGGTCAAGTACATACCAAATAAAGTTATGGACTTAGACACTATATCCAACAGTCTCCCACTTGGATAAGTCTAATAACTATATTTGCAAATATGACTTCAAAATCCGACTAGCAATCGTAGCTCTTTCAAAGTCTCTCGGAACTGAGATGATGATGATACGCCATTTAAGATAAGTGATCATATAATCCTCTGTTCTCATGATATCAGCCGGACAAACACATGGAACATGGTCTTACTTATTGTCCAGCATTTGTTTCTCGATCTCTGATTTGTTTCGACATAGAACTAAATTGAACACATCAATTAGGTTCTGACCGGGCCCGGTACATGAGTCAAAACCAAATCATCGAGGGGCCCAGATATCGCTTCTATTTCTAGAAGGAACAGATAAACTTCGACTGATATGCTTGTACTAACTACTTGTTGAATTATTCACAAAGGCACGTTTTATAACATCGAGTTACCAATGCGTTTTCGTACAATCAATGAATAACCAACTCATAGTCAACAACTCATATCTCTAGGTTTGAAGATTTATATGATATTACCGTCTCACGATCACTCGAGATAAATTCCATGAAGTGATGCAAGTGAGCGTGGGTTGAATCCAATACTCAGCCCTTATGAGTACTCATGAATGTTGTAGCAACCATTGCTTTGTCTAAAGCACTTTAGACAAATCATACAAGCCAAATTCATGACAGTCTTGATTCATATCTACTTCCAACATATGACTGACTGTGGATGGTTTGAATAATATGATATATACCATAACATAATTATTCTGGAAGTCAAAACATGCAAAGTGAAACACAAGAATAATACTAATCTTATATGGCCCCAACACTTTGAGTGTAAATAAAACACCTTTTATTTAAGCACCATATTGATTACTCATTATTTATGTTTCGATTAATCAACTTTATGCTTGAATTAAAACATTAGTTGTCCCATGCTCCAAGCATGTACACTATGTTTTTCCAAACAACAATTATGCCATACTCTAAGTATGCATACTATGTTTACATATGGTCCTCTCTTTGTGAAATAGATCAATTGACAATATTCCAATGATGCTCATTTCACAATTCCAATCCTCGTTGTAAATGAAAGAATACCAAACTCTTGCCATCTACTGTAATCTGTTAGATTCTAAACTTATATGCAATGATCCCCTTGTAATGACTATGCACAGAAGTCGCAAAGACTTGGCAACAGAAATTACAAAGTATTCCAATGGAAAACAATTCCTATGGAAATGAAGTCTCAAATTCAAAGTACATTCCTTTGAACATCCTTCTTAGCATTAAGTTCTTTAATCTTACACAGATTCAAAGAATAACTTCCACCTATGGAGACAATTCCATATTACCATTTTGACCATCACTTATGAACAAGAGTTTCCTCTTTTCAAAATATGTCAATATGGTCCTTACTCTATACTTCTAATTGTCCATGAGCAACCAATCTTTGGTAAACCTCAGATTGTCCTCGACAACTTTGCTTAATCATTTTAGTCATTTCCAGTTCTATTCCTTTTTCCATCTTAATGCCCTAGGCATTTGGAAAATTTAGAATGGATGAATATTATAGCACATGTAATCAAACCTATAGGACATGATTTATGCTATAAAATTTTTTATTTGCCATGTTTTCATAATTCGAACTATGAAGAGGGATGCCGTAATCATAATCGAATTTTGAGAACGCAACATATATAGAATTTCCTTATGTTAAACCATTCCAACATAACATTCATATATATTCTTGACTAAAGTAGATTAAATTCTCAATCTAAGCTTGTAGAATTGGAGTGAAGTATAAAATCCTCTCCCTTAATTATAGCAAAACAACTTTTTCAAGGCGAATTGAAACTTTTGTTTTCTATAATTAACATTGCTAACCTGCAATATTTAACATAATCGTCATGCTCCCACTAGCATAATGATTACCAGCATAACACTTTATGCTCCCACTAGCTTTGACATGTACTCAGAAATCAACTGGACTTCTAGAAATCAATACTTTATTGACTTTCTTACCAAAGTTCATATTTCTGATAGTAGATTGCTTTGATAAGACTTTATCAAAAACATACACCTTTCCTTAGATAGCTCACATGTTTGTCTAGACCTTTTGCAATTCTCACTAGTTAGTGTGCCGGTTAACCACACACGCTCCACTAACTATATGAGAATGCAAATATCACAACCGCTATCTACTTAAAATCTTCTTAGTGGAAGCGTTTCCTCACCATCATTTTCATGAATCGAAGAGAAACCTTATGACACTTAGATTTTATGGTGTATGTGTTCCTATCCATGTGAATTTGTCATAACCATAATCACAGGACTAGGTTAGTGACACTTCCAAATTCATAGGGACTGAACTTGTGCAATCTTAATTTCTTGCCACCTGGTTGCACAATGCCCACCATTGCTTCCGGGTTGTTATGCAAACAATTGAGAACTCATAGAACTCACAAGCATAATCAACTTTCAACTGGAACAGACACAGAAACAAGAATATGTCAACACGATAGGTTACAAACCTCAAGTCGTGGGCTAGTGATTAACTAAACTCTTGATTTAGTTCTTGAAACTATTTTAGAATCATTTAGACTCCCACTATCCTCTTGACATATAAGACTTCTCTTTGTCAAGAACCATTCCTTGACAAAACAAATATTCAAGATCTAGTGCGGATTCTTATCAAGTTAAACACTTCTCACTATTGGTCTTAGCTGGTCTTTGTTTTATCCAAAACATCACAACTTACCAATCTCAAATGTACAAGAATAGGAAACATCTTAATCTACATTTGACAAGTGTTATGAACTTTCTAAAGACTATGTCACTCAAGTTACAATCTTGGAGTATAACTCCAGGATTTGTTTTTGGCACGAAGTATGAATTATCTTTTGATTTAACCATTTCAACAATTCACGATTCCTCTCCTCAGGCAACAAACACACTAAGGTGTCCTTAGAGGATCAATTGTGATATGGTTCCATAATCACTAAGATAATCATAAAACAAAATACACAAGTACTCTCCCATCTCTTCAGATTGGAGAAAATTTTATCTTTCTGCCTTATTTGATTCTTCTTATTCATTCTGCCATACATTGAAACTTTTCCAATGTTTCAGAATTACACTTAAACTCGTAAGCATAACCATATTTACTAAACTTTAGTAAATCATAACGAATAATCTTATCTATCTTTGTGGTGGACCTGACCAGCACACAACCAAGTGTACCCAATCTTTTAGTCCTTCACTTGACTCACATGTACATGTGAACAAGGAATTAGTCTTAATTTCCCAAAGATGAAAACTTCTCATTCATCATACAATACAAGTTGCATGATTCCAAGTTTCTATCTAACTGAAACTTGGGCGATGAGAATCTTTCCTTATTTGGTAAATTATGATACTACCACAAATGAAAGAATCAAATCCATTTTCAAATATTGCTATTAATGGAAACATATAATCAACAATTTTTCACAAATGCCATTGTAAGGATACTTAAAATAAAATCAAATCAAAACTTTTCTTTATTTTAAAACTTTGCGGAAAACTTATCCTTACAACCCATATGAAAACCTTGTTGTTATCTATTCCTAAGCAATATGTCTCAACTCTTAAGTAATAGCTCAAAATTCTGATCACCGAACCATGCGATCAAAATCCCTCTTCGCGATCAGAATCAGCATATACTTCCTTTAAGTTTCTTCACTTTTCTTTGATTCTTAAAACATCAACATGTGACCCAGTCACATCATGCAATAAGAATCTCAGAATAGAAACTTAATAGAGTTAGACAATGGACTTTACCTGAAGTAGAGTCAAACATTTGACTTTACTATCCTTATGGACTTTTAGGTAAATTTGGCAGCTTCGCAACCAATGCCGTTCCTTTGGCAACAGAAACATATGGACTCTTTGGAAACGATACACAGGACTATCACAAACTTAGCCTTTCTCTTTACCATTTGGTCAACCGAGTTGATTATGGCCAATCCCTTTCAATTGGGAAGAGAAAGTTTTTCTGGACTTCCAATGTTACCATTGTCAATGTCCATGAAGTTTGGGAAGTTGATCTTCCAATCAATTTTGCTTTACCAATGCTCCAAATCATTGCTGATTCAGCATCATCAAGCAAATAGGTAAGACCATTAAGGGTCATGTCGTGATCTGTCATCAAGGAGTGACCAAGTCAACAGCCAGCTACCTTGAGACTTCGACACCCGACTCTCCCGGCTTGTCAATATGTGACTTAATCTCCAAGACCTGAGCACATATAGACTTTGTTTGCCAATAGGGATTGAGTGACTTAGAACTTATCAGGTCTTGAGACTTGTGGGATAGGGAGATTTATTAGAGGAGGTGGAGGAAGTGAAGTATGATTTCCAGTCCCACTAATGCATAACAAAGGGATTGATCTTTCACCTTGGTTGCCATTTGGGATATCATCTTCATTAGGAAGCTTGTTCCTAAAGATTTGGGAAGACCATAGCTGTCTAAACTAGACATCTATAATGGGAGAAATTCAAGTTAGTTGATTTAAAGTCCTTAATATTACACCAAATATGAAATATTAAGGCTAGGACCCAATAACCTATTTATAACTGGAAGAGGGATGTCGTAATCCAAATTATAAAATAGTTAAAGGTAGGTAAATGACGATTTACCAATTTCCACCATGAAAAACGAAATATAATTAAGTTTTAATTGGATTTGAAACTCCTAGATCTTTTGAGATACATTGAACTTTCAATGGCATGTTTGAATCTCGATTGTGCCCTCTCAAGTTTGTGACTGGGATGCCGAGGATCACAAACAAGGTGTGAATAACCATACAAATTGACTTGGTACCCTCAACAATATTACCTAATCGATGTGCCGGTTAACCACACACGCTCCACCGATCTATAATAAAGTCAAGTTACCCTTTGCCACTCTTACTAGTCCATGTTAGTGTGCCGGTTAACCACACACGCTCCACTAACGACTTGGTAAGGTACAAAGTGTAATTTTATGGGCTAGCACCAATTTCACATTTTCCTAAAGTAACTAAGATTGGGAATTTCTAATGTATAGTTACTTTATAATTCATTATACTTTTAATGAAAATTTAAAGTCGTATCCTACCCGTTCGGCTAACGACCCTCCACCGATCAAGGAAGCGGTGGGTGAGAGTGGAGACCCATTAAGTCACCATTTTATAGGCAACAACCTTATACCCCCCTTATAGACCGGCTTCGTGAATGAGGCCTACTAACGGTAAGAATGACATATTCTTATACATATCTATATAATAAAATTATAATAATAGTATAAGGGTGTATTTTAAACATTTAAAATACTTGGTGGTTTAATCTATTAATTAAACTATACTTAATTTAATTAAACTTAAACCATGTCTTTATGGAATTATTAACTCTTTTAATTAAACACTTTAATTAATTTAATGAAGTCCATAGAGCTTGAATTTTACCTTTAAAAAATTCTAAGAGTTCAATTTGGAATTAAAGTGTAAGGCTTTTCAAATTCCAAAACTTGAGGGAAAGAATTGAAACTATTCCAAGTCTCTTCAATTTGTAACTTATGAGTTTTAATGGTTCATAGAAATGAAGACTCTTCATTTTATGAAACCTCTTTAGTTCTTTAATTACAATTTAAAGAAGTGACTTTTGGTTATCCATAACTTGAGGACAAGTTATGGACACCATCATTAGCATTAAGATCATGAATTAAACAAGCATGTAAGTTACACAAAATTCCTATGATCTTCTAAAAACTCATAAGAACAAATATTCATATCAAACAATTTCAAGAAATCATATAAACATATACAATACTTGAAAATTGATAAAAGCCATGTAAAACGGGTTAACATAATCATTATCATTTTGAAAAACAGATTTTACAAGTCCAAAACAGATTGGAATAATGATTTTAATCCATTTCCAGCAACAAAACACGAAAAGCTGCCCAGCACGATCCTACTCGGCGAGTGCATTATTCTACTCGTCGAGTAGGATGAATTTGTTCATGGACTCGGCGAGTCCTCCCCATGGACTCGGCGAGTTCAGTCGTCAGAATGCAGAATTTTCGATTTTTAAGCAGTTTTGCATCAAGTATATAGAAAACAATCCTAGGCTCTGATACCACTGATGGTTTTTGAGCATTCTAACACTTCCTAAGTGTACATGCAACCCTAATAACCTTGAATCTATGTTTTCTCTATATACATGCAAAATTTCTTTTTCAAGGTTATTTCCTAACTAGCATGGCATGGGGATTACATAAAACATAAAACTAGTAGAAATACATACCTTGTTGTTGCTTGGATTCCTTCAAGACTTTGTGAGCCTAGCACCCCAAATGTTGTGCCTCAAATGCTTCACACAACACCACAAGACTTGGAATAACTTGAGAGAATACTTCTAGCACTCAAAATCGGTTATGCCCTCTCTAGTAACACTATGTCCACTAGCTCTTGATTTTGCTAGCCATAGGGTTTCTTTTATAGTGTTGTCACAATTAGGGTTTACACATGAATGCCCTTAATTGTCATGACTCTTGATTTCCCATGACCCATGGGTTTGTAACTCCCATGGACTATCCATAGAGCTGCATATGGTTATAACCAAACCCATAAACCATGGATCATTAATCCACCATAAAAGAATTGATGATTGTCATAATCAACCCTATATATTTAATTAGTCTCACTTTGATCACCAAATTAATACTAGATTAATACTTGATCAATACTAATTAAATAATACTATTATTAATATATTAGAACTTATAATATATTAATAATCATAAGTGCCTTATTCTCTCATTTAGTCTATCCAAGTATTGCAATGCCATGCAACCCAAATGGACCATGCCGGGTCGGGTCAAGTACATACCAAATAAAGTTATGAACTTAGACACTATATCCAACAAGTAGGTCATGTAGAGTGTTGGTAATGGTTTAGGACCAAATTAGGTTTCTAATACGGGTAGGGGTTGAAGGTGGTCGGGTGTTGGTACGGGTTGACCATCCTTAGGTCATCTAGGGGTGTTGGAAATGGTTTGGGACCAAATTGGGTTTCTAATACGGGTATGGGTTGCAGGTGGTCTGGTGTTGGTACGGGTTGACCATTATTAAGTCATGTAGGGGTGTTGGTAATGGTTTGGGACCAAATTGGGTTTCTAATACGGGTATGGGTTGTAGGTGGTCGGGTGTTGGTAATGGTTGACCATCATTAGGTCATGTAGGGGTGTTGGTAATGGTTTGGGACCAAATTGGGTTTCTAATACGGGTATGGGTTGAAGGTGGACGGGTGTTGGTACGGGTTGACCATCATTAGGTCATGTCGGGGTGTTGGTAATGGTTTGGGACGAAATTGGGTATCTAATACGGGTATGGGTTGAAGGTGGTCGGGTGTTGGTACGGGTTGACCATCATTAGGTCATGTAGGGTTGTTGGTAATGGTTTGGGACCAAATTGGGTTTCTAATACGGGTATGGGTTGCAGGTGGTCGGGTGTTGGTACGGGTTGACCATCATTAGGTCATGTAGGGGTGTTGGTAATGGTTTGGGACCAAATTGGGTTTCTAATACGGGTATGGGTTGAAGGTGGTCGGGTGTTGGTACGGGTTGTCCATCATTAGGTCATGTAGGGGTGTTGGTAATGGTTTGGGACCAAATTGGGTTTCTAATACGGGTATGGGTTGAAGGTGGTCGGGTGTTGGTACGGGTTGACCGTCATTAGGTAATGTAGGGGTGCTGGTAATGGTTTGGGACCAAATTGGGTTTCTAATACGGGTATGGGTTGCAGGTGGTCGGGTGTTGGTACGGCTTGACAATCATTAGGTCATGTAGGGGTGTTGGTAATGGTTTGGGACCAAATTGGGTTTCTAATACGGGTATGGGTTGCAGGTGGTCGGGTGTTGGTAATGGTTGGCCATCATTAGGTCATGTAGGGGTGTTGGTAGTGGTTTGGGACCAAATTGGGTTTCTAGTACGGGTATGGGTTGAAGGTGGTCGGGTGTTGGTACGGGTTGACCATCATTAGGTCATGTAGGGGTGTTGTTAATGGTTTGGGACCAAATTGGGTTTCTAATACGGGTATGGGTTGAAGGTGGTCGGGTGTTGGTACGGGTTGACCATCATTAGGTCATGTAGGGGTGTTGGTAATGGTTTGGGACCAAATTGGGTTTCTAATACGGGTATGGGTTGAAGGTAGTCGGGTGTTGGTACGGGTTGACCATCATTAGGTCATGTAGGGGTGTTGGTAATGGTTTGGGACCAAATTAGATTTGTAATACGGGTATGGGTTGCAGGTGGTCGGGTGTTGGTACGGGTTGACTATCATTAGGTCATGTAGGGGTGTTGGTAATGGTTTGGGACCAAATTGGGTTTCTAATACGGGTATGGGTTGCAGGTGGTCGGGTGTTGATAATGGTTGACAATCATTAGGTCATGTAGGGGTGTTGGTATCGGTTTGGGACCAAATTGGGTTTCTAATACGAGTATGGGTTGAAGGTCGTCGGGTGTTGGTAATGGTTGACCATCATTAGGTCATGTAGGGGTGTTGGTAATGGTTTGGGACCAAATTGGGTATCTAATACGGGTATGGGTTGAAGGTGGTCGGGTGTTGGTACGGGTTGACCATCATTAGGTCATGTAGGGGTGTTGGTAATGGTTTGGGACCAAATTGGGTTTCTAATACGGGTATGGGTTGCAGGTGGTCGGGTGTTGGTACGGGTTGACTATCATTAGGTCATGTAGGGGTGTTGGTAATGGTTTGGGACCAAATTGGGTTTCTAATACGGGTATGGGTTGCAGGTGGTCTGGTGTTGGTAATGGTTGACCATCATTAGGTCATGTAGGGGTGTTGGTAATGGTTTGGGACCAAATTTGGTTTCTAATACGGGTATGGGTTGCAGGTGGTCGGGTGTTGGTAATGGTTGACCATCACTAGGTCATGTAGGGGTGTTGGTAATGGTTTGGGACCAAATTGGGTTTCTAATACGGGTATGGGTTGAAGGTGCTCGGGTGTTGGTACGGGTTGACCATCATTAGGTCATGTCGGGGTGTTGGTAATGGTTTGGGACGAAATTGGGTATCTAATACGGGTATGAGTTGAAGGTGGTCGAGTGTTGGTATGGGTTGACCATCATTAGGTCATGTAGGGTTGTTGGTAATGGTTTGGGACCAAATTGGGTTTCTAATACGGGTATGGGTTGCAGGTGGTCGGGTGTTGGTACGGGTTGACCATCATTAGGTCATGTAGGGGTGTTGGTAATGGTTTGGGACCAAATTGGGTTTCTAATATGGGTATGGGTTGAAGGTGGTCGGGTGTTGGTACAGGTTGACCATCATTAGGTCATGTAGGGGTGTTGGTAATGGTTTGGGACCAAATTGGGTTTCTAATACGGGTATGGGTTGAAGGTGGTCGGGTGTTGGTACGGGTTGACCGTCATTAGGTCATGTACGGGTGTTGGTAATGGTTTGGGACCAAATTGGGTTTCTAATACGGGTATGGGTTGCAGGTGGTCGGGTGTTGGTACGGGTTGACAATCATTAGGTCATGTAGGGGTGTTGGTAATGGTTTGGGACCAAATTGGGTTTCTAATACGGGTATGGGTTGAAGGTCGTCGGGTGTTGGTACGGGTTGACCATCATTAGGTCATGTAGGGGTGTTGGTAATGGTTTGGGACCAAATTGGATATCTAATACGGGTATGGGTTGAAGGTGGTCGGGTGTTGGTACGGGTTGACCATCATTAGGTCATGTAGGGGTGTTGGTAATGGTTTGGGACCAAATTGGGTTTCTAATACGGGTATGGGTTGCAGGTGGTCGGGTGTTGGTACGGGTTGACTATCATTAGGTCATGTAGGGGTGTTGGTAATGGTTTGGGACCAAATTGGGTTTCTAATACGGGTATGGGTTGCAGGTGGTCGGGTGTTGGTAATGGTTGACAATCATTAGGTCATGTAGCGGTGTTGGTAATGGTTTGGGACCAAATTGGGTTTCTAATACGGGTATGAGTTGCAGGTGGTCGGGTGTTGGTAATGGTTGACCATCATTAGGTCATGTAGGGGTGTTGGTAATGGTTTGGGACCAATTTGGGTTTCTAATACGGGTATGGGTTGAAGGTTCTCGGGTGTTGGTACGGGTTGACCATCATTAGGTCATGTCGGGGTGTTGGTAATGGTTTGGGACGAAATTGGGTATCTAATACGGGTATGGGTTGAAGGTGGTCAGGTGTTGGTACGGGTTGACCATCATTAGGTCATGTAGGGTTGTTGGTAATGGTTTGGGACCAAATTGGGTTTCTAATACGGGTATGGGTTGCAGGTGGTCGGGTGTTGGTACGGGTTGACCATCACTAGGTCATGTAGGGGTGTTGGTAATGGTTTGGGACCAAATTGGGTTTCTAATACGGGTATGGGTTGAAGGTGGTCGGGTGTTGGTACGGGTTAACCATCATTAGGTCATGTAGGGGTGTTGGTAATGGTTTGGGACCAAATTGGGTTTCTAATACGGTATGGGTTGAAGGTAGTCGGGTGTTGGTACGGGTTGACCATCATTAGGTCATGTAGGGGTGTTGGTAATGGTTTGGGACCAAATTGGGTTTGTAATACGGGTATGGGTTGCAGGTGGTCGGGTGTTGGTACGGGTTGACTATCATTAGGTCATGTAGGGGTGTTGGTAATGGTTTGGGACCAAATTGGGTTTCTAATACGGGTATGGGTTGCAGGTGGTCGGGTGTTGGTAATGGTTGACAATCATTAGGTCATGTAGGGGTGTTGGTAATGGTTTGGGACCAAATTGGGTTTCTAATATGGGTATGGGTTGAAGGTCGTCGGGTGTTGGTACGGGTTGACCATCATTAGGTCATGTAGGGGTGTTGGTAATGGTTTGGGACCAAATTGGGTATCTAATACGGGTATGGGTTGAAGGTGGTCGGGTGTTGGTACGGGTTGACCATCATTAGGTCATGTAGGGGTGTTGGTAATGGTTTGGAACCAAATTGGGTTTCTAATACGGGTACGGGTTGCAGGTGGTCGGGTGTTGGTACGGGTTGACTATCATTAGGTCGTGTAGGGGTGTTGGTAATGGTTTGGGACCAAATTGGGTTTCTAATACGGGTATGGGTTGCAGGTGGTCGGGTGTTGGTACGGGTTGACCATCATTAGGTCATGTCGGGGTGTTGGTAATGGTTTGGGACGAAATTGGGTATCTAATACGGGTACGGGTTGAAGGTGGTCGGTTGTTGGTACGGGTTGACGATCGTTAGGTCATGTAGGGTTGTTGGTAATGGTTTGGGACCAAATTAGGTTTCTAATACGGGTATGGGTTGAAGGTGGTCGGGTGTTGGTACGGGTTGACAATCATTAGGGCATGTAGGGGTGTTGGTAATGGTTTGGGACCAAATTGGGTTTCTAATACGGGTATGGGTTGCAGGTGGTCGGGTGTTGGTAATGGTTGACCATCATTAGGTCATGTAGGGGTGTTGGTAATGGTTTGGGACCAAATTGGGTTTCTAACACGGGTATGGGTTGAAGGTGCTCGGGTGTTGGTACGGGTTGACCATCATTACGTCATGTCGGGGTGTTGGTAATGGTTTGGGACGAATTTGGGTATCTAATACGGGTATGGGTTGAAGGTGGTCGGGTGTTGGTACGGGTTGACCATCATTAGGTCATGTAGGGTTGTTGGTAATGGTTTGGGACCAAATTGGGTTTCTAATACGGGTATGGGTTGCAGGTGGTCTGGTGTTGGTACGGGTTGACCATCATTAGGTCATGTAGGGGTGTTGGTAATGGTTTGGGACCAAATTGTGTTTCTAATACGGGTATGGGTTGAAGGTGGTCGGGTGTTGGTACGGGTTGACCATCATTAGGTCATGTAGGGGTGTTGGTAAAGGTTTGGGACCAAATTGGGTTTCTAATACGGGTATGGGTTGAAGGTGGTCGGGTGTTGGTACGGGTTGACCGTCATTAGGTCATGTAGGGGTGTTGGTAATGGTTTGGGACCAAATTGGGTTTCTAATACGGGTATGGGTTGCAGGTGGTCGGTTGTTGGTACGGGTTGACAATCATTAGGTCATGTAGGGGTGTTGGTAATGGTTTGGGACCAAATTGGGTTTCTAATACGGGTATGGGTTGCAGGTGGTCGGGTGTTGGTAATGGTTGGCCATCATTAGGTCATGTAGGGGTGTTGGTAGTGGTGTGGGACCAAATTGGGTTTCTAATACGGGTATGGGTTGAAGGTGGTCGGGTGTTGGTACGGGTTGACCATCATTAGGTCATGTAAGGGTGTTGGTAATGGTTTGGGACCAAATTGGGTTTCTAATACGGGTATGGGTTGAAGGTGGTCGGGTGTTGGTACGGGTTGACCATCATTAGGTCATGTAGGGGTGTTGGTAATGGTTTGGGACCAAATTGGGTTTCTAATACGGGTATGGGTTGAAGGTGGTCGGGTGTTGGTACGGGTTGACCATCATTAGGTCATGTAGGGGTGTTGGTAATGGTTTGGGACCAAATTGGGTATCTAATACGGGTATGGGTTGAAGGTGGTCGGGTGTTGGTACGGGTTGACCATCATTAGGTCATGTAGGGGTGTTGGTAATGGTTTGGGACCAAATTGGGTTTCTAATACGGGTATGGGTTGCAGGTGGTCGGGTGTTGGTAATGGTTGACAATCATTAGGTCATGTAGGGGTGTTGGTAATGGTTTGGGACCAAATTGGGTTTCTAATACGGGTATGGGTTGCAGGTGGTCGGTTGTTGGTACGGGTTGACAATCATTAGGTCATGTAGGGGTGTTGGTAATGGTTTGGGACCAAATTGGGTTTCTAATACGGGTATGGGTTGAAGGTGGTCGGGTGTTGGTACGGGTTGACCATCATTAGGTCATGTAGGGGTGTTGGTAATGGTTTGGGACCACATTGGGTTTCTAATACGGGTATGGGTTGAAGGTAGTCGGGTGTTGGTACGGGTTGACCATCATTAGGTCATGTAGGGGTGTTGGTAATGGTTTGGGACCAAATTAGGTTTGTAATACGGGTATGGGTTGCAGGTGGTCGGGTGTTGGTACGGGTTGACTATCATTAGGTCATGTAGGGGTGTTGGTAATGGTTTGGGACCAAATTGGGTTTCTAATACGGGTAATGGTTGACAATCATTAGGTCATGTAGGGGTGTTGGTAATGGTTTGGGACCAAATTGGGTTTCTAATACGAGTATGGGTTGAAGGTCGTCGGGTGTTGGTAATGGTTGACCATCATTAGGTCATGTAGGGGTGTTGGTAATGGTTTGGGACCAAATTGGGTATCTAATACGGGTATGGGTTGAAGGTGGTCGGGTGTTGGTACGGGTTGACCATCATTAGGTCATGTAGGGGTGTTGGTAATGGTTTGGGACCAAATTGGGTTTCTAATACGGGTATGGGTTGCAGGTGGTCGGGTGTTGGTACGGGTTGACTATCATTAGGTCATGTAGGGGTGTTGGTAATGCATTGGGACCAAATTGGGTTTCTAATACGGGTATGGGTTGCAGGTGGTCTAGTGTTGGTAATGGTTGACCATCATTAGGTCATGTAGGGGTGTTGGTAATGGTTTGGGACCAAATTGGGTTTCTAATACGGGTATGGGTTGCAGGTGGTCGGGTGTTGGTAATGGTTGACCATCACTAGGTCATGTAGGGGTGTTGGTAATGGTTTGGGACCAAATTGGGTTTCTAATACGGGTATGGGTTGAAGGTGCTCGGGTGTTGGTACGGGTTGACCATCATTAGGTCATGTAGGGGTGTTGGTAATGGTTTGGGACCAAATTAGGTTTGTAATACGGGTATGGGTTGCAGGTGGTCGGGTGTTGGTAATGGTTGACAATCATTAGGTCATGTAGGGGTGTTGGTAATGGTTTGGGACCAAATTGGGATTCTAATATGGGTATGGGTTGAAGGTCGTCGGGTGTTGGTACGGGTTGACCATCATTAGGTCATGTAGGGGTGTTGGTAATGGTTTGGGACCAAATTGGGTATCTAATACGGGTATGGGTTGAAGGTGGTCGGGTGTTGGTACGAGTTGACCATCATTAGGTCATGTAGGGGTGTTGGTAATGGTTTGGGACCAAATTGGGTTTCTAATACGGGTATGGGTTGCAGGTGGTCGGGTGTTGGTATGGGTTGACTATCATTAGGTCGTGTAGGGGTGTTGGTAATGGTTTGGGACCAAATTGGGTTTCTAATACGGGTATGGGTTGCAGGTGGTCGGGTGTTGGTACGGGTTGACCATCATTAGGTCATGTCGGGGTGTTGGTAATGGTTTGGGACGAAATTGGGTATCTAATACGGGTACGGGTTGAAGGTGGTCGGTTGTTGGTACGGGTTGACGATCATTAGGTCATGTAGGGTTGTTGGTAATGGTTTGGGACCAAATTGGGTTTCTAATACGGGTATGGGTTGAAGGTGGTCGGGTGTTGGTACGGGTTGACAATCATTAGGGCATGTAGGGGTGTTGGTAATGGTTTGGGACCAAATTGGGTTTCTAATACGGGTATGGGTTGCAGGTGGTCGGGTGTTGGTAATGGTTGACCATCATTAGGTCATGTAGGGGTGTTGGTAATGGTTTGGGACCAAATTGGGTTTCTAACACGGGTATGGGTTGAAGGTGCTCGGGTGTTGGTACGGGTTGACCATCATTACGTCATGTCGGGGTGTTGGTAATGGTTTCGGACGAAATTGGGTATCTAATACGTGTATGGGTTGAAGGTGGTCGGGTGTTGGTACGGGTTGACCATCATTAGGTCATGTAGGTTTGCTGGTAATGGTTTGGGACCAAATTGGGTTTCTAATACGGGTATGGGTTGCAGGTGGTCTGGTGTTGGTACGGGTTGACCATCATTAGGTCATGTAGGGGTGTTGGTAATGGTTTGGGACCAAATTGTGTTTCTAATACGGGTATGGGTTGAAGGTGGTCGAGTGTTGGTACGGGTTGACCATCATTAGGTCATGTAGGGGTGTTGGTAATGGTTTGGGACCAAATTGGGTTTCTAATACGGGTATGGGTTGAAGGTGGTCGGGTGTTGGTACGGGTTGACCGTCATTAGGTCATGTAGGGGTGTTGGTAATGGTTTGGGACCAAATTAGGTTTCTAATACGGGTATGGGTTGCAGGTGGTCGGTTGTTGGTACGGGTTGACAATCATTAGGTCATGTAGGGGTGTTGGTAATGGTTTGGGACCAAATTGGGTTTCTAATACGGGTATGGGTTGCAGGTGGTCGGGTGTTGGTAATGGTTGGCCATCATTAGGTCATGTAGGGGTGTTGGTAGTGGTTTGGGACCAAATTGGGTTTCTAATACGGGTATGGGTTGAAGGTGGTCGGGTGTTGGTACGGGTTGACCATCATTAGGTCATGTAAGGGTGTTGGTAATGGTTTGGGACCAAATTGGGTTTCTAATACGGGTATGGGTTGAAGGTGGTCGGGTGTTGGTACGGGTTGACCATCATTAGGTCATGTAGGGGTGTTGGTAATGGTTTGGGACCAAATTGGGTTTCTAATACGGGTATGGGTTGAATGTGGTCGGGTGTTGGTACGGGTTGACCATCATTAGGTCATGTAGGGGTGTTGGTAATGGTTTGGGACAGAATTGGGTATCTAATACGGGTATGGGTTGAAGGTGGTCGGGTGTTGGTATGGGTTGACCATCATTAGGTCATGTAGGGGTGTTAGTAATGGTTTGGGACCAAATTGGGTTTCTAATACGGGTATGGGTTGCAGGTGGTCGGGTGTTGGTAATGGTTGACAATCATTAGGTCATGTAGGGGTGTTGGTAATGGTTTGGGACCAAATTGGGTTTCTAATACGGGTATGGGTTGCAGGTGGTCGGTTGTTGGTACGGGTTGACAATCATTAGGTCATGTAGGGGTGTTGGTAATGGTTTGGGACCAAATTGGGTTTCTAATACGGGTATGGGTTGAAGGTGGTCGGGTGTTGGTACGGGTTGACCATCATTAGGTCATGTAGGGGTGTTGGTAATGGTTTGGGACCACATTGGGTTTCTAATACGGGTATGGGTTGAAGGTAGTCGGGTGTTGGTACGGGTTGACCATCATTAGGTCATGTAGGGGTGTTGGTAATGGTTTGGGACCAAATTAGGTTTGTAATACGGGTATAGGTTGCAGGTGGTCGGGTGTTGGTACGGGTTGACTATCATTAGGTCATGTAGGGGTGTTGGTAATGGTTTGGGACCAAATTGGGTTTCTAATACGGGTAATGGTTGACAATCATTAGGTCATGTAGGGGTGTTGGTAATGGTTTGGGACCAAATTGGGTTTCTAATACGAGTATGGGTTGAAGGTCGTCGGGTGTTGGTAATGGTTGACCATCATTAGGTCATGTAGGGGTGTTGGTAATGGTTTGGGACCAAATTGGGTATCTAATACGGGTATGGGTTGAAGGTGGTCGGGTGTTGGTACGGGTTGACCATCATTAGGTCATGTAGGGGTGTTGGTAATGGTTTGGGACCAAATTGGGTTTCTAATACGGGTAGGGGTTGCAGGTGGTCGGGTGTTGGTACGGGTTGACTATCATTAGGTCATGTAGGGGTGTTGGTAATGGTTTGGGACCAAATTGGGTTTCTAATACGGGTATGGGTTGCAGGTGGTCTGGTGTTGGTAATGGTTGACCATCATTAGGTCATGTAGGGGTGTTGGTAATGGTTTGGGACCAAATTGGGTTTCTAATACGGGTATGGGTTGCAGGTGGTCGGGTGTTGGTAATGGTTGACCATCACTACGTCATGTAGGGGTGTTGGTAATGGTTTGGGACCAAATTGGGTTTCTAATACGGGTATGGGTTGAAGGTGCTCGGGTGTTGGTACGGGTTGACCATCATTAGGTCATGTCGGGGTGTTGGTAATGGTTTGGGACGAAATTGGGTATCTAATACGGGTATGGGTTGAAGGTGGTCGGGTGTTCGTATGGGTTGACCATCATTAGGTCATGTAGGGTTTTTGGTAATGGTTTGGGACCAAATTGGGTTTCTAATACGGGTATGGGTTGCAGGTGGTCGGGTGTTGGTACGGGTTGACCATCATTAGGTCATGTAGGGGTGTTGGTAATGGTTTGGGACCAAATTGGGTTTCTAATATGGGTATGGGTTGAAGGTGGTCGGGTGTTGGTACAGGTTGACCATCATTAGGTCATGTAGGGGTGTTGGTAATGGTTTGGGACCAAATTGGGTTTCTAATACGGGTATGGGATGAAGGTGGTCGGGTGTTGGTACGGGTTGACCGTCATTAGGTCATGTACGGGTGTTGGTAATGGTTTGGGACCAAATTGGGTTTCTAATACGGGTATGGGTTGCAGGTGGTCGGGTGTTGGTACGGGTTGACAATCATTAGGTCATGTAGGGGTGTTGGTAATGGTTTGGGACCAAATTGGGTTTCTAATACGGGTATGGGTTGAAGGTCGTCGGGTGTTGGTACGGGTTGACCATCATTAGGTCATGTAGGGGTGTTGGTAATGGTTTGGGACCAAATTGGGTATCTAATACGGGTATGGGTTGAAGGTGGTCAGGTGTTGGTACGGGTTGACCATCATTAGGTCATGTAGGGGTGTTGGTAATGGTTTGGGACCAAATTGGGTTTCTAATACGGGTATGGGTTGCAGGTGGTCGGGTGTTGGTACGGGTTGACTATCATTAGGTCATGTAGGGGTGTTGGTAATGGTTTGGGACCAAATTGGGTTTCTAATACGGGTATGGGTTGCAGGTGGTCGGGTGTTGGTAATGGTTGGCAATCATTAGGTCATGTAGGGGTGTTGGTAATGGTTTGGGACCAAATTGGGTTTCTAATACGGGTATGAGTTGCAGGTGGTCGGGTGTTGGTAATGGTTGACCATCATTAGGTCATGTAGGGGTGTTGGTAATGGTTTGGGACCAATTTGGGTTTCTAATACGGGTAAGGGTTGAAGGTGCTCGGGTGTTGGTACGGGTTGACCATCATTAGGTCATGTCGGGGTGTTGGTAATGGTTTGGGACGAAATTGGGTATCTAATACGGGTATGGGTTGAAGGTGGTCGGGTGTTGGTACGGGTTGACCATCATTAGGTCATGTAGGGTTGTTGGTAATGGTTTGGGACCAAATTGGGTTTCTAATACGGGTATGGGTTGTAGGTGGTCGGGTGTTGGTACGGGTTGACCATCACTAGGTCATGTAGGGGTGTTGGTAATGGTTTGGGACCAAATTGGGTTTCTAATACGGGTATGGGTTGAAGGTGGTCGGGTGTTGGTACGGGTTGACCATCATTAGGTCATGTAGGGGTGTTGGTAATGGTTTGGGACCAAATTGGGTTTCTAATACGGTATGGGTTGAAGGTAGTCGGGTGTTGGTACGGGTTGACCATCATTAGGTCATGTAGGGGTGTTGGTAATGGTTTGGGACCAAATTGGGTTTGTAATACGGGTATGGGTTGCAGGTGGTCGGGTGTTGGTACGGGTTGACTATCATTAGGTCATGTAGGGGTGTTGGTAATGGTTTGGGACCAAATTGGATTTCTAATACGGGTATGGGTTGCAGGTGGTCGGGTGTTGGTAATGGTTGACAATCATTAGGTCATGTAGGGGTGTTGGTAATGGTTTGGGACCAAATTGGGTTTCTAATATGGGTATGGGTTGAAGGTCGTTGGGTGTTGGTACGGGTTGACCATCATTAGGTCATGTAGGGGTGTTGGTAATGGTTTCGGACCAAATTGGGTATCTAATACGGGTATGGGTTGAAGGTGGTCGTGTGTTGGTACGGGTTGACCATCATTAGGTCATGTAGGGGTGTTGGTAATGGTTTGGGACCAAATTGGGTTTCTAATACGGGTATGGGTTGCAGGTGGTCGGGTGTTGGTACGGGTTGACTATCATTAGGTCGTGTAGGGGTGTTGGTAATGGTTTGGGACCAAATTGGGTTTCTAATACGGGTATGGGTTGCAGGTGGTCGGGTGTTGGTACGGGTTGACCATCATTAGGTCATGTCGGGGTGTTGGTAATGGTTTGGGACGAAATTGGGTATCTAATACGGGTACGGGTTGAAGGTGGTCGGTTGTTGGTACGGGTTGACGATCCTTAGGTCATGTAGGGTTGTTGGTAATGGTTTGGGACCAAATTGGGTTTCTAATACGCGTATGGGTTGAAGGTGGTCGGGTGTTGGTACGGGTTGACAATCATTAGGGCATGTAGGGGTGTTGGTAATGGTTTGGGACCAAATTGGGTTTCTAATACGGGTATGGGTTGCAGGTGGTCGGGTGTTGGTAATGGTTGACCATCATTAGGTCATGTAGGGGTGTTGGTAATGGTTTGGGACCAAATTGGGTTTCTAATACGGGTATGGGTTGAAGGTGCTCGGGTGTTGGTACGGGTTGACCATCATTACGTCATGTCGGGGTGTTGGTAATGGTTTGGGACGAAATTGGGTATCTAATACGGGTATGGGTTGAAGGTGGTCGGGTGTTGGTACGGGTTGACCATCATTAGGTCATGTAGGGTTGTTGGTAATGGTTTGGGACCAAATTGGGTTTCTAATACGGTTATGGGTTGCAGGTGGTCTGGTGTTGGTACGGGTTGACCATCATTAGGTCATGTAGGGGTGTTGGTAATGGTTTGGGACCAAATTGTGTTTCTAATACGGGTATGGGTTGAAGGTGGTCGGGTGTTGGTACGGGTTGACCATCATTAGGTCATGTAGGGGTGTTGGTAATGGTTTGGGACCAAATTGGGTTTCTAATACGGGTATGGGTTGAAGGTGGTCGGGTGTTGGTACGGGTTGACCATCATTAGGTCATGTAGGGTTGTTAGTAATGGTTTGGGACCAAATTGGGTTTCTAATACGGGTATGGGTTGTAGGTGGTCGGGTGTTGGTACGGGTTGACCATCACTAGGTCATGTAGGGGTGTTGGTAATGGTTTGGGACCAAATTGGGTTTCTAATACGGGTATGGGTTGAAGGTGGTCGGGTGTTGGTACGGGTTGACCATCATTAGGTCATGTAGGGGTGTTGGTAATGGTTTGGGACCAAATTGGGTTTCTAATACGGTATGGGTTGAAGGTAGTCGGGTGTTGGTACGGGTTGACCATCATTAGGTCATGTAGGGGTGTTGGTAATGGTTTGGGACCAAATTGGGTTTGTAATACGGGTATGGGTTGCAGGTGGTCGGGTGTTGGTACGGGTTGACTATCATTAGGTCATGTAGGGGTGTTGGTAATGGTTTGGGACCAAATTGGATTTCTAATACGGGTATGGGTTGCAGGTGGTCGGGTGTTGGTAATGGTTGACAATCATTAGGTCATGTAGGGGTGTTGGTAATGGTTTGGGACCAAATTGGGTTTCTAATATGGGTATGGGTTGAAGGTCGTTGGGTGTTGGTACGGGTTGACCATCATTAGGTCATGTAGGGTTGTTGGTAATGGTTTCGGACCAAATTGGGTATCTAATACGGGTATGGGTTGAAGGTGGTCGTGTGTTGGTACGGGTTGACCATCATTAGGTCATGTAGGGGTGTTGGTAATGGTTTGGGACCAAATTGGGTTTCTAATACGGGTATGGGTTGCAGGTGGTCGGGTGTTGGTACGGGTTGACTATCATTAGGTCGTGTAGGGGTGTTGGTAATGGTTTGGGACCAAATTGGGTTTCTAATACGGGTATGGGTTGCAGGTGGTCGGGTGTTGGTACGGGTTGACCATCATTAGGTCATGTCGGGGTGTTGGTAATGGTTTGGGACGAAATTGGGTATCTAATACGGGTACGGGTTGAAGGTGGTCGGTTGTTGGTACGGGTTGACGATCCTTAGGTCATGTAGGGTTGTTGGTAATGGTTTGGGACCAAATTGGGTTTCTAATACGCGTATGGGTTGAAGGTGGTCGGGTGTTGGTACGGGTTGACAATCATTAGGGCATGTAGGGGTGTTGGTAATGGTTTGGGACCAAATTGGGTTTCTAATACGGGTATGGGTTGCAGGTGGTCGGGTGTTGGTAATGGTTGACCATCATTAGGTCATGTAGGGGTGTTGGTAATGGTTTGGGACCAAATTGGGTTTCTAATACGGGTATGGGTTGAAGGTGCTCGGGTGTTGGTACGGGTTGACCATCATTACGTCATGTCGGGGTGTTGGTAATGGTTTGGGACGAAATTGGGTATCTAATACGGGTATGGGTTGAAGGTGGTCGGGTGTTGGTACGGGTTGACCATCATTAGGTCATGTAGGGTTGTTGGTAATGGTTTGGGACCAAATTGGGTTTCTAATACGGTTATGGGTTGCAGGTGGTCTGGTGTTGGTACGGGTTGACCATCATTAGGTCATGTAGGGGTGTTGGTAATGGTTTGGGACCAAATTGTGTTTCTAATACGGGTATGGGTTGAAGGTGGTCGGGTGTTGGTACGGGTTGACCATCATTAGGTCATGTAGGGGTGTTGGTAATGGTTTGGGACCAAATTGGGTTTCTAATACGGGTATGGGTTGAAGGTGGTCGGGTGTTGGTACGGGTTGACCGTCATTAGGTCATGTAGGGGTGTTGGTAATGGTTTGGGACCAAATTGGGTTTCTAATACGGGTATGGGTTGCAGGTGGTCGGTTGTTGGTACGGGTTGACAATCATTAGGTCATGTAGGGGTGTTGGTAATGGTTTGGGACCAAATTGGGTTTCTAATACGGGTATGGGTTGCAGGTGGTCGGGTGTTGGTAATGGTTGGCCATCATTAGGTCATGTAGGGGTGTTGGTAGTGGTTTGGGACCAAATTGGGTTTCTAATACGGGTATGGGTTGAAGGTGGTCGGGTGTTGGTACGGGTTGACCATCATTAGGTCATGTAAGGGTGTTGGTAATGGTTTGGGACCAAATTGGGTTTCTAATACGGGTATGGGTTGAAGGTGGTCGGGTGTTGGTACGGGTTGACCATCATTAGGTCATGTAGGGGTGTTGGTAATGGTTTGGGACCAAATTGGGTTTCTAATACGGGTATGGGTTGAAGGTGGTCGGGTGTTGGTACGGGTTGACCATCATTAGGTCATGTAGGGGTGTTGGTAATGGTTTGGGACCAAATTGGGTATCTAATACGGGTATGGGTTGAAGGTGGTCGGGTGTTGGTACGGGTTTACCATCATTTGGTCATGTAGGGGTGTTGGTAATGGTTTGGGACCAAATTGGGTTTCTAATATGGGTATGGGTTGAAGGTGGTCGGGTGTTGGTACAGGTTGACCATCATTAGGTCATGTAGGGGTGTTGGTAATGGTTTGGGACCAAATTGGGTTTCTAATACGGGTATGGGTTGAAGGTGGTCGGGTGTTGGTACGGGTTGACCGTCATTAGGTCATGTACGGGTGTTGGTAATGGTTTGGGACCAAATTGGGTTTCTAATACGGGTATGGGTTGCAGGTGGTCGGGTGTTGGTACGGGTTGACAATCATTAGGTCATGTAGGGGTGTTGGTAATGGTTTGGGACCAAATTGGGTTTCTAATACGGGTACGGGTTGAAGGTCGTCGGGTGTTGGTACGGGTTGACCATCATTAGGTCATGTAGGGGTGTTGGTAATGGTTTGGGACCAAATTGGGTATCTAATACGGGTATGGGTTGAAGGTGGTCGGGTGTTGGTACGGGTTGACCATCTTTAGGTCATGTAGGGGTGTTGGTAATGGTTTGGGACCAAATTGGGTTTCTAATACGGGTATGGGTTGCAGGTGGTCGGGTGTTGGTACGGGTTGACTATCATTAGGTCATGTAGGGGTGTTGGTAATGGTTTGGGACCAAATTGGGTTTCTAATACGGGTATGGGTTCCAGGTGGTCGGGTGTTGGTAATGGTTGACAATCATTAGGTCATGTAGGGGTGTTGGTAATGGTTTGGGACCAAATTGGGTTTCTAATACGGGTATGAGTTGCAGGTGGTCGGGTGTTGGTAATGGTTGACCATCATTAGGTCATGTAGGGGTGTTGGTAATGGTTTGGGACCAATTTGGGTTTCTAATACGGGTAAGGGTTGAAGGTGCTCGGGTGTTGGTACGGGTTGACCATCATTAGGTCATGTCGGCGTGTTGGTAATGGTTTGGGACGAAATTGGGTATCTAATACGGGTATGGGTTGAAGGTGGTCAGGTGTTGGTACGAGTTGACCATCATTAGGTCATGTAGGGTTGTTGGTAATGGTTTGGGACCAAATTGGGTTTCTAATACGGGTATGGGTTGCAGGTGGTTGGGTGTTGGTACGGGTTGACCATCACTAGGTCATGTAGGGGTGTTGGTAATGGTTTGGGACCAAATTGGGTTTCTAATACGGGTATGGGTTGAAGGTGGTCGGGTGTTGGTACGGGTTGACCATCATTAGGTCATGTAGGGGTGTTGGTAATGGTTTGGGACCAAATTGGGTTTCTAATACGGTATGGGTTGAAGGTAGTCGGGTGTTGGTACGGGTTGACCATCATTAGGTCATGTAGGGGTGTTGGTAATGGTTTGGGACCAAATTGGGTTTGTAATACGGGTATGGGTTGCAGGTGGTCGGGTGTTGGTACGGGTTGACTATCATTAGGTCATGTAGGGGTGTTGGTAATGGTTTGGGACCAAATTGGATTTCTAATACGGGTATGGGTTGCAGGTGGTCGGGTGTTGGTAATGGTTGACAATCATTAGGTCATGTAGGGGTGTTGGTAATGGTTTGGGACCAAATTGGGTTTCTAATATGGGTATGGGTTGAAGGTCGTTGGGTGTTGGTACGGGTTGACCATCATTAGGTCATGTAGAGTGTTGGTAATGGTTTGGGACCAAATTGGGTTTCTAATACGGGTATGGGTTGAAGGTGGTCGGGTGTTGGTACGGGTTGACCATCATTAGGTCATGTAGGGTTGTTAGTAATGGTTTGGGACCAAATTGGGTTTCTAATACGGGTATGGGTTGTAGGTGGTCGGGTGTTGGTACGGGTTGACCATCACTAGGTCATGTAGGGGTGTTGGTAATGGTTTGGGACCAAATTGGGTTTCTAATACGGGTATGGGTTGAAGGTGGTCGGGTGTTGGTACGGGTTGACCATCATTAGGTCATGTAGGGGTGTTGGTAATGGTTTGGGACCAAATTGGGTTTCTAATACGGTATGGGTTGAAGGTAGTCGGGTGTTGGTACGGGTTGACCATCATTAGGTCATGTAGGGGTGTTGGTAATGGTTTGGGACCAAATTGGGTTTGTAATACGGGTATGGGTTGCAGGTGGTCGGGTGTTGGTACGGGTTGACTATCATTAGGTCATGTAGGGGTGTTGGTAATGGTTTGGGACCAAATTGGATTTCTAATACGGGTATGGGTTGCAGGTGGTCGGGTGTTGGTAATGGTTGACAATCATTAGGTCATGTAGGGGTGTTGGTAATGGTTTGGGACCAAATTGGGTTTCTAATATGGGTATGGGTTGAAGGTCGTTGGGTGTTGGTACGGGTTGACCATCATTAGGTCATGTAGGGGTGTTGGTAATGGTTTCGGACCAAATTGGGTATCTAATACGGGTATGGGTTGAAGGTGGTCGTGTGTTGGTACGGGTTGACCATCATTAGGTCATGTAGGGGTGTTGGTAATGGTTTGGGACCAAATTGGGTTTCTAATACGGGTATGGGTTGCAGATGGTCGGGTGTTGGTACGGGTTGACTATCATTAGGTCGTGTAGGGGTGTTGGTAATGGTTTGGGACCAAATTGGGTTTCTAATACGGGTATGGGTTGCAGGTGGTCGGGTGTTGGTACGGGTTGACCATCATTAGGTCATGTCGGGGTGTTGGTAATGGTTTGGGACGAAATTGGGTATCTAATACGGGTACGGGTTGAAGGTGGTCGGTTGTTGGTACGGGTTGACGATCCTTAGGTCATGTAGGGTTGTTGGTAATGGTTTGGGACCAAATTGGGTTTCTAATACGCGTATGGGTTGAAGGTGGTCGGGTGTTGGTACGGGTTGACAATCATTAGGGCATGTAGGGGTGTTGGTAATGGTTTGGGACCAAATTGGGTTTCTAATACGGGTATGGGTTGCAGGTGGTCGGGTGTTGGTAATGGTTGACCATCATTAGGTCATGTAGGGGTGTTGGTAATGGTTTGGGACCAAATTGGGTTTCTAATACGGGTATGGGTTGAAGGTGCTCGGGTGTTGGTACGGGTTGACCATCATTACGTCATGTCGGGGTGTTGGTAATGGTTTGGGACGAAATTGGGTATCTAATACGGGTATGGGTTGAAGGTGGTCGGGTGTTGGTACGGGTTGACCATCATTAGGTCATGTAGGGTTGTTGGTAATGGTTTGGGACCAAATTGGGTTTCTAATACGGTTATGGGTTGCAGGTGGTCTGGTGTTGGTACGGGTTGACCATCATTAGGTCATGTAGGGGTGTTGGTAATGGTTTGGGACCAAATTGTGTTTCTAATACGGGTATGGGTTGAAGGTGGTCGGGTGTTGGTACGGGTTGACCATCATTAGGTCATGTAGGGGTGTTGGTAATGGTTTGGGACCAAATTGGGTTTCTAATACGGGTATGGGTTGAAGGTGGTCGGGTGTTGGTACGGGTTGACCGTCATTAGGTCATGTAGGGGTGTTGGTAATGGTTTGGGACCAAATTGGGTTTCTAATACGGGTATGGGTTGCAGGTGGTCGGTTGTTGGTACGGGTTGACAATCATTAGGTCATGTAGGGGTGTTGGTAATGGTTTGGGACCAAATTGGGTTTCTAATACGGGTATGGGTTGCAGGTGGTCGGGTGTTGGTAATGGTTGGCCATCATTAGGTCATGTAGGGGTGTTGGTAGTGGTTTGGGACCAAATTGGGTTTCTAATACGGGTATGGGTTGAAGGTGGTCGGGTGTTGGTACGGGTTGACCATCATTAGGTCATGTAAGGGTGTTGGTAATGGTTTGGGACCAAATTGGGTTTCTAATACGGGTATGGGTTGAAGGTGGTCGGGTGTTGGTACGGGTTGACCATCATTAGGTCATGTAGGGGTGTTGGTAATGGTTTGGGACCAAATTGGGTTTCTAATACGGGTATGGGTTGAAGGTGGTCGGGTGTTGGTACGGGTTGACCATCATTAGGTCATGTAGGGGTGTTGGTAATGGTTTGGGACCAAATTGGGTATCTAATACGGGTATGGGTTGAAGGTGGTCGGGTGTTGGTACGGGTTTACCATCATTTGGTCATGTAGGGGTGTTGGTAATGGTTTGGGACCAAATTGGGTTTCTAATATGGGTATGGGTTGAAGGTGGTCGGGTGTTGGTACAGGTTGACCATCATTAGGTCATGTAGGGGTGTTGGTAATGGTTTGGGACCAAATTGGGTTTCTAATACGGGTATGGGTTGAAGGTGGTCGGGTGTTGGTACGGGTTGACCGTCATTAGGTCATGTACGGGTGTTGGTAATGGTTTGGGACCAAATTGGGTTTCTAATACGGGTATGGGTTGCAGGTGGTCGGGTGTTGGTACGGGTTGACAATCATTAGGTCATGTAGGGGTGTTGGTAATGGTTTGGGACCAAATTGGGTTTCTAATACGGGTACGGGTTGAAGGTCGTCGGGTGTTGGTACGGGTTGACCATCATTAGGTCATGTAGGGGTGTTGGTAATGGTTTGGGACCAAATTGGGTATCTAATACGGGTATGGGTTGAAGGTGGTCGGGTGTTGGTACGGGTTGACCATCTTTAGGTCATGTAGGGGTGTTGGTAATGGTTTGGGACCAAATTGGGTTTCTAATACGGGTATGGGTTGCAGGTGGTCGGGTGTTGGTACGGGTTGACTATCATTAGGTCATGTAGGGGTGTTGGTAATGGTTTGGGACCAAATTGGGTTTCTAATACGGGTATGGGTTCCAGGTGGTCGGGTGTTGGTAATGGTTGACAATCATTAGGTCATGTAGGGGTGTTGGTAATGGTTTGGGACCAAATTGGGTTTCTAATACGGGTATGAGTTGCAGGTGGTCGGGTGTTGGTAATGGTTGACCATCATTAGGTCATGTAGGGGTGTTGGTAATGGTTTGGGACCAATTTGGGTTTCTAATACGGGTAAGGGTTGAAGGTGCTCGGGTGTTGGTACGGGTTGACCATCATTAGGTCATGTCGGCGTGTTGGTAATGGTTTGGGACGAAATTGGGTATCTAATACGGGTATGGGTTAAAGGTGGTCAGGTGTTGGTACGAGTTGACCATCATTAGGTCATGTAGGGTTGTTGGTAATGGTTTGGGACCAAATTGGGTTTCTAATACGGGTATGGGTTGCAGGTGGTTGGGTGTTGGTACGGGTTGACCATCACTAGGTCATGTAGGGGTGTTGGTAATGGTTTGGGACCAAATTGGGTTTCTAATACGGGTATGGGTTGAAGGTGGTCGGGTGTTGGTACGGGTTGACCATCATTAGGTCATGTAGGGGTGTTGGTAATGGTTTGGGACCAAATTGGGTTTCTAATACGGTATGGGTTGAAGGTAGTCGGGTGTTGGTACGGGTTGACCATCATTAGGTCATGTAGGGGTGTTGGTAATGGTTTGGGACCATATTGGGTTTGTAATACGGGTATGGGTTGCAGGTGGTCGGGTGTTGGTACGGGTTGACTATCATTAGGTCATGTAGGGGTGTTGGTAATGGTTTGGGACCAAATTGGGTTTCTAATACGGGTATGGGTTGCAGGTGGTCGGGTGTTGGTAATGGTTGACAATCATTAGGTCATGTAGGGGTGTTGGTAATGGTTTGGGACCAAATTGGGTTTCTAATATGGGTATGGGTTGAAGGTCGTTGGGTGTTGGTACGGGTTGACCATCATTAGGTCATGTAGGGGTGTTGGTAATGGTTTGGGACCAAATTGGGTATCTAATACGGGTATGGGTTGAAGGTGGTCGTGTGTTGGTACGGGTTGACCATCATTAGGTCATGTAGGGGTGTTGGTAATGGTTTGGGACCAAATTGGGTTTCTAATACGGGTATGGGTTGCAGGTGGTCGGGTGTTGGTACGGGTTGACTATCATTAGGTCGTGTAGGGGTGTTGGTAATGGTTTGGGACCAAATTGGGTTTCTAATACGGGTATGGGTTGAAGGTGCTCGGGTGTTGGTACGGGTTGACCATCATTACGTCATGTCGGGGTGTTGGTAATGGTTTGGGACGAAATTGGGTATCTAATACGGGTATGGGTTGAAGGTGGTCGGGTGTTGGTACGGGTTGACCATCATTAGGTCATGTAGGGTTGTTGGTAATGGTTTGGGACCAAATTGGGTTTCTAATACGGTTATGGGTTGCAGGTGGTCTGGTGTTGGTACGGGTTGACCATCATTAGGTCATGTAGGGGTGTTGGTAATGGTTTGGGACCAAATTGTGTTTCTAATACGGGTATGGGTTGAAGGTGGTCGGGTGTTGGTACGGGTTGACCATCATTAGGTCATGTAGGGGTGTTGGTAATGGTTTGGGACCAAATTGGGTTTCTAATACGGGTATGGGTTGAAGGTGGTCGGGTGTTGGTACGGGTTGACCGTCATTAGGTCATGTAGGGGTGTTGGTAATGGTTTGGGACCAAATTGGGTTTCTAATACGGGTATGGGTTGAAGGTGGTCGGGTGTTGGTACGGGTTGACCATCATTAGGTCATGTAGGGGTGTTGGTAATGGTTTGGGACCAAATTGGGTATCTAATACGGGTATGGGTTGAAGGTGGTCGGGTGTTGGTACGGGTTTACCATCATTTGGTCATGTAGGGGTGTTGGTAATGGTTTGGGACCAAATTGGGTTTCTAATATGGGTATGGGTTGAAGGTGGTCGGGTGTTGGTACAGGTTGACCATCATTAGGTCATGTAGGGGTGTTGGTAATGGTTTGGGACCAAATTGGGTTTCTAATACGGGTATGGGTTGAAGGTGGTCGGGTGTTGGTACGGGTTGACCGTCATTAGGTCATGTACGGGTGTTGGTAATGGTTTGGGACCAAATTGGGTTTCTAATACGGGTATGGGTTGCAGGTGGTCGGGTGTTGGTACGGGTTGACAATCATTAGGTCATGTAGGGGTGTTGGTAATGGTTTGGGACCAAATTGGGTTTCTAATACGGGTACGGGTTGAAGGTCGTCGGGTGTTGGTACGGGTTGACCATCATTAGGTCATGTAGGGGTGTTGGTAATGGTTTGGGACCAAATTGGGTATCTAATACGGGTATGGGTTGAAGGTGGTCGGGTGTTGGTACGGGTTGACCATCTTTAGGTCATGTAGGGGTGTTGGTAATGGTTTGGGACCAAATTGGGTTTCTAATACGGGTATGGGTTGCAGGTGGTCGGGTGTTGGTACGGGTTGACTATCATTAGGTCATGTAGGGGTGTTGGTAATGGTTTGGGACCAAATTGGGTTTCTAATACGGGTATGGGTTCCAGGTGGTCGGGTGTTGGTAATGGTTGACAATCATTAGGTCATGTAGGGGTGTTGGTAATGGTTTGGGACCAAATTGGGTTTCTAATACGGGTATGAGTTGCAGGTGGTCGGGTGTTGGTAATGGTTGACCATCATTAGGTCATGTAGGGGTGTTGGTAATGGTTTGGGACCAATTTGGGTTTCTAATACGGGTAAGGGTTGAAGGTGCTCGGGTGTTGGTACGGGTTGACCATCATTAGGTCATGTCGGCGTGTTGGTAATGGTTTGGGACGAAATTGGGTATCTAATACGGGTATGGGTTGAAGGTGGTCAGGTGTTGGTACGAGTTGACCATCATTAGGTCATGTAGGGTTGTTGGTAATGGTTTGGGACCAAATTGGGTTTCTAATACGGGTATGGGTTGCAGGTGGTTGGGTGTTGGTACGGGTTGACCATCACTAGGTCATGTAGGGGTGTTGGTAATGGTTTGGGACCAAATTGGGTTTCTAATACGGGTATGGGTTGAAGGTGGTCGGGTGTTGGTACGGGTTGACCATCATTAGGTCATGTAGGGGTGTTGGTAATGGTTTGGGACCAAATTGGGTTTCTAATACGGTATGGGTTGAAGGTAGTCGGGTGTTGGTACGGGTTGACCATCATTAGGTCATGTAGGGGTGTTGGTAATGGTTTGGGACCATATTGGGTTTGTAATACGGGTATGGGTTGCAGGTGGTCGGGTGTTGGTACGGGTTGACTATCATTAGGTCATGTAGGGGTGTTGGTAATGGTTTGGGACCAAATTGGGTTTCTAATACGGGTATGGGTTGCAGGTGGTCGGGTGTTGGTAATGGTTGACAATCATTAGGTCATGTAGGGGTGTTGGTAATGGTTTGGGACCAAATTGGGTTTCTAATATGGGTATGGGTTGAAGGTCGTTGGGTGTTGGTACGGGTTGACCATCATTAGGTCATGTAGGGGTGTTGGTAATGGTTTGGGACCAAATTGGGTATCTAATACGGGTATGGGTTGAAGGTGGTCGTGTGTTGGTACGGGTTGACCATCATTAGGTCATGTAGGGGTGTTGGTAATGGTTTGGGACCAAATTGGGTTTCTAATACGGGTATGGGTTGCAGGTGGTCGGGTGTTGGTACGGGTTGACTATCATTAGGTCGTGTAGGGGTGTTGGTAATGGTTTGGGACCAAATTGGGTTTCTAATACGGGTATGGGTTGAAGGTGCTCGGGTGTTGGTACGGGTTGACCATCATTACGTCATGTCGGGGTGTTGGTAATGGTTTGGGACGAAATTGGGTATCTAATACGGGTATGGGTTGAAGGTGGTCGGGTGTTGGTACGGGTTGACCATCATTAGGTCATGTAGGGTTGTTGGTAATGGTTTGGGACCAAATTGGGTTTCTAATACGGTTATGGGTTGCAGGTGGTCTGGTGTTGGTACGGGTTGACCATCATTAGGTCATGTAGGGGTGTTGGTAATGGTTTGGGACCAAATTGTGTTTCTAATACGGGTATGGGTTGAAGGTGGTCGGGTGTTGGTACGGGTTGACCATCATTAGGTCATGTAGGGGTGTTGGTAATGGTTTGGGACCAAATTGGGTTTCTAATACGGGTATGGGTTGAAGGTGGTCGGGTGTTGGTACGGGTTGACCGTCATTAGGTCATGTAGGGGTGTTGGTAATGGTTTGGGACCAAATTGGGTTTCTAATACGGGTATGGGTTGCAGGTGGTCGGTTGTTGGTACGGGTTGACAATCATTAGGTCATGTAGGGGTGTTGGTAATGGTTTGGGACCAAATTGGGTTTCTAATACGGGTATGGGTTGCAGGTGGTCGGGTGTTGGTAATGGTTGGCCATCATTAGGTCATGTAGGGGTGTTGGTAGTGGTTTGGGACCAAATTGGGTTTCTAATACGGGTATGGGTTGAAGGTGGTCGGGTGTTGGTACGGGTTGACCATCATTAGGTCATGTAAGGGTGTTGGTAATGGTTTGGGACCAAATTGGGTTTCTAATACGGGTATGGGTTGAAGGTGGTCGGGTGTTGGTACGGGTTGACCATCATTAGGTCATGTAGGGGTGTTGGTAATGGTTTGGGACCAAATTGGGTTTCTAATACGGGTATGGGTTGAAGGTGGTCGGGTGTTGGTACGGGTTGACCATCATTAGGTCATGTAGGGGTGTTGGTAATGGTTTGGGACCAAATTGGGTATCTAATACGGGTATGGGTTGAAGGTGGTCGGGTGTTGGTACGGGTTTACCATCATTTGGTCATGTAGGGGTGTTGGTAATGGTTTGGGACCAAATTGGGTTTCTAATATGGGTATGGGTTGAAGGTGGTCGGGTGTTGGTACAGGTTGACCATCATTAGGTCATGTAGGGGTGTTGGTAATGGTTTGGGACCAAATTGGGTTTCTAATACGGGTATGGGTTGAAGGTGGTCGGGTGTTGGTACGGGTTGACCGTCATTAGGTCATGTACGGGTGTTGGTAATGGTTTGGGACCAACTTGGGTTTCTAATACGGGTATGGGTTGCAGGTGGTCGGGTGTTGGTACGGGTTGACAATCATTAGGTCATGTAGGGGTGTTGGTAATGGTTTGGGACCAAATTGGGTTTCTAATACGGGTACGGGTTGAAGGTCGTCGGGTGTTGGTACGGGTTGACCATCATTAGGTCATGTAGGGGTGTTGGTAATGGTTTGGGACCAAATTGGGTATCTAATACGGGTATGGGTTGAAGGTGGTCGGGTGTTGGTACGGGTTGACCATCATTAGGTCATGTAGGGGTGTTGGTAATGGTTTGGGACCAAATTGGGTTTCTAATACGGGTATGGGTTGCAGGTGGTCGGGTGTTGGTACGGGTTGACTATCATTAGGTCATGTAGGGGTGTTGGTAATGGTTTGGGACCAAATTGGGTTTCTAATACGGGTATGGGTTCCAGGTGGTCGGGTGTTGGTAATGGTTGACAATCATTAGGTCATGTAGGGGTGTTGGTAATGGTTTGGGACCAAATTGGGTTTCTAATACGGGTATGAGTTGCAGGTGGTCGGGTGTTGGTAATGGTTGACCATCATTAGGTCATGTAGGGGTGTTGGTAATGGTTTGGGACCAATTTGGGTTTCTAATACGGGTAAGGGTTGAAGGTGCTCGGGTGTTGGTACGGGTTGACCATCATTAGGTCATGTCGGCGTGTTGGTAATGGTTTGGGACGAAATTGGGTATCTAATACGGGTATGGGTTGAAGGTGGTCAGGTGTTGGTACGAGTTGACCATCATTAGGTCATGTAGGGTTGTTGGTAATGGTTTGGGACCAAATTGGGTTTCTAATACGGGTATGGGTTGCAGGTGGTTGGGTGTTGGTACGGGTTGACCATCACTAGGTCATGTAGGGGTGTTGGTAATGGTTTGGGACCAAATTGGGTTTCTAATACGGGTATGGGTTGAAGGTGGTCGGGTGTTGGTACGGGTTGACCATCATTAGGTCATGTAGGGGTGTTGGTAATGGTTTGGGACCAAATTGGGTTTCTAATACGGTATGGGTTGAAGGTAGTCGGGTGTTGGTACGGGTTGACCATCATTAGGTCATGTAGGGGTGTTGGTAATGGTTTGGGACCATATTGGGTTTGTAATACGGGTATGGGTTGCAGGTGGTCGGGTGTTGGTACGGGTTGACTATCATTAGGTCATGTAGGGGTGTTGGTAATGGTTTGGGACCAAATTGGGTTTCTAATACGGGTATGGGTTGCAGGTGGTCGGGTGTTGGTAATGGTTGACAATCATTAGGTCATGTAGGGGTGTTGGTAATGGTTTGGGACCAAATTGGGTTTCTAATATGGGTATGGGTTGAAGGTCGTTGGGTGTTGGTACGGGTTGACCATCATTAGGTCATGTAAGGGTGTTGGTAATGGTTTGGGACCAAATTGGGTATCTAATACGGGTATGGGTTGAAGGTGGTCGTGTGTTGGTACGGGTTGACCATCATTAGGTCATGTAGGGGTGTTGGTAATGGTTTGGGACCAAATTGGGTTTCTAATACGGGTATGGGTTGCAGGTGGTCGGGTGTTGGTACGGGTTGACTATCATTAGGTCGTGTAGGGGTGTTGGTAATGGTTTGGGACCAAATTGGGTTTCTAATACGGGTATGGGTTGCAGGTGGTCGGGTGTTGGTACGGGTTGACCATCATTAGGTCATGTCGGGGTGTTGGTAATGGTTTGGGACGAAATTGGGTATCTAATACGGGTACGGGTTGAAGGTGGTCGGTTGTTGGTACGGGTTGACGATCATTAGGTCATGTAGGGTTGTTGGTAATGGTTTGGGACCAAATTGGGTTTCTAATACGGGTATGGGTTGAAGGTGGTCGGGTGTTGGTACGGGTTGACAATCATTAGGGCATGTAGGGGTGTTGGTAATGGTTTGGGACCAAATTGGGTTTCTAATACGGGTATGGGTTGCAGGTGGTCGGGTGTTGGTAATGGTTGACCATCATTAGGTCATGTAGGGGTGTTGGTAATGGTTTGGGACCAAATTGGGTTTCTAATACGGGTATGGGTTGAAGGTGCTCGGGTGTTGGTACGGGTTGACCATCATTACGTCATGTCGGGGTGTTGGTAATGGTTTGGGACGAAATTGGGTATCTAATACGGGTATGGTTTGAAGGTGGTCGGGTGTTGGTACGGGTTGACCATCATTAGGTCATGTAGGGTTGTTGGTAATGGTTTGGGACCAAATTGGGTTTCTAATACGGGTATGGGTTGCAGGTGGTCTGGTGTTGGTACGGGTTGACCATCATTAGGTCATGTAGGGGTGTTGGTAATGGTTTGGGACCAAATTGTGTTTCTAATACGGGTATGGGTTGAAGGTGGTCGGGTGTTGGTACGGGTTGACCATCATTAGGTCATGTAGGGGTGTTGGTAATGGTTTGGGACCAAATTGGGTTTCTAATACGGGTATGGGTTGAAGGTGGTCGGGTGTTGGTACGGGTTGACCATCATTAGGTCATGTAGGGTTGTTGGTAATGGTTTGGGACCAAATTGGGTTTCTAATACGGG
This sequence comes from Lactuca virosa, assembly GCF_052849685.1. Classification (NCBI taxonomy): domain Eukaryota; kingdom Viridiplantae; phylum Streptophyta; class Magnoliopsida; order Asterales; family Asteraceae; genus Lactuca; species Lactuca virosa. The sequence goes on from NC_136429.1 coordinate 492,308,837, forward strand.
TATGGGTTGTAGGTGGTCGGGTGTTGGTACGGGTTGACCATCACTAGGTCATGTAGGGGTGTTGGTAATGGTTTGGGACCAAATTGGGTTTCTAATACGGGTATGGGTTGAAGGTGGTCGGGTGTTGGTACGGGTTGACCATCATTAGGTCATGTAGGGGTGTTGGTAATGGTTTGGGACCAAATTGGGTTTCTAATACGGTATGGGTTGAAGGTAGTCGGGTGTTGGTACGGGTTGACCATCATTAGGTCATGTAGGGGTGTTGGTAATGGTTTGGGACCAAATTGGGTTTGTAATACGGGTATGGGTTGCAGGTGGTCGGGTGTTGGTACGGGTTGACTATCATTAGGTCATGTAGGGGTGTTGGTAATGGTTTGGGACCAAATTGGATTTCTAATACGGGTATGGGTTGCAGGTGGTCGGGTGTTGGTAATGGTTGACAATCATTAGGTCATGTAGGGGTGTTGGTAATGGTTTGGGACCAAATTGGGTTTCTAATATGGGTATGGGTTGAAGGTCGTTGGGTGTTGGTACGGGTTGACCATCATTAGGTCATGTAGGGGTGTTGGTAATGGTTTCGGACCAAATTGGGTATCTAATACGGGTATGGGTTGAAGGTGGTCGTGTGTTGGTACGGGTTGACCATCATTAGGTCATGTAGGGGTGTTGGTAATGGTTTGGGACCAAATTGGGTTTCTAATACGGGTATGGGTTGCAGGTGGTCGGGTGTTGGTACGGGTTGACTATCATTAGGTCGTGTAGGGGTGTTGGTAATGGTTTGGGACCAAATTGGGTTTCTAATACGGGTATGGGTTGCAGGTGGTCGGGTGTTGGTACGGGTTGACCATCATTAGGTCATGTCGGGGTGTTGGTAATGGTTTGGGACGAAATTGGGTATCTAATACGGGTACGGGTTGAAGGTGGTCGGTTGTTGGTACGGGTTGACGATCCTTAGGTCATGTAGGGTTGTTGGTAATGGTTTGGGACCAAATTGGGTTTCTAATACGCGTATGGGTTGAAGGTGGTCGGGTGTTGGTACGGGTTGACAATCATTAGGGCATGTAGGGGTGTTGGTAATGGTTTGGGACCAAATTGGGTTTCTAATACGGGTATGGGTTGCAGGTGGTCGGGTGTTGGTAATGGTTGACCATCATTAGGTCATGTAGGGGTGTTGGTAATGGTTTGGGACCAAATTGGGTTTCTAATACGGGTATGGGTTGAAGGTGCTCGGGTGTTGGTACGGGTTGACCATCATTACGTCATGTCGGGGTGTTGGTAATGGTTTGGGACGAAATTGGGTATCTAATACGGGTATGGGTTGAAGGTGGTCGGGTGTTGGTACGGGTTGACCATCATTAGGTCATGTAGGGTTGTTGGTAATGGTTTGGGACCAAATTGGGTTTCTAATACGGTTATGGGTTGCAGGTGGTCTGGTGTTGGTACGGGTTGACCATCATTAGGTCATGTAGGGGTGTTGGTAATGGTTTGGGACCAAATTGTGTTTCTAATACGGGTATGGGTTGAAGGTGGTCGGGTGTTGGTACGGGTTGACCATCATTAGGTCATGTAGGGGTGTTGGTAATGGTTTGGGACCAAATTGGGTTTCTAATACGGGTATGGGTTGAAGGTGGTCGGGTGTTGGTACGGGTTGACCATCATTAGGTCATGTAGGGTTGTTGGTAATGGTTTGGGACCAAATTGGGTTTCTAATACGGGTATGGGTTGTAGGTGGTCGGGTGTTGGTACGGGTTGACCATCACTAGGTCATGTAGGGGTGTTGGTAATGGTTTGGGACCAAATTGGGTTTCTAATACGGGTATGGGTTGAAGGTGGTCGGGTGTTGGTACGGGTTGACCATCATTAGGTCATGTAGGGGTGTTGGTAATGGTTTGGGACCAAATTGGGTTTCTAATACGGTATGGGTTGAAGGTAGTCGGGTGTTGGTACGGGTTGACCATCATTAGGTCATGTAGGGGTGTTGGTAATGGTTTGGGACCAAATTGGGTTTGTAATACGGGTATGGGTTGCAGGTGGTCGGGTGTTGGTACGGGTTGACTATCATTAGGTCATGTAGGGGTGTTGGTAATGGTTTGGGACCAAATTGGATTTCTAATACGGGTATGGGTTGCAGGTGGTCGGGTGTTGGTAATGGTTGACAATCATTAGGTCATGTAGGGGTGTTGGTAATGGTTTGGGACCAAATTGGGTTTCTAATATGGGTATGGGTTGAAGGTCGTTGGGTGTTGGTACGGGTTGACCATCATTAGGTCATGTAGGGGTGTTGGTAATGGTTTCGGACCAAATTGGGTATCTAATACGGGTATGGGTTGAAGGTGGTCGTGTGTTGGTACGGGTTGACCATCATTAGGTCATGTAGGGGTGTTGGTAATGGTTTGGGACCAAATTGGGTTTCTAATACGGGTATGGGTTGCAGGTGGTCGGGTGTTGGTACGGGTTGACTATCATTAGGTCGTGTAGGGGTGTTGGTAATGGTTTGGGACCAAATTGGGTTTCTAATACGGGTATGGGTTGCAGGTGGTCGGGTGTTGGTACGGGTTGACCATCATTAGGTCATGTCGGGGTGTTGGTAATGGTTTGGGACGAAATTGGGTATCTAATACGGGTACGGGTTGAAGGTGGTCGGTTGTTGGTACGGGTTGACGATCCTTAGGTCATGTAGGGTTGTTGGTAATGGTTTGGGACCAAATTGGGTTTCTAATACGCGTATGGGTTGAAGGTGGTCGGGTGTTGGTACGGGTTGACAATCATTAGGGCATGTAGGGGTGTTGGTAATGGTTTGGGACCAAATTGGGTTTCTAATACGGGTATGGGTTGCAGGTGGTCGGGTGTTGGTAATGGTTGACCATCATTAGGTCATGTAGGGGTGTTGGTAATGGTTTGGGACCAAATTGGGTTTCTAATACGGGTATGGGTTGAAGGTGCTCGGGTGTTGGTACGGGTTGACCATCATTACGTCATGTCGGGGTGTTGGTAATGGTTTGGGACGAAATTGGGTATCTAATACGGGTATGGGTTGAAGGTGGTCGGGTGTTGGTACGGGTTGACCATCATTAGGTCATGTAGGGTTGTTGGTAATGGTTTGGGACCAAATTGGGTTTCTAATACGGTTATGGGTTGCAGGTGGTCTGGTGTTGGTACGGGTTGACCATCATTAGGTCATGTAGGGGTGTTGGTAATGGTTTGGGACCAAATTGTGTTTCTAATACGGGTATGGGTTGAAGGTGGTCGGGTGTTGGTACGGGTTGACCATCATTAGGTCATGTAGGGGTGTTGGTAATGGTTTGAGACCAAATTGGGTTTCTAATACGGGTATGGGTTGAAGGTGGTCGGGTGTTGGTACGGGTTGACCGTCATTAGGTCATGTAGGGGTGTTGGTAATGGTTTGGGACCAAATTGGGTTTCTAATACGGGTATGGGTTGCAGGTGGTCGGTTGTTGGTACGGGTTGACAATCATTAGGTCATGTAGGGGTGTTGGTAATGGTTTGGGACCAAATTGGGTTTCTAATACGGGTATGGGTTGCAGGTGGTCGGGTGTTGGTAATGGTTGGCCATCATTAGGTCATGTAGGGGTGTTGGTAGTGGTTTGGGACCAAATTGGGTTTCTAATACGGGTATGGGTTGAAGGTGGTCGGGTGTTGGTACGGGTTGACCATCATTAGGTCATGTAAGGGTGTTGGTAATGGTTTGGGACCAAATTGGGTTTCTAATACGGGTATGGGTTGAAGGTGGTCGGGTGTTGGTACGGGTTGACCATCATTAGGTCATGTAGGGGTGTTGGTAATGGTTTGGGACCAAATTGGGTTTCTAATACGGGTATGGGTTGAAGGTGGTCGGGTGTTGGTACGGGTTGACCATCATTAGGTCATGTAGGGGTGTTGGTAATGGTTTGGGACCAAATTGGGTATCTAATACGGGTATGGGTTGAAGGTGGTCGGGTGTTGGTACGGGTTTACCATCATTAGGTCATGTAGGGGTGTTGGTAATGGTTTGGGACCAAATTGGGTTTCTAATATGGGTATGGGTTGAAGGTGGTCGGGTGTTGGTACAGGTTGACCATCATTAGGTCATGTAGGGGTGTTGGTAATGGTTTGGGACCAAATTGGGTTTCTAATACGGGTATGGGTTGAAGGTGGTCGGGTGTTGGTACGGGTTGACCGTCATTAGGTCATGTACGGGTGTTGGTAATGGTTTGGGACCAAATTGGGTTTCTAATACGGGTATGGGTTGCAGGTGGTCGGGTGTTGGTACGGGTTGACAATCATTAGGTCATGTAGGGGTGTTGGTAATGGTTTGGGACCAAATTGGGTTTCTAATACGGGTACGGGTTGAAGGTCGTCGGGTGTTGGTACGGGTTGACCATCATTAGGTCATGTAGGGGTGTTGGTAATGGTTTGGGACCAAATTGGGTATCTAATACGGGTATGGGTTGAAGGTGGTCGGGTGTTGGTACGGGTTGACCATCATTAGGTCATGTAGGGGTGTTGGTAATGGTTTGGGACCAAATTGGGTTTCTAATACGGGTATGGGTTGCAGGTGGTCGGGTGTTGGTACGGGTTGACTATCATTAGGTCATGTAGGGGTGTTGGTAATGGTTTGGGACCAAATTGGGTTTCTAATACGGGTATGGGTTCCAGGTGGTCGGGTGTTGGTAATGGTTGACAATCATTAGGTCATGTAGGGGTGTTGGTAATGGTTTGGGACCAAATTGGGTTTCTAATACGGGTATGAGTTGCAGGTGGTCGGGTGTTGGTAATGGTTGAGCATCATTAGGTCATGTAGGGGTGTTGGTAATGGTTTGGGACCAATTTGGGTTTCTAATACGGGTAAGGGTTGAAGGTGCTCGGGTGTTGGTACGGGTTGACCATCATTAGGTCATGTCGGCGTGTTGGTAATGGTTTGGGACGAAATTGGGTATCTAATACGGGTATGGGTTGAAGGTGGTCAGGTGTTGGTACGAGTTGACCATCATTAGGTCATGTAGGGTTGTTGGTAATGGTTTGGGACCAAATTGGGTTTCTAATACGGGTATGGGTTGCAGGTGGTTGGGTGTTGGTACGGGTTGACCATCACTAGGTCATGTAGGGGTGTTGGTAATGGTTTGGGACCAAATTGGGTTTCTAATACGGGTATGGGTTGAAGGTGGTCGGGTGTTGGTACGGGTTGACCATCATTAGGTCATGTAGGGGTGTTGGTAATGGTTTGGGACCAAATTGGGTTTCTAATACGGTATGGGTTGAAGGTAGTCGGGTGTTGGTACGGGTTGACCATCATTAGGTCATGTAGGGGTGTTGGTAATGGTTTGGGACCATATTGGGTTTGTAATACGGGTATGGGTTGCAGGTGGTCGGGTGTTGGTACGGGTTGACTATCATTAGGTCATGTAGGGGTGTTGGTAATGGTTTGGGACCAAATTGGGTTTCTAATACGGGTATGGGTTGCAGGTGGTCGGGTGTTGGTAATGGTTGACAATCATTAGGTCATGTAGGGGTGTTGGTAATGGTTTGGGACCAAATTGGGTTTCTAATATGGGTATGGGTTGAAGGTCGTTGGGTGTTGGTACGGGTTGACCATCATTAGGTCATGTAGGGGTGTTGGTAATGGTTTGGGACCAAATTGGGTATCTAATACGGGTATGGGTTGAAGGTGGTCGTGTGTTGGTACGGGTTGACCATCATTAGGTCATGTAGGGGTGTTGGTAATGGTTTGGGACCAAATTGGGTTTCTAATACGGGTATGGGTTGCAGGTGGTCGGGTGTTGGTACGGGTTGACTATCATTAGGTCGTGTAGGGGTGTTGGTAATGGTTTGGGACCAAATTGGGTTTCTAATACGGGTATGGGTTGCAGGTGGTCGGGTGTTGGTACGGGTTGACCATCATTAGGTCATGTCGGGGTGTTGGTAATGGTTTGGGACGAAATTGGGTATCTAATACGGGTACGGGTTGAAGGTGGTCGGTTGTTGGTACGGGTTGACGATCATTAGGTCATGTAGGGTTGTTGGTAATGGTTTGGGACCAAATTGGGTTTCTAATACGGGTATGGGTTGAAGGTGGTCGGGTGTTGGTACGGGTTGACAATCATTAGGGCATGTAGGGGTGTTGGTAATGGTTTGGGACCAAATTGGGTTTCTAATACGGGTATGGGTTGCAGGTGGTCGGGTGTTGGTAATGGTTGACCATCATTAGGTCATGTAGGGGTGTTGGTAATGGTTTGGGACCAAATTGGGTTTCTAATACGGGTATGGGTTGAAGGTGCTCGGGTGTTGGTACGGGTTGACCATCATTACGTCATGTCGGGGTGTTGGTAATGGTTTGGGACGAAATTGGGTATCTAATACGGGTATGGGTTGAAGGTGGTCGGGTGTTGGTACGGGTTGACCATCATTAGGTCATGTAGGGTTGTTGGTAATGGTTTGGGACCAAATTGGGTTTCTAATACGGGTATGTGTTGCAGGTGGTCTGGTGTTGGTACGGGTTGACCATCATTAGGTCATGTAGGGGTGTTGGTAATGGTTTGGGACCAAATTGTGTTTCTAATACGGGTATGGGTTGAAGGTGGTCGGGTGTTGGTACGGGTTGACCATCATTAGGTCATGTAGGGGTGTTGGTAATGGTTTGGGACCAAATTGGGTTTCTAATACGGGTATGGGTTGAAGGTGGTCGGGTGTTGGTACGGGTTGACCGTCATTAGGTCATGTAGGGGTGTTGGTAATGGTTTGGGACCAAATTGGGTTTCTAATACGGGTATGGGTTGCAGGTGGTCGGTTGTTGGTACGGGTTGACAATCATTAGGTCATGTAGGGGTGTTGGTAATGGTTTGGGACCAAATTGGGTTTCTAATACGGGTATGGGTTGAAGGTGGTCGGGTGTTGGTAATGGTTGGCCATCATTAGGTCATGTAGGGGTGTTGGTAGTGGTTTGGGACCAAATTGGGTTTCTAATACGGGTATGGGTTGAAGGTGGTCGGGTGTTGGTACGGGTTGACCGTCATTAGGTCATGTACGGGTGTTGGTAATGGTTTGGGACGAAATTGGGTATCTAATACGGGTATGGGTTGAAGGTGGTCGTGTGTTGGTACGGGTTGACCATCATTAGGTCATGTAGGGGTGTTGGTAATGGTTTGGGACGAAATTGGGTATCTAATACGGGTATGGGTTGAAGGTGGTCGGGTGTTGGTACGGGTTGACCATCATTAGGTCATGTAGGGGTGTTGGTAATGGTTTGGGACGAAATTGGGTATCTAATACGGGTATGGGTTGAAGGTGGTCGGGTGTTGGTACGGGTTTACCATCATTAGGTCATGTAGGGGTGTTGGTAATGGTTTGGGACCAAATTGGGTTTCTAATATGGGTATGGGTTGAAGGTGGTCGGGTGTTGGTACAGGTTGACCATCATTAGGTCATGTAGGGGTGTTGGTAATGGTTTGGGACCAAATTGGGTTTCTAATACGGGTATGGGTTGAAGGTGGTCGGGTGTTGGTACGGGTTGACCGTCATTAGGTCATGTACGGGTGTTGGTAATGGTTTGGGACCAAATTGGGTTTCTAATACGGGTATGGGTTGCAGGTGGTCGGGTGTTGGTACGGGTTGACAATCATTAGGTCATGTAGGGGTGTTGGTAATGGTTTGGGACCAAATTGGGTTTCTAATACGGGTACGGGTTGAAGGTCGTCGGGTGTTGGTACGGGTTGACCATCATTAGGTCATGTAGGGGTGTTGGTAATGGTTTGGGACCAAATTGGGTATCTAATACGGGTATGGGTTGAAGGTGGTCGGGTGTTGGTACGGGTTGACCATCATTAGGTCATGTAGGGGTGTTGGTAATGGTTTGGGACCAAATTGGGTTTCTAATACGGGTATGGGTTGCAGGTGGTCGGGTGTTGGTACGGGTTGACTATCATTAGGTCATGTAGGGGTGTTGGTAATGGTTTGGGACCAAATTGGGTTTCTAATACGGGTATGGGTTCCAGGTGGTCGGGTGTTGGTAATGGTTGACAATCATTAGGTCATGTAGGGGTGTTGGTAATGGTTTGGGACCAAATTGGGTTTCTAATACGGGTATGAGTTGCAGGTGGTCGGGTGTTGGTAATGGTTGAGCATCATTAGGTCATGTAGGGGTGTTGGTAATGGTTTGGGACCAATTTGGGTTTCTAATACGGGTAAGGGTTGAAGGTGCTCGGGTGTTGGTACGGGTTGACCATCATTAGGTCATGTCGGCGTGTTGGTAATGGTTTGGGACGAAATTGGGTATCTAATACGGGTATGGGTTGAAGGTGGTCAGGTGTTGGTACGAGTTGACCATCATTAGGTCATGTAGGGTTGTTGGTAATGGTTTGGGACCAAATTGGGTTTCTAATACGGGTATGGGTTGCAGGTGGTTGGGTGTTGGTACGGGTTGACCATCACTAGGTCATGTAGGGGTGTTGGTAATGGTTTGGGACCAAATTGGGTTTCTAATACGGGTATGGGTTGAAGGTGGTCGGGTGTTGGTACGGGTTGACCATCATTAGGTCATGTAGGGGTGTTGGTAATGGTTTGGGACCAAATTGGGTTTCTAATACGGTATGGGTTGAAGGTAGTCGGGTGTTGGTACGGGTTGACCATCATTAGGTCATGTAGGGGTGTTGGTAATGGTTTGGGACCATATTGGGTTTGTAATACGGGTATGGGTTGCAGGTGGTCGGGTGTTGGTACGGGTTGACTATCATTAGGTCATGTAGGGGTGTTGGTAATGGTTTGGGACCAAATTGGGTTTCTAATACGGGTATGGGTTGCAGGTGGTCGGGTGTTGGTAATGGTTGACAATCATTAGGTCATGTAGGGGTGTTGGTAATGGTTTGGGACCAAATTGGGTTTCTAATATGGGTATGGGTTGAAGGTCGTTGGGTGTTGGTACGGGTTGACCATCATTAGGTCATGTAGGGGTGTTGGTAATGGTTTGGGACCAAATTGGGTATCTAATACGGGTATGGGTTGAAGGTGGTCGTGTGTTGGTACGGGTTGACCATCATTAGGTCATGTAGGGGTGTTGGTAATGGTTTGGGACCAAATTGGGTTTCTAATACGGGTATGGGTTGCAGGTGGTCGGGTGTTGGTACGGGTTGACTATCATTAGGTCGTGTAGGGGTGTTGGTAATGGTTTGGGACCAAATTGGGTTTCTAATACGGGTATGGGTTGCAGGTGGTCGGGTGTTGGTACGGGTTGACCATCATTAGGTCATGTCGGGGTGTTGGTAATGGTTTGGGACGAAATTGGGTATCTAATACGGGTACGGGTTGAAGGTGGTCGGTTGTTGGTACGGGTTGACGATCATTAGGTCATGTAGGGTTGTTGGTAATGGTTTGGGACCAAATTGGGTTTCTAATACGGGTATGGGTTGAAGGTGGTCGGGTGTTGGTACGGGTTGACAATCATTAGGGCATGTAGGGGTGTTGGTAATGGTTTGGGACCAAATTGGGTTTCTAATACGGGTATGGGTTGCAGGTGGTCGGGTGTTGGTAATGGTTGACCATCATTAGGTCATGTAGGGGTGTTGGTAATGGTTTGGGACCAAATTGGGTTTCTAATACGGGTATGGGTTGAAGGTGCTCGGGTGTTGGTACGGGTTGACCATCATTACGTCATGTCGGGGTGTTGGTAATGGTTTGGGACGAAATTGGGTATCTAATACGGGTATGGGTTGAAGGTGGTCGGGTGTTGGTACGGGTTGACCATCATTAGGTCATGTAGGGTTGTTGGTAATGGTTTGGGACCAAATTGGGTTTCTAATACGGGTATGTGTTGCAGGTGGTCTGGTGTTGGTACGGGTTGACCATCATTAGGTCATGTAGGGGTGTTGGTAATGGTTTGGGACCAAATTGTGTTTCTAATACGGGTATGGGTTGAAGGTGGTCGGGTGTTGGTACGGGTTGACCATCATTAGGTCATGTAGGGGTGTTGGTAATGGTTTGGGACCAAATTGGGTTTCTAATACGGGTATGGGTTGAAGGTGGTCGGGTGTTGGTACGGGTTGACCGTCATTAGGTCATGTAGGGGTGTTGGTAATGGTTTGGGACCAAATTGGGTTTCTAATACGGGTATGGGTTGCAGGTGGTCGGTTGTTGGTACGGGTTGACAATCATTAGGTCATGTAGGGGTGTTGGTAATGGTTTGGGACCAAATTGGGTTTCTAATACGGGTATGGGTTGAAGGTGGTCGGGTGTTGGTAATGGTTGGCCATCATTAGGTCATGTAGGGGTGTTGGTAGTGGTTTGGGACCAAATTGGGTTTCTAATACGGGTATGGGTTGAAGGTGGTCGGGTGTTGGTACGGGTTGACCATCATTAGGTCATGTAAGGGTGTTGGTAATGGTTTGGGACCAAATTGGGTTTCTAATACGGGTATGGGTTGAAGGTGGTCGGGTGTTGGTACGGGTTGACCATCATTAGGTCATGTAGGGGTGTTGGTAATGGTTTGGGACCAAATTAGGTTTCTAATACGGGTATGGGTTCAAGGTGGTCGGGTGTTGGTATGGGTTGACCATCATTAGGTCATGTAGGGGTGTTGGTAATGGTTTGGGACCAAATTGGGTATCTAATACGGGTATGGGTTGAAGGTGGTCGGGTGTTGGTACGGGTTGACCATCATTAGGTCATGTAGGGGTGTTGGTAATGGTTTGGGACCAAATTGGGTTTCTAATATGGGTATGAGTTGAAGGTGGTCGGGTGTTGGTACAGGTTGACCATCATTAGGTCATGTAGGGGTGTTGGTAATGGTTTGGGATAAAATTGGGTTTCTAATACGGGTATGGGTTGAAGGTGGTCGGGTGTTGGTACGGGTTGACCGTCATTAGGTCATGTACGGGTGTTGGTAATGGTTTGGGACCAAATTGGGTTTCTAATACGGGTATGGGTTGCAGGTGGTCGGGTGTTGGTACGGGTTGACAATCATTAGGTCATGTAGGGGTGTTGGTAATGGTTTGGGACCAAATTGGGTTTCTAATACGGGTACGGGTTGAAGGTCGTCGGGTGTTGGTACGGGTTGACCATCATTAGGTCATGTAGGGGTGTTGGTAATGGTTTGGGACCAAATTGGGTATCTAATACGGGTATGGGTTGAAGGTGGTCGGGTGTTGGTACGGGTTGACCATCATTAGGTCATGTAGCGGTGTTGGTAATGGTTTGGGACCAAATTGGGTTTCTAATACGGGTATGGGTTGCAGGTGGTCGGGTGTTGGTACGGGTTGACTATCATTAGGTCATGTAGGGGTGTTGGTAATGGTTTGGGACCAAATTGGGTTTCTAATACGGGTATGGGTTGCAGGTGGTCGGGTGTTGGTAATGGTTGACAATCATTAGGTCATGTAGGGGTGTTGGTAATGGTTTGGGACCAAATTGGGTTTCTAATACGGGTATGAGTTGCAGGTGGTCGGGTGTTGGTAATGGTTGACCATCATTAGGTCATGTAGGGGTGTTGGTAATGGTTTGGGACCAATTTGGGTTTCTAATACGGGTAAGGGTTGAAGGTGCTCGGGTTGACCATCATTAGGTCATGTCGGCGTGTTGGTAATGGTTTGGGACGAAATTGGGTATCTAATACGGGTATGGGTTGAAGGTGGTCAGGTGTTGGTACGGGTTGACCATCATTAGGTCATGTAGGGTTGTTGGTAATGGTTTGGGACCAAATTGGGTTTCTAATACGGGTATGGGTTGCAGGTGGTCGGGTGTTGGTACGGGTTGACCATCACTAGGTCATGTAGGGGTGTTGGTAATGGTTTGGGACCAAATTGGGTTTCTAATACGGGTATGGGTTGAAGGTGGTCGGGTGTTGGTACGGGTTGAGCATCATTAGGTCATGTAGGGGTATTGGTAATGGTTTGGGACCAAATTGGGTTTCTAATACGGTATGGGTTGAAGGTAGTCGGGTGTTGGTACGGGTTGACCATCACTAGGTCATGTAGGGGTGTTGGTAATGGTTTGGGACCAAATTAGGTTTGTAATACGGGTATGGGTTGCAGGTGGTCGGGTGTGGGTACGGGTTGACTATCATTAGGTCATGTAGGGGTGTTGGTAATGGTTTGGGACCAAATTGGGTTTCTAATACGGGTATGGGTTGCAGGTGGTCGGGTGTTGGTAATGGTTGACAATCATTAGGTCATGTAGGGGTGTTGGTAATGGTTTGGGACCAAATTGGGTTTCTAATATGGGTATGGGTTGAAGGTCGTTGGGTGTTGGTACGGGTTGACCATCATTAGGTCATGTAGGGGTGTTGGTAATGGTTTCGGACCAAATTGGGTATCTAATACGGGTATGGGTTGAAGGTGGTCGGGTGTTGGTACGGGTTGACCATCATTAGGTCAGGTAGGGGTGTTGGTAATGGTTTGGGACCAAATTGGGTTTCTAATACGGGTATGGGTTGCAGGTGGTCGGGTGTTGGTACGGGTTGACTATCATTAGGTCGTGTAGGGGTGTTGGTAATGGTTTGGGACCAAATTGGGTTTCTAATACGGGTATGGGTTGCAGGTGGTCGGGTGTTGGTACGGGTTGACCATCATTAGGTCATGTCGGGGTGTTGGTAATGGTTTGGGACGAAATTGGGTATCTAATACGGGTACGGGTTGAAGGTGGTCGGTTGTTGGTACGGGTTGACGATCATTAGGTCATGTAGGGTTGTTGGTAATGGTTTGGGACCAAATTGGGTTTCTAATACGGGTATGGGTTGAAGGTGGTCGGGTGTTGGTACGGGTTGACAATCATTAGGGCATGTAGGGGTGTTGGTAATGGTTTGGGACCAAATTGGGTTTCTAATACGGGTATGGGTTGCAGGTGGTCGGGTGTTGGTAATGGTTGACCATCATTAGGTCATGTAGGGGTGTTGGTAATGGTTTGGGACCAAATTGGGTTTCTAATACGGGTATGGGTTGAAGGTGCTCGGGTATTGGTACGGGTTGACCATCATTACGTCATGTCGGGGTGTTGGTAATGGTTTGGGACGAAATTAGGTATCTAATACGGGTATGGGTTGAAGGTGGTCGGGTGTTGGTACGGGTTGACCATCATTAGGTCATGTAGGGTTGTTGGTAATGGTTTGGGACCAAATTGGGTTTCTAATACGGGTATGGGTTGCAGGTGGTCTGGTGTTGGTACGGGTTGACCATCATTAGGTCATGTAGGGGTGTTGGTAATGGTTTGGGACCAAATTGTGTTTCTAATACGGGTATGGGTTGAAGGTGGTCGGGTGTTGGTACGGGTTGACCATCATTAGGTCATGTAGGGGTGTTGGTAATGGTTTGGGACCAAATTGGGTTTCTAATACGGGTATGGGTTAAAGGTGGTCGGGTGTTGGTACGGGTTGACCGTCATTAGGTCATGTAGGGGTGTTGGTAATGGTTTGGGACCAAATTGGGTTTCTAATACGGGTATGGGTTGCAGGTGGTCGGTTGTTGGTACGGGTTGACAATCATTAGGTCATGTAGGGGTGTTGGTAATGGTTTGGGACCAAATTGGGTTTCTAATACGGGTATGGGTTGCAGGTGGTCGGGTGTTGGTAATGGTTGGCCATCATTAGGTCATGTAGGGGTGTTGGTAGTGGTTTGGGACCAAATTGGGTTTCTAATACGGGTATGGGTTGAAGGTGGTCGGGTGTTGGTACGGGTTGACCATCATTAGGTCATATCGGGGTGTTGGTAATGGTTTGGGACGAAAATGGGTATCTAATACGGGTATGGGTTGAAGTTGGTCGGGTGTTGGTACGGGTTGACCATCATTAGGTCATGTAGGGTTGTTGGTAATGGTTTGGGACGAAATTGGGTTTCTAATACGGGTATGGGTTGCAGGTGGTCGGGTGTTGGTACGGGTTGACCATCATTAGGTCATGTATTGGTGTTGGTAATGGTTTGGGACCAAATTCGGTTTCTAATACGGGTATGGGTTGAAGGTGGTCGGATGTTGGTACGGGTTGACCATCATTAGGTCATGTAGGGGTGTTGGTAATGGTTTGGGACCAAATTGGGTTTCTAATACGGGTATGGGTTGAAGGTGGTCGGGTGTTGGTACGGGTTGACCGTCATTAGGTCATGTAGGGGTGTTGGTAATGGTTTGGGACCAAATTGGGTTTCTAATACGGGTATGGGTTGCAGGTGGTCGGTTGTTGGTACGGGTTGACAATCATTAGGTCATGTAGGGGTGTTGGTAATGGTTTGGGACCAAATTGGGTTTCTAATACGGGTATGGGTTGCAGGTGGTCGGGTGTTGGTAATGGTTGGCCATCATTAGGTCATGTAGGGGTGTTGGTAGTGGTTTGGGAACAAATTGGGTTTCTAATACTGGTATGGGTTGAAGGTGGTCGGGTGTTGGTACGGGTTGACCATCATTAGGTCATGTAGGGGTGTTGGTAATGGTTTGGGACCAAATTGGGTTTCTAATACGGGTATGGGTTGAAGGTGGTCGGGTGTTGGTACGGGTTGACCATCATTAGGTCATGTAGGGGTGTTGGTAATGGTTTGGGACCAAATTGGGTTTCTAATACGGGTATGGGTTGAAGGTGGTCGGGTGTTGGTACGGGTTGACCATCATTAGGTCATGTAGGGGTGTTGGTAATGGTTTGGGACCAAATTGGGTTTCTAATACGGGTATAGGTTGCAGGTGGTCGGGTGTTGGTACGGGTTGACTATCATTAGGTCATGTAGGGGTGTTGGTAATGGTTTGGGACGAAATTGGGTATCTAATACGGGTATGGGTTGAAGGTGGTCGGGTGTTGGTACGGGTTGACCATCATTAGGTCATGTAGGGTTGTTGGTAATGGTTTGGGACCAAATTGGGTTTCTAATACGGGTATGGGTTGCAGGTGGTCGGGTGTTGGTACGGGTTGACCATCATTAGGTCATGTAGGGGTGTTGGTAATGGTTTGGGACCAAATTGGGTTTCTAATACGGGTATGGGTTGAAGGTGGTCGGGTGTTGGTACAGGTTGACCATCATTAGGTCATGTAGGGGTGTTGGTAATGGTTTGGGACCAAATTGGGTTTCTAATACGGGTATGGGTTGAAGGTGGTCGGGTGTTGGTACGGGTTGACCATCATTAGGTCATGTAGGGGTGTTGGTAATGGTTTGGGACCAAATTGGGTTTCTAATACGGGTATGGGTTGCAGGTGGTCGGTTGTTGGTACGGGTTGACAATCATTAGGTCATGTAGGGGTGTTGGTAATGGTTTGGGACCAAATTGGGTTTCTAATACGGGTATGGGTTGCAGGTGGTCGGGTGTTGGTAATGGTTGGCCATCATTAGGTCATGTAGGGGTGTTGGTAGTGGTTTGGGACCAAATTGGGTTTCTAATACGGGTATGGGTTGAAGGTGGTCGGGTGTTGGTACGGCTTGACCATCATTAGGTGATGTAGGGGTATTGGTAATGGTTTGGGACCAAATTGGGTTTCTAATACGGGTATGGGTTGAAGGTGGTCGGGTGTTGGTACGGGTTGACCATCATTAGGTCATGTAGGGGTGTTGGTAATGGTTTGGGACCAAATTGGGTTTCTAATACGGGTATGAGTTGCAGGTGGTCGGGTGTTGGTAATGGTTGACCATCATTAGGTCATGTAGGGGTGTTAGTAATGGTTTGGGACCAAATTGGGTTTCTAATACGGGTATGGGTTGCAGGTGGTCGGGTGTTGGTACGGGTTGACTATCATTAGGTCATGTAGGGGTGTTGGTAATGGTTTGGGACGAAATTGGGTTTCTAATACGGGTATGGGTTGAAGGTGGTCGGTTGTTGGTACGGGTTGACCATCATTAGGTCATGTAGGGTTGTTGGTAATGGTTTGGGACCAAATTGGGTTTCTAATATGGGTATGGGTTGCAGGTGGTCGGGTGTTGGTACGGGTTGACCATCATTAGGTCATGTAGGGGTGTTGGTAATGGTTTGGGACCAAATTGGGTTTCTAATACGGGTATGGGTTGAAGGTGGTCGGGTGTTGGTACGGGTTGACCATCATTAGGTCATGTAGGGGTGTTGGTAATGGTTTGGGACCAAATTGGGTATCTAATACGGGTATGGGGTGAAGGTGGTCGGGTGTTGGTACGGGTTGACCATCATTCGGTCATGTAGGGGTGTTGGTAATGGTTTGGGACCAAATTGGGTTTCTAATACGGGTATGGGTTCCAGGTGGTCGGGTGTTGGTACGGGTTGACTATCATTAGGTCATGTAGGGGTGTTGGTAATGGTTTGGGACCAAATTGGGTTTCTAATACGGGTATGGGTTGCAGGTGGTCGGGTGTTGGTAATGGTTGACAATCATTAGGTCATGTAGGGGTGTTGGTAATGGTTTGGGACCAAATTGGGTTTCTAATACGGGTATGAGTTGTAGGTGGTCGGGTGTTGGTAATGGTTGACCATCATTAGGTCATGTAGGGGTGTTGGTAATGGTTTGGGACCAAATTGGGTTTCTAATACGGGTATGGGTTGAAGGTGCTCGGGTGTTGGTACGGGTTGACCATCATTAGGTCATGTCGGGGTGTTGGTAATGGTTTGGGACGAAATTGGGTATCTAATACGGGTATGGGTTGAAGGTGGTCAGGTGTTGGTACGGGTTGACCATCATTAGGTCATGTAGGATTGTTGGTAATGGTTTGGGACCAAATTGGGTTTCTAATACGGGTATGGGTTGCAGGTGGTCGGGTGTTGGTACGGGTTGACCGTCATTAGGTTATGTAGGGGTGTTGGTAATGGTTTGGGACCAAATTGGGTTTCTAATACGGTTATGGGTTGAAGGTGGTCGGGTGTTGGTACGGGTTGACCATCATTAGGTCATGTAGGGGTGTTGGTAATGGTTTGGGACCAAATTGGGTTTCTAATACGGGTATGGGTTGAAGGTAGTCGGGTGTTGGTACGGGTTGACCATCATTAGGTCATGTAGGGGTGTTGGTAATGGTTTGGGACCAAATTGGGTTTGTAATACGGGTATGGGTTGCAGGTGGTCGGGTGTTGGTACGGGTTGACTATCATTAGGTCATGTAGGGGTGTTGGTAATGGTTTGGGACCAAATTGGGTTTCTAATACGGGTATGGGTTGCAGGTGGTCGGGTGTTGGTAATGGTTGACAATCATTAGGTCATGTAGGGGTGTTGGTAATGGTTTGGGACCAAATTGGGTTTCTAATACGGGTATGGGTTGCAGGTGGTCGGGTGTTGGTAATGGTTGGCCATCATTAGGTCATGTAGGGGTGTTGGTAGTGGTTTGGGACCAAATTGGGTTTCTAATACGGGTATGGGTTGAAGGTGGTCGGGTGTTGGTACGGGTTGACCATCATTAGGTCATGTAAGGGTGTTGGTAATGGTTTGGGACCAAATTGGGTTTCTAATACGGGCATGGGTTGAAGGTGGTCGGGTGTTGGTACGGGTTGACCATCATTAGGTCATGTAGGGGTGTTGGTAATGGTTTGGGACCAAATTAGGTTTCTAATACGGGTATGGGTTGAAGGTGGTCGGGTGTTGGTACGGGTTGACCATCATTAGGTCATGTAGGGGTGTTGGTAATGGTTTGGGACCAAATTGGGTATCTAATACGGGTATGGGTTGAAGGTGGTCGGGTGTTGGTACGGGTTGACCATCATTAGGTCATGTAGGGGTGTTGGTAATGGTTTGGGACCAAATTGGGTTTCTAATACGGGTATGGGTTGCAGGTGGTCGGGTGTTGGTAATGGTTGACAATCTTCAGGTCATGTAGGGGTGTTGGTAATGGTTTGGGACCAAATTGGGTTTCTAATACGGGTATGAGTTGCAGGTGGTCGGGTGTTGGTAATGGTTGACCATCATTAGGTCATGTAGGGGTGTTGGTAATGGTTTGGGACCAAATTGGGTTTCTAATACGGGTATGGGTTGAAGGTGCTCGGGTGTTGGTACGGGTTGACCATCATTAGGTCATGTCGGGGTGTTGGTAATGGTTTGGGACGAAAATGGGTATCTAATACGGGTATGGGTTGAAGTTGGTCGGGTGTTGGTATGGGTTGACCATCATTAGGTCATGTAGGGTTGTTGGTAATGGTTTGGGACCAAATTGGGTTTCTAATACGGGTATGGGTTGCAGGTGGTCGGGTGTTGGTACGGGTTGACCATCATTAGGTCATGTATTGGTGTTGGTAATGGTTTAGGACCAAATTGGGTTTCTAATACGGGTATGGGTTGAAGGTGGTCGGGTGTTGGTACGGGTTGACCATCATTAGGTCATGTAGGGGTGTTGGTAATGGTTTGGGACCAAGTTGGGTTTCTAATACGGGTATGGGTTGAAGGTGGTTGGGTGTTGGTACGGGTTGACCGTCATTAGGTCATGTAGGGGTGTTGGTAATGGTTTGGGACCAATTTGGGTTTCTAATACGGGTATGGGTTGCAGGTGGTCGGTTGTTGGTACGGGTTGACAATCATTAGGTCATGTAGGGGTGTTGGTAATGGTTTGGGACCAAATTGGGTTTCTAATACGGGTATGGGTTGCAGGTGGTCGGGTGTTGGTAATGGTTGGCCATCATTAGGTCATGTAGGGGTGTTGGTAGTGGTTTGGGACCAAATTGGGTTTCTAATGCGGGTATGGGTTGAAGGTGGTCGGGTGTTGGTACGGGTTGACCATCATTAGGTCATGTAGGGGTGTTGGTAATGGTTTGGGACCAAATTGGGTTTCTAATATGGGTATGGGTTGAAGGTGGTCGGGTGTGGGTAAGGGTTGACCATCATTAGGTCATGTAGGGGTGTTGGTAATGGTTTGGGACCAAATTGGGTTTCTAATACGGGTATGGGTTGAAGGTGGTCGGGTGTTGGTACGGGTTGACCATCATTAGGTCATGTAGGGGTGTTGGTAATGGTTTGGGACCAAATTGGGTTTCTAATACGGGTATGGGTTGAAGGTGGTCGGGTATTGGTACGGGTTGACCATCATTAGGTCATGTAGGGGTGTTGGTAATGGTTTGGGACCAAATTGGGTTTCTAATACGGGTATGGGTTGCAGGTGGTCGGGTGTTGGTACGGGTTGACTATCATTAGGTCATGTAGGGGTGTTGGTAATGGTTTGGGACGAAATTGGGTATCTAATACGGGTATGGGTTGAAGGTGGTCGGGTGTTGGTACGGGTTGACCATCATTAGGTCATGTAGGGTTGTTGGTAATGGTTTGGGACCAAATTGGGTTTCTAATACGGGTATGGGTTGCAGGTGGTCGGGTGTTGGTACGGGTTGACCATCATTAGGTCATGTAGGGGTGTTGGTAATGGTTTGGGACCAAATTGGGTTTCTAATACGGGTATGGGTTGAAGGTGGTCGGGTGTTGGTACAGGTTGACCATCATTAGGTCATGTAGGGGTGTTGGTAATGGTTTGGGACCAAATTGGGTTTCTAATACGGGTATGGGTTGAAGGTGGTCGGGTGTTGGTACGGGTTGACCGTCATTAGGTCATGTAGGGGTGTTGGTAATGGTTTGGGACCAAATTGGGTTTCTAATACGGGTATGGGTTGCAGGTGGTCGGGTGTTGGTACGGGTTGACAATCATTAGGTCATGTAGGGGTGTTGGTAATGGTTTGGGACCAAATTGGGTTTCTAATACGGGTATGGGTTGAAGGTCGTCGGGTGTTGGTACGGGTTGACCATCATTAGGTCATGTAGGGGTGTTGGTAATGGTTTGGGACCAAATTGGGTATCTAATACGGGTATGGGTTGAAGGTGGTCGGGTGTTGGTACGGGTTAACCATCATTAGGTCATGTAGGGGTGTTGGTAATGGTTTGGGACCAAATTGGGTTTCTAATACGGGTATGGGTTGCAGGTGGTCGGGTGTTGGTACGGGTTGACTATCATTAGGTCATGTAGGGGTGTTGGTAATGGTTTGGGACCAAATTGGGTTTCTAATACGGGTATGGGTTGCAGGTGGTCGGGTGTTGGTAATGGTTGACAATCATTAGGTCATGTAGGGGTGTTGGTAATGGTTTGGGACCAAATTGGGTTTCTAATACGGGTATGAGTTGCAGGTGGTCGGGTGTTGGTAATGGTTGACCATCATTAGGTCATGTAGGGGTGTTGGTAATCGTTTGGGACCAAATTGGGTTTCTAATACGGGTATGGGTTGAAGGTGCTCGGATGTTGGTACGGGTTGACCATCATTAGGTCATGTCGGGGTGTTGGTAATGGTTTGGGACGAAATTGGGTATCTAATACGGGTATGGGTTGAAGGTGGTCGGGTGTTGGTACGGGTTGACCATCATTAGGTCATGTAGGGTTGTTGGTAATGGTTTGGGACCAAATTGGGTTTCTAATACGGGTATGGGTTGCAGGTGGTCGGGTGTTGGTACGGGTTGACCATCATTAGGTCATGTAGGGGTGTTGGTAATGGTTTGGGACCAAATTGGGTTTCTAATACGGGTATGGGTTGAAGGTGGTCGGGTGTTGGTACGGGTTGACCATCATTAGGTCATGTAGGGTTGTTGGTAATGGTTTGGGACCAAATTGGGTTTCTAATACGGGTATGGGTTGAAGGTAGTCGGGTGTTGGTACGGGTTGACCATCATTAGGTCATGTAGGGGTGTTGGTAATGGTTTGGGACCAAATTGGGTTTCTAATACGAGTATGGGTTGCAGGTGCTCGGGTGTTGGTACGGGTTGACCATCATTAGGTCATGTCGGGGTGTTGGTAATGGTTTGGGACGAAATTGGGTATCTAATACGGGTATGGGTTGAAGTTGGTCGGGTGTTGGTATGGGTTGACCATCATTAGGTCATGTAGGGTTGTTGGTAATGGTTTGGGACCAAATTGGGTTTCTAATACGGGTATGGGTTGCAGGTGGTCGGGTGTTGGTACGGGTTGACCATCATTAGGTCATGTAGGGGTGTTGGTAATGGTTTGGGACCAAATTGCGTTTCTAATACGGGTATGGGTTGAAGGTGGTCTGGTGTTGGTACGGGTTGACCATCATTAGGTCATGTAGGTTTGTTGGTAATGGTTTGGGAGCAAATTGGGTTTCCAATACGGGTATGGGTTGCAGATGGTCGGGTGTTGGTACGGGTTGACCATCATTAGGTCATGTAGGGGTGTTGGTAATGGTTTGGGACCAAATTGGGTTTCTAATACGGGTATGGGTTGAAGGTGGTCGGGTGTTGGTACAGGTTGACCATCATTAGGTCATGTAGGGGTGTTGGTAATGGTTTGGGACCAAATTGGGTTTCTAATACGGGTATGGGTTGAAGGTGGTCGGGTGTTGGTATGGGTTGACCGTCATTAGGTCATGTAGGGGTGTTGGTAATGGTTTGGGACCAAATTGAGTTTCTAATACGGGTATGGGTTGCAGGTGGTCGGGTGTTGGTACGGGTTGACAATCATTAGGTCATGTAGGGGTGTTGGTAATGGTTTGGGACCAAATTGGGTTTCTAATACGGGTATGGGTTGAAGGTCGTCGGGTGTTGGTACGGGTTGACCATCATTAGGTCATGTAGGGGTGTTGGTAATGGTTTGGGACCAAATTGGGTATCTAATACGGGTATGGGTTGAAGGTGGTCGGGTGTTGGTACGGGTTGACCATCATTCGGTCATGTAGGGGTGTTGGTAATGGTTTGGGACCAAATTGGGTTTCTAATACGGGTATGGGTTGCAGGTGGTCGGGTGTTGGTACGGGTTGACTATCATTAGGTCATGTAGGGGTGTTGGTAATGGTTTGGGACCAAATTGGGTTTCTAATACGGGTATGGGTTGCAGGTGGTCGGGTGTTGGTAATGGTTGACAATCATTAGGTCATGTAGGGGTGTTGGTAATGGTTTGGGACCAAATTGGGTTTCTAATACGGGTATGAGTTGTAGGTGGTCGGGTGTTGGTAATGGTTGACCATCATTAGGTCATGTAGGGGTGTTGGTAATGGTTTGGGACCAAACCGGGTTTCTAATACGGGTATGGGTTGAAGGTGCTCGGGTGTTGGTACGGGTTGACCATCATTAGGTCATGTCGGGGTGTTGGTAATGGTTTGGGACGAAATTGGGTATCTAATACGGGTATGGGTTGAAGGTGGTCAGGTGTTGGTACGGGTTGACCATCATTAGGTCATGTAGGGTTGTTGGTAATGGTTTGGGACCAAATTGGGTTTCTAATACGGGTATGGGTTGCAGGTGGTCGGGTGTTGGTACGGGTTGACCATCATTAGGTTATGTAGGGGTGTTGGTAATGGTTTGGGACCAAATTGGGTTTCTAATACGGGTATGGGTTGAAGGTGGTCGGGTGTTGGTACGGGTTGACCATCATTAGGTCATGTAGGGGTGTTGGTAATGGTTTGGGACCAAATTGGGTTTCTAATACGGTTATGGGTTGAAGGTAGTCGGGTGTTGGTACGGGTTGACCATCATTAGGTCATGTAGGGGTGTTGGTAATGGTTTGGGACCAAATTGGGTTTGTAATACGGGTATGGGTTGTAGGTGGTCGGGTGTTGGTACGGGTTGACCATCATTAGGTCATGTAGGGGTGTTGGTAATGGTTTGGGACCAAATTGGGTTTCTAATACGGGTATGGGTTGAAGGTGGTCGGGTGTTGGTACGGGTTGACCGTCATTAGGTCATGTAGGGGTGTTGGTAATGGTTTGGGACCAAATTGGGTTTCTAATACGGGTATGGGTTGAAGGTGGTCGGGTGTTGGTACGGGTTGACCATCATTAGGTCATGTAGGGGTGTTGGTAATGGTTTGGGACCAAATTGGGTTTCTAATACGGGTATGGGTTGAAGGTGGTCGGGTGTTGGTACGGGTTGACCATCATTAGGTCATGTAGGGGTGTTGGTAATGGTTTGGGACCAAATTGGGTTTCTAATACGGGTATGGGTTGCAGGTGGTCGGGTGTTGGTACGGGTTGACTATCATTAGGTCATGTAGGGGTGTTGGTAATGGTTTGGGACGAAATTAGGTATCTAATACGGGTATGGGTTGAAGGTGGTCGGGTGTTGGTACGGGTTGACCATCATTAGGTCATGTAGGGTTGTTGGTAATGGTTTGGGACCAAATTGGGTTTCTAATACGGGTATGGGTTGCAGGTGGTCGGGTGTTGGTACGGGTTGACCATCATTAGGTCATATAGGGGTGTTGGTAATGGTTTGGGACCAAATTGGGTTTCTAATACGGGTATGGGTTGAAGGTGGTCGGGTGTTGGTACAGGTTGACCATCATTAGGTCATGTAGGGGTGTTGGTAATGGTTTGGGACCAAATTGGGTTTCTAATACGGGTATGGGTTGAAGGTGGTCGGGTGTTGGTACGGGTTGACCGTCATTAGGTCATGTAGGGGTGTTGGTAATGGTTTGGGACCAAATTGGGTTTCTAATACGGGTATGGGTTGCAGGTGGTCGGGTGTTGGTACGGGTTGACAATCATTAGGTCATGTAGGGGTGTTGGTAATGGTTTGGGACCAAATTGGGTTTCTAATACGGGTATGGGTTGAAGGTCGTCGGGTGTTGGTACGGGTTGACCATCATTAGGTCATGTAGGGGTGTTGGTAATGGTTTGGGACCAAATTGGGTATCTAATACGGGTATGGGTTGAAGGTGGTCGGGTGTTGGTACGGGTTGACCATCATTAGGTCATGTAGGGGTGTTGGTAATGGTTTGGGACCAAATTGGGTTTCTAATACGGGTATGGGTTGCAGGTGGTCGGGTGTTGGTACGGGTTGACTATCATTAGGTCATGTAGGGGTGTTGGTAATGGTTTGGGACCAAATTGGGTTTCTAATACGGGTATGGGTTGCAGGTGGTCGGGTGTTGGTAATGGTTGACAATCATTAGGTCATGTAGGGGTGTTGGTAATGGTTTGGGACCAAATTGGGTTTCTAATACGGGTATGAGTTGCAGGTGGTCGGGTGTTGGTAATGGTTGACCATCATTAGGTCATGTAGGGGTGTTGGTAATGGTTTGGGACCAAATTGGGTTTCTAATACGGGTATGGGTTGAAGGTGCTCGGATGTTGGTACGGGTTGACCATCATTAGGTCATGTCGGGGTGTTGGTAATGGTTTGGGACGAAATTGGGTATCTAATACGGGTATGGGTTGAAGGTGGTCAGGTGTTGGTACGGGTTGACCATCATTAGGTCATGTAGGGTTGTTGGTAATGGTTTGGGACCAAATTGGGTTTCTAATACGGGTATGGGTTGCAGGTGGTCGGGTGTTGGTACGGGTTGACCATCATTAGGTCATGTAGGGGTGTTGGTAATGGTTTGGGACCAAATTGGGTTTCTAATACGGGTATGGGTTGAAGGTGGTCGGGTGTTGGTACGGGTTGACCATCATTAGGTCATGTAGGGTTGTTGGTAATGGTTTGGGACCAAATTGGGTTTCTAATACGGGTATGGGTTGAAGGTAGTCGGGTGTTGGTACGGGTTGACCATCATTAGGTCATGTAGGGGTGTTGGTAATGGTTTGGGACCAAATTGGGTTTCTAATACGAGTATGGGTTGCAGGTGCTCGGGTGTTGGTACGGGTTGACCATCATTAGGTCATGTCGGGGTGTTGGTAATGGTTTGGGACGAAATTGGGTATCTAATACGGGTATGGGTTGAAGTTGGTCGGGTGTTGGTATGGGTTGACCATCATTAGGTCATGTAGGGTTGTTGGTAATGGTTTGGGACCAAATTGGGTTTCTAATACGGGTATGGGTTGCAGGTGGTCGGGTGTTGGTACGGGTTGACCATCATTAGGTCATGTAGGGGTGTTGGTAATGGTTTGGGACCAAATTGAGTTTCTAATACGGGTATGGGTTGAAGGTGGTCTGGTGTTGGTACGGGTTGACCATCATTAGGTCATGTAGGGTTGTTGGTAATGGTTTGGGAGCAAATTGGGTTTCTAATACGGGTATGGGTTGCAGGTGGTCGGGTGTTGGTACGGGTTGACCATCATTAGGTCATGTAGGGGTGTTGGTAATGGTTTGGGACCAAATTGGGTTTCTAATACGGGTATGGGTTGAAGGTGGTCGGGTGTTGGTACAGGTTGACCATCATTAGGTCATGTAGGGGTGTTGGTAATGGTTTGGGACCAAATTGGGTTTCTAATACGGTTATGGGTTGAAGGTAGTCGGGTGTTGGTACGGGTTGACCATCATTAGGTCATGTAGGGGTGTTGGTAATGGTTTGGGACCAAATTGGGTTTGTAATACGGGTATGGGTTGCAGGTGGTCGGGTGTTGGTACGGGTTGACCATTATTAGGTCATGTAGGGGTGTTGGTAATGGTTTGGGACCAAATTGGGTTTCTAATACGGGTATGGGTTGAAGGTGGTCGGGTGTTGGTACGGGTTGACCGTCATTAGGTCATGTAGGGGTGTTGGTAATGGTTTGGGACCAAATTGGGTTTCTAATACGGGTATGGGTTGAAGGTGGTCGGGTGTTGGTACGGGTTGACCATCATTAGGTCATGTAGGGGTGTTGGTAATGGTTTGGGACCAAATTGGGTTTCTAATACGGGTATGGGTTGAAGGTGGTCGGGTGTTGGTACGGGTTGACCATCATTAGGTCATATAGGGGTGTTGGTAATGGTTTGGGACCAAATTGGGTTTCTAATACGGGTATGGGTTGAAGGTGGTCGGGTGTTGGTACAGGTTGACCATCATTAGGTCATGTAGGGGTGTTGGTAATGGTTTGGGACCAAATTGGGTTTCTAATACGGGTATGGGTTGAAGGTGGTCGGGTGTTGGTACGGGTTGACCGTTATTAGGTCATGTAGGGGTGTTGGTAATGGTTTGGGACCAAATTGGGTTTCTAATACGGGTATGGGTTGCAGGTGGTCGGGTGTTGGTACGGGTTGACAATCATTAGGTCATGTAGGGGTGTTGGTAATGGTTTGGGACCAAATTGGGTTTCTAATACGGGTATGGGTTGAAGGTCGTCGGGTGTTGGTACGGGTTGACCATCATTAGGTCATGTAGGGGTGTTGGTAATGGTTTGGGACCAAATTGGGTATCTAATACGGGTATGGGTTGAAGGTGGTCGGGTGTTGGTACGGGTTGACCATCATTAGGTCATGTAGGGGTGTTGGTAATGGTTAGGGACCAAATTGGGTTTCTAATACGGGT
Organism: Lactuca virosa; assembly: GCF_052849685.1. NCBI lineage: Eukaryota > Viridiplantae > Streptophyta > Magnoliopsida > Asterales > Asteraceae > Lactuca > Lactuca virosa. The sequence continues at coordinate 492,334,879 of NC_136429.1, forward strand.
ATGGGTTGCAGGTGGTCGGGTGTTGGTACGGGTTGACTATCATTAGGTCATGTAGGGGTGTTGGTAATGGTTTGGGACCAAATTGGGTTTCTAATACGGGTATGGGTTGCAGGTGGTCGGGTGTTGGTAATGGTTGACAATCATTAGGTCATGTAGGGGTGTTGGTAATGGTTTGGGACCAAATTGGGTTTCTAATACGGGTATGAGTTGCAGGTGGTCGGGTGTTGGTAATGGTTGACCATCATTAGGTCATGTAGGGGTGTTGGTAATGGTTTGGGACCAAATTTGGTTTCTAATACGGGTATGGGTTGAAGGTGCTCGGATGTTGGTACGGGTTGACCATCATTAGGTCATGTCGGGGTGTTGGTAATGGTTTGGGACGAAATTGGGTGTCTAATACGGGTATGGGTTGAAGGTGGTCAGGTGTTGGTACGGGTTGACCATCATTAGGTCATGTAGGGTTGTTGGTAAGGGTTTGGGACCAAATTGGGTTTCTAATACGGGTATGGGTTGCAGGTGGTCGGGTGTTGGTACGGGTTGACCATCATTAGGTCATGTAGGGGTGTTGGTAATGGTTTGGGACCAAATTGGGTTTCTAATACGGGTATGGGTTGAAGGTGGTCGGGTGTTGGTACGGGTTGACCATCATTTGGTCATGTAGGGTTGTTGGTAATGGTTTGGGACCAAATTGGGTTTCTAATACGGGTATGGGTTGAAGGTAGTCGGGTGTTGGTACGGGTTGACCATCATTAGGTCATGTAGGGGTGTTGGTAATGGTTTGGGACCAAATTGGGTTTCTAATACGAGTATGGGTTGCAGGTGCTCGGGTGTTGGTACGGGTTGACCATCATTAGGTCATGTCGGGGTGTTGGTAATGGTTTGGGACGAAATTGGGTATCTAATACGGGTATGGGTTGAAGTTGGTCGGGTGTTGGTATGGGTTGACCATCATTAGGTCATGTAGGGTTGTTGGTAATGGTTTGGGACCAAATTGGGTTTCTAATACGGGTATGGGTTGCAGGTGGTCGGGTGTTGGTACGGGTTGACCATCATTAGGTCATGTAGGGGTGTTGGTAATGGTTTGGGACCAAATTGAGTTTCTAATACGGGTATGGGTTGAAGGTGGTCTGGTGTTGGTACGGGTTGACCATCATTAGGTCATGTAGGGTTGTTGGTAATGGTTTGGGAGCAAATTGGGTTTCTAATACGGGTATGGGTTGCAGGTGGTCGGGTGTTGGTACGGGTTGACCATCATTAGGTCATGTAGGGGTGTTGGTAATGGTTTGGGACCAAATTGGGTTTCTAATACGGGTATGGGTTGAAGGTGGTCGGGTGTTGGTACAGGTTGACCATCATTAGGTCATGTAGGGGTGTTGGTAATGGTTTGGGACCAAATTGGGTTTCTAATACGGTTATGGGTTGAAGGTAGTCGGGTGTTGGTACGGGTTGACCATCATTAGGTCATGTAGGGGTGTTGGTAATGGTTTGGGACCAAATTGGGTTTGTAATACGGGTATGGGTTGCAGGTGGTCGGGTGTTGGTACGGGTTGACCATTATTAGGTCATGTAGGGGTGTTGGTAATGGTTTGGGACCAAATTGGGTTTCTAATACGGGTATGGGTTGAAGGTGGTCGGGTGTTGGTACGGGTTGACCGTCATTAGGTCATGTAGGGGTGTTGGTAATGGTTTGGGACCAAATTGGGTTTCTAATACGGGTATGGGTTGAAGGTGGTCGGGTGTTGGTACGGGTTGACCATCATTAGGTCATGTAGGGGTGTTGGTAATGGTTTGGGACCAAATTGGGTTTCTAATACGGGTATGGGTTGAAGGTGGTCGGGTGTTGGTACGGGTTGACCATCATTAGGTCATGTAGGGGTGTTGGTAATGGTTTGGGACCAAATTGGGTTTCTAATACGGGTATGGGTTGCAGGTGGTCGGGTGTTGGTACGGGTTGACTATCATTAGGTCATGTAGGGGTGTTGGTAATGGTTTGGGACGAAATTGGGTATCTAATACGGGTATGGGTTGAAGGTGGTCGGGTGTTGGTACGGGTTGACCATCATTAGGTCATGTAGGGTTGTTGGTAATGGTTTGGGACCAAATTGGGTTTCTAATACGGGTATGGGTTGCAGGTGGTCGGGTGTTGGTACGGGTTGACCATCATTAGGTCATATAGGGGTGTTGGTAATGGTTTGGGACCAAATTGGGTTTCTAATACGGGTATGGGTTGAAGGTGGTCGGGTGTTGGTACAGGTTGACCATCATTAGGTCATGTAGGGGTGTTGGTAATGGTTTGGGACCAAATTGGGTTTCTAATACGGGTGTGGGTTGAAGGTGGTCGGGTGTTGGTACGGGTTGACCGTCATTAGGTCATGTAGGGGTGTTGGTAATGGTTTGGGACCAAATTGGGTTTCTAATACGGGTATGGGTTGCAGGTGGTCGGGTGTTGGTACGGGTTGACAATCATTAGGTCATGTAGGGGTGTTGGTAATGGTTTGGGACCAAATTGGGTTTCTAATACGGGTATGGGTTGAAGGTCGTCGGGTGTTGGTACGGGTTGACCATCATTAGGTCATGTAGGGGTGTTGGTAATGGTTTGGGACCAAATTGGGTATCTAATACGGGTATGGGTTGAAGGTGGTCGGGTGTTGGTACGGGTTGACCATCATTAGGTCATGTAGAGGTGTTGGTAATGGTTTGGGACCAAATTGGGTTTCTAATACGGGTATGGGTTGCAGGTGGTCGGGTGTTGGTACGGGTTGACTATCATTAGGTCATGTAGGGGTGTTGGTAATGGTTTGGGACCAAATTGGGTTTCTAATACGGGTATGGGTTGCAGGTGGTCGGGTGTTGGTAATGGTTGACAATCATTAGGTCATGTAGGGGTGTTGGTAATGGTTTGGGACCAAATTGGGTTTCTAATACGGGTATGAGTTGCAGGTGGTCGGGTGTTGGTAATGGTTGACCATCATTAGGTCATGTAGGGGTGTTGGTAATGGTTTGGGACCAAATTGGGTTTCTAATACGGGTATGGGTTGAAGCTGCTCGGATGTTGGTACGGGTTGACCATCATTAGGTCATGTCGGGGTGTTGGTAATGGTTTGGGACGAAATTGGGTATCTAATACGGGTATGGGTTGAAGGTGGTCAGGTGTTGGTACGGGTTGACCATCATTAGGTCATGTAGGGTTGTTGGTAATGGTTTGGGACCAAATTGGGTTTCTAATACGGGTATGGGTTGCAGGTGGTCGGGTGTTGGTACGGGTTGACCATCATTAGGTCATGTAGGGGTGTTGGTAATGGTTTGGGACCAAATTGGGTTTCTAATACGGGTATGGGTTGAAGGTGGTCGGGTGTTGGTACGGGTTGACCATCATTAGGTCATGTAGGGTTGTTGGTAATGGTTTGGGACCAAATTGGGTTTCTAATACGGGTATGGGTTGAAGGTAGTCGGGTGTTGGTACGGGTTGACCATCATTAGGTCATGTAGGGGTGTTGGTAATGGTTTGGGACCAAATTGGGTTTCTAATACGAGTATGGGTTGCAGGTGCTCGGGTGTTGGTACGGGTTGACCATCATTAGGTCATGTCGGGGTGTTGGTAATGGTTTGGGACGAAATTGGGTATCTAATACGGGTATGGGTTGAAGTTGGTCGGGTGTTGGTATGGGTTGACCATCATTAGGTCATGTAGGGTTGTTGGTAATGGTTTGGGACCAAATTGGGTTTCTAATACGGGTATGGGTTGCAGGTGGTCGGGTGTTGGTACGGGTTGACCATCATTAGGTCATGTAGGGGTGTTGGTAATGGTTTGGGACCAAATTGAGTTTCTAATACGGGTATGGGTTGAAGGTGGTCTGGTGTTGGTACGGGTTGACCATCATTAGGTCATGTAGGGTTGTTGGTAATGGTTGGGGAGCAAATTGGGTTTCTAATACGGGTATGGGTTGCAGGTGGTCGGGTGTTGGTACGGGTTGACCATCATTAGGTCATGTAGGGGTGTTGGTAATGGTTTGGGACCAAATTGGGTTTCTAATACGGGTATGGGTTGAAGGTGGTCGGGTGTTGGTACAGGTTGACCATCATTAGGTCATGTAGGGGTGTTGGTAATGGTTTGGGACCAAATTGGGTTTCTAATACGGGTATGGGTTGAAGGTGGTCGGGTGTTGGTATGGGTTGACCGTCATTAGGTCATGTAGGGGTGTTGGTAATGGTTTGGGACCAAATTGAGTTTCTAATACGGGTATGGGTTGCAGGTGGTCGGGTGTTGGTACGGGTTGACAATCATTAGGTCATGTAGGGGTGTTGGTAATGGTTTGGGACCAAATTGGGTTTCTAATACGGGTATGGGTTGAAGGTCGTTGGGTGTTGGTACGGGTTGACCATCATTAGGTCATGTAGGGGTGTTGGTAATGGTTTGGGACCAAATTGGGTATCTAATACGGGTATGGGTTGAAGGTGGTCGGGTGTTGGTACGGGTTGACCATCATTCGGTCATGTAGGGGTGTTGGTAATGGTTTGGGACCAAATTGGGTTTCTAATACGGGTATGGGTTGCAGGTGGTCGGGTGTTGGTACGGGTTGACTATCATTAGGTCATGTAGGGGTGTTGGTAATGGTTTGGGACCAAATTGGGTTTCTAATACGGGTATGGGTTGCAGGTGGTCGGGTGTTGGTAATGGTTGACAATCATTAGGTCATGTAGGGGTGTTGGTAATGGTTTGGGACCAAATTGGGTTTCTAATACGGGTATGAGTTGTAGGTGGTCGGGTGTTGGTAATGGTTGACCATCATTAGGTCATGTAGGGGTGTTGGTAATGGTTTGGGACCAAACCGGGTTTCTAATACGGGTATGGGTTGAAGGTGCTCGGGTGTTGGTACGGGTTGACCATCATTAGGTCATGTCGGGGTGTTGGTAATGGTTTGGGACGAAATTGGGTATCTAATACGGGTATGGGTTGAAGGTGGTCAGGTGTTGGTACGGGTTGACCATCATTAGGTCATGTAGGGTTGTTGGTAATGGTTTGGGACCAAATTGGGTTTCTAATACGGGTATGGGTTGCAGGTGGTCGGGTGTTGGTACGGGTTGACCATCATTAGGTTATGTAGGGGTGTTGGTAATGGTTTGGGACCAAATTGGGTTTCTAATACGGGTATGGGTTGAAGGTGGTCGGGTGTTGGTACGGGTTGACCATCATTAGGTCATGTAGGGGTGTTGGTAATGGTTTGGGACCAAATTGGGTTTCTAATACGGGTATGGGTTGAAGGTGGTCGGGTGTTGGTACGGGTTGACCATCATTAGGTCATGTAGGGTTGTTGGTAATGGTTTGGGACCAAATTGGGTTTCTAATACGGGTATGGGTTGAAGGTAGTCGGGTGTTGGTACGGGTTGACCATCATTAGGTCATGTAGGGGTGTTGGTAATGGTTTGGGACCAAATTGGGTTTCTAATACGAGTATGGGTTCCAGGTGCTCGGGTGTTGGTACGGGTTGACCATCATTAGGTCATGTCGGGGTGTTGGTAATGGTTTGGGACGAAATTGGGTATCTAATTCGGGTATGGGTTGAAGTTGGTCGGGTGTTGGTATGGGTTGACCATCATTAGGTCATGTAGGGTTGTTGGTAATGGTTTGGGACCAAATTGGGTTTCTAATACGGGTATGGGTTGCAGGTGGTCGGGTGTTGGTACGGGTTGACCATCATTAGGTCATGTAGGGGTGTTGGTAATGGTTTGGGACCAAATTGAGTTTCTAATACGGGTATGGGTTGAAGGTGGTCTGGTGTTGGTACGGGTTGACCATCATTAGGTCATGTAGGGTTGTTGGTAATGGTTTGGGAGCAAATTGGGTTTCTAATACGGGTATGGGTTGCAGGTGGTCGGGTGTTGGTACGGGTTGACCATCATTAGGTCATGTAGGGGTGTTGGTAATGGTTTGGGACCAAATTGGGTTTCTAATACGGGTATGGGTTGAAGGTGGTCGGGTGTTGGTACAGGTTGACCATCATTAGGTCATGTAGGGGTGTTGGTAATGGTTTGGGACCAAATTGGGTTTCTAATACGGGTATGGGTTGAAGGTGGTCGGGTGTTGGTATGGGTTGACCGTCATTAGGTCATGTAGGGGTGTTGGTAATGGTTTGGGACCAAATTGAGTTTCTAATACGGGTATGGGTTGCAGGTGGTCGGGTGTTGGTACGGGTTGACAATCATTAGGTCATGTAGGGGTGTTGGTAATGGTTTGGGACCAAATTGGGTTTCTAATACGGGTATGGGTTGAAGGTCGTTGGGTGTTGGTACGGGTTGACCATCATTAGGTCATGTAGGGGTGTTGGTAATGGTTTGGGACCAAATTGGGTATCTAATACGGGTATGGGTTGAAGGTGGTCGGGTGTTGGTACGGGTTGACCATCATTTGGTCATGTAGGGGTGTTGGTAATGGTTTGGGACCAAATTGGGTTTCTAATACGGGTATGGGTTGCAGGTGGTCGGGTGTTGGTACGGGTTGACTATCATTAGGTCATGTAGGGGTGTTGGTAATGGTTTGGGACCAAATTGGGTTTCTAATACGGGTATGGGTTGCAGGTGGTCGGGTGTTGGTAATGGTTGACAATCATTAGGTCATGTAGGGGTGTTGGTAATGGTTTGGGACCAAATTGGGTTTCTAATACGGGTATGAGTTGTAGGTGGTCGGGTGTTGGTAATGGTTGACCATCATTAGGTCATGTAGGGGTGTTGGTAATGGTTTGGGACCAAACCGGGTTTCTAATACGGGTATGGGTTGAAGGTGCTCGGGTGTTGGTACGGGTTGACCATCATTAGGTCATGTCGGGGTGTTGGTAATGGTTTGGGACGAAATTGGGTATCTAATACGGGTATGGGTTGAAGGTGGTCAGGTGTTGGTACGGGTTGACCATCATTAGGTCATGTAGGGCTGTTGGTAATGGTTTGGGACCAAATTGGGTTTCTAATACGGGTATGGGTTGCAGGTGGTCGGGTGTTGGTACGGGTTGACCATCATTAGGTTATGTAGGGGTGTTGGTAATGGTTTGGGACCAAATTGGGTTTCTAATACGGGTATGGGTTGAAGGTGGTCGGGTGTTGGTACGGGTTGACCATCATTAGGTCATGTAGGGGTGTTGGTAATGGTTTGGGACCAAATTGGGTTTCTAATACGGGTATGGGTTGAAGGTAGTCGGGTGTTGGTACGGGTTGACCATCATTAGGTCATGTAGGGGTGTTGGTAATGGTTTGGGACCAAATTGGGTTTGTAATACGGGTATGGGTTGCAGGTGGTCGGGTGTTGGTACGGGTTGACCATCATTAGGTCATGTAGGGGTGTTGGTAATGGTTTGGGACCAAATTGGGTTTCTAATACGGGTATGGGTTGAAGGTGGTCGGGTGTTGGTACAGGTTGACCATCATTAGGTCATGTAGGGGTGTTGGTAATGGTTTGGGACCAAATTGGGTTTCTAATACGGGTATGGGTTGAAGGTGGTCGGGTGTTGGTACGGGTTGACCATCATTAGGTCATGTAGGGGTGTTGGTAATGGTTTGGGACCAAATTGAGTTTCTAATACGGGTATGGGTTGCAGGTGGTCGGGTGTTGGTACGGGTTGACAATCATTAGGTCATGTAGGGGTGTTGGTAATGGTTTGGGACCAAATTGGGTTTCTAATACGGGTATGGGTTGAAGGTCGTCGGGTGTTGGTACGGGTTGACCATCATTAGGTCATGTAGGGGTGTTGGTAATGGTTTGGGACCAAATTGGGTATCTAATACGGGTATGGGTTGAAGGTGGTCGGGTGTTGGTACGGGTTGACCATCATTCGGTCATGTAGGGGTGTTGGTAATGGTTTGGGACCAAATTGGGTTTCTAATACGGGTATGGGTTGCAGGTGGTCGGGTGTTGGTACGGGTTGACTATCATTAGGTCATGTAGGGGTGTTGGTAATGGTTTGGGACCAAATTGGGTTTCTAATACGGGTATGGGTTGCAGGTGGTCGGGTGTTGGTAATGGTTGACAATCATTAGGTCATGTAGCGGTGTTGGTAATGGTTTGGGACCAAATTGGGTTTCTAATACGGGTATGAGTTGTAGGTGGTCGGGTGTTGGTAATGGTTGACCATCATTAGGTCATGTAGGGGTGTTGGTAATGGTTTGGGACCAAACCGGGTTTCTAATACGGGTATGGGTTGAAGGTGCTCGGGTGTTGGTACGGGTTGACCATCATTAGGTCATGTCGGGGTGTTGGTAATGGTTTGGGACGAAATTGGGTATCTAATACGGGTATGGGTTGAAGGTGGTCAGGTGTTGGTACGGGTTGACCATCATTAGGTCATGTAGGGTTGTTGGTAATGGTTTGGGACCAAATTGGGTTTCTAATACGGGTATGGGTTGCAGGTGGTCGGGTGTTGGTACGGGTTGACCATCATTAGGTTATGTAGCGGTGTTGGTAATGGTTTGGGACCAAATTGGGTTTCTAATACGGGTATGGGTTGAAGGTGGTCGGGTGTTGGTACGGGTTGACCATCATTAGGTCATGTAGGGGTGTTGGTAATGGTTTGGGACCAAATTGGGTTTCTAATACGGGTATGGGTTGAAGGTGGTCGGGTGTTGGTACGGGTTGACCATCATTAGGTCATGTAGGGGTGTTGGTAATGGTTTGGGACCAAATTCTGTTTGTAATACGGGTATGGGTTGCAGGTGGTCGGGTGTTGGTACGGGTTGACTATCATTAGGTCATGTAGGGGTGTTGGTAATGGTTTGGGACCAAATTTGGTTTCTAATACGGGTATGGGTTGCAGGTGGTCGGGTGTTGGTAATGGTTGACAATCATTAGGTCATGTAGGGGTGTTGGTAATGGTTTGGGACCAAATTGGGTTTCTAATACGGTTATGGGTTGCAGGTGGTCGGGTGTTGGTAATGGTTGGCCATCATTAGGTCATGTAGGGGTGTTGGTAGTGGTTTGGGACCAAATTGGGTTTCTAATACGGGTATGGGTTGAAGGTGGTCGGGTGTTGGTACGGGTTGACCATCATTAGGTCATGTAAGGGTGTTGGTAATGGTTTGGGACCAAATTGGGTTTCTAATACGGGTATGGGTTGAAGGTGGTCGGGTGTTGGTACGGGTTGACCATCATTAGGTCATGTAGGGGTGTTGGTAATGGTTTGGGACCAAATTGGGTTTCTAATACGGGTATGGGTTGAAGGTGGTCGGGTGTTGGTACGGGTTGACCATCATTAGGTCATGTAGGGGTGTTGGTAATGGTTTGGGACCAAATTGGGTATCTAATACGGGTATGGGTTGAAGGTGGTCGGGTGTTGGTACGGGTTGACCATCATTAGGTCATGTAGGGGTGTTGGTAATGGTTTGGGACCAAATTGGGTTTCTAATACGGGTATGGGTTGCAGGTGGTCGGGTGTTGGTAATGGTTGACAATCATTAGGTCATGTAGGGGTGTTGGTAATGGTTTGGGACCAAATTGGGTTTCTAATACGGGTATGAGTTGCAGGTGGTCGGGTGTTGGTAATGGTTGACCATCATTAGGTCATGTAGGGGTGTTGGTAATGGTTTGGGACCAAATTGGGTTTCTAATACGGGTATGGGTTGCAGGTGGTCGGGTGTTGGTAATGGTTGGCCATCATTAGGTCATGTAGGGGTGTTGGTAGTGGTTTGGGACCAAATTGGGTTTCTAATACGGGTATGGGTTGAAGGTGGTCGGGTGTTGGTACAGGTTGACCATCATTAGGTCATGTAGGGGTGTTGGTAATGGTTTGGGACCAAATTGGGTTTCTAATACGGGTATGGGTTGAAGGTGGTCGGGTGTTGGTAAGGGTTGACCATCATTAGGTCATGTAGGGGTGTTGGTAATGGTGTGGGACCAAATTGGGTTTCTAATACGGGTATGGGTTGAAGGTGGTCGGGTGTTGGTACGGGTTGACCATCATTAGGTCATGTAGGGGTGTTGGTAATGGTTTGGGACCAAATTGGGTTTCTAATACGGGTATGGGTTGAAGGTGGTCGGGTGTTGGTACGGGTTGACCATCATTAGGTCATGTAGGGGTGTTGGTAATGGTTTGGGACCAAATTGGGTTTCTAATACGGGTATGGGTTGCAGGTGGTCGGGTGTTGGTACGGGTTGACTATCATTAGTTCATGTAGGGGTGTTGGTAATGGTTTGGGACGAAATTGGGTATCTAATACGGGTATGGGTTGAAGGTGGTCGGGTGTTGGTACGGGTTGACCATCATTAGGTCATGTGGGGTTGTTGGTAATGGTTTGGGACCAAATTGGGTTTCTAATACGGGTATGGGTTGCAGGTGGTCGGGTGTTGGTACGGGTTGACCATCATTAGGTCATGTAGGGGTGTTGGTAATGGCTTGGGACCAAATTGGGTTTCTAATACGGGTATGGGTTGAAGGTGGTCGGGTGTTGGTACAGGTTGACCATCATTAGGTCATGTAGGGGTGTTGGTAATGGTTTGGGACCAAATTGGGTTTCTAATACGGGTATGGGTTGAAGGTGGTCGGGTGTTGGTACGGGTTGACCGTCATTAGGTCATGTAGGGGTGTTGGTAATGGTTTGGGACCAAATTGGGTTTCTAATACGGGTATGGGTTGCAGGTGGTCGGCTGTTGGTACGGGTTGACAATCATTAGGTCATGTAGGGGTGTTGGTAATGGTTTGGGACCAAATTGGTTTTCTAATACGGGTATGGGTAGAAAGTCGTCGGGTGTTGGTACGGGTTGACCATCATTAGGTCATGTAGGGGTGTTGGTAATGGTTTGGGACCAAATTTGGTATCTAATACGGGTATGGGTTGAAGGTGGTCGGGTGTTGGTATGGGTTGACCATCATTAGGTCATGTAGGGGTGTTGGTAATGGTTTGGGACCAAATTGGGTTTCTAATACGAGTATGGGTTGCAGGTGGTCGGGTGTTGGTACGGGTTGACTATCATTAGGTCATGTAGGGGTGTTGGTAATGGTTTGGGACCAAATTGGGTTTCTAATACGGGTATGGGTTGCAGGTGGTCGGGTGTTGGTAATGGTTGACAATCATTAGGTCATGTAGGGGTGTTGGTAATGGTTTGGGACCAATTTGGGTTTCTAATACGGGTATGAGTTGCAGGTGGTCGGGTGTTGGTAATGGTTGACCATCATTAGGTCATGTAGGGGTGTTGGTAATGGTTTGGGACCAAATTGGGTTTTTAATACGGGTATGGGTTGAAGGTGCTCGGGTGTTGGTACGGGTTGACCATCATTAGGTCATATCGGGGTGTTGGTAATGGTTTGGGACGAAATTGGGTATCTAATACGGGTATGGGTTGAAGGTGGTCAGGTGTTGGTACGGGTTGACCATCATTAGGTCATGTAGGGTTGTTGGTAATGATTTGGGACCAAATTGGGTTTCTAATACGGGTATGGGTTGCAGGTGGTCGGGTGTTGGTATGGGTTGACCATCATTAGGTCATGTAGGGGTGTTGGTAATGGTTTGGGACCAAATTGGGTTTCTAATACGGGTATGGGTTGAAGGTGGTCGGGTGTTGGTACGGGTTGACCATCATTAGGTCATGTAGGGTTGTTGGTAATGGTTTGGGACCAAATTGGGTTTCTAATACTGGTACGGGTTGAAGGTAGTCGGGTGTTGGTACGGGTTGACCATCATTAGGTCATGTAGGGGTGTTGGTAATGGTTTGGGACCAAATTGGGTTTCTAATACGAGTATGGGTTGAAGGTGCTCGGGTGTTGGTACGGGTTGACCATCATTAGGTCATGTCGGGGTGTTGGTAATGGTTTGGGACGAAATTGGGTATCTAATACAGGTATGGGTTGAAGTTGGTCGGGTGTTGGTATGGGTTGACCATCATTAGGTCATGTAGGGTTGTTGGTAATGTTTTGGGACCAAATTGGGTTTCTAATACGGGTATGGGTTGCAGGTGGTCGGGTGTTGGTACGGGTTGACCATCATTAGGTCATGTAGGGGTGTTGGTAATGGTTTGGGACCAAATTGGGTTTCTAATACGGGTATGGGTTGAAGGTGGTCGGGTGTTGGTACGGGTTGACCATCATTAGGTCATGTAGGGGTGTTGGTAATGGTTTGGGACCAAATTGGGTTTCTAATACGTGTATGGGTTGAAGGTGGTCGGGTGTTGGTACGGGTTGACCGTCATTAGGTCATGTAGGGGTGTTGGTAATGGTTTGGGACCAAATTGGGTTTCTAATACGGGTATGGGTTGCAGGTGGTCGGTTGTTGGTACGGGTTGACAATCATTAGGTCATGTAGGGGTGTTGGTAATGGTTTGGGACCAAATTGGGTTTCTAATACGGGTATGGGTTGAAGGTGGTCGGGTGTTGGTACGGGTTGACCATCATTAGGTCATGTAGGGTTGTTGGTAATGGTTTGGGACCAAATTGGGTTTCTAATACGGGTACGGGTTGAAGGTAGTCGGGTGTTGGTACGGGTTGACCATCATTAGGTCATGTAGGGGTGTTGGTAATGGTTTGGGACCAAATTGGGTTTCTAATACGAGTATAGGTTGAAGGTGCTCGGGTGTTGGTACGGGTTGACCATCATTAGGTCATGTCGGGGTGTTGGTAATGGTTTGGGACGAAATTGGGTATCTAATACAGGTATGGGTTGAAGTTGGTCGGGTGTTGGTATGGGTTGACCATCATTAGGTCATGTAGGGTTGTTGGTAATGGTTTGGGACCAAATTGGGTTTCTAATACGGGTATGGGTTGCAGGTGGTCGGGTGTTGGTACGGGTTGACCATCATTAGGTCATGTAGGGGTGTTGGTAATGGTTTGGGACCAAATTGGGTTTCTAATACGGGTATGGGTTGAAGGTGGTCGGGTGTTGGTACGGGTTGACCATCATTAGGTCATGTAGGGGTGTTGGTAATGGTTTGGGACCAAATTGGGTTTCTAATACGTGTATGGGTTGAAGGTGGTCGGGTGTTGGTACGGGTTGACCGTCATTAGGTCATGTAGGGGTGTTGGTAATGGTTTGGGACCAAATTGGGTTTCTAATACGGGTATGGGTTGCAGGTGGTCGGTTGTTGGTACGGGTTGACAATCATTAGGTCATGTAGGGGTGTTGGTAATGGTTTGGGACCAAATTGGGTTTCTAATACGGGTATGGGTTGCAGGTGGTCGGGTGTTGGTAATGGTTGGCCATCATTAGGTCATGTAGGGGTGTTGGTAGTGGTTTGGGACCAAATTGGGTTTCTAATACGGGTATGGGTTGAAGGTGGTCGGGTGTTGGTACGGGTTGACCATAATTAGGTGATGTAGGGGTATTGGTAATGGTTTGGGACCAAATTGGGTTTCTAATACGGGTATGGGTTGAAGGTGGTCGGGTGTTGGTACGGGTTGACCATCATTAGGTCATGTAGGGGTGTTGGTAATGGTTCGGGACCAAATTGGGTTTCTAATACGGGTATGGGTTGAAGGTGGTCGGGTGTTGGTACGGGTTGACCATCATTAGGTCATGTAGGGGTGTTGGTAATGGTTTGGGACCAAATTGGGTTTCTAATACGGGTATGGGTTGTAGGTGGTCGGGTGTTGGTACGGGTTGACCATCATTAGGTCATGTAGGGGTGTTGGTAATGGTTTGGGACCAAATTGGGTTTCTAATACGGGTATGGGTTGCAGGTGGTCGGGTGTTGGTACGGGTTGACTATCATTAGGTCATGTAGGGGTGTTGGTAATGGTTTGGGACGAAATTGGGTTTCTAATACGGGTATGGGTTGAAGGCGGTCGGGTGTTGGTACGGGTTGACCATCATTAGGTCATGCAGGGTTGTTGGTAATGGTTTGGGACCAAATTGGGTTTTTAATACGGGTATGGGTTGCAGGTGGTCGGGTGTTGGTACGGGTTGACCATCATTAGGTCATGTAGGGGTGTTGGTAATGGTTTGGGACCAAATTGGGTTTCTAATACGGGTATGGGTTGAAGGTGGTCGGGTGTTGGTACGGGTTGACCATCATTAGGTCATGTAGGGGTGTTGGTAATGGTTTGGGACCAAATTGGGTATCTAATACGGGTATGGGTTGAAGGTGGTCGGGTGTTGGTACGGGTTGACCATCATTCGGTCATGTAGGGGTGTTGGTAATGGTTTGGGACCAAATTGGGTTTCTAATACGGGTATGGGTTGCAGGTGGTCGGGTGTTGGTACGGGTTGACTATCATTAGGTCATGTAGGGGTGTTGGTAATGGTTTGGGACCAAATTGGGTTTCTAATACGGGTATGGGTTGCAGGTGGTCGGGTGTTGGTAATGGTTGACAATCATTAGGTCATGTAGGGGTGTTGGTAATGGTTTGGGACCAAATTGGGTTTCTAATATGGGTATGAGTTGCAGGTGGTCGGGTGTTGGTAATGGTTGACCATCATTAGGTCATGTAGGGGTGTTGGTAATGGTTTGGGACCAAATTGGGTTTCTAATACGGGTATGGGTTGAAGGTGCTCGGGTGTTGGTACGGGTTGACCATCATTAGGTCATGTCGGGGTGTTGGTAATGGTTTGGGACGAAATTGGGTATCTAATACGGGTATGGGTTGAAGGTGGTCAGGTGTTGGTACGGGTTGACCATCATTAGGTCATGTAGGGTTGTTGGTAATGGTTTGGGACCAAATTGGGTTTCTAATACGGGTATGGGTTGCAGGTGGTCGGGTGTTGGTACGGGTTGACCATCATTAGGTTATGTAGGGGTGTTGGTAATGGTTTGGGACCAAATTAGGTTTCTAATACGGGTATGGGTTGAAGGTGGTCGGGTGTTGGTACGGGTTGACCATCATTAGGTCATGTAGGGGTGTTGGTAATGGTTTGGGACCAAATTGGGTTTCTAATACGGGTATGGGTTGAAGGTAGTCGGGTGTTGGTACGGGTTGACCATCATTAGGTCATGTAGGGGTGTTGGTAATGGTTTGGGACCAAATTGGGTTTGTAATACGGGTATGGGTTGCAGGTGGTCGGGTGTTGGTACGGGTTGACTATCATTAGGTCATGTAGGGGTGTTGGTAATGGTTTGGGACCAAATTGGGTTTCTAATACGGGTATGGGTTGCAGGTGGTCGGGTGTTGGTAATGGTTGACAATCATTAGGTCATGTAGGGGTGTTGGTAATGGTTTGGGACCAAATTGGGTTTCTAATACGGGTATGGGTTGAAGGTCGTCGGGTGTTGGTACGGGTTGACCATCATTAGGTCATGTAGGGGTGTTGGTAATGGTTTGGGACCAAATTGGGTATCTAATACGGGTATGGGTTGAAGGTGGTCGGGTGTTGGTACGGGTTGACCATCATTAGGTCATGTAGGGGTGTTGGTAATGGTTTGGGACCAAATTGGGTTTCTAATACGGGTATGGGTTGCAGGTGGTCGGGTGTTGGTACGGGTTGACTATCATTAGGTCATGTAGGGGTGTTTGTAATGGTTTGGGACCAAATTGGGTTTCTAATATGGGTATGAGTTGCAGGTGGTCGGGTGTTGGTAATGGTTGACCATCATTAGGTCATGTAGGGGTGTTGGTAATGGTTTGGGACCAAATTGGGTTTTTAATACGGGTATGGGTTGAAGGTGCTCGGGTGTTGGTACGGGTTGACCATCATTAGGTCATGTCGGGGTGTTGGTAATGGTTTGGGACGAAATTGGGTATCTAATACGGGTATGGGTTGAAGGTGGTCAGGTGTTGGTACGGGTTGACCATCATTAGGTCATGTAGGGTTGTTGGTAATGGTTTGGGACCAAATTGGGTTTCTAATACGGGTATGGGTTGCAGGTGGTCGGGTGTTGGTATGGGTTGACCATCATTAGGTCATGTAGGGGTGTTGGTAATGGTTTGGGACCAAATTGGGTTTCTAATACGGGTATGGGTTGAAGGTGGTCGGGTGTTGGTACGGGTTGACCATCATTAGGTCATGTAGGGTTGTTGGTAATGGTTTAGGACCAAATTGGGTTTCTAATACGGGTATGGGTTGAAGGTAGTCGGGTGTTGGTACGGGTTGACCATCATTAGGTCATGTAGGGGTGTTGGTAATGGTTTGGGACCAAATTGGGTTTCTAATACGAGTATGGGTTGAAGGTGCTCGGGTGTTGGTACGGGTTGACCATCATTAGGTCATGTCGGGGTGTTGGTAATGGTTTGGGACGAAATTGGGTATCTAATACGGGTATGGGTTGAAGTTGGTCGGGTGTTGGTATGGGTTGACCATCATTAGGTCATGTAGGGTTGTTGGTAATGGTTTGGGACCAAATTGGGTTTCTAATACGGGTATGGGTTGCAGGTGGTCGGGTGTTGGTACGGGTTGACCATCATTAGGTCATGTAGGGGTGTTGGTAATGGTTTGGGACCAAATTGGGTTTCTAATACGGGTATGGGTTGAAGGTGGTCGGGTGTTGGTACGGGTTGACCATCATTAGGTCATGTAGGGGTGTTGGTAATGGTTTGGGACCAAATTGGGTTTCTAATACGTGTATGGGTGGAAGGTGGTCGGGTGTTGGTACGGGTTGACCGTCATTAGGTCATGTAGGGGTGTTGGTAATGGTTTGGGACCAAATTGGGTTTCTAATACGGGTATGGGTTGCAGGTGGTCGGTTGTTGGTACGGGTTGACAATCATTAGGTCATGTAGGGGTGTTGGTAATGGTTTGGGACCAAATTGGGTTTCTAATACGAGTATGGGTTGCAGGTGGTCGGGTGTTGGTAATGGTTGGCCATCATTAGGTCATGTAGGGGTGTTGGTAGTGGTTTGGGACCAAATTGGGTTTCTAATACGGGTATGGGTTGAAGGTGGTCGGGTGTTGGTACGGGTTGACCATCATTAGGTGATATAGGGGTATTGGTAATGGTTTGGGAGCAAATTGGGTTTCTAATATGGGTATGGGTTGAAGGTGGTCGGGTGTTGGTACGGGTTGACCATCATTAGGTCATGTAGGGGTGTTGGTAATGGTTTGGGACCAAATTGGGTTTCTAATACGGGTATGGGTTGAAGGTGGTCGGGTGTTGGTACGGGTTGACCATCATTAGGTCATGTGGGGGTGTTGGTAATGGTTTGGGACCAAATTGGGTTTCTAATACGGGTATGGGTTGAAGGTGGTCGGGTGTTGGTACGGGTTGACCATCATTAGGTCATGTAGGGGTGTTGGTAATGGTTTGGGACCAAATTGGGTTTCTAATACGGGTATGGGTTGCAGGAGGTCGGGTGTTGGTACGGGTTGACTATCATTAGGTCATGTAGGGGTGGTTGTAATGGTTTGGGACGAAATTGGGTTTCTAATACGGGTATGGGTTGAAGGTGGTCGGGTGTTGGTACGGGTTGACCATCATTAGGTCATGTAGGGTTGTTGGTAATGGTTTGGGACCAAATTGGGTTTCTAATACGGGTATGGGTTGCAGGTGGTCGGGTGTTGGTACGGGTTGACCATCATTAGGTCATGTAGGGGTGTTGGTAATGGTTTGGGACCAAATTGGGTTTCTAATACGGGTATGGGTTGAAGGTGGTCGGGTGTTGGTACAGGTTGACCATCATTAGGTCATGTAGGGGTGTTGGTAATGGTTTGGGACCAAATTGGGTTTCTAATACGGGTATGGGTTGAAGGTGGTCGGGTGTTGGTACGGGTTGACCGTCATTAGGTCATGTAGGGGTGTTGGTAATGGTTTGGGACCAAATTGGGTTTCTAATACGGGTATGGGTTGCAGGTGGTCGGGTGTTGGTACGGGTTGACAATCATTAGGTCATGTAGGGGTGTTGGTAATGGTTTGGGACCAAATTGGGTTTCTAATACGGGTATGGGTTGAAGGTCGTCGGGTGTTGGTACGGGTTGACCATCATTAGGTCATGTAGGGGTGTTGGTAATTGTTTGGGACCAAATTGGGTATCTAATACGGGTATGGGTTGAAGGTGGTCGGGTGTTGGTACGGGTTGACCATCATTCGGTCATGTAGAGGTGTTGGTAATGGTTTGGGACCAAATTGGGTTTCTAATACGGGTATGGGTTGCAGGTGGTCGGGTGTTGGTACGGGTTGACTATCATTAGGTCATGTAGGGGTGTTGGTAATGGTTTGGGACCAAATTGGGTTTCTAATACGGGTATGGGTTGCAGGTGGTCGGGTGTTGGTAATGGTTGACAATCATTAGGTCATGTAGGGGTGTTGGTAATGGTTTGGGACCAAATTGGGTTTCTAATACGGGTATGAGTTGCAGGTGGTCGGGTGTTGGTAATGGTTGACCATCATTAGGTCATGTAGGGGTGTTGGTAATGGTTTGGGACCAAATTGGGTTTCTAATACGGGTATGGGTTGAAGGTGCTCGGGTGTTGGTACGGGTTGACCATCATTAGGTCATGTCGGGGAGTTGGTAATGGTTTGGGACGAAATTGGGTATCTAATACGGGTATGGGTTGAAGGTGGTCAGGTGTTGGTACGGGTTGACCATCATTAGGTCATGTAGGGTTGTTGGTAATGGTTTGGGACCAAATTGGGTTTCTAATACGGGTATGGGTTGCAGGTGGTCGGGTGTTGGTACGGGTTGACCATCATTAGGTTATGTAGGGGTGTTGGTAATGGTTTGGGACCAAATTGGGTTTCTAATACGAGTATGGGTTGAAGGTGGTCGGGTGTTGGTACGGGTTGACCATCATTAGGTCATGTAGGGGTGTTGGTAATGGTTTGGGACCAAATTGGGTTTCTAATACGGGTATGGGTTGAAGGTAGTCGGGTGTTGGTACGGGTTGACCATCATTAGGTCATGTAGGGGTGTTGGTAATGGTTTTGGACCAAATTGGGTTTGTAATACGGGTATGGGTTGCAGGTGGTCGGGTGTTGGTACGGGTTGACTATCATTAGGTCATGTAGGGGTGTTGGTAATGGTTTGGGACCAAATTGGGTTTCTAATACGGGTATGGGTTGCAGGTGGTCGGGTGTTGGTAATGGTTGACAATCATTAGGTCATGTAGGGGTGTTGGTAATGGTTTGGGACCAAATTGGGTTTCAATTACGGGTATGGGTTGAAGGTCGTCAGGTGTTGGTACGGGTTGACCATCATTAGGTCATGTAGGGGTGTCGGTAATGGTTTGGGACCAAATTGGGTATCTAATACGGGTATGGGTTGAAGGTGGTCGGGTGTTGGTACGGGTTGACCATCATTAGGTCATGTAGGGGTGTTGGTAATGGTTTGGGACCAAATTGGGTTTCTAATACGGGTATGGGTTGCAGGTGGTCGGGTGTTGGTACGGGTTGACTATCATTAGGTCATGTAGGGGTGTTGGTAATGGTTTGGGACCAAATTGGGTTTCTAATACGGGTATGGGTTGCAGGTGGTCGGGTGTTGGTAATGGTTGACAATCATTAGGTCATGTAGGGGTGTTGGTAATGGTTTGGGACCAAATTGGGTTTCTAATACGGGTTTGGGTTGCAGGTGGTCGGGTGTTGGTAATGGTTGACCATCATTAGGTCATGTAGGGGTGTTGGTAATGGTTTGGGACCAAATTGGGCTTCTAATACGGGTATGGGTTGAAGGTGCTCGGGTGTTGGTACGGGTTGACCATCATTAGGTCATGTCAGGGTGTTGGTAATGGTTTGGGACGAAATTGGGTATCTAATACGGGTATGGGTTGAAGGTGGTCGAGTGTAGGTACGGGTTGACCATCATTAGGTCATGTAGATTTGTTGGTAATGGTTTGGGACCAAATTGGGTTTCTAATACGGGTATGGGTTGAAGGTGGTCAGGTGTTGGTACGGGTTGACCATCATTAGGTCATGTAGGGTTGTTGGTAATGGTTTGGGACCAAATTGGGTTTCTAATACGGGTATGGGTTGCAGGTGGTTGGGTGTTGGTACGGGTTGACCATCATTAGGTTATGTAGGGGTGTTGGTAATGGTTTGGGACCAAATTGGGTTTCTAATACGGGTATGGGTTGAAGGTGGTCGGGTGTTGGTACGGGTTGACCATCATTAGGTCATGTAGGGGTGTTGGTAATGGTTTGGGACCAAATTGGGTTTCTAATACGGGTATGGGTTGAAGGTAGTCGGGTGTTGGTACGGGTTGACCATCATTAGGTCATGTAGGGGTGTTGGTAATGGTTTGGGACCAAATTGGGTTTGTAATACGGGTATGGGTTGCAGGTGGTCGGGTGTTGGTACGGGTTGACTATCATTAGGTCATGTAGGGGTGTTGGTAATGGTTTGGGACCGAATTGGGTTTCTAATACGGGTATGGGTTGCAGGTGGTCGGGTGTTGGTAATGGTTGACAATCATTAGGTCATGTAGGGGTGTTGGTAATGGTTTGGGACCAAATTGGGTTTCTAATACGGGTATGGGTTGAAGGTCGTCGGGTGTTGGTACGGGTTGACCATCATTAGGTCATGTAGGGGTGTTGGTAATGGTTTGGGACCAAATTAGGTATCTAATACGGGTATAGGTTGAAGGTGGTCGGGTGTTGGTACGGGTTGACCATCATTAGGTCATGTCGGGGTGTTGGTAATGGTTTGGGACGAAATTGGGTATCTAATACGGGTATGGGTTGAAGGTGGTCGAGTGTAGGTACGGGTTGACCATCATTAGGTCATGTAGGGTTGTTGGTAATGGTTTTTGACCAAATTGGGTTTCTAATACGGGTATGGGTTGCAGGTGGTCGGGTGTTGGTACGGGTTGACCATCATTAGGTCATGTAGGGGTGTTGGTAATGGTTTGGTACCAAATTGGGTTTCTAATACGGGTATGGCTTGAAGGTGGTCGGGTGTTGGTACGGGTTGACCATCATTAGGTCATGTAGGGGTGTTGGTAATGGTTTGGGACCAAATTAGGTTTCTAATACGGATATGGGTTGAAGATGGTCGGGTGTTGGTACGGGTTGACCGTCATTAGGTCATGTAGGGGTGTTGGTAATGGTTTGGGACCAAATTGGGTTTCTAATACGGGTATGGGTTGCAGGTGGTCGGTTGTTGGTACGGGTTGACAATCATTAGGTCATGTAGGGGTGTTGGTAATGGTTTGGGACCAAATTGGGTTTCTAATACGGGTATGGGTTGCAGGTGGTCGGGTGTTGGTAATGGTTGGCCATCATTAGGTCATGTAGGGGTGTTGGTAGTGGTTTGGGACCAAATTGGGTTTCTAATATGGGTATGGGTTGAAGGTGGTCGGGTGTTGGTACGGGTTGACCATCATTAGGTCATGTAGGGGTGTTGGTAATGGTTTGGGACCAAATTGGGTTTCTAATACGGGTATGGGTTGAAGGTGGTCGGGTGTTGGTACGGGTTGACCATCATTAGGTCATGTGGGGGTGTTGGTAATGGTTTGGGACCAAATTGGGTTTCTAATACGGGTATGGGTTGAAGGTGGTCGGGTGTTGGTACGGGTTGACCATCATTAGGTCATGTAGGGGTGTTGGTAATGGTTTGGGACCAAATTGGGTTTCTAATACGGGTATGGGTTGCAGGAGGTCGGGTGTTGGTACGGGTTGACTATCATTAGGTCATGTAGGGGTGGTTGTAATGGTTTGGGACGAAATTGGGTTTCTAATACGGGTATGGGTTGAAGGTGGTCGGGTGTTGGTACGGGTTGACCATCATCAGGTCATGTAGGGTTGTTGGTAATGGTTTGGGACCAAATTGGGTTTCTAATACGGGTATGGGTTGCAGGTGGTCGGGTGTTGGTACGGGTTGACCATCATTAGGTCATGTAGGGGTGTTGGTAATGGTTTGGGACCAAATTGGGTTTCTAATACGGGTATGGGTTGAAGGTGGTCGGGTGTTGGTACAGGTTGACCATCATTAGGTCATGTAGGGGTGTTGGTAATGGTTTGGGACCAAATTGGGTTTCTAATACGGGTATGGGTTGAAGGTGGTCGGGTGTTGGTACGGGTTGACCGTCATTAGGTCATGTAGGGGTGTTGGTAATGGTTTGGGACCAAATTGGGTTTCTAATACGGGTATGGGTTGCAGGTGGTCGGGTGTTGGTACGGGTTGACAATCATTAGGTCATGTAGGGGTGTTGGTAATGGTTTGGGACCAAATTGGGTTTCTAATACGGGTATGGGTTGAAGGTCGTCGGGTGTTGGTACGGGTTGACCATCATTAGGTCATGTAGGGGTGTTGGTAATGGTTTGGGACCAAATTGGGTATCTAATACGGGTATGGGTTGAAGGTGGTCGGGTGTTGGTACGGGTTGACCATCATTCGGTCATGTAGAGGTGTTGGTAATGGTTTGGGACCAAATTGGGTTTCTAATACGGGTATGGGTTGCAGGTGGTCGGGTGTTGGTACGGGTTGACTATCATTAGGTCATGTAGGGGTGTTGGTAATGGTTTGGGACCAAATTGGGTTTCTAATACGGGTATGGGTTGAAGGTGGTCGGGTGTTGGTAATGGTTGACAATCATTAGGTCATGTAGGGGTGTTGGTAATGGTTTGGGACCAAATTGGGTTTCTAATACGGGTATGAGTTGCAGGTGGTCGGGTGTTGGTAATGGTTGACCATCATTAGGTCATGTAGGGGTGTTGGTAATGGTTTGGGACCAAATTGGGTTTCTAATACGGGTATGGGTTGAAGGTGCTCGGGTGTTGGTACGGGTTGACCATCATTAGGTCATGTCGGGGAGTTGGTAATGGTTTGGGACGAAATTGGGTATCTAATACGGGTATGGGTTGAAGGTGGTCAGGTGTTGGTACGGGTTGACCATCATTAGGTCATGTAGGGTTGTTGGTAATGGTTTGGGACCAAATTGGGTTTCTAATACGGGTATGGGTTGCAGGTGGTCGGGTGTTGGTACGGGTTGACCATCATTAGGTTATGTAGGGGTGTTGGTAATGGTTTGGGACCAAATTGGGTTTCTAATACGAGTATGGGTTGAAGGTGGTCGGGTGTTGGTACGGGTTGACCATCATTAGGTCATGTAGGGGTGTTGGTAATGGTTTGGGACCAAATTGGGTTTCTAATACGGGTATGGGTTGAAGGTAGTCGTGTGTTGGTACGGGTTGACCATCATTAGGTCATGTAGGGGTGTTGGTAATGGTTTTGGACCAAATTGGGTTTGTAATACGGGTATGGGTTGCAGGTGGTCGGGTGTTGGTACGGGTTGACTATCATTAGGTCATGTAGGGGTGTTGGTAATGGTTTGGGACCAAATTGGGTTTCTAATACGGGTATGGGTTGCAGGTGGTCGGGTGTTGGTAATGGTTGACAATCATTAGGTCATGTAGGGGTGTTGGTAATGGTTTGGGACCAAATTGGGTTTCAATTACTGGTATGGGTTGAAGGTCGTCAGGTGTTGGTACGGGTTGACCATCATTAGGTCATGTAGGGGTGTCGGTAATGGTTTGGGACCAAATTGGGTATCTAATACGGGTATGGGTTGAAGGTGGTCGGGTGTTGGTACGGGTTGACCATCATTAGGTCATGTAGGGGTGTTGGTAATGGTTTGGGACCAAATTGGGTTTCTAATACGGGTATGGGTTGCAGGTGGTCGGGTGTTGGTACGGGTTGACTATCATTAGGTCATGTAGGGGTGTTGGTAATGGTTTGGGACCAAATTGGGTTTCTAATACGGGTATGGGTTGCAGGTGGTCGGGTGTTGGTAATGGTTGACAATCATTAGGTCATGTAGGGGTGTTGGTAATGGTTTGGGACCAAATTGGGTTTCTAATACGGGTTTGGGTTGCAGGTGGTCGGGTGTTGGTAATGGTTGACCATCATTAGGTCATGTAGGGGTGTTGGTAATGGTTTGGGACCAAATTGGGCTTCTAATACGGGTATGGGTTGAAGGTGCTCGGGTGTTGGTACGGGTTGACCATCATTAGGTCATGTCAGGGTGTTGGTAATGGTTTGGGACGAAATTGGGTATCTAATACGGGTATGGGTTGAAGGTGGTCGAGTGTAGGTACGGGTTGACCATCATTAGGTCATGTAGATTTGTTGGTAATGGTTTGGGACCAAATTGGGTTTCTAATACGGGTATGGGTTGAAGGTGGTCAGGTGTTGGTACGGGTTGACCATCATTAGGTCATGTAGGGTTGTTGGTAATGGTTTGGGACCAAATTGGGTTTCTAATACGGGTATGGGTTGCAGGTGGTTGGGTGTTGGTACGGGTTGACCATCATTAGGTTATGTAGGGGTGTTGGTAATGGTTTGGGACCAAATTGGGTTTCTAATACGGGTATGGGTTGAAGGTGGTCGGGTGTTGGTACGGGTTGACCATCATTAGGTCATGTAGGGGTGTTGGTAATGGTTTGGGACCAAATTGGGTTTCTAATACGGGTATGGGTTGAAGGTAGTCGGGTGTTGGTACGGGTTGACCATCATTAGGTCATGTAGGGGTGTTGGTAATGGTTTGGGACCAAATTGGGTTTGTAATACGGGTATGGGTTGCAGGTGGTCGGGTGTTGGTGCGGGTTGACTATCATTAGGTCATGTAGGGGTGTTGGTAATGGTTTGGGACCGAATTGGGTTTCTAATACGGGTATGGGTTGCAGGTGGTCGGGTGTTGGTAATGGTTGACAATCATTAGGTCATGTAGGGGTGTTGGTAATGGTTTGGGACCAAATTGGGTTTCTAATACGGGTATGGGTTGAAGGTGGTCGGGTGTTGGTACGGGTTGACCATCATTAGGTCATGTAGGGGTGTTGGTAATGGTTTGGGACCAAATTAGGTATCTAATACGGGTATAGGTTGAAGGTGGTCGGGTGTTGGTACGGGTTGACCATCATTAGGTCATGTCGGGGTGTTGGTAATGGTTTGGGACCAAATTGGGTTTCTAATATGGGTATGGCTTGAAGGTGGTCGGGTGTTGGTACGGGTTGACCATCATTAGGTCATGTAGGGGTGTTGGTAATGGTTTGGGACCAAATTAGGTTTCTAATACGGATATGGGTTGAAGGTGGTCGGGTGTTGGTACGGGTTGACCGTCATTAGGTCATGTAGGGGTGTTGGTAATGGTTTGGGACCAAATTGGGTTTCTAATACGGGTATGGGTTGCAGGTGGTCGGTTGTTGGTACGGGTTGACAATCATTAGGTCATGTAGGGGTGTTGGTAATGGTTTGGGACCAAATTGGGTTTCTAATACGGGTATGGGTTGCAGGTGGTCGGGTGTTGGTAATGGTTGGCCATCATTAGGTCATGTAGGGGTGTTGGTAGTGGTTTGGGACCAAATTGGGTTTCTAATACGGGTATGGGTTGAAGGTGGTCGGGTGTTGGTACGGGTTGACCATCATTAGGTCATGTAGGGGTGTTGGTAATGGTTTGGGACCAAATTGGGTTTCTAATACGGGTATGGGTTGAAGGTGATCGGGTGTTGGTACGGGTTGACCATCATTAGGTCATGTAGGGGTGTTGGTAATGGTTTGGGACCAAATTGGGTTTCTAATACGGGTATGGGTTGAAGGTGGTCGGGTGTTGGTACGGGTTGACCATCATTAGGTCATGTAGGGGTGTTGGTAATGGTTTGGGACCAAATTGGGTTTCTAATACGGGTATGGGTTGCAGGTGGTCGGGTGTTGGTACGGGTTGACCATCATTAGGTCATGTAGGGGTGTTGGTAATGGTTTGGGACCAAATTGGGTTTCTAATACGGGTATGGCTTGAAGGTGGTCGGGTGTTGGTACGGGTTGACCATCATTAGGTCATGTAGGGGTGTTGGTAATGGTTTGGGACCAAATTAGGTTTCTAATACGGATATGGGTTGAAGGTGGTCGGGTGTTGGTACGGGTTGACCGTCATTAGGTCATGTAGGGGTGTTGGTAATGGTTTGGGACCAAATTGGGTTTCTAATACGGGTATGGGTTGCAGGTGGTCGGTTGTTGGTACGGGTTGACAATCATTAGGTCATGTAGGGGTGTTGGTAATGGTTTGGGACCAAATTGGGTTTCTAATACGGGTATGGGTTGCAGGTGGTCGGGTGTTGGTAATGGTTGGCCATCATTAGGTCATGTAGGGGTGTTGGTAGTGGTTTGGGACCAAATTGGGTTTCTAATACGGGTATGGGTTGAAGGTGGTCGGGTGTTGGTACGGGTTGACCATCATTAGGTCATGTAGGGGTGTTGGTAATGGTTTGGGACCAAATTGGGTTTCTAATACGGGTATGGGTTGAAGGTGGTCGGGTGTTGGTACGGGTTGACCATCATTAGGTCATGTAGGGGTGTTGGTAATGGTTTGGGACCAAATTGGGTTTCTAATACGGGTATGGGTTGAAGGTGGTCGGGTGTTGGTACGGGTTGACCATCATTAGGTCATGTAGGGGTGTTGGTAATGGTTTGGGACCAAATTGGGTTTCTAATACGGGTATGGGTTGAAGGTGGTCGGGTGTTGGTACGGGTTGACCATCATTAGGTCATGTAGGGGTGTTGGTAATGGTTTGGGACCAAATTGGGTTTCTAATACGGGTATGGGTTGAAGGTGGTCGGGTGTTGGTACGGGTTGACTATCATTAGGTCATGTAGGGGTGTTGGTAATGGTTTGGGACCAAATTGGGTTTCTAATACGGGTATGGGTTGCAGGTGGTCGGGTGTTGGTAATGGTTGACAATCATTAGGTCATGTAGCGGTGTTGGTAATGGTTTGGGACCAAATTGGGTTTCTAATACGGGTATGGGTTGAAGGTCGTCGGGTGTTGGTACGGGTTGACCATCATTAGGTCATGTAGGGGTGTTGGTAATGGTTTGGGACCAAATTGGGTATCTAAGACGGGTATGGGTTGAAGGTGGTCGGGTGTTGGTACGGGTTGACCATCATTAGCTCATGTAGGGGTGTTCGTAATGGTTTGGGACCAAATTGGGTTTCTAATACGGGTATGGGTTGAAGGTGGTCAGGTGTTGGTACGGGTTGACCATCATTAGGTCATGTAGGGTTGTTGGTAATGGTTTGGGACCAAATTGGGTTTCTAATACGGGTATGGGTTGCAGGTGGTCGGGTGTTGGTACGGGTTGACCATCATTAGGTTATGTAGGGGTGTTGGTAATGGTTTGGGACCAAATTGGGTTTCTAATACGGGTATGGGTTGAAGGTGGTCGGGTGTTGGTACGGGTTGACCATCATTAGGTCATGTAGGGGTGTTGGTAATGGTTTGGGACCAAATTGGGTTTCTAATACGGGTATGGGTTGAAGGTAGTCGGGTGTTGGTACGGGTTGACCATCATTAGGTCATGTAGGGGTGTTGGTAATGGTTTGGGACCAAATTGAGTTTCTAATACGGGTATGGGTTGCAGGTGGTCGGGTGTTGGTACGGGTTGACTATCATTAGGTCATGTAGGGGTGTTGGTAATGGTTTGGGACCAAATTGGGTTTCTAATACGGGTATGGGTTACAGGTGGTCGGGTGTTGGTAATGGTTGACAATCATTAGGTCATGTAGGGGTGTTGGTAACGGTTTGGGACCAAATTGGGTTTCTAATACGGGTATGGGTTGAAGGTCGTCGGGTGTTGGTACGGGTTGACCATCATTAGGTCATGTAGGGGTGTTGGTAATGGTTTGGGACCAAATTGGGTATCTAATACGGGTATGGGTTGAAGGTGGTCGGGTGTTGGTACGGGTTGACCATCATTAGGTCGTGTAGGGGTGTTGGTAATGGTTTGGGACCAAATTGGGTTTCTAATACGGGTATGGGTTGCAGGTGGTCGGGTGTTGGTACGGGTTGACTATCATTAGGTCATGTAGGGGTGTTGGTAATGGTTTGGGACCAAATTGGGTTTCTAATACGGGTATGGGTTGCAGGTGGTCTGGTGTTGGTAATGGTTGACAATCATTAGGTCATGTAGGGGTGTTGGTAATGGTTTGGGACCAAATTGGGTTTCTAATACGGGTTTGGGTTGCAGGTGGTCGGGTGTTGGTAATGGTTGACCATCATTAGGTCATGTAGGGGTGTTGGTAATGGTTTGGGACCAAATTGGGCTTCTAATACGGGTATGGGTTGAAGGTGCTCGGGTGTTGGTACGGGTTGACCATCATTAGGTCATGTCGGGGTGTTGGTAATGGTTTGGGACGAAATTAGGTATCTAATACGGGTATGGGTTGAAGGTGGTCGAGTGTAGGTACGGGTTGACCATCATTAGGTCATGTAGGGTTGTTGGTAATGGTTTGGGACCAAATTGGGTTTCTAATACGGGTATGGGTTGCAGGTGGTCGGGTGTTGGTACGGGTTGACCATCATTAGGTCATGTAGGGGTGTTGGTAATGGTTTGGGACCATATTGGGTTTCTAATACGGGTATGGCTTGAAGGTGGTCGGGTGTTGGTACGGGTTGACCATCATTAGGTCATGTAGGGGTGTTGGTAATGGTTTGGGACCAAATTAGGTTTCTAATACGGATATGGGTTGAAGGTGGTCGGGTGTTGGTACGGGTTGACCGTCATTAGGTCATGTAGGGGTGTTGGTAATGGTTTGGGACCAAATTGGGTTTCTAATACGGGTATGGGTTGCAGGTGGTCGGTTGTTGGTACGGGTTGATAATCATTAGGTCATGTAGGGGTGTTGGTAATGGTTTGGGACCAAATTGGGTTTCTAATACGGGTATGGGTTGCAGGTGGTCGGGTGTTGGTAATGGTTGGCCATCATTAGGTCATGTAGGGGTGTTGGTAGTGGTTTGGGACCAAATTGGGTTTCTAATACGGGTATGGGTTGAAGGTGGTCGGGTGTTGGTACGGGTTGACCATCATTAGGTCATGTAGGGGTGTTGGTAATGGTTTGGGACCAAATTGGGTTTCTAATACGGGTATGGGTTGAAGGTGGTCGGGTGTTGGTACGGGTTGACCATCATTAGGTCATGTAGGGTTGTTGGTAATGGTTTGGGACCAAATTGGGTTTCTAATACGGGTATGGGTTGAAGGTGGTCGGGTGTTGGTACGGGTTGACCATCATTAGGTCATGTAGGGGTGTTGGTAATGGTTTGGGACCAAATTGGGTTTCTAATACGGGTGTGGGTTGAAGGTGGTCGGGTGTTGGTAGGGGTTGACCATCATTAGGTCATGTAGGGGTGTTGGTAATGGTTTGGGACCAAATTGGGTTTCTAATACGGGTATGGGTTGAAGGTGGTCGGGTGTTGGTACGGGTTGACTATCATTAGGTCATGTAGGGGTGTTGGTAATGGTTTGGGACCAAATTGGGTTTCTAATACGGGTATGGGTTGCAGGTGGTCGGGTGTTGGTAATGGTTGACAATCATTAGGTCATGTAGCGGTGTTGGTAATGGTTTGGGACCAAATTGGGTTTCTAATACGGGTATGGGTTGAAGGTCGTCGGGTGTTGGTACGGGTTGACCATCATTAGGTCATGTAGGGGTGTTGGTAATGGTTTGGGACCAAATTGGGTATCTAAGACGGGTATGGGTTGAAGGTGGTCGGGTGTTGGTACGGGTTGACCATCATTAGCTCATGTAGGGGTGTTGGTAATGGTTTGGGACCAAATTGGGTTTCTAATACGGGTATGGGTTGCAGGTGGTCGGGTGTTGGTACGGGTTGACCATCATTAGGTCATGTAGGGGTGTTGGTAATGGTTTGGGACCAAATTGGGTTTCTAATACGGGTATGGGTTGAAGGTGGTCGGTGTTGGTACGGGTTGACCATCATTAAGTCATGTAGGGGTGTTGGTAATGGTTTGGGACCAAATTGGGTTTCTAATATGGGTATGGGTTGAAGGTAGTCGAGTGTTGGTACGGGTTGACCATCATTAGATCATGTACGGGTGTTGGTAATTTTTTGGGACCAAATTGGGTTTCTAATACGGGTATGGGTTGAAGGTGGTCGGGTGTTGGTACGGGTTGACCATCATTAGGTCATGTAGAGTGTTGGTAATGGTTTGGGACCAAATTAGGTTTCTAATACGGGTATGAGTTGAAGGTGGTCGGTTGTTGGTACGGGTTGACCATCATTAGGTCATGTAGGGGTGTTGGTAATGGTT
Organism: Lactuca virosa; assembly: GCF_052849685.1. Classification (NCBI taxonomy): domain Eukaryota; kingdom Viridiplantae; phylum Streptophyta; class Magnoliopsida; order Asterales; family Asteraceae; genus Lactuca; species Lactuca virosa. The sequence continues at coordinate 492,364,744 of NC_136429.1, forward strand.
TGGGACCAAATTCGGTTTCTAATACGGGTATGGGTTGAAGGCGGTCGGGTGTTGCTACGGGTTGACCATCATTAGGTCATGTAGGGGTGTTGGTAATGGTTTGGGACCAAATTGGGATTCTAATACGGGTATGGGTTGCAGGTGGTCGGGTGTTGGTACGGGTTGACCATCATTAGGTCATGTAGGGGTGTTGGTAATGGTTTGGGACCAAATTCGGTTTCTAATACGGGTATGGGTTGAAGGCGGTCGGGTGTTGCTACGGGTTGACCATCATTAGGTCGTGTAGGGGTGTTGGTAATGGTTTGGGACCAAATTGGGTTTCTAATACGGGTATGGGTTGAAGGTGGTCGGGTGTTGGTACGGGTTGACCATCATTAGGTCATGTAGGGGTGTTGGTAATGGTTTGGGACCAAATTGGGTTTCTAATACGGGTATGGGTTGCAGGTGGTCGGGTGTTGGTACGGGTTGACCATCATTAGGTCATGTAGGGGTGTTGGTAATGGTTTGGGACCAAATTGGGTTTCTAATACGGGTATGGCTTGAAGGTGGTCGGGTGTTGGTACGGGTTGACCATCATTAGGTCATGTAGGGGTGTTGGTAATGGTTTGGGACCAAATTAGGTTTCTAATACGGATATGGGTTGAAGGTGGTCGGGTGTTGGTACGGGTTGACCGTCATTAGGTCATGTAGGGGTGTTGGTAATGGTTTGGGACCAAATTGGGTTTCTAATACGGGTATGGGTTGCAGGTGGTCGGTTGTTGGTACGGGTTGACAATCATTAGGTCATGTAGGGGTGTTGGTAATGGTTTGGGACCAAATTGGGTTTCTAATACGGGTATGGGTTGCAGGTGGTCGGGTGTTGGTAATGGTTGGCCATCATTAGGTCATGTAGGGGTGTTGGTAGTGGTTTGGGACCAAATTGGGTTTCTAATACGGGTATGGGTTGAAGGTGGTCGGGTGTTGGTACGGGTTGACCATCATTAGGTCATGTAGGGGTGTTGGTAATGGTTTGGGACCAAATTGGGTTTCTAATACGGGTATGGGTTGAAGGTGGTCGGGTGTTGGTACGGGTTGACCATCATTAGGTCATGTAGGGGTGTTGGTAATGGTTTGGGACCAAATTGGGTTTCTAATACGGGTATGGGTTGAAGGTGGTCGGGTGTTGGTACGGGTTGACCATCATTAGGTCATGTAGGGGTGTTGGTAATGGTTTGGGACCAAATTGGGTTTCTAATACGGGTATGGGTTGAAGGTGGTCGGGTGTTGGTACGGGTTGACCATCATTAGGTCATGTAGGGGTGTTGGTAATGGTTTGGGACCAAATTGGGTTTCTAATACGGGTATGGGTTGAAGGTGGTCGGGTGTTGGTACGGGTTGACTATCATTCGGTCATGTAGGGGTGTTGGTAATGGTTTGGGACCAAATTGGGTTTCTAATACGGGTATGGGTTGCAGGTGGTCGGGTGTTGGTAATGGTTGACAATCATTAGGTCATGTAGCGGTGTTGGTAATGGTTTGGGACCAAATTGGGTTTCTAATACGGGTATGGGTTGAAGGTCGTCGGGTGTTGGTACGGGTTGACCATCATTAGGTCATGTAGGGGTGTTGGTAATGGTTTGGGACCAAATTGGGTATCTAAGACGGGTATGGGTTGAAGGTGGTCGGGTGTTGGTACGGGTTGACCATCATTAGCTCATGTAGGGGTGTTCGTAATGGTTTGGGACCAAATTGGGTTTCTAATACGGGTATGGGTTGAAGGTGGTCAGGTGTTGGTACGGGTTGACCATCATTAGGTCATGTAGGGTTGTTGGTAATGGTTTGGGACCAAATTGGGTTTCTAATACGGGTATGGGTTGCAGGTGGTCGGGTGTTGGTACGGGTTGACCATCATTAGGTCATGTAGGGGTGTTGGTAATGGTTTGGGACCAAATTGGGTTTCTAATACGGGTATGGGTTGAAGGTGGTCGGGTGTTGGTACGGGTTGACCATCATTAGGTCATGTAGGGGTGTTGGTAATGGTTTGGGACCAAATTGGGTTTCTAATACGGGTATGGGTTGAAGGTAGTCGGGTGTTGGTACGGGTTGACCATCATTAGGTCATGTAGGGGTGTTGGTAATGGTTTGGGACCAAATTGAGTTTCTAATACGGGTATGGGTTGCAGGTGGTCGGGTGTTGGTACGGGTTGACTATCATTAGGTCATGTAGGGGTGTTGGTAATGGTTTGGGACCAAATTGGGTTTCTAATACGGGTATGGGTTACAGGTGGTCGGGTGTTGGTAATGGTTGACAATCATTAGGTCATGTAGGGGTGTTGGTAATGGTTTGGGACCAAATTGGGTTTCTAATACGGGTATGGGTTGAAGGTCGTCGGGTGTTGGTACGGGTTGACCATCATTAGGTCATGTAGGGGTGTTGGTAATGGTTTGGGACCAAATTGGGTATCTAATACGGGTATGGGTTGAAGGTGGTCGGGTGTTGGTACGGGTTGACCATCATTAGGTCGTGTAGGGGTGTTGGTAATGGTTTGGGACCAAATTGGGTTTCTAATACGGGTATGGGTTGCAGGTGGTCGGGTGTTGGTACGGGTTGACTATCATTAGGTCATGTAGGGGTGTTGGTAATGGTTTGGGACCAAATTGGGTTTCTAATACGGGTATGGGTTGCAGGTGGTCGGGTGTTGGTAATGGTTGACAATCATTAGGTCATGTAGGGGTGTTGGTAATGGTTTGGGACCAAATTGGGTTTCTAATACGGGTTTGGGTTGCAGGTGGTCGGGTGTTGGTAATGGTTGACCATCATTAGGTCATGTAGGGGTGTTGGTAATGGTTTGGGACCAAATTGGGCTTCTAATACGGGTATGGGTTGAAGGTGCTCGGGTGTTGGTACGGGTTGACCATCATTAGGTCATGTCGGGGTGTTGGTAATGGTTTGGGACGAAATTAGGTATCTAATACGGGTATGGGTTGAAGGTGGTCGAGTGTAGGTACGGGTTGACCATCATTAGGTCATGTAGGGTTGTTGGTAATGGTTTGGGACCAAATTGGGTTTCTAATACGGGTATGGGTTGCAGGTGGTCGGGTGTTGGTACGGGTTGACCATCATTAGGTCATGTAGGGGTGTTGGTAATGGTTTGGGACCAAATTGGGTTTCTAATACGGGTATGGCTTGAAGGTGGTCGGGTGTTGGTACGGGTTGACCATCATTAGGTCATGTAGGGGTGTTGGTAATGGTTTGGGACCAAATTAGGTTTCTAATACGGATATGGGTTGAAGGTGGTCGGGTGTTGGTACGGGTTGACCGTCATTAGGTCATGTAGGGGTGTTGGTAATGGTTTGGGACCAAATTGGGTTTCTAATACGGGTATGGGTTGCAGGTGGTCGGTTGTTGGTACGGGTTGATAATCATTAGGTCATGTAGGGGTGTTGGTAATGGTTTGGGACCAAATTGGGTTTCTAATACGAGTATGGGTTGCAGGTGGTCGGGTGTTGGTAATGGTTGGCCATCATTAGGTCATGTAGGGGTGTTGGTAGTGGTTTGGGACCAAATTGGGTTTCTAATACGGGTATGGGTTGAAGGTGGTCGGGTGTTGGTACGGGTTGACCATCATTAGGTCATGTAGGGGTGTTGGTAATGGTTTGGGACCAAATTGGGTTTCTAATACGGGTATGGGTTGAAGGTGGTCGGGTGTTGGTACGGGTTGACCATCATTAGGTCATGTAGGGTTGTTGGTAATGGTTTGGGACCAAATTGGGTTTCTAATACGGGTATGGGTTGAAGGTGGTCGGGTGTTGGTACGGGTTGACCATCATTAGGTCATGTAGGGGTGTTGGTAATGGTTTGGGACCAAATTGGGTTTCTAATACGGGTATGGGTTGAAGGTGGTCGGGTGTTGGTAGGGGTTGACCATCATTAGGTCATGTAGGGGTGTTGGTAATGGTTTGGGACCAAATTGGGTTTCTAATACGGGTATGGGTTGAAGGTGGTCGGGTGTTGGTACGGGTTGACTATCATTAGGTCATGTAGGGGTGTTGGTAATGGTTTGGGACCAAATTGGGTTTCTAATACGGGTATGGGTTGCAGGTGGTCGGGTGTTGGTAATGGTTGACAATCATTAGGTCATGTAGCGGTGTTGGTAATGGTTTGGGACCAAATTGGGTTTCTAATACGGGTATGGGTTGAAGGTCGTCGGGTGTTGGTACGGGTTGACCATCATTAGGTCATGTAGGGGTGTTGGTAATGGTTTGGGACCAAATTGGGTATCTAAGACGGGTATGGGTTGAAGGTGGTCGGGTGTTGGTACGGGTTGACCATCATTAGCTCATGTAGGGGTGTTGGTAATGGTTTGGGACCAAATTGGGTTTCTAATACGGGTATGGGTTGCAGGTGGTCGGGTGTTGGTACGGGTTGACCATCATTAGGTCATGTAGGGGTGTTGGTAATGGTTTGGGACCAAATTGGGTTTCTAATACGGGTATGGGTTGAAGGTGGTCGGTGTTGGTACGGGTTGACCATCATTAAGTCATGTAGGGTGTTGGTAATGGTTTGGGACCAAATTGGGTTTCTAATATGGGTATGGGTTGAAGGTAGTCGAGTGTTGGTACGGGTTGACCATCATTAGATCATGTACGGGTGTTGGTAATTTTTTGGGACCAAATTGGGTTTCTAATACGGGTATGGGTTGAAGGTGGTCGGGTGTTGGTACGGGTTGACCATCATTAGGTCATGTAGAGTGTTGGTAATGGTTTGGGACCAAATTAGGTTTCTAATACGGGTATGAGTTGAAGGTGGTCGGTTGTTGGTACGGGTTGACCATCATTAGGTCATGTAGGGGTGTTGGTAATGGTTTGGGACCAAATTCGGTTTCTAATACGGGTATGGGTTGAAGGCGGTCGGGTGTTGCTACGGGTTGACCATCATTAGGTCATGTAGGGGTGTTGGTAATGGTTTGGGACCAAATTGGGATTCTAATACGGGTATGGGTTGCAGGTGGTCGGGTGTTGGTACGGGTTGACCATCATTAGGTCATGTAGGGGTGTTGGTAATGGTTTGGGACCAAATTGGGTTTCTATTACGGGTATGGGTTGCAAGTGGTCGGGTGTTGGTAATGGTTGACCATCATTAGGTCATGTAGGGGTGTTGGTAATGGTTTGGGACCAAATTGGGTTTCTAATACGGGTATGGGTTGAAGGTGGTCGGGTGTTGGTACGGGTTGACCATCATTAGGTCATGTAGGGGTGTTGGTAATGGTTTGGGACCAAATTGGGTATCTAATACGGGTATGGATTGAAGGTGGTCGGGTGTTGGTACGGGTTGACCATCATTAGGTCATGTAGGGGTGTTGGTAATGGTTTGGGACCAAATTGGGTTTCTAATACGGGTATGGGTTGCAGGTGGTCGGGTGTTGGTACGGGTTGACCATCATTAGGTCATGTAAGGGTGTTGGTAATGGTTTGGGACCAAATTGGGTTTCTAATACGGGTATGGGTTGAAGGTGTTCAGGTGTTGGTACGGGTTGACCATCATTAGGTCATGTAGGGGTGTTGGTAATGGTTTGGGACCAAATTGGGTTTCTAATACGGGTATGGGTTGAAGGTGGTAGGGTGTTGGTACGGGTTGACCATCATTAGGTCATGTAGGGGTGCTGGTAATGGTTTGGGACCAAATTGGGTTTCTAATACGGGTATAGGTTGCAGGTGGTCGGGTGTTGGTACGGGTTGACCATCATTAGGTCATGTAGGGGTGTTGGTAATGGTTTGCGACCAAATTGGGTTTCTAATACGAGTATGGATTAAAGGTGGTCAGGTGTTGGTGCGGGTTGACCATCATTAGGTCATGTAGGGGTGTTGGTAATGGTTTGGGACCAAATTGGGTATCTAATACGAGTATGGGTTGAAGGTGGTCGGTGTTGGTATGGGTTGACCATCATTAGGTCATGTAGGGGTGTTGGTAATGGTTTGGGACCAAATTGGGTTTCTAATACGAGTATGGGTTGAAGGTTGTCGGGTGTTGGTACGGGTTGACTATCATTAGGTCATGTAGGGGTGTTGGTAATGGTTTGGGACCAAATTGGGTTTCTAATACGGGTATGGGTTGAAGGTGGTCGGGTGTTGGTACGGGTTGACCATCATTAGGTCATGTAGAGTGTTGGTAATGGTTTGGGACCAAATTGGGTTTCTAATACGGGTATGGGTTGAAGGTGGTCGGGTGTTGGTACCGGTTGACCATCATTAGGTCATGTAGGGGTGTTGGTAATGGTTTGGGACCAAATTGGGTTTCTAATACGGGTATGGGTTGCAGGTGGTCGGGTGTTGGTAATGGTTGACCATCATTAGGTCATGTAGGGGTGTTGGTAATGGTTTGGGACCAAATTGGGTTTCTAATACGGGTATGGGTTGAAGGTGGTCGGGTGTTGGTAGGGGTTGACCATCATTTGGTCATGTCGGGGTGTTGGTAATGGTTTGGGACGAAATTGGGTATCTAATACGGGTATGGGTTGAAGGTGGTCGGGTGTTGGTACGGGTTGACCATCATTAGGTCATGTAGGGGTGTTGGTAATGGTTTGGGACCAAATTGGGTTTCTAATACGGGTATAGGTTGCAGGTGGTCGGGTGTTGGTACGGGTTGACCATCATTAGTTCATGTACGGGTGTTGGTAATGGTTTGGGACCAAATTGGGTTTCTAATACGGGTATGGGTTGAAGGTGGTCGGGTGTTGGTACGGGTTGACCATCATTAGGTCATGTAGGGGTGTTGGTAAAGGTTTGGGACCAAATTGGTTTTCTAATACGGGTATGGGTTGAAGGTGGTCGGGTGTTGGTACGGGTTGACAATCATTAGGTCATGTAGGGGTGTTGGTAATGGTTTGGGACCAAATTGGGTTTCTAATACGGGTATGGGTTGAAGGTGGTCAGGTGTTGGTACATGTTGACCGTCATTAGGTCATGTAGGGGTGCTGGTAATGGTTTGGGACCAAATTGGGTTTCTATTACGGGTATAGGTTGCAGGTGGTCGGGTGTTGGTACAGGTTGACAATCATTAGGTCATGTAGGGGTGTTGGTAATGGTTTGGGACCAAATTGGGTTTCTAATACGGGTATGGGTTGCAGGTGGTCGGGTGTTGGTAATGGTTGGCCATCATCAGGTCATGTAGGGGTGTTGGTAGTGGTTTGGGACCAAATTGGGTTTCTAATACGGGTATGGGTTGAAGGTGGTCGGGTGTTGGTACCGGTTGACCATCATTAGGTCATGTAGGGGTGTTGGTAATGGTTTGGGACCAAATTGGGTTTCTAATACGGGTATGGGTTGAAGGTGGTCGGGTGTTGGTACGGGTTAACCATCATTAGGTCATGTAGGGGTGTTGGTAATGGTTTGGGACCAAATTGGGTTTCTAATACGGGTATGGGTTGAAGGTGGTCGGGTGTTGGTACGGGTTGACTATCATTAGGTCATGTAGGCGTGTTGGTAATGGTTTGGGACCAAATTGGGTTTCTAATACGGGTATGGGTTGCAGGTGGTCGGGTGTTGGTAATGGTTGACAATCATTAGGTCATGTAGCGGTGTTGGTAATGGTTTGGGACCAAATTGGGTTTCTAATACGGGTATGGGTTGAAGGTCGTCGGGTGTTGGTACGGGTTGACCATCATTAGGTCATGTAGGGGTGTTGGTAATGGTTTGGGACCAAATTAGGTATCTAAGACGGGTATGGGTTGAAGGTGGTCGGGTGTTGGTACGGGTTGACCATCATTAGCTCATGTAGGGGTGTTGGTAATGGTTTGGGACCAAATTGGGTTTCTAATACGGGTGTGGGTTGAAGGTGGTCAGGTGTTGGTACGGGTTGACCATCATTAGGTCATGTAGGGGTGTTGGTAATGGTTTGGGACCAAATTGGGTTTCTAATACGGGTATGGGTTGAAGGTGGTCGGGTGTTGGTACGGGTTGACCATCATTAGGTCATGTAGGGGTGTTGGTAATGGTTTGGGTCCAAATTGGGTTTCTAATACGGGTATGGGTTGAAGGTAGTCGGGTGTTGGTACGGGTTGACCATCATTAGGTCATGTAGGGGTGTTGGTAATGGTTTGGGACCAAATTGGGTTTGTAATACGGGTATGGGTTGCAGGTGGTCGGGTGTTGGTACGGGTTGACTATCATTAGGTCATGTAGGGGTGTTGGTAATGGTTTGGGACCAAATTGGGTTTCTAATACGGGTATGGGTTGCAGGTGGTCGGGTGTTGGTAATGGTTAACAATCATTAGGTCATGTAGGGGTGTTGGTAATGGTTTGGGACCAAATTGGGTTTCTAATACGGGTATGGGTTGAAGGTCGTCGGGTGTTGGTACAGGTTGACCATCATTAGGTCATGTAGGGGTGTTGGTAATGGTTTGGGACCAAATTGGGTATCTAATACGGGTATGGGTTGAAGGTGGTCGGGTGTTGGTACGGGTTGACCATCATTAGGTCATGTAGGGGTGTTGGTAATGGTTTGGGACCAAATTGGGTTTCTAATACGGGTATGGGTTGCAGGTGGTCGGGTGTTGGTACGGGTTGACTATCATTAGGTCATGTAGGGGTGTTGGTAATGGTTTGGGACCAAAATGGGTTTCTAATACGGGTATGGGTTACAGGTGGTCGGGTGTTGGTAATGGTTGACAATCATTAGGTCATGTAGGGGTGTTGGTAATGGTTTGGGACCAAATTGGGTTTCTAATACGGGTTTGGGTTGCAGGTGGTCGGGTGTTGGTAATGGTTGACCATCATTAGGTCATGTAGGGGTGTTGGTAATGGTTTGGGACCAAATTGGGCTTCTAATACGGGTATGGGTTGAAGGTGCTCGGGTGTTGGTACGGGTTGACCATCATTAGGTCATGTCGGGGTGTTGGTAATGGTTTGGGAAGAAATTGGGTATCTAATACGGGTATGGGTTGAAGGTGGTCGAGTGTAGGTACGGGTTGACCATCATTAGGTCATGTAGGGTTGTTGGTAATGGTTTGGGACCAAATTGGGTTTCTAATACGGGTATGGGTTGCAGGTGGTCGGGTGTTGGTACGGGTTGACCATCATTAGGTCATGTAGGGGTGTTGGTAATGGTTTGGGACCAAATTGGGTTTCTAATACGGGTATGGCTTGAAGGTGGTCGGGTGTTGGTACGGGTTGACCATCATTAGGTCATGTAGGGGTGTTGGTAATGGTTTGGGACCAAATTAGGTTTCTAAAACGGATATCGGTTGATGGTGGTCGGGTGTTGGTACGGGTTGACCGTCATTAGGTCATGTAGGGGTGTTGGTAATGGTTTGGGACCAAATTGGGTTTCTAATACGGGTATGGGTTGCAGGTGGTCGGTTATTGGTACGGGTTGACAATCATTAGGTCATGTAGGGGTGTTGGTAATGGTTTGGGACCAAATTGGGTTTCTAATACGGGTATGGGTTGCAGGTGGTCGGGTGTTGGCAATGGTTGGCCATCATTAGGTCATGTAGGGGTGTTGGTAGTGGTTTGGGACCAAATTGGGTTTCTAATACGGGTATGGGTTGAAGGTGGTCGGGTGTTGGTACGGGTTGACCATCATTAGGTCATGTAGGGGTGTTGGTAATGGTTTGGGACCAAATTGGGTTTCTAATACGGGTATGGGTTGAAGGTGGTCGGGTGTTGGTACGGGTTGACCATCATTAGGTCATGTAGGGGTGTTGGTAATGGTTTGGGACCAAATTGGGTTTCTAATACGGGTATGGGTTGAAGGTGGTCGGGTGTTGGTACGGGTTGACCATCATTAGGTCATGTAGGGGTGTTGGTAATGGTTTGGGACGAAATTGGGTTTCTAATACGGGTATGGGTTGAAGGTGGCCGGGTGTTGGTACGGGTTGACTATCATTAGGTCATGTAGGGGTGTTGGTAATGGTTTGGGACCAAATTGGGTTTCTAATACGGGTATGGGTTGCAGGTGGTCGGGTGTTGGTAATGGTTGACAATCATTAGGTCATGTAGCGGTGTTGGTAATGGTTTGGGACCAAATTGGGTTTCTAATACGGGTATGGGTTGAAGGTCGTCGGGTGTTGGTACGGGTTGACCATCATTAGGTCATGTAGGGGTGTTGGTAATGGTTTGGGACCAAATTAGGTATCTAAGACGGGTATGGGTTGAAGGTGGTCGGGTGTTGGTACGGGTTGACCATCATTAGCTCATGTAGGGGTGTTGGTAATGGTTTGGGACCAAATTGGGTTTCTAATACGGGTATGGGTTGCAGGCGGTCGGGTGTTGCTACGGGTTGACCATCATTAGGTCATGTAGGGGTGTTGGTAATGGTTTGGGACCAAATTGGGTTTCTAATACGGGTACGGGTTGAAGGTGGTCGGTGTTGGTACGGGTTGACCATCATTAAGTCATGTAGGGGTGTTGGTAATGGTTTGGGACCAAATTGGGTTTCTAATACGGGTATGGGTTGAAGGTAGTCGAGTGTTGGTACGGGTTGACCATCATTAGATCATGTAGGGGTGTTGGTAATTTTTTGGGACCAAATTGGGTTTCTAATACGGGTATGGGTTGAAGGTGGTCGGGTGTTGGTGCGGGTTGACCATCATTAGGTCATGTAGAGTGTTGGTAATGGTTTGGGACCAAATTAGGTTTCTAATACGGGTATGGGTTGAAGGTGGTCGGTTGTTGGTACGGGTTGACCATCATTAGGTCATGTAGGGTGTTGGTAATGGTTTGGGACCAAATTGGGTTTCTAATACGGGTATGGGTTGCAGGTGGTCGGGTGTTGGTACGGGTTGACCATCATTAGGTCATGTAAGGGTGTTGGTAATGGTTTGGGACCAAATTGGGTTTCTAATACGGGTATGGGTTGAAGGTGTTCAGGTGTTGGTACGGGTTGACCATCATTAGGTCATGTAGGGGTGTTGGTAATGGTTTGGGACCAAATTGGGTTTCTAATACGGGTATGGGTTGAAGGTGGTCGGGTGTTGGTACGGGTTGACCATCATTAGGTCATGTAGGGGTGCTGGTAATGGTTTGGGACCAAATTGGGTTTCTAATACGGGTATAGGTTGCAGGTGGTCGGGTGTTGGTACGGGTTGACCATCATTAGGTCATGTAGGGGTGTTGGTAATGGTTTGCGACCAAATTGGGTTTCTAATATGAGTATGGATTAAAGGTGGTCAGGTGTTGGTGCGGGTTGACCATCATTAGGTCATGTAGGGGTGTTGGTAATGGTTTGGGACCAAATTGGGTATCTAATACGGGTATGGGTTGAAGGTGGTCGGTGTTGGTATGGGTTGACCATCATTAGGTCATGTAGGGGTGTTGGTAATGGTTTGGGACCAAATTGGGTTTCTAATACGAGTATGGGTTGAAGGTGGTCGGGTGTTGGTACGGGTTGACTATCATTAGGTCATGTACGGGTGTTGGTAATGGTTTGGGACCAAATTGGGTTTCTAATACGGGTATGGGTTGAAGGTGGTCGGGTGTTGGTACGGGTTGACCATCATTAGGTCATGTAGAGTGTTGGTAATGGTTTGGGACCAAATTGGGTTTCTAATACGGGTATGGGTTGAAGGTGGTCGGGTGTTGGTACCGGTTGACCATCATTAGGTCATGTAGGGGTGTTGGTAATGGTTTGGGACCAAATTGGGTTTCTAATACGGGTATGGGTTGCAGGTGGTCGGGTGTTGGTAATGGTTGACCATCATTAGGTCATGTAGGGGTGTTGGTAATGGTTTGGGACCAAATTGGGTTTCTAATACGGGTATGGGTTGAAGGTGGTCGGGTGTTGGTAGGGGTTGACCATCATTTGGTCATGTCGGGGTGTTGGTAATGGTTTGGGACGAAATTGGGTATCTAATACGGGTATGGGTTGAAGGTGGTCGGGTGTTGGTACGGGTTGACCATCATTAGGTCATGTAGGGGTGTTGGTAATGGTTTGGGACCAAATTGGGTTTCTAATACGGGTATGGGTTGCAGGTGGTCGGGTGTTGGTACGGGTTGACCATCATTAGTTCATGTACGGGTGTTGGTAATGGTTTGGGACCAAATTGGGTTTCTAATACGGGTATGGGTTGAAGGTGGTCGGGTGTTGGTACGGGTTGACCATCATTAGGTCATGTAGGGGTGTTGGTAATGGTTTGGGACCAAATTGGTTTTCTAATACGGGTATGGGTTGAAGGTGGTCGGGTGTTGGTACGGGTTGACCATCATTAGGTCATGTAGGGGTGTTGGTAATGCTTTGGGACCAAATTGGGTTTCTAATACGGGTATGGGTTGAAGGTGGTCGGGTGTTGGTACGGGTTGACCATCATTAGGTCATGTAGGGGTGTTGGTAATGGTTTGGGACCAAATTGGGTTTCTAATACGGGTATGGGTTGAAGTTGGTCGGGTGTTGGTACGGGTTGACCGTCATTAGGTCATGTAGGGGTGCTGGTAATGGTTTGGGACCAAATTGGGTTTCTAATACGGGTATGGGTTGAAGGTGGTCGGGTGTTGGTACGGGTTGACAATCATTAGGTCATGTAGGGGTGTTGGTAATGGTTTGGGACCAAATTGGGTTTCTAATACGGGTATGGGTTGAAGGTGGTCAGGTGTTGGTACGGGTTGACCGTCATTAGGTCATGTAGGGGTGCTGGTAATGGTTTGGGACCAAATTGGGTTTCTAATACGGGTATGGGTTGCAGGTGGTCGGGTGTTGGTACGGGTTGACAATCATTAGGTCATGTAGGGGTGTTGGTAATGGTTTGGGACCAAATTGGGTTTCTAATACGGGTATGGGTTGCAGGTAGTCGGGTGTTGGTAATGGTTGGCCATCATCAGGTCATGTAGGGGTGTTGGTAGTGGTTTGGGACCAAATTGGGTTTCTAATACGGGTATGGGTTGAAGGTGGTCGGGTGTTGCTACCGGTTGACCATCATTAGGTCATGTAGGGGTGTTGGTAATGGTTTGGGACCAAATTGGGTTCCTAATAGGGGTATGGGTTGCAGGTGGTCGGGTGTTGGTAATGGTTGACCATCATTAGGTCATGTAGGGGTGCTGGTAATGGTTTGGGACCAAATTGGGTTTCTAATACGGGTATGGGTTGCAGGTGGTCGGGTGTTGGTACAGGTTGACAATCATTAGGTCATGTAGGGGTGTTGGTAATGGTTTGGGACCAAACTGGGTTTCCAATACGGGTATGGGTTGTAGGTGGTCGGGTGTTGGTAATGGTTGGCCATCATCAGGTCATGTAGGGGTGTTGGTAGTGGTTTGGGACCAAATTGGGTTTCTAATACGGGTATGGGTTGAAGGTGGTCGGGTGTTGGAACTGGTTGACCATCATTAGGTCATGTAGGGGTGTTGGTAATAGTTTGGGAGCAAATTGGGTATCTAATACGGGTATGGGTTGAAGGTGGTCGGTGTTGGTACAGGTTGACCATCATTAGGTCATGTAGGGGTGTTGGTAATGGTTTGGGACCAAATTGGGTTTCTAATACGGGTATCGGTTGAAGCTGGTCGGGAGTTGGTACGGGTTGACCAGCATTAGGTCATGTAGGTGTGTTGGTAATGGTTTCAGACCAAATTTGGTTTCTAATACGGGTATGGGTTGAAGGTGGTCGGGTGTTGGTATGGGTTGACCATCATTAGGTCATGTAGGGGTGTTGGTAATGGTTTGGGACCAAATTGGGTTTCTAATACGGGTATGGGATGAACGTGGTCGGGTGTTGGTACGGGTTGACCATCATTAGGTCATGTAGGGGTGTTGGTAATGGTTTGGGACCAAATTGGGTTTCTAATACGGGTATGGGTTGAAGGTGGTCGGGTGTTGGTACGGGTTGACCATCATTAGGCCATGTAGGGGTGTTGGTAATGGTTTGGGACCAAATTGAGTTTCTAATACGGGTATGGGTTGAAGGTGGTCGGGTGTTGGTACGGGTTGACCATCATTAGGTCATGTAGGGGTGTTGGTAATGGTTTGGGACCAAATTGGGTTTCTAATATGGGTATGGGTTGAAGGTGGTCGGGTGTTGGTACGGGTTGACCATCATTAGGTCATGTAGGGGTGTTGGTAATGGTTTGGGACCAAATTGGGTTTCTAATACGGGTATGGGTTGCAGGTGGTCGGGTGTTGGTACGGGTTGACCATCATTAGTTCATGTACGGGTGTTGGTAATGGTTTGGGACCAAATTGGGTTTCTAATACGGGTATGGGTTGAAGGTGGTCGGGTGTTGGTACGGGTTGACCATCATTAGGTCATGTAGGGGTGTTGGTAATGGTTTGGGACCAAATTGGTTTTCTAATACGGGTATGGGTTGAAGGTGGTCGGGTGTTGGTACGGGTTGACCATCATTAGGTCATGTAGGGGTGTTGGTAATGGTTTGGGACCAAATTGGGTTTCTAATACGGGTATGGGTTGAAGGTGGTCGGGTGTTGGTACGGGTTGACCATCATTAGGTCATGTAGGGGTGTTGGTAATGGTTTGGGACCAAATTGGGTTTCTAATACGGGTATGGGTTGAAGGTGGTCGGGTGTTGGTACGGGTTGACCGTCATTAGGTCATGTAGGGGTGCTGGTAATGGTTTGGGACCAAATTGGGTTTCTAATACGGGTATGGGTTGAAGGTGATCGGGTGTTGGTACGGGTTGACAATCATTAGGTCATGTAGGGGTGTTGGTAATGGTTTGGGACCAAATTGGGTTTCTAATACGGGTATGGGTTGCAGGTGGTCGGGTGTTGGTAATGGTTGGCCATCATCAGGTCATGTAGGGGTGTTGGTAATGGTTTGGGACCAAATTCGATTTCTAATACGGGTATGGGTTGAAGGTGGTCGGGTGTTGCTACCGGTTGACCATCATTAGGTCATGTAGGGGTGTTGGTAATGGTTTGGGACCAAATTGGGTTTCTAATACGGGTATGGGTTGCAGGTGGTCGGGTGTTGGTAATGGTTGACCATCATTAGGTCATGTAGGGGTGTTGGTAATGGTTTGGGACCAAATTCGGTTTCTAATACGGGTATGGGTTGAAGGTGATCGGGTGTTGGTAGGGGTTGACCATCATTAGGTCATGTCAGGGTGTTGGTAATGGTTTGGGACGAAATTGGGTATCTAATACGGGTATGGGTTGAAGGTGGTCGGGTGTTGGTACGGGTTGACCATCATTAGGTCATGTAGGGGTGTTGGTAATGGTTTGGGACCAAATTGGGTTTCTAATACGGGTATGGGTTGCAGGTGGTCGGGTGTTGGTACGGGTTGACCATCATTAGTTCATGTACGTGTGTTGGTAATGGTTTGGGACCAAATTGGGTTTCTAATACGGGTATGGGTTGAAGGTGGTCGGGTGTTGGTACGGGTTGACCATCATTAGGTCATGTAGAGGTGTTGGTAATGGTTTGGGACCAAATTGGTTTTCTAATACGGGTATGGGTTGAAGGTGGTCGGGTGTTGGTACGGGTTGACCATCATTAGGTTATGTAGGGGTGTTGGTAATGGTTTGGGACCAAATTGGGTTTCTAATACGGGTATGGGTTGAAGGTGGTCGGGTGTTGGTACGGGTTGACCATCATTAGGTCATGTAGGGGTGTTGGTAATGGTTTGGGACCAAATTGGGTTTCTAATACGGGTATGGGTTGAAGGTGGTCGGGTGTTGGTACGGGTTGACCGTCATTAGGTCATGTAGGGGTGCTGGTAATGGTTTGGGACCAAATTGGGTTTCTAATACGGGTATGGGTTGCAGGTGGTCGGGTGTTGGTACAGGTTGACAATCATTAGGTCATGTAGGGGTGTTGGTAATGGTTTGGGACCAAACTGGGTTTCTAATACGGGTATGGGTTGTAGGTGGTCGGGTGTTGGTAATGGTTGGCCATCATCAGGTGATGTAGGGGTGTTGGTAGTGGTTTGGGACCAAATTGGGTTTCTAATACGGGTATGGGTTGAAGGTGGTCGGGTGTTGGTACTGGTTGACCATCATTAGGTCATGTAGGGGTGTTGGTAATGGTTTGGGAGCAAATTGGGTATCTAATACGGGTATGGGTTGAAGGTGGTCGGTGTTGGTACAGGTTGACCATCATTAGGTCATGTAGGGGTGTTGGTAATGGTTTGGGACCAAATTGGGTTTCTAATACGGGTATCGGTTGAAGGTGGTCGGGAGTTGGTACGGGTTGACCATCATTAGGTCATGTAGGTGTGTTGGTAATGGTTTCAGACCAAATTTGGTTTCTAATACGGGTATGTGTTGAAGGTGGTCGGGTGTTGGTATGGGTTGACCATCATTAGGTCATGTAGGGGTGTTGGTAATGGTTTGGGACCAAATTGGGTTTCTAATACGGGTATGGGATGAACGTGGTCGGGTGTTGGTACGGGTTGACCATCATTAGGTCATGTAGGGGTGTTGGTAATGGTTTGGGACCAAATTGGGTTTCTAATACGGGTATGGGTTGAAGGTGGTCGGGTGTTGGTACGGGTTGACCATCATTAGGTCATGTAGGGGTGTTGGTAATGGTTTGGGACGAAATTGAGTTTCTAATACGGGTATGGGTTGAAGGTGGTCGGGTGTTGGTACGGGTTGACCATCATTAGGTCATGTAGGGGTGTTGGTAATGGTTTGGGACCAAATTGGGTTTCTAATACGGGTATGGGTTGCAGGTGGTCGGGTGTTGGTACGGGTTGACTATCATTAGGTCATGTAGGGGTGTTGGTAATGGTTTGGGACCAAATTGGGTTTCTAATACGGGTATGGGTTGCAGGTGGTCGGGTGTTGGTAATGGTTGACAATCATTAGGTCATGTAGGGGTGTTGGTAATGGTTTGGGACCAAATTGGGTTTCTAATACGGGTATGGGTTGAAGGTCGTCGGGTGTTCGAACGGGTTGACCATCATTAGGTCATGTAGGGGTGTTGATAATGGTTTGGGACCAAATTGGGTATCTAATACGGGTATGGGTTGTAGGTGGTCGGGTGTTGGTACGGGTTGACCATCATTAGCTCATGTAGGGGTGTTGGTAATGGTTTGGGACCAAATTGGGTTTCTAATACGGGTATGGGTTGCAGGTGGTCGGGTGTTGGTACGGGTTGACCATCATTAGGTCATGTAGGGGTGTTGGTAATGGTTTGGGACCAAATTAGGTTTCTAATACGGGTATGGGTTGAAGGTGGTCGGGTGTTGGGACGGGTTGACCATCATTAGGTCAAGTAGAGTGTTGGTAATGGTTTGGGACCTAATTGGGTTTCTAATACGGGTATGGGTTGAAGGTGGTCGGTTGTTGGTACGGGTTGACCATCATTTGGTCATGTAGGGGTGTTGGTAATGGTTTGGTACCAAATTCGGTTTCTAATACGGATATGGGTTGAAGGCGGTCGGGTGTTGCTACAGGTTGACCATCATTAGGTCATGTAGGGGTGTTGGTAATGGTTTGGGACCAAATTGGGTTTCTAATACGGGTATGGGTTGCAGGTGGTCGGGTGTTGGTACGGGTTGACCATCATTAGGTCATGTAGGGGTGTTGGTAATGGTTTGGGACCAAATTGGGTTTCTATTACGGGTATGGGTTGCAGGTGGTCGGGTGTTGGTAATGGTTGACCATCATTAGGTCATGTAGGGGTGTTGGTAATGGTTTGGGACCAAATTGGGTTTCTAATACGGGTATGGGTTGAAGGTGGTCGGGTGTTGGTACAGGTTGACCATCATTAGGTCATGTAGGGGTGTTGGTAATGGTTTGGGACCAAATTGGGTATCTAATACGGGTATGGATTGAAGGTGGTCGGGTGTTGGTACGGGTTGACCATCATTAGGTCATGTAGGGGTGTTGGTAATGGTTTGGGACCAAATTGGGTTTCTAATACGGGTGTGGGTTGCAGGTGGTCGGGTGTTGGTACGGGTTGACCATCATTAGGTCATGTAAGGGTGTTGGTAATGGTTTGGGACCAAATTCGGTTTCTAATTCGGGTATGGGTTGAAGGTGGTCAGGTGTTGGTACGGGTTGACCATCATTAGGTCATGTAGGGGTGTTGGTAATGGTTTGGGACCAAATTTGGTTTCTAATACGGGTATGGGTTGAAGGTGGTCGGGTGTTGGTACGGGTTGACCATCATTAGGTCGTGTAGGGGTGCTGGTAATGGTTTGGGACCAAATTGGGTTTCTAATACGGGTATAGGTTGCAGGTGGTCGGGTGTTGGTACGGGTTGACCATCATTAGGTCATGTAGGGGTGTTGGTAATGGTTTGCGACCAAATTGGGTTTCTAATACGAGTATGGGTTGAAGGTGGTCAGGTGTTGGTGCGGGTTGACCAACATTAGGTCATGTAGGGGTGTTGGTAATGGTTTGGGACCAAATTGGGTATCTAATACGGGTATGGGTTGAAGGTGGTCGGTGTTGGTATGGGTTGATCATCATTAGGTCATGTAGGGGTGTTGGTAATGGTTTGGGACCAAATTGGGTTTCTAATACGAGTATGGGTTGAAGGTGGTCGGGTGTTGGTACGGGTTGACCATCATTAGGTCATGTAGGGGTGTTGGTAATGGTTTGGGACCAAATTGGGTTTCTAATACGGGTATGGGTTGAAGGTGGTCGGGTGTTGGTACGGGTTGACCATCATTAGGTCATGTAGAGTGTTGGTAATGGTTTGGGACCAAATTGGGTTTCTAATACGGGTATGGGTTGAAGGTGGTCGGGTGTTGGTACGGGTTGACCATCATTAGGTCATGTAGGGGTGTTGGTAATGGTTTGGGACCAAATTGGGTTTCTAATACGGGTATGGGTTGCAGGTGGCCGGGTGTTGGTAATGGTTGAACATCATTAGGTCATGTAGGGGTGTTGGTAATGGTTTGGGACCAAATTGGGTTTCTAATACGGGTATGGGTTGCAGGTGGTCGGGTGTTGGTACGGGTTGACCATCATTAGGTCATGTAGGGGTGTTGGTAATGGTTTGGGACCAAATTGGGTTTCTAATACGGGTATGGGTTGCAGGTGGCCGGGTGTTGGTAATGGTTGACCATCATTAGGTCATGTAGGGGTGTTGGTAATGGTTTGGGACCAAATTGGGTTTCTAATACGGGTATGGGTTGAAGGTGGTCGGGTGTTGGTACAGGTTGACCATCATTAGGTCATGTAGGGGTGTTGGTAATGGTTTGGGACCAAATTGGGTATCTAATACGGGTATGGATTGAAGGTGGTCGGGTGTTGGTACGGGTTGACCATCATTAGGTCATGTAGGGGTGTTGGTAATGGTTTGGGACCAAATTGGGTTTCTAATACGGGTATGGGTTGCAGGTGGTCGGGTGTTGGTACGGGTTGACCATCATTAGGTCATGTAAGGGTGTTGGTAATGGTTTGGGACCAAATTGGGTTTCTAATACGGGTATGGGTTGAAGGTGGTCAGGTGTTGGTACGGGTTGACCATCATTAGGTCATGTAGGGGTGTTGGTAATGGTTTGGGACCACATTTGGTTTCTAATACGGGTATGGGTTGAAGGTGGTCGGGTGTTGGTACGGGTTGACCATCATTAGGTCGTGTAGGGGTGCTGGTAATGGTTTGGGACCAAATTGGGTTTCTAATACGGGTATAGGTTGCAGGTGGTCGGGTGTTGGTACGGGTTGACCATCATTAGGTCATGTAGGGGTGTTGGTAATGGTTTGCGACCAAATTGGGTTTCTAATACGAGTATGGGTTGAAGGTGGTCAGGTGTTGGTGCGGGTTGACCAACATTAGGTCATGTAGGGGTGTTGGTAATGGTTTGGGACCAAATTGGGTATCTAATACGGGTATGGGTTGAAGGTGGTCGGTGTTGGTATGGGTTGACCATCATTAGGTCATGTAGGGGTGTTGGTAATGGTTTGGGACCAAATTGGGTTTCTAATACGAGTATGGGTTGAAGGTGGTCGGGTGTTGGTACGGGTTGACCATCATTAGGTCATGTAGGGGTGTTGGTAATGGTTTGGGACCAAATTGGGTTTCTAATACGGGTATGGGTTGAAGGTGGTCGGGTGTTGGTACGGGTTGACCATCATTAGGTCATGTAGAGTGTTGGTAATGGTTTGGGACCAAATTGGGTTTCTAATACGGGTATGGGTTGAAGGTGGTCGGGTGTTGGTACGGGTTGACCATCATTAGGTCATGTAGGGGTGTGGGTAATGGTTTGGGACCAAATTGGGTTTCTAATACGGGTATGGGTTGCAGGTGGCCGGGTGTTGGTAATGGTTGACCATCATTAGGTCATGTAGGGGTGTTGGTAATGGTTTGGGACCAAATTGGGTTTCTAATACGGGTATGGGTTGAAGGTGGTCGGGTGTTGGTAGGGGTTGACCATCATTAGGTCATGTCGGGGTGTTGGTAATGGTTTGGGACGAAATTGGGTATCTAATACGGGTATGGGTTGAAGGTGGTCGGGTGTTGGTACGGGTTGACCATCATTAGGTCATGTAGGGGTGTTGGTAATCGTTTGGGACCAAATTGGGTTTCTAATACGGGTATGGGTTGCAGGTGGTCGGGTGTTGGTACGGGTTGACCATCATTAGTTCATGTAGGGGTGTTGGTAATGGTTTGGGACCAAATTGGGTTTCTAATACGGGTATGGGTTGAAGGTGGTCGGGTGTTTGGTCGGGTGTTGGTACGGGTTGACCATCATTAGGTCATGTAGGGGTGTTGGTAATGGTTTGGGACCAAATTGGGTTTCTAATACTGGTATGGGTTGAAGGTGGTCGGGTGTTGGTACGGGTTGACCATCATTAGGTCATGTAGGGATGTTGGTAATGGTTTGGGACCAAATTGGGTTTCTAATACGGGTATGGTTTGTAGGTGGTCGGGTGTTGGTACGGGTTGACCATCATTAGGCCATGTAGGGGTGTTGGTAATGGTTTGGGACCAAATTGGGTTTCTAATACGAGTATGGGTTGAAGGTGGTCGGGTGTTGGTACGGGTTGACCAACATTAGGTCATGTAGGGGTGTTGGTAATGGTTTGGGACCAAATTGGGTATCTAATACGGGTATGGGTTGAAGGTGGTTGGTGTTGGTACGGGTTGACCATCATTAGGTCATGTAGGGGTGTTGGTAATGGTTTGGGACCAAATTGGGTTTCTAATACGGGTATGGGTTGAAGGTGGTCGGGTGTTGGTTCAGGTTGACCATCATTAGGTCATGTAGGGGTGTTGGTAATGGTTTGGGACCAAATTAGGTTTCTAATACGGGTATGGGTTGAAGGTAGTCGGGTGTTGGTACAGGTTGACCATCATTAGGTCATGTAGAGTGTTGGTAATGGTTTGGGACCAAATTGGGTTTCTAATACGGGTATGGGTTGAAGGTGGTCGGTGTTGGTACAGGTTGACCATCATTAGGTCATGTAGGGGTGTTGGTAATGGTTTGGGACCAAATTGGGTTTCTAATACGGGTATCGGTTGAAGGTGGTCGGGAGGTGGTACGGGTTGACGATCATTAGGTCATGTAGGTGTGTTGGTAATGGTTTCAGACCAAATTTGGTTTCTAATACGGGTATGGGTTGAAGGTGGTCGGGTGTTGGTATGGGTTGACCGTCATTAGGTCATGTAGGGGTGTTGGTAATGGTTTGGGACCAAATTGGGTTTCTAATACGGGTATGGGATGAACGTGGTCGGGTGTTGGTACGGGTTGACCATCATTAGGTCATGTAGGGGTGTTGGTAATGGTTTGGGACCAAATTGGGTTTCTAATACGGGTATGGGTTGAAGGTGGTCGGGTGTTGGTACGGGTTGACCATCATTAGGTCATGTAGGGGTGTTGGTAATGGTTTGGGACCAAATTGGGTTTCTAATACGGGTATGGGTTGCAGGTGGTCGGGTGTTAGTACGGGTTGACCATCATTAGTTCATGTACGTGTGTTGGTAATGGTTTGGGACCAAATTGGGTTTCTAATACGGGTATGGGTTGAAGGTGGTCGGGTGTTGGTACGGGTTGACCATCATTAGGTCATGTAGAGGTGTTGGTAATGGTTTGGGACCAAATTGGTTTTCTAATACGGGTATGGGTTGAAGGTGGTCGGGTGTTGGTACGGGTTGACCGTCATTAGGTCATGTAGGGGTGCTGGTAATGGTTTGGGACCAAATTGGGTTTCTAATACGGGTATGGGTTGCAGGTGGTCGGGTGTTGGTACAGGTTGACAATCATTAGGTCATGTAGGGGTGTTGGTAATGGTTTGGGACCAAACTGGGTTTCTAATACGGGTATGGGTTGTAGGTGGTCGGGTGTTGGTAATGGTTGGCCATCATCAGGTGATGTAGGGGTGTTGGTAGTGGTTTGGGACCAAATTGGGTTTCTAATACGGGTATGGGTTGAAGGTGGTCGGGTGTTGGTACTGGTTGACCATGATTAGGTCATGTAGGGGTGTTGGTAATGGTTTGGGAGCAAATTGGGTATCTAATACGGGTATGGGTTGAAGGTGGTCGGTGTTGGTACAGGTTGACCATCATTAGGTCATGTAGGGGTGTTGGTAATGGTTTGGGACCAAATTGGGTTTCTAATACGGGTATCGGTTGAAGGTGGTCGGGAGTTGGTACGGGTTGACCATCATTAGGTCATGTAGGTGTGTTGGTAATGGTTTCAGACCAAATTTGGTTTCTAATACGGGTATGGGTTGAAGGTGGTCGGGTGTTGGTTTGGGTTGACCATCATTAGGTCATGTAGGGGTGTTGGTAATGGTTTGGGACCAAATTGGGTTTCTAATACGGGTATGGGATGAACGTGGTCGGGTGTTGGTACGGGTTGACCATCATTAGGTCATGTAGGGGTGTTGGTAATGGTTTGGGACCAAATTGGGTTTCTAATACGGGTATGGGTTGAAGGTGGTCGGGTGTTGGTACGGGTTGAACATCATTAGGTCATGTAGGGGTGTTGGTAATGGTTTGGGACCAAATTGAGTTTCTAATACGGGTATGGGTTGAAGGTGGTCGGGTGTTGGTACGGGTTGACCATCATTAGGTCATGTAGGGGTGTTGGTAATGGTTTGGGACGAAATTGGGTATCTAATACGGGTATGGGTTGAAGGTGGTCGGGTGTTGGTACGGGTTGACCATCATTAGGTCATGTAGGGGTGTTGGTAATCGTTTGGGACCAAATTGGGTTTCTAATACGGGTATGGGTTGCAGGTGGTCGGGTGTTGGTACGGGTTGACCATCATTAGTTCATGTAGGGGTGTTGGTAATGGTTTGGGACCAAATTGGGTTTCTAATACGGGTATGGGTTGAAGGTGGTCGGGTGTTTGGTCGGGTGTTGGTACGGGTTGACCATCATTAGGTCATGTTGGGGTGTTGGTAATGGTTTGGGACCAAATTGGGTTTCTAATACTGGTATGGGTTGAAGGTGGTCGGGTGTTGGTACGGGTTGACCATCATTAGGTCATGTAGGGATGTTGGTAATGGCTTGGGACCAAATTGGGTTTCTAATACGGGTATGGTTTGTAGGTGGTCGGGTGTTGGTACGGGTTGACCATCATTAGGCCATGTAGGGGTGTTGGTAATGGTTTGGGACCAAATTGGGTTTCTAATACGAGTATGGGTTGAAGGTGGTCGGGTGTTGGTACGGGTTGACCAACATTAGGTCATGTAGGGGTGTTAGTAATGGTTTGGGACCAAATTGGGTATCTAATACGGGTATGGGTTGAAGGTGGTTGGTGTTGGTACGGGTTGACCATCATTAGGTCATGTAGGGGTGTTGGTAATGGTTTGGGACCAAATTGGGTTTCTAATACGGGTATGGGTTGAAGGTGGTCGGTGTTGGTACAGGTTGACCATCATTAGGTCATGTAGGGGTGTTGGTAATGGTTTGGGACCAAATTGGGTTTCTAATACGGGTATCGGTTGAAGGTGGTCGGGAGTTGGTACGGGTTGACGATCATTAGGTCATGTAGGTGTGTTGGTAATGGTTTCAGACCAAATTTATTTTCTAATACGGGTATGGGTTGAAGGTGGTCGGGTGTTGGTATGGGTTGACCGTCATTAGGTCATGTAGGGGTGTTGGTAATGGTTTGGGACCAAATTGGGTTTCTAATACGGGTATGGGATGAACGTGGTCGGGTGTTGGTACGGGTTGACCATCATTAGGTCATGTAGGGGTGTTGGTAATGGTTTGGGACCAAATTGGGTTTCTAATATGGGTATGGGTTGAAGGTGGTCGGGTGTTGGTACGGGTTGACCATCATTAGGTCATGTAGGGGTGTTGGTAATGGTTTGGGACCAAACTGGGTTTCTAATACGGGTATGGGTTGTAGGTGGTCGGGTGTTGGTAATGGTTGGCCATCATCAGGTGATGTAGGGGTGTTGGTAGTGGTTTGGGACCAAATTGGGTTTCTAATACGGGTATGGGTTGAAGGTGGTCGGGTGTTGGTACTGGTTGACCATCATTAGGTCATGTAGGGGTGTTGGTAATGGTTTGGGAGCAAATTGGGTATCTAATACGGGTATGGGTTGTAGGTGGTCGGTGTTGGTACAGGTTGACCATCATTAGGTCATGTAGGGGTGTTGGTAATGGTTTGGGACCAAATTGGGTTTCTAATACGGGTATCGGTTGAAGGTGGTCGGGAGTTGGTACGGGTTGACCATCATTAGGTCATGTAGGTGTGTTGGTAATGGTTTCAGACCAAATTTGGTTTCTAATACGGGTATGGGTTGAAGGTGGTCGGGTGTTGGTATGGGTTGACCATCATTAGGTCATGTAGGGGTGTTGGTAATGGTTTGGGACCAAATTGGGTTTCTAATACGGGTATGGGACGAACGTGGTCGGGTGTTGGTACGGGTTGACCATCATTAGGTCATGTAGGGGTGTTGGTAATGGTTTGGGACCAAATTGGGTTTCTAATACGGGTATGGGTTGAAGGTGGTCGGGTGTTGGTACGGGTTGACCATCATTAGGTCATGTAGGGGTGTTGGTAATGGTTTGGGACCAAATTGAGTTTCTAATACGGGTATGGGTTGAAGGTGGTCGGGTGTTGGTACGGGTTGACCATCATTAGGTCATGTAGGGGTGTTGGTAATGGTTTGGGACCAAATTGGGTTTCTAATACAGGTATGGGTTGCAGGTGGTCGGGTGTTGGTACGGGTTGACTATCATTAGGTCATGTAGGGGTGTTGGTAATGGTTTGGGACCAAATTGGGTTTCTAATACGGGTATGGGTTGCAGGTGGTCGGGTGTTGGTAATGGTTGACAATCATTAGGTCATGTAGGGGTGTTGGTAATGGTTTGGGACCACATTGGGTTTCTAATACGGGTATGGGTTGAAGGTCGTCGGGTGTTCGAACGGGTTGACCATCATTAGGTCATGTAGGGGTGTTGGTAATGGTTTGGGACCAAATTGGGTATCTAATACGGGTATGGGTTGTAGGTGGTCGGGTGTTGGTACGGGTTGACCATCATTAGCTCATGTAGGGGTGTTGGTAATGGTTTGGGACCAAATTGGGTTTCTAATACGGGTATGGGTTGCAGGTGGTCGGGTGTTGGTACGGGTTGACCATCATTAGGTCATGTAGGGGTCTTGGTAATGGTTTGGGACCAAATTGGGTTTCTAATACGGGTATGGGTTGAAGGTGGTCGGGTGTTTGGACGGGTTGACCATCATTAGGTCAAGTAGAGTGTTGGTAATGGTTTGGGACCTAATTGGGTTTCTAATACGGGTATGGGTTGAAGGTGGTCGGTTGTTGGTACGGGTTGACCATCATTTGGTCATGTAGGGGTGTTGGTAATGGTTTGGTACCAAATTCGGTTTCTAATACGGGTATGGGTTGAAGGCGGTCGGGTGTTGCTACGGGTTGACCATCATTAGGTCATGTAGGGGTGTTGGTAATGGTTTGGGACCAAATTGGGTTTCTAATACGGGTATGGGTTGCAGGTGGTCGGGTGTTGGTACGGGTTGACCATCATTAGGTCATGTAGGGGTGTTGGTAATGGTTTGGGACCAAATTGGGTTTCTATTACGGGTATGGGTTGCAGGTGGTCGGGTGTTGGTAATGGTTGACCATCATTAGGTCATGTAGGGGTGTTGGTAATGGTTTGGGACCAAATTGGGTTTCTAATACGGGTATGGGTTGAAGGTGGTCGGGTGTTGGTACAGGTTGACCATCATTAGGTCATGTAGGGGTGTTGGTAATGGTTTGGGACCAAATTGGGTATCTAATACGGGTATGGATTGAAGGTGGTCGGGTGTTGGTACGGGTTGACCATCATTAGGTCATGTAGGGGTGTTGGTAATGGTTTGGGACCAAATTGGGTTTCTAATACGGGTATGGGTTGAAGGTCGTCGGGTGTTCGAACGGGTTAACCATCATTAGGTCATGTAGGGGTGTTGGTAATGGTTTGGGACCAAATTGGGTATCTAATACGGGTATGGGTTGTAGGTGGTCGGGTGTTGGTACGGGTTGACCATCATTAGCTCATGTAGGGGTGTTGGTAATGGTTTGGGACCAAATTGGGTTTCTAATACGGGTATGGGTTGCAGGTGGTCGGGTGTTGGTACGGGTTGACCATCATTAGGTCATGTAAGGGTGTTGGTAATGGTTTGGGACCAAATTGGGTTTCTAATACGGGTATGGGTTGAAGGTGGTCAGGTGTTGGTACGGGTTGACCATCATTAGGTCATGTAGGGGTGTTGGTAATGGTTTGGGACCAAATTTGGTTTCTAATACGGGTATGGGTTGAAGGTGGTCGGGTGTTGGTACGGGTTGACCATCATTAGGTCGTGTAGGGGTGCTGGTAATGGTTTGGGACCAAATTGGGTTTCTAATACGGGTATAGGTTGCAGGTGGTCGGGTGTTGGTACGGGTTGACCATCATTAGGTCATGTAGAGTGTTGGTAATGGTTTGGGACCAAATTGGGTTTCTAATACGGGTATGGGTTGAAGGTGGTCGGGTGTTGGTACGGGTTGACCATCATTAGGTCATGTAGGGGTGTTGGTAATGGTTTGGGACCAAATTGGGTTTCTAATACGGGTATGGGTTGCAGGTGGCCGGGTGTTGGTAATGGTAGACCATCATTAGGTCATGTAGGGGTGTTGGTAATGGTTTGGGACCAAATTGGGTTTCTAATACGGGTATGGGTTGAAGGTGGTCGGGTGTTGGTAGGGGTTGACCATCATTAGGTCATATCGGGGTGTTGGTAATGGTTTGGGACGAAATTGGGTATCTAATACGGGTATGGGTTGAAGGTGGTCGGGTGTTGGTACGGGTTGACCATCATTAGGTCATGTAGGGGTGTTGGTAATCGTTTGGGACCAAATTGGGTTTCTAATACGGGTATGGGTTGTAGGTGGTCGGGTGTTGGTACGGGTTGACCATCATTAGTTCATGTAGGGGTGTTGGTAATGGTTTGGGACCAAATTGGGTTTCTAATATGGGTATGGGTTGAAGGTGGTCGGGTGTTTGGTCGGGTGTTGGTACGGGTTGACCATCATTAGGTCATGTAGGGGTGTTGGTAATGGTTTGGGACCAAATTGGGTTTCTAATACTGGTATGGGTTGAAGGTGGTCGGGTGTTGGTATGGGTTGACCATCATTAGGTCATGTAGGGATGTTGGTAATGGTTTGGGACCAAATTGGGTTTCTAATACGGGTATGGGATGAACGTGGTCGGGTGTTGGTACGGGTTGACCATCATTAGGTCATGTAGGGGTGTTGGTAATGATTTGGGACCAAATTGGGTATCTAATACGGGTATGGGTTGTAGGTGGTCGGGTGTTGGTACGGGTTGACCATCATTAGCTCATGTAGGGGTGTTGGTAATGGTTTGGGACCAAATTGGGTTTCTAATACGGGTATGGGTTGCAGGTGGTCGGGTGTTGGTACAGGTTGACCATCATTAGGTCATGTAGGGGTGTTGGTAATGGTTTGGGACCAAATTGGGTTTCTAATACGGGTATGGGTTGAAGGTGGTCGGGTGTTGGGACGGGTTGACCATCATTAGGTCAAGTAGAGTGTTGGTAATGGTTTGGGACCTAATTGGGTTTCTAATACGGGTATGGGTTGAAGGTGGTCGGTTGTTGGTACGGGTTGACCATCATTTGGTCGTGTAGGGGTGTTGGTAATGGTTTGGTACCAAATTCGGTTTCTAATACGGGTATGGGTTGAAGGCGGTCGGGTGTTGCTACGGGTTGACCATCATTAGGTCATGTAGGGGTGTTGGTAATGGTTTGGGACCAAATTGGGTTTCTAATACGGGTATGGGTTGCAGGTGGTCGGGTGTTGGTACGGGTTGACCATCATTAGGTCATGTAGGGGTGCTGGTAATGGTTTGGGACCAAATTGGGTTTCTAATACGGGTATGGGTTGCAGGTGGTCGGGTGTTGGTACGGGTTGACCATCATTAGGTCATGTAGAGTGTTGGTAATGGTTTGGGACCAAATTGGGTTTCTAATACGGGTATGGGTTGAAGGTGGTCGGGTGTTGGTACGGGTTGACCATCATTAGGTCATGTAGGGGTGTTGGTAATGGTTTGGGACCAAATTGGGTTTCTATTACGGGTATGGGTTGCAGGTGGTCGGGTGTTGGTAATGGTTGACCATCATTACGTCATGTAGGGGTGTTGGTAATGGTTTGGGACCAAATTGGGTTTCTAATACGGGTATGGGTTGAAGGTGGTCGGGTGTTGGTACAGGTTGACCATCATTAGGTCATGTAGGGGTGTTGGTAATGGTTTGGGACCAAATTGGGTATCTAATACGGGTATGGATTGAAGGTGGTCGGGTGTTGGTACGGGTTGACCATCATTAGGTCATGTAGGGGTGTTGGTAATGGTTTGGGACCAAATTGGGTTTCTAATACGGGTATGGGTTGCAGGTGGTCGGGTGTTGGTACGGGTTGACCATCATTAGGTCATGTAAGGGTGTTGGTAATGGTTTGGGACCAAATTGGGTTTCTAATACGGGTATGGGTTGAAGGTGGTCAGGTGTTGGTACGGGTTGACCATCATTAGGTCATGTAGGGGTGTTGGTAATGGTTTGGGACCAAATTTGGTTTCTAATACGGGTATGGGTTGAAGGTGGTCGGGTGTTGGTACGGGTTGACCATCATTAGGTCGTGTAGGGGTGCTGGTAATGGTTTGGGACCAAATTGGGTTTCTAATACGGGTATAGGTTGCAGGTGGTCGGGTGTTGGTACGGGTTGACCATCATTAGGTCATGTAGGGGTGTTGGTAATGGTTTGCGACCAAATTGGGTTTCTAATACGAGTATGGGTTGAAGGTGGTCAGGTGTTGGTGCGGGTTGACCAACATTAGGTCATGTAGGGGTATTGGTAATGGTTTGGGACCAAATTGGGTATCTAATACGGGTATGGGTTGAAGGTGGTCGGTGTTGGTATGGGTTGACCATCATTAGGTCATGTAGGGGTGTTGGTAATGGTTTGGGACCAATTTGGGTTTCTAATACGAGTATGGGTTGAAGGTGGTCGGATGTTGGTACGGGTTGACCATCATTAGGTCATGTAGGGGTGTTGGTAATGGTTTGGGACCAAATTGGGTTTCTAATACGGGTATGGGTTGAAGGTGGTCGGGTGTTGGTACGGGTTGACCATCATTAGGTCATGTAGAGTGTTGGTAATGGTTTGGGACCAAATTGGGTTTCTAATACGGGTATGGGTTGAAGGTGGTCGGGTGTTGGTATGGGTTGACCATCATTAGGTCATGTAGGGGTGTTGGTAATGGTTTGGGACCAAATTGGGTTTCTAATACGGGTATGGGTTGCAGGTGGCCGGGTGTTGGTAATGGTTGACCATCATTAGGTCATGTAGGGGTGTTGGTAATGGTTTGGGACCAAATTGGGTTTCTAATACGGGTATGGGTTGAAGGTGGTCGGGTGTTGGTAGGGGTTGACCATCATTAGGTCATGTCGGGGTGTTGGTAATGGTTTGGGACGAAATTGGGTATCTAATACGGGTATGGGTTGAAGGTGGTCGGGTGTTGGTACGGGTTGACCATCATTAGGTCATGTAGGGGTGTTGGTAATCGTTTGGGACCAAATTGGGTTTCTAATACGGGTATGGGTTGCAGGTGGTCGGGTGTTGGTACGGGTTGACCATCATTAGTTCATGTAGGGGTGTTGGTAATGGTTTGGGACCAAATTGGGTTTCTAATACGGGTATGGGTTGAAGGTGGTCGGGTGTTTGGTCGGGTGTTGGTACGGGTTGACCATCATTAGGTCATGTAGGGGTGTTAGTAATGGTTTGGGACCAAATTGGGTTTCTAATACTGGTAAGGGTTGAAGGTGGTCGGGTGTTGGTACGGGTTGACCATCATTAGGTCATGTAGGGATGTTGGTAATGGTTTGGGACCAAATTGGGTTTCTATGACGGGTATGGTTTGTAGGTGGTCGGGTGTTGGTACGGGTTGACCATCATTAGGCCATGTAGGGGTGTTGGTAATGGCTTGGGACCAAATTGGGTTTCTATTACGAGTATGGGTTGAAGGTGGTCGGGTGTTGGTACGGGTTGACCAACATTAGGTCATGTAGGGGTGTTGGTAATGGTTTGGAACCAAATTGGGTATCTAATACGGGTATGGGTTGAAGGTGGTTGGTGTTGGTACGGGTTGACCATCATTAGGTCATGTAGGGGTGTTGGTAATGGTTTGGGACCAAATTGGGTTTCTAATACGGGTATGGGTTGAAGGTGGTCGGGTGTTGGTTCAGGTTGACCATCATTAGGTCATGTAGGGGTGTTGGTAACGGTTTGGGACCAAATTAGGTTTCTAATACGGGTATGGGTTGAAGGTGGTCGGGTGTTGGTACAGGTTGACCATCATTAGGTCATGTAGAGTGTTGGTAATGGTTTGGGACCAAATTGGGTTTCTAATACGGGTATGGGTTGAAGGTGGTCGGGTGTTGGTACGGGTTGACCATCATTTGGTCATGTAGGGGTGTTGGTAATGGTTTGGGACCAAATTCAGTTTCTAATACGGGTATGGGTTGAAGGCAGTCGGGTGTTGCTACGGGTTGGCCATCATTAGGTCATGTAGGGGTGTTGGTAATGGTTTGGGACTAAATTGGGTTTCTAATACGGGTATCGGTTGCAGGTGGTGGGGTGTTGGTACGGGTTGACCATCATTAGGTCATGTAGGGGTGTTGGTAATGGTTTGGGACCAAATTGGGTTTCTATTACGGGTATGGGTTGCAGGTGGTCGGGTGTTGGTAATGGTTGACCATCATTAGGTCATGTAGGGGTGTTGGTAATGGTTTGGGACCAAATTGGGTTTCTAATACGGGTATGGGTTGAAGGTGGTCGGGTGTTGGTACAGGTTGACCATCATTAGGTCATGTAGGGGTGTTGGTAATGGTTTGGGACCAAATTGGGTATCTAATACGGGTATGGATTGAAGGTGGTCGGGTGTTGGTACGGGTTGACCATCATTAGGTCATGTAGGGGTGTTGGTAATGGTTTGGGACCAAATTGGGTTTCTAATACGGGTATAGGTTGCAGGTGGTCGGGTGTTGGTACGGGTTGACCATCATTAGGTCATGTAAGGGTGTTGGTAATGGTTTGGGACCAAATTGGGTTTCTAATACGGGTATGGGTTGAAGGTGGTCGGGTGTTTGGTCGGGTGTTGGTATGGGTTGACCATCATTAGGTCATGTAGGGGTGTTGGTAATGGTTTGGGACCAAATTGGGTTTCTAATACTGGTATGGGTTGAAGGTGGTCGGGTGTTGGTACGGGTTGACCATCATTAGGTCATGTAGGGATGTTGGTAATGGTTTGGGACCAAATTGGGTTTCTAATACGGGTATGGTTTGTAGGTGGTCGGGTGTTGGTACGGGTTGACCATCATTAGGCCATGTAGGGGTGTTGGTAATGGTTTGGGACCAAATTGGGTTTCTAATACGAGTATGGGTTGAAGGTGGTCGGGTGTTGGTACGGGTTGACCAACATTAGGTCATGTAGGGGTGTTGGTAATGGTTTGGGACCAAATTGGGTATCTAATACGGGTATGGGTTGAAGGTGGTTGGTGTTGGTACGGGTTGACCATCATTATGTCATGTAGGGGTGTTGGTAATGGTTTGGGACCAAATTGGGTTTCTAATACGGGTATGGGTTGAAGGTGGTCGGGTGTTGGTTCAGGTTGACCATCATTAGGTCATGTAGGGGTGTTGGTAATGGTTTGGGACCAAATTAGGTTTCTAATACGGGTATGGGTTGAAGGTGGTCGGGTGTTGGTACAGGTTGACCATCATTAGGTCATGTAGAGTGTTGGTAATGGTTTGGGACCAAATTGGGTTTCTAATACGGGTATGGGTTGAAGGTGGTCGGGTGTTGGTACGGGTTGACCATCATTTGGTCATGTAGGGGTGTTGGTAATGGTTTGGGACCAAATTCAGTTTCTAATACGGGTATGGGTTGAAGGCGGTCGGGTGTTGCTACGGGTTGGCTATCATTAGGTCATGTAGGGGTGTTGGTAATGGTTTGGGACCAAATTGGGTTTCTAATACGGGTATCGGTTGCAGGTGGTCGGGTGTTGGTACGGGTTGACCATCATTAGGTCATGTAGGGGTGTTGGTAATGGTTTGGGACCAAATTAGGTTTCTATTACGGGTATGGGTTGCAGGTGGTCGGGTGTTGGTAATGGTTGACCATCATTAGGTCATGTAGGGGTGTTGGTAATGGTTTGGGACCAAATTGGGTTTCTAATACGGGTATGGGTTGAAGGTGGTCGGGTGTTGGTACAGGTTGACCATCATTAGGTCATGTAGGGGTGTTGGTAATGGTTTGGGACCAAATTGGGTATCTAATACGGGTATGGATTGAAGGTGGTCGGGTGTTGGTACGGGTTGACCATCATTAGGTCATGTAGGGGTGTTGGTAATGGTTTGGGACCAAATTGGGTTTCTAATACGGGTATGGGTTGCAGGTGGTCGGGTGTTGGTACGGGTTGACCATCATTAGGTCATGTAAGGGTGTTGGTAATGGTTTGGGACCAAATTGGGTTTCTAATACGGGTATGGGTTGAAGGTGGTCAGGTGTTGGTACGGGTTTACCATCATTAGGTCATGTAGGGGTGTTGGTAATGGTTTGGGACCAAATTTGGTTTCTAATACGGGTATGGGTTGAAGGTGGTCGGGTGTTGGTACGGGTTGACCATCATTAGGTCGTGTAGGGGTGCTGGTAATGGTTTGGGACCAAATTGGATTTCTAATACGGGTATAGGTTGCAGGTGGTCGGGTGTTGGTACAGGCTGACCATCATTAGGTCATGTAGGGGTGTTGGTAATGGTTTGCGACCAAATTGGGTTTCTAATACGAGTATGGGTTGAAGGTGGTCAGGTGTTGGTGCGGGTTGACCAACATTAGGTCATGTAGGGGTGTTGGTAATGGTTTGGGACCAAATTGGGTATCTAATACGGGTATGGGTTGAAGGTGGTCGGTGTTGGTATGGGTTGACCATCATTAGGTTATGTAGGGGTGTTGGTAATGGTTTGGGACCAAATTGGGTTTCTAATACGAGTATGGGTTGAAGGTGGTCGGGTGTTGGTACAGGTTGACCATCATTAGGTCATGTAGGGGTGTTGGTAATGGTTTGGGACCAAATTGGGTTTCTAATACGGGTATGGGTTGAAGGTGGTCGGGTGTTGGTACGGGTTGACCATCATTAGGTCATGTAGAGTGTTGGTAATGGTTTGGGACCAAATTGGGTTTCTAATACGGGTATGGGTTGAAGGTGGTCGGGTGTTGGTACGGGTTGACCATCATTAGGTCATGTAGGGGTGTTGGTAATGGTTTGGGACCAAATTGGGTTTCTAATACGGGTATGGGTTGCAGGTGGTCGGGTGTTGGTAATGGTTGACCATCATTAGGTCATGTAGGGGTGTTGGTAATGGTTTGGGACCAAATTGGGTTTCTAATACGGGTATGGGTTGAAGGTGGTCGGCTGTTGGTAGGGGTTGACCATCATTAGGTCATGTCGGGGTGTTGGTAATGGTTTGGGACGAAATTGGGTATCTAATACGGGTATGGGTTGAAGGTGGTCGGGTGTTGGTACGGGTTGACCATCATTAGGTCATGTAGGGTGTTGGTAATCGTTTGGGACCAAATTGGGTTTCTAATATGGGTATGGGTTGCAGGTGGTCGGGTGTTGGTACAGGTTGACCATCATTAGTTCATGTAGGGGTGTTGGTAATGGTTTGGGACCAAATTGGGTTTCTAATACGGGTATGGGTTGAAGGTGGTCGGGTGTTTGGTCGGGTGTTGGTACGGGTTGACCATCATTAGGTCATGTAGGGGTGTTGGTAATGGTTTGGGACCAAATTGGGTTTCTAATACTGGTATGGGTTGAAGGTGGTCGGGTGTTGGTACGGGTTGACCATCATTAGGTCATGTAGGGATGTTGGTAATGGTTTGGGACCAAATTGGGTTTTTAATACGGGTATGGTTTGTAGGTGGTCGGGTGTTGGTACGGGTTGACCATCATTAGGCCATGTAGGGGTGTTGGTAATGGTTTGGGACCAAATTGGGTTTCTAATACGAGTATGGGTTAAAGGTGGTCGGGTGTTGGTACGGGTTGACCAACATTAGGTCATGTAGGGGTGTTGGTAATGGTTTGGGACCAAATTGGGTATCTAATACGGGTATGGGTTGAAGGTGGTTGGTGTTGGTACGGGTTGACCATCATTAGGTCATGTAGGGGTGTTGGTAATGGTTTGGGACCAAATTGGGTTTCTAATACGGGTACGGGTTGAAGGTGGTCGGGTGTTGGTACGGGTTGACCATCATTAGTTCATGTAGGGGTGTTGGTAATGGTTTGGGACCAAATTGGGTATCTAATACGGGTATGGGTTGAAGGTGGTCGGGTGTTGGTACGGTTTGACCATCAATAGGTCATGTAGGGGTGTTGGTAATGGTTTGGGACCAAATTGGGTTTCTAATACGGGTATGGGTTGCAGGTGGTCGGGTGTTGGTATGGGTTGACCATCATTTGGTCATGTAGGGGTGTTGGTAATGGTTTGGGACCAAATTGGGTTTCTAATACGCGTATGGGTTGAAGGTGGTCGGGTGTTGGTACGGGTTGACCATCATTAGGTCATGTAGAGTGTTGGTAATGGTTTGGGACCAAATTGGGTTTCTAATACGGTTATGGGGTGAATGTGGTCGGGTGTTGGTACGGGTTGACCATCATTAGGTCATGTAGGGGTGTTGGTAATGGTTTGGGACCAAATTGGGTTTCTAATACGGGTATGGGTTGCAGGTGGTCGGGTGTTGGTACGGGTTGACCATCATTAGGTCATGTAGGGGTGTTGGTAATGGTTTGGGACCAAATTGTGTTTCTAATACGGGTATGGGTTGCAGGTGGTCGGCTGTTGGTACGGGTTGAACATCATTAGGTCATGTAGGGGTGTTGGTAATGGTTTGGGACCAAATTGGGATTCTAATACGGGTATGGGTTGTAGGTGGTCGGGTGTTGGTAATGGTTGACCATCATTAGGTCATGTAGGGGTGTTTGTAATGGTTTGGGACCAAACTGGGTTTCTAATACGGGTATGGGTTGAAGGTGGTCGGGTGTTGGTACGGGTTGACCATCATTAGGTCATGTAGGGGTGTTGGTAATGGTTTGGGACCAAATTGGGTTTCTAATACGGGTATGGGTTGCAGGTGGTTGGGTGTTGGTACGGGTTGACCATCATTAGGTCATGTAGGGGTGTTGGTAATGGTTTGGGACCAAATTGGGTTTCTAATACGGGTATGGGTTGAAGGTGGTCGGGTGTTTGTACGGGTTGACCATCATTAGGTCATGTAGGGGTGTTGGTAATGGTTTGCGACCAAATTGGGTTTCTAATACGAGTATGGGTTGAAGGTCGTCGGGTGTTGGTACGGGTTGACCATCATTAGGTCATGTAGGGGTGCTGGTAATGGTTTGGGACCAAATTGGGTTTCTAATACGGGTATGCGTTGCAGGTGGTCGGGTGTTGGTACGGGTTGACCATCATTAGGTCATGTAGGGGTGTTGGTAATGGTTTGGGACCAAATTGGGTTTCTAATACGGGTATGGGTTGAAGGTGGTCGGGTGTTGGTTCGGGTTGACCATCATTAGGTCATGTAGGGGTGTTGGTAATGGTTTGGGATCAAATTGGGTTTCTAATATGGGTATGGGTTGAAGGTGGTCGGGTGTTGGTACGGGTTGACCATCATTAGATCATATAGGGGTGTTGGTAATGGTTTGGGACCAAATTGGGTTTCTAATACGGGTATGGGTTGAAGGTGGTCGGGTGTTGGTACGGGTTGACCATCATTAGGTCATGTAGGGGTGTTGGTAATGGTTTGGGACCAAATTGGGTATCTAATACGGGTATGGGTTGAAGGTGGTCGGGTGTTGGTACGGGTTGACCATCATTAGGTCATGTAGGGGTGTTGGTACGGGTTGACCATCATTAGGTCATGTTTGAAGGTGGTCGGGTGTTGGTACGGGTTGACCATCATTAGGTCATGTAGGGGTGTTGGTAATGGTTTGGGACCAAATTGGGTTTCTAATACGAGTATGGTTTGAAGGTGGTCGGGTGTTGGTACCGGTTGACCAACATTAGGTCATGTAGGGGTGTTGGTAATGGTTTGGGACCAAATTGGGTTTCTAATACGGATATGGGTTGAAGGTGGTCGGGTGTTGGTACGGGTTGACCATCATTAGGTCATGTAGGGGTGTTGGTAATGGTTTGGGACCAAATTGGGTTTCTAATACGGGTATGGGTTGCAGGTGGTCGGGTGTTGGTAATGGTTGACCATCATTAGGTCATGTAGGGGTGTTGGTAATGGTTTGGGACCAATATGGGTTTCTAATACGGGTATGGGTTGAAGGTGGTCGGGTGTTGGTAGGGGTTGACCATCATTAGGTCATGTCGGGGTGTTGGTAATGGTTTGGGACGAAATTGGGTATCTAATACGGGTATGGGTTGAAGGTGGTCGGGTGTTGGTACGGGTTGACCATCATTAGGTCATGTAGGGGTGTTGGTAATGGTTTGGGACCAAATTGGGTTTCTAATACGACTATGGGTTGAAGGTGGTCGGGTGTTGGTACGGGTTGACCAACATTAGGTCATGTAGGGGTGTTGGTAATGGTTTGGGACCAAATTGGGTATCTAATACGGGTATGGGTTGAAGGTGGTTGGTGTTGGTACGGGTTGACCATCATTAGGTCATGTAGGGGTGTTGGTAATGGTTTGGGACCAAATTGGGTTTCTAATACGGGTATGGGTTGAAGGTGGTCGGGTGTTGGTTCAGGTTGACCATCATTAGGTCATGTAGGGGTGTTGGTAATGGTTTGGGACCAAATTAGGTTTCTAATACGGGTATGGGTTGAAGGTGGTCGGGTGTTGGTACAGGTTGACCATCATTAGGTCATGTAGAGTGTTGGTAATGGTTTGGGACCAAATTGGGTTTCTAATACGGGTATGGGTTGAAGGTGGTCGGGTGTTGGTACGGGTTGACCATCATTTGGTCATGTAGGGGTGTTGGTAATGGTTTGGGACCAAATTCAGTTTCTAATACGGGTATGGGTTGAAGGCGGTCGGGTGTTGCTACGGGTTGGCCATCATTAGGTCATGTAGGGGTGTTGGTAATGGTTTGGGACCAAATTGGGTTTCTAATACGGGTATCGGTTGCAGGTGGTCGGGTGTTGGTACGGGTTGACCATCATTAGGTCATGTAGGGGTGTTGGTAATGGTTTGGGACCAAATTGGGTTTCTATTACGGGTATGGGTTGCAGGTGGTCGGGTGTTGGTAATGGTTGACCATCATTAGGTCATGTAGGGGTGTTGGTAATGGTTTGGGACCAAATTGGGTTTCTAATACGGGTATGGGTTGAAGGTGGTCGGGTGTTGGTACAGGTTGACCATCATTAGGTCATGTAGGGGTGTTGGTAATGGTTTGGGACCAAATTGGGTATCTAATACGGGTATGGATTGAAGGTGGTCGGGTGTTGGTACGGGTTGACCATCATTAGGTCATGTAGGGGTGTTGGTAATGGTTTGGGACCAAATTGGGTTTCTAATACGGGTATGGGTTGCAGGTGGTCGGGTGTTGGTACGGGTTGACCATCATTAGGTCATGTAAGGGTGTTGGTAATGGTTTGGGACCAAATTGGGTTTCTAATACGGGTATGGGTTGAAGGTGGTCAGGTGTTGGTACGGGTTTACCATCATTAGGTCATGTAGGGGTGTTGGTAATGGTTTGGGACCAAATTTGGTTTCTAATACGGGTATGGGTTGAAGGTGGTCGGGTGTTGGTACGGGTTGACCATCATTAGGTCATGTAGGGGTGCTGGTAATGGTTTGGGACCAAATTGGATTTCTAATACGGGTATAGGTTGCAGGTGGTCGGGTGTTGGTACAGGCTGACCATCATTAGGTCATGTAGGGGTGTTGGTAATGGTTTGCGACCAAATTGGGTTTCTAATACGAGTATGGGTTGAAGGTGGTCAGGTGTTGGTGCGGGTTGACCAACATTAGGTCATGTAGGGGTGTTGGTAATGGTTTGGGACCAAATTGGGTATCTAATACGGGTATGGGTTGAAGGTGGTCGGTGTTGGTATGGGTTGACCATCATTAGGTCATGTAGGGGTGTTGGTAATGGCTTGGGACCAAATTGGGTTTCTAATACGAGTATGGGTTGAAGGTGGTCGGGTGTTGGTACGGGTTGACCATCATTAGGTCATGTAGGGGTGTTGGTAATGCTTTGGGACCAAATTGGGTTTCTAATACGGGTATGGGTTGAAGGTGGTCGGGTGTTGGTACGGGTTGACCATCATTAGGTCATGTAGAGTGTTGGTAATGGTTTGGGACCAAATTGGGTTTCTAATACGGGTATGGGTTGAAGGTGGTCGGGTGTTGGTACGGGTTGACCATCATTAGGTCATGTAGGGGTGTTGGTAATGGTTTGGGACCAAATTGGGTTTCTAATACGGGTATGGGTTGCAGGTGGTCGGGTGTTGGTAATGGTTGACCATCATTAGGTCATGTAGGGGTGTTGGTAATGGTTTGGGACCAAATTGGGTTTCTAATACGGGTATGGGTTGAAGGTGGTCGGCTGTTGGTAGGGGTTGACCATCATTAGGTCATGTCGGGGTGTTGGTAATGGTTTGGGACGAAATTGGGTATCTAATACGGGTATGGGTTGAAGGTGGTCGGGTGTTGGTACGGGTTGACCATCATTAGGTCATGTAGGGTGTTGGTAATCGTTTGGGACCAAATTGGGTTTCTAATACGGGTATGGGTTGCAGGTGGTCGGGTGTTGGTACAGGTTGGCCATCATTAGTTCATGTAGGGGTGTTGGTAATGCTTTGGGACCAAATTGGGTTTCTAATACAGGTATGGGTTGAAGGTGGTCGGGTGTTTGGTCGGGTGTTGGTACGGGTTGACCATCATTAGGTCATGTAGGGGTGTTGGTAATGGTTTGGGACCAAATTGGGTTTCTAATACTGGTATGGGTTGAAGGTGGTCGGGTGTTGGTACGGGTTGACCATCATTAGGTCATGTAGGGATGTTGGTAATGGTTTGGGACCAAATTGGGTTTCTAATACGGGTATGGTTTGTAGGTGGTCGGGTGTTGGTACGGGTTGACCATCATTAGGCCATGTAGGGGTGTTGGTAATGGTTTGGGACCAAATTGGGTTTCTAATACGAGTATGGGTTGAAGGTGGTCGGGTGTTGGTACGGGTTGACCAACATTAGGTCATGTAGGGGTGTTGGTAATGGTTTGGGACCAAATTGGGTATCTAATACGGGTATGGGTTGAAGGTGGTTGGTGTTGGTACGGGTTGACCATCATTAGGTCATGTAGGGGTGTTGGTAATGGTTTGGGACCAAATTAGGTTTCTAATACGGGTACGGGTTGAAGGTGGTCGGGTGTTGGTACGGGTTGACCATCATTAGTTCATGTAGGGGTGTTGGTAATGGTTTGGGACCAAATTGGGTATCTAATACGGGTATGGGTTGAAGGTGGTCGGGTGTTGGTACGGTTTGACCATCAATAGGTCATGTAGGGGTGTTGGTAATGGTTTGGGACCAAATTGGGTTTCTAATACGGGTATGGGTTGCAGGTGGTCGGGTGTTGGTATGGGTTGACCATCATTTGGTCATGTATGGGTGTTGGTAATGGTTTGGGACCAAATTGGGTTTCTAATACGCGTATGGGTTGAAGGTGGTCGGGTGTTGGTACGGGTTGACCATCATTAGGTCATGTAGAGTGTTGGTAATGGTTTGGGACCAAATTGGGTTTCTAATACGGTTATGGGGTGAAGGTGGTCGGGTGTTGGTACGGGTTGACCATCATTAGGTCATGTAGGGGTGTTGGTAATGGTTTGGGACCAAATTGGGTTTCTAATACGGGTATGGGTTGCAGGTGGTCGGGTGTTGGTACGGGTTGACCATCATTAGGTCATGTAGGGGTGTTGGTAATGGTTTGGGACCAAATTGTGTTTCTAATACGGGTATGGGTTTCAGGTGGTCGGCTGTTGGTACGGGTTGAACATCATTAGGTCATGTAGGGGTGTTGGTAATGGTTTGGGACCAAATTGGGTTTCTAATACGGGTATGGGTTGTAGGTGGTCGGGTGTTGGTAATGGTTGACCATCATTAGGTCATGTAGGGGTGTTTGTAATGGTTTGGGACCAAATTGGGTTTCTAATACGGGTATGGGTTGAAGGTGGTCGGGTGTTGGTACGGGTTGACCATCATTAGGTCATGTAGGGGTGTTGGTAATGGTTTGGGACCAAATTGGGTTTCTAATACGGGTATGGGTTGCAGGTGGTTGGGTGTTGGTACGGGTTGACCATCATTAGGTCATGTAGGGGTGTTGGTAATGGTTTGGGACCAAATTGGGCTTCTAATACGGGTATGGGTTGAAGGTGGTCGGGTGTTGGTATGGGTTGACCATCATTAGGTCATGTAGGGGTGTTGGTAATGGTTTGCGACCAAATTGGGTTTCTAATACGAGTATGGGTTGAAGGTCGTCGGGTGTTGGTACGGGTTGACCATCATTAGGTCATGTAGGGGTGCTGGTAATGGTTTGGGACCAAATTGGGTTTCTAATACGGGTATGCGTTGCAGGTGGTCGGGTGTTGGTACGGGTTGACCATCATTAGGTCATGTAGGGGTGTTGGTAATGGTTTGGGACCAAATTGGGTTTCTAATACGGGTATGGGTTGAAGGTGGTCGGGTGTTGGTTCGGGTTGACCATCATTAGGTCATGTAGGGGTGTTGGTAATGGTTTGGAATCAAATTGGGTTTCTAATATGGGTATGGGTTGAAGGTGGTCGGGTGTTGGTACGGGTTGACCATCATTAGATCATGTAGGGGTGTTGGTAATGGTTTGGGACCAAATTGGGTTTCTAATACGGGTATGGGTTGAAGGTGGTCGGGTGTTGGTACGGGTTGACCATCATTAGGTCATGTAGGGGTGTTGGTAATGGTTTGGGACCAAATTGGGTATCTAATACGGGTATGGGTTGAAGGTGGTCGGGTGTTGGTACGGGTTGACCATCATTAGGTCATGTAGGGGTGTTGGTACGGGTTGACCATCATTAGGTCATGTTTGAAGGTGGTCGGGTGTTGGTACGGGTTGACCATCATTAGGTCATGTAGGGGTGTTGGTAATGGTTTGGGACCAAATTGGGTTTCTAATACGAGTATGGTTTGAAGGTGGTCGGGTGTTGGTACCGGTTGACCAACATTAGGTCATGTAGGGGTGTTGGTAATGGTTTGGGACCAAATTGGGTTTCTAATACGGATATGGGTTGAAGGTGGTCGGGTGTTGGTACGGGTTGACCATCATTAGGTCCTGTAGGGGTGTTGGTAATGGTTTGGGACCAAATTG
Source organism: Lactuca virosa (assembly GCF_052849685.1). Taxonomy (NCBI): domain Eukaryota; kingdom Viridiplantae; phylum Streptophyta; class Magnoliopsida; order Asterales; family Asteraceae; genus Lactuca; species Lactuca virosa. Next base: position 492,406,478 of record NC_136429.1, read on the forward strand.
GGTTTCTAATACGGGTATGGGTTGCAGGTGGTCGGGTGTTGGTACGGGTTGACCATCATTAGGTCATATAGGGGTGTTGGTAATGGTTTGGGACCAAATTAGGTTTCTAATACGGGTATGGGTTGCAGGTGGTCGGGTGTTGGTAATGGTTGACCATCATTAGGTCATGTAGGGGTGTTGGTAATGGTTTGGGACCAAATTGGGTTTCTAATACGGGTATGGGTTGAAGGTGGTCGGCTGTTGGTAGGGGTTGACCATCATTAGGTCATGTCGGGGTGTTGGTAATGGTTTGGGACGAAATTGGGTATCTAATACGGGTATGGGTTGAAGGTGGTCGGGTGTTGGTACGGGTTGACCATCATTAGGTCATGTAGGGGTGTTGGTAATCGTTTGGGACCAAATTGGGTTTCTAATACGGGTATGGGTTGCAGGTGGTCGGGTGTTGGTACGGGTTGACCATCATTAGTTCATGTAGGGGTGTTGGTAATGGTTTGGGACCAAATTGGGTTTCTAATACGGGTATGGGTTGAAGGTGGTCGGGTGTTTGGTCGGGTGTTGGTACGGGTTGACCATCATTAGGTCATGTAGGGGTGTTGGTAATGGTTTGGGACCAAATTGGGTTTCTAATACTGGTATGGGTTGAAGGTGGTCGGGTGTTGGTACGGGTTGACCATCATTAGGTCATGTCGGGGTGTTGGTAACGGTTTGGGACGAAATTGGGTATCTAATACAGGTATGGTTTGAAGGTGGTCGGGTGTTGGTACGGGTTGACCATCATTAGGTAATGTAGGGGTGTTGGTAATGGTTTGGGACCAAATTGGGTTTCTAATACGGGTATGGGTTGCAGGTGGTCGGGTGGTGGTACGGGTTGACCATCATTAGGTCATGTAGGGGTGTTGGTAATGGTTTGGGACCAAATTGGGTTTCTAATACGGGTATGGGTTGAAGGTGGTCGGGTGTTGGTACGGGTTGACCATCATTAGGTCATGTAGGGGTGTTGGTAATGATTTGGGACCAAATTGGTTTTCTAATATGGGTATGGGTTGAAGGTGGTCGGGTGTTGGTACGGGTTGACCATCATTTGGTCATGTAGGGGTGTTGGTAATGGTTTGGGACCAAATTGGGTTTCTAATACGGGTATGGGTTGAAGGTGGTCGGGTGTTGGTACGGGTTGACCATCATTAGGTCATGTAGGGGTGTTGGTAATGGTTTGGGACCAAATTGGGTTTCTAATACGGGTATGGGTTACAGGTGGTCGGGTGTTGGTACGGGTTGACCATCATTAGGTCATGTAGGGGTGTTGGTAATGGTTTGGGCCCAAATTGGGTTTCTAATACGAGTATGGTTTGAAGGTGGTCGGGTGTTGGTACCGGTTGACCAACATTAGGTCATGTAGGGGTTTTGGTAATGGTTTGGGACCAAATTGGGTATCTAATACGGGTATGGGTTGAAGGTGGTCGGTGTTGGTACGGGTTGACCATCATTAGGTCATGTAGGGGTGTTGGTAATGGTTTGAGACCAAATTGGGTTTCTAATACGGGTATGGGTTGAAGGTGGTCGGGTGTTGGTACGGGTTGACCATCATTAGGTCATGTAGGGGTGTTGGTAATGGTTTGGGACCAAATTGGGTTTCTAATACGAGTATGGGTTGAAGGTGGTCGGGTGTTGGTACGGGTTGACCATCATTAGGTCATGTAGGGGTGTTGGTAATGGTTTGGGACCAAATTGGGTTTCTAATACGGGTATGGGTTGAAGGTGGTCGGGTGTTGGTACGGGTTGACCATCATTAGGTCATGTAGAGTGTTGGTAATGGTTTGGGACCAAATTGGGTTTCTAATACGGGTATGGGTTGAAGGTGGTCGGGTGTTGGTACGGGTTGACCATCATTAGGTCATGTAGGGGTGTTGGTAATGGTTTGGGACCAAATTGGGTTTCTAATACGGGTATGGGTTGCAGGTGGTCGGGTGTTGGTAATGGTTGACCATCATTAGGTCATGTAGGGGTGTTGGTAATGATTTGGGACCAAATTGGTTTTCTAATATGGGTATGGGTTGAAGGTGGTCGGGTGTTGGTATGGGTTGACCATCATTTGGTCATGTAGGGGTGTTGGTAATGGTTTGGGACCAAATTGGGTTTCTAATACGGGTATGGGTTGAAGGTGGTCGGGTGTTGGTACGGGTTGACCATCATTAGGTCATGTAGGGGTGTTGGTAATGGTTTGGGACCAAATTGGGTTTCTAATACGGGTATGGGTTACAGGTGGTCGGGTGTTGGTACGGGTTGACCATCATTAGGTCATGTAGGGGTGTTGGTAATGGTTTGGGACCAAATTGGGTTTCTAATACGAGTATGGGTTGAAGGTGGTCGGGTGTTGGTACCAGTTGACCAACATTAGGTCATGTAGGGGTTTTGGTAATGGTTTGGGACCAAATTGGGTATCTAATACGGGTATGGGTTGAAGGTGGTCGGTGTTGGTACGGGTTGACCATCATTAGGTCATGTAGGGGTGTTGGTAATGGTTTGAGACCAAATTGGGTATCTAATACGGGTATGGGTTGAAGGTGGTCGGTGTTGGTATGGGTTGACCATCATTAGGTCATGTAGGGGTGTTGGTAATGGTTTGGGACCAAATTGGGTTTCTAATACGGGTATGGGTTGAAGGTGGTCGGGTGTTGGTACGGGTTGACCATCATTAGGTCATGTAGGGGTGTTGGTAATGGTTTGGGACCAAATTGGGTTTCTAATACGGGTATGGGTTGAAGGTGGTCGGGTGTTGGTACGGGTTGACCATCATTAGGTCATGTAGAGTGTTGGTAATGGTTTGGGACCAAATTGGGTTTCTAATACGGATATGGGTTGAAGGTGGTCGGGTGTTGGTACGGGTTGACCATCATTAGGTCATGTAGGGGTGTTGGTAATGGTTTGGGACCAAATTGGGTTTCTAATACGGGTATGGGTTGCAGGTGGTCGGGTGTTGGTATTGGTTGACCATCATTAGGTCATGTAGGGGTGTTGGTAATGGTTTGGGACCAAATTGGGTTTCTAATACGGGTATGGGTTGAAGGTGGTCGGGTGTTGGTAGGGGTTGACCATCATTAGGTCATGTCGGGGTGTTGGTAATAGTTTGCGACGAAATTAGGTATCTAATACGGGTATGGGTTGAAGGTGGTCGGGTGTTGGTACGGGTTGACCATCATTAGGTCATGTAGGGGTGTTGGTAATCGTTTGGGACCAAATTGGGTTTCTAATACGGGTATGGGTTGCAGGTGGTCGGGTGTTGGTACGGGTTGACCATCATTAGTTCATGTAGGGGTGTTGGTAATGGTTTGGGACCAAATTGGGTTTCTAATACGGGTATGGGTTGAAGGTGGTCGGGTGTTTGGTCGGGTGTTGGTACGGGTTGACCATCATTAGGTCATGTAGGGGTGTTGGTAATGGTTTGGGACCAAATTGGGTTTCTAATACTGGTATGGGTTGAAGGTGGTCGGGTGTTGGTACGGGTTGACCATCATTAGGTCATGTAGGGATGTTGGTAATGGTTTGGGACCAAATTGGGTTTCTAATACGGGTATGGTTTGTAGGTGGTCGGGTGTTGGTACGGGTTGACCATCATTAGGCCATGTAGGGGTGTTGGTAATGGTTTGGGACCAAATTGGGTTTCTATTACGAGTATGGGTTGAAGGTGGTCGGGTGTTGGTACGGGTTGACCAACATTAGGTCATGTAGGGGTGTTGGTAATGGTTTGGGACCAAATTGGCTATCTAATACGGGTATGGGTTGAAGGTGGTTGGTGTTGGTACGGGTTGACCATCATTAGGTCATGTAGGGGTGTTGGTAATGGTTTGGGACCAAATTGGGTTTCTAATACGGGTACGGGTTGAAGGTGGTCGGGTGTTGGTACGGGTTGACCATCATTAGTTCATGTAGGGGTGTTGGTAATGGTTTGGGACCAAATTGGGTATCTAATACGGGTATGGGTTGAAGGTGGTCGGGTGTTGGTACGGTTTGACCATCAATAGGTCATGTAGGGGTGTTGGTAATGGTTTGGGACCAAATTGGGTTTCTAATACGGGTATGGGTTGCAGGTGGTCGGGTGTTGGTATGGGTTGACCATCATTTGGTCATGTAGGGGTGTTGGTAATGGTTTGGGACCAAATTGGGTTTCTAATACGCGTATGGGTTGAAGGTGGTCGGGTGTTGGTACGGGTTGACCATCATTAGGTCATGTAGAGTGTTGGTAATGGTTTGGGACCAAATTGGGTTTCTAATACGGGTATGGGGTGAAGGTGGTCGGGTGTTGGTACGGGTTGACCATCATTAGGTCATGTAGGGGTGGTTGTAATGGTTTGGGACCAAATTGGGTTTCTAATACGGGTATGGGTTGCAGGTGGTCGGGTGTTGGTACGGGTTGACCATCATTAGGTCATGTAGGGGTGTTGGTAATGGTTTGGGACCAAATTGTGTTTCTAATACGGGTATGGGTTGCAGGTGGTCGGCTGTTGGTACGGGTTGAACATCATTAGGTCATGTAGGGGTGTTGGTAATGGTTTGGGACCAAATTGGGTTTCTAATACGGGTATGGGTTGCAGGTGGTCGGGTGTTGGTAATGGTTGACCATCATTAGGTCATGTAGGGGTGTTTGTAATGGTTTGGGACCAAATTGGGTTTCTAATACGGGTATGGGTTGAAGGTGGTCGGGTGTTGGTACAGGTTGACCATCATTAGGTCATGTAGGGGTGTTGGTAATGGTTTGGGACCAAATTGGGTGTCTAATACGGGTATGGGTTGCAGGTGGTTGGGTGTTGGTACGGGTTGACCATCATTAGGTCATGTAGGGGTGTTGGTAATGGTTTGGGACCAAATTGGGTTTCTAATACGGGTATGGGTTGAAGGTGGTCGGGTGTTGGTACGGGTTGACCATCATTAGGTCATGTAGGGGTGTTGGTAATGGTTTGCGACCAAATTGGGTTTCTAATACGAGTATGGGTTGAAGGTCGTCGGGTGTTGGTACGGGTTGACCATCATTAGGTCATGTAGGGGTGCTGGTAATGGTTTGGGACCAAATTGGGTTTCTAATACGGGTATGGGTTGCAGGTGGTCGGGTGTTGGTACGGGTTGACCATCATTAGGTCATGTAGGGGTGTTGGTAATGGTTTGGGACCAAATTGGGTTTCTAATACGGGTATGGGTTGAAGGTGGTCGGGTGTTGGTTCGGGTTGACCATCATTAGGTCATGTAGGGGTGTTGGTAATGGTTTGGGATCAAATTGGGTTTCTAATATGGGTATGGGTTGAAGGTGGTCGGGTGTTGGTATGGGTTGACCATCATTAGATCATGTAGGGGTGTTGGTAATGGTTTGGGACCAAATTGGGTTTCTAATACGGGTATGGGTTGAAGGTGGTCGGGTGTTGGTACGGGTTGACCATCATTAGGTCATGCAGGGGTGTTGGTAATGGTTTGGGACCAAATTGGGTTTCTAATACGGGTATGGGTTGCAGGTGGTCGGGTGTTGGTACGGGTTGACCATCATTAGGTCATGTAGGGGTGTTGGTAATGGTTTGGGACCAAATTGGGTTTCTAATACGGGTATGGGTAGTAGGTGGTCGGGTGTTGGTAATGGTTGACCATCATTAGGTCATCTAGGGGTGTTGGTAATGGTTTGGGACCAAATTGGGTTTCTAATACGGGTATGGGTTGAAGGTGGTCGGGTGTTGGTACGGGTTGACCATCATTAGGTCATGTCGGGGTGTTGGTAACGATTTGGGACGAAATTGGGTATCTAATACGGGTATGGTTTGAAGGTGGTCGGGTGTTGGTACGGGTTGACCATCATTAGGTAATGTAGGGGTGTTGGTAATGGTTTGGGACCAAATTGGGTTTCTAATACGGGTATGGGTTGCAGGTGGTCGGGTGTTGGTACGGGTTGACCATCATTAGGTCATGTAGGGGTGTTGGTAATGGTTTGGACCAAATTGGGTTTCTAATACGGGTATGGGTTGAAGGTGGTCGGGTGTTGGTACGGGTTGACCATCATTAGGTCATGTAGGGGTGTTGGTAATCGTTTGGGACCAAATTGGGTTTCTAATACGGGTATGGGTTGCAGGTGGTCGGGTGTTGGTACGGGTTGACCATCATTAGTTCATGTAGGGGTGTTGGTAATGGTTTGGGACCAAATTGGGTTTCTAATACGGGTATGGGTTGAAGGTGGTCGGGTGTTTGGTCGGGTGTTGGTACGGGTTGACCATCATTAGGTCATGTAGGGGTGTTGGTAACGGTTTGGGACCAAATTGGGTTTCTAATACTGGTATGGGTTGAAGGTGGTCGGGTGTTGGTACGGGTTGACCATCATTAGGTCATGTAGGGATGTTGGTAATGGTTTGGGACCAAATTGGGTTTCTAATACGGGTATGGTTTGTAGGTGGTCGGGTGTTGGTACGGGTTGACCATCATTAGGCCATGTAGGGGTGTTGGTAATGGTTTGGGACCAAATTGGGTTTCTAATACGAGTATGGGTTGAAGGTGGTCGGGTGTTGGTACGGGTTGACCAACATTAGGTCATGTAGGGGTGTTGGTAATGGTTTGGGACCAAATTGGGTATCTAATACGGGTATGGGTTGAAGGTGGTTGGTGTTGGTACGGGTTGACCATCATTAGGTCATGTAGGGGTGTTGGTAATGGTTTGGGACCAAATTGGGTTTCTAATATTGGTATGGGTTGAAGGTGGTCGGGTGTTGGTACTGGTTGACCATCATTAGGTCATGTAGAGTGTTGGTAATGGTTTGGGACCAAATTGGGTTTCTAATACGGGTATGGGTTGAAGGTGGTCGGGTGTTGGTACGGGTTGACAATCATTAGGTCATGTAGGGGTGTTGGTAATGGTTTGGGACCAAATTGGGTTTCTAATACGGGTATGGGTTGCAGGTGGTCGGGTGTTGGTACGGGTTGACCATCATTAGGTCATGTAGGGGTGTTGGTAATGGTTTGGGACCAAATTGGGTTTCTAATACGGGTATGGGTTGCAGGTGGTCGGGTGTTGGTAATGGTTGACCATCATTAGGTCATCTAGGGGTGTTGGTAATGGTTTGGGACCAAATTGGGTTTCTAATACGGGTATGGGTTGAAGGTGGTCGGGTGTTGGTACGGGTTGACCATCATTAGGTCATGTCGGGGTGTTGGTAACGGTTTGGGATGAAATTGGGTATCTAATACAGGTATGGTTTGAAGGTGGTCGGGTGTTGGTACAGGTTGACCATCATTAGGTAATGTAGGGGTGTTGGTAATGGTTTGGGACCAAATTGGGTTTCTAATACGGGTATGGGTTGCAGGTGGTCGGGTGTTGGTACGGGTTGACCATCATTAGGTCATGTAGGGGTGTTGGTAATGGTTTGGGACCAAATTGGGTTTCTAATACGGGTATGGGTTGAAGGTGGTCGGGTGTTGGTACGGGTTGACCATCATTAGGTCATGTAGGGGTGTTGGTAATGATTTGGGACCAAATTGGTTTTCTAATATGGGTATGGGTTGAAGGTGGTCGGGTGTTGGTACGGGTTGACCTTCATTTGGTCATGTAGGGGTGTTGGTAATGGTTTGGGACCAAATTGGGTTTCTAATACGGGTATGGGTTGAAGGTGGTCGGGTGTTGGTACGGGTTGACCATCATTAGGTCATGTAGGGGTGTTGGTAATGGTTTGGGACCAAATTGGGTTTCTAATACGGGTATGGGTTACAGGTGGTCGGGTGTTGGTACGGGTTGACCATCATTAGGTCATGTAGGGGTGTTGGTAATGGTTTGGGACCAAATTGGGTTTCTAATACGAGTATGGGTTGAAGGTGGTCGGGTGTTGGTACCGGTTGACCAACATTAGGTCATGTAGGGGTTTTGGTAATGGTTTGGGACCAAATTGGGTATCTAATACGGGTATGGGTTGAAGGTGGTCGGTGTTGGTACGGGTTGACCATCATTAGGTCATGTAGGGGTGTTGGTAATGGTTTGAGACCAAATTGGGTTTCTAATACGGGTATGGGTTGAAGGTGGTCGGGTGTTGGTTCGGGTTGACCATCATTAGGTCATGTAGGGGTGTTGGTAATGGTTTGGGACCAAATTGGGTTTCTAATACGGGTATGGGTTGAAGGTGGTCGGGTGTTGGTACGGGTTGACCATCATTAGGTCATGTAGGGGTGTTGGTAATGGTTTGGGACCCAATTGGGTTTCTAATACGGGTATGGGTTGCAGGTGGTCGGGTTTTGGTACGGGTTGACCATCATTAGGTCATGTAGGGGTGTTGGTAATGGTTTGGGACCAGATTGGGTTTCTAATACGGGTATGGGTTGCAGGTGGTCGGGTGTTGGTAATGGTTGACCATCATTAGGTCATGTAGGGGTGTTGGTAATGGTTTGGGACCAAATTGGGTTTCTAATACGGGTACGGGCTGATGGTGGTCGGGTGTTGGTACGGGTTGTCCATCATTAGTTCATGTAAAGGTGTTGGTAATGGTTTGGAACCAAATTGGGTATCTAATACGGGTATGGGGTTAAGGTGGTCGGGTGTTGGTACGGGTTGACCATCATTAGGTCATGTAGGGGTGTTGGTAATGGTTTGGGACCAAATTGGGTTTCTAATATGGGTATGGGCTGCAGGTGGTCGGGTGTTGGCATGGGTTGACCATCATTAGGTCATGTAGGGGTGTTGATAATGGTTTGGGACCAATTTGAGTTTCTAATATGGGTATGGGTTGCAGGTGGTCGGGTGTTGGTAATGTTTGACCATCATTAGGTCATGTAGGGGTGTTGGTAATGGTTTGGGACCAAATTGGGTTTCTAATACGGGTACGGGTTGAAGGTGGTCGGGTGTTGGTACGGGTTGACCATCATTAGTTCATGTAGGGGTGTTGGTAATGGTTTGGGACCAAATTGGGTATCTAATACGGGTATGGGTTGAAGGTGGTCGGGTGTTGGTACGGTTTGACCATCAATAGGTCATGTAGGGGTGTTGGTAATGGTTTGGGACCAAATTGGGTTCCTAATACGGGTATGGGTTGCAGGTGGTCGGGTGTTGGTATGGGTTGACCATCATTTGGTCATGTAGGGGTGTTGGTAATGGTTTGGGACCAAATTGGGTTTCTAATACGCGTATGGGATGAAGGTGGTCGGGTGTTGGTACGGGTTGACCATCATTAGGTCATGTAGAATGTTGGTAATGGTTTGGGACCAAATTGGGTTTCTAATACGGGTATGGGGTGAAGGTGGTCGGGTGTTGGTACGGGTTGACCATCACTAGGTCATGTAGGGGTGTTGGTAATGGTTTGGGACCAAATTGGGTTTCTAATACGGGTATGGGTTGCAGGTGGTCGGGTGTTGGTACGGGTTGACCATCATTAGGTCATGTAGGGGTGTTGGTAATGGTTTGGGACCAAATTGTGTTTCTAATACGGGTATGGGTTGCAGGTGGTCGGGTGTTGGTACGGGTTGAACATCATTAGGTCATGTAGGGGTGTTGGTAATGATTTGGGACCAAATTGGGTTTCTAATACGGGTATGGGTTGCAGGTGGTCGGGTGTTGGTAATGGTTGACCATCATTAGGTCATGTAGGGGTGTTTGTAATGGTTTGGGACCAAATTGGGTTTCTAATACGGGTATGGGTTGAAGGTGGTCGGGTGTTGGTACCGGTTGACCATCATTAGGTCATGTAGGGGTGTTGGTAATGGTTTGGGACCAAATTGGGTTTCTAATACGGGTATGGGTTGCAGGTGGTTGGGTGTTGGTACGGGTTGACCATCATTAGGTCATGTAGGGGTGTTGGTAATGGTTTGGAACCAAATTGGGTTTCTAATACGGGTATGGGTTGAAGGTGGTCGGGTGTTGGTACAGGTTGACCATCATTAGGTCATGTAGGGGTGTTGGTAATGGTTTGCGACCAAATTGGGTTTCTAATACGAGTATGGGTTGAAGGTCGTCGGGTGTTGGTACGGGTTGACCATCATTAGGTCATGTAGGGGTGCTGGTAATGGTTTGGGACCAAATTGGGTTTCTAATACGGGTATGGGTTGCAGGTGGTCGGGTGTTGGTACGGGTTGACCATCATTAGGTCATGTAGGGGTGTTGGTAATGGTTTGGGACCAAATTGGGTTTCTAATACGGGTATGGGTTGAAGGTGGTCGGGTGTTGGTTCGGGTTGACCATCATTAGGTCATGTAGGGGTGTTGGTAATGGTTTGGGATCAAATTGGGTTTCTAATATGGGTATGGGTTGAAGGTGGTCGGGTGTTGGTACGGGTTGACCATCATTAGATCATGTAGGGGTGTTGGTAATGGTTTGGGACCAAATTGGGTTTCTAATAAGGGTATGGGTTGAAGGTGGTCGGGTGTTGGTACGGGTTGACCATCATTAGGTCATGTAGGGGTGTTGGTAATGGTTTGGGACCAAATTGGGTTTCTAATACGGGTATGGGTTGCAGGTGGTCGGGTGTTGGTACGGGTTGACCATCATTAGGTCATGTAGGGGTGTTGGTAATGGTTTGGGACCAAATTGGGTTTCTAATACGGGTATGGGTAGCAGGTGGTCGGGTGTTGGTAATGGTTGACCATCATTAGGTCATATAGGGGTGTTGGTAATGGTTTGGGACCAAATTGGGTTTCTAATACGGGTATGGGTTGAAGGTGGTCGGGTGTTGGTACGGGTTGACCATCATTAGGTCATGTCGGGGTGTTGGTAATGATTTGGGACGAAATTGGGTAACTAATACGGGTATGGTTTGAAGGTGGTCGGGTGTTGGTACGGGTTGACCATCATTAGGTAATGTAGGGGTGTTGGTAATGGTTTGGGACCAAATTCGGTTTCTAATACGGGTATGGGTTGCAGGTGGTCGGGTGTTGGTACGGGTTGACCATCATTAGGTCATGTAGGGGTGTTGGTAATGGTTTGGGACCAAATTGGGTTTCTAATACGGGTATGGGTTGAAGGTGGTCGGGTGTTGGTACGGGTTGACCATCATTAGGTCATGTAGGGGTGTTCGTAATGGTTTGGGACCAAATTGGTTTTCTAATACGGGTATGGGTTGAAGGTGGTCGGGTGTTGGTACGGGTTGACCATCATTAGGTCATGTAGGGGTGTTGGTAATGGTTTGGGACCAAATTGGGTTTCTAATACGGGTATGGGTTGAAGGTGGTCGGGTGTTGGTACGGGTTGACCATCATTAGGTCATGTAGGGGTGTTGGTAATGGTTTGGGACCAAATTGGGTTTCTAATACGGGTATGGTTACAGGTGGTCGGGTGTTGGTACGGGTTGACCATCATTAGGTCATGTAGGGGTGTTGGTAATGGTTTGGGACCAAATTGGGTTTCTAATACGAGTATGGGTTGAAGGTGGTCGGGTGTTGGTACCGGTTGACCAACATTAGGTCATGTAGGGGTGTTGGTAATGGTTTGGGACCAAATTGGGTATCTAATACGGGTATGGGTTGAAGGTGGTCGGTGTTGGTACGGGTTGACCATCATTAGGTCATGTAGGGGTGTTGGTAATGGTTTGAGACCAAATTGGGTTTCTAATACGGGTATGGGTTGAAGGTGGTCGGGTGTTGGTTCGGGTTGACCATCATTAGGTCATGTAGGGGTGTTGGTAATGGTTTGGGACCAAATTGGGTTTCTAATACGGGTATGGGTTGAAGGTGGTCGGGTGTTGGTACGGGTTGACCATCATTAGGTCATGTAGGGGTGTTGGTAATGGTTTGGGACCAAATTGGGTTTCTAATACGGGTATGGGTTGCAGGTGGTCGGGTTTTGGTACGGGTTGACCATCATTAGGTCATGTAGGGGTGTTGGTAACGGTTTGGGACCAGATTGGGTTTCTAATACGGGTATGGGTTGCAGGTGGTCGGGTGTTGGTAATGGTTGACCATCATTAGGTCATGTAGGGGTGTTAGTAATGGTTTGGGACCAAATTGGGTTTCTAATACGGGTACGGGTTGAAGGTGGTCGGGTGTTGGTACGGGTTGACCATCATTAGTTCATGTAAAGGTGTTGGTAATGGTTTGGAACCAAATTGGGTATCTAATACGGGTATGGGGTTAAGGTGGTCGGGTGTTGGTACGGGTTGACCATCATTAGGTCATGTAGGGGTGTTGGTAATGGTTTGGGACCAAATTGGGTTTCTAATATGGGTATGGGCTGCAGGTGGTCGGGTGTTGGCACGGGTTGACCATCATTAGGTCATGTAGGGGTGTTGATAATGGTTTGGGACCAATTTGGGTTTCTAATACGGGTATGGGTTGCAGGTGGTCGGGTGTTGGTAATGGTTGACCATCATTAGGTCATGTAGGGGTGTTGGTAATGGTTTGGGACCAAATTGGGTTTCTAATACGGGTACGGGTTGAAGGTGGTCGGGTGTTGGTACGGGTTGACCATCATTAGTTCATGTAGGGGTGTTGGTAATGGTTTGGGACCAAATTGGGTATCTAATACGGGTATGGGTTGAAGGTGGTCGGGTGTTGGTACGGTTTGACCATCAATAGGTCATGTAGGGGTGTTGGTAATGGTTTGGGACCAAATTGGGTTTCTAATACGGGTATGGGTTGCAGGTGGTCGGGTGTTGGTATGGGTTGACCATCATTTGGTCATGTAGGGGTGTTGGTAATGGTTTGGGACCAAATTGGGTTTCTAATACGCGTATGGGTTGAAGGTGGTCGGGTGTTGGTACGGGTTGACCATCATTAGGTCATGTAGAGTGTTGGTAATGGTTTGGGACCAAATTGGGTTTCTAATACGGGTATGGGGTGAAGGTGGTCGGGTGTTGGTACGGGTTGACCATCATTAGGTCATGTAGGGGTGTTGGTAATGGTTTGGGACCAAATTGGGTTTCTAATACGGGTATGGGTTGCAGGTGGTCGGGTGTTGGTACGGGTTGACCATCATTAGGTCACGTAGGGGTGTTGGTAATGGTTTGGGACCAAATTGTGTTTCTAATACGGGTATGGGTTGCAGGTGGTCGGGTGTTGGTACGGGTTGAACATCATTAGGTCATGTAGGGGTGTTGGTAATGGTTTGGGACCAAATTGGGTTTCTATTACGGGTACGGGTTGCAGGTGGTCGGGTGTTGGTAATGTTTGACCATCATTAGGTCATGTAGGGGTGTTTGTAATGGTTTGGGACCAAATTGGGTTTCTAATACGGGTATGGGTTGAAGGTGGTCGGGTGTTGGTACGGGTTGACCATCATTAGGTCATGTAGGGGTGTTGGTAATGGTTTGGGACCAAATTGGGTTTCTAATACGGGTATGGGTTGCAGGTGGTTGGGTGTTGGTACGGGTTGACCATCATTAGGTCATGTAGGGGTGTTGGTAATGGTTTGGGACCAAATTGGGTTTCTAATACGGGTATGGGTTGAAGGTGGTCGGGTGTTGGTACGGGTTGACCATCATTAGGTCATGTAGGGGTGTTGGTAATGGTTTGCGATCAAATTGGGTTTCTAATACGAGTATGGGTTGAAGGTCGTCGGGTGTTGGTACGGGTTGACCATCATTAGGTCATGTAGGGGTGCTGGTAATGGTTTGGGACCAAATTGGGTTTCTAATACGGGTATGGGTTGCAGGTGGTCGGGTGTTGGTACGGGTTGACCATCATTAGGTCATGTAGGGGTGTTGGTAATGGTTTGGGACCAAATTGGGTTTCTAATACAGGTATGGGTTGAAGGTGGTCGGGTGTTGGTTCGGGTTGACCATCATTAGGTCATGTAGGGGTGTTGGTAATGGTTTGGGATCAAATTGGGTTTCTAATATGGGTATGGGTTGAAGGTGGTCGGGTGTTGGTACGGGTTGACCATCATTAGATCATGTAGGGGTGTTGGTAATGGTTTGGGACCAAATTGGGTTTCTAATACGGGTATGGGTTGAAGGTGGTCGGGTGTTGGTACGGGTTGACCATCATTAGGTCATGTAGGGGTGTTGGTAATGGTTTGGGACCAAATTGGGTTTCTAATACGGGTATGGGTTGCAGGTGGTCGGGTGTTGGTACGGGTTGACCATCATTAGGTCATGTAGGGGTGTTGGTAATGGTTTGGGACCAAATTGGGTTTCTAATACGGGTATGGGTTACAGGTGGTCGGGTGTTGGTACGGGTTGACCATCATTAGGTCATGTAGGGGTATTGGTAATGGTTTGGGACCAAATTGGGTTTCTAATACGAGTATGGGTTGAAGGTGGTCGGGTGTTGGTACCGGTTGACCAACATTAGGTCATGTAGGGGTGTTGGTAATGGTTTGGGACCAAATTGGGTATCTAATACGGGTATGGGTTGAAGGTGGTCGGTGTTGGTACGGGTTGACCATCATTAGGTCATGTAGGGGTGTTGGTAATGGTTTGAGACCAAATTGGGTTTCTAATACGGGTATGGGTTGAAGGTGGTCGGTTGTTGGTTCGGGTTGACCATCATTAGGTCATGTAGGGGTGTTGGTAATGGTTTGGGACCAAATTGGGTTTCTAATACGGGTATGGGTAGCAGGTGGTCGGGTGTTGGTAATGGTTGACCATCATTAGGTCATCTAGGGGTGTTGGTAATGGTTTGGGACCAAATTGGGTTTCTAATACGGGTATGGGTTGAAGGTGGTCGGGTGTTGGTACGGGTTGACCATCATTAGGTCATGTCGGGGTGTTGGTAACGATTTGGGATGAAATTGGGTATCTAATACGGGTATGGTTTGAAGGTGGTCGGGTGTTGGTACGGGTTGACCATCATTAGGTAATGTAGGGGTGTTGGTAATGGTTTGGGACCAAATTCGGTTTCTAATACGGGTATGGGTTGCAGGTGGTCGGGTGTTGGTACGGGTTGACCATCATTAGGTCATGTAGGGGTGTTGGTAATGGTTTGGGACCAAATTGGGTTTCTAATACGGGTATGGGTTGAAGGTAGTCGGGTGTTGGTACGGGTTGACCATCATTAGGTCATGTAGGGGTGTTCGTAATGGTTTGGGACCAAATTGGTTTTCTAATACGGGTATGGGTTGAAGGTGGTCGGGTGTTGGTACGGGTTGACCATCATTAGGTCATGTAGGGGTGTTGGTAATGGTTTGGGACCAAATTGGGTTTCTAATACGGGTATGGGTTGAAGGTGGTCGGGTGTTGGTACGGGTTGACCATCATTAGGTCATGTATGGGTGTTGGTAATGGTTTGGGACCAAATTGGGTTTCTAATACGGGTATGGTTACAGGTGGTCGGGTGTTGGTACGGGTTGACCATCATTAGGTCATGTAGGGGTGTTGGTAATGGTTTGGGACCAAATTGGGTTTCTAATACGAGTATGGGTTGAAGGTGGTCGGGTGTTGGTACCGGTTGACCAACATTAGGTCATGTAGGGGTGTTGGTAATGGTTTGGGACCAAATTGGGTATCTAATACGGGTATGGGTTGAAGGTGGTCGGTGTTGGTACGGGTTGACCATCATTAGGTCATGTAGGGGTGTTGGTAATGGTTTGAGACCAAATTGGGTTTCTAATACGGGTATGGGTTAAAGGTGGTCGGGTGTTGGTTCGGGTTGACCATCATTAGGTCATGTAGGGGTGTTGGTAATGGTTTGGGACCAAATTGGGTTTCTAATACGGGTATGGGTTGAAGGTGGTCGGGTGTTGGTACGGGTTGACCATCATTAGGTCATGTAGGGGTGTTGGTAATGGTTTGGGACCAAATTGGGTTTCTAATACGGGTATGGGTTGCAGGTGGTCGGGTTTTGGTACGGGTTGACCATCATTAGGTCATGTAGGGGTGTTGGTAACGGTTTGGGACCAGATTGGGTTTCTAATACGGGTATGGGTTGCAGGTGGTCGGGTGTTGGTAATGGTTGACCATCATTAGGTCATGTAGGGGTGTTAGTAATGGTTTGGGACCAAATTGGGTTTCTAATACGGGTACGGGTTGAAGGTGGTCGGGTGTTGGTACGGGTTGACCATCATTAGTTCATGTAAAGGTGTTGGTAATGGTTTGGAACCAAATTGGGTATCTAATACGGGTATGGGGTTAAGGTGGTCGGGTGTTGGTACGGGTTGACCATCATTAGGTCATGTAGGGGTGTTGGTAATGGTTTGGGACCAAATTGGGTTTCTAATATGGGTATGGGCTGCAGGTGGTCGGGTGTTGGCACGGGTTGACCATCATTAGGTCATGTAGGGGTGTTGGTAATGGTTTGGGACCAAATTGGGTTTCTAATACGGGTACGGGTTGAAGGTGGTCGGGTGTTGGTACGGGTTGACCATCATTAGTTCATGTAGGGGTGTTGGTAATGGTTTCGGACCAAATTGGGTATCTAATACGGGTATGGGTTGAAGGTGGTCGGGTGTTGGTACGGTTTGACCATCAATAGGTCATGTAGGGGTGTTGGTAATGGTTTGGGACCAAATTGGGTTTCTAATACGGGTATGGGTTGCAGGTGGTCGGGTGTTGGTATGGGTTGACCATCATTTGGTCATGTAGGGGTGTTGGTAATGGTTTGGGACCAAATTGGGTTTCTAATACGCGTATGGGTTGAAGGTGGTCGGGTGTTGGTACGGGTTGACCATCATTAGGTCATGTAGAGTGTTGGTAATGGTTTGGGACCAAATTGGGTTTCTAATACGGGTATGGGGTGAAGGTGGTCGGGTGTTGGTACGGGTTGACCATCATTAGGTCATGTAGGGGTGTTGGTAATGGTTTGGGACCAAATTGGGTTTCTAATACGGGTATGGGTTGCAGGTGGTCGGGTGTTGGTACGGGTTGACCATCATTAGGTCACGTAGGGGTGTTGGTAATGGTTTGGGACCAAATTGTGTTTCTAATACGGGTATGGGTTGCAGGTGGTCGGGTGTTGGTACGGGTTGAACATCATCAGGTCATGTAGGGGTGTTGGTAATGGTTTGGGACCAAATTGGGTTTCTAATACGGGTATGGGTTGCAGGTGGTCGGGTGTTGGTAATGGTTGACCATCATTAGGTCATGTAGGGGTGTTTGTAATGGTTTGGGACCAAATTGGGTTTCTAATACGGGTATGGGTTGAAGGTGGTCGGGTGTTGGTACGGGTTGACCATCATTAGGTCATGTAGGGGTGTTGGTAATGGTTTGGGACCAAATTGGGTTTCTAATACGGGTATGGGTTGCAGGTGGTTGGGTGTTGGTACGGGTTGACCATCATTAGGTCATGTAGGGGTGTTGGTAATGGTTTGGGACCAAATTAGGTTTCTAATACGGGTATGGGTTGAAGGTGGTCGGGTGTTGGTACGGGTTGACCATCATTAGGTCATGTAGGGGTGTTGGTAATGGTTTGCGATCAAATTGGGTTTCTAATACGAGTATGGGTTGAAGGTCGTCGGGTGTTGGTACGGGTTGACCATCATTACGTCATGTAGGGGTGCTGGTAATGGTTTGGGACCAAATTGGGTTTCTAATACGGGTATGGGTTGCAGGTGGTCGGGTGTTGGTACGGGTTGACCATCATTAGGTCATGTAGGGGTGTTGGTAATGGTTTGGGACCAAATTGGGTTTCTAATACGGGTATGGGTTGAAGGTGGTCGGGTGTTGGTTCGAGTTGACCATCATTAGGTCATGTAGGGGTGTTGGTAATGGTTTGGGATCAAATTGGGTTTCTAATATGCGTATGGGTTGAAGGTGGTCGGGTGTTGGTACGGGTTGACCATCATTAGATCATGTAGGGGTGTTGGTAATGGTTTGGGACCAAATTGGGTTTCTAATACGGGTATGGGTTGAAGGTGGTCGGGTGTTGGTACGGGTTGACCATCATTAGGTCATGTAGGGGTGTTGGTAATGGTTTGGGACCAAATTGGGTTTCTAATACGGGTATGGGTTGAAGGTGGTCGGGTGTTGGTACGGGTTGACCATCATTAGGTCATGTAGGGGTGTTGGTAATGGTTTGGGACCAAATTGGGTTTCTAATACGGGTATGGGTTGAAGGTGGTCGGGTGTTGGTACGGGTTGACCATCATTAGGTCATGTAGGGGTGTTGGTAATGGTTTGGGACCAAATTGGGTTTCTAATACGGGTATGGGTTGAAGGTGGTCGGGTGTTGGTACGGGTTGACCATCATTAGGTCATGTCGGGGTGTTGGTAACGATTTGGGACGAAATTGGGTATCTAATACGGGTATGGTTTGAAGGTGGTCGGGTGTTGGTACGGGTTGACCATCATTAGGTAATGTAGGGGTGTTGGTAATGGTTTGGGACCAAATTCGGTTTCTAATACGGGTATGGGTTGCAGGTGGTCGGGTGTTGGTACGGGTTGACCATCATTAGGTCATGTAAGGGTGTTGGTAGTGGTTTGGGACCAAATTGGGTTTCTAATACGGGTATGGGTTGAAGGTGGTCGGGTGTTGGTACGGGTTGACCATCATTTGGTCATGTAGGGGTGTTCGTAATGGTTTGGGACCAAATTGGTTTTCTAATACGGGTATGGGTTGAAGGTGGTCGGGTGTTGGTACGGGTTGACCATCATTAGGTCATGTAGGGGTGTTGGTAATGGTTTGGGACCAAATTGGGTTTCTAATACGGGTATGGGTTGAAGGTGGTCGGGTGTTGGTACGGGTTGACCATCATTAGGTCATGTAGGGGTGTTGGTAATGGTTTGGGACCAAATTGGGTTTCTAATACGGGTATGGGTTACAGGTGGTCGGGTGTTGGTACGGGTTGACCATCATTAGGTCATGTAGGGGTATTGGTAATGGTTTGGGACCAAATTGGGTTTCTAATACGAGTATGGGTTGAAGGTGGTCGGGTGTTGGTACCGGTTGACCAACATTAGGTCATGTAGGGGTGTTGGTAATGGTTTGGGACCAAATTGGGTATCTAATACGGGTATGGGTTGAAGGTGGTCGGTGTTGGTACGGGTTGACCATCATTAGGTCATGTAGGGGTGTTGGTAATGGTTTGAGACCAAATTGGGTTTCTAATACGGGTATGGGTTGAAGGTGGTCGGGTGTTGGTTCGGGTTGACCATCATTAGGTCATGTAGGGGTGTTGGTAATGGTTTGGGACCAATTTGGGTTTCTAATACGGGTATGGGTTGAAGGTGTTCGGGTGTTGGTACGGGTTGACCATCATTAGGTCATGTAGGGGTGTTGGTAATGGTTTGGGACCAAATTGGGTTTCTAATACGGGTATGGGTTGCAGGTGGTCGGGTTTTGGTACGGGTTGACCATCATTAGGTCATGTAGGGGTTTTGGTAATGGTTTGGGACCAGATTGGGTTTCTAATACGGGTATGGGTTGCAGGTGGTCGGGTGTTGGTAATGGTTGACCATCAATAGGTCATGTAGGGGTGTTGGTAATGGTTTGGGACCAAATTGGGTTTCTAATACGGGTACGGGTTGATGGTGGTCGGGTGTTGGTACGGGTTGACCATCATTAGTTCATGTAGAGGTGTTGGTAATGGTTTGGAACCAAATTGGGTATCTAATACGGGTATGGGTTGAAGGTGGTCGGGTGTTGGTACGGGTTGACCATCATTAGGTCATGTAGGGGTGTTGGTAATGGTTTGGGACAAAATTGGGTTTCTAATATGGGTATGGGCTGTAGGTGGTCGGGTGTTGGTACGGGTTGACCATCATTAGGTCATGTAGGGGTGTTGATAATGGTTTGGGACCAAATTGGGTTTCTAATACGGGTATGGGTTGCAGGTGGTCGGGTGTTGGTATGGGTTGACCATCATTTGGTCATGTAGGGGTGTTGGTAATGGTTTGGGACCAAATTGGGTTTCTAATATGCGTATGGGTTGAAGATGGTCGGGTGTTGGTACGGGTGGACCATCATTAGGTCATGTAGAGTGTTGGTAATGGTTTGGGACCAAACTGGGTTTCTAATACGGGTATGGGTTAAAGGTGGTCGGGTGTTGGTACGGGTTGACCATCATTAGGTCATGTAGGGGTGTTGGTAATGGTTTGGGACGAAATTGTGTTTCTAATACGGGTATGGGTTGCAGGTGGTCGGGTGTTGGTACGGGTTGACCATCATTAGGTCATGTAGGGGTGTTGGTAATGGTTTGGGACCAAATTGTGTTTCTAATACGGGTATGGGTTGCAGGTGGTCGGGTGTTGGTACAGGTTGAACATCATTAGGTCATGTAGGGGTGTTGGTAATGGTTTGGGACCAAATTGGGTTTCTAATACGAGTATGGGTTGCAGGTGGTCGGGTGTTGGTAATGGTTGACCATCATTAGGTCATGTAGGGGTGTTTGTAATGGTTTGGGACCAAATTGGGTTTCTAATACGGGTATGGGTTGAAGGTGGTCGGGTGTTGGTACGGGTTGACCATCATTAGGTCATGTAGGGGTGTTGGTAATGGTTTGGGACCAAATTGGGTTTCTAATACGGGTATGGGTTGCAGGTGGTTGGGTGTTGGTACGGGTTGACCATCATTAGGTCATGTAGGAGTGTTGGTAATGGTTTGGGACCAAATTGGGTTTCTAATACGCGTATGGGTTGAAGGTGGTCGGGTTTTGGTACGGGTTGACCATCATTAGGTCATGTAGGGGTGTTGGTAATGGTTTGCGACCAAATTGGGTTTCTAATACGAGTATGGGTTGAAGGTCGTCGGGTGTTGGTACGGGTTGACCATCATTAGGTCATGTAAGGGTGCTGATAATGGTTTGGGACCAAATTGGGTTTCTAATACGGGTATGGGTTGCAGGTGGTCGGGTGTTGGTACGGGTTGACCATCATTAGGTCATGTAGGGGTGTTGGTAATGGTTTGGGACCAAATTGGGTTTCTAATACGGGTATGGGTTGAAGGTGGTCGGTGTTGGTACGGGTTGACCATCATTAAGTCATGTAGGGGTGTTGGTAATGGTTTGGGACCAAATTGGGTTTCTAATACGGGTATGGGTTGAAGGTGGTCGGGTGTTGGTACGGGTTGACCATCATTAGATCATGTAGGGGTGTTGGTAATGGTTTGGGACAAAATTGGGTTTCTAATACGGGTATGGGCTGAAGGTGGTCGGGTGTTGGTACGGGTTGACCATCATTAGGTCATGCAGAGTGTTGGTAATGGTTTGGGACCAAATTGGATTTCTAATACGGGTATGGGTTGAAGGTGGTCGGGTGTTGGTACGGGTTGACCATAATTAGGTCATGTAGGGGTGTTGGTAATGGTTTGGGACTAAATTGGGTTTCTAATATGGGTATGGGTTGAAGGCGTTCGGGTGTTGGTACGGGTTGACCATCATTAGGTCACGTAGGGGTGTTGGTAATGGTTTGGGACCAAATTGTGTTTCTAATACGGGTATGGGTTGCAGGTGGTCGGGTGTTGGTACGGGTTGAACATCATTAGGTCATGTAGGGGTGTTGGTAATGGTTTGGGACCAAATTGGGTTTCTAATACGGGTATGGGTTGCAGGTGGTCGGGTGTTGGTAATAGTTGACCATCATTAGGTCATGTAGGGGTGTTGGTAATGGTTTGGGACCAAATTGGGTTTCTAATACGGGTATGGGTTGAAGGTGGTCGGGTGTTGGTACGGGTTGACCATCATTAGGTCATGTAGGGGTGTTGGTAATGGTTTGGGACCAAATTGGGTTTCTAATACGGGTATGGGTTGAAGGTGGTCGGGTGTTGGTACGGGTTGACCATCATTAGGTCATGTAGAGTGTTGGTAATGGTTTGGGACCAAATTGGATTTCTAATACGGGTATGGGTTGAAGGTGGTCGGGTGTTGGTACGGGTTGACCATAATTAGGTCATGTAGGGGTGTTGGTAATGGTTTGGGACTAAATTGGGTTTCTAATATGGGTATGGGTTGAAGGCGTTCGGGTGTTGGTACGGGTTGACCATCATTAGGTCACGTAGGGGTGTTGGTAATGGTTTGGGACCAAATTGTGTTTCTAATACGGGTATGGGTTGCAGGTGGTCGGGTGTTGGTACGGGTTGAACATCATTAGGTCATGTAGGGGTGTTGGTAATGGTTTGGGACCAAATTGGGTTTCTAATACGGGTATGGGTTGCAGGTGGTCGGGTGTTGGTAATAGTTGACCATCATTAGGTCATGTAGGGGTGTTGGTAATGGTTTGGGACCAAATTGGGTTTCTAATACGGGTATGGGTTGAAGGTGGTCGGGTGTTGGTACGGGTTGACCATCATTAGGTCATGTAGGGGTGTTGGTAATGGTTTGGGACCAAATTGGGTATCTAATACGGGTATGGATTGAAGGTGGTCGGGTGTTGGTACGGGTTGACCATCATTAGGTCATGTAGGGGTGTTGGTAATGGTTTGGGAGCAAATTGGGTTTCTAATACGGGTATGGGTTGCAG
This sequence comes from Lactuca virosa, assembly GCF_052849685.1. Classification (NCBI taxonomy): domain Eukaryota; kingdom Viridiplantae; phylum Streptophyta; class Magnoliopsida; order Asterales; family Asteraceae; genus Lactuca; species Lactuca virosa. The sequence goes on from NC_136429.1 coordinate 492,428,737, forward strand.
GTGGTCGGGTGTTGGTACGGGTTGACCATCATTAGGTCATGTAGGGGTGTTGGTAATGGTTTGGGACCAAATTGGGTTTCTAATACGAGTATGGGTTGAAGGTGGTCGGGTGTTGGTACGGGTTGACCATCATTAGGTCATGTAGGGGTGTTGGTAATGGTTTGGGACCAAATTGGGTTTCTAATACGGGTATGGGTTGCAGGTGGTCGGGTGTTGGTAATGGTTGACCATCATTAGGTCATCTAGGGGTGTTGGTAATGGTTTGGGACCAAATTGGGTTTCTAATACGGGTATGGGTTGAAGGTGGTCGGGTGTTGGTACGGGTTGACCATCATTAGGTCATGTAGGGGTGCTGGTAATGGTTTGGGACCAAATTGGGTTTCTAATACGGGTATGGGTTGCAGGTGGTCGGGTGTTGGTACGGGTTGACCATCATTAGGTCATGTAGGGGTGTTGGTAATGGTTTGCGACCAAATTGGGTTTCTAATACGAGTATGGGTTGAAGGTGGTCAGGTGTTGGAACGGGTTGACCATCATTAGGTCATGTAGGGGTGTTGGTAATGGTTTGGGACCAAATTCGGTATCTAATACGGGTATGGGTTGAAGGTGGTCGGTGTTGGTATGGGTTGACCATCATTAGGTCATGTAGGGGTGTTGGTAATGGTTTGGGACCAAATTGGGTTTCCAATACGGGTATGGGTTGAAGGTGGTCGGGTGTTGGTACGGGTTGACCATCATTAGGTCATGTAGGGGTGTTGGTAATGGTTTGGGACCAAATTGGGTTTCTAATACGGGTATGGGTTGAAGGTGGTCGGGTGTTGGTACGGGTTGACCATCATTAGGTCATGTAGAGTGTTGGTAATGGTTTGGGACCAAATTGGGTTTCTAATACGGGTATGGGTTGAAGGTGGTCAGGTGTTGGTACTGGTTGACCATCATTAGGTCATGTAGGGGTGTTGGTAATGTTGGGTTTTGAGCATTCTAACACTCCTAAGTGTACATGCAACCCTAAATACCTTGGATCTATGTTTTCTCTATTATACATGCAAATATGATTATCCAAGGTATTATCCTAACTAGCATACCAAAACATTGATACTAGGATACTAAAATAGATAGAATACATACCTTGTTGTTGTTGCTTGACTCCATGAAGCTTGAGAGCCTAGTGCCCCAAGTGTGACACCTCAAATGGTTCACACAACATCATGAACTCTTGGAATAACCATGAGAAGAAGACATACATGTTCAAATCGGCTAGCCCTCAAAATATGTATCACTAGTGCCAATTTCTTGAACTAAAGGGGTTCTTATATAGTGTGGCTATTAGGGTTACACCATGTAACTCATGACTTTACCCATTCCTTATGCTCCATGGGTTTTAACCTCCATGGAGTATCCATGGATCACCACATGGGTTAAAACCAACATAAAGGAATCTTGGATCATAAGCCCACATATATAAGAATGAATGATTTACACAATCAATCCCCATGTATTTAATTAGTCTCTTTTTTATCACTAAATTAAGTCCAAATTAATTCTTGATCAATACTAATTAAATAACATGATTTCATATTAATATATTAGAACTTATAATATATTAATATGTCACAAAATGTCTTTTCCTCATAAACGGTCTATCCAAATGTTCCGATGCCATGCAACCCAAATGGACCATGCCGAGTCGGGTCAAGTACATACCAATTATAGTTATGGACTTAGACACTAATCCAATAGTCTCCCACTTGGATAAGTCTAAAACTATTATTGCGTATGACTTCAGGAACCAACTGGCAATCGTAGCTCTCAAAAGCCGCTGTCGAACTCTGACCTTGTAGATGAACTCTGACCTTTGTCAATGACTTGTCCATTAGATAAGGGATCATATATTCCTCCATTCTAGATATCATATGGACTGAGACATGGATTATAATCATTCTCTCTGTCCATTTGTTGTTTCCCGATTTCCGATTTATGACGATTGACTAATTGAACAAATCAAATCAGTCCAGGCCCGGCCGAGCACTTACATTTGTCATCACCAAATCATCGAGGGGCCCACAGATATCGCTTTTATCCCGAAGGTAAAAGGAATGGATAAACTTCGACTCATATGGCTTGTTCTACTACTTGTTGAATCATACACAAAGGCACGTTTTATAACACCGAGTTACCGAATGCGTTTTCGTGCAATCAATGTACAACCAACTCATAGTAACAACTCATATCTCTAGGTTTGAAGAATATAAGATATTATCGTCTCATGATCACTCGTGATAAAATCCATGAAGTGATTCCAATGAGCGCAGGTTGAATCCAATACTCAGAACTTATGAGCACTCATGAGTGTTGTAGCCCCTTGTCCAACATCTTAGACCTCTACAAGCCAACCCATGACAGTCTTGATTCATATCTACTTCCAACATATGACTGACTGTGGATAGTTTGAATAACTTAGTCAATCAGGAAGAACGACCTAGTTATTCTGGAAGTCAAAACATGCAAAATGAAACACAATAATAATAGAATCTAATATGGTATCAAAACCTATGAACATATATAAAACACCTTTTATTTATCACCATATGATTACACATTATTCATTGTATACTGTTTCAGCTATCAACTTTATTCTTGAATTTAAAACAATAGTTGTCCCATGCTCCAAGCATGTACACTATGTTTTCTAAACACTAGTCATGCCATACACCAAGTATGCATACTATGTTTGTCTATGATCTTCACTTTGTGAATTAGGTCAATTGAACATAACTCCAATGATCCTCTTTCACAGTCCCAAATCCTTACTGCAAATGCAAGAATTCCAAATTCATGCCATTTACTGAAATCTGTTAGATTCTAAACTTATATGCATTGATCCTCCTGTAATGATTATGCACAGAGTCAGAAACACTTGACAACAACCATTACAGAGCATTCCAAGGAGATCAACTCCTTGGAAACATCCTTCTTGCATTAAGTTTCCTAATCTTACACAGATTGAATAATTTCCAACTTTGAAACATTTCCATATTCCATTTTGACTATCACTTCTGAACAAGAGTTGCCTCCTTACAGATTATGTCAATATGGTCCTTCCAGAATTAACACTATACTTCCAACTGTCCTTGAGCAACCAATCTTTGGTAAACCTTAGATTGTCCTCGACAATTGCTTAATCCTTTTAGTCATATCCAGTTCTAGACCTTTTCCCTTCTTAATGCCCCAGGCATTTGGAAAATTTTAGAAAGGATAAATATAGCACATGTAATCGATCCTATATCCGAAGCATATGGGACACGAGTCATGATGTCTCACATAAAGACTAAACCAGTCTTTTGCAATAACATTTCCATTTCTATTTGCCAAGTTCTCATAATTCAGATTATGAAAAGGGATGCAGTAATCATAATCGAATTTTAGAACGCAAATAATGGACCCATATATAGAATTTCCTTATGTTGAGTCATTCCAACATGAAATTCATATATATATCCTTGACTAAATACGACTTAAAACCTCAATCTAAGCTTTTAGAATTGAAATGAAGTATAATTTCCTCTCCCTTGATTATAGCAAAACAACTTTTTCAACCCCTGCAGCCTCACGAATTGAAACTTTTGTTTTCTATAATTAACATTGCTAACTTGCAATCTTTATCATAATTATAATGCTCTCACTAACATGATGATTATTAGCATAACACTCATGCTCCCACTAGCTTTGACATGTAATCAGAAATCAGCTGGACTTCTAGAAATCAATACTTTATTGACTTTCTTACCAAAGTTCAGATTTCTGATACAAGATTGCTTTGATAAAACTTTATCAACATCATACAGCTTATCTTAGATAGCTCACAGGTGTGTCTAAACAATTTTAAGAACTATGAAAAGGGATGCCGTAATCATAGTCTCGATTGTTTAGACCTTTACCACTTCTCACAAGTCCATGTTAGTGTGCTGGTTAACCACACACGCTCCACTAACGACTTTGAGAATGCAAATATCACAATTGCTATCTAGCTAAAATCTACTTAGTGAAAGTGTTTCCTCACCATCATTTTCATGATTCAGAGAGAAACCTTATGACACTTAGATTTTATGGTGTATGAGTTCCTATCCATATGAATTTTGTCAAAACCATAATCACAAGACAAGGTTACTGACAAATCCACACTTATATGGATTAAACTTGTGCAATCTTAAATTCTTGCCATTTGGCAACTCAAGGGCCTGCCATTGCTTCCAAGTAGCTGTGCAACCAATTGAGAACTCTCAGAACTCCTATGCAAAGCCAACTTGAATAGGCACAGACATGTCGACACGATAGGTTATAAACCTCAAGTCTTGTGCTAGTGAAGAACTTCAGGTTTTATTCTTGATTAGTTCTTGAGACTTTCAAGACCTTTAAGACTCCCACTGTCCTCTTGACATATAAGACTTTCTTGTCAGATATTCAAGAGATAGTGTGGATTCTAATCAAGACAAACACTTCACACAATTGGCCTTAGTTGGTCTTTGTTTTATCCAAAACATCACAACTTACCAATTTCAAATGTACAAGAGTAGAAAACTTTTACTCTTACATTTGACAAGTGTTTTAAACATTCTTTAAGACATGTCACTCAAGTTACAATCTTAGAGTATAACTCTAAGAATTGTTTTTGGAAGAAGTAAAAATCATCTTCTTGATTTAACCACTTCAACAATTCATAGCTCCTCTTCTTAGCTACCAGAATGCACTTAGAGGATGAATGGTGATAAGGTCTCTTAATCATTAAGATGATTATATAACATGATACTAAAGTACTCTCCCATCTTTTCAGATTTGAGAAACTTTTATCTTTCTGCCTAAGTTGATTCTTCTTATTCGCTCTGCCATACATTGAAACCTTTTCCAATGTCTCAGAATTACACTTAAGCTTGTAAGTATAACCATATTTACTGAATTTTAGTAAATAATGACGAATAGTCTTAACGATTATTTGTGGTGGGCTTGATCAGTGCACAAGAATGTGTACTCGATCCTTTACTTGACTCACACATCCATGTGAACAAGTAGTTAGTCTTAATTTTTCGAATGCTTGAAAGTTCTTATTCATCATGCTATACAACTTGCATGATTCCAAGTTTCTATTCAACTGAAACTTAGGTGATGAGAATCTTTCCTTATTTGGTAAATTTAGACACTACCACAAATGAAAGAATCAAATTCATATTTCCACTCTTGCTCTTAATGGAATCTTATAAGCAACAAAAGTTTTCACAAAAGCCATTGTAAGGATATTTTAAAATAAATAAAATCAAAAAAAAAAATTCTTTTATTTTAAAACTTTGCGGAAAAACTATCCTTACAATGTAAAAGCACATGAAAACTTTGTTGTTATTTATTCCTAAGCAATATATCATAACTCTTAAGAAGTAGCTCAAGAATCCGATCTTCAAACTATGCGATAGAAATCCATCTATGCCATCAGATTCAGCATATTCTTTCTTTAAGTTTCTTCACTTTTTCTTTGATTCTTAAAACATCAACATGTGACCCAGTCACATCATGTATCAAGAATCTCAGAATAGAAACTTAGCAGAGTTAGATAGTGGACTTTACCCGAAGTAAAGTCAAACTTATTGACTTTAATATCCTTAGGTAAATTTGGCAGCTTCGCAACCAATGCCCCTTTCTTTGGCAATAGACCCTTGATAATGGGACTATCTCAGACTTAGCTGTTCTCTTTACCATTTGGTCAACCGAGTTGACTATGGCCGATCCCTTTCCATTGGGAAGAGAGAGCTTTACTGGATATCCAATGTCATCATTGTCAATGTCCATAAAGTTTTAGGAAGTTGATCTTAGCAAATAGATAAGATCATTAAGGGTCTTGTCATAGTCTGTTTCATAGGAGTCCCAAAGGAACTCACTATGTGACTTAGAAAGTGATTGATCATCAGCTTCCTCTAGACTTTGACACCCAACTCTCCCGGCTTGTCAATATGTGACTACATCTCCAAGATGTGATCACACATAGACCTTTGCTTGCCAATAGGGCTTGAGTGACCTTAAACTTTTCAGGAACTTGTGGGTTAGGGAGAATAACTGGAGGAAGTGAAAGAAGTATGATTTCCATGGGACATCATCTTCATTTAGGAAAGCTTGTTTCAAGAGATTTGGGAAGATCATCTTTTGGGAGATATTCAAGAGAATTGATTTAAAGTCCTTAATATAACACCCAATATGAAATATTAAGGCTAGGACCCAACACAATACTTTTATAACTTGGAAGAGGGATGCCGTAATCCAAGCTATAAAATATTTGAAGGTAGGTGAATGACGATTCACCGATTTCCACCAAGATAAACGAAATGTAATATTAGGTTTTAATTGGTTGTGAAACTCCTATATCTTTGAGATTCATTGAACTTTTCAATGGCATGTTTCAATCTCGAGTGTGCCCTTCAGGTTTTGTGACTGGGATGCCGAGGATCACAAAACAAGGTGTGAAGTAACCATGCAAATTACTTGGTACTCTTAAATATTTATCACCCAACCGATGTGCCGGTAAACCACACACGCTCCACCGGCCTATGATAAATTTTAAGAAACCCTTTGCCTACCTTGTTAAATCAAGCTAGTGTGTCGGTAAACCACACACGCTCCACCAACCGACTTAAGCAAAGTGCAAAGTATAATTTCATGGGTTAGCACCTTATTCACATTTTCCTAAGTAACTAAGATTGGGAATTTATAAGTGTTTAGTTACTTAGTATTTTTCATTAATACTTTTAATGAAGGGAGAATTATAGTCCTTTCCTACCCGTTCGGCTAAGGACCCTCCACCAGTCAAGGAAGCGGTGGGTGAGAGTGAAAACCCATTAAACTGCCATTTTATAGGCAGTAACCTTATACCCCCCTTATAGACCGGCTTTGTGAATGAGGCCTACTAACGGTAAGACTGACTTTACTCTTATACATATATATAAATATTATTAACTTATAATATTATAAAGTATAAGGGTTGAATTTTAACTTTTAAAATTCTAAGGGCTTAACTTGGAATTAAAGTATTCATAAGTGAAAACTTTCCTAATTCCAAAACTTGAGGGCAAGTTTTGAAACTATTCAAAACTAATTAATTCCATAACTTATGTGTTTAAATTAGTTTTAATTAAAAAACTCTTCAAGTTCCATAACTTGAGGACAAGTTATGGAAGACTTTAAACTAATAAAAGAATGTAACTTTTCTTTATTTTGTAACTTATGGAATTAATTAAGGTTACACATTTTATTACTTAATGAAGTGACTCTTGAACCTCCATAACTTGAGGACAAGACTCTTCATTTTTGTAACCATTGCCAACTTTTATGAGTTTTATGAAACTTATATGTGACTTTTCATATAACTTGAGGACAAGTTACAAAAACACATTTTAGAATCAAATCTTAGATTAAAATGGATTGAAAACACATAATCAATTAACTTTTCTATTAATCTAAGCAACTCATAAGAACAAGATAATTCAAATCAAACTTTTTCATGTAATTAGCATAATCACTAAACTAATACAAAACATGAATCTATTGACAATTATCTTTGAAATTGGATTAGTATGAACATTACCACATCAAAAACAAGTTTATAAGTTCAAAAACATCTTAGGGTAATGTTTCTAGTCCATTTCTAGCCAAAAAACTCGAAAATATGCTGTCTGGGGCTCCTACTCGTCGAGTGTATCAACCTACTCGCCGAGTAGGATGATTTTCTTCATGGACTCGGCGAGTTCATCAGTGGACTCGGTGAGTCCAGTGCCCAGAATGCCCGAAATTCGACTTTTCCAGCATTTTTCAGCAATTTGCATCAAGTATAATTGAAAACAAGCCTAGGCTCTGATACCACTGTTGGGTTTTGAGCATTCTAACACTCCTAAGTGTACATGCAACCCTAAATACCTTGGATCTATCTTTTCTCTATTATACATGCAAATATGATTATCCAAGGTATTATCCTAACTAGCATACCAAAACATTGATACTAGGATACTAAAATAGATAGAATACATACCTTGTTGTTGTTGCTTGACTCCATGAAGCTTGAGAGCCTAGTGCCCCAAGTGTGACACCTCAAATGGTTCACACAACATCATGAACTCTTGGAATAACCATGAGAAGAAGACATACATGTTCAAATCGGCTAGCCCTCAAAATATGTATCACTAGTGCCAATTTCTTGAACTAAAGGGGTTCTTATATAGTGTGGCTATTAGGGTTACACCATGTAACTCATGACTTTACCCATTCCTTATGCTCCATGGGTTTTAACCTCCATTGAGTATCCATGGATCACCATATGGGTTAAACCTAACATAAAGGAATCTTGGATCATAAGCCTACATATATAAGAATGAATGATTTACACAATCAATCCCCACGTATTTAATTAGTCTCTTTTTGATCACTAAATTAAGTCCAAATTAATTCTTGATCAATACTAATTAAATAACATGATTTCATATTAATATATTAGAACTTATAATATATTAATATGTCACAAAATGTCTTTTCCTCATAAACGGTCTATCTAAATGTTCCGATGCCATGCAACCCAAATGGACCATGCCGAGTCGGGTCAAGTACATACCAATTATATTTATGGACTTAGACACTAATCCAACAGGTAATGGTTTGGGACCAAATTGGGTTTCTAATACGGGTATGGGTTGCAGGTGGTCGGGTGTTGGTACGGGTTGACCATCATTAGGTCATGTAGGGGTGTTGGTAATGGTTTGGGACCAAATTGGGTTTCTAATACGGGTATGGGTTGCAGGTGGTCGGGTGTTGGTAATGGTTGACCATCATTAGATCATGTAGGGGTGTTGGTAATGGTTTGGGACCAAATTGGGTTTCTAATACGGGTATGGGTTGAAGGTGGTCGGGTGTTGGTACGGGTTGACCATCCTTAGGTCATGTCGGGGTGTTGGTAATGGTTTGGGACGAAATTGGGTATCTAATACGGGTATGGGTTGAAGGTGGTCGGGTGTTGGTACGGGTTGACCATCATTAGGTCATGTAGGGGTGTTGGTAATGGTTTGGGACCAAATTGGGTTTCTAATATGGGTATGGGTTGCAGGTGGTCGGGTGTTGGTAATGGTTGACCATCATTAGGTCATGTAGGGGTGCTGGTAATGGTTTGGGACCAAATTGGGTTTCTAATATGGGTATGGGTTGAAGGTCGTCGGGTGTTGGTACGGGTTGACCATCATTAGGTCATGTAGGGGTGTTGGTAATGGTTTGGGACCAAATTGCGTATCTAATAAGGGTATGGGTTGAAGGTGGTCGGGTGTTGGTACGAGTTGACCATCATTAGCTCATGTAGGGGTGTTGGTAATGGTTTGGGACCAAATTGGGTTTCTAATACGGGTATGGGTTGCAGGTGGTCGGGTGTTGGTAATGGTTGACCATCATTAGATCATGTAGGGGTGTTGGTAATGGTTTGGGACCAAATTGGGTTTCTAATACGGGTATGGGTTGAAGGTGGTCGGGTGTTGGTACGGGTTGACCATCCTTAGGTCATGTCGGGGTGTTGGTAATGGTTTGGGAGGAAATTGGGTATCTAATATGGGTATGGGTTGAAGGTGGTCGGGTGTTGGTACGGGTTGACCATCATTAGGTCATGTAGGGGTGTTGGTAATGGTTTGGGACCAAATTGGGTTTCTAATACGGGTATGGGTTGCAGGTGGTCGGGTGTTGGTAATGGTTGACCATCATTAGGTCATGTAGGGGTGCTGGTAATGGTTTGGGACCAAATTGGGTTTCTAATATGGGTATGGGTTGAAGGTCGTCGGGTGTTGGTACGGGTTGACCATCATTAGGTCATGTAGGGGTGTTGGTAATGGTTTGGGACCAAATTGCGTATCTAATAAGGGTATGGGTTGAAGGTGGTCGGGTGTTGGTACGAGTTGACCATCATTAGCTCATGTAGGGGTGTTGGTAATGGTTTGGGACCAAATTGGGTTTCTAATACGGGTATGGGTTGTAGGTGGTCGGGTGTTGGTACGGGTTGACCATCATTAGGTCATGTAGGGGTGTTGGTAATGGTTTGGGACCAAATTGGGTTTCTAATACGTGTATGGGTTGAAGGTGGTCGGGTGTTGGTACGGGTTGACCATCATTAGGTCATGTAGAGTGTTGGTAATGGTTTGGGACCAAATTGGGTTTCTAATACGGGTATGGGTTGAAGGTGGTCGGGTGTTTGTACGGGTTGACCATCATTAGGTCATGTAGGGGTGTTGGTAATGGTTTGGGACCAAATTGGGTTTCTAATACGGGTATGGGTTGCAGGTGGTCGGGTGTTGGTACGGGTTGACCATCATTAGGTCATGTAGGGGTGTTGGTAATGGTTTCGGACCAAATTGGGTTTCTAATACGGGTATGGGTTGCAGGTGGTCGGGTGTTGGTACGGGTTGACCATCATTAGGTCATGTAGGGGTGTTGGTAATGGTTTGGGACCAAATTGGGTATCTAATACGGGTATGGGTTGCAGGTGGTCGGGTGTTGGTACGGGTGGACGATCATTAGGTCATGTAGGGGTGTTGGTAATGGTTTGGGACCAAATTGGGTTTCTAATACGGGTATGGGTTGAAGGTGGTCGGGTGTTGGTACGGGTTGACCATCATTAGGTCATGTAGGGGTGTTGGTAACGGTTTGGGACCAAATTGGTTTTCTAATACGGGTATGGGTTAAAGGTGGTCGGGTGTTGGTACGGGTGGACCATCATTAGGTCATGTAGGGGTGTTGGTAATGGTTTGGGACCAAATTGGGTTTCTAACACGGGTATGGGTTGAAGGTGGTCGGGTGTTGGCACGGGTTGACCATCATTAGGTCATGTAGGGGTGTTGGTAATGGTTTGGGACCAAATTGGGTTTCTAATACGGGTATGGGTTGCAGGTGGTCGGGTGTTGGTACGGGTTGACTATCATTAGGTCATGTAGGGGTGTTGGTAATGGTTTGGGACCAAATTGGGTTTCTAATACGGGTATGGGTTGCAGGTGGTCGGGTGTTGGTAATGGTTAACCATCATTAGGTCATGTAGGGGTGCTGGTAATGGTTTGGGACCAAATTGGGTTTCTAATATAGGTATGGGTTGAAGGTCGTCGGGTGTTGGTACGGGTTGACCATCATTAGGTCATGTAGGGGTGTTGGTAATGGTTTGGGACCAAATTGCGTATCTAATAAGGGTATGGGTTGAAGGTCGTCGGGTGTTGGTACGGGTTGACCATTATTAGCTCATGTAGGGGTGTTGGTAATGGTTTGGGACCAACTTGGCTTTCTAATACGGGTATGGGTTGTAGGTGGTCGGGTGTTGGTACGGGTTGACCATCATTAGGTCATGTAGGGGTGTTGGTAATGGTTTGGGACCAAATTGGGTTTCTAATACGGGTATGGGTTGAAGGTGGTCGGGTGTTGGTAAGGGTTGACCATCATTAGGTCATGTAGGGGTGTTGGTAATGGTTTGGGACCAAATTTGGTTTCTAATACGGGTATGGGTTGCAGGTGGTCGGGTGTTGGTACGGGTTGACCATCATTAGGTCATGTAAGGGTGTTGGTAATGGTTTGGGACCAAATTGGGTTTCTAATACGAGTATGGGTTGAAGGTGGTCAGGTGTTGGTACGGGTTGACCAACATTAGGTCATGTAGGGGTGTTGGTAATGGTTTGGGACCAACTTGGGTATCTAATACGGGTATGGGTTGAAGGTGGTCGGTGTTGGTACGGGTTGACCATCATTAGGTCATGTAGGGGTGTTGGTAATGGTTTGGGACGAAATTGGGTTTCTAATACGGGTATGGGTTGAAGGTGGTCGGGTGTTGGTTCGGCTTGACCATCATTAGCTCATGTAGGGGTGTTGGTAATGGTTTGGGACCAAATTAGGTTTCTAATACGGGTATGGGTTGAAGGTGGTCGAGTGTTGGTACGGGTTGACCATCATTAGGTCATGTAGGGGTGTTGGTAATGGTTTGGGACCAAATTGGGTTTCTAATACGGGTATGGGTTGAAGGTGGTCGGGTGTTGGTACGGGTTGACCATCATTAGGTCATGTAGGGGTGTTGGTAATGGTTTGGGACCAAATTGGGTTTCTAATACGGGTATGGGTTGTAGGTGGTCGGGTGTTGGTACGGGTTGACCATCATTAGGTCATGTAGGGGTGTTGGTAATGGTTTGGGACCAAATTGGGTTTCTAATACGGGTATGGGTTGCAGGTGGTCGGGTGTTGGTAATGGTTGACCATCATTAGGTCATGTAGGGGTGTTGGTAATGGTTTGGGACCAAATTGGGTTTCTAATACGGGTACGGGTTGAAGGTGGTCGGGTGTTGGTACGGGTTGACCATCATTAGTTCATGTAGGGGTGTTGGTAATGGTTTGGAACCAAATTGGGTATCTAATACGGGTATGGGTTGAAGGTGGTCGGGTGTTGGTACGGGTTGACCATCATTAGGTCATGTAGGGGTGTTGGTAATGGTTTGGGACCAAATTGGGTTTCTAATATGGGTATGGGCTGCAGGTGGTCGGGTGTTGGTACGGGTTGACCATCATCAGGTCATGTAGGGGTGTTGGTAATGGTTTGGGACCAAATTGGGTTTCTAATACGGGTATGGGTTGAAGGTGGTCGAGTGTTGGTACGGGTTGACTATCATTAGGTCATGTAGGGGTGTTGGTAACGGTTTGGGACCAAATTACGTATCTAATAAGGGTATGGGTTGAAGGTGGTCGGGTGTTGGTACGGGTTGACCATCGTTAGGTCATGTAGGGGTGTTGGTAATTGTTTGGGACCAAATTGGGTTTCTAATACGGGTATGGGTTGCAGGTGGTCGGGTGTTGGTACGGGTTGCCCATCATTAGGTCATGTAGGGGTGTTGGTAATGGTTTGGGACCAAATTGGGTTTCTAATACGGGTATGGGTTGAAGGTGGTCGGGTGTTGGTACGGGTTGACCATCATTAGGTCATGTAGGGGTGTTGGTAATGGTTTGGGACCAAATTGGGTTTCTAATACGAGTATGGGTTGAAGGTGGTCGGGTGTTTGTATGGGTTGACCATCATTAGGTCATGTAGGGGTGTTGGTAATGGTTTGGGACCAAATTGGGTTTCTAATACGAGTATGGGTTGAAGGTGGTCAGGTGTTGGTACGGGTTGACCAACATTAGGTCATGTAGGGGTGTTGGTAATGGTTTGGGACCAAATTAGGTTTCTAATACAGGTATGGGTTGAAGGTGGTCGGGTGTTGGTAAGGGTTGACCATCATTAGGTCATGTAGGGGTGTTGGTAATGGTTTGGGACCAAATTGGGTTTCTAATACGGGTATGGGTTGAAGGTGGTCGGGTGTTGGTACGGGTTGACCATCATTAGGTCATGTAGGGGTGCTGGTAATGGTTTGGGACCAAATTGGGTTTCTAATACGGGTATGGGTTGCAGGTGGTCGGGTGTTGGTACGGGTTGACCATCATTAGGTCATGTAAGGGTGTTGGTAATGGTTTGGGACCAAATTGGGTTTCTAATACGAGTATGGGTTGAAGGTGGTCAGGTGTTGGTACGGGTTGACCAACATTAGGTCATGTAGGGGTGTTGGTAATGGTTTGGGACCAAATTGGGTTTCTAATACGGGTATGGGTTGAAGGTGGTCTGGTGTTGGTAAGGGTTGACCATCATTAGGTCATGTAGGGGTGTTGGTAATGGTTTGGGACCAAATTGGGTTTCTAATACGGGTATGGGTTGAAGGTGGTCGGGTGTTGGTACGGGTTGACCATCATTAGGTCATGTAGGGGTGCTGGTAATGGTTTGGGACCAAATTGGGTTTCTAATACGGGTATGGGTTGCAGGTGGTCGGGTGTTGGTACGGGTTGACCATCATTAGGTCATGTAAGGGTGTTGGTAATGGTTTGGGACCAAATTGGGTTTCTAATACGCGTATGGGTTGAAGGTGGTCAGGTGTTGGTACGGGTTGACCATCATTAGGTCATGTAGGGGTGTTGGTAATGGTTTGGGACCAACTTGGGTATCTAATACGGGTATGGGTTGAAGGTGGTTGGTGTTGGTACGGGTTGACCATCATTAGGTCATGTAGGGGTGTTGGTAATGGTTTGGGACCAAATTGGGTTTCTAATACGGGTATGGGTTGAAGGTGGTCGGGTGTTGGTTCGGGTTGACCATCATTAGGTCATGTAGGGGTGTTGGTAATGGTTTGGGACCAAATTGGGTTTCTAATACGGGTATGGGTTGAAGGTGGTCGGGTGTTGGTACGGGTTGACCATCATTAGGTCATGTAGGGGTGTTGGTAATGGTTTGGGACCAAATTGGGTTTCTAATACGGGTATGGGTTGTAGGTGGTCGGGTGTTGGTACGGGTTGACCATCATTAGGTCATGTAGGGGTGTTGGTAATGGTTTGGGACCAAATTGGGTTTCTAATACGGGTATGGGTTGCAGGTGGTCGGGTGTTGGTAATGGTTGACCATCATTAGGTCATGTAGGGGTGTTGGTAATGGTTTGGGACCAAATTGGGTTTCTAATACGGGTACGGGTTGAAGGTGGTCGGGTGTTGGTACGGGTTGACCATCATTAGTTCATGTAGGGGTGTTGGTAATGGTTTGGAACCAAATTGGGTATCTAATACGGGTATGGGTTCAAGGTGGTCGGGTGTTGGTACGGGTTGACCATCATTAGGTCATGTAGGGGTGTTGGTAATGGTTTGGGACCAAATTGCGTTTCTAATATGGGTATGGGCTGCAGGTGGTCGGGTGTTGGTACGGGTTGACCATCATTAGGTCATGTAGGGGTGTTGGTAATGGTTTGGGACCAAATTGGGTTTCTAATACGGGTATGGGTTGAAGGTGGTCGGGTGTTGGTACGGGTTGACTATCATTAGGTCATGTAGGGGTGTTGGTAACGGTTTGGGACCAAATTGCGTATCTAATAAGGGTATGGGTTGAAGGTGGTCGGGTGTTGGTACGGGTTGACCATCGTTAGGTCATGTAGGGGTGTTGGTAATTGTTTGGGACCAAATTGGGTTTCTAATATGGGTATGGGCTGCAGGTGGTCGGGTGTTGGTACGAGTTGACCATCATTAGGTCATGTTGGGGTGTTGGTAATGGTTTGGGACCAAATTGGGTTTCTAATACGGGTATGGGTTGAAGGTGGTCGGGTGTTGGTACGGGTTGACCATCATTAGGTCATGTAGGGGTGTTGGTAATGGTTTGGGACCAAATTGGGTTTCTAATACGAGTATGGGTTGAAGGTGGTCGGGTGTTTGTACGGGTTGACCATCATTAGGTCAGGTAGGGGTGTTGGTAATGGTTTGGGACCAAATTGGGTTTCTAATACGAGTATGGGTTGAAGGTGGTCAGGTGTTGGTACGGGTTGACCAACATTAGGTCATGTAGGGGTGTTGGTAATGGTTTGGGACCAAATTGGGTTTCTAATACAGGCATGGGTTGAAGGTGGTCGGGTGTTGGTAAGGGTTGACCATCATTAGGTCATGTAGGGGTGTTGGTAATGGTTTGGGACCAAATTGGGTTTCTAATACGGGTATGGGTTGAAGGTGGTCGGGTGTTGGTACGGGTTGACCATCATTAGGTCATGTAGGGGTGCTGGTAATGGTTTGGGACCAAATTGGGTTTCTAATACGGGTATGGGTTGCAGGTGGTCGGGTGTTGGTACGGGTTGACCATCATTAGGTCATGTAAGGGTGTTGGTAATGGTTTGGGACCAAATTGGGTTTCTAATACGAGTATGGGTTGAAGGTGGTCGGTGTTGGTACGGGTTGACCATCATTAGGTCATGTAGGGGTGTTGGTAATGGTTTGGGACCAAATTGGGTTTCTAATACGGGTATGGGTTGAAGGTGGTCGGGTGTTGGTTCGGGTTGACCATCATTAGGTCATGTAGGGGTGTTGGTAATGGTTTGGGACCAAATTGGGTTTCTAATACGGGTATGGGTTGAAGGTGGTCGAGTGTTGGTACGGGTTGACCATCATTAGGTCATGTAGAGTGTTGGTAATGGTTTGGGACCAAATTGGGTTTCTAATACGGGTATGGGTTGAAGGTGGTCGGGTGTTGGTACGGGTTGACCATCATTAGTTCATGTAGGGGTGTTGGTAATGGTTTGGGACCAAATTGGGTTTCTAATACGGGTATGGGTAGTAGGTGGTCGGGTGTTGGTACGGGTTGACCATCATTAGCTCATGTAGGGGTGTTGGTAATGGTTTGGGACCAAATTGGGTTTCTAATACGGGTATGGGTTGCAGGTGGTCGGGTGTTGGTAATGGTTGACCATCATTAGGTCATGTAGGGGTGTTGGTAATGGTTTGGGACCAAATTGGGTTTCTAATACGGGTACGGGTTGAAGGTGGTCGGGTGTTGGTACGGGTTGACTATCATTAGGTCATGTAGGGGTGTTGGTAACGGTTTGGGACCAAATTGTGTATCTAATAAGGGTATGGGTTGAAGGTGGTCGGGTGTTGGTACGGGTTGACCATCGTTAGGTCATGTAGGGGTGTTGGTAATTGTTTGGGACCAAATTGGGTTTCTAATATGGGTATGGGCTGCAGGTGGTCGGGTGTTGGTACGAGTTGACCATCATTAGGTCATGTTGGGGTGTTGGTAATGGTTTGGGACCAAATTGGGTTTCTAATACGGGTATGGGTTGAAGGTGGTCGGGTGTTGGTACGGGTTGACCATCATTAGGTCATGTAGGGGTGTTGGTAATGGTTTGGGACCAAATTGGGTTTCTAATACGGGTATGGGTTGAAGGTGGTCGGGTGTTGGTACGGGTTGACCATCATTAGGTCATGTAGGGGTGCTGGTAATGGTTTGGGACCAAATTGGGTTTCTAATACGGGTATGGGTTGCAGGTGGTCGGGTGTTGGTACGGGTTGACCATCATTAGGTCATGTAGGGGTGTTGGTAATGGTTTGGGACCAAATTGGGTTTCTAATACGGGTATGGGTTGAAGGTGGTCGGGTGTTGGCACGGGTTGACCATCATTAGGTCATGTAGGGGTGTTGGTAATGGTTTGGGACCAAATTGGGTTTCTAATACGAGTATGGGTTGAAGGTGGTCGGGTGTTTGTACGGGTTGACCATCATTAGGTCATGTAGGGGTGTTGGTAATGGTTTGGGACCAAATTAGGTTTCTAATACGAGTATGGGTTGAAGGTGGTCAGGTGTTGGTACGGGTTGACCAACATTAGGTCATGTAGGGGTGTTGGTAATGGTTTGGGACCAAATTGGGTTTCTAATACAGGTATGGGTTGAAGGTGGTCGGGTGTTGGTAAGGGTTGACCATCATTAGGTCATGTAGGGGTGTTGGTAATGGTTTGGGACCAAATTGGGTTTCTAATACGGGTATGGGTTGAAGGTGGTCGGGTGTTGGTACGGGTTGACCATCATTAGGTCATGTAGGGGTGCTGGTAATGGTTTGGGACCAAATTGGGTTTCTAGTACGGGTATGGGTTGCAGGTGGTCGGGTGTTGGTACGGGTTGACCATCATTAGGTCATGTAAGGGTGTTGGTAATGGTTTGGGACCAAATTGGGTTTCTAATACGAGTATGGGTTGAAGGTGGTCAGGTGTTGGTACGGGTTGACCAACATTAGGTCATGTAGGGGTGTTGGTAATGGTTTGGGACCAACTTGGGTATCTAATACGGGTATGGGTTGAAGGTGGTCGGTGTTGGTACGGGTTGACCATCATTAGGTCATGTAGGGGTGTTGGTAATGGTTTGGGACCAAATTGGGTTTCTAATACGGGTATGGGTTGAAGGTGGTCGGGTGTTGGTTCGGGTTGACCATCATTAGGTCATGTAGGGGTGTTGGTAATGGTTTGGGACCAAATTGGGTTTCTAATACGGGTATGGGTTGAAGGTGGTCGAGTGTTGGTACGGGTTGACCATCATTAGGTCATGTAGAGTGTTGGTAATGGTTTGGGACCAAATTGGGTTTCTAATACGGGTATGGGTTGAAGGTGGTCGGGTGTTGGTACGGGTTGACCATCATTAGGTCATGTAGGGGTGTTGGTAATGGTTTGGGACCAAATTGGGTTTCTAATACGGGTATAGGTAGTAGGTGGTCGGGTGTTGGTACGGGTTGACCATCATTAGGTCATGTAGGGGTGTTGGTAATGGTTTGGGACCAACTTGGGTATCTAATACGGGTATGGGTTGAAGGTGGTCGGTGTTGGTACGGGTTGACCATCATTAGGTCATGTAGGGGTGTTGGTAATGGTTTGGGACCAAATTGGGTTTCTAATACGGGTATGGGTTGAAGGTGGTCGGGTGTTGGTTCGGGTTGACCATCATTAGGTCATGTAGGGGTGTTGGTAATGGTTTGGGACCAAATTGGGTTTCTAATACGGGTATGGGTTGAAGGTGGCCGAGTGTTGGTACGGGTTGACCATCATTAGGTCATGTAGAGTGTTGGTAATGGTTTGGGACCAAATTGGGTTTCTAATACGGGTATGGGTTGAAGGTGGTCGGGTGTTGGTACGGGTTGACCATCATTAGTTCATGTAGGGGTGTTGGTAATGGTTTGGGACCAAATTGGGTTTCTAATACGGGTATGGGTAGTAGGTGGTCGGGTGTTGGTACGGGTTGACCATCATTAGGTCATGTAGGGGTGTTGGTAATGGTTTGGGACCAAATTGGGTTTCTAATACGGGTATGGGTTGCAGGTGGTCGGGTGTTGGTAAATGTTGACCATCATTAGGTCATGTAGGGGTGTTGGTAATGGTTTGGGACCAAATTGGGTTTCTAATACGGGTACGGGTTGAAGGTGGTCGGGTGTTGGTACGGGTTGACTATCATTAGGTCATGTAGGGGTGTTGGTAACGGTTTGGGACCAAATTGTGTATCTAATAAGGGTATGGGTTGAAGGTGGTCGGGTGTTGGTACGGGTTGACCATCGTTAGGTCATGTAGGGGTGTTGGTAATTGTTTGGGACCAAATTGGGTTTCTAATATGGGTATGGGCTGCAGGTGGTCGGGTGTTGGTACGAGTTGACCATCATTAGGTCATGTTGGGGTGTTGGTAATGGTTTGGGACCAAATTGGGTTTCTAATACGGGTATGGGTTGAAGGTGGTCGGGTGTTGGTACGGGTTGACCATCATTAGGTCATGTAGGGGTGTTGGTAATGGTTTGGGACCAAATTGGGTTTCTAATACGGGTATGGGTTGAAGGTGGTCGGGTGTTGGTACGGGTTGACCATCATTAGGTCATGTAGGGGTGCTGGTAATGGTTTGGGACCAAATTGGGTTTCTAATACGGGTATGGGTTGCAGGTGGTCGGGTGTTGGTACGGGTTGACCATCATTAGGTCATGTAGGGGTGTTGGTAATGGTTTGGGACCAAATTGGGTTTCTAATACGGGTATGGGTTGAAGGTGGTCGGGTGTTGGTACGGGTTGACCATCATTAGGTCATGTAGGGGTGTTGGTAATGGTTTGGGACCAAATTGGGTTTCTAATACGAGTATGGGTTGAAGGTGGTCGGGTGTTTGTACGGGTTGACCATCATTAGGTCATGTAGGGGTGTTGGTAATGGTTTGGGACCAAATTAGGTTTCTAATACGAGTATGGGTTGAAGGTGGTCAGGTGTTGGTACGGGTTGACCAACATTAGGTCATGTAGGGGTGTTGGTAATGGTTTGGGACCAAATTGGGTTTCTAATACAGGTATGGGTTGAAGGTGGTCGGGTGTTGGTAAGGGTTGACCATCATTAGGTCATGTAGGGGTGTTGGTAATGGTTTGGGACCAAATTGGGTTTCTAATACGGGTATGGGTTGAAGGTGGTCGGGTGTTGGTACGGGTTGACCATCATTAGGTCATGTAGGGGTGCTGGTAATGGTTTGGGACCAAATTGGGTTTCTAATACGGGTATGGGTTGCAGGTGGTCGGGTGTTGGTACGGGTTGACCATCATTAGGTCATGTAAGGGTGTTGGTAATGGTTTGGGACCAAATTGGGTTTCTAATATGAGTATGGGTTGAAGGTGGTCAGGTGTTGGTACGGGTTGACCAACATTAGGTCATGTAGGGGTGTTGGTAATGGTTTGGGACCAACTTGGGTATCTAATACGGGTATGGGTTGAAGGTGGTCGGTGTTGGTACGGGTTGACCATCATTAGGTCATGTAGGGGTGTTGGTAATGGTTTGGGACCAAATTGGGTTTCTAATACGAGTATGGGTTGAAGGTGGTCGGGTGTTGGTTCGGGTTGACCATCATTAGGTCATGTAGGGGTGTTGGTAATGGTTTGGGACCAAATTGGGTTTCTAATACGGGTATGGGTTGAAGGTGGTCGAGTGTTGGTACGGGTTGACCATCATTAGGTCATGTAGAGTGTTGGTAATGGTTTGGGACCAAATTGGGTTTCTAATACGGGTATGGGTTGAAGGTGGTCGGGTGTTGGTACGGGTTGACCATCATTAGGTCATGTAGGGGTGTTGGTAATGGTTTGGGACCAAATTGGGTTTCTAATACGGGTATGGGTAGTAGGTGGTCGGGTGTTGGTACGGGTTGACCATCATTAGGTCATGTAGGGGTGTTGGTAATGGTTTGGGACCAAATTAAGTTTCTAATACGGGTATGGGTTGCAGGTGGTCGGGTGTTGGTAATGGTTGACCATCATTAGGTCATGTAGGGGTGTTGGTAATGGTTTGGGACCAAATTGGGTTTCTAATACGGGTACGGGTTGAAGGTGGTAGGGTGTTGGTACGGGTTGACCATCATTAGGTCATGTAGGGGTGTTGGTAATGGTTTGGGACCAAATTGGGTTTCTAATACGAGTATGGGTTGAAGGTGGTCGGGTGTTTGTACGGGTTGACCATCATTAGGTCATGTAGGGGTGTTGGTAATGGTTTGGGACCAAATTAGGTTTCTAATACGAGTATGGGTTGAAGGTGGTCAGGTGTTGGTACGGGTTGACCAACATTAGGTCATGTAGGGGTGTTGGTAATGGTTTGGGACCAAATTGGGTTTCTAATACAGGTATGGGTTGAAGGTGGTCGGGTGTTGGTACGGGTTGACCATCATTAGGTCATGTAGGGGTGTTGGTAATGGTTTGGGACCAAATTGGGTTTCTAATACGAGTATGGGTTGAAGGTGGTACGGTGTTGGTACGGGTTGACCATCATTAGGTCATGTAGGGGTGCTGGTAATGGTTTGGGACCAAATTGGGTTTCTAATACGGGTATGGGTTGCAGGTGGTCGGGTGTTGGTACGGGTTGACCATCATTAGGTCATGTAGGGGTGTTGGTAATGGTTTGGGACCAAATTGGGTTTCTAATACGGGTATGGGTTGAAGGTGGTCGGGTGTTGGTTCGGGTTGACCATCATTAGGTCATGTAGGGGTGTTGGTAATGGTTTGGGACCAAATTGGGTTTCTAATACGGGTATGGGTTGAAGGTGGTCAAGTGTTGGTACGGGTTGACCATCATTAGGTCATGTAGAGTGTTGGTAATGGTTTGGGACCAAATTGGGTTTCTAATACGGGTATGTGTTGAAGGTGGTCGGGTGTTGGTACGGGTTGACCATCATTAGGTCATGTAGGGGTGTTGGTAATGGTTTGGGACCAAATTGGGTTTCTAATACGGGTATGGGTAGTAGGTGGTCGGGTGTTGGTATGGGTTGACCATCATTAGGTCATGTAGGGGTGTTGGTAATGGTTTGGGACCAAATTGGGTTTCTAATACGGGTATGGGTTGCAGGTGGTCGGGTGTTGGTAATGGTTGACCATCATTAGTTCATGTAGGGGTGTTGGTAATGGTTTGGGACCAAATTGGGTTTCTAATACGGGTACGGGTTGAAGGTGGTCGGGTGTTGGTACGGGTTGACCATCATTAGTTCATGTAGGGGTGTTGGTAATGGTTTGGGACCAAATTGGGTTTCTAATACGGGTATGGGTTGCAGGTGGTCGGGTGTTGGTAATGGTTGACCATCATTAGGTCATGTAGGGGTGTTGGTAATGGTTTGGGATCAAATTGGGTTTCTAATACGAGTATGGGTTGAAGGTGGTCAGGTGTTGGTACGGGTTGACCAACATTAGGTCATGTAGGGGTGTTGGTAATGGTTTGGGACCAAATTGGGTTTCTAATACGGGTATGGGTTGCAGGTGGTCGGGTGTTGGTACGGGTTGACCATCATTAGGTCATGTAAGGGTGTTGGTAATTGTTTGGGACCAAATTCGGTTTCTAATACGAGTATGGGTTGAAGGTGGTCAGGTGTTGGTACGGGTTGACCAACATTAGGTCATGTAGGGGTGTTGGTAATGGTTTGGGACCAACTTGGGTATCTAATACGGGTATGGGTTGAAGGTGGTCGGTGTTGGTACGGGTTGACCATCATTAGGTCATGTAGGGGTGTTGGTAATGGTTTGGGACCAAATTGGGTTTCTAATACGGGTATGGGTTGAAGGTGGTCGGGTGTTGGTTCGGGTTGACCATCATTAGGTCATGTAGGGGTGTTGGTAATGGTGTGGGACCAAATTGGGTTTCTAATACGGGTATGGGTTGAAGGTGGTCGGGTGTTGGTACGGGTTGACCATCATTAGGTCATGTAGGGGTGTTGGTAATGGTTTGGGACCAAATTGGGTTTCTAATACGAGTATGGGTTGAAGGTGGTCGGGTGTTTGTACGGGTTGACCATCATTAGGTCATGTAGGGGTGTTGGTAATGGTTTGGGACCATATTGGGTTTCTAATACGAGTATGGGTTGAAAGTGGTCAGGTGTTGGTACGGGTTGACCAACATTAGGTCATGTAGGGGTGTTGGTAATGGTTTGGGACCAAATTGGGTTTCTAATACAGGTATGGGTTGAAGGTGGTCGGGTGTTGGTAAGGGTTGACCATCATTAGGTCATGTAGGGGTGTTGGTAATGGTTTGGGACCAAATTGGGTTTCTAATACGGGTATGGGTTGAAGGTGGTCGGGTGTTGGTACGGGTTGACCATCATTAGGTCATGTAGGGGTGCTGGTAATGGTTTGGGACCAAATTGGGTTTCTAATACGGGTATGGGTTGCAGGTGGTCGGGTGTTGGTACGGGTTGACCATCATTAGGTCATGTAAGGGTGTTGGTAATGGTTTGGGACCAAATTGGGTTTCTAATACGAGTATGGGTTGAAGGTGGTCAGGTGTTGGTACGGGTTGACCAACATTAGGTCATGTAGGGGTGTTGGTAATGGTTTGGGACCAACTTGGGTATCTAATACGGGTATGGGTTGAAGGTGGTCGGTGTTGGTACGGGTTGACCATCATTAGGTCATGTAGGGGTGTTGGTAATGGTTTGGGACCAAATTGGGTTTCTAATACGGGTATGGGTTGAAGGTGGTCGGGTGTTGGTTCGGGTTGACCATCATTAGGTCATGTAGGGGTGTTGGTAATGGTTTGGGACCAAATTGGGTTTCTAATACGGGTATGGGTTGAAGGTGGTCGAGTGTTGGTACGGGTTGACCATCATTAGGTCATGTAGTGTGTTGGTAATGGTTTGGGACCAAATTGGGTTTCTAATACGGGTATGCGTTGAAGGTGGTCGGGTGTTGGTACGGGTTGACCATCATTAGGTCATGTAGGGGTGTTGGTAATGGTTTGGGACCAAATTGGGTTTCTAATACGGGTATGGGTAGTAGGTGGTCGGGTGTTGGTACGGGTTGACCATCATTAGGTCATGTAGGGGTGTTGGTAATGGTTTGGGACCAAATTGGGTTTCTAATACGGGTATGGGTTGCAGGTGGTCGGGTGTTGGTAATGGTTGACCATCATTAGGTCATGTAGGGGTGTTGGTAATGGTTCCGGACCAAATTGGGTTTCTAATACGGGTACGGGTTGAAGGTGGTCGGGTGTTGGTACGGGTTGACCATCATTAGGTCATGTAGGGGTGTTGGTAATGGTTTGGGACCAAATTGGGTTTCTAATACGGGTATGGGTTGAAGGTGGTCAGGTGTTGGTACGGGTTGACCATCATTAGGTCATGTAGGGGTGTTGGTAATGGTTTGGGACCAAATTGGGTTTCTAATACGAGTATGGGTTGAAGGTGGTACGGTGTTGGTACGGGTTGACCATCATTAGGTCATGTAGGGGTGCTGGTAATGGTTTGGGACCAAATTGGGTTTCTAATACGGGTATGGGTTGCAGGTGGTCGGGTGTTGGTACGGGTTGACCATCATTAGGTCATGTAGGGGTGTTGGTAATGGTTTGGGACCAAATTGGGTTTCTAATACGGGTATGGGTTGAAGGTGGTCGGGTGTTGGTTCGGGTTGACCATCATTAGGTCATGTAGGGGTGTTGGTAATGGTTTGGGACCAAATTGGGTTTCTAATACGGGTATGGGTTGAAGGTGGTCGAGTGTTGGTACGGGTTGACCATCATTAGGTCATGTAGAGTGTTGGTAATGGTTTGGGACCAAATTGGGTTTCTAATACGGGTATGGGTTGAAGGTGGTCGGGTGTTGGTACGGGTTGACCATCATTAGGTCATGTAGGGGTGCTGGTAATGGTTTGGGACCAAATTGGGTTTCTAATACGGGTATGGGTTGCAGGTGGTCGGGTGTTGGTACGGGTTGACCATCATTAGGTCATGTAAGGGTGTTGGTAATGGTTTGGGACCAAATTGGGTTTCTAATACGAGTATGGGTTGAAGGTGGTCAGGTGTTGGTACGGGTTGACCAACATTAGGTCATGTAGGGGTGTTGGTAATGGTTTGGGACCAACTTGGGTATCTAATACGGGTATGGGTTGAAGGTGGTCGGTGTTGGTACGGGTTGACCATCATTAGGTCATGTAGGGGTGTTGGTAATGGTTTGGGACCAAATTGGGTTTCTAATACGGGTATGGGTTGAAGGTGGTCGGGTGTTGGTTCGGGTTGACCATCATTAGGTCATGTAGGGGTGTTGGTAATGGTTTGGGACCAAATTGGGTTTCTAATACGGGTATGGGTTGAAGGTGGTCGAGTGTTGGTACGGGTTGACCATCATTAGGTCATGTAGTGTGTTGGTAATGGTTTGGGACCAAATTGGGTTTCTAATACGGGTATGCGTTGAAGGTGGTCGGGTGTTGGTACGGGTTGACCATCATTAGGTCATGTAGGGGTGTTGGTAATGGTTTGGGACCAAATTGGGTTTCTAATACGGGTATGGGTAGTAGGTGGTCGGGTGTTGGTACGGGTTGACCATCATTAGGTCATGTAGGGGTGTTGGTAATGGTTTGGGACCAAATTGGGTTTCTAATACGGGTATGGGTTGCAGGTGGTCGGGTGTTGGTAATGGTTGACCATCATTAGGTCATGTAGGGGTGTTGGTAATGGTTCCGGACCAAATTGGGTTTCTAATACGGGTACGGGTTGAAGGTGGTCGGGTGTTGGTACGGGTTGACCATCATTAGGTCATGTAGGGGTGTTGGTAATGGTTTGGGACCAAATTGGGTTTCTAATACGGGTATGGGTTGAAGGTGGTCAGGTGTTGGTACGGGTTGACCATCATTAGGTCATGTAGGGGTGTTGGTAATGGTTTGGGACCAAATTGGGTTTCTAATACGAGTATGGGTTGAAGGTGGTACGGTGTTGGTACGGGTTGACCATCATTAGGTCATGTAGGGGTGCTGGTAATGGTTTGGGACCAAATTGGGTTTCTAATACGGGTATGGGTTGCAGGTGGTCGGGTGTTGGTACGGGTTGACCATCATTAGGTCATGTAGGGGTGTTGGTAATGGTTTGGGACCAAATTGGGTTTCTAATACGGGTATGGGTTGAAGGTGGTCGGGTGTTGGTTCGGGTTGACCATCATTAGGTCATGTAGGGGTGTTGGTAATGGTTTGGGACCAAATTGGGTTTCTAATACGGGTATGGGTTGAAGGTGGTCGAGTGTTGGTACGGGTTGACCATCATTAGGTCATGTAGAGTGTTGGTAATGGTTTGGGACCAAATTGGGTTTCTAATACGGGTATGGGTTGAAGGTGGTCGGGTGTTGGTACGGGTTGACCATCATTAGGTCATGTAGGGGTGTTGGTAATGGTTTGGGACCAAATTGGGTTTCTAATACGGGTATGGGTAGTAGGTGGTCGGGTGTTGGTATGGGTTGACCATCATTAGGTCATGTAGGGGTGTTGGTAATGGTTTGGGACCAAATTGGGTTTCTAATACGGGTATGGGTTGCAGGTGGTCGGGTGTTGGTAATGGTTGACCATCATTAGTTCATGTAGGGGTGTTGGTAATGGTTTGGGACCAAATTGGGTTTCTAATACGGGTACGGGTTGAAGGTGGTCGGGTGTTGGTACGGGTTGACCATCATTAGTTCATGTAGGGGTGTTGGTAATGGTTTGGGACCAAATTGGGTTTCTAATACTGGTATGGGTTGCAGGTGGTCGGGTGTTGGTAATGGTTGACCATCATTAGGTCATGTAAGGGTGTTGGTAATGGTTTGGGACCAAATTGGGTTTCTAATACGAGTATGGGTTGAAGGTGGTCAGGTGTTGGTACGGGTTGACCAACATTAGGTCATGTAGGGGTGTTGGTAATGGTTTGGGACCAACTTGGGTATCTAATACGGGTATGGGTTGAAGGTGGTCGGTGTTGGTACGGGTTGACCATCATTAGGTCATGTAGGGGTGTTGGTAATGGTTTGGGACCAAATTGGGTTTCTAATACGGGTATGGGTTGAAGGTGGTCGGGTGTTGGTTCGGGTTGACCATCATTAGGTCATGTAGGGGTGTTGGTAATGGTTTGGGACCAAATTGGGTTTCTAATACGGGTATGGGTTGAAGGTGGTCGAGTGTTGGTACGGGTTGACCATCATTAGGTCATGTAGGGGTGTTGGTAATGGTTTGGGACCAAATTGGGTTTCTAATACGGGTATGGGTTGAAGGTGGTCGGGTGTTGGTACGGGTTGACCATCATTAGGTCATGTAGGGGTGCTGGTAATGGTTTGGGACCAAATTGGGTTTCTAATACGGGTATGGGTTGCAGGTGGTCGGGTGTTGGTACGGGTTGACCATCATTAGGTCATGTAAGGGTGTTGGTAATGGTTTGGGACCAAATTGGGTTTCTAATACGAGTATGGGTTGAAGGTGGTCAGGTGTTGGTACGGGTTGACCAACATTAGGTCATGTAGGGGTGTTGGTAATGGTTTGGGACCAACTTGGGTATCTAATACGGGTATGGGTTGAAGGTGGTCGGTGTTGGTACGGGTTGACCATCATTAGGTCATGTAGGGGTGTTGGTAATGGTTTGGGACCAAATTGGGTTTCTAATACGGGTATGGGTTGAAGGTGGTCGGGTGTTGGTTCGGGTTGACCATCATTAGGTCATGTAGGGGTGTTGGTAATGGTTTGGGACCAAATTGGGTTTCTAATACGGGTATGGGTTGAAGGTGGTCGAGTGTTGGTACGGGTTGACCATCATTAGGTCATGTAGTGTGTTGGTAATGGTTTGGGACCAAATTGGGTTTCTAATACGGGTATGCGTTGAAGGTGGTCGGGTGTTGGTACGGGTTGACCATCATTAGGTCATGTAGGGGTGTTGGTAATGGTTTGGGACCAAATTGGGTTTCTAATACGGGTATGGGTAGTAGGTGGTCGGGTGTTGGTACGGGTTGACCATCATTAGGTCATGTAGGGGTGTTGGTAATGGTTTGGGACCAAATTGGGTTTCTAATACGGGTATGGGTTGCAGGTGGTCGGGTGTTGGTAATGGTTGACCATCATTAGGTCATGTAGGGGTGTTGGTAATGGTTCCGGACCAAATTGGGTTTCTAATACGGGTACGGGTTGAAGGTGGTCGGGTGTTGGTACGGGTTGACCATCATTAGGTCATGTAGGGGTGTTGGTAATGGTTTGGGACCAAATTGGGTTTCTAATACGGGTATGGGTTGAAGGTGGTCAGGTGTTGGTACGGGTTGACCATCATTAGGTCATGTAGGGGTGTTGGTAATGGTTTGGGACCAAATTGGGTTTCTAATACGAGTATGGGTTGAAGGTGGTACGGTGTTGGTACGGGTTGACCATCATTAGGTCATGTAGGGGTGCTGGTAATGGTTTGGGACCAAATTGGGTTTCTAATACGGGTATGGGTTGCAGGTGGTCGGGTGTTGGTACGGGTTGACCATCATTAGGTCATGTAGGGGTGTTGGTAATGGTTTGGGACCAAATTGGGTTTCTAATACGGGTATGGGTTGAAGGTGGTCGGGTGTTGGTTCGGGTTGACCATCATTAGGTCATGTAGGGGTGTTGGTAATGGTTTGGGACCAAATTGGGTTTCTAATACGGGTATGGGTTGAAGGTGGTCGAGTGTTGGTACGGGTTGACCATCATTAGGTCATGTAGAGTGTTGGTAATGGTTTGGGACCAAATTGGGTTTCTAATACGGGTATGGGTTGAAGGTGGTCGGGTGTTGGTACGGGTTGACCATCATTAGGTCATGTAGGGGTGTTGGTAATGGTTTGGGACCAAATTGGGTTTCTAATACGGGTATGGGTAGTAGGTGGTCGGGTGTTGGTATGGGTTGACCATCATTAGGTCATGTAGGGGTGTTGGTAATGGTTTGGGACCAAATTGGGTTTCTAATACGGGTATGGGTTGCAGGTGGTCGGGTGTTGGTAATGGTTGACCATCATTAGTTCATGTAGGGGTGTTGGTAATGGTTTGGGACCAAATTGGGTTTCTAATACGGGTACGGGTTGAAGGTGGTCGGGTGTTGGTACGGGTTGACCATCATTAGTTCATGTAGGGGTGTTGGTAATGGTTTGGGACCAAATTGGGTTTCTAATACTGGTATGGGTTGCAGGTGGTCGGGTGTTGGTAATGGTTGACCATCATTAGGTCATGTAAGGGTGTTGGTAATGGTTTGGGACCAAATTGGGTTTCTAATACGAGTATGGGTTGAAGGTGGTCAGGTGTTGGTACGGGTTGACCAACATTAGGTCATGTAGGGGTGTTGGTAATGGTTTGGGACCAACTTGGGTATCTAATACGGGTATGGGTTGAAGGTGGTCGGTGTTGGTACGGGTTGACCATCATTAGGTCATGTAGGGGTGTTGGTAATGGTTTGGGACCAAATTGGGTTTCTAATACGGGTATGGGTTGAAGGTGGTCGGGTGTTGGTTCGGGTTGACCATCATTAGGTCATGTAGGGGTGTTGGTAATGGTTTGGGACCAAATTGGGTTTCTAATACGGGTATGGGTTGAAGGTGGTCGAGTGTTGGTACGGGTTGACCATCATTAGGTCATGTAGAGTGTTGGTAATGGTTTGGGACCAAATTGGGTTTCTAATACGGGTATGGGTAGTAGGTGGTCGGGTGTTGGTACGGGTTGACCATCATGAGGTCATGTAGGGGTGTTGGTAATGGTTTGGGACCAAATTGGGTTTCTAATACGGGTATGGGTTGCAGGTGGTCGGGTGTTGGTAATGGTTGACCATCATTAGGTCATGTAGGGGTGTTGGTAATGGTTTGGGACCAAATTGGGTTTCTAATACGGGTACGGGTTGAAGGTGGTCGGGTGTTGGTACGGGTTGACCATCATTAGTTCATGTAGGGGTGTTGGTAATGGTTTGGGACCAAATTGGGTTTCTAATACGGGTACGGGTTGAAGGTGGTCGGGTGTTGGTACGGGTTGACCATCATTAGTTCATGTAGGGGTGTTGGTAATGGTTTGGGACCAAATTGGGTTTCTAATACGGGTATGGGTTGCAGGTGGTCGGGTGTTGGTAATGGTTGACCATCATTAGGTCATGTAGGGGTGTTGGTAATGGTTTGGGATCAAATTGGGTTTCTAATACGAGTATGGGTTGAAGGTGGTCAGGTGTTGGTACGGGTTGACCAACATTAGGTCATGTAGGGGTGTTGGTAATGGTTTGGGACCAAATTGGGTTTCTAATACGGGTATGGGTTGCAGGTGGTCGGGTGTTGGTACGGGTTGACCATCATTAGGTCATGTAAGGGTGTTGGTAATTGTTTGGGACCAAATTCGGTTTCTAATACGAGTATGGGTTGAAGGTGGTCAGGTGTTGGTACGGGTTGACCAACATTAGGTCATGTAGGGGTGTTGGTAATGGTTTGGGACCAACTTGGGTATCTAATACGGGTATGGGTTGAAGGTGGTCGGTGTTGGTACGGGTTGACCATCATTAGGTCATGTAGGGGTGTTGGTAATGGTTTGGGACCAAATTGGGTTTCTAATACGGGTATGGGTTGAAGGTGGTCGGGTGTTGGTTCGGGTTGACCATCATTAGGTCATGTAGGGGTGTTGGTAATGGTGTGGGACCAAATTGGGTTTCTAATACGGGTATGGGTTGAAGGTGGTCGGGTGTTGGTACGGGTTGACCATCATTAGGTCATGTAGGGGTGTTGGTAATGGTTTGGGACCAAATTGGGTTTCTAATACGAGTATGGGTTGAAGGTGGTCGGGTGTTTGTACGGGTTGACCATCATTAGGTCATGTAGGGGTGTTGGTAATGGTTTGGGACCATATTGGGTTTCTAATACGAGTATGGGTTGAAAGTGGTCAGGTGTTGGTACGGGTTGACCAACATTAGGTCATGTAGGGGTGTTGGTAATGGTTTGGGACCAAATTGGGTTTCTAATACAGGTATGGGTTGAAGGTGGTCGGGTGTTGGTAAGGGTTGACCATCATTAGGTCATGTAGGGGTGTTGGTAATGGTTTGGGACCAAATTGGGTTTCTAATACGGGTATGGGTTGAAGGTGGTCGGGTGTTGGTACGGGTTGACCATCATTAGGTCATGTAGGGGTGCTGGTAATGGTTTGGGACCAAATTGGGTTTCTAATACGGGTATGGGTTGCAGGTGGTCGGGTGTTGGTACGGGTTGACCATCATTAGGTCATGTAAGGGTGTTGGTAATGGTTTGGGACCAAATTGGGTTTCTAATACGAGTATGGGTTGAAGGTGGTCAGGTGTTGGTACGGGTTGACCAACATTAGGTCATGTAGGGGTGTTGGTAATGGTTTGGGACCAACTTGGGTATCTAATACGGGTATGGGTTGAAGGTGGTCGGTGTTGGTACGGGTTGACCATCATTAGGTCATGTAGGGGTGTTGGTAATGGTTTGGGACCAAATTGGGTTTCTAATACGGGTATGGGTTGAAGGTGGTCGGGTGTTGGTTCGGGTTGACCATCATTAGGTCATGTAGGGGTGTTGGTAATGGTTTGGGACCAAATTGGGTTTCTAATACGGGTATGGGTTGAAGGTGGTCGCGTGTTGGTACGGGTTGACCATCATTAGGTCATGTAGTGTGTTGGTAATGGTTTGGGACCAAATTGGGTTTCTAATACGGGTATGCGTTGAAGGTGGTCGGGTGTTGGTACGGGTTGACCATCATTAGGTCATGTAGGGGTGTTGGTAATGGTTTGGGACCAAATTGGGTTTCTAATACGGGTATGGGTAGTAGGTGGTCGGGTGTTGGTACGGGTTGACCATCATTAGGTCATGTAGGGGTGTTGGTAATGGTTTGGGACCAAATTGGGTTTCTAATACGGGTATGGGTTGCAGGTGGTCGGGTGTTGGTAATGGTTGACCATCATTAGGTCATGTAGGGGTGTTGGTAATGGTTCCGGACCAAATTGGGTTTCTAATACGGGTACGGGTTGAAGGTGGTCGGGTGTTGGTACGGGTTGACCATCATTAGGTCATGTAGGGGTGTTGGTAATGGTTTGGGACCAAATTGGGTTTCTAATACGGGTATGGGTTGAAGGTGGTCAGGTGTTGGTACGGGTTGACCATCATTAGGTCATGTAGGGGTGTTGGTAATGGTTTGGGACCAAATTGGGTTTCTAATACGAGTATGGGTTGAAGGTGGTACGGTGTTGGTACGGGTTGACCATCATTAGGTCATGTAGGGGTGCTGGTAATTGTTTGGGACCAAATTGGGTTTCTAATACGGGTATGGGTTGCAGGTGGTCGGGTGTTGGTACGGGTTGACCATCATTAGGTCATGTAGGGGTGTTGGTAATGGTTTGGGACCAAATTGGGTTTCTAATACGGGTATGGGTTGAAGGTGGTCGGGTGTTGGTTCGGGTTGACCATCATTAGGTCATGTAGGGGTGTTGGTAATGGTTTGGGACCAAATTGGGTTTCTAATACGGGTATGGGTTGAAGGTGGTCGAGTGTTGGTACGGGTTGACCATCATTAGGTCATGTAGAGTGTTGGTAATGGTTTGGGACCAAATTGGGTTTCTAATACGGGTATGGGTTGAAGGTGGTCGGGTGTTGGTACGGGTTGACCATCATTAGGTCATGTAGGGGTGTTGGTAATGGTTTGGGACCAAATTGGGTTTCTAATACGGGTATGGGTAGTAGGTGGTCGGGTGTTGGTATGGGTTGACCATCATTAGGTCATGTAGGGGTGTTGGTAATGGTTTGGGACCAAATTGGGTTTCTAATACGGGTATGGGTTGCAGGTGGTCGGGTGTTGGTAATGGTTGACCATCATTAGGTCATGTAAGGGTGTTGGTAATGGTTTGGGACCAAATTGGGTTTCTAATACGAGTATGGGTTGAAGGTGGTCAGGTGTTGGTACGGGTTGACCAACATTAGGTCATGTAGGGGTGTTGGTAATGGTTTGGGACCAACTTGGGTATCTAATACGGGTATGGGTTGAAGGTGGTCGGTGTTGGTACGGGTTGACCATCATTAGGTCATGTAGGGGTGTTGGTAATGGTTTGGGACCAAATTGGGTTTCTAATACGGGTATGGATTGAAGGTGGTCGGGTGTTGGTTCGGGTTGACCATCATTAGGTCATGTAGGGGTGTTGGTAATGGTTTGGGACCAAATTGGGTTTCTAATACGGGTATGGGTTGAAGGTGGTCGAGTGTTGGTACGGGTTGACCATCATTAGGTCATGTAGAGTGTTGGTAATGGTTTGGGACCAAATTGGGTTTCTAATACGGGTATGGGTAGTAGGTGGTCGGGTGTTGGTACGGGTTGACCATCATGAGGTCATGTAGGGGTGTTGGTAATGGTTTGGGACCAAATTGGGTTTCTAATACGGGTATGGGTTGCAGGTGGTCGGGTGTTGGTAATGGTTGACCATCATTAGGTCATGTAGGGGTGTTGGTAATGGTTTGGGACCAAATTGGGTTTCTAATACGGGTACGGGTTGAAGGTGGTCGGGTGTTGGTACGGGTTGACCATCATTAGTTCATGTAGGGGTGTTGGTAATGGTTTGGAACCAAATTGGGTATCTAATACGGGTATGGGTTGAAGGTGGTCGGGTGTTGGTACGGGTTGACCATCATTAGGTGATGTAGGGGTGTTGGTAATGGTTTGGGACCAAATTGGGTTTCTAATATGGGTATGGGCTGCAGGTGGTCGGGTGTTGGTACGGGTTGACCATCATTAGGTCATGTAGGGGTGTTGGTAATGGTTTGGGACCAAATTGGGTTTCTAATACGGGTATGGGTTGAAGGTGGTCGGGTGTTGGTATGGGTTGACCATCATTAGGTCATGTAGGGGTGTTGGTAATGGTTTGGGACCAAATTGGGTTTCTAATACGAGTATGGGTTGAAGGTGGTACGGTGTTGGTACGGGTTGACCATCATTAGGTCATGTAGGGGTGCTGGTAATGGTTTGGGACCAAATTGGGTTTCTAATACGGGTATGGGTTGCAGGTGGTCGGGTGTTGGTACGGGTTGACCATCATTAGGTCATGTAGGGGTGTTGGTAATGGTTTGGGACCAAATTGGGTTTCTAATACGGGTATGGGTTGAAGGTGGTCGGGTGTTGGTTCGGGTTGACCATCATTAGGTCATGTAGGGGTGTTGGTAATGGTTTGGGACCAAATTGGGTTTCTAATACGGATATGGGTTGAAGGTGGTCGAGTGTTGGTACGGGTTGACCATCATTAGGTCATGTAGAGTGTTGGTAATGGTTTGGGACCAAATTGGGTTTCTAATACGGGTATGGGTTGAAGGTGGTCGGGTGTTGGTACGGGTTGACCATCATTAGGTCATGTAGGGGTGTTGGTAATGGTTTGGGACCAAATTGGGTTTCTAATACGGGTATGGGTAGTAGGTGGTCGGGTGTTGGTACGGGTTGAACATCATTAGGTCATGTAGGGGTGTTGGTAATGGTTTGGGACCAAATTGGGTTTCTAATACGGGTATGGGTTGCAGGTGGTCGGGTGTTGGTAATGGTTGACCATCATTAGGTCATGTAGGGGTGTTGGTAATGGTTTGGGACCAAATTGGGTTTCTAATACGGGTACGGGTTGAAGGTGGTCGGGTGTTGGTACGGGTTGACCA
Organism: Lactuca virosa; assembly: GCF_052849685.1. NCBI lineage: Eukaryota > Viridiplantae > Streptophyta > Magnoliopsida > Asterales > Asteraceae > Lactuca > Lactuca virosa. The sequence goes on from NC_136429.1 coordinate 492,463,009, forward strand.
TCATTAGTTCATGTAGGGGTGTTGGTAATGGTTTGGAACCAAATTGGGTATCTAATACAGGTATGGGTTGAAGGTGATCGGGTGTTGGTACGGGTTGACCATCATTAGGTCATGTAGGGGTGTTGGTAATGGTTTGGGACCAAATTGGGTTTCTAATACGGGTATGGGCTGCAGGTGGTCGGGTGTTGGTACGGGTTGACCATCATTAGGTCATGTAGGGGTGTTGGTAATGGTTTGGGACCAAATTGGGTTTCTAATACGGGTATGGGTTGAAGGTGGTCGGGTGTTGGTACGGGTTGACCATCATTAGGTCATGTAGGGGTGTTGGTAATGGTTTGGGACCAAATTGGGTTTCTAATACGGGTATGGGTTGAAGGTGGTCCGGTGTTGGTACGGGTTGACCATCATTAGGTCATGTAGGGGTGCTGGTAATGGTTTGGGACCAAATTGGGTTTCTAATACGGGTATGGGTTGCAGGTGGTCGGGTGTTGGTATGGGTTGACCATCATTAGGTCATGTAGGGGTGTTGGTAATGGTTTGGGACCAAATTGGGTTTCTAATACGGGTATGGGTTGCAGGTGGTCGGGTGTTGGTAATGGTTGACCATCATTAGGTTATATAGGGGTGTTGGTAATGGTTTGGGACCAAATTGGGTTTCTAATACGGGTACGGGTTGAAGGTGGTCGGGTGTTGGTACGGGTTGACCATCATTAGTTCATGTAGGGGTGTTGGTAATGGTTTGGAACCAAATTAGGTATCTAATACGGGTATGGGTTGAAGGTGGTCGGGTGTTGGTACGGGTTGACCATCATTAGGTCATGTAGGGGTGTTGGTAATGGTTTGGGACCAAATTGGGTTTCTAATATGGGTATGGGCTGCAGGTGGTCGGGTGTTGGTACGGGTTGACCATCATTAGGTCATGTTGGGGTGTTGGTAATGGTTTGGGACCAAATTGGGTTTCTAATACGGGTATGGGTTGAAGGTGGTCGGGTGTTGGTACGGGTTGACCATCATTAGGTCATGTAGGGGTGTTGGTAATGGTTTGGGACCAAATTGGGTTTCTAATACGGGTATGGGTTGAAGGTGGTCGGGTGTTGGTACGGGTTGACCATCATTAGGTCATGTAGGGGTGCTGGTAATGGTTTGGGACCAAATTGGGTTTCTAATACGGGTATGGGTTGCAGGTGGTCGGGTGTTGGTACGGGTTGACCATCATTAGGTCATGTAGGGGTGTTGGTAATGGTTTGGGACCAAATTGGGTTTCTAATACGGGTATGGGTTGCAGGTGGTCGGGTGTTGGTACGGGTTGACCATCATTAGGTCATGTAGGGGTGTAAGTAATGGTTTGGGACCAAATTGGGTTTCTAATACGGGTATGGGTTGAAGGTGGTCGGGTGTTGGTACGTGTTGACTATCATTAGGTCATGTAGGGGTGTTGGTAATGGTTTGGGACCAAATTGCGTATCTAATAAGGGTATGGGTTGAAGGTGGTCGGGTGTTGGTACTGGTTGACCATCATTAGGTCATGTAGGGGTGTTGGTAATTGTTTGGGACCAAATTGGGTTTCTAATACGGGTATGGGTTGCAGGTGGTCGGGTGTTGGTACGGGTTGACCATCATTAGGTCATGCAGGGGTGTTGGTAATGGTTTAGGACCAAATTGGGTTTCTAATACGGGTATGGGTTGAAGGTGGTCGGGTGTTGGTACGGGTTGACCATCATTAGGTCATGTAGGGGTGTTGGTAATGGTTTGGGACCAAATTGGGTTTCTAATACGAGTATGGGTTGAAGGTGGTCGGGTGTTGGTACGGGTTGACCATCATTAGGTCATGTAGGGGTGTTGGTAATGGTTTGGGACCAAATTGGGTTTCTAATACGGGTATGGGTTGCAGGTGGTCGGGTGTTGGTACGGGTTGACCATCATTAGGTCATGTAGGGGTGTTGGTAATGGTTTGGGACCAACTTAGGTTTCTAATACGGGTATGGGTTGCAGGTGGTCGGGTGTTGGTAATGGTTGACCATCATTAGGTCATGTAGGGGTGTTGGTAATGGTTTGGGACCAAATTGGGTTTCTAATACGGGTACGGGTTGAAGGTGGTCGGGTGTTGGTACGGGTTGACCATCAATCGTTCATGTAGATGTGTTGGTAATGGTTTGGGACTAAATTGGGTTTCTAATACGGGTATGGGTTGCAGGTGGTCGGGTGTTGGTACGGGTTGACCATCATTAGGTCATGTAGGGGTGGTGGTAATGGTTTGGGACCAAATTGGGTTTCTAATACGGGTATGGGTTGCAGGTGGTCGGGTGTTGGTAATGGTTGACCATCATTAGGTCATGTAGGGGTGTATGTAATGGTTTGGGACCATATTGGGTTTCTAATACGGGTACGGGTTGAAGGTAGTCGGGTGTTGGTACGGGTTGACCATCATTAGTTCATGTAGGGGTGTTGGTAATGGTTTGGAACCACATTGGGTATCTAATACGGGTATGGGTTGAAGGTGGTCGGGTGTTGGTACGGGTTGACCGTCATTAGGTCATGTAGAGTGTTGGTAATGGTTTGGGACCAAATTGGGTTTCTAATACGGGTATGGGTTGAAGGTGGTCGGGTGTTGGTACGGGTTGACCATCATTAGGTCATGTAGGGGTGTTGGTAATGGTTTGGGACCAAATTGGGTTTCTAATACGGGTATGGGTTGTAGGTGGTCGGGTGTTGGTACGGGTTGACCATCATTAGGTCATGTAGGGGTGTTGGTAATGGTTTGGGACCAAATTGGGTTTCTAATACGGGTATGGGTTGTAGGTGGTCGGGTGTTGGTAATGGTTGACCATCATTAGGTCATGTAGGGGTGTTGGTAATGGTTTGGGACCAAATTGGGTTTCTAATACGGGTACGGGTTGAAGGTGGTCGGGTGTTGGTACGGGTTGACCATCATTAGTTCATGTAGGGGTGTTGGTAATGGTTTGGAACCAAATTGGGTATCTAATACGGGTATGGGTTGAAGGTGGTCGGGTGTTGGTACGGGTTGACCATCATTAGGTCATGTAGGGGTGTTGGTAATGGTTTGGGACCAAATTGGGTTTCTAATATGGGTATGGGCTGCAGGTGGTCGGGTGTTGGTACGGGTTGACCATCATTAGGTCATGTAGGGGTGTTGGTAATGGTTTGGGACCAAATTGGGTTTCTAATACGGGTATGGGTTGAAGGTGGTCGGGTGTTGGTACGGGTTGACCATCATTAGGTCATGTAGGGGTGTTGGTAATGGTTTGGGACCAAATTGGGTTTCTAATACGGGTATGGGTTGAAGGTGGTCCGGTGTTGGTACGGGTTGACCATCATTAGGTCATGTAGGGGTGCTGGTAATGGTTTGGGACCAAATTGGGTTTCTAATACGGGTATGGGTTGCAGGTGGTCGGGTGTTGGTACGGGTTGACCATCATTAGGTCATGTAGGGGTGTTGGTAATGGTTTGGGACCAAATTGGGTTTCTAATACGGGTATGGGTTGCAGGTGGTCGGGTGTTGGTAATGGTTGACCATCATTAGGTCATGTAGGGGTGTTGGTAATGGTTTGGGACCAAATTGGGTTTCTAATACGGGTACGGGTTGAAGGTGGTCGGGTGTTGGTACGGGTTGACCATCATTAGTTCATGTAGGGGTGTTGGTAATGGTTTGGAACCAAATTAGGTATCTAATACGGGTAATTGTTGAAGGTGGTCGGGTGTTGGTACGGGTTGACCATCATTAGGTCATGTAGGGGTGTTGGTAATGGTTTGGGACCAAATTGGGTTTCTAATATGGGTATGGGCTGCAGGTGGTCGGGTGTTGGTACGGGTTGACCATCATTAGGTCATGTAGGGGTGTTGGTAATGGTTTGGGACCAAATTGGGTTTCTAATACGGGTATGGGTTGAAGGTGGTCGGGTGTTGGTACGGGTTGACCATCATTAGGTCATGTAGGGGTGTTGGTAATGGTTTGGGACCAAATTGGGTTTCTAATACGGGTATGGGTTGAAGGTGGTTGGGTGTTGGTACGGGTTGACCATTATTAGGTCATGTAGGGGTGCTGGTAATGGTTTGGGACCAAATTAGGTTTCTAATACGGGTATGGGTTGCAGGTGGTCGGGTGTTGGTACGGGTTGACCATCATTAGGTCATGTAGGGGTGTTGGTAATGGTTTGGGACCAAATTGGGTTTCTAATACGGGTATGGGTTGCAGGTGGTCGGGTGTTGGTACGGGTTGACCATCATTAGGTCATGTAGGGGTGTAAGTAATGGTTTGGGACCAAATTGGGTTTCTAATACGGGTATAGGTTGAAGGTGGTCGGGTGTTGGTACGGGTTGACTATCATTAGGTCATGTAGGGGTGTTGGTAATGGTTTGGGACCGAATTGCGTATCTAATAAGGGTATGGGTTGAAGGTGGTCGGGTGTTGGTACGGGTTGACCATCGTTAGGTGATGTAGGGGTGTTGGTAATTGTTTGGGACCAAATTGGGTTTCTAATACGGGTATGGGTTGCAGGTGGTCGGGTGTTGGTACGGGTTGACCATCATTAGGTCATGTAGGGGTGTTGGTAATGGTTTGGGACCAAATTGGGTTTCTAATACGGGTATGGGTTGAAGGTGGTCGGGTGTTGGTACGGGTTGACCATCATTAGGTCATGTAGGGGTGTTGGTAATGGTTTGGGACCAAATTGGGTTTCTAATACGAGTATGGGTTGAAGGTGGTCGGGTGTTGGTACGGGTTGACCATCATTAGGTCATGTAGGGGTGTTGGTAATGGTTTGGGACCAAATTGGGTTTCTAATACGGGTATGGGTTGCAGGTGGTCGGGTGTTGGTACGGGTTGACCATCATTAGGTCATGTAGGGGTGTTGGTAATGGTTTGGGACCAAATTAGGTTTCTAATACGGGTATGGGTTGCAGGTGGTCGGGTGTTGGTAATGGTTGACCATCATTAGGTCATGTAGGGGTGTTGGTAATGGTTTGGGACCAAATTGGGTTTCTAATACGGGTACGGGTTGAAGGTGGTCGGGTGTTGGTACGGGTTGACCATCAATCGTTCATGTAGATGTGTTGGTAATGGTTTGGGACTAAATTGGGTTTCTAATACGGGTATGGGTTGCAGGTGGTCGGGTGTTGGTACGGGTTGACCATCATTAGGTCATGTAGGGTGGTGGTAATGGTTTGGGACCAAATTGGGTTTCTAATACGGGTATGGGTTGCAGGTGGTCGGGTGTTGGTAATGGTTGACCATCATTAGGTCATGTAGGGGTGTATGTAATGGTTTGGGACCAAATTGGGTTTCTAATACAGGTACGGGTTGAAGGTAGTCGGGTGTTGGTACGGGTTGACCATCATTAGTTCATGTAGGGGTGTTGGTAATGGTTTGGAACCACATTGGGTATCTAATACGGGTATGGGTTGAAGGTGGTCGGGTGTTGGTACGGGTTGACCGTCATTAGGTCATGTAGAGTGTTGGTAATGGTTTGGGACCAAATTGGGTTTCTAATACGGGTATGGGTTGAAGGTGGTCGGGTGTTGGTACGGGTTGACCATCATTAGGTCATGTAGGGGTGTTGGTAATGGTTTGGGACCAAATTGGGTTTCTAATACGGGTATGGGTTGTAGGTGGTCGGGTGTTGGTACGGGTTGACCATCATTAGGTCATGTAGGGGTGTTGGTAATGGTTTGGGACCAAATTGGGTTTCTAATACGGGTATGGGTTGTAGGTGGTCGGGTGTTGGTAATGGTTGACCATCATTAGGTCATGTAGGGGTGTTGGTAATGGTTTGGGACCAAATTGGGTTTCTAATACGGGTACGGGTTGAAGGTGGTCGGGTGTTGGTACGGGTTGACCATCATTAGTTCATGTAGGGGTGTTGGTAATGGTTTGGAACCAAATTGGGTATCTAATACGGGTATGGGTTGAAGGTGGTCGGGTGTTGGTACGGGCTGACCATCATTAGGTCATGTAGGGGTGTTGGTAATGGTTTGGGACCAAATTGGGTTTCTAATATGGGTATGGGCTGCAGGTGGTCGGGTGTTGGTACGGGTTGACCATCATTAGGTCATGTAGGGGTGTTGGTAATGGTTTGGGACCAAATTGGGTTTCTAATACGGGTATGGGTTGAAGGTGGTCGGGTGTTGGTACGGGTTGACCATCATTAGGTCATGTAGGGGTGTTGGTAATGGTTTGGGACCAAATTGGGTTTCTAATACGGGTATGGGTTGAAGGTGGTCCGGTGTTGGTACGGGTTGACCATCATTAGGTCATGTAGGGGTGCTGGTAATGGTTTGGGACCAAATTGGGTTTCTAATACGGGTATGGGTTGCAGGTGGTCGGGTGTTGGTACGGGTTGACCATCATTAGGTCATGTAGGGGTGTTGGTAATGGTTCGGGACCAAATTGGGTTTCTAATACGGGTATGGGTTGCAGGTGGTCGGGTGTTGGTAATGGTTGACCATCATTAGGTCATGTAGGGGTGTTGGTAATGGTTTGGGACCAAATTGGGTTTCTAATACGGGTACGGGTTGAAGGTGGTCGGGTGTTGGTACGGGTTGACCATCATTAGTTCATGTAGGGGTGTTGGTAATGGTTTGGAACCAAATTAGGTATCTAATACGGGTAATTGTTGAAGGTGGTCGGGTGTTGGTACGGGCTGACCATCATTAGGTCATGTAGGGGTGTTGGTAATGGTTTGGGACCAAATTGGGTTTCTAATATGGGTATGGGCTGCAGGTGGTCGGGTGTTGGTACGGGTTGACCATCATTAGGTCATGTAGGGGTGTTGGTAATGGTTTGGGACCAAATTGGGTTTCTAATACGGGTATGGGTTGAAGGTGGTCGGGTGTTGGTACGGGTTGACCATCATTAGGTCATGTAGGGGTGTTGGTAATGGTTTGGGACCAAATTGGGTTTCTAATACGGGTATGGGTTGAAGGTGGTTGGGTGTTGGTACGGGTTGACCATTATTAGGTCATGTAGGGGTGCTGGTAATGGTTTGGGACCAAATTAGGTTTCTAATACGGGTATGGGTTGCAGGTGGTCGGGTGTTGGTACGGGTTGACCATCATTAGGTCATGTAGGGGTGTTGGTAATGGTTTGGGACCAAATTGGGTTTCTAATACGGGTATGGGTTGCAGGTGGTCGGGTGTTGGTACGGGTTGACCATCATTAGGTCATGTAGGGGTGTAAGTAATGGTTTGGGACCAAATTGGGTTTCTAATACGGGTATAGGTTGAAGGTGGTCGGGTGTTGGTACGGGTTGACTATCATTAGGTCATGTAGGGGTGTTGGTAATGGTTTGGGACCGAATTGCGTATCTAATAAGGGTATGGGTTGAAGGTGGTCGGGTGTTGGTACGGGTTGACCATCGTTAGGTGATGTAGGGGTGTTGGTAATTGTTTGGGACCAAATTGGGTTTCTAATACGGGTATGGGTTGCAGGTGGTCGGGTGTTGGTACGGGTTGACCATCATTAGGTCATGTAGGGGTGTTGGTAATGGTTTGGGACCAAATTGGGTTTCTAATACGGGTATGGGTTGAAGGTGGTCGGGTGTTGGTACGGGTTGACCATCATTAGGTCATGTAGGGGTGTTGGTAATGGTTTGGGACCAAATTGGGTTTCTAATACGAGTATGGGTTGAAGGTGGTCGGGTGTTGGTACGGGTTGACCATCATTAGGTCATGTAGGGGTGTTGGTAATGGTTTGGGACCAAATTGGGTTTCTAATACGGGTATGGGTTGCAGGTGGTCGGGTGTTGGTACGGGTTGACCATCATTAGGTCATGTAGGGGTGTTGGTAATGGTTTGGGACCTAATTGGGTTTCTAATACGGGTATGGGTTGCAGGTGGTCGGGTGTTGGTACGGGTTGACCATCATTAGGTCATGTAGGGGTGTTGGTAATGGTTTGGGACAAAATTAGGTTTCTAATACGGGTATGGGTTGCAGGTGGTCGGGTGTTGGTAATGGTTGACCATCATTAGGTCATGTAGGGGTGTTGGTAATGGTTTGGGACCAAATTGGGTTTCTAATACGGGTACGGGTTGAAGGTGGTCGGGTGTTGGTACGGGTTGACCATCAATCGTTCATGTAGGGGTGTTGGTAATGGTTTGGGACCAAATTGGGTTTCTAATACGGGTATGGGTTGCAGGTGGTCGGGTGTTGGTACGGGTTGACCATCATTAGGTCATGTAGGGGTGGTGGTAATGGTTTGGGACCAAATTGGGTTTCTAATACGGGTATGGGTTGCAGGTGGTCGGGTGTTGGTAATGGTTGACCATCATTAGGTCATGTAGGGGTGTATGTAATGGTTTGGGACCAAATTGGGTTTCTAATACGGGTACGGGTTGAAGGTAGTCGGGTGTTGGTACGGGTTGACCATCATTAGGTCATGTAGGGGTGTTGGTAATGGTTTGGGACCAAATTGGGTTTCTAATACGGGTATGGGTTGAAGGTGGTCGGGTGTTGGTACGGGTTGACCATCATTAGGTCATGTAGGGGTGTTGGTAATGGTTTGGGACCAAATTGGGTTTCTAATACGGGTATGGGTTGAAGCTGGTCGGGTGTTGGTACGGGTTGACCATCATTAGGTCATGTAGGGGTGCTGGTAATGGTTTGGGACCAAATTGGGTTTCTAATACGGGTATGGGTTGCAGGTGGTCGGGTGTTGGTACGGGTTGACCATCATTAGGTCATGTAGGGGTGTTGGTAATGGTTTGGGACCAAATTGGGTTTCTAATACGGGTATGGGTTGCAGGTGGTCGGGTGTTGGTACGGGTTGACTATCATTTGGTCATGTAGGGGTGTTGGTAATGGTTTGGGACCGAATTGCGTATCTAATAAGGGTATGGGTTGAAGGTGGTCGGGTGTTGGTGCGGGTTGACCATCGTTAGGTGATGTAGGGGTGTTGGTAATTGTTTGGGACCAAATTGGGTTTCTAATACGGGTATGGGTTGCAGGTGGTCGGGTGTTGGTACGGGTTGACCATCATTAGGTCATGTAGGGGTGTTGGTAATGGTTTGGGACCAAATTGGGTTTCTAATACGGGTATGGGTTGAAGGTGGTCGGGTGTTGGTACGGGTTGACCATCATTAGGTCATGTAGGGGTGTTGGTAATGGTTTGGGACCAAATTGGGTTTCTAATACGAGTATGGGTTGAAGGTGGTCGGGTGTTGGTACGGGTTGACCATCATTAAGTCATGTAGGGGTGTTGGTAATGGTTTGGGACCAAATTGGGTTTCTAATACGGGTATGGGTTGCAGGTGGTCGGGTGTTGGTACGGGTTGACCATCATTAGGTCATGCAGGGGTGTTGGTAATGGTTTGGGACCAAATTGGGTTTCTAATACGGGTATGGGTTGCAGGTGGTCGGGTGTTGGTACGGGTTGACCATCATTAGGTCATGTAGGGGTGTTGGTAATGGTTTGGGACAAAATTAGGTTTCTAATACGGGTATGGGTTGCAGGTGGTCGGGTGTTGGTAATGGTTGACCATCATTAGGTCATGTAGGGGTGTTGGTAATGGTTTGGGACCAAATTGGGTTTCTAATACGGGTACGGGTTGAAGGTGGTCGGGTGTTGGTACGGGTTGACCATCAATCGTTCATGTAGGGGTGTTGGTAATGGTTTGGGACCAAATTGGGTTTCTAATACGGGTATGGGTTGCAGGTGGTCGGGTGTTGGTACGGGTTGACCATCATTAGGTCATGTAGGGGTGGTGGTAATGGTTTGGGACCAAATTGGGTTTCTAATACGGGTATGGGTTGCAGGTGGTCGGGTGTTGGTAATGGTTGACCATCATTAGGTCATGTAGGGGTGTATGTAATGGTTTGGGACCAAATTGGGTTTCTAATACGGGTACGGGTTGAAGGTAGTCGGGTGTTGGTACGGGTTGACCATCATTAGTTCATGTAGGGGTGTTGGTAATGGTTTGGAACCACATTGGGTATCTAATACGGGTATGGGTTGAAGGTGGTCGGGTGTTGGTACGGGTTGACCATCATTAGGTCATGTAGGGGTGTTGGTAATGGTTTGGGACCAAATTGGGTTTCTAATATGGGTATGGGCTGCAGGTGGTCGGGTGTTGGTACGGGTTGACCATCATTAGGTCATGTAGGGGTGTTGGTAATGGTTTGGGACCAAATTGGGTTTCTAATACGGGTATGGGTTGAAGGTGGTCGGGTGTTGGTACGGGTTGACCATCATTAGGTCATGTAGGGGTGTTGGTAATGGTTTGGGACCAAATTGGGTTTCTAATACGAGTATGGGTTGAAGGTGGTCGGGTGTTGGTACGGGTTGACCATCATTAGGTCATGTAGGGGTGTTGGTAATGGTTTGGGACCAAATTGGGTTTCTAATACGGGTATGGGTTGCAGGTGGTCGGGTGTTGGTACGGGTTGACCATCATTAGGTCATGTAGGGGTGGTGGTAATGGTTTGGGACCAAATTGGGTTTCTAATACGGGTATGGGTTGCAGGTGGTCGGGTGTTGGTAATGGTTGACCATCATTAGGTCATGTAGGGGTGTATGTAATGGTTTGGGACCAAATTGGGTTTCTAATACGGGTACGGGTTGAAGGTGGTCGGGTGTTGGTACGGGTTGACCATCATTAGTTCATGTAGGGGTGTTGGTAATGGTTTGGAACCACATTGGGTATCTAATACGGGTATGGGTTGAAGGTGGTCGGGTGTTGGTACGGGTTGACCATCATTAGGTCATGTAGGGGTGTTGGTAATGGTTTGGGACCAAATTGGGTTTCTAATATGGGTATGGGCTGCAGGTGGTCGGGTGTTGGTACGGGTTGACCATCATTAGGTCATGTAGGGGTGTTGGTAATGGTTTGGGACCAAATTGGGTTTCTAATACGGATATGGGTTGAAGGTGGTCGGGTGTTGGTACGGGTTGACCATCATTAGGTCATGTAGGGGTGCTGGTAATGGTTTGGGACCAAATTGGGTTTCTAATACGGGTATGGGTTGCAGGTGGTCGGGTGTTGGTACGGGTTGACCATCATTAGGTCATGTAGGGGTGTTGGCAATGGTTTGGGACCAAATTGGGTTTCTAATACGGGTATGGGTTGCAGGTGGTCGGGTGTTGGTACGGGTTGACCATCATTAGGTCATGTAGGGGTGTAAGTAATGGTTTGGGACCAAATTGGGTTTCTAATACGGGTATAGGTTGAAGGTGGTCGGGTGTTGGTACGGGTTGACTATCATTAGGTCATGTAGGGGTGTTGGTAATGGTTTGGGACCAAATTGCGTATCTAATAAGGGTATGGGTTGAAGGTGGTCGGGTGTTGGTACGGGTTGACCATCGTTAGGTGATGTAGGGGTGTTGGTAATTGTTTGGGACCAAATTGGGTTTCTAATACGGGTATGGGTTGCAGGTGGTCGGGTGTTGGTACGGGTTGACCATCATTAGGTCATGTAGGGGTGTTGGTAATGGTTTGGGACCAAATTGGGTTTCTAATACGGGTATGGGTTGAAGGTGGTCGGGTGTTGGTACGGGTTGACCATCATTAGGTCATGTAGGGGTGTTGGTAATGGTTTGGGACCAAATTGGGTTTCTAATACGAGTATGGGTTGAAGGTGGTCGGGTGTTGGTACGGGTTGACCATCATTAGGTCATGTAGGGGTGTTGGTAATGGTTTGGGACCAAATTGGGTTTCTAATACGGGTATGGGTTGCAGGTGGTCGGGTGTTGGTACGGGTTGACCATCATTAGGTCATGTAGGGGTGTTGGTAATGGTTTGGGACCAAATTAGGTTTCTAATACGGGTATGGGTTGCAGGTGGTCGGGTGTTGGTAATGGTTGACCATCATTAAGTCATGTAGGGGTGTTGGTAATGGTTTGGGACCAAATTGGGTTTCTAATACGGGTATGGGTTGAAGGTGGTCGGGTGTTGGTACGGGTTGACCATCAATCGTTCATGTAGGGGTGTTGGTAATGGTTTGGGACCAAATTGGGTTTCTAATACGGGTATGGGTTGCAGGTGGTCGGGTGTTGGTACGGATTGACCATCATTAGGTCATGTAGGGGTGGTGGTAATGGTTTGGGACCAAATTGGGTTTCTAATACGGGTATGGGTTGCAGGTGGTCGGGTGTTGGTAATGGTTGACCATCATTAGGTCATGTAGGGGTGTGTGTAATGGTTTGGGACCAAATTGGGTTTCTAATACGGGTACGGGTTGAAGGTGGTCGGGTGTTGGTACGGGTTGACCATCATTAGTTCATGTAGGGGTGTTGGTAATGGTTTGGAACCACATTGGGTATCTAATACGGGTATGGGTTGAAGGTGGTCGGGTGTTGGTACGGGTTGACCATCATTAGGTCATGTAGGGGTGTTGGTAATGGTTTGGGACCAAATTGGGTTTCTAATATGGGTATGGGCTGCAGGTGGTCGGGTGTTGGTACGGGTTGACCATCATTAGGTCATGTAGGGGTGTTGGTAATGGTTTGGGACCAAATTGGGTTTCTAATACGGGTATGGGATGAAGGTGGTCGGGTGTTGGTACGGGTTGACCATCATTAGGTCATGTAGGGGTGTTGGTAATGGTTTGGGACAAAATTAGGTTTCTAATACGGGTATGGGTTGCAGGTGGTCGGGTGTTGGTAATGGTTGACCATCATTAGGTCATGTAGGGGTGTTGGTAATGGTTTGGGACCAAATTGGGTTTCTAATATGGGTACGGGTTGAAGGTGGTCGGGTGTTGGTACGGGTTGACCATCAATCGTTCATGTAGGGGTGTTGGTAATGGTTTGGGACCAAATTGGGTTTCTAATACGGGTATGGGTTGCAGGTGGTCGGGTGTTGGTACGGGTTGACCATCATTAGGTCATGTAGGGGTGGTGGTAATGGTTTGGGACCAAATTGGGTTTCTAATACGGGTATGGGTTGCAGGTGGTCGGGTGTTGGTAATGGTTGACCATCATTAGGTCATGTAGGGGTGTATGTAATGGTTTGGGACCAAATTGGGTTTCTAATACGGGTACGGGTTGAAGGTAGTCGGGTGTTGGTACGGGTTGACCATCATTAGTTCATGTAGGGGTGTTGGTAATGGTTTGGAACCACATTGGGTATCTAATACGGGTATGGGTTGAAGGTGGTCGGGTGTTGGTACGGGTTGACCATCATTAGGTCATGTAGGGGTGTTGGTAATGGTTTGGGACCAAATTGGGTTTCTAATATGGGTATGGGCTGCACGTGGTCGGGTGTTGGTACGGGTTGACCATCATTAGGTCATGTAGGGGTGTTGGTAATGGTTTGGGACCAAATTGGGTTTCTAATACGGGTATGGGTTGAAGGTGGTCGGGTGTTGGTACGGGTTGACCATCATTAGGTCATGTAGGGGTGTTGGTAATGGTTTGGGACCAAATTGGGTTTCTAATACGAGTATGGGTTGAAGGTGGTCGGGTGTTGGTACGGGTTGACCATCATTAGGTCATGTAGGGGTGTTGGTAATGGTTTGGGACCAAATTGGGTTTCTAATACGGGTATGGGTTGCAGGTGGTCGGGTGTTGGTACGGGTTGACCATCATTAGGTCATGTAGGGGTGGTGGTAATGGTTTGGGACCAAATTGGGTTTCTAATACGGGTATGGGTTGCAGGTGGTCGGGTGTTGGTAATGGTTGACCATCATTAGGTCATGTAGGGGTGTATGTAATGGTTTGGGACCAAATTGGGTTTCTAATACGGGTACGGGTTGAAGGTGGTCGGGTGTTGGTACGGGTTGACCATCATTAGTTCATGTAGGGGTGTTGGTAATGGTTTGGAACCACATTGGGTATCTAATACGGGTATGGGTTGAAGGTGGTCGGGTGTTGGTACGGGTTGACCATCATTAGGTCATGTAGGGGTGTTGGTAATGGTTTGGGACCAAATTGGGTTTCTAATATGGGTATGGGCTGCAGGTGGTCGGGTGTTGGTACGGGTTGACCATCATTAGGTCATGTAGGGGTGTTGGTAATGGTTTGGGACCAAATTGGGTTTCTAATACGGATATGGGTTGAAGGTGGTCGGGTGTTGGTACGGGTTGACCATCATTAGGTCATGTAGGGGTGCTGGTAATGGTTTGGGACCAGATTGGGTTTCTAATACGGGTATGGGTTGCAGGTGGTCGGGTGTTGGTACGGGTTGACCATCATTAGGTCATGTAGGGGTGTTGGCAATGGTTTGGGACCAAATTGGGTTTCTAATACGGGTATGGGTTGCAGGTGGTCGGGTGTTGGTACGGGTTGACCATCATTAGGTCATGTAGGGGTGTAAGTAATGGTTTGGGACCAAATTGGGTTTCTAATACGGGTATAGGTTGAAGGTGGTCGGGTGTTGGTACGGGTTGACTATCATTAGGTCATGTAGGGGTGTTGGTAATGGTTTGGGACCAAATTGCGTATCTAATAAGGGTATGGGTTGAAGGTGGTCGGGTGTTGGTACGGGTTGACCATCGTTAGGTGATGTAGGGGTGTTGGTAATTGTTTGGGACCAAATTGGGTTTCTAATACGGGTATGGGTTGCAGGTGGTCGGGTGTTGGTACGGGTTGACCATCATTAGGTCATGTAGGGGTGTTGGTAATGGTTTGTGACCAAATTGGGTTTCTAATACGGGTATGGGTTGAAGGTGGTCGGGTGTTGGTACGGGTTGACCATCATTAGGTCATGTAGGGGTGTTGGTAATGGTTTGGGACCAAATTGGGTTTCTAATACGAGTATGGGTTGAAGGTGGTCGGGTGTTGGTACGGGTTGACCATCATTAGGTCATGTAGGGGTGTTGGTAATGGTTTGGGACCAAATTGGGTTTCTAATACGGGTATGGGTTGCAGGTGGTCGGGTGTTGGTACGGGTTGACCATCATTAGGTCATGTAGGGGTGTTGGTAATGGTTTGGGACCAAATTAGGTTTCTAATACGGGTATGGGTTGCAGGTGGTCGGGTGTTGGTAATGGTTGACCATCATTAAGTCATGTAGGGGTGTTGGTAATGGTTTGGGACCAAATTGGGTTTCTAATACGGGTATGGGTTGAAGGTGGTCGGGTGTTGGTACGGGTTGACCATCAATCGTTCATGTAGGGGTGTTGGTAATGGTTTGGGACCAAATTGGGTTTCTAATACGGGTATGGGTTGCAGGTGGTCGGGTGTTGGTACGGGTTGACCATCATTAGGTCATGTAGGGGTGGTGGTAATGGTTTGGGACCAAATTGGGTTTCTAATACGGGTATGGGTTGCAGGTGGTCGGGTGTTGGTAATTGTTGACCATCATTAGGTCATGTAGGGGTGTATGTAATGGTTTGGGACCAAATTGGGTTTCTAATACGGGTACGGGTTGAAGGTGGTCGGGTGTTGGTACGGGTTGACCATCATTAGTTCATGTAGGGGTGTTGGTAATGGTTTGGAACCACATTGGGTATCTAATACGGGTATGGGTTGAAGGTGGTCGGGTGTTGGTACGGGTTGACCATCATTAGGTCATGTAGGGGTGTTGGTAATGGTTTGGGACCAAATTGGGTTTCTAATATGGGTATGGGCTGCAGGTGGTCGGGTGTTGGTACGGGTTGACCATCATTAGGTCATGTAGGGGTGTTGGTAATGGTTTGGGACCAAATTGGGTTTCTAATACGGATATGGGTTGAAGGTGGTCGGGTGTTGGTACGGGTTGACCATCATTAGGTCATGTAGGGGTGCTGGTAATGGTTTGGGACCAAATTGGGTTTCTAATACGGGTATGGGTTGCAGGTGGTCGGGTGTTGGTACGGGTTGACCATCATTAGGTCATGTAGGGGTGTTGGCAATGGTTTGGGACCAAATTGGGTTTCTAATACGGGTATGGGTTGCAGGTGGTCGGGTGTTGGTACGGGTTGACCATCATTAGGTCATGTAGGGGTGTAAGTAATGGTTTGGGACCAAATTGGGTTTCTAATACGGGTATAGGTTGAAGGTGGTCGGGTGTTGGTACGGGTTGACTATCATTAGGTCATGTAGGGGTGTTGGTAATGGTTTGGGACCAAATTGCGTATCTAATAAGGGTATGGGTTGAAGGTGGTCGGGTGTTGGTACGGGTTGACCATCGTTAGGTGATGTAGGGGTGTTGGTAATTGTTTGGGACCAAATTGGGTTTCTAATACGGGTATGGGTTGCAGGTGGTCGGGTGTTGGTACGGGTTGACCATCATTAGGTCATGTAGGGGTGTTGGTAATGGTTTGTGACCAAATTGGGTTTCTAATACGGGTATGGGTTGAAGGTGGTCGGGTGTTGGTACGGGTTGACCATCATTAGGTCATGTAGGGGTGTTGGTAATGGTTTGGGACCAAATTGGGTTTCTAATACGAGTATGGGTTGAAGGTGGTCGGGTATTGGTACGGGTTGACCATCATTAGGTCATGTAGGGGTGTTGGTAATGGTTTGGGACCAAATTGGGTTTCTAATACGGGTATGGGTTGCAGGTGGTCGGGTGTTGGTACGGGTTGACCATCATTAGGTCATGTAGGGGTGTTGGTAATGGTTTGGGACCAAATTAGGTTTCTAATACGGGTATGGGTTGCAGGTGGTCGGGTGTTGGTAATGGTTGACCATCATTAAGTCATGTAGGGGTGTTGGTAATGGTTTGGGACCAAATTGGGTTTCTAATACGGGTATGGGTTGAAGGTGGTCGGGTGTTGGTACGGGTTGACCATCAATCGTTCATGTAGGGGTGTTGGTAATGGTTTGGGACCAAATTGGGTTTCTAATACGGGTATGGGTTGCAGGTGGTCGGGTGTTGGTACGGATTGACCATCATTAGGTCATGTAGGGGTGGTGGTAATGGTTTGGGACCAAATTGGGTTTCTAATACGGGTATGGGTTGCAGGTGGTCGGGTGTTGGTAATGGTTGACCATCATTAGGTCATGTAGGGGTGTGTGTAATGGTTTGGGACCAAATTGGGTTTCTAATACGGGTACGGGTTGAAGGTGGTCGGGTGTTGGTACGGGTTGACCATCATTAGTTCATGTAGGGGTGTTGGTAATGGTTTGGAACCACATTGGGTATCTAATACGGGTATGGGTTGAAGGTGGTCGGGTGTTGGTACGGGTTGACCATCATTAGGTCATGTAGGGGTGTTGGTAATGGTTTGGGACCAAATTGGGTTTCTAATATGGGTATGGGCTGCAGGTGGTCGGGTGTTGGTACGGGTTGACCATCATTAGGTCATGTAGGGGTGTTGGTAATGGTTTGGGACCAAATTGGGTTTCTAATACGGGTATGGGATGAAGGTGGTCGGGTGTTGGTACGGGTTGACCATCATTAGGTCATGTAGGGGTGTTGGTAATGGTTTGGGACCAAATTGGGTTTCTAATACGAGTATGGGTTGAAGGTGGTCGGGTGTTGGTACGGGTTGACCATCATTAGGTCATGTAGGGGTGTTGGTAATGGTTTGGGACCAAATTGGGTTTCTAATACGGGTATGGGTTGCAGGTGGTCGGGTGTTGGTATGGGTTGACCATCATTAAGTCATGTAGGGGTGTTGGTAATGGTTTGGGACCAAATTGGGTTTCTAATACGTGTATGGGTTGAAGGTGGTCGGGTGTTGGTACGGGTTGACCATCATTAGGTCATGTAGGGGTGTTGGTAATGGTTTGGGACCAAATTGGGTTTCTAATACGAGTATGGGTTGAAGCTGGTCGGGTGTTGGTACGGGTTGACCATCATTAGGTCATGTAGGGGTGTTGGTAATGGTTTGGGACTAAATTGGGTTTCTAATACGGGTATGGGTTGCACGTGGTCGGGTGTTGGTACGGGTTGACCATCATTAGGTCATGTAGGGGTGTTGGTAATGGTTTGGGACCAAATTAGGTTTCTAATATGGGTATGGGCTGCAGGTGGTCGGGTGTTGGTACGGGTTGACCATAATTAGGTCATGTAGGGGTGTTGGTAATGGTTTGGGACCAAATTGGGTTTCTAATACGGGTATGGGATGAAGGTGGTCGGGTGTTGGTACGGGTTGACCATCATTAGGTCATGTAGGGGTGTTGGTAATGGTTTGGGACCAAATTGGGTTTCTAATACGAGTATGGGTTGAAGGTGGTCGGGTGTTGGTACGGGTTGACCATCATTAGGTCATGTAGGGGTGTTGGTAATGGTTTGGGACCAAATTGGGTTTCTAATACGGGTATGGGTTGCAGGTGGTCGGGTGTTGGTACAGGTTGACCATCATTAGGTCATGTAGGGGTGGTGGTAATGGTTTGGGACCAAATTGGGTTTCTAATATGGGTATGGGTTGCAGGTGGTCGGGTGTTGGTAATGGTTGACCATCATTAGGTCATGTAGGGGTGTATGTAATGGTTTGGGACCAAATTGGGTTTCTAATACGGGTACGGGTTGAAGGTGGTCGGGTGTTGGTACGGGTGACCATCATTAGTTCATGTAGGGGTGTTGGTAATGGTTTGGAACCACATTGGGTATCTAATACGGGTATGGGTTGAAGGTGGTCGGGTGTTGGTACGGGTTGACCATCATTAGGTCATGTAGGAGTGTTGGTAATGGTTTGGGACCAAATTGGGTTTCTAATATGGGTATGGGCTGCAGGTGGTCGGGTGTTCGTACGGGTTGACCATCATTAGGTCATGTAGGGGTGTTGGTAATGGTTTGGGACCAAATTGGGTTTCTAATACGGGTATGGGTTGAAGGTGGTCGGGTGTTGGTACGGGTTGACCATCATTAGGTCATGTAGGGGTGTTGGTAATGGTTTGGGACCAAATTGGGTTTCTAATACGAGTATGGGTTGAAGGTGGTCGGGTGTTGGTACGGGTTGACCATCATTAGGTCATCTAGGGGTGTTGGTAATGGTTTGGGACCAAATTGGGTTTCTAATATGGGTATGGGTTGCAGGTGGTCGGGTGTTGGTACGGGATGACCATCATTAGGTCATGTAGGGGTGTTGGTAATGGTTTGGGACCAAATTAGGTTTCTAATACGGGTATGAGTTGCAGGTGGTCGGGTGTTGGTAATGGTTGACCATCATTAGGTCATGTAGGGGTGTTGGTAATGGTTTGGGACCAAATTGGGTTTCTAATATGGGTACGGGTTGAAGGTGGTCGGGTGTTGGTACGGGTTGACCATCAATCGTTCATGTAGGGGTGTTGGTAATGGTTTGGGACCAAATTGGGTTTCTAATACGGGTATGGGTTGCAGGTGGTCGGGTGTTGGTACGGGTTGACCATCATTAGGTCATGTAGGGGTGGTGGTAATGGTTTGGGACCAAATTGGGTTTCTAATACGGGTATGGGTTGCAGGTGGTCGGGTGTTGGTAATGGTTGACCATCATTAGGTCATGTAGGGGTGTTGGTAATGGTTTGGGACCAAATTGGGTTTCTAATACGGGTACGGGTTGAAGGTGGTCGGGTGTTGGTACGGGTTGACCATCATTAGTTCATGTAGGGGTGTTGGTAATGGTTTGGAACCAAATTGGGTATCTAATACGGGTATGGGTTGAAGGTGGTCGGGTGTTGGTACGGGTTGACCATCATTAGGTCATGTAGGGGTGTTGGTAATGGTTTGGGAACAAATTGGGTTTCTAATATGGGTATGGGCTGCAGGTGGTCGGGTGTTGGTACGGGTTGACCATCATTAGGTTATGTAGGGGTGTTGGTAATGGTTTGGGACCAAATTGGGTTTCTAATACGGGTATGGGTTGAAGGTGGTCGGGTGTTGGTACGGGTTGACCATCATTAGGTCATGTAGGGGTGTTGGTAATGGTTTGGGACCAAATTGGGTTTCTAATACGGGTATGGGTTGCAGGTGGTCGGGTGTTGGTACAGGTTGACCATCATTAGGTCATGTAGGGGTGGTGGTAATGGTTTGGGACCAAATTGGGTTTCTAATACGGGTATGGGTTGCAGGTGGTCGGGTGTTGGTAATGGTTGACCATCATTAGGTCATGTAGGGGTGTATGTAATGGTTTGGGACCAAATTGGGTTTCTAATACGGGTACGGGTTGAAGGTGGTCGGGTGTTGGTACGGGTGACCATCATTAGTTCATGTAGGGGTGTTGGTAATGGTTTGGAACCACATTGGGTATCTAATACGGGTATGGGTTGAAGGTGGTCGGGTGTTGGTACGGGTTGACCATCATTAGGTCATGTAGGAGTGTTGGTAATGGTTTGGGACCAAATTGGGTTTCTAATATGGGTATGGGCTGCAGGTGGTCGGGTGTTGGTACGGGTTGACCATCATTAGGTCATGTAGGGGTGTTGGTAATGGTTTGGGACCAAATTGGGTTTCTAATACGGGTATGGGTTGAAGGTGGTCGGGTGTTGGTACGGGTTGACCATCATTAGGTCATGTAGGGGTGTTGGTAATGGTTTGGGACCAAATTGGGTTTCTAATACGAGTATGGGTTGAAGGTGGTCGGGTGTTGGTACGGGTTGACCATCATTAGGTCATGTAGGGGTGTTGGTAATGGTTTGGGACCAAATTGGGTTTCTAATACGGGTATGGGTTGCAGGTGGTCGGATGTTGGTACGGGATGACCATCATTAGGTCATGTAGGGGTGTTGGTAATGGTTTGGGACCAAATTAGGTTTCTAATACGGGTATGAGTTGTAGGTGGTCGGGTGTTGGTAATGGTTGACCATCATTAGGTCATGTAGGGGTGTTGGTAATGGTTTGGGACCAAATTGGGTTTCTAATACGGGTATGGGTTGCAGGTGGTCGGGTGTTGGTACGGATTGACCATCATTAGGTCATGTAGGGGTGGTGGTAATGGTTTGGGACCAAATTGGGTTTCTAATACGGGTATGGGTTGCAGGTGGTCGGGTGTTGGTAATGGTTGACCATCATTAGGTCATGTAGGGGTGTGTGTAATGGTTTGGGACCAAATTGGGTTTCTAATACGGGTACGGGTTGAAGGTGGTCGGGTGTTGGTACGGGTTGACCATCATTAGTTCATGTAGGGGTGTTGGTAATGGTTTGGAACCACATTGGGTATCTAATACGGGTATGGGTTGAAGGTGGTCGGGTGTTGGTACGGGTTGACCATCATTAGGTCATGTAGGGGTGTTGGTAATGGTTTGGGACCAAATTGGGTTTCTAATATGGGTATGGGCTGCAGGTGGTCGGGTGTTGGTACGGGTTGACCATCATTAGGTCATGTAGGGGTGTTGGTAATGGTTTGGGACCAAATTGGGTTTCTAATACGGGTATGGGATGAAGGTGGTCGGGTGTTGGTACGGGTTGACCATCATTAGGTCATGTAGGGGTGTTGGTAATGGTTTGGGACCAAATTGGGTTTCTAATACGAGTATGGGTTGAAGGTGGTCGGGTGTTGGTACGGGTTGACCATCATTAGGTCATGTAGGGGTGTTGGTAATGGTTTGGGACCAAATTGGGTTTCTAATACGGGTATGGGTTGCAGGTGGTCGGGTGTTGGTACGGGTTGACCATCATTAAGTCATGTAGGGGTGTTGGTAATGGTTTGGGACCAAATTGGGTTTCTAATACGTGTATGGGTTGAAGGTGGTCGGGTGTTGGTACGGGTTGACCATCATTAGGTCATGTAGGGGTGTTGGTAACGGTTTGGGACCAAATTGGGTTTCTAATACGAGTATGGGTTGAAGCTGGTCGGGTGTTGGTACGGGTTGACCATCATTAGGTCATGTAGGGGTGTTGGTAATGGTTTGGGACCAAATTGGGTTTCTAATACGGGTATGGGTTGCAGGTGGTCGGGTGTTGGTACAGGTTGACCATCATTAGGTCATGTAGGGGTGGTGGTAATGGTTTGGGACCAAATTGGGTTTCTAATACGGGTATGGGTTGCAGGTGGTCGGGTGTTGGTAATGGTTGACCATCATTAGGTCATGTAGGGGTGTATGTAATGGTTTGGGACCAAATTGGGTTTCTAATACGGGTACGGGTTGAAGGTGGTCGGGTGTTGGTACGGGTGACCATCATTAGTTCATGTAGGGGTGTTGGTAATGGTTTGGAACCACATTGGGTATCTAATACGGGTATGGGTTGAAGGTGGTCGGGTGTTGGTACGGGTTGACCATCATTAGGTCATGTAGGAGTGTTGGTAATGGTTTGGGACCAAATTGGGTTTCTAATATGGGTATGGGCAGCAGGTGGTCGGGTGTTGGTACGGGTTGACCATCATTAGGTCATGTAGGGGTGTTGGTAATGGTTTGGGACCAAATTGGGTTTCTAATACGGGTATGGGTTGAAGGTGGTCGGGTGTTGGTACGGGTTGACCATCATTAGGTCATGTAGGGGTGTTGGTAATGGTTTGGGACCAAATTGGGTTTCTAATACGAGTATGGGTTGAAGGTGGTCGGGTGTTGGTACGGGTTGACCATCATTAGGTCATGTAGGGGTGTTGGTAATGGTTTGGGACCAAATTGGGTTTCTAATACGGGTATGGGTTGCAGGTGGTCGGGTGTTGGTACGGGATGACCATCATTAGGTCATGTAGGGGTGTTGGTAATGGTTTGGGACCAAATTAGGTTTCTAATACGGGTATGAGTTGCAGGTGGTCGGGTGTTGGTAATGGTTGACCATCATTAGGTCATGTAGGGGTGTTGGTAATGGTTTGGGACCAAATTGGGTTTCTAATATGGGTACGGGTTGAAGGTGGTCGGGTGTTGGTACGGGTTGACCATCAATCGTTCATGTAGGGGTGTTGGTAATGGTTTGGGACCAAATTGGGTTTCTAATACGGGTATGGGTTGCAGGTGGTCGGGTGTTGGTACGGGTTGACCATCATTAGGTCATGTAGGGGTGGTGGTAATGGTTTGGGACCAAATTGGGTTTCTAATACGGGTATGGGTTGCAGGTGGTCGGGTGTTGGTAATGGTTGACCATCATTAGGTCATGTAGGGGTGTTGGTAATGGTTTGGGACCAAATTGGGTTTCTAATACGGGTACGGGTTGAAGGTGGTCGGGTGTTGGTACGGGTTGACCATCATTAGTTCATGTAGGGGTGTTGGTAATGGTTTGGAACCAAATTGGGTATCTAATACGGGTATGGGTTGAAGGTGGTCGGGTGTTGGTACGGGTTGACCATCATTAGGTCATGTAGGGGTGTTGGTAATGGTTTGGGAACAAATTGGGTTTCTAATATGGGTATGGGCTGCAGGTGGTCGGGTGTTGGTACGGGTTGACCATCATTAGGTTATGTAGGGGTGTTGGTAATGGTTTGGGACCAAATTGGGTTTCTAATACGGGTATGGGTTGAAGGTGGTCGGGTGTTGGTACGGGTTGACCATCATTAGGTCATGTAGGGGTGTTGGTAATGGTTTGGGACCAAATTGGGTTTCTAATACGGGTATGGGTTGCAGGTGGTCGGGTGTTGGTACAGGTTGACCATCATTAGGTCATGTAGGGGTGGTGGTAATGGTTTGGGACCAAATTGGGTTTCTAATACGGGTATGGGTTGCAGGTGGTCGGGTGTTGGTAATGGTTGACCATCATTAGGTCATGTAGGGGTGTATGTAATGGTTTGGGACCAAATTGGGTTTCTAATACGGGTACGGGTTGAAGGTGGTCGGGTGTTGGTACGGGTGACCATCATTAGTTCATGTAGGGGTGTTGGTAATGGTTTGGAACCACATTGGGTATCTAATACGGGTATGGGTTGAAGGTGGTCGGGTGTTGGTACGGGTTGACCATCATTAGGTCATGTAGGAGTGTTGGTAATGGTTTGGGACCAAATTGGGTTTCTAATATGGGTATGGGCTGCAGGTGGTCGGGTGTTGGTACGGGTTGACCATCATTAGGTCATGTAGGGGTGTTGGTAATGGTTTGGGACCAAATTGGGTTTCTAATACGGGTATGGGTTGAAGGTGGTCGGGTGTTGGTACGGGTTGACCATCATTAGGTCATGTAGGGGTGTTGGTAATGGTTTGGGACCAAATTGGGTTTCTAATACGAGTATGGGTTGAAGGTGGTCGGGTGTTGGTACGGGTTGACCATCATTAGGTCATGTAGGGGTGTTGGTAATGGTTTGGGACCAAATTGGGTTTCTAATACGGGTATGGGTTGCAGGTGGTCGGGTGTTGGTACGGGATGACCATCATTAGGTCATGTAGGGGTGTTGGTAATGGTTTGGGACCAAATTAGGTTTCTAATACGGGTATGAGTTGTAGGTGGTCGGGTGTTGGTAATGGTTGACCATCATTAGGTCATGTAGGGGTGTTGGTAATGGTTTGGGACCAAATTGGGTTTCTAATATGGGTACGGGTTGAAGGTGGTCGGGTGTTGGTACGGGTTGACCATCAATCGTTCATGTAGGGGTGTTGGTAATGGTTTGGGACCAAATTGGGTTTCTAATACGGGTATGGGTTGCAGGTGGTCGGGTGTTGGTACGGGTTGACCATCATTAGGTCATGTAGGGGTGGTGGTAATGGTTTGGGACCAAATTGGGTTTCTAATACGGGCATGGGTTGCAGGTGGTCGGGTGTTGGTAATGGTTGACCATCATTAGGTCATGTAGGGGTGTTGGTAATGGTTTGGGACCAAATTGGGTTTCTAATACGGGTACGGGTTGAAGGTGGTCGGGTGTTGGTACGGGTTGACCATCATTAGTTCATGTAGGGGTGTTGGTAATGGTTTGGAACCAAATTGGGTATCTAATACGGGTATGGGTTGAAGGTGGTCGGGTGTTGGTACGGGTTGACCATCATTAGGTCATGTAGGGGTGTTGGTAATGGTTTGGGAACAAATTGGGTTTCTAATATGGGTATGGGCTGCAGGTGGTCGGGTGTTGGTACGGGTTGACCATCATTAGGTTATGTAGGGGTGTTGGTAATGGTTTGGGACCAAATTGGGTTTCTAATACGGGTATGGGTTGAAGGTGGTCGGGTGTTGGTACGGGTTGACCATCATTAGGTCATGTAGGGGTGTTGGTAATGGTTTGGGACCAAATTGGGTTTCTAATACGGGTACGGGTTGAAGGTGGTCGGGTGTTGGTACGGGTTGACCATCATTAGTTCATGTAGGGGTGTTGGTAATCGTTTGGAACCAAATTGGGTATCTAATACGGGTATGGGTTGAAGGTGGTCGGGTGTAGGTACGGGTTGACCATCATTAGGTCATATAGGGGTGTTGGTAATGGTTTGGGACCAAATTGGGTTTCTAATATGGGTATGGGCTGCAGGTGGTCGGGTGTTGGTACGGGTAGACAATCATTAGGTCATGTAGGGGTGTTGGTAATGGTTTGGGACCAAATTGGGTTTCTAATACGGGTATGGGTTGAAGGTGGTCGGGTGTTGGTACGGGTTGACCATCATTAGGTCATGTAGGGGTGTTGGTAATGGTTTGGGACCAAATTGGGTTTCTAATACGGGTATGGGTTGAAGGTGGTCGGGTGTTGGTACGTGTTGACCTTCATTAGGTCATGTAGGGGTGCTGGTAATGGTTTGGGACCAAATTGGGTTTCTAATACGGGTATGGGTTGCAGGTGGTCGGGTGTTGGTACGGGTTGACCATCAATAGTTCATGTAGGGGTGTTGGTAATGGTTTGGGACCAAATTGGGTTTCTAATACGGGTATGGGTTGCAGGTGGTCGGGTGTTGGTACGGGTGGACCATCATTAGGTCATGTAGGGGTGTTAGTAATGTTTGGGACCAAATTGGGTTTCTAATACGGGTATGTGTTGAAGTGGTCAGGTGTTGGTACGGGTTGACTATCATTAGGTCATGTAGGGGTGTTGGTAATGGTTTGGGACCAAATTGCGTATCTAATAAGGGTATGGGTTGAAGGTGGTCGGGTGTTGGTACGGGTTGACCATCATTAGGTCATGTAGGGATGTTGGTAATGGTTTGGGACCAAATTGGGTTTCTAATACGGGTATGGGTTGAAGGTGGTCGGGTGTTGGTACGGGATGACCATCATTAGGTCATGTAGGGGTGTTGGTAATGGTTTGGGACCAAATTAGGTTTCTAATACGGGTATGAGTTGTAGGTGGTCGGGTGTTGGTAATGGTTTGGGACCAAATTGGGTTTCTAATATGGGTACGGGTTGAAGGTGGTCGGGTGTTGGTACGGGTTGACCATCAATCGTTCATGTAGGGGTGTTGGTAATGGTTTGGGACCAAATTGGGTTTCTAATACGGGTATGGGTTGCAGGTGGTCGGGTGTTGGTACGGGTTGACCATCATTAGGTCATGTAGGGGTGTTGGTAATGGTTTGGGAACAAATTGGGTTTCTAATATGGGTATGGGCTGCAGGTGGTCGGGTGTTGGTACGGGTTGACCATCATTAGGTTATGTAGGGGTGTTGGTAATGGTTTGGGACCAAATTGGGTTTCTAATACGGGTATGGGTTGAAGGTGGTCGGGTGTTGGTACGGGTTGACCATCATTAGGTCATGTAGGGGTGTTGGTAATGGTTTGGGACCAAATTGGGTTTCTAATACGGGTACGGGTTGAAGGTGGTCGGGTGTTGGTACGGGTTGACCATCATTAGTTCATGTAGGGGTGTTGGTAATCGTTTGGAACCAAATTGGGTATCTAATACGGGTATGGGTTGAAGGTGGTCGGGTGTAGGTACGGGTTGACCATCATTAGGTCATGTAGGGGTGTTGGTAATGGTTTCGGACCAAATTGGGTTTCTAATATGGGTATGGGCTGCAGGTGGTCGGGTGTTGGTACGGGTAGACAATCATTAGGTCATGTAGGGGTGTTGGTAATGGTTTGGGACCAAATTGGGTTTCTAATACGGGTATGGGTTGAAGGTGGTCGGGTGTTGGTACGGGTTGACCATCATTAGGTCATGTAGGGGTGTTGGTAATGGTTTGGGACCAAATTGGGTTTCTAATACGGGTATGGGTTGAAGGTGGTCGGGTGTTGGTACGTGTTGACCTTCATTAGGTCATGTAGGGGTGCTGGTAATGGTTTGGGACCAAATTGGGTTTCTAATACGGGTATGGGTTGCAGGTGGTCGGGTGTTGGTACGGGTTGACCATCATTAGGTCATGTAGGGGTGTTGGTAATGGTTTGGGACCAAATTGGGTTTCTAATACGGGTATGGGTTGCAGGTGGTCGGGTGTTGGTACGGGTGGACCATCATTAGGTCATGTAGGGGTGTTAGTAATGTTTGGGACCAAATTGGGTTTCTAATACGGGTATGTGTTGAAGTGGTCAGGTGTTGGTACGGGTTGACTATCATTAGGTCATGTAGGGGTGTTGGTAATGGTTTGGGACCAAATTGCGTATCTAATAAGGGTATGGGTTGAAGGTGGTCGGGTGTTGATACGGGTTGACCATCATTAGGTCATGTACGGATGTTGGTAATGGTTTGGGACCAAATTGAGTTTCTAATACGGGTATGGGTTGAAGGTGGTCGGGTGTTGGTACGGGTTGACCATCATTAGGTCATGTAGGGGTGTTGGTAATCGTTTGGGACCAAATTGGGTTTCTAATACGGGTATGGGTTGAAGGTGGTCGGGTGTTGGTACGGGTTGACCATCATTAGGTCATGTAGGGGTGTTGGTAATGGTTTGCGACCAAATTGGGTTTCTAATACGAGTATGGGTTGAAGGTGGTCGGGTATTGGTTCGGGTTGACCATCATTAGGTCATGTAGGGGTGTTGGTAATGGTTTGGGACCAAATTGGGTTTCTAATACGGGTATGGGTTGCAGGTGGTCGGGTGTTGGTACGGGTTGACCATCATTAGGTCATATAGGGGTGTTGGTAATGGTTTGGGACCAAATTAGGTTTCTAATACGGGTATGGGTTGCAGGTGGTCGGGTGTTGGTAATGGTTGACCATCATTAGGTCATATAGGGGTGTTGGTAATGGTTTGGGACCAAATTGGGTTTCTAATACGGGTACGGGTTGAAGGTGGTCGGGTGTTGGTACGGGTTGACCATCAATCGTTCATGTAGGGGTGTTGGTAATGGTTTGGGACCAAATTGGGTACCTAATACGGGTATGGGTTGAAGGTGGTCGGGTGTTGGTACGGGTTGACCATCATTAGGTCATGTAGGGGTGTTGGTAATGGTTTGGGACCAAATTGGGTTTCTAATACGGGTATGGGTTGCAGGTGGTCGGGTGTTGGTACGGGTTGACCATCATTAGGTCATGTAGGGGTGTTGGTAATTGTTTGGGACCAAATTGGGTTTCTAATACGGGTATGGGTTGAAGGTGGTCAGGTGTTGGTACGGGTTGACCATCATTAGGTCATGTAGGGGTGTTGGTAATGGTTTGGGACCAAATTAGGTTTCTAATACGGGTATGGGTTGCAGGTGGTCGGGTGTTGGTACGGGTTGACCATCATTAGGTCATGTAGGGGTGTTGGTAATGGTTTGGGACCAAATTGGGTTTCTAATACGGGTATGGGTTGAAGGTGGTCGGGTGTTGGTACGGGTTGACCATCATTAGGTCATGTAGGGGTGTTGGTAATGGTTTGGGACCAAATTGGGTTTCTAATACGGGTATGGGTTGCAGGTGGTCGGGTGTTGGTACGGGTTGACTATCATTAGGTCAAGTAGGGGTGCTGGTAATGGTTTGGGACCAAATTAGGTTTCTAATACGGGTATGGGTTGCAGGTGGTCGGGTGTTGGTACGGGTTGACCATCATTAGGTCATGTAGGGGTGTTGGTAATGGTTTGGGACCAAATTGGGTTTCTAATACGGGTATGCGTTGCAGGTTGTCGGGTGTTGGTACGGGTGGACCATCATTAGGTCATGTAGGGGTGTTAGTAATGTTTGGGACCAAATTGGGTTTCTAATACGGGTATGGGTTGAAGTGGTCAGGTGTTGGTACGGGTTGACTATCATTAGGTCATGTAGGGGTGTTGGTAATGGTTTGGGACCAAATTGCGTATCTAAAAAGGGTATGGGTTGAAGGTGGTCGGGTGTTGGTACGGGTTGACCATCATTAGGTCATGTAGGGGTGTTGGTAATGGTTTGGGACCAAATTGGGTTTCTAATACGGGTATGGGTTGCAGGTGGTCGGGTGTTGGTACGGGTTGACCGTCATTAGGTCATGTAGGCGTGTTGGTAATCGTTTGGGACCAAATTGGGTTTCTAATACGGGTATGGGTTGAAGGTGGTCGGGTGTTGGTACGGGTTGACCATCATTAGGTCATGTAGGGGTGTTGGTAATGGTTTGCGACCAAATTGGGTTTCTAATACGAGTATGGGTTGAAGGTGGTCGGGTGTTGGTACGGGTTGACCATAATTAGGTCATGTAGGGGTGTTGGTAATGGTTTGGGACCAAATTGGGTTTCTAATACGGGTATGGGTTGCAGGTGGTCGGGTGTTGGTACGGGTTGACTATCATTAGGTCATGTAGGGGTGTTGGTAATGGTTTGGGACCAAATTGGGTTTCTAATACGGGTATGGGTTGTAGGTGGTCGGGTGTTGGTACGGGTTGACCATCATTAGGTCATGTAGGGGTGTTGGTAATGGTTTGGGACCAAATTGGGTTTCGAATACGGGTATGGGTTGCAGGTTGTCGGGTGTTGGTACAGGTGGACCATCATTAGGTCATGTAGGGGTGTTAGTAATGTTTGGGACCAAATTGGCTTTCTAATACGGGTATGGGTTGAAGTGGTCAGGTGTTGGTACGGGTTGACTATCATTAGGTCATGGAGGGGTGTTGGTAATGGTTTGGGACCAAATTGCGTATCTAATAAGGGTATGGGTTGAAGGTGGTCGGGTGTTGGTACGGGTTGACCATCATTAGGTCATGTAGGGGTGTTGGTAATGGTTTGGGACCAAATTGGGTTTCTAATACGGGTATGGGTTGCAGGTGGTCGGGTGTTGGTACGGGTTGACCATCATTAGGTCATGTAGGGGTGTTGGTAATGGTTTGGGACCAAATTGGGTTTCTAATACGAGTATGGGTTGAAGGTGGTCGGGTGTTGGTACGGGTTGACCATCATTAGGTCATGTAGGGGTGTTGGTAATGGTTTGGGACCAAATTGGTTTTCTAATACGGGTATGGGTTGAAGGTGGTCGGGTGTTGGTACGGGTTGACCATCATTAGGTCATGTAGGGGTGTTGGTAATGGTTTGGGACCAAATTGGGTTTCTAATACGGATATGGGTTGAAGGTGGTCGGGTGTTGGTACGGGTTGACCATCATTAGGTCATGTAGGGGTGTTGGTAATGGTTTGGGACCAAATTAGGTTTCTAATACTGGTATGGGTTGTAGGTGGTCGGGTGTTGGTACGGGTTGACTATCATTAGGTCATGTAGGGGTGTTGGTAATGGTTTGGGACCAAATTGGGTTTCTAATACGGGTATGGGTTGCAGGTGGTAGGGTGTTGGTACGGGTTGACCATCATTAGGTCATGTAGGGGTGTTGGTAATGGTTTGGGACCAAATTGGGTTTCTAATACGGGTATGGGTTGCAGGTTGTCGAGTGTTGGTACGGGTGGACCATCATTAGGTCATGTAGGGGTGTTAGTAATGTTTGGGACCAAATTGGGTTTCTAATACGGGTATGGGTTGAAGTGGTCAGGTGTTGGTACGGGTTGACTATCATTAGGTCATGTAGGGGTGTTGGTAATGGTTTGGGACCAAATTGCGTATCTAATAAGGGTATGGGTTGAAGGTGGTCGGGTGTTGGTACGGGTTGACCATCATTAGGTCATGTAGGGGTGTTGGTAATGGTTTGGGACCAAATTGGGTTTCTAATACGGGTATGGGTTGCAGGTGGTCGGGTGTTGGTACGGGTTGACCATCATTAGGTCATGTAGGGGTGTTGGTAATCGTTTGGGACCAAATTGGGTTTCTAATACGGGTATGGGTTGAAGGTGGTCGGGTGTTGGTACGGGTTGACCATCATTAGGTCATGTAGGGGTGTTGGTAATGGTTTGCGACCAAATTAGGTTTCTAATACGAGTATGGGTTGAAGGTGGTCGGGTGTTGGTACGGGTTGACCATCATTAGGTCATGTAGGGGTGGTGGTAATGGTTTGGGACCAAATTGGGTTTCTAATACGGGTATGGGTTGCAGGTGGTCGGGTGTTGGTACGGGTTGACCATCATTAGGTCATGTAGGGGTGTTGGTAATGGTTTGGGACCAAATTGGGTTTCTAATACGGGTATGGGTTGCAGGTTATCGGGTGTTGGTACGGGTGGACCATCATTAGGTAATGTAGGGGTGTTAGTAATGTTTGGGACCAAATTGGGTTTCTAATACGGGTATGGGTTGAAGTGGTCAAGTGTTGGTACGGGTTGACTATCATTAGGTCATGTAGGGGTGTTGGTAATGGTTTGGGACCAAATTGCGTATCTAATAAGGGTATGGGTTGAAGGTGGTCGGGTGTTGGTACGGGTTGACCATCATTAGGTCATGTAGGGTGTTGGTAATAGTTTGGGACCAAATTGGGTTTCTAATACGGGTATGGTTTGCAGGTGGTCGGGTGTTGGTACGGGTTGACCATCATTAGGTCATGTAGGGGTGTTGGTAATCGTTTGGGACCAAATTGGGTTTCTAATACGGGTATGGGTTGAAGGTGGTCGGGTGTTGGTACGGGTTGACCATCATTAGGTCATGTAGGGGTGTTGGTAATGGTTTGCGACCAAATTGGGTTTCTAATACGAGTATGGGTTGAAGGTGGTCGGGTGTTGGTACGGGTTGACCATCATTACGTCATGTAGGGGTGTTGGTAATGGTTTGGGACCAAATTGGGTTTCTAATACGGGTATGGGTTGCAGGTGGTCAGGTGTTGGTATGGGTTGACCATCATTAGGTCATGTTGGGGTGTTGGTAATGGTTTGGGACGAAATTGGGTTTCTAATACGGGTATGGGTTGCAGGTTGTCGGGTGTTGGTACGGGTGGACCATTATTAGGTCATGTAGGAGTGTTAGTAATGTTTGGGACCAAATTGGGTTTCTAATACGGGTATGGGTTGAAGTGGTCAGGTGTTGGTACGGGTTGACTATCATTAGGTCATGTAGGGGTGTTGGTAATGGTTTGGGACCAAATTGCGTATCTAATAAGGGTATGGGTTGAAGGTGGTCGGGTGTTGGTACGGGTTGACCATCATTAGGTCATGTAGGGGTGTTGGTAATGGTTTGGGACCAAATTGGGTTTCTAATACGGGTATGGGTTGCAGGTGGTCGGGTGTTGGTACGGGTTGACCATCATTAGGTCATGTAGGGGTGTTGGTAATCGTTTGGGACCAAATTGGGTTTCTAATACGGGTATGGGTTGCAGTTGGTCGGGTGTTGGTATGGGTTGACCATCATTAGGTCATGTAGGGGTGTTGGTAATGGTTTGCGACCAAATTGGGTTTCTAATACGAGTATGGGTTGAAGGTGGTCGGGTGTTGGTACGGGTTGACCATCATTAGGTCATGTAGGGGTGTTGGTAATGGTTTGGGACCAAATTGGGTTTCTAATACGGGTATGGGTTGCAGGTGGTCGGGTGTTGGTACGGGTTGACTATCATTAGGTCATGTAGGGGTGTTGGTAATGGTTTGGGACCAAATTGGGTTTCTAATACGGGTATGGGTTGCAGGTGGTCGGGTGTTGGTACGGGTTGACCATCATTAGGTCATGTAGGGGTGTTGGTAATGGTTTGGGACCAAATTGGGTTTCTAATACGGGTATGGGTTGCAGGTTGTCGGGTGTTGGTACGGGTGGACCATCATTAGGTCATGTAGGGGTGTTAGTAATGTTTGGGACCAAATTGGGTTTCTAATACGGGTATGGGTTGAAGTGGTCAGGTGTTGGTACGGGTTGACTATCATTAGGTCATGTAGGGGTGTTGGTAATGGTTTGGGACCAAATTGCGTATCTAATAAGGGTATGGGTTGAAGGTGGTCGGGTGTTGGTACGGGTTGACCATCATTAGGTCATGTAGGGGTGTTGGTAATGGTTTGGGACTAAATTGGGTTTCTAATACGGGTATGGGTTGCAGGTGGTCGGGTGTTGGTACGGGTTGACCATCATTAGGTCATGTAGGGGTGTTGGTAATGGTTTGGGACCAAATTGGGTTTCTAATACGGGTATGGGTTGAAGGTGGTCGGGTGTTGGTACGGGTTGACCATCATTAGGTCATGTAGGGGTGTTGGTAATCGTTTGGGACCAAATTGGGTTTCTAATACGGGTATGGGTTGAAGGTGGTCGGGTGTTGGTACGGGTTGACCATCATTAGGTCATGTAGGGGTGTTGGTAATGGTTTGCGACCAAATTGGGTTTCTAATACGAGTATGGGTTGAAGGTGGTCGGGTGTTGGTTCGGGTTGACCATCATTAGGTCATGTAGGGGTGTTGGTAATGGTTTGGGACCAAATTGGGTTTCTAATACGGGTATGGGTTGCAAGTGGTCGGGTGTTGGTACGGGTTGACTATCATTAGGTCATGTAGGGGTGTTGGTAATGGTTTGGGACCAAATTGGGTTTCTAATACGGGTATGGGTTGCAGGTGGTCGGGTGTTGGTACGGGTTGAGCATCATTAGGTCATGTAGGGGTGTTGGTAATGGTTTGGGACCAAATTGGGTTTCTAATACTGGTATGGGTTGCAGGTTGTCGGGTGTTGGAACGGGTGGACCATCATTAGGTCATGTAGGGGTGTTAGTAATGTTTGGGACCAAATTGGGTTTCTAATACGGGTACGGGTTGAAGTGGTCAGGTGTTGGTACGGGTTGACTATCATTAGGTCATGTAGGGGTGTTGGTAATGGTTTGGGACCAAATTGCGTATCTAATAAGGGTATGGGTTGAAGGTGGTCGGGTGTTGGTACGGGTTGACCATCATTAGGTCATGTAGGGGTGTTGGTAATGGTTTGGGACCAAATTGGGTTTCTAATACGGGTATGGGTTGCAGGTGGTCGGGTGTTGGTACGGGTTGACCATCATTAGGTCATGTAGGGGTGTTGGTAATGGTTTGGGACCAAATTGGGTTTCTAATACGGGTATGGGTTGAAGGTGGTCGGGTGTTGGTACGGGTTGACCATCATTAGGTCATGTAGGGGTGTTGGCAATGGTTTGGGACCAAATTGGTTTTCTAATACGGGTATGGGTTGAAGGTGGTCGGGTGTTGGTACGGGTTGACCATCATTAGGTCATGTAGGGGTGTTGGTAATGGTTTGGGACCAAATTGGGTTTCTAATACGGGTATGGGTTGAAGGTGGTCGGGTGTTGGTACGGGTTGACCATCATTAGGTCATGTAGGGGTGTTGGTAATGGTTTGGGACCAAATTGGGTTTCTAATACGGGTATGGGTTGTAAGTGGTCGGGTGTTGGTACGGGTTGACTATCATTAGGTCATGTAGGGGTGTTGGTAATGGTTTGGGACCAAATTGGGTTTCTAATACGGGTATGGGTTGCAGGTGGTCGGGTGTTGGTACGGGTTGACCATCATTAGGTCACGTAGGGGTGTTGGTAATGGTTTGGGACCAAATTGGGTTTCTAATACGGGTATGGGTTGCAGGTTGTCGGGTGTTGGTACGGGTGGACCATCATTAGGTCATGTAGGGGTGTTAGTAATGTTTGGGACCAAATTGGGTTTCTAATACGGGTATGGGTTGAAGTGGTCAGGTGTTGGTACGGGTTGACTATCATTAGGTCATGTAGGGGTGTTGGTAATGGTTTGGGACCAAATTGCGTATCTAATAAGGGTATGGGTTGAAGGTGGTCGGGTGTTGGTACGGGTTGACCATCATTAGGTCATGTAGGGGCGTTGGTAATGGTTTGGGACCAAATTGGGTTTCTAATACGGGTATGGGTTGCAGGTGGTCGGGTGTTGGTACGGGTTGACCATCATTAGGTCATGTAGGGGTGTTGGTAATGGTTTGGGACCAAATTGGGTTTCTAATACGGGTATGGGTTGCAGGTGGTCGGGTGTTGGTACGGGTTGACCATCATTAGGTCATGTAGGGGTGTTGGTAATGGTTTGGGACCAAATTGGGTTTCTAATACGGGTATGGGTTGAAGGTGGTCGGGTGTTGGTACGGGTTGACCATCATTAGGTCATGTAGGGGTGTTGGTAATGGTTTGGGACCAAATTGGGTTTCTAATACGGGTATGGGTTGAAGGTGGTCGGGTGTTGGTACGGGTTGACCATCATTAGGTCATGTACGGATGTTGGTAATGGTTTGCGACCAAATTGGGTTTCTAATACGAGTATGGGTTGAAGGTGGTCGGGTGTTGGTTCGGGTTAACCATCATTAGGTCATGTAGGGGTGTTGGTAATGGTTTGGGACCAAATTGGGTTTCTAATACGGGTATGGGTTGCAGGTGGTCGGGTGTTGGTACGGGTTGACTATCATTAGGTCATGTAGGGGTGTTGGTAATGGTTTGGGACCAAATTGGGTTTCTAATACGGGTATGGGTTGCAGGTGGTCGGGTGTTGGTACGGGTTGACCATCATTAGGTCATGTAGGGGTGTTGGTAATGGTTTGGGACCAAATTGGGTTTCTAATACGGGTATGGGTTGCAGGTTGTCGGGTGTTGGAACGGGTGGACCATCATTAGGTCATGTAGGGGTGTTAGGAATGTTTGGGACCAAATTAGGTTTCTAATACGGGTACGGGTTGAAGTGGTCAGGTGTTGGTACGGGTTGACTATCATTAGGTCATGTAGGGGTGTTGGTAATGGTTTGGGACCAAATTGCGTATCTAATAAGGGTATGGGTTGAAGGTGGTCGGGTGTTGGTACGGGTTGACCATCATTAGGTCATGTAGGGGTGTTGGTAATGGTTTGGGACCAAATTGGGTTTCTAATACGGGTATGGGTTGCAGGTGGTCGGGTGTTGGTACGGGTTGACCATCATTAGGTCATGTAGGGGTGTTGGTAATGGTTTGGGACCAAATTGGGTTTCTAATACGGGTATGGGTTGAAGGTGGTCGGGTGTTGGTACGGGTTGACCATCATTAGGTCATGTAGGGGTGTTGGTAATGGTTTGGGACCAAATTGGTTTTCTAATACGGGTATGGGTTGAAGGTGGTCGAGTGTTGGTACGGGTTGACCATCATTAGGTCATGTAGGGGTGTTGGTAATGGTTTGGGACCAAATTGGGTTTCTAATACGGGTATGGGTTGAAGGTGGTCGGGTGTTGGTACGGGTTGACCATCATTAGGTCATGTAGGGGTGTTGGTAATGGTTTGGGACCAAATTGGGTTTCTAATACGGGTATGGGTTGTAGGTGGTCGGGTTTTGGTACGGGTTGACTATCATTAGGTCATGTAGGGGTGTTGGTAATGGTTTGGGACCAAATTGGGTTTCTAATACGGGTATGGGTTGCAGGTGGTCGGGTGTTGGTACGGGTTGACCATCATAAGGTCATGTAGGGGTGTTGGTAATGGTTTGGGACCAAATTGGGTTTCTAATACGGGTATGGGTTGCAGGTTGTCGGGTGTTGGTACGGGTGGACCATTATTAGGTCATGTAGGGGTGTTAGTAATGTTTGGGACCAAATTGGGTTTCTAATACGGGTATGGGTTGAAGTGGTCAGGTGTTGGTACGGGTTGACTATCATTAGGTCATGTAGGGGTGTTGGTAATGGTTTGGGACCAAATTGCGTATGTAATAAGGGTATGGGTTGAAGGTGGTCGGGTGTTGGTACGGGTTGACCATCATTAGGTCATGTAGGCGCGTTGGTAATGGTTTGGGACCAAATTGGGTTTCTAATACGGGTATGGGTTGCAGGTGGTCGGGTGTTGGTACGGGTTGACCATCATTAGGTCATGTAGGGGTGTTGGTAATCGTTTGGGACCAAATTGGGTTTCTAATACGGGTATGGGTTGAAGGTGGTCGGGTGTTGGTACGGGTTGACCGTCATTAGGTCATGTAGGGGTGTTGGTAATGGTTTGGGACCAAATTGGCTTTCTAATACGGGTATGGGTTGCAGGTGGTCGGGTGTTGGTACGGGTTGACCATCATTAGGTCATGTAGGGGTGTTGGTAATGGTTTGGGACCAAATTAGGTTTCTAATACGGGTATGGGTTGCAGGTGGTCGGGTGTTGGTAATGGTTGACCATCATTAGGTCATATAGGGGTGTTCGTAATGGTTTGGGACCAAATTAGGTTTCTAATACGGGTACGGGTTGAAGGTGGTCGGGTGTTGGTACGGGTTGACCATCAATCGTTCATGTAGGGGTGTTGGTAATGGTTTGGGACCAAATTGGGTATCTAATACGGGTATGGGTTGAAGGTGGTCGGGTGTTGGTACGGGTTGACCATCATTACGTCATGTAGGGGCGTTGGTAATGGTTTGGGACCAAATTGGGTTTCTAATACGGGTATGGGTTGCAGGTGGTCGGGTGTTGGTACGGGTTGACCATCATTAGGTCATGTAGGGGTGTTGGTAATGGTTTGGGACCAAATTGGGTTTCTAATACGGGTATCGGTTTCAGGTTATCGGGTGTTGGTACGGGTGGACCATCATTAGGTCATGTAGGGGTGTTAGTAATGTTTGGGACCAAATTGGGTTTCTAATACGGGTATGGGTTGAAGTGGTCAGGTGTTGGTACGAGTTGACTATCATTAGGTCATGTAGGGGTGTTGGTAATGGTTTGGGACCAAATTGCGTATCTAATAAGGGTATGGGTTGAAGGTGGTCGGGTGTTGGTACGGGTTGACCATCATTAGGTCATGTCGGGGTGTTGGTAATGGTTTGGGACCAAATTGGGTTTCTAATACGGGTATGGGTTGCAGGTGGTCGGGTGTTGGTACGGGTTGACCATCATTAGGTCATGTAGGGGTGTTGGTAATCCTTTGGGACCAAATTGGGTTTCTAATACGGGTATGGGTTGAAGGTGGTCGGGAGTTGGTACGGGTTGACCATCATTAGGTCATGTAGGGGTGTTGGTAATGGTTTGGGACCAAATTGGGTTTCTAATACGGGTATGGGTTGAAGGTGGTCGGGTGTTGGTACGGGTTGACCATCATTAGGTCATGTAGGGGTGTTGGTAATGGTTTGGGACCAAATTGGGTTTCTAATACGGGTATGCGTTGCAGGTGGTCGGGTGTTGGTATGGGTTGACCATCATTAGGTCATGTAGAGGTGTTGGTAATGGTTTGGGACCAAATTGGGTTTCTAATACGGGTATGGGTTGAAGGTGGTCGGGTGTTGGTACGGGTTGACCATCATTAGGTCATGTAGGGGTGTTGGTAATGGTTTGGGACCAAATTACGTTTCTAATACGGGTATGGGTTGCAGGTGGTCCGGTGTTGGTACGGGTTGACCATCATTAGGTCATGTAGGGGTGTTGGTAATGGTTTGGGACCAAATTGGGTTTCTAATACGGGTATGGGTTGAAGGTGGTCGGGTGTTGGTACGGGTTGACCATCATTAGGTCATGTAGGGGTGTTGGTAATGGTTTGGGACCAAATTGGTTTTCTAATACGGGTATGGGTTGAAGGTGGTCGGGTGTTCGTACGGGTTGACCTTCATTAGGTCATGTAGGGGTGTTGGTAATGGTTTGGGACCAAATTGGGTTTCTAATACGGGTATGGGTTGAAGGTGGTCGGGTGTTGGTATGGGTTGACCATCATTAGGTCATGTAGGGGTGTTGGGAATGGTTTGGGACCA
Organism: Lactuca virosa; assembly: GCF_052849685.1. Classification (NCBI taxonomy): domain Eukaryota; kingdom Viridiplantae; phylum Streptophyta; class Magnoliopsida; order Asterales; family Asteraceae; genus Lactuca; species Lactuca virosa. Next base: position 492,501,459 of record NC_136429.1, read on the forward strand.
AATTGGGTTTCTAATACGGGTATGGGTTGCAGGTGGTCGGGTGTTGGTACGGGTTGACTATCATTAGGTCATGTAGGGGTGTTGGTAATGGTTTGGGACCAAATTGGGTTTCTAATACGGGTATGGGTTGCAGGTGGTCGGGTGTTGGTACGGGTTGACCATCATTAGGTCATGTAGGGGTGTTGGTAATGGTTTGGGACCAAATTGGGTTTCTAATACGGGTATGGGTTGCAGGTGGTCGGGTGTTGGTACGGGTTGACCATCATTAGGTCATGTAGGGGTGTTGGTAATGGTTTGGGACCAAATTGGGTTTCTAATACGGGTATGGGTTGAAGGTGGTCGGGTGTTGGTACGGGTTGACCATCATTAGTTCATGTAGGGGTGTTGGTAATGGTTTGGGACCAAATTGGGTTTCTAATACGGGTATGGGTTGAAGGTGGTCGGGTGTTGGTACGGGTTGACCATCATTAGGTCATGTAGGGGTGTTGGTAATGGTTTGCGACCAAATTGGGTTTCTAATACGAGTATGGGTTGAAGGTGGTCGGGTGTTGGTTCGGGTTGACCATCATTAGGTCATGTAGCGGTGTTGGTAATGGTTTGGGACCAAATTGGGTTTCTAATACGGGTATGGGTTGCAGGTGGTCGGGTGTTGGTACGGGTTGACTATCATTAGGTCATGTAGGGGTGTTGGTAATGGTTTGGGACCAAATTGGGTTTCTAATACGGGTATGGGTTGCAGGTGGTCGGGTGTTGGTACGGGTTGACCATTATTAGGTCATGTAGGGGTGTTGGTAATGGTTTGGGACCAAATTGGGTTTCTAATACGGGTATGGGTTGCAGGTTGTCGGGTGTTGGAACGGGTGGACCATCATTAGGTCATGTAGGGGTGTTAGTAATGTTTGGGACCAAATTGGGTTTCTAATACGGGTATGGATTGAAGTGGTCAGGTGTTGGTACGGGTTGACTATCATTAGGTCATGTGGGGGTGTTGGTAATGGTTTGGGACCAAATTGCGTATCTAATAAGGGTATGGGTTGAAGGTGGTCGGGTGTTGGTACGGGTTGACCATCATTAGGTCATGTAGGGGTGTTGGTAATGGTTTGGGACCAAATTGGGTTTCTAATACGGGTATGGGTTGCAGGTGGTCGGGTGTTGGTACGGGTTGACCATCATTAGGTCATGTAGGGGTGTTGGTAATGGTTTGGGACCAAATTGGGTTTCTAATACGGGTATGGGTTGAAGGTGGTCGGGTGTTGGTACGGGTTGACCATCATTAGGTCATGTAGGGGTGTTGGTAATGGTTTGCGACCAAATTGGGTTTCTAATACGAGTATGGGTTGAAGGTGGTCGGGTGTTGGTTCGGGTTGACCATCATTAGGTCATGTAGCGGTGTTGGTAATGGTTTGGGACCAAATTGGGTTTCTAATACGGGTATGGGTTGCAGGTGGTCGGGTGTTGGTACGGGTTGACTATCATTAGGTCATGTAGGGGTGTTGGTAATGGTTTGGGACCAAATTGGGTTTCTAATACGGGTATGGGTTGCAGGTGGTCGGGTGTTGGTACGGGTTGACCATCATTAGGTCATGTAGGGGTGTTGGTAATGGTTGGGGACCAAATTGGGTTTCTAATACGGGTATGGGTTGCAGGTTGTCGGGTGTTGGAACGGGTGGACCATCATTAGGTCATGTAGGGGTGTTAGTAATGTTTGGGACCAAATTGGGTTTCTAATACGGGTATGGGTTGAAGTGGTCAGGTGTTGGTACGGGTTGACTATCATTAGGTCATGTAGGGGTGTTGGTAATGGTTTGGGACCAAATTGCGTATCTAATAAGGGTATGGGTTGAAGGTGGTCGGGTGTTGGTACGGGTTGACCATCATTAGGTCATGTAGGGGTGTTGGTAATGGTTTGGGACCAAATTGGGTTTCTAATACGGGTATGGGTTGAAGGTGGTCGGGTGTTGGTACGGGTTGACCATCATTAGGTCATGTAGGGGTGTTGGTAATGGTTTGGGACCAAATTGGGTTTCTAATACGGGTATGGGTTGCAGGTGGTCGGGTGTTGGTACGGGTTGACCATCATTATGTCATGTAGAGGTGTTGGTAATGGTTTGGGACCAAATTGGGTTTCTAATACGGGTATGGGTTGAAGGTGGTCGGGTGTTGGTACGGGTTGACCATCATTAGGTCATGTAGGGGTGTTGGTAATGGTTTGGGACCAAATTACGTTTCTAATACGGGTATGGGTTGCAGGTGGTCCGGTGTTGGTACGGGTTGACCATCATTAGGTCATGTAGGGGTGTTGGTAATGGTTTGGGACCAAATTGGGTTTCTAATACGGGTATGGGTTGAAGGTGGTCGGGTGTTGGTACGGGTTGACCATCATTAGGTCATGTAGGGGTGTTGGTAATGGTTTGGGACCAAATTGGTTTTCTAATACGGGTATGGGTTGAAGGTGGTCGGGTGTTCGTACGGGTTGACCTTCATTAGGTCATGTAGGGGTGTTGGTAATGGTTTGGGACCAAATTGGGTTTCTAATACGGGTATGGGTTGAAGGTGGTCGGGTGTTGGTATGGGTTGACCATCATTAGGTCATGTAGGGGTGTTGGTAATGGTTTGGGACCAAATTGGGTTTCTAATACGGGTATGGGTTGCAGGTGGTCGGGTGTTGGTACGGGTTGACTATCATTAGGTCATGTAGGGGTGTTGGTAATGGTTTGGGACCAAATTGGGTTTCTAATACGGGTATGGGTTGCAGGTGGTCGGGTGTTGGTACGGGTTGACCATCATTAGGTCATGTAGGGGTGTTGGTAATGGTTTGGGACCAAATTGGGTTTCTAATACGGGTATGGGTTGCAGGTGGTCGGGTGTTGGTACGGGTTGACCATCATTAGGTCATGTAGGGGTGTTGGTAATGGTTTGGGACCAAATTGGGTTTCTAATACGGGTATGGGTTGAAGGTGGTCGGGTGTTGGTACGGGTTGACCATCATTAGTTCATGTAGGGGTGTTGGTAATCGTTTGGGACCAAATTGGGTTTCTAATACGGGTATGGGTTGAAGGTGGTCGGGTGTTGGTACGGGTTGACCATCATTAGGTCATGTAGGGGTGTTGGTAATGGTTTGCGACCAAATTGGGTTTCTAATACGAGTATGGGTTGAAGGTGGTCGGGTGTTGGTTCGGGTTGACCATCATTAGGTCATGTAGCGGTGTTGGTAATGGTTTGGGACCAAATTGGGTTTCTAATACGGGTATGGGTTGCAGGTGGTCGGGTGTTGGTACGGGTTGACTATCATTAGGTCATGTAGGGGTGTTGGTAATGGTTTGGGACCAAATTGGGTTTCTAATACGGGTATGGGTTGCAGGTGGTCGGGTGTTGGTACGGGTTGACCATCGTTAGGTCATGTAGGGGTGTTGGTAATGGTTTGGGACCAAATTGGGTTTCTAATACGGGTATGGGTTGCAGGTTGTCGGGTGTTGGAACGGGTGGACCATCATTAGGTCATGTAGGGGTGTTAGTAATGTTTGGGACCAAATTGGGTTTCTAATACGGGTATGGATTGAAGTGGTCAGGTGTTGGTACGGGTTGACTATCATTAGGTCATGTGGGGGTGTTGGTAATGGTTTGGGACCAAATTGCGTATCTAATAAGGGTATGGGTTGAAGGTGGTCGGGTGTTGGTACGGGTTGACCATCATTAGGTCATGTAGGGGTGTTGGTAATGGTTTGGGACCAAATTGGGTTTCTAATACGGGTATGGGTTGCAGGTGGTCGGGTGTTGGTACGGGTTGACCATCATTAGGTCATGTAGGGGTGTTGGTAATGGTTTGGGACCAAATTGGGTTTCTAATACGGGTATGGGTTGAAGGTGGTCGGGTGTTGGTACGGGTTGACCATCATTAGGTCATGTAGGGGTGTTGGTAATGGTTTGCGACCAAATTGGGTTTCTAATACGAGTATGGGTTGAAGGTGGTCGGGTGTTGGTTCGGGTTGACCGTCATTAGGTCATGTAGCGGTGTTGGTAATGGTTTGGGACCAAATTGGGTTTCTAATACGGGTATGGGTTGCAGGTGGTCGGGTGTTGGTACGGGTTGACTATCATTAGGTCATGTAGGGGTGTTGGTAATGGTTTGGGACCAAATTGGGTTTCTAATACGGGTATGGGTTGCAGGTGGTCGGGTGTTGGTACGGGTTGACCATCATTAGGTCATGTAGGGGTGTTGGTAATGGTTGGGGACCAAATTGGGTTTCTAATACGGGTATGGGTTGCAGGTTGTCGGGTGTTGGAACGGGTGGACCATCATTAGGTCATGTAGGGGTGTTAGTAATGTTTGGGACCAAATTGGGTTTCTAATACTGGTATGGATTGAAGTGGTCAGGTGTTGGTACGGGTTGACTATCATTAGGTCATGTAGGGGTGTTGGTAATGGTTTGGGACCAAATTGCGTATCTAATAAGGGTATGGGTTGAAGGTGGTCGGGTGTTGGTACGGGTTGACCATCATTAGGTCATGTAGGGGTGTTGGTAATGGTTTGGGACCAAATTGGGTTTCTAATACGGGTATGGGTTGCAGGTGGTCGGGTGTTGGTACGGGTTGACCATCATTAGGTCATGTAGGGGTGTTGGTAATGGTTTGGGACCAAATTGGGTTTCTAATACGGGTATGGGTTGAAGGTGGTCGGGTGTTGGTACGGGTTGACCATCATTAGGTCATGTAGGGGTGTTGGTAATGGTTTGGGACCAAATTGGTTTTCTAATACGGGTATGGGTTGAAGGTGGTCGGGTGTTGGTACGGGTTGACCATCATTAGGTCATGTAGGGGTGTTGGTAATGGTTTGGGACCAAATTGGGTTTCTAATACGGGTATGGGTTGAAGGTGGTCGGGTGTTGGTACGGGTTGACCATCATTAGGTCATGTAGGGGTGTTGGTAATGGTTTGGGACCAAATTGGGTTTCTAATACGGGTATGGGTTGTAGGTGGTCGGGTGTTGGTACGGGTTGACTATCATTAGGTCATGTAGGGGTGTTCGTAATGATTTGGGACCAAATTGGGTGTCTAATACGGGTATGGGTTGCAGGTGGTCGGGTGTTGGTACGGGTTGACCATCATTAGGTCATGTAGGGGTGTTGGTAATGGTTTGGGACCAAATTGGGTTTCTAATACGGGTATGGGTTGCAGGTTGTCAGGTGTTGGTACGGGTGGACCATCATTAGGTCATGTAGGGGTGTTAGTAATGTTTGGGACCAAATTGGGTTTCTAATACGGGTATGGGTTGAAGTGGTCAGGTGTTGGTACGGGTTGACTATCATTAGGTCATGTAGGGGTGTTGGTAATGGTTTGGGACCAAATTGCGTATCTAATAAGGGTATGGGTTGAAGGTGGTCGGGTGTTGGTACGGGTTGACCATCATTAGGTCATGTAGGGGCGTTGGTAATGGTTTGGGACCAAATTGGGTTTCTAATACGGGTATGGGTTACAGGTGGTCGGGTGTTGGTACGGGTTGACCATCATTAGGTCATGTAGGGGTGTTGGTAATCGTTTGGGACCAAATTGGGTTTCTAATACGGGTATGGGTTGAAGGTGGTCGGGTGTTGGTACGGGTTGACCATCATTAGGTCATGTAGGGGTGTTGGTAATGGTTTGCGACCAAATTGGGTTTCTAATACGAGTATGGGTTGAAGGTGGTCGGGTGTTGGTACGGGTTGACCATCATTAGGTCATGTAGGGGTGTTGGTAATGGTTTGGGACCAAATTGGGTTTCTAATACGGGTATGGGTTGCAGGTGGTCGGGTGTTGGTACGGGTTGACCATCATTAGGTCATGTAGGGGTGTTGGTAATGGTTTGGGACCAAATTGGGTTTCTAATACGGGTATGGGTTGCAGGTTATCGGATGTTGGTACGGGTGGACCATCATTAGGTCATGTAGGGGTGTTAGTAATGTTTGGGACCAAATTGGGTTTCTAATACGGGTATGGGTTGAAGTGGTCAGGTGTTGGTACGGGTTGACTATGATTAGGTCATGTAGGGGTGTTGGTAATGGTTTGGGACCAAATTGCGTATCTAATAAGGGTATGGGTTGAAGGTGGTCGGGTGTTGGTACGGGTTGACCATCATTAGGTCATGTCGGGGTGTTGGTAATGGTTTGGGACCAAATTGGGTTTCTAATACGGGTATGGGTTGCAGGTGGTCGGGTGTTGGTACGGGTTGACCATCATTAGGTCATGTAGGGGTGTTGGTAATCATTTGGGACCAAATTGGGTTTCTAATACGGGTATGGGTTGAAGGTGGTCGGGTGTTGGTACGGGTTGACCATCATTAGGTCATGTAGGGGTGTTGGTAATGGTTTGCGACCAAATTGGGTTTCTAATACGAGTATGGGTTGAAGGTGGTCGGGTGTTGGTACGGGTTGACCGTCATTAGGTCATGTAGGGGTGTTGGTAATGGTTTGGGACCAAATTGGCTTTCTAATACGGGTATGGGTTGCAGGTGGTCGGGTGTTGGTACGGGTTGACCATCATTAGGTCATGTAGGGGTGTTGGTAATGGTTTGGGACCAAATTAGGTTTCTAATACGGGTATGGGTTGCAGGTGGTCGGGTGTTGGTAATGGTTGACCATCATTAGGTCATATAGGGGAGTTCGTAATGGTTTGGGACCAAATTGGGTTTCTAATACGGGTACGGGTTGAAGGTGGTCGGGTGTTGGTACGGGTTGACCATCAATCGTTCATGTAGGGGTGTTGGTAATGGTTTGGGACCAAATTGGGTATCTAATACGGGTATGGGTTGAAGGTGGTCGGGTGTTGGTACGGGTTGACCATCATTACGTCATGTAGGGGCGTTGGTAATGGTTTGGGACCAAATTGGGTTTCTAATACGGGTATGGGTTGCAGGTGGTCGGGTGTTGGTACGGGTTGACCATCATTAGGTCATGTAGGGGTGTTGGTAATGGTTTGGGACCAAATTGGGTTTCTAATACGGGTATGGGTTGCAGGTTATCGAGTGTTGGTACGGGTGGACCATCATTAGGTCATGTAGGGGTGTTAGTAATATTTGGGACCAAATTGGGTTTCTAATACGGGTATGGGTTGAAGTGGTCAGGTGTTGGTACGGGTTGACTATCATTAGGTCATGTAGGGGTGTTGGTAATGGTTTGGGACCAAATTGCGTATCTAATAAGGGTATGGGTTGAAGGTGGTCGGGTGTTGGTACGGGTTAACCATCATTAGGTCATGTCGGGGTGTTGGTAATGGTTTGGGACCAAATTGGGTTTCTAATACGGGTATGGGTTGCAGGTGGTCGGGTGTTGGTACGGGTTGACCATCATTAGGTCATGTAGGGGTGTTAGTAATCGTTTGGGACCAAATTAGGTTACTAATACGGGTATGGGTTGAAGGTGGTCGGGAGTTGGTACGGGTTGACCATTATTAGGTCATGTAGGGGTGTTGGTAATGGTTTGGGACCAAATTGGGTTTCTAATACGGGTATGGGTTGAAGGTGGTCGGGTGTTGGTACGGGTTGACCATCATTAGGTCATGTAGGGGTGTTGGTAATGGTTTGGGACCAAATTGGGTTTCTAATACGGGTATGGGTTGCAGGTGGTCGGGTGTTGGTACGGGTTGACCATCATTAGGTCATGTAGAGGTGTTGGTAATGGTTTGGGACCAAATTGGGTTTCTAATACGGGTATGGGTTGAAGGTGGTCGGGTGTTGGTACGGGTTGACCATCATTAGGTCATGTAAGGGTGTTGGTAATGGTTTGGGACCAAATTACGTTTCTAATACGGGTATGGGTTGCAGGTGGTCCGGTGTTGGTACGGGTTGACCATCATTAGGTCATGTAGGGGTGTTGGTAATGGTTTGGGACCAAATTGGGTTTCTAATACGGGTATGGGTTGAAGGTGGTCGGGTGTTGGTACGGGTTAACCATCATTAGGTCATGTAGGGGTGTTGGTAATGGTTTGGGACCAAATTGGTTTTCTAATATGGGTATGGGTTGAAGGTGGTCGGGTGTTGGTACGGGTTGACCTTCATTAGGTCATGTAGGGGTGTTGGTAATGGTTTGGGACCAAATTGGGTTTCTAATACGGGTATGGGTTGAAGGTGGTCGGGTGTTGGTATGGGTTGACCATCATTAGGTCATGTAGGGGTGTTGGTAATGGTTTGGGACCAAATTGGGTTTCTAATACGGGTATGGGTTGCAGGTGGTCGGGTGTTGGTATGGGTTGACTATCATTAGGTCATGTAGGGGTGTTGGTAATGGTTTGGGACCAAATTGGGTTTCTAATACGGGTATGGGTTGCAGGTGGTCGGGTGTTGGTAATGGTTGACCATCATTAGGTCATGTAGGGGTGCTGGTAATGGTTTCGGACCAAATTGGGTTTCTAATACGGGTATGGGTTGAAGGTGGTCGGGTGTTGGTATGGGTTGACCATCATTAGGTCATGTAGGGGTGCTAGTAATGGTTTGGGACCAAATTGGGTTTCTAATACGGCTACAGGTTGAAGGTGGTCGGATGTTGGTACGGGTTGACCATCATTAGTTCATGTAGGGGTGTTGGTAATAGTTTGGAACCAAATTGGGTATCTAATACGGGTATGGGTTGAAGGTGGTCGGGTGTTGGTACGGGTTGACCATCATTAGGTCATGTAGGGGTGTTGGTAATGGTTTGGGACCAAATTGGGTTTCTAATACGGGTATGGGTTGAAGGTGGATGGGTGTTGGTACGGGTTGACCATCATTAGGTCATGTAGGGGTGTTGGTAATGGTTTGCGACCAAATTGGGTTTCTAATACGAGTATGGGTTGAAGGTGGTCGGGTGTTGGTACGGGTTAACCATCATTAGGTCATGTATGGGTGTTGGTAATGGTTTGGGACCAAATTGGGTTTCTAATACGGGTATGGGTTGCAGGTGGTCGGGTGTTGGTACGGGTTGACCATCATTAGGTCATGTAGGGGTGTTGGTAATGGTTTGGGACCAAATTAGGTTTCTAATACGGGTATGGGTTGCAGGTGGTCGGGTGTTGGTAATGGTTGACCATCATTAGGTCATATAGGGGTGTTGGTAATGGTTTGGGACCAAATTGGGTTTCTAATACGGGTACGGGTTGAAGGTGGTCGGGTGTTGGTACGGGTTGACCATCAATCGTTCATGTAGGGGTGTTGGTAATGGTTTGGGACCAAATTGGGTATCTAATACGGGTATGGGTTGAAGGTGGTCGGGTGTTGGTACGGGTTGACCATCATTACGTCATGTAGGGGTGTTGGTAATGGTTTGGGACCAAATTGGGTTTCTAATACGGGTATGGGTTGCAGGTGGTCGGGTGTTGGTACGGGTTGACCATCATTAGGTCATGTAGGGGTGTTGGTAATGGTTTGGGACCAAATTGGGTTTCTAATACGGGTATGGGTTGAAGGTGGTCGAATGTTGGTACGGGTTGACCATCATTAGGTCATGTAGGGGTGTTGGTAATGGTTTGGGACCAAATTAGGTTTCTAATACGGGTATGGGTTGCAGGTGGTCGGGTGTTGGTACGGGTTGACCATCATTAGGTCATGTAGGGGTGTTGGTAATGGTTTGGGACCAAATTGGGTTTCTAATACGGGTATGGGTTGAAGGTGGTCGGGTGTTGGTACGGGTTGACCATTATTAGGTCATATAGGGGTGTTGGTAATGGTTTGGGACCAAATTGGTTTTCTTATACGGGTATGGGTTGAAGGTGGTCGGGTGTTGGTACGGGTTGACCATCATTAGGTCATGTAGGGGTGTTGGTAATGGTTTGGGACCAAATTGGGTTTCTAATACGGGTATGGGTTGAAGGTGGTCGGGTGTTGGTACGGGTTGACCATCATTAGGTCATGTAGGGGTGTTGGTAATGGTTTGGGACCAAATTGGTTTTCTAATACGGGTATGGGTTGAAGGTGGTCGGGTGTTGGTACGGGTTGACCATCATTAGGTCATGTAGGGGTGTTGGTAATGGTTTGGGACCAAATTGGGTTTCTAATACGGGTATGGGTTGAAGGTGGTCGGGTGTTGGTACGGGTTGACCATCATTAGGTCATGTAGGGGTGTTGGTAATGGTTTGGGACCAAATTGGGTTTCTAATACGGGTATGGGTTGTAGGTGGTCGGGTGTTCGTACGGGTTGACTATCATTAGGTCATGTAAGGGTGTTGGTAATGATTTGGGACCAAATTGGGTGTCTAATACGGGTATGGGTTGCAGGTGGTCGGGTGTTGGTACGGGTTGACCATCATTAGGTCATGTAGGGGTGTTGGTAATGGTTTGGGACCAAATTGGGTTTCTAATACGGGTATGGGTTGCAGGTTGTCGGGTGTTGGTACGGGTGGACCATCATTAGGTCATGTAGGGGTGTTAGTAATGTTTGGGACCAAATTGGGTTTCTAATACGGGTATGGGTTGAAGTGGTCAGGTGTTGGTACGGGTTGACTATCATTAGGTCATGTAGGGGTGTTGGTAATGGTTTGGGACCAAATTGCGTATCTAATAAGGGTATGGGTTGAAGGTGGTCGGGTGTTGGTACGGGTTGACCATCATTAGGTCATGTAGGGGCGTTGGTAATGGTTTGGGACCAAATTGGGTTTCTAATACGGGTATGGGTTACAGGTGGTTGGGTGTTGGTACGGGTTGACCATCATTAGGTCATGTAGGGGTGTTGGTAATCGTTTGGGACCAAATTGGGTTTCTAATACGGATATGGGTTGAAGGTGGTCGGGTGTTGGTACGGGTTGACCATCATTAGGTCATGTAGGGGTGTTGGTAATGGTTTGCGACCAAATTGGGTTTCTAATACGAGTATGGGTTGAAGGTGGTCGGGTGTTGGTACGGGTTGACCATCATTAGGTCATGTAGGGGTGTTGGTAATGGTTTGGGACCAAATTGGGTTTCTAATACGGGTATGGGTTGCAGGTGGTCGGGTGTTGGTACGGGTTGACCATCATTAGGTCATGTAGGGGTGTTGGTAATGGTTTGGGACCAAATTGGGTTTCTAATACGGGTATGGGTTGCAGGTTATCGGGTGTTGGTACGGGTGGACCATCATTAGGTCATGTAGGGGTGTTAGTAATGTTTGGGACCAAATTGGGTTTCTAATACGGGTATGGGTTGAAGTGGTCAGGTGTTGGTACGGGTTGACTATCATTAGGTCATGTAGGGGTGTTGGTAATGGTTTGGGACCAAATTGCGTATCTAATAAGGGTATGGGTTGAAGGTGGTCGGGTGTTGGTACGGGTTGACCATCATTAGGTCATGTCGGGGTGTTGGTAATGGTTTGGGACCAAATTGGGTTTCTAATACGGGTATGGGTTGCAGGTGGTCGGGTGTTGGTACGGGTTGACCATCATTAGGTCATGTAGGGGTGTTGGTAATCATTTGGGACCAAATTGGGTTTCTAATACGGGTATGGGTTGAAGGTGGTCGGGTGTTGGTACGGGTTGACCATCATTAGGTCATGTAGGGGTGTTGGTAATGGTTTGCGACCAAATTGGGTTTCTAATACGAGTATGGGTTGAAGGTGGTCGGGTGTTGGTACGGGTTGACCGTCATTAGGTCATGTAGGGGTGTTGGTAATGGTTTGGGACCAAATTGGCTTTCTAATACGGGTATGGGTTGCAGGTGGTCGGGTGTTGGTACGGGTTGACCATCATTAGGTCATGTAGGGGTGTTGGTAATGGTTTGGGACCAAATTGGGTTTCTAATACGGGTATGGGTTGCAGGTGGTCGGGTGTTGGTACGGGTTGACCATCATTAGGTCATGTAGGGGTGTTGGTAATGGTTTGGGACCAAATTGGGTTTCTAATACGGGTATGGGTTGCAGGTTATCGGGTGTTGGTACGGGTGGACCATCATTAGGTCATGTAGGGGTGTTAGTAATGTTTGGGACCAAATTGGGTTTCTAATACGGGTATGGGTTGAAGTGGTCAGGTGTTGGTACGGGTTGACTATCATTAGGTCATGTAGGGGTGTTGGTAATGGTTTGGGACCAAATTGCGTATCTAATAAGGGTATGGGTTGAAGGTGGTCGGGTGTTGGTACGGGTTGACCATCATTAGGTCATGTCGGGGTGTTGGTAATGGTTTGGGACCAAATTGGGTTTCTAATACGGGTATGGGTTGCAGGTGGTCGGGTGTTGGTACGGGTTGACCATCATTAGGTCATGTAGGGGTGTTGGTAATCATTTGGGACCAAATTGGGTTTCTAATACGGGTATGGGTTGAAGGTGGTCGGGTGTTGGTACGGGTTGACCATCATTAGGTCATGTAGGGGTGTTGGTAATGGTTTGCGACCAAATTGGGTTTCTAATACGAGTATGGGTTGAAGGTGGTCGGGTGTTGGTACGGGTTGACCGTCATTAGGTCATGTAGGGGTGTTGGTAATGGTTTGGGACCAAATTGGCTTTCTAATACGGGTATGGGTTGCAGGTGGTCGGGTGTTGGTACGGGTTGACCATCATTAGGTCATGTAGGGGTGTTGGTAATGGTTTGGGACCAAATTAGGTTTCTAATACGGGTATGGGTTGCAGGTGGTCGGGTGTTGGTAATGGTTGACCATCATTAGGTCATATAGGGGAGTTCGTAATGGTTTGGGACCAAATTGGGTTTCTAATACGGGTACGGGTTGAAGGTGGTCGGGTGTTGGTACGGGTTGACCATCAATCGTTAATGTAGGGGTGTTGGTAATGGTTTGGGACCAAATTGGGTATCTAATACGGGTATGGGTTGAAGGTGGTCGGGTGTTGGTACGGGTTGACCATCATTACGTCATGTAGGGGCGTTGGTAATGGTTTGGGACCAAATTGGGTTTCTAATATGGGTATGGGTTGCAGGTGGTCGGGTGTTGGTACGGGTTGACCATCATTAGGTCATGTAGGGGTGTTGGTAATGGTTTGGGACCAAATTGGGTTTCTAATACGGGTATGGGTTGCAGGTTATCGAGTGTTGGTACGGGTGGACCATCATTAGGTCATGTAGGGGTGTTAGTAATATTTGGGACCAAATTGGGTTTCTAATACGGGTATGGGTTGAAGTGGTCAGGTGTTGGTACGGGTTGACTATCATTAGGTCATGTAGGGGTGTTGGTAATGGTTTGGGACCAAATTTCGTATCTAATAAGGGTATGGGTTGAAGGTGGTCGGGTGTTGGTACGGGTTGACCATCATTAGGTCATGTCGGGGTGTTGGTAATGGTTTGGGACCAAATTGGGTTTCTAATACGGGTATGGGTTGCAGGTGGTCGGGTGTTGGTACGGGTTGACCATCATTAGGTCATGTAGGGGTGTTGGTAATCGTTTGGGACCAAATTGGGTTTCTAATACGGGTATGGGTTGAAGGTGGTCGGGAGTTGGTACGGGTTGACCATCATTAGGTCATGTAGGGGTGTTGGTAATGGTTTGGGACCAAATTGGGTTTCTAATACGGGTATGGGTTGAAGGTGGTCGGGTGTTGGTACGGGTTGACCATCATTAGGTCATGTAGGGGTGTTGGTAATGGTTTGGGACCAAATTGGGTTTCTAATACGGGTATGGGTTGCAGGTGGTCGGGTGTTGGTACGGGTTGACCATCATTAGGTCATGTAGAGGTGTTGGTAATGGTTTGGGACCAAATTGGGTTTCTAATACGGGTATGGGTTGAAGGTGGTCGGGTGTTGGTACGGGTTGACCATCATTAGGTCATGTAAGGGTGTTGGTAATGGTTTGGGACCAAATTACGTTTCTAATACGGGTATGGGTTGCAGGTGGTCCGGTGTTGGTACGGGTTGACCATCATTAGGTCATGTAGGGGTGTTGGTAATGGTTTGGGACCAAATTGGGTTTCTAATACGGGTATGGGTTGAAGGTGGTCGGGTGTTGGTACGGGTTAACCATCATTAGGTCATGTAGGGGTGTTGGTAATGGTTTGGGACCAAATTGGTTTTCTAATACGGGTATGGGTTGAAGGTGGTCGGGTGTTCGTACGGGTTGACCTTCATTAGGTCATGTAGGGGTGTTGGTAATGGTTTGGGACCAAATTGGGTTTCTAATACGGGTATGGGTTGAAGGTGGTCGGGTGTTGGTATGGGTTGACCATCATTAGGTCATGTAGGGGTGTTGGTAATGGTTTGGGACCAAATTGGGTTTCTAATACGGGTATGGGTTGCAGGTGGTCGGGTGTTGGTACGGGTTGACTATCATTAGGTCATGTAGGGGTGTTGGTAATGGTTTGGGACCAAATTGGGTTTCTAATATGGGTATGGGTTGCAGGTGGTCGGGTGTTGGTAATGGTTGACCATCATTAGGTCATGTAGGGGTGCTGGTAATGGTTTCGGACCAAATTGGGTTTCTAATACGGGTATGGGTTGAAGGTGGTCGGGTGTTGGTATGGGTTGACCATCATTAGGTCATGTAGGGGTGCTAGTAATGGTTTGGGACCAAATTGGGTTTCTAATACGGCTACAGGTTGAAGGTGGTCGGATGTTGGTACGGGTTGACCATCATTAGTTCATGTAGGGGTGTTGGTAATAGTTTGGAACCAAATTGGGTATCTAATACGGGTATGGGTTGAAGGTGGTCGGGTGTTGGTACGGGTTGACCATCATTAGGTCATGTAGGGGTGTTGGTAATGGTTTGGGACCAAATTGGGTTTCTAATACGGGTATGGGTTGAAGGTGGATGGGTGTTGGTACGGGTTGACCATCATTAGGTCATGTAGGGGTGTTGGTAATGGTTTGCGACCAAATTGGGTTTCTAATACGAGTATGGGTTGAAGGTGGTCGGGTGTTGGTACGGGTTAACCATCATTAGGTCATGTAGGGGTGTTGGTAATGGTTTGGGACCAAATTGGGTTTCTAATACGGGTATGGGTTGCAGGTGGTCGGGTGTTGGTACGGGTTGACCATCATTAGGTCATGTAGGGGTGTTGGTAATGGTTTGGGACCAAATTAGGTTTCTAATACGGGTATGGGTTGCAGGTGGTCGGGTGTTGGTAATGGTTGACCATCATTAGGTCATATAGGGGTGTTGGTAATGGTTTGGGACCAAATTGGGTTTCTAATACGGGTACGGGTTGAAGGTGGTCGGGTGTTGGTACGGGTTGACCATCAATCGTTCATGTAGGGGTGTTGGTAATGGTTTGGGACCAAATTGGGTATCTAATACGGGTATGGGTTGAAGGTGGTCGGGTGTTGGTACGGGTTGACCATCATTACGTCATGTAGGGGTGTTGGTAATGGTTTGGGACCAAATTGGGTTTCTAATACGGGTATGGGTTGCAGGTGGTCGGGTGTTGGTACGGGTTGACCATCATTAGGTCATGTAGGGGTGTTGGTAATGGTTTGGGACCAAATTGGGTTTCTAATACGGGTATGGGTTGAAGGTGGTCGAGTGTTGGTACGGGTTGACCATCATTAGGTCATGTAGGGGTGTTGGTAATGGTTTGGGACCAAATTAGGTTTCTAATACGGGTATGGGTTGCAGGTGGTCGGGTGTTGGTACGGGTTGACCATCATTAGGTCATGTAGGGGTGTTGGTAATGGTTTGGGACCAAATTGGGTTTCTAATACGGCTATGGGTTGAAGGTGGTCGGGTGTTGGTACGGGTTGACCATCATTAGGTCATATAGGGGTGTTGGTAATGGTTTGGGACCAAATTGGTTTTCTTATACGGGTATGGGTTGAAGGTGGTCGGGTGTTGGTACGGGTTGACCATCATTAGGTCATGTAGGGGTGTTGGTAATGGTTTGGGACCAAATTGGGTTTCTAATACGGGTATGGGTTGAAGGTGGTCGGGTGTTGGTACGGGTTGACCATCATTAGGTCATGTAGGGGTGTTGGTAATGGTTTGGGACCAAATTGGGTTTCTAATACGGGTATGGGTTGCAGGTGGTCGGGTGTTGGTACGGGTTGACTATCATTAGGTCATGTAGGGGTGTTGGTAATGGTTTGGGACCAAATTGGGTTTCTAATACGGGTATGGGTTGCAGGTGGTCGGGTGTTGGTACGGGTTGACCATCATTAGGTCATGTAGGGGTGTTGCTAATGGTTTGGGACCAAACTGGGTTTCTAATACGGGTATGGGTTGCAGGTTGTCGGGTGTTGGTACGGGTGGACCATCATTAGGTCATGTAGGGGTGTTAGTAATGTTTGGGACCAAATTGGGTTTCTAATACGGGTATGGGTTGAAGTGGTCAGGTGTTGGTACGGGTTGACTATCATTAGGTCATGTAGGGGTGTTGGTAATGGTTTGGGACCAAATTACGTATCTAATAAGGGTATGGGTTGAAGGTGGTCGGGTGTTGGTACGGGTTGACCATCATTAGGTCATGTAGGGGTGTTGGTAATGGTTTGGGACTAAATTGGGTTTCTAATACGGGTATGGGTTGCAGGTGGTCGGGTGTTGGTACGGGTTGACCATCATTAGGTCATGTAGGGGTGTTGGTAATCGTTTGGGACCAAATTGGGTTTCTAATATGGGTATGGGTTGAAGGTGGTCGGGTGTTGGTACAGGTTGACCATCATTAGGTCATGTAGGGGTGTTGGTAATGGTTTGCGACCAAATTGGGTTTCTAATACGAGTGTGGGGTGAAGGTGGTCGGGTGTTGGTACGGGTTGACCATCATTAGGTCATGTACGGGGTGTTGGTAATGGTTTGGGACCAAATTGGCTTTCTAATACGGGTATGGGTTGCAGGTGGTCGGGTGTTGGTACGGGTTGACCATCATTAGGTCATGTAGGGGTGTTGGTAATGGTTTGGGACCAAATTAGGTTTCTAATACGGGTATGGGTTGCAGGTGGTCGGGTGTTGGTAATGGTTGACCATCATTAGGTCATATAGGGGTGTTGGTAATGGTTTGGGACCAAATTGGGTTTCTAATACGGGTACGGGTTGAAGGTGGTCGGGTGTTGGTACGGGTTGACCATCAATCATTCATGTAGGGGTGTTGGTAATGGTTTGGGACCAAATTGGGTATCTAATATGGGTATGGGTTGAAGGTGGTCGGGTGTTGGTACGGGTTGACCATCATTAGGTCATGTAGAGGTGTTGGTAATGGTTTGGGACCAAATTGGGTTTCTAATACGGGTATGGGTTGCAAGTGGTCGGGTGTTGGTACGGGTTGACCATTATTAGGTCATGTAGGGGTGTTGGTAATGGTTTGGGACCAAATTGGGTTTCTAATACGGGTATGGGTTGAAGGTGGTCGGGTGTTGGTACGGGTTGACCATCATTAGGTAATGTAGGGGTGTTGGTAATGGTTTGGGACCAAATTAGGTTTCTAATACGGTTATGGGTTACAGGTGGTCGGGTGTTGGTACGGGTTGACCATCATTAGGTCATGTAGGGGTGTTGGTAATGGTTTGGGACCAAATTGGGTTTCTAATACGGGTATGGGTTGAAGGTGGTCGGGTGTTGGTACGGGTTGACCATGATTAGGTCATGTAGGGGTGTTGGTAATGGTTTGGGACCAAATTGGTTTTCTAATACGGGTATGGGTTGAAGGTGGTCGGGTGTTGGTACGGGTTGACCATCATTAGGTCATGTAGGGGTGTTGGTAATGGTTTGGGACCAAATTGGGTTTCTAATACGGGTATGGGTTGAAGGTGGTCGGGTGTTGGTACGGGTTGACCATCATTAGGTCATGTAGGGGTGTTGGTAATGGTTTGGGACCAAATTGGGTTTCTAATACGGGTATGGGTTGCAGGTGGTCGGGTGTTGGTACGGGTTGACTATCATTAGGTCATGTAGGGGTGTTGGTAATGGTTTGGGACCAAATTGGGTTTCTAATACGGTATGGGTTGCAGGTGGTCGGGTGTTGGTAATGGTTGACCATCATTAGGTCATGTAGGGGTGCTGGTAATGGTTTCGGACCAAATTGGGTTTCTAATACGGGTATGGGTTGAAGGTGGTCGGGTGTTGGTATGGGTTGACCATCATTAGGTCATGTAGGGGTGCTGGTAATGGTTTGGGACCAAATTGGGTTTCTAATACGGGTACGGGTTGAAGGTGGTCGGGTGTTGGTACGGGTTGACCATCATTAGTTCATGTAGGGGTGTTGGTAATAGTTTGGAACCAAATTGGGTATCTAATATGAGTATGGGTTGAAGGTGGTCGGGTGTTGGTACGGGTTGACCATCATTAGGTCATGTAGGGGTGTTGGTAATGGTTTGGGACCAAATTGGGTTTCTAATATGGGTATGGGCTGCAGGTGGTCGGGTCTTGGTACGGGTTGACCATCATTAGGTCATGTAGGGGTGTTGGTAATGGTTTGGGACCAAATTGGGTTTCTAATACGGGTATGGGTTGAAGGTGGTCGGGTGTTGGTACGGGTTGACCATCATTAGGTCATGTAGGGGTGTTGGTAATGGTTTGGGACCAAATTGGGTTTCTAATACGGGTATGGGTTGAAGGTGGTCGGGTGTTGGTACGCGTTGACCATCATTAGGTCATGTAGGGGTGCTGGTAATGGTTTGGGACCAAATTGGGTTTCTAATACGGGTATGGGTTGTAGGTGGTCGGGTGTTGGTACGGGTTGACCATCATTAGGTCATGTAGGGGTGTTGGTAATGGTTTGGGACCAAATTGGGTATCTAATACGGGTATGGGTTGCAGGTGGTCGGGTGTTGGTACGGGTTGACCATCATTAGGTCATGTAGGGGTGTTAGTAATGTTTGGGACCAAATTGGGTTTCTAACACGGGTATGGGTTGAAGTGGTCGGGTGTTGGTACGGGTTGACTATCATTAGGTCATGTAGGGGTGTTGGTAATGGTTTGGGACCAAATTGCGTATCTAATAAGGGTATGGGTTGAAGGTGGTCGGGTGTTGGTACGGGTTGACCATCATTAGGTCATGTAGGGGTGTTGGTAATGGTTTGGGACCAAATTGAGTTTCTAATACGGGTATGGGTTGCAGGTGGTCGGGTGTTGGTACGGGTTGACCATCATTAGGTCATGTAGGCGTGTTGGTAATCGTTTGGGACCAAATTAGGTTTCTAATACGGGTATGGGTTGAAGGTGGTCGGGTGTTGGTACGGGTTGACCATCATTAGGTCATGTAGGGGTGTTGGTAATGGTTTGCGACCAAATTGGGTTTCTAATACGAGTATGGGTTGAAGGTGGTCGGGTGTTGGTACGGGTTGACCATCATTAGGTCATGTAGGGGTGTTGGTAATGGTTTGGGACCAAATTGGGTGTCTAATACGGGTATGGGTTGCAGGTGGTCGGGTGTTGGTACGGGTTGACCATCATTAGGTCATGTAGGGGTGTTGGTAATGGTTTGGGACCAAATTAGGTTTCTAATACGGGTATGGGTTGCAGGTGGTCTGGTGTTGGTAATGGTTGACCATCATTAGGTCATGTAGGGGTGTTGGTAATGGTTTGGGACCAAATTGGGTTTCTAATACGGGTACGGGTTGAAGGTGGTCGGGTGTTGGTACGGGTTGACCATCAATCGTTCATGTAGGGGTGTTGGTAATGGTTTGGGACCAAATTGGGTATCTAATACGGGTATGGGTTGAAGGTGGTCGGGTGTTGGTACGGGTTGACCATCATTAGGTCATGTAGGGGTATTGGTAATGGTTTGGGACCAAATTGGGTTTCTAATACGGGTATGGGTTGCAGGTGGTCGGGTGTTGGTACGGGTTGACCATCATTAGGTCATGTAGGGGTGTTGGTAATGGTTTGGGACCAAATTGGGTTTCTAATACGGGTATGGGTTGAAGGTGGTCGGGTGTTGGTACGGGTTGACCATCATTAGGTCATGTAGGGGTGTTGGTAATGGTTTGGGACCAAATTAGGTTTCTAATACGGGTATGGGTTGCAGGTGGTCGGGTGTTGGTACGGGTTGTCCATCATTAGGTCATGTAGGGGTGTTGGTAATGGTTTGGGACCAAATTGGGTTTCTAATACGGGTATGGGTTGAAGGTGGTCGGGTGTTGGTACGGGTTGACCATCATTAGGTCATGTAGGGGTGTTGGTAATGGTTTGGGACCAAATTGGTTTTCTAATACGGGTATGGGTTGAAGGTGGTCGGGTGTTGGTACGGGTTGACCATCATTAGGTCATGTAGGGGTGTTGGTAATGATTTAGGACCAAATTGGGTTTCTAATACGGGTATGGGTTGTAGGTGGTCGGGTGTTGGTACGAGTTGACTATCATTAGGTCATGTAGGGGTGTTGGTAATGGTTTGGGACCAAATTGGGTTTCTAATACGGGTATGGGTTGCAGGTGATCGGGTGTTGGTAATGGTTGACCATCATTAGGTCATGTAGGGGTGCTGGTAATGGTTTCGGACCAAATTGGGTTTCTAATACGGGTATGGGTTGAAGGTGGTCGGGTGTTGGTACGGGTTGACCATCATTAGTTCATGTAGGGGTGTTGGTAATAGTTTGGAACCAAATTGGGTATCTAATATGGGTATGGGTTGAAGGTGGTCGGGTGTTGGTACGAGTTGACCATCATTAGGTCATGTAGGGGTGTTGGTAATGGTTTGGGACCAAATTGGGTTTCTAATATGGGTATAGGCTGCAGGTGGTCGGGTGTTGGTACGGGTTGACCATCATTAGGTCATGTAGGGGTGTTCGTAATGGTTTGGGACCAAATTGGGTTTCTAATATGGATATGGGTTGAAGGTGGTCGGGTGTTGGTACGGGTTGACCATCATTAGCTCATGTAGGGGTGTTGGTAATGGTTTGGGACCAAATTGGGTTTCTAATACGGGTATGGGTTGCAGGTGGTCGGGTGTTGGTACGGGTTGACCATCATTAGGTCATGTAGGGGTGTTGGTAATGGTTTGGGACCAAATTGGGTTTCTAATACGGATATGGGTTGAAGGTGGTCGGGTGTTGGTACGGGTTGACCATCATTAGGTCATGTAGGGGTGTTGGTAATGGTTTGGAACCAAATTGGGTTTCTAATATGGGTATGGGTTGAAGTGGTCGGGTGTTGGTACGGGTTGACCATCCTTAGGTCATGTAGGGGTGCTGGTAATGGTTTGGGACCAAATTGGGTTTCTAATACGGGTACGGGTTGCAGGTGGTCGGGTGTTGGTACGGGTTTACCATCATTAGGTCATGTAGGGGTGTTGGTAATGGTTTGGGACCAAATTGGGTTTCTAATACGAGTATGGGTTGAAGGTAGTCGGGTGTTGGTACGGGTTGACCAACATTAGGTCATGTAGGGGTGTTGGTAATGGTTAAGGACCAAATTGGGTATCTAATACGGGTATGGGTTGAAGGTGGTCGGTGTTGGTACGGGTTGACCATCATTAGGTCATGTAGGGGTGTTGGTAATAGTTTTGGACCAAATTGGGTTTCTAATACGGGTATGGGTTGATGGTAGTCGGGTGTTGGTTTGGGTTGACCATCATTAGGTCATGTAGGGGTGTTGGTAATGGTTTGGGACCAAATTGGGTTTCTAATACGGGTATGGGTTGAAGGTGTTCGGGTGTTGGTACGGGTTGACCATCATTAGGTCATGTAGAGTGTTGGTAATGGTTTAGGACCAAATTGGGTTTCTAATACGGGTATGGGTTGAAGGTGGTCGGGTGTTGGTACGGGTTGACCATCATTAGGTCATGTAGGGGTGTTGGTAATGGTTTGGGACCAAATTGGGTTTCTAATACGGGTATGGGATGCAGGTGGTCGGGTGTTGGTACGGGTTGACCATCATTAGGTCATGTAGGGGTGTTGGTAATGGTTTGGGACCAAATTGGGTTTCTAATACGGGTATGGATTGCAGGTGGTCGGGTGTTGGTAATGGTTGACCATCATTAGGTCATGTAGGGGTCTTGGTAATGGTTTGGGACCAAATTGGGTTTCTAATACGGGTACGGGTTGAAGGTGGTCGGGTGTTGGTACGGGTTGACCATCATTAGTTCATGTAGGGGTGATGGTAATGGTTTGGAACCAAATTGGGTATCTAATACGGGTATGGGTTGAAGGTGATCGGGTGTTGGTACGGGTTGACCATCATTAGGTCATGTAGGGGTGTTGGTAATCGTTTGGGACCAAATTGGGTTTCTAATACGGGTATGGGTTGAAGGTGGTCGGGTGTTGGTACGGGTTGACCATCATTAGGTCATGTAGGGGTGTTGGTAATGGTTTGCGACCAAATTGGGTTTCTAATACGAGTATGGGTTGAAGGTGGTCGGGTGTTGGTACGGGTTGACCATCATTAGGTCATGTAGGGGTGTTGGTAATGGTTTGGGACCAAATTGGGTGTCTAATACGGGTATGGGTTGCAGGTGGTCGGGTGTTGGTACGGGTTGACCTTCATTAGGTCATGTAGGGGTGTTGGTAATGGTTTGGGACCGAATTAGGTTTCTAATACGGGTATGGGTTGCAGGTGGTCTGGTGTTGGTAATGGTTGACCATCATTAGGTCATGTAGGGGTGTTGGTAATGGTTTGGGACCAAATTGGGTTTCTAATACGGGTACGGGTTGAAGGTGGTCGGGTGTTGGTACGGGTTGACCATCAATCGTTCATGTAGGGATGTTGGTAATGGTTTGGGACCAAATTGGGTATCTAATACGGGTATGGGTTTAAGGTGGTCGGGTGTTGGTACGGGTTGACCATCATTAGGTCATGTAGGGGTATTGGTAATGGTTTGGGACCAAATTGGGTTTCTAATACGGGTATGGGTTGCAGGTAGTCGGGTGTTGGTACGGGTTGACCATCATTAGGTCATGTAGGGGTGTTGGTAATGGTTTGGGACCAAATTGGGTTTCTAATACGGGTATGGGTTGAAGGTGGTCGGGTGTTGGTACGGGTTGACCATCATTAGGTCATGCAGGGGTGTTGGTAATGGTTTGGGACCAAATTAGGTTTCTAATACGGGTATGGGTTGCAGGTGGTCGGGTGTTGGTACGGGTTGACCATCATTAGGTCATGTAGGGGTGTTGGTAATGGTTTGGGACCAAATTGGGTTTCTAATACGGGTATGGGTTGAAGGTGGTCGGGTGTTGGTACGGGTTGACCATCATTAGGTCATGTAGGGGTGTTGGTAATGGTTTGGGACCAAATTGGTTTTCTAATACGGGTATGGGTTGAAGGTGGTCGGGTGTTGGTACGGGTTGACCATCATTAGGTCATGTAGGGGTGTTGGTAATGGTTTAGGACCAAATTGGGTTTCTAATACGGGTATGGGTTGTAGGTGGTCGGGTGTTGGTACGAGTTGACTTTCATTAGGTCATGTAGGGGTGTTGGTAATGGTTTGGGACCAAATTGGCTTTCTAATACGGGTATGGGTTGCAGGTGGTCGGGTGTTGGTAATGGTTGACCATCATTAGGTCATGTAGGGGTGCTGGTAATGGTTTCGGACCAAATTGGGTTTCTAATACGGGTATGGGTTGAAGGTCATCGGGTGTTGGTACGGGATGACCATCATTAGGTCATGTAGGGGTGTTCGTAATGGTTTGGGACCAAATTGGGTTTCTAATATGGATATGGGTTGAAGGTGGTCGGGTGTTGGTACGGGTTGACCATCATTAGCTCATGTAGGGGTGTTGGTAATGGTTTGGGACCAAATTGGGTTTCTAATACGGGTATGGGTTGCAGGTGGTCGGGTGTTGGTACGGCTTGACCATCATTAGGTCATGTAGGGGTGTTGGTAATGGTTTGAGACCAAATTGGGTTTCTAATATGGATATGGGTTGAAGGTGGTCGGGTGTTGGTACGGGTTGACCATCATTAGCTCATGTAGGGGTGTTGGTAATGGTTTGGGACCAAATTGGGTTTCTAATACGGGTATGGGTTGCAGGTGGTCGGGTGTTGGTACGGGTTGACCATCATTAGGTCATGTAGGGGTGTTGGTAATGGTTTGGGACCAAATTGGGTTTCTAATACGGATATGGGTTGAAGGTGGTCGGGTGTTGGTACGGGTTGACCATCATTAGGTCATGTAGGGGTGTTGGTAATGGTTTGGAACCAAATTGGGTTTCTAATATGGGTATGGGTTGAAGTGGTCGGGTGTTGGTACGGGTTGACCATCCTTAGGTCATGTAGGGGTGCTGGTAATGGTTTGGGACCAAATTGGGTTTCTAATACGGGTATGGGTTGCAGGTGGTCGGGTGTTGGTACGGGTTTACCATCATTAGGTCATGTAGGGGTGTGGGTAATGGTTTGGGACCAAATTGGGTTTCTAATACGAGTATGGGTTGAAGGTAGTCGGGTGTTGGTACGGGTTGACCAACATTAGGTCATGTAGGGGTGTTGGTAATGGTTAAGGACCAAATTGGGTATCTAATACGGGTATGGGTTGAAGGTGGTCGGTGTTGGTACGGGTTGACCATCATTAGGTCATGTAGGGGTGTTGGTAATAGTTTTGGACCAAATTGGGTTTCTAATACGGGTATGGGTTGAAGGTAGTCGGGTGTTGGTTCGGGTTGACCATCATTAGGTCATGTAGGGGTGTTGGTAATGGTTTGGGACCAAATTGGGTTTCTAATACGGGTATGGGTTGAAGGTGGTCGGGTGTTGGTACGGGTTGACCATCATTAGGTCATGTAGGGGTGTTGGTAATGGTTTGGGACCAAATTGGTTTTCTAATACGGGTATGGGTTGAAGGTGGTCGGGTGTTGGTACGGGTTGACCATCATTAGGTCATGTAGGGGTGTTGGTAATGGTTTGGGACCAAATTGGGTTTCTAATACGGGTACGGGTTGAAGGTGGTCGGGTGTTGGTACGGGTTGACCATCATTAGGTCATGTAGGGGTGTTGGTAATAGTTTTGGACCAAATTGGGTTTCTAATACGGGTATGGGTTGATGGTAGTCGGGTGTTGGTTTGGGTTGACCATCATTAGGTCATGTAGGGGTGTTGGTAATGGTTTGGGACCAAATTGGGTTTCTAATACGGGTATGGGTTGAAGGTGTTCGGGTGTTGGTACGGATTGACCATCATTAGGTCATGTAGAGTGTTGGTAATGGTTTAGGACCAAATTGGGTTTCTAATACGGGTATGGGTTGAAGGTGGTCGGGTGTTGGTACGGGTTGACCATCATTAGGTCATGTAGGGGTGTTGGTAATGGTTTGGGACCAAATTGGGTTTCTAATACGGGTATGGGATGCAGGTGGTCGGGTGTTGGTACGGGTTGACCATCATTAGGTCATGTAGGGGTGTTGGTAATGGTTTGGGACCAAATTGGGTTTCTAATACGGGTATGGATTGCAGGTGGTCGGGTGTTGGTAATGGTTGACCATCATTAGGTCATGTAGGGGTCTTGGTAATGGTTTGGGACCAAATTGGGTTTCTAATACGGGTACGGGTTGAAGGTGGTCGGGTGTTGGTACGGGTTGACCATCATTAGTTCATGTAGGGGTGATGGTAATGGTTTGGAACCAAATTGGGTATCTAATACGGGTATGGGTTGAAGGTGATCGGGTGTTGGTACGGGTTGACCATCATTAGATCATGTAGGGGTGTTGGTAATCGTTTGGGACCAAATTGGGTTTCTAATACGGGTATGGGTTGAAGGTGGTCGGGTGTTGGTACGGGTTGACCATCATTAGGTCATGTAGGGGTGTTGGTAATGGTTTGCGACCAAATTGGGTTTCTAATACGAGTATGGGTTGAAGGTGGTCGGGTGTTGGTACGGGTTGACCATCATTAGGTCATGTAGGGGTGTTGGTAATGGTTTGGGACCAAATTGGGTGTCTAATACGGGTATGGGTTGCAGGTGGTCGGGTGTTGGTACGGGTTGACCTTCATTAGGTCATGTAGGGGTGTTGGTAATGGTTTGGGACCGAATTAGGTTTCTAATACGGGTATGGGTTGCAGGTGGTCTGGTGTTGGTAATGGTTGACCATCATTAGGTCATGTAGGGGTGTTGGTAATGGTTTGGGACCAAATTGGGTTTCTAATACGGGTACGGGTTGAAGGTGGTCGGGTGTTGGTACGGGTTGACCATCAATCGTTCATGTAGGGATGTTGGTAATGGTTTGGGACCAAATTGGGTATCTAATACGGGTATGGGTTTAAGGTGGTCGGGTGTTGGTACGGGTTGACCATCATTAGGTCATGTAGGGGTATTGGTAATGGTTTGGGACCAAATTGGGTTTCTAATACGGGTATGGGTTGCAGGTAGTCGGGTGTTGGTACGGGTTGACCATCATTAGGTCATGTAGGGGTGTTGGTAATGGTTTGGGACCAAATTGGGTTTCTAATACGGGTATGGGTTGAAGGTGGTCGGGTGTTGGTACGGGTTGACCATCATTAGGTCATGCAGGGGTGTTGGTAATGGTTTGGGACCAAATTAGGTTTCTAATACGGGTATGGGTTGCAGGTGGTCGGGTGTTGGTACGGGTTGACCATCATTAGGTCATGTAGGGGTGTTGGTAATGGTTTGGGACCAAATTGGGTTTCTAATACGGGTATGGGTTGAAGGTGGTCGGGTGTTGGTACGGGTTGACCATCATTAGGTCATGTAGGGGTGTTGGTAATGGTTTGGGACCAAATTGGTTTTCTAATACGGGTATGGGTTGAAGGTGGTCGGGTGTTGGTACGGGTTGACCATCATTAGGTCATGTAGGGGTGTTGGTAATGGTTTAGGACCAAATTGGGTTTCTAATACGGGTATGGGTTGTAGGTGGTCGGGTGTTGGTACGAGTTGACTTTCATTCGGTCATGTAGGGGTGTTGGTAATGGTTTGGGACCAAATTGGGTTTCTAATACGGGTATGGGTTGCAGGTGGTCGGGTGTTGGTAATGGTTGACCATCATTAGGTCATGTAGGGGTGCTGGTAATGGTTTCGGACCAAATTGGGTTTCTAATACGGGTATGGGTTGAAGGTCGTCGGGTGTTGGTACGGGATGACCATCATTAGGTCATGTAGGGGTGTTCGTAATGGTTTGGGACCAAATTGGGTTTCTAATATGGATATGGGTTGAAGGTGGTCGGGTGTTGGTACGGGTTGACCATCATTAGCTCATGTAGGGGTGTTGGTAATGGTTTGGGACCAAATTGGGTTTCTAATACGGGTATGGGTTGCAGGTGGTCGGGTGTTGGTACGGGTTGACCATCATTAGGTCATGTAGGGGTGTTGGTAATGGTTTGGGACCAAATTGGGTTTCTAATATGGATATGGGTTGAAGGTGGTCGGGTGTTGGTACGGGTTGACCATCATTAGCTCATGTAGGGGTGTTGGTAATGGTTTGGGACCAAATTGGGTTTCTAATACGGGTATGGGTTGCAGGTGGTCGGGTGTTGGTACGGGTTGACCATCATTAGGTCATGTAGGGGTGTTGGTAATGGTTTGGGACCAAATTGGGTTTCTAATACGGATATGGGTTGAAGGTGGTCGGGTGTTGGTACGGGTTGACCATCATTAGGTCATGTAGGGGTGTTGGTAATGGTTTGGAACCAAATTGGGTTTCTAATATGGGTATGGGTTGAAGTGGTCGGGTGTTGGTACGGGTTGACCATCCTTAGGTCATGTAGGGGTGCTGGTAATGGTTTGGGACCAAATTGGGTTTCTAATACGGGTATGGGTTGCAGGTGGTCGGGTGTTGGTACGGGTTTACCATCATTAGGTCATGTAGGGGTGTGGGTAATGGTTTGGGACCAAATTAGGTTTCTAATACGAGTATGGGTTGAAGGTAGTCGGGTGTTGGTACGGGTTGACCAACATTAGGTCATGTAGGGGTGTTGGTAATGGTTAAGGACCAAATTGGGTATCTAATACGGGTATGGGTTGAAGGTGGTCGGTGTTGGTACGGGTTGACCATCATTAGGTCATGTAGGGGTGTTGGTAATAGTTTTGGACCAAATTGGGTTTCTAATACGGGTATGGGTTGAAGGTAGTCGGGTGTTGGTTCGGGTTGACCATCATTAGGTCATGTAGGGGTGTTGGTAATGGTTTGGGACCAAATTGGGTTTCTAAAACGGGTATGGGTTGAAGGTGGTCGGGTGTTGGTACGGGTTGACCATCATTAGGTCATGTAGGGGTGTTGGTAATGGTTTGGGACCAAATTGGTTTTCTAATACGGGTATGGGTTGAAGGTGGTCGGGTGTTGGTACGGGTTGACCATCATTAGGTCATGTAGGGGTGTTGGTAATGGTTTAGGACCAAATTGGGTTTCTAATACGGGTATGGGTTGTAGGTGGTCGGGTGTTGGTACGAGTTGACTTTCATTAGGTCATGTAGGGGTGTTGGTAATGGTTTGGGACCAAATTGGGTTTCTAATACGGGTATGGGTTGCAGGTGGTCGGGTGTTGGTAATGGTTGACCATCATTAGGACATGTAGGGGTGCTGGTAATGGTTTCGGACCAAATTGGGTTTCTAATACGGGTATGGGTTGAAGGTCGTCGGGTGTTGGTACGGGATGACCATCATTAGGTCATGTAGGGGTGTTCGTAATGGTTTGGGACCAAATTGGGTTTCTAATATGGATATGGGTTGAAGGTGGTCGGGTGTTGGTACGGGTTGACCATCATTAGCTCATGTAGGGGTGTTGGTAATGGTTTGGGACCAAATTGGGTTTCTAATACGGGTATGGGTTGCAGGTGGTCGGGTGTTGGTACGGGTTGACCATCATTAGGTCATGTAAGGGTGTTGGTAATGGTTTGGGACCAAATTGGGTTTCTAATATGGATATGGGTTGAAGGTGGTCGGGTGTTGGTACGGGTTGACCATCATTAGCTCATGTAGGGGTGTTGGTAATGGTTTGGGACCAAATTGGGTTTCTAATACGGGTATGGGTTGCAGGTGGTCGGGTGTTGGTATGGGTTGACCATCATTAGGTCATGTAGGGGTGTTGGTAATGGTTTGGGACCAAATTGGGTTTCTAATACGGATATGGGTTGAAGGTGGTCGGGTGTTGGTACGGGTTGACCATCATTAGGTCATGTAGGGGTGTTGGTAATGGTTTGGAACCAAATTGGGTTTCTAATATGGGTATGGGTTGAAGTGGTCGGGTGTTGGTACGGGTTGACCATCCTTAGGTCATGTAGGGGTGCTGGTAATGGTTTGGGACCAAATTGGGTTTCTAATACGGGTATGGGTTGCAGGTGGTCGGGTGTTGGTACGGGTTTACCATCATTAGGTCATGTAGGGGTGTTGGTAATGGTTTGGGACCAAATTGGGTTTCTAATACGAGTATGGGTTGAAGGTAGTCGGGTGTTGGTACGGGTTGACCAACATTAGGTCATGTAGGGGTGTTGGTAATGGTTAAGGACCAAATTGGGTATCTAATACGGGTATGGGTTGAAGGTGGTCGGTGTTGGTACGGGTTGACCATCATTAGGTCATGTAGGGGTGTTGGTAATAGTTTTGGACCAAATTGGGTTTCTAATACGGGTATGGGTTGAAGGTAGTCGGGTGTTGGTTCGGGTTGACCATCATTAGGTCATGTAGGGGTGTTGGTAATGGTTTGGGACCAAATTGGGTTTCTAATACGGGTATGGGTTGAAGGTGGTCGGGTGTTGGTACGGGTTGACCATCATTAGGTCATGTAGGGGTGTTGGTAATGGTTTGGGACCAAATTGGTTTTCTAATACGGGTATGGGTTGAAGGTGGTCGGGTGTTGGTACGGGTTGACCATCATTAGGTCATGTAGGGGTGTTGGTAATGGTTTAGGACCAAATTGGGTTTCTAATACGGGTATGGGTTGCAGGTGGTCGGGTGTTGGTACGAGTTGACTATCATTAGGTCATGTAGGGGTGTTGGTAATGGTTTGGGACCAAATTGGGTTTCTAATACGGGTATGGGTTGCAGGTGGTCGGGTGTTGCTAATGGTTGACCATCATTAGGTCATGTAGGGGTGCTGGTAATGGTTTCGGACCAAATTGGGTTTCTAATACGGGTATGGGTTGAAGGTGGTCGGGTGTTGGTACGGGTTGACCATCATTAGGTCATGTAGGGGTGTTGGTAATGGTTTGGGACCAAATTGGTTTTCTGATACGGGTATGGGTTGAAGGTGGTCGGGTGTTGGTACGGGTTGACCATCATTAGGTCATGTAGGGGTGTTGGTAATGGTTTAGGACCAAATTGGGTTTCTAATACGGGTATGGGTTGCAGGTGGTCGGGTGTTGGTACGAGTTGACTATCATTAGGTCATGTAGGGGTGTTGGTAATGGTTTGGGACCAAATTGGGTTTCTAATACGGGTATGGGTTGCAGGTGGTCGGGTGTTGGTAATGGTTGACCATCATTAGGTCATGTAGGGGTGCTGGTAATGGTTTCGGACCAAATTGGGTTTCTAATACGGGTATGGGTTGAAGGTGGTCGGGTGTTGGTACGGGTTGACCATCATTAGTTCATGTAGGGGTGTTGGTAATAGTTTGGAACCAAATTAGGTATCTAATATGGGTATGGGTTGAAGGTGG
This sequence comes from Lactuca virosa, assembly GCF_052849685.1. Classification (NCBI taxonomy): domain Eukaryota; kingdom Viridiplantae; phylum Streptophyta; class Magnoliopsida; order Asterales; family Asteraceae; genus Lactuca; species Lactuca virosa. Next base: position 492,531,759 of record NC_136429.1, read on the forward strand.
TCGGGTGTTGGTACGGGTTGACCATCATTAGGTCATGTAGGGGTGTTGGTAATGGTTTGGGACCAAATTGGGTTTCTAATATGGGTATAGGCTGCAGGTGGTCGGGTGTTGGTACGGGTTGACCATCATTAGGTCATGTAGGGGTGTTCGTAATTGTTTGGGACCAAATTGGGTTTCTAATATGGATATGGGTTGAAGGTGGTCGGGTGTTGGTACGGGTTGACCATCATTAGCTCATGTAGGGGTGTTGGTAATGGTTTGGGACCAAATTGGGTTTCTAATACGGGTATGGGTTGCAGGTGGTCGGGTGTTGGTACGGGTTGACCATCATTAGGTCATGTAGGGGTGTTGGTAATGGTTTGGGACCAAATTGGGTTTCTAATATGGATATGGGTTGAAGGTGGTCGGGTGTTGGTACGGGTTGACCATCATTAGCTCATGTAGGGGTGTTGGTAATGGTTTGGGACCAAATTGGGTTTCTAATACGGGTATGGGTTGCAGGTGGTCGGGTGTTGGTACGGGTTGACCATCATTAGGTCATGTAGGGGTGTTGGTAATGGTTTGGGACCAACTTGGGTTTCTAATACGGATATGGGTTGAAGGTGGTCGGGTGTTGGTACGGGTTGACCATCATTAGGTCATGTAGGGGTGTTGGTAATGGTTTGGAACCAAATTGGGTTTCGAATATGGGTATGGGTTGAAGTGGTCGGGTGTTGGTACGGGTTGACCATCCTTAGGTCATGTAGGGGTGCTGGTAATGGTTTGGGACCAAATTGGGTTTCTAATACGGGTATGGGTTGCAGGTGGTCGGGTGTTGGTACGGGTTTACCATCATTAGGTCATGTAGGGGTGTGGGTAATGGTTTGGGACCAAATTGGGTTTCTAATACGAGTATGGGTTGAAGGTAGTCGGGTGTTGGTACGGGTTGACCAACATTAGGTCATGTAGGGGTGTTCGTAATGGTTAAGGACCAAATTGGGTATCTAATACGGGTATGGGTTGAAGGTGGTCGGTGTTGGTACGGGTTGACCATCATTAGGTCATGTAGGGGTGTTGGTAATAGTTTTGGACCAAATTGGGTTTCTAATACGGGTATGGGTTGAAGGTAGTCGGGTGTTGGTTCGGGTTGACCATCATTAGGTCATGTAGGGGTGTTGGTAATGGTTTGGGACCAAATTGGGTTTCTAATACGGGTATGGGTTGAAGGTGGTCGGGTGTTGGTACGGGTTGACCATCATTAGGTCATGTAGGGGTGTTGGTAATGGTTTGGGACCAAATTGGTTTTCTAATACGGGTATGGGTTGAAGGTGGTCGGGTGTTGGTACGGGTTGACCATCATTAGGTCATGTAGGGGTGTTGGTAATGGTTTAGGACCAAATTGGGTTTCTAATACGGGTATGGGTTGTAGGTGGTCGGGTGTTGGTACGAGTTGACTTTCATTAGGTCATGTAGGGGTGTTGGTAATGGTTTGGGACCAAATTGGGTTTCTAATACGGGTATGGGTTGCAGGTGGTCGGGTGTTGGTAATGGTTGACCATCATTAGGTCATGTAGGGGTGCTGGTAATGGTTTCGGACCAAATTGGGTTTCTAATACGGGTATGGGTTGAAGGTCGTCGGGTGTTGGTACGGGATGACCATCATTAGGTCATGTAGGGGTGTTCGTAATGGTTTGGGACCAAATTGGGTTTCCAATATGGATATGGGTTGAAGGTGGTCGGGTGTTGGTACGGGTTGACCATCATTAGCTCATGTAGGGGTGTTGGTAATGGTTTGGGACCAAATTAGGTTTCTAATACGGGTATGGGTTGCAGGTGGTCGGGTGTTGGTACGGGTTGACCATCATTAGGTCATGTAAGGGTGTTGGTAATGGTTTGGGACCAAATTGGGTTTCTAATATGGATATGGGTTGAAGGTGGTCGGGTGTTGGTACGGGTTGACCATCATTAGCTCATGTAGGGGTGTTGGTAATGGTTTGGGACCAAATTGGGTTTCTAATACGGGTATGGGTTGCAGGTGGTCGGGTGTTGGTACGGGTTGACCATCATTAGGTCATGTAGGGGTGTTGGTAATGGTTTAGGACCAAATTGGGTTTCTAATACGGATATGGGTTGAAGGTGGTCGGGTGTTGGTACGGGTTGACCATCATTAGGTCATGTAGGGGTGTTGGTAATGGTTTGGAACCAAATTGGGTTTCTAATATGGGTATGGGTTGAAGTGGTCGGGTGTTGGTACGGGTTGACCATCCTTAGGTCATGTAGGGGTGCTGGTAATGGTTTGGGACCAAATTGGGTTTCTAATACGGGTATGGGTTGCAGGTGGTCGGGTGTTGGTACGGGTTTACCATCATTAGGTCATGTAGGGGTGTTGGTAATGGTTTGGGACCAAATTGGGTTTCTAATACGAGTATGGGTTGAAGGTAGTCGGGTGTTGGTACGGGTTGACCAACATTAGGTCATGTAGGGGTGTTGGTAATGGTTAAGGACCAAATTGGGTATCTAATACGGGTATGGGTTGAAGGTGGTCGGTGTTGGTACGGGTTGACCATCATTAGGTCATGTAGGGGTGTTGGTAATAGTTTTGGACCAAATTGGGTTTCTAATACGGGTATGGGTTGAAGGTAGTCGGGTGTTGGTTCGGGTTGACCATCATTAGGTCATGTAGGGGTGTTGGTAATGGTTTGGGACCAAATTGGGTTTCTAATACGGGTATGGGTTGAAGGTGGTCGGGTGTTGGTACGGGTTGACCATCATTAGGTCATGTAGGGGTGTTGGTAATGGTTTGGGACCAAATTGGTTTTCTAATACGGGTATGGGTTGAAGGTGGTCGGGTGTTGGTACGGGTTGACCATCATTAGGTCATGTAGGGGTGTTGGTAATGGTTTAGGACCAAATTGGGTTTCTAATACGGGTATGGGTTGCAGGTGGTCGGGTGTTGGTACGAGTTGACTATCATTAGGTCATGTAGGGGTGTTGGTAATGGTTTGGGACCAAATTGGGTTTCTAATACGGGTATGGGTTGCAGGTGGTCGGGTGTTGCTAATGGTTGACCATCATTAGGTCATGTAGGGGTGCTGGTAATGGTTTCGGACCCAATTGGGTTTCTAATACGGGTATGGGTTGAAGGTGGTCGGGTGTTGGTACGGGTTGACCATCATTAGGTCATGTAGGGGTGTTGGTAATGGTTTGGGACCAAATTGGTTTTCTAATACGGGTATGGGTTGAAGGTGGTCGGGTGTTGGTACGGGTTGACCATCATTAGGTCATGTAGGGGTGTTGGTAATGGTTTAGGACCAAATTGGGTTTCTAATACGGGTATGGGTTGCAGGTGGTCGGGTGTTGGTACGAGTTGACTATCATTAGGTCATGTAGGGGTGTTGGTAATGGTTTGGGACCAAATTGGGTTTCTAATACGGGTATGGGTTGCAGGTGGTCGGGTGTTGGTAATGGTTGACCATCATTAGGTCATGTAGGGGTGCTGGTAATGGTTTCGGACCAAATTGGGTTTCTAATACGGGTATGGGTTGAAGGTGGTCGGGTGTTGGTACGGGTTGACCATCATTAGTTCATGTAGGGGTGTTGGTAATAGTTTGGAACCAAATTAGGTATCTAATATGGGTATGGGTTGAAGGTGGTCGGGTGTTGGTACGGGTTGACCATCATTAGGTCATGTAGGGGTGTTGGTAATGGTTTGGGACCAAATTGGGTTTCTAATATGGGTATAGGCTGCAGGTGGTCGGGTGTTGGTACGGGTTGACCATCATTAGGTCATGTAGGGGTGTTCGTAATTGTTTGGGACCAAATTGGGTTTCTAATATGGATATGGGTTGAAGGTGGTCGGGTGTTGGTACGGGTTGACCATCATTAGCTCATGTAGGGGTGTTGGTAATGGTTTGGGACCAAATTGGGTTTCTAATACGGGTATGGGTTGCAGGTGGTCGGGTGTTGGTACGGGTTGACCATCATTAGGTCATGTAGGGGTGTTGGTAATGGTTTGGGACCAAATTGGGTTTCTAATATGGATATGGGTTGAAGGTGGTCGGGTGTTGGTACGGGTTGACCATCATTAGCTCATGTAGGGGTGTTGGTAATGGTTTGGGACCAAATTGGGTTTCTAATATGGGTATGGGTTGCAGGTGGTCGGGTGTTGGTACGGGTTGACCATCATTAGGTCATGTAGGGGTGTTGGTAATGGTTTGGGACCAAATTGGGTTTCTAATACGGATATGGGTTGAAGGTGGTCGGGTGTTGGTACGGGTTGACCATCATTAGGTCATGTAGGGGTGTTGGTAATGGTTTGGAACCAAATTGGGTTTCGAATATGGGTATGGGTTGAAGTGGTCGGGTGTTGGTACGGGTTGACCATCCTTAGGTCATGTAGGGGTGCTGGTAATGGTTTGGGACCAAATTGGGTTTCTAATACGGGTATGGGTTGCAGGTGGTCGGGTGTTGGTACGGGTTTACCATCATTAGGTCATGTAGGGGTGTTGGTAATGGTTTGGGACCAAATTGGTTTTCTGATACGGGTATGGGTTGAAGGTGGTCGGGTGTTGGTACGGGTTGACCATCATTAGGTCATGTAGGGGTGTTGGTAATGGTTTAGGACCAAATTGGGTTTCTAATACGGGTATGGGTTGCAGGTGGTCGGGTGTTGGTACGAGTTGACTATCATTAGGTCATGTAGGGGTGTTGGTAATGGTTTGGGACCAAATTGGTTTTCTAATACGGGTATGGGTTGAAGGTGGTCGGGTGTTGGTACGGGTTGACCATCATTAGGTCATGTAGGGGTGTTGGTAATGGTTTAGGACCAAATTGGGTTTCTAATACGGGTATGGGTTGCAGGTGGTCGGGTGTTGGTACGAGTTGACTATCATTAGGTCATGTAGGGGTGTTGGTAATGGTTTGGGACCAAATTGGGTTTCTAATACGGGTATGGGTTGCAGGTGGTCGGGTGTTGCTAATGGTTGACCATCATTAGGTCATGTAGGGGTGCTGGTAATGGTTTCGGACCAAATTGGGTTTCTAATACGGGTATGGGTTGAAGGTGGTCGGGTGTTGGTACGGGTTGACCATCATTAGGTCATGTAGGGGTGTTGGTAATGGTTTGGGACCAAATTGGTTTTCTGATATGGGTATGGGTTGAAGGTGGTCGGGTGTTGGTACGGGTTGACCTTCATTAGGTCATGTAGGGGTGTTGGTAATGGTTTGGGACCAAATTGGGTTTCTAATATGGGTATAGGCTGCAGGTGGTCGGGTGTTGGTACGGGTTGACCATCGTTAGGTCATGTAGGGGTGTTCGTAATTGTTTGGGACCAAATTGGGTTTCTAATATGGATATGGGTTGAAGGTGGTCGGGTGTTGGTACGGGTTGACCATCATTAGCTCATGTAGGGGTGTTGGTAATGGTTTGGGACCAAATTGGGTTTCTAATACGGGTATGGGTTGCAGGTGGTCGGGTGTTGGTACGGGTTGACCATCATTAGGTCATGTAGGGGTGTTGGTAATGGTTTGGGACCAAATTGGGTTTCTAATACGGATATGGGTTGAAGGTGGTCGGGTGTTGGTACGGGTTGACCATCATTAGGTCATGTAGGGGTGTTGGTAATGGTTTGGAACCAAATTGGGTTTCTAATATGGGTATGGGTTGAAGTGGTCGGGTGTTGGTACGGGTTGACCATCCTTAGGTCATGTAGGGGTGCTGGTAATGGTTTGGGACCAAATTGGGTTTCTAATACGGGTATGGGTTGCAGGTGGTCGGGTGTTGGTACGGGTTTACCATCATTAGGTCATGTAGGGGTGTTGGTAATGGTTTGGGACCAAATTGGGTTTCTAATACGAGTATGGGTTGAAGGTAGTCGGGTGTTGGTACGGGTTGACCAACATTAGGTCATGTAGGGGTGTTGGTAATGGTTAAGGACCAAATTGGGTATCTAATACGGGTATGGGTTGAAGGTGGTCGGTGTTGGTACGGGTTGACCATCATTAGGTCATGTAGGGGTGTTGGTAATAGTTTTGGACCAAATTGGGTTTCTAATACGGGTATGGGTTGAAGGCAGTCGGGTGTTGGTTCGGGTTGACCATCATTAGGTCATGTAGGGGTGTTGGTAATGGTTTGGGACCAAATTGGGTTTCTAATACGGGTATGGGTTGAAGGTGTTCGGGTGTTGGTACGGGTTGACCATCATTAGGTCATGTAGAGTGTTGGTAATGGTTTAGGACCAAATTGGGTTTCTAATACGGGTATGGGTTGAAGGTGGTCGGGTGTTGGTACGGGTTGACCATCATTAGGTCATGTAGGGGTGTTGGTAATAGTTTGGGACCAAATTGGGTTTCTAATACGGGTATGGGATGCAGGTGGTCGGGTGTTGGTACGGGTTGACCATCATTAGGTCATGTAGGGGTGTTGGTAATGGTTTGGGACCAAATTGGGTTTCTAATACTGGTATGGATTGCAGGTGGTCGGGTGTTGGTAATGGTTGACCATCATTAGGTCATGTAGGGGTCTTGGTAATGGTTTGGGACCAAATTGGGTTTCTAATACGGGTACGGGTTGAAGGTGGTCGGGTGTTGGTACGGGTTGACCATCATTAGTTCATGTAGGGGTGTTGGTAATGGTTTGGAACCAAATTGGGTATCTAGTACGGGTATGGGTTGAAGGTGATCGGGTGTTGGTATGGGTTGACCATCATTAGGTCATGTAGGGGTGTTGGTAATCGTTTGGGACCAAATTGGGTTTCTAATACGGGTATGGGTTGAAGGTGGTCGGGTGTTGGTACGGGTTGACAATCATTTGGTCATGTAGGGGTGTTGGTAATGGTTTGCGACCAAATTGGGTTTCTAATACGAGTATGGGTTGAAGGTGGTCGGGTGTTGGTACGGGTTGACCATCATTAGGTCATGTAGGGGTGTTGGTAATGGTTTGGGACCAAATTGGGTGTCTAATACGGGTATGGGTTGCAGGTGGTCGGGTGTTGGTACGGGTTGACCATCATTAGGTCATGTAGGGGTGTTGGTAATGGTTTGGGACCAAATTAGGTTTCTAATACGGGTATGGGTTGCAGGTGGTCTGGTGTTGGTAATGGTTGACCATCATTAGGTCATGTAGGGGTGTTGGTAATGGTTTGGGACCAAATTGGGTTTCTAATACGGGTACGGGTTGAAGGTGGTCGGGTGTTGGTACGGGTTGACCATCAATCGTTCATGTAGGGGTGTTGGTAATGGTTTGGGACCAAATTGGGTATCTAATACGGGTATGGGTTGAAGGTGGTCGAGTGTTGGTACGGGTTGACCATCATTAGGTCATGTAGGGGTATTGGTATTGGTTTGGGACCAAATTGGGTTTCTAATACGGGTATGGGTTGCAGGTGGTCGGGTGTTGGTACGGGTTGACCATCATTAGGTCATGTAGGGGTGTTGGTAATGGTTTGGGACCAAATTGGGTTTCTAATACGGGTATGGGTTGAAGGTGGTCGGGTGTTGGTACGGGTTGACCATCATTAGGTCATGTAGGGGTGTTGGAAATGGTTTGGGACCAAATTAGGTTTCTAATACGGGTATGGGTTGTAGGTGGTCGGGTGTTGGTACGGGTTGACCATCATTAGGTCATGTAGGGGTGTTGGTAATGGTTTGGGACCAAATTGGGTTTCTAATACGGGTATGGGTTGAAGGTGGTCGGGTGTTGGTACGGGTTGACCATCATTAGGTCATGTAGGGGTGTTGGTAATGGTTTGGGACCAAATTGGTTTTCTAATACGGGTATGGGTTGAAGGTGGTCGGGTGTTGGTACGGGTTGACCATCATTAGGTCATGTAGGGGTGTTGGTAATGGTTTAGGACCAAATTGGGTTTCTAATACGGGTATGGGTTGTAGGTGGTCGGGTGTTGGTACGAGTTGACTATCATTAGGTCATGTAGGGGTGTTGGTAATGGTTTGGGACCAAATTGGGTTTCTAATACGGGTATGGGTTGCAGGTGGTCGGGTGTTGGTAATGGTTGACCATCATTAGGTCATGTAGGGGTGCTGGTAATGGTTTCGGACCAAATTGGGTTTCTAATACGGGTATGGGTTGAAGGTCGTCGGGTGTTGGTACGGGTTGACCATCATTAGGTCATGTAGGGGTGTTCGTAATGGTTTGGGACCAAATTGGGTTTCTAATATGGATATGGGTTGAAGGTGGTCGGGTGTTGGTACGGGTTGACCATCATTAGCTCATGTAGGGGTGTTGGTAATGGTTTGGGACCAAATTGGGTTTCTAATACGGGTATGGGTTGCAGGTGGTCGGGTGTTGGTACGGGTTGACCATCATTAGGTCATGTAGGGGTGTTGGTAATGGTTTGGGACCAAATTGGGTTTCTAATACGGATATGGGTTGAAGGTGGTCGGGTGTTGGTACGGGTTGACCATCATTAGGTCATGTAGGGGTGTTGGTAATGATTTGGGACCAAATTGGGTTTCTAATACTGGTATGGGTTGAAGGTGTTCGGGTGTTGGTACGGGTTGACCATCATTAGGTCATGTAGAGTGTTGGTAATGGTTTAGGACCAAATTGGGTTTCTAATACGGGTATGGGTTGAAGGTGGTCGGGTGTTGGTACGGGTTGACCATCATTAGGTCATGTAGGGGTGTTGGTAATGGTTTGGGACCAAATTGGGTTTCTAATACGGGTATGGGATGCAGGTGGTCGGGTGTTGGTACGGGTTGACCATCATTAGGTCATATAGGGGTGTTGGTAATGGTTTGGGACCAAATTGGGTTTCTAATACAGGTATGGGTTGCAGGTGGTCGGGTGTTGGTAATGGTTGACCATCATTAGGTCATGTAGGGGTGTTGGTAATGGTTTGGGACCAAATTGGGTTTCTAATACGGGTACGGGTTGAAGGTGGTCGGGTGTTGGTACGGGTTGACCATCATTTGTTCTTGTAGGGGTGTTGGTAATGGTTTGGAACCAAATTGGGTATCTAATACGGGTATGGGTTGAAGGTGATCGGGTGTTGGTACGGGTCGACCATCATTAGGTCATGTAGGGGTGTTGGTAATGGTTTGGGATCAAATTGGGTTTCTAATATGGGTATGGGCTGCAGGTGGTCGGGTGTTGGTACGGGTTGACCATCATTAGGTCATGTAGGGGTGTTAGTAATGGTTTGGGACCAAATTGGGTTTCTAATACGGGTATGGGTTGAAGGTGGTCGGGTGTTGGTACGGGTTGACCATCATTAGGTCATGTAGGGGTGTTGGTAATGGTTTGGGACCAAATTGGGTTTCTAATACGGGTATGGGTTGAAGGTGATCGGGTGTTGGTACGGGTTGACCATCATTAGGTCATGTAGGGGTGCTGGTAATGGTTTGGGACCAAATTGGGTTTCTAATACGGGTATGGGTTGCAGGTGGTCGGGTGTTGGTACGGGTTGACCATCATTAGGTCATGTAGGGGTGTTGGTAATGGTTTGGGACCAAATTGGGTTTCTAATACGGGTATGGGTTGCAGGTGGTCGGGTATTGGTACGGGTTGACCATCATTAGGTCATGTAGGGGTGTTGGTAATGGTTTGGGACCAAATTGGGTTTCTAATACGGGTATGGGTTGAAGGTGGTCGGGTGTTGGTACGGGTTGACCATCATTAGGTCATGTAGGGGTGTTGGTAATGGTTTGGGACCAAATTGGGTTTCTAATACGGGTATGGGTTGAAGGTGGTCGGGTGTTGGTACGGGTTGACCATCCTTAGGTCATGTAGGGGTGCTGGTAATTGGTTGGGACCAAATTGGGTTTCTAATACAGGTATGGGTTGTAGGTGGTCGGGTGTTGGTACGGGTTGACCATCATTAGGTCATGTAGGGGTGTTGGTAATGGTTTGGGACCAAATTGTGTTTCTAATACGAGTATGGGTTGAAGGTGGTCGGGTGTTGGTACGGGTTGACCATCATTAGGTCACGTAGGGGTGTTGGTAATGGTTTGGGACCAAATTGGGTATCTAATACGGGTATGGGTTGAAGGTGGTCGGTGTTGGTACGGGTTGACCATCATTAGGTCATGTAGGGGTGTTGGTAATGGTTTGGGACCAAATTGGGTTTCTAATATGGGTATGGGTTGAAGGTGGTCGGGTGTTGGTTCGGGTTGACCACCATTAGGTCATGTAGGGGTGTTAGTAATGGTTTGGGACCAAATTGGGTTTCTAATACGCGTATGGGTTGAAGGTGGTCGGGTGTTGGTACGGGTGGACCATCATTAGGTCATGTAGAGTGTTGGTAATGGTTTGGGACCAAATTGGGTTTCTAATACGGCTATGGGTTGGAGGTGGTCGGGTGTTGGTACGGGTTGACCATCATTAGGTCATGTAGGGGTGTTGGTAATGGTTTGGGACCAAATTGGGTTTCTAATACGGGTATGGGTTGCAGGTGGTCGGGTGTTCGTACGGGTTGACCATCATTAGGTCATGTAGGGGTGTTGATAATGGTTTGGGACCAAATTGGGTTTCTAATACGGGTATGGGTTGCAGGTGGTCGGGTGTTGGTAATGGTTGACCATCATTAGGTCATGTAGGGGTGTTGGTAATGGTTTGGGACCAAATTGGGTTTCTAATACGGGTACGGGTTAAAGGTGGTCGGGTGTTGGTACGGGTTGACCATCATTAGTTCATGTAGGGGTGTTGGTAATGGTTTGGGACCAAATTGGGTATCTAATACGGGTATGGGTTGAAGGTGGTCGGGTGTTGGTACGGGTTGACCATCATTAGGTCATGTAGGGGTGTTGGTAATGATTTGGGACCAAATTGGGTTTCTAATACTGATATGGGTTGCAGGTGGTCGGGTGTTGGTATGGGTTGACCATCATTAGGTCATGTAGGGGTGTTGGTAATGGTTTGGGACCAAATTGGGTTTCTAATACGGGTATGGGTTGAAGGTGGTCGGGTGTTGGTACGGGTTGACCATCATTAGGTCATGTAGGGGTGTTGGTAATGGTTTGGGACCAAATTGGTTTTCTAATACGGGTATGGGTTGAAGGTGGTCGGGTGTTCGCACGGGTTGACCATCATTAGGTCATGTAGGGGTGTTGGTAATGGTTTAGGACCAAATTGGGTTTCTAATACGGGTATGGGTTGCAGGTGGTCGGGTGTTGGTACGAGTTGACTATCATTAGGTCATGTAGGGGTGTTGGTAATGGTTTGGGACCAAATTAGGTTTCTAATACGGGTATGAGTTGCAGGTGGTCGGGTGTTGGTAATGGTTGACCATCATTAGGTCATGTAGGGGTGCTGGTAATGGTTTCAGACCAAATTGGGTTTCTAATACGGGTATGGGTTGAAGGTCGTCGGGTGTTGATACGGGTTGACCATCATTAGGTCATGTAGGGGTGTTCGTAATGGTTTGGGACCAAATTGCGTATCTAATAAGGGTATGGGTTGAAGGTGGTCGGGTGTTGGTACGGGTTGACCATCATTAGCTCATGTAGGGGTGTTGGTAATGGTTTGGGACCAAATTAGGTTTCTAATACGGGTATGGGTTGTAGGTGGTCGGGTGTTGGTACGGGTTGACCATCATTAGGTCATGTAGGGGTGTTGGTAATGGTTTGGGACCAAATTGGGTTTCTAATACGGATATAGGTTGAAGGTGGTCGGGTGTTGGTACGGGTTGACCATCATTAGGTCATGTAGGGGTGTTGGTAATGGTTTGGAACCAAATTGGGTTTCTAATATGGGTGTGGGTTGAAGTGGTCGGGTGTTGGTACGGGTTGACCATCATTAGGTCATGTAGGGGTGCTGGTAATGGTTTGGGACCAAATTGGGTTTCTAATACCAGTATGGGTTGAAGGTAGTCGGGTGTTGGTACGGGTTGACCAACATTAGGTCATGTAGGGGTGTTGGTAATGGTTTAGGACCAAATTGGGTATCTAATACGGGTATGGGTTGAAGGTGGTCGGTGTTGGTACGGGTTGACCATCATTAGGTCATGTAGGGGTGTTGGTAATAGTTTTGGACCAAATTGGGTTTCTAATACGGGTATGGGTTGAAGGTGGTCGGGTGTTGGTTCGGGTTGACCATCATTAGGTCATGTAGGGGTGTTGGTAATGGTTTGGGACCAAATTGGGTTTCTAATACGGGAATGGGTTGAAGGTGTTCGGGTGTTGGTACGGGTTGACCATCATTAGGTCATGTAGAGTGTTGGTAATGGTTTAGGACCAAATTGGGTTTCTAATACGAGTATGGGTTGAAGGTGGTCGGGTGTTGGTACGGGTTGACCATCATTAGGTCATGTAGGGGTGTTGGTAATGGTTTGGGACCAAATTGGGTTTCTAATACGGGTATGGGATGCAGGTGGTCGGGTGTTGGTACGGGTTGACCATCATTAGGTCATGTAGGGGTGTTGGTAATGGTTTGGGACCAAATTGGGTTTCTAATACGGGTATGGGTTGCAGGTGGTCGGGTGTTGGTAATGGTTGACCATCATTAGGTCATGTAGGGGTGTTGGTAATGGTTTGGGACCAAATTGGGTTTCTAATACGGGTACGGGTTGAAGGTGGTCGGGTGTTGGTACGGGTTGACCGTCATTAGTTCATGTAGGGGTGTTGGTAATGGTTTGGAACCAAATTGGGTATCTAATACGGGTATGGGTTGAAGGTGATCGGGTGTTGGTACGGGTTGACTATCATTAGGTCATGTAGGGGTGTTGGTAATGGTTTGGGACCAAATTGGGTTTCTAATATGGGTATGGGCTGCAGGTGGTCGGGTGTTGGTACGGGTTGACCATCATTAGGTCATGTAGGGGTGTTAGAAATGGTTTGGGACCAAATTGGGTTTCTAATACGGGTATGGGTTGAAGGTGGTCGGGTGTTGGTACGGGTTGACCATCATTAGGTCATGTAGGGGTGTTGGTAATGGTTTGGGACCAAATTGGGTTTCTAATACGGGTATAGGTTGAAGGTGACCGGGTGTTGGTACGGGTTGACCATCATTAGGTCATGTAGGGGTGCTGGTAATGGTTTGGGGCCAAATTGGGTTTCTAATACGGGTATGGGTGGCAGGTGGTCGGGTGTTGGTACGGGTTGACCATCATTAGGTCATGTAGGGGTGTTGGTAATGGTTTGGGACCAAATTGGGTTTCTAATACGGGTATGGGTTGCAGGTGGTCGGGTGTTGGTACGGGTTGACCATCATTAGGTCATGTAGGGGTGTTGGCAATGGTTTGGGACCAAATTGGGTTTCTAATACGGGTATGGGTTGAAGGTGGTCGGGTGTTGGTACGGGTTGACCATCATTAGGTCATGTAGGGGTGTTGGTAATGGTTTGGGACCTAATTGGGTTTCTAATACGGGTATGGGTTGAAGGTGGTCGGGTGTTGGTACGGGTTGACCATCATTAGGTCATGTAGGGGTGCCGGTAATGGTTTGGGACCAAATTGGGTTTCTAATACAGGTATGGGTTGCAGGTGGTCGGGTGTTGGTACGGGTTGACCATCATTAGGTCATGTAGGGGTGTTGGTAATGGTTTGGGACCAAATTAGGTTTCTAATACGAGTATGGGTTGAAGGTGGTCGGGTGTTGGTACGGGTTGACCATCATTAGGTCACGTAGGGGTGTTGGTAATGGTTTGGGACCAAATTGGGTATCTAATACGGGTATGGGTTGAAGGTGGTCGGTGTTGGTATGGTTTGACCATCATTAGGTCATGTAGGGGTGTTGGTAATGGTTTGGGACCAAATTGGGTTTCTAATACGGGTATGGGTTGAAGGTGGTCGGGTGTTGGTTCGGGTTGACCACCATTAGGTCATGTAGGGGTGTTAGTAATGGTTTGGGACCAAATTGGGTTTCTAATCCGCGTATGGGTTGAAGGTGGTCGTGTGTTGGTACGGGTGGACCATCATTAGGTCATGTAGAGTGTTGGTAATGGTTTGGGACCAAATTGGGTTTCTAATACAGGTATGGGTTGGAGGTGGTCAGGTGTTGGTACGGGTTGACCATCATTAGGTCATGTAGGGGTGTTGGTAATGGTTTGGGACCAAATTGGGTTTCTAATACGTGTATGGGTTGCAGGTGGTCGGGTGTTGGTACGGGTTGACCATAATTAGGTCATGTAGGGGTGTTGATAATGGTTTGGGACCAAATTGGGTTTCTAATACGGGTATGGGTTGCAGGTGGTCGGGTGTTGGTAATGGTTGACCATCATTAGGTCATGTAGGGGTGTTGGTAATGGTTTGGGACCAAATTGGGTTTCTAATACGGGTACGGGTTGAAGGTGGTCGGGTGTTGGTACGGGTTGACCATCATTAGTTCATGTAGGGGTGTTGGTAATGGTTTGGGACCAAATTGGGTATCTAATACGGGTATGGGTTGAAGGTGGTCGGGTGTTGGTACAGGTTGACCATCATTAGGTCATGTAGAGGTGGTGGTAATGATTTGGGACCAAATTGGGTTTCTAATACTGGTATGGGTTGCAGGTGGTCGGGTGTTGGTATGGGTTGACCATCATTAGGTCATGAAGGGGTGTTGGTAATGGTTTGGGACCAAATAGGGTTTCTAATACGGGTATGGGTTGAAGGTGGTCGGGTGTTGGTACGGGTTGACCATTATTAGGTCATGTAGGGGTGTTGCTAATGGTTTGGGACCAAATTGGGTTTCTAATACGGTTATGGGATGCAGGTGGTCGGGTGTTGGTACGGGTTGACCATCATTAGGTCATGTAGGGGTGTTGGTAATGGTTTGGGACGAAATTGGGTTTCTAATACGGGTATGGGTTGCAGGTGGTCGGGTGTTGGTAATGGTTGACCATCATTAGGTCATGTAGGGGTGTTGGTAATGGTTTGGGACCAAATTGGGTTTCTAATACGGGTACGGGTTGAAGGTGGTCGGGTGTTGGTACGGGTTGACCATCATTAGTTCATGTAGGGGTGTTGGTAATGGTTTGGAACCAAATTGGGTATCTAATACGGGTATGGGTTGAAGGTGATCGGGTGTTGGTACGGGTTGACCATCATTAGGTCATGTAGGGGTGTTGGTAATGGTTTGGGACCAAATTGGGTTTCTAATATGGGTATGGGCTGCAGGTGGTCGGGTGTTGGTACGGGTTGACCATCATTAGGTCATGTAGGGGTGTTAGTAATGGTTTGGGAACAAATTGGATTTCTAATACGGGTATGGGTTGAAGGTGGTCGGGTGTTGGTACGGGTTGACCATCATTAGGTCATGTAGGGGTGTTGGTAATGGTTTGGGACCAAATTGGGTTTCTAATACGGGTATGGGTTGAAGGTGATCGGGTGTTGGTACGGGTTGACCATCATTAGGTCATGTAGGGGTGCTGGTAATGGTTTGGGACCAAATTGGGTTTCTAATACGGGTATGGGTTGCAGGTGGTCGGCTGTTGGTACGGGTTGACCATCATTAGGTCATGTAGGGGTGTTGGTAATGGTTTGGG
The DNA here is from genome assembly GCF_052849685.1 of Lactuca virosa. Classification (NCBI taxonomy): domain Eukaryota; kingdom Viridiplantae; phylum Streptophyta; class Magnoliopsida; order Asterales; family Asteraceae; genus Lactuca; species Lactuca virosa. The sequence goes on from NC_136429.1 coordinate 492,547,156, forward strand.
ACCAAATTAGGTTTCTAATACGGGTATGGGTTGCAGGTGGTCGGGTGTTGGTACGGGTTGACCATCATTAGGTCATGTAGGGGTGTTGATAATGGTTTGGGACCAAATTGGGTTTCTAATACGGGTATGGGTTGCAGGTGGTCGGGTGTTGGTAATGGTTGACCATCATTAGGTCATGTAGGGGTGTTGGTAATGGTTTGGGACCAAATTGGGTTTCTAATACGGGTATGGGTTGCAGGTGGTCGGGTGTTGGTACGGGTTGACCATCATTAGGTCATGTAGGGGTGTTGATAATGGTTTGGGACCAAATTGGGTTTCTAATACGGGTATGGGTTGCAGGTGGTCGGGTGTTGGTAATGGTTGACCATCATTAGGTCATGTAGGGGTGTTGGTAATGGTTTGGGACCAAATTGGGTTTCTAATACGGGTACGGGTTGAAGGTGGTCGGGTGTTGGTACGGGTTGACCATCATTAGTTCATGTAGGGGTGTTGGTAATGGTTTGGGACCAAATTGGGTATCTAATACGGGTGTGGGTTGAAGGTGGTCGGGTGTTGGTACGGGTTGACCATCATTAGGTCATGTAGGGGTGTTGGTAATGATTTGGGACCAAATTGGGTTTCTAATACTGGTATGGGTTGCAGGTGGTCGGGTGTTGGTAATGGTTGACCATCATTAGGTCATGTAGGGGTGTTGGTAATGGTTTGGGACCAAATTGGGTTTCTAATACGGGTACGGGTTGAAGGTGGTCGGGTGTTGGTACGGGTTGACCATCATTAGTTCATGTAGGGGTATTGGTAATGGTTTGGGACCAAATTGGGTATCTAATACGGGTGTGGGTTGAAGGTGGTCGGGTGTTGGTACGGGTTGACCATCATTAGGTCATGTAGGGGTGTTGGTAATGATTTGGGACCAAATTGGGTTTCTAATACTGGTATGGGTTGCAGGTGGTCGGGTGTTGGTATGGGTTGACCATCATTAGGTCATGTAGGGGTGTTGGTAATGGTTTGGGACCAAATTGGGTTTCTAATACGGGTATGGGTTGAAGGTGGTCGGGTGTTGGTACGGGTTGACCATCATTAGGTCATGTAGGGGTGTTGGTAATGGTTTGGGACCAAATTGGGTTTCTAATACGGTTATGGGATGCAGGTGGTCGGGTGTTGGTACGGGTTGACCATCATTAGGTCATGTAGGGGTGTTGGTAATGGTTTGGGACCAAATTGGGTTTCTAATACGGGTATGGGTTGCAGGTGGTCGGGTGTTGGTAATGGTTGACCATCATTAGGTCATGTAGGGGTGTTGGTAATGGTTTGGGACCAAATTGGGTTTCTAATACGGGTATGGGTTGAAGGTGATCGGGTGTTGGTACGGGTTGACCATCATTAGGTCATGTAGGGGTGCTGGTAATGGTTTGGGACCAAATTGGGTTTCTAATACGGGTATGGGTTGCAGGTGGTCGGGTGTTGGTACGGGTTGACCATCATTAGGTCATGTAGGGGTGTTGGTAATGGTTTGGGACCAAATTGGGTTTCTAATATGGGTATGGGTTGCAGGTGGTCGGGTGTTGGTACGGGTTGACCATCATTAGGTCATGTAGGGGTGTTGGTAGTGGTTTGGGACCAAATTGGGTTTCTAATACGGGTATGGGTTGAAGGTGGTCGGGTGTTGGTACGGGTTGACCATCATTAGGTCAGGTAGGGGTGTTGGTAATGGTTTGGGACCAAATTGGGTTTCAAATACGGGTGTGGGTTGAAGGTGGTCGGGTGTTGGTACGGGTGGACCATCATTAGGTCATGTAGAGTGTTGGTAATGGTTTGGGACCAAATTGGGTTTCTAATACGGGTATGGGTTGGAGGTGGTCAGGTGTTGGTACGGGTTGACCATCATTAGGTCATGTAGGGGTGTTGGTAATGGTTTGGGACCAAATTGGGTTTCTAATACGGGTATGGGTTGCAGGTGGTCGGGTGTTGGTACGGGTTGACCATCATTAGGTCATGTAGGGGTGTTGATAATGGTTTGGGACCAAATTGGGTTTCTAATACGGGTATGGGTTGCAGGTGGTCGGGTGTTGGTAATGGTTGACCATCATTAGGTCATGTAGGGGTGTTGGTAATGGTTTGGGACCAAATTGGGTTTCTAATACGGGTACGGGTTGCAGGTGGTCGGCTGTTGGTACGGGTTGACCATCATTAGGTCATGTAGGGGTGTTGGTAATGGTTTGGGACCAAATTAGGTTTCTAATACGGGTATGGGTTGCAGGTGGTCGGGTGTTGGTACGGGTTGACCATCATTAGGTCATGTAGGGGTGTTGATAATGGTTTGGGACCAAATTGGGTTTCTAATACGGGTATGGGTTGCAGGTGGTCGGGTGTTGGTAATGGTTGACCATCATTAGGTCATGTAGGGGTGTTGGTAATGGTTTGGGACCAAATTGGGTTTCTAATACGGGTATGGGTTGCAGGTGGTCGGGTGTTGGTACGGGTTGACCATCATTAGGTCATGTAGGGGTGTTGATAATGGTTTGGGACCAAATTGGGTTTCTAATACGGGTATGGGTTGCAGGTGGTCGGGTGTTGGTAATGGTTGACCATCATTAGGTCATGTAGGGGTGTTGGTAATGGTTTGGGACCAAATTGGGTTTCTAATACGGGTACGGGTTGAAGGTGGTCGGGTGTTGGTACGGGTTGACCATCATTAGTTCATGTAGGGGTGTTGGTAATGGTTTGGGACCAAATTGGGTATCTAATACGGGTGTGGGTAGAAGGTGGTCGGGTGTTGGTACGGGTTGACCATCATTAGGTCATGTAGGGGTGTTGGTAATGATTTGGGACCAAATTGGGTTTCTAATACTGGTATGGGTTGCAGGTGGTCGGGTGTTGGTAATGGTTGACCATCATTAGGTCATGTAGGGGTGTTGGTAATGGTTTGGGACCAAATTGGGTTTCTAATACGGGTACGGGTTGAAGGTGGTCGGGTGTTGGTACGGGTTGACCATCATTAGTTCATGTAGGGGTATTGGTAATGGTTTGGGACCAAATTGGGTATCTAATACGGGTGTGGGTTGAAGGTGGTCGGGTGTTGGTACGGGTTGACCATCATTAGGTCATGTAGGGGTGTTGGTAATGATTTGGGACCAAATTGGGTTTCTAATACTGGTATGGGTTGCAGGTGGTCGGGTGTTGGTATGGGTTGACCATCATTAGGTCATGTAGGGGTGTTGGTAATGGTTTGGGACCAAATTGGGTTTCTAATACGGGTATGGGTTGAAGGTGGTCGGGTGTTGGTACGGGTTGACCATCATTAGGTCATGTAGGGGTGTTGGTAATGGTTTGGGACCAAATTGGGTTTCTAATACGGTTATGGGATGCAGGTGGTCGGGTGTTGGTACGGGTTGACCATCATTAGGTCATGTAGGGGTGTTGGTAATGGTTTGGGACCAAATTGGGTTTCTAATACGGGTATGGGTTGCAGGTGGTCGGGTGTTGGTAATGGTTGACCATCATTAGGTCATGTAGGGGTGTTGGTAATGGTTTGGGACCAAATTGGGTTTCTAATACGGGTATGGGTTGAAGGTGATCGGGTGTTGGTACGGGTTGACCATCATTAGGTCATGTAGGGGTGCTGGTAATGGTTTGGGACCAAATTGGGTTTCTAATACGGGTATGGGTTGCAGGTGGTCGGGTGTTGGTACGGGTTGACCATCATTAGGTCATGTAGGGGTGTTGGTAATGGTTTGGGACCAAATTGGGTTTCTAATATGGGTATGGGTTGCAGGTGGTCGGGTGTTGGTACGGGTTGACCATCATTAGGTCATGTAGGGGTGTTGGTAGTGGTTTGGGACCAAATTGGGTTTCTAATACGGGTATGGGTTGAAGGTGGTCGGGTGTTGGTACGGGTTGACCATCATTAGGTCAGGTAGGGGTGTTGGTAATGGTTTGGGACCAAATTGGGTTTCAAATACGGGTGTGGGTTGAAGGTGGTCGGGTGTTGGTACGGGTTGACCATCATTAGTTCATGTAGGGGTGTTGGTAATGGTTTGGGACCAAATTGGGTATCTAATACGGGTGTGGGTTGAAGGTGGTCGGGTGTTGGTACGGGTTGACCATCATTAGGTCATGTAGGGGTGTTGGTAATGATTTGGGACCAAATTGGGTTTCTAATACTGGTATGGGTTGCAGGTGGTCGGGTGTTGGTATGGGTTGACCATCATTAGGTCATGTAGGGGTGTTGGTAATGGTTTGGGACCAAATTGGGTTTCTAATACGGGTATGGGTTGAAGGTGGTCGGGTGTTGGTACGGGTTGACCATCATTAGGTCATGTAGGGGTGTTGGTAATGGTTTGGGACCACATTGGGTTTCTAATACGGTTATGGGATGCAGGTGGTCGGGTGTTGGTACGGGTTGACCATCATTAGGTCATGTAGGGGTGTTGGTAATGGTTTGGGACCAAATTGGGTTTCTAATACGGGTATGGGTTGCAGGTGGTCGGGTGTTGGTAAAGGTTGACCATCATTAGGTCATGTAGGGGTGTTGGTAATGGTTTGGGACCAAATTGGGTTTCTAATACGGGTATGGGTTGAAGGTGGTCGGGTGTTGGTACGGGTTGACCATCATTAGTTCATGTAGGGGTGTTGGTAATGGTTTGGAACCAAATTGGGTATCTAATACGGGTATGGGTTGAAGGTGATCGGGTGTTGGTACGGGTTGACCATCATTAAGTCATGTGGGGGTGTTGGTAATGGTTTTGGACCAAATTGGGTTTCTAATATGGGTATGGGCTGCAGGTGGTCGGGTGTTGGTACGGGTTGACCATCATTAGGTCATGTAGGGGTGTTAGTAATGGTTTGGGACCAAATTGGGTTTCTAATACGGGTATGGGTTGAAGGTGGTCGGGTGTTGGTACGGGTTGACCATCATTAGGTCATGTAGGGGTGTTGGTAATGGTTTGGGACCAAATTGGGTTTCTAATACGGGTATGGGTTGAAGGTGATCGGGTGTTGGTACGGGTTGACCATCATTAGGTCATGTAGGGGTGCTGGTAATGGTTTGGGACCAAATTAGGTTTCTAATACGGGTATGGGTTGCAGGTGGTCGGGTGTTCGTACGGGTTGACCATCATTAGGTCATGTAGGGGTGTTGGTAATGGTTTGGGACCAAATTGGGTTTCTAATACGGTTATGGGATGCAGGTGGTCGGGTGTTGGTACGGGTTGACCATCATTAGGTCATGTAGGGGTGTTGGTAATGGTTTGGGACCAAATTGGGTTTCTAATACGGGTATGGGTTGCAGGTGGTCGGGTGTTGGTAATGGTTGACCATCATTAGGTCATGTAGGGGTGTTGGTAATGGTTTGGGACCAAATTGGGTTTCTAATACGGGTACGGGTTGAAGGTGGTCGGGTGTTGGTACGGGTTGACGATCATTAGTTCATGTAGGGGTGTTGGTAATGGTTTGGAACAAAATTGGGTATCTAATACGGGTATGGGTTGAAGGTGATCGGGTGTTGGTACGGGTTGACCATCATTAGGTCATGTAGGGGTGTTGATAATGGTTTGGGACCAAATTGGGTTTCTAATATGGGTAAGGGCTGCAGGTGGTCGGGTGTTGGTACGGGTTGACCATCATTAGGTCATGTAGGGGTGTTAGTAATGGTTTGGGACCAAATTGGGTTTCTAATACGGGTATGGGTTGAAGGTGGTCGGGTGTTGGTACGGGTTGACCATCATTAGGTCATGTAGGGGTGTTGGTAATGGTTTGGGACCAAATTGGGTTTCTAATACGGGTATGGGTTGAAGGTGATCGGGTGTTGGTACGGGTTGACCATCATTAGGTCATGTAGGGGTGCTGGTAATGGTTTGGGACCAAATTGGGTTTCTAATACGGGTATGGGTTGCAGGTGGTCGGCTGTTGGTACGGGTTGACCATCATTAGGTCATGTAGGGGTGTTGGTAATGGTTTGGGACCAAATTAGGTTTCTAATACGGGTATGGGTTGCAGGTGGTCGGGTGTTGGTACGGGTTGACCATCATTAGGTCATGTAGGGGTGTTGTTAATGGTTTGGGACCAAATTGGGTTTCTAATACGGGTATGGGTTGCAGGTGGTCGGGTGTTGGTAATGGTTGACCATCATTAGGTCATGTAGGGGTGTTGGTAATGGTTTGGGACCAAATTGGGTTTCTAATACGGGTATGGGTTGCAGGTGGTCGGGTGTTGGTACGGGTTGACCATCATTAGGTCATGTAGGGGTGTTGATAATGGTTTGGGACCAAATTGGGTTTCTAATACGGGTATGGGTTGCAGGTGGTCGGGTGTTGGTAATGGTTGACCATCATTAGGTCATGTAGGGGTGTTGGTAATGGTTTGGGACCAAATTGGGTTTCTAATACGGGTACGGGTTGAAGGTGGTCGGGTGTTGGTACGGGTTGACCATCATTAGTTCATGTAGGGGTGTTGGTAATGGTTTGGGACCAAATTGGGTATCTAATACGGGTGCGGGTTGAAGGTGGTCGGGTGTTGGTACGGGTTGACCATCATTAGGTCATGTAGGGGTGTTGGTAATGATTTGGGACCAAATTGGGTTTCTAATACTGGTATGGGTTGCAGGTGGTCGGGTGTTGGTATGGGTTGACCATCATTAGGTCATGTAGGGGTGTTGGTAATGGTTTGGGACCAAATTGGGTTTCTAATACGGGTATGGGTTGAAGGTGGTCGGGTGTTGGTACGGGTTGACCATCATTAGGTCATGTAGGGGTGTTGGTAATGGTTTGGGACCAAATTGGGTTTCTAATACGGTTATGGGATGCAGGTGGTCGGGTGTTGGTACGGGTTGACCATCATTAGGTCATGTAGGGGTGTTGGTAATGGTTTGGGACCAAATTGGGTTTCTAATACGGGTATGGGTTGCAGGTGGTCGGGTGTTGGTAAGGGTTGACCATCATTAGGTCATGTAGGGGTGTTGATAATGGTTTGGGACCAAATTGGGTTTCTAATACGGGTATGGGTTGCAGGTGGTCGGGTGTTGGTAATGGTTGACCATCATTAGGTCATGTAGGGGTGTTGGTAATGGTTTGGGACAAAATTGGGTTTCTAATACGGGTACGGGTTGAAGGTGGTCGGGTGTTGGTACGGGTTGACCATCATTAGTTCATGTAGGGGTGTTGGTAATGGTTTGGGACCAAATTGGGTATCTAATACGGGTATGGGTTGAAGGTGGTCGGGTGTTGGTACGGGTTGACCATCATTAGGTCATGTAGGGGTGTTGGTAATGATTTGGGACCAAATTGGGTTTCTAATACTGGTATGGGTTGCAGGTGGTCGGGTGTTGGTATGGGTTGACCATCATTAGGTCATGTAGGGGTGTTGGTAATGGTTTGGGACCAAATTGGGTTTCTAATACGGGTATGGGTTGAAGGTGGTCGGGTGTTGGTACGGGTTGACCATCATTAGGTCATGTAGGGGTGTTGGTAATGGTTTGGGACCAAATTGGGTTTCTAATACGGTTATGGGATGCAGGTGGTCGGGTGTTGGTACGGGTTGACCATCATTAGGTCATGTAGGGGTGTTGGTAATGGTTTGGGACCAAATTGGGTTTCTAATACGGGTATGGGTTGCAGGTGGTCGGGTGTTGGTAATGGTTGACCATCATTAGGTCATGTAGGGGTGTTGGTAATGGTTTGGGACCAAATTGGGTTTCTAATACGGGTACGGGTTGAAGGTGGTCGGGTGTTGGTACGGGTTGACCATCATTAGTTCATGTAGGGGTGTTGGTAATGGTTTGGAACCAAATTGGGTATCTAATACGGGTATGGGTTGAAGGTGATCGGGTGTTGGTACGGGTTGACCATCATTAGGTCATGTAGGGGTGTTGGTAATGGTTTGGGACAAAATTGGGTTTCTAATATGGGTATGGGCTGCAGGTGGTCGGGTGTTGGTACGGGTTGACCATCATTAGGTCATGTAGGGATGTTGGTAATGGTTTGGGACCAAATTGGGTTTCTAATACGAGTATGGGTTGAAGGTGGTCGGGTGTTGGTACGGGTTGACCATCATTAGGTCATGTAGGGGTGTTGGTAATGGTTTGGGACCAAATTGGGTTTCTAATACGGGTATGGGTTGAAGGTGGTCGGGTGTTGGTACGGGTTGACCATCATTAGGTCATGTAGGGTTGTTGGTAATGGTTTGGGACCAAATTGGGTTTCTAATACGGTTATGGGATGCAGGTGGTCGGGTGTTGGTACGGGTTGACCATCATTAGGTCATGTAGGGGTGTTGGTAATGGTTTGGGACCAAATTGGGTTTCTAATACGGGTATGGGTTGCAGGTGGTCGGGTGTTGGTAATGGTTGACCATCATTAGGTCATGTAGGGGTGTTGGTAATGGTTTGGGACCAAATTGGGTTTCTAATACGGGTACGGGTTGAAGGTGGTCGGGTGTTGGTACGGGTTGACCATCATTAGTTCATGTAGGGGTGTTGGTAATGGTTTGGAACCAAATTGGGTATCTAATACGGGTATGGGTTGAAGGTGATCGGGTGTTGGTACGGGTTGACCATCATTAGGTCATGTAGGGGTGTTGGTAATGGTTTGGGACAAAATTGGGTTTCTAATATGGGTATGGGCTGCAGGTGGTCGGGTGTTGGTACGGGTTGACCATCATTAGGTCATGTAGGGGTGTTGGTAATGATTTGGGACCAAATTGGGTTTCTAATACTGGTATGGGTTGCAGGTGGTCGGGTGTTGGTATGGGTTGACCATCATTAGGTCATGTAGGGGTGTTGGTAATGGTTTGGGACCAAATTGGGTTTCTAATATGGGTATGGGTTGAAGGTGGTCGGGTGTTGGTACGGATTGACCATCATTAGGTCATGTAGGGGTGTTGGTAATGGTTTGGGACCAAATTGGGTTTCTAATACGGTTATGGGATGCAGGTGGTCGGGTGTTGGTACGGGTTGACCATCATTAGGTCATGTAGGGGTGTTGGTAATGGTTTGGGACCAAATTGGGTTTCTAATACGGGTATGGGTTGCAGGTGGTCGGGTGTTGGTAATGGTTGACCATCATTAGGTCATGTAGGGGTGTTGGTAATGGTTTGGGACCAAATTGGGTTTCTAATACAGGTACGGGTTGAAGGTGGTCGGGTGTTGGTATGTAGGGGTGTTGGTAATGGTTTGGAACCAAATTGGGTATCTAATACGGGTATGGGTTGAAGGTGATCGGGTGTTGGTACGGGTTGACCATCATTAGGTCATGTAGGGGTGTTGGTAATGGTTTGGGACAAAATTGGGTTTCTAATATGGGTATGGGCTGCAGGTGGTCGGGTGTTGGTACGGGTTGACCATCATTAGGTCATGTAGGGGTGTTGGTAATGGTTTGGGACCAAATTGGGTTTCTAATACGAGTATGGGTTGAAGGTGGTCGGGTGTTGGTACGGGTTGACCATCATTAGGTCATGAAGGGGTGTTGGTAATGGTTTGGGACCAAATTGGGTTTCTAATACGAGTATGGGTTGAAGGTGATCGGGTGTTGGTACGGGTTGACCATCATTAGGTCATGTAGGGGTGCTGGTAATGGTTTGGGACCAAATTGGGTTTCTAATACGGGTATGGGTTGCAGGTGGTCGGGTGTTGGTACGGGTTGACCATCATTAGGTCATGTAGGGGTGTTGGTAATGGTTTGGGACCAAATTGGGTTTCTAATACGGGTATGGGTTGCAGGTGGTCGGGTGTTGGTACGGGTTGACCATCATTAGGTCATGTAGGGGTGTTGGTAATGGTTTGGGACCAAATTGGGTTTCTAATACGGGTATGGGTTGAAGGTGGTCGGGTGTTGGTACGGGTTGACCATCATTAGGTCATGTAGGGGTGTTGGTAATGGTTTGGGACCAAATTGGGTTTCTAATACGGGTATGGGTTGAAGGTGGTCGGGTGTTGGTACGGGTTGACCATCATTAGGTCATGTAGGGGTGCTGGTAATGGTTTGGGACCACATTGGGTTTCTAATACAGGTATGGGTTGCAGGTGGTCGGGTGTTGGTACGGGTTGACCATCATTAGGTCATGTAGGGGTGTTGGTAATGGTTTGGGACCAAATTGGGTATCTAATACGGGTATGGGTTGAAGGTGGTCGGGTGTTGGTACGGGTTGACCATCATTAGGTCATGTAGGGGTGTTGGTAATGATTTGGGCCAAATTGGGTTTCTAATACTGGTATGGGTTGCAGGTGGTTGGGTGTTGGTATGGGTTGACCATCATTAGGTCATGTAGGGGTGTTGGTAATGGTTTGGGACAAAATTGGGTTTCTAATACGGGTATGGGTTGAAGGTGGTCGGGTGTTGGTACGGGTTGACCATCATTAGGTCATGTAGGGGTGTTGGTAATGGTTTGGGACCAAATTGGGTTTCTAATACGGTTATGGGATGCAGGTGGTCGGGTGTTGGTACGGGTTGACCATCATTAGGTCATGTAGGGGTGTTGGTAATGGTTTGGGACCAAATTGGGTTTCTAATACGGGTATGGGTTGCAGGTGGTCGGGTGTTGGTAATGGTTGACCATCATTAGGTCATGTAGGGGTGTTGGTAATGGTTTGGGACCAAATTGGGTTTCTAATACGGGTACGGGTTGAAGGTGGTCGGGTGTTGGTATGTAGGGGTGTTGGTAATGGTTTGGAACCAAATTGGGTATCTAATACGGGTATGGGTTGAAGGTGATCGGGTGTTGGTACGGGTTGACCATCATTAGGTCATGTAGGGGTGTTGGTAATGGTTTGGGACAAAATTGGGTTTCTAATATGGGTATGGGCTGCAGGTGGTCGGGTGTTGGTACGGGTTGACCATCATTAGGTCATGTAGGGGTGTTGGTAATGGTTTGGGACCAAATTGGGTTTCTAATACGAGTATGGGTTGAAGGTGGTCGGGTGTTGGTACGGGTTGACCATCATTAGGTCATGAAGGGGTGTTGGTAATGGTTTGGGACCAAATTGGGTTTCTAATACGAGTATGGGTTGAAGGTGATCGGGTGTTGGTACGGGTTGACCATCATTAGGTCATGTAGGGGTGCTGGTAATGGTTTGGGACCAAATTGGGTTTCTAATACGGGTATGGGTTGCAGGTGGTCGGGTGTTGGTACGGGTTGACCATCATTAGGTCATGTAGGGGTGTTGGTAATGGTTTGGGACCAAATTGGGTTTCTAATACGGGTATGGGTTGCAGGTGGTCGGGTGTTGGTACGGGTTGACCATCATTAGGTCATGTAGGGGTGTTGGTAATGGTTTGGGACCAAATTGGGTTTCTAATACGGGTATGGGTTGAAGGTGGTCGGGTGTTGGTACGGGTTGACCATCATTAGGTCATGTAGGGGTGTTGGTAATGGTTTGGGACCAAATTGGGTTTCTAATACGGGTATGGGTTGAAGGTGGTCGGGTGTTGGTACGGGTTGACCATCATTAGGTCATGTAGGGGTGCTGGTAATGGTTTGGGACCACATTGGGTTTCTAATACAGGTATGGGTTGCAGGTGGTCGGGTGTTGGTACGGGTTGACCATCATTAGGTCATGTAGGGGTGTTGGTAATGGTTTGGGACCAAATTGGGTATCTAATACGGGTATGGGTTGAAGGTGGTCGGGTGTTGGTACGGGTTGACCATCATTAGGTCATGTAGGGGTGTTGGTAATGATTTGGGCCAAATTGGGTTTCTAATACTGGTATGGGTTGCAGGTGGTTGGGTGTTGGTATGGGTTGACCATCATTAGGTCATGTAGGGGTGTTGGTAATGGTTTGGGACAAAATTGGGTTTCTAATACGGGTATGGGTTGAAGGTGGTCGGGTGTTGGTACGGGTTGACCATCATTAGGTCATGTAGGGGTGTTGGTAATGGTTTGGGACCAAATTGGGTTTCTAATACGGTTATGGGATGCAGGTGGTCGGGTGTTGGTACGGGTTGACCATCATTAGGTCATGTAGGGGTGTTGGTAATGGTTTGGGACCAAATTGGGTTTCTAATACGGGTATGGGTTGAAGGTGGTCGGGTGTTGGTACGGGTTGACCATCATTAGGTCATGTAGGGGTGTTGGTAATGGTTTGGGACCAAATTGGGTTTCTAATACGGTTATGGGATGCAGGTGGTCGGGTGTTGGTACGGGTTGACCATCATTAGGTCATGTAGGGGTGTTGGTAATGGTTTGGGACCAAATTGGGTTTCTAATACGGGTATGGGTTGCAGGTGGTCGGGTGTTGGTAATGGTTGACCATCATTAGGTCATGTCGGGGTGTTGGTAATGGTTTGGGACCAAATTGGGCTTCTAATACGGGTACGGGTTGAAGGTGGTCGGGTGTTGGTACGGGTTGACCATCATTAGTTCATGTAGGGGTGTTGGTAATGGTTTGGAACCAAATTGGGTATCTAATACGGGTATGGGTTGAAGGTGATCGGGTGTTGGTACGGGTTGACCATCATTAGGTCATGTGGGGGTGTTGGTAATGGTTTTGGACCAAATTGGGTTTCTAATATGGGTATGGGCTGCAGCTGGTCGGGTGTTGGTACGGGTTGACCATCATTAGGTCATGTAGGGGTGTTAGTAATGGTTTGGGACCAAATTGGGTTTCTAATACGGGTATGGGTTGAAGGTGGTCGGGTGTTGGTACGGGTTGACCATCATTAGGTCATGTAGGGGTGTTGGTAATGGTTTGGGACCAAATTGGGTTTCTAATACGGGTATGGGTTGAAGGTGATCGGGTGTTGGTACGGGTTGACCATCATTAGGTCATGTAGGGGTGCTGGTAATGGTTTGGGACCAAATTAGGTTTCTAATACGGGTATGGGTTGCAGGTGGTCGGGTGTTCGTACGGGTTGACCATCATTAGGTCATGTAGGGGTGTTGATAATGGTTTGGGACCAAATTGGGTTTCTAATACGGGTATGGGTTGCAGGTGGTCGGGTGTTGGTAATGGTTGACCATCATTAGGTCATGTAGGGGTGTTGGTAATGGTTTGGGACCAAATTGGGTTTCTAATACGGGTATGGGTTGCAGGTGGTCGGGTGTTGGTAAGGGTTGACCATCATTAGGTCATGTAGGGGTGTTGATAATGGTTTGGGACCAAATTGGGTTTCTAATACGGGTATGGGTTGCAGGTGGTCGGGTGTTGGTAATGGTTGACCATCATTAGGTCATGTAGGGGTGTTGGTAATGGTTTGGGACCAAATTGGGTTTCTAATACGGGTACGGGTTGAAGGTGGTCGGGTGTTGGTACGGGTTGACCATCATTAGTTCATGTAGGGGTGTTGGTAATGGTTTGGGACCAAATTGGGTATCTAATACGGGTATGGGTTGAAGGTGGTCGGGTGTTGGTACGGGTTGACCATCATTAGGTCATGTAGGGGTGTTGGTAATGATTTGGGACCAAATTGGGTTTCTAATACTGGTATGGGTTGCAGGTGGTCGGGTGTTGGTATGGGTTGACCATCATTAGGTCATGTAGGGGTGTTGGTAATGGTTTGGGACCAAATTGGGTTTCTAATACGGGTATGGGTTGAAGGTGGTCGGGTGTTGGTACGGATTGACCATCATTAGGTCATGTAGGGGTGTTGGTAATGGTTTGGGACCAAATTAGGTTTCTAATACGGTTATGGGATGCAGGTGGTCGGGTGTTGGTACGGGTTGACCATCATTAGGTCATGTAGGGGTGTTGGTAATGGTTTGGGACCAAATTGGGTTTCTAATACGGGTATGGGTTGCAGGTGGTCGGGTGTTGGTAATGGTTGACCATCATTAGGTCATGTAGGGGTGTTGGTAATGGTTTGGGACCAAATTGGGTTTCTAATACGGGTACGGGTTGAAGGTGGTCGGGTGTTGGTATGTAGGGGTGTTGGTAATGGTTTGGAACCAAATTGGGTATCTAATACGGGTATGGGTTGAAGGTGATCGGGTGTTGGTACGGGTTGACCATCATTAGGTCATGTAGGGGTGTTGGTAATGGTTTGGGACAAAATTGGGTTTCTAATATGGGTATGGGCTGCAGGTGGTCGGGTGTTGGTACGGGTTGACCATCATTAGGTCATGTAGGGGTGTTGGTAATGGTTTGGGACCAAATTGGGTTTCTAATACGAGTATGGGTTGAAGGTGGTCGGGTGTTGGTACGGGTTGACCATCATTAGGTCATGAAGGGGTGTTGGTAATGGTTTGGGACCAAATTGGGTTTCTAATACGAGTATGGGTTGAAGGTGATCGGGTGTTGGTACGGGTTGACCATCATTAGGTCATGTAGGGGTGCTGGTAATGGTTTGGGACCAAATTGGGTTTCTAATACGGGTATGGGTTGCAGGTGGTCGGGTGTTGGTACGGGTTGACCATCATTAGGTCATGTAGGGGTGTTGGTAATGGTTTGGGACCAAATTGGGTTTCTAATACGGGTATGGGTTGCAGGTGGTCGGGTGTTGGTACGGGTTGACCATCATTAGGTCATGTAGGGGTGTTGGTAATGGTTTGGGACCAAATTGGGTTTCTAATACGGGTATGGGTTGAAGGTGGTCGGGTGTTGGTACGGGTTGACCATCATTAGGTCATGTAGGGGTGTTGGTAATGGTTTGGGACCAAATTGGGTTTCTAATACAGGTATGGGTTGAAGGTGGTCGGGTGTTGGTACGGGTTGACCATCATTAGGTCATGTAGGGGTGCTGGTAATGGTTTGGGACCACATTGGGTTTCTAATACAGGTATGGGTTGCAGGTGGTCGGGTGTTGGTACGGGTTGACCATCATTAGGTCATGTAGGGGTGTTGGTAATGGTTTGGGACCAAATTGGGTATCTAATACGGGTATGGGTTGAAGGTGGTCGGGTGTTGGTACGGGTTGACCATCATTAGGTCATGTAGGGGTGTTGGTAATGATTTGGGCCAAATTGGGTTTCTAATACTGGTATGGGTTGCAGGTGGTTGGGTGTTGGTATGGGTTGACCATCATTAGGTCATGTAGGGGTGTTGGTAATGGTTTGGGACAAAATTGGGTTTCTAATACGGGTATGGGTTGAAGGTGGTCGGGTGTTGGTACGGGTTGACCATCATTAGGTCATGTAGGGGTGTTGGTAATGGTTTGGGACCAAATTGGGTTTCTAATACGGTTATGGGATGCAGGTGGTCGGGTGTTGGTACGGGTTGACCATCATTAGGTCATGTAGGGGTGTTGGTAATGGTTTGGGACCAAATTGGGTTTCTAATACGGGTATGGGTTGAAGGTGGTCGGGTGTTGGTACGGGTTGACCATCATTAGGTCATGTAGGGGTGTTGGTAATGGTTTGGGACCAAATTGGGTTTCTAATACGGTTATGGGATGCAGGTGGTCGGGTGTTGGTACGGGTTGACCATCATTAGGTCATGTAGGGGTGTTGGTAATGGTTTGGGACCAAATTGGGTTTCTAATACGGGTATGGGTTGCAGGTGGTCGGGTGTTGGTAATGGTTGACCATCATTAGGTCATGTAGGGGTGTTGGTAATGGTTTGGGACCAAATTGGGCTTCTAATACGGGTACGGGTTGAAGGTGGTCGGGTGTTGGTACGGGTTGACCATCATTAGTTCATGTAGGGGTGTTGGTAATGGTTTGGAACCAAATTGGGTATCTAATACGGGTATGGGTTGAAGGTGATCGGGTGTTGGTACGGGTTGACCATCATTAGGTCATGTGGGGGTGTTGGTAATGGTTTTGGACCAAATTGGGTTTCTAATATGGGTATGGGCTGCAGCTGGTCGGGTGTTGGTACGGGTTGACCATCATTAGGTCATGTAGGGGTGTTAGTAATGGTTTGGGACCAAATTGGGTTTCTAATACGGGTATGGGTTGAAGGTGGTCGGGTGTTGGTACGGGTTGACCATCATTAGGTCATGTAGGGGTGTTGGTAATGGTTTGGGACCAAATTGGGTTTCTAATACGGGTATGGGTTGAAGGTGATCGGGTGTTGGTACGGGTTGACCATCATTAGGTCATGTAGGGGTGCTGGTAATGGTTTGGGACCAAATTAGGTTTCTAATACGGGTATGGGTTGCAGGTGGTCGGGTGTTCGTACGGGTTGACCATCATTAGGTCATGTAGGGGTGTTGATAATGGTTTGGGACCAAATTGGGTTTCTAATACGGGTATGGGTTGCAGGTGGTCGGGTGTTGGTAATGGTTGACCATCATTAGGTCATGTAGGGGTGTTGGTAATGGTTTGGGACCAAATTGGGTTTCTAATACGGGTATGGGTTGCAGGTGGTCGGGTGTTGGTAAGGGTTGACCATCATTAGGTCATGTAGGGGTGTTGATAATGGTTTGGGACCAAATTGGGTTTCTAATACGGGTATGGGTTGCAGGTGGTCGGGTGTTGGTAATGGTTGACCATCATTAGGTCATGTAGGGGTGTTGGTAATGGTTTGGGACCAAATTGGGTTTCTAATACGGGTACGGGTTGAAGGTGGTCGGGTGTTGGTACGGGTTGACCATCATTAGTTCATGTAGGGGTGTTGGTAATGGTTTGGGACCAAATTGGGTATCTAATACGGGTATGGGTTGAAGGTGGTCGGGTGTTGGTACGGGTTGACCATCATTAGGTCATGTAGGGGTGTTGGTAATGATTTGGGACCAAATTGGGTTTCTAATACTGGTATGGGTTGCAGGTGGTCGGGTGTTGGTATGGGTTGACCATCATTAGGTCATGTAGGGGTGTTGGTAATGGTTTGGGACCAAATTGGGTTTCTAATACGGGTATGGGTTGAAGGTGGTCGGGTGTTGGTACGGGTTGACCATCATTAGGTCATGTAGGGGTGTTGGTAATGGTTTGGGACCAAATTGGGTTTCTAATACGGTTATGGGATGCAGGTGGTCGGGTGTTGGTACGGGTTGACCATCATTAGGTCATGTAGGGGTGTTGGTAATGGTTTGGGACCAAATTGGGTTTCTAATACGGGTATGGGTTGCAGGTGGTCGGGTGTTGGTAATGGTTGACCATCATTAGGTCATGTAGGGGTGTTGGTAATGGTTTGGGACCAAATTGGGTTTCTAATACGGGTACGGGTTGAAGGTGGTCGGGTGTTGGTACGGGTTGACCATCATTAGTTCATGTAGGGGTGTTGGTAATGGTTTGGAACCAAATTGGGTATCTAATACGGGTATGGGTTGAAGGTGATCGGGTGTTGGTACGGGTTGACCATCATTAGGTCATGTGGGGGTGTTGGTAATGGTTTTGGACCAAATTGGGTTTCTAATATGGGTATGGGCTGCAGCTGGTCGGGTGTTGGTACGGGTTGACCATCATTAGGTCATGTAGGGGTGTTAGTAATGGTTTGGGACCAAATTGGGTTTCTAATACGGGTATGGGTTGAAGGTGGTCGGGTGTTGGTACGGGTTGACCATCATTAGGTCATGTAGGGGTGTTGGTAATGGTTTGGGACCAAATTGGGTTTCTAATACGAGTATGGGTTGAAGGTGGTCGGGTGTTGGTACGGGTTGACCATCATTAGGTCATGAAGGGGTGTTGGTAATGGTTTGGGACCAAATTGGGTTTCTAATACGAGTATGGGTTGAAGGTGATCGGGTGTTGGTACGGGTTGACCATCATTAGGTCATGTAGGGGTGCTGGTAATGGTTTGGGACCAAATTGGGTTTCTAATACGGGTATGGGTTGCAGGTGGTCGGGTGTTGGTACGGGTTGACCATCATTAGGTCATGTAGGGGTGTTGGTAATGGTTTGGGACCAAATTGGGTTTCTAATACGGGTATGGGTTGCAGGTGGTCGGGTGTTGGTACGGGTTGACCATCATTAGGTCATGTAGGGGTGTTGGTAATGGTTTGGGACCAAATTGGGTTTCTAATACGGGTATGGGTTGAAGGTGGTCGGGTGTTGGTACGGGTTGACCATCATTAGGTCATGTAGGGGTGTTGGTAATGGTTTGGGACCAAATTGGGTTTCTAATACGGGTATGGGTTGAAGGTGGTCGGGTGTTGGTACGGGTTGACCATCATTAGGTCATGTAGGGGTGCTGGTAATGGTTTGGGACCACATTGGGTTTCTAATACAGGTATGGGTTGCAGGTGGTCGGGTGTTGGTACGGGTTGACCATCATTAGGTCATGTAGGGGTGTTGGTAATGGTTTGGGACCAAATTGGGTATCTAATACGGGTATGGGTTGAAGGTGGTCGGGTGTTGGTACGGGTTGACCATCATTAGGTCATGTAGGGGTGTTGGTAATGATTTGGGCCAAATTGGGTTTCTAATACTGGTATGGGTTGCAGGTGGTTGGGTGTTGGTATGGGTTTTGGACCAAATTGGGTTTCTAATATGGGTATGGGCTGCAGCTGGTCGGGTGTTGGTACGGGTTGACCATCATTAGGTCATGTAGGGGTGTTAGTAATGGTTTGGGACCAAATTGGGTTTCTAATACGGGTATGGGTTGAAGGTGGTCGGGTGTTGGTACGGGTTGACCATCATTAGGTCATGTAGGGGTGTTGGTAATGGTTTGGGACCAAATTGGGTTTCTAATACGAGTATGGGTTGAAGGTGGTCGGGTGTTGGTACGGGTTGACCATCATTAGGTCATGAAGGGGTGTTGGTAATGGTTTGGGACCAAATTGGGTTTCTAATACGAGTATGGGTTGAAGGTGATCGGGTGTTGGTACGGGTTGACCATCATTAGGTCATGTAGGGGTGCTGGTAATGGTTTGGGACCAAATTGGGTTTCTAATACGGGTATGGGTTGCAGGTGGTCGGGTGTTGGTACGGGTTGACCATCATTAGGTCATGTAGGGGTGTTGGTAATGGTTTGGGACCAAATTGGGTTTCTAATACGGGTATGGGTTGCAGGTGGTCGGGTGTTGGTACGGGTTGACCATCATTAGGTCATGTAGGGGTGTTGGTAATGGTTTGGGACCAAATTGGGTTTCTAATACGGGTATGGGTTGAAGGTGGTCGGGTGTTGGTACGGGTTGACCATCATTAGGTCATGTAGGGGTGTTGGTAATGGTTTGGGACCAAATTGGGTTTCTAATACGGGTATGGGTTGAAGGTGGTCGGGTGTTGGTACGGGTTGACCATCATTAGGTCATGTAGGGGTGCTGGTAATGGTTTGGGACCACATTGGGTTTCTAATACAGGTATGGGTTGCAGGTGGTCGGGTGTTGGTACGGGTTGACCATCATTAGGTCATGTAGGGGTGTTGGTAATGGTTTGGGACCAAATTGGGTATCTAATACGGGTATGGGTTGAAGGTGGTCGGGTGTTGGTACGGGTTGACCATCATTAGGTCATGTAGGGGTGTTGGTAATGATTTGGGCCAAATTGGGTTTCTAATACTGGTATGGGTTGCAGGTGGTTGGGTGTTGGTATGGGTTTTGGACCAAATTGGGTTTCTAATATGGGTATGGGCTGCAGCTGGTCGGGTGTTGGTACGGGTTGACCATCATTAGGTCATGTAGGGGTGTTAGTAATGGTTTGGGACCAAATTGGGTTTCTAATACGGGTATGGGTTGAAGGTGGTCGGGTGTTGGTACGGGTTGACCATCATTAGGTCATGTAGGGGTGTTGGTAATGGTTTGGGACCAAATTGGGTTTCTAATACGAGTATGGGTTGAAGGTGGTCGGGTGTTGGTACGGGTTGACCATCATTAGGTCATGAAGGGGTGTTGGTAATGGTTTGGGACCAAATTGGGTTTCTAATACGAGTATGGGTTGAAGGTGATCGGGTGTTGGTACGGGTTGACCATCATTAGGTCATGTAGGGGTGCTGGTAATGGTTTGGGACCAAATTGGGTTTCTAATACGGGTATGGGTTGCAGGTGGTCGGGTGTTGGTACGGGTTGACCATCATTAGGTCATGTAGGGGTGTTGGTAATGGTTTGGGACCAAATTGGGTTTCTAATACGGGTATGGGTTGCAGGTGGTCGGGTGTTGGTACGGGTTGACCATCATTAGGTCATGTAGGGGTGTTGGTAATGGTTTGGGACCAAATTGGGTTTCTAATACGGGTATGGGTTGAAGGTGGTCGGGTGTTGGTACGGGTTGACCATCATTAGGTCATGTAGGGGTGTTGGTAATGGTTTGGGACCAAATTGGGTTTCTAATACGGGTATGGGTTGAAGGTGGTCGGGTGTTGGTACGGGTTGACCATCATTAGGTCATGTAGGGGTGCTGGTAATGGTTTGGGACCACATTGGGTTTCTAATACAGGTATGGGTTGCAGGTGGTCGGGTGTTGGTACGGGTTGACCATCATTAGGTCATGTAGGGGTGTTAGTAATGGTTTGGGACCAAATTGGGTTTCTAATACGGGTATGGGTTGCAGGTGGTCGGGTGTTGGTAAGGGTTGACCATCATTAGGTCATGTAGGGGTGTTGATAATGGTTTGGGACCAAATTGGGTTTCTAATACGGGTATGGGTTGCAGGTGGTCGGGTGTTGGTAATGGTTGACCATCATTAGGTCATGTAGGGGTGTTGGTAATGGTTTGGGACCAAATTGGGTTTCTAATACGGGTATGGGTTGAAGGTGGTCGGGTGTTGGTACGGGTTGACCATCATTAGGTCATGTAGGGGTGTTGGTAATGGTTTGGGACCAAATTGGGTTTCTAATACGAGTATGGGTTGAAGGTGGTCGGGTGTTGGTACGGGTTGACCATCATTAGGTCATGAAGGGGTGTTGGTAATGGTTTGGGACCAAATTGGGTTTCTAATACGAGTATGGGTTGAAGGTGATCGGGTGTTGGTACGGGTTGACCATCATTAGGTCATGTAGGGGTGCTGGTAATGGTTTGGGACCAAATTGGGTTTCTAATACGGGTATGGGTTGCAGGTGGTCGGGTGTTGGTACGGGTTGACCATCATTAGGTCATGTAGGGGTGTTGGTAATGGTTTGGGACCAAATTGGGTTTCTAATACGGGTATGGGTTGCAGGTGGTCAGGTGTTGGTACGGGTTGACCATCATTAGGTCATGTAGGGGTGTTGGTAATGGTTTGGGACCAAATTGGGTTTCTAATACGGGTATGGGTTGAAGGTGGTCGGGTGTTGGTACGGGTTGACCATCATTAGGTCATGTAGGGGTGTTGGTAATGGTTTGGGACCAAATTGGGTTTCTAATACGGGTATGGGTTGAAGGTGGTCGGGTGTTGGTACGGGTTGACCATCATTAGGTCATGTAGGGGTGCTGGTAATGGTTTGGGACCACATTGGGTTTCTAATACAGGTATGGGTTGCAGGTGGTCGGGTGTTGGTACGGGTTGACCATCATTAGGTCATGTAGGGGTGTTGGTAATGGTTTGGGACCAAATTGGGTATCTAATACGGGTATGGGTTGAAGGTGGTCGGGTGTTGGTACGGGTTGACCATCATTAGGTCATGTAGGGGTGTTGGTAATGATTTGGGCCAAATTGGGTTTCTAATACTGGTATGGGTTGCAGGTGGTTGGGTGTTGGTATGGGTTGACCATCATTAGGTCATGTAGGGGTGTTGGTAATGGTTTGGGACAAAATTGGGTTTCTAATACGGGTATGGGTTGAAGGTGGTCGGGTGTTGGTACGGGTTGACCATCATTAGGTCATGTAGGGGTGTTGGTAATGGTTTGGGACCAAATTGGGTTTCTAATACGGTTATGGGATGCAGGTGGTCGGGTGTTGGTACGGGTTGACCATCATTAGGTCATGTAGGGGTGTTGGTAATGGTTTGGGACCAAATTGGGTTTCTAATACGGGTATGGGTTGAAGGTGGTCGGGTGTTGGTACGGGTTGACCATCATTAGGTCATGTAGGGGTGTTGGTAATGGTTTGGGACCAAATTGGGTTTCTAATACGGTTATGGGATGCAGGTGGTCGGGTGTTGGTACGGGTTGACCATCATTAGGTCATGTAGGGGTGTTGGTAATGGTTTGGGACCAAATTGGGTTTCTAATACGGGTATGGGTTGCAGGTGGTCGGGTGTTGGTAATGGTTGACCATCATTAGGTCATGTAGGGGTGTTGGTAATGGTTTGGGACCAAATTGGGCTTCTAATACGGGTACGGGTTGAAGGTGGTCGGGTGTTGGTACGGGTTGACCATCATTAGTTCATGTAGGGGTGTTGGTAATGGTTTGGAACCAAATTGGGTATCTAATACGGGTATGGGTTGAAGGTGATCGGGTGTTGGTACGGGTTGACCATCATTAGGTCATGTGGGGGTGTTGGTAATGGTTTTGGACCAAATTGGGTTTCTAATATGGGTATGGGCTGCAGCTGGTCGGGTGTTGGTACGGGTTGACCATCATTAGGTCATGTAGGGGTGTTAGTAATGGTTTGGGACCAAATTGGGTTTCTAATACGGGTATGGGTTGAAGGTGGTCGGGTGTTGGTACGGGTTGACCATCATTAGGTCATGTAGGGGTGTTGGTAATGGTTTGGGACCAAATTGGGTTTCTAATACGGGTATGGGTTGAAGGTGATCGGGTGTTGGTACGGGTTGACCATCATTAGGTCATGTAGGGGTGCTGGTAATGGTTTGGGACCAAATTAGGTTTCTAATACGGGTATGGGTTGCAGGTGGTCGGGTGTTCGTACGGGTTGACCATCATTAGGTCATGTAGGGGTGTTGATAATGGTTTGGGACCAAATTGGGTTTCTAATACGGGTATGGGTTGCAGGTGGTCGGGTGTTGGTAATGGTTGACCATCATTAGGTCATGTAGGGGTGTTGGTAATGGTTTGGGACCAAATTGGGTTTCTAATACGGGTATGGGTTGCAGGTGGTCGGGTGTTGGTAAGGGTTGACCATCATTAGGTCATGTAGGGGTGTTGATAATGGTTTGGGACCAAATTGGGTTTCTAATACGGGTATGGGTTGCAGGTGGTCGGGTGTTGGTAATGGTTGACCATCATTAGGTCATGTAGGGGTGTTGGTAATGGTTTGGGACCAAATTGGGTTTCTAATACGGGTACGGGTTGAAGGTGGTCGGGTGTTGGTACGGGTTGACCATCATTAGTTCATGTAGGGGTGTTGGTAATGGTTTGGGACCAAATTGGGTATCTAATACGGGTATGGGTTGAAGGTGGTCGGGTGTTGGTACGGGTTGACCATCATTAGGTCATGTAGGGATGTTGGTAATGATTTGGGACCAAATTGGGTTTCTAATACTGGTATGGGTTGCAGGTGGTCGGGTGTTGGTATGGGTTGACCATCATTAGGTCATGTAGGGGTGTTGGTAATGGTTTGGGACCAAATTGGGTTTCTAATACGGGTATGGGTTGAAGGTGGTCGGGTGTTGGTACGGGTTGACCATCATTAGGTCATGTAGGGGTGTTGGTAATGGTTTGGGACCAAATTGGGTTTCTAATACGGTTATGGGATGCAGGTGGTCGGGTGTTGGTACGGGTTGACCATCATTAGGTCATGTAGGGGTGTTGGTAATGGTTTGGGACCAAATTGGGTTTCTAATACGGGTATGGGTTGCAGGTGGTCGGGTGTTGGTAATGGTTGACCATCATTAGGTCATGTAGGGGTGTTGGTAATGGTTTGGGACCAAATTGGGTTTCTAATACGGGTACGGGTTGAAGGTGGTCGGGTGTTGGTACGGGTTGACCATCATTAGTTCATGTAGGGGTGTTGGTAATGGTTTGGAACCAAATTGGGTATCTAATACGGGTATGGGTTGAAGGTGATCGGGTGTTGGTACGGGTTGACCATCATTAGGTCATGTAGGGGTGTTGGTAATGGTTTGGGACAAAATTGGGTTTCTAATATGGGTATGGGCTGCAGGTGGTCGGGTGTTGGTACGGGTTGACCATCATTAGGTCATGTAGGGGTGTTGGTAATGATTTGGGACCAAATTGGGTTTCTAATACTGGTATGGGTTGCAGGTGGTCGGGTGTTGGTACGGGTTGACCATCATTAGGTCATGAAGGGGTGTTGGTAATGGTTTGGGACCAAATTGGGTTTCTAATACGAGTATGGGTTGAAGGTGGTCGGGTGTTGGTACGGGTTGACCATCATTAGGTCATGAAGGGGTGTTGGTAATGGTTTGGGACCAAATTGGGTTTCTAATACGAGTATGGGTTGAAGGTGATCGGGTGTTGGTACGGGTTGACCATCATTAGGTCATGTAGGGGTGCTGGTAATGGTTTGGGACCAAATTGGGTTTCTAATACGGGTATGGGTTGCAGGTGGTCGGGTGTTGGTACGGGTTGACCATCATTAGGTCATGTAGGGGTGTTGGTAATGGTTTGGGACCAAATTGGGTTTCTAATACGGGTATGGGTTGCAGGTGGTCAGGTGTTGGTACGGGTTGACCATCATTAGGTCATGTAGGGGTGTTGGTAATGGTTTGGGACCAAATTGGGTTTCTAATACGGGTATGGGTTGAAGGTGGTCGGGTGTTGGTACGGGTTGACCATCATTAGGTCATGTAGGGGTGTTGGTAATGGTTTGGGACCAAATTGGGTTTCTAATATGGGTATGGGTTGAAGGTGGTCGGGTGTTGGTACGGGTTGACCATCATTAGGTCATGTAGGGGTGCTGGTAATGGTTTGGGACCACATTGGGTTTCTAATACAGGTATGGGTTGCAGGTGGTCGGGTGTTGGTACGGGTTGACCATCATTAGGTCATGTAGGGGTGTTGGTAATGGTTTGGGACCAAATTGGGTATCTAATACGGGTATGGGTTGAAGGTGGTCGGGTGTTGGTACGGGTTGACCATCATTAGGTCATGTAGGGGTGTTGGTAATGATTTGGGCCAAATTGGGTTTCTAATACTGGTATGGGTTGCAGGTGGTTGGGTGTTGGTATGGGTTGACCATCATTAGGTCATGTAGGGGTGTTGGTAATGGTTTGGGACAAAATTGGGTTTCTAATACGGGTATGGGTTGAAGGTGGTCGGGTGTTGGTACGGGTTGACCATCATTAGGTCATGTAGGGGTGTTGGTAATGGTTTGGGACCAAATTGGGTTTCTAATACGGTTATGGGATGCAGGTGGTCGGGTGTTGGTACGGGTTGACCATCATTAGGTCATGTAGGGGTGTTGGTAATGGTTTGGGACCAAATTGGGTTTCTAATACGGGTATGGGTTGAAGGTGGTCGGGTGTTGGTACGGGTTGACCATCATTAGGTCATGTAGGGGTGTTGGTAATGGTTTGGGACCAAATTGGGTTTCTAATACGGTTATGGGATGCAGGTGGTCGGGTGTTGGTACGGGTTGACCATCATTAGGTCATGTAGGGGTGTTGGTAATGGTTTGGGACCAAATTGGGTTTCTAATACGGGTATGGGTTGCAGGTGGTCGGGTGTTGGTAATGGTTGACCATCATTAGGTCATGTAGGGGTGTTGGTAATGGTTTGGGACCAAATTGGGCTTCTAATACGGGTACGGGTTGAAGGTGGTCGGGTGTTGGTACGGGTTGACCATCATTAGTTCATGTAGGGGTGTTGGTAATGGTTTGGAACCAAATTGGGTATCTAATACGGGTATGGGTTGAAGGTGATCGGGTGTTGGTACGGGTTGACCATCATTAGGTCATGTGGGGGTGTTGGTAATGGTTTTGGACCAAATTGGGTTTCTAATATGGGTATGGGCTGCAGCTGGTCGGGTGTTGGTACGGGTTGACCATCATTAGGTCATGTAGGGGTGTTAGTAATGGTTTGGGACCAAATTGGGTTTCTAATACGGGTATGGGTTGAAGGTGGTCGGGTGTTGGTACGGGTTGACCATCATTAGGTCATGTAGGGGTGTTGGTAATGGTTTGGGACCAAATTGGGTTTCTAATACGGGTATGGGTTGAAGGTGATCGGGTGTTGGTACGGGTTGACCATCATTAGGTCATGTAGGGGTGCTGGTAATGGTTTGGGACCAAATTAGGTTTCTAATACGGGTATGGGTTGCAGGTGGTCGGGTGTTCGTACGGGTTGACCATCATTAGGTCATGTAGGGGTGTTGATAATGGTTTGGGACCAAATTGGGTTTCTAATACGGGTACGGGTTGAAGGTGGTCGGGTGTTGGTACGGGTTGACCATCATTAGTTCATGTAGGGGTGTTGGTAATGGTTTGGAACCAAATTGGGTATCTAATACGGGTATGGGTTGAAGGTGATCGGGTGTTGGTACGGGTTGACCATCATTAGGTCATGTAGGGGTGTTGGTAATGGTTTGGGACAAAATTGGGTTTCTAATATGGGTATGGGCTGCAGGTGGTCGGGTGTTGGTACGGGTTGACCATCATTAGGTCATGTAGGGGTGTTGGTAATGATTTGGGACCAAATTGGGTTTCTAATACTGGTATGGGTTGCAGGTGGTCGGGTGTTGGTACGGGTTGACCATCATTAGGTCATGAAGGGGTGTTGGTAATGGTTTGGGACCAAATTGGGTTTCTAATACGAGTATGGGTTGAAGGTGGTCGGGTGTTGGTACGGGTTGACCATCATTAGGTCATGAAGGGGTGTTGGTAATGGTTTGGGACCAAATTGGGTTTCTAATACGAGTATGGGTTGAAGGTGATCGGGTGTTGGTACGGGTTGACCATCATTAGGTCATGTAGGGGTGCTGGTAATGGTTTGGGACCAAATTGGGTTTCTAATACGGGTATGGGTTGCAGGTGGTCGGGTGTTGGTACGGGTTGACCATCATTAGGTCATGTAGGGGTGTTGGTAATGGTTTGGGACCAAATTGGGTTTCTAATACGGGTATGGGTTGCAGGTGGTCAGGTGTTGGTACGGGTTGACCATCATTAGGTCATGTAGGGGTGTTGGTAATGGTTTGGGACCAAATTGGGTTTCTAATACGGGTATGGGTTGAAGGTGGTCGGGTGTTGGTACGGGTTGACCATCATTAGGTCATGTAGGGGTGTTGGTAATGGTTTGGGACCAAATTGGGTTTCTAATATGGGTATGGGTTGAAGGTGGTCGGGTGTTGGTACGGGTTGACCATCATTAGGTCATGTAGGGGTGCTGGTAATGGTTTGGGACCACATTGGGTTTCTAATACAGGTATGGGTTGCAGGTGGTCGGGTGTTGGTACGGGTTGACCATCATTAGGTCATGTAGGGGTGTTGGTAATGGTTTGGGACCAAATTGGGTATCTAATACGGGTATGGGTTGAAGGTGGTCGGGTGTTGGTACGGGTTGACCATCATTAGGTCATGTAGGGGTGTTGGTAATGATTTGGGCCAAATTGGGTTTCTAATACTGGTATGGGTTGCAGGTGGTTGGGTGTTGGTATGGGTTGACCATCATTAGGTCATGTAGGGGTGTTGGTAATGGTTTGGGACAAAATTGGGTTTCTAATACGGGTATGGGTTGAAGGTGGTCGGGTGTTGGTACGGGTTGACCATCATTAGGTCATGTAGGGGTGTTGGTAATGGTTTGGGACCAAATTGGGTTTCTAATACGGTTATGGGATGCAGGTGGTCGGGTGTTGGTACGGGTTGACCATCATTAGGTCATGTAGGGGTGTTGGTAATGGTTTGGGACCAAATTGGGTTTCTAATACGGGTATGGGTTGAAGGTGGTCGGGTGTTGGTACGGGTTGACCATCATTAGGTCATGTAGGGGTGTTGGTAATGGTTTGGGACCAAATTGGGTTTCTAATACGGTTATGGGATGCAGGTGGTCGGGTGTTGGTACGGGTTGACCATCATTAGGTCATGTAGGGGTGTTGGTAATGGTTTGGGACCAAATTGGGTTTCTAATACGGGTATGGGTTGCAGGTGGTCGGGTGTTGGTAATGGTTGACCATCATTAGGTCATGTAGGGGTGTTGGTAATGGTTTGGGACCAAATTGGGCTTCTAATACGGGTACGGGTTGAAGGTGGTCGGGTGTTGGTACGGGTTGACCATCATTAGTTCATGTAGGGGTGTTGGTAATGGTTTGGAACCAAATTGGGTATCTAATACGGGTATGGGTTGAAGGTGATCGGGTGTTGGTACGGGTTGACCATCATTAGGTCATGTGGGGGTGTTGGTAATGGTTTTGGACCAAATTGGGTTTCTAATATGGGTATGGGCTGCAGCTGGTCGGGTGTTGGTACGGGTTGACCATCATTAGGTCATGTAGGGGTGTTAGTAATGGTTTGGGACCAAATTGGGTTTCTAATACGGGTATGGGTTGAAGGTGGTCGGGTGTTGGTACGGGTTGACCATCATTAGGTCATGTAGGGGTGTTGGTAATGGTTTGGGACCAAATTGGGTTTCTAATACGGGTATGGGTTGAAGGTGATCGGGTGTTGGTACGGGTTGACCATCATTAGGTCATGTAGGGGTGCTGGTAATGGTTTGGGACCAAATTAGGTTTCTAATACGGGTATGGGTTGCAGGTGGTCGGGTGTTCGTACGGGTTGACCATCATTAGGTCATGTAGGGGTGTTGATAATGGTTTGGGACCAAATTGGGTTTCTAATACGGGTATGGGTTGCAGGTGGTCGGGTGTTGGTAATGGTTGACCATCATTAGGTCATGTAGGGGTGTTGGTAATGGTTTGGGACCAAATTGGGTTTCTAATACGGGTATGGGTTGCAGGTGGTCGGGTGTTGGTAAGGGTTGACCATCATTAGGTCATGTAGGGGTGTTGATAATGGTTTGGGACCAAATTGGGTTTCTAATACGGGTATGGGTTGCAGGTGGTCGGGTGTTGGTAATGGTTGACCATCATTAGGTCATGTAGGGGTGTTGGTAATGGTTTGGGACCAAATTGGGTTTCTAATACGGGTACGGGTTGAAGGTGGTCGGGTGTTGGTACGGGTTGACCATCATTAGTTCATGTAGGGGTGTTGGTAATGGTTTGGGACCAAATTGGGTATCTAATACGGGTATGGGTTGAAGGTGGTCGGGTGTTGGTACGGGTTGACCATCATTAGGTCATGTAGGGATGTTGGTAATGATTTGGGACCAAATTGGGTTTCTAATACTGGTATGGGTTGCAGGTGGTCGGGTGTTGGTATGGGTTGACCATCATTAGGTCATGTAGGGGTGTTGGTAATGGTTTGGGACCAAATTGGGTTTCTAATACGGGTATGGGTTGAAGGTGGTCGGGGGTTGGTACGGGTTGACCATCATTAGGTCATGTAGGGGTGTTGGTAATGGTTTGGGACCAAATTGGGTTTCTAATACGGTTATGGGATGCAGGTGGTCGGGTGTTGGTACGGGTTGACCATCATTAGGTCATGTAGGGGTGTTGGTAATGGTTTGGGACCAAATTGGGTTTCTAATACGGGTATGGGTTGCAGGTGGTCGGGTGTTGGTAATGGTTGACCATCATTAGGTCATGTAGGGGTGTTGGTAATGGTTTGGGACCAAATTGGGTTTCTAATACGGGTACGGGTTGAAGGTGGTCGGGTGTTGGTACGGGTTGACCATCATTAGTTCATGTAGGGGTGTTGGTAATGGTTTGGAACCAAATTGGGTATCTAATACGGGTATGGGTTGAAGGTGATCGGGTGTTGGTACGGGTTGACCATCATTAGGTCATGTAGGGGTGTTGGTAATGGTTTGGGACAAAATTGGGTTTCTAATATGGGTATGGGCTGCAGGTGGTCGGGTGTTGGTACGGGTTGACCATCATTAGGTCATGTAGGGGTGTTGGTAATGATTTGGGACCAAATTGGGTTTCTAATACTGGTATGGGTTGCAGGTGGTCGGGTGTTGGTATGGGTTGACCATCATTAGGTCATGTAGGGGTGTTGGTAATGGTTTGGGACCAAATTGGGTTTCTAATACGGGTATGGGTTGAAGGTGGTCGGGTGTTGGTACGGATTGACCATCATTAGGTCATGTAGGGGTGTTGGTAATGGTTTGGGACCAAATTGGGTTTCTAATACGGTTATGGGATGCAGGTGGTCGGGTGTTGGTACGGGTTGACCATCATTAGGTCATGTAGGGGTGTTGGTAATGGTTTGGGACCAAATTGGGTTTCTAATACGGGTATGGGTTGCAGGTGGTCGGGTGTTGGTAATGGTTGACCATCATTAGGTCATGTAGGGGTGTTGGTAATGGTTTGGGACCAAATTGGGTTTCTAATACGGGTACGGGTTGAAGGTGGTCGGGTGTTGGTACGGGTTGACCATCATTAGTTCATGTAGGGGTGTTGGTAATGGTTTGGAACCAAATTGGGTATCTAATACGGGTATGGGTTGAAGGTGATCGGGTGTTGGTACGGGTTGACCATCATTAGGTCATGTAGGGGTGTTGGTAATGGTTTGGGACAAAATTGGGTTTCTAATATGGGTATGGGCTGCAGGTGGTCGGGTGTTGGTACGGGTTGACCATCATTAGGTCATGTAGGGGTGTTGGTAATGATTTGGGACCAAATTGGGTTTCTAATACTGGTATGGGTTGCAGGTGGTCGGGTGTTGGTATGGGTTGACCATCATTAGGTCATGTAGGGGTGTTGGTAATGGTTTGGGACCAAATTGGGTTTCTAATACGGGTATGGGTTGAAGGTGGTCGGGTGTTGGTACGGATTGACCATCATTAGGTCATGTAGGGGTGTTGGTAATGGTTTGGGACCAAATTGGGTTTCTAATACGGTTATGGGATGCAGGTGGTCGGGTGTTGGTACGGGTTGACCATCATTAGGTCATGTAGGGGTGTTGGTAATGGTTTGGGACCAAATTGGGTTTCTAATACGGGTATGGGTTGCAGGTGGTCGGGTGTTGGTAATGGTTGACCATCATTAGGTCATGTAGGGGTGTTGGTAATGGTTTGGGACCAAATTGGGTTTCTAATATGGGTACGGGTTGAAGGTGGTCGGGTGTTGGTATGTAGGGGTGTTGGTAATGGTTTGGAACCAAATTGGGTATCTAATACGGGTATGGGTTGAAGGTGATCGGGTGTTGGTACGGGTTGACCATCATTAGGTCATGTAGGGGTGTTGGTAATGGTTTGGGACAAAATTGGGTTTCTAATATGGGTATGGGCTGCAGGTGGTCGGGTGTTGGTACGGGTTGACCATCATTAGGTCATGTAGGGGTGTTGGTAATGGTTTGGGACCAAATTGGGTTTCTAATACGAGTATGGGTTGAAGGTGGTCGGGTGTTGGTACGGGTTGACCATCATTAGGTCATGAAGGGGTGTTGGTAATGGTTTGGGACCAAATTGGGTTTCTAATACGAGTATGGGTTGAAGGTGATCGGGTGTTGGTACGGGTTGACCATCATTAGGTCATGTAGGGGTGCTGGTAATGGTTTGGGACCAAATTGGGTTTCTAATACGGGTATGGGTTGCAGGTGGTCGGGTGTTGGTACGGGTTGACCATCATTAGGTCATGTAGGGGTGTTGGTAATGGTTTGGGACCAAATTGGGTTTCTAATACGGGTATGGGTTGCAGGTGGTCGGGTGTTGGTACGGGTTGACCATCATTAGGTCATGTAGGGGTGTTGGTAATGGTTTGGGACCAAATTGGGTTTCTAATACGGGTATGGGTTGAAGGTGGTCGGGTGTTGGTACGGGTTGACCATCATTAGGTCATGTAGGGGTGTTGGTAATGGTTTGGGACCAAATTGGGTTTCTAATACGGGTATGGGTTGAAGGTGGTCGGGTGTTGGTACGGGTTGACCATCATTAGGTCATGTAGGGGTGCTGGTAATGGTTTGGGACCACATTGGGTTTCTAATACAGGTATGGGTTGCAGGTGGTCGGGTGTTGGTACGGGTTGACCATCATTAGGTCATGTAGGGGTGTTGGTAATGGTTTGGGACCAAATTGGGTATCTAATACGGGTATGGGTTGAAGGTGGTCGGGTGTTGGTACGGGTTGACCATCATTAGGTCATGTAGGGGTGTTGGTAATGATTTGGGCCAAATTGGGTTTCTAATACTGGTATGGGTTGCAGGTGGTTGGGTGTTGGTATGGGTTGACCATCATTAGGTCATGTAGGGGTGTTGGTAATGGTTTGGGACAAAATTGGGTTTCTAATACGGGTATGGGTTGAAGGTGGTCGGGTGTTGGTACGGGTTGACCATCATTAGGTCATGTAGGGGTGTTGGTAATGGTTTGGGACCAAATTGGGTTTCTAATACGGTTATGGGATGCAGGTGGTCGGGTGTTGGTACGGGTTGACCATCATTAGGTCATGTAGGGGTGTTGGTAATGGTTTGGGACCAAATTGGGTTTCTAATACGGGTATGGGTTGAAGGTGGTCGGGTGTTGGTACGGGTTGACCATCATTAGGTCATGTAGGGGTGATGGTAATGGTTTGGGACCAAATTGGGTTTCTAATACGGTTATGGGATGCAGGTGGTCGGGTGTTGGTACGGGTTGACCATCATTAGGTCATGTAGGGGTGTTGGTAATGGTTTGGGACCAAATTGGGTTTCTAATACGGGTATGGGTTGCAGGTGGTCGGGTGTTGGTAATGGTTGACCATCATTAGGTCATGTAGGGGTGTTGGTAATGGTTTGGGACCAAATTGGGCTTCTAATACGGGTACGGGTTGAAGGTGGTCGGGTGTTGGTACGGGTTGACCATCATTAGTTCATGTAGGGGTGTTGGTAATGGTTTGGAACCAAATTGGGTATCTAATACGGGTATGGGTTGAAGGTGATCGGGTGTTGGTACGGGTTGACCATCATTAGGTCATGTGGGGGTGTTGGTAATGGTTTTGGACCAAATTGGGTTTCTAATATGGGTATGGGCTGCAGCTGGTCGGGTGTTGGTACGGGTTGACCATCATTAGGTCATGTAGGGGTGTTAGTAATGGTTTGGGACCAAATTGGGTTTCTAATACGGGTATGGGTTGAAGGTGGTCGGGTGTTGGTACGGGTTGACCATCATTAGGTCATGTAGGGGTGTTGGTAATGGTTTGGGACCAAATTGGGTTTCTAATACGGGTATGGGTTGAAGGTGATCGGGTGTTGGTACGGGTTGACCATCATTAGGTCATGTAGGGGTGCTGGTAATGGTTTAGGACCAAATTAGGTTTCTAATACGGGTATAGGTTGCAGGTGGTCGGGTGTTCGTACGGGTTGACCATCATTAGGTCATGTAGGGGTGTTGATAATGGTTTGGGACCAAATTGGGTTTCTAATACGGGTATGGGTTGCAGGTGGTCGGGTGTTGGTAATGGTTGACCATCATTAGGTCATGTAGGGGTGTTGGTAATGGTTTGGGACCAAATTGGGTTTCTAATACGGGTATGGGTTGCAGGTGGTCGGGTGTTGGTAAGGGTTGACCATCATTAGGTCATGTAGGGGTGTTGATAATGGTTTGGGACCAAATTGGGTTTCTAATACGGGTATGGGTTGCAGGTGGTCGGGTGTTGGTAATGGTTGACCATCATTAGGTCATGTAGGGGTGTTGGTAATGGTTTGGGACCAAATTGGGTTTCTAATACGGGTACGGGTTGAAGGTGGTCGGGTGTTGGTACGGGTTGACCATCATTAGTTCATGTAGGGGTGTTGGTAATGGTTTGGGACCAAATTGGGTATCTAATACGGGTATGGGTTGAAGGTGGTCGGGTGTTGGTACGGGTTGACCATCATTAGGTCATGTAGGGGTGTTGGTAATGATTTGGGACCAAATTGGGTTTCTAATACTGGTATGGGTTGCAGGTGGTCGAGTGTTGGTATGGGTTGACCATCATTAGGTCATGTAGGGGTGTTGGTAATGGTTTGGGACCAAATTGGGTTTCTAATACGGGTATGGGTTGAAGGTGGTCGGGTGTTGGTACGGGTTGACCATCATTAGGTCATGTAGGGGTGTTGGTAATGGTTTGGGACCAAATTGGGTTTCTAATACGGTTATGGGATGCAGGTGGTCGGGTGTTGGTACGGGTTGACCATCATTAGGTCATGTAGGGGTGTTGGTAATGGTTTGGGACCAAATTGGGTTTCTAATACGGGTATGGGTTGCAGGTGGTCGGGTGTTGGTAATGGTTGACCATCATTAGGTCATGTAGGGGTGTTGGTAATGGTTTGGGACCAAATTGGGTTTCTAATACGGGTACGGGTTGAAGGTGGTCGGGTGTTGGTACGGGTTGACCATCATTAGTTCATGTAGGGTTGTTGGTAATGGTTTGGAACCAAATTGGGTATCTAATACGGGCATGGGTTGAAGGTGATCGGGTGTTGGTACGGGTTGACCATCATTAGGTCATGTAGGGGTGTTGGTAATGGTTTGGGACAAAATTGGGTTTCTAATATGGGTATGGGCTGCAGGTGGTCGGGTGTTGGTACGGGTTGACCATCATTAGGTCATGTAGGGGTGTTGGTAATGGTTTGGGACCAAATTGGGTTTCTAATACGAGTATGGGTTGAAGGTGGTCGGGTGTTGGTACGGGTTGACCATCATTAGGTCATGTAGGGGTGCTGGTAATGGTTTGGGACCAAATTGGGTTTCTAATACGGGTATGGGTTGCAGGTGGTCGGGTGTTGGTACGGGTTGACCATCATTAGGTCATGTAGGGGTATTGGTAATGGTTTGGGACCAAATTGGGTTTCTAATACGGGTATGGGTTGCAGGTGGTCGGGTGTTGGTACGGGTTGACCATCATTAGGTCATGTAGGGGTGTTGGTAATGGTTTGGGACCAAATTGGGTTTCTAATACGGGTTTGGGTTGAAGGTGGTCGGGTGTTGGTACGTGTTGACCATCATTAGGTCATGTAGGGGTGTTGGTAATGGTTTGGGACCAAATTGGGTTTCTAATACGGGTATGGGTTGAAGGTGGTCGGGTGTTGGTACGGGTTGACCATCATTAGGTCATGTAGGGGTGCTGGTAATGGTTTGGGACCACATTGGGTTTCTAATACAGGTATGGGTTGCAGGTGGTCGGGTGTTGGTACGGGTTGACCATCATTAGGTCATGTAGGGGTGTTGGTAATGGTTTGGGACCAAATTGGGTATCTAGTACGGGTATGGGTTGAAGGTGGTCGGGTCTTGGTACGGGTTGACCATCATTAGGTCATGTAGGGGTGTTGGTAATGATTTTGGACCAAATTGGGTTTCTAATACTGGTATGGGTTGCAGGTGGTCGGGTGTTGGTATGGGTTGACCATCATTAGGTCATGTAGGGGTGTTGGTAATGGTTTGGGACAAAATTGGGTTTCTAATACGGGTATGGGTTGAAGGTGGTTGGGTGTTGGTACGGGTTGACCATCATTAGGTCATGTAGGGGTGTTGATAATGGTTTGGGACCAAATTGGGTTTCTAATACGGGTATGGGTTGCAGGTGGTCGGGTGTTGGTAATGGTTGACCATCATTAGGTCATGTAGGGGTGTTGGTAATGGTTTGGGACCAAATTGGGTTTCTAATACGGGTATGGGTTGAAGGTGGTCGGGTGTTGGTACGGGTTGACCATCATTAGTTCATGTAGGGGTGTTGGTAATGGTTTGGGACCAAATTGGGTATCTAATACGGGTATGGGTTGAAGGTGGTCGGGTGTTGGTACGGGTTGACCATCATTAGGTCATGTAGGGGTGTTGGTAATGATTTGGGACCAAATTGGGTTTCTAATACTGGTATGGGTTGCAGGTGGTCGGGTGTTGGTATGGGTTGACCATCATTAGGTCATGTAGGGGTGTTGGTAATGGTTTGGGACCAAATTGGGTTTCTAATACGGGTATGGGTTGAAGGTGGTCGGGTGTTGGTACGGGTTGACCATCATTAGGTCATGTAGGGGTGTTGGTAATGGTTTGGGACCAAATTGGGTTTCTAATACGGTTATGGGATGCAGGTGGTCGGGTGTTGGTACGGGTTGACCATCATTAGGTCATGTAGGGGTGTTGGTAATGGTTTGGGACCAAATTGGGTTTCTAATACGGGTATGGGTTGCAGGTGGTCGGGTGTTGGTAATGGTTGACCATCATTAGGTCATGTAGGGGTGTTGGTAATGGTTTGGGACCAAATTGGGTTTCTAATACGGGTACGGGTTGAAGGTGGTCGGGTGTTGGTACGGGTTGACCATCATTAGTTCATGTAGGGGTGTTGGTAATGGTTTGGAACCAAATTGGGTATCTAATACGGGTATGGGTTGAAGGTGATCGGGTGTTGGTACGGGTTGACCATCATTAGGTCATGTAGGGGTGTTGGTAATGGTTTGGGACCAAATTGGGTTTCTAATATGGGTATGGGCTGCAGGTGGTCGGGTGTTGGTACGGGTTGACCATCATTAGGTCATGTAGGGGTGTTAGTAATGGTTTGGGACCAAATTAGGTTTCTAATACGAGTATGGGTTGAAGGTGGTCGGGTGTTGGTACGGGTTGACCATCATTAGGTCATGTAGGGGTGTTGGTAATGGTTTGGGACCAAATTGGGTTTCTAATACGAGTATGGGTTGAAGGTGATCGGGTGTTGGTACGGGTTGACCATCATTAGGTCATGTAGGGGTGCTGGTAATGGTTTGGGACCAAATTGGGTTTCTAATACGGGTATGGGTTGCGGGTGGTCGGGTGTTGGTACGGGTTGACCATCATTAGGTCATGTAGGGGTGTTGGTAATGGATTGGGACCAAATTGGGTTTCTAATACGGGTATGGGTTGCAGGTGGTCGGGTGTTGGTACGGGTTGACCATCATTAGGTCATGTAGGGGTGTTGGTAATGGTTTGGGACCAAATTGGGTTTCTAATACGGGTTTGGGTTGAAGGTGGTCGGGTGTTGGTACGTGTTGACCATCATTAGGTCATGTAGGGGTGTTGGTAATGGTTTGGGACCAAATTGGGTTTCTAATACGGGTATGGGTTGAAGGTGGTCGGGTGTTGGTACGGGTTGACCATCATTAGGTCATGTAGGGGTGCTGGTAATGGTTTGGGACCACATTGGGTTTCTAATACAGGTATGGGTTGCAGGTGGTCGGGTGTTGGTACGGGTTGACCATCATTAGGTCATGTAGGGGTGTTGGTAATGGTTTGGGACCAAATTGGGTATCTAATACGGGTATGGGTTGAAGGTGGTCGGGTCTTGGTACGGGTTGACCATCATTAGGTCATGTAGGGGTGTTGGTAATGATTTTGGACCAAATTGGGTTTCTAATACTGGTATGGGTTGCAGGTGGTCGGGTGTTGGTATGGGTTGACCATCATTAGGTCATGTAGGGGTGTTGGTAATGGTTTGGGACAAAATTGGGTTTCTAATACGGGTATGGGTTGAAGGTGGTTGGGTGTTGGTACGGGTTGACCATCATTAGGTCATGTAGGGGTGTTGATAATGGTTTGGGACCAAATTGGGTTTCTAATACGGGTATGGGTTGCAGGTGGTCGGGTGTTGGTAATGGTTGACCATCATTAGGTCATGTAGGGGTGTTGGTAATGGTTTGGGACCAAATTGGGTTTCTAATACGGGTATGGGTTGAAGGTGGTCGGGTGTTGGTACGGGTTGACCATCATTAGTTCATGTAGGGGTGTTGGTAATGGTTTGGGACCAAATTGGGTATCTAATACGGGTATGGGTTGAAGGTGGTCGGGTGTTGGTACGGGTTGACCATCATTAGGTCATGTAGGGGTGT
The DNA here is from genome assembly GCF_052849685.1 of Lactuca virosa. Taxonomy (NCBI): domain Eukaryota; kingdom Viridiplantae; phylum Streptophyta; class Magnoliopsida; order Asterales; family Asteraceae; genus Lactuca; species Lactuca virosa. The sequence continues at coordinate 492,584,539 of NC_136429.1, forward strand.
TGGTAATGATTTGGGACCAAATTGGGTTTCTAATACTGGTATGGGTTGCAGGTGGTCGGGTGTTGGTATGGGTTGACCATCATTAGGTCATGTAGGGGTGTTGGTAATGGTTTGGGACCAAATTGGGTTTCTAATACGGGTATGGGTTGAAGGTGGTCGGGTGTTGGTACGGGTTGACCATCATTAGGTCATGTAGGGGTGTTGGTAATGGTTTGGGACCAAATTGGGTTTCTAATACGGTTATGGGATGCAGGTGGTCGGGTGTTGGTACGGGTTGACCATCATTAGGTCATGTAGGGGTGTTGGTAATGGTTTGGGACCAAATTGGGTTTCTAATACGGGTATGGGTTGCAGGTGGTCGGGTGTTGGTAATGGTTGACCATCATTAGGTCATGTAGGGGTGTTGGTAATGGTTTGGGACCAAATTGGGTTTCTAATACGGGTACGGGTTGAAGGTGGTCGGGTGTTGGTACGGGTTGACCATCATTAGTTCATGTAGGGGTGTTGGTAATGGTTTGGAACCAAATTGGGTATCTAATACGGGTATGGGTTGAAGGTGATCGGGTGTTGGTACGGGTTGACCATCATTAGGTCATGTAGGGGTGTTGGTAATGGATTGGGACCAAATTGGGTTTCTAATACGGGTATGGGTTGCAGGTGGTCGGGTGTTGGTACGGGTTGACCATCATTAGGTCATGTAGGGGTGTTGGTAATGGTTTGGGACCAAATTGGGTTTCTAATACGGGTTTGGGTTGAAGGTGGTCGGGTGTTGGTACGTGTTGACCATCATTAGGTCATGTAGGGGTGTTGGTAATGGTTTGGGACCAAATTGGGTTTCTAATACGGGTATGGGTTGAAGGTGGTCGGGTGTTGGTACGGGTTGACCATCATTAGGTCATGTAGGGGTGCTGGTAATGGTTTGGGACCACATTGGGTTTCTAATACAGGTATGGGTTGCAGGTGGTCGGGTGTTGGTACGGGTTGACCATCATTAGGTCATGTAGGGGTGTTGGTAATGGTTTGGGACCAAATTGGGTTTCTAATACGAGTATGGGTTGAAGGTGGTCGGGTGTTGGTACGGGTTGACCATCATTAGGTCACGTAGGGGTGTTGGTAATGGTTTGGGACCAAATTGGGTATCTAATACGGGTGTGGGTTGAAGGTGGTCGGTGTTGGTACGGGTTGACCATCATTAGGTCATGTAGGGGTGTTGGTAATGGTTTGGGACCAAATTGGGTTTCCAATACGGGTATGGGTTGAAGGTGGTCGGGTGTTGGTTCGGGTTGACCACCATTAGGTCATGTAGGGGTGTTAGTAATGGTTTGGGACCAAATTGGGTTTCTAATACGCGTATGGGTTGAAGGTGGTCGGGTGTTGGTACGGGTGGACCATCATTAGGTCATGTAGAGTGTTGGTAATGGTTTGGGACCAAATTGGGTTTCTAATACGGGTATGGGTTGGAGGTGGTCAGGTGTTGGTACGGGTTGACCATCATTAGGTCATGTAGGGGTGTTGGTAATGGTTTGGGACCAAATTGGGTTTCTAATACGGGTATGGGTTGCAGGTGGTCGGGTGTTGGTACGGGTTGACCATCATTAGGTCATGTAGGGGTGTTGATAATGGTTTGGGACCAAATTGGGTTTCTAATACGGGTATGGGTTGCAGGTGGTCGGGTGTTGGTAATGGTTGACCATCATTAGGTCATGTAGGGGTGTTGGTAATGGTTTGGGACCAAATTGGGTTTCTAATACGGGTACGGGTTGAAGGTGGTCGGGTGTTGGTACGGGTTGACCATCATTAGTTCATGTAGGGGTGTTGGTAATGGTTTGGGATCAAATTGGGTATCTAATACGGGTATGGGTTGAAGGTGGTCGGGTGTTGGTACGGGTTGACCATCATTAGGTCATGTAGGGGTGTTGGTAATGATTTGGGACCAAATTGGGTTTCTAATACTGGTATGGGTTGCAGGTGGTCGGGTGTTGGTATGGGTTGACCATCATTAGGTCATGTAGGGGTGTTGGTAATGGTTTGGGACCAAATTGGGTTTCTAATACGGGTATGGGTTGAAGGTGGTCGGGTGTTGGTACGGGTTGACCATCATTAGGTCATGTAGGGGTGTTGGTAATGGTTTGGGACCAAATTGGGTTTCTAATACGGGTATGGGTTGAAGGTGGTCGGGTGTTGGTACGGGTAGAGCATCATTAGGTCATGTCGGGATGTTGGTAATGGTTTGGGACGAAATTGGGTATCTAATACGGGTATGGGTTGAAGGTGGTCGGGTGTTGGTACGGGTTGACCATCATTAGGTCATGTAGGGGTGTTGGTAATGGTTTGGGACCAAATTAGGTTTCTAATACGGGTATGGGTTGTAGGTGGTCGGGTGTTGGTACGGGTTGACCATCATTAGGTCATGTAGGGGTGTTGGTAATGGTTTGGGACCAAATTGGGTTTCTAATACGGGTATGGGTTGAAGGTGGTCGGGTGTTGGTACGGGTTGACCATCATTAGGTCATGTAGGGGTGTTGGTAATGGTTTGGGACCAAATTGGTTTTCTAATACGGGTATGGGTTGAAGGTGGTCGGGTGTTGGTACGGGTTGACCATCATTAGGTCATGTAGGGGTGTTGGTAATGGTTTGGGACCAAATTGGGTTTCTAAGACGGGTATGGGTTGCAGGTGGTCGGGTGTTGGTAATGGTTGACCATCATTAGGTCATGTAGGGGTGTTGGTAATGGTCTGGAACCAAATTGGGTATCTAATACGGGTATGGGTTGAAGGTGGTCGGGTGTTGGTACGGGTTGACCATCATTAGGTCATGTAGGGGTGTTGGTAATGGTTTGGGAGCAAATTGGGTTTCTAATATGGGTATGGGCTGCAGGTGGTCGGGTGTTGGTACGGGTTGACCATCATTAGGTCATGTAGGGGTGTTGGTAATGGTTTGGGACCAAATTGGGTTTCTAATACGGGTATGGGTTGCAGGTAGTCGGGTGTTGGTACTGGTTGACCATCATTAGGTCATGTAGGGGTGTTGGTAATGGTTTGGAACCAAATTGGGTTTCTAATACGGGTATGGGTTGAAGGTGGTCGGGTGTTGGTACGGGTTGACTATAATTAGGTCATGTAGGGGTGTTGGTAATGGTTTGGGACCAAATTGGGTTTCTAATATGGGTATGGGTTGAAGGTGGTCGGGTGTTGGTACGGGTTGACCATCATTAGGTCATGTAGGGGTGTTGGTAATGGTTTGGAACCAAATTGGGTTTCTAATACGGGTATGGGTTGAAGGTGGTCGGGTGTTGGTACGGGTTGACCATCATTAGGTCATGTAGGGGTGTTGGTAATGGTTTGGGACCAAATTGGGTTTCTAATACGGGTATGGGTTGAAGGTGGTCGGGTGTTGGTACGGGTTGACCATCATTAGGTCATGTCGGGATGTTGGTAATGGTTTGGGACGAAATTGGGTATCTAATACGGGTATGGGTTGAAGGTGGTCGGGTGTTGGTACGGGTTGACCATCATTAGGTCATGTAGGGGTGTTGGTAATGGTTTGGGACCAAATTAGGTTTCTAATACGGGTATGGGTTGTAGGTGGTCGGGTGTTGGTACGGGTTGACCATCATTAGGTCATGTAGGGGTGTTGGTAATGGTTTGGGACCAAATTGGGTTTCTAATACGGGTATGGGTTGAAGGTGGTCGGGTGTTGGTACGGGTTGACCATCATTAGGTCATGTAGGGGTGTTGGTAATGGTTTGGGACCAAATTGGTTTTCTAATACGGGTATGGGTTGAAGGTGGTCGGGTGTTGGTACGGGTTGACCATCATTAGGTCATGTAGGGGTGTTGGTAATGGTTTGGGACCAAATTGGGTTTCTAAGACGGGTATGGGTTGCAGGTGGTCGGGTGTTGGTAATGGTTGACCATCATTAGGTCATGTAGGGGTGTTGGTAATGGTCTGGAACCAAATTGGGTATCTAATACGGGTATGGGTTGAAGGTGGTCGGGTGTTGGTACGGGTTGACCATCATTAGGTCATGTAGGGGTGTTGGTAATGGTTTGGGAGCAAATTGGGTTTCTAATATGGGTATGGGCTGCAGGTGGTCGGGTGTTGGTACGGGTTGACCATCATTAGGTCATGTAGGGGTGTTGGTAATGGTTTGGGACCAAATTGGGTTTCTAATACGGGTATGGGTTGCAGGTAGTCGGGTGTTGGTACTGGTTGACCATCATTAGGTCATGTAGGGGTGTTGGTAATGGTTTGGAACCAAATTGGGTTTCTAATACGGGTATGGGTTGAAGGTGGTCGGGTGTTGGTACGGGTTGACCATAATTAGGTCATGTAGGGGTGTTGGTAATGGTTTGGGACCAAATTGGGTTTCTAATATGGGTATGGGTTGAAGGTGGTCGGGTGTTGGTACGGGTTGACCATCATTAGGTCATGTAGGGGTGTTGGTAATGGTTTGGAACCAAATTGGGTTTCTAATACGGGTATGGGTTGAAGGTGGTCGGGTGTTGGTACGGGTTGACCATAATTAGGTCATGTAGGGGTGTTGGTAATGGTTTGGGACCAAATTGGGTTTCTAATATGGGTATGGGTTGAAGGTGGTCGGGTGTTGGTACGAGTTGACTATCATTAGGTCATGTAGGGGTGTTGGTAATGGTTTGGGACCAAATTGGGTTTCTAATACGGGTATGGGTTGCAGGTGGTCGGGTGTTGGTAATGGTTGACCATCACTAGGTCATGTAGGGGTGCTGGTAATGGTTTCGGACCAAATTGGGTTTCTAATACGGGTATGGGTTGAAGGTCGTCGGGTGTTGGTACGAGTTGACCATCATTAGGTCATGTAGGGGTGTTGGTAATGGTTTGGGACCAAATTACGTATCTAATAAGGGTATGGGTTGAAGGTGGTCGGGTGTTGGTACGGGTTGACCATCATTAGCTCATGTAGGGGTGTTGGTAATGGTTTTGGACCAAATTGGGTTTCTAATACGGGTATGGGTTGAAGGTGGTCGGGTGTTGGTTTGGGTTGACCATCATTAGGTCATGTAGGGGTGTTGGTAATGGTTTGGGACCAAATTGGGTTTCTAATACGGGTATGGGTTGAAGATGGTCGGGTGTTGGTACGGGTTGACCATCATTAGGTCGTGTAGAGTGTTGGTAATGGTTTGGGACCAAATTGGGTTTCTAATACGGGTATGGGTTAAAAGTGGTCGGGTGTTGGTACGGGTTGACCATCATTAGGTCATGTAGGGGTGTTGGTAATGGTTTGGGACCAAATTGGGTTTCTAATACGGGTATGGGATGCAGGTGGTCGGGTGTTGGTACGGGTTGACCATCATTAGGTCATGTAGGGGTGTTGGTAATGGTTTGGGACCAAATTGGGTTTCTAATACGGGTATGGGTTGCAGGTGGTCGGGTGTTGGTAATGGTTGACCATCATTAGGTCATGTAGGGGTGTTGGTAATGGTTTGGAACCAAATTGGGTATCTAATACGGGTATGGGTTGAAGGTGGTCGGGTGTTGGTACGGGTTGACCATCATTAGGTCATGTAGGGGTGTTGGTAATGGTTTGGGAGCAAATTGGGTTTCTAATATGGGTATGGGCTGCAGGTGGTCGGGTGTTGGTACGGGTTAACCATCATTAGGTCATGTAGGGGTGTTGGTAATGGTTTGGGACCAAATTGGGTTTCTAATACGGGTATGGGTTGCAGGTAGTCGGGTGTTGGTACTGGTTGACCATCATTAGGTCATGTAGGGGTGTTGGTAATGGTTTGGAACCAAATTGGGTTTCTAATACGGGTATGGGTTGAAGGTGGTCGGGTGTTGGTACGGGTTGACCATAATTAGGTCATGTAGGGGTGTTGGTAATGGTTTGGGACCAAATTGGGTTTCTAATATGGGTATGGGTTGAAGGTGGTCGGGTGTTGGTACGGGTTGACCATCATTAGGTCATGTAGGGGTGCTGGTAATGGTTTGGGACCAAATTGGGTTTCTAATACGGGTATGGGTTGCAGGTGGTCGGGTGTTGGTACGGGTTTACCATCATTAGGTCATGTAGGGGTGTTGGTAATGGTTTGGGACCAAATTGGGTTTCTAATACGAGTATGGGTTGAAGGTAGTCGGGTGTTGGTACGGGTTGACCAACATTAGGTCATGTAGGGGGTGTTGGTAATGGTTTGGGACCAAATTGGGTATCTAATACGGGTATGGGTTGAAGGTGGTCGGTGTTGGTACGGGTTGACCATCATTAGGTCATGTAGGGGTGTTGGTAATGGTTTTGGACCAAATTGGGTTTCTAATACGGGTATGGGTTGAAGGTGGTCGGGTGTTGGTTCGGGTTGGCCATCATTAGGTCATGTAGGGGTGTTGGTAATGGTTTGGGACCAAATTGGGTTTCTAATACGGGTATGGGTTGAAGGTGGTCGGGTGTTGGTACGGGTTGACCATCATTAGGTCGTGTAGAGTGTTGGTAATGGTTTGGGACCAAATTGGGTTTCTAATACGGGTATGGGTTGAAGGTGGTCGGGTGTTGGTACGGGTTGACCATCATTAGGTCATGTAGGGGTGTTGGTAATGGTTTGGGACCAAATTGGGTTTCTAATACGGGTATGGGATGCAGGTCGTCGGGTGTTGGTACGGGTTGACCATCATTAGGTCATGTAGGGGTGTTGGTAATGGTTTGGGACCAAATTGAGTTTCTAATACGGGTATGGGTTGCAGGTGGTCGGGTGTTGGTAATGGTTGACCATCATTAGGTCATGTAGGGGTGTTGGTAATAGTTTGGGACCAAATTGGGTTTCTAATAAGGGTACGGGTTGAAGGTGGTCGGGTGTTGGTACGGGTTGACCATCATTAGTTCATGTAGGGGTGTTGGTAATGGTTTGGAACCAAATTGGGTATCTAATACAGGTATGGGTTGAAGGTGGTCGGGTGTTGGTACGGGTTGACCATCATTAGGTCATGTAGGGGTGTTGGTAATGGTTTGGGAGCAAATTGGGTTTCTAATATGGGTATGGGCTGCAGGTGGTCGGGTGTTGGTATGGGTTGACCATCATTAGGTCATGTAGGGGTGTTGGTAATGGTTTGGGACCAAATTGGGTTTCTAATACGGGTATGGGTTGAAGGTGGTCGGGTGTTGGTACGGGTTGACCATCATTAGGTCATGTAGGGGTGTTGGTAATGGTTTGGGACGAAATTGGGTTTCTAATACGAGTATGGGTTGAAGGTGATCGGGTGTTGGTACGGTTTGACCATCATTAGGTCATGTAGGGGTGCTGGTAATGGTTTGGGACCAAATTGGGTTTCTAATACGGGTATGGGTTGCAGGTGGTCGGGTGTTGGTAATGGTTGACCATCATTAGGTCATGTAGGGGTGTTGGTAATGGTTTGGGACCAAACTGGGTTACTAATACGGGTATGGGTTGCAGGTGGTCGGGTGTTGGTACGGGTTGACCATCATTAGGTCATGTAGGGGTGTTGGTAATGGTTTGGGACCAAATTGGGTTTCTAATACGGGTATGGGTTGAAGGTGGTCGGGTGTTGGTACGGGTTGACCATCATTAGGTCATGTAGGGGTGTTCGTAATAGTTTGGGACCAAATTAGGTTTCTAATACGGGTATGGGTTGAAGGTGGTCGGGTGTTGGTACGGGTTGACCATCATTAGGTCATGTAGGGGTGCTGGTAATGGTTTGGGACCAAATTGGGTTTCTAATACGGGTATGGGTTGCAGGTGGTCGGGTGTTGGTACGGGTTGACCATCATTAGGTCATGTAGGGGTGTTGGTAATGGTTTGGGACCAAATTGGGTTTCTAATACGGGTATGGGTTGAAGGTGGTCGGGTGTTGGTACGGGTTGACCATCATTAGGTCATGTAGGGGTGTTGGTAGTGGTTTGGGACCAAATTCGTTTTCTAATACGGGTAAGGGTTGAAGGTGGTCGGGTGTTGGTACGGGTTGACCATCATTAGGTCATGTAGGGGTGTTGGTAATGGTTTGGGACCAAATTGGGTTTCTAATACGGGTATGGGTTGAAGGTGGTCGGGTGTTGGTACGGGTTGACCATCATTAGGTCATGTAGGGGTGTTGGTAATGGTTTGGGACCAAATTGGGTTTCTAATACGGGTATGGGTTGAAGGTGGTCGGGTGTTGGTACGGGTTGACCATCATTAGGTCATGTAGGGGTGTTGGTAATGGTTTGGGACCAAATTGGGTTTCTAATACGGGTATGGGTTGCAGGTGGTCGGGTGTTGGTACGAGTTGACTATCATTAGGTCATGTAGGGGTGTTGGTAATGGTTTGGGACCAAATTGGGTTTCTAATACGGGTATGGGTTGCAGGTGGTCGGGTGTTGGTAATGGTTGACCACCATTAGGTCATGTAGGGGTGCTGGTAATGGTTTCGGACCAAATTGGGTTTCTAATACGGGTATGGGTTGAAGGTCGTCGGGTGTTGGTACGGGTTGACCATCATTAGGTCATGTAGGGGTGTTGGTAATGGTTTGGGACCAAATTACGTATCTAATAAGGGTATGGGTTGAAGGTGGTCGGGTGTTGGTACGGGTTGACCATCATTAGCTCATGTAGGGGTGTTGGTAATGGTTTTGGACCAAATTGGGTTTCTAATACGGGTATGGGTTGAAGGTGGTCGGGTGTTGGTTTGGGTTGACCATCATTAGGTCATTTAGGGGTGTTGGTAATGGTTTGGGACCAAATTGGGTTTCTAATACGGGTATGGGTTGAAGATGGTCGGGTGTTGGTACGGGTTGACCATCATTAGGTCGTGTAGAGTGTTGGTAATGGTTTGGGACCAAATTGGGTTTCTAATACGGGTATGGGTTGAAAGTGGTCGGGTGTTGGTACGGGTTGACCATCATTAGGTCATGTAGGGGTGTTGGTAATGGTTTGGGACCAAATTGGGTTTCTAATACGAGTATGGGATGCAGGTGGTCGGGTGTTGGTACGGGTTGACCATCATTAGGTCATGTAGGGGTGTTGGTAATGGTTTGGGACCAAATTGGGTTTCTAATACGGGTATGGGTTGCAGGTGGTCGGGTGTTGGTAATGGTTGACCATCATTAGGTCATGTAGGGGTGTTGGTAATAGTTTGGGACAAAATTGGGTTTCTAATACGGGTACGGGTTGAAGGTGGCCGGGTGTTGGTACGGGTTGACCATCATTAGTTCATGTAGGGGTGTTGGAAATGGTTTGGAACCAAATTGGGTATCTAATACGGGTATGGGTTGAAGGTGGTCGGGTGTTGGTACGGGTTGACCATCATTAGGTCATGTAGGGGTGTTGGTAATGGTTTGGGAGCAAATTGGGTTTCTAATATAGGTATGGGCTGCAGGTGGTCGGGTGTTGGTACGGGTTGACCATGATTAGGTCATGTAGGGGTGTTGGTACTGGTTTGGGACCAAATTGGGTTTCTAATACGGGTATGGGTTGCAGGTAGTCGGGTGTTGGTACGGGTTGACCATCATTAGGTAATGTAGGGGTGTTGGTAATGGTTTGGAACCAAATTGGGTTTCTAATACGGGTATGGGTTGAAGGTGGTCAGGTGTTGGTACGGGTTGACCATAATTAGGTCATGTAGGGGTGTTGGTAATGGTTTGGGACCAAATTGGGTTTCTAATACGGGTATGGGTTGAAGGTGGTCGGGTGTTGGTACGGGTTGACCATCATTAGGTCATGTAGGGGTGTTGGTAATGGTTTGGGACGAAATTGGGTTTCTAATACGAGTATGGGTTGAAGGTGATCGGGTGTTGGTACGGTTTGACCATCATTAGGTCATGTAGGGGTGCTGGTAATGGTTTGGGACCAAATTGGGTTTCTAATACGGGTATGGGTTGCAGGTGGTCGGGTGTTGGTAATGGTTGACCATCATTAGGTCATGTAGGGGTGTTGGTAATGGTTTGGGACCAAACTGGGTTACTAATACGGGTATGGGTTGCAGCTGGTCGGGTGTTGGTACGGGTTGACCATCATTAGGTCATGTAGGGGTGTTGGTAATGGTTTGGGAGCAAATTGGGTTTCTAATATGGGTATGGGCTGCAGGTGGTCGGGTGTTGGTATGGGTTGACCATCATTAGGTCATGTAGGGGTGTTGGTAATGGTTTGGGACCAAATTGGGTTTCTAATACGGGTATGGGTTGAAGGTGGTCGGGTGTTGGTACGGGTTGACCATCATTAGGTCATGTAGGGGTGTTGGTAATGGTTTGGGACGAAATTGGGTTTCTAATACGAGTATGGGTTGAAGGTGATCGGGTGTTGGTACGGTTTGACCATCATTAGGTCATGTAGGGGTGCTGGTAATGGTTTGGGACCAAATTGGGTTTCTAATACGGGTATGGGTTGCAGGTGGTCGGGTGTTGGTAATGGTTGACCATCATTAGGTCATGTAGGGGTGTTGGTAATGGTTTGGGACCAAACTGGGTTACTAATACGGGTATGGGTTGCAGGTGGTCGGGTGTTGGTACGGGTTGACCATCATTAGGTCATGTAGGGGTGTTGGTAATGGTTTGGGACCAAATTGGGTTTCTAATACGGGTATGGGTTGAAGGTGGTCGGGTGTTGGTACGGGTTGACCATCATTAGGTCATGTAGGGGTGTTGGTAATAGTTTGGGACCAAATTAGGTTTCTAATACGGGTATGGGTTGAAGGTGGTCGGGTGTTGGTACGGGTTGACCATCATTAGGTCATGTAGGGGTGCTGGTAATGGTTTGGGACCAAATTGGGTTTCTAATACGGGTATGGGTTGCAGGTGGTCGGGTGTTGGTACGGGTTGACCATCATTAGGTCATGTAGGGGTGTTGGTAATGGTTTGGGACCAAATTGGGTTTCTAATACGGGTATGGGTTGAAGGTGGTCGGGTGTTGGTACGGGTTGACCATCATTAGGTCATGTAGGGGTGTTGGTAGTGGTTTGGGACCAAATTCGTTTTCTAATACGGGTAAGGGTTGAAGGTGGTCGGGTGTTGGTACGGGTTGACCATCATTAGGTCATGTAGGGGTGTTGGTAATGGTTTGGGACCAAATTGGGTTTCTAATACGGGTATGGGTTGCAGGTGGTCGGGTGTTGGTAATGGTTGACCATCATTAGGTCATGTAGGGGTGCTGGTAATGGTTTCGGACCAAATTGGGTTTCTAATACGGGTATGGGTTGAAGGTCGTCGGGTGTTGGTACGGGTTGACCATCATTAGGTCATGTAGGGGTGTTGGTAATGGTTTGGGACCAAATTACGTATCTAATAAGGGTATGGGTTGAAGGTGGTCGGGTGTTGGTACGGGTTGACCATCATTAGCTCATGTAGGGGTGTTGGTAATGGTTTTGGACCAAATTGGGTTTCTAATACGGGTATGGGTTGAAGGTGGTCGGGTGTTGGTTTGGGTTGACCATCATTAGGTCATTTAGGGGTGTTGGTAATGGTTTGGGACCAAATTGGGTTTCTAATACGGGTATGGGTTGAAGATGGTCGGGTGTTGGTACGGGTTGACCATCATTAGGTCGTGTAGAGTGTTGGTAATGGTTTGGGACCAAATTGGGTTTCTAATACGGGTATGGGTTGAAGGTGGTCGGGTGTTGGTACGGGTTGACCATCATTAGGTCATGTAGGGGTGTTGGTAATGGTTTGGGACCAAATTGGGTTTCTAATACGGGTATGGGATGCAGGTCGTCGAGTGTTGGTACGGGTTGACCATCATTAGGTCATGTAGGGGTGTTGGTAATGGTTTGGGACCAAATTGAGTTTCTAATACGGGTATAGGTTGCAGGTGGTCGGGTGTTGGTAATGGTTGACCATCATTAGGTCATGTAGGGGTGTTGGTAATAGTTTGGGACCAAATTGGGTTTCTAATAAGGGTACGGGTTGAAGGTGGTCGGGTGTTGGTACGGGTTGACCATCATTAGTTCATGTAGGGGTGTTGGTAATGGTTTGGAACCAAATTGGGTATCTAATACAGGTATGGGTTGAAGGTGGTCGGGTGTTGGTACGGGTTGACCATCATTAGGTCATGTAGGGGTGTTGGTAATGGTTTGGGAGCAAATTGGGTTTCTAATATGGGTATGGGCTGCAGGTGGTCGGGTGTTGGTATGGGTTGACCATCATTAGGTCATGTAGGGGTGTTGGTAATGGTTTGGGACCAAATTGGGTTTCTAATACGGGTATGGGTTGAAGGTGGTCGGGTGTTGGTACGGGTTGACCATCATTAGGTCATGTAGGGGTGTTGGTAATGGTTTGGGACGAAATTGGGTTTCTAATACGAGTATGGGTTGAAGGTGATCGGGTGTTGGTACGGTTTGACCATCATTAGGTCATGTAGGGGTGCTGGTAATGGTTTGGGACCAAATTGGGTTTCTAATACGGGTATGGGTTGCAGGTGGTCGGGTGTTGGTAATGGTTGACCATCATTAGGTCATGTAGGGGTGTTGGTAATGGTTTGGGACCAAACTGGGTTACTAATACGGGTATGGGTTGCAGGTGGTCGGGTGTTGGTACGGGTTGACCATCATTAGGTCATGTAGGGGTGTTGGTAATGGTTTGGGACCAAATTGGGTTTCTAATACGGGTATGGGTTGAAGGTGGTCGGGTGTTGGTACGGGTTGACCATCATTAGGTCATGTAGGGGTGTTGGTAATAGTTTGGGACCAAATTAGGTTTCTAATACGGGTATGGGTTGAAGGTGGTCGGGTGTTGGTACGGGTTGACCATCATTAGGTCATGTAGGGGTGCTGGTAATGGTTTGGGACCAAATTGGGTTTCTAATACGGGTATGGGTTGCAGGTGGTCGGGTGTTGGTACGGGTTGACCATCATTAGGTCATGTAGGGGTGTTGGTAATGGTTTGGGACCAAATTGGGTTTCTAATACGGGTATGGGTTGAAGGTGGTCGGGTGTTGGTACGGGTTGACCATCATTAGGTCATGTAGGGGTGTTGGTAGTGGTTTGGGACCAAATTCGTTTTCTAATACGGGTAAGGGTTGAAGGTGGTCGGGTGTTGGTACGGGTTGACCATCATTAGGTCATGTAGGGGTGTTGGTAATGGTTTGGGACCAAATTGGGTTTCTAATACGGGTATGGGTTGAAGGTGGTCGGGTGTTGGTACGGGTTGACCATCATTAGGTCATGTAGGGGTGTTGGTAATGGTTTGGGACCAAATTGGGTTTCTAATACGGGTATGGGTTGAAGGTGGTCGGGTGTTGGTACGGGTTGACCATCATTAGGTCATGTAGGGGTGTTGGTAATGGTTTGGGACCAAATTGGGTTTCTAATACGGGTATGGGTTGCAGGTGGTCGGGTGTTGGTACGAGTTGACTATCATTAGGTCATGTAGGGGTGTTGGTAATGGTTTGGGACCAAATTGGGTTTCTAATACGGGTATGGGTTGCAGGTGGTCGGGTGTTGGTAATGGTTGACCATCATTAGGTCATGTAGGGGTGCTGGTAATGGTTTCGGACCAAATTGGGTTTCTAATACGGGTATGGGTTGAAGGTCGTCGGGTGTTGGTACGGGTTGACCATCATTAGGTCATGTAGGGGTGTTGGTAATGGTTTGGGACCAAATTACGTATCTAATAAGGGTATGGGTTGAAGGTGGTCGGGTGTTGGTACGGGTTGACCATCATTAGCTCATGTAGGGGTGTTGGTAATGGTTTTGGACCAAATTGGGTTTCTAATACGGGTATGGGTTGAAGGTGGTCGGGTGTTGGTTTGGGTTGACCATCATTAGGTCATTTAGGGGTGTTGGTAATGGTTTGGGACCAAATTGGGTTTCTAATACGGGTATGGGTTGAAGATGGTCGGGTGTTGGTACGGGTTGACCATCATTAGGTCGTGTAGAGTGTTGGTAATGGTTTGGGACCAAATTGGGTTTCTAATACGGGTATGGGTTGAAAGTGGTCGGGTGTTGGTACGGGTTGACCATCATTAGGTCATGTAGGGGTGTTGGTAATGGTTTGGGACCAAATTGGGTTTCTAATACGAGTATGGGATGCAGGTGGTCGGGTGTTGGTACGGGTTGACCATCATTAGGTCATGTAGGGGTGTTGGTAATGGTTTGGGACCAAATTGGGTTTCTAATACGGGTATGGGTTGCAGGTGGTCGGGTGTTGGTAATGGTTGACCATCATTAGGTCATGTAGGGGTGTTGGTAATAGTTTGGGACAAAATTGGGTTTCTAATACGGGTACGGGTTGAAGGTGGCCGGGTGTTGGTACGGGTTGACCATCATTAGTTCATGTAGGGGTGTTGGAAATGGTTTGGAACCAAATTGGGTATCTAATACGGGTATGGGTTGAAGGTGGTCGGGTGTTGGTACGGGTTGACCATCATTAGGTCATGTAGGGGTGTTGGTAATGGTTTGGGAGCAAATTGGGTTTCTAATATAGGTATGGGCTGCAGGTGGTCGGGTGTTGGTACGGGTTGACCATGATTAGGTCATGTAGGGGTGTTGGTAATGGTTTGGGACCAAATTGGGTTTCTAATACGGGTATGGGTTGCAGGTAGTCGGGTGTTGGTACGGGTTGACCATCATTAGGTAATGTAGGGGTGTTGGTAATGGTTTGGAACCAAATTGGGTTTCTAATACGGGTATGGGTTGAAGGTGGTCGGGTGTTGGTACGGGTTGACCATAATTAGGTCATGTAGGGGTGTTGGTAATGGTTTGGGACCAAATTGGGTTTCTAATACGGGTATGGGTTGAAGGTGGTCGGGTGTTGGTACGGGTTGACCATCATTAGGTCATGTAGGGGTGTTGGTAATGGTTTGGGACGAAATTGGGTTTCTAATACGAGTATGGGTTGAAGGTGATCGGGTGTTGGTACGGTTTGACCATCATTAGGTCATGTAGGGGTGCTGGTAATGGTTTGGGACCAAATTGGGTTTCTAATACGGGTATGGGTTGCAGGTGGTCGGGTGTTGGTAATGGTTGACCATCATTAGGTCATGTAGGGGTGTTGGTAATGGTTTGGGACCAAACTGGGTTACTAATACGGGTATGGGTTGCAGGTGGTCGGGTGTTGGTACGGGTTGACCATCATTAGGTCATGTAGGGGTGTTGGTAATGGTTTGGGAGCAAATTGGGTTTCTAATATGGGTATGGGCTGCAGGTGGTCGGGTGTTGGTATGGGTTGACCATCATTAGGTCATGTAGGGGTGTTGGTAATGGTTTGGGACCAAATTGGGTTTCTAATACGGGTATGGGTTGAAGGTGGTCGGGTGTTGGTACGGGTTGACCATCATTAGGTCATGTAGGGGTGTTGGTAATGGTTTGGGACGAAATTGGGTTTCTAATACGAGTATGGGTTGAAGGTGATCGGGTGTTGGTACGGTTTGACCATCATTAGGTCATGTAGGGGTGCTGGTAATGGTTTGGGACCAAATTGGGTTTCTAATACGGGTATGGGTTGCAGGTGGTCGGGTGTTGGTAATGGTTGACCATCATTAGGTCATGTAGGGGTGTTGGTAATGGTTTGGGACCAAACTGGGTTACTAATACGGGTATGGGTTGCAGGTGGTCGGGTGTTGGTACGGGTTGACCATCATTAGGTCATGTAGGGGTGTTGGTAATGGTTTGGGACCAAATTGGGTTTCTAATACGGGTATGGGTTGAAGGTGGTCGGGTGTTGGTACGGGTTGACCATCATTAGGTCATGTAGGGGTGTTGGTAATAGTTTGGGACCAAATTAGGTTTCTAATACGGGTATGGGTTGAAGGTGGTCGGGTGTTGGTACGGGTTGACCATCATTAGGTCATGTAGGGGTGCTGGTAATGGTTTGGGACCAAATTGGGTTTCTAATACGGGTATGGGTTGCAGGTGGTCGGGTGTTGGTACGGGTTGACCATCATTAGGTCATGTAGGGGTGTTGGTAGTGGTTTGGGACCAAATTGGGTTTCTAATACGGGTATGGGTTGAAGGTGGTCGGGTGTTGGTACGGGTTGACCATCATTAGGTCATGTAGGGGTGTTGGTAGTGGTTTGGGACCAAATTCGTTTTCTAATACGGGTAAGGGTTGAAGGTGGTCGGGTGTTGGTACGGGTTGACCATCATTAGGTCATGTAGGGGTGTTGGTAATGGTTTGGGACCAAATTGGGTTTCTAATACGGGTATGGGTTGAAGGTGGTCGGGTGTTGGTACGGGTTGACCATCATTAGGTCATGTAGGGGTGTTGGTAATGGTTTGGGACCAAATTGGCTTTCTAATACGGGTATGGGTTGAAGGTGGTCGGGTGTTGGTACGGGTTGACCATCATTAGGTCATGTAGGGGTGTTGGTAATGGTTTGGGACCAAATTGGGTTTCTAATACGGGTATGGGTTGCAGGTGGTCGGGTGTTGGTACGAGTTGACTATCATTAGGTCATGTAGGGGTGTTGGTAATGGTTTGGGACCAAATTGGGTTTCTAATACGGGTATGGGTTGCAGGTGGTCGGGTGTTGGTAATGGTTGACCATCATTAGGTCATGTAGGGGTGCTGGTAATGGTTTCGGACCAAATTGGGTTTCTAATACGGGTATGGGTTGAAGGTCGTCGGGTGTTGGTACGGGTTGACCATCATTAGGTCATGTAGGGGTGTTGGTAATGGTTTGGGACCAAATTACGTATCTAATAAGGGTATGGGTTGAAGGTGGTCGGGTGTTGGTACGGGTTGACCATCATTAGCTCATGTAGGGGTGTTGGTAATGGTTTTGGACCAAATTGGGTTTCTAATACGGGTATGGGTTGAAGATGGTCGGGTGTTGGTTTGCGTTGACCATCATTAGGTCATTTAGGGGTGTTGGTAATGGTTTGGGACCAAATTGGGTTTCTAATACGGGTATGGGTTGAAGATGGTCGGGTGTTGGTACGGGTTGACCATCATTAGGTCGTGTAGAGTGTTGGTAATGGTTTGGGACCAAATTGGGTTTCTAATACGGGTATGGGTTGAAAGTGGTCGGGTGTTGGTACGGGTTGACCATCATTAGGTCATGTAGGGGTGTTGGTAATGGTTTGGGACCAAATTGGGTTTCTAATACGAGTATGGGATGCAGGTGGTCGGGTGTTGGTACGGGTTGACCATCATTAGGTCATGTAGGGGTGTTGGTAATGGTTTGGGACCAAATTGGGTTTCTAATACGGGTATGGGTTGCAGGTGGTCGGGTGTGGGTAATGGTTGACCATCATTAGGTCATGTAGGGGTGTTGGTAATAGTTTGGGACAAAATTGGGTTTCTAATACGGGTACGGGTTGAAGGTGGCCGGGTGTTGGTACGGGTTGACCATCATTAGTTCATGTAAGGGTGTTGGAAATGGTTTGGAACCAAATTGGGTATCTAATACGGGTATGGGTTGAAGGTGGTCGGGTGTTGGTACGGGTTGACCATCATTAGGTCATGTAGGGGTGTTGGTAATGGTTTGGGAGCAAATTGGGTTTCTAATATGGGTATGGGCTGCAGGTGGTCGGGTGTTGGTACGGGTTGACCATGATTAGGTCATGTAGGCGTGTTGGTAATGGTTTGGGACCAAATTGGGTTTCTAATACGGGTATGGGTTGCAGGTAGTCGGGTGTTGGTACGGGTTGACCATCATTAGGTAATGTAGGGGTGTTGGTAATGGTTTGGAACCAAATTGGGTTTCTAATACGGGTATGGGTTGAAGGTGGTCGGGTATTGGTACGGGTTGACCATAATTAGGTCATGTAGGGGTGTTGGTAATGGTTTGGGACCAAATTGGGTTTCTAATACGGGTATGGGTTGAAGGTGGTCGGGTGTTGGTACGGGTTGACCCTCATTAGGTCATGTAGGGGTGCTGGTAATGGTTTGGGACCAAATTGGGTTTCTAATACGGGTATGGGTTGCAGGTGGTCGGGTGTTGGTACGGGTTTACCATCATTAGGTCATGTAGGGGTGTTGGTAATGGTTTGGGACCAAATTGGGTTTCTAATACGGGTATGGGTTGAAGGTGGTCGGGTGTTGGTACGGGTTGACCATCATTAGGTCATGTAGGGGTGTTGGTAATGGTTTGGGACCAAATTGGGTTTCTAATACGGGTATGGGTTGAAGGTGGTCGGGTGTTGGTACGGGTTGACCATCATTAGGTCATGTAGGGGTGTTGGTAATGGTTTGGGACCAAATTGGGTTTCTAATACGGGTATGGGTTGCAGGTGGTCGGGTGTTGGTACGAGTTGACTATCATTAGGTCATGTAGGGGTGTTGGTAATGGTTTGGGACCAAATTGGGTTTCTAATACGGGTATGGGTTGCAGGTGGTCGGGTGTTGGTAATGGTTGACCATCATTAGGTCATGTAGGGGTGCTGGTAATGGTTTCGGACCAAATTGGTTTCTAATACGGGTATGGGTTGAAGGTCGTCGGGTGTTGGTACGGGTTGACCATCATTAGGTCATGTAGGGGTGTTGGTAATGGTTTGGGACCAAATTACGTATCTAATAAGGGTATGGGTTGAAGGTGGTCGGGTGTTGGTACGGGTTGACCATCATTAGCTCATGTAGGGGTGTTGGTAATGGTTTTGGACCAAATTGGGTTTCTAATACGGGTATGGGTTGCAGGTGGTCGGGTGTTGGTAATGGTTGACCATCATTAGGTCATGTAGGGGTGTTGGTAATAGTTTGGGACCAAATTGGGTTTCTAATACGGGTACGGGTTGAAGGTGGTCGGGTGTTGGTACGGGTTGACCATCATAGTTCATGTAGGGGTGTTGGTAATGGTTTGTAACCAAATTGGGTATCTAATACGGGTATGGGTTGAAGGTGGTCGGGTGTTGGTACGGGTTGACCATCATTAGGTCATGTAGGGGTGTTGGTAATGGTTAGGGAGCAAATTGGGTTTCTAATATGGGTATGGGGTGCAGGTGGTCGGGTGTTGGTACGGGTTGACCATCATTAGGTCATGTAGGGGTGTTGGTAATGGTTTGGGACCAAATTGGGTTTCTAATACGGGTATGGGTTGAAGGTGGTCGGGTGTTGGTACGGGTTGACCATCATTAGGTCATGTAGGGGTGTTGGTAATGGTTTGGGACCAAATTGGGTTTCTAATACGAGTATGGGTTGAAGGTGATCGGGTGTTGGTACGGGTTGACCATCATTAGGTCATGTAGGGGTGCTGGTAATGGTTTGGGACCAAATTGGGTTTCTAATACGAGTATGGGTTGCAGGTGGTCGGGTGTTGGTACGGGTTGACCATCATTAGGTCATGTAGGGGTGTTGGTAATGGTTTGGGACCAAACTGGGTTTCTAATACGGGTATGGGTTGCAGGTGGTCGGGTGTTGGTACGGGTTGACCATCATTAGGTCATGTAGGGGTGTTGGTAATGGTTTGGGACCAAATTGGGTTCTATACGGGTATGGGTTGAAGGTGGTCGGGTGTTGGTACGGGTTGACCATCATTAGGTCATGTAGGGGTGTTGGTAATAGTTTGGGACCAAATTAGGTTTCTAATACGGGTATGGGTTGAAGGTGGTCGGGTGTTGGTACGGGTTGACCATCATTAGGTCATGTAGGGGTGCTGGTAATGGTTTGGGACCAAATTGGGTTTCTAATACGGGTATGGGTTGCAGGTGGTCGGGTGTTGGTACGGGTTGACCATCATTAGGTCATGTAGGGGTGTTGGTAATGGTTTGGGACCAAATTGGGTTTCAAATACGAGTATGGGTTGAAGGTGGTCGGGTGTTGGTACGGGTTGACCATCATTAGGTCATGTAGGGGTGTTGGTAATGGTTTGGGACCAAATTGGGTATCTAATACGGGTATGGGTTGAAGGTGGTCGGTGTTGGTACGGTTTGACCATCATTAGGTCATGTAGGGGTGTTGGTAATGGTTTGGGACCAAATTGGTTTTCTAATACGGGTATAGGTTGAAGGTGGTCGGGTGTTGGTTCGGGTTGACCATCATTAGGTCATGTAGGGGTGTTAGTAATGGTTTGGGACCAAATTGGGTTTCTAATACGCGTATAGCTTGAAGGTGGTCGGGTGTTGGTACGGGTGGACCATCATTAGGTCATGTAGAGTGTTGGTAATGGTTTGGGACCAAATTGGGTTTCTAATACGGGTATGGGTTGAAGGTGGTCGGGTGTTGGTACGGGTTGACCATCATTAGGTCATGTAGGGGTGTTGGTAATGGTTTGGGACCAAATTAGGTTTCTAATACGGGTATGGTTGCAGGTGGTCGGGTGTTGTACGGGTTGACCATCATTAGGTCATGTAGGGGTGTTGGTAATGGTTTGGGACCAAATTAGGTATCTAATACGGGTTTGGGTTGAAGGTGGTCGGGTGTTGGTACGGGTTGACCATCATTAGGTCATGTAGGTGTTGGTAATGGTTTGGGACCAAATTGGGTTTCTAATACGGGTATGGGTTGCAGGTGGTCGGGTGTTGGTATGGGTTGACCATCATTAGGTCATGTAGGGGTGTTGGCAATGGTTTGGGACCAAATTGGGTTTCTAATACGAGTATGGGTTGAAGGTGGTCGGGTGTTGGTACGGGTTGACCATCATTAGGTCATATAGGGGTGTTGGTAATGGTTTGGGACCAAATTGGGTTTCTAATACGGGTATGGGTTGCAGGTGGTTGGGTGTTGGTACGGGTTGACCATCATTAGGTCATGTAGGGGTGTTGGTAATGGTTTGGGACCAAATTGGGTTTCTAATACGGGTATGGGTTGAAGGTGGTTGGGTGTTGGTACGGGTTGACCATCATTAGGTCATGTAGGGGTGCTGGTAATGGTTTAGGGCCAATTTGGGTTTCTAATACGGTTATGGGTTGCAGGTGGTAGGGTGTTGGTACGGGTTGACAATCATTAGGTCAAGTAGGGGTGTTGGTAATGGTTTGGGACCAAATTGGGTTTCTAATATGAGTATGGGTTGCAGGTGGTCGGGTGTTGGTAATGGTTGGCCATCATTAGGTCATGTAGGGGTGTTGGTAATGGTTTGGGGTCAAATTGGGTTTCTAATACGGGTATGGGTTGAAGGTGGTCGGGTGTTGGTTCGGGTTGACCATCATTAGGTCATGTAGGGGTGTTGGTAATGGTTTTGGACCAAATTGGGTTTCTAATATGGGTATGGGTTGAAGGTGGTCGGGTGTTGGTTCGGGTTGACCATCATTAGGTCATGTAGGGGTGTTGGTAATGGTTTGGGACCAAATTGGGTTTCTAAAACGGGTATGGGTTGAAGGTGGTCGGGTGTTGGTACGGGTTGACCATCATTAGGTCGTGTAGAGTGTTGGTAATTGTTTGGGACCAAATTGGGTTTCTAATACGGGTATGGGTTGAAGGTGGTCGGGTGTTGGTACGGGTTGACCATCATTAGGTCATGTAGGGGTGTTGGTAATGGTTTGGGACCAAATTGGGTTTCTAATACGGGTATGGGATGCAGGTGGTCGGGTGTTGGTACGGGTTGACCATCATTAGGTCATCTTGGGGTGTTGGTAATGGTTTGGGACCAAATTGGGTTTCTAATACGGGTATGGGTTGCAGGTGGTCGGGTGTTGGTAATGGTTGACCATCATTAGGTCATGTAGGGGTGTTGGTAATAGTTTGGGACCAAATTGGGTTTCTAATATGGGTACGGGTTGAAGGTGGTCGGGTGTTGGTACGGGTTGACCATCATTAGTTCATGTAGGGGTGTTGGTAATGGTTTGTAACCAAATTGGGTATCTAATACGGGTATGGGTTGAAGGTGGTCGGGTGTTGGTACGGGTTGACCATCATTAGGTCATGTAGGGGTGTTGGTAATGGTTAGGGAGCAAATTGGGTTTCTAATATGGGTATGGGGTGCAGGTGGTCGGGTGTTGGTACGGGTTGACCATCATTAGGTCATGTAGGGGTGTTGGTAATGGTTTGGGACCAAATTGGGTTTCTAATACGGGTATGGGTTGAAGGTGGTCGGGTGTTGGTACGGGTTGACCATCATTAGGTCTTGTAGGGGTGTTGGTAATGGTTTGGGACCAAATTGGGTTTCTAATACGAGTATGGGTTGAAGGTGATCGGGTGTTGGTACGGGTTGACCATCATTAGGTCATGTAGGGGTGCTGGTAATGGTTTGGGACCAAATTGGGTTTCTAATACGGGTATGGGTTGCAGGTGGTCGGGTGTTGGTACGGGTTGACCATCATTAGGTCATGTAGGGGTGTTGGTAATGGTTTGGGACCAAACTGGGTTTCTAATACGGGTATGGGTTGCAGGTGGTCGGGTGTTGGTACGGGTTGACCATCATTAGGTCATGTAGGGGTGTTGGTAATGGTTTGGGACCAAATTGGGTTTCTAATACGGGTATGGGTTGAAGGTGGTCGGGTGTTGGTACGGGTTGACCATCATTAGGTCATGTAGGGGTGTTGGTAATAGTTTGGGACCAAATTAGGTTTCTAATACGGGTATGGGTTGAAGGTGGTCGGGTGTTGGTACGGGTTGACCATCATTAGGTCATGTAGGGGTGCTGGTAATGGTTTGGGACCACATTGGGTTTCTAATACGGGTATGGGTTGCAGGTGGTCGGGTGTTGGTACGGGTTGACCATCATTAGGTCATGTAGGGGTGTTGGTAATGGTTTGGGACCAAATTGGGTTTCTAATACGAGTATGGGTTGAAGGTGGTCGGGTGTTGGTACGGGTTGACCATCATTAGGTCATGTAGGGGTGTTGGTAATGGTTTGGGACCAAATTGGGTATCTAATACGGGTATGGGTTGAAGGTGGTCGGTGTTGGTACGGTTTGACCATCATTAGGTCATGTAGGGGTGTTGGTAATGGATTGGGACCAAATTGGTTTTCTAATACGGGTATAGGTTGAAGGTGGTCGGGTGTTGGTTCGGGTTGACCATCATTAGGTCATGTAGGGGTGTTAGTAATGGTTTGGGACCAAATTGGGTTTCTAATACGCGTATAGG
This sequence comes from Lactuca virosa, assembly GCF_052849685.1. Lineage (NCBI taxonomy): Eukaryota > Viridiplantae > Streptophyta > Magnoliopsida > Asterales > Asteraceae > Lactuca > Lactuca virosa. The sequence goes on from NC_136429.1 coordinate 492,607,390, forward strand.
TTGAAGGTGGTCGGGTGTTGGTACGGGTGGACCATCATTAGGTCATGTAGAGTGTTGGTAATGGTTTGGGACCAAATTGGGTTTCTAATACGGGTATGGGTTGAAGGTGGTCGGGTGTTGGTACGGGTTGACCATCATTAGGTCATGTAGGGGTGTTGGTAATGGTTTGGGACCAAATTAGGTTTCTAATACGGGTATGGGTTGCAGGTGGTCGGGTGTTGGTACGGGTTGACCATCATTAGGTCATGTAGGGGTGTTGGTAATGGTTTGGGACCAAATTAGGTATCTAATACGGGTTTGGGTTGAAGGTGGTCGGGTGTTGGTACGGGTTGACCATCATTAGGTCATGTAGGGGTGTTGGTAATGGTTTGGGACCAAATTGGGTTTCTAATACGGGTATGGGTTGCAGGTGGTCGGGTGTTGGTATGGGTTGACCATCATTAGGTCATGTAGGGGTGTTGGCAATGGTTTGGGACCAAATTGGGTTTCTAATACGAGTATGGGTTGAAGGTGGTCGGGTGTTGGTACGGGTTGACCATCATTAGGTCATATAGGGGTGTTGGTAATGGTTTGGGACCAAATTGGGTTTCTAATACGGGTATGGGTTGCAGGTGGTTGGGTGTTGGTACGGGTTGACCATCATTAGGTCATGTAGGGGTGTTGGTAATGGTTTGGGACCAAATTGGGTTTCTAATACGGGTATGGGTTGAAGGTGGTTGGGTGTTGGTACGGGTTGACCATCATTAGGTCATGTAGGGGTGCTGGTAATGGTTTAGGGCCAATTTTGGTTTCTAATACGGTTATGGGTTGCAGGTGGTAGGGTGTTGGTACGGGTTGACAATCATTAGGTCAAGTAGGGGTGTTGGTAATGGTTTGGGACCAAATTGGGTTTCTAATATGAGTATGGGTTGCAGGTGGTCGGGTGTTGGTAATGGTTGGCCATCATTAGGTCATGTAGGGGTGTTGGTAATGGTTTGGGGTCAAATTGGGTTTCTAATACGGGTATGGGTTGAAGGTGGTCGGGTGTTGGTTCGGGTTGACCATCATTAGGTCATGTAGGGGTGTTGGTAATGGTTTTGGACCAAATTGGGTTTCTAATAGGGGTATGGGTTGAAGGTGGTCGGGTGTTGGTTCGGGTTGACCATCATTAGGTCATGTAGGGGTGTTGGTAATGGTTTGGGACCAAATTGGGTTTCTAAAACGGGTATGGGTTGAAGGTGGTCGGGTGTTGGTACGGGTTGACCATCATTAGGTCGTGTAGAGTGTTGGTAATGGTTTGGGACCAAATTGGGTTTCTAATACGGGTATGGGTTGAAGGTGGTCGGGTGTTGGTACGGGTTGACCATCAGTAGGTCATGTAGGGGTGTTGGTAATGGTTTGGGACGAAATTGGGTTTCTAATACGGGTATGGGTTGCAGGTGGTCGGGTGTTGGTACGGGTTGACCATCATTAGGTCATGTAGGGGTGTTGGTAATGGTTTGGGACCAAATTAGGTATCTAATACGGGTTTGGGTTGAAGGTGATCGGGTGTTGGTACGGGTTGACCATCATTAGGTCATGTAGGGGTGTTGGTAATGGTTTGGGACCACATTGGGTTTCTAATACGGGTATGGGTTGCAGGTGGTCGGGTGTTGGTATGGGTTGACCATCATTAGGTCATGTAGGGGTGTTGGCAATGGTTTGGGACCAAATTGGGTTTCTAATACGAGTATGGGTTGAAGGTGGTCGGGTGTTGGTACGGGTTGACCATCATTAGGTCATGTAGGGGTGTTGGTAATGGTTTGGGACCAAATTGGGTTTCTAATACGGGTATGGGTTGCAGGTGGTTGGGTGTTGGTACGGGTTGACCATCATTAGGTCATGTAGGGGTGTTGGTAATGGTTTGGGACCAAATTGGGATTCTAATACGGGTATGGGTTGAAGGTGGTTGGGTGTTGGTACGGGTTGACCATCATTAGGTCATGTAGGGGTGCTGGTAATGGTTTAGGGCCAAATTAGGTTTCTAATACAGTTATGGGTTGCAGGTGGTCGGGTGTTGGTACGGGTTGACAATCATTAGGTCATGTAGGGGTGTTGGTAATGGTTTGGGACCAAATTGGGTTTCTAATACGAGTATGGGTTGCAGGTGGTCGGGTGTTGGTAATGGTTGGCCATCATTAGGTCATGTAGGGGTGTTGGTAATGGTTTGGGGTCAAATTGGGTTTCTAATACGGGTATGGGTTGAAGGTGGTCGGGTGTTGGTTCGGGTTGACCATCATTAGGTCATGTAGGGGTGTTGGTAATGGTATTGGACCAAATTGGGTTTCTAATATGGGTATGGGTTGAAGGTGGTCGGGTGTTGGTTCGGGTTGACCATCATTTGGTCATGTAGGGGTGTTGGTAATGGTTTGGGACCAAATTGGGTTTCTAATACGGGTATGGGTTGAAGGTGGTCGGGTGTTGGTATGGGTTGACCATCATTAGGTCGTGTAGAGTGTTGGTAATGGTTTGGGACCAAATTGGGTTTCTAATACGGGTATGGGTTGAAGGTGGTCGGGTGTTGGTACGGGTTGACCATCATTAGGTCATGTAGGGGTGTTGGTAATGGTTTGGGACCAAATTGGGTTTCTAATACGGGTATGGGATGCAGGTGGTCGGGTGTTGGTACGGGTTGACCATCATTAGGTCATGTAGGGGTGTCGGTAATGGTTTGGGACCAAATTGGGTTTCTAATAAGGGTATGGGTTGCAGGTGGTCGGGTGTTGGTAATGGTTGACCATCATTAGGTCATGTAGGGGTGTTGGTAATAGTTTGGGACCAAATTGGGTTTCTAATACGGGTACGGGTTGAAGGTGGTCGGGTGTTGGTACGGGTTGACCATCTTTAGTTCATGTAGGGGTGTTGGTAATGGTTTGTAACCAAATTGGGTATCTAATACGGGTATGGGTTGAAGGTGGTCGGGTGTTCGTACGGGTTTACCATCATTAGGTCATGTAGGGGTGTTGGTAATGGTTTGGGAGCAAATTGGGTTTCTAATATGGGTATGGGCTGCAGGTGGTCGGGTGTTGGTACGGTTTGACCATCATTAGGTCATGTAGGGGTGTTGGTAATGGTTTGGGACCAAATTGGGTTTCTAATACGGGTATGGGTTGAAGGTGATCGGGTGTTGGTACGGGTTGACCATCATGAGGTCATGTAGGGGTGTTGGTAATGGTTTGGGACCAAATTAGGTATCTAATACGGGTTTGGGTTGAAGGTGGTCGGGTGTTGGTACGGGTTGACCATCATTAGGTCATGTAGGGGTGTTGGTAATGGTTTGGGACCAAATTGGGTTTCTAATACGGGTATGGGTTGCAGGTGGTCGGGTGTTGGTATGGGTTGACCATCATTAGGTCATGTAGGGGTGTTGGCAATGGTTTGGGACCAAATTGGGTTTCTAATACGAGTATGGGTTGAAGGTGGTCGGGTGTTGGTACGGGTTGACCATCATTAGGTCATATAGGGGTGTTGGTAATGGTTTGGGACCAAATTGGGTTTCTAATACGGGTATGGGTTGCAGGTGGTTGGGTGTTGGTACGGGTTGACCATCATTAGGTCATGTAGGGGTGTTGGTAATGGTTTGGGACCAAATTGGGTTTCTAATACGGGTATGGGTTGAAGGTGGTTGGGTGTTGGTACGGGTTGACCATCATTAGGTCATGTAGGGGTGCTGGTAATGGTTTAGGGCCAATTTGGGTTTCTAATACGGTTATGGGTTGCAGGTGGTAGGGTGTTGGTACGGGTTGACAATCATTAGGTCATGTAGGGGTGTTGGTAATGGTTTGGGACCAAATTGGGTTTCTAATACGAGTATGGGTTGCAGGTGGTCGGGTGTTGGTAATGGTTTGGGACCAAATTAGGTATCTAATACGGGTTTGGGTTGAAGGTGATCGGGTGTTGGTACGGGTTGACCATCATTAGGTCATGTAGGGGTGTTGGTAATGGTTTGGGACCACATTGGGTTTCTAATACGGGTATGGGTTGCAGGTGGTCGGGTGTTGGTATGGGTTGACCATCATTAGGTCATGTAGGGGTGTTGGCAATGGTTTGGGACCAAATTGGGTTTCTAATACGAGTATGGGTTGAAGGTGGTCGGGTGTTGGTACGGGTTGACCATCATTAGGTCATGTAGGGGTGTTGGTAATGGTTTGGGACCAAATTGGGTTTCTAATACGGGTATGGGTTGCACGTGGTTGGGTGTTGGTACGGGTTGACCATCATTAGGTCATGTAGGGGTGTTGGGAATGGTTTGGGACCAAAGTGGGATTCTAATACAGGTATGGGTTGAAGGTGGTTGGGTGTTGGTACGGGTTGACCATCATTAGGTCATGTAGGGGTGCTGGTAATGGTTTAGGGCCAAATTGGGTTTCTAATACGGTTATGGGTTGCAGGTGGTCGGGTGTTGGTACGGGTTGACAATCATTAGGTCATGTAGGGGTGTTGGTAATGGTTTGGGACCAAATTGGGTTTCTAATACGAGTATGGGTTGCAGGTGGTCGGGTGTTGGTAATGGTTGGCCATCATTAGGTCATGTAGGGGTGTTGGTAATGGTTTGGGGTCAAATTGGGTTTCTAATACGGGTATGGGTTGAAGGTGGTCGGGTGTTGGTTCGGGTTGACCATCATTAGGTCATGTAGGGGTGTTGGTAATGGTATTGGACCAAATTGGGTTTCTAATATGGGTATGGGTTGAAGGTGGTCGGGTGTTGGTTCGGGTTGACCATCATTAGGTCATGTAGGGGTGTTGGTAATGGTTTGGGACCAAATTGGGTTTCTAATACGGTTATGGGTTGAAGGTGGTCGGGTGTTGGTACGGGTTGACCATCATTAGGTCGTGTAGAGTGTTGGTAATGGTTTGGGACCAAATTGGGTTTCTAATACGGGTATGGGTTGAAGGTGGTCGGGTGTTGGTACGGGTTGACCATCATTAGGTCATGTAGGGGTGTTGGTAATGGTTTGGGACCAAATTGGGTTTCTAATACGGGTATGGGATGCAGGTGGTCGGGTGTTGGTACGGGTTGACCATCATTAGGTCATGTAGGGGTGTTGGTAATGGTTTGGGACCAAATTGGGTTTCTAATACGGGTATGGGTTGCAGGTGGTCGGGTGTTGGTAATGGTTGACCATCATTAGGTCATGTAGGGGTGTTGGTAATAGTTTCGGACCAAATTGGGTTTCTAATACGGGTACGGGTTGAAGGTGGTCGGGTGTTGGTACGGGTTGACCATCTTTAGTTCATGTAGGGGTGTTGGTAATGGTTTGTAACCAAATTGGGTATCTAATACGGGTATGGGTTGAAGGTGGTCGGGTGTTGGTACGGGTTGACCATCATTAGGTCATGTAGGGGTGTTGGTAATGGTTTGGGAGCAAATTGGGTTTCTAATATGGGTATGGGCTGCAGGTGGTCGGGTGTTGGTACGGGTTGACCATCATTAGGTCATGTAGGGGTGTTGGTAATGGTTTGGGACCAAATTGGGTTTCTAATACGGGTGTGGGTTGAAGGTGGTCGGGTGTTGGTACGGGTTGACCATCATGAGGTCATGTAGGGGTGTTGGTAATGGTTTGGGACCAAATTAGGTATCTAATACGGGTTTGGGTTGAAGGTGGTCGGGTGTTGGTACGGGTTGACCATCATTAGGTCATGTAGGGGTGTTGGTAATGGTTTGGGACCAAATTGGGTTTCTAATACGGGTATGGGTTGCAGGTGGTCGGGTGTTGGTATGGGTTGACCATCATTAGGTCATGTAGGGGTGTTGGCAATGGTTTGGGACCAAATTAGGTTTCTAATACGAGTATGGGTTGAAGGTGGTCGGGTGTTGGTACGGGTTGACCATCATTAGGTCATATAGGGGTGTTGGTAATGGTTTGGGAACAAATTGGGTTTCTAATACGGGTATGGGTTGCAGGTGGTTGGGTGTTGGTACGGGTTGACCATCATTAGGTCATGTAGGGGTGTTGGTAATGGTTTGGGACCAAATTGGGTTTCTAATACGGGTATGGGTTGAAGGTGGTTGGGTGTTGGTACGGGTTGACCATCATTAGGTCATGTAGGGGTGCTGGTAAAGGTTTAGGGCCAATTTGGGTTTCTAATACGGTTATGGGTTGCAGGTGGTAGGGTGTTGGTACGGGTTGACAATCATTAGGTCATGTAGGGGTGTTGGTAATGGTTTGGGACCAAATTGGGTTTCTAATACGAGTATGGGTTGCAGGTGGTCGGGTGTTGGTAATGGTTGGCCATCATTAGCTCATGTAGGGGTGTTGGTAATGGTTTGGGGTCAAATTGGGTTTCTAATACGGGTATGGGTTGAAGGTGGTCGGGTGTTGGATCGGGTTGACCATCATTAGGTCATGTAGGGGTGTTGGTAATGGTTTTGGACCAAATTGGGTTTCTAATATGGGTATGGGTTGAAGGTGGTCGGGTGTTGGTTCGGGTTGACCATCATTAGGTCATGTAGGGGTGTTGGTAATGGTTTGGGACCAAATTGGGTTTCTAAAACGGGTATGGGTTGAAGGTGGTCGGGTGTTGGTACGGGTTGACCATCATTAGGTCGTGTAGAGTGTTGGTAATGGTTTGGGACCAAATTGGGTTTCTAATACGGGTATGGGTTGAAGGTGGTCGGGTGTTGGTACGGGTTGACCATCATTAGGTCATGTAGGGGTGTTGGTAATGGTTTGGGACCAAATTGGGTTTCTAATAAGGGTATGGGATGCAGGTGGTCGGGTGTTGGTACGGGTTGACCATCATTAGGTCATGTAGGGGTGTTGGTAATGGTTTGGGACCAAATTGGGTTTCTAATACGGGTATGGGTTGCAGGTGGTCGGGTGTTGGTAATGGTTGACCATCATTAGGTCATGTAGGGGTGTTGGTAATAGTTTGGGACCAAATTGGGTTTCTAATACGGGTACGGGTTGAAGGTGGTCGGGTGTTGGTACGGGTTGACCATCATTAGTTCATGTAGGGGTGTTGGTAATGGTTTGTAACCAAATTGGGTATCTAATACGGGTATGGGTTGAAGGTGGTCGGGTGTTGGTACGGGTTGACCATCATTAGGTCATGTAGGGGTGTTGGTAATGGTTTGGGAGCAAATTGGGTCTCTAATATGGGTATGGGCTGCAGGTGGTCGGGTGTTGGTACGGGTTGACCATCATTAGGTCATGTAGGGGTGTTGGTAATGGTTTGGGACCAAATTGGGTTTCTAATATGGGTATGGGTTGAAGGTGGTCGGGTGTTGGTACGGGTTGACCATCATTAGGTCATGTAGGGGTGTTGGTAATGGTTTGGGACCAAATTGGGTTTCTAATACGAGTATGGGTTGAAGGTGATCGGGTGTTGGTACGGGTTGACCATCATTAGGTCATGTAGGGGTGCTGGTAATGGTTTGGGACCAAATTGGGTTTCTAATACGGGTATGGGTTAAAGGTGGTCGGGTGTTGGTACGGGTTGACCATCATTAGGTCATGTAGGGTTGTTGGTAATGGTTTGTAACCAAATTGGGTATCTAATACGGGTATGGGTTGCAGGTCGTCGGGTGTTGGTACGGGTTGACCATCATTAGGTCATGTAGGGGTGTTGGTAATGGTTTGGGACCAAACTGGGTTTCTAATACGGGTATGGGTTGCAGGTGGTCGGTGTTGGTACGGGTTGACCATCATTAGGTCATGTAGGGGTGTTGGTAATGGTTTGGGACCAAATTGGGTATCTAATACGGGTATGGGTTGAAGGTGGTCGGTATTGGTACGGGTTGACCATCATTAGGTCATGTAGGGGTGTTGGTAATGGTTTTGGACCAAATTGGGTTTCTAATATGGGTATGGGTTGAAGGTGGTCGGGTGTTGGTTCGGGTTGACCATCATTAGGTCATGTAGGGGTGTTGGTAATGGTTTGGGACCAAATTGGGTTTCTAATACGGGTATGGGTTGAAGGTGGTCGGGTGTTGGTACGGGTTGACCATCATTAGGTCGTGTAGAGTGTTGGTAATGGTTTGGGACCAAATTGGGTTTCTAATACGGGTATGGGTTGAAGGTGGTCGGGTGTTGGTACGCGTTGACCATCATTAGGTCATGTAGGGGTGTTGGTAATGGTTTGGGACCAAATTGTGTTTCTAATACGGGTATGGGATGCAGGTGGTCGGGTGTTGGTACGGGTTGACCATCATTAGGTCATGTAGGGGTGTTGGTAATGGTTTGGGACCAAATTGGGTTTCTAATACGGGTATGGGTTGCAGGTGGTCGGGTGTTGGTAATAGTTTGGGACCAAATTGGGTTTCTAATACGGGTACGGGTTGAAGGTGGTCGGGTGTTGGTACGGGTTGACCATCATTAGTTCATGTAGGGGTGTTGGTAATGGTTTGTAACCAAATTGGGTATCTAATACGGGTATGGGTTGAAGGTGGTCGGGTGTTGGTACGGGTTGACCATCATTAGGTCATGTAGGGGTGTTGGTAATGGTTTGGGAGCGAATTGGGTTTCTAATATGGGTATGGGCTGCAGGTGGTCGGGTGTTGGTACGGTTTGACCATCATTAGGTCATGTAGAGTGTTGGTAATGGTTTGGGACCAAATTGGGTTTCTAATACGGGTATGGGTTGAAGGTGGTCGGGTGTTGGTACGGGTTGACCATCATTAGGTCATGTAGGGGTGTTGGTAATGGTTTGGGACCAAATTGGGTTTCTAATACGGGTATGGGTTGCAGGTGGTCGGGTGTTGGTACGGGTTGACCATCATTAGGTCATGTAGGGGTGTTGATAATGGTTTGGGACCAAATTGGGTTTCTAATACGGGTATGGGTTGCAGGTGGTCGGGTGTAGGTAATGGTTGACCATCATTAGGTCATGTAGGGGTGTTGGTAATGGTTTGGGACCAAATTGGGTTTCTAATACGGGTACGGGTTGAAGGTGGTCGGGTGTTGGTACGGGTTGACCATCATTAGTTCATGTAGGGGTGTTGGTAATGGTTTGGGACCAAATTAGGTATCTAATACGAGTATGGGTTGAAGGTGGTCGGGTGTTGGTACGGGTTGACCATCATTAGGTCATGTAGGGGTGCTGGTAATGGTTTGGGACCAAATTGGGTTTCTAATACGGGTATGGGTTGCAGGTGGTCGGGTGTTGGTACGGGTTGACAATCATTAGGTCATGTAGGGACGTTGGTAATGGTTTAGGACCAAATTGGGTTTCTAATACGAGTATGGGTTGCAGGTGGTCGGGTGTTGGTAATGGTTGGCCATCATTAGGTCATGTAGGGGTGTTGGTAATGGTTTGGGACCAAATTGGGTTTCTAAGACGGGTATGGGTTGAAGGTGGTCGGGTGTTGGTACGGGTTGACCATCATTAGGTCATGTAGGGGTGTTGGTAATGGTTTGGGACCAAATTGGGTTTCTAATACGGGTATGGGTTGAAGGTGGTTGGGTGTTGGTACGGGTTGACCATCATTAGGTCATGTAGGGGTGCTGGTAATAGTTTAGGGCCAAATTGGGTTTCTAATACGGGTATGGGTTGCAGGTGGTCGGGTGTTGGTACGGGTTGACAATCATTAGGTCATGTAGGGGCGTTGGTAATGGTTTAGGACCAAATTGGGTTTCTAATACGAGTATGGGTTGCAGGTGGTCGGGTGTTGGTAGTGGTTGGCCATCATTAGGTCATGTAGGGGTGTTGGTAATGGTTTGGGACCAAATTGGGTTTCTAAGACGGGTATGGGTTGAAGGTGGTCGGGTGTTGGTACGGGTTGACCATCATTAGGTCATGTAGGGGTGTTGGTAATGGTTTGAGACCAAATTAGGTTTCTAATACGGGTATGGGTTGAAGGTGGTCGGGTGTTGGTACGGGTTGACCATCATTAGGTCATGTAGGGGTGCTGGTAATGGTTTGGGACCAAATTGGGTTTCTAATACGGGTATGGGTTGCAGGTGGTCGGGTGTTGGTACGGGTTGACCATCATTAGGTCATGTAGGGGTGTTGGTAATGGTTTGGGAACAAATTGGGTTTCTAATACGGGTATGGGATGCAGGTGGTCGGGTGTTGGTACGGGTTGACCATCATTAGGTCATGTAGGGGTGTTGGTAATGGTTTGGGACCAAATTGGGTTTCTAATACGGGTATGGGTTGCAGGTGGTCGGGTGTTGGTAATGGTTGACCATCATTAGGTCATGTAGGGGTGTTGGTAATAGTTTCGGACCAAATTGGGTTTCTAATACGGGTACGGGTTGAAGGTGGTCGGGTGTTGGTACGGGTTGACCATCATTAGTTCATGTAGGGGTGTTGGTAATGGTTTGTAACCAAATTGGGTATCTAATACGGGTATGGGTTGAAGGTGGTCGGGTGTTGGTACGGGTTGACCATCATTAGGTCATGTAGGGGTGTTGGTAATGGTTTGGGAGCAAATTGGGTCTCTAATATGGGTATGGGCTGCAGGTGGTCGGGTGTTGGTACGGGTTGACCATCATTAGGTCATGTAGGGGTGTTGGTAATGGTTTGGGACCAAATTGGGTTTCTAATATGGGTATGGGTTGAAGGTGGTCGGGTGTTGGTACGGGTTGACCATCATTAGGTCATGTAGGGGTGTTGGTAATGGTTTGGGACCAAATTGGGTTTCTAATACGAGTATGGGTTGAAGGTGATCGGGTGTTGGTACGGGTTGACCATCATTAGGTCATGTAGGGGTGCTGGTAATGGTTTGGGACCAAATTGGGTTTCTAATACGGGTATGGGTTGAAGGTGGTCGGGTGTTGGTACGGGTTGACCATCATTAGGTCATGTAGGGTTGTTGGTAATGGTTTGTAACCAAATTGGGTATCTAATACGGGTATGGGTTGCAGGTCGTCGGGTGTTGGTACGGGTTGACCATCATTAGGTCATGTAGGGGTGTTGGTAATGGTTTGGGACCAAACTGGGTTTCTAATACGGGTATGGGTTGCAGGTGGTCGGTGTTGGTACGGGTTGACCATCATTAGGTCATGTAGGGGTGTTGGTAATGGTTTGGGACCAAATTGGGTATCTAATACGGGTATGGGTTGAAGGTGGTCGGTATTGGTAGGGGTTGACCATCATTAGGTCATGTAGGGGTGTTGGTAATGGTTTTGGACCAAATTGGGTTTCTAATATGGGTATGGGTTGAAGGTGGTCGGGTGTTGGTTCGGGTTGACCATCATTAGGTCATGTAGGGGTGTTGGTAATGGTTTGGGACCAAATTGGGTTTCTAATACGGGTATGGGTTGAAGGTGGTCGGGTGTTGGTACGGGTTGACCATCATTAGGTCGTGTAGAGTGTTGGTAATGGTTTGGGACCAAATTGGGTTTCTAATACGGGTATGGGTTGAAGGTGGTCGGGTGTTGGTACGCGTTGACCATCATTAGGTCATGTAGGGGTGTTGGTAATGGTTTGGGACCAAATTGTGTTTCTAATACGGGTATGGGATGCAGGTGGTCGGGTGTTGGTACGGGTTGACCATCATTAGGTCATGTAGGGGTGTTGGTAATCGTTTGGGACCAAATTGGGTTTCTAATACGGGTATGGGTTGCAGGTGGTCGGGTGTTGGTAATGGTTGACCATCATTAGGTCATGTAAGGGTGTTGGTAATAGTTTTGGACCAAATTGGGTTTCTAATACGGGTACGGGTTGAAGGTGGTCGGGTGTTGGTACGGGTTGACCATCATTAGTTCATGTAGGGGTGTTGGTAATGGTTTGTAACCAAATTGGGAATCTAATTCGGGTATGGGTTGAAGGTGGTCGGGTGTTGGTACGGGTTGACCATCATTAGGTCATGTAGGGGTGTTGGTAATGGTTTAGGAGCGAATTGGGTTTCTAATATGGGTATGGGCTGCAGGTGGTCGGGTGTTGGTACGGGTTGACCATCATTAGGTCATGTAGAGTGTTGGTAATGGTTTGGGACCAAATTGGGTTTCTAATACGGGTATGGGTTGAAGGTGGTCGGGTGTTGGTACGGGTTGACCATCATTAGGTCATATAGGGGTGTTGGTAATGGTTTGGGACCAAATTGGGTTTCTAATACGGGTATGGGTTGCAGGTGGTCGGGTGTTGGTACGGGTTGACCATCATTAGGTCATGTAGGGGTGTTGATAATGGTTTGGGACCAAATTGGGTTTCTAATACGGGTATGGGTTGCAGGTGGTCGGGTGTAGGTAATGGTTGACCATCATTAGGTCATGTAGGGGTGTTGGTAATGGTTTGGGACCAAATTGGGTTTCTAATACGGGTACGGGTTGAAGGTGGTCGGGTGTTGGTACGGGTTGACCATCATTAGTTCATGTAGGGGTGTTGGTAATGGTTTGGGACCAAATTAGGTATCTAATACGAGTATGGGTTGAAGGTGGTCGGGTGTTGGTACGGGTTGACCATCATTAGGTCATGTAGGGGTGTTGGTAATGGTTTGGGACCAAATTGGGTTTCTAATACGAGTATGGGTTGAAGGTGGTCGGGTGTTGGTACGGGTTGACCATCATTAGGTCATGTAGGGGTGTTGGTAATGGTTTGGGACCAAATTGGGTTTCTAATACGGGTATGGGTTGCAGGTGGTTGGGTGTTGGTACGGGTTGACCATCATTAGGTCATGTAGGGGTGTTGGTAATGGTTTGGGACCAAATTGGGTTTCTAATACGGGTATGGGTTGAAGGTGGTTGGGTGTTGGTACGGGTTGACCATCATTAGGTCATGTAGGGGTGCTGGTAATAGTTTAGGGCCAAATTAGGTTTCTAATACGGGTATGGGTTGCAGGTGGTCGGGTGTTGGTACGGGTTGACAATCATTAGGTCATGTAGGGGCGTTGGTAATGGTTTAGGACCAAATTGGGTTTCTAATACGAGTATGGGTTGCAGGTGGTCGGGTGTTGGTAATGGTTGGCCATCATTAGGTCATGTAGGGGTGTTGGTAATGGTTTGGGACCAAATTGGGTTTCTAAGACGGGTATGGGTTGAAGGTGGTTGGGTGTTGGTACGGGTTGACCATCATTAGGTCATGTAGGGGTGTTGGTAATGGTTTGAGACCAAATTAGGTTTCTAATACGGGTATGGGTTGAAGGTGGTCGGGTGTTGGTACGGGTTGACCATCATTAGGTCATGTAGGGGTGCTGGTAATGGTTTGGGACCAAATTGGGTTTCTAATACGGGTATGGGTTGCAGGTGGTCGGGTGTTGGTACGGGTTGACCATCATTAGGTCATGTAGGGGTGTTGGTAATGGTTTGGGAACAAATTGGGTTTCTAATACGGGTATGGGATGCAGGTGGTCGGGTGTTGGTACGGGTTGACCATCATTAGGTCATGTAGGGGTGTTGGTAATGGTTTGGGACCAAATTGGGTTTCTAATACGGGTATGGGTTGCAGGTGGTCGGGTGTTGGAAATGGTTGACCATCATTAGGTCATGTAGGGGTGTTGGTAATAGTTTGGGACCAAATTGGGTTTCTAATACGGGTACAGGTTGAAGGTGGTCGGGTGTTGGTACGGGTTGACCATCATTAGTTCATGTAGGGGTGTTGGTAATGGTTTGTAACCAAATTGGGTATCTAATACGGGTATGGGTTGAAGGTGGTCGGGTGTTGGTACGGGTTGACCATCATTAGGTCATGTAGGGGTGTTGGTAATGGTCTGGGAGCAAATTGGGTCTCTAATATGGGTATGGGCTGCAGGTGGTCGGGTGTTGGTACGGGTTGACCATCATTAGGTCATGTAGGGGTGTTGGTAATGGTTTGGGACCAAATTGGGTTTCTAATATGGGTATGGGTTGAAGGTGGTCGGGTGTTGGTACGGGTTGACCATCATTAGGTCATGTAGGGGTGTTGGTAATGGTTTGGGACCAAATTGGGTTTCTAATACGAGTATGGGTTGAAGGTGATCGGGTGTTGGTACGGGTTGACCATCATTAGGTCATGTAGGGGTGCTGGTAATGGTTTGGGACCAAATTGGGTTTCTAATACGGGTATGGGTTGAAGGTGGTCGGGTGTTGGTACGGGTTGACCATCATTAGGTCATGTAGGGTTGTTGGTAATGGTTTGTAACCAAATTGGGTATCTAATACGGGTATGGGTTGCAGGTCGTCGGGTGTTGGTACGGGTTGACCATCATTAGGTCATGTAGGGGTGTTGGTAATGGTTTGGGACCAAACTGGGTTTCTAATACGGGTATGGGTTGCAGGTGGTCGGTGTTGGTACGGGTTGACCATCATTAGGTCATGTAGGGGTGTTGGTAATGGTTTGGGACCAAATTGGGTATCTAATACGGGTATGGGTTGAAGGTGGTCGGTATTGGTACGGGTTGACCATCATTAGGTCATGTAGGGGTGTTGGTAATGGTTTTGGACCAAGTTGGGTTTCTAATATGGGTATGGGTTGAAGGTGGTCGGGTGTTGGTTCGGGTTGACCATCATTAGGTCATGTAGGGGTGTTGGTAATGGTTTGGGACCAAATTGGGTTTCTAATACGGGTATGGGTTGATGGTGGTCGGGTGTTGGTACGGGTTGACCATCATTAGGTCGTGTAGAGTGTTGGTAATGGTTTGGGACCAAATTGGGTTTCTAATACGGGTATGGGTTGAAGGTGGTCGGGTGTTGGTACGCGTTGACCATCATTAGGTCATGTAGGGGTGTTGGTAATGGTTTGGGACCAAATTGTGTTTCTAATACGGGTATGGGATGCAGGTGGTCGGGTGTTGGTACGGGTTGACCATCATTAGGTCATGTAGGGGTGTTGGTAATGGTTTGGGACCAAATTGGGTTTCTAATACGGGTATGGGTTGCAGGTGGTCGGGTGTTGGTAATGGTTGACCATCATTAGGTCATGTAGGGGTGTTGGTAATAGTTTGGGACCAAATTGGGTTTCTAATACGGGTACGGGTTGAAGGTGGTCGGGTGTTGGTACGGGTTGACCATCATTAGTTCATGTAGGGGTGTTGGTAATGGTTTGTAACCAAATTGGGTATCTAATACGGGTATGGGTTGAAGGTGGTCGGGTGTTGGTACGGGTTGACCATAATTAGGTCATGTAGGGGTGTTGGTAATGGTTTGGGAGCGAATTGGGTTTCTAATATGGGTATGGGCTGCAGGTGGTCGGGTGTTGGTACGGGTTGACCATCATTAGGTCATGTAGAGTGTTGGTAATGGTTTGGGACCAAATTGGGTTTCTAATACGGGTATGGGTTGAAGGTGGTCGGGTGTTGGTACGGGTTGACCATCATTAGGTCATGTAGGGGTGTTGGTAATGGTTTGGGACCAAATTGGGTTTCTAATACGGGTATGGGTTGCAGGTGGTCGGGTGTTGGTACGGGTTGACCATCATTAGGTCATGTAGGGGTGTTGATAATGGTTTGGGACCAAATTGGGTTTCTAATACGGGTATGGGTTGCAGGTGGTCGGGTGTAGGTAATGGTTGACCATCATTAGGTCATGTAGGGGTGTTGGTAATGGTTTGGGACCAAATTGGGTTTCTAATACGGGTACGGGTTGAAGGTGGTCGGGTGTTGGTACGGGTTGACCATCATTAGTTCATGTAGGGGTGTTGGTAATGGTTTGGGACCAAATTAGGTATCTAATACGAGTATGGGTTGAAGGTGGTCGGGTGTTGGTACGGGTTGACCATCATTAGGTCATGTAGGGGTGTTGGTAATGGTTTGGGACCAAATTGGGTTTCTAATACGGGTATGGGTTGCAGGTGGTCGGGTGTTGGTATGGGTTGACCATCATTAGGTCATGTAGGGGTGTTGGTAATGGTTTGGGACCAAATTGGGTTTCTAATACGAGTATGGGTTGAAGGTGGTCGGGTGTTGGTACGGGTTGACCATCATTAGGTCATGTAGGGGTGTTGGTAATGGTTTGGGACCAAATTGGGTTTCTAATACGGGTATGGGTTGCAGGTGGTTGGGTGTTGGTACGGGTTGACCATCATTAGGTCATGTAGGGGTGTTGGTAATGGTTTGGGACCAAATTGGGTTTCTAATACGGGTATGGGTTGAAGGTGGTTGGGTGTTGGTACGGGTTGACCATCATTAGGTCATGTAGGGGTGCTGGTAATGGTTTAGGGCCAAATTGGGTTTCTAATACGGGTATGGGTTGCAGGTGGTCGGGTGTTGGTACGGGTTGACAATCATTAGGTCATGTAGGGGCGTTGGTAATGGTTTAGGACCAAATTGGGTTTCTAATACGAGTATGGGTTGCAGGTGGTCGGGTGTTGGTAATGGTTGGCCATCATTAGGTCATGTAGGGGTGTTGGTAATGGTTTGGGACCAAATTGGGTTTCTAAGACGGGTATGGGTTGAAGGTGCTCGGGTGTTGGTACGGGTTGACCAACATTAGGTCATGTAGGGGTGTTGGTAATGGTTTGAGACCAAATTAGGTTTCTAATACGGGTATGGGTTGAAGGTGGTCGGGTGTTGGTACGGGTTGACCATCATTAGGTCATGTAGGGGTGCTGGTAATGGTTTGGGACCAAATTGGGTTTCTAATACGGGTATGGGTTGCAGGTGGTCGGGTGTTGGTACGGGTTGACCATCATTAGGTCATGTAGGGGTGTTGGTAATGGTTTGGGACCAAATTGGGTTTCTAATACGAGTATGGGTTGAAGGTGGTCGGGTGTTGGTACGGGTTGACCATCATTAGGTCATGTAGGGGTGTTGGTAATGGTTTGGGACCAAATTGGGTATCTAATACGGGTATGGGTTGAAGGTGGTCGGTGTTGGTACGGTTTGACCATCATTAGGTCATGTAGCGGTGTTGGTAATGGTTTGGGACCAAATTGGGTTTCTAATACGGGTATGGGTTGAAGGTGGACGGGTGTTGGTTCGGGTTGACCATCATTAGGTCATGTAGGGGTGTTAGTAATGGTTTGGGACCAAATTGGGTTTCAAATACGCGTATGGGTTGAAGGTGGTCGGGTGTTGGTACGGGTGGACCATCATTAGGTCGTGTAGAGTGTTGGTAATGGTTTGGGACCAAATTAGGTTTCTAATACGGGTATGGGTTGAAGGTGGTCGGGTGTTGGTACGGGTTGACCATCATTAGGTCATGTAGGGGTGTTGGTAATGGTTTGGGACCAAATTGGGTTTCTAATACGGGTATGGGTTGCAGGTGGTCGGGTGTTGGTACGGGTTGACCATCATTAGGTCATGTAGGGGTGTTGATAATGGTTTGGGACCAAATTGGCTTTCTAATACGGGTATGGGTTGCAGGTGGTCGGGTGTTGATAATGGTTGACCATCATTAGGTCATGTAGGGGTGTTGGTAATGGTTTGGGACCAAATTGGGTTTCTAATACGGGTATGGGTTGCAGGTGGTCGGGTGTTGGTACGGGTTGACCATCATTAGGTCATGTAGGGGTGCTGGTAATGGTTTGGGACCAAATTAGGTTTCTAATACGGGTATGGGTTGAAGGTGGTCGGGTGTTGGTACGGGTTGACCATCATTAGGTCATGTAGGGTTGTTGGTAATGGTTTGTAACCAAATTGGGTATCTAATACGGGTATGGGTTGCAGGTCGTCGGGTGTTGGTACGGGTTGACCATCATTAGGTCATGTAGGGGTGTTGGTAATGGTTTGGGACGAAACTGGGTTTCTAATACGGGTATGGGTTGAAGGTGGTCGGGTGTTGGTACGGGTTGACCATCATTAGGTCATGTAGGGTTGTTGGTAATGGTTTGTAACCAAATTGGGTATCTAATACGGGTATGGGTTGAAGGTGGTCGGGTGTTGGTACGGGTTGACCATCATTAGGTCATGTAGGGGTGTTGGTAATGGTTTGGGAGCAAATTGGGTCTCTAATATGGGTATGGGCTGCAGGTGGTCGGGTGTTGGTACGGGTTGACCATCATTAGGTCATGTAGGGGTGTTGGTAATGGTTTGGGACCAAATTGGGTTTCTAATATGGGTATGGGTTGAAGGTGGTCGGGTGTTGGTACGGGTTGACCATCATTAGGTCATGTAGGGGTGTTGGTAATGGTTTGGGATCAAATTGGGTTTCTAATACGAGTATGGGTTGAAGGTGATCGGGTGTTGGTACGGGTTGACCATCATTAGGTCATGTAGGGGTGCTGGTAATGGTTTGGGACCGAATTGGGTTTCTAATACGGGTATGGGTTGAAGGTGGTCGGGTGTTGGTACGGGTTGACCATCATTAGGTCATGTAGGGTTGTTGGTAATGGTTTGTAACCAAATTGGGTATCTAATACGGGTATGGGTTGCAGGTCGTCGGGTGTTGGTACGGGTTGACCATCAGTAGGTCATGTAGGGGTGTTGGTAATGGTTTGGGACCAAACTGGGTTTCTAATACGGGTATGGGTTGCAGGTGGTCGGTGTTGGTACGGGTTGACCATCATTAGGTCATGTAGGGGTGTTGGTAATGGTTTGGGACCAAATTGGGTATCTAATACGGGTATGGGTTGAAGGTGGTCGGTATTGGTACGGGTTGACCATCATTAGGTCATGTAGGGGTGTTGGTAATGGTTTTGGACCAAATTAGGTTTCTAATATGGGTATGGGTTGAAGGTGGTCGGGTGTTGGTTCGGGTTGACCATCATTAGGTCATGTAGGGGTGTTGGTAATGGTTTGGGACCAAATTGGGTTTCTAATACGGGTATGGGTTGAAGGTGGTCGGGTGTTGGTACGGGTTGACCATCATTAGGTCGTGTAGAGTGTTGGTAATGGTTTGGGACCAAATTGGGTTTCTAATACGGGTATGGGTTGAAGGTGGTCGGGTGTTGGTACGCGTTGACCATCATTAGGTCATGTAGGGGTGTTGGTAATGGTTTGGGACCAAATTGTGTTTCTAATACGGGTATGGGATGCAGGTGGTCGGGTGTTGGTACGGGTTGACCATCATTAGGTCATGTAGGGGTGTTGGTAATGGTTTGGGACCAAATTCGGTTTCTAATACGGGTATGGGTTGCAGGTGGTCGGGTGTTGGTAATGGTTGACCATCATTAGGTCATGTAGGGGTGTTGGTAATAGTTTGGGACCAAATTGGGTTTCTAATACGGGTACGGGTTGAAGGTGGTCGGGTGTTGGTACGGGTTGACCATCATTAGTTCATGTAGGGGTGTTGGTAATGGTTTGTAACCAAATTGGGTATCTAATACGGGTATGGGTTGAAGGTGGTCGGGTGTTGGTACGGGTTGACCATCATTAGGTCATGTAGGGGTGTTGGTAATGGTTTGGGAGCGAATTGGGTTTCTAATATGGGTATGGGCTGCAGGTGGTCGGGTGTTGGTACGGGTTGATCATCATTAGGTCATGTAGAGTGTTGGTAATGGTTTGGGACCAAATTGGGTTTCTAATACGGGTATGGGTTGAAGGTGGTCGGGTGTTGGTACGGGTTGACCATCATTAGGTCATGTAGGGGTGTTGGTAATGGTTTGGGACCAAATTGGGTTTCTAATACGGGTATGGGTTGCAGGTGGTCGGGTGTTGGTACGGGTTGACCATCATTAGGTCATGTAGGGGTGTTGATAATGGTTTGGGACCAAATTGGGTTTCTAATACGGGTATGGGTTGCAGGTGGTCGGGTGTAGGTAATGGTTGACCATCATTAGGTCATGTAGGGGTGTTGGTAATGGTTTGGGACCAAATTGGGTTTCTAATACGGGTACGGGTTGAAGGTGGTCGGGTGTTGGTTCGGGTTGACCATCATTAGTTCATGTAGGGGTGTTGGTAATGGTTTGGGACCAAATTAGGTATCTAATACGAGTATGGGTTGAAGGTGGTCGGGTGTTGGTACGGGTTGACCATCATTAGGTCATGTAGGGGTGTTGGTAATGGTTTGGGACCAAATTGGGTTTCTAATACGGGTATGGGTTGCAGGTGGTCGGGTGTTGGTATGGGTTGACCATCATTAGGTCATGTAGGGGTGTTGGTAATGGTTTGGGACCAAATTGGGTTTCTAATACGAGTATGGGTTGAAGGTGGTCGGGTGTTGGTACGGGTTGACCATCATTAGGTCATGTAAGGGTGTTGGTAATGGTTTGGGACCAAATTGGGTATCTAATACGGGTATGGGTTGCAGGTGGTTGGGTGTTGGTACGGGTTGACCATCATTAGGTCATGTAGGGGTGTTGGTAATGGTTTGGGACCAAATTGGGTTTCTAATACGGGTATGGGTTGAAGGTGGTTGGGTGTTGGTACGGGTTGACCATCATTAGGTCATGTAGGGGTGCTGGTAATGGTTTAGGGCCAAATTGGGTTTCTAATACGGGTATGGGTTGCAGGTGGTCGGGTGTTGGTACGGGTTGACAATCATTAGGTCATGTAGGGGCGTTGGTAATGGTTTAGGACCAAATTGGGTTTCTAATACGAGTATGGGTTGCAGGTGGTCGGGTGTTGGTAATGGTTGGCCATCATTAGGTCATGTAGGGGTGTTGGTAATGGTTTGGGACCAAATTGGGTTTCTAAGACGGGTATGGGTTGAAGGTGGTCGGGTGTTGGTACGGGTTGACCATCATTAGGTCATGTAGGGGTGTTGGTAATGGTTTGAGACCAAATTAGGTTTCTAATACGGGTATGGGTTGAAGGTGGTCGGGTGTTGGTACGGGTTGACCATCATTAGGTCATGTATGGGTGCTGGTAATGGTTTGGGACCAAATTGGGTTTCTAATACGGGTATGGGTTGAAGGTGGTCGGTATTGGTACGGGTTGACCATCATTAGGTCATGTAGGGGTGTTGGTAATGGTTTTGGACCAAATTAGGTTTCTAATATGGGTATGGGTTGAAGGTGGTTGGGTGTTGGTTCGGGTTGACCATCATTAGGTCATGTAAGGGTGTTGGTAATGGTTTGGGACCAAATTGGGTTTCTAATACGGGTATGGGTTGAAGGTAGTCGGGTGTTGGTACGGGTTGACCATCATTAGGTCGTGTAGAGTGTTGGTAATGGTTTGGGACCAAATTGGGTTTCTAATACGGGTATGGGTTGAAGGTGGTCGGGTGTTGGTACGCGTTGACCATCATTAGGTCATGTAGGGGTGTTGGTAATGGTTTGGGACCAAATTGTGTTTCTAATACGGGTATGGGATGCAGGTGGTCGGGTGTTGGTACGGGTTGACCATCATTAGGTCATGTAGGGGTGTTGGTAATGGTTTGGGACCAAATTGGGTTTCTAATACGGGTATGGGTTGCAGGTGGTCGGGTGTTGGTAATGGTTGACCATCATTAGGTCATGTAGGGGTGTTGGTAATAGTTTGGGACCAAATTGGGTTTCTAATACGGGTACGGGTTGAAGGTGGTCGGGTGTTGGTACGGGTTGACCATCATTAGTTCATGTAGGGGTGTTGGTAATGGTTTGTAACCAAATTGGGTATCTAATACGGGTATGGGTTGAAGGTGGTCGGGTGTTGGTACGGGTTGACCATCATTAGGTCATGTAGGGGTGTTAGTAATGGTTTGGGAGCGAATTGGGTTTCTAATATGGGTATGGGCTGCAGGTGGTCGGGTGTTGGTACGGGTTGACCATCATTAGGTCATGTAGAGTGTTGGTAATGGTTTGGGACCAAATTGGGTTTCTAATACGGGTATGGGTTGAAGGTGGTCGGGTGTTGGTACGGGTTGACCATCATTAGGTCATGTAGGGGTGTTGGTAATGGTTTGGGACCAAATTGGGTTTCTAATACGGGTATGGGTTGCAGGTGGTCGGGTGTTGGTACGGGTTGACCATCATTAGGTCATGTAGGGGTGTTGATAATGGTTTGGGACCAAATTGGGTTTCTAATACGGGTATGGGTTGCAGGTGGTCGGGTGTAGGTAATGGTTGACCATCATTAGGTCATGTAGGGGTGTTGGTAATGGTTTGGGACCAAATTGGGTTTCTAATACGGGTACGGGTTGAAGGTGGTCGGGTGTTGGTTCGGGTTGACCATCATTAGTTCATGTAGGGGTGTTGGTAATGGTTTGGGACCAAATTAGGTATCTAATACGAGTATGGGTTGAAGGTGGTCGGGTGTTGGTACGGGTTGACCATCATTAGGTCATGTAGGGGTGTTGGTAATGGTTTGGGACCAAATTGGGTTTCTAATACGGGTATGGGTTGCAGGTGGTCGGGTGTTGGTATGGGTTGACCATCATTAGGTCATGTAGGGGTGTTGGTAATGGTTTGGGACCAAATTGGGTTTCTAATACGAGTATGGGTTGAAGGTGGTCGGGTGTTGGTACGGGTTGACCATCATTAGGTCATGTAGGGGTGTTGGTAATGGTTTGGGACCAAATTGGGTTTCTAATACGGGTATGGGTTGCAGGTGGTTGGGTGTTGGTACGGGTTGACCATCATTAGGTCATGTAGGGGTGTTGGTAATGGTTTGGGACCAAATTGGGTTTCTAATACGGGTATGGGTTGAAGGTGGTTGGGTGTTGGTACGGGTTGACCATCATTAGGTCATGTAGGGGTGCTAGTAATGGTTTAGGGCCAAATTGGGTTTCTAATACGGGTATGGGTTGCAGGTGGTCGGGTGTTGGTACGGGTTGACAATCATTAGGTCATGTAGGGGCGTTGGTAATGGTTTAGGACCAAATTGGGTTTCTAATACGTGTATGGGTTGCAGGTGGTCGGGTGTTGGTAATGGTTGGCCATCATTAGGTCATGTAGGGGTGTTGGTAATGGTTTGGGACCAAATTGGGTTTCTAAGACGGGTATGGGTTGAAGGTGGTCGGGTGTTGGTACGGGTTGACCATCATTAGGTCATGTAGGGGTGTTGGTAATGGTTTGAGACCAAATTAGGTTTCTAATACGGGTATGGGTTGAAGGTGGTCGGGTGTTGGTACGGGTTGACCATCATTAGGTCATGTAGGGGTGCTGGTAATGGTTTGGGACCAAATTGGGTTTCTAATACGGGTATGGGTTGCAGGTGGTCGGGTGTTGGTATGGGTTGACCATCATTAGGTCATGTAGGGGTGTTGGTAATGGTTTGGGACCAAATTGGGTTTCTAATACGAGTATGGGTTGAAGGTGGTCGGGTGTTGGTACGGGTTGACCATCATTAGGTCATGTAGGGGTGTTGGTAATGGTTTGGGACCAAATTGGGTGTCTAATACGGGTATGGGTTGAAGGTGGTCGGTGTTGGTACGGTTTGACCATCATTAGGTCATGTAGCGGTGTTGGTAATGGTTTGGGACCAAATTGGGTTTCTAATACGGGTATGGGTTGAAGGTGGACGGGTGTTGGTTCGGGTTGACCATCATTAGGTCATGTAGGGGTGTTAGTAATGGTTTGGGACCAAATTGGGTTTCTAATACGCGTATGGGTTGAAGGTGGTCGGGTGTTGGTACGGGTGGACCATCATTAGGTCGTGTAGAGTGTTGGTAATGGTTTGGGACCAAATTAGGTTTCTAATACGGGTATGGGTTGAAGGTGGTCGGGTGTTGGTACGGGTTGACCATCATTAGGTCATGTAGGGGTGTTGGTAATGGTTTGGGACCAAATTGGGTTTCTAATACGGGTATGGGTTGCAGGTGGTCGGGTGTTGGTACGGGTTGACCATCATTAGGTCATGTAGGGGTGTTGATAATGGTTTGGGACCAAATTGGCTTTCTAATACGGGTATGGGTTGCAGGTGGTCGGGTGTTGATAATGGTTGACCATCATTAGGTCATGTAGGGGTGTTGGTAATCGTTTGGGACCAAATTGGGTTTCTAATACGGGTATGGGTTGCAGGTGGTCGGGTGTTGGTACGGGTTGACCATCATTAGGTCATGTAGGGGTGCTGGTAATGGTTTGGGACCAAACTAGGTTTCTAATACGGGTATGGGTTGAAGGTGGTCGGGTGTTGGTACGGGTTGACCATCATTAGGTCATGTAGGGTTGTTGGTAATGGTTTGTAACCAAATTGGGTATCTAATACGGGTATGGGTTGCAGGTCGTCGGGTGTTGGTACAGGTTGACCATCATTAGGTCATGTAGGGGTGTTGGTAATGGTTTGGGACGAAACAGGGTTTCTAATACGGGTATGGGTTGCAGGTGGTCGGTGTTGGTACGGGTTGACCATCATTAGGTCATGTAGGGGTGTTGGTAATGGTTTGGGACCAAATTGGGTATCTAATACGGGTATGGGTTGAAGGTGGTCGGTATTGGTACGGGTTGACCATCATTAGGTCATGTAGGGGTGTTGGTAATGGTTTTGGACCAAATTGGGTTTCTAATATGGGTATGGGTTGAAGGTGGTCGGGTGTTGGTTCGGGTTGACCATCATTAAGTCATGTAGGGGTGTTGGTAATGGTTTGGGACCAAATTGGGTTTCTAATACGGGTATGGGTTGAAGGTGGTCGGGTGTTGGTACGGGTTGACCATCATTAGGTCGTGTAGAGTGTTGGTAATGGTTTGGGACCAAATTGGGTTTCTAATACGGGTATGGGTTGAAGGTGGTCGGGTGTTGGTACGCGTTGACCATCATTAGGTCATGTAGGGGTGTTGGTAATGGTTTGGGACCAAATTGTGTTTCTAATACGGGTATGGGATGCAGGTGGTCGGGTGTTGGTACGGGTTGACCATCATTAGGTCATGTAGGGGTGTTGGTAATGGTTTGGGACCAAATTGGGTTTCTAATACGGGTATGGGTTGCAGGTGGTCGGGTGTTGGTAATGGTTGACCATCATTAGGTCATGTAGGGGTGTTGGTAATAGTTTGGGACCAAATTGGGTTTCTTATACGGGTACGGGTTGAAGGTGGTCGGGTGTTGGTACGGGTTGACCATCATTAGTTCATGTAGGGGTGTTGGTAATGGTTTGTAACCAAATTGGGTATCTAATACGGGTATGGGTTGAAGGTGGTCGGGTGTTGGTACGGGTTGACCATCATTAGGTCATGTAGGGGTGTTGGTAATGGTTTGGGAGCGAATTGGGTTTCTAATATGGGTATGGGCTGCAGGTGGTCGGGTGTTGGTACGGGTTGACCATCATTAGGTCATATAGAGTGTTGGTAATGGTTTGGGACCAAATTGGGTTTCTAATACGGGTATGGGTTGAAGGTGGTCGGGTGTTGGTACGGGTTGACCATCATTAGGTCATGTAGGGGTGTTGGTAATGGTTTGGGACCAAATTGGGTTTCTAATACGGGTATGGGTTGCAGGTGGTCGGGTGTTGGTACGGGTTGACCATCATTAGGTCATGTAGGGGTGTTGATAATGGTTTGGGACCAAATTGGGTTTCTAATACGGGTATGGGTTGCAGGTGGTCGGGTGTAGGTAATGGTTGACCATCATTAGGTCATGTAGGGGTGTTGGTAATGGTTTGGGACCAAATTGGGTTTCTAATACGGGTACGGGTTGAAGGTGGTCGGGTGTTGGTACGGGTTGACCATCATTAGTTCATGTAGGGGTGTTGGTAATGGTTTGGGACCAAATTAGGTATCTAATACGAGTATGGGTTGAAGGTGGTCGGGTGTTGGTACGGGTTGACCATCATTAGGTCATGTAGGGGTGTTGGTAATGGTTTGGGACCAAATTGGGTTTCTAATACGGGTATGGGTTGCAGGTGGTCGGGTGTTGGTATGGGTTGACCATCATTAGGTCATGTAGGGGTGTTGGTAATGGTTTGGGACCAAATTGGGTTTCTAATACGAGTATGGGTTGAAGGTGGTCGGGTGTTGGTACGGGTTGACCATCATTAGGTCATGTAGGGGTGTTGGTAATGGTTTGGGACCAAATTAGGTTTCTAATACGGGTATGGGTTGCAGGTGGTTGGGTGTTGGTACGGGTTGACCATCATTAGGTCATGTAGGGGTGTTGGTAATGGTTTGGGACCAAATTGGGTTTCTAATACGGGTATGGGTTGAAGGTGGTTGGGTGTTGGTACGGGTTGACCATCATTAGGTCATGTAGGGGTGCTGGTAATGGTTTAGGGCCAAATTGGGTTTCTAATACGGGTATGGGTTGCAGGTGGTCGGGTGTTGGTACGGGTTGACAATCATTAGGTCATGTAGGGGCGTTGGTAATGGTTTAGGACCAAATTGGGTTTCTAATACGAGTATGGGTTGCAGGTGGTCGGGTGTTGGTAATGGTTGGCCATCATTAGGTCATGTAGGGGTGTTGGTAATGGTTTGGGACCAAATTGGGTTTCTAAGACGGGTATGGGTTGAAGGTGGTCGGGTGTTGGTACGGGTTGACCATCATTAGGTCATGTAGGGGTGATAGTAATGGTTTGCGACCAAATTGGGTATGTAATACTGGTATGGGTTGAAGGTGGTCGGTGTTGGTACAGGTTGACCATCATTAGGTCATGTAGGGGTGTTGGTAATGGTTTGGGACCAAATTGGGTTTCTAATACGGGTATGGGTTGAAGGTGGTCAGGTGTTGGTACGGGTTGACCATCATTAGGTCATGTAGGGGTGTTGGTAATGGTTTGGGACCAAATTTAGTTTCTAATACGGGTATGGGTTGAATGTGGTCGGGAGTTGGTACAGGTTGACCATCATTAGGTCATGTAGGGCTGTTGGTAATGGTTTGGGACCAAATTGGGTTTCTAATACGGGTATGGGTTGAAGGTGGTCGGGTGTTGGTACGGCTTGACCATCATTAGGTCATGTAGGGGTGTTGGTAATGGTTTGGGACCAAATTGGGTTCCTAATACGGGTATGGGTTGAAGGTGGTCGGGTGTTGGTACGGGTTGACCATCGTTAGGTCATGTAGGGGTGTTGGTAATGGTTTGGGACCAAATTGGGTTTCTAATACGGGTATGGGTTGCAGGTGGTCGGTTGTTGGTACGGGTTGACTATCATTAGGTCATGTAGGCGTCTTGGTAATGGTTTGGGACCAGATTGGGTTTCTAATACGGGCAAGGGTTGCAGGTGGTCGGGTGTTGGTAATGGTTGACAATCATTAGGTCATGTAGGGGTGTTGGTAATGGTTTGGGACCAAATTGGGTTTCTAATACGGGTATGGGTTGAAGGTCGTCGGGTGTTGGTACGAGTTGACCATCATTAGGTCATGTAGGGGTGTTGGTAATGGTTTGAGACCAAATTAGGTTTCTAATACGGGTATGGGTTGAAGGTGGTCGGGTGTTGGTACGGGTTGACCATCATTAGGTCATGTAGGGGTGCTGGTAATGGTTTGGGACCAAATTGGGTTTCTAATACGGGTATGGGTTGCAGGTGGTCGGGTGTTGGTACGGGTTGACCATCATTAGGTCATGTAGGGGTGTTGGTAATGGTTTGGGACCAAATTGGGTTTCTAATACGAGTATGGGTTGAAGGTGGTCGGGTGTTGGTACGGGTTGACCATCATTAGGTCATGTAGGGGTGTTGGTAATGGTTTGGGACCAAATTGGGTATCTAATACGGGTATGGGTTGAAGGTGGTCGGTGTTGGTACGGTTTGACCATCATTAGGTCATGTAGCGGTGTTGGTAATGGTTTGGGACCAAATTGGGTTTCTAATACGGGTATGGGTTGAAGGTGGACGGGTGTTGGTTCGGGTTGACCATCATTAGGTCATGTAGGGGTGTTAGTAATGGTTTGGGACCAAATTGGGTTTCTAATACGCGTATGGGTTGAAGGTGGTCGGGTGTTGGTACGGGTGGACCATCATTAGGTCGTGTAGAGTGTTGGTAATGGTTTGGGACCAAATTAGGTTTCTAATACGGGTATGGGTTGAAGGTGGTCGGGTGTTGGTACGGGTTGACCATCATTAGGTCATGTAGGGGTGTTGGTAATGGTTTGGGACCAAATTGGGTTTCTAATACGGGTATGGGTTGCAGGTGGTCGGGTGTTGGTACGGGTTGACCATCATTAGGTCATGTAGGGGTGTTGATAATGGTTTGGGACCAAATTGGCTTTCTAATACGGGTATGGGTTGCAGGTGGTCGGGTGTTGATAATGGTTGACCATCATTAGGTCATGTAGGGGTGTTGGTAATGGTTTGGGACCAAATTGGGTTTCTAATACGGGTATGGGTTGCAGGTGGTCGGGTGTTGGTAATGGTTGACCATCATTAGGTCATGTAGGGGTGTTGGTAATGGTTTGGGACTAAATTAGGTTTCTAATACGGGTACGGGTTGAAGGTGGTCGGGTGTTGGTACGGGTTGACCATCATTAGTTCATGTAGGGGTGTTGGTAATGGTTTGGGACCAAATTGGGTTTCTAATACGAGTATGGGTTGAAGGTGGTCGGGTGTTGGTACGGGTTGACCATCATTAGGTCATGTAGGGGTGTTGGTAATGGTTTGGGACCAAATTGGGTATCTAATACGGGTATGGGTTGAAGGTGGTCGGTGTTGGTACGGTTTGACCATCATTAGGTCATGTAGCGGTGTTGGTAATGGTTTGGGACCAAATTGGGTTTCTAATACGTGTATGGGTTGAAGGTGGACGGGTGTTGGTTCGGGTTGACCATCATTAGGTCATGTAGGGGTGTTAGTAATGGTTTGGGACCAAATTGGGTTTCTAATACGCGTATGGGTTGAAGGTGGTCGGGTGTTGGTACGGGTGGACCATCATTAGGTCGTGTAGAGTGTTGGTAATGGTTTGGGACCAAATTAGGTTTCTAATACGGGTATGGGTTGAAGGTGGTCGGGTGTTGGTACGGGTTGACCATCATTAGGTCATGTAGGGGTGTTGGTAATGGTTTGGGACCAAATTGGGTTTCTAATACGGGTATGGGTTGCAGGTGGTCGGGTGTTGGTACGGGTTGACCATCATTAGGTCATGTAGGGGTGTTGATAATGGTTTGGGACCAAATTGGCTTTCTAATACGGGTATGGGTTGCAGGTGGTCGGGTGTTGATAATGGTTGACCATCATTAGGTCATGTAGGGGTGTTGGTAATGGTTTGGGACCAAATTGGGTTTCTAATACGGGTGTGGGTTGCAGGTGGTCGGGTGTTGGTAATGGTTGACCATCATTAGGTCATGTAGGGGTGTTGGTAATGGTTTGGGACTAAATTGGGTTTCTAATACGGGTACGGGTTGAAGGTGGTCGGGTGTTGGTACGGGTTGACCATCATTAGTTCATGTAGGGGTGTTGGTAATGGTTTGGGACCAAATTAGGTATCTAATACGGGTATGGGTTGAAGGTGGTCGGGTGTTGGTACGGGTTGACCATCATTAGGTCATGTAGGGGTGTTGGTAAGGGTTTAGGACCAAATTGGGTTTCTAATACGGGTATGGGTTGCAGGTGGTCGGGTGTTGGTATGGGTTGACCATCATTAGGTCATGTAGGGGTGTTGGTAATGGTTTGGGACCAAATTGGGTTTCTAATACGAGTATGGGTTGAAGGTGGTCGGGTGTTGGTACGGGTTGACCATCATTAGTTCATGTAGGGGTGTTGGTAATGGTTTGCGACCAAATTAGGTATCTAATACGGGTATGGGTTGAAGGTGGTCGGGTGTTGGTACGGGTTGACCATCATTAGGTCATGTAAGGGTGTTGGTAAGGGTTTAGGACCAAATTGGGTTTCTAATACGGGTATGGGTTGCAGGTGGTCGGGTGTTGGTACGGGTTGACCATCATTAGGTCATGTAGGGGTGTTGGTAATGGTTTGGGACCAAATTAGGTTTCTAATACGGGTATGGGTTGCAGGTGGTTGGGTGTTGGTACGGGTTGACCATCATTAGGTCATGTAGGGGTGTTGGTAATGGTTTGGGACCAAATTTAGTTTCTAATACGGGTATGGGTTGAATGTGGTCGGGAGTTGGTACAGGTTGACCATCATTAGGTCATGTAGGGCTGTTGGTAATGGTTTGGGACCAAATTGGGTTTCTAATACGGGTATGGGTTGAAGGTGGTCGGGTGTTGGTACGGCTTGACCATCATTAGGTCATGTAGGGGTGTTGGTAATGGTTTGGGACCAAATTGGGTTCCTAATACGGGTATGGGTTGAAGGTGGTCGGGTGTTGGTACGGGTTGACCATCGTTAGGTCATGTAGGGGTGTTGGTAATGGTTTGGGACCAAATTGGGTTTCTAATACGGGTATGGGTTGCAGGTGGTCGGTTGTTGGTACGGGTTGACTATCATTAGGTCATGTAGGCGTCTTGGTAATGGTTTGGGACCAGATTGGGTTTCTAATACGGGCAAGGGTTGCAGGTGGTCGGGTGTTGGTAATGGTTGACAATCATTAGGTCATGTAGGGGTGTTGGTAATGGTTTGGGACCAAATTGGGTTTCTAATACGGGTATGGGTTGAAGGTCGTCGGGTGTTGGTACGAGTTGACCATCATTAGGTCATGTAGGGGTGTTGGTAATGGTTTGAGACCAAATTAGGTTTCTAATACGGGTATGGGTTGAAGGTGGTCGGGTGTTGGTACGGGTTGACCATCATTAGGTCATGTAGGGGTGCTGGTAATGGTTTGGGACCAAATTGGGTTTCTAATACGGGTATGGGTTGCAGGTGGTCGGGTGTTGGTACGGGTTGACCATCATTAGGTCATGTAGGGGTGTTGGTAATGGTTTGGGACCAAATTGGGTTTCTAATACGAGTATGGGTTGAAGGTGGTCGGGTGTTGGTACGGGTTGACCATCATTAGGTCATGTAGGGGTGTTGGTAATGGTTTGGGACCAAATTGGGTATCTAATACGGGTATGGGTTGAGGGTGGTCGGTGTTGGTACGGTTTGACCATCATTAGGTCATGTAGCGGTGTTGGTAATGGTTTGGGACCAAATTGGGTTTCTAATACGGGTATGGGTTGAAGGTGGACGGGTGTTGGTTCGGGTTGACCATCATTAGGTCATGTAGGGGTGTTAGTAATGGTTTGGGACCAAATTGGGTTTCTAATACGCGTATGGGTTGAAGGTGGTCGGGTGTTGGTACGGGTGGACCATCATTAGGTCGTGTAGAGTGTTGGTAATGGTTTGGGACCAAATTAGGTTTCTAATACGGGTATGGGTTGAAGGTGGTCGGGTGTTGGTACGGGTTGACCATCATTAGGTCATGTAGGGGTGTTGGTAATGGTTTGGGACCAAATTGGGTTTCTAATACGGGTATGGGTTGCAGGTGGTCGGGTGTTGGTACGGGTTGACCATCATTAGGTCATGTAGGGGTGTTGATAATGGTTTGGGACCAAATTGGCTTTCTAATACGGGTATGGGTTGCAGGTGGTCGGGTGTTGATAATGGTTGACCATCATTAGGTCATGTAGGGGTGTTGGTAATGGTTTGGGACCAAATTGGGTTTCTAATACGGGTATGGGTTGCAGGTGGTCGGGTGTTGGTAATGGTTGACCATCATTAGGTCATGTAGGGGTGTTGGTAATGGTTTGGGACTAAATTAGGTTTCTAATACGGGTACGGGTTGAAGGTGGTCGGGTGTTGGTACGGGTTGACCATCATTAGTTCATGTAGGGGTGTTGGTAATGGTTTGGGACCAAATTGGGTTTCTAATACGAGTATGGGTTGAAGGTGGTCGGGTGTTGGTACGGGTTGACCATCATTAGGTCATGTAGGGGTGTTGGTAATGGTTTGGGACCAAATTGGGTATCTAATACGGGTATGGGTTAAAGGTGGTCGGTGTTGGTACGGTTTGACCATCATTAGGTCATGTAGCGGTGTTGGTAATGGTTTAGGACCAAATTGGGTTTCTAATACGGGTATGGGTTGAAGGTGGACGGGTGTTGGTTCGGGTTGACCATCATTAGGTCATGTAGGGGTGTTAGTAATGGTTTGGGACCAAATTGGGTTTCTAATACGCGTATGGGTTGAAGGTGGTCGGGTGTTGGTACGGGTGGACCATCATTAGGTCGTGTAGAGTGTTGGTAATGGTTTGGGACCAAATTAGGTTTCTAATACGGGTATGGGTTGAAGGTGGTCGGGTGTTGGTACGGGTTGACCATCATTAGGTCATGTAGGGGTGTTGGTAATGGTTTGGGACCAAATTGGGTTTCTAATACGGGTATGGGTTGCAGGTGGTCGGGTGTTGGTACGGGTTGACCATCATTAGGTCATGTAGGGGTGTTGATAATGGTTTGGGACCAAATTGGCTTTCTAATACGGGTATGGGTTGCAGGTGGTCGGGTGTTGTTAATGGTTGACCATCATTAGGTCATGTAGGGGTGTTGGTAATGGTTTGGGACCAAATTGGGTTTCTAATACGGGTATGGGTTGCAGGTGGTCGGGTGTTGGTAATGGTTGACCATCATTAGGTCATGTAGGGGTGTTGGTAATGGTTTGGGACTAAATTGGGTTTCTAATACGGGTACGGGTTGAAGGTGGTCGGGTGTTGGTACGGGTTGACCATCATTAGTTCATGTAGGGGTGTTGGTAATGGTTTGGGACCAAATTAGGTATCTAATACGGGTATGGGTTGAAGGTGGTCGGGTGTTGGTACGGGTTGACCATCATTAGGTCATGTAGGGGTGTTGGTAAGGGTTTAGGACCAAATTGGGTTTCTAATACGGGTATGGGTTGCAGGTGGTCGGGTGTTGGTATGGGTTGACCATCATTAGGTCATGTAGGGGTGTTGGTAATGGTTTGGGACCAAATTGGGTTTCTAATACGAGTATGGGTTGAAGGTGGTCGGGTGTTGGTACGGGTTGACCATCATTAGTTCATGTAGGGGTGTTGGTAATGGTTTGGGACCAAATTAGGTATCTAATACGGGTATGGGTTGAAGGTGGTCGGGTGTTGGTACGGGTTGACCATCATTAGGTCATGTAAGGGTGTTGGTAAGGGTTTAGGACCAAATTGGGTTTCTAATACGGGTATGGGTTGC
Source organism: Lactuca virosa (assembly GCF_052849685.1). Classification (NCBI taxonomy): domain Eukaryota; kingdom Viridiplantae; phylum Streptophyta; class Magnoliopsida; order Asterales; family Asteraceae; genus Lactuca; species Lactuca virosa. The sequence goes on from NC_136429.1 coordinate 492,640,001, forward strand.
AGGTGGTCGGGTGTTGGTACGGGTTGACCATCATTAGGTCATGTAGGGGTGTTGGTAATGGTTTGGGACCAAATTAGGTTTCTAATACGGGTATGGGTTGCAGGTGGTTGGGTGTTGGTACGGGTTGACCATCATTAGGTCATGTAGGGGTGTTGGTAATGGTTTGGGACCAAATTGGGTTTCTAATACGGGTATGGGTTGAAGGTGGTTGGGTGTTGGTACGGGTTGACCATCATTAGGTCATGTAGGGGTGCTGTTAATGGTTTAGGGCCAAATTGGGTTTCTAATACGGGTATGGGTTGCAGGTGGTCGGGTGTTGGTACGGGTTGACAATCATTAGGTCATGTAGGGGTGTTGGTAATGGTTTGGGACCAAATTGGGTTTCTAATACGAGTATGGGTTGCAGGTGGTCGGGTGTTGGTAATGGTTGGCCATCATTAGGTCATGTAGGGGTGTTGGTAATGGTTTGGGACCAAATTGGGTTTCTAATACGGGTATGGGTTGAAGGTGGTCGGGTGTTGGTACGGGTTGACCATCATTAGGTCATGTAGGGGTGATGGTAATGGTTTGCGACCAAATTGGGTATGTAATACTGGTATGGGTTGAAGGTGGTCGGTGTTGGTACAGGTTGACCATCATTAGGTCATGTAGGGGTGTTGGTAATGGTTTGGGACCAAATTGGGTTTCTAATACGGGTATGGGTTGAAGGTGGTTAGGTGTTGGTACGGGTTGACCATCATTAGGTCATGTAGGGGTGTTGGTAATGGTTTGGGACCAAATTTAGTTTCTAATACGGGTATGGGTTGAAGGTGGTCGGGAGTTGGTACGGGTTGACCATCATTAGGTCATGTAGGGGTGATAGTAATGGTTTGCGACCAAATTGGGTATGTAATACTGGTATGGGTTGAAGGTGGTCGGTGTTGGTACAGGTTGACCATCATTAGGTCATGTAGGGGTGTTGGTAATGGTTTGGGACCAAATTGGGTTTCTAATACGGGTATGGGTTGAAGGTGGTCAGGTGTTGGTACGGGTTGACCATCATTAGGTCATGTAGGGGTGTTGGTAATGGTTTGGGACCAAATTTAGTTTCTAATACGGGTATGGGTTGAATGTGGTCGGGAGTTGGTACAGGTTGACCATCATTAGGTCATGTAGGGCTGTTGGTAATGGTTTGGGACCAAATTGGGTTTCTAATACGGGTATGGGTTGAAGGTGGTCGGGTGTTGGTACGGCTTGACCATCATTAGGTCATGTAGGGGTGTTGGTAATGGTTTGGGACCAAATTGGGTTCCTAATACGGGTATGGGTTGAAGGTGGTCGGGTGTTGGTACGGGTTGACCATCGTTAGGTCATGTAGGGGTGTTGGTAATGGTTTGGGACCAAATTGGGTTTCTAATACGGGTATGGGTTGCAGGTGGTCGGTTGTTGGTACGGGTTGACTATCATTAGGTCATGTAGGCGTCTTGGTAATGGTTTGGGACCAGATTGGGTTTCTAATACGGGCAAGGGTTGCAGGTGGTCGGGTGTTGGTAATGGTTGACAATCATTAGGTCATGTAGGGGTGTTGGTAATGGTTTGGGACCAAATTGGGTTTCTAATACGGGTATGGGTTGAAGGTCGTCGGGTGTTGGTACGAGTTGACCATCATTAGGTCATGTAGGGGTGTTGGTAATGGTTTGAGACCAAATTAGGTTTCTAATACGGGTATGGGTTGAAGGTGGTCGGGTGTTGGTACGGGTTGACCATCATTAGGTCATGTAGGGGTGCTGGTAATGGTTTGGGACCAAATTGGGTTTCTAATACGGGTATGGGTTGCAGGTGGTCGGGTGTTGGTACGGGTTGACCATCATTAGGTCATGTAGGGGTGTTGGTAATGGTTTGGGACCAAATTGGGTTTCTAATACGAGTATGGGTTGAAGGTGGTCGGGTGTTGGTACGGGTTGACCATCATTAGGTCATGTAGGGGTGTTGGTAATGGTTTGGGACCAAATTGGGTATCTAATACGGGTATGGGTTGAAGGTGGTCGGTGTTGGTACGGTTTGACCATCATTAGGTCATGTAGCGGTGTTGGTAATGGTTTGGGACCAAATTGGGTTTCTAATACGGGTATGGGTTGAAGGTGGACGGGTGTTGGTTCGGGTTGACCATCATTAGGTCATGCAGGGGTGTTAGTAATGGTTTGGGACCAAATTGGGTTTCTAATACGCGTATGGGTTGAAGGTGGTCGGGTGTTGGTACGGGTGGACCATCATTAGGTCGTGTAGAGTGTTGGTAATGGTTTGGGACCAAATTAGGTTTCTAATACGGGTATGGGTTGAAGGTGGTCGGGTGTTGGTACGGGTTGACCATCATTAGGTCATGTTGGGGTGTTGGTAATCGTTTGGGACCAAATTGGGTTTCTAATACGGGTATGGGTTGCAGGTGGTCGGGTGTTGGTACGGGTTGACCATCATTAGGTCATGTAGGGGTGTTGGTAATGGTTTGGGACCAAATTGGGTATCTAATACGGGTATGGGTTAAAGGTGGTCGGTGTTGGTACGGTTTGACCATCATTAGGTCATGTAGCGGTGTTGGTAATGGTTTAGGACCAAATTGGGTTTCTAATACGGGTATGGGTTGAAGGTGGACGGGTGTTGGTTCGGGTTGACCATCATTAGGTCATGTAGGGGTGTTAGTAATGGTTTGGGACCAAATTGGGTTTCTAATACGCGTATGGGTTGAAGGTGGTCGGGTGTTGGTACGGGTGGACCATCATTAGGTCGTGTAGAGTGTTGGTAATGGTTTGGGACCAAATTAGGTTTCTAATACGGGTATGGGTTGAAGGTGGTCGGGTGTTGGTACGGGTTGACCATCATTAGGTCATGTAGGGGTGTTGGTAATGGTTTGGGACCAAATTGGGTTTCTAATACGGGTATGGGTTGCAGGTGGTCGGGTGTTGGTACGGGTTGACCATCATTAGGTCATGTAGGGGTGTTGATAATGGTTTGGGACCAAATTGGCTTTCTAATACGGGTATGGGTTGCAGGTGGTCGGGTGTTGTTAATGGTTGACCATCATTAGGTCATGTAGGGGTGTTGGTAATGGTTTGGGACCAAATTGGGTTTCTAATACGGGTATGGGTTGCAGGTGGTCGGGTGTTGGTAATGGTTGACCATCATTAGGTCATGTAGGGGTGTTGGTAATGGTTTGGGACTAAATTGGGTTTCTAATACGGGTACGGGTTGAAGGTGGTCGGGTGTTGGTACGGGTTGACCATCATTAGTTCATGTAGGGGTGTTGGTAATGGTTTGGGACCAAATTAGGTATCTAATACGGGTATGGGTTGAAGGTGGTCGGGTGTTGGTACGGGTTGACCATCATTAGGTCATGTAGGGGTGTTGGTAAGGGTTTAGGACCAAATTGGGTTTCTAATACGGGTATGGGTTGCAGGTGGTCGGGTGTTGGTATGGGTTGACCATCATTAGGTCATGTAGGGGTGTTGGTAATGGTTTGGGACCAAATTGGGTTTCTAATACGAGTATGGGTTGAAGGTGGTCGGGTGTTGGTACGGGTTGACCATCATTAGTTCATGTAGGGGTGTTGGTAATGGTTTGGGACCAAATTAGGTATCTAATACGGGTATGGGTTGAAGGTGGTCGGGTGTTGGTACGGGTTGACCATCATTAGGTCATGTAAGGGTGTTGGTAAGGGTTTAGGACCAAATTGGGTTTCTAATACGGGTATGGGTTGCAGGTGGTCGGGTGTTGGTACGGGTTGACCATCATTAGGTCATGTAGGGGTGTTGGTAATGGTTTGGGACCAAATTAGGTTTCTAATACGGGTATGGGTTGCAGGTGGTTGGGTGTTGGTACGGGTTGACCATCATTAGGTCATGTAGGGGTGTTGGTAATGGTTTGGGACCAAATTGGGTTTCTAATACGGGTATGGGTTGAAGGTGGTTGGGTGTTGGTACGGGTTGACCATCATTAGGTCATGTAGGGGTGCTGTTAATGGTTTAGGGCCAAATTGGGTTTCTAATACGGGTATGGGTTGCAGGTGGTCGGGTGTTGGTACGGGTTGACAATCATTAGGTCATGTAGGGGTGTTGGTAATGGTTTGGGACCAAATTGGGTTTCTAATACGAGTATGGGTTGCAGGTGGTCGGGTGTTGGTAATGGTTGGCCATCATTAGGTCATGTAGGGGTGTTGGTAATGGTTTGGGACCAAATTGGGTTTCTAATACGGGTATGGGTTGAAGGTGGTCGGGTGTTGGTACGGGTTGACCATCATTAGGTCATGTAGGGGTGATGGTAATGGTTTGCGACCAAATTGGGTATGTAATACTGGTATGGGTTGAAGGTGGTCGGTGTTGGTACAGGTTGACCATCATTAGGTCATGTAGGGGTGTTGGTAATGGTTTGGGACCAAATTGGGTTTCTAATACGGGTATGGGTTGAAGGTGGTTAGGTGTTGGTACGGGTTGACCATCATTAGGTCATGTAGGGGTGTTGGTAATGGTTTGGGACCAAATTTAGTTTCTAATACGGGTATGGGTTGAAGGTGGTCGGGAGTTGGTACGGGTTGACCATCATTAGGTCATGTAGGGGTGATAGTAATGGTTTGCGACCAAATTGGGTATGTAATACTGGTATGGGTTGAAGGTGGTCGGTGTTGGTACAGGTTGACCATCATTAGGTCATGTAGGGGTGTTGGTAATGGTTTGGGACCAAATTGGGTTTCTAATACGGGTATGGGTTGAAGGTGGTCAGGTGTTGGTACGGGTTGACCATCATTAGGTCATGTAGGGGTGTTGGTAATGGTTTGGGACCAAATTTAGTTTCTAATACGGGTATGGGTTGAATGTGGTCGGGAGTTGGTACAGGTTGACCATCATTAGGTCATGTAGGGCTGTTGGTAATGGTTTGGGACCAAATTGGGTTTCTAATACGGGTATGGGTTGAAGGTGGTCGGGTGTTGGTACGGCTTGACCATCATTAGGTCATGTAGGGGTGTTGGTAATGGTTTGGGACCAAATTGGGTTCCTAATACGGGTATGGGTTGAAGGTGGTCGGGTGTTGGTACGGGTTGACCATCGTTAGGTCATGTAGGGGTGTTGGTAATGGTTTGGGACCAAATTGGGTTTCTAATACGGGTATGGGTTGCAGGTGGTCGGTTGTTGGTACGGGTTGACTATCATTAGGTCATGTAGGCGTCTTGGTAATGGTTTGGGACCAGATTGGGTTTCTAATACGGGCAAGGGTTGCAGGTGGTCGGGTGTTGGTAATGGTTGACAATCATTAGGTCATGTAGGGGTGTTGGTAATGGTTTGGGACCAAATTGGGTTTCTAATACGGGTATGGGTTGAAGGTCGTCGGGTGTTGGTACGAGTTGACCATCATTAGGTCATGTAGGGGTGTTGGTAATGGTTTGAGACCAAATTAGGTTTCTAATACGGGTATGGGTTGAAGGTGGTCGGGTGTTGGTACGGGTTGACCATCATTAGGTCATGTAGGGGTGCTGGTAATGGTTTGGGACCAAATTGGGTTTCTAATACGGGTATGGGTTGCAGGTGGTCGGGTGTTGGTACGGGTTGACCATCATTAGGTCATGTAGGGGTGTTGGTAATGGTTTGGGACCAAATTGGGTTTCTAATACGAGTATGGGTTGAAGGTGGTCGGGTGTTGGTACGGGTTGACCATCATTGGGTCATGTAGGGGTGTTGGTAATGGTTTGGGACCAAATTGGGTATCTAATACGGGTATGGGTTGAAGGTGGTCGGTGTTGGTACGGTTTGACCATCATTAGGTCATGTAGCGGTGTTGGTAATGGTTTGGGACCAAATTGGGTTTCTAATACGGGTATGGGTTGAAGGTGGACGGGTGTTGGTTCGGGTTGACCATCATTAGGTCATGCAGGGGTGTTAGTAATGGTTTGGGACCAAATTGGGTTTCTAATACGCGTATGGGTTGAAGGTGGTCGGGTGTTGGTACGGGTGGACCATCATTAGGTCGTGTAGAGTGTTGGTAATGGTTTGGGACCAAATTAGGTTTCTAATACGGGTATGGGTTGAAGGTGGTCGGGTGTTGGTACGGGTTGACCATCATTAGGTCATGTTGGGGTGTTGGTAATCGTTTGGGACCAAATTGGGTTTCTAATACGGGTATGGGTTGCAGGTGGTCGGGTGTTGGTACGGGTTGACCATCATTAGGTCATGTAGGGGTGTTGATAATGGTTTGGGACCAAATTGGCTTTCCAATACGGGTATGGGTTGCAGGTGGTCGGGTGTTGATAATGGTTGACCATCATTAGGTCATGTAGGGGTGTTGGTAATGGTTTGGGACCAAATTGGGTTTCTAATACGGGTATGGGTTGCAGGTGGTCGGGTGTTGGTAATGGTTGACCATCATTAGGTCATGTAGGGGTGTTGGTAATGGTTTGGGACTAAATTAGGTTTCTAATACGGGTACGGGTTGAAGGTGGTCGGGTGTTGGTACGGGTTGACCATCATTAGTTCATGTAGGGGTGTTGGTAATGGTTTGGGACCAAATTGGGTTTCTAATACGAGTATGGGTTGAAGGTGGTCGGGTGTTGGTACGGGTTGACCATCATTAGGTCATGTAGGGGTGTTGGTAATGGTTTGGGACCAAATTGGGTATCTAATACGGGTATGGGTTGAAGGTGGTCGGTGTTGGTACGGTTTGACCATCATTAGGTCATGTAGCGGTGTTGGTAATGGTTTGGGACCAAATTAGGTTTCTAATACGGGTATGGGTTGAAGGTGGACGGGTGTTGGTTCGGGTTGACCATCATTAGGTCATGTAGGGGTGTTAGTAATGGTTTGGGACCAAATTGGGTTTCTAATACGCGTATGGGTTGAAGGTGGTCGGGTGTTGGTGCGGGTGGACCATCATTAGGTCGTGTAGAGTGTTGGTAATGGTTTGGGACCAAATTAGGTTTCTAATACGGGTATGGGTTGAAGGTGGTCGGGTGTTGGTACGGGTTGACCATCATTAGGTCATGTAGGGGTGTTGGTAATGGTTTGGGACCAAATTGGGTTTCTAATACGGGTATGGGTTGCAGGTGGTCGGGTGTTGGTACGGGTTGACCATCATTAGGTCATGTAGGGGTGTTGATAATGGTTTGGGACCAAATTGGCTTTCTAATACGGGTATGGGTTGCAGGTGGTCGGGTGTTGATAATGGTTGACCATCATTAGGTCATGTAGGGGTGTTGGTAATGGTTTGGGACCAAATTGGGTTTCTAATACGGGTATGGGTTGCAGGTGGTCGGGTGTTGGTAATGGTTGACCATCATTAGGTCATGTAGGGGTGTTGGTAATGGTTTGGGACTAAATTGGGTTTCTAATACGGGTACGGGTTGAAGGTGGTCGGGTGTTGGTACGGGTTGACCATCATTAGTTCATGTAGGGGTGTTGGTAATGGTTTGGGACCAAATTAGGTATCTAATACGGGTATGGGTTGAAGGTGGTCGGGTGTTGGTACGGGTTGACCATCATTAGGTCATGTAGGGGTGTTGGTAAGGGTTTAGGACCAAATTGGGTTTCTAATACGGGTATGGGTTGCAGGTGGTCGGGTGTTGGTATGGGTTGACCATCATTAGGTCATGTAGGGGTGTTGGTAATGGTTTGGGACCAAATTGGGTTTCTAATACGAGTATGGGTTGAAGGTGGTCGGGTGTTGGTACGGGTTGACCATCATTAGTTCATGTAGGGGTGTTGGTAATGGTTTGGGACCAAATTAGGTATCTAATACGGGTATGGGTTGAAGGTGGTCGGGTGTTGGTACGGGTTGACCATCATTAGGTCATGTAAGGGTGTTGGTAAGGGTTTAGGACCAAATTGGGTTTCTAATACGGGTATGGGTTGCAGGTGGTCGGGTGTTGGTACGGGTTGACCATCATTAGGTCATGTAGGGGTGTTGGTAATGGTTTGGGACCAAATTAGGTTTCTAATACGGGTATGGGTTGCAGGTGGTTGGGTGTTGGTACGGGTTGACCATCATTAGGTCATGTAGGGGTGTTGGTAATGGTTTGGGACCAAATTGGGTTTCTAATACGGGTATGGGTTGAAGGTGGTTGGGTGTTGGTACGGGTTGACCATCATTAGGTCATGTAGGGGTACTGTTAATGGTTTAGGGCCAAATTGGGTTTCTAATACGGGTATGGGTTGCAGGTGGTCGGGTGTTGGTACGGGTTGACAATCATTAGGTCATGTAGGGGTGTTGGTAATGGTTTGGGACCAAATTGGGTTTCTAATACGAGTATGGGTTGCAGGTGGTCGGGTGTTGGTAATGGTTGGCCATCATTAGGTCATGTAGGGGTGTTGGTAATGGTTTGGGACCAAATTGGGTTTCTAATACGGGTATGGGTTGAAGGTGGTCGGGTGTTGGTACGGGTTGACCATCATTAGGTCATGTAGGGGTGATGGTAATGGTTTGCGACCAAATTGGGTATGTAATACTGGTATGGGTTGAAGGTGGTCGGTGTTGGTACAGGTTGACCATCATTAGGTCATGTAGGGGTGTTGGTAATGGTTTGGGACCAAATTGGGTTTCTAATACGGGTATGGGTTGAAGGTGGTTAGGTGTTGGTACGGGTTGACCATCATTAGGTCATGTAGGGGTGTTGGTAATGGTTTGGGACCAAATTTAGTTTCTAATACGGGTATGGGTTGAAGGTGGTCGGGAGTTGGTACGGGTTGACCATCATTAGGTCATGTAGGGGTGATAGTAATGGTTTGCGACCAAATTGGGTATGTAATACTGGTATGGGTTGAAGGTGGTCGGTGTTGGTACAGGTTGACCATCATTAGGTCATGTAGGGGTGTTGGTAATGGTTTGGGACCAAATTGGGTTTCTAATACGGGTATGGGTTGAAGGTGGTCAGGTGTTGGTACGGGTTGACCATCATTAGGTCATGTAGGGGTGTTGGTAATGGTTTGGGACCAAATTTAGTTTCTAATACGGGTATGGGTTGAATATGGTCGGGAGTTGGTACAGGTTGACCATCATTAGGTCATGTAGGGCTGTTGGTAATGGTTTGGGACCAAATTGGGTTTCTAATACGGGTATGGGTTGAAGGTGGTCGGGTGTTGGTACGGCTTGACCATCATTAGGTCATGTAGGGGTGTTGGTAATGGTTTGGGACCAAATTGGGTTCCTAATACGGGTATGGGTTGAAGGTGGTCGGGTGTTGGTACGGGTTGACCATCGTTAGGTCATGTAGGGGTGTTGGTAATGGTTTGGGACCAAATTGGGTTTCTAATACGGGTATGGGTTGCAGGTGGTCGGTTGTTGGTACGGGTTGACTATCATTAGGTCATGTAGGCGTCTTGGTAATGGTTTGGGACCAGATTGGGTTTCTAATACGGGCAAGGGTTGCAGGTGGTCGGGTGTTGGTAATGGTTGACAATCATTAGGTCATGTAGGGGTGTTGGTAATGGTTTGGGACCAAATTGGGTTTCTAATACGGGTATGGGTTGAAGGTCGTCGGGTGTTGGTACGAGTTGACCATCATTAGGTCATGTAGGGGTGTTGGTAATGGTTTGAGACCAAATTAGGTTTCTAATACGGGTATGGGTTGAAGGTGGTCGGGTGTTGGTACGGGTTGACCATCATTAGGTCATGTAGGGGTGCTGGTAATGGTTTGGGACCAAATTGGGTTTCTAATACGGGTATGGGTTGCAGGTGGTCGGGTGTTGGTACGGGTTGACCATCATTAGGTCATGTAGGGGTGTTGGTAATGGTTTGGGACCAAATTGGGTTTCTAATACGAGTATGGGTTGAAGGTGGTCGGGTGTTGGTACGGGTTGACCATCATTAGGTCATGTAGGGGTGTTGGTAATGGTTTGGGACCAAATTGGGTATCTAATACGGGTATGGGTTGAAGGTGGTCGGTGTTGGTACGGTTTGACCATCATTAGGTCATGTAGCGGTGTTGGTAATGGTTTGGGACCAAATTGGGTTTCTAATACGGGTATGGGTTGAAGGTGGACGGGTGTTGGTTCGGGTTGACCATCATTAGGTCATGTAGGGGTGTTAGTAATGGTTTGGGACCAAATTGGGTTTCTAATACGCGTATGGGTTGAAGGTGGTCGGGTGTTGGTACGGGTGGACCATCATTAGGTCGTGTAGAGTGTTGGTAATGGTTTGGGACCAAATTAGGTTTCTAATACGGGTATGGGTTGAAGGTGGTCGGGTGTTGGTACGGGTTGACCATCATTAGGTCATGTAGGGGTGTTGGTAATGGTTTGGGACCAAATTGGGTTTCTAATACGGGTATGGGTTGCAGGTGGTCGGGTGTTGGTACGGGTTGACCATCATTAGGTCATGTAGGGGTGTTGATAATGGTTTGGGACCAAATTGGCTTTCTAATACGGGTATGGGTTGCAGGTGGTCGGGTGTTGATAATGGTTGACCATCATTAGGTCATGTAGGGGTGTTGGTAATGGTTTGGGACCAAATTGGGTTTCTAATACGGGTATGGGTTGCAGGTGGTCGGGTGTTGGTAATGGTTGACCATCATTAGGTCATGTAGGGGTGTTGGTAATGGTTTGGGACTAAATTAGGTTTCTAATACGGGTACGGGTTGAAGGTGGTCGGGTGTTGGTACGGGTTGACCATCATTAGTTCATGTAGGGGTGTTGGTAATGGTTTGGGACCAAATTGGGTTTCTAATACGAGTATGGGTTGAAGGTGGTCGGGTGTTGGTACGGGTTGACCATCATTAGGTCATGTAGGGGTGTTGGTAATGGTTTGGGACCAAATTGGGTATCTAATACGGGTATGGGTTGAAGGTGGTCGGTGTTGGTACGGTTTGACCATCATTAGGTCATGTAGCGGTGTTGGTAATGGTTTGGGACCAAATTGGGTTTCTAATACGGGTATGGGTTGAAGGTGGACGGGTGTTGGTTCGGGTTGACCATCATTAGGTCATGTAGGGGTGTTAGTAATGGTTTGGGACCAAATTGGGTTTCTAATACGCGTATGGGTTGTAGGTGGTCGGGTGTTGGTGCGGGTGGACCATCATTAGGTCGTGTAGAGTGTTGGTAATGGTTTGGGACCAAATTAGGTTTCTAATACGGGTATGGGTTGAAGGTGGTCGGGTGTTGGTACGGGTTGACCATCATTAGGTCATGTAGGGGTGTTGGTAATGGTTTGGGACCAAATTGGGTTTCTAATACGGGTATGGGTTGCAGGTGGTCGGGTGTTGGTACGGGTTGACCATCATTAGGTCATGTAGGGGTGTTGATAATGGTTTGGGACCAAATTGGCTTTCTAATACGGGTATGGGTTGCAGGTGGTCGGGTGTTGATAATGGTTGACCATCATTAGGTCATGTAGGGGTGTTGGTAATGGTTTGGGACCAAATTGGGTTTCTAATACGGGTATGGGTTGCAGGTGGTCGGGTGTTGGTAATGGTTGACCATCATTAGGTCATGTAGGGGTGTTGGTAATGGTTTGGGACTAAATTGGGTTTCTAATACGGGTACGGGTTGAAGGTGGTCGGGTGTTGGTACGGGTTGACCATCATTAGTTCATGTAGGGGTGTTGGTAATGGTTTGGGACCAAATTAGGTATCTAATACGGGTATGGGTTGAAGGTGGTCGGGTGTTGGTACGGGTTGACCATCATTAGGTCATGTAGGGGTGTTGGTAAGGGTTTAGGACCAAATTGGGTTTCTAATACGGGTATGGGTTGCAGGTGGTCGGGTGTTGGTATGGGTTGACCATCATTAGGTCATGTAGGGGTGTTGGTAATGGTTTGGGACCAAATTGGGTTTCTAATACGAGTATGGGTTGAAGGTGGTCGGGTGTTGGTACGGGTTGACCATCATTAGTTCATGTAGGGGTGTTGGTAATGGTTTGGGACCAAATTAGGTATCTAATACGGGTATGGGTTGAAGGTGGTCGGGTGTTGGTACGGGTTGACCATCATTAGGTCATGTAAGGGTGTTGGTAAGGGTTTAGGACCAAATTGGGTTTCTAATACGGGTATGGGTTGCAGGTGGTCGGGTGTTGGTACGGGTTGACCATCATTAGGTCATGTAGGGGTGTTGGTAATGGTTTGGGACCAAATTAGGTTTCTAATACGTGTATGGGTTGCAGGTGGTTGGGTGTTGGTACGGGTTGACCATCATTAGGTCATGTAGGGGTGTTGGTAATGGTTTGGGACCAAATTGGGTTTCTAATACGGGTATGGGTTGAAGGTGGTTGGGTGTTGGTACGGGTTGACCATCATTAGGTCATGTAGGGGTGCTGTTAATGGTTTAGGGCCAAATTGGGTTTCTAATACGGGTATGGGTTGCAGGTGGTCGGGTGTTGGTACGGGTTGACAATCATTAGGTCATGTAGGGGTGTTGGTAATGGTTTGGGACCAAATTGGGTTTCTAATACGAGTATGGGTTGCAGGTGGTCGGGTGTTGGTAATGGTTGGCCATCATTAGGTCATGTAGGGGTGTTGGTAATGGTTTGGGACCAAATTGGGTTTCTAATACGGGTATGGGTTGAAGGTGGTCGGGTGTTGGTACGGGTTGACCATCATTAGGTCATGTAGGGGTGATGGTAATGGTTTGCGACCAAATTGGGTATGTAATACTGGTATGGGTTGAAGGTGGTCGGTGTTGGTACAGGTTGACCATCATTAGGTCATGTAGGGGTGTTGGTAATGGTTTGGGACCAAATTGGGTTTCTAATACGGGTATGGGTTGAAGGTGGTTAGGTGTTGGTATGGGTTGACCATCATTAGGTCATGTAGGGGTGTTGGTAATGGTTTGGGACCAAATTTAGTTTCTAATACGGGTATGGGTTGAAGGTGGTCGGGAGTTGGTACGGGTTGACCATCATTAGGTCATGTAGGGGTGTTGGTAATGGTTTGGGACCAAATTGGGTTTCTAATACGGGTATGGGTTGAAGGTGGTCCGGTGTTGGTACGGCTTGACCATCATTAGGTCATGTAGGGGTGTTGGTAATGGTTTGGGACCAAATTGGGTTCCTAATACGGGTATGGGTTGAAGGTGGTCGGGTGTTGGTACGGGTTGACCATCGTTAGGTCATGTAGGGGTGTTGGTAATGGTTTGGGACCAAATTGGGTTTCTAATACGGGTATGGGTTGCAGGTGGTCGGGTATTGGTACGGGTTGACCATCATTAGGTCATGTAGGGGTGTTGATAATGGTTTGGGACCAAATTGGGTTTCTAATACGGGTATGGGTTGCAGGTGGTCGGGTGTTGGTAATGGTTGACCATCATTAGGTCATGTAGGGGTGTTGGTAATGGTTTGGGACCAAATTGGGTTTCTAATACGGGTACGGGTTGAAGGTGGTCGGGTGTTGGTACGGGTTGACCATCATTAGTTCATGTAGGGGTATTGGTAATGGTTTGGGACCAAATTAGGTATCTAATACGGGTATGGGTTGAAGGTGGTCGGGTGTTGGTACGGGTTGACCATCATTAGGTCATGTAGGGGTGTTGGTAATGGTTTGGGACCAAATTGGGTTTCTAATACGGGTATGGGTTGCAGGTGGTCGGGTGTTGGTATGGGTTGACCATCATTAGGTCATGTAGGGGTGTTGGTAATGGTTTGGGACCAAATTGGGTTTCTAATATGAGTATGGGTTGAAGGTGGTCGGGTGTTGGTACGGGTTGACCATCATTAGGTCGTGTAGGGGTGTTGGTAATGGTTTGGGACCAAATTGGGTTTCTAATATGGGTATGGGTTGCAGGTGGTTGGGTGTTGGTACGGGTTGACCATCATTAGGTCATGTAGGGGTGTTGGTAATGGTTTGGGACCAAATTGGGTTTCTAATACGGGTATGGGTTGAAGGTGGTTGGGTGTTGGTACGGGTTGACCATCATTAGGTCATGTAGGGGTGCTGGTAATGGTTTAGGGCCAAATTGGGTTTCTAATACGGGTATGGGTTGCAGGTGGTCGGGTGTTGGTACGGGTTGACCATCGTTAGGTCATGTAGGGGTGTTGGTAATGGTTTGGGACCAAATTGGGTTTCTAATACGGGTATGGGTTGCAGGTGGTCGGGTGTTGGTACGGGTTGACTATCATTAGGTCATGTAGGCGTCTTGGTAATGGTTTGGGACCAGATTGGGTTTCTAATACGGGCAAGGGTTGCAGGTGGTCGGGTGTTGGTAATAGTTGACAATCATTAGGTCATGTAGGGGTGTTGGTAATGGTTTGGGACCAAATTGGGTTTCTAATACGGGTATGGGTTGAAGGTCGTCGGGTGTTGGTACGGGTTGACCATCATTAGGTCATGTAGGGGTGTTGGTAATGGTTTGAGACCAAATTAGGTTTCTAATACGGGTATGGGTTAAAGGTGGTCGGGTGTTGGTACGGGTTGACCATCATTAGGTCATGTAGGGGTGTTGGTAATGGTTTGGGACCAAATTGGGTATCTAATACGGGTATGGGTTGAAGGTGGTCGGTGTTGGTATGGTTTGACCATCATTAGGTCATGTAGCGGTGTTGGTAATGGTTTGGGACCAAATTGGGTTTCTAATACGAGTATGGGTTGAAGGTGGTCGGGTGTTGGTACGGGTTGACCATCATTAGGTCATGTAGGGGTGTTGGTAATGGTTTGGGACTAAATTGGGTATCTAATACGGGTATGGGTTGAAGGTGGTCGGTGTTGGTACGGTTTGACCATCATTAGGTCATGTAGCGGTGTTGGTAATGGTTTGGGACCAAATTGGGTTTCTAATACGGGTATGGGTTGAAGGTGGTCGGGTGTTGGTTCGGGTTGACCATCATTAGGTCATGTAGGGGTGTTAGTAATGGTTTGGGACCAAATTGGGTTTCTAATACGCGTATGGGTTGAAGGTGGTCGGGTGTTGGTACGGGTGGACCATCATTAGGTCATGTAGGGGTGTTGGTAATGGTTTGGGACCAAATTGGGTTTCTAATACGGGTATGGGTTGAAGGTGGTCGGGTGTTGGTACGGCTTGACCATCATTAGGTCATGTAGGGGTGTTGGTAATGGTTTGGGACCAAAGTGGGTTTCTAATACGGGTATGGGTTGCAGGTGGTCGGGTGTTGGTACGGGTTGACTATCATTAGGTCATGTAGGCGTCTTGGTAATGGTTTGGGACCAGATTGGGTTTCTAATACGGGCAAGGGTTGCAGGTGGTCGGGTGTTGGTAATGGTTGACAATCATTAGGTCATGTAGGGGTGTTGGTAATGGTTTGGGACCAAATTGGGTTTGTAATACGGGTATGGGTTGAAGGTCGTCGGGTGTTGGTACGAGTTAACCATCATTAGGTCATGTAGGGGTGTTGGTAATGGTTTGGGACCAAATTGGGTTTCTAATACGAGTATGGGTTGAAGGTGGTCGGGTGTTGGTATGGGTTGACCATCATTAGGTCATGTAGGGGTGTTGGTAATGGTTTGGGACCAAATTGGGTATCTAATACGGGTATGGGTTGAAGGTGGTCGGTGTTGGTACGGTTTGACCATCATTAGGTCATGTAGCGGTGTTGGTAATGGTTTGGGACCAAATTGGGTTTCTAATACGGGTATGGGTTGAAGGTGGACGGGTGTTGGTTCGGGTTGACCATCATTAGGTCATGTAGGGGTGTTAGTAATGGTTTGGGACCAAATTGGGTTTCTAATACGCGTATGGGTTGAAGGTGGTCGGGTGTTGGTACAGGTGGACCATCATTAGGTCGTGTAGAGTGTTGGTAATGGTTTGGGACCAAATTAGGTTTCTAATACGGGTATGGGTTGAAGGTGGTCGGGTGTTGGTACGGGTTGACCATCATTAGGTCATGTAGGGGTGTTGGTAATGGTTTGGGACCAAATTGGGTTTCTAATACGGGTATGGGTTGCAGGTGGTCGGGTGTTGGTACGGGTTGACCATCATTAGGTCATGTAGGGGTGTTGATAATGGTTTGGGACCAAATTGGCTTTCTAATACAGGTATGGGTTGCAGGTGGTCGGGTGTTGATAATGGTTGACCATCATTAGGTCATGTAGGGGTGTTGGTAATGTTTTGGGACCAAATTGGGTTTCTAATACGGGTAAGGGTTGAAGGTGGTCGGGTGTTGGTACGGGTTGACCATCATTAGTTCATGTAGGGGTGTTGGTAATGGTTTGGGACCAAATTATGTATCTAATACGGGTATGGGTTGAAGGTGGTCGGGTGTTGGTACGGGTTGACCATCATTAGGTCATGTAGGGATGTTGGTAAGGGTTTAGGACCAAATTGGGTTTCTAATACGGGTATGGGTTGCAGGTGGTCTGGTGTTGGTATGGGTTGACCATCATTAGGTCATGTAGGGGTGTTGGTAATGGTTTGGGACCAAATTGGGTTTCTAATACGTGTATGGGTTGAAGGTGGTCGGGTGTTGGTACGGGTTGACCATCATTAGGTCATGTAGGGGTGTTGGTAATGGTTTGGGACCAAATTAGGTTTCTAATACGGGTATGGGTTGCAGGTGGTTGGGTGTTGGTACGGGTTGACCATCATTAGGTCATGTAGGGGTGTTGGTAATGGTTTGGGACCAAATTGGGTTTCTAATACGGGTATGGGTTGAAGGTGGTTGGGTGTTGGTATGGGTTGACCATCATTAGGTCATGTAGGGGTGCTGTTAATGGTTTAGGGCCAAATTGGGTTTCTAATACGGGTATGGGTTGCAAGTGGTCGGGTGTTGGTACGGGTTGACAATCATTAGGTCATGTAGGGGTGTTGGTAATGGTTTGGGACCAAATTGGGTTTCTAATACGAGTATGGGTTGCAGGTGGTCGGGTGTTGGTAATGGTTGGCCATCATTAGGTCATGTAGGGGTGTTGGTAATGGTTTGGGACCAAATTGGGTTTCTAATACGGGTATGGGTTGAAGGTGGTCGGGTGTTGGTACGGGTTGACCATCATTAGGTCATGTAGGGGTGATGGTAATGGTTTGCGACCAAATTGGGTATGTAATACTGGTATGGGTTGAAGGTGGTCGGTGTTGGTACAGGTTGACCATCATTAGGTCATGTAGGGGTGTTGGTAATGGTTTGGGACCAAATTGGGTTTCTAATATGAGTATGGGTTGAAGGTGGTCGGGTGTTGGTACGGGTTGACCATCATTAGGTCATGTAGGGGTGCTGGTAATGGTTTGGGACCAAATTGGGTTTCTAATACGGGTATGGGTTGCAGGTGGTCGGGTGTTGGTACGGGTTGACCATCATTAGGTCATGTAGGGGTGTTGGTAATGGTTTGGGACCAAATTGGGTTTCTAATACGAGTATGGGTTGAAGGTGGTCGGGTGTTGGTACGGGTTGACCATCATTAGGTCATGTAGGGGTGTTGGTAATGGTTTGGGACCAAATTGGGTATCTAATACGGGTATGGGTTGAAGGTGGTCGGTGTTGGTACGGTTTGACCATCATTAGGTCATGTAGCGGTGTTGGTAATGGTTTGGGACCAAATTGGGTTTCTAATACGGGTATGGGTTGAAGGTGGACGGGTGTTGGTTCGGGTTGACCATCATTAGGTCATGTAGGGGTGTTAGTAATGGTTTGGGACCAAATTGGGTTTCTAATACGCGTATGGGTTGAAGGTGGTCGGGTGTTGGTACGGGTGGACCATCATTAGGTCGTGTAGAGTGTTGGTAATGGTTTGGGACCAAATTAGGTTTCTAATACGGGTATGGGTTGAAGGTGGTCGGGTGTTGGTACGGGTTGACCATCATTAGGTCATGTAGGGGTGTTGGTAATGGTTTGGGACCAAATTGGGTTTCTAATACGGGTATGGGTTGCAGGTGGTCGGGTGTTGGTACGGGTTGACCATCATTAGGTCATGTAGGGGTGTTGATAATGGTTTGGGACCAAATTGGCTTTCTAATACGGGTATGGGTTGCAGGTGGTCGGGTGTTGATAATGGTTGACCATCATTAGGTCATGTAGGGGTGTTGGTAATGGTTTGGGACCAAATTGGGTTTCTAATACGGGTATGGGTTGCAGGTGGTCGGGTGTTGGTAATGGTTGACCATCATTAGGTCATGTAGGGGTGTTGGTAATGGTTTGGGACTAAATTAGGTTTCTAATACGGGTACGGGTTGAAGGTGGTCG
Source organism: Lactuca virosa (assembly GCF_052849685.1). Taxonomy (NCBI): domain Eukaryota; kingdom Viridiplantae; phylum Streptophyta; class Magnoliopsida; order Asterales; family Asteraceae; genus Lactuca; species Lactuca virosa. Next base: position 492,658,063 of record NC_136429.1, read on the forward strand.
GGTGTTGGTACGGGTTGACCATCATTAGTTCATGTAGGGGTGTTGGTAATGGTTTGGGACCAAATTGGGTTTCTAATACGAGTATGGGTTGAAGGTGGTCGGGTGTTGGTACGGGTTGACCATCATTAGGTCATGTAGGGGTGTTGGTAATGGTTTGGGACCAAATTGGGTATCTAATACGGGTATGGGTTGAAGGTGGTCGGTGTTGGTACGGTTTGACCATCATTAGGTCATGTAGCGGTGTTGGTAATGGTTTGGGACCAAATTGGGTTTCTAATACGGGTATGGGTTGAAGGTGGACGGGTGTTGGTTCGGGTTGACCATCATTAGGTCATGTAGGGGTGTTAGTAATGGTTTGGGACCAAATTGGGTTTCTAATACGCGTATGGGTTGAAGGTGGTCGGGTGTTGGTACGGGTGGACCATCATTAGGTCGTGTAGAGTGTTGGTAATGGTTTGGGACCAAATTAGGTTTCTAATACGGGTATGGGTTGAAGGTGGTCGGGTGTTGGTACAGGTTGACCATCACTAGGTCATGTAGGGGTGTTGGTAATGGTTTGGGACCAAATTGGGTTTCTAATACGGGTATGGGTTGCAGGTGGTCGGGTGTTGGTACGGGTTGACCATCATTAGGTTATGTAGGGGTGTTGATAATGGTTTGGGACCAAATTGGCTTTCTAATACGGGTATGGGTTGCAGGTGGTCGGGTGTTGATAATGGTTGACCATCATTAGGTCATGTAGGGGTGTTGGTAATGGTTTGGGACCAAATTGGGTTTCTAATACGGGTATGGGTTGCAGGTGGTCGGGTGTTGGTAATGGTTGACCATCATTAGGTCATGTAGGGGTGTTGGTAATGGTTTGGGACTAAATTGGGTTTCTAATACGGGTACGGGTTGAAGGTGGTCGGGTGTTGGTACGGGTTGACCATCATTAGTTCATGTAGGGGTGTTGGTAATGGTTTGGGACCAAATTAGGTATCTAATACGGGTATGGGTTGAAGGTGGTCGGGCGTTGGTACGAGTTGACCATCATTAGGTCATGTAGGGGTGTTGGTAAGGGTTTAGGACCAAATTGGGTTTCTAATACGGGTATGGGTTGCAGGTGGTCGGGTGTTGGTATGGGTTGACCATCATTAGGTCATGTAGGGGTGTTGGTAATGGTTTGGGACCAAATTGGGTTTCTAATACGAGTATGGGTTGAAGGTGGTCGGGTGTTGGTACGGGTTGACCATCATTAGTTCATGTAGGGGTGTTGGTAATGGTTTGGGACCAAATTAGGTATCTAATACGGGTATGGGTTGAAGGTGGTCGGGTGTTGGTACGGGTTGACCATCATTAAGTCATGTAAGGGTGTTGGTAAGGGTTTAGGACCAAATTGGGTTTCTAATACGGGTATGGGTTGCAGGTGGTCGGGTGTTGGTACGGGTTGACCATCATTAGGTCATGTAGGGGTGTTGGTAATGGTTTGGGACCAAATTAGGTTTCTAATACGGGTATGGGTTGCAGGTGGTTGGGTGTTGGTACGGGTTGACCATCATTAGGTCATGTAGGGGTGTTGGTAATGGTTTGGGACCAAATTGGGTTTCTAATACGGGTATGGGTTGAAGGTGGTTGGGTGTTGGTACGGGTTGACCATCATTAGGTCATGTAGGGGTGCTGTTAATGGTTTAGGGCCAAATTGGGTTTCTAATACGGGTATGGGTTGCAGGTGGTCGGGTGTTGGTACGGGTTGACAATCATTAGGTCATGTAGGGGTGTTGGTAATGGTTTGGGACCAAATTGGGTTTCTAATACGAGTATGGGTTGCAGGTGGTCGGGTGTTGGTAATGGTTGGCCATCATTAGGTCATGTAGGGGTGTTGGTAATGGTTTGGGACCAAATTGGGTTTCTAATACGGGTATGGGTTGAAGGTGGTCGGGTGTTGGTACGGGTTGACCATCATTAAGTCATGTAGGGGTGATGGTAATGGTTTGCGACCAAATTGGGTATGTAATACTGGTATGGGTTGAAGGTGGTCGGTGTTGGTACAGGTTGACCATCATTAGGTCATGTAGGGGTGTTGGTAATGGTTTGGGACCAAATTGGGTTTCTAATACGGGTATGGGTTGAAGGTGGTTAGGTGTTGGTACGGGTTGACCATCATTAGGTCATGTAGGGGTGTTGGTAATGGTTTGGGACCAAATTTAGTTTCTAATACGGGTATGGGTTGAAGGTGGTCGGGAGTTGGTACAGGTTGACCATCATTAGGTCATGTAGGGGTGTTGGTAATGGTTTGGGACCAAATTGGGTTTCTAATACGGGTATGGGTTGAAGGTGGTCCGGTGTTGGTACGGCTTGACCATCATTAGGTCATGTAGGGGTGTTGGTAATGGTTTGGGACCAAATTGGGTTCCTAATACGGGTATGGGTTGAAGGTGGTCGGGTGTTGGTACGGGTTGACCATCGTTAGGTCATGTAGGGGTGTTGGTAATGGTTTGGGACCAAATTGGGTTTCTAATACGGGTATGGGTTGCAGGTGGTCGGGTGTTGGTACGGGTTGACCATCATTAGGTCATGTAGGGGTGTTGATAATGGTTTGGGACCAAATTGGGTTTCTAATACGGGTATGGGTTGCAGGTGGTCGGGTGTTGGTAATGGTTGACCATCATTAGGTCATGTAGGGGTGTTGGTAATGGTTTGGGACCAAATTGGGTTTCTAATACGGGTACGGGTTGAAGGTGGTCGGGTGTTGGTACGGGTTGACCATCATTAGTTCATGTAGGGGTATTGGTAATGGTTTGGGACCAAATTAGGTATCTAATACGGGTATGGGTTGAAGGTGGTCGGGTGTTGGTACGGGTTGACCATCATTAGGTCATGTAGGGGTGTTGGTAATGGTTTGGGACCAAATTGGGTTTCTAATACGGGTATGGGTTGCAGGTGTTCGGGTGTTGGTATGGGTTGACCATCATTAGGTCATGTAGGGGTGTTGGTAATGGTTTGGGACCAAATTGGGTTTCTAATATGAGTATGGGTTGAAGGTGGTCGGGTGTTGGTACGGGTTGACCATCATTAGGTCATGTAGGGGTGTTGGTAATGGTTTGGGACCAAATTGGGTTTCTAATATGGGTATGGGTTGCAGGTGGTTGGGTGTTGGTACGGGTTGACCATCATTAGGTCATGTAGGGGTGTTGGTAATGGTTTGGGACCAAATTGGGTTTCTAATACGGGTATGGGTTGAAGGTGGTTGGGTGTTGGTACGGGTTGACCATCATTAGGTCATGTAGGGGTGCTGGTAATGGTTTAGGGCCAAATTGGGTTTCTAATACGGGTATGGGTTGCAGGTGGTCGGGTGTTGGTACGGGTTGACAATCATTAGGTCATGTAGGGGCGTTGGTAATGGTTTGGGACCAAATTGGGTTTCTAATACGAGTATGGGTTGCAGGTGGTCGGGTGTTGGTAATGGTTGGCCATCATTAGGTCATGTAGGGGTGTTGGTAATGGTTTGGGACCAAATTGGGTTTCTAATACGGGTATGGGTTGAAGGTGGTCGGGTGTTGGTACTGGTTGACCATCATTAGGTCATGTAGGGGTGATGGTAATGGTTTGCGACCAAATTGGGTATGTAATACTGGTATGGGTTGAAGGTGGTCGGTGTTGGTACGGGTTGACCATCATTAGGTTATGTAGGGGTGTTGGTAATGGTTTGGGACCAAATTGGGTTTCTAATACGGGTATGGGTTGAAGGTGGTCGGGTGTTGGTACGGCTTGACCATCATTAGGTCATGTAGGGGTGTTGGTAATGGTTTGGGACCAAATTGGGTTCTTAATACGGGTATGGGTTGAAGGTGGTCGGGTGTTGGTACGGGTTGACCATCGTTAGGTCATGTAAGGGTGTTGGTAATGGTTTGGGACCAAATTGGGTTTCTAATACGGGTATGGGTTGCAGGTGGTCGGGTGTTGGTACGGGTTGACTATCATTAGGTCATGTAGGCGTCTTGGTAATGGTTTGGGACCAGATTGGGTTTCTAATACGGGCAAGGGTTGCAGGTGGTCGGGTGTTGGTAATGGTTGACAATCATTAGGTCATGTAGGGGTGTTGGTAATGGTTTGGGACCAAATTGGGTTTCTAATACGGGTATGGGTTGAAGGTCGTCGGGTGTTGGTACGGGTTGACCATCATTAGGTCATGTAGGGGTGTTGGTAATGGTTTGAGACCAAATTAGGTTTCTAATACGGGTATGGGTTAAAGGTGGTCGGGTGTTGGTACGGGTTGACCATCATTAGGTCATGTAGGGGTGTTGGTAATGGTTTGGGACCAAATTGGGTATCTAATACGGGTATGGGTTGAAGGTGGTCGGTGTTGGTATGGTTTGACCATCATTAGGTCATGTAGCGGTGTTGGTAATGGTTTGGGACCAAATTGGGTTTCTAATACGAGTATGGGTTGAAGGTGGTCGGGTGTTGGTACGGGTTGACCATCATTAGGTCATGTAGGGGTGTTGGTAATGGTTTGGGACTAAATTGGGTATCTAATACGGGTATGGGTTGAAGGTGGTCGGTGTTGGTACGGTTTGACCATCATTAGGTCATGTAGCGGTGTTGGTAATGGTTTGGGACCAAATTGGGTTTCTAATACGGGTATGGGTTGAAGGTGGTCGGGTGTTGGTTCGGGTTGACCATCATTAGGTCATGTAGGGGTGTTAGTAATGGTTTGGGACCAAATTGGGTTTCTAATACGCGTATGGGTTGAAGGTGGTCGGGTATTGGTACGGGTGGACCATCATTAGGTCATGTAGGGGTGTTGGTAATGGTTTGGGACCAAATTGGGTTTCTAATACGGGTATGGGTTGAAGGTGGTCGGGTGTTGGTACGACTTGACCATCATTAGGTCATGTAGGGGTGTTGGTAATGGTTTGGGACCAAATTGGGTTTCTAATACGGGTATGGGTTGCAGGTGGTCGGGTGTTGGTACGGGTTGACTATCATTAGGTCATGTAGGCGTCTTGGTAATGGTTTGGGACCAGATTGGGTTTCTAATACGGGCAAGGGTTGCAGGTGGGCGGGTGTTGGTAATGGTTGACAATCATTAGGTCATGTAGGGGTGTTGGTAATGGTTTGGGACCAAATTGGGTTTGTAATACGGGTATGGGTTGAAGGTCGTCGGGTGTTGGTACGAGTTAACCATCATTAGGTCATGTAGGGGTGTTGGTAATGGTTTGAGACCAAATTAGGTTTCTAATACGGGTACGGGTTGAAGGTGGTCGGGTGTTGGTACGGGTTGACCATCATTAGGTCATGTAGGGGTGCTGGTAATGGTTTGGGACCAAATTGGGTTTCTAATACGGGTATGGGTTGCAGGTGGTCGGGTGTTGGTACGGGTTGACCATCATTAGGTCATGTAGGGGTGTTGGTAATGGTTTGGGACCAAATTGGGTTTCTAATACGAGTATGGGTTGAAGGTGGTCGGGTGTTGGTATGGGTTGACCATCATTAGGTCATGTAGGGGTGTTGGTAATGGTTTGGGACCAAATTGGGTATCTAATACGGGTATGGGTTGAAGGTGGTCGGTGTTGGTACGGTTTGACCATCATTAGGTCATGTAGCGGTGTTGGTAATGGTTTGGGACCAAATTGGGTTTCTAATACGGGTATGGGTTGAAGGTGGACGGGTGTTGGTTCGGGTTGACCATCATTAGGTCATGTAGGGGTGTTAGTAATGGTTTGGGACCAAATTGGGTTTCTAATACGCGTATGGGTTGAAGGTGGTCGGGTGTTGGTACAGGTGGACCATCATTAGGTCGTGTAGAGTGTTGGTAATGGTTTGGGACCAAATTAGGTTTCTAATACGGGTATGGGTTGAAGGTGGTCGGGTGTTGGTACGGGTTGACCATCATTAGGTCATGTAGGGGTGTTGGTAATGGTTTGGGACCAAATTGGGTTTCTAATACGGGTATGGGTTGCAGGTGGTCGGGTGTTGGTACGGGTTGACCATCATTAGGTCATGTAGGGGTGTTGATAATGGTTTGGGACCAAATTGGCTTTCTAATACAAGTATGGGTTGCAGGTGGTCGGGTGTTGATAATGGTTGACCATCATTAGGTCATGTAGGGGTGTTGGTAATGTTTTGGGACCAAATTGGGTTTCTAATACGGGTAAGGGTTGAAGGTGGTCGGGTGTTGGTACGGGTTGACCATCATTAGTTCATGTAGGGGTGTTGGTAATGGTTTGGGACCAAATTAGGTATCTAATACGGGTATGGGTTGAAGGTGGTCGGGTGTTGGTACGGGTTGACCATCATTAGGTCATGTAGGGGTGTTGGTAAGGGTTTAGGACCAAATTGGGTTTCTAATACGGGTATGGGTTGCAGTTGGTCGGGTGTTGGTATGGGTTGACCATCATTAGGTCATGTAGGGGTGTTGGTAATGGTTTGGGACCAAATTGGGTTTCTAATACGAGTATGGGTTGAAGGTGGTCGGGTGTTGGTACGGGTTGACCATCATTAGGTCATGTAGGGGTGTTGGTAATGGTTTGGGACCAAATTAGGTTTCTAATACGGGTATGGGTTGCAGGTGGTTGGGTGTTGGTACGGGTTGACCATCATTAGGTCATGTAGGGGTGTTGGTAATGGTTTGGGACCAAATTGGGTTTCTAATACGGGTATGGGTTGAAGGTGGTTGGGTGTTGGTATGGGTTGACCATCATTAGGTCATGTAGGGGTGCTGTTAATGGTTTAGGGCCAAATTGGGTTTCTAATACGGGTATGGGTTGCAAGTGGTCGGGTGTTGGTACGGGTTGACAATCATTAGGTCATGTAGGGGTGTTGGTAATGGTTTGGGACCAAATTGGGTTTCTAATACGAGTATGGGTTGCAGGTGGTCGGGTGTTGGTAATGGTTGGCCATCATTAGGTCATGTAGGGGTGTTGGTAATGGTTTGGGACCAAATTGGGTTTCTAATACGGGTATGGGTTGAAGGTGGTCGGGTGTTGGTACGGGTTGACCATCATTAGGTCATGTAGGGGTGATGGTAATGGTTTGCGACCAAATTGGGTATGTAATACTGGTATGGGTTGAAGGTGGTCGGTGTTGGTACAGGTTGACCATCATTAGGTCATGTAGGGGTGTTGGTAATGGTTTGGGACCAAATTGGGTTTCTAATACGGGTATGGGTTGAAGGTGGTTAGGTGTTGGTACGGGTTGACCATCATTAGGTCATGTAGGGGTGTTGGTAATGGTTTGGGACCAAATTGGGTTTCTAATACGGGTATGGGTTGCAGGTGGTCGGGTGTTGGTACGGGTTGACCATCATTAGGTCATGTAGGGGTGTTGATAATGGTTTGGGACCAAATTGGGTTTCTAATACGGGTATGGGTTGCAGGTGGTCGGGTGTTGGTAATGGTTGACCATCATTAGGTCATGTAGGGGTGTTGGTAATGGTTTGGGACCAAATTGGGTTTGTAATACGGGTACGGGTTGAAGGTGGTCGGGTGTTGGTACGGGTTGACCATCATTAGTTCATGTAGGGGTATTGGTAATGGTTTGGGACCAAATTAGGTATCTAATACGGGTATGGGTTGAAGGTGGTCGGGTGTTGGTACGGGTTGACCATCATTAGGTCATGTAGGGGTGTTGGTAATGGTTTGGGACCAAGTTGGGTTTCTAATACGGGTATGGGTTGCAGGTGGTCGGGTGTTGGTATGGGTTGACCATCATTAGGTCATGTAGGGGTGTTGGTAATGGTTTGGGACCAAATTGGGTTTCTAATATGAGTATGGGTTGAAGGTGGTCGAGTGTTGGTACGGGTTGACCATCATTAGGTCATGTAGGGGTGTTGATAATGGTTTGGGACCAAATTGGGTTTCTAATACGGGTATGGGTTGCAGGTGGTCGGGTGTTGGTATGGGTTGACCATCATTAGGTCATGTAGGGGTGTTGGTAATGGTTTGGGACCAAATTGGGTTTCTAATATGAGTATGGGTTGAAGGTGGTCGGGTGTTGGTACGAGTTGACCATCATTAGGTCATGTAGGGGTGTTGGTAATGGTTTGGGACCAAATTGGGTTTCTAATACGGGTATGGGTTGCAGGTGGTTGGGTGTTGGTACGGGTTGACCATCATTAGGTCATGTAGGGGTGTTGGTAATGGTTTGGGACCAAATTGGGTTTCTAATACGGGTATGGGTTGAAGGTGGTTGGGTGTTGGTACGGGTTGACCATCATTAGGTCATGTAGGGGTGCTGGTAATGGTTTAGGGCCAAATTGGGTTTCTAATACGGGTATGGGTTGCAGGTGGTCGGGTGTTGGTACGGGTTGACGATCATTAGGTCATGTAGGGGCGTTGGTAATGGTTTGGGACCAAATTGGGTTTCTAATACGAGTATGGGTTGCAGGTGGTCGGGTGTTGGTAATGGTTGGCCATCATTAGGTCATGTAGGGGTGTTGGTAATGGTTTGGGACCAAATTGGGTTTCTAATACGGGTATGGGTTGAAGGTGGTCGGGTGTTGGTACGGGTTGACCATCATTAGGTCATGTAGGGGTGATGGTAATGGTTTGCGACCAAATTGGGTATGTAATACTGGTATGGGTTGAAGGTGGTCGGTGTTGGTACGGGTTGACCATCATTAGGTCATGTAGGGGTGTTGGTAATGGTTTGGGACCAAATTGGGTTTCTAATACGGGTATGGGTTGAAGGTGGTCGGGTGTTGGTACGGCTTGACCATCATTAGGTCATGTAGGGGTGTTGGTAATGGTTTGGGACCAAATTGGGTTCCTAATACGGGTATGGGATGAAGGTGGTCGGGTGTTGGTACGGGTTGACCATCGTTAGGTCATGTAGATGTGTTGGTAATGGTTTGGGACCAAATTGGGTTTCTAATACGGGTATGGGTTGCAGGTGGTCGGGTGTTGGTACGGGTTGACTATCATTAGGTCATGTAGGCGTCTTGGTAATGGTTTGGGACCAGATTGGGTTTCTAATACGGGCAAGGGTTGCAGGTGGTCGGGTGTTGGTAATGGTTGACAATCATTAGGTCATGTAGGGGTGTTGGTAATGGTTTGGGACCAAATTGGGTTTCTAATACGGGTATTGGTTGAAGGTCGTCGGGTGTTGGTACGGGTTGACCATCATTAGGTCATGTAGGGGTGTTGGTAATGGTTTGAGACCAAATTAGGTTTCTAATACGGGTATGGGTTGAAGGTGGTCGGGTGTTGGTACGGGTTGACCATCATTAGGTCATGTAGGGGTGTTGGTAATGGTTTGGGACCAAATTGGGTATCTAATACGGGTATGGGTTGAAGGTGGTCGGTGTTGGTACGGTTTGACCATCATTAGGTCATGTAGCGGTGTTGGTAATGGTTTGGGACCAAATTGGGTTTCTAATACGAGTATGGGTTGAAGGTGGTCGGGTGTTGGTACGGGTTGACCATCATTAGGTCATGTAGGGGTGTTGGTAATGGTTTGGGACTAAATTGGGTATCTAATACGGGTATGGGTTGAAGGTGGTCGGTGTTGGTACGGTTTGACCATCATTAGGTCATGTAGCGGTGTCGGTAATGGTTTGGGACCAAATTGGGTTTCTAATACGGGTATGGGTTGAAGGTGGTCGGGTGTTGGTTCGGGTTGACCATCATTAGGTCATGTAGGGGTGTTAGTAATGGTTTGGGACCAAATTGGGTTTCTAATACGCGTATGGGTTGAAGGTGGTCGGGTGTTGGTACGGGTGGACCATCATTAGGTCATGTAGAGTGTTGGTAATGGTTTGGGACCAAATTGGGTTTCTAATACGGGTATGGGTTGAAGGTGGTCGGGTGTTGGTACGGGTTGACCATCATTAGGTCATGTAGGGGTGTTGGTAATGGTTTGGGACCAAATTGGGTTTCTAATACGGGTATGGGTTGCAGGTGGTCGGGTGTTGGTACGGGTTGACCATCATTAGGTCATGTAGGGGTGTTGATATTGGTTTAGGACCAAATTGGGTTTCTAATATGGGTATGGGTTGCAGGTGGTCGGGTGTTGATAATGGTTGACCATCATTAGGTCATGTAGGGGTGTTGGTAATGGTTTGGGACCAAATTGGGTTTCTAATACGGGTACGGGTTGAAGGTGGTCGGGTGTTGGTACGGGTTGACCATCATTAGTTCATGTAGGGGTGTTGGTAATGGTTTGGGACCAAATTAGGTATCTAATACGGGTATGGGTTGAAGGTGGTCGGGTGTTGGTACGGGTTGACCATCATTAGGTCATGTAGGGGTGTTGGTAATGGTTTGGGACCAAATTGGGTTTCTAATACGGGTATGGGTTGCAGGTGGTCGGGTGTTGGTATGGGTTGACCATCATTAGGTCATGTAGGGGTGTTGGTAATGGTTTGGCACCAAATTGGGTTTCTAATACGAGTATGGGTTGAAGGTGGTCGGGTGTTGGTACGGGTTGACCATCATTAGGTCATGTAGGAGTGTTGGTAATGGTTTGGGACCAAATTGGGTTTCTAATACGGGTATGGGTTGCAGGTGGTTGGGTGTTGGTATGGGTTGACCATCATTAGGTCATGTAGGGGTGTTGGTAATGGTTTGGGACCAAATTGGGTTTCTAATACGGGTATGGGTTGAAGGTGGTTGGGTGTTGGTACGGGTTGACCATCATTAGGTCATGTAGGGGTGCTGTTAATGGTTTAGGGCCAAATTGGGTTTCTAATACGGGTATGGGTTGCAGGTATTCGGGTGTTGGTACGGGTTGACAATCATTAGGTCATGTAGGGGTGTTGGTAATGGTTTGGAACCAAATTGGGTTTCTAATACGAGTATGGGTTGCAGGTGGTCGGGTGTTGGTAATGGTTGGCCATCATTAGGTCATGTAGGAGTGTTGGTAATGGTTTGGGACCAAATTGGGTTTCTAATACGGGTATGGGTTGAAGGTGGTCGGGTGTTGGTACGGGTTGACCATCATTAGGTCATGTAGGGGCGATGGTAATGGTTTGCGACCAAATTGGGTATGTAATACTGGTATGGGTTGAAGGTGGTCGGTGTTGGTACAGGTTGACCATCATTAGGTCATGTAGGGGTGTTGGTAATGGTTTGGGACCAAATTGGGTTTCTAATACGGGTATGGGTTGAAGGTGGTCAGGTGTTGGTACGGGTTGACCATCATTAGCTCATATAGGGGTGTTGGTAATGGTTTGGGACCAAATTTAGTTTCTAATACGGGTATGGGTTGAAGGTGGTCGGGAGTTGGTACGGGTTGACCATCATTAGGTCATGTAGGGGTGTTGGTAATGGTTTGGGACCAAATTGGGTTTCTAATACGGGTATGGGTTGCAGGTGGTCGGGTGTTGGTATGGGTTGACCATCATTAGGTCATGTAGGGGTGTTGGTAATGGTTTGGCACCAAATTGGGTTTCTAATACGAGTATGGTTTGAAGGTGGTCGGGTGTTGGTACGGGTTGACCATCATTAGGTCATGTAGGAGTGTTGGTAATGGTTTGGGACCAAATTGGGTTTCTAATACGGGTATGGGTTGCAGGTGGTTGGGTGTTGGTACGGGTTGACCATCATTAGGTCATGTAGGGGTGTTGGTAATGGTTTGGGACCAAATTGGGTTTCTAATACGGGTATGGGTTGAAGGTGGTTGGGTGTTGGTACGGGTTGACCATCATTAGGTCATGTAGGGGTGCTGTTAATGGTTTAGGGCCAAATTGGGTTTCTAATACGGGTATGGGTTGCAGGTATTCGGGTGTTGGTACGGGTTGACAATCATTAGGTCATGTAGGGGTGTTGGTAATGGTTTGGAACCAAATTGGGTTTCTAATACGAGTATGGGTTGCAGGTGGTCGGGTGTTGGTAATGGTTGGCCATCATTAGGTCATGTAGGGGTGTTGGTAATGGTTTGGGACCAAATTGGGTTTCTAATACGGGTATGGGTTGAAGGTGGTCGGGTGTTGGTACGGGTTGACCATCATTAGGTCATGTAGGGGCGATGGTAATGGTTTGCGACCAAATTGGGTATGTAATACTGGTATGGGTTGAAGGTGGTCGGTGTTGGTACAGGTTGACCTTCATTAGGTCATGTAGGGGTGTTGGTAATGGTTTGGGACCAAATTGGGTTTCTAATACGGGTATGGGTTGAAGGTGGTCAGGTGTTGGTACGGGTTGACCATCATTAGCTCATGTAGGGGTGTTGGTAATGGTTTGGGACCAAATTTAGTTTCTAATACGGGTATGGGTTGAAGGTGGTCGGGAGTTGGTACGGGTTGACCATCATTAGGTCATGTAGGGGTGTTGGTAATGGTTTGGGACCAAATTGGGTTTCTAATACGGGTATGGGTTGAAGGTGGTCGGGTGTTGGTACGGCTTGACCATCATTAGGTCATGTAGGGGTGTTGGTAATGGTTTGGGACCAAATTGGGTTCCTAATACGGGTATGGGTTGAAGGTGGTCGGGTGTTGGTACGGGTTGACCATCGTTAGGTCATGTAGGGGTGTTGGTAATGGTTTGGGACCAAATTGGGTTTCTAATACGGGTATGGGTTGCAGGTGGTCGGGTGTTGGTACGGGTTGACTATCATTAGGTCATGTAGGCGTCTTGGTAATGGTTTGGGACCAGATTGGGTTTCTAATACGGGCAAGGGTTGCAGGTGGTCGGGTGTTGGTAATGGTTGACAATCATTAGGTCATGTAGGGGTGTTGGTAATGGTTTGGGACCAAATTGGGTTTCTAATACGGGTATGAGTTGAAGGTCGTCGGGTGTTGGTACGGGTTGACCATCATTAGGTCATGTAGGGGTGTTGGTAATGGTTTGGGACCAAATTGGGTATCTAATATGGGTATGGGTTGAAGGTGGTCGGGTGTTGGTACGGGTTGACCATCACTAGGTCATGTAGGGGTGTTGGTAATGGTTTGGGACCAAATTGGGTTTCTAATACGGGTATGGGTTGCAGGTGGTCGGGTGTTGGTACGGGTTGACCATCATTAGGTCATGTAGGGGAGTTGGTAATGGTTTGGGACCAAATTGGTTTTCTAATACGGGTATGGGTTGAAGGTGGTCGGGTGTTGGTACGGGTTGACCATCATTAGGTCATGTAGGGGTGTTGGTAATGGTTTGGGACCAAATTGGGTTTCTAATACGGGTATGGGTTGAAGGTGGTCGGGTGTTGGTACGGGTTGACCATCATTAGGTCATGTAGGGGTGATGGTAATGGTTTGGGAGCAAATTGGGTTTCTAATACGAGTATGGGTTGAAGGTGGTCGGGTGTTGGTACGGGATGACCATCATTAGGTCATGTAGGGGTGTTGGTAATGGTTTGGGACCAAATTGGGTATCTAATACGGGTATGGGTTGAAGGTGGTCGGGTGTTGGTACGGGTTGACCATCATTAGGTCATGTAGGGGTGTTGGTAATGGTTTGGGACCAAATTGGGTTTCTAATACGGGTATAGGTTGAAGGTGGTCGGGTGTTGGTTCGGGTTACCCATCATTAGGTCATGTAGGGGTGTTGGTAATGGTTTGGGACCAAATTGGGTTTCTAATACGGGTATGGGTTGCAGGTGGTCGGGTGTTGGTAATGGTTGACCATCATTAGGTCATGTAGGGGTGTTGGTAATGGTTTGGGACCAAATTGGGTTTCTAATACGGGTACGGGTTGAAGGTTGTCGGGTGTTGGTACGGGTTGACCATCATTAGGTCATGTAGGGGTGTTGGTAATGGTTTGGGACCAAATTGGGTATCTAATACAGGTATGGGTTGAAGGTGGTCGGTGTTGGTACAGGTTGACCATCATTAGGTCATGTAAGGGTGTTGGTAATGGTTTGGGACCAAATTGGGTTTCTAACACGGGTATGGGTTGAAGGTGGTCGGGTGTTGGTACGGGTTGACCATCATTAGGTCATGTAAGGGTGTTGGTAATGGTTTGGGACCAAATTTGGTTTCTAATACGGGTGTGGGTTGAAGGTGGTCGGGAGTTGGTACGGGTTGACCATCATTAGGTAATGTAGGGGTGTTGGTAATGGTTTGGGACCAAATTGGGTTTCTAATACGGGTATGGGTTGAAGGTGGTCGGGTGTTGGTACGGGTTGACCATCATTAGGTCATGTAGGGGTGCTGGTAATGGTTTGGGACCAAATTGGGTTTCTAATACGGGTATGGGTTGGAGGTGGTCGGGTGTCGGTACGGGTTGACCATCATTAGGTCATGTAGGGGTGTTGGTAATGGTTTGGGACCAAATTGGGTTTCTAATACGAGTATGGGTTGAAGGTGGTCGGGTGTTGGTACGGGATGACCATCATTAGGTCATGTAGGGATGTTGGTAATGGTTTGGGACCAAATTGGGTATCTAATACGGGTATGGGTTGAAGGTGGTCGGTGTTGGTACGGGTTGACCATCATTAGGTCATGTAGGGGTGTTGGTAATGGTTTGGGACCAAATTGGGTTTCTAATACGGGTATGGGTTGAAGGTGGTCGGGTGTTGGTTCGGGTTGACCATCATTTAGTCATGTAGGGGTGTTGGTAATGGTTTGGGACCAAATTAGGTTTCTAATACGGGTATGGGTTGAAGGTGGTCGGGTGTTGGTAAGGGTTGACCATCATTAGGTCATATAGAGTGTTGGTAATGGTTTGGGACCAAATTGGGTTTCTAATACGGGTATGGGTTGCAGGTGGTCGGGTGTTGGTACGGGTTGACCATCATTAGGTCATGTAGGGGTGTTGGTAATGGTTTGGGACCAAATTGGGTTTCTAATACGGGTATGGGTTGAAGGTGGTCGGGTGTTCGTACGGGTTGACCATCATTAGGTCATGTAGGGGTGCTGGTAATGGTTTGGGACCAAATTGGGTTTCTAATAGGGGTATGGATTGCAGGTGGTCAGGTGTTGGTACGGGTTGGCCATCATTAGGTCATGTAGGGGTGTTGGTAATGGTTTGGGACCAAATTGGGTTTCTAATACGGGTATGGGTTGCAGGTGGTCGGGTGTTGGTACGGGTTGACCATCATTAGGTCATGTAGGGGTGTTGGTAATGGTTTGGGACCAAATTGGGTTTCTAATACGGGTATGGGTTGAAGGTGGTCGGGTGTTGGTACAGGTTGACCATCATTAGGTCATGTAGGGGTGTTGGTAATGGTTTGGGACCAAATTGGGTTTCTAATAATGGTATGGGTTGAAGGTGGTCGGGTGTTGGTACGGGTTGACCATCGTTAGGTCATGTAGGGGTGTTGGTAATGGTTTGGGACCAAATTTGGTTTCTAATACGGGTGTGGGTTGAAGGTGGTCGGGAGTTGGTACGGGTTGACCATCATTAGCTCATGTAGGGGTGTTGGTAATGGTTTGGGACCAAATTGGGTTTCTAATACGGGTATGGGTTGAAGGTGGTCAGGTGTTGGTACGGGTTGACCATCATTAGGTCATGTAGGGGTGTTCGTAATGGTTTGGGACCAAATTGGGTTTCTAATATGGGTATGGGTTGCAGGTGGTCGGGTGTTGGTAATGGTTGACCATCATTAGGTCATGTAGGGGTTTTGGTAGTGGTTTTGGACCAAATTGGGTTTCTAATACGGGTATGGGTTGAAGGTCGTCGGGTGTTGGTACGGGTTGACCAACATTAGGTCATGTAGGGGTGTTGGTAATGGTTTGGGACCAAATTGGGTATCTAATACGGATATGGGTTGAAGGTGGTCGGGTGTTGGTACGGGTTGACCATCATTAGGTCATGTAGGGGTGTTGGTAATGGTTTGGGACCAAATTGGGTTTCTAATACTGGTATGGGTTGCAGGTGGTCGGGTGTTGGTACGGGTTGACCATCATTAGGTCATGTAGGGGTGTTGGTAATGGTTTGGGACCAAATTGGTTTTCTAATACGGGTATGGGTTGAAGGTGGTCGGGTGTTGGTACGGTTTGACCATCATTAGGTCATGTAGGGGTGTTGGTAATGGTTTGGGACCAAATTGGGTTTCTAATACGGGTATGGGTTGAAGGTGGTCGGGTGTTGGTAGGGGTTGACCATCATTAGGTCATGTAGGGGTGCTGGTAATGGTTTGGGACCAAATTGGGTTTCTAATACGGGTATGGGTTGCAGGTGGTCGGGTGTTGGTACGGGTTGACCATCATTAGGTCATGTAGGGGTGTTGGTAATGGTTTGGAACCAAATTGGGTTTCTAATACGAGTATGGGTTGAAGGTGGTCGGGTGTTGGTACGGGTTGACCATCATTAGGTCATGTAGGGGTGTTGGTAATGGTTTGGGACCAAATTGGGTATCTAATACGGGTATGGGTTGAAGGTGGTCGGGTGTTGGTACGGGTTGACTATCATTAGGTCATGTAGGGGTGTTGGTAATGGTTTGGGACCAAATTGGGTTTCTAATACGGGCAAGGGTTGCAGGTGGTCGGGTGTTGGTAATGGTTGACAATCATTAGGTCATGTAGGGGTGTTGGTACGGGTTGACCATCATTAGGTCATGTAGGGGTGTTGGTAATGGTTTGGGACCAAATTGGTTTTCTAATACGGGTATGGGTTGAAGGTGGTCGGGTGTTGGTACGGGTTGACCATGATTAGGTCATGTAGGGGTGTTGGTAATGGTTTGGGACCAAATTGGGTTTCTAATACGGGTATGGGTTGAAGGTGGTCGGGTGTTGGTACGGGTTGACCATCATTAGGTCATGTAGGGGTGCTGGTAATGGTTTGGGACCAACTTGGGTTTCTAATACGGGTATGGGTTGCAGGTGGTCGGGTGTTGGTACGGGTTGACCATCATTAGGTCATGTAGGGGTGTTGGTAATGGTTTGGGACCAAATTGGGTTTCTAATACGGGTATGGGTTGAAGGTGGTCGGGTGTTGGTACGGGTTGACCATCATTAGGTCATGTAGGGGTGCTGGTAATGGTTTGGCAGCAAATTAGGTTTCTAATACGAGTATGGGTTGAAGGTGGTCGGGTGTTGGTACGGGATGACCATCATTAGGTCATGTAGGGGTGTTGGTAATGGTTTGGGACCAAATTGGGTATCTAATACGGGTATGGGTTGAAGGTGGTCGGGTGTTGGTACGGGTTGACCATCATTAGGTCATGTAGGGGTGTTGGAAATGGTTTGGGACCAAATTGGGTTTCTAATGTGGGTATAGGTTGAAGGTGGTCGGGTGTTGGTTCGGGTTGGCCATCATTAGGTCATGTAGGGGTGTTGGTAATGGTTTGGGACCAAATTGGGTTTCTAATACGGGTATGGGTTGAAGGTGGTCGGGTGTTGGTACGGGTTGACCATCATTAGGTCATGTAGAGTGTTGGTAATGGTTTGGGACCAAATTGGGTTTCTAATACGGGTATGGGTTGCAGGTGGTCGGGTGTTGGTACGGGTTGACCATCATTAGGTCATGTAGGGGTGTTGCTAATAGGTTGGGACCAAATTGAATTTCTAATACGGGTATGGGTTGAAGGTGGTCGGGTGTTGGTACGGGTTGACCATCATTAGGTCATGTAGGTGTGTTGGTAATGGTTTGGGACCAAATTGGGTTTCTAATACGGGTATGGGTTGAAGGTGGTCGGGTGTTCGTACGGGTTGACCATCATTAGGTCATGTAGGGGTGCTGGTAATGGTTTGGGACCAAATTGGCTTTCTAATAGGGGTATGGATTGCAGGTGGTCAGGTGTTGGTACGGGTTGGCCATCATTAGGTCATGTAGGGGTGTTGGTAATGGTTTGGGACCAAATTGGGTTTCTAATACGGGTATGGGTTGCAGGTGGTCGGGTGTTGGTACGGGTTGACCATCATTAGGTCATGTAGGGGTGTTGGTAATGGTTTGGGACCAAATTGGGTTTCTAATACGGGTATGGGTTGAAGGTGGTCGGCTGTTGGTACAGGTTGACCATCATTAGGTCATGTAGGGGTGTTGGTAATGGTTTGGGACCAAATTGGGTTTCTAATACGGGTATGGGTTGAAGGTGGTCGGGTGTTGGTACGGGTTGACCATCGTTAGGTCATGTAGGGGTGTTGGTAATGGTTTGGGACCAAATTTGGTTTCTAATACGGGTGTGGGTTGAAGGTGGTCGGGAGTTGGTACGGGTTGACCATCATTAGCTCATGTAGGGGTGTTGGTAATGGTTTGGGACCAAATTGGGTTTCTAATACGGGTCTGGGTTGATGGTGGTCGGGTGTTGGTACGGGTTGACCATCATTAGGTCATGTAGGGGTGTTCGTAATGGTTTGGGACCAAATTGGGTTTCTAATATGGGTATGGGTTGCAGGTGGTCGGGTGTTGGTAATGGTTGACCATCATTAGGTCATGTAGGGGTTTTGGTAGTGGTTTTGGACCAAATTGGGTTTCTAATACGGGTATGGGTTGAAGGTCGTCGGGTGTTGGTACGGGTTGACCAACATTAGGTCATGTAGGGGTGTTGGTAATGGTTTGGGACCAAACTGGGTATCTAATACGGATATGGGTTGAAGGTGGTCGGGTGTCGGTACGGGTTGAGCATCATTAGGTCATGTTGGGGTGTTGGTAATGGTTTGGGACCAAATTGGGTTTCTAATACGGGTATGGGTTGCAGGTGATCGAGTGGTTGTACGGGTTGACCATCATTAGGTCGTGTAGGGGTGTTGGTAATGGTTTGGGACCAAATTGGTTTTCTAATACGGGTATGGGTTGAAGGTGGTCGGGTGTTGGTACGGTTTGACCATCGTTAGGTCATGTAGGGTTGTTGGTAATGGTTTGGGACCAAATTGGGTTTCTAATACGGGTATGGGTTGAAGGTGGTCGGGTGTTGGTAGGGGTTGACCATCATTAGGTCATGTACGGGTGCTGGTAATGGTTTGGGACCAAATTGGGTTTCTAATACGGGTATGGGTTGCAGGTGGTCGGGTGTTGGTACGGGTTGACCATCATTAGGTCATGTAGGGGTGTTGGTATTGGTTTGGGACCAAATTGGGTTTCTAATACGAGTATGGGTTGAGGGTGGTCGGGTGTTGGTACGGGTTGACCATCATTAGGTCATGTAGGGGTGTTGGTAATGGTTTGGGACCAAATTGGGTATCTAATACGGGTATGGGTTGAAGGTGGTCGGTGTTGGTACGGGTTGACCATCATTAGGTCATGTAGGGGTGTTGGTAATGGTTTGGGACCAAATTGGGTTTCTAATACGGGTATGGGTTGCAGGTGGTCGGGTGTTGGTACGGGTTGACTATCATTAGGTCATGTAGGGGTGTTGGTAATGGTTTGGGACCAAATTGGGTTTCTAATACGGGCAAGGGTTGCAGGTGGTCGGGTGTTGGTAATGGTTGACAATCATTAGGTCATGTAGGGGTGTTGGTACGGGTTGACCATCATTAGGTCATGTAGGGGTGTTGGTAATGGTTTGGGACCAAATTGGTTTTCTAATACGGGTATGGGTTGAAGGTGGTCGGGTGTTGGTACGGGTTGAACATCATTAGGTCATGTAGGGGTGTTGGTAATGGTTTGGGACCAAATTGGGTTTCTAATACGGGTATGGCTTGAAGGTGGTCGGGTGTTGGTACGGGTTGACCATCATTAGGTCATGTAGGGGTGTTGGAAATGGTTTGAGACCAAATTAGGTATCTAATACGGGTATGGGTTGAAGGTGGTCGGTGTTGGTTCGTGTTGAACATCATTAGGTCATGTAGGGGTGTTGGTAATGGTTTGGGACCAAATTGGGTTTCTAATACGGGTATGGGTTGAAGGTGGTCGGGTGTTGGTTCGGGTTGACCATCATTAGTTCATGTAGGGGTGTTGGTAATGGTTTGGGACCAAATTGGGTTTCTAATACGCGTATGGGTTGAAGGTGGTCGGGTGTTGGTACGGGTTGACCATCATTAGGTCATGTGTGGGTGCTGGTAATGGTTTGGTATCAAATTGGGTTTCCAATACGGGTATGGGTTACAGGTGGTCGGGTGTTGGTACGGGTTGACCATCATTAGGTCATGTAGGGGTGTTGGTAATGGTTTGGGACCAAATTGGGTTTCTAATACAGGTATGGGTTGCAGGTGGTCGGGTGTTGGTACGGGTTGACCATCATTAGGTCATGTAGGGATGTTGGTAATGGTTTGGGACCAAATTGGCTTTCTAATACGGGTATGGGTTGCAGGTGGTCGGGTGTTGGTAATGGTTGACCATCATTAGGTCATGTAGGGGTGTTGGTAATGGTTTGGGACCAAATTGGGTTTCTAATACGTGTACGGGTTGAAGGTGGTCGGGTGTTGGTACGGGTTGACCATCATTAGGTCATGTAGGGGTGGTTGTAATGCTTTGGGACCAAATTGGGTATCTAATACGGGTATGGGTTGAAGGTGGTCGGTGTTGGTACAGGTTGACCATCATTAGGTCATGTAGGGGTGTTGGTAATGGTTTGGGACCAACTTGGGTTTCTAATATGGGTATGGGTTGAAGGTGGTCGGGTGTTGGTACGGGTTGACCATCATTAGGTCATGTAGGGGTGTTGGTAATGGTTTGGGACCAAATTTGGTTTCTCAAACGGGTGTGGGTTGAAGGTGGTCGGGAGTTGGTACGGGTTGACCATCATTAGGTCATGTAGGGGTGTTGGTAATGGTTTGGGACCAAATTGGGTTTCTAATACGGGTATGGGTTGAAGGTGGTCGGGTGTTGGTACGGGTTGACCATCATTAGGTCATGTAGGGGTGTTCGTAATGGTTTGGGACCAAATTGGGTTTCTAATACGGGTATGGGTTGCAGGTGGTCGGGTGTTGGTAATGGTTGACCATCATTAGGTCATGTAGGGGTGTTGGTAATGGTTTTGGACCAAATTGGGTTTCTAATACGGGTGTGGGTTGAAGGTCGTCGGGTGTTGGTACGGGTTGACCATCATTAGGTCATGTAGGGGTGTTGGTAATGGTTTGGGACCAAATTGGGTATCTAATACGGATATGGGTTGAAGGTGGTCGGGTGTTGGTACGGGTTGACCATCATTAGGTCATGTAGGGGTGTTGGTAATGGTTTAGGACCAAATTGGGTTTCTAATACGGGTATGGGTTGCAGGTGGTCGGGTGTTGGTACGGGTTGACCATCATTAGGTCATGTAGGGGTGTTGGTAATGGTTTGGGACCAAATTGGCTTTCTAATACGGGTATGGGTTGAAGGTGGTCGGGTGTTGGTGCGGGTTGACCATCATTAGGTCATGTAGGGGTGTTGGTAATGGTTTGGGACCAAATTGGGTTTCTAATACGGGTATGGGTTGAAGGTGGTTGGGTGTTGGTACGAGTTGACCATCATTAGGTCATGTAGGGGTGCTGGTAATGGTTTGGGACCAAATTGGGTTTCTAATACGGGTATGGGTTGCAGGTTGTCGGGTGTTGGTACGGGTTGACCATTATTACTGTTGGATATAGTGTCTAAGCCCATAACTTTATTTGGTATGTACTTGACCCGACCCGGCATGGTCCATTTGGGTTGCATGGCATTGCAATACTTGGATAGACTAAATGAGAGAATAAGGCACTTATGATTATTAATATATTATAAGTTCTAATATATTAATAATGGTATTATTTAATTAGTATTGATCAAGTATTAATCTAGTATTAATCTTGTGATCAAAGTGAGACTAATTAAATATATAGGGTTGATTATGACAATCATCAATTCTTTTATGGTGGATTAATGATCCATGGTTTATGGGTTTGGTTATAACCATATGGAGCCCCATGGATAGTCTATGGGAGTTACAAACCCATGGGTCATGAGAAATCAAGAGTCATGACAATTAAGGGCATTCATGTGTAAACCCTAATTGTGACAACACTATAAAAGGAACCCTATGGCTAGCAAAATCGTGACCTAGTGTTACTAGAGAGGGCATAACCGATTTTGAGTGCTAGAAGTATTCTCTCAAGTTATTCCAAGTCTTGTGGTGTTGTGTGAAGCATTTGAGGCACAACATTTGGGGTGCTAGGCTCACAAAGTCTTGAAGGAATCCAAACAACAACAAGGTATGTATTCCTACTAGTTTTATGTTTTATGTAATCCCCATGCCATGCTAGTTAGGAAATAACCTTGAAAAAGAAATTTGCATGTATATAGAGAAAACATAGATTCAAGGTTATTAGGGTTGCATGTACACTTAGGAAGTGTTAGAATGCTAAAAACCCATCAGTGGTATCAGAGCCTAGGATTGTTTTCTGTATACTTGATGCAAAACTGCTTAAAAATCGAAAATTCTGCATTCTGACGACTGGACTCGCTGAGTCCATGGGGAGGACTCGCCGAGTCCATGAACAAATTCATCCTACTCGACGAGTAGAATAATGCACTCGGTGAGTAGGAGCGTGCTGGACAGTTTTTTTCGAGTTTTGTTGCTGGAAATGGATTAAGATCATTAGCCCAATCTGTTTTGGACTTGTAAAATCTGTTTTTCAAAATGATAATGATTATTTTAACCCATTTTACATGACTTTTATCAATTTTCAAGTATTGTATATGTTTATATGATTTTCTTGAAATTGCTTGACATGAATTTGTGTTCTTATGAGTTTTTAGAAGATCATAGGAATTATGTGTAACCTCCATGTGTGTTTAATTCATGATCTTAATGGCAATGATGGTGTCCATAACTTGTCCTCAAGTTATGGATAACCAAAAGTCACTTCTTTAAATTGTGATTAAAGAACTAAAGAGGTTTCATAAAATGAAGAGTCTTCATTTTTATGAACCATTAAAACTCATAAGTTACAAATTGAAGAGACTTGGAATAGTTTCAAATCTTGCCCTCAAGTTTTGGAATTTGAAAAGTCTTACACTTTAATACTTTAATTCCAAATTAAAACCTTAGATTTTTAAAAAGTTTAAAAATCAACACTTATACTATTATTATAATTTTATTATATAGATATGTATAAGAATATGTCATTCTTACCGTTAGTAGGCCTCATTCACGAAGCCGGTCTATAAAGGGGGTATAAGGTTGTTGCCTATAAAATGGTGACTTAATGGGTGTCCACTCTCACCCACCGCTTCCTTGATCGGTGGAGGGTCGTTAGCCGAACGGGTAGGATACGACTTTAAATACTCGTTAAAAGTATAATGAATTATAAAGTAACTATACATTATAAATTCCCAATCTTAGTTACTTTAGGAAAATGTGAAATTGGTGCTAGCCCATAAAATTACACTTTGTACCTTACCAAGTCGTTAGTGGAGCGTGTGTGGTTAACCGGCACACTAACATGGACTAGTAAGAGTGGCAAAGGGTAACTTGACCTTATTATAGATCGGTGGAGCGTGTGTGGTTAACCGGCACATCGATTAGGTAATATTGTTGAGGGTACCAAGTCAATTTGTATGGTTATTCACACCTTGTTTGTGATCCTCGACATCCCAGTCACAAACTTGAGAGGGCACAATCGAGATTCAAACATGCCATTGAAAAGTTCAATGTATCTCAAAAGATCTAGGAGTTTCAAAACCAATAAAACCTAATAATAAAATATTTCGTTCTTATGGTGGAAATTGGTAAATCGTCATTTACCTATCTTCAAATATTTTATAGTATGGATTACGGCATCCCTCTTCCAACTATAAATAGTTTGTTGGATCCTAGCCTTAATATTTCATTTGGGTGAATTATTAAGGATTCCTAATCTAATGAAACATGTCTTTCTTTCCTTTCAGATGTCTTCCAACAATGTTTCTGGCTCAAACCCAACAGGCTCCTTTTCCCTTATGAACTTGTGTGGTAAGGTCATCTTTGATGGATCAAATTTCAATGAGTGGATCAGAAACATCAGAATGATTACCCGCTATGAGGACAAAGAATATGTCCTCGATAGGGAGCTTAAGGTTGTGAGTGAAGCCACTGCTACTCCTGAAGAGTTTGCGGAGTTTGTTGCACATGAAAAGGATGCTACTAAAGTAGCATGCATCATGATGGCCACCATGACTCCTGAACTTCAAAAATCCTATGAAGATTTCTACCCCTATGAGATGCACCTGGATCTGATGGAAAGGTACCATCAGAGCGCGCGTCAGGAGAGGTATGAAATCATCTCCTCCATGATAACTGCAAGGATAAAGGATGGTGAACCCATCACCGGTCACTTGCAGAAGATGCAAAGGTTCGTTGACCGGTTGCTGAAGCTAAATGTTGACTTTCCTGAGGAAATGGCGATTGACATCATTCTCCATTCCTTACCTCCAAGTTATGATCAGTTTCGTATGACTTATCATATGAACAAGGAGGAAGTCACACTTAGCAAACTTCAAGGACTCTTAAGGACAGCTGAAAGTGGCCTTAAGGGTAAAGCGGTTGCTACTTCTACTCCTTCAACAGCCCCTGTTCTGGCTATTGTGCAGGGAAAGGGTAAGAAGAGGAAAAGCCTTTCGAAGGGTACCAAGGGTAAGACTCTTGATGGTTCCTCTTCAAGTGGGACAAAGAAAGGTCCCATTACTCCTTCTTCAAACCCAAAGGAAGCACAGTGCTTCTATTGCCAGGATAAGGGACACTTCAAGCGAAGCTGCCCTAAATATCTGCAAGATGTAAAGGATGGGAAGGTTAAACCCACCCATGCAGGTATTTACACAATATTGTCTAATAACTCATCTAATGCTAATTCTTGGGTGCTTGATACAGGTTGTGGTATTCACATTTGTACTGATTTGCAGGCACTAAGAAGAAGTGAGCAAGTGGAGCACGGGAAGATAAACTTAGTCATGGGCAACAGGAAAGCATCACCTGTTACCAAGATAGGAGTTTATTCTTTATTGCTTAATAATGGGTTAATGTTAGATTTGAATAAGTGTTGTTACTCGCCCGAAATGGCGAGAAATATTATTTCTTTTCATGGCTTGTACAAACAAGGTTTTTCATTTTCATTTGATAATAAAAATGGTGCTATTAATGTTTATTACAATGATGTATTTTACTTTAAAGCATTACCTTGTGATGGTGTATATGAAGCTGTGAATGTTGTAGACAATCTAGGAAATAATGTGTTGTATATTGATTCTTCAGATAGCTTGGATAAAGCATCCTTGTGGCATTGTCGTCTTGGACATGTTAACAAGAAGCGCATAGGCCAACTCCAAAAGGCTGGAGTCTTGGAATCATTTGACCTCAAGTCAGATGATAGTTGCGAGTCTTGTTTGCTTGGAAAAATGACAAAGTCACCCTTCACAGGTACTTGTGATAGGGGTGAAGGTTTGTTGGACCTTGTACACACGGATGTGTGTGGGCCCTTCAGAGTTGCTACAAGGGATGCTAATCGCTATTATGTGACTTTTACTGATGATTACAGTAGATATGGATATATTTACTTAATCAAGCATAAGTCAGAAACCTTTGAAAAGTTCAAAGAGTTTAAGCAGGAAGTGGAGAATCAATTGGGCAGGAACATCAAGATGCTCCGATCCGATCGGGGAGGAGAGTATCTTAGCATTGAGTTCCTTGACTATCTTAAGGAATGTGGGATTGTCTCACAATTGACACCTCCCAGAACACCACAGTTGAATGGTGTAGCTGAGAGGCGCAATCGAACCTTGTTGGATATGGTACGTTCCATGATGAGTCGAGCTTCGTTACCAATCTCTTTCTGGGGGTATGCCTTAGAGACTGCCGCCCATATCCTTAATCTAGTCCCTACTAAAAAGGTTGCCAAAACACCTCACGAAATGTGGACTGGGAAAGTTCCCAATTTGGACCACATCAAGATTTGGGGTTGTGAAGCTTTCGTGAGGCGTGAGACTCATGATAAGCTTGAACCTCGAAGTAAGAGGTGTATTTTCATCGGCTACCCACAGAGATCCTTTGTTTACCTCTTCTACAGACCCAGTGATAATGTGGTCTTTGTAGCAAGAAGAGGAGTCTTTCGTGAGAGAGAATTCATAAGACAAGGGGACAGTGGGAGGCAAATTGACCTTGAAGAGCTTCAAGAGTCAAGTGGTGAAGGAACCTCAAATGCTATCGACCAACCTGAGGAGGACACTCCTGTTGATCCGATAGATGAGTCTGTACCTCCAAGACGTTCCACTAGGGTGAGGAACACACCTGATTTTTATTATGGTTATCACATCACCACTGAAGGTGATACATTTATTAGTGATAGTACACTAATAGATTTGGATGAACCTAATAACTACAGGGAAGCCATGGCAGGCCCTGAGTCTGCTAAATGGAAGGAGGCTATGGACAGCGAGATTTAGTCCATGTATGACAATCAAGTTTGGAACTTGGTTGACAATGTACCAGGTCGTAAGACAGTTGGGTGCAAATGGATCTTCAAGAAGAAGACCGACATGGATGGGAAGGTACATACTTACAAAGCGCGACTGGTTGCGAAGGGCTTTACTCAAACTCCGGGAGTTGACTATGATGAGACCTTCTCACCAGTAGCTAAGATTAAGTCTATTAGAGTATTGTTAGCCATAGCTACATTTCATGATTATGAAATATGGCAAATGGATGTCAAAACCGCTTTCCTTAATGGAAAGTTGGCTGAGGATGTTTACATGGCTCAACCAGAGGGTTTTGTCGATACAAGATACCCTAATAGAGTGTGTAAGCTTGATAAATCCATTTATGGATTGAAACAAGCATCTCGCAGATGGAATCTTTGCTTTGATGAGAAAGTCAAAGAGTTTGGCTTTTCTAGGAGTGAGGATGAGTCTTGTGTGTATGTCAGGGCTAGTGGGAGCATAGTTAGCTTCTTGGTGTTGTATGTGGATGACATACTTCTCATAGGAAACGACGTCCCAACCTTGCAGGAGGTTAAGTCCTGGCTTGGGAAGTGTTTCGCTATGAAGGACCTTGGGGAAGCTGCCTATATCCTAGGGATAAGGATATTGAGAGATTGGAGTAAGAGACTAATTAGACTTAGTCAAAGTACTTACTTGGATAAGGTGCTGAAGAGGTTCAGTATGCAAGATTCCAAGAAAGGAGAATTACCAATCCAGAGTAATGCCAAGCTGAGTAAAACTCAAAGTCCGAGTACAGACGCTGAGATAGCTGAAATGAGTCATATACCATATGCTTCCGCTGTGGGCTCGATCATGTATGCTATGACTTGTACTCGCCCTGATGTGGCCTTTGCTTTGAGCATGGTCAGTAGATATCAAGGGAACCATGGGAAAGCACACTGGACAGCGGTAAAGAACATTCTCAAGTATCTGCGGAGGACTAAAGATTGGGTCCTTACCCTCGGAGGCAGTGATGACTTGAGAGTGGAAGGATATAGCGATGCTAGCTTCCAGACAGATAGGGATAATTTCCGCTCTCAGTCGGGCTGGGTCTTTATCCTAAATGGAGGGGCAATTACTTGGAAAAGTTCCAAGCAGGAGACAGTAGCTGATTCTACTTGTGAATCAGAGTACATAGCAGCAAGTGAAGCAACTAAGGAGGCAATATGGCTAAAGAACTTCATCGGAGACCTTGGAGTTGTACCAGCTATAAAGGAGCCAATGGAAATTTTCTGTGACAGCGAAAGTGCGGTTGCTTTGGCTAAGGAACCAAGAGATCACGGGAGATCTAGGCACATTGACAGAAAATACCATTTCATCAGACATCGAATAGAAGAAGGACTCCTCGTGGCTAAGAGGGTATCATCAGATGAGAACCCGGCAGATCCCCTCACGAAGGGACTGAGCAGGGTTAAGCATTTACAGCATGCGAGGCGCATTGGGCTGAAGGATGATATTAGTTTCAATAATTAGATTCCTGAAACTTGTAAAATGTAATTGACATTTGATGATAAATAAAAGTTGTTATTTATTTATGAGTTTCTAATACGGGTATGGGTTGCAGGTGGTTGGGTGTTGGTACGGGTTGACCATCATTAGGTCATGTAGGGGTGTTGGTAATGGTTTGGGACCAAATTGGGTTTCTAATATGGGTATGGGTTGTAGGTGGTCGGGTGTTGGTACGGGTTGACCATCATTAGGTCATGTAGGGGTGTTGGTAACGGTTTGGGACCAAATTGGGTTTCTAATATGGGTATGGGTTGAAGGTGGTCGGGTGTTGGTACGGGTTGACCATCATTAGGTCATGTAGGGGTGTTGGTAATGGTTTGGGACCAAATTTGGTTTCTCATAAATGTGTGGGTTGAAGGTGGTCGGGAGTTGGTACGGGTTGACCATCATTAGGTCATGTAGGGGTGTTGGTAATGGTTTGGGACCAAATTGGGTTTCTAATACGGGTA
Source organism: Lactuca virosa (assembly GCF_052849685.1). Classification (NCBI taxonomy): domain Eukaryota; kingdom Viridiplantae; phylum Streptophyta; class Magnoliopsida; order Asterales; family Asteraceae; genus Lactuca; species Lactuca virosa. The sequence continues at coordinate 492,686,162 of NC_136429.1, forward strand.
TGGGTTGAAGGTGGTCGGGTGTTGGTACGGGTTGACCATCATTAGGTCATGTAGGGGTGTTCGTAATGGTTTGGGACCAAATTGGTTTTCTAATACGGGTATGGGTTGCAGGTGGTCGAGTGTTGGTAATGGTTGACCATCATTAGGTCATGTAGGGGTGTTGGTAATGGTTTTGGACCAAATTGGGTTTCTAATACGGGTATGAGTTGAAGGTCGTCGGGTGTTGGTACGGGTTGACCATCATTAGGTCATGTAGGGGTGTTGGTAATGGTTTGGGACCAAATAGGGTATCTAATACGGATATGGGTTGAAGGTGGTCGGGTGTTGGTACGGGTTGACCATCATTAGGTCATGTAGGGGTGTTGGTAATGGTTTGGGACAAAATTGGGTTTCTAATACGGGTATGGGTTGCAGTTGGTCGGGTGTTGGTACGGGTTGACCATCATTAGGTCATGTAGGGGTGTTGGTAATGGTTTGGGACCAAATTGGGTTTCTAATACGGGTATGTGTTGAAGGTGGTCGGGTGTTGGTACGGGTTGACCATCATTAGGTCATGTAGGGGTGCTGGTAATGGTTTGGGACCAAATTGGGTTTCGAATACGGGTATGGGTTGCAGGTTGTCGGGTGTTGGTACGGGTTGACCATCATTACGTCATGTAGGGGTGTTGGTAATGGTTTGGGACCAAATTGGGTTTCTAATACGAGTATGGGTTGAAGGTGGTCGGGTGTTGGTACGGGTTGACCATCATTTGGTCATGTAGGGGTGTTGGTAATGGTTTGGGACCAAGTTGGGTATCTAATACGGGTATGGGTTGAAGGTGGTCGGTGTTGGTACGGGTTGACCATCATTAGGTCATGTAGGGGTGTTGGTAATGGTTTGGGACCAAATTGGGTTTCTAATACGGGTATGGGTTGAAGGTGGTCGGGTGTTGGTTCGGGTTGACCATCATTAGGTCATGTAGGGGTGTTGGTAATGGTTTGGGACCAAATTGGGTTTCTAATACGGGTATGGGTTGAAGGTGGTCGGGTGTTGGTACGGGTTCACCATCATTAGGTCATGTAGAGTGTTGATAATGGTTTGGGACCAAATTGGGTATCTAATACGGGTATGGGTTGAAGGTGGTCGGGTGTTGGTACGGGTTGACCATTATTAGGTCATGTAGGGGTGTTGGTGATGGTTTGGGACCAAATTGGGTTTCTAATACGGGAATGGGTTGAAGGTGGTCGGGTGTTGGTACGGGTTGACCATCATTAGGTCATGTAGGGGTGTTGGTAATGGTTTGGGACCAAATTGGGTTTCTAATACGGGTATGGGTTGAAGGTGGTCGGGTGTTGGTACGGGTTGACCATCATTAGGTCATGTAGGGGTGCTGGTAATGGTTTGGGACCAAATTGGGTTTCTAATACGGGTATGGGTTGCAGGTGGTCGGGTGTTGGTATGGGTTGACCATCATTAGGTCATGTAGGGGTGTTGGTAATGGTTTGGGACCAAATTGGGTTTCTAATATGGGTATGGGTTGTAGGTGGTCGGGTGTTGGTACGGGTTGACCATCATTAGGTCATGTAGGGGTGTTGGTAATGGTTTGGGACCAAATTAGGTTTCTAATACGGGTATGGGTTGAAGGTGGTCGGGTGTTGGTACGGGTTGACCATCATTAGGTCATGTAGGGGTGTTGGTAATGGTTTGAGACCAAATTTGGTTTCTCATACGGGTGTGGGTTGAAGGTGGTCGGGAGTTGGTACGGGTTGACCATCATTAGGTCATGTAGGGGTGTTGGTAATGGTTTGGGACCAATATTGGGTTTCTAATACGGGTATGGGTTGAAGGTGGTCGGGTGTTGGTACGGGTTGACCATCATTAGGTCATGTAGGGGTGTTCGTAATGGTTTGGGACCAAATTGGGTTTCTAATACGGGTATGGGTTGCAGGTGGTCGGGTGTTGGGAATGGTTGACCATCATTAGGTCATGTAGGGGTGTTGGTAATGGTTTTGGACCAAATTGGGTTTCTAATACGGGTATTGGTTGAAGGTCGTCGGGTGTTGGTACGGGTTGTCCATCATTACGTCATGTAGGGGTGTTGGTAATGGTTTGGGACCAAATTGGGTTTCTAATACGAGTATGGGTTGAAGGTGGTCGGGTGTTGGTACGGTTTGACCATCATTAGGTCATGTAGGGGTGTTGGTAATGGTTTCGGACCAAATTGGGTATCTAATACGGGTATGGGTTGAAGGTGGTCGGTGTTGGTACGGGTTAACCATCATTAGGTCATGTAGGGGTGTTGGTAATGGTTTGGGACGAAATTGGGTATCTAATACGGGTATAGGTTGAAGGTGGTCGGGTGTTGGTTCGGGTTGACCATCATTAGGTCATGTAGGGGTGTTGGTAATGGTTTGGGACCAAATTGGGTTTCTAATACGGGTATGGGTTGAAGGTGGTCGGGTGTTGGTACGGGTTCACCATCATAAGGTCATGTAGAGTGTTGGTAATGGTTTGGGACCAAATTGGGGATCTAATACGGGTATGGGTTGAAGGTGGTCGGGTGTTGGTACGGGTTGACCATCATTAGGTCATGTAGGGGTGTTGGTAATGGTTTGGGACCAAATTGGGTTTCTAATACGGGAATGGGTTGAAGGTGGCCGGGTGTTGGTACGGGTTGACCATCATTAGGTCATGTAGGGGTGTTGGTAATGGTTTGGGACCAAATTGGGTTTCTAATACAGGTATGGGTTGAAGGTGGTCGGGTGTTGGTACGGGTTGACCATCATTAGGTCATGTAGGGGTGCTGGTAATGGTTTGGGACCAAATTGGGTTTCTAATACGGGTATGGGTTGCAGGTGGTCGGGTGTTGGTATGGGTTGACCATCACTAGGTCATGTAGGGGTGTTGGTAATGGTTTGGGACCAAATTGAGTTTCTAATATGGGTATGGGTTGTAGGTGGTCGGGTGTTGGTACGGGTTGACCATCATTAGGTCATGTAGGGGTGTTGGTAATGGTTTGGGACCAAATTGGGTTTCTAATACGGGTATGGGTTGAAGGTGGTCGGGTGTTGGTACGGGTTGACCATCATTAGGTCATGTAGGGGTGTTGGTAATGGTTTGGGACCAAATTTGGTTTCTCATACGGGTGTGGGTTGAAGGTGGTCGGGAGTTGGTCGGGTTGACCATCATTAGGTCATGTAGGGGTGTTGGTAATGGTTTGGGACCAAATTGGGTTTCTAATACGGGTATGGGTTGAAGGTGGTCGGGTGTTGGTACAGGTTGACCATCATTAGGTCATGTAGGGGTGTTCGTAATGGTTTGGGACCAAATTGGGTTTCTAATACGGGTATGGGTTGCAGGTGGTCGGGTGTTGGTAATGGTTGACCATCATTAGGTCATGTAGGGGTGTTGGTAATGGTTTTGGACCAAATTGGGTTTCTAATACGGGTATGGGTTGAAGGTCGTCGGGTGTTGGTACGGGTTGACCATCATTAGGTCATGTAGGGGTGTTGGTAATGGTTTGGGACCAAATTAGGTTTCTAATACGGGTATGGGTTGCAGGTGGTTGGGTGTTGGTACGGGTTGACCATCATTAGGTCATGTAGGGGTGTTGGTAATGGTTTGGGACCAAATTGGTTTTCTAATACGGGTATGGGTTGCAGGTGGTCGGGTGTTGGTACGGGTTGACCATCATTAGGTCATGTAGGGGTGTTGGTAATGGTTTGGGACCAAATTGGTTTTCTAATACGGGTATGGGTTGAAGGTGGTCGGGTGTTGGTACGGGTTGACCATCATTAGGTCATGTAGGGGTGTTGGTAATGGTTTGGGACCAAATTGGGTTTCTAATACGGGTATGGGTTGAAGGTGGTCGGGTGTTGGTACGGGTTGACCATCATTAGGTCATGTAGGGGTGTTGGTACTGGTTTGGGACCAAATTGGGTATCTAATACGGGTATGGGTTGAAGGTGGTCGGTGTTGGTACGGGTTGACCATCATTAGGTCATGTAGGGGTGTTGGTAATGATTTGGGACCAAATTGGGTTTCTAATACGGGTATGGGTTGAAGGTGGTCGGGTGTTGGTTCGGGTTGACCATCATTAGGTCATGTAGGGGTGTTGGTAATGGTTTGGGACCAAATTGGGTTTCTAATACGGGTATGGGTTGAAGGTGGTCGGGTGTTGGTACAGGTTGACCATCATTAGGTCATGTAGGGGTGTTCGTAATGGTTTGGGACCAAATTGGGTTTCTAATACGGGTATGGGTTGCAGGTGGTCGGGTGTTGGTAATGGTTGACCATCATTAGGTCATGTAGGGGTGTTGGTAATGGTTTTGGACCAAATTGGGTTTCTAATACGGGTATGGGTTGAAGGTCGTCGGGTGTTGGTACGGGTTGACCATCATTAGGTCATGTAGGGGTGTTGGTAATGGTTTGGGACCAAATTAGGTTTCTAATACGGGTATGGGTTGCAGGTGGTTGGGTGTTGGTACGGGTTGACCATCATTAGGTCATGTAGGGGTGTTGGTAATGGTTTGGGACCAAATTGGTTTTCTAATACGGGTATGGGTTGCAGGTGGTCGGGTGTTGGTACGGGTTGACCATCATTAGGTCATGTAGGGGTGTTGGTAATGGTTTGGGACCAAATTGGTTTTCTAATACGGGTATGGGTTGAAGGTGGTCGGGTGTTGGTACGGGTTGACCATCATTAGGTCATGTAGGGGTGTTGGTAATGGTTTGGGACCAAATTGGGTTTCTAATACGGGTATGGGTTGAAGGTGGTCGGGTGTTGGTACGGGTTGACCATCATTAGGTCATGTAGGGGTGCTGGTAATGGTTTGGGACCAAATTGGGTTTCTAATACGGGTATGGGTTGTAGGTGGTCGGGTGTTGGTACGGGTTGACCATCATTAGGTCATGTAGGGGTGTTGGTACTGGTTTGGGACCAAATTGGGTATCTAATACGGGTATGGGTTGAAGGTGGTCGGTGTTGGTACGGGTTGACCATCATTAGGTCATGTAGGGGTGTTGGTAATGATTTGGGACCAAATTGGGTTTCTAATACGGGTATGGGTTGAAGGTGGTCGGGTGTTGGTTCGGGTTGACCATCATTAGGTCATGTAGGGGTGTTGGTAATGGTTTGGGACCAAATTGGGTTTCTAATACGGGTATGGGTTGAAGGTGGTCGGGTGTTGGTACGGGTTCACCATCATTAGGTCATGTAGAGTGTTGGTAATGGTTTGGGACCAAATTAGGTATCTAATACGGGTATGGGTTGAAGGTGGTCGGGTGTTGGTACGGGTTGAGCATCATTAGGTCATGTAGGGGTGCTGGTAATGGTTTGGGACCAAATTGGGTTTCTAATACGGGAATGGGTTGAAGGTGGTCGGGTGTTGGTACGGGTTGACCATCATTAGGTGATGTAGGGGTGTTGGTAATGGTTTGGGACCAAATTGGGTTTCTAATACGGGTATGGGTTAAAGGTGGTCGGTTGTTGGTACGGGTTGACCATCATTAGGTCATGTAGGGGTGCTGGTAATGGTTTGGGACCAAATTGGGTTTCTAATACGGGTATGGGTTGCAGGTGGTCGGGTGTTGGTACGGGTTGACCATCATTAGGTCATGTAGGGGTATTGGTAATGGTTTGGGACCAAATTGGGTTTCTAATATGGGTATGGGTTGTAGGTGGTCGGGTGTTGGTACGGGTTGACCATCATTAGGTCATGTAGGGGTGTTGGTAATGGTTTGGGACCAAATTGGGTTTCTAATACGGGTATGGGTTGAAGGTGGTCGGGTGTTGGTACGGGTTGACCATCATTAGGTCATGTAGGGGTGTTGGTAATGGTTTGGGACCAAATTGGGTTTCTAATATGGGTATGGGTTGAAGGTGGTCGGGTGTTGGTACGGGTTGAGCATCATTAGGTCATGTAGGGGTGCTGGTAATGGTTTGGGACCAAATTGGGTTTCTAATACGGGTATGGGTTGCAGGTCGTCGGGTGTTGGTACGGGTTGACCATCATTAGGTCATGTAGGGGTGTTGGTAATGGTTTGGGACCAAATTGGGTTTCTAATACGGGTTGACCTTCATTAGGTCATGTAGGGGTGTTGGTAATGGTTTGGGACCAAATTGGGTTTCTAATACGGGTATGGGTTCAAGGTGGTCGGGTGTTGGTTCGGTTTGACCATCATTAGGTCATGTAGGGGTGTTGGTAATGGTTTGGGACCAAATTGGGTTTCTAATACGCATATGGGTTGAAGGTGGTCGGGTGTTGGTACGGGTTGACCATCATTAGGTCGTGTAGGGGTACTGGTAATGGTTTGGGACCAAATTGGGTTTCTAATACGGGTATGGGTTGTAGGTGGTCGGGTGTTGGTACGGGTTAACCATCATTAGGTCATGTAGGGGTGTTGGTAAAGGTTCGGGACCAAATTCGGTTTCTAATACGGGTATGGGTTGTAGGTGGTCGGGTGTTGGTACGGGTTGACCATCATTAGGTCATGTAGGGGTGTTGGTAATGGTTTGGGACCAAATTGGGTTTCTAATACGGGTATGGGTTGCAGGTGGTCGGGTGTTGGTAATGGTTGACCATCATTAGGTCATGTAGGGGTGTTGGTAATGGTTTGGGACCAAATTGGGTTTCTAATACGGGTACGGGTTGAAGGTGGTCGGGTGTTGGTACGGGTTGACCATCATTAGGTCATGTAGGGGTGTTGGTAATGGTTTGGGACCAAATTAGGTTTCTAATATGGGTATGGGTTGAAGGTGGTCGGGTGTTGGTACGGGTTGACCATCGTTAGGTCATGTAGGGGTGTTGGTAATGGTTTGGGACCAAATTTGGTTTCTAATATGGGTATGGGTTGAAGGTGGTCGGGAGTTGGTACAGGTTGACCATCATTAGGTCATGTAGGGGTGTTGGTAATGGTTTGGGACCAAACTGGGTTTCTAATACGGGTATGGGTTGAAGGTGGTCGGGTGTTGGTACGGGTTGACCATCATTAGGTCATGTAGGGGTGTTGGTAATGGTTTAGGACCAAATTGTGTTTCTAATACGGGTATGGGTTGAAGGTGGTCAGATGTTGGTACGGGTTGACCATCATTAGGTCATGTAGGGGTGTTGGTAATGGTTTGGGACCAAATTGGTTTTCTAATACGGGTATGGGTTGAAGGTGGTCGGGTGTTGGTACGGGTTGACCATCATTAGGTCATGTAGGGGTGTTGGTAATGGTTTGGGACCAAATTGGGTTTCTAATACGGGTATGGGTTGAAGGTGGTCGGGTGTTGGTACGGGTTGACCATCATTAGGTCATGTAGGGGTGCTGGTAATGGTTTGGGACCAAATTGGGTTTCTAATACGGGTATGGGTTGTAGGTGGTCGGGTGTTGGTACGGGTTGACCATCATTAGGTCATGTAGGGGTGTTGGTACTGGTTTGGGACCAAATTGGGTATCTAATACGGGTATGGGTTGAAGGTGGTCGGTGTTGGTACGGGTTGACCATCATTAGGTCATGTAGGGGTGTTGGTAATGATTTGGGACCAAATTGGGTTTCTAATACGGGTATGGGTTGAAGGTGGTCGGGTGTTGGTTCGGGTTGACCATCATTAGGTCATGTAGGGGTGTTGGTAATGGTTTGGGACCAAATTGGGTTTCTAATACGGGTATGGGTTGAAGGTGGTCGGGTGTTGGTACGGGTTCACCATCATTAGGTCATGTAGAGTGTTGGTAATGGTTTGGGACCAAATTAGGTATCTAATACGGGTATGGGTTGAAGGTGGTCGGGTGTTGGTACGGGTTGAGCATCATTAGGTCATGTAGGGGTGCTGGTAATGGTTTGGGACCAAATTGGGTTTCTAATACGGGAATGGGTTGAAGGTGGTCGGGTGTTGGTACGGGTTGACCATCATTAGGTGATGTAGGGGTGTTGGTAATGGTTTGGGACCAAATTGGGTTTCTAATACGGGTATGGGTTAAAGGTGGTCGGTTGTTGGTACGGGTTGACCATCATTAGGTCATGTAGGGGTGCTGGTAATGGTTTGGGACCAAATTGGGTTTCTAATACGGGTATGGGTTGCAGGTGGTCGGGTGTTGGTACGGGTTGACCATCATTAGGTCATGTAGGGGTATTGGTAATGGTTTGGGACCAAATTGGGTTTCTAATATGGGTATGGGTTGTAGGTGGTCGGGTGTTGGTACGGGTTGACCATCATTAGGTCATGTAGGGGTGTTGGTAATGGTTTGGGACCAAATTGGGTTTCTAATACGGGTATGGGTTGAAGGTGGTCGGGTGTTGGTACGGGTTGACCATCATTAGGTCATGTAGGGGTGTTGGTAATGGTTTGGGACCAAATTGGGTTTCTAATATGGGTATGGGTTGAAGGTGGTCGGGTGTTGGTACGGGTTGAGCATCATTAGGTCATGTAGGGGTGCTGGTAATGGTTTGGGACCAAATTGGGTTTCTAATACGGGTATGGGTTGCAGGTGGTCGGGTGTTGGTACGGGTTGACCATCATTAGGTCATGTAGGGGTGTTGGTAATGGTTTGGGACCAAATTGGGTTTCTAATACGGGTTGACCTTCATTAGGTCATGTAGGGGTGTTGGTAATGGTTTGGGACCAAATTGGGTTTCTAATACGGGTATGGGTTCAAGGTGGTCGGGTGTTGGTTCGGTTTGACCATCATTAGGTCATGTAGGGGTGTTGGTAATGGTTTGGGACCAAATTGGGTTTCTAATACGCATATGGGTTGAAGGTGGTCGGGTGTTGGTACGGGTTGACCATCATTAGGTCGTGTAGGGGTACTGGTAATGGTTTGGGACCAAATTGGGTTTCTAATACGGGTATGGGTTGTAGGTGGTCGGGTGTTGGTACGGGTTAACCATCATTAGGTCATGTAGGGGTGTTGGTAAAGGTTCGGGACCAAATTCGGTTTCTAATACGGGTATGGGTTGTAGGTGGTCGGGTGTTGGTACGGGTTGACCATCATTAGGTCATGTAGGGGTGTTGGTAATGGTTTGGGACCAAATTGGGTTTCTAATACGGGTATGGGTTGCAGGTGGTCGGGTGTTGGTAATGGTTGACCATCATTAGGTCATGTAGGGGTGTTGGTAATGGTTTGGGACCAAATTGGGTTTCTAATACGGGTACGGGTTGAAGGTGGTCGGGTGTTGGTACGGGTTGACCATCATTAGGTCATGTAGGGGTGTTGGTAATGGTTTGGGACCAAATTAGGTTTCTAATATGGGTATGGGTTGAAGGTGGTCGGGTGTTGGTACGGGTTGACCATCGTTAGGTCATGTAGGGGTGTTGGTAATGGTTTGGGACCAAATTTGGTTTCTAATATGGGTATGGGTTGAAGGTGGTCGGGAGTTGGTACAGGTTGACCATCATTAGGTCATGTAGGGGTGTTGGTAATGGTTTGGGACCAAACTGGGTTTCTAATACGGGTATGGGTTGAAGGTGGTCGGGTGTTGGTACGGGTTGACCATCATTAGGTCATGTAGGGGTGTTGGTAATGGTTTAGGACCAAATTGTGTTTCTAATACGGGTATGGGTTGAAGGTGGTCAGATGTTGGTACGGGTTGACCATCATTAGGTCATGTAGGGGTGTTGGTAATGGTTTGGGACCAAATTAGGTTTCTAATACGGGTATGGGTTGCAGGTGGTCGGGTGTTGGTACGGGTTGACTATCATTAGATCATGTAGGGGTGTTGGTAATGGTTTGGGACCAAATTGGGCTTCTAATACGGGTATGGGTTGCAGGTGGTCGGGTGTTGGTAATGGTTGACCATCATTAGGACATGTAGGGGTGTTGGTAATGGTTTGGGACCAAATTGGGTTTCTAATACGGGTATGGCTTGAAGGTGGTCGGGTGTTGGTTTGGGTTGACCATCATTAGGTCATGTAGGGGTGTTGGTAATGGTTTATGACCAAATTGGGTTTCTAATACGAGTATGGGTTGAAGGTGGTCGGGTGTTGGTACGGGTTGACCATCATTAGGTCATGTAGAGATGTTGGTAATGGTTTGGGACCAAATTGGGTTTCTAATACGGGTATGGGTTGAAGGTGGTCGGGTGTTGGTACGGGTTGACCATCATTAGGTCATGTAGGGGTGTTGGTAATGGTTTGGGACCAAATTGGGTTTCTAATACGGGTATGGGTTGAAGGTGGTCGGGTGTTGGTACGGGTTGACCATCATTAGGTCATGTAGGGGTGTTGGTAATGGTTTGGGACCAAATTGGGTTTCTAATATGGGTATGGGTTGAAGGTGGTCGGGTGTTGGTACGGGTTGAGCATCATTAGGTCATGTAGGGGTGCTGGTAATGGTTTGGGACCAAATTGGGTTTCTAATACGGGTATGGGTTGCAGGTGGTCGGGTGTTGGTACGGGTTGACCATCATTAGGTCATGTAGGGGTGTTGGTAATGGTTTGGGACCAAATTGGGTTTCTAATACGGGTTGACCTTCATTAGGTCATGTAGGGGTGTTGGTAATGGTTTGGGACCAAATTGGGTTTCTAATACGGGTATGGGTTCAAGGTGGTCGGGTGTTGGTTCGGTTTGACCATCATTAGGTCATGTAGGGGTGTTGGTAATGGTTTGGGACCAAATTGGGTTTCTAATACGCATATGGGTTGAAGGTGGTCGGGTGTTGGTACGGGTTGACCATCATTAGGTCGTGTAGGGGTACTGGTAATGGTTTGGGACCAAATTGGGTTTCTAATACGGGTATGGGTTGTAGGTGGTCGGGTGTTGGTACGGGTTAACCATCATTAGGTCATGTAGGGGTGTTGGTAAAGGTTCGGGACCAAATTCGGTTTCTAATACGGGTATGGGTTGTAGGTGGTCGGGTGTTGGTACGGGTTGACCATCATTAGGTCATGTAGGGGTGTTGGTAATGGTTTGGGACCAAATTGGGTTTCTAATACGGGTATGGGTTGCAGGTGGTCGGGTGTTGGTAATGGTTGACCATCATTAGGTCATGTAGGGGTGTTGGTAATGGTTTGGGACCAAATTGGGTTTCTAATACGGGTACGGGTTGAAGGTGGTCGGGTGTTGGTACGGGTTGACCATCATTAGGTCATGTAGGGGTGTTGGTAATGGTTTGGGACCAAATTAGGTTTCTAATATGGGTATGGGTTGAAGGTGGTCGGGTGTTGGTACGGGTTGACCATCGTTAGGTCATGTAGGGGTGTTGGTAATGGTTTGGGACCAAATTTGGTTTCTAATATGGGTATGGGTTGAAGGTGGTCGGGAGTTGGTACAGGTTGACCATCATTAGGTCATGTAGGGGTGTTGGTAATGGTTTGGGACCAAACTGGGTTTCTAATACGGGTATGGGTTGAAGGTGGTCGGGTGTTGGTACGGGTTGACCATCATTAGGTCATGTAGGGGTGTTGGTAATGGTTTAGGACCAAATTGTGTTTCTAATACGGGTATGGGTTGAAGGTGGTCAGATGTTGGTACGGGTTGACCATCATTAGGTCATGTAGGGGTGTTGGTAATGGTTTGGGACCAAATTAGGTTTCTAATACGGGTATGGGTTGCAGGTGGTCGGGTGTTGGTACGGGTTGACTATCATTAGATCATGTAGGGGTGTTGGTAATGGTTTGGGACCAAATTGGGCTTCTAATACGGGTATGGGTTGCAGGTGGTCGGGTGTTGGTAATGGTTGACCATCATTAGGACATGTAGGGGTGTTGGTAATGGTTTGGGACCAAATTGGGTTTCTAATACGGGTATGGCTTGAAGGTGGTCGGGTGTTGGTTTGGGTTGACCATCATTAGGTCATGTAGGGGTGTTGGTAATGGTTTATGACCAAATTGGGTTTCTAATACGAGTATGGGTTGAAGGTGGTCGGGTGTTGGTACGGGTTGACCATCATTAGGTCATGTAGAGATGTTGGTAATGGTTTGGGACCAAATTGGGTTTCTAATACGGGTATGGGTTGAAGGTGGTCGGGTGTTGGTACGGGTTGACCATCATTAGGTCATGTAGGGGTGTTGGTAATGGTTTGGGACCAAATTGGGTTTCTAATACGGGTATGGGTTGATGGTGGTCGGGTGTTGGTACGGGTTGACCATCATTAGGTCATGTAGGGGTGTTGGTAATGGTTTGGGACCAAATTGGGTTTCTAATACGGGTATGGGTTGCAGGTGGTCGGGTGTTGGTACGGGTTGAACATCATTAGGTCATGTAGGGGTGTTGGTAATGGTTTGGGACCAAATTGGGTATCCAATACGGATATGGGTTGAAGGTGGTCGGGTGTTGGTACGGATTGACCATCATTAGGTCATGTAGTGGTGTTGGTAATGGTTTGCGACCAAATTGGGTTTCTAATACGGGTATGGGTTGCAGGTGGTCGGGTGTTGGTACGGGTTGACTATCATTAGGTCATGTAGGGGTGTTGGTAATGGTTTGGGACCAAATTGAGTTTCTAATACGGGTATGGGTTGCAGGTGGTCGGGTGTTGGTAATGGTTGACCATCATTAGCTCATGTAGGGGTGTTGGTAATGGTTTGGGACCAAATTGGGTTTCTAATACGGGTATGGGTTTCAGGTTGTCGGTGTTGGTAATGGTAGACCATCCTTAGGTCATGTAGGGGTGTTGGTGATGGTTTGTGACCAAATTAGGTTTCTAATACGGGTACGGGTTGAAGGTCGTCGGGTGTTGGTACGGGTTGACCATCATTAGGTCATGTAGGGGTGTTGGTAATGGTTTAGGACCAAATTGGGTATCTAATACGGGTATAGGTTGAAGGTGGTCGGGTGTTGGTGCGGGTTGACCATCATTAGGTCACGTAGGGGTGTTGGTAATGGTTTGGGACGAAATTAGGTTTCTAATACGGGTATGGATTGAAGGTGGTCGGGTGTTGGTACGGGTTGACCATCATCAGGTCATGTAGGGGTGTTGGTAATGGTTTGGGACCAAATTCGTTTTCTAATACGGGTATGGGTTGAAGGTGGTCGGGTGTTGGTACGGGTTGACCATCATTAGGTCATGTAGGGGTGTTGGTAATGGTTTGGGACCAAATTGGGTTTCTAATACGGGTATGGGTTGAAGGTGGTCGGGTGTTGGTTCAGGTTGACCATCATTATGTCATGTAGGGGTGTTGGTAATGGTTTAGGACCAAATTGGGTTTCTAATACGAGTATGGGTTGAAGGTGGTCTGGTGTTGGTACGGGTTGACCATCATTAGGTCATGTAGAGTGTTGGTAATGGTTTGGGACCAAATTGGGTTTCTAATACGGGTATGGGTTGAAGGTGGTCGGGTGTTGGTACGGGTTGACCATCATTAGGTCATGTAGGGGCGTTGGTAATGGTTTGGGACCAAATTGGGTTTCTAATACGGGTATGGGTTGAAGGTGGTCGGGTGTTGGTACGGGTTGACCATCATTAGGTCATGTAGGGGTGCTGGTAATGGTTTGGGACCAACTTGGGTTTCTAATACGGGTATGGGTTGCAGGTGGTCGGGTGTTGGTACGGGTTGAACATCATTAGGTCATGTAGGGGTGTTGGTTTTGGTTTGGGACCAAATTGGGTTTCTAATACGGGTATGGGTTGCAGGTGGTCGGGTGTTGGTACGGGTTGACCATCATTAGGTCATGTAGAGTGTTGGTAATGGTTTGGGACCAAATTGGGTTTCTAATACGGGTATGGGTTGAAGGTGGTCGGGTGTTGGTACGGGTTGACCATCATTAGGTCATGTAGGGGTGTTGGTAATGGTTTGGGACCAAATTGGGTTTCTAATACGGGTATGGGTTGAAGGTGGTCGGGTGTTGGTACGGGTTGACCATCATTAGGTCATGTAGGGGTGTTGGTAATGGTTTGGGACCAAATTGGGTTTCTAATACGGGTATGGGTTGCAGGTGGTCGGGTGTTGGTACGGGTTGAACATCATTAGGTCATGTAGGGGTGTTGGTAATGGTTTGGGACCAAATTGGGTATCTAATACGGATATGGGTTGAAGGTGGTCGGGTGTTGGTACGGATTGACCATCATTAGGTCATGTAGTGGTGTTGGTAATGGTTTGCGACCAAATTGGGTTTCTAATACGGGTATGGGTTGCAGGTGGTCGGGTGTTGGTACGGGTTGACTATCATTAGGTCATGTAGGGGTGTTGGTAATGGTTTGGGACCAAATTGAGTTTCTAATACGGGTATGGGTTGCAGGTGGTCGGGTGTTGGTAATGGTTGACCATCATTAGCTCATGTAGGGGTGTTGGTAATGGTTTGGGACCAAATTGGGTTTCTAATACGGGTATGGGTTTCAGGTTGTCGGTGTTGGTAATGGTACACCATCCTTAGGTCATGTAGGGGTGTTGGTGATGGTTTGTGACCAAATTAGGTTTCTAATACGGGTACGGGTTGAAGGTCGTCGGGTGTTGGTACGGGTTGACCATCATTAGGTCATGTAGGGTGTTGGTAATGGTTTAGGACCAAATTGGGTATCTAATACGGGTATAGGTTGAAGGTGGTCGGGTGTTGGTACGGGTTGACCATCATTAGGTCACGTAGGGGTGTTGGTAATGGTTTGGGACGAAATTGGGTTTCTAATATGGGTATGGATTGAAGGTGGTCGGGTGTTGGTACGGGTTGACCATCATTAGGTCATGTAGGGGTGTTGGTAATGGTTTGGGACCAAATTCGTTTTCTAATACGGGTATGGGTTGAAGGTGGTCGGGTGTTGGTACGGGTTGACCATCATTAGGTCATGTAGGGGTGTTGGTAATGGTTTGGGACCAAATTGGGTTTCTAATACGGGTATGGGTTGAAGGTGGTCGGGTGTTGGTTCAGGTTGACCATCATTATGTCATGTAGGGGTGTTGGTAATGGTTTAGGACCAAATTGGGTTTCTAATATGAGTATGGGTTGAAGGTGGTCGGGTGTTGGTACGGGTTGACCATCATTAGGTCATGTAGAGTGTTGGTAATGGTTTGGGACCAAATTGGGTTTCTAATACGGGTATGGGTTGAAGGTAGTCGGGTGTTGGTTCGGGTTGACCATCATTAGGTCATGTAGGGGTGTTGGTAATGGTTTGGGACCAAATTGGGTTTCTAATACGTGTATGGGTTGACGGTGGTCGGGTGTTGGTACGGGTTGACCATCATTAGGTTATGTAGGGGTGCTGGTAATGGTTTGGGACCAAATTGGATTTCTAATACGGGTATGGGTTGCAGGTGGTCGAGTGTTGGTACGGGTTGACCATCATTAGGTCATGTAGGGGTGTTGGTAATGGTTTGGGACCAAATTGGGTTTCTAATACGGGTATGGGTTGCAGTTGGTCGGGTGTTGGTACGGGTTGACCATCATTAGGTCATGTAGGGGTGTTGGTAATGGTTTGGGACCAAATTGGGTTTCTAATATGCGTATGGGTTGCAGGTGGTCGGGTGTTGGTAATGGTTGACCATCATTAGGTCATGTAGGAGTGTTGGTAATGGTTTGGGACCAAATTGGGTTTCTAATACGGGTACGGGTTGAAGGTGGTCGGGTGTTGGTACGGGTTGACCATCATTAGGTCATGTAGGGGTGTTGGTAATGGTTTGGGACCAAATTGGGTTTCTAATACGGGTATGGGTTGAAGGTGGTCGGGTGTTGGTACGGGTTGACCATCATTAGGTCATGTAGGGGTGCTGGTAATGGTTTGGGACCAAATTGGGTTTCTAATACGGGTATGGGTTGCAGGTGGTCGGGTGTTGGTACGGGTTGACCATCATTACGTCATGTAGGGGTGTTGGTAATGGTTTGGGACCAAATTGGGTTTCTAATACGGGTATGGGTTGAAGGTGGTCGGGTGTTGGTACGGGTTGACCATCATTAGGTCATGTAGGGGAGTTGGTAATGGTTTGGGACCAAATTGGGTTTCTAATACAGGTATGGGTTGAAGGTGGTCGGGTGTTGGTACGGGTTGACCATCATTAGGTCATATAGGGGTGATGGTAATGGTTTGGGACCAAATTGGGTTTCTAATACGGGTATAGGTTACAGGTGGTCGGGTGTTGGTACGGGTTGACCATCATTAGGTCATGTAGGGGTGTTGGTAATGGTTTGGGACCAAATTGGGTTTCTAATACGAGTATGGGTTGAAGGTGGTCGGGTGTTGGTACGGGTTGACCATCATTAGGTCATGTACGGGTGTTGGAATGGTTTGGGACCAAATTGGGTATCTAATACGGGTATGGGTTGAAGGTGGTCGGTGTTGGTACGGGTTGACCATCATTAGGTCATGTAGGGGTGTTGGTAATGGTTTGGGACCAAATTGGGTTTCTAATACGGGTATGGGTTGAAGGTGGTCGGGTGTTGGTTCGGGTTGACCATCATTAGATCATGTAGGGGTGTTGGTAATGGTTTGGGACCAAATTGGGTTTCTAATACGTGTATGGGTTGAAGGTGGTCGGGTGTTGGTATGGGTTGACCATCATTAGGTCATGTAGAGTGTTGGTAATGGTTTGGGACCAAATTGGGTGTCTAATACGGGTATGGGTTGAAGGTGGTCGGGTGTTGGTACGGGTTGACCATCATTAGGTCATGTAGAGTGTTGGTAATGGTTTGGGACCAAATTGGGTTTCTAATACGGGTATGGGTTGAAGGTGGTCGGGTGTTGGTACGGGTTGACCATCATTAGGTCATGTAGGGGTGTTGGTAATGGTTTGGGACCAAATTGGGTTTCTAATACGGGTATGGGTTGAAGGTGGTCGGGTGTTGGTACGGGTTGACCATCATTAGGTCATGTAGGGGTGCTGGTAATGGTTTGGGACCAACTTGGGTTTCTAATACGGGTATGGGTTGCAGGTGGTCGGGTGTTGGTACGGGTTGAACATCATTAGGTCATGTAGGGGTGTTGGTTTTGGTTTGGGACCAAATTGGGTTTCTAATACTGGTATGGGTTGCAGGTGGTCGGGTGTTGGTACGGGTTGACCATCATTAGGTCATGTAGGGGTGTTGGTAATGGTTTGGGACCAAATTGGGTTTCTAATACGGGTATGGGTTGAAGGTGGTCGGGTGTTGGTACGGGTTGACCATCATTTGGTCATGTAGGGGTGTTGGTAATGGTTTGAGACCAAATTGGGTTTCTAATACGGGTATGGGTTGAAGGTGGTCGGGTGTTGGGACGGGTTGACCATCATTAGGTCATGTAGGGGTGATGGTAATGGTTTGGGACCAAATTGGGTTTCTAATACAAGTATGGGTTGCAGGTGGTCGGGTGTTGGTACGGGTTGACCATCATTAGGTCATGTAGGGGTGTTGGTAATGGTTTGGGACCAAATTGGGTTTCTAATACGAGTATGGGTTGAAGGTGGTTAGGTGTTGGTACGGGTTGACCATCATTAGGTCATGTAGGGGTGTTGGAAATGGTTTGGGACCAAATTGGGTATCTAATACGGGTATGGGTTGAAGGTGGTCGGTGTTGGTATGGGTTAACCATCATTAGGTAATGTAGGGGTGTTGGTAATGGTTTGGGACCAAATTGGGTTTCTAATACGGGTATGGGTTGAAGGTGGTCGGGTGTTGGTACGGGTTGACCATCATTAGGTCATGTAGGGGTGTTGGTAATGGTTTGGGACCAAATTGGGTTTCTAATACGGGTATGGGTTGAAGGTGGTCGGGTGTTGGTACGGGTTGACCATCATTAGGTCATGTAGGGGTGTTGGTAATGGTTTGGGACCAAATTGGGTTTCTAATACGGGTATGGGTTGCAGGTGGTCGGGTGTTGGTACGGGTTGAACATCATTAGGTCATGTAGGGGTGTTGGTAATGGTTTGGGACCAAATTGGGTATCTAATACGGATATGGGTTGAAGGTGGTCGGGTGTTGGTACGGATTGACCATCATTAGGTCATGTAGTGGTGTTGGTAATGGTTTGCGACCAAATTGGGTTTCTAATACGGGTATGGGTTGCAGGTGGTCGGGTGTTGGTACGGGTTGACTATCATTAGGTCATGTAGGGGTGTTGGTAATGGTTTGGGACCAAATTGAGTTTCTAATAAGGGTATGGGTTGCAGGTGGTCGGGTGTTGGTAATGGTTGACCATCATTAGCTCATGTAGGGGTGTTGGTAATGGTTTGGGACCAAATTGGGTTTCTAATACGGGTATGGGTTTCAGGTTGTCGGTGTTGGTAATGGTAGACCATCCTTAGGTCATGTAGGGGTGTTGGTGATGGTTTGTGACCAAATTAGGTTTCTAATACGGGTACGGGTTGAAGGTCGTCGGGTGTTGGTACGGGTTGACCATCATTAGGTCATGTAGGGTGTTGGTAATGGTTTAGGACCAAATTGGGTATCTAATACGGGTATAGGTTGAAGGTGGTCGGGTGTTGGTACGGGTTGACCATCATTAGGTCACGTAGGGGTGTTGGTAATGGTTTGGGACGAAATTGGGTTTCTAATACGGGTATGGATTGAAGGTGGTCGGGTGTTGGTACGGGTTGACCATCATTAGGTCATGTAGGGGTGTTGGTAATGGTTTGGGACCAAATTCGTTTTCTAATACGGGTATGGGTTGAAGGTGGTCGGGTGTTGGTACGGGTTGACCATCATTAGGTCATGTAGGGGTGTTGGTAATGGTTTGGGACCAAATTGGGTTTCTAATACGGGTATGGGTTGAAGGTGGTCGGGTGTTGGTTCAGGTTGACCATCATTATGTCATGTAGGGGTGTTGGTAATGGTTTAGGACCAAATTGGGTTTCTAATATGAGTATGGGTTGAAGGTGGTCGGGTGTTGGTACGGGTTGACCATCATTAGGTCATGTAGAGTGTTGGTAATGGTTTGGGACCAAATTGGGTTTCTAATACGGGTATGGGTTGAAGGTAGTCGGGTGTTGGTTCGGGTTGACCATCATTAGGTCATGTAGGGGTGTTGGTAATGGTTTGGGACCAAATTGGGTTTCTAATACGTGTATGGGTTGACGGTGGTCGGGTGTTGGTACGGGTTGACCATCATTTGGTTATGTAGGGGTGCTGGTAATGGTTTGGGACCAAATTGGATTTCTAATACGGGTATGGGTTGCAGGTGGTCGAGTGTTGGTACGGGTTGACCATCATTAGGTCATGTAGGGGTGTTGGTAATGGTTTGGGACCAAATTGGGTTTCTAATACGGGTATGGGTTGCAGTTGGTCGGGTGTTGGTACGGGTTGACCATCATTAGGTCATGTAGGGGTGATGGTAATGGTTTGGGACCAAATTGGGTTTCTAATACAAGTATGGGTTGCAGGTGGTCGGGTGTTGGTACGGGTTGACCATCATTAGGTCATGTAGGGGTGTTGGTAATGGTTTGGGACCAAATTGGGTTTCTAATACGAGTATGGGTTGAAGGTGGTTAGGTGTTGGTACGGGTTGACCATCATTAGGTCATGTAGGGGTGTTGGAAATGGTTTGGGACCAAATTGGGTATCTAATACGGGTATGGGTTGAAGGTGGTCGGTGTTGGTACGAGTTGACCATCATTAGGTCATGTAGGGGTGTTGGTAATGGTTTGGGACCAAATTGGGTTTCTAATACGGGTATGGGTTGAAGGTGGTCGGGTGTTGGTTCGGGTTGACCATCATTAGGTCATGTAGGGGTGTTGGTAATGGTTTGGGACCAAATTGGGTTTCTAATACGTGTATGGGTTGACGGTGGTCGGGTGTTGGTACGGGTTGACCATCATTAGGTTATGTAGGGGTGTTGGTAATGGTTTGGGACCAAATTGGATTTCTAATACGGGTATGGGTTGCAGGTGGTCGAGTGTTGGTACGGGTTGACCATCATTAGGTCATGTAGGGGTGTTGGTAATGGTTTGGGACCAAATTGGGTTTCTAATACGGGTATGGGTTGCAGTTGGTCGGGTGTTGGTACGGGTTGACCATCATTAGGTCATGTAGGGGTGTTGGTAATGGTTTGGGACCAAATTGGGTTTCTAATATGGGTATGGGTTGCAGGTGGTCGGGTGTTGGTAATGGTTGACCATCATTAGGTCATGTAGGAGTGTTGGTAATGGTTTGGGACCAAATTGGGTTTCTAATACGGGTACGGGTTGAAGGTGGTCGGGTGTTGGTACGGGTTGACCATCATTAGGTCATGTAGGGGTGTTGGTAATGGTTTGGGACCAAATTGGGTTTCTAATACGGGTATGGGTTGAAGGTGGTCGGGTGTTGGTACGGGTTGACCATCATTAGGTCATGTAGGGGTGCTGGTAATGGTTTGGGACCAAATTGGGTTTCTAATACGGGTATGGGTTGCAGGTGGTCGGGTGTTGGTACGGGTTGACCATCATTAGGTCATGTAGGGGTGTTGGTAATGGTTTGGGACCAAATTGGGTTTCTAATACGGGTATGGGTTGAAGGTGGTCGGGTGTTGGTACGAGTTGACCATCATTAGGTCATGTAGGGGAGTTGGTAATGGTTTGGGACCAAATTGGGTTTCTAATACAGGTATGGGTTGAAGGTGGTCGGGTGTTGGTACGGGTTGACCATCATTAGGTCATATAGGGGTGATGGTAATGGTTTGGGACCAAATTGGGTTTCTAATACGGGTATAGGTTACAGGTGGTCGGGTGTTGGTACGGGTTGACCATCATTAGGTCATGTAGGGGTGTTGGTAATGGTTTGGGACCAAATTGGGTTTCTAATACGAGTATGGGTTGAAGGTGGTCGGGTGTTGGTACGGGTTGACCATCATTAGGTCATGTACGGGTGTTGGAATGGTTTGGGACCAAATTGGGTATCTAATACGGGTATGGGTTGAAGGTGGTCGGTGTTGGTACGGGTTGACCATCATTAGGTCATGTAGGGGTGTTGGTAATGGTTTGGGACCAAATTGGGTTTCTAATACGGGTATGGGTTGAAGGTGGTCGGGTGTTGGTTCGGGTTGACCATCATTAGATCATGTAGGGGTGTTGGTAATGGTTTGGGACCAAATTGGGTTTCTAATACGTGTATGGGTTGAAGGTGGTCGGGTGTTGGTATGGGTTGACCATCATTAGGTCATGTAGAGTGTTGGTAATGGTTTGGGACCAAATTGGGTGTCTAATACGGGTATGGGTTGAAGGTGGTCGGGTGTTGGTACGGGTTGACCATCATTAGGTCATGTAGAGTGTTGGTAATGGTTTGGGACCAAATTGGGTTTCTAATACGGGTATGGGTTGAAGGTGGTCGGGTGTTGGTACGGGTTGACCATCATTAGGTCATGTAGGGGTGTTGGTAATGGTTTGGGACCAAATTGGGTTTCTAATACGGGTATGGGTTGAAGGTGGTCGGGTGTTGGTACGGGTTGACCATCATTAGGTCATGTAGGGGTGCTGGTAATGGTTTGGGACCAACTTGGGTTTCTAATACGGGTATGGGTTGCAGGTGGTCGGGTGTTGGTACGGGTTGAACATCATTAGGTCATGTAGGGGTGTTGGTTTTGGTTTGGGACCAAATTGGGTTTCTAATACTGGTATGGGTTGCAGGTGGTCGGGTGTTGGTACGGGTTGACCATCATTAGGTCATGTAGGGGTGTTGGTAATGGTTTGGGACCAAATTGGGTTTCTAATACGGGTATGGGTTGAAGGTGGTCGGGTGTTGGTACGGGTTGACCATCATTTGGTCATGTAGGGGTGTTGGTAATGGTTTGGGACCAAATTGGGTTTCTAATACGGGTATGTGTTGAAGGTGGTCGGGTGTTGGGACGGGTTGACCATCATTAGGTCATGTAGGGGTGATGGTAATGGTTTGGGACCAAATTGGGTTTCTAATACAAGTATGGGTTGCAGGTGGTCGGGTGTTGGTACGGGTTGACCATCATTAGGTCATGTAGGGGTGTTGGTAATGGTTTGGGACCAAATTGGGTTTCTAATACGAGTATGGGTTGAAGGTGGTTAGGTGTTGGTACGGGTTGACCATCATTAGGTCATGTAGGGGTGTTGGAAATGGTTTGGGACCAAATTGGGTATCTAATACGGGTATGGGTTGAAGGTGGTCGGTGTTGGTACGAGTTGACCATCATTAGGTCATGTAGGGGTGTTGGTAATGGTTTGGGACCAAATTGGGTTTCTAATACGGGTATGGGTTGAAGGTGGTCGGGTGTTGGTTCGGGTTGACC
The DNA here is from genome assembly GCF_052849685.1 of Lactuca virosa. NCBI lineage: Eukaryota > Viridiplantae > Streptophyta > Magnoliopsida > Asterales > Asteraceae > Lactuca > Lactuca virosa. The sequence goes on from NC_136429.1 coordinate 492,708,190, forward strand.
ATCATTAGGTCATGTAGGGGTGTTGGTAATGGTTTGGGACCAAATTGGGTTTCTAATACGTGTATGGGTTGACGGTGGTCGGGTGTTGGTACGGGTTGACCATCATTAGGTTATGTAGGGGTGCTGGTAATGGTTTGGGACCAAATTGGATTTCTAATACGGGTATGGGTTGCAGGTGGTCGAGTGTTGGTACGGGTTGACCATCATTAGGTCATGTAGGGGTGTTGGTAATGGTTTGGGACCAAATTGGGTTTCTAATACGGGTATGGGTTGCAGTTGGTCGGGTGTTGGTACGGGTTGACCATCATTAGGTCATGTAGGGGTGTTGGTAATGGTTTGGGACCAAATTGGGTTTCTAATATGGGTATGGGTTGCAGGTGGTCGGGTGTTGGTAATGGTTGACCATCATTAGGTCATGTAGGAGTGTTGGTAATGGTTTGGGACCAAATTGGGTTTCTAATACGGGTACGGGTTGAAGGTGGTCGGGTGTTGGTACGGGTTGACCATCATTAGGTCATGTAGGGGTGTTGGTAATGGTTTGGGACCAAATTGGGTTTCTAATACGGGTATGGGTTGAAGGTGGTCGGGTGTTGGTACGGGTTGACCATCATTAGGTCATGTAGGGGTGCTGGTAATGGTTTGGGACCAAATTGGGTTTCTAATACGGGTATGGGTTGCAGGTGGTCGGGTGTTGGTACGGGTTGACCATCATTAGGTCATGTAGGGGTGTTGGTAATGGTTTGGGACCAAATTGGGTTTCTAATACGGGTATGGGTTGAAGGTGGTCGTGTGTTGGTACGGGTTGACCATCATTAGGTCATGTAGGGGAGTTGGTAATGGTTTGGGACCAAATTGGGTTTCTAATACAGGTATGGGTTGAAGGTGGTCGGGTGTTGGTACGGGTTGACCATCATTAGGTCATATAGGGGTGATGGTAATGGTTTGGGACCAAATTGGGTTTCTAATACGGGTATAGGTTACAGGTGGTCGGGTGTTGGTACGGGTTGACCATCATTAGGTCATGTAGGGGTGTTGGTAATGGTTTGGGACCAAATTGGGTTTCTAATACGAGTATGGGTTGAAGGTGGTCGGGTGTTGGTACGGGTTGACCATCATTAGGTCATGTACGGGTGTTGGAATGGTTTGGGACCAAATTGGGTATCTAATACGGGTATGGGTTGAAGGTGGTCGGTGTTGGTACGGGTTGACCATCATTAGGTCATGTAGGGGTGTTGGTAATGGTTTGGGACCAAATTGGGTTTCTAATACGGGTATGGGTTGAAGGTGGTCGGGTGTTGGTTCGGGTTGACCATCATTAGATCATGTAGGGGTGTTGGTAATGGTTTGGGACCAAATTGGGTTTCTAATACGTGTATGGGTTGAAGGTGGTCGGGTGTTGGTATGGGTTGACCATCATTAGGTCATGTAGAGTGTTGGTAATGGTTTGGGACCAAATTGGGTGTCTAATACGGGTATGGGTTGAAGGTGGTCGGGTGTTGGTACGGGTTGACCATCATTAGGTCATGTAGAGTGTTGGTAATGGTTTGGGACCAAATTGGGTTTCTAATACGGGTATGGGTTGAAGGTGGTCGGGTGTTGGTACGGGTTGACCATCATTAGGTCATGTAGGGGTGTTGGTAATGGTTTGGGACCAAATTGGGTTTCTAATACGGGTATGGGTTGAAGGTGGTCGGGTGTTGGTACGGGTTGACCATCATTAGGTCATGTAGGGGTGCTGGTAATGGTTTGGGACCAACTTGGGTTTCTAATACGGGTATGGGTTGCAGGTGGTCGGGTGTTGGTACGGGTTGAACATCATTAGGTCATGTAGGGGTGTTGGTTTTGGTTTGGGACCAAATTGGGTTTCTAATACTGGTATGGGTTGCAGGTGGTCGGGTGTTGGTACGGGTTGACCATCATTAGGTCATGTAGGGGTGTTGGTAATGGTTTGGGACCAAATTGGGTTTCTAATACGGGTATGGGTTGAAGGTGGTCGGGTGTTGGTACGGGTTGACCATCATTTGGTCATGTAGGGGTGTTGGTAATGGTTTGGGACCAAATTGGGTTTCTAATACGGGTATGGGTTGAAGGTGGTCGGGTGTTGGGACGGGTTGACCATCATTAGGTCATGTAGGGGTGATGGTAATGGTTTGGGACCAAATTGGGTTTCTAATACAAGTATGGGTTGCAGGTGGTCGGGTGTTGGTACGGGTTGACCATCATTAGGTCATGTAGGGGTGTTGGTAATGGTTTGGGACCAAATTGGGTTTCTAATACGAGTATGGGTTGAAGGTGGTTAGGTGTTGGTACGGGTTGACCATCATTAGGTCATGTAGGGGTGTTGGAAATGGTTTGGGACCAAATTGGGTATCTAATACGGGTATGGGTTGAAGGTGGTCGGTGTTGGTACGAGTTGACCATCATTAGGTCATGTAGGGGTGTTGGTAATGGTTTGGGACCAAATTGGGTTTCTAATACGGGTATGGGTTGAAGGTGGTCGGGTGTTGGTTCGGGTTGACCATCATTAGGTCATGTAGGGGTGTTGGTAATGGTTTGGGACCAAATTGGGTTTCTAATACGTGTATGGGTTGACGGTGGTCGGGTGTTGGTACGGGTTGACCATCATTAGGTTATGTAGGGGTGCTGGTAATGGTTTGGGACCAAATTGGATTTCTAATACGGGTATGGGTTGCAGGTGGTCGAGTGTTGGTACGGGTTGACCATCATTAGGTCATGTAGGGGTGTTGGTAATGGTTTGGGACCAAATTGGGTTTCTAATACGGGTATGGGTTGCAGTTGGTCGGGTGTTGGTACGGGTTGACCATCATTAGGTCATGTAGGGGTGTTGGTAATGGTTTGGGACCAAATTGGGTTTCTAATATGGGTATGGGTTGCAGGTGGTCGGGTGTTGGTAATGGTTGACCATCATTAGGTCATGTAGGAGTGTTGGTAATGGTTTGGGACCAAATTGGGTTTCTAATACGGGTACGGGTTGAAGGTGGTCGGGTGTTGGTACGGGTTGACCATCATTAGGTCATGTAGGGGTGTTGGTAATGGTTTGGGACCAAATTGGGTTTCTAATACGGGTATGGGTTGAAGGTGGTCGGGTGTTGGTACGGGTTGACCATCATTAGGTCATGTAGGGGTGCTGGTAATGGTTTGGGACCAAATTGGGTTTCTAATACGGGTATGGGTTGCAGGTGGTCGGGTGTTGGTACGGGTTGACCATCATTAGGTCATGTAGGGGTGTTGGTAATGGTTTGGGACCAAATTGGGTTTCTAATACGGGTATGGGTTGAAGGTGGTCGGGTGTTGGTACGGGTTGACCATCATTAGGTCATGTAGGGGAGTTGGTAATGGTTTGGGACCAAATTGGGTTTCTAATACAGGTATGGGTTGAAGGTGGTCGGGTGTTGGTACGGGTTGACCATCATTAGGTCATATAGGGGTGATGGTAATGGTTTGGGACCAAATTGGGTTTCTAATACGGGTATAGGTTACAGGTGGTCGGGTGTTGGTACGGGTTGACCATCATTAGGTCATGTAGGGGTGTTGGTAATGGTTTGGGACCAAATTGGGTTTCTAATACGAGTATGGGTTGAAGGTGGTCGGGTGTTGGTACGGGTTGACCATCATTAGGTCATGTACGGGTGTTGGAATGGTTTGGGACCAAATTGGGTATCTAATACGGGTATGGGTTGAAGATGGTCGGTGTTGGTACGGGTTGACCATCATTAGGTCATGTAGGGGTGTTGGTAATGGTTTGGGACCAAATTGGGTTTCTAATACGGGTATGGGTTGAAGGTGGTCGGGTGTTGGTTCGGGTTGACCATCATTAGATCATGTAGGGGTGTTGGTAATGGTTTGGGACCAAATTGGGTTTCTAATACGTGTATGGGTTGAAGGTGGTCGGGTGTTGGTATGGGTTGACCATCATTAGGTCATGTAGAGTGTTGGTAATGGTTTGGGACCAAATTGGGTGTCTAATACGGGTATGGGTTGAAGGTGGTCGGGTGTTGGTACGGGTTGACCATCATTAGGTCATGTAGAGTGTTGGTAATGGTTTGGGACCAAATTGGGTTTCTAATACGGGTATGGGTTGAAGGTGGTCGGGTGTTGGTACGGGTTGACCATCATTAGGTCATGTAGGGGTGTTGGTAATGGTTTGGGACCAAATTGGGTTTCTAATACGGGTATGGGTTGAAGGTGGTCGGGTGTTGGTACGGGTTGACCATCATTAGGTCATGTAGGGGTGCTGGTAATGGTTTGGGACCAACTTGGGTTTCTAATACGGGTATGGGTTGCAGGTGGTCGGGTGTTGGTACGGGTTGACCATCATTAGGTCATGTAGGGGTGTTGGTAATGGTTTGGGACCAAATTGGGTTTCTAATACGAGTATGGGTTGAAGGTGGTCGGGTGTTGGTACGGGTTGACCATCATTAGGTCATGTACGGGTGTTGGAATGGTTTGGGACCAAATTGGGTATCTAATACGGGTATGGGTTGAAGGTGGTCGGTGTTGGTACGGGTTGACCATCATTAGGTCATGTAGGGGTGTTGGTAATGGTTTGGGACCAAATTGGGTTTCTAATACGGGTATGGGTTGAAGGTGGTCGGGTGTTGGTTCGGGTTGACCATCATTAGATCATGTAGGGGTGTTGGTAATGGTTTGGGACCAAATTGGGTTTCTAATACGTGTATGGGTTGAAGGTGGTCGGGTGTTGGTATGGGTTGACCATCATTAGGTCATGTAGAGTGTTGGTAATGGTTTGGGACCAAATTGGGTGTCTAATACGGGTATGGGTTGAAGGTGGTCGGGTGTTGGTACGGGTTGACCATCATTAGGTCATGTAGAGTGTTGGTAATGGTTTGGGACCAAATTGGGTTTCTAATACGGGTATGGGTTGAAGGTGGTCGGGTGTTGGTACGGGTTGACCATCATTAGGTCATGTAGGGGTGTTGGTAATGGTTTGGGACCAAATTGGGTTTCTAATACGGGTATGGGTTGAAGGTGGTCGGGTGTTGGTACGGGTTGACCATCATTAGGTCATGTAGGGGTGCTGGTAATGGTTTGGGACCAACTTGGGTTTCTAATACGGGTATGGGTTGCAGGTGGTCGGGTGTTGGTACGGGTTGACCATCATTAGGTCATGTAGGGGTGTTGGTAATGGTTTGGGACCAAATTGGGTTTCTAATACGGGTATGGGTTGAAGGTGGTCGGGTGTTGGTACGGGTTGACCATCATTAGGTCATGTAGGGGTGTTGGTAATGGTTTGGGACCAAATTGGGTTTCTAATACGGGTATGGGTTGAAGGTGGTCGGGTGTTGGTTCAGGTTGACCATCATTATGTCATGTAGGGGTGTTGGTAATGGTTTAGGACCAAATTGGGTTTCTAATATGAGTATGGGTTGAAGGTGGTCGGGTGTTGGTACGGGTTGACCATCATTAGGTCATGTAGAGTGTTGGTAATGGTTTGGGACCAAATTGGGTTTCTAATACGGGTATGGGTTGAAGGTGGTCGGGTGTTGGTTCGGGTTGACCATCATTAGGTCATGTAGGGGTGTTGGTAATGGTTTGGGACCAAATTGGGTTTCTAATACGTGTATGGGTTGACGGTGGTCGGGTGTTGGTACGGGTTGACCATCATTAGGTTATGTAGGGGTGCTGGTAATGGTTTGGGACCAAATTGGGTTTCTAATACGGGTATGGGTTGCAGGTGGTCGAGTGTTGGTACGGGTTGACCATCATTAGGTCATGTAGGGGTGTTGGTAATGGTTTGGGACCAAATTGGGTTTCTAATACGGGTATGGGTTGCAGTTGGTCGGGTGTTGGTACGGGTTGACCATCATTAGGTCATGTAGGGGTGTTGGTAATGGTTTGGGACCAAATTGGGTTTCTAATACGGGTATGGGTTGGAGTTGGTCGGGTGTTGGTACGGGTTGACCATCATTAGGTCATGTAGGGGTGTTGGTAATGGTTTGGGACCAAATTGGGTTTCTAATATGGGTATGGGTTGCAGGTGGTCGGGTGTTGGTAATGGTTGACCATCATTAGGTCATGTAGGAGTGTTGGTAATGGTTTGGGACCAAATTGGGTTTCTAATACGGGTACGGGTTGAAGGTGGTCGGGTGTTGGTACGGGTTGACCATCATTAGGTCATGTAGGGGTGTTGGTAATGGTTTGGGACCAAATTGGGTTTCTAATACGGGTATGGGTTGAAGGTGGTCGGGTGTTGGTACGGGTTGACCATCATTAGGTCATGTAGGGGTGCTGGTAATGGTTTGGGACCAAATTGGGTTTCTAATACGGGTATGGGTTGCAGGTGGTCGGGTGTTGGTACGGGTTGACCATCATTAGGTCATGTAGGGGTGTTGGTAATGGTTTGGGACCAAATTGGGTTTCTAATACGGGTATGGGTTGAAGGTGGTCGGGTGTTGGTACGGGTTGACCATCATTAGGTCATGTAGGGGAGTTGGTAATGGTTTGGGACCAAATTGGGTTTCTAATACAGGTATGGGTTGAAGGTGGTCGGGTGTTGGTACGGGTTGACCATCATTAGGTCATATAGGGGTGATGGTAATGGTTTGGGACCAAATTGGGTTTCTAATACGGGTATAGGTTACAGGTGGTCGGGTGTTGGTACGGGTTGACCATCATTAGGTCATGTAGGGGTGTTGGTAATGGTTTGGGACCAAATTGGGTTTCTAATACGAGTATGGGTTGAAGGTGGTCGGGTGTTGGTACGGGTTGACCATCATTAGGTCATATAGGGGTGATGGTAATGGTTTGGGACCAAATTGGGTTTCTAATACGGGTATAGGTTACAGGTGGTCGGGTGTTGGTACGGGTTGACCATCATTAGGTCATGTAGGGGTGTTGGTAATGGTTTGGGACCAAATTGGGTTTCTAATACGAGTATGGGTTGAAGGTGGTCGGGTGTTGGTACGGGTTGACCATCATTAGGTCATGTACGGGTGTTGGAATGGTTTGGGACCAAATTGGGTATCTAATACGGGTATGGGTTGAAGGTGGTCGGTGTTGGTACGGGTTGACCATCATTAGGTCATGTAGGGGTGTTGGTAATGGTTTGGGACCAAATTGGGTTTCTAATACGGGTATGGGTTGAAGGTGGTCGGGTGTTGGTTCGGGTTGACCATCATTAGATCATGTAGGGGTGTTGGTAATGGTTTGGGACCAAATTGGGTTTCTAATACGTGTATGGGTTGAAGGTGGTCGGGTGTTGGTATGGGTTGACCATCATTAGGTCATGTAGAGTGTTGGTAATGGTTTGGGACCAAATTGGGTGTCTAATACGGGTATGGGTTGAAGGTGGTCGGGTGTTGGTACGGGTTGACCATCATTAGGTCATGTAGAGTGTTGGTAATGGTTTGGGACCAAATTGGGTTTCTAATACGGGTATGGGTTGAAGGTGGTCGGGTGTTGGTACGGGTTGACCATCATTAGGTCATGTAGGGGTGTTGGTAATGGTTTGGGACCAAATTGGGTTTCTAATACGGGTATGGGTTGAAGGTGGTCGGGTGTTGGTACGGGTTGACCATCATTAGGTCATGTAGGGGTGCTGGTAATGGTTTGGGACCAACTTGGGTTTCTAATACGGGTATGGGTTGCAGGTGGTCGGGTGTTGGTACGGGTTGACCATCATTAGGTCATGTAGGGGTGTTGGTAATGGTTTGGGACCAAATTGGGTTTCTAATACGGGTATGGGTTGAAGGTGGTCGGGTGTTGGTACGGGTTGACCATCATTAGGTCATGTAGGGGTGTTGGTAATGGTTTGGGACCAAATTGGGTTTCTAATACGGGTATGGGTTGAAGGTGGTCGGGTGTTGGTTCAGGTTGACCATCATTATGTCATGTAGGGGTGTTGGTAATGGTTTAGGACCAAATTGGGTTTCTAATATGAGTATGGGTTGAAGGTGGTCGGGTGTTGGTACGGGTTGACCATCATTAGGTCATGTAGAGTGTTGGTAATGGTTTGGGACCAAATTGGGTTTCTAATACGGGTATGGGTTGAAGGTGGTCGGGTGTTGGTTCGGGTTGACCATCATTAGGTCATGTAGGGGTGTTGGTAATGGTTTGGGACCAAATTGGGTTTCTAATACGTGTATGGGTTGACGGTGGTCGGGTGTTGGTACGGGTTGACCAGCATTAGGTTATGTAGGGGTGCTGGTAATGGTTTGGGACCAAATTGGATTTCTAATACGGGTATGGGTTGCAGGTGGTCGAGTGTTGGTACGGGTTGACCATCATTAGGTCATGTAGGGGTGTTGGTAATGGTTTGGGACCAAATTGGGTTTCTAATACGGGTATGGGTTGCAGTTGGTCGGGTGTTGGTACGGGTTGACCATCATTAGGTCATGTAGGGGTGTTGGTAATGGTTTGGGACCAAATTGGGTTTCTAATACGGGTATGGGTTGCAGTTGGTCGGGTGTTGGTACGGGTTGACCATCATTAGGTCATGTAGGGGTGTTGGTAATGGTTTGGGACCAAATTGGGTTTCTAATATGGGTATGGGTTGCAGGTGGTCGGGTGTTGGTAATGGTTGACCATCATTAGGTCATGTAGGAGTGTTGGTAATGGTTTGGGACCAAATTGGGTTTCTAATACGGGTACGGGTTGAAGGTGGTCGGGTGTTGGTACGGGTTGACCATCATTAGGTCATGTAGGGGTGTTGGTAATGGTTTGGGACCAAATTGGGTTTCTAATACGGGTATGGGTTGAAGGTGGTCGGGTGTTGGTACGGGTTGACCATCATTAGGTCATGTAGGGGTGCTGGTAATGGTTTGGGACCAAATTGGGTTTCTAATACGGGTATGGGTTGCAGGTGGTCGGGTGTTGGTACGGGTTGACCATCATTAGGTCATGTAGGGGTGTTGGTAATGGTTTGGGACCAAATTGGGTTTCTAATACGGGTATGGGTTGAAGGTGGTCGGGTGTTGGTACGGGTTGACCATCATTAGGTCATGTAGGGGAGTTGGTAATGGTTTGGGACCAAATTGGGTTTCTAATACAGGTATGGGTTGAAGGTGGTCGGGTGTTGGTACGGGTTGACCATCATTAGGTCATATAGGGGTGATGGTAATGGTTTGGGACCAAATTGAGTTTCTAATACGGGTATAGGTTACAGGTGGTCGGGTGTTGGTACGGGTTGACCATCATTAGGTCATGTAGGGGTGTTGGTAATGGTTTGGGACCAAATTGGGTTTCTAATACGAGTATGGGTTGAAGGTGGTCGGGTGTTGGTACGGGTTGACCATCATTAGGTCATATAGGGGTGATGGTAATGGTTTGGGACCAAATTGGGTTTCTAATACGGGTATAGGTTACAGGTGGTCGGGTGTTGGTACGGGTTGACCATCATTAGGTCATGTAGGGGTGTTGGTAATGGTTTGGGACCAAATTGGGTTTCTAATACGAGTATGGGTTGAAGGTGGTCGGGTGTTGGTACGGGTTGACCATCATTAGGTCATGTACGGGTGTTGGAATGGTTTGGGACCAAATTGGGTATCTAATACGGGTATGGGTTGAAGGTGGTCGGTGTTGGTACGGGTTGACCATCATTAGGTCATGTAGGGGTGTTGGTAATGGTTTGGGACCAAATTGGGTTTCTAATACGGGTATGGGTTGAAGGTGGTCGGGTGTTGGTTCGGGTTGACCATCATTAGATCATGTAGGGGTGTTGGTAATGGTTTGGGACCAAATTGGGTTTCTAATACGTGTATGGGTTGAAGGTGGTCGGGTGTTGGTATGGGTTGACCATCATTAGGTCATGTACAGTGTTGGTAATGGTTTGGGACCAAATTGGGTGTCTAATACGGGTATGGGTTGAAGGTGGTCGGGTGTTGGTACGGGTTGACCATCATTAGGTCATGTAGAGTGTTGGTAATGGTTTGGGACCAAATTGGGTTTCTAATACGGGTATGGGTTGAAGGTGGTCGGGTGTTGGTACGGGTTGACCATCATTAGGTCATGTAGGGGTGTTGGTAATGGTTTGGGACCAAATTGGGTTTCTAATACGGGTATGGGTTGAAGGTGGTCGGGTGTTGGTACGGGTTGACCATCATTAGGTCATGTAGGGGTGCTGGTAATGGTTTAGGACCAACTTGGGTTTCTAATACGGGTATGGGTTGCAGGTGGTCGGGTGTTGGTACGGGTTGAACATCATTAGGTCATGTAGGGGTGTTGGTTTTGGTTTGGGACCAAATTGGGTTTCTAATACGGGTATGGGTTGCAGGTGGTCGGGTGTTGGTACGGGTTGACCATCATTAGGTCATGTAGGGGTGTTGGTAATGGTTTGGGACCAAATTGGGTTTCTAATACGGGTATGGGTTGAAGGTGGTCGGGTGTTGGTACGGGTTGACCATCATTAGGTCATGTAGGGGTGTTGGTAATGGTTTGGGACCAAATTGGGTTTCTAATACGGGTATGGGTTGAAGGTGGTCGGGTGTTGGTTCAGGTTGACCATCATTATGTCATGTAGGGGTGTTGGTAATGGTTTAGGACCAAATTGGGTTTCTAATATGAGTATGGGTTGAAGGTGGTCGGGTGTTGGTACGGGTTGACCATCATTAGGTCATGTAGAGTGTTGGTAATGGTTTGGGACCAAATTGGGTTTCTAATACGGGTATGGGTTGAAGGTGGTCGGGTGTTGGTTCGGGTTGACCATCATTAGGTCATGTAGGGGTGTTGGTAATGGTTTGGGACCAAATTGGGTTTCTAATACGTGTATGGGTTGACGGTGGTCGGGTGTTGGTACGGGTTGACCATCATTAGGTTATGTAGGGGTGCTGGTAATGGTTTGGGACCAAATTGGATTTCTAATACGGGTATGGGTTGCAGGTGGTCGAGTGTTGGTACGGGTTGACCATCATTAGGTCATGTAGGGGTGTTGGTAATGGTTTGGGACCAAATTGGGTTTCTAATACGGGTATGGGTTGCAGTTGGTCGGGTGTTGGTACGGGTTGACCATCATTAGGTCATGTAGGGGTGTTGGTAATGGTTTGGGACCAAATTGGGTTTCTAATATGGGTATGGGTTGCAGGTGGTCGGGTGTTGGTAATGGTTGACCATCATTAGGTCATGTAGGAGTGTTGGTAATGGTTTGGGACCAAATTGGGTTTCTAATACGGGTACGGGTTGAAGGTGGTCGGGTGTTGGTACGGGTTGACCATCATTAGGTCATGTAGGGGTGTTGGTAATGGTTTGGGACCAAATTGGGTTTCTAATACGGGTATGGGTTGAAGGTGGTCGGGTGTTGGTACGGGTTGACCATCATTAGGTCATGTAGGGGTGCTGGTAATGGTTTGGGACCAAATTGGGTTTCTAATACGGGTATGGGTTGCAGGTGGTCGGGTGTTGGTACGGGTTGACCATCATTAGGTCATGTAGGGGTGTTGGTAATGGTTTGGGACCAAATTGGGTTTCTAATACGGGTATGGGTTGAAGGTGGTCGGGTGTTGGTACGGGTTGACCATCATTAGGTCATGTAGGGGAGTTGGTAATGGTTTGGGACCAAATTGGGTTTCTAATACAGGTATGGGTTGAAGGTGGTCGGGTGTTGGTACGGGTTGACCATCATTAGGTCATATAGGGGTGATGGTAATGGTTTGGGACCAAATTGGGTTTCTAATACGGGTATAGGTTACAGGTGGTCGGGTGTTGGTACGGGTTGACCATCATTAGGTCATGTAGGGGTGTTGGTAATGGTTTGGGACCAAATTGGGTTTCTAATACGAGTATGGGTTGAAGGTGGTCGGGTGTTGGTACGGGTTGACCATCATTAGGTCATGTACGGGTGTTGGAATGGTTTGGGACCAAATTGGGTATCTAATACGGGTATGGGTTGAAGGTGGTCGGTGTTGGTACGGGTTGACCATCATTAGGTCATGTAGGGGTGTTGGTAATGGTTTGGGACCAAATTGGGTTTCTAATACGGGTATGGGTTGAAGGTGGTCGGGTGTTGGTTCGGGTTGACCATCATTAGATCATGTAGGGGTGTTGGTAATGGTTTGGGACCAAATTGGGTTTCTAATACGTGTATGGGTTGAAGGTGGTCGGGTGTTGGTATGGGTTGACCATCATTAGGTCATGTAGAGTGTTGGTAATGGTTTGGGACCAAATTGGGTGTCTAATATGGGTATGGGTTGAAGGTGGTCGGGTGTTGGTACGGGTTGACCATCATTAGGTCATGTTGAGTGTTGGTAATGGTTTGGGACCAAATTGGGTTTCTAATACGGGTATGGGTTGAAGGTGGTCGGGTGTTGGTACGGGTTGACCATCATTAGGTCATGTAGGGGTGTTGGTAATGGTTTGGGACCAAATTGGGTTTCTAATACGGGTATGGGTTGAAGGTGGTCGGGTGTTGGTACGGGTTGACCATCATTAGGTCATGTAGGGGTGCTGGTAATGGTTTGGGACCAACTTGGGTTTCTAATACGGGTATGGGTTGCAGGTGGTTGGGTGTTGGTACGGGTTGAACATCATTAGGTCATGTAGGGGTGTTGGTTTTGGTTTGGGACCAAATTGGGTTTCTAATACTGGTATGGGTTGCAGGTGGTCGGGTGTTGGTACGGGTTGACCATCATTAGGTCATGTAGGGGTGTTGGTAATGGTTTGAGACCAAATTGGGTTTCTAATACGGGTATGGGTTGAAGGTGGTCGGGTGTTGGTACGGGTTGACCATCATTTGGTCATGTAGGGGTGTTGGTAATGGTTTGGGACCAAATTGGGTTTCTAATACGGGTATGGGTTGAAGGTGGTCGGGTGTTGGGACGGGTTGACCATCATTAGGTCATGTAGGGGTGATGGTAATGGTTTGGGACCAAATTGGGTTTCTAATACAAGTATGGGTTGCAGGTGGTCGGGTGTTGGTACGGGTTGACCATCATTAGGTCATGTAGGGGTGTTGGTAATGGTTTGGGACCAAATTGGGTTTCTAATACGAGTATGGGTTGAAGGTGGTTAGGTGTTGGTACGGGTTGACCATCATTAGGTCATGTAGGGGTGTTGGAAATGGTTTGGGACCAAATTGGGTATCTAATACGGGTATGGGTTGAAGGTGGTCGGTGTTGGTACGAGTTGACCATCATTAGGTCATGTAGGGGTGTTGGTAATGGTTTGGGACCAAATTGGGTTTCTAATACGGGTATGGGTTGAAGGTGGTCGGGTGTTGGTTCGGGTTGACCATCATTAGGTCATGTAGGGGTGTTGGTAATGGTTTGGGACCAAATTGGGTTTCTAATACGTGTATGGGTTGACGGTGGTCGGGTGTTGGTACGGGTTGACCATCATTAGGTTATGTAGGGGTGCTGGTAATGGTTTGGGACCAAATTGGATTTCTAATACGGGTATGGGTTGCAGGTGGTCGAGTGTTGGTACGGGTTGACCATCATTAGGTCATGTAGGGGTGTTGGTAATGGTTTGGGACCAAATTGGGTTTCTAATACGGGTATGGGTTGCAGTTGGTCGGGTGTTGGTACGGGTTGACCATCATTAGGTCATGTAGGGGTGTTGGTAATGGTTTGGGACCAAATTGGGTTTCTAATATGGGTATGGGTTGCAGGTGGTCGGGTGTTGGTAATGGTTGACCATCATTAGGTCATGTAGGAGTGTTGGTAATGGTTTGGGACCAAATTGGGTTTCTAATACGGGTACGGGTTGAAGGTGGTCGGGTGTTGGTACGGGTTGACCATCATTAGGTCATGTAGGGGTGTTGGTAATGGTTTGGGACCAAATTGGGTTTCTAATACGGGTATGGGTTGAAGGTGGTCGGGTGTTGGTACGGGTTGACCATCATTAGGTCATGTAGGGGTGCTGGTAATGGTTTGGGACCAAATTGGGTTTCTAATACGGGTATGGGTTGCAGGTGGTCGGGTGTTGGTACGGGTTGACCATCATTAGGTCATGTAGGGGTGTTGGTAATGGTTTGGGACCAAATTGGGTTTCTAATACGGGTATGGGTTGAAGGTGGTCGGGTGTTGGTACGGGTTGACCATCATTAGGTCATGTAGGGGAGTTGGTAATGGTTTGGGACCAAATTGGGTTTCTAATACAGGTATGGGTTGAAGGTGGTCGGGTGTTGGTACGGGTTGACCATCATTAGGTCATATAGGGGTGATGGTAATGGTTTGGGACCAAATTGGGTTTCTAATACGGGTATAGGTTACAGGTGGTCGGGTGTTGGTACGGGTTGACCTTCATTAGGTCATGTAGGGGTGTTGGTAATGGTTTGGGACCAAATTGGGTTTCTAATACGAGTATGGGTTGAAGGTGGTCGGGTGTTGGTACGGGTTGACCATCATTAGGTCATGTACGGGTGTTGGAATGGTTTGGGACCAAATTGGGTATCTAATACGGGTATGGGTTGAAGGTGGTCGGTGTTGGTACGGGTTGACCATCATTAGGTCATGTAGGGGTGTTGGTAATGGTTTGGGACCAAATTGGGTTTCTAATACGGGTATGGGTTGAAGGTGGTCGGGTGTTGGTTCGGGTTGACCATCATTAGATCATGTAGGGGTGTTGGTAATGGTTTGGGACCAAATTGGGTTTCTAATACGTGTATGGGTTGAAGGTGGTCGGGTGTTGGTATGGGTTGACCATCATTAGGTCATGTAGAGTGTTGGTAATGGTTTGGGACCAAATTGGGTGTCTAATACGGGTATGGGTTGAAGGTGGTCGGGTGTTGGTACGGGTTGACCATCATTAGGTCATGTAGAGTGTTGGTAATGGTTTGGGACCAAATTGGGTTTCTAATACGGGTATGGGTTGAAGGTGGTCGGGTGTTGGTATGGGTTGACCATCATTAGGTCATGTAGGGGTGCTGGTAATGGTTTGGGACCAACTTGGGTTTCTAATACGGGTATGGGTTGCAGGTGGTCGGGTGTTGGTACGGGTTGAACATCATTAGGTCATGTAGGGGTGTTGGTTTTGGTTTGGGACCAAATTGGGTTTCTAATACGGGTATGGGTTGCAGGTGGTCGGGTGTTGGTACGGGTTGACCATCATTAGGTCATGTAGGGGTGTTGGTAATGGTTTGGGACCAAATTGGGTTTCTAATACGGGTATGGGTTGAAGGTGGTCGGGTGTTGGTACGGGTTGACCATCATTTGGTCATGTAGGGGTGTTGGTAATGGTTTGGGACCAAATTGGGTTTCTAATACGGGTATGGGTTGAAGGTGGTCGGGTGTTGGGACGGGTTGACCATCATTAGGTCATGTAGGGGTGATGGTAATGGTTTGGGACCAAATTAGGTTTCTAATACAAGTATGGGTTGCAGGTGGTCGGGTGTTGGTACGGGTTGACCATCATTAGGTCATGTAGGGGTGTTGGTAATGGTTTGGGACCAAATTGGGTTTCTAATACGAGTATGGGTTGAAGGTGGTTAGGTGTTGGTACGGGTTGACCATCATTAGGTCATGTAGGGGTGTTGGAAATGGTTTGGGACCAAATTGGGTATCTAATACGGGTATGGGTTGAAGGTGGTCGGTGTTGGTACGAGTTGACCATCATTAGGTCATGTAGGGGTGTTGGTAATGGTTTGGGACCAAATTGGGTTTCTAATACGGGTATGGGTTGAAGGTGGTCGGGTGTTGGTTCGGGTTGACCATCATTAGGTCATGTAGGGGTGTTGGTAATGGTTTGGGACCAAATTGGGTTTCTAATACGTGTATGGGTTGACGGTGGTCGGGTGTTGGTACGGGTTGACCATCATTAGGTCATGTAGGGGTGCTGGTAATGGTTTGGGACCAAATTGGATTTCTAATACGGGTATGGGTTGCAGGTGGTCGAGTGTTGGTACGGGTTGACCATCATTAGGTCATGTAGGGGTGTTGGTAATGGTTTGGGACCAAATTGGGTTTCTAATACGGGTATGGGTTGCAGTTGGTCGGGTGTTGGTACGGGTTGACCATCATTAGGTCATGTAGGGGTGTTGGTAATGGTTTGGGACCAAATTGGGTTTCTAATATGGGTATGGGTTGCAGGTGGTCGGGTGTTGGTAATGGTTGACCATCATTAGGTCATGTAGGAGTGTTGGTAATGGTTTGGGACCAAATTGGGTTTCTAATACGGGTACGGGTTGAAGGTGGTCGGGTGTTGGTACGGGTTGACCATCATTAGGTCATGTAGGGGTGTTGGTAATGGTTTGGGACCAAATTGGGTTTCTAATACGGGTATGGGTTGAAGGTGGTCGGGTGTTGGTACGGGTTGACCATCATTAGGTCATGTAGGGGTGCTGGTAATGGTTTGGGACCAAATTGGGTTTCTAATACGGGTATGGGTTGCAGGTGGTCGGGTGTTGGTACGGGTTGACCATCATTAGGTCATGTAGGGGTGTTGGTAATGGTTTGGGACCAAATTGGCTTTCTAATACGGGTATGGGTTGAAGGTGGTCGGGTGTTGGTACGGGTTGACCATCATTAGGTCATGTAGGGGAGTTGGTAATGGTTTGGGACCAAATTGGGTTTCTAATACAGGTATGGGTTGAAGGTGGTCGGGTGTTGGTACGGGTTGACCATCATTAGGTCATATAGGGGTGATGGTAATGGTTTGGGACCAAATTGGGTTTCTAATACGGGTATAGGTTACAGGTGGTCGGGTGTTGGTACGGGTTGACCATCATTAGGTCATGTAGGGGTGTTGGTAATGGTTTGGGACCAAATTGGGTTTCTAATACGAGTATGGGTTGAAGGTGGTCGGGTGTTGGTACGGGTTGACCATCATTAGGTCATGTACGGGTGTTGGAATGGTTTGGGACCAAATTGGGTATCTAATACGGGTATGGGTTGAAGGTGGTCGGTGTTGGTACGGGTTGACCATCATTAGGTCATGTAGGGGTGTTGGTAATGGTTTGGGACCAAATTGGGTTTCTAATACGGGTATGGGTTGAAGGTGGTCGGGTGTTGGTTCGGGTTGACCATCATTAGATCATGTAGGGGTGTTGGTAATGGTTTGGGACCAAATTGGGTTTCTAATACGTGTATGGGTTGAAGGTGGTCGGGTGTTGGTACGGGTTGACCATCATTAGGTCATGTAGAGTGTTGGTAATGGTTTGGGACCAAATTGGGTGTCTAATACGGGTATGGGTTGAAGGTGGTCGGGTGTTGGTACGGGTTGACCATCATTAGGTCATGTAGGGGTGTTGGTAATGGTTTGGGACCAAATTGGGTTTCTAATACGGGTATGGTTTGCAGGTGGTCGGGTGTTGGTACGGGTTGACCATCATTAGGTCATGTAGGGGTGTTGGTAATGGTTTGGGACCAAATTGGGTTTCTAATACGGGTATGGGTTGCGGGTGGTCGGGTGTTGGTAATGGTTGCCATCATTAGGTCATGTAGGGGTGTTGGTAATGGTTTGGGACCAAATTGGGTTTCTAATACGGGTACGGGTTGAAGGAGGTCGGGTGTTGGTACGGGTTGACCATCATTAGTTCATGTAGGGGTGTTGGTAATGGTTTCGGACCAAATTGGGTATCTAATACGGGTATGGCTTGAAGGTGGTCGGGTGTTGGTACGGGTTGACAATCATTAGGTCATGTAGGGGTGTTGGTAATGGTTTGGGACAAAATTGGGTTTCTAATACGGGTATGGGTTGCAGGTGGTCGGGTGTTGGTACGGGTTGACCATCATTAGGTTATGTAGGGGTGTTGGTAATGGTTTGGGACCAAATTGGGTTTCTAATACGGGTATGGGTTGAAGGTGGTCGGGTGTTGGTACGGGTTGACCATCATTAGGTCATGTAGGGGTGTTGGTAATGGTTTGGGACCAAATTGGGTTTCTAATACGGGTATGGGTTGAAGGTGGTCGGGTGTTGGTATGGGTTGACCATCATTAGGTCATGTAGGGGTGATGGTAATGGTTTGGGACCAAATTGGGTTTCTAATACGGGTATGGGTTACAGGTGGTCGGGTGTTGGTACGGGTTGACCATCATTAGGTCATGTAGGGGTGTTGGTAATGGTTTGGGACCAAATTGGGTTTCTAATACGAGTATGGGTTGAAGGTGGTCGGGTGTTGGTACGGGTTGACCATCATTAGGTCATGTACGGGTGTTGGAATGGTTTGGGACCAAATTGGGTATCTAATACGGGTATGGGTTGAAGGTGGTCGGTGTTGGTATGGGTTGACCATCATTAGGTCATGTAGGGGTGTTGGTAATGGTTTGGGACCAAATTGGGTTTCTAATACGGGTATGGGTTGAAGGTGGTCGGGTGTTGGTTCGGGTTGACCATCATTAGGTCATGTAGGGGTGTTGGTAATGGTTTGGGACCAAATTGGGTTTCTAATACGCGTATGGGTTGAAGGTGGTCGGGTGTTGGTACGGGTTGACCATCATTAGGTCATGTAGAGTGTTGGTAATGGTTTGGGACCAAATTGGGTTTCTAATACGGGTATGGGTTGAATGTGGTCGGGTGTTGGTACGGGTTGACCATCATTAGGTCATGTAGGGGTGTTGGTAATGGTTTGGGACCAAATTGGGTTACTAATACGGGTATGGTTTGCAGGTGGTCGGGTGTTGGTACGGGTTGACCATCATTAGGTCATGTAGGGGTGTTGGTAATGGTTTGTGACCAAATTGGGTTTCTAATACGGGTATGGGTTGAAGGTGGTCGGGTGTTGGTACGGGTTGACCATCATTAGGTCATGTAGGGGTGTTGGTAATGGTTTAGGACCAAATTGGGTATCTAATACGGGTATAGGTTGAAGGTGGTCGGGTGTTGGTACGGGTTGACCATCATTAGGTCACGTAGGGGTGTTGGTAATGGTTTGGGACGAAATTAGGTTTCTAATACGGGTATGGATTGAAGGTGGTCGGGTGTTGGTACGGGTTGACCATCATCAGGTCATGTAGGGGTGTTGGTAATGGTTTGGGACCAAATTCGTTTTCTAATACGGGTATGGGTTGAAGGTGGTCGGGTGTTGGTACGGGTTGACCATCATTAGGTCATGTAGGGGTGTTGGTAATGGTTTGGGACCAAATTGGGTTCCTAATACGGGTATGGGTTGAAGGTGGTCGGGTGTTGGTACGGGTTGACCATCATTAGGTCATGTAGGGGTGTTGGTAATGGTTTGGGACCAAATTGGGTTTCTAATACGGGTATGGGTTGAAGGTGGTCGGGTGTTGGTACGGGTTGACCATCATTAGGTCATGTAGGGGTGCTGGTAATTGTTTGGGACCAAATTGGGTTTCTAATACGGGTATGGTTTGCAGGTGGTCAGGTGTTGGTACGGGTTGACCATTATTAGGTCATGTAGGGGTGTTGGTAAAGGTTTGGGACCAAATTGGGTTTCTAATACGGGTATGGGTTGCAGGTGGTCGCGTGTTGGTACGGGTTGACCATCATTAAGTCATGTAGGGGTGTTGGTAATGGTTTGGGACCAAATTGGGTTTCTAATACGAGTATGGGTTGAAGGTGGTCGGGTGTTGGTACGGGTTGACCATCATTAGGTCATCTAGGGGTGTTGGAAATGGTTTGGGACCAAATTGGGTATCTAATACGGGTATGGGTTGAAGGTGGTCGGTGTTGGTACGGGTTGACCATCATTAGCTCATGTAGGGGTGTTGGTAATGGTTTGGGACCAAATTGGGTTTCTAATAAGGGTATGGGTTGAAGGTGGTCGGGTGTTGGTTCGGGTTGACCAACATTAGGTCATGTAGGGGTGTTGGTAATGGTTTGGGACCAAATTGGGTTTCTAATACGCGAATGGGTTGAAGGTGGTCGGGTGTTGGTACGGGTTGACCATCATTAGGTCATGTAGAGTGTTGGTAATGGTTTGGGACCAAATTGGGTTTCTAATACGGGTATGGGTTGAAGGTGGTCGGGTGTTGGTACGGGTTGACCATCATTAGGTCATGTAGGGGTGTTGGTAATGATTTGGGACCAAATTGGGTTTCTAATACGGGTATGGGTAGAAGGTGGTCGGGAGTTGGTACGGGTTGACCATCATTAGGTCATGTAGGGGTGTTGGTAATGGATTGGGACCAAATTGGGTTTCTAATATGGGTATGGGTTGAAGGTGGTCGGGTGTTGGTACGGGTTGACCTTCATTAGGTCATGTAAGGGTGTTGGTAATGGTTTGGGACCAAATTGGGTTTCTAATACGGGTATGGGTTGAAGGTGGTCGGGTGTTGGTACGGGTTGACCATCATTAGGTCATGTAGGGGGGCTGGTAATGGTTTGGGACCAAATTGTGTTTCTAATACGGGTATGGGTTGCAGGTGGTCGGGTGTTGGTACGGGTTGACCATCATTAGGTCATGTAGGGGTGTTGGTAATGGTGTGGGACCAAATTGGGTTTCTAATACGAGTATGGGTTGAAGGTGGTCGGGTGTGGGTACGGGTTGACCATCATTAGGTCATGTAGGGGTGTTGGTAATGGTTTGGGACCAAATTGGGTATCTAATACGAGTATGGGTTGAAGGTGGTCGGTGTTGGTACAGGTTGACCATCATTAGGTCATGTAGGGGTGTTGGTAATGGTTTGGGACCAAATTGGGTTTCTAATACGGGTATGGGTTGAAGGTGGTCGGGTGTTGGTTCGGGTTGACCATCATTAGGTCATGTAGGGGTGTTGGTAATGGTTTGGGACCAAATTGGGTTTCTAATACGGGTATGGGTTGAAGGTGGTCGGGTGTTGGTACGGGTTGACCATTATTAGGTCATGTAGAGTGTTGGTAATGGTTTGGTACCAAATTGGGTTTCTAATACGGGTATGGGTTGCAGGTGGTCGGATGTTGGTACGGGTTGACCATCATTAGGTCATGTAGGGGTGTTGGTAATGGTTTGGGACCAAATTGGGTTTCTAATACGGGTATGGGTTGAAGGTGGTCGGGTGTTGGTACGGGTTGACCATCATTAGGTCATGTAGGGGTGTTGGTAATGGTTTAGGACGAAATTGGGTTTCTAATACGGGTATAGGTTGAAGGTGGTCGGGTGTTGGTACGGGTTGACCATCATTAGGTCATGTAGGGGTGCTGGTAATGGTTTGGGACCAAATTGGGTTTCTAATACGGGTATGGGTTGCAGGTGGTCGGGTGTTGGTACGGGTTGACCATCATTAGGTCATGTAGGGGTGTTGGTAATGGTTTGGGACCAAATTGGGTTTCTAATACGGGTATGGGTTGAAGGTGGTCGGGTGTTGGTACGGGTTGACCATCATTAGGTCATGTAGGGGTGTTGGTAATGGTTTGGGACCAAATTGGGTTTCTAATACAGGTATGGGTTGAAGGTGGTCGGGTGTTGGTACGGGTTGACCATCATTAGGTCATATAGGGGTGATGGTAATGGTTTGGGACCAAATTGGGTTTCTAATACGGGTATGGGTTACAGGTGGTCGGGTGTTGGTACGGGTTGACCATCATTAGGTCATGTTGGGGTGTTGGTAATGGTTTGGGACCATATTGGGTTTCTAATACGAGTATGGGTTGAAGGTGGTCGGGTGTTGGTACGGGTTGACCATCATTAGGTCATGTACGGGTGTTGGAATGGTTTGGGACCAAATTGGGTATCTAATACGGGTATGGGTTGAAGGTGGTCGGTGTTGGTACGGGTTGACCATCATTAGGTCATGTAGGGGTGTTGGTAATGGTTTGGGACCAAATTGGGTTTCTAATACGGGTATGGGTTGAAGGTGGTCGGGTGTTGGTTCGGGTTGACCATCATTAGGTCATGTAGGGGTGTTGGTAATGGTTTGGGACCAAATTGGGTTTCGAATACGTGTATGGGTTGAAGGTGGTCGGGTGTCGGTACGGGTTGATCATCATTAGGTCATGTAGAGTGTTGGTAATGGTTTGGGACCAAATTGGGTTTCTAATACGGGTATGGGTTGAAGGTGGTCGGGTGTTGGTACGGGTTGACCATCATTAGGTCATGTAGGGGTGTTGGTAATGGTTTGGGACCAAATTGGGTTTCTAATACGGGTATGGTTTGCAGGTGGTCGGGTGTTGGTACGGGTTGACCATCATTAGGTCATGTAGGGGTGTTGGTAATGGTTTGGGACCAAATTGGGTTTCTAATACGGGTATGGGTTGCAGGTGGTCGGGTGTTGGTAATGGTTGCCATCATTAGGTCATGTAGGGGTGTTGGTAATGGTTTGGGACCAAATTGGGTTTCTAATACGCGTACGGGTTGAAGGAGGTCGGGTGTTGGTACGGGTTGACCATCATTAGTTCATGTAGGGGTGTTGGTAATGGTTTCGGACCAAATTGGGTATCTAATACGGGTATGGGTTGAAGGTGGTCGGGTGTTGGTACGGGTTGACAATCATTAGGTCATGTAGGGGTGTTGGTAATGGTTTGGGACCAAATTGGGTTTCTAATACGGGTATGGGTTGCAGGTGGTCGGGTGTTGGTACGGGTTGACCATCATTAGGTTATGTAGGGGTGTTGGTAATGGTTTGGGACCAAATTGGGTTTCTAATACGGGTATGGGTTGAAGGTGGTCGGGTGTTGGTACGGGTTGACCATCATTAGGTCATGTAGGGGTGTTGGTAATGGTTTGGGACCAAATTGGGTTTCTAATACGGGTATGGGTTGAAGGTGGTCGGGTGTTGGTACGGGTTGACCATCATTAGGTCATGTAGGGGTGATGGTAATGGTTTGGGACCAAATTGGGTTTCTAATACGGGTATGGGTTATAGGTGGTCGGGTGTTGGTACGGGTTGACCATCATTAGGTCATGTAGGGGTGTTGGTAATGGTTTGGGACCAAATTGGGTTTCTAATACGAGTATGGGTTGAAGGTGGTCGGGTGTTGGTACGGGTTGACCATCATTAGGTCATGTACGGGTGTTGGAATGGTTTGGGACCAAATTGGGTATCTAATACGGGTATGGGTTGAAGGTGGTCGGTGTTGGTACGGGTTGACCATCATTAGGTCATGTAGGGGTGTTGGTAATGGTTTGGGACCAAATTGGGTTTCTAATACGGGTATGGGTTGAAGGTGGTCGGGTGTTGGTTTGGGTTGACCATCATTATGTCATGTAGGGGTGTTGGTAATGGTTTGGGACCAAATTGGGTTTCTAATACGCGTATGGGTTGAAGGTGGTCGGGTGTTGGTACGGGTTGACCATCATTAGGTCATGTAGAGTGTTGGTAATGGTTTGGGACCAAATTGGGTTTCTAATACGGGTATGGGTTGAATGTGGTCGGGTGTTGGTACGGGTTGACCATCATTAGGTCATGTAGGGGTGTTGGTAATGGTTTGGGACCAAATTGGGTTACTAATACGGGTATGGTTTGCAGGTGGTCGGGTGTTGGTACGGGTTGACCATCATTAGGTCATGTAGGGGTGTTGGTAATGGTTTGGGACCAAATTGGGTTTCTAATACGGGTATGGGTTGCAGGTGGTCGGGTGTTGGTAATGGTTGACCATCATTAGGTCATGTAGGGGTGTTGGTAATGGTTTGGGACCAAATTGGGTTTCTAATACGGGTACGGGTTGAAGGTGGTCGGGTGTTGGTACGGGTTGACCATCATTAGTTCATGTAGGGGTGTTGGTAATGGTTTCGGACCAAATTGGGTATCTAATACGGGTATGGGTTGAAGGTGGTCGGGTGTTGGTACGGGTTGACCATCATTAGGTGATGTAGGGGTGTTGGTAATGTTTTGGGACCAAATTAGGTTTCTAATACGGGTATGGGTTGCAGGTGGTCGGGTGTTGGTACGGGTTGACCATCATTAGGTCATGTAGGGGTGTTGGTAATGGTTTGGGACCAAATTGGGTTTCTAATACGGGTATGGGTTGAAGGTGGTCGGGTGTTGGTACGGGTTGACCATCATTAGGTCATGTTGGGGTGTTGGTAATGGTTAGGGACCAAATTGGGTTTCTAATACGGGTATGGGTTGAAGGTGATCGGGTGTTGGTACGGGTTGACCATCATTAGGTCATGTAGGGGTGATGGTAATGGTTTTGGACCAAATTGGGTTTCTAATACGGGTATGGTTTGCAGGTGGTCGGGTGTTGGTACGGGTTGACCATCATTAGGTCATGTAGGGGTGTTGGTAATGGTTTGAGACCAAATTGGGTTTCTAATACGGGTATGGGTTGCAGGTGGTCGGGTGTTGGTACGGGTTGACCATCATTAGGTCATGTAGGGGTGTTGGTAATGGTTTGGGACCAAATTGGGTTCCTAATACGGGTATGGGTTGAAGGTGGTCGGGTGTTGGTACGGGTTGACCATCATTAGGTCATGTAGGGGTGTTGGTAATGGTTTGGGACCAAATTGGGTTTCTAATACGGGTATGGGTTGAAGGTGGTCGGGTGTTGGTACGGGTTGACCATCATTAGGTCATGTAGGGGTGCTGGTAATTGTTTGGGACCTAATTGGGTTTTTAATACGGGTATGGTTTGCAGGTGGTCGGGTGTTGGTACGGGTTGACCATAATTAGGTCATGTAGGGGTGTTGGTAAAGGTTTGGGACCAAATTGGGTTTCTAATACGGGTATGGGTTGCAGGTGGTCGGGTGTTGGTACGGGTTGACCATCATTAAGTCATGTAGGGGTGTTGGTAATGGTTTGGGACCAAATTGGGTTTCTAATACGAGTATGGGTTGAAGGTGGTCGGGTGTTGGTACGGGTTGACCATCATTAGGTCATGTAGGGGTGTTGGTAATGGTTTGGGACCAAATTGGGTATCTAATACGGGTATGGGTTGAAGGTGGTCGGTGTTGGTACGGGTTGACCATCATTAGGTCATGTAGGGGTGTTGGTAATGGTTTGGGACCAAATTGGGTTTCTAATAAGGGTATGGGTTGAAGGTGGTCGGGTGTTGGTTCGGGTTGACCATCATTAGTTCATGTAGGGGTGTTGGTAATGGTTTCGGACCAAATTGGGTATCTAATACGGGTATGGGTTGAAGGTGGTCGGGTGTTGGTACGGGTTGACCATCATTAGGTCATGTAGGGGTGTTGGTAATGTTTTGGGACCAAATTAGGTTTCTAATACGGGTATGGGTTGCAGGTGGTCGGGTGTTGGTACGGTTTGACCATCATTAGGTCATGTAGGGGTGTTGGTAATGGTTTGGGACCAAATTGGGTTTCTAATACGGGTATGGGTTGAAGGTGGTCGGGTGTTGGTACGGGTTGACCATCATTAGGTCATGTTGGGGTGTTGGTAATGGTTAGGGACCAAATTGGGTTTCTAATACGGGTATGGGTTGAAGGTGATCGGGTGTTGGTACGGGTTGACCATCATTAGGTCATGTAGGGGTGATGGTAATGGTTTTGGACCAAATTGGGTTTCTAATACGGGTATGGTTTGCAGGTGGTCGGGTGTTGGTACGGGTTGACCATCATTAGGTCATGTAGGGGTGTTGGTAATGGTTTGAGACCAAATTGGGTTTCTAATACGGGTATGGGTTGCAGGTGGTCGGGTGTTGGTACGGGTTGACCATCATTAGGTCATGTAGGGGTGTTGGTAATGGTTTGGGACCAAATTGGGTTCCTAATACGGGTATGGGTTGAATGTGGTCGGGTGTTGGTACGGGTTGACCATCATTAGGTCATGTAGGGGTGTTGGTAATGGTTTGGGACCAAATTGGGTTTCTAATACGGGTATGGGTTGAAGGTGGTCGGGTGTTGGTACAGGTTGACCATCATTAGGTCATGTAGGGGTGCTGGTAATTGTTTGGGACCAAATTGGGTTTTTAATACGGGTATGGTTTGCAGGTGGTCGGGTGTTGGTACGGGTTGACCATTATTAGGTCATGTAGGGGTGTTGGTAAAGGTTTGGGACCAAATTGGGTTTCTAATACGGGTATGGGTTGCAGGTGGTCGGGTGTTGGTACGGGTTGACCATCATTAAGTCATGTAGGGGTGTTGGTAATGGTTTGGGACCAAATTGGGTTTCTAATACGAGTATGGGTTGAAGGTGGTCGAGTGTTGGTACGGGTTGACCATCATTAGGTCATCTAGGGGTGTTGGAAATGGTTTGGGACCAAATTGGGTATCTAATACGGGTATGGGTTGAAGGTGGTCGGTGTTGGTACGGGTTGACCATCATTAGGTCATGTAGGGGTGTTGGTAATGGTTTGGGACCAAATTGGGTTTCTAATAAGGGTATGGGTTGAAGGTGGTCGGGTGTTGGTTCGGGTTGACCAACATTAGGTCATGTAGGGGTGTTGGTAATGGTTTGGGACCAAATTGGGTTTCTAATACGCGAATGGGTTGAAGGTGGTCGGGTGTTGGCACGGGTTGACCATCATTAGGTCATGTAGAGTGTTGGTAATGGTTTGGGACCAAATTGGGTTTCTAATACGGGTATGGGTTGAAGGTGGTCGGGTGTTGGTACGGGTTGACCATCATTAGGTCATGTAGGGGTGTTGGTAATGGTTTGGGACCAAATTGGGTTTCTAATACGAGTATGGGTTGAAGGTGGTCGGGTGTTGGTACGGGTTGACCATCATTAGGTCATGTACGGGTGTTGGAATGGTTTGGGACCAAATTGGGTATCTAATACGGGTATGGGTTGAAGGTGGTCGGTGTTGGTACGGGTTGACCATCATTAGGTCATGTAGGGGTGTTGGTAATGGTTTGGGACCAAATTGGGTTTCTAATACGGGTATGGGTTGAAGGTGGTCGGGTGTTGGTTCGGGTTGACCATCATTAGGTCATGTAGGGGTGTTGGTAATGGTTTGGGACCAAATTGGGTTTCTAATACGGCTATGGGTTGAAGGTGGTCGGGTGTTGGTACGGGTTGACCATCATTAGGTCATGTAGGGGTGTTGGTAATGGTTTGGGACCAAATTGGGTTCCTAATACGGGTATGGGTTGAATGTGGTCGGGTGTTGGTACGGGTTGACCATCATTAGGTCATGTAGGGGTGTTGGTAATGGTTTGGGACCAAATTGGGTTTCTAATACGGGTATGGGTTGAAGGTGGTCGGGTGTTGGTACGGGTTGACCATCATTAGGTCATGTAGGGGTGCTGGTAATTGTTTGGGACCAAATTGGGTTTTTAATACGGGTATGCTTTGCAGGTGGTCGGGTGTTGGTACGGGTTGACCATTATTAGGTCATGTAGTGGTGTTGGTAAAGGTTTGGGACCAAATTGGGTTTCTAATACGGGTATGGGTTGCAGGTGGTCGGGTGTTGGTATGGGTTGACCATCATTAAGTCATGTAGGGGTGTTGGTAATGGTTTGGGACCAAATTGGGTTTCTAATACGAGTGTGGGTTGAAGGTGGTCGAGTGTTGGTACGGGTTGACCATCATTAGGTCATCTAGGGGTGTTGGAAATGGTTTGGGACCAAATTGGGTATCTAATACGGGTATGGGTTGAAGGTGGTCGGTGTTGGTACGGGTTGACCATCATTAGGTCATGTAGGGGTGTTGGTAATGGTTTGGGACCAAATTGGGTTTCTAATAAGGGTATGGGTTGAAGGTGGTCGGGTGTTGGTTCGGGTTGACCAACATTAGGTCATGTAGGGGTGTTGGTAATGGTTTGGGACCAAATTGGGTTTCTAATACGCGAATGGGTTGAAGGTGGTCGGGTGTTGGCACGGGTTGACCATCATTAGGTCATGTAGAGTGTTGGTAATGGTTTGGGACCAAATTGGGTTTCTAATACGGGTATGGGTTGAAGGTGGTCGGGTGTTGGTACGGGTTGACCATCATTAGGTCATGTAGGGGTGTTGGTAATGGTTTGGGACCAAATTGGGTTTCTAATACGAGTATGGGTTGAAGGTGGTCGGGTGTTGGTACGGGTTGACCATCATTAGGTCATGTACGGGTGTTGGAATGGTTTGGGACCAAATTGGGTATCTAATACGGGTATGGGTTGAAGGTGGTCGGTGTTGGTACGGGTTGACCATCATTAGGTCATGTAGGGGTGTTGGTAATGGTTTGGGACCAAATTGGGTTTCTAATACGGGTATGGGTTGAAGGTGGTCGGGTGTTGGTTCGGGTTGACCATCATTAGGTCATGTAGGGGTGTTGGTAATGGTTTGGGACCAAATTGGGTTTCTAATACGCGTATGGGTTGAAGGTGGTCGGGTGTTGGTACGGGTTGACCATCATTAGGTCATGTAGAGTGTTGGTAATGGTTTGGGACCAAATTGGGTTTCTAATACAGGTATGGGTTGAATGTGGTCGGGTGTTGGTACGGGTTGACCATCATTAGGTCATGTAGGGGTGTTGGTAATGGTTTGGGACCAAATTGGGTTTCTAATACGGGTATGGTTTGCAGGTGGTCGGGTGTTGGTACGGGTTGACCATCATTAGGTCATGTAGGGGTGTTGGTAATGGTTTGGGACCAAATTGGGTTTCTAATACGGGTATGGGTTGCAGGTGGTCGGGTGTTGGTAATGGTTGACCATCATTAGGTCATGTAGGGGTGTTGGTAATGGTTTGGGACCAAATTGGGTTTCTCATACGGGTACGGGTTGAAGGTGGTCGGGTGTTGGTACGGGTTGACCATCATTTGTTCATGTAGGGGTGTTGGTAATAGTTTCGGACCAAATTGGGTATCTAATACGGGTATGGGTTGAAGGTGGTCGGGTGTTGGTACGGGTTGACCATCATTAGGTCATGTAGGGGTGTTGGTAATGTTTTGGGACCAAATTAGGTTTCTAATACGGGTAAG
The DNA here is from genome assembly GCF_052849685.1 of Lactuca virosa. NCBI lineage: Eukaryota > Viridiplantae > Streptophyta > Magnoliopsida > Asterales > Asteraceae > Lactuca > Lactuca virosa. The sequence goes on from NC_136429.1 coordinate 492,736,777, forward strand.
GGTTGCAGGTGGTCGGGTGTTGGTACGGGTTGACCATCATTAGGTCATGTAGGGGTGTTGGTAATGGTTTGGGACCAACTTGGGTTTCTAATACGGGTATGGGTTGAAGGTGGTCGGGTGTTGGTACGGGTTGACCATCATTAGGTCATGTAGGGGTGCTGGTAATTGTTTGGGACCAAATTGGGTTTTTAATACGGGTATGGTTTGCAGGTGGTCGGGTGTTGGTACGGGTTGACCATTATTAGGTCATGTAGGGGTGTTGGTAAAGGTTTGGGACCAAATTGGGTTTCTAATACGGGTATGGGTTGCAGGTGGTCGGGTGTTGGTATGGGTTGACCATCATTAAGTCATGTAGGGGTGTTGGTAATGGTTTGGGACCAAATTGGGTTTCTAATACGAGTATGGGTTGAAGGTGGTCGAGTGTTGGTACGGGTTGACCATCATTAGGTCATCTAGGGGTGTTGGAAATGGTTTGGGACCAAATTGGGTATCTAATACGGGTATGGGTTGAAGGTGGTCGGTGTTGGTACGGGTTGACCATCATTAGGTCATGTAGGGGTGTTGGTAATGGTTTGGGACCAAATTGGGTTTCTAATAAGGGTATGGGTTGAAGGTGGTCGGGTGTTGGTTCGGGTTGACCAACATTAGGTCATGTAGGGGTGTTGGTAATGGCTTGGGACCAAATTGGGTTTCTAATACGCGAATGGGTTGAAGGTGGTCGGGTGTTGGCACGGGTTGACCATCATTAGGTCATGTAGAGTGTTGGTAATGGTTTGGGACCAAATTGGGTTTCTAATACGGGTATGGGTTGAAGGTGGTCGGGTGTTGGTACGGGTTGACCATCATTAGGTCATGTAGGGGTGTTGGTAATGGTTTGGGACCAAATTGGGTTTCTAATACGAGTATGGGTTGAAGGTGGTCGGGTGTTGGTACGGGTTGACCATCATTAGGTCATGTACGGGTGTTGGAATGGTTTGGGACCAAATTGGGTATCTAATACGGGTATGGGTTGAAGGTGGTCGGTGTTGGTACGGGTTGACCATCATTAGGTCATGTAGGGGTGTTGGTAATGGTTTGGGACCAAATTGGGTTTCTAATACGGGTATGGGTTGAAGGTGGTCGGGTGTTGGTTCGGGTTGACCATCATTAGGTCATGTAGGGGTGTTGGTAATGGTTTGGGACCAAATTGGGTTTCTAGTACGCGTATGGGTTGAAGTTGGTCGGGTGTTGGTACGGCTTGACCATCATTAGGTCATGTAGAGTGTTGGTAATGGTTTGGGACCAAATTGGGTTTCTAATACAGGTATGGGTTGAATGTGGTCGGGTGTTGGTACGGGTTGACCATCATTAGGTCATGTAGGGGTGTTGGTAATGGTTTGGGACCAAATTGGGTTTCTAATACAGGTATGGTTTGCAGGTGGTCGGGTGTTGGTACGGGTTGACCATCATTAGGTCATGTAGAGGTGTTGGTAATGGTTTGGGACCAAATTGGGTTTCTAATACGGGTATGGGTTGCAGGTGGTCGGGTGTTGGTAATGGTTGACCATCATTAGGTCATGTAGGGGTGTTGGTAATGGTTTGGGACCAAATTGGGTTTCTAATACGGGTACGGGTTGAAGGTGGTCGGGTGTTGGTACGGGTTGACCATCATTTGTTCATGTAGGGGTGTTGGTAATAGTTTCGGACCAAATTGGGTATCTAATACGGGTATGGGTTGAAGGTGGTCGGGTGTTGGTACGGGTTGACCATCATTAGGTCATGTAGGGGTGTTGGTAATGTTTTGGGACCAAATTAGGTTTCTAATACGGGTAAGGGTTGCAGGTGGTCGGGTGTTGGTACGGGTTGACCATCATTAGGTCATGTAGGAGTGTTGGTAATGGTTTGGGACCAACTTGGGTTTCTAATACGGGTATGGGTTGAAGGTGGTCGGGTGTTGGTACGGGTTGACCATCATTAGGTCATGTAGGGGTGTTGGTAATGGTTAGGGACCAAATTGGGTTTCTAATACGGGTACGGGTGGAAGGTGGTCGGGTGTTGGTACGGGTTGACCATCATTAGGTCCTGTAGGGGTGTTGGTAATGGTTTCGGACAAAGTTGGGTTTCTAATACGGGTATGGGTTGAAGGTGGTCGGGTGTTGGTACGGGTTGACCATCATTAGGTCATGTAGGGGTGTTGGTAATGTTTTGGGACCAAATTAGGTTTCTAATACGGGTAAGGGTTGCAGGTTGTCGGGTGTTGGTACGGGTTGACCATCATTAGGTCATGTAGGGGTGCTGGTAATGGTTTGGGACCCAATTGGGTTTCTAATACGGGTATGGGTTGAAGGTGATCGGGTGTTGGTACGGGTTGACCATCATTAGGTCATGTAGGGGTGATGGTAATGGTTTTGGACCAAATTGGGTTTCTAATACGGGTATGGTTTGCAGGTGGTCGGGTGTTGGTACGGGTTGACCATCATTAGGTCATGTAGGGGTGTTGGTAATGGTTTGAGACCAAATTGGGTTTCTAATACGGGTATGGGTTGTAGGTGGTCGGGTGTTGGTACGTGTTGACCATCATTAGGTCATGTAGGGGTGTTGGTAATGGTTTGGGACCAAATTGGGTTCCTAATACGGGTATGGGTTGAAGGTGGTCGGGTGTTGGTACGGGTTGACCATCATTAGGTCATGTAGGGGTGTTGGTAATGGTTTGGGACCAAATTGGGTTTCTAATACGGGTATGGGTTGAAGGTGGTCGGGTGTTGGTACGGGTTGACCATCATTAGGTCATGTAGGGGTGCTGGTAATTGTTTGGGACCAAATTGGGTTTCTAATACGGGTATGGTTTGCAGGTGGTCGGGTGTTGGTACGGGTTGACCATTATTAGGTCATGTAGGGGTGTTGGTACAGGTTTGGGACCAAATTGGGTTTCTAATACGGGTATGGGTTGCAGGTGGTCGGGTGTTGGTACGGGTTGACCATCATTAGGTCATGTAGGGGTGTTGGTAATGGTTTGGGACCAAATTGGGTTTCTAATACGAGTATGGGTTGAAGGTGGTCGGGTGTTGGTACGGGTTGACCATCATTAGGTCATCTAGGGGTGTTGGAAATGGTTTGGGACCAAATTGGGTATCTAATACGGGTATGGGTTGAAGGTGGTCGGTGTTGGTACGGGTTGACCATCATTAGGTCATGTAGGGGTGTTGGTAATGGTTTGGGACCAAATTGGGTTTCTAATAAGGGTATGGGTTGAAGGTGGTCGGGTGTTGGTTCGGGTTGACCAACATTAGGTCATGTAGGGGTGTTGGTAATGGTTTGGGACCAAATTGGGTTTCTAATACGCGAATGGGTTGAAGGTGGTCGGGTGTTGGTACGGGTTGACCATCATTAGGTCATGTAGAGTGTTGGTAATGGTTTGGGACCAAATTGGGTTTCTAATACGGGTATGGGTTGAAGGTGGTCGGGTGTTGGTACGGGTTGACCATCATTAGGTCATGTAGGGGTGTTGGTAATGATTTGGGACCAAATTGGGTTTCTAATACGGGTATGGGTTGCAGGTGGTCGGGTGTTGGTACGGGTTGACCATCATTAGGTCATGTAGGGGTGTTGGTAATGGTTTGGGACCAAATTGGGTTTCTAATACGGGTATGGGTTGAAGGTGGTCGGGTGTTGGTACGGGTTGACAATCATTAGGTCATGTAGGGGTGTTGGTAATGGTTTGGGACCAAATTGGGTTTCTAATACGGGTATGGGTTGCAGGTGGTCGGGTGTTGGTACGGGTTGACCATCATTAGGTTATGTAGGGGTGTTGGTAATGGTTTGGGACCAAATTGGGTTTCTAATACGGGTATGGGTTGAAGGTGGTCGGGTGTTGGTACGGGTTGACCATCATTAGGTCATGTAGGGGTGTTGGTAATGGTTTGGGACCAAATTGGGTTTCTAATACGGGTATGGGTTGAAGGTGGTCGGGTGTTGGTACGGGTTGACCATCATTAGGTCATGTAGGGGTGATGGTAATGGTTTGGGACCAAATTGGGTTTCTAATACGGGTATGGGTTACAGGTGGTCGGGTGTTGGTACGGGTTGACCATCATTAGGTCATGTAGGGGTGTTGGTAATGGTTTGGGACCAAATTGGGTTTCTAATACGAGTATGGGTTGATGGTGGTCGGGTGTTGGTACGGGTTGACCATCATTAGGTCATGTACGGGTGTTGGAATGGTTTGGGACCAAATTGGGTATCTAATACGGGTATGGGTTGAAGGTGGTCGGTGTTGGTACAGGTTGACCATCATTAGGTCATGTAGGGGTGTTGGTAATGGTTTGGGACCAAATTGGGTTTCTAATACGGGTATGGGTTGAAGGTGGTCGGGTGTTGGTTCGGGTTGACCATCATTAGGTCATGTAGGGGTGTTGGTAATGGTTTGGGACCAAATTGGGTTTCTAATACGCGTATGGGTTGAAGGTGGTCGGGTGTTGGTACGGGTTGACCATCATTAGGTCATGTAGAGTGTTGGTAATGGTTTGGGACCAAATTGGGTTTCTAATACGGGTATGGGTTGAAGGTGGTCGGGTGTTGGTACCGGTTGACCATCATTAGGTCATGTAGGGGTGTTGGTAATGGTTTGGGACCAAATTGGGTTACTAATACGGGTATGGTTTGCAGGTGGTCGGGTGTTGGTACGGGTTGACCATCATTAGGTCATGTAGGGGTGTTGGTAATGGTTTGGGACCAAATTGGGTTTCTAATACGGGTATGGGTTGCAGGTGGTCGGGTGTTGGTAATGGTTGACCATCATTAGGTCATTTAGGGGTGTTGGTAATGGTTTGGGACCAAATTGGGTTTCTAATACGGGTACGGGTTGAAGGTGGTCGGGTGTTGGTACGGGTTGACCATCATTAGTTCATGTAGGAGTGTTGGTAATGGTTTTGGACCAAATTGGGTATCTAATACGGGTATGGGTTGAAGGTGGTCGGGTGTTGGTACGGGTTGACCATCATTAGGTCATGTAGGGGTGGTGGTAATGTTTTGGGACCAAATTAGGTTTCTAATACGGGTATGGGTTGCAGGTGGTTGGGTGTTGGTACGGTTTGACCATCAATAGGTCATGTAGGGGTGTTGGTAATCGTTTGGGACCAAATTGGGTTTCTAATACGGGTATGGGTTGAAGGTGGTCGGGTGTTGGTACGGGTTGACCATCATTAGGTCATGTAGGGGTGTTGGTAATGGTTAGGGACCAAATTGGGTTTCTAATACGGGTATGGGTTGAAGGTGGTCGGGTGTTGGTACGGGTTGACCATCATTAGGTCATGTAGGGGTGATGGTAATGGTTTTGGACCAAATTGGGTTTCTAATACGGGTATGGTTTGCAGGTGGTCGGGTGTTGGTACGGGTTGGCCATCATTAGGTCATGTAGGGGTGTTGGTAATGGTTTGAGACCAAATTGGGTTTCTAATACGGGTATGGGTTGCAGGTGGTCGGGTGTTGGTACGGGTTGACCATCATTAGGTCATGTAGGGGTGTTGGTAATGGTTTGGGACCAAATTGGGTTTCTAATACGGGTATGGGTTGAAGGTGGTCGGGTGTTGGTACGGGTTGACCATTATCAGGTCATGTAGGCGTGTTGGTAATGGTTTGGGACCAAATTGGGTTTCTAATACGGGTATGGGTTGAAGGTGGTCGGGTGTTGGTACGGGTTGACCATCATTAGGTCATGTAGGGGTGCTGGTAATTGTTTGGGACCAAATTGGGTTTCTAATACGGGTATGGTTTGCAGGTGGTCGGGTGTTGGTACGGGTTGACCATTATTAGGTCATGTAGGGGTGTTGGTAAAGGTTTGGGACCAAATTGGGTTTCTAATACGGGTATGGGTTGCAGGTGGTCGGGTGTTGGTACGGGTTGACCATCATTAAGTCATGTAGGGGTGTTGGTAATGGTTTGGGACCAAATTGGGTTTCTAATACGAGTATGGGTTGAAGGTGGTCGGGTGTTGGTACGGGTTGACCATCATTAGGTCATCTAGGGGTGTTGGAAATGGTTTGGGACCAAATTGGGTATCTAATACGGGTATGGGTTGAAGGTGGTCGGTGTTGGTATGGGTTGACCATCATTAGGTCATGTAGGGGTGTTGGTAATGGTTTGGGACCAAATTGGGTTTCTAATAAGGGTATGGGTAGAAGGTGGTCGGGTATTGGTTCGGGTTGACCAACAATAGGTCATGTAGGGGTGTTGGTAATGGTTTGGGACCAAATTGGGTTTCTAATACGCGAATGGGTTGAAGGTGGTCGGGTGTTGGCATGGGTTGACCATCATTAGGTCATGTAGAGTGTTTCTAATGGTTTGGGACCAAATTGGGTTTCTAATACGGGTATGGGTTGAAGGTGGTCGGGTGTTGGTACGGGTTGACCATCATTAGGTCATGTAGGGGTGTTGGTAATGGTTTGGGACCAAATTGGGTTTCTAATACGAGTATGGGTTGAAGGTGGTCGGGTGTTGGTACGGGTTGACCATCATTAGGTCATGTACGGGTGTTGGAATGGTTTGGGACCAAATTGGGTATCTAATACGGGTATGGGTTGAAGGTGGTCGGTGTTGGTACGGGTTGACCATCATTAGGTCATGTAGGGGTGTTGGTAATGGTTTGGGACCAAATTGGGTTTCTAATACGGGTATGGGTTGAAGGTGGTCGGGTGTTGGTTCGAGTTGACCATCATTAGGTCATGTAGGGGTGTTGGTAATGGTTTGGGACCAAATTGGGTTTCTAATACGCGTATGGGTTGAAGGTGGTCGGGTGTTGGTACGGGTTGACCATCATTAGGTCATGTAGAGTGTTGGTAATGGTTTGGGACCAAATTGGGTTTCTAATACGGGTATGGGTTGAATGTGGTCGGGTGTTGGTACGGGTTGACCATCATTAGGTCATGTAGGGGTGTTGGTAATGGTTTGGGACCAAATTGGGTTTCTAATACGGGTATGGTTTGCAGGTGGTCGGGTGTTGGTACGGTTTGACCATCATTAGGTCATGTAGGGGTGTTGGTAATGGTTTGGGACCAAATTGGGTTTCTAATACGGGTATGGGTTGCAGGTGGTCGGGTGTTGGTAATGGTTGACCATCATTAGGTCATGTAGGGGTGTTGGTAATGGTTTGGGACCAAATTGGGTTTCTAATACGGGTACGGCTTGAAGGTGGTCGGGTGTTGGTACGGGTTGACCATCATTTGTTCATATAGGGGTGTTGGTAATAGTTTCGGACCAAATTGGGTATCTAATACGGGTATGGGTTGAAGGTGGTCGGGTGTTGGTACGGGTTGACCATCATTAGGTCATGTAGGGGTGTTGGTAATGTTTTGGGACCAAATTAGGTTTCTAATACGGGTAAGGGTTGCAGGTGGTCGGGTGTTGGTACGGGTTGACCATCATTAGGTCATGTAGGGGTGTTGGTAATGGTTTGGGACCAACTTGGGTTTCTAATACGGGTATGGGTTGAAGGTGGTCGGGTGTTGGTACGGGTTGACCATCATTAGGTCATGTAGGGGTGTTGGTAATGGTTAGGGACCAAATTGGGTTTCTAATACGGGTACGGGTGGAAGGTGGTCGGGTGTTGGTACGGGTTGACCATCATTAGGTCATGTAGGGGTGTTGGTAATGGTTTCGGACCAAATTGGGTTTCTAATACGGGTATGGGTTGAAGGTGGTCGGGTGTTGGTACGGGTTGACCATCATTAGGTCATGTAGGGGTGTTGGTAATGTTTTGGGACCAAATTAGGTTTCTAATACGGGTAAGGGTTGCAGGTGGTCGGGTGTTGGTACGGGTTGACCATCATTAGGTCATGTAGGGGTGTTGGTAATGGTTTGAGACCAAATTGGGTTTCTAATACGGGTATGGGTTGCAGGTGGTCGGGTGTTGGTACGTGTTGACCATCATTAGGTCATGTAGGGGTGTTGGTAATGGTTTGGGACCAAATTGGGTTCCTAATACGGGTATGGGTTGAAGGTGGTCGGGTGTTGGTACGGGTTGACCATCATTAGGTCATGTAGGGGTGTTGGTAATGGTTTGGGACCAAATTGGGTTTCTAATACGGGTATGGGTTGAAGGTGGTCGGGTGTTGGTACGGGTTGACCATCATTAGGTCATGTAGGGGTGCTGGTAATTGTTTGGGACCAAATTGGGTTTCTAATACGGGTATGGTTTGCAGGTGGTCGGGTGTTGGTACGGGTTGACCATTATTAGGTCATGTAGGGGTGTTGGTAAAGGTTTGGGACCAAATTGGGTTTCTAATACGGGTATGGGTTGCAGGTGGTCGGGTGTTGGTACGGGTTGACCATCATTAAGTCATGTAGGGGTGTTGGTAATGGTTTGGGACCAAATTGGGTTTCTAATACGAGTATGGGTTGAAGGTGGTCGGGTGTTGGTACGGGTTGACCATCATTAGGTCATCTAGGGGTGTTGGAAATGGTTTGGGACGAAATTGGGTATCTAATACGGGTATGGGTTGAAGGTGGTCGGTGTTGGTACGGGTTGACCATCATTAGGTAATGTAGGGGTGTTGGTAATGGTTTGGGACCAAATTGGGTTTCTAATAAGGGTATGGGTTGAAGGTGGTCGGGTGTTGGTTCGGGTTGACCAACATTAGGTCATGTAGGGGTGTTGGTAATGGTTTGGGACCAAATTGGGTTTCTAATACGCGAATGGGTTGAAGGTGGTCGGGTGTTGGTACGAGTTGACCATCATTAGGTCATGTAGAGTGTTGGTAATGGTTTGGGACCAAATTGGGTTTCTAATACGGGTATGGGTTGAAGGTGGTCGGGTGTTGGTACGGGTTGACCATCATTAGGTCATGTAGGGGTGTTGGTAATGATTTGGGACCAAATTGGGTTTCTAATACGGCTATGGGTTGCAGGTGGTCGGGTGTTGGTACGGGTTGACCATCATTAGGTCATGTAGGGGTGTTGGTAATGGTTTGGGACCAAATTGGGTTTCTAATACGGGTATGGGTTGAAGGTGGTCGGGTGTTGGTACGGGTTGACAATCATTAGGTCATGTAGGGGTGTTGGTAATGGTTTGGGACCAAATTGGGTTTCTAATACGGGTATGGGTTGCAGGTGGTCGGGTGTTGGTACGGGTTGACCATCATTAGGTTATGTAGGGGTGTTGGTAATGGTTTGGGACCAAATTGGGTTTCTAATACGGGTATGGGTTGAAGGTGGTCGGGTGTTGGTACGGGTTGACCATCATTAGGTCATGTAGGGGTGTTGGTAATGGTTTGGGACCAAATTGGGTTTCTAATACGGGTATGGGTTGAAGGTGGTCGGGTGTTGGTACGGGTTGACCATCATTAGGTCATGTAGGGGTGATGGTAATGGTTTGGGACCAAATTGGGTTTCTAATACGGGTATGGGTTACAGGTGGTCGGGTGTTGGTACGGGTTGACCATCATTAGGTCATGTAGGGGTGTTGGTAATGGTTTGGGACCAAATTGGGTTTCTAATACGAGTATGGGTTGAAGGTGGTCGGGTGTTGGTACGGGTTGACCATCATTAGGTCATGTACGGGTGTTGGAATGGTTTGGGACCAAATTGGGTATCTAATACGGGTATGGGTTGAAGGTGGTCGGTGTTGGTACAGGTTGACCATCATTAGGTCATGTAGGGGTGTTGGTAATGGTTTGGGACCAAATTGGATTTCTAATACGGGTATGGGTTGAACGTGGTCGGGTGTTGGTTCGGGTTGACCATCATTAGGTCATGTAGGGGTGTTGGTAATGGTTTGGGACCAAATTGGGTTTCTAATACGCGAATGGGTTGAAGGTGGTCGGGTGTTGGTACGAGTTGACCATCATTAGGTCATGTAGAGTGTTGGTAATGGTTTGGGACCAAATTGGGTTTCTAATACGGGTATGGGTTGAAGGTGGTCGGGTGTTGGTACGGGTTGACCATCATTAGGTCATGTAGGGGTGTTGGTAATGATTTGGGACCAAATTGGGTTTCTAATACGGGTATGGGTTGCAGGTGGTCGGGTGTTGGTACGGGTTGACCATCATTAGGTCATGTAGGGGTGTTGGTAATGGTTTGGGACCAAATTGGGTTTCTAATACGGGTATGGGTTGAAGGTGGTCGGGTGTTGGTACGGGTTGACAATCATTAGGTCATGTAGGGGTGTTGGTAATGGTTTGGGACCAAATTGGGTTTCTAATACGGGTATGGGTTGCAGGTGGTCGGGTGTTGGTACGGGTTGACCATCATTAGGTTATGTAGGGGTGTTGGTAATGGTTTGGGACCAAATTGGGTTTCTAATACGGGTATGGGTTGAAGGTGGTCGGGTGTTGGTACGGGTTGACCATCATTAGGTCATGTAGGGGTGTTGGTAATGGTTTGGGACCAAATTGGGTTTCTAATACGGGTATGGGTTGAAGGTGGTCGGGTGTTGGTACGGGTTGACCATCATTAGGTCATGTAGGGGTGATGGTAATGGTTTGGGACCAAATTGGGTTTCTAATACGGGTATGGGTTACAGGTGGTCGGGTGTTGGTACGGGTTGACCATCATTAGGTCATGTAGGCGTGTTGGTAATGGTTTGGGACCAAATTGGGTTTCTAATACGAGTATGGGTTGAAGGTGGTCGGGTGTTGGTACGGGTTGACCATCATTAGGTCATGTACGGGTGTTGGAATGGTTTGGGACCAAATTGGGTATCTAATACGGGTATGGGTTGAAGGTGGTCGGTGTTGGTACAGGTTGACCATCATTAGGTCATGTAGGGGTGTTGGTAATGGTTTGGGACCAAATTGGATTTCTAATACGGGTATGGGTTGAAGGTGGTCGGGTGTTGGTTCGGGTTGACCATCATTAGGTCATGTAGGGGTGTTGGTAATGGTTTGGGACCAAATTGGGTTTCTAGTACGCGTATGGGTTGAAGGTGGTCGGGTGTTGGTACGGGTTGACCATCATTAGGTCATGTAGAGTGTTGGTAATGGTTTGGGACCAAATTGGGTTTCTAATACGGGTATGGGTTGAAGGTGGTCGGGTGTTGGTACGGGTTGACCATCATTAGGTCATGTAGGGGTGTTGGTAATGGTTTGGGACCAAATTGGGTTACTAATACGGGTATGGTTTGCAGGTGGTCGGGTGTTGGTACGGGTTGACCATCATTAGGTCATGTAGGGGTGTTGGTAATGGTTTGGGACCAAATTGGGTTTCTAATACGGGTATGGGTTGCAGGTGGTCGGGTGTTGGTAATGGTTGACCATCATTAGGTCATGTAGGGGTGTTGGTAATGGTTTGGGACCAAATTGGGTTTCTAATACGGGTACGAGTTGAAGGTGGTCGGGTGTTGGTACGGGTTGACCATCATTAGTTCATGTAGGGGTGTTGGTAATGGTTTCGGACCAAATTGGGTATCTAATACGGGTATGGGTTGAAGGTGGTCGGGTGTTGGTACGGGTTGACCATCATTAGGTCATGTAGGGGTGTTGGTAATGTTTTGGGACCAAATTAGGTTTCTAATACGGGTATGGGTTGCAGGTGGTCGGGTGTTGGTACGGGTTGACCATCATTAGGTCATGTAGGGGTGTTGGTAATGGTTTGGGACCAAATTGGGTTTCTAATACGGGTATGGGTTGAAGGTGGTCGGGTGTTGGTACGGGTTGACCAACATTAGGTCATGTAGGGGTGTTGGTAATGGTTAGGGACCAAATTGGGTTTCTAATACGGGTATGGGTTGAAGGTGGTCGGGTGTTGGTACGGGTTGACCATCATTAGGTCATGTAGGGGTGATGGTAATGGTTTTGGACCAAATTGGGTTTCTAATACGGGTATGGTTTGCAGGTGGTCGGGTGTTGGTACGGGTTGGCCATCATTAGGTCATGTAGGGGTGTTGGTAATGGTTTGAGACCAAATTGGGTTTCTAATACGGGTATGGGTTGCAGGTGGTCGGGTGTTGGTACGGGTTGACCATCATTAGGTCATGTAGGGGTGTTGGTAATGGTTTGGGACCAAATTGGGTTTCTAATACGGGTATGGGTTGAAGGTGGTCGGGTGTTGGTACGGGTTGACCATCATTAGGTCATGTAGGGGTGTTGGTAATGGTTTGGGACCAAATTGGGTTTCTAATACGAGTATGGGTTGAAGGTGGTCGGGTGTTGGTACGGGTTGACCATCATTAGGTCATGTAGGGGTGCTGGTAATTGTTTGGGACCAAATTGGGTTTCTAATACGGGTATGGTTTGCAGGTGGTCGGGTGTTGGTACGGGTTGACCATTATTAGGTCATGTAGGGGTGTTGGTAAAGGTTTGGGACCAAATTGGGTTTCTAATACGGGTATGGGTTGCAGGTGGTCGGGTGTTGGTACGGGTTGACCATCATTAAGTCATGTAGGGGTGTTGGTAATGGTTTGGGACCAAATTGGGTTTCTAATACGAGTATGGGTTGAAGGTGGTCGGGTGTTGGTACGGGTTGACCATCATTAGGTCATGTAGGCGTGTTGGAAATGGTTTGGGACCAAATTGGGTATCTAATACGGGTATGGGTTGAAGGTGGTCGGTGTTGGTACGGGTTGACCATCATTAGGTCATGTAGGGGTGTTGGTAATGGTTTGGGACCAAATTGGGTTTGTAATAAGGGTATGGGTTGAAGGTGGTCGGGTGTTGGTTCGGGTTGACCAACAATAGGTCATGTAGGGGTGTTGGTAATGGTTTGGGACCAAATTGGATTTCTAATACGCGAATGGGTTGAAGGTGGTCGGGTGTTGGTACGGGTTGACCATCATTAGGTCATGTAGAGTGTTGGTAATGGTTTGGGACCAAATTGGGTTTCTAATACGGGTATGGGTTGAAGGTGGTCGGGTGTTGGTACGTGTTGACCAAAATTAGGCCATGTAGGGGTATTGGTAATGATTTGGGACCAAATTGGGTTTCTAATACGGGTATGGGTTGCAGGTGGTCGGGTGTTGGTACGGGTTGACGATCATTAGGTCATGTAGGGGTGTTGGTAATGGTTTGGGACCAAATTGGGTTTCTAATACGGGTATGGGTTGAAGGTGGTCGGGTGTTGGTACGGGTTGACCATCATTAGGTCATGTACGGGTGTTGGAATGGTTTGGGACCAAATTGGGTATCTAATACGGGTATGGGTTGAAGGTGGTCGGTGTTGGTACGGGTTGACCATTATTAGGTCATGTAGGGGTGTTGGTAATGGTTTGGGACAAAATTGGGTTTCTAATACGGGTATGGGTTGAAGGTGGTCGGGTGTTGGTTCGGGTTGACCATCATTAGGTCATGTAGGGGTGTTGGTAATGGTTTGGGACCAAATTGGGTTTCTAATACGCGTATGGGTTAAAGGTGGTCGGGTGTTGGTACGGGTTGACCATCATTAGGTCATGTAGAGTGTTGGTAATGGTTTGGGACCAAATTGGGTTTCTAATACGGGTATGGGTTGAAGGTGGTCGGGTGTTGGTACGGGTTGACCATCATTAGGTCATGTAGGGGTGTTGGTAATGGTTTGGGACCAAATTGGGTTACTAATACGGGTATGGTTTGCAGGTGGTCGGGTGTTGGTACGGGTTGACCATCATTAGGTCATGTAGGGGTGTTGGTAATGGTTTGGGACCAAATTGGGTTTCTAATACGGGTATGGGTTGCAGGTGGTCGGGTGTTGGTAATGGTTGACCATCATTAGGTCATGTAGGGGTGTTGGTAATGGTTTGGGACCAAATTGGGTTTCTAATACGGGTACGGGTTGAAGGTGGTCGGGTGTTGGTACGGGTTGACCATCATTAGTTCATGTAGGGGTGTTGGTAATGGTTTCGGACCAAATTGGGTGTCTAATACGGGTATGGGTTGAAGGTGGTCGGGTGTTGGTACGGGTTGACCATCATTAGGTCATGTAGGGGTGTTGGTAATGTTTTGGGACCAAATTGGGTTTCTAATACGGGTATGGGTTGCAGGTGGTCGGGTGTTGGTACGGGTTGACCATCATTAGGTCATGTAGGGGTGTTGGTAATGGTTTGGGACCAAATTGGGTTTCTAATACGGGTATGGGTTGAAGGTGGTCGGGTGTTGGTACGGGTTGACCATCATTAGGTCATGTAGGGGTGTTGGTAATGGTTAGGGACCAAATTGGGTTTCTAATACGGGTATGGGTTGAAGGTGGTCGGGTGTTGGTACGGGTTGACCATCATTAGGTCATGTAGGGGTGATGGTAATGGTTTTGGACCAAATTGGGTTTCTAATACGGGTATGGTTTGCAGGTGGTCGGGTGTTGGTACGGGTTAACCGTCATTAGGTCATGTAGGGGTGTTGGTAATGGTTTGAGACCAAATTGGGTTTCTAATACGGGTATGGGTTGCAGGTGGTCGGGTGTTGGTACGGGTTGACCATCATTAGGTCATCTAGGGGTGTTGGAAATGGTTTGGGACCAAATTGGGTATCTAATACGGGTATGGGTTGAAGGTGGTCGGTGTTGGTACGGGTTGACCATCATTAGGTCATGTAGGGGTGTTGGTAATGGTTTGGGACCAAATTGGGTTTGTAATAAGGGTATGGGTTGAAGGTGGTCGGGTGTTGGTTCGGGTTGACCAACAATAGGTCATGTAGGGGTGTTGGTAATGGTTTGGGACCAAATTGGGTTTCTAATACGCGAATGGGTTGAAGGTGGTCGGGTGTTGGTACGGGTTGACCATCATTAGGTCATGTAGAGTGTTGGTAATGGTTTGGGACCAAATTGGGTTTCTAATACGGGTATGGGTTGAAGGTGGTCGGGTGTTGGTACGTGTTGACCATAATTAGGCCATGTAGGGGTGTTGGTAATGATTTGGGACCAAATTGGGTTTCTAATACGGGTATGGGTTGCAGGTGGTCGGGTGTTGGTACGGGTTGACGATCATTAGGTCATGTAGGGGTGTTGGTAATGGTTTGGGACCAAATTGGGTTTCTAATACGGGTATGGGTTGAAGGTGGTCGAGTGTTGGTACGGGTTGACCATCATTAGGTCATGTACGGGTGTTGGAATGGTTTGGGACCAAATTGGGTATCTAATACGGGTATGGGTTGAAGGTGGTCGGTGTTGGTACGGGTTGACCATTATTAGGTCATGTAGGGGTGTTGGTAATGGTTTGGGACAAAATTGGGTTTCTAATACGGGTATGGGTTGAAGGTGGTCGGGTGTTGGTTCGGGTTGACCATCATTAGGTCATGTAGGGGTGTTGGTAATGGTTTGGGACCAAATTGGGTTTCTAATACGCGTATGGGTTAAAGGTGGTCGGGTGTTGGTACGGGTTGACCATCATTAGGTCATGTAGAGTGTTGGTAATGGTTTGGGACCAAATTGGGTTTCTAATACGGGTATGGGTTGAAGGTGGTCGGGTGTTGGTACGGGTTGACCATCATTAGGTCATGTAGGGGTGTTGGTAATGGTTTGGGACCAAATTGGGTTACTAATACGGGTATGGTTTGCAGGTGGTCGGGTGTTGGTACGGGTTGACCATCATTAGGTCATGTAGGGGTGTTGGTAATGGTTTGGGACCAAATTGGGTTTCTAATACGGGTATGGGTTGCAGGTGGTCGGGTGTTGGTAATGGTTGACCATCATTAGGTCATGTAGGGGTGTTGGTAATGGTTTGGGACCAAATTGGGTTTCTAATACGGGTACGGGTTGAAGGTGGTCGGGTGTTGGTACGGGTTGACCATCATTAGTTCATGTAGGGGTGTTGGTAATGGTTTCGGACCAAATTGGGTGTCTAATACGGGTATGGGTTGAAGGTGGTCGGGTGTTGGTACGGGTTGACCATCATTAGGTCATGTAGGGGTGTTGGTAATGTTTTGGGACCAAATTGGGTTTCTAATACGGGTATGGGTTGCAGGTGGTCGGGTGTTGGTACGGGTTGACCATCATTAGGTCATGTAGGGGTGTTGGTAATGGTTTGGGACCAAATTGGGTTTCTAATACGGGTATGGGTTGAAGGTGGTCGGGTGTTGGTACGGGTTGACCATCATTAGGTCATGTAGGGGTGTTGGTAATGGTTAGGGACCAAATTGGGTTTCTAATACGGGTATGGGTTGAAGGTGGTCGGGTGTTGGTACGGGTTGACCATCATTAGGTCATGTAGGGGTGATGGTAATGGTTTTGGACCAAATTGGGTTTCTAATACGGGTATGGTTTGCAGGTGGTCGGGTGTTGGTACGGGTTGACCATCATTAGGTCATGTAGGGGTGTTGGTAATGGTTTGAGACCAAATTGGGTTTCTAATACGGGTATGGGTTGCAGGTGGTCGGGTGTTGGTACGGGTTGACCATCATTAGGTCATCTAGGGGTGTTGGAAATGGTTTGGGACCAAATTGGGTATCTAATACGGGTATGGGTTGAAGGTGGTCGGTGTTGGTACGGGTTGACCATCATTAGGTCATGTAGGGGTGTTGGTAATGGTTTGGGACCAAATTGGGTTTGTAATAAGGGTATGGGTTGAAGGTGGTCGGGTGTTGGTTCGGGTTGACCAACAATAGGTGATGTAGGGGTGTTGGTAATGGTTTGGGACCAAATTGGGTTTCTAATACGCGAATGGGTTGAAGGTGGTCGGGTGTTGGTACGGGTTGACCATCATTAGGTCATGTAGAGTGTTGGTAATGGTTTGGGACCAAATTGGGTTTCTAATACGGGTATGGGTTGAAGGTGGTCGGGTGTTGGTACGTGTTGACCATAATTAGGCCATGTAGGGGTGTTGGTAATGATTTGGGACCAAATTGGGTTTCTAATACGGGTATGGGTTGCAGGTGGTCGGGTGTTGGTACGGGTTGACGATCATTAGGTCATGTAGGGGTGTTGGTAATGGTTTGGGACCAAATTGGGTTTCTAATACGGGTATGGGTTGAAGGTGGTCGAGTGTTGGTACGGGTTGACCATCATTAGGTCATGTACGGGTGTTGGAATGGTTTGGGACCAAATTGGGTATCTAATACGGGTATGGGTTGAAGGTGGTCGGTGTTGGTACGGGTTGACCATTATTAGGTCATGTAGGGGTGTTGGTAATGGTTTGGGACAAAATTGGGTTTCTAATACGGGTATGGGTTGAAGGTGGTCGGGTGTTGGTTCGGGTTGACCATCATTAGGTCATGTAGGGGTGTTGGTAATGGTTTGGGACCAAATTGGGTTTCTAATACGCGTATGGGTTAAAGGTGGTCGGGTGTTGGTACGGGTTGACCATCATTAGGTCATGTAGAGTGTTGGTAATGGTTTGGGACCAAATTGGGTTTCTAATACGGGTATGGGTTGAAGGTGGTCGGGTGTTGGTACGGGTTGACCATCATTAGGTCATGTAGGGGTGTTGGTAATGGTTTGGGACCAAATTGGGTTACTAATACGGGTATGGTTTGCAGGTGGTCGGGTGTTGGTACGGGTTGACCATCATTAGGTCATGTAGGGGTGTTGGTAATGGTTTGGGACCAAATTGGGTTTCTAATACGGGTATGGGTTGCAGGTGGTCGGGTGTTGGTAATGGTTGACCATCATTAGGTCATGTAGGGGTGTTGGTAATGGTTTGGGACCAAATTGGGTTTCTAATACGGGTACGGGTTGAAGGTGGTCGGGTGTTGGTACGGGTTGACCATCATTAGTTCATGTAGGGGTGTTGGTAATGGTTTCGGACCAAATTGGGTGTCTAATACGGGTATGGGTTGAAGGTGGTCGGGTGTTGGTACGGGTTGACCATCATTAGGTCATGTAGGGGTGTTGGTAATGTTTTGGGACCAAATTGGGTTTCTAATACGGGTATGGGTTGCAGGTGGTCGGGTGTTGGTACGGGTTGACCATCATTAGGTCATGTAGGGGTGTTGGTAATGGTTTGGGACCAAATTGGGTTTCTAATACGGGTATGGGTTGAAGGTGGTCGGGTGTTGGTACGGGTTGACCATCATTAGGTCATGTAGGGGTGTTGGTAATGGTTAGGGACCAAATTGGGTTTCTAATACGGGTATGGGTTGAAGGTGGTCGGGTGTTGGTACGGGTTGACCATCATTAGGTCATGTAGGGGTGATGGTAATGGTTTTGGACCAAATTGGGTTTCTAATACGGGTATGGTTTGCAGGTGGTCGGGTGTTGGTACGGGTTGACCATCATTAGGTCATGTAGGGGTGTTGGTAATGGTTTGAGACCAAATTGGGTTTCTAATACGGGTATGGGTTGCAGGTGGTCGGGTGTTGGTACGGGTTGACCATCATTAGGTCATGTAGGGGTGTTGGTAATGGTTTGGGACCAAATTGGGTTTCTAATACGGGTATGGGTTGAAGGTGGTCGGGTGTTGGTACGGGTTGACCATCATTAGGTCATGTAGGGGTGTTGGTAATGGTTTGGGACCAAATTGGGTTTCTAATACGGGTATGGGTTGAAGGTGGTCGGGTGTTGGTACGGGTTGACCATCATTAGGTCATGTAGGGGTGCTGGTAATTGTTTGGGACCAAATTGGGTTTCTAATACGGGTATGGTTTGCAGGTGGTCGGGTGTTGGTACGGGTTGACCATTATTAGGTCATGTAGGGGTGTTGGTAAAGGTTTGGGACCAAATTGGGTTTCTAATACGGGTATGGGTTGCAGGTGGTCGGGTGTTGGTACGGGTTGACCATCATTAAGTCATGTAGGGGTGTTGGTAATGGTTTGGGACCAAATTGGGTTTCTAATACGAGTATGGGTTGAAGGTGGTCGGGTGTTGGTACGGGTTGACCATCATTAGGTCATGTAGGGGTGTTGGAAATAGTTTGGGACCAAATTGGGTATCTAATACGGGTATGGGTTGAAGGTGGTCGGTGTTGGTACGGGTTGACCATCATTAGGTCATGTAGGGGTGTTGGTAATGGTTTTGGACCAAATTGGGTTTCTAATAAGGGTATGGGTTGAAGGTGGTCGGGTGTTGGTTCGGGTTGACCAACATTAGGTCATGTAGGGGTGTTGGTAATGGTTTGGGACCAAATTGGGTTTCTAATACGTGAATGGGTTGAAGGTGGTCGGGTGTTGGTACGGGTTGACCATCATTAGGTCATGTAGAGTGTTGGTAATGGTTTGGGACCAAATTGGGTTTCTAATATGGGTATGGGTTGAAGGTGGTCGGGTGTTGGTACGGGTTGACCATCATTAGGTCATGTAGGGGTGATGGTAATGGTTTTGGACCAAATTGGGTTTCTAATACGGGTATGGTTTGCAGGTGGTCGGGTGTTGGTATTGGTTGGCCATCATTAGGTCATGTAGGGGTGTTGGTAATGGTTTGAGACCAAATTGGGTTTCTAATACGGGTATGGGTTGCAGGTGGTCGGGTGTTGGTACGGGTTGACCATCATTAGGTCATGTAGGGGTGTTGGTAATGGTTTGGGACCAAATTGGGTTTCTAATACGGGTATGGGTTGAAGGTGGTCGGGTGTTGGTACGGGTTGACCATCATTAGGTCATGTACGGGTGCTGGTAATTGTTTGGGACCAAATTGGGTTTCTAATACGGGTATGGTTTGCAGGTGGTCGGGTGTTGGTACGGGTTGACCATTATTAGGTCATGTAGGGGTGTTGGTAAAGGTTTGGGACCAAATTGGGTTTCTAATACGGGTATGGGTTGCAGGTGGTCGGGTGTTGGTACGGGTTGACCATCATTAAGTCATGTAGGGGTGTTGGTAATGGTTTGGGACCAAATTGGGTTTCTAATACGAGTATGGGTTGAAGGTGGTCGGGTATTGGTACGGGTTGACCATCATTAGGTCATCTAGGGGTGTTGGAAATGGTTTGGGACCAAATTGGGTATCTAATACGGGTATGGGTTGAAGGTGGTCGGTGTTGGTACGGGTTGACCATCATTAGGTCATGTAGGGGTGTTGGTAATGGTTTGGGACCAAATTGGGTTTCTAATAAGGGTATGGGTTGAAGGTGGTCGGGTGTTGGTTCGGGTTGACCAACGATAGGTCATGTAGGGGTGTTGGTAATGGTTTGGGACCAAATTGGGTTTCTAATACGCGAATGGGTTGAAGGTGGTCGGGTGTTGGTACGGGTTGACCATCATTAGGTCATGTAGAGTGTTGGTAATGGTTTGGGACCAAATTGGGTTTCTAATACGGGTATGGGTTGAAGGTGGTCGGGTGTTGGTACGTGTTGACCATAATTAGGTCATGTAGGGGTGTTGGTAATGATTTGGGACCAAATTGGGTTTCTAATACGGGTATGGGTTGCAGGTGGTCGGGTGTTGGTACGGGTTGACGATCATTAGGTCATGTAGGGGTGTTGGTAATGGTTTGGGACCAAATTGGGTTTCTAATACGGGTATGGGTTGAAGGTGGTCGGGTGTTGGTACGGGTTGACCATCATTAGGTCATGTACGGGTGTTGGAATGGTTTGGGACCAAATTGGGTATCTAATACGGGTATGGGTTGAAGGTGGTCGGTGTTGGTACGGGTTGACCATTATTAGGTCATGTAGGGGTGTTGGTAATGGTTTGGGACAAAATTGGGTTTCTAATACGGGTATGGGTTGAAGGTGGTCGGGTGTTGGTTCGGGTTGACCATCATTAGGTCATGTAGGGGTGTTGGTAATGGTTTGGGACCAAATTGGGTTTCTAATACGCGTATGGGTTGAAGGTGGTCGGGTGTTGGTACGGGTTGACCATCATTAGGTCATGTAGAGTGTTGGTAATGGTTTGGGACCAAATTGGGTTTCTAATACGGGTATAGGTTGAAGGTGGTCGGGTGTTGGTACGGGTTGACCATCATTAGGTCATGTAGGGGTGTTGGTAATGGTTTGGGACCAAATTGGGTTACTAATACGGGTATGGTTTGCAGGTGGTCGGGTGTTGGTACGGGTTGACCATCATTAGGTCATGTAGGGGTGTTGGTAATGGTTTGGGACCAAATTGGGTTTCTAATACGGGTATGGGTTGCAGGTGCTCGGGTGTTGGTAATGGTTGACCATCATTAGGTCATGTAGGGGTGTTGGTAATGGTTTGGGACCAAATTGGGTTTCTAATACGGGTACGGGTTGAAGGTGGTCGGGTGTTGGTACGGGTTGACCATCATTAGTTCATGTAGGGGTATTGGTAATGGTTTCGGACCAAATTGGGTTTCTAATACGGGTATGGGTTGAAGGTGGTCGGGTGTTGGTACGGGTTGACCATCATTAGGTCATGTAGGGGTGTTGGTAATGTTTTGGGACCAAATTGGGTTTCTAATACGGGTATGGGTTGCAGGTGGTCGGGTGTTGGTACGGGTTGACCATCATTAGGTCATATAGGGGTGTTGGTAATGGTTTGGGACCAAATTGGGTTTCTAATACGGGTATGGGTTGAAGGTGGTCGGGTGTTGGTACGGGTTGACCATCATTAGGTCATGTAGGGGTGTTGGTAATGGTTAGGGACCAAATTGGGTTTCTAATACGGGTATGGGTTGAAGGTGGTCGGGTGTTGGTACGGGTTGACCATCATTAGGTCATGTAGAGGTGATGGTAATGGTTTTGGACCAAATTGGGTTTCTAATACGGGTATGGTTTGCAGGTGGTCGGGTGTTGGTACGGGTTGACCATCATTAGGTCATGTAGGGGTGTTGGTAATGGTTTGAGACCAAATTGGGTTTCTAATACGGGTATGGGTTGCAGGTGGTCGGGTGTTGGTACGGGTTGACCATCATTAGGTCATGTAGGGGTGTTGGTAATGGTTTGGGACCAAATTGGGTTTCTAATACGGGTATGGGTTGAAGGTGGTCGGGTGTTGGTACGGGTTGACCATCATTAGGTCATGTAGGGGTGTTGGTAATGGTTTGGGACCAAATTGGGTTTCTAATACGGGTATGGGTTGAAGGTGGTCGGGTGTTGGTACGGGTTGACCATCATTAGGTCATGTAGGGGTGCTGGTAATTGTTTGGGACCAAATTGGGTTTCTAATACGGGTATGGTTTGCAGGTGGTCGGGTGTTGGTACGGGTTGACCATTATTAGGTCATGTAGGGGTGTTGGTAAAGGTTTGGGACCAAATTGGGTTTCTAATACGGGTATGGGTTGCAGGTGGTCGGGTGTTGGTACGGGTTGACCATCATTAAGTCATGTAGGGGTGTTGGTAATGGTTTGGGACCAAATTGGGTTTCTAATACGAGTATGGGTTGAAGGTGGTCGGGTGTTGGTACGGGTTGACCATCATTAGGTCATGTAGGGGTGTTGGAAATAGTTTGGGACCAAATTGGGTATCTAATACGGGTATGGGTTGAAGGTGGTCGGTGTTGGTACGGGTTGACCATCATTAGGTCATGTAGGGGTGTTGGTAATGGTTTTGGACCAAATTGGGTTTCTAATAAGGGTATGGGTTGAAGGTGGTCGGGTGTTGGTTCGGGTTGACCAACATTAGGTCATGTAGGGGTGTTGGTAATGGTTTGGGACCAAATTGGGTTTCTAATACGTGAATGGGTTGAAGGTGGTCGGGTGTTGGTACGGGTTGACCATCATTAGGTCATGTAGAGTGTTGGTAATGGTTTGGGACCAAATTGGGTTTCTAATATGGGTATGGGTTGAAGGTGGTCGGGTGTTGGTACGGGTTGACCATCATTAGGTCATGTAGGGGTGTTGGTAATGATTTGGGACCAAATTGGGTTTCTAATACGGGTATGGGTTGCAGGTGGTCGGGTGTTGGTACGGGTTGACCATCATTAGGTCATGTAGGGGTGTTGGTAATGGTTTGGGACTAAATTGGGTTTCTAATACGGGTATGGGTTGAAGGTGGTCGGGTGTTGGTACGGGTTGACCAACATTAGATCATGTAGGGGAGTTGGTAATGGTTTGAGACCAAATTGGGTTTCGAATACGGGTATGGGTTGAAGGTGGTCGGGTGTTGGTACGGGTTGACCATCATTAGGTCATGTAGGGGTGCTGGTAATGGTTTGGGACCAAATTGGGTTTCTAATACGGGTATGGGTTGCAGGTGGTCGGGTGTTGGTACGGGTTGACCATCATTAGGTCATGTAGGGGTGTTGGTAATGGTTTGGGACCAAATTTGGTTTCTAATACGGGTATGGGTTGCAGGTGGTCAGGTGATGGTACGGGTTGACCATCATTAGGTCATGTAGGGGTGTTGATAATGGTTTGGGACCAAATTGGGTTTCTAATACGGGTATGGGTTGAAGGTGGTCGGGTTTTGGTACGGGTTGACCATCATTAGGTCATGTAGGGGTGTTGGTAATGATTTGGGACCAAATTGGGTTTCTAATACGGGTATGGGTTGCAGGTGGTCGGGTGTTGGTATGGGTTGGCATAATTGGGAGATTGATTCCTCGATCTTCAAAGAAAACTGACTCCTCCTACTCCTTCTTCTCCTTTAGGATAGGATCGTCGTTGGTCCTTCTTTCACTAATGATCTAATGATTGAAAGAGAATAAGCGCTATCCATTGAGTAAAGTCAAGGGAGGGTTTGCTACAGTGATTCGGGTGGTTGGTGGCCCCTTCGAGAGTTGGGATTCCGTTAGCGCCAAACTTAATATGATGCCTGCTACTGTGACTTCCAGTGCTCTTGCCCTATTTTGGCAAAGATCGGAGACTAAACACGAATCATCAATTCCTTTGACCATTCGTTTTGAGCCTCCAATTCTTTTAGAAATGCTAACGAGGTTCAATGATGCCGACGAAGGGAACCAGCTGAAAGGTGACCATCATTTGGTCATGTAGGGGTGTTGGTAATGGTTTGGGACCAAATTGGGTTTCTAATACGGGTATGGGTTGAAGGTGGTCGGGTGTTGGTACGGGTTGACCATCATTAGGTCATGTAGGGGTGATGGTAATGGTTAGGGACCAAATTGGGTTTCTAATATGGGTATGGGTTGAAGGTGGTCGGGTGTTGGTACGGGTTGACCATCATTAGGTCATGTAGGGGTGATGGTAATGGTTTTGGACCAAGTTGGGTTTCTAATACGGGTATGGTTTGCAGGTGGTCGGGTGTTGGTACGGGTTGACCATCATTAGGTCATGTAGGGGTGTTGGTAATGGTTTGAGACCAAATTGGGTTTCTAATACGGGTATGGGTTGCAGGTGGTCGGGTGTTGGTACGGGTTGACCATCATTAGGTCATGTAGGGGTGTTGGTAATGGTTTGGGACCAAATTGGGTTTCTAATACGGGTATGGGTTGAAGGTGGTCGGGTGTTGGTACGGGTTGACCATCATTAGGTCATGTAGGGGTGATGGTAATGGTTTTGGACCAAATTGGGTTTCTAATACGGGTATGGTTTGCAGGTGGTCGGGTGTTGGTACGGGTTGACCATCATTAGGTCATGTAGGGGTGTTGGTAATGGTTTGAGACCAAATTGGGTTTCTAATACAGGTATGGGTTGCAGGTGGTCGGGTGTTGGTACAGGTTGACCATCATTAGGTCATGTAGGGGTGTTGGTAATGGTTTGGGACCAAATTGGGTTTCTAATACGGGTATGGGTTGAAGGTGGTCAGGTGTTGGTACGGGTTGACCATCATTAGGTCATGTAGGGGTGTTGGTAATGGTTAGGGACCAAATTGGGTTTCTAATACGGGTATGGGTTGAAGGTGGTCGGGTGTTGGTACGGGTTGACCATCATTAGGTCATGTAGGGGTGATGGTAATGGTTTTGGACCAAATTGGGTTTCTAATACGGGTATGGTTTGCAGGTGGTCGGGTGTTGGTACGGGTTGACCATCATTAGGTCATGTAGGGGTGTTGGTAATGGTTTGAGACCAAATTGGGTTTCTAATACGGGTATGGGTTGCAGGTGGTCGGGTGTTGGTACGGGTTGACCATCATTAGGTCATGTAGGGGTGTTGGTAATGGTTTGGGACCAAATTGGGTTTCTAATACGGGTATGGGTTGAAGGTGGTCGGGTGTTGGTACGGGTTGACCATCATTAGGTCATGTAGGGGTGTTGGTAATGGTTTGGGACCAAATTGGGTTTCTAATACGGGTATGGGTTGAAGGTGGTCGGGTGTTGGTACGGGTTGACCATCATTAGGTCATGTAGGGGTGCTGGTAATTGTTTGGGACCAAATTGGGTTTCTAATACGGGTATGGTTTGCAGGTGGTCGGGTGTTGGTACGGGTTGACCATTATTAGGTCATGTAGGGGTGTTGGTAAAGGTTTGGGACCAAATTGGGTTTCTAATACGGGTATGGGTTACAGGTGGTCGGGTGTTGGTACGGGTTGACCATCATTAAGTCATGTAGGGGTGTTGGTAATGGTTTGGGACCAAATTGGGTTTCTAATACGAGTATGGGTTGAAGGTGGTCGGGTGTTGGTACGGGTTGACCATCATTAGGTCATCTAGGGGTGTTGGAAATGGTTTGGGACCAAATTGGGTATCTAATACGGGTATGGGTTGAAGGTGGTCGGTGTTGGTACGGGTTGACCATCATTAGGTCATGTAGGGGTGTTGGTAATGGTTTGGGACCAAATTAGGTTTCTAATAAGGGTATGGGTTGAAGGTGGTCGGGTGTTGGTTCGGGTTAACCAACATTAGGTCATGTAGGGGTGTTGGTAATGGTTTGGGACCAAATTGGGTTTCTAATACCTGAATGGGTTGAAGGTGGTCGGGTGTTGGTACGGGTTGACCATCATTAGGTCATGTAGAGTGTTGGTAATGGTTTGGGACCAAATTGGGTTTCTAATACGGGTATGGGTTGAAGGTGGTCGGGTGTTGGTACGGGTTGACCATCATTAGGTCATGTAGGGGTGTTGGTAATGATTTGGGACCAAATTGGGTTTCTAATACGGGTATGGGTTGCAGGTGGTCGGGTGTTGGTACGGGTTGACCATCATTAGGTCATGTAGGGGTGTTGGTAATGGTTTGGGACCAAATTGGGTTTCTAATACGGGAATGGGTTGAAGGTGGTCGGGTGTTGGTACGGGTTGACCATCATTAGGTCATGTAGGGGTGTTGGTAATGGTTAGGGACCAAATTGGGTTTCTAATACGGGTATGGGTTGAAGGTGGTCGGGTGTTGGTACGGGTTGACCATCATTAGGTCATGTAGGGGTGATGGTAATGGTTTTGGACCAAATTGGGTTTCTAATACGGGTATGGTTTGCAGGTGGTCGGGTGTTGGTACGGGTTGACCATCATTAGGTCATGTAGGGGTGTTGGTAATGGTTTGAGACCAAATTGGGTTTCTAATACGGGTATGGGTTGCAGGTGGTCGGGTGTTGGTACGGGTTGACCATCATTAGGTCATGTAGGGGTGTTGGTAATGGTTTGGGACCAAATTGGGTTTCTAATACGGGTATGGGTTGAAGGTGGTCGGGTGTTGGTACGAGTTGACCATCATTAGGTCATGTAGGGGTGTTGGTAATGGTTTGGGACCAAATTGGGTTTCTAATACGGGTATGGGTTGAAGGTGGTCGGGTGTTGGTACGGGTTGACCATCATTAGGTCATGTAGGGGTGCTGGTAATTGTTTGGGACCAAATTGGGTTTCTAATACGGGTATGGTTTGCAGGTGGTCAGGTGTTGGTACGGGTTGACCATTATTAGGTCATGTAGGGGTGTTGGTAAAGGTTTGGGACCAAATTGGGTTTCTAATACGGGTATGGGTTGCAGGTGGTCGGGTGTTGGTACGGGTTGACCATCATTAAGTCATGTAGGGGTGTTGGTAATGGTTTGGGACCAAATTGGGTTTCTAATAAGGGTATGGGTTGAAGGTGGTCGGGTGTTGGTTCGG
Organism: Lactuca virosa; assembly: GCF_052849685.1. Classification (NCBI taxonomy): domain Eukaryota; kingdom Viridiplantae; phylum Streptophyta; class Magnoliopsida; order Asterales; family Asteraceae; genus Lactuca; species Lactuca virosa. The sequence continues at coordinate 492,763,409 of NC_136429.1, forward strand.
GTTGACCAACATTAGGTCATGTAGGGGTGTTGGTAATGGTTTGGGACCAAATTGGGTTTCTAATACGTGAATGGGTTGAAGGTGGTCGGGTGTTGGTACGGGTTGACCATCATTAGGTCATGTAGAGTGTTGGTAATGGTTTGGGACCAAATTGGGTTTCTAATACGGGTATGGGTTGAAGGTGGTCAGGTGTTGGTACGGGTTGACCATCATTAGGTCATGTAGGGGTGTTGGTAATGATTTGGGACCAAATTGGGTTTCTAATACGGGTATGGGTTGCAGGTGGTCGGGTGTTGGTACGGGTTGACCATCATTAGGTCATGTAGGGGTGTTGGTAATGGTTTGGGACTAAATTGGGTTTCTAATACGGGTATGGGTTGAAGGTGGTCGGGTGTTGGTACGGGTTGACCAACATTAGGTCATGTAGGGGTGTTGGTAATGGTTTGAGACCAAATTGGGTTTCGAATACGGGTATGGGTTGAAGGTGGTCGGGTGTTGGTACGGGTTGACCATCATTAGGTCATGTAGGGGTGCTGGTAATGGTTTGGGACCAAATTGGGTTTCTAATACGGGTATGGGTTGCAGGTGGTCGGGTGTTGGTACGGGTTGACCATCATTAGGTCATGTAGGGGTGTTGGTAATGGTTTAGGACCAAATTTGGTTTCTAATACGGGTATGGGTTGCAGGTGGTCGGGTGTTGGTACGGGTTGACCATCATTAGGTCATGTAGGGGTGTTGATAATGGTTTGGGACCAAATTGGGTTTCTAATACGGGTATGGGTTGAAGGTGGTCGGGTGTTGGTACGGGTTGACCATCATTAGGTCATGTAGGGGTGTTGGTAATGATTTGGGACCAAATTGGGTTTCTAATACGGGTATGGGTTGCAGGTGGTCGGGTGTTGGTATGGGTTGGCATAATTGGGAGATTGATTCCTCGATCTTCAAAGAAAACTGACTCCTCCTACTCCTTCTTCTCCTTTAGGATAGGATCGTCGTTGGTCCTTCTTTCACTAATGATCTAATGATTGAAAGAGAATAAGCGCTATCCATTGAGTAAAGTCAAGGGAGGGTTTGCTACAGTGATTCGGGTGGTTGGTGGCCCCTTCGAGAGTTGGGATTCCGTTAGCGCCAAACTTAATATGATGCCTGCTACTGTGACTTCCAGTGCTCTTGCCCTATTTTGGCAAAGATCGGAGACTAAACACGAATCATCAATTCCTTTGACCATTCGTTTTGAGCCTCCAATTCTTTTAGAAATGCTAACGAGGTTCAATGATGCCGACGAAGGGAACCAGCTGAAAGGTGACCATCATTTGGTCATGTAGGGGTGTTGGTAATGGTTTGGGACCAAATTGGGTTTCTAATACGGGTATGGGTTGAAGGTGGTCGGGTGTTGGTACGGGTTGACCATCATTAGGTCATGTAGGGGTGTTGGTAATGGTTAGGGACCAAATTGGGTTTCTAATATGGGTATGGGTTGAAGGTGGTCGGGTGTTGGTACGGGTTGACCATCATTAGGTCATGTAGGGGTGATGGTAATGGTTTTGGACCAAGTTGGGTTTCTAATACGGGTATGGTTTGCAGGTGGTCGGGTGTTGGTACGGGTTGACCATCATTAGGTCATGTAGGGGTGTTGGTAATGGTTTGAGACCAAATTGGGTTTCTAATACGAGTATGGGTTGCAGGTGGTCGGGTGTTGGTACGGGTTGACCATCATTAGGTCATGTAGGGGTGTTGGTAATGGTTTGGGACCAAATTGGGTTTCTAATACGGGTATGGGTTGAAGGTGGTCGGGTGTTGGTACGGGTTGACCATCATTAGGTCATGTAGGGGTGATGGTAATGGTTTTGGACCAAATTGGGTTTCTAATACGGGTATGGTTTGCAGGTGGTCGGGTGTTGGTACGGGTTGACCATCATTAGGTCATGTAGGGGTGTTGGTAATGGTTTGAGACCAAATTGGGTTTCTAATACGGGTATGGGTTGCAGGTGGTCGGGTGTTGGTACGGGTTGACCATCATTAGGTCATGTAGGGGTGTTGGTAATGGTTTGGGACCAAATTGGGTTTCTAATACGGGTATGGGTTGAAGGTGGTCGGGTGTTGGTACGGGTTGACCATCATTAGGTCATGTAGGGGTGTTGGTAATGGTTTGGGACCAAATTGGGTTTCTAATACGGGTATGGGTTGAAGGTGGTCGGGTGTTGGTACGGGTTGACCATCATTAGGTCATGTAGGGGTGCTGGTAATTGTTTGGGACCAAATTGGGTTTCTAATACGGGTATGGTTTGCAGGTGGTCGGGTATTGGTACGGGTTGACCATTATTAGGTCATGTAGGGGTGTTGGTAAAGGTTTGGGACCAAATTGGGTTTCTAATACGGGTATGGGCTGCAGGTGGTCGGGTGTTGGTACGGGTTGACCATCATTAAGTCATGTAGGGGTGTTGGTAATGGTTTGGGACCAAATTGGGTTTCTAATACGAGTATGGGTTGAAGGTGGTCGGGTGTTGGTACGGGTTGACCATCATTAGGTCATCTAGGGGTGTTGGAAATGGTTTGGGACCAAATTGGGTATCTAATACGGGTATGGGTTGAAGGTGGTCGGTGTTGGTACGGGTTGACCATCATTAGGTCATGTAGGGGTGTTGGTAATGGTTTGGGACCAAATTGGGTTTCTAATAAGGGTATGGGTTGAAGGTGGTCGGGTGTTGGTTCGGGTTGACCAACATTAGGTCATGTAGGGGTGTTGGTAATGGTTTGGGACCAAATTGGGTTTCTAATACGCGAATGGGTTGAAGGTGGTCGGGTGTTGGTACGGGTTGACCATCATTAGGTCATGTAGAGTGTTGGTAATGGTTTGGGACCAAATTGGGTTTCTAATACGGGTATGGGTTGAAGGTGGTCGGGTGTTGGTACGGGTTGACCATCATTAGGTCATGTAGGGGTGTTGGTAATGATTTGGGACCAAATTGGGTTTCTAATACGGGTATGGGTTGCAGGTGGTCGGGTGTTGGTACGGGTTGACCGTCATTAGGTCATGTAGGGGTGTTGGTAATGGTTTGGGACCAAATTGGGTTTCTAATACGGGTATGGGTTGAAGGTGGTCGGGTGTTGGTACGGGTTGACCATCATTAGGTCATGTAGGGGTGTTGGTAATGGTTAGGGACCAAATTGGGTTTCTAATACGGGTATGGGTTGAAGGTGGTCGGGTGTTGGTACGGGTTGACCATCATTAGGTCATGTAGGGGTGATGGTAATGGTTTTGGACCAAATTGGGTTTCTAATACGAGTATGGTTTGCAGGTGGTCGGGTGTTGGTACGGGTTGACCATCATTAGGTCATGTAGGGGTGTTGGTAATGGTTTGAGACCAAATTGGGTTTCTAATACGGGTATGGGTTGCAGGTGGTCGGGTGTTGGTACGGGTTGACCATCATTAGGTCATGTAGGGGTGTTGGTAATGGTTTGGGACCAAATTGGGTTTCTAATACGGGTATGGGTTGAAGGTGGTCGGGTGTTGGTACGAGTTGACCATCATTAGGTCATGTAGGGGTGTTGGTAATGGTTTGGGACCAAATTGGGTTTCTAATACGGGTATGGGTTGAAGGTGGTCGGGTGTTGGTACGGGTTGACCATCATTAGGTCATGTAGGGGTGCTGGTAATTGTTTGGGACCAAATTGGGTTTCTAATACGGGTATGGTTTGCAGGTGGTCGGGTGTTGGTACGGGTTGACCATTATTAGGTCATGTAGGGGTGTTGGTAAAGGTTTGGGACCAAATTGGGTTTCTAATACGGGTATGGGTTGCAGGTGGTCGGGTGTTGGTACGGGTTGACCATCATTAAGTCATGTAGGGGTGTTGGTAATGGTTTGGGACCAAATTGGGTTTCTAATACGAGTATGGGTTGAAGGTGGTCGGGTGTTGGTACGGGTTGACCATCATTAGGTCATGTAGGGGTGTTGGAAATGGTTTGGGACCAAATTGGGTATCTAATACGGGTATGGGTTGAAGGTGGTCGGTGTTGGTACGGGTTGACCATCATTAGGTCATATAGGGGTGTTGGTAATGGTTTGGGACCAAATTGGGTTTCTAATAAGGGTATGGGTTGAAGGTGGTCGGGTGTTGGTTCGGGTTGACCAACATTAGGTCATGTAGGGGTGTTGGTAATGGTTTGGGACCAAATTGGGTTTCTAATACGTGAATGGGTTGAAGGTGGTCGGGTGTTGGTACGGGTTGACCATCATTAGGTCATGTAGAGTGTTGGTAATGGTTTGGGACCAAATTGGGTTTCTAATACGGGTATGGGTTGAAGGTGGTCAGGTGTTGGTACGGGTTGACCATCATTAGGTCATGTAGGGGTGTTGGTAATGATTTGGGACCAAATTGGGTTTCTAATACGGGTATGGGTTGCAGGTGGTCGGGTGTTGGTACGGGTTGACCATCATTAAGTCATGTAGGGGTGTTGGTAATGGTTTGGGACTAAATTGGGTTTCTAATACGGGTATGGGTTGAAGGTGGTCGGGTGTTGGTACGGGTTGTCCAACATTAGGTCATGTAGGGGTGTTGGTAATGGTTTGAGACCAAATTGGGTTTCGAATACGGGTATGGGTTGAAGGTGGTCGGGTGTTGGTACGGGTTGACCATCATTAGGTCATGTAGGGGTGTTGGTAATGGTTTGGGACCAAATTGGGTTTCTAATACGGGTATGGGTTGCAGGTGGTCGGGTGTTGGTACGGGTTGACCATCATTAGGTCATATAGGGGTGTTGGTAATGGTTTAGGACCAAATTTGGTTTCTAATACGGGTATGGGTTGCAGGTGGTCGGGTGTTGGTACGGGTTGACCATCATTAGGTCATGTAGGGGTGTTGATAATGGTTTGGGACCAAATTGGGTTTCTAATACGGGTATGGGTTGAAGGTGGTCGGGTGTTGGTACGGGTTGACCATCATTAGGTCATGTAGGGGTGTTGGTAATGATTTGGGACCAAATTGGGTTTCTAATACGGGTATGGGTTGCAGGTGGTCGGGTGTTGGTATGGGTTGGCATAATTGGGAGATTGATTCCTCGATCTTCAAAGAAAACTGACTCCTCCTACTCCTTCTTCTCCTTTAGGATAGGATCGTCGTTGGTCCTTCTTTCACTAATGATCTAATGATTGAAAGAGAATAAGCGCTATCCATTGAGTAAAGTCAAGGGAGGGTTTGCTACAGTGATTCGGGTGGTTGGTGGCCCCTTCGAGAGTTGGGATTCCGTTAGCGCCAAACTTAATATGATGCCTGCTACTGTGACTTCCAGTGCTCTTGCCCTATTTTGGCAAAGATCGGAGACTAAACACGAATCATCAATTCCTTTGACCATTCGTTTTGAGCCTCCAATTCTTTTAGAAATGCTAACGAGGTTCAATGATACCGACGAAGGGAACCAGCTGAAAGGTGACCATCATTTGGTCATGTAGGGGTGTTGGTAATGGTTTGGGACCAAATTGGGTTTCTAATACGGGTATGGGTTGAAGGTGGTCGGGTGTTGGTACGGGTTGACCATCATTAGGTCATGTAGGGGTGTTGGTAATGGTTAGGGACCAAATTGGGTTTCTAATATGGGTATGGGTTGAAGGTGGTCGGGTGTTGGTACGGGTTGACCATCATTAGGTCATGTAGGGGTGATGGTAATGGTTTTGGACCAAGTTGGGTTTCTAATACGGGTATGGTTTGCAGGTGGTCGGGTGTTGGTACGGGTTGACCATCATTAGGTCATGTAGGGGTGTTGGTAATGGTTTGAGACCAAATTGGGTTTCTAATACGGGTATGGGTTGCAGGTGGTCGGGTGTTGGTACGGGTTGACCATCATTAGGTCATGTAGGGGTGTTGGTAATGGTTTGGGACCAAATTGGGTTTCTAATACGGGTATGGGTTGAAGGTGGTCGGGTGTTGGTACGGGTTGACCATCATTAGGTCATGTAGGGGTGATGGTAATGGTTTTGGACCAAATTGGGTTTCTAATACGGGTATGGTTTGCAGGTGGTCGGGTGTTGGTACGGGTTGACCATCATTAGGTCATGTAGGGGTGTTGGTAATGGTTTGAGACCAAATTGGGTTTCTAATACGGGTATGGGTTGCAGGTGGTCGGGTGTTGGTACGGGTTGACCATCATTAGGTCATGTAGGGGTGTTGGTAATGGTTTGGGACCAAATTGGGTTTCTAATACGGGTATGGGTTGAAGGTGGTCGGGTGTTGGTACGGGTTGACCATCATTAGGTCATGTAGGGGTGTTGGTAATGGTTTGGGACCAAATTGGGTTTCTAATACGGGTATGGGTTGAAGGTGGTCGGGTGTTGGTACGGGTTGACCATCATTAGGTCATGTAGGGGTGCTGGTAATTGTTTGGGACCAAATTGGGTTTCTAATACGGGTATGGTTTGCAGGTGGTCGGGTATTGGTACGGGTTGACCATTATTAGGTCATGTAGGGGTGTTGGTAAAGGTTTGGGACCAAATTGGGTTTCTAATACGGGTATGGGTTGCAGGTGGTCGGGTGTTGGTACGGGTTGACCATCATTAAGTCATGTAGGGGTGTTGGTAATGGTTTGGGACCAAATTGGGTTTCTAATACGAGTATGGGTTGAAGGTGGTCGGGTGTTGGTACGGGTTAACCATCATTAGGTCATCTAGGGGTGTTGGAAATGGTTTGGGACCAAATTGGGTATCTAATACGGGTATGGGTTGAAGGTGGTCGGTGTTGGTACGGGTTGACCATCATTAGGTCATGTAGGGGTGTTGGTAATGGTTTGGGACCAAATTGGGTTTCTAATAAGGGTATGGGTTGAAGGTGGTCGGGTGTTGGTTCGGGTTGACCAACATTAGGTCATGTAGGGATGTTGGTAATGGTTTGGGACCAAATTGGGTTTCTAATACGCGAATGGGTTGAAGGTGGTCGGGTGTTGGTACGGGTTGACCATCATTAGGTCATGTAGAGTGTTGGTAATGGTTTGGGACCAAATTGGGTTTCTAATACGGGTATGGGTTGAAGGTGGTCGGGTGTTGGTACGGGTTGACCATCATTAGGTCATGTAGGGGTGTTGGTAATGATTTGGGACCAAATTGGGTTTCTAATACGGTTATGGGTTGCAGGTGGTCGGGTGTTGGTACGGGTTGACCATCATTAGGTCATGTAGGGGTGTTGGTAATGGTTTAGGACCAAATTTGGTTTCTAATACGGGTATGGGTTGCAGGTGGTCGGGTGTTGGTACGGGTTGACCATCATTAGGTCATGTAGGGGTGTTGATAATGGTTTGGGACCAAATTGGGTTTCTAATACGGGTATGGGTTGAAGGTGGTCGGGTGTTGGTACGGGTTGACCATCATTAGGTCATGTAGGGGTGATGGTAATGGTTTTGGACCAAATTGGGTTTCTAATACGGGTATGGTTTGCAGGTGGTCGGGTGTTGGTACGGGTTGACCATCATTAGGTCATGTAGGGGTGTTGGTAATGGTTTGAGACCAAATTGGGTTTCTAATACGGGTATGGGTTGCAGGTGGTCGGGTGTTGGTACGGGTTGACCATCATTAGGTCATGTAGGGGTGTTGGTAATGGTTTGGGACCAAATTGGGTTTCTAATACGGGTATGGGTTGAAGGTGGTCGGGTGTTGGTACGAGTTGACCATCATTAGGTCATGTAGGGGTGTTGGTAATGGTTTGGGACCAAATTGGGTTTCTAATACGGGTATGGGTTGAAGGTGGTCGGGTGTTGGTACGGGTTGACCATCATTAGGTCATGTAGGGGTGCTGGTAATTGTTTGGGACCAAATTGGGTTTCTAATACGGGTATGGTTTGCAGGTGGTCGGGTGTTGGTACGGGTTGACCATTATTAGGTCATGTAGGGGTGTTGGTAAAGGTTTGGGACCAAATTGGGTTTCTAATACGGGTATGGGTTGCAGGTGGTCGGGTGTTGATACGGGTTGACCATCATTAAGTCATGTAGGGGTGTTGGTAATGGTTTGGGACCAAATTGGGTTTCTAATACGAGTATGGGTTGAAGGTGGTCGGGTGTTGGTACGGGTTGACCATCATTAGGTCATGTAGGGGTGTTGGAAATGGTTTGGGACCAAATTGGGTATCTAATACGGGTATGGGTTGAAGGTGGTCGGTGTTGGTACGGGTTGACCATCATTAGGTCATGTAGGGGTGTTGGTAATGGTTTGGGACCAAATTGGGTTTCTAATAAGGGTATGGGTTGAAGGTGGTCGGGTGTTGGTTCGGGTTGACCAACATTAGGTCATGTTGGGGTGTTGGTAATGGTTTGGGACCAAATTGGGTTTCTAATACGTGAATGGGTTGAAGGTGGTCGGCTGTTGGTACGGGTTGACCATCATTAGGTCATGTAGAGTGTTGGTAATGGTTTGGGACCAAATTGGGTTTCTAATACGGGTATGGGTTGAAGGTGGTCAGGTGTTGGTACGGGTTGACCATCATTAGGTCATGTAGGGGTGTTGGTAATGATTTGGGACCAAATTGGGTTTCTAATACGGGTATGGGTTGCAGGTGGTCGGGTGTTGGTACGGGTTGACCATCATTAAGTCATGTAGGGGTGTTGGTAATGGTTTGGGACTAAATTGGGTTTCTAATACGGGTATGGGTTGAAGGTGGTCGGGTGTTGGTACGGGTTGACCAACATTAGGTCATGTAGGGGTGTTGGTAATGGTTTGAGACCAAATTGGGTTTCGAATACGGGTATGGGTTGAAGGTGGTCGGGTGTTGGTACGGGTTGACCATCATTAGGTCATGTAGGGGTGCTGGTAATGGTTTGGGACCAAATTGGGTTTCTAATACGGGTATGGGTTGCAGGTGGTCGGGTGTTGGTACGGGTTGACCATCATTAGGTCATGTAGGGGTGTTGGTAATGGTTTAGGACCAAATTTGGTTTCTAATACGGGTATGGGTTGCAGGTGGTCGGGTGTTGGTACGGGTTGACCATCATTAGGTCATGTAGGGGTGTTGATAATGGTTTGGGACCAAATTGGGTTTCTAATACGGGTATGGGTTGAAGGTGGTCGGGTGTTGGTACGGGTTGACCATCATTAGGTCATGTAGGAGTGTTGGTAATGATTTGGGACCAAATTGGGTTTCTAATACGGGTATGGGTTGCAGGTGGTCGGGTGTTGGTATGGGTTGGCATAATTGGGAGATTGATTCCTCGATCTTCAAAGAAAACTGACTCCTCCTACTCCTTCTTCTCCTTTAGGATAGGATCGTCGTTGGTCCTTCTTTCACTAATGATCTAATGATTGAAAGAGAATAAGCGCTATCCATTGAGTAAAGTCAAGGGAGGGTTTGCTACAGTGATTCGGGTGGTTGGTGGCCCCTTCGAGAGTTGGGATTCCGTTAGCGCCAAACTTAATATGATGCCTGCTACTGTGACTTCCAGTGCTCTTGCCCTATTTTGGCAAAGATCGGAGACTAAACACGAATCATCAATTCCTTTGACCATTCGTTTTGAGCCTCCAATTCTTTTAGAAATGCTAACGAGGTTCAATGATGCCGACGAAGGGAACCAGCTGAAAGGTGACCATCATTTGGTCATGTAGGGGTGTTGGTAATGGTTTGGGACCAAATTGGGTTTCTAATACGGGTATGGGTTGAAGGTGGTCGGGTGTTGGTACGGGTTGACCATCATTAGGTCATGTAGGGGTGTTGGTAATGGTTAGGGACCAAATTGGGTTTCTAATATGGGTATGGGTTGAAGGTGGTCGGGTGTTGGTACGGGTTGACCATCATTAGGTCATGTAGGGGTGATGGTAATGGTTTTGGACCAAGTTGGGTTTCTAATACGGGTATGGTTTGCAGGTGGTCGGGTGTTGGTACGGGTTGACCATCATTAGGTCATGTAGGGGTGTTGGTAATGGTTTGAGACCAAATTGGGTTTCTAATACGGGTATGGGTTGCAGGTGGTCGGGTGTTGGTACGGGTTGACCATCATTAGGTCATGTAGGGGTGTTGGTAATGGTTTGGGACCAAATTGGGTTTCTAATACGGGTATGGGTTGAAGGTGGTCGGGTGTTGGTACGAGTTGACCATCATTAGGTCATGTAGGGGTGTTGGTAATGGTTTGGGACCAAATTGGGTTTCTAATACGGGTATGGGTTGAAGGTGGTCGGGTGTTGGTACGGGTTGACCATCATTAGGTCATGTAGGGGTGCTGGTAATTGTTTGGGACCAAATTGGGTTTCTAATACGGGTATGGTTTGCAGGTGGTCGGGTGTTGGTACGGGTTGACCATTATTAGGTCATGTAGGGGTGTTGGTAAAGGTTTGGGACCAAATTGGGTTTCTAATACGGGTATGGGTTGCAGGTGGTCGGGTGTTGGTACGGGTTGACCATCATTAAGTCATGTAGGGGTGTTGGTAATGGTTTGGGACCAAATTGGGTTTCTAATACGAGTATGGGTTGAAGGTGGTCGGGTGTTGGTACGGGTTGACCATCATTAGGTCATGTAGGGGTGTTGGAAATGGTTTGGGACCAAATTGGGTATCTAATACGGGTATGGGTTGAAGGTGGTCGGTGTTGGTACGGGTTGACCATCATTAGGTCATGTAGGGGTGTTGGTAATGGTTTGGGACCAAATTGGGTTTCTAATAAGGGTATGGGTTCAAGGTGGTCGGGTGTTGGTTCGGGTTGACCAACATTAGGTCATGTAGGGGTGTTGGTAATGGTTTGGGACCAAATTGGGTTTCTAATACGTGAATGGGTTGAAGGTGGTCGGGTGTTGGTACGGGTTGACCATCATTAGGTCATGTAGAGTGTTGGTAATGGTTTGGGACCAAATTGGGTTTCTAATACGGGTATGGGTTGAAGGTGGTCAGGTGTTGGTACGGGTTGACCATCATTAGGTCATGTAGGGGTGTTGGTAATGATTTGGGACCAAATTGGGTTTCTAATACGGGTATGGGTTGCAGGTGGTCGGGTGTTGGTACGGGTTGACCATCATTAAGTCATGTAGGGGTGTTGGTAATGGTTTGGGACTAAATTGGGTTTCTAATACGGGTATGGGTTGAAGGTGGTCGGGTGTTGGTACGGGTTGACCAACATTAGGTCATGTAGGGGTGTTGGTAATGGTTTGAGACCAAATTGGGTTTCGAATACGGGTATGGGTTGAAGGTGGTCGGGTGTTGGTACGGGTTGACCATCATTAGGTCATGTAGGGGTGCTGGTAATGGTTTGGGACCAAATTGGGTTTCTAATACGGGTATGGGTTGCAGGTGGTCGGGTGTTGGTACGGGTTGACCATCATTAGGTCATGTAGGGGTGTTGGTAATGGTTTAGGACCAAATTTGGTTTCTAATACGGGTATGGGTTGCAGGTGGTCGGGTGTTGGTACGGGTTGACCATCATTAGGTCATGTAGGGGTGTTGATAATGGTTTGGGACCAAATTGGGTTTCTAATACGGGTATGGGTTGAAGGTGGTCGGGTGTTGGTACGGGTTGACCATCATTAGGTCATGTAGGAGTGTTGGTAATGATTTGGGACCAAATTGGGTTTCTAATACGGGTATGGGTTGCAGGTGGTCGGGTGTTGGTATGGGTTGGCATAATTGGGAGATTGATTCCTCGATCTTCAAAGAAAACTGACTCCTCCTACTCCTTCTTCTCCTTTAGGATAGGATCGTCGTTGGTCCTTCTTTCACTAATGATCTAATGATTGAAAGAGAATAAGCGCTATCCATTGAGTAAAGTCAAGGGAGGGTTTGCTACAGTGATTCGGGTGGTTGGTGGCCCCTTCGAGAGTTGGGATTCCGTTAGCGCCAAACTTAATATGATGCCTGCTACTGTGACTTCCAGTGCTCTTGCCCTATTTTGGCAAAGATCGGAGACTAAACACGAATCATCAATTCCTTTGACCATTCGTTTTGAGCCTCCAATTCTTTTAGAAATGCTAACGAGGTTCAATGATGCCGACGAAGGGAACCAGCTGAAAGGTGACCATCATTTGGTCATGTAGGGGTGTTGGTAATGGTTTGGGACCAAATTGGGTTTCTAATACGGGTATGGGTTGAAGGTGGTCGGGTGTTGGTACGGGTTGACCATCATTAGGTCATGTAGGGGTGTTGGTAATGGTTAGGGACCAAATTGGGTTTCTAATATGGGTGTGGGTTGAAGGTGGTCGGGTGTTGGTACGGGTTGACCATCATTAGGTCATGTAGGGGTGATGGTAATGGTTTTGGACCAAGTTGGGTTTCTAATACGGGTATGGTTTGCAGGTGGTCGGGTGTTGGTACGGGTTGACCATCATTAGGTCATGTAGGGGTGTTGGTAATGGTTTGAGACCAAATTGGGTTTCTAATACGGGTATGGGTTGCAGGTGGTCGGGTGTTGGTACGGGTTGACAATCATTAGGTCATGTAGGGGTGTTGGTAATGGTTTGGGACCAAATTGGGTTTCTAATACGGGTATGGGTTGAAGGTGGTCGGGTGTTGGTACGGGTTGACCATCATTAGGTCATGTAGGGGTGATGGTAATGGTTTTGGACCAAATTGGGTTTCTAATACGGGTATGGTTTGCAGGTGGTCGGGTGTTGGTACGGGTTGACCATCATTAGGTCATGTAGGGGTGTTGGTAATGGTTTGAGACCAAATTGGGTTTCTAATACGGGTATGGGTTGCAGGTGGTCGGGTGTTGGTACGGGTTGACCATCATTAGGTCATGTAGGGGTGTTGGTAATGGTTTGGGACCAAATTGGGTTTCTAATACGGGTATGGGTTGAAGGTGGTCGGGTGTTGGTACGGGTTGACCATCATTAGGTCATGTAGGGGTGTTGGTAATGGTTTGGGACCAAATTGGGTTTCTAATACGGGTATGGGTTGAAGGTGGTCGGGTGTTGGTACGGGTTGACCATCATTAGGTCATGTAGGGGTGCTGGTAATTGTTTGGGACCAAATTGGGTTTCTAATACGGGTATGGTTTGCAGGTGGTCGGGTGTTGGTACGGGTTGACCATTATTAGGTCATGTAGGGGTGTTGGTAAAGGTTTGGGACCAAATTGGGTTTCTAATACGGGTATGGGTTGCAGGTGGTCGGGTGTTGGTACGGGTTGACCATCATTAAGTCATGTAAGGGTGTTGGTAATGGTTTGGGACCAAATTGGGTTTCTAATACGAGTATGGGTTGAAGGTGGTCGGGTGTTGGTACGGGTTGACCATCATTAGGTCATCTAGGGGTGTTGGAAATGGTTTGGGACCAAATTGGGTATCTAATACGGGTATGGGTTGAAGGTGGTCGATGTTGGTACGGGTTGACCATCATTAGGTCATGTAGGGGTGTTGGTAATGGTTTGGGACCAAATTGGGTTTCTAATAAGGGTATGGGTTGAAGGTGGTCGGGTGTTGGTTCGGGTTGACCAACATTAGGTCATGTAGGGGTGTTGGTAATGGTTTGGGACCAAATTGGGTTTCTAATACGTGAATGGGTTGAAGGTGGTCGGGTGTTGGTACGGGTTGACCATCATTAGGTCATGTAGAGTGTTGGTAATGGTTTGGGACCAAATTGGGTTTCTAATACGGGTATGGGTTGAAGGTGGTCAGGTGTTGGTACGGGTTGACCATCATTAGGTCATGTAGGGGTGTTGGTAATGATTTGGGACCAAATTGGGTTTCTAATACGGGTATGGGTTGCAGGTGGTCGGGTGTTGGTACGGGTTGACCATCATTAAGTCATGTAGGGGTGTTGGTAATGGTTTGGGACTAAATTGGGTTTCTAATACGGGTATGGGTTGAAGGTGGTCGGGTGTTGGTACGGGTTGACCAACATTAGGTCATGTAGGGGTGTTGGTAATGGTTTGAGACCAAATTGGGTTTCGAATACGGGTATGGGTTGAAGGTGGTCGGGTGTTGGTACGGGTTGACCATCATTAGGTCATGTAGGGGTGCTGGTAATGGTTTGGGACCAAATTGGGTTTCTAATACGGGTATGGGTTGCAGGTGGTCGGGTGTTGGTACGGGTTGACCATCATTAGGTCATGTAGGGGTGTTGGTAATGGTTTAGGACCAAATTTGGTTTCTAATACGGGTATGGGTTGCAGGTGGTCGGGTGTTGGTACGGGTTGACCATCATTAGGTCATGTAGGGGTGTTGATAATGGTTTGGGACCAAATTGGGTTTCTAATACGGGTATGGGTTGAAGGTGGTCGGGTGTTGGTACGGGTTGACCATCATTAGGTCATGTAGGAGTGTTGGTAATGATTTGGGACCAAATTGGGTTTCTAATACGGGTATGGGTTGCAGGTGGTCGGGTGTTGGTATGGGTTGGCATAATTGGGAGATTGATTCCTCGATCTTCAAAGAAAACTGACTCCTCCTACTCCTTCTTCTCCTTTAGGATAGGATCGTCGTTGGTCCTTCTTTCACTAATGATCTAATGATTGAAAGAGAATAAGCGCTATCCATTGAGTAAAGTCAAGGGAGGGTTTGCTACAGTGATTCGGGTGGTTGGTGGCCCCTTCGAGAGTTGGGATTCCGTTAGCGCCAAACTTAATATGATGCCTGCTACTGTGACTTCCAGTGCTCTTGCCCTATTTTGGCAAAGATCGGAGACTAAACACGAATCATCAATTCCTTTGACCATTCGTTTTGAGCCTCCAATTCTTTTAGAAATGCTAACGAGGTTCAATGATGCCGACGAAGGGAACCAGCTGAAAGGTGACCATCATTTGGTCATGTAGGGGTGTTGGTAATGGTTTGGGACCAAATTGGGTTTCTAATACGGGTATGGGTTGAAGGTGGTCGGGTGTTGGTACGGGTTGACCATCATTAGGTCATGTAGGGGTGTTGGTAATGGTTAGGGACCAAATTGGGTTTCTAATATGGGTATGGGTTGAAGGTGGTCGGGTGTTGGTACGGGTTGACCATCATTAGGTCATGTAGGGGTGATGGTAATGGTTTTGGACCAAGTTGGGTTTCTAATACGGGTATGGTTTGCAGGTGGTCGGGTGTTGGTACGGGTTGACCATCATTAGGTCATGTAGGGGTGTTGGTAATGGTTTGAGACCAAATTGGGTTTCTAATACGGGTATGGGTTGCAGGTGGTCGGGTGTTGGTACGGGTTGACCATCATTAGGTCATGTAGGGGTGTTGGTAATGGTTTGGGACCAAATTGGGTTTCTAATACGGGTATGGGTTGAAGGTGGTCGGGTGTTGGTACGGGTTGACCATCATTAGGTCATGTAGGGGTGATGGTAATGGTTTTGGACCAAATTGGGTTTCTAATACGGGTATGGTTTGCAGGTGGTCGGGTGTTGGTACGGGTTGACCATCATTAGGTCATGTAGGGGTGTTGGTAATGGTTTGAGACCAAATTGGGTTTCTAATACGGGTATGGGTTGCAGGTGGTCGGGTGTTGGTACGGGTTGACCATCATTAGGTCATGTAGGGGTGTTGGTAATGGTTTGGGACCAAATTGGGTTTCTAATACGGGTATGGGTTGAAGGTGGTCGGGTGTTGGTACGGGTTGACCATCATTAGGTCATGTAGGGGTGTTGGTAATGGTTTGGGACCAAATTGGGTTTCTAATACGGGTATGGGTTGAAGGTGGTCGGGTGTTGGTACGGGTTGACCATCATTAGGTCATGTAGGGGTGCTGGTAATTGTTTGGGACCAAATTGGGTTTCTAATACGGGTATGGTTTGCAGGTGGTCGGGTGTTGGTACGGGTTGACCATTATTAGGTCATGTAGGGGTGTTGGTAAAGGTTTGGGACCAAATTGGGTTTCTAATACGGGTATGGGTTGCAGGTGGTCGGGTGTTGGTACGGGTTGACCATCATTAAGTCATGTAAGGGTGTTGGTAATGGTTTGGGACCAAATTGGGTTTCTAATACGAGTATGGGTTGAAGGTGGTCGGGTGTTGGTACGGGTTGACCATCATTAGGTCATCTAGGGGTGTTGGAAATGGTTTGGGACCAAATTGGGTATCTAATACGGGTATGGGTTGAAGGTGGTCGATGTTGGTACGGGTTGACCATCATTAGGTCATGTAGGGGTGTTGGTAATGGTTTGGGACCAAATTGGGTTTCTAATAAGGGTATGGGTTGAAGGTGGTCGGGTGTTGGTTCGGGTTGACCAACATTAGGTCATGTAGGAGTGTTGGTAATGATTTGGGACCAAATTGGGTTTCTAATACGGGTATGGGTTGCAGGTGGTCGGGTGTTGGTACGGGTTGACCATCATTAGGTCATGTAGGGGTGTTGGTAATGATTTGGGACCAAATTGGGTTTCTAATACGGGTATGGGTTGCAGGTGGTCGGGTGTTGGTACGGGTTGACCATCATTAGGTCATGTAGGGGTGTTGGTAATGGTTTGGGACCAAATTGGGTTTCTAATACGGGTATGGGTTGCAGGTGGTCGGGTGTTGGTAATGGTTGACCATCATTAGGTCATGTAGGGGTGTTGCTAATGGTTTGGGACCAAATTGGGTTTCTAATACGGATATGGGTTGAAGGTGGTCGGGTGTTGGTACGGGTTGACCATCATTAGGCCATGTAGGGTTGCTGGTAATGGTTTGGGACCAAATTGGGTTTCTAATACGTGTATGGGTTGCAGGTGGTCGGGTGTTGGTACGGGTTGACCATCATTAGGTCAGGTAAGGGTGTTGGTAATGGTTTGGGACCAAATTGGGTTTCTAATAAGGGTATGGGTTGAAGGTGGTCGGGTGCTGGTTCGGGTTGACCAACATTAGGTCATGTAGGGGTGTTGGTAATGGTTAGGGACCAAATTGGGTTTCTAATACGCGAATGGGTTGAAGGTGGTCGGGTGTTGGTATGGGTTGACCATCATTAGGTCATGTAGAGTGTTGGTAATGGTTTGGGACCAAATTGGGTTTCTAATACGGGTATGGGTTGAAGGTGGTCGGGTGTTGGTACGGGTTGACCATCATTGGGTCATGTAGGGGTGTTGGTAATGATTTGGGACCAAATTGGGTTTCTAATACGGGTATGGGTTGCAGGTGGTCGGGTGTTGGTACGGGTTGACCAACATTAGGTCATGTAGGGGTGCTGGTAATGGTTTGGGACCAAATTGGGTTTCTAATACGGGTATGGGTTGAAGGTGGTCGGGTGTTGGTACGGGTTGACCATCATTAGGTCATGTAGGGGTGTTGGTAATGGTTTGGGACCAAATTGGGTATCTAATACGGGTATGGGTTGAAGGTGGTCGGTGTTGGTACGGGTTGACCATCATTAGGTCATGTAGGGGTGTTGGTAATGGTTTGGGACCAAATTGGGTTTCTAATACGGGTATGGGTTGAAGGTGGTCGAGTGTTGGTTCGGGTTGACCATCATTAGGTCATGTAGGGGTGTTGGTAATGGTTTGGGACCAAATTGGGTTTCTAATACGGGTATGGGTTGAAGGTGGTGGGGTGTTGGTACGGGTTCACCATTATTAGGTCATGTAGAGTGTTGGTAATGGTTTAGGACCAAATTGGGTATCTAATACGGGTATGGGTTGAAGGTGGTCGGTGTTGGTACGGGTTGACTATCATTAGGTCATGTAGGGGTGTTGGTAATGGTTTGGGACCAAATTGGGTTTCTAATACGGGTATGGGTTGCAGGTGGTCGGGTGTTGGTAATGGTTGACCATCATTAGGTTATGTAGGGGTGTTGCTAATGGTTTGGGACCAAATTGGGTTTCTAATACGGATATGGGTTGAAGGTGGTCGGGTGTTGGTATGGGTTGACCATCATTAGGCCATGTAGGGTTGCTGGTAATGGTTTGGGACCAAATTGGGTTTCTAATACGTGTATGGGTTGCAGGTGGTCGGGTGTTGGTACGGGTTGACCATCATTAGGTCAGGTAAGGGTGTTGGTAATGGTTTGGGACCAAATTGGGTTTCTAATAAGGGTATGGGTTGAAGGTGGTCGGGTGCTGGTTCGGGTTGACCAACATTAGGTTATGTAGGGGTGTTGGTAATGGTTTGGGACCAAATTGGGTTTCTAATACGCGAATGGGTTGAAGGTGGTCGGGTGTTGGTACGGGTTGACCATCATTAGGTCATGTAGAGTGTTGGTAATGGTTTGGGACCAAATTGGGTTTCTAATACGGGTATGGGTTGAAGGTGGTCGGGTGTTGGTACGGGTTGACCATCATTAGGTCATGTAGGGGTGTTGGTAATGATTTGGGACCAAATTGGGTTTCTAATACGGGTATGGGTTGCAGGTGGTCGGGTGTTGGTACGGGTTGACCATCATTAGGTCATGTAGGGGTGTTGGTAATGGTTTGGGACCAAATTGGGTTTCTAATACGGGTATGGGTTGAAGGTGGTCGGGTGTTGGTATGGGTTGACCAACATTAGGTCATGTAGGGGTGTTGGAAATGGTTTGAGACCAAATTGGGTTTCTAATACGGGTATGGGTTGAAGGTGGTCGGGTGTTGGTACGGGTTGACTATCATTTGGTCATGTAGGGGTGCTGCTAATGGTTTGGGACCAAATTGGGTTTCTAATACGGGTATGGGTTGAAGGTGGTCGGGTGTTGGTACGGGTTGACCATCATTAGGTCATGTAGGGGTGTTGGTAATGGTTTGGGACCAAATTGGGTATCTAATACGGGTATGGGTTGAAGGTGGTCGGTGTTGGTACGGGTTGACCATCATTAGGTCATGTAGGGGTGTTGGTAATGGTTTGGGACCAAATTGGGTTTCTAATACGGGTATGGGTTGCAGGTGGTCGGGTGTTGGTATGGGTTGACCATCATTTGGTCATGTAGGGGTGTTGGTAATGGTTTGGGACCAAATTGGGTTTCTAATACGGGTATGGGTTGAAGGTGGTGGGGTGTTGGTACGGGTTCACCATTATTAGGTCATGTAGAGTGTTGGTAATGGTTTAGGACCAAATTGGGTTTCTAATATGGGTATGGGTTGAAGGTGGTCGGTGTTGGTACGGGTTGACTATCATTAGGTCATGTAGGGGTGTTGGTAATGGTTTGGGACCAAATTGGGTTTCTAATACGGGTATGGGTTGCAGGTGGTCGGGTGTTGGTAATGGTTGACCATCATTAGGTCATGTAGGGGTGTTGCTAATGGTTTGGGACTAAATTGGGTTTCTAATACGGATATGGGTTGAAGGTGGTCGGGTGTTGGTACGGGTTGACCATCATTAGGCCATGTAGGGTTGTTGGTAATGGTTTGGGACCAAATTGGGTTTCTAATACGGGTATGGGTTGTAGGTGGTCGGGTGTTGGTACGGGTTGACCATCATTAGGTCAGGTAAGGGTGTTGGTAATGGTTTGGGACCAAATTGGGTTTCTAATAAGGGTATGGGTTGAAGGTGGTCGGGTGCTGGTTCGGCTTGACCAACATTAGGTCATGTAGGGGTGTTGGTAATGGTTTGGGACCAAATTGGGTTTCTAATACGCGAATGGGTTGAAGGTGGTCGGGTGTTGGTACGGGTTGACCATCATTAGGTCATGTAGAGTGTTGGTAATGGTTTGGGACCAAATTGGGTTTCTAATACGGGTATGGGTTGAAGGTGGTCGGGTGTTGGTACGGGTTGACCATCATTAGGTCATGTAGGGGTGTTGGTAATGGTTTAGGACCAAATTTGGTTTCTAATACGGGTATGGGTTGTAGGTGGTCGGGTGTTGGTACGGGTTGACCATCATTAGGTCATGTAGGGGTGTTGATAATGGTTTGGGACCAAATTGGGTTTCTAATACGGGTATGGGTTGAAGGTGGTCGGGTGTTGGTATGGGTTGACCATCATTAGGTCATGTAGGGGTGTTGGTAATGATTTGGGACCAAATTGGGTTTCTAATACGGGTATGGGTTGCAGGTGGTCGGGTGTTGGTATGGGTTGGCATAATTGGGAGATTGATTCCTCGATCTTCAAAGAAAACTGACTCCTCCTACTCCTTCTTCTCCTTTAGGATAGGATCGTCGTTGGTCCTTCTTTCACTAATGATCTAATGATTGAAAGAGAATAAGCGCTATCCATTGAGTAAAGTCAAGGGAGGGTTTGCTACAGTGATTCGGGTGGTTGGTGGCCCCTTCGAGAGTTGGGATTCCGTTAGCGCCAAACTTAATATGATGCCTGCTACTGTGACTTCCAGTTCTCTTGCCCTATTTTGGCAAAGATCGGAGACTAAACACGAATCATCAATTCCTTTGACCATTCGTTTTGAGCCTCCAATTCTTTTAGAAATGCTAACGAGGTTCAATGATGCCGACGAAGGGAACCAGCTGAAAGGTGACCATCATTTGGTCATGTAGGGGTGTTGGTAATGGTTTGGGACCAAATTGGGTTTCTAATACGGGTATGGGTTGAAGGTGGTCGGGTGTTGGTACGGGTTGACCATCATTAGGTCATGTAGGGGTGTTGGTAATGGTTAGGGACCAAATTGGGTTTCTAATATGGGTATGGGTTGAAGGTGGTCGGGTGTTGGTACGGGTTGACCATCATTAGGTCATGTAGGGGTGATGGTAATGGTTTTGGACCAAGTTGGGTTTCTAATACGGGTATGGTTTGCAGGTGGTCGGGTGTTGGTACGGGTTGACCATCATTAGGTCATGTAGGGGTGTTGGTAATGGTTTGAGACCAAATTGGGTTTCTAATACGGGTATGGGTTGCAGGTGGTCGGGTGTTGGTACGGGTTGACCATCATTAGGTCATGTAGGGGTGTTGGTAATGGTTTGGGACCAAATTGGGTTTCTAATACGGGTATGGGTTGAAGGTGGTCGGGTGTTGGTACGGGTTGACCATCATTAGGTCATGTAGGGGTGATGGTAATGGTTTTGGACCAAATTGGGTTTCTAATACGGGTATGGTTTGCAGGTGGTCGGGTGTTGGTACGGGTTGACCATCATTAGGTCATGTAGGGGTGTTGGTAATGGTTTGAGACCAAATTGGGTTTCTAATACGGGTATGGGTTGCAGGTGGTCGGGTGTTGGTACGGGTTGACCATCATTAGGTCATGTAGGGGTGTTGGTAATGGTTTGGGACCAAATTGGGTTTCTAATACGGGTATGGGTTGAAGGTGGTCGGGTGTTGGTACGGGTTGACCATCATTAGGTCATGTAGGGGTGTTGGTAATGGTTTGGGACCAAATTGGGTTTCTAATACGGGTATGGGTTGAAGGTGGTCGGGTGTTGGTACGGGTTGACCATCATTAGGTCATGTAGGGGTGCTGGTAATTGTTTGGGACCAAATTGGGTTTCTAATACGGGTATGGTTTGCAGGTGGTCGGGTGTTGGTACGGGTTGACCATTATTAGGTCATGTAGGGGTGTTGGTAAAGGTTTGGGACCAAATTGGGTTTCTAATACGGGTATGGGTTGCAGGTGGTCGGGTGTTGGTACGGGTTGACCATCATTAAGTCATGTAGGGGTGTTGGTAATGGTTTGGGACCAAATTGGGTTTCTAATACGAGTATGGGTTGAAGGTGGTCGGGTGTTGGTACGGGTTGACCATCATTAGGTCATCTAGGGGTGTTGGAAATGGTTTGGGACCAAATTGGGTATCTAATACGGGTATGGGTTGAAGGTGGTCGGTGTTGGTACGGGTTGACCATCATTAGGTCATGTAGGGGTGTTGGTAATGGTTTGGGACCAAATTGGGTTTCTAATAAGGGTATGGGTTGAAGGTGGTCGGGTGTTGGTTCGGGTTGACCAACATTAGGTCATGTAGGGGTGTTGGTAATGGTTTGGGACCAAATTGGGTTTCTAATACGCGAATGGGTTGAAGGTGGTCGGGTGTTGGTACGGGTTGACCATCATTAGGTCATGTAGAGTGTTGGTAATGGTTTGGGACCAAATTGGGTTTCTAATACGGGTATGGGTTGAAGGTGGTCGGGTGTTGGTACGGGTTGACCATCATTAGGTCATGTAGGGGTGTTGGTAATGATTTGGGACCAAATTGGGTTTCTAATACGGGTATGGGTTGCAGGTGGTCGGGTGTTGGTACGGGTTGACCATCATTAGGTCATGTAGGGGTGTTGGTAATGGTTTGGGACCAAATTGGGTTTCTAATACGGGTATGGGTTGCAGGTGGTCGGGTGTTGGTAATGGTTGACCATCATTAGGTCATGTAGGGGTGTTGCTAATGGTTTGGGACCAAATTGGGTTTCTAATACGGATATGGGTTGAAGGTGGTCGGGTGTTGGTACGGGTTGACCATCATTAGGCCATGTAGGGTTGCTGGTAATGGTTTGGGACCAAATTGGGTTTCTAATACGTGTATGGGTTGCAGGTGGTCGGGTGTTGGTACGGGTTGACCATCATTAGGTCAGGTAAGGGTGTTGGTAATGGTTTGGGACCAAATTGGGTTTCTAATAAGGGTATGGGTTGAAGGTGGTCGGGTGCTGGTTCGGGTTGACCAACATTAGGTCATGTAGGGGTGTTGGTAATGGTTAGGGACCAAATTGGGTTTCTAATACGCGAATGGGTTGAAGGTGGTCGGGTGTTGGTATGGGTTGACCATCATTAGGTCATGTAGAGTGTTGGTAATGGTTTGGGACCAAATTGGGTTTCTAATACGGGTATGGGTTGAAGGTGGTCGGGTGTTGGTACGGGTTGACCATCATTGGGTCATGTAGGGGTGTTGGTAATGATTTGGGACCAAATTGGGTTTCTAATACGGGTATGGGTTGCAGGTGGTCGGGTGTTGGTACGGGTTGACCAACATTAGGTCATGTAGGGGTGCTGGTAATGGTTTGGGACCAAATTGAGTTTCTAATACGGGTATGGGTTGAAGGTGGTCGGGTGTTGGTACGGGTTGACCATCATTAGGTCATGTAGGGGTGTTGGTAATGGTTTGGGACCAAATTGGGTATCTAATACGGGTATGGGTTGAAGGTGGTCGGTGTTGGTACGGGTTGACCATCATTAGGTCATGTAGGGGTGTTGGTAATGGTTTGGGACCAAATTGGGTTTCTAATACGGGTATGGGTTGAAGGTGGTCGAGTGTTGGTTCGGGTTGACCATCATTAGGTCATGTAGGGGTGTTGGTAATGGTTTGGGACCAAATTGGGTTTCTAATACGGGTATGGGTTGAAGGTGGTGGGGTGGTTGTACGGGTTCACCATTATTAGGTCATGTAGAGTGTTGGTAATGGTTTAGGACCAAATTGGGTATCTAATACGGGTATGGGTTGAAGGTGGTCGGTGTTGGTACGGGTTGACTATCATTAGGTCATGTAGGGGTGTTGGTAATGGTTTGGGACCAAATTGGGTTTCTAATACGGGTATGGGTTGCAGGTGGTCGGGTGTTGGTAATGGTTGACCATCATTAGGTCATGTAGGGGTGTTGCTAATGGTTTGGGACCAAATTGGGTTTCTAATACGGATATGGGTTGAAGGTGGTCGGGTGTTGGTATGGGTTGACCATCATTAGGCCATGTAGGGTTGCTGGTAATGGTTTGGGACCAAATTGGGTTTCTAATACGTGTATGGGTTGCAGGTGGTCGGGTGTTGGTACGGGTTGACCATCATTAGGTCAGGTAAGGGTGTTGGTAATGGTTTGGGACCAAATTGGGTTTCTAATAAGGGTATGGGTTGAAGGTGGTCGGGTGCTGGTTCGGGTTGACCAACATTAGGTTATGTAGGGGTGTTGGTAATGGTTTGGGACCAAATTGGGTTTCTAATACGCGAATGGGTTGAAGGTGGTCGGGTGTTGGTACGGGTTGACCATCATTAGGTCATGTAGAGTGTTGGTAATGGTTTGGGACCAAATTGGGTTTCTAATACGGGTATGGGTTGAAGGTGGTCGGGTGTTGGTACGGTTTGACCAGCATTAGGTCATGTAGGGGTGTTGGTAATGATTTGGGACCAAATTGGGTTTCTAATACGGGTATGGGTTGCAGGTGGTCAGGTGTTGGTACGGGTTGACCATCATTAGGTCATGTAGGGGTGTTGGTAATGGTTTGGGACCAAATTGGGTTTCTAATACGGGTATGGGTTGAAGGTGGTCGGGTGTTGGTATGGGTTGACCAACATTAGGTCATGTAGGGGTGTTGGAAATGGTTTGAGACCAAATTGGGTTTCTAATACGGGTATGGGTTGAAGGTGGTCGGGTGTTGGTACGGGTTGACCATCATTTGGTCATGTAGGGGTGCTGCTAATGGTTTGGGACCAAATTGGGTTTCTAATACGGGTATGGGTTGAAGGTGGTCGGGTGTTGGTACGGGTTGACCATCATTAGGTCATGTAGGGGTGTTGGTAATGGTTTGGGACCAAATTGGGTATCTAATACGGGTATGGGTTGAAGGTGGTCGGTGTTGGTACGGGTTGACCATCATTAGGTCATGTAGCGGTGTTGGTAATGGTTTGGGACCAAATTGGGTTTCTAATACGGGTATGGGTTGCAGGTGGTCGGGTGTTGGTATGGGTTGACCATCATTTGGTCATGTAGGGGTGTTGGTAATGGTTTGGGACCAAATTGGGTTTCTAATACGGGTATGGGTTGAAGGTGGTGGGGTGTTGGTAATGGTTTGGGACCAAATTGGGTTTCTAATACGCGAATGGGTTGAAGGTGGTCGGGTGTTGGTACGGGTTGACCATCATTAGGTCATGTAGAGTGTTGGTAATGGTTTGGGACCAAATTGGGTTTCTAATACGGGTATGGGTTGAAGGTGGTCGGGTGTTGGTACGGGTTGACCATCATTAGGTCATGTAGGGGTGTTGGTAATGGTTTAGGACCAAATTTGGTTTCTAATACGGGTATGGGTTGTAGGTGGTCGGGTGTTGGTACGGGTTGACCATCATTAGGTCATGTAGGGGTGTTGATAATGGTTTGGGACCAAATTGGGTTTCTAATACGGGTATGGGTTGAAGGTGGTCGGGTGTTGGTACGGGTTGACCATCATTAGGTCATGTAGGGGTGTTGGTAATGATTTGGGACCAAATTGGGTTTCTAATACGGGTATGGGTTGCAGGTGGTCGGGTGTTGGTATGGGTTGGCATAATTGGGAGATTGATTCCTCGATCTTCAAAGAAAACTGACTCCTCCTACTCCTTCTTCTCCTTTAGGATAGGATCGTCGTTGGTCCTTCTTTCACTAATGATCTAATGATTGAAAGAGAATAAGCGCTATCCATTGAGTAAAGTCAAGGGAGGGTTTGCTACAGTGATTCGGGTGGTTGGTGGCCCCTTCGAGAGTTGGGATTCCGTTAGCGCCAAACTTAATATGATGCCTGCTACTGTGACTTCCAGTTCTCTTGCCCTATTTTGGCAAAGATCGGAGACTAAACACGAATCATCAATTCGTTTGACCATTCGTTTTGAGCCTCCAATTCTTTTAGAAATGCTAACGAGGTTCAATGATGCCGACGAAGGGAACCAGCTGAAAGGTGACCATCATTTGGTCATGTAGGGGTGTTGGTAATGGTTTGGGACCAAATTGGGTTTCTAATACGGGTATGGGTTGAAGGTGGTCGGGTGTTGGTACGGGTTGACCATCATTAGGTCATGTAGGGGTGTTGGTAATGGTTAGGGACCAAATTGGGTTTCTAATATGGGTATGGGTTGAAGGTGGTCGGGTGTTGGTACGGGTTGACCATCATTAGGTCATGTAGGGGTGATGGTAATGGTTTTGGACCAAGTTGGGTTTCTAATACGGGTATGGTTTGCAGGTGGTCGGGTGTTGGTACGGGTTGACCATCATTAGGTCATGTAGGGGTGTTGGTAATGGTTTGAGACCAAATTGGGTTTCTAATACGGGTATGGGTTGCAGGTGGTCGGGTGTTGGTACGGGTTGACCATCATTAGGTCATGTAGGGGTGTTGGTAATGGTTTGGGACCAAATTGGGTTTCTAATACGGGTATGGGTTGAAGGTGGTCGGGTGTTGGTACGGGTTGACCATCATTAGGTCATGTAGGGGTGATGGTAATGGTTTTGGACCAAATTGGGTTTCTAATACGGGTATGGTTTGCAGGTGGTCGGGTGTTGGTACGGGTTGACCATCATTAGGTCATGTAGGGGTGTTGGTAATGGTTTGAGACCAAATTGGGTTTCTAATACGGGTATGGGTTGCAGGTGGTCGGGTGTTGGTACGGGTTGACCATCATTAGGTCATGTAGGGGTGTTGGTAATGGTTTGGGACCAAATTGGGTTTCTAATACGGGTATGGGTTGAAGGTGGTCGGGTGTTGGTACGGGTTGACCATCATTAGGTCATGTAGGGGTGTTGGTAATGGTTTGGGACCAAATTGGGTTTCTAATACGGGTATGGGTTGAAGGTGGTCGGGTGTTGGTACGGGTTGACCATCATTAGGTCATGTAGGGGTGCTGGTAATTGTTTGGGACCAAATTGGGTTTCTAATACGGGTATGGTTTGCAGGTGGTCGGGTGTTGGTACGGGTTGACCATTATTAGGTCATGTAGGGGTGTTGGTAAAGGTTTGGGACCAAATTGGGTTTCTAATACGGGTATGGGTTGCAGGTGGTCGGGTGTTGGTACGGGTTGACCATCATTAAGTCATGTAGGGGTGTTGGTAATGGTTTGGGACCAAATTGGGTTTCTAATACGAGTATGGGTTGAAGGTGGTCGGGTGTTGGTACGGGTTGACCATCATTAGGTCATCTAGGGGTGTTGGAAATGGTTTGGGACCAAATTGGGTATCTAATACGGGTATGGGTTGAAGGTGGTCGGTGTTGGTACGGGTTGACCATCATTAGGTCATGTAGGGGTGTTGGTAATGGTTTGGGACCAAATTGGGTTTCTAATAAGGGTATGGGTTGAAGGTGGTCGGGTGTTGGTTCGGGTTGACCAACATTAGGTCATGTAGGGGTGTTGGTAATGGTTTGGGACCAAATTGGGTTTCTAATACGCGAATGGGTTGAAGGTGGTCGGGTGTTGGTACGGGTTGACCATCATTAGGTCATGTAGAGTGTTGGTAATGGTTTGGGACCAAATTGGGTTTCTAATACGGGTATGGGTTGAAGGTGGTCGGGTGTTGGTACGGGTTGACCATCATTAGGTCATGTAGGGGTGTTGGTAATGATTTGGGACCAAATTGGGTTTCTAATACGGGTATGGGTTGCAGGTGGTCGGGTGTTGGTACGGGTTGACCATCATTAGGTCATGTAGGGGTGTTGGTAATGGTTTGGGACCAAATTGGGTTTCTAATACGGGTATGGGTTGCAGGTGGTCGGGTGTTGGTAATGGTTGACCATCATTAGGTCATGTAGGGGTGTTGCTAATGGTTTGGGACCAAATTGGGTTTCTAATACGGATATGGGTTGAAGGTGGTCGGGTGTTGGTACGGGTTGACCATCATTAGGCCATGTAGGGTTGCTGGTAATGGTTTGGGACCAAATTGGGTTTCTAATACGTGTATGGGTTGCAGGTGGTCGGGTGTTGGTACGGGTTGACCATCATTAGGTCAGGTAAGGGTGTTGGTAATGGTTTGGGACCAAATTGGGTTTCTAATAAGGGTATGGGTTGAAGGTGGTCGGGTGCTGGTTCGGGTTGACCAACATTAGGTCATGTAGGGGTGTTGGTAATGGTTAGGGACCAAATTGGGTTTCTAATACGCGAATGGGTTGAAGGTGGTCGGGTGTTGGTATGGGTTGACCATCATTAGGTCATGTAGAGTGTTGGTAATGGTTTGGGACCAAATTGGGTTTCTAATACGGGTATGGGTTGAAGGTGGTCGGGTGTTGGTACGGGTTGACCATCATTGGGTCATGTAGGGGTGTTGGTAATGATTTGGGACCAAATTGGGTTTCTAATACGGGTATGGGTTGCAGGTGGTCGGGTGTTGGTACGGGTTGACCAACATTAGGTCATGTAGGGGTGCTGGTAATGGTTTGGGACCAAATTGGGTTTCTAATACGGGTATGGGTTGAAGGTGGTCGGGTGTTGGTACGGGTTGACCATCATTAGGTCATGTAGGGGTGTTGGTAATGGTTTGGGACCAAATTGGGTATCTAATACGGGTATGGGTTGAAGGTGGTCGGTGTTGGTACGGGTTGACCATCATTAGGTCATGTAGGGGTGTTGGTAATGGTTTGGGACCAAATTGGGTTTCTAATACGGGTATGGGTTGAAGGTGGTCGAGTGTTGGTTCGGGTTGACCATCATTAGGTCATGTAGGGGTGTTGGTAATGGTTTGGGACCAAATTGGGTTTCTAATACGGGTATGGGTTGAAGGTGGTGGGGTGGTTGTACGGGTTCACCATTATTAGGTCATGTAGAGTGTTGGTAATGGTTTAGGACCAAATTGGGTATCTAATACGGGTATGGGTTGAAGGTGGTCGGTGTTGGTACGGGTTGACTATCATTAGGTCATGTAGGGGTGTTGGTAATGGTTTGGGACCAAATTGGGTTTCTAATACGGGTATGGGTTGCAGGTGGTCGGGTGTTGGTAATGGTTGACCATCATTAGGTCATGTAGGGGTGTTGCTAATGGTTTGGGACCAAATTGGGTTTCTAATACGGATATGGGTTGAAGGTGGTCGGGTGTTGGTATGGGTTGACCATCATTAGGCCATGTAGGGTTGCTGGTAATGGTTTGGGACCAAATTGGGTTTCTAATACGTGTATGGGTTGCAGGTGGTCGGGTGTTGGTACGGGTTGACCATCATTAGGTCAGGTAAGGGTGTTGGTAATGGTTTGGGACCAAATTGGGTTTCTAATAAGGGTATGGGTTGAAGGTGGTCGGGTGCTGGTTCGGGTTGACCAACATTAGGTTATGTAGGGGTGTTGGTAATGGTTTGGGACCAAATTGGGTTTCTAATACGCGAATGGGTTGAAGGTGGTCGGGTGTTGGTACGGGTTGACTATCATTAGGTCATGTAGAGTGTTGGTAATGGTTTGGGACCAAATTGGGTTTCTAATACGGGTATGGGTTGAAGGTGGTCGGGTGTTGGTACGGGTTGACCAGCATTAGGTCATGTAGGGGTGTTGGTAATGATTTGGGACCAAATTGGGTTTCTAATACGGGTATGGGTTGCAGGTGGTCAGGTGTTGGTACGGGTTGACCATCATTAGGTCATGTAGGGGTGTTGGTAATGGTTTGGGACCAAATTGGGTTTCTAATACGGGTATGGGTTGAAGGTGGTCGGGTGTTGGTATGGGTTGACCAACATTAGGTCATGTAGGGGTGTTGGAAATGGTTTGAGACCAAATTGGGTTTCTAATACGGGTATGGGTTGAAGGTGGTCGGGTGTTGGTACGGGTTGACCATCATTTGGTCATGTAGGGGTGCTGCTAATGGTTTGGGACCAAATTGGGTTTCTAATACGGGTATGGGTTGAAGGTGGTCGGGTGTTGGTACGGGTTGACCATCATTAGGTCATGTAGGGGTGTTGGTAATGGTTTGGGACCAAATTGGGTATCTAATACGGGTATGGGTTGAAGATGGTCGGTGTTGGTACGGGTTGACCATCATTAGGTCATGTAGCGGTGTTGGTAATGGTTTGGGACCAAATTGGGTTTCTAATACGGGTATGGGTTGCAGGTGGTCGGGTGTTGGTATGGGTTGACCATCATTTGGTCATGTAGGGGTGTTGGTAATGGTTTGGGACCAAATTGGGTTTCTAATACGGGTATGGGTTGAAGGTGGTGGGGTGTTGGTACGGGTTCACCATTATTAGGTCATGTAGAGTGTTGGTAATGGTTTAGGACCAAATTGGGTTTCTAATACGGGTATGGGTTGAAGGTGGTCGGTGTTGGTACGGGTTGACTATCATTAGGTCATGTAGGGGTGTTGGTAATGGTTTGGGACCAAATTGGGTTTCTAACACGGGTATGGGTTGCAGGTGGTCGGGTGTTGGTAATGGTTGACCATCATTAGGTCATGTAGGGGTGTTGCTAATGGTTTGGGACTAAATTGGGTTTCTAATACGGATATGGGTTGAAGGTGGACGGGTGTTGGTACGGGTTGACCATCATTAGGCCATGTAGGGTTGTTGGTAATGGTTTGGGACCAAATTGGGTTTCTAATACGTGTATGGGTTGCAGGTGGTCGGGTGTTGGTACGGGTTGACCATCATTAGGTCAGGTAAGGGTGTTGGTAATGGTTTGGGACCAAATTGGGTTTCTAATAAGGGTATGGGTTGAAGGTGGTCGGGTGCTGGTTCGGCTTGACCAACATTAGGTCATGTAGGGGTGTTGGTAATGGTTTGGGACCAAATTGGGTTTCTAATACGCGAATGGGTTGAAGGTGGTCGGGTGTTGGTACGGGTTGACCATCATTAGGTCATGTAGAGTGTTGGTAATGGTTTGGGACCAAATTGGGTTTCTAATACGGGTATGGGTTGAAGGTGGTCGGGTGTTGGTACGGGTTGACCATCATTAGGTCATGTAGGGGTGTTGGTAATGATTTGGGACCAAATTGGGTTTCTAATACGGGTATGGGTTGCAGGTGGTCGGGTGTTGGTACGGGTTGACCATCATTAGGTCATGTAGGGGTGTTGGTAATGGTTTGGGACCAAATTGGGTTTCTAATACGGGTATGGGTTGAAGGTGGTCGGGTGTTGGTATGGGTTGACCAACATTAGGTCATGTAGAGTGTTGGTAATGGTTTAGGACCAAATTGGGTTTCTAATACGGGTATGGGTTGCAGGTGGTCGGATGTTGGTACGGGTTGACCATCATTAGGTCACGTAGGGGTGTTGGTAATGGTTTGGGACCAAATTGGGTTTCTAATACGGGTATGGGTTGAAGGTGGTCGGGTGTTGGTACGGGTTGACCATCATTAAGTCATGTAGGGGTGTTGGTAATGGTTTGGGACCAAATTGGGTTTCTAATACGAGTATGGGTTGAAGGTGGTCGGGTGTTGGTACGGGTTGACCATCATTAGGTCATGTAGGGGTGTTGGAAATGGTTTGGGACCAAATTGGGTATCTAATACGGGTATGGGTTGAAGGTGGTCGGTGTTGGTACGGGTTGACCATCATTAGGTCATGTAGGGGTGCTGGTAATGGTTTGGGACCAAATTGGGTTTCTAATAAGGGTATGGGTTGAAGGTGGTCGGGTGTTGGTTCGGGTTGACCAACATTAGGTCATGTAGGGGTGTTGGTAATGGTTTGGGACCAAATTGGGTTTCTAATACGCGAATGGGTTAAAGGTGGTCGGGTGTTGGTACGGGTTGACCATCATTAGGTCATGTAGAGTGTTGGTAATGGTTTGGGACCAAATTGGGTTTCTAATACGGGTATGGGTTGAAGGTGGTCGGGTGTTGGTACGGGTTGACCATCATTAGGTCATGTAGGGGTGTTGGTAATGATTTGGGACCAAATTGGGTTTCTAATACGGGTATGGGTTGCAGGTGGTCGGGTGTTGCTACGGGTTGACCATCATTAGGTCATGTAGGGGTGTTGGTAATGGTTTGGGACCAAATTGGGTTTCTAATACGGGTATGGATTAAAGGTGGTCGGGTGTTGGTATGGGTTGACCAACATTAGGTCATGTAGGGGTGTTGGAAATGGTTTGAGAGCAAATTGGGTTTCTAATACGGGTATGGGTTGAAGGTGGTCGGGTGTTGGTACGGGTTGACCATCATTAGGTCATGTAGGGGTGCTGGTAATGGTTTGGGACCAAATTGGGTTTCTAATACGGGTATGGGTTGAAGGTGGTCGGGTGTTGGTACGGGTTGACCATCATTAGGTCATGTAGGGGTGATGGTAATGGTTTGGGACCAAATTGGGTTTCTAATACGGGTATGGGTTGAAGGTGGTCGAGTGTTGGTTCGGGTTGACCATCATTAGGTCATGTAGGGGTGTTGGTAATGGTTTGGGACCAAATTGGGTTTCTAATACGGGTATGGGTTGAAGGTGGTGGGGTGTTGGTACGGGTTCACCATTATTAGGTCATGTAGAGTGTTGGTAATGGTTTAGGACCAAATTGGGTTTGTAATACGGGTATGGGTTGCAGGTGGTCGGATGTTGGTACGGGTTGACCATCATTAGGTCATGTAGGGGTGTTGGTAATGGTTTGGGACCAAATTGGGTTTCTAATACGGGTATGGGTTGAAGGTGGTCGGGAGTTGGTACGGGTTGACCATCATTAGGTCATGTAGGGGTGTTGGAAATGGTTTGGGACCAAATTGGGTATCTAATACGGGTATGGGTTGAAGGTGGTCGGTGTTGGTACGGGTTGACCATCATTAGGTCATGTAGGGGTGTTGGTAATGGTTTGGGACAAAATTGGGTTTCTAATAAGGGTATGGGTTGAAGGTGGTCGGGTGTTGGTTCGGGTTGACCAACATTAGGTCATGTAGAGTGTTGGTAATGGTTTGGGACCAAATTGGGTTTCTAATACGCGAATGGGTTGAAGGTGGTCGGGTGTTGGTACGGGTTGACCATCATTAGGTCATGTAGAGTGTTGGTAATGGTTTGGGACCAAATTGGGTTTCTAATACATGTATGCGTTGAAGGTGGTCGGGTGTTGGTACGGGTTGACCATCATTAGGTCATGTAGGGGTGTTGGTAATGATTTGGGACCAAATTGGGTTTATAATATGGGTATGGGTTGCACGTGGTCGGGTGTTGGTACGGGTTGACCATCATTAGGTCATGTAGGGATGTTGGTAATGGTTTGGGACCAAATTGGGTTTCTAATACGGGTATGGATTGAAGGTGGTCGGGTGTTGGTATGGGTTGACCAACATTAGGTCATGTAGGGGTGTTGGAAATGGTTTGAGACCAAATTGGGTTTCTAATACGGGTATGGGTTGAAGGTGGTCGGGTGTTGGTACGGGTTGACCATCATTAGGTCATGTAGGGGTGCTGGTAATGGTTTGGGACCAAATTGGGTTTCTAATACGGGTATGGGTTGAAGGTGGTCGGGTGTTGGTACGGGTTGACCATCATTAGGTCATGTAGGGGTGTTGGTAATGGTTTGGGACCAAATTGGGTATCTAATACGGGTATGGGTTGAAGGTGGTCGGTGTTGGTACGGGTTGACCATCATTAGGTCATGTAGGGGTGTTGGTAATGGTTTGGGACCAAATTGGATTTCTAATACGGGTGTGGGTTGAAGGTGGTCGAGTGTTGGTTCGGGTTGACCATCATTAGGTCATGTAGGGGTGTTGGTAATGGTTTGGGACCAAATTGGGTTTCTAATACGGGTATGGGTTGAAGGTGGTGGGGTGTTGGTACAGGTTCACCATTATTAGGTCATGTAGAGTGTTGGTAATGGTTTAGGACCAAATTGGGTTTCTAATACGGGTATGGGTTGCAGGTGGTCGGATGTTGGTACGGGTTGACCATCATTAGGTCATGTAGGGGTGTTGGTAATGGTTTGGGACCAAATTGGGGTTCTAATACGGGTATGGGTTGAAGGTGGTCGGGTGTTGGTACGGGTTGACCATCATTAGGTCATGTAGGGGTGTTGGTAATGGTTTGGGACTAAATTGGGTTTCTAATACGGGTATGGGTTGAAGGTGGTCTGGTGTTGGTACGGGTTGACCATCATTAGGTCATGTAGGGGTGTTGGTAATGGTTTGGGATCAAATTGGGTTTCTAATACGGGTATGGGCTGAAGGTGGTCGGGTGTTGGTACGGGTTGATCATCATTAGGTCATGTAGGGGTGTTGGTAATGGTTTGAGACCAAATTGGGTTTCTAATACGGGTATGGGTTGAAGGTGGTCGGGTGTTGGTACGGGTTGACCATCATTAGGTCATGTAGGGGTGCTGGTAATGGTTTGGGACCAAATTTGGTTTCTAATACGGGTATGGGTTGAAGGTGGACGGGTGTTGGTACGGGTTGACCATCATTAGGTCATGTAGGGGGTGTTGGTAATGGTTTGGGACCAAATTGGGTATCTAATACGGGTATGGGTTGAAGGTGGTCGGTGTTGGTACGGGTTGACCATCATTAGGTCATGTAGGGGTGTTGGTAATGGTTTGGGACCAAATTGGGTTTCTAATACGAGTATGGGTTGAAGGTGGTCGAGTGTTGGTTCGGGTTGACCATCATTAGGTCATGTAGGGGTGTTGGTAATGGTTTGGGACCAAATTGGGTTTCTAATACGGGTATGGGTTGAAGGTGGTCGGGTGTTGGTACGGGTTGACCATCATTAGGTCATGTAGGGGTGTTGGTAATGGTTTGGGACTAAATTGGGTTTCTAATACGGGTATGGGTTGAAGGTGGTCTGGTGTTGGTACGGGTTGACCATCATTAGGTCATGTAGGGGTGCTGGTAATCGTTTGGGATCAAATTGGGTTTCTAATACGGGTATGAGTTGCAGGTGGTCGGGTGTTGGTACGGGTTGACCATCATTAGGTCATGTAGGGGTGTTGGTAATGGTTTGGGACCAAATTGGGTTTCTAATACGGGTATGGGTTGCAGGTGGTCGGGTGTTGGTACGGGTTGACCATCATTTGGTCATGTAGGGTTGTTGGTAATGGTTTGGGACCAAATTGGGTTTCTAATACGGGTATGGGTTGAAGGTGGTCGGGAGTTGGTACGGGTTGACCATCATTAGGTCATGTAGGGGTGTTGGAAATGGTTTGGGACCAAATTGGGTATCTAATACGGGTATGGGTTGAAGGTGGTCGGTGTTGGTACGGGTTGACCATCATTAGGTCATGTAGGGGTGTTGGTAATGGTTTGGGACAAAATTGGGTTTCTAATAAGGGTATGGGTTGAAGGTGGTCGGGTGTTGGTTCGGGTTGACCAACATTAGGTCATGTAGAGTGTTGGTAATGGTTTGGGACCAAATTGGGTTTCTAATACGCGAATGGGTTGAAGGTGGTCGGGTGTTGGTACGGGTTGACCATCATTAGGTCATGTAGAGTGTTGGTAATGGTTTGGGACCAAATTGGGTTTCTAATACATGTATGCGTTGAAGGTGGTCGGGTGTTGGTACGGGTTGACCATCATTAGGTCATGTAGGGGTGTTGGTAATGATTTGGGACCAAATTGGGTTTCTAATATGGGTATGGGTTGCACGTGGTCGGGTGTTGGTACGGGTTGACCATCATTAGGTCATGTAGGGATGTTGGTAATGGTTTGGGACCAAATTGGGTTTCTAATACGGGTATGGATTGAAGGTGGTCGGGTGTTGGTATGGGTTGACCAACATTAGGTCATGTAGGGGTGTTGGAAATGGTTTGAGACCAAATTGGGTTTCTAATACGGGTATGGGTTGAAGGTGGTCGGGTGTTGGTACGGGTTGACCATCATTAGGTCATGTAGGGGTGCTGGTAATGGTTTGGGACCAAATTGGGTTTCTAATACGGGTATGGGTTGAAGGTGGTCGGGTGTTGGTACGGGTTGACCATCATTAGGTCATGTAGGGGTGTTGGTAATGGTTTGGGACCAAATTGGGTATCTAATACGGGTATGGGTTGAAGGTGGTCGGTGTTGGTACGGGTTGACCATCATTAGGTCATGTAGGGGTGTTGGTAATGGTTTGGGACCAAATTGGATTTCTAATACGGGTGTGGGTTGAAGGTGGTCGAGTGTTGGTTCGGGTTGACCATCATTAGGTCATGTAGGGGTGTTGGTAATGGTTTGGGACCAAATTGGGTTTCTAATACGGGTATGGGTTGAAGGTGGTGGGGTGTTGGTACAGGTTCACCATTATTAGGTCATGTAGAGTGTTGGTAATGGTTTAGGACCAAATTGGGTTTCTAATACGGGTATGGGTTGCAGGTGGTCGGATGTTGGTACGGGTTGACCATCATTAGGTCATGTAGGGGTGTTGGTAATGGTTTGGGACCAAATTGGGGTTCTAATACGGGTATGGGTTGAAGGTGGTCGGGTGTTGGTACGGGTTGACCATCATTAGGTCATGTAGGGGTGTTGGTAATGGTTTGGGACTAAATTGGGTTTCTAATACGGGTATGGGTTGAAGGTGGTCTGGTGTTGGTACGGGTTGACCATCATTAGGTCATGTAGGGGTGTTGGTAATGGTTTGGGATCAAATTGGGTTTCTAATACGGGTATGGGCTGAAGGTGGTCGGGTGTTGGTACGGGTTGATCATCATTAGGTCATGTAGGGGTGTTGGTAATGGTTTGAGACCAAATTGGGTTTCTAATACGGGTATGGGTTGAAGGTGGTCGGGTGTTGGTACGGGTTGACCATCATTAGGTCATGTAGGGGTGCTGGTAATGGTTTGGGACCAAATTTGGTTTCTAATACGGGTATGGGTTGAAGGTGGACGGGTGTTGGTACGGGTTGACCATCATTAGGTCATGTAGGGGGTGTTGGTAATGGTTTGGGACCAAATTGGGTATCTAATACGGGTATGGGTTGAAGGTGGTCGGTGTTGGTACGGGTTGACCATCATTAGGTCATGTAGGGGTGTTGGTAATGGTTTGGGACCAAATTGGGTTTCTAATACGAGTATGGGTTGAAGGTGGTCGAGTGTTGGTTCGAGTTGACCATCATTAGGTCATGTAGGGGTGTTGGTAATGGTTTGGGACCAAATTGGGTTTCTAATACGGGTATGGGTTGAAGGTGGTCGGGTGTTGGTACGGGTTGACCATCATTAGGTCATGTAGGGGTGTTGGTAATGGTTTGGGACTAAATTGGGTTTCTAATACGGGTATGGGTTGAAGGTGGTCTGGTGTTGGTACGGGTTGACCATCATTAGGTCATGTAGGGGTGCTGGTAATCGTTTGGGATCAAATTGGGTTTCTAATACGGGTATGAGTTGCAGGTGGTCGGGTGTTGGTACGGGTTGACCATCATTAGGTCATGTAGGGGTGTTGGTAATGGTTTGGGACCAAATTGGGTTTCTAATACGGGTATGGGTTGCAGGTGGTCGGGTGTTGGTACGGGTTGACCATCATTTGGTCATGTAGGGTTGTTGGTAATGGTTTGGGACCAAATTGGGTTTCTAATACGGGTATGGGTTGAAGGTGGTCGGGTGTTGGTACGGGTTGACCATCATTAGGTCATGTAGGGGTGTTGGTAATGGTTTGGGACCAAATTGGGTTTCTAATACAGGTATGGGTTGAAGGTGGTTGGGTGTTGGTACGGGTTGACCATCATTAGGTCATGTAGGGGTGATGGTAATGATTTGGGACCAAATTGGGTTTCTAATACGGGTATGGGTTACAGGTGGTCGAGTGTTGGTACGGGTTGACCATCATTAGGTCATGTAGGGGTGTTGGTAATGGTTTGGGACCAAATTGGGTTTCTAATACGAGTATGGGTTGAAGGTGGTCGGGTGTTGGTACGGGTTGACCATCGTTAGGTCATGTAGGGGTGTTGGAAATGGTTTGGGACCAAATTGGGTATCTAATACGGGTATGGGTTGAAGGTGGTCGGTGTTGGTACGGGTTGACCATCATTAGGTCATGTAGGGGTGTTGGTAATGGTTTGGGACCAAATTGGGTTACTAATACGGGTACGGGTTGAAGGTGGTCAGGTGTTGGTTCGGGTTGACCATCATTAGGTCATGTAGGGGTGTTGGTAATGGTTTGGGACCAAATTGGGTTTCTAATACGCGTATGGGTTGAAGGTGGTCGGGTGTTGTTACGGGTTGACCATCATTAGGTCATGTAGAGTGTTGGTATTGGTTTGGGACCAAATTGGGTTTCTAATACGGGTATGGGTTGAAGGTGGTCGGGTGTTGGTACGGGTTGACCATTATTAGGTCATGTAGGGGTGTTGGTAATGGTTTGGGACCAAATTGGGTTTCTAATACGGGTATGGTTTGCAGGTGGTCGGGTGTTGGTACGTGTTGACTATCATTAGGTCATGTAGGGGTGTTGGTAATGGTTTGGGACCAAATTGGGTTTCTAATACGGGTATGGGTTGCAGGTGGTCGGGTGTTGGTAATGG
Organism: Lactuca virosa; assembly: GCF_052849685.1. Taxonomy (NCBI): domain Eukaryota; kingdom Viridiplantae; phylum Streptophyta; class Magnoliopsida; order Asterales; family Asteraceae; genus Lactuca; species Lactuca virosa. The sequence goes on from NC_136429.1 coordinate 492,801,111, forward strand.
TTGACCATCATTAGGTCATGTAGGGGTGTTGGTAATGGTTTGGGACCAAATTGGGTTTCTAATACAGGTATGGGTTGAAGGTGGTCGGGTGTTGGTACGGGTTGACCATCATTAGGTCATGTAGGAGTGATGGTAATGGTTTGGGACCAAATTGGGTTTCTAATACGGGTATGGGTTACAGGTGGTCGGGTGTTGGTACAGGTTGACCATCATTAGGTCATGTAGGGGTGTTGGTAATGGTTTGGGACCAAATTGGGTTTCTAATACGAGTATGGGTTGAAGGTGGTCGGGTGTTGGTACGGGTTGACCATCATTAGGTCATGTAGGGGTGTTGGAAATGGTTTGGGACCAAATTGGGTATCTAATACGGGTATGGGTTGAAGGTGGTCGGTGTTGGTACGGGTTGACCATCATTAGGTCATGTAGGGGTGTTGGTAATGGTTTGGGACCAAATTGGGTTTCTAATACGGGTATGGGTTGAAGGTGGTCGGGTGTTAGTTCGGGTTGACCATCATTAGGTCATGTAGGGGTGTTGGTAATGGTTTGGGACCAAATTGGGTTTCTAATACGCGTATGGGTTGAAGGTGGTCGGGTGTTGGTACGGGTTGACCATCATTAGGTCATGTAGAGTGTTGGTATTGGTTTGGGACCAAATTGGGTTTCTAATACGGGTATGGGTTGAAGGTGGTCAGGTGTTGGTACGGGTTGACCATTATTAGGTCATGTAGGGGTGTTGGTAATGGTTTGGGACCAAATTGGGTTTCTAATACAGGTATGGGTTGAAGGTGGTCGGGTGTTGGTACGGGTTGACCATCATTAGGTCATGTAGGGGTGATGGTAATGGTTTGGGACCAAATTGGGTTTCTAATACGGGGTATGGGTTTCTAATACGGGTATGGGTTGAAGGTGGTCGGGTGTTGGTACGGGTTGACCATCATTAGGTCATGTAGGGGTGTTGGAAATGGTTTGGGACCAAATTGGGTATCTAATACGGGTATGGGTTGAAGGTGGTCGGTGTTGGTACGGGTTGACCATCATTAGGTCATGTAGGGGTGTTGGTAATGGTTTGGGACCAAATTGGGTTTCTAATACGGGTATGGGTTGAAGGTGGTCGGGTGTTAGTTCGGGTTGACCATCATTAGGTCATGTAGGGGTGTTGGTAATGGTTTGGGACCAAATTGGGTTTCGAATACGCGTATGGGTTGAAGGTGGTCAGGTGTTGGTACGGGTTGACCATCATTAGGTCATGTAGAGTGTTGGTATTGGTTTGGGACCAAATTGGGTTTCTAATACGGGTATGGGTTGAAGGTGGTCGGGTGTTGGTACGGGTTGACCATTATTAGGTCATGTAGGGGTGTTGGTAATGGTTTGGGACCAAATTGGGTTTCTAATACGGGTATGGTTTGCAGGTGGTCGGGTGTTGGTACGGGTTGACTATCATTAGGTCATGTAGGGGTGTTGGTAATGGTTTGGGACCAAATTGGGTTTCTAATACGGGTATGGGTTGCAGGTGGTCGGGTGTTGGTAATGGTTGACCATCATTAGGTCATGTAGGGGTGTTGGTAATGGTTTGGGACTAAATTGGGTTTCTAATACGGGTACGGGTTGAAGGTGGTCGGGTGTTGGTACGGGTTGACCATCATTAGTTCATGTAGGGGTGTTGGTAATGGTTTGGGACCAAATTAGGTATCTAATACGGGTATGGGTTGAAGGTGGTCGGGTGTTGGTACGGGTTGACCATCATTAGGTCATGTAGGGGTGTTGGTAATGGTTTGGTACCAAATTGGGTTTCTAATACGGGTATGGGTTGCAGGTGGTCGGGTGTTGGTACGGGTTGACCATCATTAGGTCATGTAGGGGTGTTGGTAATGGTTTGGGACCAAATTGGGTTCCTAATACGGGTATGGGTTGAAGGTGGTCGGGTGTTGGTACGGGTTGACCATCATTAGGTCATGTAGGGGTGTTGGTAATGGTTTGGGACCAAATTGGGTTTCTAATACGGGTATGGGTTGAAGGTGGTCGGGTGTTGGTACGGGCTGACCATCATTAGGTCATGTAGGGGTGCTGGTAATGGTTTGGGACCAAATTGGGTTTCTAATACGGGTATGGGTTGCAGGTGGTCGGGTGTTGGTACGGGTTGACCATCATTTGGTCATGTAAGGGTGTTGGTAATGGTTTGGGACCAAATTGGGTTTCTAATACGGGTATGGGTTGCAGGTGGTCGGGTGTTGGTACGGGTTGACCATCATTAGGTCATGTAGGGGTGTTGGTAATGGTTTGGGACCAAATTCGGTTTCTAATACGGGTATGGGTTGAAGGTGGTCGGGTGTTGGTACGGGTTGACCATCATTAGGTCATGTAGGGGTGTTGGTAATGGTTTGGGACCAAATTGGGTTTCTAATACGGGTATGGGTTGAAGGTGGTCGGGTGTTGGTACGGGTTGACCATCATTAGGTCATGTAGGGGTGTTGGAAATGGTTTGGGACCAAATTGGGTATCTAATACGGGTATGGGTTACAAGTGGTCGGTGTTGGTACGGGTTGACCATCATTAGGTCATGTAGGGGTGTTGGTAATGGTTTGGGACCAAATTGGGTTTCTAATACGGGTATGGGTTGAAGGTGGTCGGGTGTTGGTTCGGGTTGACCATCATTAGGTCATGTAGGGGTGTTGGTAATGGTTTGGGACCAAATTGGGTTTCTAATACGCGTATGGGTTGAAGGTGGTCGGGTGTTGGTACGGGTTGACCATCATTAGGTCATGTAGAGTGTTGGTATTGATTTGGGACCAAATTGGGTTTCTAATACGGGTATGGGTTGAAGGTGGTCGGGTGTTGGTACGGGTTGACCATTATTAGGTCATGTAGGGGTGCTGGTAATGGTTTGGGACCAAATTAGGTTTCTAATACGGGTATGGTTTGCAGGTGGTCGGGTGTTGGTACGGGTTGACTATCATTAGGTCATGTAGGGGTGTTGGTAATGGTTTGGGACCAAATTGGTTTTCTAATATGGGTATGGGTTGCAGGTGGTCGGGTGTTGGTAATGGTTGACCATCATTAGGTCATGTAGGGGTGTTGGTAATGGTTTGGGACCAAATTGGGTTTCTAATACGGGTACGGGTTGAAGGTGGTCGGGTGTTGGTACGGGTTGACCATCATTAGGTCATGTAGGGGTGTTGGTAATGGTTTGGGACCAAATTGGGTTTCTAATACAGGTATGGGTTGAAGGTGGTCGGGTGTTGGTACGGGTTGACCATCATTAGGTCATGTAGGGGTGATGGTAATGGTTTGGGACCAAATTGGGTTTCTAATACGGGTATGGGTTAAAGGTGGTCGGGTGTTGGTACAGGTTGACCATCATTAGGTCATGTAGGGGTGTTGGTAATGGTTTGGGACCAAATTGGGTTTCTAATACGAGTATGGGTTGAAGGTGGTCGGGTGTTGGTACGGGTTGACCATCATTAGGTCATGTAGGGGTGTTGGAAATGGTTTGGGACCAAATTGGGTATCTAATACGGGTATGGGTTGAAGGTGGTCAGTGTTGGTACGGGTTGACCATCATTAGGTCATGTAGGGGTGTTGGTAATGGTTTGGGACCAAATTGGGTTTCTAATACGGGTATGGGTTGAAGGTAGTCGGGTGTTGGTTTGGGTTGACCATCATTAGGTCATGTAGGGGTGTTGGTAATGGTTTGGGACCAAATTGGGTTTCTAATACGCGTATGGGTTGAAGGTGGTCGGGTGTTGGTACGGGTTGACCATCATTAGGTCATGTAGAGTGTTGGTATTGGTTTGGGACCAAATTGGGTTTCTAATACGGGTATGGGTTGAAGGTGGTCGGGTGTTGGTACGGGTTGACCATTATTAGGTCATGTAGGGGTGTTGGTAATGGTTTGGGACCAAATTGGGTTTCTAATACGGGTATGGGTTGCAGGTGGTCGGGTGTTGGTAATGGTTGACCATCATTAGGTCATGTACGGGGTGTTGGTAATGGTTTGGGACCAAATTAGGTTTCTAATACGGGTACGGGTTGAAGGTGGTCGGGTGTTGGTACGGGTTGACCATCATTAGTTCATGTAGGGGTGTTGGTAATGGTTTGGGACCAAATTAGGTATCTAATACGGGTATGGGTTGAAGGTGGTCGGGTGTTGGTACGGGTTGACCATCATTAGGTCATGTAGGGGTGTTGGTAATGGTTTGGGACCAAATTGGGTTTCTAATACGGGTATGGGTTGTAGGTGGTCGGGTGTTGGTACGGGTTGACCATCATTAGGTCATGTAGGGGTGTTGGTAATGGTTTGGGACCAAATTGGGTTCCTAATACGGGTATGGGTTGAAGGTGGTCGGGTGTTGGTACGGGTTGACCATCATTAGGTCATGTAGGGGTGTTGGTAATGGTTTGGGACCAAATTGGGTTTCTAATACGGGTATGGGTTGAAGGTGGTCGGGTGTTGGTACGGGCTGACCATCATTAGGTCATGTAGGGGTGCTGGTAATGGTTTGGGACCAAATTGGGTTTCTAATACGGGTATGGGTTGCAGGTGGTCGGGTGTTGGTACGGGTTGACCATCATTTGGTCATGTAAGGGTGTTGGTAATGGTTTGGGACCAAATTGGGTTTCTAATACGGGTATGGGTTGCAGGTGGTCGGGTGTTGGTACGGGTTGACCATCATTAGGTCATGTAGGGGTGTTGGTAATGGTTTGGGACCAAATTGGGTTTCTAATACGGGTATGGGTTGAAGGTGGTCGGGTGTTGGTACGGGTTGACCATCATTAGGTCATGTAGGGGTGTTGGTAATGGTTTGGGACCAAATTGGGTTTCTAATACGGGTATGGGTTGAAGGTGGTCGGGTGTTGGTACGGGTTGACCATCATTAGGTCATGTAGGGTTGTTGGTAATGGTTTGGGACCAAATTGGGTTTCTAATACGGGTATGGGTTACAGGTGGTCGGGTGTTGGTACGGGTTGACCATCATTAGGTCATGTAGGGGTGTTGGTAATGGTTTGGGACCAAATTGGGTTTCTAATACGAGTATGGGTTGAAGGTGGTCGGGTTTTGGTACGGGTTGTCCATCATTAGGTCATGTAGGGGTGTTGGTAATGGTTTGGGACCAAATTGGGTTTCTAATACAGGTATGGGTTGAAGGTGGTCGGGTGTTGGTACGGGTTGACCATCATTAGGTCATGTAGGGGTGATGGTAATGGTTTGGTACCAAATTGGGTTTCTAATACGGGTATGGGTTACAGGTGGTCAGGTGTTGGTACAGGTTGACCATCATTAGGTCATGTAGGGGTGTTGGTAATGGTTTGGGACCAAATTGGGTTTCTAATACGAGTATGGGTTGAAGGTGGTCGGGTGTTGGTACGGGTTGACCATCATTAGGTCATGTAGGGGTGTTGGAAATGGTTTGGGACCAAATTGGGTATCTAATACGGGTATGGGTTGAAGGTGGTCGGTGTTGGTACGGGTTGACCATCATTAGGTCATGTAGGGGTGTTGGTAATGGTTTGGGACCAAATTGGGTTTCTAATACGGGTATGGGTTGAAGGTGGTCGGGTGTTGGTTCGGGTTGACCATCATTAGGTCATGTAGGGGTGTTGGTAATGGTTTGGGACCAAATTGGGTTTCTAATACACGTATGGGTTGAAGGTGGTCGGGTGTTGGTTCGGGTTGACCATCATTAGGTCATGTAGAGTGTTGGTATTGGTTTGGGACCAAATTGGGTTTCTAATACGGGTATGGGTTGAAGGTGGTCGGGTGTTGGTACGGGTTGACCATTATTAGGTCATGTAGGGGTGTTGGTAATGGTTTGGGACCAAATTGGGTTTCTAATACGGGTATGGTTTGCAGGTGGTCGGGTGTTGGTACGGGTTGACTATTATTAGGTCATGTAGGGGTGTTGGTAATGGTTTGGGACCAAATTGGGTTTCTAATACGGGTATGGGTTGCAGGTGGTCGGGTGTTGGTAATGGTTGACCATCATTAGGTCATGTAGGGGTGTTGGTAATGGTTTGGGACCAAATTGGGTTTCTAATACGGGTACAGGTTGAAGGTGGTCGGGTGTTGGTACGGGTTGACCATCATTAGTTCATGTAGGGGTGTTGGTAATGGTTTGGGACCAAATTAGGTATCTAATACGGGTATGGGTTGAAGGTGGTCGGGTGTTGGTACGGGTTGACCATCATTAGGTCATGTAGGGGTGTTGGTAATGGTTTGGGACCAAATTGGGTTTCTAATACGGGTATGGGTTGCAGGTGGTCGGGTGTTGGTACGGGTTGACCATCATTAGGTCATGTAGGGGTGTTGGTAATGGTTTGGGACCAAATTGGGTTCCTAATACAGGTATGGGTTGAAGGTGGTCGGGTGTTGGTATGGGTTGACCATCATTAGGTCATGTAGGGGTGTTGGTAATGGTTTGGGACCAAATTGGGTTTCTAATACGGGTATGGGTTGAAGGTGGTCGGGTGTTGGTACGGGCTGACCATCATTAGGTCATGTAGGGGTGCTGGTAATGGTTTGGGACCAAATTAGGTTTCTAATACGGGTATGGGTTGCAGGTGGTCGAGTGTTGGTACGGGTTGACCATCATTTGGGCATGTAAGGGTGTTGGTAATGGTTTGGGACCAAATTGGGTTTCTAATACGGGTATGGGTTGCAGGTGGTCGGGTGTTGGTACGGGTTGACCATCATTAGGTCATGTAGGGGTGTTGGTAATGGTTTGGGACCAAATTGGGTTTCTAATACGGGTATGGGTTGAAGGTGGTCGGGTGTTGGTACGGGTTGACCATCATTAGGTCATGTAGGGGTGTTGGTAATGGTTTGGGACCAAATTGGGTTTCTAATACGGGTATGGGTTGAAGGTGGTCGGGTGTTGGTACGGGTTGACCATCATTAGGTCATGTAGGGTTGTTGGTAATGGTTTGGGACCAAATTGGGTTTCTAATACGTGTATGGGTTACAGGTGGTCGGGTGTTGGTACGGGTTGACCATCATTAGGTCATGTAGGGGTGTTGGTAATGGTTTGGGACCAAATTGGGTTTCTAATACGAGTATGGGTTGAAGGTGGTCGGGTTTTGGTACGGGTTGACCATCATTAGGTCATGTAGGGGTGATGGTAATGGTTTGGGACCAAATTGGGTTTCTAATACGGGTATGGGTTACAGGTGGTCGGGTGTTGGTACAGGTTGACCATCATTAGGTCATGTAGGGGTGTTGGTAATGGTTTGGGACCAAATTGGGTTTCTAATACGAGTATGGGTTGAAGGTGGTCGGGTGTTGGTACGGGTTGACCATCATTAGGTCATGTAGGGGTGTTGGAAATGGTTTGGGACCAAATTGGGTATCTAATACGGGTATGGGTTGAAGGTGGTCGGTGTTGGTACGGGTTGACCATCATTAGGTCATGTAGGGGTGTTGGTAATGGTTTGGGACCAAATTGGGTTTCTAATACGGGTATGGGTTGAAGGTGGTCGGGTGTTGGTTCGGGTTGACCATCATTAGGTCATGTAGGGGTGTTGGTAACGGTTTGGGACCAAATTGGGTTTCTAATACGCGTATGGGTTGAAGGTGGTCGGGTGTTGGTACGGGTTGACCATCATTAGGTCATGTAGGGGTGTTGGTAATGGTTTGGGACCAAATTAGGTTTCTAATACGGGTACGGGTTGAAGGTGGTCGGGTGTTGGTACGGGTTGACCATCATTAGTTCATGTAGGGGTGTTGGTAATGGTTTGGGACCAAATTAGGTATCTAATACGGGTATGGGTTGAAGGTGGTCGGGTGTTGGTACGGGTTGACTATCATTAGGTCATGTAGGGGTGTTGGTAATGGTTTGGGACCAAATTGGGTTTCTAATACGGGTATGGGTTGCAGGTGGTCGGGTGTTGGTAATGGTTGACCATCATTAGGTCATGTAGGGGTGTTGGTAATGGTTTGGGACCAAATTAGGTTTCTAATACGGGTACGGGTTGAAGGTGGTCGGGTGTTGGTACGGGTTGACCATCATTAGTTCATGTAGGGGTGTTGGTAATGGTTTGGGACCAAATTAGGTATCTAATACGGGTATGGGTTGAAGGTGGTCGGGTGTTGGTACGGGTTGACCATCATTAGGTCATGTAGGGGTGTTGGTAATGGTTTGGGACCAAATTGGGTTTCTAATACGGGTATGGGTTGCAGGTGGTCGGGTGTTGGTACGGGTTGACCATCATTAGGTCAGGTAGAGGTGTTGGTAATGGTTTGGGACCAAATTGGGTTCCTAATACGGGTATGGGTTGAAGGTGGTCGGGTGTTGGTACGGGTTGACCATCATTAGGTCATGTAGGGGTGTTGGTAATGGTTTGGGACCAAATTGGGTTTCTAATACGGGTATGGGTTGAAGGTGGTCGGGTGTTGGTACGGGCTGACCATCATTAGGTCATGTAGGGGTGCTGGTAATGGTTTGGGACCAAATTGGGTTTCTAATACGGGTATGGGTTGCAGGTGGTCGGGTGTTGGTACGGGTTGACAATCATTTGGTCATGTAAGGGTGTTGGTAATGGTTTGGGACCAAATTGGGTTTCTAATACGGGTATGGGTTGCAGGTGGTCTGGTGTTGGTACGGGTTGACCATCATTAGGTCATGTAGGGGTGTTGGTAATGGTTTGGGACCAAATTGGGTTTCTAATACGGGTATGGGTTGAAGGTGGTCGGGTGTTGGTACGGGTTGACCATCATTAGGTTATGTAGGGGTGTTGGTAATGGTTTGGGACCAAATTGGGTTTCTAGTACGGGTATGGGTTGAAGGTGGTCGGGTGTTGGTACGGGTTGACCATCATTAGGTCATGTAGGGTTGTTGGTAATGGTTTGGGACCAAATTGGGTTTCTAATACGGGTATGGGTTACAGGTGGTCGGGTGTTGGTACGGGTTGACCATCATTAGGTCATATAGGGGTGTTGGTAATGGTTTGGGACCAAATTGGGTTTCTAATACGAGTATGGGTTGAAGGTGGTCGGGTTTTGGTACGGGTTGACCATCATTAGGTCATGTAGGGGTGTTGGTAATGGTTTGGGACCAAATTGGGTTTCTAATACAGGTATGGGTTGAAGGTGGTCGGGTGTTGGTACGGGTTGACCATCATTAGGTCATGTAGGGGTGATGGTAATGGTTTGGGACCAAATTGGGTTTCTAATACGGGTATGGGTTACAGGTGGTCGGGTGTTGGTACAGGTTGACCATCATTAGGTCATGTAGGGGTGTTGGTAATGGTTTGGGACCAAATTGGGTTTCTAATACGAGTATGGGTTGAAGGTGGTCGGGTGTTGGTACGGGTTGACCATCATTAGGTCATGTAGGGGTGTTGGAAATGGTTTGGGACCAAATTGGGTATCTAATACGGGTATGGGTTGAAGGTGGTCGGTGTTGGTACGGGTTGACCATCATTAGGTCATGTAGGGGTGTTGGTAATGGTTTGGGACCAAATTGGGTTTCTAATACGGGTATGGGTTGAAGGTGGTCGGGTGTTGGTTCGGGTTGACCATCATTAGGTCATGTAGGGGTGTTGGTAATGGTTTGGGACCAAATTGGGTTTCTAATACGCGTATGGGTTGAAGGTGGTCGGGTGTTGGTTCGGTTTGACCATCATTAGGTCATGTAGAGTGTTGGTATTGGTTTGGGACCAAATTGGGTTTCTAATACGGGTATGGGTTGAAGGTGGTCGGGTGTTGGTACGGGTTGACCATTATTAGGTCATGTAGGGGTGTTGGAAATGGTTTGGGACCAAATTGGGTTTCTAATACGGGTATGGTTTGCAGGTGGTCGGGTGTTGGTACGGGTTGACTATCATTAGGTCATGTAGGGGTGTTGGTAATGGTTTGGGACCAAATTGGGTTTCTAATACGGGTACGGGTTGCAGGTGGTCGGGTGTTGGTAATGGTTGACCATCATTAGGTCATGTAGGGGTGTTGGTAATGGTTTGGGACCAAATTGGGTTTCTAATACGGGTATGGGTTGAAGGTGGTCGGGTGTTGGTACGGGTTGACCATCATTAGTTCATGTAGGGGTGTTGGTAATGGTTTGGGACCAAATTAGGTATCTAATACGGGTATGGGTTGAAGGTGGTCGGGTGTTGGTACGGGTTGACCATCATTAGGTCATGTAGGGGTGTTGGTAATGGTTTGGGACCAAATTGGGTTTCTAATACGGGTATGGGTTGCAGTTGGTCGGGTGTTGGTACGGGTTGACCATCATTAGGTCATGTAGGGGTGTTGGTAATGGTTTGGGACCAAATTGGGTTCCTAATACGGGTATGGGTTGAAGGTGGTCGGGTGTTGGTACGGGTTGACCATCATTAGGTCATGTAGGGCTGTTGGTAATGGTTTGGGACCAAATTGGGTTTCTAATACGGGTATGGGTTGAAGGTGGTCGGGTGTTGGTACGGGCTGACCATCATTAGGTCATGTAGGGGTGCTGGTAATGGTTTGGGACCAAATTGGGTTTCTAATACGGGTATGGGTTGCAGGTGGTCGGGTGTTGGTACGGGTTGACCATCATTTGGGCATGTAAGGGTGTTGGTAATGGTTTGGGACCAAATTGGGTTTCTAATACGGGTATGCGTTGCAGGTGGTCGGGTGTTGGTACGGGTTGACCATCATTAGGTCATGTAGGGGTGTTGGTAATGGTTTGGGACCAAATTGGGTTTCTAATACGGGTATGGGTTGAAGGTGGTCGGGTGTTGGTACGGGTTGACCATCATTAGGTCATGTAGGGGTGTTGGTAATGGTTTGGGACCAAATTGGGTTTCTAATACGGGTATGGGTTGAAGGTGATCGGGTGTTGGTACGGGTTGACCATCATTAGGTCATGTAGGGTTGTTGGTAATGGTTTGGGACCAAATTGGGTTTCTAATACGGGTATGGGTTACAGGTGGTCGGGTGTTGGTACGGGTTGACCATCATTAGGTCATGTAGGGGTGTTGGTAATGGTTTGGGACAAAATTGGGTTTCTAATACGAGTATGGGTTGAAGGTGGTCGGGTTTTGGTACGGGTTGACCATCATTAGGTCATGTAGGGGTGATGGTAATGGTTTGGGACCAAATTGGGTTTCTAATACGGGTATGGGTTACAGGTGGTCGGGTGTTGGTACAGGTTGACCATCATTAGGTCATGTAGGGGTGTTGGTAATGGTTTGGGACCAAATTGGGTTTCTAATACGAGTATGGGTTGAAGGTGGTCGGGTGTTGGTACGGGTTGACCATCATTAGGTCATGTAAGGGTGTTGGAAATGGTTTGGGACCAAATTGGGTTTCTAATACGGGTATGGGTTGAAGGTGGTCGGTGTTGGTACGGGTTGACCATCATTAGGTCATGTAGGGGTGTTGGTAATGGTTTGGGACCAAATTGGGTTTCTAATACGGGTATGGGTTGAAGGTGGTCGGGTGTTGGTTCGGGTTGACCATCATTAGGTCATGTAGGGGTGTTGGTAATGGTTTGGGACCAAATTGGGTTTCTAATACGCGTATGGGTTGAAGGTGGTCGGGTGTTGGTACGGGTTGACCATCATTAGGTCATGTAGAGTGTTGGTATTGGTTTGGGACCAAATTGGGTTTCTAATACGGGTATGGGTTGAAGGTGGTCGGGTGTTGCTACGGGTTGACCATTATTAGGTCATGTAGGGGTGTTGGTAATGGTTTGGGACCAAATTGGGTTTCTAATACGGGTATGGTTTGCAGGTGGTCGGGTGTTGGTACGGGTTGACTATCATTAGGTCATGTAGGGGTGTTGGTAATGGTTTGGGACCAAATTGGGTTTCTAATACGGGTATGGGTTGAAGGTGGTCGGGTGTTGGTACGGGTTGACCATCATTAGTTCATGTAGGGGTGTTGGTAATGGTTTGGGACCAAATTAGGTATCTAATACGGGTATGGGTTGAAGGTGGTCGGGTGTTGGTACGGGTTGACCATCATTAGGTCATGTAGGGGTGTTGGTAATGGTTTGGGACCAAATTGGGTTTCTAATACGGGTATGGGTTGCAGTTGGTCGGGTGTTGGTACGGGTTGACCATCATTAGGTCATGTAGGGGTGTTGGTAATGGTTTGGGACCAAATTGGGTTCCTAATACGGGTATGGGTTGAAGGTGGTCGGGTGTTGGTACGGGTTGACCATCATTAGGTCATGTAGGGGTGTTGGTAATGGTTTGGGACCAAATTGGGTTTCTAATACGGGTATGGGTTGAAGGTGGTCGGGTGTTGGTACGGGCTGACCATCATTAGGTCATGTAGGGGTGCTGGTAATGGTTTGGGACCAAATTGGGTTTCTAATACGGGTATGGGTTGCAGGTGGTCGGGTGTTGGTACGGGTTGACCATCATTTGGGCATGTAAGGGTGTTGGTAATGGTTTGGGACCAAATTGGGTTTCTAATACGGGTATGCGTTGCAGGTGGTCGGGTGTTGGTACGGGTTGACCATCATTAGGTCATGTAGGGGTGTTGGTAATGGTTTGGGACCAAATTGGGTTTCTAATACGGGTATGGGTTGAAGGTGGTCGGGTGTTGGTACGGGTTGACCATCATTAGGTCATGTAGGGGTGTTGGTAATGGTTTGGGACCAAATTGGGTTTCTAATACGGGTATGGGTTGAAGGTGATCGGGTGTTGGTACGGGTTGACCATCATTAGGTCATGTAGGGTTGTTGGTAATGGTTTGGGACCAAATTGGGTTTCTAATACGGGTATGGGTTACAGGTGGTCGGGTGTTGGTACGGGTTGACCATCATTAGGTCATGTAGGGGTGTTGGTAATGGTTTGGGACCAAATTGGGTTTCTAATACGAGTATGGGTTGAAGGTGGTCGGGTTTTGGTACGGGTTGACCATCATTAGGTCATGTAGGGGTGATGGTAATGGTTTGGGACCAAATTGGGTTTCTAATACGGGTATGGGTTACAGGTGGTCGGGTGTTGGTACAGGTTGACCATCATTAGGTCATGTAGGGGTGTTGGTAATGGTTTGGGACCAAATTGGGTTTCTAATACGAGTATGGGTTGAAGGTGGTCGGGTGTTGGTACGGGTTGACCATCATTAGGTCATGTAAGGGTGTTGGAAATGGTTTGGGACCAAATTGGGTTTCTAATACGGGTATGGGTTGAAGGTGGTCGGTGTTGGTACGGGTTGACCATCATTAGGTCATGTAGGGGTGTTGGTAATGGTTTGGGACCAAATTGGGTTTCTAATACGGGTATGGGTTGAAGGTGGTCGGGTGTTGGTTCGGGTTGACCATCATTAGGTCATGTAGGGGTGTTGGTAATGGTTTGGGACCAAATTGGGTTTCTAATACGCGTATGGGTTGAAGGTGGTCGGGTGTTGGTACGGGTTGACCATCATTAGGTCATGTAGAGTGTTGGTATTGGTTTGGGACCAAATTGGGTTTCTAATACGGGTATGGGTTGAAGGTGGTCGGGTGTTGGTACGGGTTGACCATTATTAGGTCATGTAGGGGTGTTGGTAATGGTTTGGGACCAAATTGGGTTTCTAATACGGGTATGGTTTGCAGGTGGTCGGGTGTTGGTACGGGTTGACTATCATTAGGTCATGTAGGGGTGCTGATAATGGTTTGGGACCAAATTGGGTTTCTAATACGGGTATGGGTTGCAGGTGGTCGGGTGTTGGTAATGGTTGACCATCATTAGGTCATGTAGGGGTGTTGGTAATGGTTTGGGACCAAATTAGGTTTCTAATACGGGTACGGGTTGAAGGTGGTCGGGTGTTGGTACGGGTTGACCATCATTAGTTCATGTAGGGGTGTTGGTAATGGTTTGGGACCAAATTAGGTATCTAATACGGGTATGGGTTGAAGGTGGTCGGGTGTTGGTACGGGTTGACCATCATTAGGTCATGTAGGGGTGTTGGTAATGGTTTGGGACCAAATTGGGTTTCTAATACGGGTATGGGTTGCAGGTGGTCGGGTGTTGGTACGGGTTGACCATCATTAGGTAATGTAGGGGTGTTGGTAATGGTTTGGGACCAAATTAGGTTCCTAATACGGGTATGGGTTGAAGGTGGTCGGGTGTTGGTACGGGTTGACCATCATTAGGTCATGTAGGGGTGTTGGTAATGGTTTGGGACCAAATTGGGTTTCTAATACGGGTATGGGTTGAAGGTGGTCGGGTGTTGGTACGGGCTGACCATCATTAGGTCATGTAGGGGTGCTGGTAATGGTTTGGGACCAAATTGGGTTTCTAATACCGGTATGGGTTGCAGGTGGTCGGGTGTTGGTACGGGTTGACCATCATTTGGTCATGTAAGGGTGTTGGTAATGGTTTGGGACCAAATTGGGTTTCTAATACGGGTATAGGTTGCAGGTGGTCGGGTGTTGGTACGGGTTGACCATCATTAGGTCATGTAGGGGTGTTGGTAATGGTTTGGGACCAAATTGGGTTTCTAATACGGGTATGGGTTGAAGGTGGTCGGGTGTTGGTTCGGGTTGACCATCATTAGGTCATGTAGGGGTGTTGGTAATGGTTTGGGACCAAATTGGGTTTCTAATACGCGTATGGGTTGAAGGTGGTCGGGTGTTGGTACGGGTTGACCATCATTAGGTCATGTAGAGTGTTGGTATTGGTTTGGGACCAAATTGGGTTTCTAATACGGGTATGGGTTGAAGGTGGTCGGGTGTTGGTACGGGTTGACCATTATTAGGTCATGTAGGGGTGATGGTAATGGTTTGGGACCAAATTGGGTTTCTAATACGGGTATGGTTTGCAGGTGGTCGGGTGTTGGTACGGGTTGACTATCATTAGGTCATGTAGGGGTGTTGATAATGGTTTGGGACCAAATTGGGTTTCTAATACAGGTATGGGTTGCAGGTGGTCGGGTGTTGGTAATGGTTGACCATCATTAGGTCATGTAGGGGTGTTGGTAATGGTTTGGGACCAAATTAGGTTTCTAATACGGGTACGGGTTGAAGGTGGTCGGGTGTTGGTACGGGTTGACCATCATTAGTTCATGTAGGGGTGTTGGTAATGGTTTGGGACCAAATTAGGTATCTAATACGGGTATGGGTTGAAGGTGGTCGGGTGTTGGTACGGGTTGACCATCATTAGGTCATGTAGGGGTGTTGGTAATGGTTTGGGACCAAATTGGGTTTCTAATACGGGTATGGGTTGCAGGTGGTCGGGTATTGGTACGGGTTGACCATCATTAGGTAATGTAGGGGTGTTGGTAATGGTTTGGGACCAAATTGGGTTCCTAATACGGGTATGGGTTGAAGGTGGTCGGGTGTTGGTACGGGTTGACCATCATTAGGTCATGTAGGGGTGTTGGTAATGGTTTGGGACCAAATTGGGTTTCTAATACGGGTATGGGTTGGAGGTGGTCGGGTGTTGGTACGGGCTGACCATCATTAGGTCATGTAGGGGTGCTGGTAATGGTTTGGGACCAAATTGGGTTTCTAATACCGGTATGGGTTGCAGGTGGTCGGGTGTTGGTACGGGTTGACCATCATTTGGTCATGTAAGGGTGTTGGTAATGGTTTGGGACCAAATTGGGTTTCTAATACGGGTATAGGTTGCAGGTGGTCGGGTGTTGGTACGGGTTGACCATCATTAGGTCATGTAGGGGTGTTGGTAATGGTTTGGGACCAAATTGGGTTTCTAATACGGGTATGGGTTGAAGGTGGTCGGGTGTTGGTACGGGTTGGCCATCATTAGGTCATGTAGGGGTGTTGGTAATGGTTTGGGACCAAATTGGGTTTCTAATACGGGTATGGGTTGCAGGTGGTCGGGTATTGGTACGGGTTGACCATCATTAGGTAATGTAGGGGTGTTGGTAATGGTTTGGGACCAAATTGGGTTCCTAATACGGGTATGGGTTGAAGGTGGTCGGGTGTTGGTACGGGTTGACCATCATTAGGTCATGTAGGGGTGTTGGTAATGGTTTGGGACCAAATTGGGTTTCTAATACGGGTATGGGTTGGAGGTGGTCGGGTGTTGGTACGGGCTGACCATCATTAGGTCATGTAGGGGTGCTGGTAATGGTTTGGGACCAAATTGGGTTTCTAATACCGGTATGGGTTGCAGGTGGTCGGGTGTTGGTACGGGTTGACCATCATTTGGTCATGTAAGGGTGTTGGTAATGGTTTGGGACCAAATTGGGTTTCTAATACGGGTATAGGTTGCAGGTGGTCGGGTGTTGGTACGGGTTGACCATCATTAGGTCATGTAGGGGTGTTGGTAATGGTTTGGGACCAAATTGGGTTTCTAATACGGGTATGGGTTGAAGGTGGTCGGGTGTTGGTACGGGTTGGCCATCATTAGGTCATGTAGGGGTGTTGGTAATGGTTTGGGACCAAATTGGGTTTCTAATACGGGTATGGGTTGAAGGTGGTCGGGTGTTGGTACGGGTTGACCATCATTAGGTCATGTAGGGTTGTTGGTAATGGTTTGGGACCAAATTGGGTTTCTAATACGGGTATGGGTTACAGGTGGTCGGGTGTTGGTACGGGTTGACCATCATTAGGTCATGTAGGGGTGTTGGTAATGGTTTGGGACCAAATTGGGTTTCTAATACGAGTATGGGTTGAAGGTGGTCGGGTTTTGGTACGGGTTGACCATCATTAGGTCATGTAGGGGTGTTGGTAATGGTTTGGGACCAAATTGGGTTTCTAATACAGGTATGGGTTGAAGGTGGTCGGGTGTTGGTACGGGTTGACCATCATTAGGTCATGTAGGGGTGATGGTAACGGTTTGGGACCAAATTGGGTTTCTAATACGGGTATGGGTTACAGGTGGTCGGGTGTTGGTACAGGTTGACCATCATTAGGTCATGTAGGGGTGTTGGTAATGGTTTGGGACCAAATTGGGTTTCTAATACGAGTATGGGTTGAAGGTGGTCGGGTGTTGGTACGGGTTGACCATCATTAGGTCATGTAGGGGTGTTGGAAATGGTTTGGGACCAAATTGGGTATCTAATACGGGTATGGGTTGAAGGTGGTCGATGTTGGTACGGGTTGACCATCATTAGGTCATGTAGGGGTGTTTGTAATGGTTTGGGACCAAATTAGGTTTCTAATACGGGTATGGGTTGAAGGTGGTCGGGTGTTGGTTCGGGTTGACCATCATTAGGTCATGTAGAGTGTTGGTATTGGTTTGGGACCAAATTGGGTTTCTAATACGGGTATGGGTTGAAGGTGGTCGGGTGTTGGTACGGGTTGACCATTATTAGGTCATGTAGGGGTGTTGGTAATGATTTGGGACCAAATTGGGTTTCTAATACGGGTATGGTTTGCAGGTGGTCGGGTGTTGGTATGGGTTGACTATCATTAGGTCATGTAGGGGTGTTGGTAATGGTTTGGGACCAAATTGGGTTTCTAATACGGGTATGGGTTGCAGGTGGTCGGGTGTTGGTAATGGTTGACCATCATTAGGTCATGTAGGGGTGTTGGTAATTGTTTGGGACCAAATTGGGTTTCTAATACGGGTACGGGTTGAAGGTGGTTGGGTGTTGGTACGGGTTGACCATCATTAGTTCATATAGGGGTGTTGGTAATGGTTTGGGACCAAATTAGGTATCTAATACGGGTATGGGTTGAAGGTGGTCTTGTGTTGGTACGGGTTGACCATCATTAGGTCATGTAGGGGTGTTGGTAATGGTTTGGGACCAAATTGGGTTTCTAATACGGGTATGGGTTGCAGGTGGTCGGGTGTTGGTACGGGTTGACCATCATTAGGTCATGTAGGGGTGTTGGTAATGGTTTGGGACCAAATTGGGTTCCTAATCCGGGTATGGGTTGAAGGTGGTCGGGTGTTGGTACGGGTTGACCATCATTAGGTCATGTAGGGGTGTTGGTAATGGTTTGGGACCAAATTGGGTTTCTAATACGGGTATGGGTTGAAGGTGGTCGGGTGTTGGTACGGGCTGACCATCATTAGGTCATGTAGGGGTGCTGGTAATGGTTTGGGACCAAATTGGGTTTCTAATACGGGTATGGGTTGCAGGTGGTCGGGTGTTGGTACGGGTTGACCATCATTTGGGCATGTAAGGGTGTTGGTAATGGTTTGGGACCAAATTGGGTTTCTAATACGGGTATGGGTTGCAGGTGGTCGGGTGTTGCTACGGGTTGACCATCATTAGGTCATGTAGGGGTGTTGGTAATGGTTTGGGACCAAATTGGGTTTCTAATACGGGTATGGGTTGATGGTGGTCGGGTGTTGGTACGGGCTGACCATCATTAGGTCATGTAGGGGTGCTGGTAATGGTTTGGGACCAAATTGGGTTTCTAATACCGGTATGGGTTGCAGGTGGTCGGGTGTTGGTACGGGTTGACCATCATTTGGTCATGTAAGGGTGTTGGTAATGGTTTGGGACCAAATTGGGTTTCTAATACGGGTATAGGTCGCAGGTGGTCGGGTGTTGGTACGGGTTGACCATCATTAGGTCATGTAGGGGTGTTGGTAATGGTTTGGGACCAAATTGGGTTTCTAATACGGGTATGGGTTGAAGGTGGTCGGGTGTTGGAACGGGTTGGCCATCATTAGGTCATGTAGGGGTGTTGGTAATGGTTTGGGACCAAATTGGGTTTCTAATACGGGTATGGGTTGAAGGTGGTCGGGTGTTGGTACGGGTTGACCATCATTAGGTCATGTAGGGTTGTTGGTAATGGTTTGGGACCAAATTGGGTTTCTAATACGGGTATGGGTTACAGGTGGTCGGGTGTTGGTACGGGTTGACCATCATTAGGTCATGTAGGGGTGTTGGTAATGGTTTGGGACCAAATTGGGTTTCTAATACGAGTATGGGTTGAAGGTGGTCGGGTTTTGGTACGGGTTGACCATCATTAGGTCATGTAGGGGTGTTGGTAATGGTTTGGGACCAAATTGGGTTTCTAATACAGGTATGGGTTGAAGGTGGTCGGGTGTTGGTACGGGTTGACCATCATTAGGTCATGTAGGGGTGATGGTAATGGTTTGGGACCAAATTGGGTTTCTAATACGGGTATGGGTTACAGGTGGTCGGGTGTTGGTACGGGTTGACCATCATTAGGTCATGTAGGGGTGTTGGTAATGGTTTGGGACCAAATTGGGTTTCTAATACGAGTATGGGTTGAAGGTGGTCGGGTGTTGGTACGGGTTGACCATCATTAGGTCATGTAGGGGTGTTGGAAATGGTTTGGGACCAAATTGGGTATCTAATACGGGTATGGGTTGAAGGTGGTCGGTGTTGGTACGGGTTGACCATCATTAGGTCATGTAGGGGTGTTGGTAATGGTTTGGGACCAAATTGGGTTTCTAATACGGGTATGGGTTGAAGGTGGTCGGGTGTTGGTTCGGGTTGACCATCATTAGGTCATGTAGGGGTGTTGGTAATGGTTTGGGACCAAATTGGGTTTCTAATACGCGTATGGGTTGAAGGTGGTCGGGTGTTGGTACGGGTTGACCATCATTAGGTCATGTAGGGGTGTTGGAAATGGTTCGGGACCAAATTGGGTATCTAATACGGGTATGGGTTGAAGGTGGTCGGTGTTGGTATGGGTTGACTATCATTAGGTCATGTAGGGGTGTTGGTAATGGTTTGGGACCAAATTGGGTTTCTAATACGGGTATGGGTTGAAGGTGGTCGGGTGTTGGTTCGGGTTGACCATCATTAGGTCATGTAGGGGTGTTGGTAATGGTTTGGGACCAAATTGGGTTTCTAATACGCGTATGGGTTGAAGGTGGTTGGGTGTTGGTACGGGTTGACCATCATTAGGTCATGTAGAGTGTTGGTATTGGTTTGGGACCAAATTGGGTTTCTAATACGAGTATGGGTTGAAGGTGGTCAGGTGTTGGTACGGGTTGACCATTATTAGGTCATGTAGGGGTGTTGGTAATGGTTTGGGACCAAATTGGGTTTCTAATACGGGTATGGTTTGCAGGTGGTCGGGTGTTGGTACGGGTTGACTATCATTAGGTCATCTAGGGGTGTTGGTAATGGTTTGGGACCAAATTGGGTTTCTAATACGGGTATGGGTTGCAGGTGGTCGGGTGTTGGTAATGGTTGACCATCATTAGGTCATGTAGGGGTGTTGGTAACGGTTTGGGACCAAATTGGGTTTCTAATACGGGTACGGGTTGAAGGTGGTCGGGTGTTGGTACGGGTTGACCATCATTAGTTCATGTAGGGGTGTTGGTAATGGTTTGGGACCAAATTAGGTATCTAATACGGGTATGGGTTGAAGGCGGTCGGGTGTTGGTACGGGTTGACCATCATTAGGTCATGTAGGGGTGTTGGTAATGGTTTGGGACCAAATTGGGTTTCTAATACGGGTATGGGTTGCAGGTGGTCCGGTGTTGGTATGGGTTGACCATCATTAGGTCATGTAGGGGTGTTGGTAATGGTTTGGGACCAAATTGGGTTCCTAATACGGGTATGGGTTGAAGGTGGTCGGGTGTTGGTACGGGTTGACCATCATTAGGTCATGTAGGGGTGTTGGTAATGGTTTGGGACCAAATTGGGTTTCTAATACGGGTATGGGTTGAAGGTGGTCGGGTGATGGTACGGGCTGACCATCATTAGGTCATGTAGGGGTGCTGGTAATGGTTTGGGACCAAATTGGGTTTCTAATACGGGTATGGGTTGCAGGTGGTCGGGTGTTGGTACGGGTTGACCATCATTTGGTCATGTAAGGGTGTTGGTAATGGTTTGGGACCAAATTGGGTTTCTAATACGGGTATGGGTTGCAGGTGGTCGGGTGTTGGTACGGGTTGACCATCATTAGGTCATGTAGGGGTGTTGGTAATGGTTTGGGACCAAATTGGGTTTCTAATACGGGTATGGGTTGAAGGTGGTCGGGTGTTGGTACGGGTTGACCATCATTAGGTCATGTAGGGGTGTTGGTAATGGTTTGGGACCAAATTGGGTTTCTAATACGGGTATGGGTTGAAGGTGGTCGGGTGTTGGTTCGGGTTGACCATCATTAGGTCATGTAGGGGTGTTGGTAATGGTTTGCGACCAAATTGGGTTTCTAATACGCGTATGGGTTGAAGGTGGTCGGGTGTTGGTACGGGTTGACCATCATTAGGTCATGTAGAGTGTTGGTATTGGTTTGGGACCAAATTGGGTTTCTAATACGGGTATGGGTTGAAGGTGGTCGGGTGTTGGTACGGGTTGACCATTATTAGGTCATGTAGGGGTGCTGGTAATGGTTTGGGACCAAATTGTGTTTCTAATACGGGTATGGTTTGCAGGTGGTCGGGTGTTGGTACGGGTTGACTATCATTAGGTCATGTAGGGGTGTTGGTAATGGTTTGGGACCAAATTGGTTTTCTAATATGGGTATGGGTTGCAGGTGGTCGGGTGTTGGTAATGGTTGACCATCATTAGGTCATGTAGGGGTGTTGGTAATGGTTTGGGACCAAATTGGGTTTCTAATACGGGTACGGGTTGAAGGTGGTCGGGTGTTGGTACGGGTTGACCATCATTAGGTCATGTAGGGGTGTTGGTAATGGTTTGGGACCAAATTGGGTTTCTAATACAGGTAAGGGTTGAAGGTGGTCGGGTGTTGGTACGGGTTGACCATCATTAGGTCATGTAGGGGTGATGGTAATGGTTTGGGACCAAATTGGGTTTCTAATACGGGTATGGGTTACAGGTGGTCGGGTGTTGGTACAGGTTGACCATCATTAGGTCATGTAGGGGTGTTGGTAATGGTTTGGGACCAAATTGGGTTTCTAATACGAGTATGGGTTGAAGGTGGTCGGGTGTTGGTACGGGTTGACCATCATTAGGTCATGTAGGGGTGTTGGAAATGGTTTGGGACCAAATTGGGTATCTAATACGGGTATGGGTTGAAGGTGGTCGGTGTTGGTACGGGTTGACCATCATTAGGTCATGTAGGGGTGTTGGTAATGGTTTGGGACCAAATTGGGTTTCTAATACGGGTATGGGTTGAAGGTGGTCGGGTGTTGGTTCGGGTTGACCATCATTAGGTCATGTAGGGGTGTTGGTAATGGTTTGGGACCAAATTGGGTTTCTAATACGCGTATGGGTTGAAGGTGGTCGGGTGTTGGTACGGGTTGACCATCATTAGGTCATGTAGAGTGTTGGTATTGGTTTGGGACCAAATTGGGTTTCTAATACGGGTATGGGTTGAAGGTGGTCGGGTGTTGGTACGGGTTGACCATTATTAGGTCATGTAGGGGTGTTGGTAATGGTTTGGGACCAAATTGGGTTTCTAATACGGGTATGGTTTGCAGGTGGTCGGGTGTTGGTACGGGTTGACTATCATTAGGTCATGTAGGGGTGTTGGTAATGGTTTGGGACCAAATTGGGTTTCTAATACGGGTATGGGTTGCAGGTGGTCAGGTGTTGGTAATGGTTGACCATCATTAGGTCATGTAGGGGTGTTGGTAATGGTTTGGGACCAAATTGGGTTTCTAATACGGGTACGGGTTGAAGGTGGTCGGGTGTTGGTACGGGTTGACCATCATTAGTTCATGTAGGGGTGTTGGTAATGGTTTGGGACCAAATTAGGTATCTAATACGGGTATGGGTTGAAGGTGGTCGGGTGTTGGTACGGGTTGACCATCATTAGGTCATGTAGGGGTGTTGGTAATGGTTTGGGACCAAATTGGGTTTCTAATACGGGTATGGGTTGCAGGTGGTAGGGTGTTGGTACGGGTTGACCATCATTAGGTCATGTAGGGGTGTTGGTAATGGTTTGGGACCAAATTGGGTTCCTAATACGGGTATGGGTTGAAGGTGGTCGGGTGTTGTTACGGGTTGACCATCATTAGGTCATGTAGGGGTGTTGGTAATGGTTTGGGACCAAATTGGGTTTCTAATACGGGTATGGGTTGAAGGTGGTCGGGTGTTGGTACGGGCTGACCATCATTAGGTCATGTAGGGGTGCTGGTAATGGTTTGGGACCAAATTGGGTTTCTAATACGGGTATGGGTTGCAGGTGGTCGGGTGTTGGTACGGGTTGACCATCATTTGGTCATGTAAGGGTGTTGGTAATGGTTTGGGACCAAATTGGGTTTCTAATACGGGTATGGGTTGCAGGTGGTCGGGTGTTGGTACGGGTTGACCATCATTAGGTCATGTAGGGGTGTTGGTAATGGTTTGGGACCAAATTGGGTTTCTAATACGGGTATGGGTTGAAGGTGGTCGGGTGTTGGTACGGGTTGACCATCATTAGGTCATGTAGGGGTGTTGGTAATGGTTTGGGACCAAATTGGGTTTCTAATACGGGTATGGGTTGAAGGTGGTCGGGTGTTGGTACGGGTTGACCATCATTAGGTCATGTAGCGTTGTTGGTAATGGTTTGGGACCAAATTGGGTTTCTAATATGGGTATGGGTTACAGGTGGTCGAGTGTTGGTACGGGTTGACCATCATTAGGTCATGTAGGGGTGTTGGTAATGGTTTGGGACCAAATTGGGTTTCTAATACGAGTATGGGTTGAAGGTGGTCGGGTGTTGGTACGGGTTGACCATCATTAGGTCATATAGGGGTGTTGGAAATGGTTTGGGACCAAATTGGGTATCTAATACGGGTATGGGTTGAAGGTGGTCGGTGTTGGTACGGGTTGACCATCATTAGGTCATGTAGGGGTGTTGGTAATGGTTTGGGACCAAATTGGGTTTCTAATATGGGTATGGGTTGAAGGTGGTCGGGTGTTGGTTCTGGTTGACCATCATTAGGTCATGTAGGGGTGTTGGTAATAGTTTGGGACCAAATTGGGTTTCTAATACGTGTATGGGTTGAAGGTGGTCGGGTGTTGGTACGGGTTGACCATCATTAGGTCATGTAGAGTGTTGGTAATGGTTTGGGACCAAATTGGGTTTCTAATACGGGTATGGGTTGAAGGTGGTCGGGTATTGGTACGGGTTGACCATCATTAGGTCATGTAGGGGTGTTGGTAATGGTTTGGGACCAAATTGGGTTTCTAATACGGGTATGGTTTGCAGGTGCTCGGGTGTTGGTACGGGTTGACTATCATTAGGTCATATAGGGGTGTTGGTAATGGTTTGGGACCAAATTGGGTTTCTAATACGGGTATGGGTTGCAGGTGGTCGGGTGTTGGTAATGGTTGACCATCATTAGGTCATGTAGGGGTGTTGGTAATGGTTTGGGACCAAATTGGGTTTCTAATACGAGTATGGGTTGAAGGTGGTCGGGTTTTGGTACGGGTTGACCATCATTAGGTCATGTAGGGGTGTTGGTAATGGTTTGGGACCAAATTAGGTTTCTAATACGGGTATGGGTTGAAGGTGGTCGGGTGTTGGTTCGGGTTGACCATCATTAGGTCATGTAGGGGTGTTGGTAATGGTTTGGGACCAAATTGGGTTTCTAATACGCGTATGGGTTGAAGGTGGTCGGGTGTTGGTTCGGGTTGACCATCATTAGGTCATGTAGAGTGTTGGTATTGGTTTGGGACCAAATTGGGTTTCTAATACGGGTATGGGTTGAAGGTGGTCGGGTGTTGGTACGGGTTGACCATTATTAGGTCATGTAGGGGTGTTGGTAATGATTTGGGACCAAATTGGGTTTCTAATACGGGTATGGTTTGCAGGTGGTCGGGTGTTGGTATGGGTTGACTATCATTAGGTCATGTAGGGGTGTTGGTAATGGTTTGGGACCAAATTGGGTTTCTAATACGGGTATGGGTTGCAGGTGGTCGGGTGTTGGTAATGGTTGACCATTATTAGGTCATGTAGGGGTGTTGGTAATTGTTTGGGACCAAATTGGGTTTCTAATACGGGTACGGGTTGAAGGTGGTTGGGTGTTGGTACGGGTTGACCATCATTAGTTCATGTAGGGGTGTTGGTAATGGTTTGGGACCAAATTAGGTATCTAATACGGGTATGGGTTGAAGGTGGTCTTGTGTTGGTACGGGTTGACCATCATTAGGTCATGTAGGGGTGTTGGTAATGGTTTGGGACCAAATTGGGTTTCTAATACGGGTATGGGTTGCAGGTGGTCGGGTGTTGGTACGGGTTGACCATCATTAGGTCATGTAGGGGTGTTGGTAATGGTTTGGGACCAAATTGGGTTCCTAATCCGGGTATGGGTTGAAGGTGGTCGGGTGTTGGTACGGGTTGACCATCATTAGGTCATGTAGGGGTGTTGGTAATGGTTTGGGACCAAATTGGGTTTCTAATACGGGTATGGGTTGAAGGTGGTCGGGTGTTGGTACGGGCTGACCATCATTAGGTCATGTAGGGGTGCTGGTAATGGTTTGGGACCAAATTGGGTTTCTAATACGGGTATGGGTTGCAGGTGGTCGGGTGTTGGTACGGGTTGACCATCATTTGGGCATGTAAGGGTGTTGGTAATGGTTTGGGACCAAATTGGGTTTCTAATACGGGTATGGGTTGCAGGTGGTCGGGTGTTGCTACGGGTTGACCATCATTAGGTCATGTAGGGGTGTTGGTAATGGTTTGGGACCAAATTGGGTTTCTAATACGGGTATGGGTTGAAGGTGGTCGGGTGTTGGTACGGGCTGACCATCATTAGGTCATGTAGGGGTGCTGGTAATGGTTTGGGACCAAATTGGGTTTCTAATACCGGTATGGGTTGCAGGTGGTCGGGTGTTGGTACGGGTTGACCATCATTTGGTCATGTAAGGGTGTTGGTAATGGTTTGGGACCAAATTGGGTTTCTAATACGGGTATAGGTTGCAGGTGGTCGGGTGTTGGTACGGGTTGACCATCATTAGGTCATGTAGGGGTGTTGGTAATGGTTTGGGACCAAATTGGGTTTCTAATACGGGTATGGGTTGAAGGTGGTCGGGTGTTGGTACGGGTTGGCCATCATTAGGTCATGTAGGGGTGTTGGTAATGGTTTGGGACCAAATTGGGTTTCTAATACGGGTATGGGTTGAAGGTGGTCGGGTGTTGGTACGGGTTGACCATCATTAGGTCATGTAGGGTTGTTGGTAATGGTTTGGGACCAAATTGGGTTTCTAATACGGGTATGGGTTACAGGTGGTCGGGTGTTGGTACGGGTTGACCATCATTAGGTCATGTAGGGGTGTTGGTAATGGTTTGGGACCAAATTGGGTTTCTAATACGAGTATGGGTTGAAGGTGGTCGGGTTTTGGTACGGGTTGACCATCATTAGGTCATGTAGGGGTGTTGGTAATGGTTTGGGACCAAATTGGGTTTCTAATACAGGTATGGGTTGAAGGTGGTCGGGTGTTGGTACGGGTTGACCATCATTAGGTCATGTAGGGGTGATGGTAATGGTTTGGGACCAAATTGGGTTTCTAATACGGGTATGGGTTACAGGTGGTCGGGTGTTGGTACGGGTTGACCATCATTAGGTCATGTAGGGGTGTTGGTAATGGTTTGGGACCAAATTGGGTTTCTAATACGAGTATGGGTTGAAGGTGGTCGGGTGTTGGTACGGGTTGACCATCATTAGGTCATGTAGGGGTGTTGGAAATGGTTTGGGACCAAATTGGGTATCTAATACGGGTATGGGTTGAAGGTGGTCGGTGTTGGTACGGGTTGACCATCATTAGGTCATGTAGGGGTGTTGGTAATGGTTTGGGACCAAATTGGGTTTCTAATACGGGTATGGGTTGAAGGTGGTCGGGTGTTGGTTCGGGTTGACCATCATTAGGTCATGTAGGGGTGTTGGTAATGGTTTGGGACCAAATTGGGTTTCTAATACGCGTATGGGTTGAAGGTGGTCGGGTGTTGGTACGGGTTGACCATCATTAGGTCATGTAGGGGTGTTGGAAATGGTTTGGGACCAAATTGGGTATCTAATACGGGTATGGGTTGAAGGTGGTCGGTGTTGGTATGGGTTGACTATCATTAGGTCATGTAGGGGTGTTGGTAATGGTTTGGGACCAAATTGGGTTTCTAATACGGGTATGGGTTGAAGGTGGTCGGGTGTTGGTTCGGGTTGACCATCATTAGGTCATGTAGGGGTGTTGGTAATGGTTTGGGACCAAATTGGGTTTCTAATACGCGTATGGGTTGAAGGTGGTTGGGTGTTGGTACGGGTTGACCATCATTAGGTCATGTAGAGTGTTGGTATTGGTTTGGGACCAAATTGGGTTTCTAATACGAGTATGGGTTGAAGGTGGTCAGGTGTTGGTACGGGTTGACCATTATTAGGTCATGTAGGGGTGTTGGTAATGGTTTGGGACCAAATTGGGTTTCTAATACGGGTATGGTTTGCAGGTGGTCGGGTGTTGGTACGGGTTGACTATCATTAGGTCATCTAGGGGTGTTGGTAATGGTTTGGGACCAAATTGGGTTTCTAATACGGGTATGGGTTGCAGGTGGTCGGGTGTTGGTAATGGTTGACCATCATTAGGTCATGTAGGGGTGTTGGTAACGGTTTGGGACCAAATTGGGTTTCTAATACGGGTACGGGTTGAAGGTGGTCGGGTGTTGGTACGGGTTGACCATCATTAGTTCATGTAGGGGTGTTGGTAATGGTTTGGGACCAAATTAGGTATCTAATACGGGTATGGGTTGAAGGTGGTCGGGTGTTGGTACGGGTTGACCATCATTAGGTCATGTAGGGGTGTTGGTAATGGTTTGGGACCAAATTGGGTTTCTAATACGGGTATGGGTTGCAGGTGGTCCGGTGTTGGTATGGGTTGACCATCATTAGGTCATGTAGGGGTGTTGGTAATGGTTTGGGACCAAATTGGGTTCCTAATACGGGTATGGGTTGAAGGTGGTCGGGTGTTGGTACGGGTTGACCATCATTAGGTCATGTAGGGGTGTTGGTAATGGTTTGGGACCAAATTGGGTTTCTAATACGGGTATGGGTTGAAGGTGGTCGGGTGATGGTACGGGCTGACCATCATTAGGTCATGTAGGGGTGCTGGTAATGGTTTGGGACCAAATTGGGTTTCTAATACGGGTATGGGTTGCAGGTGGTCGGGTGTTGGTACAGGTTGACCATCATTTGGTCATGTAAGGGTGTTGGTAATGGTTTGGGACCAAATTGGGTTTCTAATACGGGTATGGGTTGCAGGTGGTCGGGTGTTGGTACGGGTTGACCATCATTAGGTCATGTAGGGGTGTTGGTAATGGTTTGGGACCAAATTGGGTTTCTAATACGGGTATGGGTTGAAGGTGGTCGGGTGTTGGTACGGGTTGACCATCATTAGGTCATGTAGGGGTGTTGGTAATGGTTTGGGACCAAATTGGGTTTCTAATACGGGTATGGGTTGAAGGTGGTCGGGTGTTGGTTCGGGTTGACCATCATTAGGTCATGTAGGGGTGTTGGTAATGGTTTGGGACCAAATTGGGTTTCTAATACGCGTATGGGTTGAAGGTGGTCGGGTGTTGGTACGGGTTGACCATCATTAGGTCATGTAGAGTGTTGGTATTGGTTTGGGACCAAATTGGGTTTCTAATACGGGTATGGGTTGAAGGTGGTCGGGTGTTGGTACGGGTTGACCATTATTAGGTCATGTAGGGGTGCTGGTAATGGTTTGGGACCAAATTGTGTTTCTAATACGGGTATGGTTTGCAGGTGGTCGGGTGTTGGTACGGGTTGACTATCATTAGGTCATGTAGGGGTGTTGGTAATGGTTTGGGACTAAATTGGTTTTCTAATATGGGTATGGGTTGCAGGTGGTCGGGTGTTGGTAATGGTTGACCATCATTAGGTCATGTAGGGGTGTTGGTAATGGTTTGGGACCAAATTGGGTTTCTAATACGGGTACGGGTTGAAGGTGGTCGGGTGTTGGTACGGGTTGACCATCATTAGGTCATGTAGGGGTGTTGGTAATGGTTTGGGACCAAATTGGGTTTCTAATACAGGTATGGGTTGAAGGTGGTCGGGTGTTGGTACGGGTTGACCATCATTAGGTCATGTAGGGGTGATGGTAATGGTTTGGGACCAAATTGGGTTTCTAATACGGGTATGGGTTACAGGTGGTCGGGTGTTGGTACAGGTTGACCATCATTAGGTCATGTAGGGGTGTTGGTAATGGTTTGGGACCAAATTGGGTTTCTAATACGAGTATGGGTTGAAGGTGGTCGGGTGTTGGTACGGGTTGACCATCATTAGGTCATGTAGGGGTGTTGGAAATGGTTTGGGACCAAATTGGGTATCTAATACGGGTATGGGTTGAAGGTGGTCGGTGTTGGTACGGGTTGACCATCATTAGGTCATGTAGGGGTGTTGGTAATGGTTTGGGACCAAATTGGGTTTCTAATACGGGTATGGGTTGAAGGTGGTCGGGTGTTGGTTCGGGTTGACCATCATTAGGTCATGTAGGGGTGTTGGTAATGGTTTGGGACCAAATTGGGTTTCTAATACGCGTATGGGTTGAAGGTGGTCGGGTGTTGGTACGGGTTGACCATCATTAGGTCATGTAGAGTGTTGGTATTGGTTTGGGACCAAATTGGGTTTCTAATACGGGTATGGGTTGAAGGTGGTCGGGTGTTGGTACGGGTTGACCATTATTAGGTCATGTAGGGGTGTTGGTAATGGTTTGGGACCAAATTGGGTTTCTAATACGGGTATGGTTTGCAGGTGGTCGGGTGTTGGTACGGGTTGACTATCATTAGGTCATGTAGGGGTGTTGGTAATGGTTTGGGACCAAATTGGGTTTCTAATACGGGTATGGGTTGCAGGTGGTCAGGTGTTGGTAATGGTTGACCATCATTAGGTCATGTAGGGGTGTTGGTAATGGTTTGGGACCAAATTGGGTTTCTAATACGGGTACGGGTTGAAGGTGGTCGGGTGTTGGTACGGGTTGACCATCATTAGTTCATGTAGGGGTGTTGGTAATGGTTTGGGACCAAATTAGGTATCTAATACGGGTATGGGTTGAAGGTGGTCGGGTGTTGGTACGGGTTGACCATCATTAGGTCATGTAGGGGTGTTAGTAATGGTTTGGGACCAAATTGGGTTTCTAATACGGGTATGGGTTGCAGGTGGTAGGGTGTTGGTACGGGTTGACCATCATTAGGTCATGTAGGGGTGTTGGTAATGGTTTGGGACCAAATTGGGTTCCTAATACGGGTATGGGTTGAAGGTGGTCGGGTGTTGGTACGGGTTGACCATCATTAGGTCATGTAGGGGTGTTGGTAATGGTTTGGGACCAAATTGGGTTTCTAATACGGGTATGGGTTGAAGGTGGTCGGGTGTTGGTACGGGCTGACCATCATTAGGTCATGTAGGGGTGCTGGTAATGGTTTGGGACCAAATTGGGTTTCTAATACGGGTATGGGTTGCAGGTGGTCGGGTGTTGGTACGGGTTGACCATCATTTGGTCATGTAAGGGTGTTGGTAATGGTTTGGGACCAAATTGGGTTTCTAATACGGGTATGGGTTGCAGGTGGTCGGGTTTGGTACGGGTTGACCATCATTAGGTCATGTAGGGGTGTTGGTAATGGTTTGGGACCAAATTGGGTTTCTAATACGGGTATGGGTTGAAGGTGGTCGGGTGTTGGTACGGGTTGACCATCATTAGGTCATGTAGGGGTGTTGGTAATGGTTTGGGACCAAATTGGGTTTCTAATACGGGTATGGGTTGAAGGTGGTCGGGTGTTGGTACGGGTTGACCATCATTAGGTCATGTAGCGTTGTTAGTAATGGTTTGGGACCAAATTGGGTTTCTAATATGGGTATGGGTTACAGGTGGTCGAGTGTTGGTACGGGTTGACCATCATTAGGTCATGTAGGGGTGTTGGTAATGGTTTGGGACCAAATTGGGTTTCTAATACGAGTATGGGTTGAAGGTGGTCGGGTGTTGGTACGGGTTGACCATCATTAGGTCATGTAGGGGTGTTGGAAATGGTTTGGGACCAAATTGGGTATCTAATACGGGTATGGGTTGAAGGTGGTCGGTGTTGGTACGGGTTGACCATCATTAGGTCATGTAGGGGTGTTGGTAATGGTTTGGGACCAAATTGGGTTTCTAATATGGGTATGGGTTGAAGGTGGTCGGGTGTTGGTTCTGGTTGACCATCATTAGGTCATGTAGGGGTGTTGGTAATAGTTTGGGACCAAATTGGGTTTCTAATACGTGTATGGGTTGAAGGTGGTCGGGTGTTGGTACGGGTTGACCATCATTAGGTCATGTAGAGTGTTGGTAATGGTTTGGGACCAAATTGGGTTTCTAATACGGGTATGGGTTGAAGGTGGTCGGGTATTGGTACGGGTTGACCATCATTAGGTCATGTAGGGGTGTTGGTAATGGTTTGGGACCAAATTGGGTTTCTAATACGGGTATGGTTTGCAGGTGCTCGGGTGTTGGTACGGGTTGACTATCATTAGGTCATATAGGGGTGTTGGTAATGGTTTGGGACCAAATTGGGTTTCTAATACGGGTATGGGTTGCAGGTGGTCGGGTGTTGGTAATGGTTGACCATCATTAGGTCATGTAGGGGTGTTGGTAATGGTTTGGGACCAAATTGGGTTTCTAATACGAGTATGGGTTGAAGGTGGTCGGGTTTTGGTACGGGTTGACCATCATTAGGTCATGTAGGGGTGTTGGAAATGGTTTGGGACCAAATTGGGTATCTAATACGGGTATGGGTTGAAGGTGGTCGGTGTTGGTACGGGTTGACCATCATCAGGTCATGTAGGGGTGTTGGTAATGGTTTGGGACCAAATTGGGTTTCTAATACGGGTATGGGATGAAGGTGGTCGGGTGTTGGTTCGGGTTGACCATCATTAGGTCATGTAGGGGTGTTGGTAATGGTTTCGGACCAAATTGGGTTTCTAATACGCGTATGGGTTGAAGGTGGTCGGGTGTTGGTACGGGTTGACCATCATTAGGTCATGTAGAGTGTTGGTATTGGTTTGGGACCAAATTGGGTTTCTAATACGGGTATGGGTTGAAGGTGGTCGGGTGTTGGTACGGGTTGACCATTATTAGGTCATGTAGGGGTGCTGGTAATGGTTTGGGACCAAATTGGGTTTCTAATACGGGTATGGTTTGCAGGTGGTCGGGTGTTGGTACGGGTTGACTATCATTAGGTCATGTAGGGGTGTTGGTAATGGTTTGGGACCAAATTGGTTTTCTAATATGGGTATGGGTTGCAGGTGGTCGGGTGTTGGTAATGGTTGACCATCATTAGGTCATGTAGGGGTGTTGGTAATGGTTTGGGACCAAATTGGGTTTCTAATACGGGTACGGGTTGAAGGTGGTCGGGTGTTGGTACGGGTTGACCATCATTAAGTCATGTAGGGGTGTTGGTAATGGTTTGGGACCAAATTGGGTTTCTAATACAGGTATGGGTTGAAGGTGGTCGGGTGTTGGTACGGGTTGACCATCATTAGGTCATGTAGGGGTGATGGTAATGGTTTGGGACCAAATTGGGTTTCTAATACGGGTATGGGTTACAGGTGGTCGGGTGTTGGTACAGGTTGACCATCATTAGGTCATGTAGGGGTGTTGGTAATGGTTTGGGACCAAATTGGGTTTCTAATACGGGTATGGGTTGAAGGTGGTCGGGTGTTGGTTCGGGTTGACCATCATTAGGTCATGTAGGGGTGTTGGTAATGGTTTGGGACCAAATTGGGTTTCTAATACGCGTATGGGTTGAAGGTGGTCGGCTGTTGGTACGGGTTGACCATCATTAGGTCATGTAGGGGTGTTGGAAATGGTTTGGGACCAAATTGGGTATCTAATACGGGTATGGGTTGAAGGTGGTCGGTGTTGGTACGGGTTGACCATCATTAGGTCATGTAGGGGTGTTGGTAATGGTTTGGGACCAAATTAGGTTTCTAATATGGGTATGGGTTGAAGGTGGTCGGGTGTTGGTTCTGGTTGACCATCATTAGGTCATGTAGGGGTGTTGGTAATAGTTTGGGACCAAATTGGGTTTCTAATACGTGTGTGGGTTGAAGGTGGTCGGGTGTTGGTACGGGTTGACCATCATTAGGTCATGTAGAGTGTTGGTAATGGTTTGGGACCAAATTGGGTTTCTAATACGGGTATGGGTTGAAGGTGGTCGGGTATTGGTACGGGTTGACCATCATTAGGTCATGTAGGGGTGTTGGTAATGGTTTGGGACCAAATTGGGTTTCTAATACGGGTATGGTTTGTAGGTGGTCGGGTGTTGGTACGGGTTGACTATCATTAGGTCATATAGGGGTGTTGGTAATGGTTTGGGACCAAATTGGGTTTCTAATACGGGTATGGGTTGCAGGTGGTCGGGTGTTGGTAATGGTTGACCATCATTAGGTCATGTAGGGGTGTTGGTAATGGTTTGGGACCAAATTGGGTTTCTAATACGGGTACGGGTTGAAGGTGGTCGGGTGTTGGTACGGGTTGACCATCATTAGTTCATGTAGGGGTGTTGGTAATGGTTTGGGACCAAATTGGGTATCTAATACGGGTATGGGTTAAAGGTGGTCGGGTGTTGGTACGGGTTGACCATCATTAGGTCATGTAGGGTTGTTGGTAATGGTTTGGGACCAAATTGGGTTTCTAATACGGGTATGTGTTGCAGGTGGTCGGGTGTTGGTACGGGTTGACCATCATTAGGTCATGTAGGGGTGTTGGTAATGGTTTGGGACCAAATTGGGTTTCTAATACGGGTATGGGTTGAAGGTGGTCGGGTGTTGGTACGGGTTGACCATCATTAGGTCATGTAGGGGTGTTGGTAATGGTTTGGGACCAAATTGCGTTTCTAATACGGGTATGGGTTGAAGGTGGTCGGGTGTTGGTACGGGTTGACCATCATTAGGTCATGTAGGGGTGCTGGTAATGGTTTGGGACCAAATTGGGTTTCTAATACGGGTATGGGTTGCAGGTGGTCGGGTGTTGGTACGGGTTGACCGTCATTAGGTCATGTAGGGGTGTTGGTAATGGTTTGGGACCAAATTGGGTTTCTAATACGGGTATGGGTTGCAGTTGGTCGGGTGTTGGTAATGGTTGACCATCATTAGGTCATGTAGGGGTGTTGGTAATGGTTTGGGACCAAATTGGGTTTCTAATACGAGTATGGGTTGAAGGTGGTCGGGTTTTGGTACGGGTTGACCATCATTAGGTCATGTAGGGGTGTTGGAAATGGTTTGGGACCAAATTGGGTATCTAATACGGGTATGGGTTGAAGGTGGTCGGTGTTGGTACGGGTTGACCATCATCAGGTCATGTAGGGGTGTTGGTAATGGTTTGGGACCAAATTGGGTTTCTAATACGGGTATGGGTTGAAGGTGGTCGGGTGTTGGTTCGGGTTGACCATCATTAGGTCATGTAGGGGTGTTGGTAATGGTTTCGGACCAAATTGGGTTTCTAATACGCGTATGGGTTGAAGGTGGTCGGGTGTTGGTACGGGTTGACCATCATTAGGTCATGTAGGGGTGTTGGTAATGGTTTGGGACCAAATTGGGTTTCTAATACGGGTATGGTTTGCAGGTGGTCGGTGTTGGTACGGGTTGACCATCATTAGGTCATGTAGGGGTGTTGGTAATGGTTTGGGACCAAATTAGGTTTCTAATATGGGTATGGGTTGAAGGTGGTCGGGTGTTGGTTCTGGTTGACCATCATTAGGTCATGTAGGGGTGTTGGTAATAGTTTGGGACCAAATTGGGTTGCTAATACGTGTATGGGTTGAAGGTGGTCGGGTGTTGGTACGGGTTGACCATCATTAGGTCATGTAGAGTGTTGGTAATGGTTTGGGACCAAATTGGGTTTCTAATACGGGTATGGGTTGAAGGTGGTCGGGTATTGGTACGGGTTGACCATCATTAGGTCATGTAGGGGTGTTGGTAATGGTTTGGGACCAAATTGGGTTTCTAATACGGGTATGGTTTGCAGGTGGTCGGGTGTTGGTACGGGTTGACTATCATTAGGTCATATAGGGGTGTTGGTAATGGTTTGGGACCAAATTGGGTTTCTAATACGGGTATGGGTTGCAGGTGGTCGGGTGTTGGTAATGGTTGACCATCATTAGGTCATGTAGGGGTGTTGGTAATGGTTTGGGACCAAATTGGGTTTCTAATACGGGTACGGGTTGAAGGTGGTCGGGTGTTGGTACGGGTTGACCATCATTAGTTCATGTAGGGGTGTTGGTAATGGTTTGGGACCAAATTGGGTTTCTAATACGGGTATGGGTTAAAGGTGGTCGGGTGTTGGTACGGGTTGACCATCATTAGGTCATGTAGGGTTGTTGGTAATGGTTTGGGACCAAATTGGGTTTCTAATACGGGTATGTGTTGCAGGTGGTCGAGTGTTGGTACGGGTTGACCATCATTAGGTCATGTAGGGGTGTTGGTAATGGTTTGGGACCAAATTGGGTTTCTAATACGGGTATGGGTTGAAGGTGGTCGGGTGTTGGTACGGGTTGACCATCATTAGGTCATGTAGGGGTGTTGGTAATGGTTTGGGACCAAATTGCGTTTCTAATACGGGTATGGGTTGAAGGTGGTCGGGTGTTGGTACGGGTTGACCATCATTAGGTCATGTAGGGGTGCTGGTAATGGTTTGGGACCAAATTGGGTTTCTAATACGGGTATGGGTTGCAGGTGGTCGGGTGTTGGTACGGGTTGACCGTCATTAGGTCATGTAGGGGTGTTGGTAATGGTTTGGGACCAAATTGGGTTTCTAATACGGGTATGGGTTGCAGGTGGTCGGGTGTTGGTACGGGTTGACCATCATTAGGTCATGTAGGGGTGTTGGTAATGGTTTGGGACCAAATTGGGTTTCTAATACGGGTATGGGTTGAAGGTGGTCGGTGTTGGTACGGGTTGACCATCATTAGGTCATGTAGGGGTGTTGGTAATGGTTTGGGACCAAATTAGGTTTCTAATACGGGTATGGGTTGAAGGTGGTCGGGTGTTGGTACGGGTTGACCATCATTAGGTCATGTAGGGGTGTTGGTAATGGTTTGGGACCAAATTGGGTTTCTAATACGGGTATGGGTTGAAGGTGGTCGGGTGTTGGTACGGGTTGACCAACATTAGGTCATGTAGGGGAGTTGGAAATGGTTTGGGACCAAATTGGGTATCTAATACGGGTATGGGTTGAAGGTGGTCGGTGTTGGTACGGGTTGACCATCATTAGGTCATGTAGGGGTGTTGGTAATGGTTTGGGACCAAATTGGGTTTCTAATATGGGTATGGGTTGAAGGTGGTCGGGTGTTGGTTCGGGTTGATCATCATTAGGTCATGTAGGGGTGTTGGTAATGGTTTGGGACCAAAATTGGGTTTCTAATACGCGTATGGGTTGAAGGTGGTCGGGTGTTGGTACGGGTTGACAATCATTAGGTCATGTAGCGTGTTGGTATTGGTTTGGGACCAAATTGGGTTTCTAATACGGGTATGGGTTGAAGGTGGTCGGGTGTTGGTACGGGTTGACCATTATTAGGTCATGTAGGGGTGCTGGTAATGGTTTGGGACCAAATTGGGTTTCTAATACGGGTATGGTTTGCAGGTGGTCGGGTGTTGGTACGGGTTGACTATCATTAGGTCATGTAGGGGTGTTGGTAATGGTTTGGGACCAAATTGGTTTTCTAATACGGGTATGGGTTGCAGGTGGTCGGGTGTTGGTAATGGTTGACCATCATTAGGTCATGTAGGGGTGTTGGTAATGGTTTGGGACCAAATTGGGTTTCTAATACGGGTACGGGTTGAAGGTGGTCGGGTGTTGGTACGGGTTGACCATCTTTAGGTCATGTAGGGGTGTTGGAAATGGTTTGGGACCAAATTGGGTTTCTAATACAGGTATGGGTTGAAGGTGGTCGGGTGTTGGTACGGGTTGACCATCATTAGGTCATGTAGGGGTGATGGTAATGGTTTGGGACCAAATTAGGTTTCTAATACGGGTATCGGTTACAGGTGGTCGGGTGTTGGTACGGGTTGACCATCATTAGGTCATGTAGGGGTGTTGGTAATGGTTTGGGTCCAAATTGGGTTTCTAATACGAGTATGGGTTGAAGGTGGTCGGGTGTTGGTACGGGTTGACCATCATTAGGTCATGTAGGGGTGTTGGAAATGGTTTGGGACCAAATTGGGTATCTAATACGGGTATGGGTTGAAGGTGGTCGGTGTTGGTACGGGTTGATCATCATTAGGTCATGTAGGGGTGTTGGTAATGGTTTGGGACCAAATTGGGTTTCTAATACGGGTATGGGTTGAAGGTGGTCGGGTGTTGGTTCGGGTTGACCATCATTAGGTCATGTAGGGGTGTTGGTAATGGTTTGGGACCAAATTGGGTTTCTAATACGCGTATGGGTTGAAGGTGGTCGGGTGTTGGTACGGGTTGACCATCATTAGGTCATGTAGAGTGTTGGTATTGGTTTGGGACCAAATTGGGTTTCTAATACGGGTATGGGTTGAAGGTGGTCGGGTGTTGGTACGGGTTGACCATTATTAGGTCATGTAGGGGTGTTGGTAATGGTTTGGGACCAAATTGGTTTTCTAATATGGGTATGGGTTGCAGGTGGTCGGGTGTTGGTAATGGTTGACCATCATTAGGTCATGTAGGGGTGTTGGTAATGGTTTGGGACCAAATTGGGTTTCTAATACGGGTACGGGTTGAAGGTGGTCGGGTGTTGGTACGGGTTGACCATCATTAAGTCATGTAGGGGTGTTGGTAATGGTTTGGGACCAAATTGGGTTTCTAATACAGGTATGGGTTGAAGGTGGTCGGGTGTTGGTACGGGTTGACCATCATTAGGTCATGTAGGGGTGATGGTAATGGTTTGGGACCAAATTGGGTTTCTAATACGGGTATGGGTTACAGGTGGTCGGGTGTTGGTACAGGTTGACCATCATTAGGTCATGTAGGGGTGTTGGTAATGGTTTGGGACCAAATTAGGTTTCTAATACGGGTATGGGTTGCAGGTGGTCGGGTGTTGGTACGGGTTGACCATCATTAGGTCATGTAGGGGTGTTGGTAATGGTTTGGGACCAAATTAGGTTTCTAATACGGGTATGGGTTGAAGGTGGTCGGGTGTTGGTACGGGTTGACCATCATTAGGTCATGTAGGGGTGTTGGTAATGGTTTGGGACCAAATTGGGTTTCTAATACGGGTATGGGTTGAAGGTGGTCGGGTGTTGGTACGGGTTGACCAACATTAGGTCATGTAGGGGAGTTGGAAATGGTTTGGGACCAAATTGGGTATCTAATACGGGTATGGGTTGAAGGTGGTCGGTGTTGGTACGGGTTGACCATCATTAGGTCATGTAGGGGTGTTGGTATTGGTTTGGGACCAAATTGGGTTTCTAATACGGGTATGGGTTGAAGGTGGTCGGGTGTTGGTTCGGGTTGATCATCATTAGGTCATGTAGGGGTGTTGGTAATGGTTTGGGACCAAAATTGGGTTTCTAATACGCGTATGGGTTGAAGGTGGTCGGGTGTTGGTACGGGTTGACCATCATTAGGTCATGTAGCGTGTTGGTATTGGTTTGGGACCAAATTGGGTTTCTAATACGGGTATGGGTTGAAGGTGGTCGGGTGTTGGTACGGGTTGACCATTATTAGGTCATGTAGGGGTGCTGGTAATGGTTTGGGACCAAATTGGGTTTCTAATACGGGTATGGTTTGCAGGTGGTCGGGTGTTGGTACGGGTTGACTATCATTAGGTCATGTAGGGGTGTTGGTAATGGTTTGGGACCAAATTGGTTTTCTAATACGGGTATGGGTTGCAGGTGGTCGGGTGTTGGTAATGGTTGACCATCATTAGGTCATGTAGGGGTGTTGGTAATGGTTTGGGACCAAATTGGGTTTCTAATACGGGTACGGGTTGAAGGTGGTCGGGTGTTGGTACGGGTTGACCATCATTAGTTCATGTAGGGGTGTTGGTAATGGTTTGGGACCAAATTGGGTTTCTAATACGGGTATGGGTTAAAGGTGGTCGGGTGTTGGTACGGGTTGACCATCATTAGGTCATGTAGGGTTGTTGGTAATGGTTTGGGACCAAATTGGGTTTCTAATACGGGTATGTGTTGCAGGTGGTCGAGTGTTGGTACGGGTTGACCATCATTAGGTCATGTAGGGGTGTTGGTAATGGTTTGGGACCAAATTGGGTTTCTAATACGGGTATGGGTTGAAGGTGGTCGGGTGTTGGTACGGGTTGACCATCATTAGGTCATGTAGGGGTGTTGGAAATGGTTTGGGACCAAATTGGGTATCTAATACGGGTATGGGTTGAAGGTGGTCGGTGTTGGTACGGGTTGACCATCATTAGGTCATGTAGGGGTGTTGGTAATGGTTTGGGACCAAATTGGGTTTCTAATATGGGTATGGGTTGAAGGTGGTCGGGTGTTGGTTCTGGTTGACCATCATTAGGTCATGTAGGGGTGTTGGTAATAGTTTGGGACCAAATTGGGTTTCTAATACGTGTATGGGTTGAAGGTGGTCGGGTGTTGGTACGGGTTGACCATCATTAGGTCATGTAGAGTGTTGGTAAT
This sequence comes from Lactuca virosa, assembly GCF_052849685.1. Lineage (NCBI taxonomy): Eukaryota > Viridiplantae > Streptophyta > Magnoliopsida > Asterales > Asteraceae > Lactuca > Lactuca virosa. The sequence continues at coordinate 492,840,405 of NC_136429.1, forward strand.
GGTTTGGGACCAAATTGGGTTTCTAATACGGGTATGGGTTGAAGGTGGTCGGGTATTGGTACGGGTTGACCATCATTAGGTCATGTAGGGGTGTTGGTAATGGTTTGGGACCAAATTGGGTTTCTAATACGGGTATGGTTTGCAGGTGGTCGGGTGTTGGTACGGGTTGACTATCATTAGGTCATATAGGGGTGTTGGTAATGGTTTGGGACCAAATTGGGTTTCTAATACGGGTATGGGTTGCAGGTGGTCGGGTGTTGGTAATGGTTGACCATCATTAGGTCATGTAGGGGTGTTGGTAATGGTTTGGGACCAAATTGGGTTTCTAATACGAGTATGGGTTGAAGGTGGTCGGGTTTTGGTACGGGTTGACCATCATTAGGTCATGTAGGGGTGTTGGAAATGGTTTGGGACCAAATTGGGTATCTAATACGGGTATGGGTTGAAGGTGGTCGGTGTTGGTACGGGTTGACCATCATCAGGTCATGTAGGGGTGTTGGTAATGGTTTGGGACCAAATTGGGTTTCTAATACGGGTATGGGTTGAAGGTGGTCGGGTGTTGGTTCGGGTTGACCATCATTAGGTCATGTAGGGGTGTTGGTAATGGTTTCGGACCAAATTGGGTTTCTAATACGCGTATGGGTTGAAGGTGGTCGGGTGTTGGTACGGGTTGACCATCATTAGGTCATGTAGAGTGTTGGTATTGGTTTGGGACCAAATTGGGTTTCTAATACGGGTATGGGTTGAAGGTGGTCGGGTGTTGGTACGGGTTGACCATTATTAGGTCATGTAGGGGTGCTGGTAATGGTTTGGGACCAAATTGGGTTTCTAATACGGGTATGGTTTGCAGGTGGTCGGGTGTTGGTACGGGTTGACTATCATTAGGTCATGTAGGGGTGTTGGTAATGGTTTGGGACCAAATTGGTTTTCTAATATGGGTATGGGTTGCAGGTGGTCGGGTGTTGGTAATGGTTGACCATCATTAGGTCATGTAGGGGTGTTGGTAATGGTTTGGGACCAAATTGGGTTTCTAATAGGGGTACGGGTTGAAGGTGGTCGGGTGTTGGTACGGGTTGACCATCATTAAGTCATGTAGGGGTGTTGGTAATGGTTTGGGACCAAATTGGGTTTCTAATACAGGTATGGGTTGAAGGTGGTCGGGTGTTGGTACGGGTTGACCATCATTAGGTCATGTAGGGGTGATGGTAATGGTTTGGGACCAAATTGGGTTTCTAATACGGGTATGGGTTACAGGTGGTCGGGTGTTGGTACAGGTTGACCATCATTAGGTCATGTAGGGGTGTTGGTAATGGTTTGGGACCAAATTGGGTTTCTAATACGGGTATGGGTTGAAGGTGGTCGGGTGTTGGTTCGGGTTGACCATCATTAGGTCATGTAGGGGTGTTGGTAATGGTTTGGGACCAAATTGGGTTTCTAATACGCGTATGGGTTGAAGGTGGTCGGCTGTTGGTACGGGTTGACCATCATTAGGTCATGTAGGGGTGTTGGAAATGGTTTGGGACCAAATTGGGTATCTAATACGGGTATGGGTTGAAGGTGGTCGGTGTTGGTACGGGTTGACCATCATTAGGTCATGTAGGGGTGTTGGTAATGGTTTGGGACCAAATTAGGTTTCTAATATGGGTATGGGTTGAAGGTGGTCGGGTGTTGGTTCTGGTTGACCATCATTAGGTCATGTAGGGGTGTTGGTAATAGTTTGGGACCAAATTGGGTTTCTAATACGTGTATGGGTTGAAGGTGGTCGGGTGTTGGTACGGGTTGACCATCATTAGGTCATGTAGAGTGTTGGTAATGGTTTGGGACCAAATTGGGTTTCTAATACGGGTATGGGTTGAAGGTGGTCGGGTATTGGTACGGGTTGACCATCATTAGGTCATGTAGGGGTGTTGGTAATGGTTTGGGACCAAATTGGGTTTCTAATACGGGTATGGTTTGCAGGTGGTCGGGTGTTGGTACGGGTTGACTATCATTAGGTCATATAGGGGTGTTGGTAATGGTTTGGGACCAAATTGGGTTTCTAATACGGGTATGGGTTGCAGGTGGTCGGGTGTTGGTAATGGTTGACCATCATTAGGTCATGTAGGGGTGTTGGTAATGGTTTGGGACCAAATTGGGTTTCTAATACGGGTACGGGTTGAAGGTGGTCGGGTGTTGGTACGGGTTGACCATCATTAGTTCATGTAGGGGTGTTGGTAATGGTTTGGGACCAAATTGGGTTTCTAATACGGGTATGGGTTAAAGGTGGTCGGGTGTTGGTACGGGTTGACCATCATTAGGTCATGTAGGGTTGTTGGTAATGGTTTGGGACCAAATTGGGTTTCTAATACGGGTATGTGTTGCAGGTGGTCGAGTGTTGGTACGGGTTGACCATCATTAGGTCATGTAGGGGTGTTGGTAATGGTTTGGGACCAAATTGGGTTTCTAATACGGGTATGGGTTGAAGGTGGTCGGGTGTTGGTACGGGTTGACCATCATTAGGTCATGTAGGGGTGTTGGTAATGGTTTGGGACCAAATTGCGTTTCTAATACGGGTATGGGTTGAAGGTGGTCGGGTGTTGGTACGGGTTGACCATCATTAGGTCATGTAGGGGTGCTGGTAATGGTTTGGGACCAAATTGGGTTTCTAATACGGGTATGGGTTGCAGGTGGTCGGGTGTTGGTACGGGTTGACCGTCATTAGGTCATGTAGGGGTGTTGGTAATGGTTTGGGACCAAATTGGGTTTCTAATACGGGTATGGGTTGCAGGTGGTCGGGTGTTGGTACGGGTTGACCATCATTAGGTCATGTAGGGGTGTTGGTAATGGTTTGGGACCAAATTGGGTTTCTAATACGGGTATGGGTTGAAGGTGGTCGGTGTTGGTACGGGTTGACCATCATTAGGTCATGTAGGGGTGTTGGTAATGGTTTGGGACCAAATTAGGTTTCTAATACGGGTATGGGTTGAAGGTGGTCGGGTGTTGGTACGGGTTGACCATCATTAGGTCATGTAGGGGTGTTGGTAATGGTTTGGGACCAAATTGGGTTTCTAATACGGGTATGGGTTGAAGGTGGTCGGGTGTTGGTACGGGTTGACCAACATTAGGTCATGTAGGGGAGTTGGAAATGGTTTGGGACCAAATTGGGTATCTAATACGGGTATGGGTTGAAGGTGGTCGGTGTTGGTACGGGTTGACCATCATTAGGTCATGTAGGGGTGTTGGTAATGGTTTGGGACCAAATTGGGTTTCTAATATGGGTATGGGTTGAAGGTGGTCGGGTGTTGGTTCGGGTTGATCATCATTAGGTCATGTAGGCGTGTTGGTAATGGTTTGGGACCAAAATTGGGTTTCTAATACGCGTATGGGTTGAAGGTGGTCGGGTGTTGGTACGGGTTGACCATCATTAGGTCATGTAGCGTGTTGGTATTGGTTTGGGACCAAATTGGGTTTCTAATACGGGTATGGGTTGAAGGTGGTCGGGTGTTGGTACGGGTTGACCATTATTAGGTCATGTAGGGGTGCTGGTAATGGTTTGGGACCAAATTGGGTTTCTAATACGGGTATGGTTTGCAGGTGGTCGGGTGTTGGTACGGGTTGACTATCATTAGGTCATGTAGGGGTGTTGGTAATGGTTTGGGACCAAATTGGTTTTCTAATACGGGTATGGGTTGCAGGTGGTCGGGTGTTGGTAATGGTTGACCATCATTAGGTCATGTAGGGGTGTTGGTAATGGTTTGGGACCAAATTGGGTTTCTAATACGGGTACGGGTTGAAGGTGGTCGGGTGTTGGTACGGGTTGACCATCTTTAGGTCATGTAGGGGTGTTGGAAATGGTTTGGGACCAAATTGGGTTTCTAATACAGGTATGGGTTGAAGGTGGTCGGGTGTTGGTACGGGTTGACCATCATTAGGTCATGTAGGGGTGATGGTAATGGTTTGGGACCAAATTAGGTTTCTAATACGGGTATCGGTTACAGGTGGTCGGGTGTTGGTACGGGTTGACCATCATTAGGTCATGTAGGGGTGTTGGTAATGGTTTGGGTCCAAATTGGGTTTCTAATACGAGTATGGGTTGAAGGTGGTCGGGTGTTGGTACGGGTTGACCATCATTAGGTCATGTAGGGGTGTTGGAAATGGTTTGGGACCAAATTGGGTATCTAATACGGGTATGGGTTGAAGGTGGTCGGTGTTGGTACGGGTTGATCATCATTAGGTCATGTAGGGGTGTTGGTAATGGTTTGGGACCAAATTGGGTTTCTAATACGGGTATGGGTTGAAGGTGGTCGGGTGTTGGTTCGGGTTGACCATCATTAGGTCATGTAGGGGTGTTGGTAATGGTTTGGGACCAAATTGGGTTTCTAATACGCGTATGGGTTGAAGGTGGTCGGGTGTTGGTACGGGTTGACCATCATTAGGTCATGTAGAGTGTTGGTATTGGTTTGGGACCAAATTGGGTTTCTAATACGGGTATGGGTTGAAGGTGGTCGGGTGTTGGTACGGGTTGACCATTATTAGGTCATGTAGGGGTGTTGGTAATGGTTTGGGACCAAATTGGTTTTCTAATATGGGTATGGGTTGCAGGTGGTCGGGTGTTGGTAATGGTTGACCATCATTAGGTCATGTAGGGGTGTTGGTAATGGTTTGGGACCAAATTGGGTTTCTAATACGGGTACGGGTTGAAGGTGGTCGGGTGTTGGTACGGGTTGACCATCATTAAGTCATGTAGGGGTGTTGGTAATGGTTTGGGACCAAATTGGGTTTCTAATACAGGTATGGGTTGAAGGTGGTCGGGTGTTGGTACGGGTTGACCATCATTAGGTCATGTAGGGGTGATGGTAATGGTTTGGGACCAAATTGGGTTTCTAATACGGGTATGGGTTACAGGTGGTCGGGTGTTGGTACAGGTTGACCATCATTAGGTCATGTAGGGGTGTTGGTAATGGTTTGGGACCAAATTAGGTTTCTAATACGGGTATGGGTTGCAGGTGGTCGGGTGTTGGTACGGGTTGACCATCATTAGGTCATGTAGGGGTGTTGGTAATGGTTTGGGACCAAATTGGGTTCCTAATACGGGTATGGGTTGAAGGTGGTCGGGTGTTGGTACGGGTTGACCATCATTAGGTCATGTAGGGGTGTTGGTAATGGTTTGGGACCAAATTGGGTTTCTAATACGGGTATGGGTTGAAGGTGGTCGGGTGTTGGTACGGGCTGACCATCATTAGGTCATGTAGGGGTGCTGGTAATGGTTTGGGACCAAATTGGGTTTCTAATACGGGTATGGGTTGAAGGTGGTCGGTGTTGGTACGGGTTGACCATCATTAGGTCATGTAGGGGTGTTGGTAATGGTTTGGGACCAAATTAGGTTTCTAATACGGGTATGGGTTGAAGGTGGTCGGGTGTTGGTACGGGTTGACCATCATTAGGTCATGTAGGGGTGTTGGTAATGGTTTGGGACCAAATTGGGTTTCTAATACGGGTATGGGTTGAAGGTGGTCGGGTGTTGGTACGGGTTGACCAACATTAGGTCATGTAGGGGAGTTGGAAATGGTTTGGGACCAAATTGGGTATCTAATACGGGTATGGGTTGAAGGTGGTCGGTGTTGGTACGGGTTGACCATCATTAGGTCATGTAGGGGTGTTGGTAATGGTTTGGGACCAAATTGGGTTTCTAATATGGGTATGGGTTGAAGGTGGTCGGGTGTTGGTTCGGGTTGATCATCATTAGGTCATGTAGGGGTGTTGGTAATGGTTTGGGACCAAAATTGGGTTTCTAATACGCGTATGGGTTGAAGGTGGTCGGGTGTTGGTACGGGTTGACCATCATTAGGTCATGTAGCGTGTTGGTATTGGTTTGGGACCAAATTGGGTTTCTAATACGGGTATGGGTTGAAGGTGGTCGGGTGTTGGTACGGGTTGACCATTATTAGGTCATGTAGGGGTGCTGGTAATGGTTTGGGACCAAATTGGGTTTCTAATACGGGTATGGTTTGCAGGTGGTCGGGTGTTGGTACGGGTTGACTATCATTAGGTCATGTAGGGGTGTTGGTAATGGTTTGGGACCAAATTGGTTTTCTAATACGGGTATGGGTTGCAGGTGGTCGGGTGTTGGTAATGGTTGACCATCATTAGGTCATGTAGGGGTGTTGGTAATGGTTTGGGACCAAATTGGGTTTCTAATACGGGTACGGGTTGAAGGTGGTCGGGTGTTGGTACGGGTTGACCATCTTTAGGTCATGTAGGGGTGTTGGAAATGGTTTGGGACCAAATTGGGTTTCTAATACAGGTATGGGTTGAAGGTGGTCGGGTGTTGGTACGGGTTGACCATCATTAGGTCATGTAGGGGTGATGGTAATGGTTTGGGACCAAATTAGGTTTCTAATACGGGTATCGGTTACAGGTGGTCGGGTGTTGGTACGGGTTGACCATCATTAGGTCATGTAGGGGTGTTGGTAATGGTTTGGGTCCAAATTGGGTTTCTAATTCGAGTATGGGTTGAAGGTGGTCGGGTGTTGGTACGGGTTGACCATCATTAGGTCATGTAGGGGTGTTGGAAATGGTTTGGGACCAAATTGGGTATCTAATACGGGTATGGGTTGAAGGTGGTCGGTGTTGGTACGGGTTGATCATCATTAGGTCATGTAGGGGTGTTGGTAATGGTTTGGGACCAAATTGGGTTTCTAATACGGGTATGGGTTGAAGGTGGTCGGGTGTTGGTTCGGGTTGACCATCATTAGGTCATGTAGGGGTGTTGGTAATGGTTTGGGACCAAATTGGGTTTCTAATACGCGTATGGGTTGAAGGTGGTCGGGTGTTGGTACGGGTTGACCATCATTAGGTCATGTAGAGTGTTGGTATTGGTTTGGGACCAAATTGGGTTTCTAATACGGGTATGGGTTGAAGGTGGTCGGGTGTTGGTACGGGTTGACCATTATTAGGTCATGTAGGGGTGTTGGTAATGGTTTGGGACCAAATTGGTTTTCTAATATGGGTATGGGTTGCAGGTGGTCGGGTGTTGGTAATGGTTGACCATCATTAGGTCATGTAGGGGTGTTGGTAATGGTTTGGGACCAAATTGGGTTTCTAATACGGGTACGGGTTGAAGGTGGTCGGGTGTTGGTACGGGTTGACCATCATTAAGTCATGTAGGGGTGTTGGTAATGGTTTGGGACCAAATTGGGTTTCTAATACAGGTATGGGTTGAAGGTGGTCGGGTGTTGGTACGGGTTGACCATCATTAGGTCATGTAGGGGTGATGGTAATGGTTTGGGACCAAATTGGGTTTCTAATACGGGTATGGGTTACAGGTGGTCGGGTGTTGGTACAGGTTGACCATCATTAGGTCATGTAGGGGTGTTGGTAATGGTTTGGGACCAAATTAGGTTTCTAATACGGGTATGGGTTGCAGGTGGTCGGGTGTTGGTACGGGTTGACCATCATTAGGTCATGTAGGGGTGTTGGTAATGGTTTGGGACCAAATTGGGTTCCTAATACGGGTATGGGTTGAAGGTGGTCGGGTGTTGGTACGGGTTGACCATCATTAGGTCATGTAGGGGTGTTGGTAATGGTTTGGGACCAAATTGGGTTTCTAATACGGGTATGGGTTGAAGGTGGTCGGGTGTTGGTACGGGCTGACCATCATTAGGTCATGTAGGGGTGCTGGTAATGGTTTGGGACCAAATTGGGTTTCTAATACGGGTATGGGTTGCAGGTGGTCGGGTGTTGGTACGGGTTGACCATCATTACGTCATGTAAGGGTGTTGGTAATGGTTTGGGACCAAATTGGGTTTCTAATACGGGTATGGGTTGCAGGTGGTCGGGTGTTGGTACGGGTTGACCATCATTAGGTCATGTAGGGGTGTTGGTATTGGTTTGGGACCAAATTGGGTTTCTCATACGGGTATGGGTTGAAGGTGGTTGGGTGTTGGTACGGGTTGACCATCATTAGGTCATGTAGGGGTGTTGGTAATGGTTTGGGACCAAATTGGGTTTCTAATACGGGTATGGGTTGAAGGTGGTCGGGTGTTGGTACGGGTTGACCATCATTAGGTCATGTGGGGTTGTTGGTAATGGTTTGGGACCAAATTGGGTTTCTAATACGGGTATGGGTTACAGGTGGTCGGGTGTTGGTACGGGTTGACCATCATTAGGTCATGTAGGGGTGTTGGTAATGGTTTGGGACCAAATTGGGTTTCTAATACGAGTATGGGTTGAAGGTGGTCGGGTGTTGGTACGGGTCGACCATCATTAGGTCATGTAGGGGTGTTGGAAATGGTTTGGGACCAAATTGGGTATCTAATACGGGTACGGGTTGAAGGTGGTCGGTGTTGGTACGGGTTGACCATCATTAGGTCATGTAGGGGTGTTGGTAATGGTTTGGGACCAAATTGGGTTTCTAATATGGGTATGGGTTGAAGGTGGTCGGGTGTTGGTTCGGGTTGACCATCATTAGGTCATGTAGGGGTGTTGGTAATGGTTTGGGACCAAATTGGGTTTCTAATACGTGTATGGGTTGAAGGTGGTCGGGTGTTGGTACGGGTTGACCATCATTAGGTCATGTAGAGTGTTGGTAATGGTTTGGGACCAAATTGGGTTTCTAATACGGGTATGGGTTGAAGGTGGTCGGGTATTGGTACGGGTTGACCATCATTAGGTCATGTAGGGGTGTTGGTAATGGTTTGAGACCAAATTGGGTTTCTAATACGGGAATGGTTTGCAGGTGGTCGGGTGTTGGTACGGGTTGACTATCATTAGGTCATGTAGGGGTGTTGGTAATGGTTTGGGACCAAATTGGGTTTCTAATACGGGTATGGGTTGCAGGTGGTCGGGTGTTGGTAATGGTTGACCATCATTAGGTCATGTAGGGGTGTTGGTAATGGTTTGGGGCCAAATTGGGTTTCTAATACGGGTACGGGTTGAAGGTGGTCGGGTGTTGGTACGGGTTGACCATCATTAATTCATGTAGGGGTGTTGGTAATGGTTTGGGACCAAATTGGGTATCTAATACGGGTATGGGTTGAAGGTGGTCGGATGTTGGTACGGGTTGACCATCATTAGGTCATGTAGGGTTGTTGGTAATGGTTTGGGACCAAATTGGGTTTCTAATACGGGTATGGGTTGCAGGTGGTCGGGTGTTGGTACGGGTTGACCATCATTAGGTCATGTAGGGGTGTTGGTAATGGTTTGGGACCAAATCGGGTTTCTAATACGGGTATGTGTTGAAGGTGGTCGGGTGTTGGTACGGGTTGACCATCATTAGGTCATGTAGGGTTTTTGGTAATGGTTTGGGACCAAATTGGGTTTCTAATACGGGTATGGGTTGAAGGTGGTCGGGTGTTGGTACGGGTTGACCATCATTAGGTCATGTAGGGGTGCTGGTAATGGTTTGGGACCAAATTGGGTTTCTAATACGGGTATGGGTTGCAGGTGGTCGGGTGTTGGTACGGGTTGACCATCATTAGGTCATGTAGGGGTGTTTGTAATGGTTTGGGACCAAATTGGGTTTCTAATACGGGTATGGGTTGAAGGTGGTCGGGTGTTGGTACGGGTTGACCATCATTAGGTCATGTAGGGGTGATGGTAATGATTTGGGACCAAATTGGGTTTCTAATACGGGTATGGGTTATAGGTGGTCGGGTGTTGGTACGAGTTGACCATCATTAGGTCATGTAGGGGTGTTGGTAATGGTTTGGGACCAAATTGGGTTTCTAATACGAGTATGGGTTGAAGGTGGTCGGGTGTTGGTACAGGTATAGGTTGAAGGTGGTCGGTGTTGGTACGGGTTGACCATCATTAGGTCATGTAGGGGTGTTGGTAATGGTTTGGGACCAAATTGGGTTTCTAATACGGGTATGGGTTGAAGGTGGTGGAGTGTTGGTTCGGGTTGACCATCATTAGGTCATGTAGGGGTGTTGGTAATGGTTTGGGACCAAATTGGGTTTCTAATACGGGTATGGGTTGAAGGTGGTCGGGTGTTGGTACGGGTTGACCATTATTAGGTCATGTAGAGTGTTGGTAATGGTTTAGGACCAAATTGGGTTTCTAATACGGGTATGGGTTGCAGGTGGTCGGATGTTGGTACGGGTTGACTATCATTAGGTCATGTAGGGGTGTTGGTAATGGTTTGGGACCAAATTGGGTTTCTAATACGGGTATGGGTTGAAGGTGGTCGGGTGTTGGTACGGGTTGACCATCATTAGGTAATGTAGGGGTGTTGGTAATGGTTTGGGACCAAATTGGGTTACTAATACGGGTATGGGTTAAAGGTCGTCTGGTGTTGGTACGGGTTGACCATCATTAGGTCATGTAGGGGTCCTGGTAATGGTTTGGGACCAAATTTGGTTTCTAATACGGGTATGGGTTGCAGGTGGTCGGGTGTTGGTACGGGTTGACCATCATTAGGTCATGTAGGGGTGTTGGTAATGGTTTGGGACCAAATTGGGTTTCTAATACGGGTATGGGTTGCAGGTGGTCGGGTGTTGGTACGGGTTGACCATCATTAGGTCATGTAGGGGTGTTGGTAATGGTTTGGGACCAAATTGCGTTTCTAATACGGGTATGGGTTGAAGGTGGTCGGGTGTTGGTACGGGTTGACCATCATTAGGTCATGTAGGGGTGTTGGTAATGGTTTGGGACCAAATTAGGTATCTAATACGGGTATGGGTTGAAGGTGGTCGGGTGTTGGTACGGGTTGACCATCATTAGGTCATGTAGGGGTGTTGTTAATGGTTTGGGACCAAATTGGGTTTCTAACACGGGAATGGGTTGAAGGTGGTCAGGTGTTGGTACGGGTTGACCATCATTAGGTCATGTAGGGGTGCTGGTAATTGTTTGGGACCAAATTGGGTTTCTAATACGGGTATGGGTTGAAGGTGGTCGGGTGTTGGTACGGGTTGACCATCATTAGGTCATGCAGGGGTGTTGGTAATGGTTTGGGACCAAATTGGGTTTCTAATATGGGTATGGGTTGCAGGTGGTCGGGTGTTGGTACGGGTTGACTATCATTAAGTCATGTAGGGGTGTTGGTAATGGTTTGGGACCAAATTGAGTTTCTAATACGGGTATGGGTTGCAGGTGGTCGGGTGTTGGTAATGGTTGACCATCATTAGGTCATGTAGGGGTGTTGGTAATGGTTTGGGACCAAATTGGGTTTCTAATACGGGTATGGGTTGAAGGTCGTCAGGTGTTGGTACGGGTTGACCATCATTAGGTCATGTAGGGGTGTTGGTATTGGTTTGGGACCAAATTGGGTATCTAATACGGGTATGGGTTGAAGGTGGTCGAGTGTCGGTACGGGTTGACCATCATTAGGTCGTGTAGGGGTGTTGGTAATGGTTTGGGACCAAATTGGGTTTCTAATACGGGTATGGGTTGCATGTGGTCGGGTGTTGGTACGGGTTGACCATCATTAGGTCATGTAGGGGTGTTGGTAATGGTTTGGGACCAAATTAGGTTTCTAATATGGGTATGGGTTGAAGGTGGTCGGGTGTTGGTACGGGTTGACCATCATTAGGTCATGTAGGGATGTTGGTAATGGTTTGGGACCAAATTGGGTTTCTAATACGGGTATGGGTTGCAGGTGGTCGGGTGTTGGTACGGGTTGACCATCATTAGGTCATGTAGGGGTGTTTGTAATGGTTTGGGACCAAATTGGGTTTCTAATACGGGTATGGGTTGAAGGTGGTCGGGTGTTGGTACGGGTTGACCATCATTAGGTCATGTAGGGGTGATGGTAATGATTTGGGACCAAATTGGGTTTCTAATACGGGTATGGGTTACAGGTGGTCGGGTGTTGGTACGGGTTGACCATCATTAGGTCATGTAGGGGTGTTGGTAATGGTTTGGGACCAAATTGGGTTTCTAATACGAGTATGGGTTGAAGGTGGTCGGGTGTTGGTACAGGTATAGGTTGAAGGTGGTCGGTGTTGGTACGGGTTGACCATCATTAGGTCATGTAGGGGTGTTGGTAATGGTTTGGGACCAAATTGGGTTTCTAATACGGGTATGGGTTGAAGGTGGTGGAGTGTTGGTTCGGGTTGACCATCATTAGGTCATGTAGGGGTGTTGGTAATGGTTTGGGACCAAATTGGGTTTCTAATACGGGTATGGGTTGAAGGTGGTCGGGTGTTGGTACGGGTTGACCATTATTAGGTCATGTAGAGTGTTGGTAATGGTTTAGGACCAAATTGGGTTTCTAATACGGGTATGGGTTGCAGGTGGTCGGATGTTGGTACGGGTTGACCATCATTAGGTCATGTAGGGGTGTTGGTAATGGTTTGGGACCAAATTGGGTTTCTAATACGGGTATGGGTTGAAGGTGGTCGGGTGTTGGTACGGGTTGACCATCATTAGGTAATGTAGGGGTGTTGGTAATGGTTTGGGACCAAATTGGGTTACTAATACGGGTATGGGTTAAAGGTCGTCTGGTGTTGGTACGGGTTGACCATCATTAGGTCATGTAGGGGTCCTGGTAATGGTTTGGGACCAAATTTGGTTTCTAATACGGGTATGGGTTGCAGGTGGTCGGGTGTTGGTACGGGTTGACCATCATTAGGTCATGTAGGGGTGTTGGTAATGGTTTGGGACCAAATTGGGTTTCTAATACGGGTATGGGTTGCAGGTGGTCGGGTGTTGGTACGGGTTGACCATCATTAGGTCATGTAGGGGTGTTGGTAATGGTTTGGGACCAAATTGCGTTTCTAATACGGGTATGGGTTGAAGGTGGTCGGGTGTTGGTACGGGTTGACCATCATTAGGTCATGTAGGGGTGTTGGTAATGGTTTGGGACCAAATTGGGTATCTAATACGGGTATGGGTTGAAGGTGGTCGGGTGTTGGTACGGGTTGACCATCATTAGGTCATGTAGGGGTGTTGTTAATGGTTTGGGACCAAATTGGGTTTCTAACACGGGAATGGGTTGAAGGTGGTCAGGTGTTGGTACGGGTTGACCATCATTAGGTCATGTAGGGGTGCTGGTAATTGTTTGGGACCAAATTGGGTTTCTAATACGGGTATGGGTTGAAGGTGGTCGGGTGTTGGTACGGGTTGACCATCATTAGGTCATGCAGGGGTGTTGGTAATGGTTTGGGACCAAATTGGGTTTCTAATATGGGTATGGGTTGCAGGTGGTCGGGTGTTGGTACGGGTTGACTATCATTAAGTCATGTAGGGGTGTTGGTAATGGTTTGGGACCAAATTGAGTTTCTAATACGGGTATGGGTTGCAGGTGGTCGGGTGTTGGTAATGGTTGACCATCATTAGGTCATGTAGGGGTGTTGGTAATGGTTTGGGACCAAATTGGGTTTCTAATACGGGTATGGGTTGAAGGTCGTCAGGTGTTGGTACGGGTTGACCATCATTAGGTCATGTAGGGGTGTTGGTATTGGTTTGGGACCAAATTGGGTATCTAATACGGGTATGGGTTGAAGGTGGTCGAGTGTCGGTACGGGTTGACCATCATTAGGTCGTGTAGGGGTGTTGGTAATGGTTTGGGACCAAATTGGGTTTCTAATACGGGTATGGGTTGCATGTGGTCGGGTGTTGGTACGGGTTGACCATCATTAGGTCATGTAGGGGTGTTGGTAATGGTTTGGGACCAAATTAGGTTTCTAATATGGGTATGGGTTGAAGGTGGTCGGGTGTTGGTACGGGTTGACCATCATTAGGTCATGTAGGGATGTTGGTAATGGTTTGGGACCAAATTGAGTTTCTAATACGGGTATGGTTTGCAGGTGGTCGGGTGTTGGTACGGGTTGACCATCATTAGGTCATGTAGGGGTGTTGGTAATGGTTTGGGACCAAATTGGGTTTCTAATACGGGTTATGGGTTGCAGGTGGTCGGGTGTTGGTACGTGTTGACCATCATTAGGTCATGTAGGGGTGTTGGTAATGGTTTGGGACCAAATTGGGTTTCTAATACGAGTATGGGTTGAAGGTGGTCGGGTGTTGGTACGGGTTGACCATCATTAGGTCATGTAGGGGTGTTGGAAATGGTTTGGGACCAAATTGGGTATCTAATACGGGTATGGGTTGAAGGTGGTCGGTGTTGGTACGGGTTGACCATCATTAGGTCATGTAGGGGTGTTGGTAATGGTTTGGGACCAAATTGGGTTTCTAATACGGGTATGGGTTGAAGGTGGTCGGGTGTTGGTTCGGGTTGACCATCATTAGGTCATGTAGGGGTGTTGGTAATGGTTTGGGACCAAATTGGGTTTCTAATACGCGTATGGGTTGAAGGTGGTCGGGTGTTGGTACGGGTTGACCATCATTAGGTCATGTAGAGTGTTGGTAATGGTTTGGGACCAAATTGGGTTTCTAATACGGGTATGGGTTGAAGGTGGTCGGGTGTTGGTACGGGTTGACCATCATTAGGTCATGTAGGGGTGTTGGTAATGGTTTGGGACCAAATTGGGTTTCTAATACGGGTATGGGTTGAAGGTGGTCGGGTGTTGGTACGGGTTGACCATCATTAGGTCATGTAGGGGTGTTGGTAATGGTTTGGGACCAAATTGGGTTTCTAATACGGGTATGGGTTGCAGGTGGTCGGGTGTTGGTAATGGTTGACCATCATTAGGTCATGTAGGGGTGTTGGTAATGGTTTGGGACCAAATTGGGTTTCAAATACGGGTACGGGTTGTAGGTGGTCGGGTGTTGGTACGGGTTGACCATCATTAATTCACGTAGGGGTGTTGGTAATGGTTTGGGACCAAATTGGGTATCTAATACGGGTATGGGTTGAAGGTGGTCGGGTGTTGGTACGGGTTGACCATCATTAGGTCATGTAGGGGTGTTGGTAATGGTTTGGGACCAAATTGGGTTTCTAATACGGGTATGGGTTGCAGGTGGTCGGGTGTTGGTACGGGTTGACCATCATTAGATCATGTAGGGGTGTTGGTAATGGTTTGGGACCAAATTGGGTTTCTAATACGGGTATGGGTTGAAGGTGGTCGGGTGTTGGTACGGGTTGTCCATCATTAGGTCATGTAGGGGTATTGGTAATGGTTTGGGACCAAATTGGGTTTCTAATACGGTTAAGCGTTGAAGGTGGTCGGGTGTTGGTACGGGTTGACCATCATTAGGTCATGTAGGGGTGCTGGTAATGGTTTGGGACCAAATTGGGTTTCTAATACGGGTATGGGTTGCAGGTGGTCGGGTGTTGGTACGGGTTGACCATCATTAGGTCATGTAGGGGTGTTGGTAATGGTTTGGGACCAAATTGGGTTTCTAATACGGGTATGGGTTGCAGGTGGTCGGGTGTTGGTACGGGTTGACCACCATTAGGTCATGTAGGGGTGTTGGTAATGGTTTGCGACCAAATTGGGTTTCTAATACGGGTATGGGTTGAAGGTGGTCGGGTGTTGGTACGGGTTGACCATCATTAGGTCATGTAGGGGTGTTGGTAATGGTTTGGGACCAAATTAGGTTTCTAATACGGGTATGGGTTGAAGGTGGTCGGGTGTTGGTACGGGTTGACCATCATTAGGTCATGTAAGGGTGCTGGTAATGGTTTGGGACCAAATTGGGTTTCTAATACGGGTATGGGTTGAAGGTGGTCGGGTGTTGGTACGGGTTGACCATCATTAGGTCATGTAGGGGTGTTGGTAATGGTTTGGGACCAAATTGGGTTTCTAATACGAGTATGGGTTGAAGGTGGTCGGGAGTTGGTACGGGTATGGGTTGAAGGTGGTCGGTGTTGGTACGGGTTGACCATCATTAGGTCATGTAGGGGTGTTGGTAATGGTTTGGGACCAAATTGGGTTTCTAATACGGGTATGGGTTGAAGGAGGTCGAGTGTTGGTTCGGGTTGACCATCATTAGGTCATGTAGGGGTGTTGGTAATGGTTTGGGACCAAATTAGGTTTCTAATACGGGTATGGGTTGAAGGTGGTCGGGTGTTGGTACGGGTTGACCATTATTAGGTTATGTAGAGTGTTGGTAATGGTTTAGGACCAAATTGGGTTTCTAATACGGGTATGGGTTGCAGGTGGTCGGATGTTGGTACGAGTTGACCATCATTAGGTCATGTATGGGTGTTGGTAATGGTTTGGGACCAAATTGGGTTTCTAATACGGGTATGGGTTGAAGGTGGTCGGGTGTTGGTACGGGTTGACCATCATTAGGTCATGTAGGGATGTTGGTAATGGTTTGGGACCAAATTGGGTTTCTAATACGGGTATGGGTTGAAGGTGGTCTGGTGTTGGTACGGGTTGACCATCATTAGGTCATGTAGGGGTGTTGGTAATGGTTTGGGACCAAATTGGGTTTCTAATACGGGTATGGGTTGAAGGTGGTCAGGTGTTGGTACGGGTTGACCATCATTAGGTCATGTAGGGGTGCTGGTAATTGTTTGGGACCAAATTGGGTTTCTAATACGGGTATGGGTTGAAGGTGGTCGGGTGTTGGTACGGGTTGACCATCATTAGGTCATGTAGGGGTGTTGGTAATGGTTTGGGACCAAATTGGGTTTCTAATATGGGTATGGGTTGCAGGTGGTCGGGTGTTGGTACGGGTTGACTATCATTAAGTCATGTAGGGGTGTTGGTAATGGTTTGGGACCAAATTGAGTTTCTAATACGGGTATGGGTTGCAGGTGGTCGGGTGTTGGTAATGGTTGACCATCATTAGGTCATGTAGGGGTGTTGGTAATGGTTTGGGACCAAATTGGGTTTCTAATACGGGAATGGGTTGAAGGTCGTCAGGTGTTGGTACGGGTTGACCATCATTAGGTCATGTAGGGGTGTTGGTATTGGTTTGGGACCAAATTGGGTATCTAATACGGGAATGGGTTGAAGATGGTCGAGTGTCGGTACGGGATGACCATCATTAGGGCATGTAAGGGTGTTGGTAATGGTTTGGGACCAAATTGGGTTTCTAATACGGGTATGGGTTGGATGTGGTCGGGTGTTGGTACGGGTTGACCATCATTAGGTCATGTAGGGGTGTTGGTAATGGTTTGGGACCAAATTGGGTTTCTAATACGGGTATGGGTTGAAGGTGGTCGGGTGTTGGTAATGGTTGGCGATCATTAGGTCATGTAGGGGTGTTGGTAATGGTTTGGGACCAAATTGGGTTTCTAATACGGGTATGGGTTGAAGGTGGTCGGGTGTTGGTACGGGTTGACCATCATTAGGTCATGTAGGGGTGTTGGTAATGGTTTGGGACCAAATTGGGTTTCTAATACGGGTATGGGTTGAAGGTGGTCGGGTGTTGGTACGGGTTGACCATCATTAGGTCATGTAGGGGTGTTGGTATTGGTTTGGGACCAAATTGGGTATCTAATACGGGAATGGGTTGAAGGTGGTCGAGTGTCGGTACGGGATGACCATCATTAGGTCATGTAGGGGTGTTGGTAATGGTTTGGGACCAAATTGGGTTTCTAATACGGGTATGGGTTGCATGTGGTCGGGTGTTGGTACAGGTTGACCATCATTAGGTCATGTAGGGGTGTTGGTAATGGTTTGGGACCAAATTGGGTTTCTAATATGGGTATGGGTTGAAGGTGGTCGGGTGTTGGTACGGGTTAACCATCATTAGGTCATATAGGGGTGTTGGTAATGGTTTGGGACCACATTGGATTTCTAATACGGGTATGGTTTGCAGGTGGTCGGGTGTTGGTACGGGTTGACCATCATTAGGTCATGTAGGGGTGTTGGTAATGGTTTGGGACCAAATTGGGTTTCTAATACGGGTAATGGGTTGCAGGTGGTCGGGTGTTGGTACGTGTTGACCATCATTAGGTCATGTTGGGGTGTTGGTAATGGTTTGGGACCAAATTGGGTTTCTAATACGAGTATGGGTTGAAGGTGGTCGGGTGTTGGTACGGGTTGACCATCATTAGCTCATGTAGGGGTGTTGGAAATGGTTTGGGACCAAATTGGGTATCTAATACGGGTATAGGTTGAAGGTGGTCGGTGTTGGTACGGGTTGACCATCATTAGGTCATGTAGGGGTGTTGGTAATGGTTTGGGACCAAATTGGGTTTCTAATACGGGTATGAGTTGAAGGTGGTCGGGTGTTGGTTCGGGTTGACCATCATTAGGTCATGTAGGGGTGTTGGTAATGGTTTGGGACCAAATTGGGTTTCTAATACGCGTATGGGTTGAAGGTGGTCGTGTGTTGGTA
Source organism: Lactuca virosa (assembly GCF_052849685.1). NCBI lineage: Eukaryota > Viridiplantae > Streptophyta > Magnoliopsida > Asterales > Asteraceae > Lactuca > Lactuca virosa. The sequence continues at coordinate 492,858,522 of NC_136429.1, forward strand.
CGGGTTGACCATCATTAGGTCATGTAGAGTGTTGGTAATGGTTTGGGACCAAATTGGGTTTCTAATACGGGTATGGGTTGAAGGTGGTCGGGTGTTGGTACGGGTTGACCATCAGTAGGTCATGTAGGGATGTTGGTAATGGTTTGGGACCAAATTGGGTTTCTAATACGGGTATGGTTTGCAGGTGGTCGGGTGTTGGTACGGGTTGACCATCATTAGGTCATGTAGGGGTGCTGGTAATGGTTTGGGACCAAATTGGGTTTCTAATACGGGTATGGGTTGCAGGTGGTCGGGTGTTGGTAATGGTTGACCATCATTAGGTCATGTAGGGGTGTTGGTAATGGTTTGGGACCAAATTGGGTTTCTAATACGGGTACGGGTTGAAGGTGGTCGGGTGTTGGTACGGGTTGACCATCATTAATTCATGTAGGGGTGCTGGTAATGGTTTGCGACCAAATTGGGTATCTAATACGGGTATGGGTTGAAGGTGGTCGGGTGTTGGTACGGGTTGACCATCATTAGGTCATGTAGGGGTGTTGGTAATGGTTTGGGACCAAATTGGGTTTCTAATACGGGTATGGGTTGCAGGTGGTCGAGTGTTGGTACGGGTTGACCATCATTAGATCATGTAGGGGTGTTGGTAATGGTTTGGGACCAAATTGGGTTTCTAATACGGGTATGGGTTGAAGGTGGTCGGGTGTTGGTACGGGTTGTCCATCATTAGGTGATGTAGGGGTGTTGGTAATGGTTTGGGACCAAATTGGGTTTCTAATACGGTTAAGGGTTGAAGGTGGTCGGGTGTTGGTACGGGTTGACCATCATTAGGTCATGTAGGGGTGCTGGTAATGGTTTGGGACCAAATTGGGTTTCTAATACGGGTATGGGTTGCAGGTGGTCGGGTGTTGGTACGGGTTGACCATTGATGTGTAAAATTCACTCTAGTCTTAAATTTATAGGGTTGAAATTACCGATACTAGAATTTACTACACGACTTAGGCAAGTGTACCTAATTGAGTTGTAATATAGCAATGGTAAGAACGGATGTCGAACACTTGGGGAAACGAGTATGATTTACGTTTAGACTATTTGTCGCTAATTAACTTAAAAGATAAGTAACTTGGGAGAATTTTTAGTAACGAGACAAATAATGAGAATTTTAACGATTAAAGTGTAAAAATAAATATAGAACAAGAATTGGTTTTTAAGAATCAAGAATGATAAGGATGCTTTCACTTAGATTTAATTCCACCTTTTAGTAATGAATGATTTATATTAAGTGCAATGGATATTATTAGTTATTTACCGATTTCTAAAATTGGTTAAAAATCATGATCTAATTTTTACCGTTTTGATAATAAAATTAATTAAAAACAATTGTCCTGCAATTAACAATTTTATTAACAATATTTAATTCGTATCATGCAAACATTTGATCAAACTATTAATTTTAGTGGTCGTAAAACTAATAGGAAATCGTAAGTTGGTCGTACGATATAAAATATACATGTTAAATTTTTAGTATTTTATTTTGCCCAATTCCTAGAATATTGTCCTTTACTAGTCATAAATATCAATGGTTATGAAAAATTTATGATTCAAGATAATATAATTAAAGTGATCTTTTAAAAATATTAACTTAGTTATGGGAAAATTAATTACAAAAACTTAACATATACAAATAAATGATCAAATATGCATGATAAAATAAATAACAATTAATATCCGAATAATATAAATCAAATCATATTTTCAAGGTTTCATTATCCAAGTGAAAGCAAAGAGAATTTAGCTCATAATTAAGGTTACAACATACATAGAAAACATATTGAGAATGTTAAACATGTCAATAAAACAAACCCGATGTAGTCCCTAATGCCACTGCAATCTTCAATTCCTTAGCTTTTTGACTCTTGAATCCTCAATTGTAGTTCAAAGGTTGGATGGAATTTGGTATAGTGGTGATATGGTAAGAAATTGTATGGAGAAATTTGTGTATCAAAGTGTATGATTCAATCTCTTCTCTTCCCTTTGTGGTGAAAAATGGTGGTATTTATAGTAAAAATTGGAAGAATTAAATATCAAAAAGAAATAAATTGAGATTGGATCTAATGAAAAAGAATTCAAAAGAAATAAAAAGATGGGAATAAAAAGTTGGAAAGTTTAAAGGTGGTGAATTATTGAGTATTGGTTGGAAAGGAATGGGTTTAAAATAGGAAAAAGTGGGGAAAAAATGGTTAAAAACGGAATGGAATCGGAATTGGCAAATCTGGAAGCCAAAACGACGTCGTATTGCCAATGAATAGTACCGGATCGAATTTGGGTCGGAAACCGGGTCAACACGCGGGTCGACACGCGGATCTTACGTGAGGGAAATCGAATCGGATCTTCGGGTCGGCCGGGTCGAAGTCGGATGCGGATCGGGTTCCGATGACGTCGTCGATGACGTCACCAGTGGAAAAAGCGCGGATCCAACCCGGGTCGGAGCCGGGTATGGATCGGTAATATCGGATCATTCTGTGAGGTAAAATGGATCATGGGGCGGAATCGGTTCTCGGATCGGGTCTCGGATTCGGCTGTTCCGGATCTGGGTGGACGGATCAGGGCTTCGGGTTTTGGGCTCCGATTTTGGGCTCCGGGTTTTTTTTGTTTCTTTTCTATTTTTTTTTCTTTTTCCAATTTAAATTAAATTAAATTAATTTAATTAATATAAATTATTTAGAAATTAAATAATTAATTCCCAATAATTTATTTTAATTAAACCTCATTAATTAATTTAAATTCTTTTTTTTTTATATTTTTTATTTTGTTTTCTCGTCTTTCCAACGCGGCTATTTTTTTGAATTCTTTGACTTTTTGATCTCGTTTTTCTTCGTGTAATTTCTTTCACTTCTTTTTGCGGATTTTTGCACATTTTCTTCTCCTTTTTCTTCAGAAATGATTTTTAGCTGTAAAATGGAATTTCAAACTTCATAAGTACCTTTTATCTTAAATCATACCAAAATATAGCTAAAAATACATAAATATCGCTCGAAATATATGTATAATTATTGCGATATCAAAATACCCCACACTTGAACTTTGCTTGTCCTCAAGCAAAACTGACTTTAGCATGTCATCATATCAAAACTTTCATCACCAACATTGTTTAAGACAATCCAACTTGAACCCAGCCATTACATCGAAACCTCAATGCATACATTTGTGTCTAATGATTCTTAAAACTTCCCCAATCCTAAATACTCACAATCTTCATAAACACTTGCCCACTTCTTTTGAACAACATTCATTTTATGCATCCCTCCGAATATATCCTCAGAAATCTTTCTTAACCTCAAAGTATTTTTACTAAGTCCCCAAGCATACATATAGAAAAATAACCTAGAAATAAAAATTACAATAACTAATAACTTGGCAAATTGCCTTTATTCTAGAGTCTTCATTGATTTTCTTCATGATATTTCTTGATCTTCATAGTTTTGTAGACTCTTATTCTCAAACTTTGTAACTTTTCTTTTTTTTTTTTTTTTTTTTTTTATTTTTTATTTTTTATTTTTATTTTATTTTTTTTATTTATTTATTTTTTTTTTCAATCTAAAAATCCTAAAAATAAAAACATATGCTTAAGCAAAGGAACTTAACTTCAACTCTTATTGGTTATAGATATTAGTCTAGAGTGCAATGACTACATAAGCTCTCCTGGATATATTTCTGGTACACGATGCTAAACATATTATGGCCCTCAAACTAAGCAAGGTTGTGTTTTTGTTCCATGATTTCACTAGGATAGGGAAGCTACAAATGTACTATAACATACTATTGGTTCAATTAAACATTTGAGTTCGCATTGAATCATCCCACACAACGTTGACAACTTAAGTTTCAACACAATAAAACTTTTTAATTTTTATCAAAAATGCTTGGTTTCCTTATTCGACCCCCTACCCCACACTTAAATCATACAATGTCCCCATTGTATGTAAAATTAAAGCACATAAAAGTAAAAAGGGAGAAAAAGGAACAGACTCCCCTGGGGTATTGCAGTGGCGAGGTCGAAATCCTGATTTGCGTAGGACAAGTGTTGAGTGCACTTTTCTGTTTGTAATGTTGAAGTGCATGTAAATCTTTTCTTTTTGAACCAGTTGGAGATTTAGGTAAGTGTGGCATCTGAATCTTTTTCCGCACAATTTCTCTGAACAGGTGCATTTACGTGTTGCGTATAAGATTTGGACGCGTCGCGTAATGCAATTGTTGGGATTCTCTTCGCAATTCTTGAATTTAACGCTTTTTATACTGGCCAAGTACACATTGCGTTATTAGATCAATTACTCCTTTTTGCTGAGTGAATTGATTTGACTTGTGTCGGCCGAACAATTGCTTCATCCTTCGAATAATGCTCTCCTGTTGGTCAGTGTTAGCTTCAGTTCTCCATCCTGCTCTTTGTGGGGAATCACCCCACACTTATGTGATGCCATTGCTCCAATTGTAATTTGCACTTCAGAAATTTACTTTACACCATTCTCACCATCACCTGTTTCTAAGCTGAAAAGTAACTTTCACAGAAAAATAAAACCATTAAAAAGCACTTTTATTGAAAACACAAACTAAAAAGAAAATTCACACCAAATATACAGAAAATAAACACACCAAATTTAAAAATCAAAACAAACATCGGGTTGCCTCCCGCAAGCGCTTCTTTTTAACTGAGTCATGAGCCAGACTCTACCCCTCACTTAATTGTTTTCAGTGAGTTGGAGGGGTATATCCTCTTTCTCTTCTTCTTCTAACATTCCTTCCTGGTAATGCTTTACTCGATGTCCATTTACCTTAAAGCTTTCTCCATTTTTTCCAATTAGTTCGATTGCACCATGTGAAACGACTTCTTTTATTGTGAATGGACCGTACCAACGCGTTTTCAGTTTACCTGGAAAAAGTTTCAACCTGGAATTGAATAGCAATACTTTTTCTCCAGGGGTAAACTTTTTGTCTCTGCTTAATCTTTTATCATGCCATTTCTTTGATTTCTCTTTGTAGATTTGAGAGTTTCCATAAGCTTCATCCCTTAATTCTTCCAGAGCATTCATCTGTATAAGACGGTTAGTTTTAATTTCCACAGGATCAAAGTTGCATGATTTCAATGCCCAAAATGCTTTATGTTCGATTTCGACTGGCAAATGACATGCTTTTCCAAAGACCATCCTATATGGTGTACTACCAATAGGTGTTTTGTATGCAGTTCGAAATGCCCACAGCGCATCATTAAGTTTATCTGCCCATTCCTTCTTGTTACTTCCCACTGATCGTTCCAGAATTCTTTTTAAAGCTCGATTTGTGACTTCAGTTTGCCCACTGGTTTGTGGATGATAGGCCGTTGCGATTCTATGGTGAACACCATATTTTTGCAAAACCTTTTCCAGTTGGGTATTGCAGAAGTGTGTACCCCTGTCACTGATCAGAGCTTTAGGGAAACCAAAACGTGAAAACAAATTCTTTAAAAACCTGACTACTACACGAGCATCGTTAGTGGGTAAAGCTTTCGCTTCAGCCCACTTTGATACGTAGTCAACAGCTACCAAAATATATTTGTTTCCTCGTGAGGAAGGAAATGGTCCCATAAAATCGATTCCCCAAACGTCAAAAATTTCACATACTTGGATGCTGTTTTGGGGCATCTCATTTCGGGAAGAGATGTTACCGGCCCTTTGACATGCATCACATTCTTTCACGAAGATGTGAGCATCTTTGAAAATCGTAGGCCAGTAAAATCCAGCATCAAAGATTTTTCTTGCTGTGTAATTAGCACCATGATGCCCCCCAGTCGGTCCAGCGTGACATCCTTTCATGATCTCACGACTTTCTTTTCCGAATACGCATCTCCTTACTACATTATCCGCGCAACTTCGGAATAAGTAAGGGTCATCCCAATAATAGTGCTTGAGGTCCGAAAAAAATTTCTTCTTTTGTTGATGTGTCATTCCTTTAAAAAGAAATCCTGCAGCTAAGTAGTTTACAATGTCTGCATACCAAGGTACCTCTTCACCTATCATCATCAAGGATTCATCTGGAAATTTGTCATTTATTTCAGATTCCTTGAGTTCTTCGATGTTGGGATTCTCTAATCTGGACAAATGATCAGCAGCCACATTTTCCATGCCTTTCTTGTCTTTAATCTCGATGTCAAATTCTTGGAGTAACATGATCCAACGAATTAATCGTTGCTTAGAGTCTTCTTTCCTGAATAAATACTTCAAGGCAGCATGATCAGTAAAGACAATAGTTTTTGACAAGATCAAGTAAGAGCGAAATTTCTCAAAAGCATAAACCACAGCAAGCAATTCTTTTTCAGTTGTGGTGTAATTTGCTTGAGCGGGGTTTAACGTCTTGCTGGCATAGTAGATTGGCTGAAAATGTTTCTCAATTCTTTGTCCCATAACTGCTCCCACTGCAAAATCACTAGCATCACACATTAATTCAAATGGCAAATTCCAATTTGGAGCGACCATTATCGGGGTTGTTGTTAATTTTTCTTTTAAATTGTTGAAAGCATTTAAACAATCTGAAGAAAAATTAAACTTTGCTTCCTTTAACAGAAGTTGAGTCAAAGGGCGCGTGATTTTTGAAAAATCTTTTATGAACCTTCTGTAAAATCCTGCATGACCTAGAAAACTTCTGACCCCTTTGACGTTGGTTGGAGGTGGCAATTTTGATATTGTCTCTATTTTCGCTTTGTCCACCTCAATCCCCTCCTTGGAGATTTTATGCCCTAGTACAATGCCTTCTTGCACCATGAAATGACATTTCTCCCAGTTCAAAACCAGATTTGATTCTTCGCATCTAGCAAGCATTTTGTCTAGATTAGCTAAACATGCATCAAAGGAATCTCCAAACACTGAAAAATCATCCATAAACACTTCCATGAAGTTTTCCACCATGTCGTGGAAAATGGCTGTCATGCATCTTTGGAAGGTTGCAGGAGCATTGCAAAGTCCGAATGGCATTCGTCTGTATGCAAAAGTTCCGTATGGGCAAGTGAATGTTGTCTTTTCTTGATCTTCAGGAACGATAGGAATTTGAAAGTATCCTGAGAAACCATCTAGGAAACAATAGTAAGCATTTCCAGAAAGACGTTCTAGCATCTGATCGATAAAAGGAAGGGGGAAATGGTCTTTGCGGGATGCATCATTTAACTTTCGATAATCGATGCACACTCGCCACCCTGTAACTGTTCTTGTTGGTATCAGCTCATTCTTTTCATTGATTATGATGGTCATTCCTCCCTTCTTTGGGACAATGTGAATGGGGGTTACCCATGGACTGTCTGAAATAGGGTAGATCATTCCCGAATCTAAGAGTTTTACGATCTCTTTTCTCACAACTTCTTGCATTTTCGGGTTCAATCGCCTTTGTGGTTGGACTGCTGGTTTTGATCCTTCTTCCATCAAAATTTTGTGAGAACAATAGGATGGATTTATTCCTTTGATATCAGAAATATTCCATGCTATAGCTTGCTTTCTCTTTTTCAAAACTTCAATCAACCTCTCTTTTTCATGCGGTGAGAGATTTGCAGCGATGATCACAGGGAATTGCTCATTATTTCCTAGGTATGCGTACTCCAAATGATCAGGTAAAACTTTCAACTCAGTTTTGACATCGGAGTCAAAAGGTGTTTCTTTTTGGTGTGCTTCCTCTTTTTCTGATTTACTATCCGTGTAGTCTTCTTTTTGATTAATCTCCTCCAGCAGTTTTTCCAGTTCTTCCAGATCTTTTTCAGCATCAAACGTATCTTCTCCAAGTTGCATCATGCTTTCAATGTCTTTATCTTTTACTTCCAATATCTCATTTTCCAATAAGTTATCAAAAATATCAGCAAAGAAAACTTCATCATCACTCACCTTGGAGTGCTTCATTGCTCTATCAAGACCGAAGGTGATAGCATCAGTTCCGACTCTTAGTGTCAACTTTGATCCATGAATGTCAACTAATGCTCTTGCAGTGCTTAAGAATGGTCTTCCCAAAATAATAGGAACTTCATTGTCTTCTTCCATATCAAGCACTACAAAATCTGCAGGAAATACGAACTTGTCAACTTTCACCAGTAAGTCCTCCACTATCCCTTTTGGATACGTCACTGATTTGTTTGCCAGATGGATTGCCATTCGAATTGGTTTTGGTTCAGGTAAATCAAGTTTCTTGTAAAACGAATATGGCATAAGATTTATACTTGCTCCTGAATCAGCCAGAGCATGGCTGAGACCCAAATTACCAAATTGGCACGGTAAAGTCAGACTTCCTGGATCTCTCATTTTCTGAGGAAGTTTGTTCAACATGGCTGCTGAACATTGTTCGTTTAATACTACACTTGAAGCTTCCTCCATTTTCTTTCGGTTAACAAGCAAATCTTTCAGAAATTTTGCATATTTGGGCATTTGAGCCATAGCTTCAATGAATGGGATGTTGATATGCAAGGATTTGATATGATCGATGAATTTGCGATAGTCCTCCTCCTCTTTTTCCTTCCTCAAGCGTTGAGGGAAAGGAATTGGTGGCCTATATGGTTTGACAACTAGAGTGGATGTAGTTGTCTCAACCGGAGCTGGTTCTTTTTCCTTCTCTTGGGATTGTGAAATAGTAGAAGGTTCGTTAGTATGAACTGGAACTAACGGCTCAAGAATTTTTCCAGTTCGAGTTGTTATTGCTTTGACATGAGCAGTCGGATTTGTCTCAGTGTTACTTGGTAATGTTCCAGGAAATCGCTCTTGTAGTACTCTCGAAATTTGCCCGATTTGGTTTTCTATGTTCAACATCGAAGCTTGCTGATTTCTTAGAGCAGTTTCAGTTGTTGATCCGATTCTTTTCACCAACTCTTCTGTATCTCGATGTCTTTTATCAGATGCTTCTGCAAATCTGGCCATCATTTCTTCGAAACTTGGCTTCTTTTCTTGCACAATTTGCTCCAATGGTGGGTTTTTTTGGTAGAAACCTTGACCGCTTTGTCTCCATTTCCCTTGCATCTCCATTTCCTTCTTGTATTCATCGAATGGTTTCCAGTTGTTCCGAGGCTTCCTTTCATCGTATCTATCTCCAGATGAGTAGCATACATCAACCTTTTGATTCCCATCTTGATCTAATGGACAATCTTTTTCAAGATGTGGTCCACTACAGTTGTCACAGCCGACTTGGATAGCATGAATTGTCTGATTGACCTTTTTCATGTCTCTTCCTAATGCATCCAATTTTGCATTTAATGATGCCAAGCCATCTGAGCTCTCTCCTGTTGATCTTTTTCGGAAAGATGAATCTCGTGAAGAATGCCACTGATGTGAGTGTTGGGCGAGTTCCTCGATTATTGCTTTCCCGTCAACTGGATTTTTCTTAGGAATGGGTCCTTGAGAGTCAACTAACTCACGGGTACAAACATCGATCCCGTTATAGAAAGTCTGCACGACCTGATGTGGATTTAGATCATGTTGTGGACAATTTTGCAGCATTTCTTTATAACGGTCCCAAGCATCATACAGTGTCTCATCTTCAAGCTGCTGAAAATTTTGAATTTTCATTTTCATCTTCGCAATTTTGCATGGTGGGCTAAATTGTTTTGTAAATTTTGATCTTAAACCTTCCCATGTGGTAATCGTAGGTTCAGATTTTATCCAACGTTTTGCAGCTCCTTGTAGTGTTATTGGAAACACTCTAAGCATGACTGCATCTTTGCTTACTCCAACAATGTTGAAGTAGTCAGCTATTTCAAGTACAGCTTCGACATGTTGGTTCGCATCTTCATCTTCTCTTCCGGCAAAAGGAGTTTCTCGTAGAAGGTGAAGAAATTGTCCTTTTAATTCGAAATTTGTTTGGGCTGGTATCGCTGGACGAATGACTCCATGATCATCTCCGTCTCTAGTACGGCTTGTATATTCCTCTAATGAAAGGAGGGCTAGATCGGTCATTGTTTGGTTTTCTCGGATTAGTTGGTGAAACGTACGTTCGGGCTCTTCTAAAGGTGGAACGAAAGTGAAATTTGAACTTCGGGTCATATATTAGGGAAATTCTATCTTAAATTGATTATATTGCATAAATTATTTATTTAATTTTTGTGTAATACTTTGACTATCAAATAGAGAACAGACAGAGAGAGGCAGCCGGGAGGCAGGATCATTTCGGTGTATATTATAAATATAACTTTTCTGAAATCCAACAACCAAAACCAACGTACCAATTCCAAACTCCGTTCTGGTAAGTAGAATTACTCGTATTACACGCGAATTAAATAAGGTTATTCATGCAATATAAACATGGCTCTGATACCATTTTTTTTTTTTAAATTTTTATTATTTTTTTTTTAATAAAATTTTTTTTAAATATATATATATTATTTTTTTTTATAATATTTTTAAATTTTTTTTTTATAAGTAAATTTAACAATCTATAATTAACTTACAACTAAGGAAATTTATGCAATACTAAATTAAAAGAAAAAAAAATATAATAATTTTTTTTTTTTTTTTTTTAAAATTTTTTTTTTTTTACGTTAACTAACAAACAATAAGACTAAACCAAATAAAACCGTTTCCCCAGCAACGGCGCCAAAAACTTGATGTGTAAAATTCACTCTAGTCTTAAATTTATAGGGTTGAAATTACCGATACTAGAATTTACTACACGACTTAGGCAAGTGTACCTAATTGAGTTGTAATATAGCAATGGTAAGAACGGATGTCGAACACTTGGGGAAACGAGTATGATTTACGTTTAGACTATTTGTCGCTAATTAACTTAAAAGATAAGTAACTTGGGAGAATTTTTAGTAACGAGACAAATAATGAGAATTTTAACGATTAAAGTGTAAAAATAAATATAGAACAAGAATTGGTTTTTAAGAATCAAGAATGATAAGGATGCTTTCACTTAGATTTAATTCCACCTTTTAGTAATGAATGATTTATATTAAGTGCAATGGATATTATTAGTTATTTACCGATTTCTAAAATTGGTTAAAAATCATGATCTAATTTTTACCGTTTTGATAATAAAATTAATTAAAAACAATTGTCATGCAATTAACAATTTTATTAACAATATTTAATTCGTATCATGCAAACATTTGATCAAACTATTAATTTTAGTGGTCGTAAAACTAATAGGAAATCGTAAGTTGGTCGTACGATATAAAATATACATGTTAAATTTTTAGTATTTTATTTTGCCCAATTCCTAGAATATTGTCCTTTACTAGTCATAAATATCAATGGTTATGAAAAATTTATGATTCAAGATAATATAATTAAAGTGATCTTTTAAAAATATTAACTTAGTTATGGGAAAATTAATTACAAAAACTTAACATATACAAATAAATGATCAAATATGCATGATAAAATAAATAACAATTAATATCCGAATAATATAACTCAAATCATATTTTCAAGGTTTCATTATCCAAGTGAAAGCAAAGAGAATTTAGCTCATAATTAAGGTTACAACATACATAGAAAACATATTGAGAATGTTAAACATGTCGATAAAACAAACCCGATGTAGTCCCTAATGCCACTGCAATCTTCAATTCCTTAGCTTTTTGACTCTTGAATCCTCAATTGTAGTTCAAAGGTTGGATGGAATTTGGTATAGTGGTGATATGGTAAGAAATTGTATGGAGAAATTTGTGTATCAAAGTGTATGATTCAATCTCTTCTCTTCCCTTTGTGGTGAAAAATGGTGGTATTTATAGTAAAAATTGGAAGAATTAAATATCAAAAAGAAATAAATTGAGATTGGATCTAATGAAAAAGAATTCAAAAGAAATAAAAAGATGGGAATAAAAAGTTGGAAAGTTTAAAGGTGGTGAATTATTGAGTATTGGTTGGAAAGGAATGGGTTTAAAATAGGAAAAAGTGGGGAAAAAATGGTTAAAAACGGAATGGAATCGGAATTGGCAAATCTGGAAGCCAAAACGACGTCGTATTGCCAATGAATAGTACCGGATCGAATTTGGGTCGGAAACCGGGTCAACACGCGGGTCGACACGCGGATCTTACGTGAGGGAAATCGAATCGGATCTTCGGGTCGGCCGGGTCGAAGTCGGATGCGGATCGGGTTCCGATGAAGTCGTCGATGACGTCACCAGTGGAAAAAGCGCGGATCCAACCCGGGTCGGAGCCGGGTATGGATCGGTAATATCGGATCATTCTGTGAGGTAAAATGGATCATGGGGCGGAATCGGTTCTCGGATCGGGTCTCGGATTCGGCTGTTCCGGATCTGGGTGGACGGATCAGGGCTTCGGGTTTTGGGCTCCGATTTTGGGCTCCGGGTTTTTTTTGTTTCTTTTCTATTTTTTTTTCTTTTTCCAATTTAAATTAAATTAAATTAATTTAATTAATATAAATTATTTAGAAATTAAATAATTAATTCCCAATAATTTATTTTAATTAAACCTAATTAATTAATTTAAATTCTTTTTTTTTATATTTTTTATTTTGTTTTCTCGTCTTTCCAACGCGGCTATTTTTTTGAATTCTTTGACTTTTTGATCTCGTTTTTCTTCGTGTAATTTCTTTCACTTCTTTTTGCGGATTTTTGCACATTTTCTTCTCCTTTTTCTTCAGAAATGATTTTTAGCTGTAAAATGGAATTTCAAACTTCATAAGTACCTTTTATCTTAAATCATACCAAAATATAGCTAAAAATACATAAATATCGCTCGAAATATATGTATAATTATTGCGATATCAACCATCATTAGGTCATGTAGGGGTGTTGGTAATGGTTTGGGACCAAATTGGGTTTCTAATACGGGTATGGGTTGCAGGTGGTCGGGTGTTGGTACGGGTTGACCATCATTAGGTCATGTAGGGGTGTTGGTAATGGTTTGCGACCAAATTGGGTTTCTAATACGGGTATGGGTTGAAGATGGTCGGGTGTTGGTACGGGTTGACCATCATTAGGTCATGTAGGGGTGTTGGTAATGGTTTGGGACCAAATTAGGTTTCTAATACGGGTATGGGTTGAAGGTGGGCGGGTGTTGGTACGGGTTGACCATCATTAGGTCATGTAGGGGTGCTGGTAGTGGTTTGGGACCAAATTGGGTTTCTAATACGGGTATGGGTTGCAGGTGGTCGGGTGTTAGTACGGGTTGACCATCATTAGGTCATGTAGGGGTGTTGGTAATGGTTTGTGACCAAATTGGGTTTCTAATACGGGTATGGGTTGCAGGTGGTCGGGTGTTGGTACGGGTTGACCATCATTAGGTCATGTAGGGGTGTTGGTAATGGTTTGCGACCAAATTGGGTTTCTAATACGGGTATGGGTTGAATGTGGTCGGGTGTTGGTACGGGTTGACCATCATTAGGTCATGTAGGGGTGTTGGTAATGGTTTGGGACCAAATTAGGTTTCTAATACGGGTATGGGTTGAAGGTGGTCGGGTGTTGGTACGGGTTGACCATCATTAGGTAATGTAGGGGTGTTGGTAATGGTTTGGGACCAAATTGGGTATTTATTACGGGTATGGGTTGAAGGTGGTCGGTGTTGGTATAGGTTGACCATCATTAGGTCATGTAGGGGTGTTGGTAATGGTTTGGGACCAAATTGGGTTTCTAATACGGGTATGGGTTGAAGGTGGTCGGGTGTTGGTACGGGTTGACCATCATTAGGTCATGTAGGGGTGTTGGTAATGGTTTGGGACCAAATTTGGTTTCTAATACGGGTATGGGTTGAAGGTGGTCGGGTGTTGGTACGGGTTGACCATCATTAGGTCATGTAGGGGTGTTGGTAATGGTTTGGGACCAAATTAGGTTTCTAATACGGGTATGGGTTGAAGGTGGTTGGGTGTTGGTACGGGTTGACCATCATTAGGTCATGTAGGGGTGTTGGTAATGGTTTGGGACCAAATTGGGTTTCTAATACGGGTATGGGTTGAAGGTGGTCGGGTGTTGGTACGGGTTGACCATCATTAGGTCATGTAGGGGTGTTGGTAATGGTTTGGGACCAAATTAGGTTTCTAATACGGGTATGGGTTGAAGGTGGGCGGGTGTTGGTACGGGTTGACCATCATTAGGTCATGTAAGGGTGCTGGTAATGGTTTGGGACCAAATTGGGTTTCTAATACGGGTATGGGTTGCAGGTGGTCGGGTGTTGGTACGGGTTGACAATCATTAGGTCATGTAGGGGTGTTGGTAATGGTTTTGGACCAAATTGGGTTTCTAATACGGGTATGGGTTGCAGGTGGTCGGGTGTTGGTAATGGTTGGCCATCATTAGGTCATGTAGGGGTGTTGGTAATGGTTTGGGACCAAATTGGGTTTCTAATATGGGTATGGGTTGAAGGTGGTCGGGTGTTGGTACGGGTTGACCATCATTAGGTAATGTAGGGGTGTTGGTAATGGTTTGGGACCAAATTGGGTATTTATTACGGGTATGGTTGAAGGTGGTCGGTGTTGGTACAGGTTGACCATCATTAGGTCATGTAGGGGTGTTGGTAATGGTTTGGGACCAAATTGGGTTTCTAATACGGGTATGGGTTGAAGGTGGTCGGGTGTTGGTACGGGTTGACCATCATTAGGTCATGTAGGGGTGTTGGTAATGGTTTGGGACCAAATTTGTTTTCTAATACGGGTATGGGTTGAAGGTGGTCGGGTGTTGGTACGGGTTGACCATCATTAGGTCATGTAGGGGTGTTGGTAATGGTTTGGGACCAAATTAGGTTTCTAATACGGGTATGGGTTGAAGGTGGTTGGGTGTTGGTACGGGTTGACCATCATTAGGTCATGTAGGGGTGTTGGTAATGGTTTGGGACCAAATTGGGTTTCTAATACGGGTATGGGTTGAAGGTGGTCGGTTGTTGGTACGGGTTGACCATCATTAGGTCATGTAGGGGTGTTGGTAATGGTTTGGGACCAAATTGGGTTTCTAATACGGGTATGGGTTGCAGGTGGTTGGGTGTTGGTACGGGTTGACTATCATTAGGTCATGTAGGGGTGTTGGTAATGGTTTGGGACCAAATTGGGTTTCTAATACGGGTATGGGTTGCAGGTGGTCGGGTGTTGGTAATGGTTGACCATCATTAGGTCATGTAGGGGTGTTGGTAATGGGTTGGGACCAAATTGGGTTTCTAATACGGGTATGGGTTGAAGGTCGTCGGGTGTTGGTAATGGTTGACCATCATTAGGTCATGTAGGGGTGTTGGTAATGGTTTAGGATCAAATTGGGTATCTAATACGGGTATGGGTTGAAGGTGGTCGGGTGTTGGTACGGGTTGACCATCATTAGGTCATGTAGGGGTGTTGGTAATGGTTTGGGACCAAATTGGGTTTCTAATACAGGTATGGGTTGAAGGTGGTCGGGTGTTGGTACGGGTTGACCATCATTAGGTCATGTAGGGTTGCTGGTAATGGTTTGGGACCAAATTGGGTATCTAATACGGGTATGGGTTGAAGGTGGTCGGGTGTTGGTACGGGTTGACCATCATTAGATCATGTAGGGGTGTTGGTAATGGTTTGGGACCAAATTGGGTTTCTAATACGGGTATGGGTTGAAGGTGGTCGGGTGTTGGTACGGGTTGACCATCATTAGGTCATGTTGGGGTGTTGGTAATGGTTTGGGACCAAATTGGGTTTCTAATACAGGTATGGGTTGAAGGTGGTCGGGTGTTGGTACGGGTTGACCATCATTAGGTCATGTAGGGTTGCTGGTAATGGTTTGGGACCAAATTAGGTATCTAATACGGGTATGGGTTGAAGGTGGTCGGGTGTTGGTACGGGTTGACCATCATTAGGTCATGTAGGGGTGTTGGTAATGGTTTGGGACCAAATTGGGTTTCTAATACGGGTATGGGTTGAAGGTGGTCGGGTGTTGGTACGGGTTGACCATCATTAGGTCATGTAGCGGTGTTGGTAATGGTTTGGGACCAAATTTGGTTTCTAATACGGGTATGGGTTGAAGGTGGTCGGGTGTTGGTACGGGTTGACCATCATTAGGTCATGTAGGGGTGTTGGTAATGGTTTGGGACCAAATTAGGTTTCTAATACGGGTATGGGTTGAAGGTGGTTGGGTGTTGGTAAGGGTTGACCATCATTAGGTCATGTAGGGGTGTTGGTAATGGTTTGGGACCAAATTGGGTTTCTAATACGGGTATGGGTTGAAGGTGGTCGGGTGTTGGTACGGGTTGACCATCATTAGGTCATGTAGGGGTGTTGGTAATGGTTTGGGACCAAATTGGGTATCTATTACGGGTATGGGTTGAAGGTGGTCGGTGTTGGTACAGGTTGACCATCATTAGGTCATGTAGGGGTGTTGGTAATGGTTTGGGACCAAATTGGGTTTCTAATACGGGTATGGGTTGAAGGTGGTCGGGTGTTGGTACGGGTTGACCATCATTAAGTCATGTAGGGGTGTTGGTAATGGTTTGGGACCAAATTGGGTTTCTAATACGGGTATGGGTTGAAGGTGGTCGGGTGTTGGTAATGGTTGGCGATCATTAGGTCATGTAGGGGTGTTGGTAATGGTTTGGGACCAAATTGGGTTTCTAATACGGGTATGGGTTGAAGGTGGTCGGGTGTTGGTACGGGTTGACCATCATTAGGTCATGTAGGGGTGTTGGTAATGGTTTGGGACCAAATTGGGTATCTATTACGGGTATGGGTTGAAGGTGGTCGGTGTTGGTATAGGTTGACCATCATTAGGTCATGTAGGGGTGTTGGTAATGGTTTGGGACCAAATTAGGTTTCTAATACGGGTATGGGTTGAAGGTGGGCGGGTGTTGGTACGGGTTGACCATCATTAGGTCATGTAAGGGTGCTGGTAATGGTTTGGGACCAAATTGGGTTTCTAATACGGGTATGGGTTGCAGGTGGTCGGGTGTTGGTACGGGTTGACAATCATTAGGTCATGTAGGGGTGTTGGTAATGGTTTTGGACCAAATTGGGTTTCTAATACGGGTATGGGTTGCAGGTGGTCGGGTGTTGGTAATGGTTGGCCATCATTAGGTCATGTAGGGGTGTTGGTAATGGTTTGGGACCAAATTGGGTTTCTAATATGGGTATGGGTTGAAGGTGGTCGGGTGTTGGCACGGGTTGACCATCATTAGGTAATGTAGGGGTGTTGGTAATGGTTTGGGACCAAATTGGGTATTTATTACGGGTATGGTTGAAGGTGGTCGGTGTTGGTACAGGTTGACCATCATTAGGTCATGTAGGGGTGTTGGTAATGGTTTGGGACCAAATTGGGTTTCTAATACGGGTATGGGTTGAAGGTGGTCGGGTGTTGGTACGGGTTGACCATCATTAGGTCATGTAGGGGTGTTGGTAATGGTTTGGGACCAAATTTGTTTTCTAATACGGGTATGGGTTGAAGGTGGTCGGGTGTTGGTACGGGTTGACCATCATTAGGTCATGTAGGGGTGTTGGTAATGGTTTGGGACGAAATTAGGTTTCTAATACGGGTATGGGTTGAAGGTGGTTGGGTGTTGGTACGGGTTGACCATCATTAGGTCATGTAGGGGTGTTGGTAATGGTTTGGGACCAAATTGGGTTTCTAATACGGGTATGGGTTGAAGGTGGTCGGTTGTTGGTACGGGTTGACCATCATTAGGTCATGTAGGGGTGTTGGTAATGGTTTGGGACCAAATTGGGTTTCTAATACGGGTATGGGTTGCAGGTGGTTGGGTGTTGGTACGGGTTGACTATCATTAGGTCATGTAGGGGTGTTGGTAATGGTTTGGGACCAAATTGGGTTTCTAATACGGGTATGGGTTGCAGGTGGTCGGGTGTTGGTAATGGTTGACCATCATTAGGTCATGTAGGGGTGTTGGTAATGGGTTGGGACCAAATTGGGTTTCTAATACGGGTATGGGTTGAAGGTCGTCGGGTGTTGGTAATGGTTGACCATCATTAGGTCATGTAGGGGTGTTGGTAATGGTTTAGGATCAAATTGGGTATCTAATACGGGTATGGGTTGAAGGTGGTCGGGTGTTGGTACGGGTTGACCATCATTAGGTCATGTAGGGGTGTTGGTAATGGTTTGGGACCAAATTGGGTTTCTAATACAGGTATGGGTTGAAGGTGGTCGGGTGTTGGTACGGGTTGACCATCATTAGGTCATGTAGGGTTGCTGGTAATGGTTTGGGACCAAATTGGGTATCTAATACGGGTATGGGTTGAAGGTGGTCGGGTGTTGGTACGGGTTGACCATCATTAGATCATGTAGGGGTGTTGGTAATGGTTTGGGACCAAATTGGGTTTCTAATACGGGTATGGGTTGAAGGTGGTCGGGTGTTGGTACGGGTTGACCATCATTAGGTCATGTTGGGGTGTTGGTAATGGTTTGGGACCAAATTGGGTTTCTAATACAGGTATGGGTTGAAGGTGGTCGGGTGTTGGTACGGGTTGACCATCATTAGGTCATGTAGGGTTGCTGGTAATGGTTTGGGACCAAATTAGGTATCTAATACGGGTATGGGTTGAAGGTGGTCGGGTGTTGGTACGGGTTGACCATCATTAGGTCATGTAGGGGTGTTGGTAATGGTTTGGGACCAAATTGGGTTTCTAATACGGGTATGGGTTGAAGGTGGTCGGGTGTTGGTACGGGTTGACCATCATTAGGTCATGTAGCGGTGTTGGTAATGGTTTGGGACCAAATTTGGTTTCTAATACGGGTATGGGTTGAAGGTGGTCGGGTGTTGGTACGGGTTGACCATCATTAGGTCATGTAGGGGTGTTGGTAATGGTTTGGGACCAAATTAGGTTTCTAATACGGGTATGGGTTGAAGGTGGTTGGGTGTTGGTAAGGGTTGACCATCATTAGGTCATGTAGGGGTGTTGGTAATGGTTTGGGACCAAATTGGGTTTCTAATACGGGTATGGGTTGAAGGTGGTCGGGTGTTGGTACGGGTTGACCATCATTAGGTCATGTAGGGGTGTTGGTAATGGTTTGGGACCAAATTGGGTATCTATTACGGGTATGGGTTGAAGGTGGTCGGTGTTGGTACAGGTTGACCATCATTAGGTCATGTAGGGGTGTTGGTAATGGTTTGGGACCAAATTGGGTTTCTAATACGGGTATGGGTTGAAGGTGGTCGGGTGTTGGTACGGGTTGACTATCATTAAGTCATGTAGGGGTGTTGGTAATGGTTTGGGACCAAATTGGGTTTCTAATACGGGTATGGGTTGAAGGTGGTCGGGTGTTGGTAATGGTTGGCGATCATTAGGTCATGTAGGGGTGTTGGTAATGGTTTGGGACCAAATTGGGTTTCTAATACGGGTATGGGTTGAAGGTGGTCGGGTGTTGGTACGGGTTGACCATCATTAGGTCATGTAGGGGTGTTGGTAATGGTTTGGGACCAAATTGGGTATCTATTACGGGTATGGGTTGAAGGTGGTCGGTGTTGGTATAGGTTGACCATCATTAGGTCATGTAGGGGTGTTGGTAATGGTTTGGGACCAAATTCGGTTTCTAATACGGGTATGGGTTGAAGGTGGTCGGGTGTTGGTACGGGTTGACCATCATTAGGTCATGTAGGGGTGTTGGTATTGGTTTGGGACCAAATTGGGTATCTAATACGGGAATGGGTTGAAGGTGGTCGAGTGTCGGTACGGGATGACCATCATTAGGTCATGTAGGGGTGTTGGTAATGGTTTGGGACCAAATTGGGTTTCTAATACGGGTATGGGTTGCATGTGGTCGGGTGTTGGTACAGGTTGACCATCATTAGGTCATG
Source organism: Lactuca virosa (assembly GCF_052849685.1). Classification (NCBI taxonomy): domain Eukaryota; kingdom Viridiplantae; phylum Streptophyta; class Magnoliopsida; order Asterales; family Asteraceae; genus Lactuca; species Lactuca virosa. Next base: position 492,878,222 of record NC_136429.1, read on the forward strand.
TAGGGGTGTTGGTAATGGTTTGGGACCAAATTGGGTTTCTAATATGGGTATGGGTTGAAGGTGGTCGGGTGTTGGTACGGGTTAACCATCATTAGGTCATATAGGGGTGTTGGTAATGGTTTGGGACCAAATTGGGTTTCTAATACGGGTATGGTTTGCAGGTGGTCGGGTGTTGGTACGGGTTGACCATCATTAGGTCATGTAGGGGTGTTGGTATTGGTTTGGGACCAAATTGGGTTTCTAATACGGGTAATGGGTTGCAGGTGGTCGGGTGTTGGTACGTGTTGACCATCATTAGGTCATGGTGGGGTGTTGGTAATGGTTTGGGACCAAATTGGGTTTCTAATACGAGTATGGGTTGAAGGTGGTCGGGTGTTGGTACGGGTTGACCATCATTAGGTCATGTAGGGGTGTTGGAAATGGTTTGGGACCAAATTGGGTATCTAATACGGGTATAGGTTGAAGGTGGTCGGTGTTGGTACGGGTTGACCATCATTAGGTCATGTAGGGGTGTTGGTAATGGTTTGGGACCAAATTGGGTTTCTAATACGGGTATGGGTTGAAGGTGGTCGGGTGTTGGTACGGGTTGACCATCATTAAGTCATGTAGGGGTGTTGGTAATGGTTTGGGACCAAATTGGGTTTCTAATACGGGTATGGGTTCAAGGTGGTCGGGTGTTGGTAATGGTTGGCGATCATTAGGTCATGTAGGGGTGTTGGTAATGGTTTGGGACCAAATTGGGTTTCTAATACGGGTATGGGTTGAAGGTGGTCGGGTGTTGGTACGGGTTGACCATCATTAGGTCATGTAGGGGTGTTGGTAATGGTTTGGGACCAAATTGGGTATCTATTACGGGTATGGGTTGAAGGTGGTCGGTGTTGGTATAGGTTGACCATCATTAGGTCATGTAGGGGTGTTGGTAATGGTTTGGGACCAAATTGGGTTTCTAATACGGGTATGGGTTGAAGGTGGTCGGGTGTTGGTACGGGTTGACCATCATTAGGTCATGTAGGGGTGTTGGTATTGGTTTGGGACCAAATTGGGTATCTAATACGGGAATGGGTTGAAGGTGGTCGAGTGTCGGTACGGGATGACCATCATTAGGTCATGTAGGGGTGTTGGTAATGGTTTGGGACCAAATTGGGTTTCTAATACGGGTATGGGTTGCATGTGGTCGGGTGTTGGTACAGGTTGACCATCATTAGGTCATGTAGGGGTGTTGGTAATGGTTTGGGACCAAATTGGGTTTCTAATATGGGTATGGGTTGAAGGTGGTCGGGTGTTGGTACGGGTTAACCATCATTAGGTCATATAGGGGTGCTGGTAATGGTTTGGGACCAAATTGGGTTTCTAATACGGGTATGGTTTGCAGGTGGTCGGGTGTTGGTACGGGTTGACCATCATTAGGTCATGTAGGGGTGTTGGTAATGGTTTGGGACCAAATTGGGTTTCTAATACGGGTAATGGGTTGCAGGTGGTCGGGTGTTGGTACGTGTTGACCATCATTAGGTCATGTTGGGGTGTTGGTAATGGTTTGGGACCAAATTGGGTTTCTAATACGAGTATGGGTTGAAGGTGGTCGGGTGTTGGTACGGGTTGACCATCATTAGGTCATGTAGGGGTGTTGGAAATGGTTTGGGACCAAATTGGGTATCTAATACGGGTATAGGTTGAAGGTGGTCGGTGTTGGTACGGGTTGACCATCATTAGGTCATGTAGGGGTGTTGGTAATGGTTTGGGACCAAATTGGGTTTCTAATACGGGTATGAGTTGAAGGTGGTCGGGTGTTGGTTCGGGTTGACCATCATTAGGTCATGTAGGGGTGTTGGTAATGGTTTGGGACCAAATTGGGTTTCTAATACGCGTATGGGTTGAAGGTGGTCGTGTGTTGGTACGGGTTGACCATCATTAGGTCATGTAGAGTGTTGGTAATGGTTTGGGACCAAATTGGGTTTCTAATACGGGTATGGGTTGAAGGTGGTCGGGTGTTGGTACGGGTTGACCATCAGTAGGTCATGTAGGGATGTTGGTAATGGTTTGGGACCAAATTGGGTTTCTAATACGGGTATGGTTTGTAGGTGGTCGGGTGTTGGTACGGGTTGACCATCATTAGGTCATGTAGGGGTGTTGGTAATGGTTTGGGACCAAATTGGGTTTCTAATACGGGTATGGGTTGAAGGTGGTCGGGTGTTGGTACGGGTTGACCATCATTAGGTCATGTAGGGGTGTTGGTAATGGTTTGGGACCAAATTGGGTTTCTAATACGGGTATGGGTTGAAGGTGGGCGGGTGTTGGTACGGGTTGACCATCATTAGGTCATGTAGGGGTGCTGGTAGTGGTTTGGGACCAAATTGGGTTTCTAATACGGGTATGGGTTGCAGGTGGTCGAGTGTTGGTACGGGTTGACCATCATTAGGTCATGTAGGGGTGTTGGTAATGGTTTGGGACCAAATTGGGTTTCTAATACGGGTATGGGTTGCAGGTGGTCGGGTGTTGGTACGGGTTGACCATCATTAGGTCATGTAGGGGTGTTGGTAATGGTTTGCGACCAAATTGGGTTTCTAATACGGGTATGGGTTGAAGGTGGTCGGGTGTTGGTACGGGTTGACCATCATTAGGTCATGTAGGGTGTTGGTAATGGTTTGGGACCAAATTAGGTTTCTAATACGGGTATAGGTTGAAGGGGGGCGGGTGTTGGTACGGGTTGACCATCATTAGGTCATGTAAGGGTGCTGGTAATGGTTTGGGACCAAATTGGGTTTCTAATACGGGTATGGGTTGCAGGTGGTCGGGTGTTGGTACGGGTTGACAATCATTAGGTCATGTAGGGGTGTTGGTAATGGTTTTGGACCAAATTGGGTTTCTAATACGGGTATGGGTTGTAGGTGGTCGGGTGTTGGTAATGGTTGGCCATCATTAGGTCATGTAGGGGTGTTGGTAATGGTTTGGGACCAAATTGGGTTTCTAATACGGGTATGGGTTGAAGGTGGTCGGGTGTTGGTACGGGTTGACCATCATTAGGTAATGTAGGGGTGTTGGTAATGGTTTGGGACCAAATTGGGTATTTATTACGGGTATGGGTTGAAGGTGGTCGGTGTTGGTACAGGTTGACCATCATTAGGTCATGTAGGGGTGTTGGTAATGGTTTGGGACCAAATTGGGTTTCTAATACGGGTATGGGTTGAAGGTGGTCGGGTGTTGGTACGGGTTGACCATCATTAGGTCATGTAGGGGTGTTGGTAATGGTTTGGGACCAAATTGGGTTTCTAATACGGGTATGGGTTGAAGGTGGTCGGGTGTTGGTACGGGTTGACCATCATTAGGTCATGTAGGGGTGTTGGTAATGGTTTGGGACCAAATTAGGTTTCTAATACGGGTATGGGTTGAAGGTGGTTGGGTGTTGGTACGGGTTGACCATCATTAGGTCATGTAGGGGTGTTGCTAATGGTTTGGGACCAAATTGGGTTTCTAATACGGGTATGGGTTGAAGGTGGTCGGGTGTTGGTACGGGTTGACCATCATTAGGTCATGTAGGGGTGTTGGTAATGGTTTGGGACCAAATTAGGTTTCTAATACGGGTATGGGTTGCAGGTGGTCGGGTGTTGGTACGGGTTGACTATCATTAGGTCATGTAGGGGTGTTGGTAATGGTTTGGGACCAAATTGGGTTTCTAATACGGGTATGGGTTGCAGGTGGTCGGGTGTTGGTAATGGGTTGGGACCAAATTGGGTTTCTAATACGGGTATGGGTTGAAGGTCGTCGGGTGTTGGTAATGGTTGACCATCATTAGGTCATGTAGGGGTGTTGGTAATGGTTTGGGATCAAATTGGGTATCTAATACGGGTATGGGTTGAAGGTGGTCGGGTGTTGGTACGGGTTGACCATCATTAGGTCATGTAGCGGTGTTGGTAATGGTTTGGGACCAAATTGGGTTTCTAATACAGGTATGGGTTGAAGGTGGTCGGGTGTTGGTACGGGTTGACCATCATTAGGTCATGTAGGGTTGCTGGTAATGGTTTGGGACCAAATTGGGTATCTAATACGGGTATGGGTTGAAGGTGGTCGGGTGTTGGTACGGGTTGACCATCATTAGGTCATGTAGGGGTGTTGGTAATGGTTTGGGACCAAATTGGGTTTCTAATACGGGTATGGGTTGACGGTGGTCGGGTGTTGGTACGGATTGACCATCATTAGGTCATGTAGGGGTGTTGGTAATGGTTTGGGACCAAATTAGGTTTCTAATACGGGTATGGGTTGAAGGTGGTCGGGTGTTGGTACGGATTGACCATCATTAGGTCATGTAGGGGTGTTGGTAATGGTTTGGGACCAAATTGGGTATCTATTACGGGTATGGGTTGAAGGTGGTCGGTGTTGGTACAGGTTGACCATCATTAGGTCATGTAGGGGTGTTGGTAATGGTTTGGGACCAAATTGGGTTTCTAATACGGGTATGGGTTGAAGGTGGTCGGGTGTTGGTACGGGTTGACCATCATTAAGTCATGTAGGGGTGTTGGTAATGGTTTGGGACCAAATTGGGTTTCTAATACGGGTATAGGTTGAAGGTGGTCGGGTGTTGGTAATGGTTGGCCATCATTAGGTCATGTAGGGGTGTTGGTAATGGTTTGGGACCAAATTGGGTTTCTAATACGGGTATGGGTTGAAGGTGGTCGGGTGTTGGTACGGGTTGACCATCATTAGGTCATGTAGGGGTGTTGGTAATGGTTTGGGACCAAATTGGGTTTCTAATACGGGTATGGGTTGAAGGTGGTCGGGTGTTGGTACGGGTTGACCATCATTAGGTCATGTAGGGGTGTTGGTAATGGTTTGGGACCAAATTTGGTTTCTAATACGGGTATGGGTTGAAGGTGGTCGGGTGTTGGTACGGGTTGACCATCATTAGGTCATGTAGGGGTGTTGGTAATGGTTTGGGACCAAATTAGGTTTCTAATACGGGTATGGGTTGAAGGTGGTTGGGTGTTGGTACGGGTTGACCATCATTAGGTCATGTAGGGGTGTTGCTAATGGTTTGGGACCAAATTGGGTTTCTAATACGGGTATGGGTTGAAGGTGGTCGGGTGTTGGTACGGGTTGACCATCATTAGGTCATGTAGGGGTGTTGGTAATGGTTTGGGACCAAATTGGGTTTCTAATACGGGTATGGGTTGCAGGTGGTCGGGTGTTGGTACGGGTTGACTATCATTAGGTCATGTAGGGGTGTTGGTAATGGTTTGGGACCAAATTGGGTTTCTAATACGGGTATGGGTTGCAGGTGGTCGGGTGTTGGTAATGGGTTGGGACCAAATTGGGTTTCTAATACGGGTATGGGTTGAAGGTCGTCGGGTGTTGGTATTGGTTGACCATCATTAGGTCATGTAGGGGTGTTGGTAATGGTTTGGGATCAAATTGGGTATCTAATACGGGTATGGGTTGAAGGTGGTCGGGTGTTGGTACGGGTTGACCATCATTAGGTCATGTAGCGGTGTTGGTAATGGTTTGGGACCAAATTGGGTTTCTAATACAGGTATGGGTTGAAGGTGGTCGGGTGTTGGTACGGGTTGACCATCATTAGGTCATGTAGGGTTGCTGGTAATGGTTTGGGACCAAATTGGGTATCTAATACGGGTATGGGTTGAAGGTGGTCGGGTGTTGGTACGGGTTGACCATCATTAGGTCATGTAGGGGTGTTGGTAATGGTTTGGGACCAAATTGGGTTTCTAATACGGGTATGGGTTGACGGTGGTCGGGTGTTGGTACGGATTGACCATCATTAGGTCATGTAGGGGTGTTGGTAATGGTTTGGGACCAAATTAGGTTTCTAATACGGGTATGGGTTGAAGGTGGTCGGGTGTTGGTACGGGTTGATCATCATTAGGTCATGTAGGGGTGTTGGTAATGGTTTGGGACCAAATTGGGTATCTATTACGGGTATGGGTTGAAGGTGGTCGGTGTTGGTACAGGTTGACCATCATTAGGTCATGTAGGGGTGTTGGTAATGGTTTGGGACCAAATTGGGTTTCTAATACGGGTATGGGTTGAAGGTGGTCGGGTGTTGGTACGGGTTGACCATCATTAAGTCATGTAGGGGTGTTGGTAATGGTTTGGGACCAAATTGGGTTTCTAATACGGGTATAGGTTGAAGGTGGTCGGGTGTTGGTAATGGTTGGCCATCATTAGGTCATGTAGGGGTGTTGGTAATCGTTTGGGACCAAATTGGGTTTCTAATACGGGTATGGGTTGAAGGTGGTCGGGTGTTGGTACGGGTTGACCATCATTAGGTCATGTAGGGGTGTTGGTAATGGTTTGGGACCAAATTGGGTATCTATTACGGGTATGGGTTGAAGGTGGTCGGTGTTGGTACAGGTTGACCATCATTAGGTCATGTAGGGGTGTTGGTAATGGTTTGGGACCAAATTGGGTTTCTAATACGGGTATGGGTTGAAGGTGGTCGGGTGTTGGTACGGGTTGACCATCATTAGGTCATGTAGGGGTGTTGGTAATGGTTTGGGACCAAATTTGGTTTCTAATACGGGTATGGGTTGAAGGTGGTCGGGTGTTGGTACGGGTTGACCATCATTAGGTCATGTAGGGGTGTTGGTAATGGTTTGGGACCAAATTAGGTTTCTAATACGGGTATGGGTTGAAGGTGGTTGGGTGTTGGTACGGGTTGACCATCATTAGGTCATGTAGGGGTGTTGGTAATGGTTTGGGACCAAATTGGGTTTCTAATACGGGTATAGGTTGAAGGTGGTCGGGTGTTGGTACGGGTTGACCATCATTAGGTCATGTAGGGGTGTTGGTAATTGTTTGGGACCAAATTGGGTTTCTAATACGGGTATGGGTTGCAGGTGGTCGGGTGTTGGTACGGGTTGACTATCATTAGGTCATGTAGGGGTGTTGGTAATGGTTTGGGACCAAATTGGGTTTCTAATACGGGTATGGGTTGCAGGTGGTCGGGTGTTGGTAATGGTTGACCATCATTAGGTCATGTAGGGGTGTTGGTAATGGTTTGGGTCCAAATTGGGTTTCTAATACGGGTATGGGTTGAAGGTCGTCGGGTGTTGGTAATGGTTGACCATCATTAGGTCATGTAGGGGTGTTGGTAATGGTTTGGGATCAAATTGGGTATCTAATACGGGTATGGGTTGAAGGTGGTCGGGTGTTGGTACGGGTTGACCATCATTAGGTCATGTAGGGGTGTTGGTAATGGTTTGGGACCAAATTGGGTTTCTAATACAGGTATGGGTTGAAGGTGGTCGGGTGTTGGTACGGGTTGACCATCATTAGGTCATGTAGGGGTGCTGGTAATGGTTTGGGACCAAATTGGGTATCTAATACGGGTATGGGTTGAAGGTGGTCGGGTGTTGGTACGGGTTGACCATCATTAGGTCATGTAGGGGTGTTGGTAATGGTTTGGGACCAAATTGGGTTTCTAATAGGGGTATGGGTTGACGGTGGTCGGGTGTTGGTACGGATTGACCATCATTAGGTCATGTAGGGGTGTTGGTAATGTTTTGGGATTTAACTGGGTTTCTAATACGGGTATGGGTTGAAGGTGGTCGGGTGTTGGTACGGGTTGACCATCATTAGGTCATGTAGGGGTGTTGGTAATGGTTTGGGACCAAATTGGGTTTCTAATACGGGTATGGGTTGCAGGTGGTCGGGTGTTGGTACGAGTTGACTATCATTAGGTCATGTAGGGGTGTTGGTAATGGTTTGGGACCAAATTGGGTTTCTCATACGGGTATGGGTTGCAGGTGGTCGGGTGTTGGTACGGGTTGACCATCATTAGGTCATGTAGGGGTGTTGGTAATGGTTTGGGACCAAATTGGGTTTCTAATACGGGTATGGGTTGAAGGTCGTCGGGTGTTGGTAATGGTTGACCATCATTAGGTAATGTAGGGGTGTTGGTAATGGTTTGGGATCAAATTGGGTATCTAATACGGGTATGGGTTGAAGGTGGTCGGGTGTTGGTACGGGTTGACCATCATTACGTCATGTAGGGGTGTTGGTAATGGTTTGGGACCAAATTGGGTTTCTAATACAGGTATGGGTTGAAGGTGGTCGGGTGTTGGTACGGGTTGACCATCATTAGGTCATTTAGGGGTGCTGGTAATGGTTTGGGACCAAATTGGGTATCTAATACGGGTATGGGTTGAAGGTGGTCGGGTGTTGGTACGGGTTGACCATCATTAGGTCATGTAGGGGTGTTGGTAATGGTTTGGGACCAAATTGGGTTTCTAATACGGGTATGGGTTGAAGGTGGTCGGGTGTTGGTACGGGTTGACCATCATTAGGTCATGTAGGGGTGTTGGTAATGGTTTGGGACCAAATTGGGTTCCTAATACCGGTATGGGTTGAAGGTGGTCGGGTGTTGGTACGGGTTGACCATCATTAGGTCATGTAGGGGTGCTGGTAATGGTTTGGGACCAAATTGGGTATCTAATACGGGTATGGGTTGAAGGTGGTCGGGTGTTGGTACGGGTTGACCATCATTAGGTCATGTAGGGGTGTTGGTAATGGTTTGGGACCAAATTGGGTTTCTAATACGGGTATGGGTTGCAGGTGGCCGGGTGTTGGTACGAGTTGACTATCATTAGGTCATGTAGGGGTGTTGGTAATGGTTTGGGACCAAATTGGGTTTCTAATACGGGTATGGGTTGCAGGTGGTCGGGTGTTGGTACGGGTTGACCATCATTAGGTCATATAAGGGTGTTGGTAATGGTTTGGGACCAAATTGGGTTTCTAATACGGGTATGGGTTGAAGGTGGTCGGGTGTTGGTACAGGATGACCATCATTAGGTCATGTAAGGGTGTTGGTAATGGTTTGGGACCAAATTGGGTTTCTAATACGGGTATGGGTTGCAGGTGGTCGGGTGTTGGTACGGGTTGACCATCATTAGGTCATGTAGGGGTGTTGGTAATGGTTTGGGACCAAATTGGGTTCCTAATACAGGTATGGGTTGAAGGTGGTCGGGTGTTGGTACGGGTTGACCATCATTAGGTCATGTAGGGGTGCTGGTAATGGTTTGGGACCAAATTGGGTATCTAATACGGGTATGGGTTGAAGGTGGTCGGGTGTTGGTACGGGTTGACCATCATTAGGTCATGTAGGGGTGTTGGTAATGGTTTGGGACCAAATTGGGTTTCTAATACGGGTATGGGTTGACGGTGGTCGGGTGTTGGTACGGATTGACCATCATTAGGTCATGTAGGGGTGTTGGTAATGGTTTGGGATTTAATTAGGTTTCTAATACGGGTATGGGTTGAAGGTGGTCGGGTGTTGGTACGGGTTGACTATCATTAGGTCATGTAGGGGTGTTGGTAATGGTTTGGGACCAAATTGGGTTTCTAATACGGGTATGGGTTGCAGGTGGCCGGGTGTTGGTACTAGTTGACTATCATTAGGTCATGTAGGGGTGTTGGTAATGGTTTGGGACCAAATTGGGTTTCTAATACGGGTATGGGTTGCAGGTGGTCGGGTGTTGGTACGGGTTGACCATCATTAGGTCATGTAAGGGTGTTGGTAATGATTTGGGACCAAATTGGGTTTCTAATACGGGTATGGGTTGAAGGTGGTCGGGTGTTGGTACAGGATGACCATCATTAGGTCATGTAAGGGTGTTGGTAATGGTTTGGGACCAAATTGGGTTTCTAATACGGATATGGTTTGCAGGTGGTCGGGTGTTGGTACGGGTTGACTATCATTAGGTCATGTAGGGGTGTTGGTAATGGTTTGGGACCAAATTGGGTTTCTAATACGGGTATGGGTTGCAGGTGGTCGGGTGTTGGTAATGGTTGACCATCATTAGGTCATGTAGGGGTGTTGCTAATGGTTTGGGACCAAATTGGGTTTCTAATACGGGTATGGGTTGAAGGTGGTCGGGTGTTGGTACGGGTTGACCATCATTAGGCCATGTAGGGTTGCTGGTAATGGTTTGGGACCAAATTGGGTTTCTAATACGGGTATGGGTTGAAGGTGGTCGGGTGTTGGTACAGGATGACCATCATTAGGTCATGTAAGGGTGTTGGTAATGGTTTGGGACCAAATTGGGTTTCTAATACGGGTATGGGTTGCAGGTGGTCGGGTGTTGGTACGGGTTGACTATCATTAGGTCATGTAGGGGTGTTGGTAATGGTTTGGGACCAAATTGGGTTTCTAATACGGGTATGGGTTGCAGGTGGTCGGGTGTTGGTAATGGTTGACCATCATTAGGTCATGTAGGGGTGTTGCTAATGGTTTGGGACCAAATTGGGTTTCTAATACGGGTATGGGTTGAAGGTGGTCGGGTGTTGGTACGGGTTGACCATCATTAGGCCATGTAGGGTTGCTGGTAATGGTTTGGGACCAAATTGGGTTTCTAATACGGGTATAGGTTGAAGGTGGTCGGGTGTTGGTACGGGTTGACCATCATTAGGTCATGTAGGGGTGTTGGTAATGGTTTAGGATCAAATTGGGTATCTAATACGGGTATGGGTTGAAGGTGGTCGGGTGTTGGTACGGGTTGACCATCATTAGGTCATGTAGGGGTGTTGGTAATGGTTTGGGACCAAATTGGGTTTCTAATATGGGTATGGGTTGCAGGTGGTCGGGTGTTGGTACGGGTTGACCATCATTAGGTCATGTAGGGGTGTTGGTAATGGTTTGGGACCAACTTGGGTTTCTAATAGGGGTATGGGTTGAAGGTGGTCGGGTGTTGGTACGGGTTGACCATCATTAGGTCATGTAGGGGTGTTGGTAATGGTTTGGGACCAAATTGGGTTCCTAATACTGGTATGGGTTGAAGGTGGTCGGGTGTTGGTACGGGTTGACCATCATTAGGTCATGTAGGGGTGCTGGTAATGGTTTGGGACCAAATTGGGTATCTAATACGGGTATGGGTTGAAGGTGGTCGGGTGTTGGTACGGGTTGACCATCATTAGGTCATGTAGGGGTGTTGGTAATGGTTTGGGACCAAATTGGGTTTCTAATACGGGTATGGGTTGACGGTGGTCGGGTGTTGGTACGGATTGACCATCATTAGGTCATGTAGGGGTGTTGGTAATGGTTTGGGATTTAATTGGGTTTCTAATACGGGTATGGGTTGAAGGTGGTCGGGTGTTGGTACGGGTTGACTATCATTAGGTCATGTAGGGGTGTTGGTAATGGTTTGGGACCAAATTGGGTTTCTAATACGGGTATGGGTTGCAGGTGGCCGGGTGTTGGTACTAGTTGACTATCATTAGGTCATGTAGGGGTGTTGGTAATGGTTTGGGACCAAATTGGGTTTCTAATACGGGTATGGGTTGCAGGTGGTCGGGTGTTGGTACGGGTTGACCATCATTAGGTCATGTAAGGGTGTTGGTAATGATTTGGGACCAAATTGGGTTTCTAATACGGGTATGGGTTGAAGGTGGTCGGGTGTTGGTACAGGATGACCATCATTAGGTCATGTAAGGGTGTTGGTAATGGTTTGGGACCAAATTGGGTTTCTAATACGGATATGGGTTGCAGGTGGTCGGGTGTTGGTACGGGTTGACTATCATTAGGTCATGTAGGGGTGTTGGTAATGGTTTGGGACCAAATTGGGTTTCTAATACGGGTATGGGTTGCAGGTGGTCGGGTGTTGGTAATGGTTGACCATCATTAGGTCATGTAGGGGTGTTGCTAATGGTTTGGGACCAAATTGGGTTTCTAATACGGGTATGGGTTGAAGGTGGTCGGGTGTTGGTACGGGTTGACCATCATTAGGCCATGTAGGGTTGCTGGTAATGGTTTGGGACCAAATTGGGTTTCTAATACGGGTATGGGTTGAAGGTGGTCGGGTGTTGGTACAGGATGACCATCATTAGGTCATGTAAGGGTGTTGGTAATGGTTTGGGACCAAATTGGGTTTCTAATACGGGTATGGGTTGCAGGTGGTCGGGTGTTGGTACGGGTTGACTATCATTAGGTCATGTAGGGGTGTTGGTAATGGTTTGGGACCAAATTGGGTTTCTAATACGGGTATGGGTTGCAGGTGGTCGGGTGTTGGTAATGGTTGACCATCATTAGGTCATGTAGGGGTGTTGCTAATGGTTTGGGACCAAATTGGGTTTCTAATACCGGTATGGGTTGAAGGTGGTCGGGTGTTGGTACGGGTTGACCATCATTAGGCCATGTAGGGTTGCTGGTATTGGTTTGGGACCAAATTGGGTTTCTAATACGGGTATGGGTTGAAGGTGGTCGGGTGTTGGTACGGGTTGACCATCATTAGGTCATGTAGGGGTGTTGGTAATGGTTTAGGATCAAATTGGGTATCTAATACGGGTATGGGTTGAAGGTGGTCGGGTGTTGGTACGGGTTGACCATCATTAGGTCATGTAGGGGTGTTGGTAATGGTTTGGGACCAAATTGGGTTTCTAATATGGGTATAGGTTGCAGGTGGTCGGGTGTTGGTACGGGTTGACCATCATTAGGTCATGTAGGGGTGTTGGTAATGGTTTGGGACCAACTTGGGTTTCTAATATGGGTATGGGTTGAAGGTGGTCGGGTGTTGGTACGGGTTGACCATCATTAGGTCATGTAGGGGTGTTGGTAATGGTTTGGGACCAAATTGGGTTCCTAATACAGGTATGGGTTGAAGGTGGTCGGGTGTTGGTACGGGTTGACCATCATTAGGTCATGTAGGTGTGCTGGTAATGGTTTGGGACCAAATTGGGTATCTAATACGGGTATGGGTTGAAGGTGGTCGGGTGTTGGTACGGGTTGACCATCATTAGGTCATGTAGGGGTGTTGGTAATGGTTTGGGACCAAATTGGGTTTCTAATACGGGTATGGGTTGACGGTGGTCGGGTGTTGGTACGGATTGACCATCATTAGGTCATGTAGGGGTGTTGGTAATGGTTTGGGATTTAATTGGGTTTCTAATACTGGTATGGGTTGAAGGTGGTCGGGTGTTGGTACGGGTTGACCATCATTAGGTCATGTAGGGGTGTTGGTAATGGTTTGGGACCAAATTGGGTTTCTAATACGGGTATGGGTTGCAGGTGGCCGGGTGTTGGTACGAGTTGACTATCATTAGGTCATGTAGGGGTGTTGGTAATGGTTTGGGACCAAATTGGGTTTCTAATACGGGTACGGGTTGCAGGTGGTCGGGTGTTGGTACGGGTTGACCATCATTAGGTCATGTAAGGGTGTTGGTAATGGTTTGGGACCAAATTGGGTTTCTAATACGGGTATGGGTTGAAGGTGGTCGGGTGTTGGTACGGGATGACCATCATTAGGTCATGTAAGGGTGTTGGTAATGGTTTGGGACCAAATTGGGATTCTAATACGGGTATGGGTTGCAGGTGGTCGGGTGTTGGTACGGGTTGACTATCATTAGGTCATGTAGGGGTGTTGGTAATGGTTTGGGACCAAATTGGGTTTCTAATACGGGTATGGGTTGCAGGTGGTCGGGTGTTGGTAATGGTTGACCATCATTAGGTCATGTAGGGGTGTTGGTAATGGTTTGGGACCAAATTGGGTTTCTAATACGGGTATGGGTTGAAGGTCGTCGGGTGTTGGTACGGGTTGACCATCATTAGGTCATGTCGGGGTGTTGGTAATGGTTTGGGACCAAATTGGGTATCTAATACGGGTATGGGTTGAAGGTGGTCGGGTGTTGGTACGGGTTGACCATCATTAGGTCATGTAGGGGTGTTGGTAATGGTTTGGGACCAAATTGGGTTTCTAATACGGGTATGGGTTGACGGTGGTCGAGTGTTGGTACACATTGACCATCATTAGGTCATGTAGGGGTGTTGGTAATGGTTTGGTATTTAATTGGGTTTCTAATACGGGTATGGGTTGAAGGTGGTCGGGTGTTGGTACGGGTTGACCATCATTAGGTCATGTAGGGGTGTTGGTAATGGTTTGGGACCAAATTGGGTTTCTAATATGGGTATGGGTTGCAGGTGGCCGGGTGTTGGTACGAGTTGACTATCATTAGGTCATGTAGGGGTGTTGGTAATGGTTTGGGACCAAATTGGGTTTCTAATACGGGTATGGGTTGCAGGTGGTCGGGTGTTGGTAATGGTTGACCATCATTAGGTCATGTAGGGGTGTTGGTAATGGTTTGGGACCAAATTGGGTTTCTAATACGGGTATGGGTTGAAGGTGGTCGGGTGTTGGTACGGGTTAACCATCATTAGGTCATGTAGGGTTGCTGGTAATGGTTTGGGACCAAATTGGGTTTCTAATACGGGTATGGGTTGCAGGTGGTCGGGTGTTGGTACGGGTTGACCATCATTAGGTCATGTAAGGGTGTTGGTAATGGTTTGGGACCAAATTAGGTTTCTAATACGGGTATGGGTTGAAGGTGGTCGGGTGTTGGTACGGGTTGACCATCATTAGGTCATGTAGGGGTGTTGGTAATGGTTTGGGACCAAATTGGGTTTCTAATACGGGTATGGGTTGCAAGTGGTCGGGTGTTGGTACGGGTTGACTATCATTAGGTCATGTAGGGGTGTTGGTAATGGTTTGGGACCAAATTGGGTTTCTAATACGGGTATGGGTTGAAGGTGGTCAGGTGTTGGTACAGGTTGACCATCATTAGGTCATGTAGGGGTGCTGGTAATGGTTTGGGACCAAATTGGTTTTCTAATACGGGTATGGGTTGCATGTGGTCGGGTGTTGGTACGGGTTGACAATCATTGGGTCATGTAGGGGTGTTGGTAATGGTTTAGGACCAAATTGGGTTTCTAATACGGGTATGGGTTGCAGGTGGTCGGGTGTTGGTATAGGTTGGCCATCATTAGGTCATGTAGGGGTGTTGGTAATGGTTTGGGACCAAATTGGGTTTCTAATACGGGTATGGGTTGAAGGTGGTTGGGTGTTGGTACCGGATGACCATCATTAGGTCATGTAAGGGTGTTGGTAATGGTTTGGGACCAAATTGGGTTTCTAATACGGGTATGGGTTGCAGGTGGCCGGGTGTTGGTACGAGTTGACTATCATTAGGTCATGTAGGGGTGTTGGTAATGGTTTGGGACCAAATTGGGTTTCTAATACGGGTACGGGTTGCAGGTGGTCGGGTGTTGGTACGGGTTGACCATCATTAGGTCATGTAAGGGTGTTGGTAATGGTTTGGGACCAAATTGGGTTTCTAATACGGGTATGGGTTGAAGGTGGTCGGGTGTTGGTACGGGATGACCATCATTAGGTCATGTAAGGGTGTTGGTAATGGTTTGGGACCAAATTGGGTTTCTAATACGGGTATGGGTTGCAGGTGGTCGGGTGTTGGTACGGGTTGACTATCATTAGGTCATGTAGGGGTGTTGGTAATGGTTTGGGACCAAATTGGGTTTCTAATACGGGTGTGGGTTGCAGGTGGTCGGGTGTTGGTACGGATTGACCATCATTAGGTCATGTAGGGGTGTTGGTAATGGTTTGGGATTTAATTGGGTTTCTAATACGGGTATGGGTTGAAGGTGGTCGGGTGTTGGTACGGGTTGACTATCATTAGGTCATGTAGGGGTGTTGGTAATGGTTTGGGACCAAATTGGGTTTCTAATACGGGTATGGGTTGCAGGTGGCCGGGTGTTGGTACTAGTTGACTATCATTAGGTCATGTAGGGGTGTTGGTAATGGTTTGGGACCAAATTGGGTTTCTAATACGGGTATGGGTTGCAGGTGGTCGGGTGTTGGTACGGGTTGACCATCATTAGGTCATGTAAGGGTGTTGGTAATGATTTGGGACCAAATTGGGTTTCTAATACGGGTATGGGTTGAAGGTGGTCGGGTGTTGGTACAGGATGACCATCATTAGGTCATGTAAGGGTGTTGGTAATGGTTTGGGACCAAATTGGGTTTCTAATACGGATATGGGTTGCAGGTGGTCGGGTGTTGGTACGGGTTGACTATCATTAGGTCATGTAGGGGTGTTGGTAATGGTTTGGGACCAAATTGGGTTTCTAATACGGGTATGGGTTGCAGGTGGTCGGGTGTTGGCAATGGTTGACCATCATTAGGTCATGTAGGGGTGTTGCTAATGGTTTGGGACCAAATTGGGTTTCTAATACGGGTATGGGTTGAAGGTGGTCGGGTGTTGGTACGGGTTGACCATCATTAGGCCATGTAGGGTTGCTGGTAATGGTTTGGGACCAAATTGGGTTTCTAATACGGGTATGGGTTGAAGGTGGTCGGGTGTTGGTACAGGATGACCATCATTAGGTCATGTAAGGGTGTTGGTAATGGTTTGGGACCAAATTGGGTTTCTAATACGGGTATGGGTTGCAGGTGGTCGGGTGTTGGTACGGGTTGACTATCATTAGGTCATGTAGGGGTGTTGGTAATGGTTTGGGACCAAATTGGGTTTCTAATACGGGTATGGGTTGCAGGTGGTCGGGTGTTGGTAATGGTTGACCATCATTAGGTCATGTAGGGGTGTTGCTAATGGTTTGGGACCAAATTGGGTTTCTAATACGGGTATGGGTTGAAGGTGGTCGGGTGTTGGTACGGGTTGACCATCATTAGGCCATGTAGGGTTGCTGGTAATGGTTTGGGACCAAATTGGGTTTCTAATACGGGTATGGGTTGAAGGTGGTCGGGTGTTGGCACGGGTTGACCATCATTAGGTCATGTAGGGGTGTTGGTAATGGTTTAGGATCAAATTGGGTATCTAATACGGGTATGGGTTGAAGGTGGTCGGGTGTTGGTACGGGTTGACCATCATTAGGTCATGTAGGGGTGTTGGTAATGGTTTGGGACCAAATTGGGTTTCTAATATGGGTATGGGTTGCAGGTGGTCGGGTGTTGGTACGGGTTGACCATCATTAGGTCATGTAGGGGTGTTGGTAATGGTTTGGGACCAACTTGGGTTTCTAATATGGGTATGGGTTGAAGGTGGTCGGGTGTTGGTACGGGTTGACCATCATTAGGTCATGTAGGGGTGTTGGTAATGGTTTGGGACCAAATTGGGTTCCTAATACAGGTATGGGTTGAAGGTGGTCGGGTGTTGGTACGGGTTGACCATCATTAGGTCATGTAGGTGTGCTGGTAATGGTTTGGGACCAAATTGGGTATCTAATACGGGTATGGGTTGAAGGTGGTCGGGTGTTGGTACGGGTTGACCATCATTAGGTCATGTAGGGGTGTTGGTAATGGTTTGGGACCAAATTGGGTTTCTAATACGGGTATGGGTTGACGGTGGTCGGGTGTTGGTACGGATTGACCATCATTAGGTCATGTAGGGGTGTTGGTAATGGTTTGGGATTTAATTGGGTTTCTAATACGGGTATGGGTTGAAGGTGGTCGGGTGTTGGTACGGGTTGACCATCATTAGGTCATGTAGGGGTGTTGGTAATGGTTTGGGACCAAATTGGGTTTCTAATACGGGTATGGGTTGCAGGTGGCCGGGTGTTGGTACGAGTTGACTATCATTAGGTCATGTAGGGGTGTTGGTAATGGTTTGGGACCAAATTGGGTTTCTAATACGGGTACGGGTTGCAGGTGGTCGGGTGTTGGTACGGGTTGACCATCATTAGGTCATGTAAGGGTGTTGGTAATGGTTTGGGACCAAATTGGGTTTCTAATACGGGTATGGGTTGAAGGTGGTTGGGTGTTGGTACGGGATGACCATCATTAGGTCATGTAAGGGTGTTGGTAATGGTTTGGGACCAAATTGGGATTCTAATACGGGTATGGGTTGCAGGTGGTCGGGTGTTGGTACGGGTTGACTATCATTAGGTCATGTAGGGGTGTTGGTAATGGTTTGGGACCAAATTGGGTTTCTAATACGGGTATGGGTTGCAGGTGGTCGGGTGTTGGTAATGGTTGACCATCATTAGGTCATGTAGGGGTGTTGGTAATGGTTTGGGACCAAATTGGGTTTCTAATACGGGTATGGGTTGAAGGTCGTCGGGTGTTGGTACGGGTTGACCATCATTAGGTCATGTCGGGGTGTTGGTAATGGTTTGGGACCAAATTGGGTATCTAATACGGGTATGGGTTGAAGGTGGTCGGGTGTTGGTACGGGTTGACCATCATTAGGTCATGTAGGGGTGTTGGTAATGGTTTGGGACCAAATTGGGTTTCTAATACGGGTATGGGTTGACGGTGGTCGAGTGTTGGTACAGATTGACCATCATTAGGTCATGTAGGGGTGTTGGTAATGGTTTGGTATTTAATTGGGTTTCTAATACGGGTATGGGTTGAAGGTGGTCGGGTGTTGGTACGGGTTGACCATCATTAGGTCATGTAGGGGTGTTGGTAATGGTTTGGGACCAAATTGGGTTTCTAATATGGGTATGGGTTGCAGGTGGCCGGGTGTTGGTACGAGTTGACTATCATTAGGTCATGTAGGGGTGTTGGTAATGGTTTGGGACCAAATTGGGTTTCTAATACGGGTATGGGTTGCAGGTGGTCGGGTGTTGGTAATGGTTGACCATCATTAGGTCATGTAGGGGTGTTGGTAATGGTTTGGGACCAAATTGGGTTTCTAATACGGGTATGGGTTGAAGGTGGTCGGGTGTTGGTACGGGTTGACCATCATTAGGTCATGTAGGGTTGCTGGTAATGGTTTGGGACCAAATTGGGTTTCTAATACGGGTATGGGTTGCAGGTGGTCGGGTGTTGGTACGGGTTGACCATCATTAGGTCATGAAAGGGTGTTGGTAATGGTTTGGGACCAAATTAGGTTTCTAATACGGGTATGGGTTGAAGGTGGTCGGGTGTTGGTACGGGTTGACCATCATTAGGTCATGTAGGGGTGTTGGTAATGGTTTGGGACCAAATTGGGTTTCTAATACGGGTATGGGTTGCAAGTGGTCGGGTGTTGGTACGGGTTGACTATCATTAGGTCATGTAGGGGTGTTGGTAATGGTTTGGGACCAAATTGGGTTTCTAATACGGGTATGGGTTGAAGGTGGTCAGGTGTTGGTACAGGTTGACCATCATTAGGTCATGTAGGGGTGCTGGTAATGGTTTGGGACCAAATTGGTTTTCTAATACGGGTATGGGTTGCATGTGGTCGGGTGTTGGTACGGGTTGACAATCATTGGGTCATGTAGGGGTGTTGGTAATGGTTTAGGACCAAATTGGGTTTCTAATACGGGTATGGGTTGCAGGTGGTCGGGTGTTGGTATAGGTTGGCCATCATTAGGTCATGTAGGGGTGTTGGTAATGGTTTGGGACCAAATTGGGTTTCTAATACGGGTATGGGTTGAAGGTGGTTGGGTGTTGGTACCGGATGACCATCATTAGGTCATGTAAGGGTGTTGGTAATGGTTTGGGACCAAATTGGGTTTCTAATACGGGTATGGGTTGCAGGTGGCCGGGTGTTGGTACGAGTTGACTATCATTAGGTCATGTAGGGGTGTTGGTAATGGTTTGGGACCAAATTGGGTTTCTAATACGGGTACGGGTTGCAGGTGGTCGGGTGTTGGTACGGGTTGACCATCATTAGGTCATGTAAGGGTGTTGGTAATGGTTTGGGACCAAATTGGGTTTCTAATACGGGTATGGGTTGAAGGTGGTCGGGTGTTGGTACGGGATGACCATCATTAGGTCATGTAAGGGTGTTGGTAATGGTTTGGGACCAAATTGGGTTTCTAATACGGGTATGGGTTGCAGGTGGTCGGGTGTTGGTACGGGTTGACTATCATTAGGTCATGTAGGGGTGTTGGTAATGGTTTGGGACCAAATTGGGTTTCTAATACGGGTATGGGTTGCAGGTGGTCGGGTGTTGGTAATGGTTGACCATCATTAGGTCATGTAGGGGTGTTGCTAATGGTTTGGGACCAAATTGGGTTTCTAATACGGGTATGGGTTGAAGGTGGTCGGGTGTTGGTACGGGTTGACCATCATTAGGCCATGTAGGGTTGCTGGTAATGGTTTGGGACCAAATTGGGTTTCTAATACGTGTATGGGTTGCAGGTGGTCGGGTGTTGGTACGGGTTGACCATCATTAGGTCAGGTAAGGGTGTTGGTAATGGTTTGGGACCAAATTGGCTTTCTAATACGGGTATGGGTTGAAGGTGGTCGGGTGTTGGTACAGGTTGACCATCATTAGGTCATGTAGGGGTGCTGGTAATGGTTTGGGACCAAATTGGGTTTCTAATACGGGTATGGGTTGCATGTGGTCGGGTGTTGGTACGGGTTGACAATCATTGGGTCATGTAGGGGTGTTGGTAATGGTTTAGGACCAAATTGGGTTTCTAATACGGGTATGGGTTGCAGGTGGTCGGGTGTTGGTAATGGTTGGCCATCATTAGGTCATGTAGGGGTGTTGGTAATGGTTTGGGACCAAATTGGGTTTCTAATACGGGTATGGGTTGAAGGTGGTCGAGTGTTGGTAAGGGTTGACCATCATTAGGTCATGTAGGGGTGTTGGTAATGGTTTGGGACGAAATTGGGTATCTAATACGGGTATGGGTTGAAGGTGGTCGGTGTTGGTACAGGTTGACCATCATTAGGTCATGTAGGGGTGTTGGTAATGGTTAGGGTCCAAATTGGGTTTCTAATACGGGTATGGGTTGATGGTGGTCGGGTGTTGGTACGGGTTGACCATCATTAGGTCATGTAGGGGTGTTGGTAATGGTTTGGGACCAAATTGGGTTTCTAATACGGGTATGGGTTGAAGGTGGTCGGGTGTTGGTACGGGTTGACTATCATTAGGTCATGTAGGGGTGTTGGTAATGGTTTGGGACCAAATTGGGTTTCTAATACGGGTATGGGTTGAAGGTGGTCAGGTGTTGGTACAGGTTGACCATCATTAGGTCATGTAGGGGTGCTGGTAATGGTTTGGGACCAAATTGGTTTTCTAATACGGGTATGGGTTGCATGTGGTCGGGTGTTGGTATGGGTTGACAATCATTGGGTCATGTAGGGGTGTTGGTAATGGTTTAGGACCAAATTGGGTTTCTAATACGGGTATGGGTTGCAGGTGGTCGGGTGTTGGTATAGGTTGGCCATCATTAGGTCATGTAGGGGTGTTGGTAATGGTTTGGGACCAAATTGGGTTTCTAATACGGGTATGGGTTGAAGGTGGTTGGGTGTTGGTACCGGATGACTATCATTAGGTCATGTAAGGGTGTTGGTAATGGTTTGGGACCAAATTGGGTTTCTAATACGGGTATGGGTTGCAGGTGGCCGGGTGTTGGTACGAGTTGACTATCATTAGGTCATGTAGGGGTGTTGGTAATGGTTTGGGACCAAATTGGGTTTCTAATACGGGTACGGGTTGCAGGTGGTCGGGTGTTGGTACGGGTTGACCATCATTAGGTCATGTAAGGGTGTTGGTAATGGTTTGGGACCAAATTGGGTTTCTAATACGGGTATGGGTTGAAGGTGGTCGGGTGTTGGTACGGGATGACCATCATTAGGTCATGTAAGGGTGTTGGTAATGGTTTGGGACCAAATTGGGTTTCTAATACGGGTATGGGTTGCAGGTGGTCGGGTGTTGGTACGGGTTGACTATCATTAGGTCATGTAGGGGTGTTGGTAATGGTTTGGGACCAAATTGGGTTTCTAATACGGGTATGGGTTGCAGGTGGTCGGGTGTTGGTAATGGTTGACCATCATTAGGTCATGTAGGGGTGTTGCTAATGGTTTGGGACCAAATTGGGTTTCTAATACGGGTATGGGTTGAAGGTGGTCGGGTGTTGGTACGGGTTGACCATCATTAGGCCATGTAGGGTTGCTGGTAATGGTTTGGGACCAAATTGGGTTTCTAATACGTGTATGGGTTGCAGGTGGTCGGGTGTTGGTACGGGTTGACCATCATTAGGTCAGGTAAGGGTGTTGGTAATGGTTTGGGACCAAATTGGCTTTCTAATACGGGTATGGGTTGAAGGTGGTCGGGTGTTGGTACAGGTTGACCATCATTAGGTCATGTAGGGGTGCTGGTAATGGTTTGGGACCAAATTGGGTTTCTAATACGGGTATGGGTTGCATGTGGTCGGGTGTTGGTACGGGTTGACAATCATTGGGTCATGTAGGGGTGTTGGTAATGGTTTAGGACCAAATTGGGTTTCTAATACGGGTATGGGTTGCAGGTGGTCGGGTGTTGGTAATGGTTGGCCATCATTAGGTCATGTAGGGGTGTTGGTAATGGTTTGGGACCAAATTGGGTTTCTAATACGGGTATGGGTTGAAGGTGGTCGGGTGTTGGTACGGGTTGACCATCGTTAGGCCATGTAGGGTTGCTGGTAATGGTTTGGGACCAAATTGGGTTTCTAATACGGGTATGGGTTGAAGGTGGTCGGGTGTTGGTACGGGTTGACCATCATTAGGTCATGTAGGGGTGTTGGTAATGGTTTAGGATCAAATTGGGTATCTAATACGGGTATGGGTTGAAGGTGGTCGGGTGTTGGTACGGGTTGACCATCATTAGGTCATGTAGGGGTGTTGGTAATGGTTTGGGACCAAATTGGGTTTCTAATATGGGTATGGGTTGCAGGTGGTCGGGTGTTGGTACGGGTTGACCATCATTAGGTCATGTAGGGGTGTTGGTAATGATTTGGGACCAACTTGGGTTTCTAATATGGGTATGGGTTGAAGGTGGTCGGGTGTTGGTACGGGTTGACCATCATTAGGTCATGTAGGGGTGTTGGTAATGGTTTGGGACCAAATTGGGTTCCTAATACAGGTATGGGTTGAAGGTGGTCGGGTGTTGGTACGGGTTGACCATCATTAGGTCATGTAGGGGTGCTGGTAATGGTTTAGGACCAAATTGGGTATCTAATACGGGTATGGGTTGAAGGTGGTCGGGTGTTGGTACGGGTTGACCATCATTAGGTCATGTAGGGGTGTTGGTAATGGTTTGGGACCAAATTGGGTTTCTAATACGGGTATGGGTTGACGGTGGTCGGGTGTTGGTACGGATTGACCATCATTAGGTCATGTAGGGGTGTTGGTAATGGTTTGGGATTTAATTGGGTTTCTAATACGGGCATGGGTTGAAGGTGGTCGGGTGTTGGTACGGGTTGACCATCATTAGGTCATGTAGGGGTGTTGGTAATGGTTTGGGACCAAATTGGGTTTCTAATACGGGTATGGGTTGCAGGTGGTCGGGTGTTGGTACGAGTTGACTATCATTAGGTCATGTAGGGGTGTTGGTAATGGTTTGGGACCAAATTGGGTTTCTAATACGGGTATGGGTTGCAGGTGGTCGGGTGTTGGTACGGGTTGACCATCATTAGGTCATGTAAGGGTGTTGGTAATGGTTTGGGACCAAATTGGGTTTCTAATACGGGTATGGGTTGAAGGTGGTCGGGTGTTGGTACGGGATGACCATCATTAGGTCATGTAAGGGTGTTGGTAATGGTTTGGGACCAAATTGGGTTTCTAATACGGGTATGGGTTGCAGGTGGTCGGGTGTTGGTACGGGTTGACTATCATTAGGTCATGTAGGGGTGTTGGTAATGGTTTGGGACCAAATTGGGTTTCTAATACGGGTATGGGTTGAAGGTGGTCAGGTGTTGGTAATGGTTGACCATCATTAGGTCATGTAGGGGTGTTGCTAATGGTTTGGGACCAAATTGGGTTTCTAATACGGGTATGGGTTGAAGGTGGTCGGGTGTTGGTACGGGTTGACCATCATTAGGCCATGTAGGGTTGCTGGTAATGGTTTGGGACCAAATTGGGTTTCTAATACGTGTATGGGTTGCGGGTGGTCGGGTGTTGGTACGGGTTGACCATCATTAGGTCAGGTAAGGGTGTTGGTAATGGTTTGGGACCAAATTGGGTTTCTAATACGGGTATGGGTTGAAGGTGGTCGGGTGTTGGTACAGGTTGACCATCATTAGGTCATGTAGGGGTGCTGGTAATGGTTTGGGACCAAATTGGGTTTCTAATACGGGTATGGGTTGCATGTGGTCGGGTGTTGGTACGGGTTGACAATCATTGGGTCATGTAGGGGTGTTGGTAATGGTTTAGGACCAAATTGGGTTTCTAATACGGGTATGGGTTGCGGGTGGTCGGGTGTTGGTAATGGTTGGCCATCATTAGGTCATGTAGGGGTGTTGGTAATGGTTTGGGACCAAATTGGGTTTCTAATACGGGTATGGGTTGAAGGTGGTCGGGTGTTGGTAAGGGTTGACCATCATTAGGTCATGTAGGGGTGTTGGTAATGGTTTGGGACGAAATTGGGTATCTAATACGGGTATGGGTTGAAGGTGGTCGGTGTTGGTACAGGTTGACCATCATTAGGTCATGTAGGGGTGTTGGTAATGGTTAGGGACCAAATTGGGTTTCTAATACGGGTATGGGTTGATGGTGGTCGGGTGTTGGTACGGGTTGACCATCATTAGGTCATGTAGGGGTGTTGGTAATGGTTTGGGACCAAATTTGGTTTCTAATACGGGTATGGGTTGAAGGTGGTCGGGTGTTGGTACGGGTTGACCATCCTTAGGTCATGTAGGGGTGTTGGTAATGGTTTGGGACCAAATTGGGTTTCTAATACGGGTATGGGTTGCAGGTGGTCGGGTGTTGGTACGGGTTGACCATCATTAGGTCATGTAGGGGTGTTTGTAATGGTTTGGGACCAAATTGGGTTTCTAATACGGGTATGGGTTGCAGGTGGTCGGGTGTTGGTAATGGTTGACCATCATTAGGTCATGTAGGGGTGTTGGTAATGGTTTGGGACCAAATTGGGTATCTAATACGGGTATGGGTTGAAGGTCGTCGGGTGTTGGTACGGGTTGACCATCATTAGGTCATGTCGGGGTGTTGGTAATGGTTTGGGACCAAATTGGGTATCTAATACGGGTATGGGTTGAAGGTGGTCAGGTGTTGGTACGGGTTGACCATCATTAGGTCATGTAGGGGTGTTGGTAATGGTTTGGGACCAAATTGGGTTTCTAATACGGGTATGGGTTGACGGTGGTCGAGTGTTGGTACAGATTGACCATCATTAGGTCATGTAGGGGTGTTGGTAATGGTTTGGGATTTAATTGGGTTTCTAATACGGGTATGGGTTGAAGGTGGTCGGGTGTCGGTACGGGTTGACCATCATTAGGTCATGTAGGGGTGTTGGTAATGGTTTGGGACCAAATTGGGTTTCTAATAAGGGTATGGGTTGCAGGTGGCCGGGTGTTGGTACGAGTTGACTATCATTAGGTCATGTAGGGGTGTTGGTAATGGTTTGGGACCAAATTGGGTTTCTAATACGGGTATGGGTTGCAGGTGGTCGGGTGTTGGTAATGGTTGACCATCATTAGGTCATGTAGGGGTGTTGGTAATGGTTTGGGACCAAATTGGGTTTCTAATACGGGTATGGGTTGAAGGTGGTCGGGTGTTGGTACGGGTTGACCATCATTAGGTCATGTAGGGTTGCTGGTAATGGTTTGGGACCAAATTGGGTTTCTAATACGGGTATGGGTTGCAGGTGGTGGGTGTTGGTACGGGTTGACCATCATTAGGTCATGTAAGGGTGTTGGTAATGGTTTGGGACCAAATTAGGTTTCTAATACGGGTATGGGTTGAAGGTGGTCGGGTGTTGGTACGGGTTGACCATCATTAGGTCATGTAGGGGTGTTGGTAATGGTTTGGGACCAAATTGGGTTTCTAATACGGGTATGGGTTGCAAGTGGTCGGGTGTTGGTACGGGTTGACTATCATTAGGTCATGTAGGGGTGTTGGTAATGGTTTGGGACCAAATTGGGTTTCTAATACGGGTATGGGTTGCAGGTGGTCGGGTGTTGGTAATGGTTGACCATCATTAGGTCATGTAGGGGTGTTGCTAATGGTTTGGGACCAAATTGGGTTTCTAATACGGGTATGGGTTGAAGGTGGTCGGGTGTTGGTACGGGTTGACCATCATTAGGCCATGTAGGGTTGCTGGTAATGGTTTGGGACCAAATTGGGTTTCTAATACGTGTATGGGTTGCAGGTGGTCGGGTGTTGGTACTGGTTGACCATCATTAGGTCAGGTAAGGGTGTTGGTAATGGTTTGGGACCAAATTGGGTTTCTAATACGGGTATGGGTTGAAGGTGGTCGGGTGTTGCTACAGGTTGACCATCATTAGGTCATGTAGGGGTGCTGGTAATGGTTTGGGACCAAATTGGGTTTCTAATACGGGTATGGGTTGCATGTGGTCGGGTGTTGGTACGGGTTGACAATCATTGGGTCATGTAGGGGTGTTGGTAATGGTTTAGGACCAAATTGGGTTTCTAATACGGGTATGGGTTGCAGGTGGTCGGGTGTTGGTAATGGTTGGCCATCATTAGGTCATGTAGGGGTGTTGGTAATGGTTTGGGACCAAATTGGGTTTCTAATACGGGTATGGGTTGAAGGTGGTCGGGTGTTGGTAAGGGTTGACCATCATTAGGTCATGTAGGGGTGTTGGTAATGGTTTGGGACGAAATTGGGTATCTAATACGGGTCTGGGTTGAAGGTGGTCGGTGTTGGTACAGGTTGACCATCATTAGGTCATGTAGGGGTGTTGGTAATGGTTTGGGACCAAATTGGGTTTCTAATACGGGTATGGGTTGAAGGTGGTCGGGTGTTGGTACGGGTTGACCATCATTAGGTCATGTAGGGGTGTTGGTAATGGTTTGGGACCAAATTTGGTTTCTAATACGGGTATGGGTTGAAGGTGGTCGGGTGTTGGTACGGGTTGACCATCATTAGGTCATGTAGGGGTGTTGGTAATGGTTTGGGACCAAATTGGGTTTCTAATACGGGTATGGGTTGAAGGTGGTCGGGTGTTGGTACGGGTTGACCATCATTAGGTCATGTAGGGGTGTTGGTAATGGTTTGGGACCATATTGGGTTTCTAATACGGGTATGGGTTGCAGATGGTCGGGTGTTGGTACGGGTTGACTATCATTAGGTCATGTAGGGGTGTTGGTAATGGTTTGGAACCAAATTGGGTTTCTAATACGGGTATGGGTTGCAGGTGGTCGGGTGTTGGTAATGGTTGACCATCATTAGGTCATGTAGGGGTGTTGCTAATGGTTTGGGACCAAATTGGGTTTCTAATACGGATATGGGTTGAAGGTGGTCGGGTGTTGGTACGGGTTGACCATCATTAGGCCATGTAGGGTTGCTGGTAATGGTTTGGGACCAAATTGGGTTTCTAATACGTGTATGGGTTGCAGGTGGTCGGATGTTGGTACGGGTTTACCATCATTAGGTCAGGTAAGGGTGTTGGTAATGGTTTGGGACCAAATTGGGTTTCTAATATGGGTATGGGTTGAAGGTGGTCGGGTGTTGGTACAGGTTGACCATCATTAGGTCATGTAGGGGTGCTGGTAATGGTTTGGGACCAAATTGGGTTTCTAATACGGGTATGGGTTGCATGTGGTCGGGTGTTGGTACGGGTTGACAATCATTGGGTCATGTAGGGGTGTTGGTAATGGTTTAGGACCAAATTGGATTTCTAATACGGGTATGGGTTGCAGGTGGTCGGGTGTTGGTAATGGTTGGCCATCATTAGGTCATGTAGGGGTGTTGGTAATGGTTTGGGACCAAATTGGGTTTCTAATACGGGTATGGGTTGAAGGTGGTCGGGTGTTGGTAAGGGTTGACCATCATTAGGTCATGTAGGGGTGTTGGTAATGGTTTGGGACGAAATTGGGTATCTAATACGGGTATGGGTTGAAGGTGGTCGGTGTTGGTACAGGTTGACCATCATTAGGTCATGTAGGGGTGTTGGTAATGGTTTGGGACCAAATTGGGTTTCTAATACGGGTATGGGTTGAAGGTGGTCGGGTGTTGGTACGGGTTGACCATCATTAGGTCATGTAGGGGTGTTGGTAATGGTTTGGGACCAAATTTGGTTTCTAATACGGGTATGGGTTGAAGGTGGTCGGGTGTTGGTACGGGTTGACCATCATTAGGTCATGTAGGGGTGTTGGTAATGGTTTGGGACCAAATTGGGTTTCTAATACGGGTATGGGTTGAAGGTGGTCGGGTGTTGGTACGGGTTGACCATCATTAGGTCATGTAAGGGTGTTGGTAATGGTTTGGGACCAAATTGGGTTTCTAATACGGGTATGGGTTGCAGTTGGTCGGGTGTTGGTACGGGTTGACTATCATTAGGTCATGTAGGGGTGTTGGTAATGGTTTGGGACCAAATTGGGTTTCTAATACGGGTATGGGTTGCAGGTGGTCGGGTGTTGGTAATGGTTGATCATCATTAGGTCATGTAGGGGTGTTGCTAATGGTTTGGGACCAAATTGGGTTTCTAATACGGGTATGGGTTGAAGGTGGTCGGGTGTTGGTACGGGTTGACCATCATTAGGCCATGTAGGGTTGCTGGTAATGGTTTGGGACCAAATTGGGTTTCTAATACGTGTATGGGTTGCAGGTGGTCGGGTGTTGGTATGGGTTGACCATCATTAGGTCAGGTAAGGGTGTTGGTAATGGTTTGGGACCAAATTGGGTTTCTAATATGGGTATGGGTTGAAGGTGGTCGGGTGTTGGTACAGGTTGACCATCATTAGGTCATGTAGGGGTGCTGGTAATGGTTTGGGACCAAATTGGGTTTCTAATACGGGTATGGGTTGCAGGTGGTCGGGTGTTGGTAATGGTTGACCATCATTAGGTCATGTAGGGGTGTTGCTAATGGTTTGGGACCAAATTGGGTTTCTAATACGGGTATGGGTTGAAGGTGGTCGGGTGTTGGTACGGGTTGACCATCATTAGGCCATGTAGGGTTGCTGGTAATGGTTTGGGACCAAATTGGGTTTCTAATACGGGTATGGGTTGAAGGTGGTCGGGTGTTGGTACGGGTTGACCATCATTAGGTCATGTAGGGGTGTTGGTAATGGTTTAGGATCAAATTGGGTATCTAATACGGGTATGGGTTGAAGGTGGTCGGGTGTTGGTACGGGTTGACCATCATTAGGTCATGTAGGGGTGTTGGTAATGGTTTGGGACCAAATTGGGTTTCTAATATGGGTATGGGTTGCAGGTGGTCGGGTGTTGGTACGGGTTGACCATCATTAGGTCATGTAGGGGTGTTGGTAATGGTTTGGGACCAACTTGGGTTTCTAATATGGGTATGGGTTGAAGGTGGTCGGGTGTTGGTACGGGTTGACCATCATTAGGTCATGTAGGGGTGTTGGTAATGGTTTGGGACCAAATTGGGTTCCTAATACAGGTATGGGTTGAAGGTGGTCGGGTGTTGGTACGGGTTGACCATCATTAGGTCATGTAGGGGTGCTGGTAATGGTTTGGGACCAAATTGGGTATCTAATACGGGTATGGGTTGAAGGTGGTCGGGTGTTGGTACGGGTTGACCATCATTAGGTCATGTAGGGGTGTTGGTAATGGTTTGGGACCAAATTGGGTTTCTAATACGGGTATGGGTTGACGGTGTTCGGGTGTTGGTACGGATTGACCATCATTAGGTCATGTAGGGGTGTTGGTAATGGTTTGGGAATTAATTGGGTTTCTAATACGGGCATGGGTTGAAGGTGGTCGGGTGTTGGTACGGGTTGACCATCATTAGGTCATGTAGGGGTGTTGGTAATGGTTTGGGACCAAATTGGGTTTCTAATACGGGTATGGGTTGCAGGTGGTCGGGTGTTGGTACGAGTTGACTATCATTAGGTCATGTAGGGGTGTTGGTAATGGTTTGGGACCAAATTGGGTTTCTAATACGGGTATGGGTTGCAGGTGGTCGGGTGTTGGTACGGGTTGACCATCATTAGGTCATGTAAGGGTGTTGGTAATGGTTTGGGACCAAATTGGGTTTCTAATACGGGTATAGGTTGAAGGTGGTCGGGTGTTGGTACGGGATGACCATCATTAGGTCATGTAAGGGTGTTGGTAATGGTTTGGGACCAAATTGGGTTTCTAATACGGGTATGGGTTGCAGGTGGTCGGGTGTTGGTACGGGTTGACTATCATTAGGTCATGTAGGGGTGTTGGTAATGGTTTGGGACCAAATTGCGTTTCTAATACGGGTATGGGTTGAAGGTGGTCAGGTGTTGGTAATGGTTGACCATCATTAGGTCATGTAGGGGTGTTGCTAATGGTTTGGGACCAAATTGGGTTTCTAATACGGGTATGGGTTGACGGTGTTCGGGTGTTGGTACGGATTGACCATCATTAGGTCATGTAGGGGTGTTGGTAATGGTTTGGGATTTAATTGGGTTTCTAATACGGGTATGGGTTGAAGGTGGTCGGGTGTTGGTACGGGTTGACCATCATTAGGTCATGTAGGGGTGTTGGTAATGGTTTGGGACCAAATTGGGTTTCTAATAAGGGTATGTGTTGCAGGTGGCCGGGTGTTGGTACGAGTTGACTATCATTAGGTCATGTAGGGGTGTTGGTAATGGTTTGGGACCAAATTGGGTTTCTAATACGGGTATGGGTTGCAGGTGGTCGGGTGTTGGTAATGGTTGACCATCATTAGGTCATGTAGGGGTGTTGGTAATGGTTTGGGACCAAATTGGGTTTCTAATACGGGTATGGGTTGAAGGTGGTCGGGTGTTGGTACGGGTTGACCATCATTAGGTCATGTAGGGTTGTTGGTAATGGTTTGGGACCAAATTGGGTTTCTAATACGGGTATGGGTTGCAGGTGGTGGGTGTTGGTACGGGTTGACCATCATTAGGTCATGTAAGGGTGTTGGTAATGGTTTGGGACCAAATTAGGTTTCTAATACGGGTATGGGTTGAAGGTGGTCGGGTGTTGGTACGGGTTGACCATCATTAGGTCATGTAGGGGTGTTGGTAATGGTTTGGGACCAAATTGGGTTTCTAATACGGGTATGGGTTGCAAGTGGTCGGGTGTTGGTACGGGTTGACTATCATTAGGTCATGTAGGGGTGTTGGTAATGGTTTGGGACCAAATTAGGTTTCTAATACGGGTATGGGTTGCAGGTGGTCGGGTGTTGGTAATGGTTGACCATCATTAGCTCATGTAGGGGTGTTGCTAATGGTTTGGGACCAAATTGGGTTTCTAATACGGGTATGGGTTGAAGGTGGTCGGGTGTTGGTACGGGTTGACCATCATTAGGCCATGTAGGGTTGCTGGTAATGGTTTGGGACCAAATTGGGTTTCTAATACGTGTATGGGTTGCAGGTGGTCGGGTGTTGGTACTGGTTGACCATCATTAGGTCAGGTAAGGGTGTTGGTAATGGTTTGGGACCAAATTGGGTTTCTAATACGGGTATGGGTTGAAGGTGGTCGGGTGTTGGTACAGGTTGACCATCATTAGGTCATGTAGGGGTGCTGGTAATGGTTTGGGACCAAATTGGGTTTCTAATACGGGTATGGGTTGCATGTGGTCGGGTGTTGGTACGGGTTGACAATCATTGGGTCATGTAGGGGTGTTGGTAATGGTTTAGGACCAAATTGGGTTTCTAATACGGGTATGGGTTGCAGGTGGTCGGGTGTTGGTAATGGTTGGACATCATTAGGTCATGTAGGGGTGTTGGTAATGGTTTGGGACCAAATTGGGTTTCTAATACGGGTATGGGTTGAAGGTGGTCGGATGTTGGTAAGGATTGACCATCATTAGGTCATGTAGGGGTGTTGGTAATGGTTTGGGACGAAATTGGGTATCTAATACGGGTCTGGGTTGAAGGTGGTCGGTGTTGGTACAGGTTGACCATCATTAGGTCATGTAGGGGTGTTGGTAATGGTTTGGGACCAAATTGGGTTTCTAATACGGGTATGGGTTGAAGGTGGTCGGGTGTTGGTACGGGTTGACCATCATTAGGTCATGTAGGGGTGTTGGTAATGGTTTGGGACCAAATTTGGTTTCTAATACGGGTATGGGTTGAAGGTGGTCGGGTGTTGGTACGGGTTGACCATCATTAGGTCATGTAGGGGTGTTGGTAATGGTTTGGGACCAAATTGGGTTTCTAATACGGGTATGGGTTGAAGGTGGTCGGGTGTTGGTACGGGTTGACCATCATTAGGTCATGTAGGGGTGTTGGTAATGGTTTGGGACCATATTGGGTTTCTAATACGGGTATGGGTTGCAGATGGTCGGGTGTTGGTACGGGTTGACTATCAATTAGGTCATGTAGGGGTGTTGGTAATGGTTTGGGACCAAATTGGGTTTCTAATACGGGTATGGGTTGCAGGTGGTCGGGTGTTGGTAATGGTTGACCATCATTAGGTCATGTAGGGGTGTTGCTAATGGTTTGGGACCAAATTGGGTTTCTAATACGGATATGGGTTGAAGGTGGTCGGGTGTTGGTACGGGTTGACCATCATTAGGCCATGTAGGGTTGCTGGTAATGGTTTGGGACCAAATTGGGTTTCTAATACGTGTATGGGTTGCAGGTGGTCGGGTGTTGGTACGGGTTGACCATCATTAGGTCAGGTAAGGGTGTTGGTAATGGTTTGGGACCAAATTGGGTTTCTAATATGGGTATGGGTTGAAGGTGGTCGGGTGTTGGTACAGGTTGACCATCATTAGGTCATGTAGGGGTGCTGGTAATGGTTTGGGACTAAATTGGGTTTCTAATACGGGTATGGGTTGCATGTGGTCGGGTGTTGGTACGGGTTGACAATCATTAGGTCATGTAGGGGTGTTGGTAATGGTTTAGGACCAAATTGGGTTTCTAATACGGGTATGGGTTGCAGGTGGTCGGGTGTTGGTAATGGTTGGCCATCATTAGGTCATGTAGGGGTGTTGGTAATGGTTTGGGACCAAATTGGGTTTCTAATACGGGTATGGGTTGAAGGTGGTCGGGTGTTGGTAAGGGTTGACCATCATTAGGTCATGTAGGGGTGTTGGTAATGGTTTGGGACGAAATTGGGTATCTAATACGGGTATGGGTTGAAGGTGGTCGGTGTTGGTACAGGTTGACCATCATTAGGTCATGTAGGGGTGTTGGTAATGGTTTGGGACCAAATTGGGTTTCTAATACGGGTATGGGTTGAAGGTGGTCGGGTGTTGGTACGGGTTGACCATCATTAGGTCATGTAGGGGTGTTGGTAATGGTTTGGGACCAAATTTGGTTTCTAATACGGGTATGGGTTGAAGGTGGTCGGGTGTTGGTACGGGTTGACCATCATTAGGTCATGTAGGGGTGTTGGTAATGGTTTGGGACCAAATTGGGTTTCTAATACGGGTATGGGTTGAAGGTGGTCGGGTGTTGGTACGGGTTGACCATCATTAGGTCATGTAAGGGTGTTGGTAATGGTTTGGGACCAAATTGGGTTTCTAATACGGGTATGGGTTGCAGGTGGTCGGGTGTTGGTACGGGTTGACTATCATTAGGTCATGTAGGGGTGTTGGTAATGGTTTGGGACCAAATTGGGTTTCTAATACGGGTATGGGTTGCAGGTGGTCGGGTGTTGGTAATGGTTGATCATCATTAGGTCATGTAGGGGTGTTGCTAATGGTTTGGGACCAAATTGGGTTTCTAATACGGGTATGGGTTGAAGGTGGTCGGGTGTTGGTACGGGTTGACCATCATTAGGCCATGTAGGGTTGCTGGTAATGGTTTGGGACCAAATTGGGTTTCTAATACGTGTATGGGTTGCAGGTGGTCGGGTGTTGGTATGGGTTGACCATCATTAGGTCAGGTAAGGGTGTTGGTAATGGTTTGGGACCAAATTGGGTTTCTAATATGGGTATGGGTTGAAGGTGGTCGGGTGTTGGTACAGGTTGACCATCATTAGGTCATGTAGGGGTGCTGGTAATGGTTTGGGACCAAATTGGGTTTCTAATACGGGTGTGGGTTGCATGTGGTCGGGTGTTGGTACGGGTTGACAATCATTGGGTCATGCAATGGTGTTGGTAATGGTTTAGGACCAAATTGGGTTTCTAATACGGGTATGGGTTGCAGGTGGTCGGGTGTTGGTAATGGTTGGCCATCATTAGGTCATGTAGGGGTGTTGGTAATGGTTTGGGACCAAATTGGGTTTCTAATACGGGTATGGGTTGAAGGTGGTCGGGTGTTGGTAAGGGTTGACCATCATTAGGTCATGTAGGGGTGTTGGTAATGGTTTGGGACGAAATTGGGTATCTAATACGGGTATGGGTTGAAGGTGGTCGGTGTTGGTACAGGTTGACCATCATTAGGTCATGTAGGGGTGTTGGTAATGGTTTGGGACCAAATTGGGTTTCTAATACGGGTATGGGTTGAAGGTGGTCGGGTGTTGGTACGGGTTGACCATCATTAGGTCATGTAGGGGTGTTGGTAATGGTTTGGGACCAAATTTGGTTTCTAATACGGGTATGGGTTGAAGGTGGTCGGGTGATGGTACGGGTTGACCATCATTAGGTCATGTAGGGGTGTTGGTAATGGTTTTGGACCAAATTGGGTTTCTAATACGGGTATGGGTTGAAGGTGGTCGGGTGTTGGTACGGGTTGACCATCATTAGGTCATGTAGGGGTGTTGGTAATGGTTTGGGACCAAATTGGGTTTCTAATACGGGTATGGGTTGCAGGTGGTCGGGTGTTGGTACGGGTTGACTATCATTAGGTCATGTAGGGGTGTTGGTAATGGTTTTTGACCAAATTGGGTTTCTAATATGGGTATGGGTTGCAGGTGGTCGGTTGTTGGTAATGGTTGACCATCATTAGGTCATGTAGGGGTGTTGGTAATGGTTTGGGACCAAATTGGGTTTCTAATACGGGTATGGGTTGAAGGTGGTCGGGTGTTGGTACGGGTTGACCATCATTAGGCCATGTAGGGTTGCTGGTAATGGTTTGGGACCAAATTGGGTTTCTAATACGTGTATGGGTTGCAGGTGGTCGGGTGTTGGTATGGGTTGACCATCATTAGGTCAGGTAAGGGTGTTGGTAATGGTTTGGGACCAAATTGGGTTTCTAATATGGGTATGGGTTGAAGGTGGTCGGGTGTTGGTACAGGTTGACCATCATTAGGTTATTTAGGGGTGCTGGTAATGGTTTGGGACCAAATTGGGTTTCTAATACGGGTATGGGTTGCATGTGGTCGGGTGTTGGTACGGGTTGACAATCATTGGGTCATGCAATGGTGTTGGTAATGGTTTAGGACCAAATTGGGTTTCTAATACGGGTATGGGTTGCAGGTGGTCGGGTGTTGGTAATGGTTGGCCATCATTAGGTCATGTAGGGGTGTTGGTAATGGTTTGGGACCAAATTGGGTTTCTAATACGGGTATGGGTTGAAGGTGGTCGGGTGTTGGTAAGGGTTGACCATCATTAGGTCATGTAGGGGTGTTGGTAATGGTTTGGGACGAAATTGGGTATCTAATACGGGTATGGGTTGAAGGTGGTCGGTGTTGGTACAGGTTGACCATCATTAGGTCATGTAGGGGTGTTGGTAATGGTTTGGGACCAAATTGGGTTTCTAATACGGGTATGGGTTGAAGGTGGTCGGGTGTTGGTACGGGTTGACCATCATTAGGTCATGTAGGGGTGTTGGTAATGGTTTGGGACCAAATTTGGTTTCTAATGCGGGTATGGGTTGAAGGTGGTCGGGTGATGGTACGGGTTGACCATCATTAGGTCATGTAGGGGTGTTGGTAATGGTTTTGGACCAAATTGGGTTTCTAATACGGGTATGGGTTGAAGGTGGTCGGGTGTTGGTACGGGTTGACCATCATTAGGCCATGTAGGGTTGCTGGTAATGGTTTGGGACCAAATTGGGTTTCTAATACGGGTATGGGTTGAAGGTGGTCGGGTGTTGGTACGGGTTGACCATCATTAGGTCATGTAGGGGTGTTGGTAATGGTTTGGGACCAAATTGGGTTTCTAATACGGGTATGGGTTGCAGGTGGTCGGGTGTTGGTACGGGTTGACTATCATTAGGTCATGTAGGGGTGTTGGTAATGGTTTTTGACCAAATTGGGTTTCTAATATGGGTATGGGTTGCAGGTGGTCGGTTGTTGGTAATGGTTGACCATCATTAGGTCATGTAGGGGTGTTGGTAATGGTTTGGGACCAAATTGGGTTTCTAATACGGGTATGGGTTGAAGGTGGTCGGGTGTTGGTACGGGTTGACCATCATTAGGCCATGTAGGGTTGCTGGTAATGGTTTGGGACCAAATTGGGTTTCTAATACGTGTATGGGTTGCAGGTGGTCGGGTGTTGGTATGGGTTGACCATCATTAGGTCAGGTAAGGGTGTTGGTAATGGTTTGGGACCAAATTGGGTTTCTAATATGGGTATGGGTTGAAGGTGGTCGGGTGTTGGTACAGGTTGACCATCATTAGGTTATTTAGGGGTGCTGGTAATGGTTTGGGACCAAATTGGGTTTCTAATACGGGTATGGGTTGCATGTGGTCGGGTGTTGGTACGGGTTGACAATCATTGGGTCATGCAATGGTGTTGGTAATGGTTTAGGACCAAATTGGGTTTCTAATACGGGTATGGGTTGCAGGTGGTCGGGTGTTGGTAATGGTTGGCCATCATTAGGTCATGTAGGGGTGTTGGTAATGGTTTGGGACCAAATTGGGTTTCTAATACGGGTATGGGTTGAAGGTGGTCGGGTGTTGGTAAGGGTTGACCATCATTAGGTCATGTAGGGGTGTTGGTAATGGTTTGGGACGAAATTGGGTATCTAATACGGGTATGGGTTGAAGGTGGTCGGTGTTGGTACAGGTTGACCATCATTAGGTCATGTAGGGGTGTTGGTAATGGTTTGGGACCAAATTGGGTTTCTAATACGGGTATGGGTTGAAGGTGGTCGGGTGTTGGTACGGGTTGACCATCATTAGGTCATGTAGGGGTGTTGGTAATGGTTTGGGACCAAATTTGGTTTCTAATGCGGGTATGGGTTGAAGGTGGTCGGGTGATGGTACGGGTTGACCATCATTAGGTCATGTAGGGGTGTTGGTAATGGTTTTGGACCAAATTGGGTTTCTAATACGGGTATGGGTTGAAGGTGGTCGGGTGTTGGTACGGGTTGACCATCATTAGGTCATGTAGGGGTGTTGGCAATGGTTTGGGACCAAATTGGGTTTCTAATACGGGTATGGGTTGCAGGTGGTCGGGTGTTGGTACGGGTTGACTATCATTAGGTCATGTAGGGGTGTTGGTAATGGTTTTTGACCAAATTGGGTTTCTAATATGGGTATGGGTTGCAGGTGGTCGGTTGTTGGTAATGGTTGACCATCATTAGGTCATGTAGGGGTGTTGGTAATGGTTTGGGACCAAATTGGGTTTCTAATACGGGTATGGGTTGAAGGTCGTCGGGTGTTGGTACGGGTTGACCATCATTAGGTCATGTCGGGGTGTTGGTAATGGTTTGGGACCAAATTGGGTATCTAATGCGGGTATGGGTTTAAGGTGGTCGGGTGTTGGTACGGGTTGACCATCATTAGGTCATGTAGGGGTGTTGGTAATGGTTTGGGACCAAATTGGGTTTCTAATACGGGTATGGGTTGAAGGTGGTCGGGTGTTGGTACGGGTTGACCATCATTAGGTCATGTAGGGGTGCTGGTAATGGTTTGGGACCAAATTGGGTTTCTAATACGGGTATGGGTTGCAGGTGGTCGGGTGTTGGTACGGGTTGACCATCATTAGTTCATGTAGGGGTGTTGGTAATGGTTTGGGACCAAATTGGGTTTCTAATACGAGTATGGGTTGAAGGTGGTCGGGTGTTGGTACGGGTTGACCATCATTAGGTCATGTAGGGGTGTTGGTAATGGTTTGGGACCAAATTGGGTATCTAATACGGGTATGGGTTGAAGGTGGTCGGTGGTGGTACGGGTTGACCATCATTAGGTCATGTAGGGGTGTCGGTAAGGGTTTGGGACCAAATTGGGTTTCTAATACGTGTATGGGTTGAAGGTGGTCGGGTTTTGGTTCGGGTTGACCATCATTAGGTCATGTAGGGGTGTTGGTAATGGTTTGGGACCAAATTGGGTTTCTAATACGGGTATGGGTTGAAGGTGGTCGGGTGTTGGTAAGGGTTGACCATCATTAGGTCATGTAGGGGTGTTGGTAATGGTTTGGGACGAAATTGGGTATCTAATACGGGTATGGGTTGAAGGTGGTCGGTGTTGGTACAGAATGACCATCATTAGGTCATGTAGGGGTGTTCGTAATGGTTTGGGACCAAATTGGGTTTCTAATACGGGTATGGGTTGAAGGTGGTCGGGTGTTGGTACGGGTTGACCATCATTAGGTCATATAGGGGTGTTGGTAATGGTTTGGGACCAAATTGGGTTTCTAATACGGGTATAGGTTGAAGGTGGTCGGGTGTTGGTACGGGTTGACCATCATTAGGTCATGTAGGGTGTTGGTAATGGTTTGGGACCAAATTGGTTTTCTAATACGGGTATGGGTTGAAGGTGGTCGAGTGTTGGTACGGGTTGACCATCATTAGGTCATGTAGGGGTGCTGGTAATTGTTTGGGACAAAATTGGGTTTCTAATACGGGTATGGGTTGCAGGTGGTCGGGTGTTGGTAATGGTTGACCTTCATTAGGTCATGTAGGGGTGTTGGTAATGGTTTGGGACCAAATTGGGTTTCTAATACGGGTATGGGTTGAAGGTGGTCGGGTGTTGGTACGGGTTGACCATCATTAGGTCATGTAGGGGTGTTGGTAATGGTTTGGGACGAAATTGGGTATCTAATACGGGTATGGGTTGAAGGTGGTCGGTGTTGGTACAGGTTGACCATCATTAGGTCATGTAGGGGTGTTGGTAATGGTTTGGGACCAAATTGGGTTTCTAATACGGGTATGGGTTGAAGGTGGTCGGGTGTTGGTACGGGTTGACCATCATTAGGTCATGTAAGGGTGTTGGTAATGGTTTGGGACCAAATTTGGTTTCTAATACGGGTATGGGTTGAAGGTGGTCGGGTGATGGTACGGGTTGACCATCATTAGGTCATGTAGGGGTGTTGGTAATGGTTTTGGACCAAATTGGGTTTCTAATACGGGTATGGGTTGAAGGTGGTCGGGTCTTGGTACGGGTTGACCATCATTAGGTCATGTAGGGGTGTTGGTAATGGTTTGGGACCAAATTGGGTTTCTAATACGGGTATGGGTTGCAGGTGGTCGGGTGTTGGTACGGGTTGACTATCATTAGGTCATGTAGGGGTGTTGGTAATGGTTTTTGACCAAATTGGGTTTCTAATATGGGTATGGGTTGCAGGTGGTCGGTTGTTGGTAATGGTTGACCATCATTAGGTCATGTAGGGGTGTTGGTAATGGTTTGGGACCAAATTGGGTTTCTAATACGGGTATGGGTTGAAGGTCGTCGGGTGTTGGTACGGGTTGACCATCATTAGGTCATGTCGGGGTGTTGGTAATGGTTTGGGACCAAATTGGGTATCTAATGCGGGTATGGGTTTAAGGTGGTCGGGTGT
Source organism: Lactuca virosa (assembly GCF_052849685.1). Classification (NCBI taxonomy): domain Eukaryota; kingdom Viridiplantae; phylum Streptophyta; class Magnoliopsida; order Asterales; family Asteraceae; genus Lactuca; species Lactuca virosa. Next base: position 492,917,385 of record NC_136429.1, read on the forward strand.
TGGTACGGGTTGACCATCATTAGGTCATGTAGGGGTGTTGGTAATGGTTTGGGACCAAATTGGGTTTCTAATACGGGTATGGGTTGAAGGTGGTCGGGTGTTGGTACGGGTTGACCATCATTAGGTCATGTAGGGGTGCTGGTAATGGTTTGGGACCAAATTGGGTTTCTAATACGGGTATGGGTTGCAGGTGGTCGGGTGTTGGTACGGGTTGACCATCATTAGGTCATGTAGGGGTGTTGGTAATGGTTTGGGACCAAATTGGGTTTCTAATACGAGTATGGGTTGAAGGTGGTCGGGTGTTGGTACGGGTTGACCATCATTAGGTCATGTAGGGGTGTTGGTAATGGTTTGGGACCAAATTGGGTATCTAATACGGGTATGGGTTGAAGGTGGTCGGTGGTGGTACGGGTTGACCATCATTAGGTCATGTAGGGGTGTTGGTAATGGTTTGGGACCAAATTGGGTTTCTAATACGTGTATGGGTTGAAGGTGGTCGGGTTTTGGTTCGGGTTGACCATCATTAGGTCATGTAGGGGTGTTGGTAATGGTTTGGGACCAAATTGGGTTTCTAATACGGGTATGGGTTGAAGGTGGTCGGGTGTTGGTAAGGGTTGACCATCATTAGGTCATGTAGGGGTGTTGGTAATGGTTTGGGACGAAATTGGGTATCTAATACGGGTATGGGTTGAAGGTGGTCGGTGTTGGTACAGAATGACCATCATTAGGTCATGTAGGGGTGTTCGTAATGGTTTGGGACCAAATTGGGTTTCTAATACGGGTATGGGTTGAAGGTGGTCGGGTGTTGGTACGGGTTGACCATCATTAGGTCATATAGGGGTGTTGGTAATGGTTTGGGACCAAATTGGGTTTCTAATACGGGTATAGGTTGAAGGTTGTCGGGTGTTGGTACGGGTTGACCATCATTAGGTCATGTAGGGTGTTGGTAATGGTTTGGGATCAAATTGGTTTTCTAATACGGGTATGGGTTGAAGGTGGTCGAGTGTTGGTACGGGTTGACCATCATTAGGTCATGTAGGGGTGCTGGTAATTGTTTGGGACAAAATTGGGTTTCTAATACGGGTATGGGTTGCAGGTGGTCGGGTGTTGGTAATGGTTGACCTTCATTAGGTCATGTAGGGGTGTTGGTAATGGTTTGGGACCAAATTGGGTTTCTAATACGGGTATGGGTTGAAGGTGGTCGGGTGTTGGTACGGGTTGACCATCATTAGGTCATGTAGGGGTGTTGGTAATGGTTTGGGACGAAATTGGGTATCTAATACGGGTATGGGTTGAAGGTGGTCGGTGTTGGTACAGGTTGACCATCATTAGGTCATGTAGGGGTGTTGGTAATGGCTTGGGACCAAATTGGGTTTCTAATACGGGTATGGGTTGAAGGTGGTCGGGTGTTGGTACGGGTTGACCATCATTAGGTCATGTAAGGGTGTTGGTAATGGTTTGGGACCAAATTTGGTTTCTAATACGGGTATGGGTTGAAGGTGGTCGGGTGATGGTACGGGTTGACCATCATTAGGTCATGTAGGGGTGTTGGTAATGGTTTTGGACCAAATTGGGTTTCTAATACGGGTATGGGTTGAAGGTGGTCGGGTCTTGGTACGGGTTGACCATCATTAGGTCATGTAGGGGTGTTGGTAATGGTTTGGGACCAAATTGGGTTTCTAATACGGGTATGGGTTGCAGGTGGTCGGGTGTTGGTACGGGTTGACTATCATTAGGTCATGTAGGGGTGTTGGTAATGGTTTTTGACCAAATTGGGTTTCTAATGTGGGTATGGGTTGCAGGTGGTCGGTTGTTGGTAATGGTTGACCATCATTAGGTCATGTAGGGGTGTTGGTAATGGTTTGGGACCAAATTGGGTTTCTAATACGGGTATGGGTTGAAGGTCGTCGGGTGTTGGTACGGGTTGACCATCATTAGGTCATGTCGGGGTGTTGGTAATGGTTTGGGACCAAATTGGGTATCTAATGCGGGTATGGGTTGAAGGTGGTCGGGTGTTGGTACGGGTTGACCATCATTAGGTCATGTAGGGGTGTTGGTAATGGTTTGGGACCAAATTGGGTTTCTAATACGGGTATGGGTTGAAGGTGGTCGGGTGTTGGTACGGGTTGACCATCATTAGGTCATGTAGGGGTGCTGGTAATGGTTTGGGACCAAATTGGGTTTCTAATACGGGTATGGGTTGCAGGTGGTCGGGTGTTGGTACGGGTTGACCATCATTAGGTCATGTAGGGGTGTTGGTAATGGTTTGGGACCAAATTGGGTTTCTAATACGAGTATGGGTTGAAGGTGGTCGTGTGTTGGTACGGGTTGACCATCATTAGGTCATGTAGGGGTGTTGGTAATGGTTTGGGACCAAATTGGGTATCTAATACGGGTATGGGTTGAAGGTGGTCGGTGGTGGTACGGGTTGACCATCATTAGGTCATGTAGGGGTGTTGGTAATGGTTTGGGACCAAATTGGGTTTCTAATACGTGTATGGGTTGAAGGTGGTCGGGTTTTGGTTCGGGTTGACCATCATTAGGTCATGTAGGGGTGTTGGTAATGGTTTGGGATCGAATTGGGTATCTAATACGGGTATGGGTTGAAGGTGGTCGGTGTTGGTATGGGTTGACCATCATTAGGTCATGTAGGGGTGTTGGTAATGGTTTGGGACCAAATTGGGTTTCTAATACGGGTATGGGTTGAAGGTGGTCGGGTGTTGGTACGGGTTGACCATCATTAGGTCATGTAGGGGTGTTGCTAATGGTTTGGGACCAAATTGGGTTTCTAACACAGGTATGGGTTGCAGGTGGTCGGGTGTTGGTACGGGTTGACCATCATTAGGTCATGTAGGGGTGTTGGTAATGGTTTGGGACCAAATTGGGTTTCTAATACGGGTATGGGTTGCAGGTGGTCGGGTGTTGGTAATGGTTGACCATCATTAGGTCATGTAGGGGTGTTGGTAATGGTTTGGGAGCAAATTGGGTTTCTAATACGGGTACGGGTTGAAGGTGGTCGGGTGTTGGTACGGGTTGACCATAATTAGTTCATGTAGGGGTGTTGGTAATGGTTTGGGACCAAATTAGGTTTCTAATACGGGTATGGGTTGAAGGTGGTCGGGTGTTGGTACGGGTTGACCATCATTAGGTCATGTAGGGGTGTTGGTAATGGTTTGGGACCAAATTGGGTTTCTAATACGGGTATGGGTTGCAGGTGGTCGGGTGTTGGTATGGGTTGACCATCATTAGGTCATGTAGGGGTGTTGGTAATGGTTTGGGACCAAATTGGGTTTCTAATACGGGTATGGGTTGAAGGTGGTCGGGTGTTGGTACGGGTTGACCATCATTAGGTCATGTAGGGTGTTGGTAATGGTTTAGGACCAAATTGGTTTTCTAATACGGGTATGGGTTGAAGGTGGTCGAGTGTTGGTACGGGTTGACCGTCATTAGGTCATGTAGGGGTGCTGGTAATGGTTTGGGACAAAATTGGGTTTCTAATACGGGTATGGGTTGCAGGTGGTCGGGTGTTGGTACGGGTTGACCATCATTAGGTCATATAGGGGTGGTTGTAATGGTTTGGGACCAAATTGGGTTTCTAATACGGGTATGGGTTGCAGGTGGTCGGGTGTTGCTATGGGTTGACCATCATTAGGTCATGTAGGGGTGTTGGTAATGGTTTGGGACCAAATTGGGTATCTAATACAGGTACGGGTTGAAGGTGGTCGGTGTTGGTACGGGTTGACCATCATTAGGTCATGTAGGGGTGTTGGTAATGGTTTGGGACCAAATTGGGTTTCTAATACGGGTATGGGTTGCAGGTGGTCGGGTGTTGGTACGTGTTGACCATCATTAGGTCATGTAGGGGTGTTGGTAATGGTTTGCGACCAAATTGGGTTTCTAATACGGGTATGGGTTGAAGGTGGTCGGGTGTTGCTATGGGTTGACCATCATTAGGTCATGTAGGGGTGTTGGTAATGGTTTGGGACCAAATTGGGTATCTAATACAGGTACGGGTTGAAGGTGGTCGGTGTTGGTACGGGTTGACCATCATTAGGTCATGTAGGGGTGTTGGTAATGGTTTGGGACCAAATTGGGTTTCTAATACGGGTATGGGTTGCAGGTGGTCGGGTGTTGGTACGTGTTGACCATCATTAGGTCATGTATGGGTGTTGGTAATGGTTTGGGACCAAATTGGGTTTCTAATACGGGTATGGGTTGAAGGTGGTCGGGTGTTGGTACGGGTTGACCATGATTAGGTCATGTAGGGGTGTTGGTAATCATTTGGGACCAAATTAGGTTTCTAATACTGCTATGGGTTGAAGGTGGTCGGGTGTTGGTACGTGTTGACCATCATTAGGTCATGTAGGGGTGTTGGTAATGGTTTGGGACCAAATTGGGTTTCTAATACGGGTATGGGTTGCAGGTGGTCAGGTGTTGGTAATGGTTGACCTTCATTACGTCATGTAGGGGTGTTGGTAATGGTTTGGGACCAAATTGGGTTTCTAATACGGGTATGGGTTGAAGGTCGTCGGGTGTTGGTACGGGTTGACCATCATTAGGTCATGTAGGGGTGTTGGTAATGGTTTGGGACCAAATTGGGTTTCTAATACGAGTATGGGTTGAAGGTGGTCGGGTGTTGGTACGGGTTGACCATCATTAGGTCATGTAGGGGTGTTGGTAATGGTTTGGGACCAAATTGAGTTTCTAATACGGGTATGGGTTGAAGGTGGTCGGGTGTTGGTACGGGTTGACCATCATTAGGTCATGTAGGGTGTTGGTAATGGTTTGGGACCAAATTGGTTTTCGAATACGGGTATGGGTTGAAGGTGGTCGAGTGTTGGTACGGGTTGACCATCATTAGGTCATGTAGGGGTGCTGGTAATGGTTTGGGACAAAATTGGATTTCTAATACGGGTATGGGTTGCAGGTGGTCGGGTGTTGGTAATGGTTGACCTTCATTAGGTCATGTAGGGGTGTTGGTAATGGTTTGGGACCAAATTGGGTATCTAATACAGGTACGGGTTGAAGGTGTTCGGTGTTGGTACGGGTTGACCATCATTAGGTCATGTAGGGGTGTTGGTAATGGTTTGGGACCAAATTGGGTTTCTAATACGGGTATGGGTTGCAGGTGGTCGGGTGTTGGTACGGGTTGACCATCATTAGGTCATGTAGGGGTGTTGGTAATGGTTTGGGACCAAATTGGGTTTCTAATACGGGTATGGGTTGCAGGTGGTCGGGTGTTGGTAATGGTTGACCATCATTAGGTCATGTAGGGGTGTTGGTAATGGTTTGGGAGCAAATTGGGTTTCTAATACGGGTACGGGTTGAAGGTGGTCGGGTGTTGGTACGGGTTGACCATAATTAGTTCATGTAGGGGTGTTGGTAATGGTTTGGGACCAAATTAGGTTTCTAATACGGGTATGGGTTGAAGGTGGTCGGGTGTTGGTATGGGTTGACCATCATTAGGTCATGTAGGGGTGTTGGTAATGGTTTGGGACCAAATTGGGTTTCTAATACGGGTATGGGTTGCAGGTGGTCGGGTGTTGGTATGGGTTGACCATCATTAGGTCATGTAGGGGTGTTGGTAATGGTTTGGGACCAAATTGGGTTTCTAATACGGGTATGGGTTGAAGGTGGTCGGGTGTTGGTACGGGTTGACCATCATTAGGTCATGTAGGGTGTTGGTAATGGTTTGGGACCAAATTGGTTTTCTAATACGGTTATGGGTTGAAGGTGGTCGAGTGTTGGTACGGGTTGACCGTCATTAGGTCATGTAGGGGTGCTGGTAATGGTTTGGGACAAAATTGGGTTTCTAATACGGGTATGGGTTGCAGGTGGTCGGGTGTTGGTACGGGTTGACCATCATTAGGTCATATAGGGGTGGTTGTAATGGTTTGGGACCAAATTGGGTTTCTAATACGGGTATGGGTTGCAGGTGGTCGGGTGTTGCTATGGGTTGACCATCATTAGGTCATGTAGGGGTGTTGGTAATGGTTTGGGACCAAATTGGGTATCTAATACAGGTACGGGTTGAAGGTGGTCGGTGTTGGTACGGGTTGACCATCATTAGGTCATGTAGGGGTGTTGGTAACGGTTTGGGACCAAATTGGGTTTCTAATACGGGTATGGGTTGCAGGTGGTCGGGTATTGGTACGTGTTGACCATCATTAGGTCATGTAGGGGTGTTGGTAATGGTTTGGGACCAAATTGGGTTTCTAATACGGGTATGGGTTGAAGGTGGTCGGGTGTTGCTATGGGTTGACCATCATTAGGTCATGTAGGGGTGTTGGTAATGGTTTGGGACCAAATTGGGTATCTAATACAGGTACGGGTTGAAGGTGGTCGGTGTTGGTACGGGTTGACCATCATTAGGTCATGTAGGGGTGTTGGTAATGGTTTGGGACCAAATTGGGTTTCTAATACGGGTATGGGTTGCAGGTGGTCGGGTGTTGGTACGTGTTGACCATCATTAGGTCATGTAGGGGTGTTGGTAATGGTTTGGGACCAAATTGGGTTTCTAATACGGGTATGGGTTGAAGGTGGTCGGGTGTTGGTACGGGTTGTCCATGATTAGGTCATGTAAGGGTGTTGGTAATCGTTTGGGACCAAATTAGGTTTCTAATACGGCTATGGGTTGAAGGTGGTCGGGTGTTGGTACGTGTTGACCATCATTAGGTCATGTAGGGGTGTTGGTAATGGTTTGGGACAAAATTGGGTTTCTAATACGGGTATGGGTTGCAGGTGGTCAGGTGTTGGTAATGGTTGACCTTCATTACGTCATGTAGGGGTGTTGGTAATGGTTTGGGACCAAATTGGGTTTCTAATACGGGTATGGGTTGAAGGTCGTCGGGTGTTGGTACGGGTTGACCATCATTAGGTCATGTAGGGGTGTTGGTAATGGTTTGGGACCAAATTGGGTTTCTAATACGAGTATGGGTTGAAGGTGGTCGGGTGTTGGTACGGGTTGACCATCATTAGGTCATGTAGGGGTGTTGGTAATGGTTTGGGACCAAATTGGGTTTCTAATACGGGTATGGGTTGAAGGTGGTCGGGTGTTGGTACGGGTTGACCATCATTAGGTCATGTAGGGTGTTGGTAATGGTTTGGGACCAAATTGGTTTTCTAATACGGGTATGGGTTGAAGGTGGTCGAGTGTTGGTACGGGTTGACCATCATTAGGTCATGTAGGGGTGCTGGTAATGGTTTGGGACAAAATTAGGTTTCTAATACGGGTATGGGTTGCAGGTGGTCGGGTGTTGGTAATGGTTGACCTTCATTAGGTCATGTAGGGGTGTTGGTAATGGTTTGGGACCAAATTGGGTTTCTAATACGGGTATGGGTTGAAGGTCGTCGGGTGTTGGTACGGGTTGACCATCATTAGGTCATGTAGGGGTGTTGGTAATGGTTTGGGATCAAATCGGGTATCTAATACGGGTATGGGTTGAAGGTGGTCGGGTGTTGGTACGGGTTGACCATCATTAGGTCATGTAGGGGTGTTGGTAATGGTTTGGGACCAAATTGGGTTTCTAATACGGGTATGGGTTGCAGGTGGTCGGGTGTTGGTACGGGTTGACCATCATTAGGTCATGTAGGGGTGTTGGTAATGGTTTGGGACCAAATTGGGTTTCTAATACGGGTATGGGTTGCAGGTGGTCGGGTGTTGGTAATGGTTGACCATCATTAGGTCATGTAGGGGTGTTGGTAATGGTTTGGGAGCAAATTGGGTTTCTAATACGGGTACGGGTTGAAGGTGGTCGGGTGTTGGTACGGGTTGACCATAATTAGTTCATGTAGGGGTGTTGGTAATGGTTTGGGACCAAATTAGGTTTCTAATACGGGTATGGGTTGAAGGTGGTCGGGTGTTGGTACGGGTTGACCATCATTAGGTCATGTAGGGGTGTTGGTAATGGTTTGGGACCAAATTGGGTTTCTAATACGGGTATGGGTTGCAGGTGGTCGGGTGTTGGTATGGGTTGACCATCATTAGGTCATGTAGGGGTGTTGGTAATGGTTTGGGACCAAATTGGGTTTCTAATACGGGTATGGGTTGAAGGTGGTCGGGTGTTGGTACGGGTTGACCATCATTAGGTCATGTAGGGTGTTGGTAATGGTTTGGGACCAAATTGGTTTTCTAATACGGGTATGGGTTGAAGGTGGTCGAGTGTTGGTACGGGTTGACCGTCATTTGGTCATGTAGGGGTGCTGGTAATGGTTTGGGACAAAATTGGGTTTCTAATACGGGTATGGGTTGCAGGTGGTCGGGTGTTGGTACGGGTTGACCATCATTAGGTCATACAGGGGTGGTTGTAATGGTTTGGGACCAAATTGGGTTTCTAATACGGGTATGGGTTGCAGGTGGTCGGGTGTTGGTACGGGTTGACCATCATTAGGTCATGTAGGGGTGTTGGTAATGGTTTGGGACCAAATTGGGTATCGAATACGGGTATGGGTTGAAGGTGGTCGGTGTTGGTACGGGTTGACCATCATTAGGTCATGTAGGGGTGTTGGTAATGGTTTGGGAGCAAATTTGGTTTCTAATACGGGTATGGGTTGCAGGTGGTCGGGTGTTGGTACGTGTTGACCATCATTAGGTCATGTAGGGTTGTTGGTAATGGTTTGGGACCAAATTTGGTTTCTAATACGGGTATGGGTTGAAGGTGGTCGGGTGTTGGTACGTGTTGACCATCATTAGGTCATGTAGGGGTGTTGGTAATGGTTTGGGACCAAATTGGGTTTCTAATACGGGTATGGGTTGCAGGTGGTCGGGTGTTGGTAATGGTTGACCTTCATTACGTCATGTAGGGGTGTTGGTAATGGTTTGGGACCAAATTGGGTTTCTAATACGAGTATGGGTTGAAGGTCGTCGGGTGTTGGTACGGGTTGACCATCATTAGGTCATGTAGGGGTGTTGGTAATGGTTTGGGACCAAATTGGGTTTCTAATATGGGTATGGGTTGAAGGTGGTCGGGTGTTGGTACGGGTTGACCATCATTAGGTCATGTAGGGGTGCTGGTAATGGTTTGGGACAAAATTGGGTTTCTAATACGGGTATGGGTTACAGGTGGTCGGGTGTTGGTACGGGTTGACCATCATTAGGTCATATAGGGGTGGTTGTAATGGTTTGGGACCAAATTGGGTTTCTAATACGGGTATGGGTTGCAGGTGGTCGGGTGTTGCTATGGGTTGACCATCATTAGGTCATGTAGGGGTGTTGGTAATGGTTTGGGACCAAATTGGGTATCTAATACAGGTACGGGTTGAAGGTGGTCGGTGTTGGTACGGGTTGACCATCATTAGGTCATGTAGGGGTGTTGGTAATGGTTTGGGACCAAATTGGGTTTCTAATACGGGTATGGGTTGCAGGTGGTCGGGTGTTGGTACGTGTTGACCATCATTAGGTCATGTAGGGGTGTTGGTAATGGTTTGGGACCAAATTAGGTTTCTAATACGGGTATGGGTTGAAGGTGGTCGGGTGTTGCTATGGGTTGACCATCATTAGGTCATGTAGGGGTGTTGGTAATGGTTTGGGACCAAATTGGGTATCTAATACAGGTACGGGTTGAAGGTGGTCGGTGTTGGTACGGGTTGACCATCATTAGGTCATGTAGGGGTGTTGGTAATGGTTTGGGACCAAATTGGGTTTCTAATACGGGTATGGGTTGCAGGTGGTCGGGTGTTGGTACGTGTTGACCATCATTACGTCATGTAGGGGTGTTGGTAATGGTTTGGGACCAAATTGGGTTTCTAATACGAGTATGGGTTGAAGGTGGTCGGGTGTTGGTACGGGTTGTCCATGATTAGGTCATGTAGGGGTGTTGGTAATGGTTTGGGACCAAATTGGGTTTCTAATACGAGTATGGGTTGAAGGTGGTCGGGTGTTGGTACGGGTTGACCATCATTAGGTCATGTAGGGGTGTTGGTAATGGTTTGGGACCAAATTGGGTATCTAATACGGGTATGGGTTGAAGGTGGTCGGGTGTTGGTACGGGTTGACCATCATTAGGTCATGTAGGGTGTTGGTAATGGTTTGGGACCAAATTGGTTTTCTAATATGGGTATGGGTTGAAGGTGGTCGAGTGTTGGTACGGGTTGACCATCATTAGGTCATGTAGGGGTGCTGGTAATGGTTTGGGACAAAATTGGGTTTCTAATACGGGTATGGGTTGCAGGTGGTCGGGTGTTGGTAATGGTTGACCTTCATTAGGTCATGTAGGGGTGTTGGTAATGGTTTGGGACCAAATTGGGTTTCTAATACGGGTATGGGTTGAAGGTCGTCGGGTGTTGGTACGGGTTGACCATCATTAGGTCATGTAGGGGTGTTGGTAATGGTTTGGGATCAAATCGGGTATCTAATACGGGTATGGGTTGAAGGTGGTCGGGTGTTGGTACGGGTTGACCATCATTAGGTCATGTAGGGGTGTTGGTAATGGTTTGGGACCAAATTAGGTTTCTAATACGGGTATGGGTTGAAGGTGGTCGGGTGTTGGTACGGGTTGACCATCATTAGGTCATGTAGGGGTGTTGGTAATGGTTTGGGACCAAATTGGGTTTCTAATACGGGTATGGGTTGCAGGTGGTCGGGTGTTGGTATGGGTTGACCATCATTAGGTCATGTATGGGTGTTGGTAATGGTTTGGGACCAAATTGGGTTTCTAATACGGGTATGGGTTGAAGGTGGTCGGGTGTTGGTACGGGTTGACCATCATTAGGTCATGTAGGGTGTTGGTAATGGTTTGGGACCAAATTGGTTTTCTAATACGGGTATGGGTTGAAGGTGGTCGAGTGTTGGTACGGGTTGACCGTCATTTGGTCATGTAGGGGTGCTGGTAATGGTTTGGGACAAAATTGGGTTTCTAATACGGGTATGGGTTGCAGGTGGTCGGGTGTTGGTACGGGTTGACCATCATTAGGTCATATAGGGGTGGTTGTAATGGTTTGGGACCAAATTGGGTTTCTAATACGGGTATGGGTTGCAGGTGGTCGGGTGTTGGTACGGGTTGACCATCATTAGGTCATGTAGGGGTGTTGGTAATGGTTTGGGACCAAATTGGGTATCGAATACGGGTATGGGTTGAAGGTGGTCGGTGTTGGTACGGGTTGACCATTATTAGGTCATGTAGGGGTGTTGGTAATGGTTTGGGAGCAAATTGGGTTTCTAATACGGGTATGGGTTGCAGGTGGTCGGGTGTTGGTACGTGTTGACCATCATTAGGTCATGTAGGGGTGTTGGTAATGGTTTGGGACCAAATTTGGTTTCTAATACGGGTATGGGTTGAAGGTGGTCGGGTGTTGGTACGTGTTGACCATCATTAGGTCATGTAGGGGTGTTGGTAATGGTTTGGGACCAAATTGGGTTTCTAATACGGGTATGGGTTGCAGGTGGTCGGGTGTTGGTAATGGTTGACCTTCATTACGTCATGTAGGGGTGTTGGTAATGGTTTGGGACCAGATTGGGTTTCTAATACGAGTATGGGTTGAAGGTCGTCGGGTGTTGGTACGGGTTGACCATCATTAGGTCATGTAGGGGTGTTGGTAATGGTTTGGGACCAAATTGGGTTTCTAATATGGGTATGGGTTGAAGGTGGTCGGGTGTTGGTACGGGTTGACCATCATTAGGTCATGTAGGGGTGCTGGTAATGGTTTGGGACAAAATTGGGTTTCTAATACGGGTATGGGTTGCAGGTGGTCGGGTGTTGGTACGGGTTGACCATCATTAGGTCATATAGGGGTGGTTGTAATGGTTTGGGACCAAATTGGGTTTCTAATACGGGTATGGGTTGCAGGTGGTCGGGTGTTGCTTTGGGTTGACCATCATTAGGTCATGTAGGGGTGTTGGTAATGGTTTGGGACCAAATTGGGTATCTAATATAGGTACGGGTTGAAGGTGGTCGGTGTTGGTACGGGTTGACCATCATTAGGTCATGTAGGGGTGTTGGTAATGGTTTGGGACCAAATTGGGTTTCTAATACGGGTATGGGTTGCAGGTGGTCGGGTGTTGGTACGTGTTGACCATCATTAGGTCATGTAGGGGTGTTGGTAATGGTTTGGGACCAAATTGGGTTTCTAATACGGGTATGGGTTGAAGGTGGTCGGGTGTTGCTATGGGTTGACCATCATTAGGTCATGTAGGGGTGTTGGTAATGGTTTGGGACCAAATTGGGTATCTAATACAGGTACGGGTTGAAGGTGGTCGGTGTTGGTACGGGTTGACCATCATTAGGTCATGTAGGGGTGTTGGTAATGGTTTGGGACCAAATTGGGTTTCTAATACGGGTATGGGTTGCAGGTGGTCGGGTGTTGGTACGTGTTGACCATCATTACGTCATGTAGGGGTGTTGGTAATGGTTTGAGACCAAATTGGGTTTCCAATACGGGTATGGGTTGAAGGTGGTCGGGTGTTGGTACGGGTTGTCCATGATTAGGTCATGTAGGGGTGTTGGTAATGGTTTGGGACCAAATTGGGTTTCTAATACGAGTATGGGTTGAAGGTGGTCGGGTGTTGGTACGGGTTGACCATCATTAGGTCATGTAGGGGTGTTGGTAATGGTTTGGGACCAAATTGGGTTTCTAATACGGGTATGGGTTGAAGGTGGTCGGGTGTTGGTACGGGTTGACCATCATTAGGTCATGTAGGGTGTTGGTAATGGTTTGGGACCAAATTGGTTTTCTAATACGGGTATGGGTTGAAGGTGGTCGAGTGTTGGTACGGGTTGACCATCATTAGGTCATGTAGGGGTGCTGGTAATGGTTTGGGAGAAAATTGGGTTTCTAATACGGGTATGGGTTGCAGGTGGTCGGGTGTTGGTAATGGTTGACCTTCATTAGGTCATGTAGGGGTGTTGGTAATGGTTTGGGACCAAATTGGGTTTCTAATACGGGTATGGGTTGAAGGTCGTCGGGTGTTGGTACGGGTTGACCATCATTAGGTCATGTAGGGGTGTTGGTAATGGTTTGGGATCAAATCGGGTATCTAATACGGGTATGGGTTGAAGGTGGTCGGGTGTTGGTACGGGTTGACCATCATTAGGTCATGTAGGGGTGTTGGTAATGGTTTGGGACCAAATTGGGTTTCTAATACGGGTATGGGTTGCAGGTGGTCGGGTGTTGGTACGGGTTGACCATCATTAGGTCATGTAGCGGTGTTGGTAATGGTTTGGGACCAAATTGGGTTTCTAATACGGGTATGGGTTGCAGGTGGTCGGGTGTTGGTACGTGTTGACCATCATTAGGTCATGTAGGGGTGTTGGTAATGGTTTGGGACCAAATTAGGTTTCTAATACGGGTATGGGTTGAAGGTGGTCGGGTGTTGCTATGGGTTGACCATCATTAGGTCATGTAGGGGTGTTGGTAATGGTTTGGGACCAAATTGGGTATCTAATACAGGTACGGGTTGAAGGTGGTCGGTGTTGGTACGGGTTGACCATCATTAGGTCATGTAGGGGTGTTGGTAATGGTTTGGGACCAAATTGGGTTTCTAATACGGGTATGGGTTGCAGGTGGTCGGGTGTTGGTACGTGTTGACCATCATTACGTCATGTAGGGGTGTTGGTAATGGTTTGGGACCAAATTGGGTTTCTAATACGGGTATGGGTTGAAGGTGGTCGGGTGTTGGTACGGGTTGTCCATGATTAGGTCATGTAGGGGTGTTGGTAATGGTTTGGGACCAAATTGGGTTTCTAATACGAGTATGGGTTGAAGGTGGTCGGGTGTTGGTACGGGTTGACCATCATTAGGTCATGTAGGGGTGTTGGTAATGGTTTGGGACCAAATTGGGTTTCTAATACGGGTATGGGTTGAAGGTGGTCGGGTGTTGGTACGGGTTGACCATCATTAGGTCATGTAGGGTGTTGGTAATGGTTTGGGACCAAATTGGTTTTCTAATATGGGTATGGGTTGAAGGTGGTCGAGTGTTGGTACGGGTTGACCATCATTAGGTCATGTAGGGGTGCTGGTAATGGTTTGGGACAAAATTGGGTTTCTAATACGGGTATGGGTTGCAGGTGGTCGGGTGTTGGTAATGGTTGACCTTCATTAGGTCATGTAGGGGTGTTGGTAATGGTTTGGGACCAAATTGGGTTTCTAATACGGGTATGGGTTGAAGGTCGTCGGGTGTTGGTACGGGTTGACCATCATTAGGTCATGTAGGGGTGTTGGTAATGGTTTGGGATCAAATCGAGTATCTAATACGGGTATGGGTTGAAGGTGGTCGGGTGTTGGTACGGGTTGACCATCATTAGGTCATGTAGGGGTGTTGGTAATGGTTTGGGACCAAATTAGGTTTCTAATACGGGTATGGGTTGAAGGTGGTCGGGTGTTGGTACGGGTTGACCATCATTAGGTCATGTAGGGGTGTTGGTAATGGTTTGGGACCAAATTGGGTTTCTAATACGGGTATGGGTTGCAGGTGGTCGGGTGTTGGTATGGGTTGACCATCATTAGGTCATGTATGGGTGTTGGTAATGGTTTGGGACCAAATTGGGTTTCTAATACGGGTATGGGTTGAAGGTGGTCGGGTGTTGGTACGGGTTGACCATCATTAGGTCATGTAGGGTGTTGGTAATGGTTTGGGACCAAATTGGTTTTCTAATACGGGTATGGGTTGAAGGTGGTCGAGTGTTGGTACGGGTTGACCGTCATTTGGTCATGTAGGGGTGCTGGTAATGGTTTGGGACAAAATTGGGTTTCTAATACGGGTATGGGTTGCAGGTGGTCGGGTGTTGGTACGGGTTGACCATCATTAGGTCATATAGGGGTGGTTGTAATGGTTTGGGACCAAATTGGGTTTCTAATACGGGTATGGGTTGCAGGTGGTCGGGTGTTGGTACGGGTTGACCATCATTAGGTCATGTAGGGGTGTTGGTAATGGTTTGGGACCAAATTGGGTATCGAATACGGGTATGGGTTGAAGGTGGTCGGTGTTGGTACGGGTTGACCATTATTAGGTCATGTAGGGGTGTTGGTAATGGTTTGGGAGCAAATTGGGTTTCTAATACGGGTATGGGTTGCAGGTGGTCGGGTGTTGGTACGTGTTGACCATCATTAGGTCATGTAGGGGTGTTGGTAATGGTTTGGGACCAAATTTGGTTTCTAATACGGGTATGGGTTGAAGGTGGTCGGGTGTTGGTACGTGTTGACCATCATTAGGTCATGTAGGGGTGTTGGTAATGGTTTGGGACCAAATTGGGTTTCTAATACGGGTATGGGTTGCAGGTGGTCGGTTGTTGGTAATGGTTGACCTTCATTACGTCATGTAGGGGTGTTGGTAATGGTTTGGGACCAGATTGGGTTTCTAATACGAGTATGGGTTGAAGGTCGTCGGGTGTTGGTACGGGTTGACCATCATTAGGTCATGTAGGGGTGTTGGTAATGGTTTGGGACCAAATTGGGTTTCTAATATGGGTATGGGTTGAAGGTGGTCGGGTGTTGGTACGGGTTGACCATCATTAGGTCATGTAGGGGTGCTGGTAATGGTTTGGGACAAAATTGGGTTTCTAATACGGGTATGGGTTGCAGGTGGTCGGGTGTTGGTACGGGTTGACCATCATTAGGTCATATAGGGGTGGTTGTAATGGTTTGGGACCAAATTGGGTTTCTAATACGGGTATGGGTTGCAGGTGGTCCGGTGTTGCTTTGGGTTGACCATCATTAGGTCATGTAGGGGTGTTGGTAATGGTTTGGGACCAAATTGGGTATCTAATATAGGTACGGGTTGAAGGTGGTCGGTGTTGGTACGGGTTGACCATCATTAGGTCATGTAGGGGTGTTGGTAATGGTTTGGGACCAAATTGGGTTTCTAATACGGGTATGGGTTGCAGGTGGTCGGGTGTTGGTACGTGTTGACCATCATTAGGTCATGTAGGGGTGTTGGTAATGGTTTGGGACCAAATTGGGTTTCTAATACGGGTATGGGTTGAAGGTGGTCGGGTGTTGCTATGGGTTGACCATCATTAGGTCATGTAGGGGTGTTGGTAATGGTTTGGGACCAAATTGGGTATCTAATACAGGTACGGGTTGAAGGTGGTCGGTGTTGGTACGGGTTGACCATCATTAGGTCATGTAGGGGTGTTGGTAATGGTTTGGGACCAAATTGGGTTTCTAATACGGGTATGGGTTGCAGGTGGTCGGGTGTTGGTACGTGTTGACCATCATTACGTCATGTAGGGGTGTTGGTAATGGTTTGGGACCAAATTGGGTTTCTAATACGGGTATGGGTTGAAGGTGGTCGGGTGTTGGTACGGGTTGTCCATGATTAGGTCATGTAGGGGTGTTGGTAATGGTTTGGGACCAAATTGGGTTTCTAATACGAGTATGGGTTGAAGGTGGTCGGGTGTTGGTACGGGTTGACCATCATTAGGTCATGTAGGGGTGTTGGTAATGGTTTGGGACCAAATTGGGTTTCTAATACGGGTATGGGTTGAAGGTGGTCGGGTGTTGGTACGGGTTGACCATCATTAGGTCATGTAGGGTGTTGGTAATGGTTTGGGACCAAATTGGTTTTCTAATACGGGTATGGGTTGAAGGTGGTCGAGTGTTGGTACGGGTTGACCATCATTAGGTCATGTAGGGGTGCTGGTAATGGTTTGGGAGAAAATTGGGTTTCTAATACGGGTATGGGTTGCAGGTGGTCGGGTGTTGGTAATGGTTGACCTTCATTAGGTCATGTAGGGGTGTTGGTAATGGTTTGGGACCAAATTGGGTTTCTAATACGGGTATGGGTTGAAGGTCGTCGGGTGTTGGTACGGGTTGACCATCATTAGGTCATGTAGGGGTGTTGGTAATGGTTTGGGATCAAATCGGGTATCTAATACGGGTATGGGTTGAAGGTGGTCGGGTGTTGGTACGGGTTGACCATCATTAGGTCATGTAGGGGTGTTGGTAATGGTTTGGGACCAAATTGGGTTTCTAATACGGGTATGGGTTGCAGGTGGTCGGGTGTTGGTACGGGTTGACCATCATTAGGTCATGTAGCGGTGTTGGTAATGGTTTGGGACCAAATTGGGTTTCTAATACGGGTATGGGTTGCAGGTGGTCGGGTGTTGGTAATGGTTGACCATCATTAGGTCATGTAGGGGTGTTGGTAATGGTTTGGGAGCAAATTGGGTTTCTAATACGGGTACGGGTTGAAGGTGGTCGGGTGTTGGTACGGGTTGACCATAATTAGTTCATGTAGGGGTGTTGGTAATGGTTTGGGACCAAATTAGGTTTCTAATACGGGTATGGGTTGAAGGTGGTCGGGTGTTGGTACGGGTTGACCATCATTAGGTCATGTAGGGGTGTTGGTAATGGTTTGGGACCAAATTGGGTTTCTAATACGGGTATGGGTTGCAGGTGGTCGGGTGTTGGTATGGGTTGACCATCATTAGGTCATGTAGGGGTGTTGGTAATGGTTTGGGACCAAATTGGGTTTCTAATACGGGTATGGGTTGAAGGTGGTCGGGTGTTGGTACGGGTTGACCATCATTAGGTCATGTAGGGTGTTGGTAATGGTTTGGGACCAAATTGGTTTTCTAATACGTGTATGGGTTGAAGGTGGTCGAGTGTTGGTACGGGTTGACCGTCATTTGGTCATGTAGGGGTGCTGGTAATGGTTTGGGACAAAATTGGGTTTCTAATACGGGTATGGGTTGCAGGTGGTCGGGTGTTGGTACGGGTTGACCATCATTAGGTCATATAGGGGTGGTTGTAATGGTTTGGGACCAAATTGGGTTTCTAATACGGGTATGGGTTGCAGGTGGTCGGGTGTTGGTACGGGTTGACCATCATTAGGTCATGTAGGGGTGTTGGTAATGGTTTGGGACCAAATTGGGTATCGAATACGGGTATGGGTTGAAGGTGGTCGGTGTTGGTACGGGTTGACCATCATTAGGTCATGTAGGGGTGTTGGTAATGGTTTGGGAGCAAATTGGGTTTCTAATACGGGTATGGGTTGCAGGTGGTCGGGTGTTGGTACGTGTTGACCATCATTAGGTCATGTAGGGGTGTTGGTAATGGTTTGGGACCAAATTTGGTTTCTAATACGGGTATGGGTTGAAGGTGGTCGGGTGTTGGTACGTGTTGACCATCATTAGGTCATGTAGGGGTGTTGGTAATGGTTTGGGACCAAATTGGGTTTCTAATACGGGTATGGGTTGCAGGTGGTCGGGTGTTGGTAATGGTTGACCTTCATTACGTCATGTAGGGGTGTTGGTAATGGTTTGGGACCAAATTGGGTTTCTAATACGGGTATGGGTTGAAGGTCGTCGGGTGTTGGTACGGGTTGACCATCATTAGGTCATGTAGGGGTGTTGGTAATGGTTTGGGACCAAATTGGGTTTCTAATACGGGTATGGGTTGAAGGTGGTCGGGTGTTCGTACGGGTTGACCATCATTAGGTCATGTAGGGTGTTGGTAATGGTTTGGGACCAAATTGGTTTTCTAATACGGGTATGGGTTGAAGGTGGTCGAGTGTTGGTACGGGTTGACCATCATTAGGTCATGTAGGGGTGCTGGTAATGGTTTGGGACAAAATTGGGTTTCTAATACGGGTATGGGTTGCAGGTGGTCGGGTGTTGGTACGTGTTGACCATCATTAGGTCATGTAGGGGTGTTGGTAATGGTTTGGGACCAAATTTGGTTTCTAATACGGGTATGGGTTGAAGGTGGTCGGGTGTTGGTACGTGTTGACCATCATTAGGTCATGTAGGGGTGTTGGTAATGGTTTGGGACCAAATTGGGTTTCTAATACGGGTATGGGTTGCAGGTGGTCGGGTGTTGGTAATGGTTGACCTTCATTACGTCATGTAGGGGTGTTGGTAATGGTTTGGGACCACATTGGGTTTCTAATACGAGTATGGGTTGAAGGTCGTCGGGTGTTGGTACGGGTTGACCATCATTAGGTCATGTAGGGGTGTTGGTAATGGTTTGGGACCAAATTGGGTTTCTAATATGGGTATGGGTTGAAGGTGGTCGGGTGTTGGTACGGGTTGACCATCATTAGGTCATGTAGGGGTGCTGGTAATGGTTTGGGACAAAATTGGGTTTCTAATACAGGTATGGGTTGCAGGTGGTCGGGTGTTGGTACGGGTTGACCATCATTAGGTCATATAGGGGTGGTTGTAATGGTTTGGGACCAAATTGGGTTTCTAATACGGGTATGGGTTGCAGGTGGTCGGGTGTTGCTTTGGGTTGACCATCATTAGGTCATGTAGGGGTGTTGGTAATGGTTTGGGACCAAATTGGGTATCTAATATAGGTACGGGTTGAAGGTGGTCGGTGTTGGTACGGGTTGACCATCATTAGGTCATGTAGGGGTGTTGGTAATGGTTTGGGACCAAATTGGGTTTCTAATACGGGTATGGGTTGCAGGTGGTCGGGTGTTGGTACGTGTTGACCATCATTAGGTCATGTAGGGGTGTTGGTAATGGTTTGGGACCAAATTGGGTTTCTAATACGGGTATGGGTTGAAGGTGGTCGGGTGTTGCTATGGGTTGACCATCATTAGGTCATGTAGGGGTGTTGGTAATGGTTTGGGACCAAATTGGGTATCTAATACAGGTACGGGTTGAAGGTGGTCGGTGTTGGTACGGGTTGACCATCATTAGGTCATGTAGGGGTGTTGGTAATGGTTTGGGACCAAATTGGGTTTCTAATACGGGTATGGGTTGCAGGTGGTCGGGTGTTGGTACGTGTTGACCATCATTACGTCATGTAGGGGTGTTGGTAATGGTTTGGGACCAAATTGGGTTTCTAATACGGGTATGGGTTGAAGGTGGTCGGGTGTTGGTACGGGTTGTCCATGATTAGGTCATGTAGGGGTGTTGGTAATGGTTTGGGACCAAATTGGGTTTCTAATACGAGTATGGGTTGAAGGTGGTCGGGTGTTGGTACGGGTTGACCATCATTAGGTCATGTAGGGGTGTTGGTAATGGTTTGGGACCAAATTGGGTTTCTAATACGGGTATGGGTTGAAGGTGGTCGGGTGTTGGTACGGGTTGACCATCATTAGGTCATGTAGGGTGTTGGTAATGGCTTGGGACCAAATTGGTTTTCTAATACGGGTATGGGTTGAAGGTGGTCGAGTGTTGGTACGGGTTGACCATCATTAGGTCATGTAGGGGTGCTGGTAATGGTTTGGGAGAAAATTGGGTTTCTAATACGGGTATGGGTTGCAGGTGGTCGGGTGTTGGTAATGGTTGACCTTCATTAGGTCATGTAGGGGTGTTGGTAATGGTTTGGGACCAAATTGGGTTTCTAATACGGGTATGGGTTGAAGGTCGTCGGGTGTTGGTACGGGTTGACCATCATTAGGTCATGTAGGGGTGTTGGTAATGATTTGGGATCAAATCGGGTATCTAATACGGGTATGGGTTGAAGGTGGTCGGGTGTTGGTACGGGTTGACCATCATTAGGTCATGTAGGGGTGTTGGTAATGGTTTGGGACCAAATTGGGTTTCTAATACGGGTATGGGTTGCAGGTGGTCGGGTGTTGGTACGGGTTGACCATCATTAGGTCATGTAGGGGTGTTGGTAATGGTTTGGGACCAAATTGGGTTTCTAATACGGGTATGGGTTGCAGGTGGTCGGGTGTTGGTAATGGTTGACCATCATTAGGTCATGTAGGGGTGTTGGTAATGGTTTGGGAGCAAATTGGGTTTCTAATACGGGTACGGGTTGAAGGTGGTCGGGTGTTGGTACGGGTTGACCATAATTAGTTCATGTAGGGGTGTTGGTAATGGTTTGGGACCAAATTAGGTTTCTAATACGGGTATGGGTTGAAGGTGGTCGGGTGTTGGTACGGGTTGACCATCATTAGGTCATGTAGGGGTGTTGGTAATGGTTTGGGACCAAATTGGGTTTCTAATACGGGTATGGGTTGCAGGTGGTCGGGTGTTGGTATGGGTTGACCATCATTAGGTCATGTAGGGGTGTTGGTAATGGTTTGGGACCAAATTGGGTTTCTAATACGGGTATGGGTTGAAGGTGGTCGGGTGTTGGTACGGGTTGACCATCATTAGGTCATGTAGGGTGTTGGTAATGGTTTGGGACCAAATTGGTTTTCTAATACGTGTATGGGTTGAAGGTGGTCGAGTGTTGGTACGGGTTGACCGTCATTTGGTCATGTAGGGGTGCTGGTAATGGTTTGGGACAAAATTGGGTTTCTAATACGGGTATGGGTTGCAGGTGGTCGGGTGTTGGTACGGGTTGACCATCATTAGGTCATATAGGGGTGGTTGTAATGGTTTGGGACCAAATTGGGTTTCTAATACGGGTATGGGTTGCAGGTGGTCGGGTGTTGGTACGGGTTGACCATCATTAGGTCATGTAGGGGTGTTGGTAATGGTTTGGGACCAAATTGGGTATCGAATACGGGTATGGGTTGAAGGTGGTCGGTGTTGGTACGGGTTGACCATCATTAGGTCATGTAGGGGTGTTGGTAATGGTTTGGGAGCAAATTGGGTTTCTAATACGGGTATGGGTTGCAGGTGGTCGGGTGTTGGTACGTGTTGACCATCATTAGGTCATGTAGGGGTGTTGGTAATGGTTTGGGACCAAATTTGGTTTCTAATACGGGTATGGGTTGAAGGTGGTCGGGTGTTGGTACGTGTTGACCATCATTAGGTCATGTAGGGGTGTTGGTAATGGTTTGGGACCAAATTGGGTTTCTAATACGGGTGTGGGTTGCAGGTGGTCGGGTGTTGGTAATGGTTGACCTTCATTACGTCATGTAGGGGTGTTGGTAATGGTTTGGGACCAAATTGGGTTTCTAATACGGGTATGGGTTGAAGGTCGTCGGGTGTTGGTACGGGTTGACCATCATTAGGTCATGTAGGGGTGTTGGTAATGGTTTGGGACCAAATTGGGTTTCTAATACGGGTATGGGTTGAAGGTGGTCGGGTGTTCGTACGGGTTGACCATCATTAGGTCATGTAGGGTGTTGGTAATGGTTTGGGACCAAATTGGTTTTCTAATACGGGTATGGGTTGAAGGTGGTCGAGTGTTGGTACGGGTTGACCATCATTAGGTCATGTAGGGGTGCTGGTAATGGTTTGGGACAAAATTGGGTTTCTAATACGGGTATGGGTTGCAGGTGGTCGGGTGTTGGTAATGGTTGACCTTCATTAGGTCATGTAGGGGTGTTGGTAATGGTTTGGGACCAAATTGGGTTTCTAATACGGGTATGGGTTGAAGGTCGTTGGGTGTTGGTACGGGTTGACCATCATTAGGTCATGTAGGGGTGTTGGTAATGGTTTGGGATCAAATTGGGTATCTAATACGGGTATGGGTTGAAGGTGGTCGGGTGTTGGTACGGGTTGACCATCATTAGGTCATGTAGGGGTGTTGGTAATGGTTTGGGACCAAATTGGGTTTCTAATACGGGTATGGGTTGCAGGTGGTCGGGTGTTGGTACGGGTTGACCATCATTAGGTCATGTAGGGGTGTTGGTAATGGTTTGGGACCAAATTGGGTTTCTAATATGGGTATGGGTTGAAGGTGGTCGGGTGTTGGTACGGGTTGACCATCATTAGGTCATGTAGGGGTGTTGGTAATGGTTTGGGACCAAATTGGGTTTCTAATACAGGTATGGGTTGAAGGTGGTCGGGTGTTGGTACGGGTTGACCATCATTAGGTCATGTAGGGGTGCTGGTAATGGTTTGGGACCAAATTGGGTATCTAATACGGGTATGGGTTGAAGGTGGTCGGGTGTTGGTACGGGTTGACCATCATTAGGTCATGTAGGGGTGTTGGTAATGGTTTGGAACCAAAGTAGGTTTCTAATACGGGTATGGGTTGACGGTGGTCGGGTGTTGGTACAGATTGACCATCATTAGGTCATGTAGGGGTGTTGGTATTGGTTTGGGATTTAATTGGGTTTCTAATACGGGTATGGGTTGAAGGTGGTCGGGTGTTGGTACGGGTTGACCATCATTAGGTCATGTAGGGTGTTGGTAATGGTTTGGGACCAAATTGGGTTTCTAATACGGGTATGGGTTGCAGGTGGCCGGGTGTTGGTACGGGTTGACTATCATTAGGTCATGTAGGGGTGTTGGTAATGGTTTGGGACCAAATTGGGTTTCTAATACGGGTATGGGTTGCAGGTGGTCGGGTGTTGGTAATGGTTGACCATCATTAGGTCATGTAGGGGTGTTGGTAATGGTTTGGGACCAAATTGGGTTTCTAATATGGGTATGGGTTGAAGGTGGTCGGGTGTTGGTACGGGTTGACCATCATTAGGTCATGTAGGGTTGCTGGTAATGGTTTGTGACCAAATTGGGTTTCTAATACGGGTATGGGTTGCAGGTGGTCGGGTGTTGGTACGGGTTGACTATCATTAGGTCATGTAGGGGTGTTGGTAATGGTTTGGGACCAAATTGGGTTTCTAATACGGGTATGGGTTGCAGGTGGTCGGGTGTTGGTAATGGTTGACCATCATTAGGTCATGTAGGGGTGTTGGTAATGGTTTGGGACCAAATTGGGTTTCTAATACGGGTATAGGTTGCAGGTGGTCGGGTGTTGGTACGGGTTGACTATCATTAGGTCATGTAGGGGTGTTGGTAATGGTTTGGGACCAAATTGGGTTTCTAATACGGGTATGGGTTGCAGGTGGTCGGGTGTTGGTAAAGGTTGACCATCATTAGGTCATGTAGGGGTGTTGGTAATGGTTTGGGACCAAATTGGGTTTCTAATACGGGTATGGGTTGAAGGTGGTCGGGTGTTGGTACGGGTTGACCATCATTAGGTCATGTAGGGTTGCTGGTAATGGTTTGTGACCAAATTGGGTTTCTAATACGGGTATGGGTTGCAGGTGGTCGGGTGTTGGTACGGGTTGACCATCATTAGGTCATCTAAGGGTGTTGGTAATGGTTTGGGACCAAATTGGGTTTCTAATACGGGTATGGGTTGAAGGTGGTCGGGTGTTGGTACGGGTTGACCATCATTAGGTCATGTAGGGGTGCTGGTAATGGTTTGGGACCAAATTGGGTTTCTAATACGGGTATGGGTTGCATGTGGTCGGGTTGACAATCATTAGGTCATGTAGGGGTGTTGGTAATGGTTTGGGACCAATTTGGGTTTCTAATACGGGTATGGGTTGCAGGTGGTCGGGTGTTGGTAATGGTTGGCCATCATTAGGTCATGTAGGGGTGTTGGTAATGGTTTGGGACCAAATTGGGTTTCTAATACGGGTATGGGTTGAAGGTGGTCGGGTGTTGGTACGGGTTGACCATCATTAGGTCATGTAGGGGTGTTGGTAATGGTTTGGGACAAAATTGGGTATCTAATACGGGTACGGGTTGAAGGTGGTCGGTGTTGGTACAGGTTGACCATCATTAGGTCGTGTAGGGGTGTTGGTAATGGTTTGGGACCAAATTGGGTTTCTAATACGGGTATGAGTTGAAGGTGGTCGGGTGTTGGTACGGGTTGACCATCATTAGGTCATGTAGGGGTGTTGGTAATGGTTTGGGACCAAATTTGGTTTCTAATACGGGTATGGGTTGAAGGTGGTCGGGTGTTGGTACAGGTTGACCATCATTAGGTCATGTAGGGGTGTTGGTAATGGTTTGGGACCAAATTGGGTTTCTAATACGGGTGTGGGTTGAAGGTGGTCGGGTGTTGGTACGGGTTGACCATCATTAGGTCATGTAGGGGTGTTGGTAATGGTTTGGGACCAAATTGGGTTTCTAATACGGGTATGGGTTAAAGGTGGTCGGGTGTTGGTACGGGTTGACCATCATTAGGTCATGTAGGGGTGTTGGTAATGGTTTGGGACCAAATTAGGTTTCTAATACGGGTATGGGTTGCAGGTGGTCGGGTGTTGGTACGGGTTGACTATCATTAGGTCATGTAGGGGTGTTGGTAATGGTTTGGGACCAAATTGGGTTTCTAATACGGGTATGGGTTGCAGGTGGTCGGGTGTTGGTAATGGTTGACCATCATTAGGTCATGTAGGGGTGTTGGTAATGGTTTGGGACCAAATTGGGTTTCTAATACGGGTATGGGCTGAAGGTCGTCGGGTGTTGGTACGGGTTGACCATCATTAGGTCATTAGGGGTGTTGGTAATGGTTTGGGACCAAATTGGGTATCTAATACGGGTATGGGTTGAAGGTGGTCGGGTGTTGGTACGGGTTGACCATCATTAGGTCATGTAGGGGTGTTGGTAATGGTTTGGGACCAAATTGGGTTTCTAATACGGGTATGGGTTGAAGGTGGTCGGGTGTTGGTACGGGTTGACCATCATTAGGTCATGTAGGGGTGTTGGTAATGGTTTGGGACCAAATTGGGTTTCTAATACGGGTATGGGTTGACGGTGGTCGGGTGTTGGTACGGATTGACCATCATTAGGTCGTGTAGGGGTGTTGGTAATGGTTTGGGACCAAATTGGGTTTCTAATACGGGTATGGGTTGCAGGTGGTCGGGTGTTGGTACGGGTTGACCATCATTAGGTCATGTAGGGGTGTTGGTAATGGTTTGGGACCAAATTGGGTTTCTAATACGGGTATGGGTTGAAGGTGGTCGGGTGTTGGTACGGGTTGACCATCATTAGGTCATGTAGGGGTGTTGGTAATGGTTTGGGACCAAATTGGGTTTCTAATACGGGTATGGGTTAAAGGTGGTCGGTTGTTGGTACGGGTTGACCATCATTAGGTCATGTAGGGGTGTTGGTAATGGTTTGGGACCAAATTAGGTTTCTAATACGGGTATGGGTTGCAGGTGGTCGGGTGTTGGTACGGGTTGACTATCATTAGGTCATGTAGGGGTGTTGGTAATGGTTTGGGACCAAATTGGGTTTCTAATACAGGTATGGGTTGCAGGTGGTCGGGTGTTGGTAATTGTTGACCATCATTAGGTCATGTAGGGGTGTTGGTAATGATTTGGGACCAAATTGGGTTTCTAATACGGGTATGGGCTGAAGGTCGTCGGGTGTTGGTACGGGTTGACCATCATTAGGTCATGTAGGGGTGTTGGTAATGGTTTGGGACCAAATTGGGTATCTAATACGGGTATGGGTTGAAGGTGGTCGGGTGTTGGTACGGGTTGACCATCATTAGGTCATGTAGGGGTGTTGGTAATGGTTTGGGACCAAATTGGGTTTCTAATACGGGTATGGGTTGAAGGTGGTCGGGTGTTGGTACGGGTTGACCATCATTAGGTCATGTAGGGGTGTTGGTATTGGTTTGGGACCAAATTGGGTTTCTAATACGGGTATGGGTTGACGGTGGTCGGGTGTTGGTACGGATTGACCATCATTAGGTCATGTAGGGGTGTTGGTAATGTTTTGGGATTTAACTGGGTTTCTAATACGGGTATGGGTTGAAGGTGGTCGGGTGTTGGTACGGGTTGACCATCATTAGGTCATATAGGGGTGTTGGTAATGGTTTGGGACCAAATTGGGTATCTAATACGGGTATGGGTTGAAGGTGGTCGGTGGTGGTACGGGTTGACCATCATTAGGTCATGTAGGGGTGTTGGTAATGGTTTGGGACCAAATTGGGTTTCTAATACGGGTATGGGTTGAAGGTGGTCGGGTTTTGGTTCGGGTTGACCATCATTAGGTCATGTAGGGGTGTTGGTAATGGTTTGGGACCGAATTGGGTATCTAATACGGGTATGGGTTGAAGGTGGTCGGTGTTGGTATGGGTTGACCATCATTAGGTCATGTAGGGGTGTTGGTAATGGTTTGGGACCAAATTGGGTTTCTAATACGGGTATGGGTTGAAGGTGGTCGGGCGTTGGTACGGGTTGACCATCATTAGGTCATGTAGGGGTGTTGCTAATGGTTTTGGACCAAATTGGGTTTCTAATACGGGTATGGGTTGCAGGTGGTCGGGTGTTGGTACGGGTTGACCATCATTAGGTCATGTAGGGGTGTTGGTAATGGTTTGGGACCAAATTGGGTTTCTAATACGGGTATGGGTTGCAGGTGGTCGGGTGTTGGTAATGGTTGACCATCATTAGGTTATGTAGGGGTGTTGGTAATGGTTTGGGACCAAATTGGGTTTCTAATACGGGTACGGGTTGAAGGTGGTCGGGTGTTGGTACGGGTTGACCATAATTAGTTCATGTAGGGGTGTTGGTAATGGTTTGGGACCAAATTAGGTTTCTAATACGGGTATGGGTTGAAGGTGGTCGGGTGTTGGTACGGGTTGACCATCATTAGGTCATGTAGGGGTGTTGGTAATGGTTTGGGACCAAATTGGGTTTCTAATACGGGTATAGGTTGCAGGTGGTCGGGTGTTGGTACGGGTTGACCATCATTAGGTCATGTAGGGGTGTTGGTAATGGTTTGGGACCAAATTGGGTTTCTAATACGGGTATGGGTTAAAGGTGGTCGGGTGTTGGTACGGGTTGACCATCATTAGGTCATGTAGGGGTGTTTGTAATGGTTTGGGACCAAATTGGTTTTCTAATACGGGTATGGGTTGAAGGTGGTCGAGTGTTGGTACGGGTTGACCATCATTAGGTCATGTAGTGGTGCTGGTAATGGTTTGGGACAAAATTGGGTTTCTAATACGGGTATGGGTTGCAGGTGGTCGGGTGTTGGTACGGGTTGACCATCATTAGGTCATATAGGGGTGGTTGTAATGGTTTGGGACCAAATTGGGTTTCTAATACGGGTATGGGTTGCAGGTGGTCGGGTGTTGGTAATGGTTGGCCATCATTAGGTCATGTAGGGGTGTTGGTAATGGTTTGGGACCAAATTGGGTTTCTAATACGGGTATGGGTTGAAGGTGGTCGGGTGTTGGTACGGGTTGACCATCATTAGGTCATGTAGGGGTGTTGGTAATGGTTTGGGACCAAATTGGGTATCTAATACGGGTACGGGTTGAAGGTGGTCGGTGTTGGTACGGGTTGACCGTCATTAGGTCATGTAGGGGTGTTGGTAATGGTTTGGGACCAAATTGGGTTTCTAATACGGGTATGGGTTGCAGGTGGTCGGGTGTTGGTACGTGTTGACCATCATTAGGTCATGTAGGGGTGTTGGTAATGGTTTGGGACCAAATTGGGTTTCTAATACGGGTATGGGTTGAAGGTGGTCGGGTGTTGGTACGGGTTGACCATGATTAGGTCATGTAGGGGTGTTGGTAATCGTTTGGGACCAAATTAGGTTTCTAATACGGCTATGGGTTGAAGGTGGTCGGGTGTTGGTACGGGTTGACCATCATTAGGTCATGTAGGGGTGTTGGTAATGGTTTCGGACCAAATTGGGTATCTAATACGGGTACGGGTTGAAGGTGGTCGGTGTTGGTACGGGTTGACCATCATTAGGTCATGTAGGGGTGTTAGTAATGGTTTGGGACCAAATTGGGTTTCTTATACGGGTATGGGTTGCAGGTGGTCGGGTGTTGGTACAGGTTGACTATCATTAGGTCATGTAGGGGTGTTGGTAATGGTTTGGGACCAAATTGGGTTTCTAATACGGGTATGGGTTGAAGGTGGTCGGGTGTTGGTACGGGTTGACCATGATTAGGTCATGTAGGGGTGTTGGTAATCGTTTGGGACCAAATTAGGTTTCTAATACGGCTATGGGTTGAAGGTGGTCGGGTGTTGGTACGGGTTGACCATCATTAGGTCATGTAGGGGTGTTGGTAATGGTTTGGGACCAAATTGGGTTTCTAATACGGGTATGGGTTGCAGGTGGTCGGGTGTTGGTAATGGTTGACCATCATTAGGTCATGTAGGGGTGCTGGTAATGGTTTGGGACAAAATTGGGTATCTAATACGGGTATGGGTTGCAGGTGGTCGGGTGTTGGTACGGGTTGACCATCATTAGGTTATGTAGGGGTGTTGGTAATGGTTTGGGACCAAATTGTGTTTCTAATACGGGTATGGGTTGAAGGTGGTCGGGTGTTGGTACGGGTTGACCATCATTAGGTCATGTAGGGGTGTTGGTAATGGTTTGGGACCAAATTGGGTATCTAATACGGGTATGGGTTGCAGGTGGTCGGGTGTTGGTACGGGTTGACCATCATTAGGTCATGTAGGGGTGTTGGTAATGGTTTGGGACCAAATTGGGTTTCTAATACGGGTATGGGTTGCAGGGGGTCGGGTGTTGGTAATGGTTGACCATCATTAGGTCATGTAGGGGTGTTGGTAATGGTTTGGGACCAAATTGGGTGTCTAATACGGGTATGGGTTGAAGGTGGTCGGGTGTTGGTACGGGTTGACGATCATTAGGTCATGTAGGGGTGTTGGTAATGGTTTGGGACCAAATTGTTCTTCTAATACGGGTATGGGTTGCAGGTGGTCGGGTGTTGGTAATGGTTGACCATCATTAGGTCATGTAGGGGTGTTGGTAATGGTTTGGGACCAAATTGGGTTTCTAATACGGGTATGGGTTGAAGGTGGTCGGGTGTTGGTACGGGTTGACCATCATTAGGTCATGTAGGGTTGTTAGTAATGGTTTGGGACCAAATTGGGTTTCTAATACGGGTATGGGTTGAAGGTGGTCGGGTGTTGGTACGGGTTGACCATCATTAGGTCATGTAGGGTTGTTGGTAATTGTTTGGGACCAACTTGGGTTTCTAATACGGGTATGGGTTGAAGGTAGTCGGGTGTTGGTACGGGTTGACCATCATTAGGTCATGTAGGGGTGCTGGTAATGGTTTGGGACCAAATTGGGTTTCTAATATGGGTATGGGTTGCAGGTGGTCGGGTGTTGGTACGGGTTGACCATCATTAGGTCATGTAGGGGTGTTGGTAATGGTTTGGGACCAAATTGGGTTTCTAATACGGGTATGGGTTGCAGGGGGTCGGGTGTTGGTAATGGTTGACCATCATTAGGTCATGTAGGGGTGTTGGTAATGGTTTGGGACCAAATTGGGTTTCTAATACGGGTATGGGTTGAAGTTGGTCGGGTGTTGGTACGGGTTGACTATCATTAGGTCATGTAGGGGTGTTGGTAATGGTTTGGGACCAAATTGGGTTTCTAATACGGGTATGGGTTGAAGGTGGTCGGGTGTTGGTACGGGTTGACCATGATTAGGTCATGTAGGGGTGTTGGTAATCGTTTGGGACCAAATTAGGTTTCTAATACGGCTATGGGTTGAAGGTGGTCGGTGTTGGTACGGGTGGACCATCATTAGGTCATGTAGGGGTGTTGGTAATGGTTTGGGACCAAATTGGGTTTCTAATACGGGTATGGGTTGAAGGTGGTCAGGTTTTGGTTCGGGTTGACCATCATTAGCTCATGTAGGGGTGTTGGTAATGGTTTGGGACCGAATTGGGTATCTAATACGGGTATGGGTTGAAGGTGGTCGGTGTTGGTATGGGTTGACCATCATTAGGTCATGTAGGGGTGTTGGTAATGGTTTGGGACGAAATTAGGTTTCTAATACGGGTATGGGTTGAAGGTGGTCGGGTGTTGGTACGGGTTGACCATCATTAGGTCATGTAGGGGTGTTGCTAATGGTTTGGGACCAAATTGGGTTTCTAATACGGGTATGGGTTGCAGGTGGTCGGGTGTTGGTACGGGTTGACCATCATTAGGTCATGTAGGGGTGTTGGTAATGGTTTGGGACCAAATTGGCTTTCTAAT
The DNA here is from genome assembly GCF_052849685.1 of Lactuca virosa. Taxonomy (NCBI): domain Eukaryota; kingdom Viridiplantae; phylum Streptophyta; class Magnoliopsida; order Asterales; family Asteraceae; genus Lactuca; species Lactuca virosa. The sequence continues at coordinate 492,947,897 of NC_136429.1, forward strand.
ACGGGTATGGGATGTAGGTGGTCGGGTGTTGGTAATGGTTGGCCATCATTAGGTCATGTAGGGGTGTTGGTAATGGTTTGGGACCAAATTGGGTTTCTAATACGGGTATGGGTTGAAGGTGGTCAGGTATTGGTACGGGTTGACCATCATTAGGTCATGTAGGGGTATTGGTAATGGTTTGGGACCAAATTGGGTTTCTAATACGGGTATGGGTTGCAGGTGGTCGGGTGTTGGTACGGGTTGACCATCATTAGGTCATGTAGGGGTGTTGGTAATGGTTTGGGACCAAATTGGGTTTCTAATACGGGTATGGGTTGAAGGTGGTCGGGTGTTGGTACGGGTTGACCATCATTAGGTCATGTAGGGGTGTTGGAAATGGTTTGGGACCAAATTGGTTTTCTAATACGGGTATGGGTTGAAGGTGGTCGAGTGTTGGTACGGGTTGACCATCATTAGGTCATGTAGGGGTGCTCCTAATGGTTTGGGACAAAATTGGGTTTCTAATACGAGTATGGGTTGCAGGTGGTCGGGTGTTGGTACGGGTTGACCATCATTAGGTCATGTAGGGGTGTTGGTAATGGTTTGGGACCAAATTGGGTTTCTAATACGGGTATGGGTTGCAGGTGGTCGGGTGTTGGTAATGGTTGGCCATCATTAGGTCATGTAGGGGTGTTGGTAATGGTTTGGGACCAAATTGGGTTTCTAATACAGGTATGGGTTGAAGGTGGTCGGGTGTATGTACGGGTTGACCATCATTAGGTCATGTAGGGGTGTTGGTAATGGTTTGGGACCAAATTGGGTATCTAATACGGGTACGGGTTGAAGGTGGTCGGTGTTGGTACGGGTTGACCATCATTAGGTCATGTAGGGGTGTTGGTAATGGTTTGGGACCAAATTGGGTTTCTAATACGTGTATGGGTTGCAGGTGGTCGGGTGTTGGTACGGGTTGACTATCATTAGGTCATGTAGGGGTGTTGGTAATGGTTTGGGACCAAATTGGGTTTCTAATACGGGTATGGGTTGAAGGTGGTCGGGTGTTGGTACGGGTTGACCATGATTAGGTCATGCAGGGGTGTTGGTAATCGTTTGGGACCAAATTAGGTTTCTAATACGGCTATGGGTTGAAGGTGGTCGGGTGTTGGTACGGGTTGACCATCATTAGGTCATGTAGGGGTGTTGGTAATGGTTTGGGACCAAATTGGGTTTTTAATACGGGTATGGGTTGCAGGTGGTCGGGGTGTTGGTAATGGTTGACCATCATTAGGTCATGTAGGGGTGTTGGTAATGGTTTGGGACCAAATTGGGTTTCTAATACGGGTATGGGTTGAAGGTGGTCGGGTGTTGGTACGGGTTGAGCATCATTAGGTCATGTAGGGGTGTTGGTAATGGTTTGGGACCAAATTGGGTATCTAATACGGGTATGGGTTGAAAGTGGTCGGGTGTTGGTACGGGTTGACCATCATTAGGTCATGTAGGGGTGTTGGTAATGGTTTGGGACCAAATTGGGTTTCTAATACGGGTATGGGTTGCAGGTGGTCGGGTGTTGGTAATGGTTGACCGTCATTAGGTCATGTAGTGGTGTTGGTAATGGTTTGGGACCAAATTGGGTTTCTAATACGGGTATGGGTTGAAGGTGGTCGGGGGTTGGTACGGGTTGACCATCATTAGGTCATGTAGGGGTGTTGGTAATGGTTTGGGACCAAATTAGGTATCTAATACGGGTATGGGTTGAAGGTGGTCGGGTGTTGGTACGGGTTGACCATCATTAGGTCATGTAGGGGTGTTGGTAATGGTTTGGGACCAAATTGGGTTTCTAATACGGGTATGGGTTGCAGGTGGTCGGGTGTTGGTACGGGTTGACCATCATTAGGTCATGTAGGGGTGTTGGTAATGGTTTGGGACCAAATTGGGTTTCTAATACGTGTATGGGTTGAAGGTGGTCGGGTGTTGGTACGGGTTGACCATCATTAGGTCATGTAGGGGTGTTGGTAATGATTTGGGACCAAATTGGGTTTCTAATACGGGTATGGGTTGAAGGTGGTCGGGTGTTGGTACGAGTTGACCATCATTAGGTCATGTAGGGGTGCTGGTAATGGTTTGGGACCAAATTGGGTTTCTAATATGGGTATGGGTTGCAGGTGGTCGGGTGTTGGTACGGGTTGACCATCATTAGGTCATGTAGGGGTGTTGGTAATGGTTTGGGACCAACTTGGGTTTCTAATACGGGTATGGGTTGCAGGGGGTCGGGTGTTGGTAATGGTTGACCATCATTAGGTCATGTAGGGGTGTTGGTAATGGTTTGGGACCAAATTGGGTTTCTAATACGGGTATGGGTTGAAGGTGGTCGAGTGTTGGTACGGGTTGACCATCATTAGGTCATGTAGGGGTGTTGGTAATGGTTTGGGACCGAATTGTTCTTCTAATACGGGTATGGGTTGCAGGTGGTCGGGTGTTGGTAATGGTTGACCATCATTAGGTCATGTAGGGGTGTTGGTAATGGTTTGGGACCAAATTGGGTTTCTAATACGGGTATGGGTTGAAGGTGGTCGGGTGTTGGTACGGGTTGACCATCATTAGGTCATGTAGGGGTGTTGGTAATGGCTTGGGACCAAATTGGGTATCTAATATGGGTACGGGTTTAGGACCGAAATGGGTTTATAGTAGGTGTATGGATTTTTTTTTCTAACTTAATATAAAATAAAATAAAAAATCTTAACAAAGTGTTCACACGGAAAAATTAGTAAGCTAACTAGACCTTTAGCTTATTTTCATTTTATTATACTATTATCCCATTGCATATACATAATTAAATGTTAAATATTTTTTATTTCCAATAGTGATATAGTTGTATCCTAACGTAAAATTGTTAATTTACAAGGACCAAAGTTGTAACATTTCTATTTGTATCTGATAACTCGTAATAATATTTCAAAAGCCAGAACATGTTTCCAAACCACGATTTATGCTTCTCATCGTGTGAGTTCACTATCAGATCAAAATTTGGAAAAAATTTGAATTCATCAATCAAAATTAAGCAAATATAATGGGAGGCAAACATTTTTTCCATTTTGTTTTGGGCTCCAAATCAACGCGGGAAGTATTCATCTATCTCACCGCCAAAACTATGAAGATCAATCCATCAGATGAAGGAAAATCCGGTAAATTTGGTAACCACCCTCAAATTAGGGTGTACTAACAATGTATTATTTAAAAGACTTTGATTTTTTCAACCATTATGTGGTTTTTCTCTAGGTTATATCGATCCCAGTTGGATTATATTTCAGTTCATCATTCGACAACATTCATCACACATTTCTACTGTAAGTATATTCTCTATATATTGTGTCAATGTTATTGATTGTATTGATTACGGGATTATACATAAAACATAAATTTTTTGATTCTTCATATTACTGTGCTTGTTGCACACCAACTGTTCGATGAAATGTGTATGTGAAATTTTGTATGTAATATAAGTTAGTCATACTTTTTATTAAACATACAAATAATCAAACTTAATTCATATGTTTCATGTCAACAGAAGAATTATGGAGGTGAACAAGGAACAACATGAGGATATGCCTGACTATGATATGGAATTTGAGCAAGATGATGGAACACAATTTTATGAATCGGACACAGAAGATGGTGAAAATAATGACATTGAATACAATAGCCATTCATATTCGGAAGAAGAAATGCAAAGCAAAGTTCCTACAGGGTCACCTAGGAAGAGGGGACTGACTCGATTGCCAAAGCTGAAGACTGAGTATGTCAATTCTGGTGGTAGAAAAAAACGTGTGAAGTTTGATGAATTCGGTAAGTTTACAGGGAAGAATAATGCAGTGTTTGTTAGTTATTTGGGAGATCTTGTCCGCGAGAAGGTGGGATTAAGTGCTCTTTGCTGGAAGAAAGTAAAACCGGAAGTGAAGGACAAACTTTGGGAAGAGATTACGGTAAATATTTTTTTCACTTTTTTTAACTGCATCTCATATTTTATTTACAAATCATGTATTAAATACTAACAAATTCATTATTGTTTCATTTTAGCGCTATTTTAAAGTTGATGAAACTAGAAAAAGATTTGTGATGAATAGGCTTGGTATCCTTCTACGAAACTTCAGAAGGAAATTGTATGCAGCTTACATCAAGCCACATCTAGGGAATTCCAAAAAGCTTGGAGAAATCCCTGTTCGATATCGGACAATAATTACTGAAAAAGATGATTGGAACAAATTTGTGACATATACGCAATCTGAGGAGTTTAATGTTACAACTTTTTCCCAAAACTTCTTCATTCATTTATCAAAAAATTACCAAAAAGTGCTTGAGAAATCTTTTTTTTTTTGAGACAGATTGTGTCACAAAAGACAGTCAAAGCGTGCAAGATGTCAAAGTACGCTTATCGGATGGGACGAGGGGGTATACTACTCTTCGGCGAAAGTTGGTAACCTTTGTTTTTAGCTATATGATCCTTTATATTACCTTCATAGTATGCTACTTAATAGAATTTTATTTTATATTGTTTACAATTTAATTTTTTTATCAAGATTGAAGAGAAAGTGATTTCAAAGGAAGAAATGCCCCCAAGGTCAATTATGTGGTGTAAAGGACATGAAAGTAAAGGAGTATTTAAGGATGAAGATGTTAAACTCATGGCGCATAAACTAGTAACTTCAATAAACTTTTTTATTACTATTACTATAAAGATTTTAATCAGTTTTATTAGGACAATAATTATTAATATTTTGTGGTTAGTTGGAACAAGAAAAGCAGATAAAAGAAGGACAAGTTAATGTTGAACCAGGAACGGATGCCATGACCTTAGTTTTTGGCAAGGAAAAGGGAGGATTTTTAAAGGGTGTCGGCACAGGAGTCACTTACAACAGATATTTCAATGTTCCTCGCAGCAAAGGATCATCTAAGGAAGAAATTAAAGATCTTAAAGTTGCACTGCATAATGGAAAACTTGAGCTTGAGAAAAAAGATGATGAACTCAAGGCTTTGTCTACAAAGGTTAATGAACAAGATCAAACACTAAAGCTAGTTTTGGCTCATCTTAATGCAAAAGGAGCTGACTTTCAAAATCTGTCTCATACTGTTGTAAGTAATCTTATTAACAACATGTATTTTCAATGTTACTTGTAAATTGCATTTTTTTAGACATTTTCCATGTTTCTTTATATTTGCTAGGGTATTTCAAGTGACAAGATTGTTGAAAGTAGTGAAACAACTCCTGTTAGTCTCAAAACCAAGCAACCATCAGAACCTGTAACACCAGTATGTTATCATTTTATAAGATAATCATTGATATACTTTTTTTGATACTACTTTTTGTTTTTCACTTGGGACTTTAATTTATTTAGGTCATTGCAAAACCCACCAAGAAACAAGTTCAAACCAACTCTACAACTGCAACTCCCGATACACAATTGATTTCCATGAAATCTGCAACAGTAATTTATACTTACTTTACAGTTTTCAACACTTTTAATTTATCTTTTATATTAAAATATAATTTTACATATATGTCTTAAACCTTTATATTAGGCAAATACAAAACCCACCAAAAAAGGTGTTGACTCTAAGACTGCCACTATCAATCCTGATGTCACACCCCGAAACCGATCGCGGAAACGTTCCGGGGCGGAGGACGTCATGTGTAGAATCACGACCAATGAATAATAGCAATCATAGCAACACAACCAGTACAGTGAATACTAAAATAAAAATGTTTACATCAGTTTGAAACTTTGTCTGAAACTTTGTTTGAATTACATTCAATAGCTTTGTATAGTATAAACTTAAAACTCTTATTGCTCCAGTTCCTCGAAAATCCAGCAAGTACCTGTCTACTGATTTCCTGAGAGTACAAGCAGTTTGAAAGAGTATCAGCATAAAGCTGGTGAGTTCATAAGTGGTGGTTTGTAATGAAAATCGTTGATGAGTTCGTAAAATATTTGTATAGTTCCAAGAAAATCCGATATTTTCTTTAGTGAGAAAGTAGTGTTTTCAATTATGTATAAAACCGTGAATGTTTGTCACTGAAAACTGTAGTGATATGCGAAATTATTACTTCATGTGACTAGTTAATGCTAATCATGATGTAATAGTATTTCGTGCGTGAAACCATTGTATGCTCGTTTCTGTTTGAAAACCCTGAAAGTTCTCCAGTTGTAGTGTGTATCAGTTCTATTTAGTGTAAATAAAACAGTTGAAGAATGTCAAGTTGTAAACTAAAGGTGATTTATACATATTGTGAGTCGTATAACCATGCTTGATATGACTAGAGACCTTTCCAACGTTCTTCAGGCGTCGAGTTAAATGACATTTGTACATCTCAGGCGTGCCCGCCTAACTGTAGCTAGCAGTCCAAATGTGGGATTGTCAGTCCCGAATAGATCTATTCACAAATCTCACGCTCTCCCTCCAGGAGACTCTGGTTATACAATGGTAGGATTTATCCTTGTACACCTAAGGGTACAGTAGTGAAGTAGCGCCTCACAGTATCGTACAATCTAGTTTACATGTAGTGTAATAGCGTTCTACCATAGTGAAAATCCGTATGTATACCGTTGGTAGTGATAATTACAGTTATGAATACCATGAATAAGTGGCGATGTAATTTGTAAACTGTTTCTGTCTTAGTGCACATGTTCAGTAATGAAAGTTTCTATACTTGATATGTTTTAGAAAAGTATCAAACTATACCGATTATAGTTTGCATGTATAGTGAATAGCGTGTCCGGAAAACTATGCAAATTTAGTGAAAACGTCCCTTATTCTCAACGCAGTACAAAAGGGATTCAAGTATGAGGCATTGCATAAGCTTTGAAAACATTTATGTTTAGCTTGTATTCCCCCCTGAAAAAATTAAAACATGGAAAATGTAGGGGTATGAACTCACTGTTGTTGCATGAAATCGTTGACTGATATGAAGATCCTCGAGTTGTTGCACGTGACACTTAACGGAAACCTATTATCAAATAAGTACATATATGTATCTAAATTAGCAATTTCGTTAGATAAAGTGTCGGAAGAACACTTGTGTTCGGTTGAGGAATGTTACCGGGACTTGATCGAATCGATGAAAGTGGGTTTTCAGCCAAAAGCACCACTTAAAAGGTGTTTACGGCCGTGAACAAGGGTTTACGGTCGACTGGTAGTTTACGGTTTCTGAAGGCTTGATGAGTTTACGGCCGTAAACTCAAGAACAGAGTTTACAGTCTTTGAAGGATTGGATCGTAAACTCAAGAACAGGGTTTACGGTCTTTGAAGATGGACCGTAAACTCAAGAACACTGGTGCTGACTTCGAAGAGATAAGCGTTTCCAGACGTTCCGAAGTGACTCCAAACGGTGTTGCTCGATGTTTCCCGACGTTTGAAGGTCTTTTTAGGTGTTTACGGTCAAGGTTCTTAGAGAGAGAAGGAGAGAGTTTTTGGCCAGAAATGTTCAAATGAAGGTGGAGGTCTCGTATTTATAGGGGTTTTGTGGTCGGTGGTGGGGGTCCACTCTTTACTGGCCGTAAACAGGTTTACGGTCGTAAACGGGTTTACGGTCGTAAACAGGTTTACGGTCGTAACCTCACTTTAGGACGGAATTGATTGGATTTTTCGAGATATTCGGGTTTCCGCGCGATTTTTGGTTCCGACACGTAAATAATTTAATTATATATAAGTAGATTATTTTGTAAACCAAGAAGTTGATGGAGAAGTTAATGAATTCAAAATTTTATTAACGGAAATCGCGTAACGGAAACGAACAAAGTTTCGGGTTGTCACATCATCCCCCCGTTAGAGGGAATTTCGCCCCGAAATTCGAACATAGAATACAACTCATGGATTAGGAAAGAGATGCGGATATTTCTGTTTCATCTGATCTTCGCGCTCCCAAGTGAATTCAGGTCCCCGCTTGGCATTCCAGCGAACCTTCACTATCGGGATGCGACTTTGTTTCGTTCGTTTGATCTCTCTGTCCATTATTTCGACCGGTTCTTCCACGAAGTTGAGGTTCTCGTTGATTTCAATCTCATCGAGAGGAATCACAAGTGTCTCATCGGACAGACACTTCTTTAGGTTCGATACGTGGAAAACAGGGTGGATGTTGCTGAGCTCTCGCGGTAATTGGAGTTTGTATGCTACGGGACCGATCCTAGCAAGGATCTCAAACGGTCCAATGTACCTTGGGTTTAGCTTTCCACGCTTCCCAAAGCGTATCATGCCTTTCCAGGGTGAGACCTTCATAAGGACGCGGTCACCAACCTGGAACTCCAAGGGTTTTCGTCTCTTATCGGCGTAGCTCTTTTGTCTATCTCGTGAGGCCTTCAGTCGTTCTCGGATTTGCACAATCTTTTCAGTTGTCTCTCGGATGATCTCAGGACCAGTGAGAGTACTGTCGGGAACTTGACCCCTGGCTAGCTGCGTGCCACCCACCTCAGCCCAGCACAGAGGGGATCTGCACTTACGGCCATAGAGGGCTTCAAACGGCGCAGCCTTGATGCTGGTATGGTAGCTGTCGTTGTAGGAAAATTCAACCAAAGAAAGATGAGTGTCCCATGATGCGCCGAAATCGATGACGCAGGCTCTCAACATGTCTTCCAATGTCTGAATTGTTCTCTCACTCTGTCCATCAGTCTGCGGATGATAAGCCATGCTCATATCTAATTTAGTTCCAAGAGCTTTCTATAGTGACTGCCAAAACCTCGATGTAAACATGCTATCTCGATCGGAGATAATGGATGCAGGTACACCATGAAGGCGAACTATCTCTTGAAGGTAGATCCGTGTGAGTCTCTCCATCTTGAAGCTTTCTTTGATTGGCAGGAAGTGGGCAGACTTCGTCAACCGATCGACAATTACCCAGATGGCATCGTGTCCACTCAGAGATCTGGGTAACTTGGTGATAAAATCCATGGTTATCCTTTCCCACTTCCACTCAGGTATTTCCGGTTGCTGAAGTAGACCTGAGGGCTTCTGATATTCGACCTTCACCTTGGCGCAAGTCAGGCACTTGCCCACGAAGGTAGCAATCTCTGCTTTCATGTTTGGCCACCAATAGAGCTGTTTGAGATCCAAGTACATCTTATCTGACCCTGGGTGAACGGAGTATTTCGTCCTGTGAGCTTCGTTCATTACAACCTCTCTATAACCACCGAACTTTGGGGTCCAGATCCGGTCCATGAAATAATAGACTCCGTCTCCCTTGATCTCTAGGTTCTTTTCCATTCCTCTCAATGCTTCACCCGGCATGTTCTCTGGTTTTAAGGCTTCCAGCTGAGCCTCCTTGATTTGCGCGGATAAATGGGAATGGATAGTCATGGTCAGTGCCTTCACCTTACGCCCTGAATACTCCTTTCGACTGAGGGCATCCGCTACCACAATGGCCTTGCCGGGATGATAGCGAATTTTGCACTCGTAGTCACTGAGTAGCTCTACCCATCGCCGTTGCCTCATGTTTAACTCCTTTTGATCAAGAATATGCTGCAAGCTCTTATGGTCGGTGAAGATAGTGCACTTGGTTCCATAGAGATAGTGTCTCCAGATCTTTAACGCAAAGACCACTGCTCCCAATTCTAAATCGTGCGTTGTGTAATTGACTTCGTGTGTTTTCAACTGCCTCGAGGCATAGGCGATGACCTTTCCTCTCTGCATGAGCACAAACCCTAGGCCCTGATTAGATGCATCACAATAGACTACGAAGTCTTCCGTCCCTTCGGGCAGGGACAAGATAGGTACGCTGCACTGGGCCCGCTTCAATGTTTGAAATGCAGTGTCTTGCTTGGCTTCCCAACTGAAGGTTACACCCTTCTGTGTCAGGGTAGTTAAAGGCTTAGCGATTTTGGAGAAGTTCTGGATGAACCTGCGATAATAGCCCGCGAGACCCAAGAATTGTCGGATTTCTGTGGGTGTCTTTGGTGCAGACCAATTCTCAATCGCTTTGATCTTGGAAGGGTCCACGTGTATTCCTTCCTTGCTAATCACGTGTCCTAGGAAATTTACCTTCCTGATCCAAAATTCGCACTTCGAGAATTTCGCGTATAGTTTTTTTGCCCTTAATGTTTCTAACACCTGCCTTAAGTGCTGTTTATGATCATTCTCACTCCGCGAATAGACAAGTATATCGTCGATGAACACAATCACAAACTCGTCTAAGAAAGGGCGGCACACCCGATTCATCAGGTCCATGAATACTGCCGGTGCTTTGGTTAGACCAAAGGGCATTACTACAAACTCGTAGTGTCCATAGCGAGTTCAGAATGCTATTTTGGGTACATCATTCTCATGAACTCGCAACTGATGGTACCCTGATCTTAGATCTATCTTTGAGAAATAACTGGCTCCCTGAAGTTGGTCGAAGAGATCGTCGATTCTGGGTAAGGGATATCGGTTCTTGATGGTAAGCTTATTCAGCTCTCGGTAGTCAATGCATATCCGAAAGGATCCATCTTTCCTTTTCACGAATAAGATCGGAGCTCCCCAGGGTGAGGAACTCGGCCTTATGAATCCTTTGCTGATCAGCTCATGGAGCTGACTGGATAATTCTTGCATTTTCGCTGGCGCTAAACGGTAAGGAGATTTAGCTACAGGAGTAGCTTCGGGGATTAAGTCGATAAGAAACTCGACTTGGCGCTCGGGAGGGATTCTGGGAGATCTTCAGGGAAAATATCAGGAAAGTTACAGACTTCGGGGATGCTCTCGAGGTCTCTAACTTTTTGCGTCTCGTCGACAACATGAGCTAGGAATGCATGGCACTCCTTCCGTAGATACTTCTGAGCTTTGATGCACGAAATGATACGGAGGTTCGAACTGAGCTTATCACCATAAATCACAAGGGTTTCGCCAAAGGGAAGATTGAGACGGATAGCCTTCTCGAAGCAAAGAATATCAGCACGATTGGAACTCAACCAATCCATGCCGATAATGACATCGAAGCTCTTGATGGACACAGGCATAAGATCGATGGGAAAAGAATAATTGTCTAGGGTAAGGGTACAGCCTATGAATATGTCGTTAGTGCTCTCCTTCTTTCCGTTAGCCATCTCGACGGTAAATGTTTCGGTTAAAGGTTGGGATTTACATTTGATTTGGTGTTTGAATGCATGACTAACAAAACTCCTCTCTGCACCAGAATCGAAAAGAATGCATGCATGAGAGTTATCAAGGAGGAACGTACTCGTAACAACGGTAGGATCAGCAACTGCTTCCTCCTGGCCCATCACCAGAACTCTTCCTGTATTGCCACCAGTTGTTGCCTTGGGGCAGTTTCTCCTAAAGTGCCCAGCCTCTCCACATCCATAACAAGTTTGACCAGCGCCCACTCCCGGAGCCTGGTTGGTTGGTTGAGCCGGTGTCTTGCAGTATCGAGCTGTGTGTCCCTTCTTCCCACAGCTGTTACAATTCAACTCACGGCAGGGCCCATGATGATGGAAATTACACTTGTTGCACAGGGGTAGTTTTCCAGCATAACCACCGGTAGGAGATTGGGTGGTTGGAACAGCAGTGGGAGTAGCAGCAGGAGTAGTAACAGCATGAACTGCCACTGTTTGATGTTTCTTGGAGGGCTCCTGTGAAGACTGACCCTTTCGTTTGTTACCAAACTTCTTCTTCTTCCCACCGCTTTCCTTTTGTGGATCGGAGACAGCTGTCACATCATCCAGATCGATTCCATGATCGATCAGAGTCTGTGCCAGATCCTTGGCGCTTTCAAAAGTAGTCGGTCTAGCAGCCAAGACATTCCCTTTTGTTGGTTGTGTCAGTCCCCAGATGTACCTCTCGATTTTCTTGCTTTCCGGGGTGACCATTCCCGGACAGAGGAGAGCCAGGTCGCAGAATCTAGCGGTGTAGGCAGCGATGTCGGAACCCTTCATCTTCAAGTTCCAGAGTTCGTGCTCCAACTTTTCCACTTCGCCCCTCGGGCAGTACTCCGCGAGCATGAGCTCCTTCAGTCTTTCCCAACCCATGGCATTAGCCACTGGCAGGGTTAGGGTTTTGACTCGACCATTCCACCAGGTCAAGGCTCTGTCGGTGAAGGTGCAGGCGGCAAACTTCACCTTGTTTGCCTCAGAACAGACGCAAATTTCGAAGATGGATTTGATCTTCTCGAACCATCGAGTCAAGGCGATGACACCTCCATTTCCGTCGAAGGACTTGGGTTTCGCAGTCATGAAGTCCTTGTATGAACACTCCTTTTGATGTCCCTGACTTCCATCTTGTCTATGTGGGTCGGTTCCACCTCCAGCCCCACCAGCGTTTACTTGTGCCATTGATGCAGTCACGGCGGCGGTAACTGCGGCCTGAAACATGACGGGATCGAACTGAGGGGGTGGTGGTGGTGGCGGAGTGTCGTCGTTTCTCCTGATGGGTCTTGGTCGGGGAGGCATCTCGTTCTAGAAATCAATCAGGAAGATGAGGATGGTAAGTCCTCGAGATATATATATAAAGCAAAATATATCTCATCCTGATAATAAAAGTATACTACCGAGCGATAAGCACAAAAAGGTTACTAACGCAAGTAAGTTATCGCTTAAGGAAGAAGAGGTAGCAACGCTTAGAGTGAACCTGTATACTGAGTTTGGCTCTAGCTAAAATACTCCTATAGTATTTTATGTGATATGATTTTGGTAAGTTTTAGGCCTGCTGTAACACCACAGTCACTCCCAAGCACATGTTGGTCATGTCACGACTGAATATAGTTGATCATGCTATATTCACCCTAGACATGATTACATAACTGCCCAGGTTTAATCGTAGTGTTCCAACATCCAAATACTTTTTGTTTTGTTCTACTAGTGACACGAATTCTGTTAGGTATGCATGCTCGTATACTTTTTATAAAAATACTCATATTTTTGAAAGTATACTTTTAGCGTAGAGCACTTAGGCCCCTTAGTGTTTATAGTTGTATACCACGTAAGGTTCGGTATACTAGTTCGCTATAAACAAGGGCTCTGATACCAATCTGTCACACCCCGAAACCGATGGCGGAAACGTTCCGGGGCGGAGGACGTCATGTGTAGCATCACAACCAATGAATAATAGCAATCATAGCAACACAACCAGTACAGTGAATACTAAAATAAAAATGTTTACATCAGTTTGAAACTTTGTCTGAAACTTTGTTTGAATTACATTCAAATAGCTTTGTATAGTATAAACTTAAAACTCTTATTGCTCCAGTTCCTCGAAAATCCAGCAAGTACCTGTCTACTGATTTCCTGAGAGTACAAGCAGTTTGAAAGAGTATCAGCATAAAGCTGGTGAGTTCATAAGTGGTGGTTTGTAGTGAAAATCGTTGATGAGTTCGTAAAATATTTGTATAGTTCCAAGAAAATCCGATATTTTCTTTAGTGAGAAAGTAGTGTTTTCAATTATGTATAAAACCGTGAATGTTTGTCACTGAAAACTGTAGTGATATGCGAAATTATTACTTCATGTGACTAGCTAATGCTAATCATGATGTAATAGTATTTCGTGCGTGAAACCATTGTATGCTCGTTTCTGTTTGAAAACCCTAAAAGTTCTCCAGTTGTAGTGTGTATTAGTTCTATTTAGTGTAAATAAAATAGTTGAAGAATGTCAAGTTGTAAACTAAAGGTGATTTATACATATTGTGAGTCGTATAACCATGCTTGATATGACTAGAGACCTTTCCAACGTTCTTCAGGCGTCAAGTTAAATGACATTTGTACATCTCATGCATGCCCGCCTAACTGTAGCTAGCAGTCCAGATGGGGGATTTTCAGTCCCGAATAGATCTATTCACAAATCTCACGCTCTCCCTCCAGGAGACTATGGTTATACAATGGTAGGATTTATCCTTGTACACCTAAGGGTACAGTAGTGAAGTAGCGCCTCACAGTATCGTACAATCTAGTTTACATGTAGTGTAATAGCGTTCTACCATAGTGAAAATCCGTATGTATACCGTTGGTAGTGATAATTACAGTTATGAATACCATGAATAAGTAGCGATGTAATTTGTAAACTGTTTCTGTCTTAGTGCACATGTTCAGTAATGAAAGTTTCTATACTTGATATGTTTTAGAAAAGTATCAAACTATACCGATTATAGTTTGCATGTATAGTGAATAGCGTGTCCAGAAAACTATGCAATTTTAGTGAAAACGTCCCTTATTCTCAACGCAGTACAAAAGGGATTCAAGTATGAGGCATTGCATAAGTTTTGAAAACATTTATGTTTAGCTTGTATTCCCCCCCCCCCTTGAAAACATTAAAACATGGAAAATGTAAGGGTATGAACTCACTGTTGTTGCGTGAAATCGTTGACTGAAATGAAGATCCTCGAGTTGTTGCACGTGACACTTAACGGAAACCTATTATCAAATAAATACATATATGTATCTAAATTAGCGATTTCGTTAGATAAAGTGTCGGAAGAACACTTTTGTTCGGTTGAGGAATGTTATCGGGACTTGATCGAATCGATGAAAGTGGGTTTTCAGCCAAAAGCACCACTTAAAAGGTGTTTACGGCCGTGAACAAGGGTTTACGGTCGACTGGTAGTTTACGGTTTCTGAAGGCTTGATGAGTTTACGGCCGTAAACTCAAGAACAGAGTTTACAGTCTTTGAAGGCTTGGACCGTAAACTCAAGAACAGGGTTTACGGTCTTTGAAGATGGACCGTAAACTCAAGAACACTGGTGCTGATTTCGAAGAGATAAGCGTTTCCAGACGTTCCGAAGTGACTCCAAACGGTGTTGCTTGATGTTTCCCGAAGTTTAAAGGTCTTTTTAGGTGTTTACGGTCAAGGTTCTTAGAGAGAGAAGGAGAGAGTTTTTGGCCAGAAATGTTCAAATGAAGGTGGAGGTCTCGTATTTATAGGGGTTTTGTGGTCGGTGGTGGGGGTCCACTCTTTACTGGCCATAAACGGGTTTACGGCCGTAAACGGGTTTACGGTCGTAAACTAGTTTACGGTCGTAACCTCACTTTAGGACAAAATTGATTGGTTTTTTCGAGATATTCGGGTTTCCGCGCGATTTTTGGTTCCGACACGTAAATAATTTAATTATATATAAGTAGATTATTTTGTAAACCAAGAAGTTGACGGAGAAGTTAATGAATTCAAAATTTTATTAACGGAAATCGCGTAACGGAAACAGACAAAGTTTCAGGTTATCACACCTGACATACCAACAGTTTCACCAAATAAACCCCTTCACCAGGTAAGTGTTTTTCAAATGTTGAATATACATTTCTGCCTTTTTTTTCTGATTCTAATATTACTTATCATTGTAGCCAATCAAGTGTACACTATCACATCCGTATAAAAGGAACATCGTTGCTTGTGGTACAATTCACTTATCATCAGAAAGACAATTCATTCATGGAGTTCCTCTACAAGATGATTTCTATAAAGTTTCCATTGATGAAGTGGTAATAAAACAAGCATTTCTACCCCATAAAACTGGAGAATTCACATTAGTTGAGGATGCATATAAAAGTTTTGTTCCATGACCAAAATACCTTGTGCAACCCGAGTCAAAGGTTTATTTAATTATGTTCACTACTTTCTGCATTGCACTTTATTTTCTTCATTTAGTAGTATACTAAGGTTTTGATGTACTCAATTTTTTTTTTGTTTCAATGTTGTTGTTATAGGTACCAGAAATTATATCACATCAAGAACATCAACATCAAAACTCAAAGAAAAGGAAACCAACTTACATCTCATCGGATGCCCTTCTCAAGAAGACAAGGAGCAATACAAATAAGAAGAATTCCTAGTTATGTTTAGGTTTTGGTTTATGATGTGTTTGATTTTTTTACCATTATTTAAATTCTTGAAATTAGAACAATTTTTTTTTGGTATTTTAATTAGGAATTTAATGTATGGATTTGGATTTTAATTATTATTAAATATCACATTATGAATTTTAATTTTGTTTCATATTGTTGGGTTTGGTTACTTTAATTTAAATTATTTTGATGTGTCTAAATTTGTATATAAAGTAACAATAAATATTAAATTAAAGAGGCTTTAATATAAATTTGGCCATGTTTTATTGGTTTTCAATGTCTCTATAATTATACAATGGTTACTTTACATCATTTATTAACGTGTGGCTAAATGGTTAACAATAGATACCATAATTGATTGTTGTTGTGACAAAATACTAGCAAATCGTCACTTATAAATTTAATTATATGTGTCCATTTACCTAACATGGTCATGTTCACCGTAATTATATGTATCTAAAATATACCCAATAGTCTTATTACGATACTGAATAGTCCTTAATTTTAACAAAATGTGTGTCTTTATAATACTTATGATTGTATTTCACTTAATTGTGTGTCTCTGTACGATAGGCTATAGTCACAAAAATTAATTGTTTTTTGTGACTAATTATTAGCAATTCGTCACTTATGGAATTAATTAGATGTGTCCATTTACCAAACATGGTCATGCTCACTGTAATTACATGTTTAGAAAAGATACACAATACTCTTATCAAAATTTAAACTGTGTGACAATATAAAAGAAAACAACTACACTAAAACATCATGAATGTCGCAAGTTGGTGATATACAGTCACCACAGTTACTAAATAAATGTGTCTATTGACGGTTTAACGCTACAATATTGGATATTTATAGAAAAAATTTCCGTACAAATTTGCCACACTTTTATAATACGGCCACATGTTTTCATCTCATACGGACACTACATTTTAAAGTGACCATAAGACCCATACGATAGCGTCACCTTCCGTCACACTTTCAGTGAAAAAATAATATGTCACTATATGCATATGGTCACACTTTTTTGGTGTGACTGTAAGTCATTTTTCTTGTAGTGTTCAGCATCTTTTTTCTCAAGCTCAAGTTTTACATTATGCAGTGCAACTTTAAGATATTTAATTTCTTCCTTAGATGATCCTTTGCTGCGAGGAACATTGAAATATCTGTTGTAAGTGACTCCTGTGCCGACACCCTTTAAAAATCCTCCCTTTTCCTTGCCAAAAACTAAGGTCATGGCATCCGTGCCTGGTTCAACATTAACTTGTCCTTCTTTTATCTGCTTTTCTTGTTCCAACTAACCACAAAATATTAATAATTATTGTCCTAATAAAACTGATTAAAATATTTATAGTAATAGTAATAAAAAAGTTTATTGAAGTTTACTAGTTTATCCGCCATGAGTTTAACATCTTCATCCTTAAATACTCCTTTACTTTCACGTCCTTTACACCACATAATTTACCTTGGCGGCATTTCTTCCTTTGAAATCACTTTCTCTTCAATCTTGATAAAAAAATTAAATTGTAAACAATATAAAATAAAATTCTGTTAAGTAGCATACTATGAAGGTAATATAAAGGATCATATAGCTAAAAACAAAGCTTACCAACTTCCGCCTAAGAGTAGTATACCCCCCTCGTCCCATCCAATGAGCGTACTTTGACATCTTGCGCGCTTTGACTGTCTTTTGTGACACAACATGTCTCAAAAAAAAAATTTGTCATGCACTTTTTGGTAATTTTATGATAAATGAATGAAGAAGTTTTGGGAAACATTTGTAACATTAAACTCCTCAGATTGCGTATATGTCACAAATTTGTTCCAATCATCTTTTTCAGTAATTATTGCCCGATATCGAACAAACAGGGATTTCTCCAAGCTTTTTGGAATTCCCTAGATGTGGCTTGATGTAAGCTGCATACAATTTTCTTCTGAAGTTTCGTAGAAGGATACCAAGCCTATTCATCACAAATCTTTTTCCAGTTTCATCAACTTTAAAATAGCGCTAAAATGAAACAATAATGAATTTGTTAGTATCTAATACATGATTTGTAACTAAAATATGAGATGCAGTTAAAAAAAGTGAAAAAAATATTTACTGTAATCTCTTCCCAAAGTTTGTCCTTCACTTCCGGATTTACTTTCTTCCAGCAAAGAGCACTTAATCCCACCTTCTCACGGACAAGATCTCACAAATAACTAACAAACACTGCATTATTCTTCCCTGTAAACTTACCGAATTCATCAAACTTCACACGTTTTTTTCTACCACCAGAATTGACATACTCAGTCTTCAGCTTTGGCAATCGAGTCAGTCCCCTCTTCCTAAGTGACCTTGTAGGAACTTTGCTTTGCATTTCTTCTTCCGAATCTGAATGGTTATTGTATTCAATGTCATTATTTTCACCATCTTCTGTGTCCGATTCATAAAATTGTGTTCCATCATCTTGCTCAAATTCCATATCATAGTTAGGCATATCCTCATGTTGTTCCTTGTTCACCTCCATGATTTTTCTGTTGACATGAAACATATGAATTAAGTTTGATTATTTGTATGTTTAATAAAAAGTATGACTAACTTATATTACATACAAAATTTCACATACACATTTCATCGAACAGTTGGTGTGCAACAAGCACAGTAATATGAAGAATCAAAAAATTTATGTTTTATGTATAATCCCCTAATCAATACAATCAATAACATTGACACCATATACAGAGAATATACTTACAGTAGAAATGCATGATGAATGTTGTCGAATGATGAACTGAAATATAATCCAACTGGGATCGATATAACCTAGAGAAAAACCACACAATGGTTGAAAAAATCAAAGTCTTTTAAATAATACATTGTTAGTATATCCTAATTTGAGGGTGGTTACCAAATTTACCGGATTTTTCTTCATCTGATGGATTGATCTTCATAGTTTTGGCGGTGAGATAGATGAATACTTCCCGCGTTGATTTGGAGCCCAAAACAAAATGGAAAAAATGTTTGCCTCCCATTATATTTGATTAATTTTGATTGACGAATTCAAAATTTTTTCCTAATTTTTATCTGATAGTGAACTCACACGATGAGAAGCATAAATCGTGGTTTGGAAACATGTTCTGGCTTTTGAAATATTATTACGAGTTATTAGATATAAATAGAAATGTTACAACTTTGGTCCTTGTAAATTAACAATTTTACGTTAGGATACAACTATATCACTATTGGAAATAAAAAATATTTAACATTTAATTATGTATATACAATGGGATAATAGTATAATAAAACGAAAATAAGATAAAGGTCTAGTTAGCTTACTAACTTTTCCGTGTGAACACTTTGTTAAGATTTTTTATTTTATTTTATATTAAGTTAGAAAAAAAAATCCATACACCTACTATAAACCCATATCGGTCCTAAACCCGTACCCATATTAGAAACCCAATTTGGTCCCAAACCATTACCAACACCCCTATATGACCTAATGATGGTCAACCCGTACCAACACCCGACCACCTGGAAACCATACCCGTATTAGAAACCTAATTTGGTCCCAAACCATTACCAACACCCCTACATGACCTAATGATGGTCAACCCGTACCAACACCCGACCACCTGGAAACCATACCCGTATTAGAAACCCAATTTGGTCCCAAACCATTACCAACACCCCTACATGACCTAATGTTGGTCAACCCGTACCAACACCCGACCACCTGGAAACCATACCCGTATTAGAAACCCAGTTTGGTCCCAAACCATTACCAACACCCCTACATGACCTAATGTTGGTCAACCCGTACCAACACCCGACCACTTGGAAACCATACCCGTATTAGAAACCCAATTTGGTCCCAAACCATTACCAATACCCCTACATGACCTAATGTTGGTCAACCCGTACCAACACCCGACCACCTGCAACCCATACCTGTATTAAAAACCCAATTTGGTCCCAAACCATTAACCAACACCTCTATATGACATAATGATGGTCAACCCGTACCAACACCCGACCACCTGGAAACCATACCCGTATTAGAAACCCAATTTGGTCCCAAACCATTACCAACACCCCTACATGACCTAATGTTGGTCAACCATTACCAACACCCGACCACCTGCATCCCATACCTGTATTAGAAACCCAATTTGGTCCCAAACCATTACCAACACCCCTACATGACCTAATGTTGGTCAACCATTACCAACACCCGACCACCTGCAACCCATACCTGTATTAGAAACCCAATTTACTATGCTAATTTCAATACTTAATAAAATGAATCAATCTATGTTGTAAAAATCAATCCCTTAAACACTTTGTGACAAGGAGTTTAAAGAAAACTGAATAGGACGAACTGAAATGACCGAATTACCCCTTATTTCACAAGAGTGAAAGACAAAGTTCACTTCTTCATCCCCGTTTACTAGTTCGACTTTGACCATTTCTTAATTTCCAAATTTCAAATTTCCTAAGTATCATATCATACTACCAAAACAACCAAAAAAACAAAACTCATAACCTCTGCTCAATTCTTTTAATAACCACACAAGCATCTTTAATCTTTAACATATTATATACTGTGTGTTGGACATGCATTAGATTATACTGATTGTTTGTTTGATTGACATGTACAAAAGAAAGATATATATACTTTCTCAAAATTTACATCAGTTGGCTTTCGGTTCAAAAACATGAACCAAAAGTTAAGTTAGACAACCATAGTGAATTTAACGATCATAGTGAAAGACAATTATGCCCTTCGGGTACTACCCTAGGCATCAGACTAGCTGCCACATATCTTTGAGGATATAGCTTAGGGACGCTGGAACCACCACCTGAGGTGGTGGTTGTGTCAGCTGCTGCCGCCGCCATATGTACCCGGCTGTGAAACTTGGCAAATCGGTTGATGACTGAAAATCTTTCTAAATCTTGGGATTCCATTCTTATTTCAAGAACTGATCCTCCATTCTCCAACCTTCATTTCCATATATATACCATTTTTATAAACAAATGAAAACAGATTTACAACATTGTAAATGTAATTTAACCGATTTTTGACACTGGGTTGATTTGGCTTTTCAGTTGTATTTTATTTATGGATAAAAGGTCAAATGGTAAAAAAAACTAAAAGTGGGTTGATTTGATAAAAAGTCATATTACCTAATAAAGGAAATTGTCAAGTGGGAAAAACCTAAAATATTTATCTAAAACAGAAAAAAGGTCAAATGGGAGAATCTGAAACTGAAAGTGGGTTGATTTGAGTTATATCTTTTACTAAAAAAGAATTTAGATCAAATGGAATAAAATAAAAAAATTTACCCAAAAAAGGAAAAGGTCAAATGGGAAAAACTAAAAGTAAAAATCAAATGTTACAACTTTTTAAATTCTTTTATTTTAACAAATTACACAAAAACCATTGTATTTTGGGCTGTCTTGCGTTTTGAAGTTTAACTGCTTGTACTTTATTTTTTCCAATCAAACAAAAATAAAGTTTTAGATATTTTTCCAATTAAACCATTTTGACAAGGTAAAAATGGTTAAATTGGAAGTTTACTCATTATTTATTTATTTTAATGTAAAAATAGCGCTTAATAAAAAATGGTGGATTGTGTTTATACCTCAAAAGCACATCTTCTATCTTTTTAGATCGATCAATGAAATCTTCCACAACCTTTGAAAGATTCTGATAACCACTACCCTTAGATACAACCATTTTCCCTGCTGACCTGGATTTGCCACGTCAGCAAAAAAAAAATCAAATTTTCAAGATTTCACATTAATAAAAAATTAAAAAAAAAAAAAGATTCTTACGTGTCAGAAATATCATGAGGATGATTTGCCAAACTACATGCATCACCAAGTGCTAATCTAGCAGCAAAGTATGTTACAATTTCATAACATTCCAAAGCATCATCTAAAAGAAGTTTAAATGGTGTAGGCCTAAATAAAACTTGCATAAGTTGTGTTGTTAAAATAATTCTTCTCTTTAATGTTTCACTTTCACCCCCTTCTTTCATCTGTTAACATAATAATAAAAACAACCATTTAGAAACTAGAACCAATACACCAAAAAAAAAAGTCAACTCTCTGGTCAACCACAAAAACACACCTGTTCAGGTACCCGATTTCCAGCCTCTCCCCATTCCACTTCCGCAATGCTGCAAGGACAAATTTGTCAAAAAAAAAAAATTTGAAGTTTTTTGAAGTATGCCAATATATATAAACATATACCTTGTATCATGAAGTCTTCTAGAACCTTGTGTTGCTTCTTTATGCCAAGGGAGAAGCTCATAAGTAGGAAATTTACGTTTTTTTGATTTAGAAATAATTGAATCTTGATTAACAGCAACTGAATTGGTTCCATATTGACTTGTGCTTGCTAAATTCATTTGGACAAATGAACTGTTTTTATGAAGCTGAGAAGGGTCTTGAAGAGGAGGGTAAAATGGGGATTTCACTAAATGATCTTCTTTTATAGCGGATGACGCGAGTACACTTTTGTAGTTTTCGTATGCAGATGTGAGCGCTTGACATTCAGTGACCATCAGTTAACCTATGTACTTCAGGGAGGGAAATCATGAAGGAAGAAGGAATATTCAACGAAACCAAAGTACAACAATAAGCACATACTTAAACCCTAATAACAACACAATCCTAGCAAACATATAGAACTGAAATTACACATTGTAAACGAACTCTAAAGCCTAAATCAACAACTCAGAGTAATTAAAACACGAAATAAAACCCTAAAAACACTACTGCATGAAACAACTTCAATTTTCCCCAACAATAATTGCGAATTTCAAGGGTTTTCGGTGAATCAAAAGCTGTATTACCGTTACAACACAAACAAGGTCGAGAATCAGCTAATTTGAGACTAAAATCGACGATTTCGAGACTGTGATCCAAGTGAAAGCAAATTTGGGGGTTGTTGAGAAGTGTACAGAAGAACAGAAACTCTTACTTCCAGCAGCTTGTCAATGGAGATCAAGACTTCCCATTATCCTTCAATCCAAAACAGTCGTAGCTGAATGCACCTTCTTCCTCTCTCTAAAGGGAGTGGCTCGCCACCCTCCCTCGCTAAGCATTTGTTAAAGCCTCGTTACCACTCTCTATTGTTAAGCTGGGTCGTTAAGAGTGAGTCCCTGGTTGCCTGGCGAGAGAAAAGAGAAGATATGTGGTCCCCATTTAAGTATTTCAGCTTCAAACATTTGTACTTCTACCTTTAGCAACTTGTATTCTTTTCATGATTTATTTTATTTAAATAGTTAGATAAAAATATATTTGATTTAAGAAAAAAAAAATATTTACCTTCTAAACACATTACCGCTCCATATCATCATATTATGCTTAGGTGTCCACAAAAATATGAGGTGACAATGTTTTAACACATGCTACCACTCCCTCCAGCCTAACTACGACACTCTTTCTTTCTCTAAAATCGATGAGTGAGAAAGATGGTCTCTTTTTCTTTCTTTCAGACATATTATATTTTATCTGTCTAGGTTCGGTTCCGAGCCTGTAGGTTTATTGTCGAGCCTTAGGTTTTGTCACACCCCCAAACCGGAACGGCGGAAACGTTCGGGGGCGGAGGACGTCATGTTTAGTATCACAACACATGCATCATAGTAATCAAAATAACAACGACCATTTCATTAATAGTAAAGTGTTTACAAAGTATGTGATTCACAAAAGATTGTAAATAACAAAACAAGACATGAAGCTACTATGCTCCATCATCTGAATCCCAGTGCGCGTACCTGTCTACTAGTTTCCTGAGAATACAAGTTATTTTGAAAGAGTAAATCAGCATTTAAGCTGATGAGTTCATAAGTATTTTAGTTATGAAAAGTAAACTGTAAGTTCTTTAGAAAAGTTCGTCTGTTCCTCCAGAAAATCCTATATCTTCTGATGTGGTGAAAGATAAGTAAAAATGATTCTACAATTTCTTCTATGAGTACTAAATGGATACAAGTTATATACAATCCAGAGTAAATAGACAATCGATTGTGTGAATCTTCCCTAAGCCCACAACCATACAAGGTACAGGAAGTAAGGCAGAAAGCACACATCCCATTGTTTGTTAGATCTTCATTTTATATAACCCTGGCGTATTCATTTGGTACCTACGGAGTTAACTATAATAGTTCTTTATATTTGATGAAAACATTCTTTAAGAAAATCATATATTTCCTTTAGTAAAAATGGTAACCACAATAGTTCCTTTTATAATCACTTAGTTTATACTAGCTATATATAATCTAATATCGAACGGACAATTAAATGGATGAATCTGTCCTAAGCCCACAACCAAACAAGGAACATGATGTAAGGCGGAAAACACACATCCAATTGCATGTTGGATATTAATTATATATAACCCTCATGTATAAACTAATGTATTATAGAATTAACCACTAAAGGTCCTTTAAGTTATACTGGTTTAATATTGCGTATCAAACTCTTTTATGGATGAGTTGCTAGTTTAGCCTACTTAATGTTCTATCTGAAAAATATGTTTTTGTGCTAGATAACGGTATACTGAATTTGTATGCTATAACCTGACCCATACCTGTTACTCCCTATGATTACTTGGTGTATACAGGATATATATATATATATATATATATATATATATATATATATATATATATATATAGCTAAGATCGAATAGATAGTAGACTATATGAATCTGCTCTAAGCCCACAACCAAACAACGAACAGGAAATGAAGCGAAAAGCACACACCCTACTACCTGTCGGATCCTATTAATATATATCCCTAATGTACCCACTAAGGAATCATAAAGTTAGCATTATAGGCCCCCTTCTAACTGAATGTACCAAGACCCGACTGTTCTGTTTTTTTGTCTTTTGTAATAATGTATGTTTTCCCAAGTTTAAGACTATCCTTACTAGAAAATAGTTTGAATTACCTTTTATGTGAGAATATCACTATATGAATGTAATGGGAAAATGAAAGTATTCAGTAATGTTGTATAAAGTACCTACTGAAGCACTATCTACCTTAAAACTAGTTTGTTAATTAAGGTTAAAATGTGATGTGGTTATAACCATACTGATTGACTAGTGTTTCACACGACGACCTGCTGGCGTCGAAACTGATGTGACATTTGTCACCCCTTGGCTTGTCTGTCGGACTGTAGCTAACAGTTGGGATGTGGGATTGTTAGTCCCGTATAGATCTATACACACAATGCTCGCTCTCCCTCCAGGAGACTCTGGTCACAAAAGGCGACACAACAGTATATTGTTGTGTCATGAAGTAGTGGCTCACATTAATGATATCTTGTTCTTGTTATAGTATATTCCTCCATGTTCTAGTTATAGTATGTAGTAACCCTCTAAAATATACCTATTATAGTTTACTAGTATGTTTGTTTGATTTGTTGTTGGCCTATAGAAAAGACTCAATTACCTACTGAGTTAAGCATGTACTTTAAGAATGAAGTTTTACAAACAACAAACTAATATCTTTAAAAAGAGTTTTTGAATTGTTTTGATCACTTACAAAAGCATAAGAAATCTTTTAATGTAATGGTTATCACAGGTAAATATTAACACAATATAATTGTGTTCAACTTATATTCCCCCCCCCCTTAAAAGCATTTAAAAACATTTAAAAGATAGATTATAGGGGTATGAACTCACCTTATGTGGGTGATTCAATTGAAGATTCGAGTAAGGATTAGAAGTTCCACGAATGAAGTCCCGAGACACAAACGAGTCCTAAATGACAAATATTGATACATATAGGCATGTAATCAGCAAATCCAACTACAAAGGAGATTGGGAAACAGCCTAGGATGCAAGGATAACTCACCAAAAGAGTTCTAGAAGCGAGTTAGGAGATTGAAGGAGTGTTCACGGCCCAAAGGAAGGATAGTTCACGGCCCAATGGAGTTCACGGCCCAAATGGATGGGAGTTCACGGCCCACTTGAGTGGTTCACGGCCCACTTGGGTGGTTCACAGCCCACTTGGGTGGTTTACGGCCCACTTGAGTGGTTCACGGCCTAAAGACGAACACGTGAAGGGTTCACGGTCCAAACTTGAAGATATGAAGGGTTCACGGCCCAAATGTGAAGAACACTTGAAGAACACTTGAAGATCTAGGTGTTTTGGCAAGTGTTTGAAGATCCTAAGTTGTATTCTAAGGAGATACAAAGGAAAGAGGGTGAAAAGAGTGAAAATGGTGTTCTTGATATATGATACTTGAGAGAGAAAGGGGTTGTTTGCGGCCAAGAGAAGAAGAAATGAGGAATAAATGAAAGAAAGGTACTTATATGGGAGGGGTTCACGGCCACACTTGGGTTCACGACCGTGAACACCCTTTGATGGGTTTTCTTGTTTGATCTCATTCCTCTAATCCCAAGCTAACACTTCTCAATATCCAATCCATATGTGTACTGGGCTTAGAACTCATTAAAATGAACCTTAACAAGGCTAAAAGGTAATAGAAATAAGTATGACTTTTGGTTGGTTGGATTTGACTTTACAAGATAGAAATTTACGGGTTGTCACATCATCCCCCCGTTAGATGGAATTTCGTCCCGAAATTAGCTTTCTTAGCAGTACTCCTGGGGTCGTGCTCATCTAAATGGCAGAATACACACTCCTAGACCTGGGCAACTTTTCCCTGACACTCATGATAAGATTCATACTTGGTCCATCTATCATCACCTCGTGTATACAAGTCGTATATAATTAAAATTAGTAAGACGGTCGAATGTGCGACTCAGCCCCAGGTCCACAACCAAACAAGGAACAGGAGATAGGGCGGAAACACACATACTAAATCTGCATGATCATAATTATATACCACCCTCGCATATACACTTAATAGTGATAGGTGGGCTGTATTCGTCCTTAGCCTCTATGCTTGAACTTGATCTGTTGGACGAGTGGTAGTTCGGGAAGGTTTGCTGAGTATACGGTGGTAAGGTTTCGGAGGGAAAGGTACTCCTCACATGAGTACTTTGAGGTTTAGAAGACAAGAGACAATATTGAGGTCTAGGTCGGGTTGTCGTTACGAATGACGAGGGTTTCATTAAATTGTCGGTTAAGGCGTTGGGTTTTCTAAACACATGAACTTGGTATGGTGCGGACCACGTCAATCCATGACGAATGATGACAATGGACTCTTTACAGAAACAAATGTTAGGCCGATTTGAAAGAAACGTTTGTTATACGATGGTGTTTCCCGAGTGTGCTCGACAATGTATTCTGTGAAGACTTTCTAGTGCTTTCAGTTTTCTCTTTGATAAAACCACTGCCACAAATCGTATCACGATGAGCGAGTACTAACAGTGAAAGTGATTTGATAACAAGTGTCAATACTTTATATTATGATCCTCCTCGGTACCTCTACGATCGCCTAGCATATACAAGTTATGTATAATTAAGATGAATAAGACGGTCGACTGAGTGACTCTGCCCTAAATCCACAACCAAACAAGGAACAGGAAATGAGGCAGAATCACTCACTCTTGGTCTGCAAAATCTTAGCCTTGCACAACCCTGATGTACATACTAAGCCATCATAGCTTACCTGAACGGATCTTTAGTTCTCTTATGAATGTTGTGACTTGTTCAGACGAGTGATTTATTATAATTACTTTTAGTATCCCCAATTTTGATCTTATATTAAGTATAAATTAAAATTTTAAAATAATTGTTTCATTTCGAAGACGTACTGCTGTTTGGTGGTGGTTCCGGGGCAGCTTCTCCCGCGGTGATCATCAGAATTTGTCCATCTGCGCCCGAGTTATTCGTTATCGGGTAGTTCCTCTTGTAGTGCCCAGTCTTACCACATCCATAGCAGGTCTGGTTTACTTCAACTTCGAGGATTTGGGAGATCGGTTGTGTCGGTGCCCTGCAGAAACGGGCAGTGTGCCCCTTCCTACGGCAGTTCATGCACTGCATTTCCCGACATACTCCAGTATGGTGGTAGTTACACTTACCACACTTCGGGAGAGTTCCAACATATCGACTGACAGATGCTGGAGTGGCAGGTGTTGTGGCGGTGTGTACAGTAACTGGTTGTTGCTCCTGCGGGGGGTTCCTGTGTTGTTCGCTCCTTCCTCTTTTTCTCCAACTTTTGTTTATAGTCCCCTCCCTTTGATGGCTCGGGAACGGGGACCACCACACCATGGCGGACTCCATGGTCAATGAGTCGTTGGGCCAGGCGTTTGGCGCTATCAAAGGTAGTTAGGTTAGAAGACAATACATCCCCCTGAATCGGGGTACATAACCCCCAGATGTACTTTTCTATCTTCTTACTCTCCGGGGTAACCATCCCGGGGCACAGTGCTGCCAAGTCGCTAAACCTGTCAGTGTAGGTCACTATGTCTGAGTCGACCATGGTATGCTCCCATAGCTCTTGTTCTAGCTTTTGAACTTCGCCCCGTGGGCAGTATTCTTCCAACATCATCTCTTTTAGGTTCTCCCAACCTATCGAGTTAGCCACTGATAGGGTCAGTGACTTAACATGGCTATTCCACCATGTTAGGGTTCTGTCGGAGAAGATGCAGGCAGCAAACTTCACTTTGCTCCCTTCTGGGCACAGACAGATTTCGAAGACCGAATCTGTTTTCTCAAACCATCGCATCAGAGCAATGACTCCCCCATTTCCATTAAAGGATTTGGTTTTGCAGTTCATGAAGTCCTTATACGAACACTCCTGTGGGTGTCCGTAGGTAACTCCGGGGTTAGTTAAGTGGGTACCGCTACCAGATCCACTGGTACTACTTGTGCAAATGTGAGTTATAGCAGCTGTTACTGCGGCCGTTATTGCCGCTTGGAGAGTAGCAAAATCGAATTGTGGTGGTGGATTCTCTGTTGCGTTATTGGCTACGCGGCTTATAGGTCTACCGCGAGGCATCTTTTGCTAAAAAGAATACAAAGATGAGACGGAAATAAGTCTATAGCAGTGGTTATAAGTCGAAAGCTGAATGACTAAGTTATCCTAGTTCGGAGTGTATCTAGTTCTGACTTCCATAGGGTTCTGAAAAACAATTCACAATGGGAGTCTATATAAAATAAACTTTATGAATCAGAAGTGGATATCCTCGAATGAATATCTGTGAATTTAATAACTGTTACCAGTTGCATGAAAAAGAAATAATCCTAACACATAATGTGAGCAGTGTATTCACTAGCTCACTAAGTCATTTATGGGTATTATTTATTAGTGTGACGCATAATACATTTTGGTTTCTTCGGCTGATTCCTCCTTGGAAAAACTCCTCATGAACCTCTTCTTGTTCTTCATTGACTCCTCTGCTGATTGTTATGATGGAGTGGTTACATCTATCTGGGTTTGTCGTGCGAGAATGGAAGTGTCTAAAGAGTCTCTGAGATTTAGTGAAACATTATGGGGTGATCCTTACCTGGCCCTCCTATAATTGTGCAATGTATAAAAGTTGTATATAATTTAAGATTAAATAGACCTTCGAATAAGTGATCCCACTCTAAAACCACAACCAAACAAGGAACAGGAAGTAGAGCATAAATCACAAATTCTAAGTCTATAAAATCTCAATTATATCAAAACTTGGGAGTATACACTTCGGAATTATAGACCTACCAGAAGGGTCTTTTAAATTTTCACATAAGTTATTTAAAGTGCCTAAAATACTCCTATAGTATTTTAATGTAATGAACTTAGTATGTTTTAAACTTGTTGTTGTCTTATAGTATCATATAATACTCCTATAGTATTTTAACTTTATGTTCTGATCTAGAAATCCCTTGAATAGAGTTAGGTAAGTTTTAAGACTGTTGCAACACCACATCACTCCCACACACATGTTGGTCATATCTCAAATGAATATAGTTGATCAGGCTATATTGATCCCAGATATGATTACATAACTGTCCAGGTTTGACCGCAATGTCCAACCTTTAAATACTTCTATGTTGTTCTTTTTTTGATACTTGTCCTAGTATGTATATATGTATTCAGGTATGTATACTTTTATAAGAATATTGTTATATTTTAAAAATATACTTTTAGTCAGAGCACTTCAGCCCATTGTATTTATAGTTGTATATCTTTTATAGGTTGATATACTTAGTTCAATATAAACAATGCTCTGATACCAATCTGTCACACCCCCAAAACGGAACGGCGGAAATGTTCGGGGGCGGAGGACGTCATGTTTAGTATCACAGCACATGCATCATAATAATCAAAGTAACAACGACCATTTCATTAATAGTGAAGTGTTTACAAAGTATGTGATTCACAAAAGATTGACTCCAAAAGTAAATAAAAAACAAGACATGAAGCTACTATGCTCCATCATCTGAATCCCAGTGCGCGTACCTGTCTACTAGTTTCCTGAGAATACAAGTTATTTTGAAAGAGTAAATCAGCATTTAAGCTGATGAGTTCATAAGTATTTTAGTTATGAAAAGTAAACTGTAAGGTTTTTAGAAAAGTTCGTCTGTTCCTCCAGAAAATCCTATATCTTCTGATGTGGTGAAAGATAAGTAAAAATGACTCTACAATTTCTTCTATGAGTACTAAATGGATACAAGTTATATACAATCCAGAGTAAATAGACAATCGATTGTGTGAATCTTCCCTAAGCCCACAACCATACAAGGTACAGGAAGTAAGGCAGAAAGCACACATCCCATTGTTTGTTAGATCTTCATTTTATATAACCCTGGCGTATTCATTTGGTACCTACGGAGTTAACTATAATAGTTCTTTATATTTGATGAAAACATTCTTTAAGAAAATCATATATTTCCTTTAGTAAAAATGGTAACCACAATAGTTCCTTCTATAATCACTTAGTTTATACTAGCTATATATAATCTAATATCAAACGGACAGTTAAATGGATGAATCTGCCCTAAGCCCACAACCAAACAAGGAACAGGAAGTAAGGCGGAAAACACACATACAATTGTCTGTCGGATATTAATTATATATAACCCTGATGTATAAACTAAGGTATTATAGAATTAACCATTAAAGGTCCTTTAAGTTATACTGGTTTAATATTGCGTATCAAACTCTTTTACGGATGAGTTTCTAGTTTAGCCTACTTAATGTTCTATCTGAAAAGTATGTTTTTGTGCTAGAAAACGGTATACTAAATTTGTATTCTATGACCTGACCCATACCTGTTACTCCCTATGATTACTTGGTGTATACAGGATATATATATATATATATATATATATATATATATATATATATAGCTAAGATCGAATAGATAGTAGACTGTATGAATCTGTTCTAAGCCCACAACCAAACAAGGAACAGGAAATGAAGCGGAAAGCGCACATCCTACTACCTGTCGGATCCTATTAATATATATCCCTAATGTACCCACTAAGGAATCATAAAGTTAGCATTATAGGCCCCATTCTAACTGAATGTACCAAGACCCGACTGTTCTGTTTTTTTGTCTTTTGTAATAATGTATGTTTTCCCAAGTTTAAGACTATCTTTACTAGAAAATAGTTTGAATTACCTTTTATGTGAGAATATCACTATATGAATGTAATGGGAAAATGAAAGTATTAGTAATGTTGTATAAAGTACCTAATGAAGCACTATCTACCTTAAAACTAGTTTGTTAATTAAGGTTAAAATGCGATGTGGTTATAACCATACTGATTGACTAGTGTTTAACACGACGACCTGCTGGCGTCGAAACTGATGTGAGATTTGTCACCCCTTGGCTTGTCTGTCAGACTGTAGCTAACAGTTGGGATGTGGAATTGTCAGTCCCGTATAGATCTATACACACAATGCCCGCTCTCCCTCCAGGAGACTCTGGTCACAAAATGCGACACAACAGTATATTGTTGTGTCATGAAGTAGTGGCTCACATTAATGATATCTTGTTCTTGTTATAGTATATTCCTCCATGTTCTAGTTATAGTATGTAGTAACTCTCTAAACTATACCTATTATAGTTTACTAGTATGTTTGTTTGAACTGTTGTTGGCCTATAGAAAAGACTCAATTACCTACTGAGTTAAACATGTACTTTAAGAATGAAGTTTTACAAACAACAAACTAATATCTTTAAAAAGAGTTTTTGAATTGTTTTGATCACTTACAAAAGCATAAGAAATCTTTTAATGTGATGGTTATCACAGGTAAATATTAACACAATATAATTGTGTTGAACTTATATTCCCCCCCCCCCCCCCCCCTTAAAAGCATTTAAGAACATTTAAAAGATAGATTATAGGGGAATGAACTCACCTTATGTGGGTGATTCAATTGAAGATTCGAGTAAGGATTAGAAGTTCCACGAATGAAGTCCCTGATGGGTTTTGAGCATTCTAACAATCCTATGGTGTACTTGCAAACCTATAAACCTTGGATCTATGTTTTCTCTATTACACATGCAAATATTCAATATTCCAAGGATTCATCCTAACTAGCATAATATGAAGCAACTATACTACAAAAGCCTAGTTAGATGACATACCTTTTAATGAAGCTTGAAGTCTTGAACTTTAAGAGCTTAGCCACAATAGTGTGGAAGCCTCAAGTGGAATCACAAATCACCAAAACACCTTGGAAAACTTGAGAGAATATTAAGCACACTAGAAATTGGCCCACTCTTCTATCCTCACACACTAGTGCCATTTCATGTGCCAAAGACCTCTTTATATAGTATGGAGGATTAGGGTTACATTCATGTGAACCCTAGTACCCATGACCTTTCATTTCCATAGGATCTATGGGTTAAAAACTCCATGGACTATCCATGCAAGCTTAGCCCAACCTAAATGAACTTGGCCCATTCCATATATATATATATATATATATATATATATATATATATATATATATATATATATATATATATATATATATATATATATATATAAAAAGAGTCCATATTGAATTAGTTCCTTTTTGATCACTAAATTAATTCTAAATTTATTCTTGATCAATACTAATTAAATAATATGATTCTATATTAATATATTAGAACTTATAATATATTAATAAACATACTATTCTCAAAAGACTATCCATATAAATTGTTCCGGTGAAGTGCAACCCAAATGGACCATGCCAAGTCGGGTCAAGTACATACCAATTATAGTTATGGACTTAGATACTAATCCAACAGTCTCCCACTTGGATAAGTCTAAAACAATTATTACGTATGACTCCAAAACCCGACTAGTAATCGTAGCTCTTAAAGTCGTTGTTGAACTCTGACCTAGTCAACGACTTGTCCATTAGATAAGGGATCATATATTCCTCCATTCTAGATATTATATACACTGAGACATGGATTATAATCATTCTCTCTGTCCATTTGTTGTTTCCCGATTTCCGGTTTATGACGACCGACTAATTGAACAAATCAAATCAGTCCAGGATTGGTCAACCACTTAGGGGTGTCATCACTAAATCATCGAGGGGCCCACATATATCGCTTTTATCCCTACAAGGGTAAAAGGAATGGATAAACTTCGACTCATATGCTTGTTCTACTACTTGTTGAATTATACACAAAGGTACGTTTTATAACATCGAGTTACCAATGCATTTTCGTACAATCAATGTATAACCAACTCATAGTCAACAACTCATATCTCTAGGTTTGAAGAATATAAGATATTATCGTCTCATGATCACTCTTGATAAAATCCATGAAGTGATTCAAATGAGTGTGGGTTTAATCCAATACGCAGAACTTATGAGCACTCATGAATGTTGTAGCAACTCTTGTTATGTCCAATACCTTAGATATCTACAAACCAACTTCATGACAGTCTTTCCTTAATACCTACTTCCAACGTATTATCGACTGTGGATGGTTTGAATAACTTAGTCATTAAGGAAGAATGGCCTATTTATTCTGGAAGTCAAAACATGCAAAGTGAAACACAAGAATAATCGAATCCAATATGGTCTCGGAACTTTTGAATATAAATAGAACACCTTTTATTTATCACCATATTGATTACATATTATTTATTGTATAATGTTTCAAATTTATCAACTTAATACTTTAATTAAAAACAATAGTTGTCCCATGCTCCAAGCATGTACGCTATGTTTTTTGAACACTAGTCATGCCATACACCAAGTATGCACACTATGTTTGTCTATGATCTTTACTTTGTGGAATAGATCGATTGAACATAATTCCAATGATTCTCATTTCACAATCACAAATCCTTACCGCAAATGCAAGAATTCCACATTCCTGCC
This sequence comes from Lactuca virosa, assembly GCF_052849685.1. NCBI lineage: Eukaryota > Viridiplantae > Streptophyta > Magnoliopsida > Asterales > Asteraceae > Lactuca > Lactuca virosa. The sequence continues at coordinate 492,981,898 of NC_136429.1, forward strand.
ATTTACCGAAATCTGTTAGATTTTAAACTTATATGCACTAATCCTCTATAATGATTATGCACAAAGTCACAAAGACTTATCAACAGACATTACAAAGTATTCCAATGGAGATCATTCCATGGAAACGAAGTCTCAAATTCAAAGTACAATGCTTTGAACATCCTTCTTGTAATAAGTTTCCTAATCTTACACAGATCTAATGAATAACTTCCACCTATGGGGCATTTCCATATTCCCATTTTGACTATCACTTCTGAACAAGAGTTGCCTCTTTTCAGAATATGTCAATATGGTCCTCTCCAAAAATTTACACCATACTTCCAACTGTCCCTGAGCAACCAATCTTTGGTAAACCTTAGATTGTCCTCGACGATTGCTTAATCACTTCAGTCACATCCGGTTCTAGTACTTTTTCCCTCTTAATGCCATAGGCATTTGGAAAAAATTTAGAACAGATGAATATTATAGCACATGCAATCGATCCTATATCCGAAGCATGTGGGACACGATTCATGATGTCTCACATAAAGACATGATACTAGACCAGTCTTTTGCTATAATATTTCTATTTCTATTTGCCATGTTCTCATAATTCAAATTATGAAAAGGGATTCCGTAATCACAATCGAATTTTAGAACACAAATAATGTTCCCATATATAGAATTTCTTTATGTTGAACCATTCCAACATAACATTCATATATATACTTGACTAAATTTGATTAAAATATCAAGATCTAAGCTTTTAGATTTGAAATGAAGTATAATTTCCTCTTCCTTATTTATAGCTAAACAACTTTTTCCCTATTGAAAATTTTGTTTTCTATAATTAACATTGCTAACTTGCAACACTTATTATAATTATCATGCTCCCACTAACATGATGATTATTAGCATAACACTTATGCTCCCACTAGCTTTGACATGTACTCAGAAATCAGATGAACTTCTAGAAATCAATACTTTATTGACTTTCTTACCAAAGTTCAGATTTCTGATACGAGATGCATTGATAAAACTTTATCAAAATCATAGACCTTTCCTTAGATAGCACACATGTGTGTCTAAACAATTTCAGAACTATGAAAAGGGATGCCATAATCATAGTCTCAATTGTTTAGACCTTTTCCATTCCTGACAAGTCCATATTAGTGTGTCGGTTAACCACACACGCTCCACTAACGACTTTGAGAATGCAAATATCACAATTGCTATCTATTTAAAATCTACTTATTGAAAGCGTTTCCTCACTATCATTTTCATGAATCGGAGAGAAACCTTATGATACTTAGATTTTATGGTGTATGTGTTCCTATCCATGTGAATTCGTCATAACCACAAGGGGAGGTTAGTGACAAATCCAAACTCTTATGGACCGAACTTATGCAATCTTACCTTCTTGCCACCTGGCAGCATAAGGGCCTGCCATTGCTTCCAAGTTGTTATACAACCAATTGAGAACTCTTAGAACTCATATGCAAAGCCAACTTTAACTAGAATGGGCACAGAAATAGGAATATGTCAACACGATAGGTTATATACATCAAGTCGTGTGCTAGTGATAAACTACATGTTTTATTCTTGATTAGACTCTTTCAAGATCTTTTAGACTCCCACTGTCCTCTTGACATATAAGACTCTCTTGCCAAGACCCATTCCTTGACAAACAAATATTCAAGAGATAGTGCGGATTCTTATCAAGACAAACACTTCACACAATTGGCCTAAGTTGGTCTCTGTTTTATCCAAAACATCACAAGTTACCAATTTCAAATGTACAAGCGTAGGACACATTTTACTCTTACATTTGATAAGTGTTAATAAACCTTCTTGAAGATGTATCACTCAAATTACAATCTTGGAGTAGGACTCTAAGACTTGTTTTGGAACGAAGTATGTATCACCTTCTTGATTTAACCATTTCAATAATTCATGACTCCTCTTCTTAGTCATAAGAATGCACTAAGATGTCCCTAGAGGATGAATTGTTATATGGTCTCACAATCATTAAGATGATCATAAAACATGATACTAAAGTACTCTCCCATCTTTTCAGATTTGAGAAACTTTTATCTTTCTGCCAAATTTGATTCTTCTCATTCGTTCTGCTATACATCAAAACTTTTCCAATGCTTCAGAATTATACTTAAACTTGTAAGTATAACCATATTTACTAAACTTTAGTAAATCATGATGAATACTCTTGTCGACCAGTGCACAAGAATGTGTACTCGATCCCTTAGTCCTTCACTTGACTCACATATACATGTGCACAAGGAATTAGTCTTAATTTTTCAAAGATGAAGATTTTCATTCATCATACAACTTGCATGATTCCAAGTTTCTATCCAACTGAAACTTGGGTGATGAGAATCTTTCCATATTTGGTAAATTATGACACTACCATAAAAGAATCAAATCTATTTTGATAAACAACAATTTTCCACAAATGCCATTGTAAGGATACTTAAAATAAATAAAATCAAAAAATTTTCTTTTATTTTAAACTTGCAGAAAAACTTATCCTTACAATGCAAATGCATATGAAAACTATGTTGTTATCGATTCCTAAGCAATCTATCACAACTCTTAAGCAGCAGCTCAAAAATTCTGATCACCAAACCATGCGATCGAAATCTATCTTCGCGATCAGAATCAGCTTACTTTTCTTTAAGCTTCCTCTCTTTTCTTTGATTCTTAAAACTTCAACATGTGACCCGGTCACATCATGTAATAAGAATCTCCAAATAGGAACTTAATAGTGTTAGATAGTGGACTCACCTGAAGTTGACTCAAACTTTTTGACTTGACCAACCTTATGATCTTTCAGGTAAATAGGGCAGCTTCGCAACCAATGCCCCTTCCTTTGGAAATATAAGAATATGGACTCTTTGGGAATGGTAAACGAGACTGTCTGAGACTTAGCCTTTCTCTTTACCATTTGATCAACCGAGTTGACTATGGCTGATCCCTTTCCATTGGGAAGAGAAAGTTTTTCTGTATTTCCAATGTTACCATTGTCAATGTCCATGGAGGTTTGGGAAGTCGATCTTCCAATCAAATTTGCTTTACCAGTGCTCCAAATCATTGCTGATTCAGCAGCACCAAGCAAATAGGTAAGATCATTAAGGGTCAAGTCATGGTCTGTCATGTAGTAGTCCTAAAGGAACCCACTATGTGACTTAGAAAGTGATTGAAGAACCTAATCAACAACCAAGTTCCTTAAGACCTTGACACCCAAATCTCCCGTCTAGTCAATATGTGACTTTATCTCCAAGACATGAGAACACATAGACTTTGCTTGCCAATAGGGCTTGAGTGACCTTGAACTTTTCAAGAACTTGTGGGTTAGGAAGAATAATTGGAGGAGGTGAAGGAAGAGAAGTATGATTTCCATTAACCAACCATGAGACATCATCTTCATTAGGAAAGCTTGTTCCTAGGGATTTGGGAAGATCATAGATGTATGAACCAGACATCTACAATGGGAGATATTCAAGTTAGTTGATTTAAGTCCTTAATATAACACCCAATATGAAATATTAAGGCTAGGACCCAACACAATACTTTTATAACTTGGAAGAGGGATGCCGTAATCCAAGCTATAAAATATTTGAAGGCAGGCGAATGACGATTCACCAATTTCCACCAAGAAAAATGAAATAATTTATTAGGTTTTTTTAATCGGATTTGAAATTCCTAGATCTTTTGAGATTTATTGAACTTTTCAATGGCATGTTTCAATCTCGATTGTGCCCTCTCAGGTTTTGTGACTGGGATGCCGAGGATCACAAAACAAGGTGTGAATAACCATGCAAATATACTTGGTACCCTTAGTATTTATCACTTAATCGATGTGCCGGTTAACCACACGCGCTCCACCGATCCTATGATAAACATTAAGTTACCCTTTGCCTACCTTGTTAAATCCAGGTTAGTGGGCCGGTTAACCACACACGCTCCACTAACGACTTAAACAAAGTGCAAAGTGTAATTTCATGGGTTAGCACCAAATTCACATTTTCCTAAAGTAACTAAGATTGAGAATTTATAAAAGTTTTAGTTACTTTATATTTATCATTATACTTATAATGAAAATTATAGTCCTTGTCCTACCCATTCGGCTAACGACCCTCCACCAGTCAAGGAAGCGGTGGGTGAGAGTGGACACCCATTAAACTGTCATTTTATAGGCAGTAACCTTATACCCCCTTATAGACCGGCTTCGTGAATGAGGCCTACTAACGGTAAGGCTTACGGCCGTAAACTCATCACATGGCCGTAAACTGCTAAACAACTCACCAAAACATACTAAAGACTCAAAAGAACTATTACAATGAAAGCCTAGACCAAACCACTAACTGGATCCTTCAATCTCCCCCTTGGTTTGGTGCTAGCTTGGACTCAGTCTTTATCAACCACCAGCACATCTGACTTCCCCATTGCCCCGTTCCACATCTTCTTGTGAATGATCTCGGCAACCATAGCTGTGTACTCTTTCGCAGCAGGCTCAAAAATATCTTCAGCAACCTTAATCTGATGCAGGTTCAACTGATGAATATCCCACCTCCCAAATTGAAGCAAATCTCTTTTGTCATATAAGCGTATGCATCCACCTTCAAGCTTGATGACAGCAGAGGTTGTAGTTTCATCAAACACCCAGTAATGCATGGACTTTAAAGATCCATCTGGATGATTCTGAAGCACAGGAACTTGTTTCACTTGATTGGTAGCAGGCCACATCACAGATCGAAGAGGTTGATTGGTTTGGGATCAATGACACTTGGGTATATCTTAATAATCGACTCTGCAGTCTTCGTTGAGGGAAAGCCCTTTGCCACTTGATCTTCCAAAAATAATTTGAAATGTGATGCCTTGGGATTATTTGAAGGATTTGCAAAAGGAGCCTTTGATAACTCTGTAAGATCAACCCTGGTCCAGGAGTGGAAATCATGTGCATCTTTATACAATTATGAGTTGCCACTCTTCCTTCTCACGATCCACATATTCAAAGTATCGTGAAATCCCCATGAAATGATCCCTGGCCTATCACCATATACATTCCTAAAGCGATTTTCGCCAAGGTCTGTAACAGTGATGTTAGGTTGATCCCCAGGAGCATTTTGATCCGAGCTCCTTTTAAACAACAGTTGGCCTTTCTCAGCTGCTTTGGCTAACTTAACACGTTTTAAAGCTGCCACATTTGGAGCTTGAGCTGGTTCCTTATCAAATCGATCCACAATTCGAGTAGTTTGAGCAGATGCTGGAACAACGGGGGCATCTTGATTAGGGATATAAATTCTAGGCTCATCGACCGACGACTTGAACTTATCTCCAAGTTCTTCTTCTAACTTCTTCTTCAAGTCGTAGTAACTGGCAGTCAACAGACCAAAATGAGTCTGAAGATCAGTGATTTGCTTGGTCTTTAGAGCTTTGTCTTCAAGTCTTCAAGAAGATCAGCAACTTGAATGTTGAGCTTGGTGTTTTCAGTCTGAAGCTCAGTAACCCGGATATCAAGCTCTATATTCTTCTGATTCAGCACATTGATCTCCTTCTGAAGTCCAAGAATAGTAGGATTCTCTTCTCCAGAGCTGCCTTCCCCAAAAGATATTCCTTTACCACAGGAGGGAGGCGTTGAGAATTGTTCTTCAACTAAATGCATGGCTAGCCTCACTGAAGCACCATCATGATCGGACCTTGGAGGAGAAAAACCTGTGGGAAAAGAAGAACCACCAGCTTCAAAAGTGGTGCTAGGACCTTCAGTGAATGGTTCTGATGAGACAATAGCAGGAGTAGTTGTCGGTGGAGTTGAAAAGCCTTGAAGTGAACCAGGAACAAAAATTCCATGTCTTGGGTCAAGTCTTCTTCTTTTCATGGGAGGTTGAGAGGTTTGTGTTGTTGTGCGATCACTCTCAAGTGGCGTAGATATATGTGAAACACAATCAAGGGGAGGAATCCCTGACACTATCACCATAAGAATTGCAGTTTCTGCCCCTTGATTTGTAGTAGGAGGCGTAGATTCAAGAACGTCTTCAGTTTCCCGTATCTCCGTTGCTGGATGAGCAACATCATTGATATTGTCAAGTAGCGTGTTGAGGTTTTCACCAGTCATGAAATCTTCATTACTTCCAAAGTTTAAAGGAATTTCATCCTTATCGAAGCCAGTAAGATCGAGGTCTTCATACAAATCAGTCTCAGTCCCACTCTTTGAAGACCCTTCATTATAATCACTTTGGACCTGAACTGATGTTAGATCATGTTCCTCAGCCACATATGCATTGGGAGCTGGAGTATCTTCTTCTTCAGCATGATCCGACACTGTGATAACATCATCTTTCGAAATTACCCTTTCCGAAGAAGTAGGGTCAGAGGATACTTTATCTGACGTTCCATGAGATTCAGATGACTCATTCAGCTCAGCAAACCTTCCAAACTTCACAAGGGGATATAATCCTTGGAAAACGACCTTGCCCTTTCGATTCTGCTTTATAAGCCCAACCGTGTGAGGACCTAACGACTTCATATCTATGGTTTCTCCCTCTTTGACCATCTCCGGAAATTGAATGTCAATAAATAACTGGATGAACCTAGGATACATCAAGAAAGTATCCCAGTTTATAGCATTGATGTTCACCACGAACTCGTCTAGAATGAATCTTGAAAAGTTGAAGTCAATTCCGGCAGCAAGAGAAACAATGGCTCCAGTGTTCCTTAGAGAGATTTCATAAGCACCTGACCTTCTGCCCGAGATGCAGCTTACAAATACATGAGCCAAGAATCTCCAGTATGGTGGCAGAAGCTTTTTCACAGTGGGAGGATAAATGCCTTCGTACCCTATCTTCTTGAGAATCTTCTGCACATCTTCAATCTTGATCTCAGTAGGAAAATCAGGTTGATCATCAATCAATAGCGCATCTTTGATAAATTGCTTAGTAATCACAATCTTGCAACCCTTCACAATAGCATTAACAGTAACTTCACCATCGTTGTCTCTTGTCATCTTTGCAGTCTGCCAGAACTCCCTGGCAATTCTCTGATAGACCACAGGGTTCACAGTGATAACAGAGGCCAGACAGCATTCTTTCAGCCTGTGGATCATCGATCTGAATTCTCCATGAGCAGCAGGAGGATTAGCCAGTACGATGGCCAAGTTGTACATGTCAGCAAAATTCAAACTTGCCATTTGATCTTTGAGATGAACTGAACGATTTTGCAAAAACACGAGAAATTTTTTTCGAGAGGAGAGAGAGTGGAGAGGGTTTACGGCCGGAAATAAGGAAAATGATGTGGGAAATGTTTCCGGCTGTAACCTCCACCTTTTATACCCTGTTCAAATTTACCTGTCTTCCACACAGTATAAGGCACAGTCCAAATCCCAAAGAATTTTCAAAAATAAAACTTTTTGAGGATTTAAAAATAAAGTAAAATAAAAATAAAATAAACTAAAAACTAAAAGTAAAAATAAAAATAAAATAATTTCTAAAATTTAAGAATTTAAAAAATTAAATTTTGACAATTTTAAAAATAAAATAAAATAAAATAAAAAAAATAAAAATAAAAATAAAAAAGAGATAAAATAAATGCAGACTAAAATTTATCTCAAAAATCACTTAACATAATTTTTGTGACACTGGGATCAAAGTTGTTAGACAACCTTAATCCACTTGTCGGTACGTTTATTTTCACATCTTTGTCTGGTCGATCGCCGGTATTGTGGTCCACTTAAACACGAAAATTTTATGATATATTTGGACAATCTAAGAAGGACAAGACATTTTTGATCCTATATTCTTAGATAGAATTTCCTAGGGACCATTTAGCTGACGACGACCAGGGATATTGTTGTCCACCTAAATTGAGCAGCGAGATCTACAGAAAATCTGTAGATGTTCAATTTTATTTGTATTAGAACATGTTTCCCACTTCCTGATATGCTCCAGTAATCAAGGACTTCTAGAATACTCCTTACATCGGGTGAGCAGACAATTAATAGAGAGAAGATAGATTTAGAATGCATATGCTATACACCCAAGTCGGATCTTTTCCAATCACGCAGAGGGTGAAACATATGACTAACTGAAGTTATAGAGGGATTGAGAAAAAGAATGATGCATATACTGTGTACCAGGTCGGATTGTAAGTCACGCAAAGGAGACAGTATATGGCTAACAGATAGAAATAATTGCATAGATAGAACATGCAGAGAAATAAAGTTGCATATGTTACAGTACAGGTCGGATCTCTCGATCATGCAGAGGAAGCAACATATGACTAACATACAGATAGAAAGAAAATAATTTTCTACAGACCTAATTTATCGGAATTCACCAGTCACCCCATCAATACCGGAATTAAGGACAAAATCCGCACATCGAGGAAAGGTTAATCCATAGTTCCAGATACGAGTTCTTTTAATGTGACCAGTAGATTCCCATATATATCTCCCTGCTCAACCTATCCAAGCGTCGTATAGTCAGGCTAAGCAGATTTAACTAGGTCAAGATTTGTCAAGTCTATGAATTCCTTAAGTTCAACTCTGCCTAGTCAAGTCCATTTAGAATCTTTCGTGCCTACCAGTGCATCGAACACAGTGCATAGAAATTTTAATTTTTGGTACGTTACGCAGACTCAGATTGCCTGTTATCACTTGATAATATCACTTCCCTTCACAACACCTACAAGCAAAGCTGTTAGCAACAATATATATATTTTTTAATTTTTCTGATTTTTAATGTTTTTGGATTTTTGAATATTTCAATTTTTGTTTGGTTTTTGTTTATTTCCCCCCTAAATTTGTGCATGGGTGAGAATGAAATCACTAAAATGCGCAAATTTAAACTAACCTAACCTAGAACAAAAATCAATCCTCAAAACGAATCATTTTCAAAAATCCCACAAGCACATCGAATCGAGCTTTGTTAAAAAGGCTTGGTGAACAGATCCACTACATTATTAGCAGATGGAACCTGGTCCAGCCGGATGAGCGAACGCTCATAACAGTCTCGGATAAAATGAATTTTGATATCAATGTGCTTGGTTTTGGAATGTTGTACAGAATTTTTAGTAATTTGAATCGCGGCCTCATTATCACAGTAAATGGGGGTTTCTAGATAACTCAAACCGTAATCCAACAGTTGATGTTGGATCCAGATAACTTGAGAGCAACAAGCAGATGCAACAACATATTCCGCTTCTGCTGTTGAGGTTGAGACGGTATGCTGTTTCTTGCACTGCCATGACACCAGCCTATCTCCAAGGAATTGGCACCCTCCTGATGTAGATTTCCTGTCAAGCTCACAGCCTCCATAATTACTGTCAGCAAAAGCATATAAATCAAATTCAGAATTTTTCGGATACCAAAGACCCAATTTTGGGCATCCTTTGATATACCGAAAAATCCTTTTGACAACAATAAGATGTGAAAGTTTAGGATTAGCCTGATAACGTGCGCATTGACAAACTGCAAACATGATGTCGGGCGACTTGCAGTAAAATACATCAACGATCCGATCATCGATCTGTAGTATATCTGATCTACGGATTCGCCATCAATATATGGATTCAGCAGGGGTCTTTCGGCCATTGGTGTCGATGCAGGTTTTGCGTCTTGAAACCCGAACTTCTCAAGAATATCCTCCACATACTTAGCTTGATGGAGCAGAATTCCGGCTGAATTTTGTTTGACCTGAAGCCCCAGAAACATGGTCATTTCTCCTAATGAACTCATCTCAAACCTCTTTTTCATCACGCCTTCAAACTCTTTGCATAGCTGTGGACTGGTAGACCCAAAGATAATGTCGTCAACGTAGATCTGGACTAGAATCTGATCATTATCAACATGCTTGATGAATAAAGTTTGATCAATAGTGCCACGAGAGTATCCATGCTCGAGCAAGTGCTTTGTGAGAGTCGCATACCACGCTCGAGGAGCGTGATGTAACCCATACAACGCCTTGTCCAACATGTAGACATGATTAGGAAACTTTGAGTTAACAAACCCAGGGGGCTGATCAACGTAGATTTCTTCCTTCACCTTGCCATACAAGAAGGCTGTCATGACATCCATTTGGTAAACTGTGAAGTTCATGTAGGAAGCATATACAAGGAAGATACGAATAGCCTCCAAGCGAGCCACTGGAGCATAAACCTCAGTATAATCAAGACCCTCGACTTGTCGAAACCCGCGAACCACCAATCTTGCTTTATTGCGCACTATAACACCAGAATCATCCTGCTTGTTTCGATAGACCTAGCGTGTGTCAAGAGACCTTTTGCCCTTTGCTAACTCAACCAATTTCCAAACCCGAGCTTTTCAAATTGATTTAGCTCTTCATGCATAGCATCTAACCAGCTGAGCTCATTCAAAGCCATTTTAACATTCTTGGGCTCTATTTGAGAGATAAAGCAAGAATAGAGACACGTATTGACATCTCCACTCTGACTTCTGGTTTTAACTCCATCACCCAGCTGACCAATGATGTTTTCGATCGGATGATCGCATTGAATTCTTGAAGGTATGTCTTGACTGATATCATTGAGTGAAACGGGAAGAGTGTGAATGTTGAAACCTCCATCATTTGCTGATTGACCCACATTAGATGAATCTGCTACAAACTCATTAGCAATTTCTTCAGGAAATAGTAGTTCCATAAAAGTTGAAGTGACAACGGAAGTATCTCTAGACATGAACTCTCTTTCAACTGGGGTAAGAGGTGTAGCATCAGCATCAGGAGTACCATTTCGAACTGGAGACTCTGGACTACCAAGTCGAACAGATGACTCCCCCTCAGGTGGAGCAGATGACTCCCCCTCAGGTGGAGTAGATGACTCCCCCTCAAGTGGTACCGTTGGAGGTCTGTAAACAACTTCTTCGTCTTCGTCTTCAGAAACAATCTTCGAACCAGAGGAGGATCCATATGAACCATCTGAAGACACATTTAAGGATTTGAAAAGCGATGTGTAATCAAATAACCATTCAGGACCCACTCGAGCGTCCGTTTCATTCTCCTCCAACCAGCGTACGTCATAGGATTCGACAATCTGCTTAGTCTTCTTGTTGTAAACCCTATACGCGGTGTGCGCAACATATCCTACGAAATAACAATCATCGGCTTTGGCATTGAACTTTGGGTTGGACTCCAGGTGAAGAAGGGTGCAAGGGCAGCAAAATACACGGAAATGACTGACTGACGGCTTATGACTATATAGAATCTCGTACGGTGTCTTCATCTGAGCTTTGTTGATTAAAGCACGATTCTGAACGTAACAAGCAGTGTTAATCACCTCAGTCCAAAAGAAAACAGGTAACTTGGAGTCACACAACATCGTCCTTGCGGCGTCTTTCAATGTTCTATTTCTCCTCTCAGCAACACCATTTTGTTGAGGCGTGTGAGCAGAGCTGTATTGACGCACGATTCCCTTTTCTGCGCAAAAATGATCAAGAACTGCATTCTTGAATTTTGTTCCATTATCAGTACGAAGCGCCTTCACCTGGTTGTTGGTTTGGTTCTCAATCATCACAATGAACTTCTTTATCAGATCAGCAACCCCAGCTTTGTTGCATAAGAAGAAGACCCACGTAAAACGAGAGAAATCATCGATCACAACTAGAAAATACGAGCTTCTGTTGATGCTCAGGACGTTGACCGGACCAAATAAGTCTATATGCAATAATTGGAGCACCTGACTGATTGAGTTAACCTGTTTTGGCAGGTGTGGTTTTCTATGATGTTTTCCCTGGGCGCATGATACACACTTCTCAAAAGTGATAAAGTCTCTGACAGGCAAGCGTCGAACCATCTCATTCTTTGCAAGACGATTTAGGTTTTTAGCGTTAGCATGACCGAGTCTTCGGTGCCACAACATTGCATTTTGTTCTGAGACCTTCGAAAAGAGGCAAGTGACTTGTTCAGGAATGTTTCTATTCATGTCGATAATGTAAGCATTCCCATCCCGCTTAGATTTGACAAGAATCCACTCTTCCGGGATGACAATGCGTGGCTTGAGAATCATGCACTCCTTGTTGGTGAAATGTGTAGAACATCCTTTGTCACAAATTTGGGAAACACTCAACAAGCTGTGCTTCAACTCGGGAGCAAAGTTGACATTCTCAAAACTTAGCACTCCATTTGTAACGGTTCCTCTCTAAGTGATCTTGCCACCGTCTCTGCCCGCAAAGGAAACATACCCCCTATTAAAAGATTGAATGTTGCTCAATTGGGAGATATCTCCTGTCATATGCCGGGAGCAACCGCTGTCGACGTACCAAGGACGGACGACATTCCTCCGCAACTGTCCCTGCAAAATGAGCGGGATCATTTAGATTTGGGAACCCAGGTCATCACTGTCCTGGGTTGCCTTTTCACTTTGTCTGAAATAAGTTTGTTAGATGTTTGAAGTAATGGAAATCTATTATTATGCACGAAGAAATAAGTTGGATTTATAGGTATAAGAATTGGGTAAGAAGTGCTTTTAAAAATAACTTGAAATCTCAGCTCTACCGCGACATGGTGGCTAGGATACCGCAGAGTGGTGGCTAAGGCGGTGGTTTGGGCAAGTTTTTTACGTAAGTTGAGGGCAACATACTTTGCACCGCAGCATGGTAGTATGGGGTACCGCGGCTTGGTGGCGAAAGTAGGATGCTATTGAGGATTTTCATTGTGGTGCTAAATGGAGATATTGCGGGTTCATTAAAGGCACCGCGGCGCGGTGAGGACAATGCCACGACGCGGTTTCAAGAGCAGAGTAAATATCAGTTAGGGTTCATTCTTGCTCAAAACACCCCCAACACTTAGAGAGGGAAAGCTTTCGCGATTTGGAAGTAGGAGGAAGGTCAAGATGCGATTGGAAGTGAAGATTTCAAGGTTCAATCTTTAGAAACTCCTTAAGGTAAACTCTTCTTCTTCAAAGCTTTTAGAGCTTTAATGGTGTTTTTGGGGTTTAAGTTGGATATGGTTTAATCAAAGTGTTTAGAAACTTAATACATGATTTTTATAAAGATTAGATGGTTGAATCTATGTGGTGATTATTAGGGTTTCAAACCTTAGTTTTGGGAAAATCATGAAATGGTTGATATATGTTAAGAACTTTATGGGTTAAGTGTAACAAACGAGAAAATTAGGTAATCGCTAACCTGTCTCAGTCATCGTGAACACCCTTTGTAAAATACCTAATGTATTACATTTCCTCTTAATGCAAATGAAGCTTTATATTTAGAATTGCATACGGAATACTCTTTTTGTCTCCAACGAATGCTGATCGCAAAGAACAAAACAATATTTACAATATATAAGTATTTAATTAATGCATTGAAAATAATATCTATGTTTTAAGTATACTTATGAAAAAATAATATTGGATAGAGCCTAAGAATATGATTTCATGGATACAAAGAATATCGAAAACGGAGATCGTACACGAAAGTTGTGTAATTTTTAAGAAAACTTATTAGTTATATAAGTGAGTTTTCCATAAACGAACGTTAAATCAATTCGCTGGGTTAGCTACGCATCTCGCTCGGTATTTCTGAAAACGTTTTTGAACTCAGGCCATACTCTATTTTTTTATTCCATTATCGAAAAAATTTTAGCACAAAGTTACCACCGTTTTACGAAATCAGTCGTAACGATAAAAGTGTGTGTGTATATATATATATATATATATATATATATATATATATATATATATATATATATATATATATATATATATATATATATATATATATAATTGAAAATCGTTTGCATATTCGGAATCACCATGTTCGGGACATCGATCTAGTATATTCGGAAAATTTGAACGAAGTTCTTTTTCGTCAGGTTTTGGCACACAAATCGAGGAAGCGCCAAGTGTCACCATTAGAATGGTGACACGTGTCACCATTTATGTAACATCCATAAAATTCTTAAAAAATTTAAACTTTTAAATAGAGTCAAAAACCACTATTGTTTACAAATAGTTTTCAAAACGAGTTCAATATCAGAGTAGTCCGAAAATCATGAAACAAAACATGAGGAGGTGCACGATCACGCCTTCGTCTTCCCACGATCCTCTGAAGTGCCTGAAACAAAATTCAAAACTGTAAGCCCAAAGATTAGTGAGTTCCCTCAAAACACCAAATTGTCACAAAACCAGAATAATACAATAAACAACATGCATACAGAACCTTCAGTCTTACTGGAACGCCCCACCTGCCTATAGTCTATTTGGTACGCTCACAGAACCTACAACATTACTGGTATGCCACTTCGGGCCTTCAACATATCTGGAACGTTTTCCGGGCCTTCGGCCTGACTAGTACGCCCAAATGGCCTCCAGTCTATTCGGGACGCCCTAGGTGTGTTGGCCTTCAGCACAAAGCAGGATCACCTCAACCCAACCACACATAACATGTCGACATATACATTACACATAAACATAACTAGGCGGCAGAGAAACAGGTAGATCTTACAGATCACTAAGCATAGCAACATCCTATCCACCATGATACCGATCTAACAGGTCATAAGAGCATAACAACATCCTATCTACCAGGATACCGATCTAACAGATCATAACAACATAGCAACATCCTATCTACTAGGATACCGATCTAACAGATTATAACAATACTCAGTCATGCAATGATCAGGATAACAATCCAAAAGGGTCGGTCTTGGTGCCTCCTACCCAACAAGTACAGTGAGGAACACTCACTTCTCAAATAGTGTCGAAGAGATCAGGTCTGACTACGAATCTTAACTCTTGGCTTAAATGCCTACAACCACCCCGAGACCAATTCCATCAAAATCCAGAAATACCCAAAATTCCCTCAGAAGTCAACTTGGCAACCATGGTCAAATTCAAAGTCAACGATCAAGGTCAACAGTCCATGTTGACCCAACTCGTCGAGTGCACCAATGAACTCATCGAGTTTCTATAGTACGCAGAAGGTCGGGAAAACCCTAGCCAACTCGCCAAGTTGGCTGGAAAACTCGTCGAGTTTTCCCTAGCTTAACACATTCAGTTGATTCTTCAATTCCAGGGATTCTAAGGCTCAAATCTAAACTCAAATGTTGTCTAAAAGGATAAAGTTTCCAACTTTATCCTTTGGGGCTACTCCGAGTGCTCAAAAACCCCTCCACATGGCTTGAAAACTCAAGGGCTTAACCATTAAGCACAAAGTCCTTGAGATATGGAAACCTAACCTTTCCAAAAGAGATTCTAGCTTCAACATCAACCCAAAGGTTGGTGCTTTATAGACATGCATGTCAAATGCATGTCTTGAACACAAAATGGGTCAAAGAGGGAAAATATGACCTCATGGCATCAAGACTTGGCTAAATACCAGATCCAAACCACTATAAGGTCGCCTTGACCTGGAGATTCATAAATTTGCAACATTTATGAGATCCATCCAATGCAACATCCAAGAATAAGGAGAAAAAGGGACAAAACTCAATATCTAGTAACATAAAGGAGTAAAAATCGGATCTTGGACACTTACTGTTGGATTAATGTCTAAGTCCATAACTATATTTGGTATGTATTTGACCCGACCCGACATGGTCCATTTGGGTTGCACTTCACCGGCACAATTTATATGGATAGTCTTTTGAGAATAGTATATTTATGATTTATATTAATATATTATAAGTTCTAATATATTAATATGGAATCATATTATTTAATTAGTATTGATCAAGAATTAATTTAGAATTAATTAAGTGATCAAAAAGAACTAATTAAATATGGACTCTTATATATATGGAATGGGTCAAGTTCATTTAGGTTGGGCTAAGCTTTCATGGATGGTCCATGGAGCTTTTAACCCATGGATCCTATGTAAATGAAAGGTCATGGGTATTAGGGTTTACATGGATGTAACCCTAATCCTCCATAATATATAAAGGGGTCCTTGGCTCACAAAATTGGTACAAGTGTGTGAAAATAAGAGTGGGCCGATTTTAGTGTGCATACATATTCTCTCAAGTTCTTCCAAGGTGTTTTGGTGATTTGTGATTCCATTTGAGGCTTCCAAACTATTGGGGCTAAGCTCTTAAAGCTTGAAGACATCAAGCTACATCAAAAGGTATGTCATCTAACTAGAACTTTGTAGTATAGGTGCTTCATAATATGCTAGTTAGGATGAAACCTTGGAATAGTTAATATTTGCATGTATAATAGAGAAAACATAGATCCAAGGTTTATAGGGTTGCATGTACACCATAGGAGTGTTAGAATGCTCAATACCCAACAGTGGTATCAGAGCCAGGATAGTGTTTTCTGTTATATTGATGCAAATGTTTTATTTTCAAGTTGAAAAAAAAGGAAAAAAAAACATGACGTTTGTCAAATTTTAAGATAATTACTTGTTTTTGTGAAAAACTAATTATTTGTAAAATTTGAATTATTTGCTATATGAGTTGAATTAGGTCAAATTTAGTAAAAGATAAAATGATATGATTATTTTATTAGTTTTAAAAGTTTGATCTAAAGAGTTTTTTGAAACCTCCATAAGTTATGGATATGAAAAGGTTTTTAAAAAAATTGATTCAAAGTTTTTTATGGAGTTACAAAACTTGGTCTTAATGTTTTAAAGAATTCCATAACTTGTTCTTAAGTTATGGAACATGAAACGTTTCATCATAAAACAAGTATTTAACTCCATAAGTTATGGAATCCAAAAGTTTTCAAGAGTTACAAAACTTTCCCTCAAGTTTTGGAATTTGGAAAAAGTTTTTTATGATTAAAAAAAGAATTGAATTCTAAAACTCTTAGGTTCATAACTTAAACAATTAATTAAATGGTTTTAATTTTGAATTTAATAATTGGAATTATGATGTTTTTATTGAATAATTCAATTAACTCTTATGGACTTTATTAATAGATAATTAAAGTGTTTAATTAAAAGAGAATTAATAATTCCATAATGACATGGTTTAAATTTAATTAAATTAAGAGTATAGTTTAATTAATAGATTAAACCACCAAGTATTTTAAATGTCTAAAATACACCCTTATACTATTATAATATTAAAAGTTTAATATATTATATATATAAGAGCAAGTCGTCTTACCATTAGTAGGCCTCATTCACGAAGCCGGTCTATAAGGGGGGTATAAGGTTACTGCCTATAAAATGGCAGTTTAATGGGTGTCCACTCTCACCCACCGCTTCCTTGACTGGTGGAGGGTCGTTAGCCGAACAGGTAGGACAAGGACTATAATTATCCCTTCATTTTAAGTATAATGATAAATACTAAGTAACTAAACACTTATAAATTCCCAATCTTAGTTACTTAGGAAAATGTGAATAAGGTGCTAATCCATGAAATTACACTTTGCACTTTGTTTAAGCTGTTAGTGGAGCGTGTGTGGTTAACCGGCACACTAACCTGGACTTAACAAGGTAGGCAAAGGGTAACTTAATGTTTATCATAGTATCGTTGGAGCGTGTGTGGTTAACTGGCACATCGATTGAGGGGTAAATATTAAGGGTACCAAGTATTTTTGCATGGTTACTTCACACCTTGTTTTGTGATCCTCGGCATCCCAGTCACAAAACCTGAAGGGCACACTCGAGATTGAAACATGCCATTGAAAAGTTCAATGAATCTCAAAAGAATCTAGGAGTTTCAAAACCAATTAAAACCTAATAATACATTTCGTTTATCTTGGTGGAAATTGGTGAATCGTCATTCACCTACCTTCAAATATTTTATAGCTTGGATTAGGGCATCCCTCTTCCAAGTTATAAAATAGTTTGTTGGGTCCTATCCTTAATATATCATATTGGGTGTTATATTAAGGACTTAAATCAACTTTACGTGAATTTCTCCCATTGTTGATGTTTAATCACTTTCTAAGTCTTGAGAAATTTGGATGTTTAATCACTTTCTAAGTCACATAGTGAGTTCCTTTGGGACTACTATGAAACTGACTATGACATGAACCTTAATGATCATATCTATTTGCTTGGTGCTGCTGAATCAGCAATGATTTGGAGCGATAGTAAAGCAAATTTGATTAGAAGATCAACTTCCCAAAAACTTTATGGACAGTGACAATGGTGACACTGGAAGGGGCGTTGATTGCCAAAGGAAGGGGTGTTGATTGCAAAGCTGCCAAATTTACCTAAGGATGTTAAAGTCAATAAGTTTGACTCTACATCAGGTAGAGCCCATTATCTAACTCTGTTAAGTTCTATTCTGAGATCCTCATTACATGATGTGACTGGGTCACATGTTGATGTTTTAAGAATCAAAGAATAGAGAGAAATCTTAAAGGAAGTATATGCTGATTCTGATCGCGAAGGTGGATTTCGATCGCATCAGAATTTTGAGCAGTTGCTTAAGAAGTTATGATATATTGCTAAGGAATAGATAACAACAATTTTCCATGTGGATTGTAAGGATAAGTTTTTCCGTAAAGTTTTAAAATAAAAGAAAATTGTTTAATTTTATTTATTTGAAGTATCCTTACAATGGCATTTGTGGAAAATTGTTGCTTATATGATTCCACTGACAGCAATATTGGAAAATGGATTTGATTCTTTCATTTGTGGTAGTGTCTAAATTTACCAAATCAGGAAAGTTCCTCATCGCCCAAGTTTCAATTGGACCGAAACTTGGAATCATACAAGTTGAATAGTATGATGAATGAGAACTTTCAAGCATTGGAAAATCAAGACTAATTACTTGTTCACATGGATGTGTGAGTCAATTGAAGGACTAAAGGGATCGAGTACACATTCTTGTGCACTGGTCATGTCCACCACAAAGCTCGTTAAGACTATTTGATTTACTAAAGTTTAGTAAATATGGTTATACTTACAAGTTTAAGTATAATTCTGAAACGTTGGAAAAGTCTCAATGTATGGCAGAACGAATGGGAAGAATCAAATTAGGCAGAAAGATAAAAGTTTCTCAAATCTGAAAAGATGGGAGAGTACTTTAGTATCATGTTTGTGATCATCTTAATGATTTAGAAATCATATCACAATTAGTCCTCTAAAGGTCATCTTAGTGCATTCTTATGACTAAGAAGAGGAGTCATGAATTGTTGAAATGGTTAGATCAGGAAGATGAGTCATACTTCGTTCCAAAACAATTCTTAGAGTCATACTCCAAGATTGTAACTTGAGTGACATATCTTAAAGAAATGTTTAAAACACTTGTCAAATTTAAGAGTAAAAGTGTCCTACTCTTGTACATTTGAAATTGGTAAGTTGTGATGTTTTGGATAAAACAAAGACCAACTAAGGCCAATTGTGTGAAGTGTTTGTCTTGATAAAGAATCCGCACTATCTCTTGAATATTTGGCAAGATAGTCTTATATGTCAAGAGGATAGTGGGAGTCTTAAAGATCCTAAAAAGAATTTCAAGAACTAATCAAGAATAAAACCTGAGGTTCTTCACTAGCACACGACTTGAGGTTTATAACCTATCGTGTTGGCATATTCTGTGCCCATTCCAGTTAAAGTTGGCTTTGCATAGGAGTTCTGAAAGTTCTCAATTGGTTGCATAACAACTTGGAAGCAATGGCAGGCCCTGTACTGCCAGGTGGCAAGAAGTTAAGATTGCATAAGTTCAGTCCATATGAGTTTGGATTTGTCATTATCCTTGTCTTGTGACTATGGTTTTGACGATTCACATGGATAAGAACACATACACCATAAAATCTAAGGGTCATAAGGTTTCTCTCCGATTCATGAAAATGATGGTGAGGAAACACTTCCACCAAGTAGATTTGAAGCAGATGGCAAAAGGTCTAAACAACTGAGACTATGATTACGGCATCCCTTTTCATAGTTCTGAAATTGTTTAGACACACATGCATGCTATCTAAGGAAAGGTGTATGATTTTGATAAAGTTTTATCAAAGCATCTCGTATCAGAAATCTGAACTTTGGTAAGAAAGTCAATAAAGTATTGATTTCTAGAAGTCCAACTGATTTCTGAGTACATGTCAAAGCTAGTGGGAGCATAAGTGTTATGCTAATAATCATCATGTTAGTGGGAGCATGATAATTATTGTTAGTATTGCAAGTTAGCAATGTTAATTATAGAAAACAAAAGTTTCAATTCGTGAGGCTGCAGGGATTGAAAAAGTTGTTTTGCTATAATTAAGGGAGAGGATATACTTCATTTCAGTTCTAAAGGCTTAGATTGAGACCTTAATCATCTTTAGTCAAGAATATATATATGAATTTCATGTTGGATTGGTTCAACTTAAGGAAATTCTATATTGCGTTCTCAAAATTCGATTATGATTACGGCATCCCTCTTCATAGTCAAATTTTGAAAACATGGCAAATAAAAATATTGTAGCAAAAGACTGGTCTACAATCATGTCTTTATGTGAGACATCATGAATCGCGTACCATTTGCTTTGGGTACAGGATCGATTGCATGTGCTATAATATTTGTCATTTCTAAATTTTTCCAAATGCCCAGAGGCATTAAGAAGGGAAAAGGTCTAGAATTGGATATGACTAAAATGATTAAGCAATTGCCGAGGACAATCTGAGGTTTACCAAAGATTGGTTGCTCAGGGATAGTTGGAAGTATAGAGCTAATTTTGGAAGGACCATATTGACATATTCTGAAAAGAGGCATCTCTTATTCAGAAGTGATAGTCAAAATGAGAATATGGAGTTGTCTCCATAGGTGGAAGTTATCTGTGTAAGATTAGAAAACTTAATGCAAGAAGCATGTCCAAAGCAATGTACTTTGAATATGAGACTTAGTTTCCATGGAGTTGATCTTCATTGGAATACCTTATAATGACTGTTGACAAGTCTTTGTGACTTTGTACATATTCATTACCGGAGGGTCAGTGCATATAAGTTTAAAATCTAAACAGATTTCGATAAATGATAGGAATTTAAAATTCTCACATTTTTCGATAAGGATTTGGGAGTGTGAAATTAGAATCATTGAAATTATGTTCAATTGGTTTATTTCACAAAGTAAGGATCATAGACAAACATAGAGTGCATACTTGGTGTATGGCAAATCTATTGTTTAAGAAAAACATAGTGTACATGCTTGGAGCATGGGACAACTAGTATTTTTAATTCAAGTATAAAGTTGATAAAACCGAAACAATGAATAATGAGTAATCAGTATGGTGATAAATAAAAGTGTTTATTTATATTCATAGGGTTTGATACCATATTTGATTCATTTATTCTTGTGTTTCACTTTGCATGTTTTGACTTCCAGAATAACTAAGTCGCTCTTCCTGAATGATTAAGTTATTCAAACCATCCACAGTCGGTCATATGTTGGAAGTAGATACGAATCAAGACTGTCATGGGTTGGTTTGTAGAGGTCCAAGTTGGTGGACAAAGTGGTGCTACAACACTCATGAGTGCTCATAAGTTCTGAGTATTGGATTCAACCCGCGCTTATTTGAATCACTTCATGGATTTTATCACGAGTGATGATGAGACGATAATATCTTATATTCTTCAAACCTAGAGATATGAGTTGTTACTATGAGTTGGTTATACATTGATTGCATGAAAACGCATTTGGTAACTCGATGTTATAAAACGTGCCTTTGTGTATGATTCAACAAGTAGTAGAACAAGCCATATGAGTCGAAGTTTATCCATTCCTTTTACCTTCGGGATAAAAGCGATATCTGTGGGCCCCTCGATGATTTAGCGATGACATATGTGAGTGCTTGGCCAAGCCAGGACTGATTTGATTTGTTTAATCAGTCAGTCATCATAAATCGAAAATCGGGAAACAACAAATGGACAGAGAGAATGATTATAATCCATGTCTCAGTCCATATGATATCTAGAATGGAGGAATATATGATCCCTTATCTAATGGACAAGTCATTGACAAGGTCAGAGTTCGACAGCGGCTTTAAGAGCTACGACTGCCAGTTAGGTTTTAAAGTCATACTCAATAATAGTTTTAGACTTATCTAAGTGGGAGACTGTTGGATTAATGTCTAAGTCCATAACTATATTTGGTATGTACTTGACCCAACCCGACATGGTCCATTTGGGTTGCACTTCACCGGCAAAATTTATATGGATAGTCTTTTGAGAATAGTATATTTATGATTTATATTAATATATTATAAGTTCTAATATATTAATATGGAATCATATTATTTAATTAGTATTGATCAAGAATTAATTTAGAATTAATTAAGTGATCAAAAAGAACTAATTAAATATGGACTCTTATATATATGGAATGGGCCAAGTTCATTTAGGTTGGGCTAAGCTTTCATGGATGGTCCATGGAGCTTTTAACCCATGGATCCTATGTAAATGAAAGGTCATGGGTATTAGGGTTTACATGGATGTAACCCTAATCCTCCATAATATATAAAGGGGTCCTTGGCTCACAAAATTGGTACAAGTGTGTGAAAATAAGAGTGGGCCGATTTTAGTGTGCATACATATTCTCTCAAGTTCTTCCAAGGTGTTTTGGTGATTTGTGATTCCATTTGAGGCTTCCACACTATTGGGGCTAAGCTCTTAAAGCTTGAAGACATCAAGCTACATCAAAAGGTATGTCATATAACTAGAACTTTGTAGTATAGGTGCTTCATAATATGCTAGTTAGGATGAAACCTTGGAATAGTTAATATTTGCATGTATAATAGAGAAAACATAGATCCAAGGTTTATAGGGTTGCATGTACACCATAGGAGTGTTAGAATGCTCAATACCCAACACTTACAAAGGTCCATAAAAGTGCCAAACTGAAGATGAGAGCTTTGTTTTCTAGATCCTTGCCTCCTTCTTCTTACTACTTCTCCTTTTGCTCCAAAAATACCACACTAGTACACAAAATGAGAGGGAAGGGTGATTAGGGTTCACAATGGCCGATATGGGAGTATGGAGGCTGATAAAAGATCAGCCCTAGGGACTTGAGGAGATTAAATAGTGTGCAAAACCCTAAAATTTAAGGTTTCTCATCCAGCCGCCAATACGCCGAGTTTCCCTCACCCAAATCGTCATGTTGGCCCATAAAAATGCGCGGCCCAAAACCCTCCAACTCGCCGAGTTGAGGCTATCAACTCGTCGAGTTCCAAAGGAAAACTTGTTTTAAAGACTAAATCTCATACCTAGATATCGGGATGTTACAACTGTTGGACTAGGTGTCTAAGCCCATAATTATAATTGGTATGTACTTGACCCGATAGTAGCATGGTCCATTTTGGGTTGCATTCACCAAAACAATCTGATAGGATGGATATTTGAGAAAGAGGTTATTTGTGATTAATTAATATATTATAAGTATAATATATTAATTGAGAAATCATATTATTTAATTGGTATTGATCAACATTTAATTTGGAATTAATTTAGTGATCAAAAGAGACTGATTAAATATACGGGGACTGATTATGTAAATCAGTGACACATATGGTTTAGGCTATTGATCCATGATGGGCTAAGTTTATATTAGAATTCATAAAGAGTTAGTCCATATGAGTTATTGGATCATAAGCTAAGTGTATGGATTAGGGTTTACAAATGACCCTTGGAATTCTACACTATTTATATGTAACCCCTTAGCCAAAATCGACACACAAGTGTTCTAAGAAGCATATAGCCGATTTTGGTGCTCCAAGCTCTCTCTCATAATTCTTCAATTGTTTGTGGTGTTTTGTGAATCATTTGAGGCATCACATTTGAGGTGCTAAGCTCTTGAAAGGCCAAATTCAGCAAGCTTCAACAAGAGGTAATCTTCTAACTAGTTTTTATGATTCAATGTCAAAGTGCATGCTAGTTAGGCTTCATGATTTGGAAAAAAGAAAATTATATGTATAATTAGATAAAACTTAGATCCAAAGCATCTAGGGTTGTATGTGCACCATATGAGTTTTATAGTACTTAAAACCCAACAATGGTATCAGAGTCTAGGGTGTTTTCTATTATATTGATGCAATTGTGTTATTTTCAAAGCTGAAAAAATGGCAATTTTGGACTCTGACTGCTGGACTCGACGAGTCCTATGATTGGACTCGACGAGTTGGATAATCTGGTGATGAACTCGGCGAGTCCATTGCCTAACTCGACGAGTTGGATCATCTGATGGCAGTTTTTCCGAGTTGTTGGCTTGTTTTGGATTAGGATCATTACCACAAACTGTTTTGGTTCATAAAATGGATTTTACTGATATGGTAATGATTATCCCCATCCAATAACATGATGATTGTCAAATTTTAAGATAATTACTTGATTTTGTAAAAAAAAACTAATTATTTGTAGAATTTGAAACTATCTTGCTATATGAATTAAATTAGGTCATATTGGTAAATGATAAATTATTTGATAATTGTATTAGCTTAAGATTTGATCTAAATGTTTTTGAAGAGTTTCATAACTTGCCCTCAAGTTTTGGAACTTGAAAAGTCTCATTCATGAAACATTATGTCCAAAAGTTATGGAATTCAAAAGTCTTGAAAAGTTACAAAACTTGCCCTCAAGTTTTGGAACTTGAAAAGTCTCATTTATGAAACTTTAATTCTAAACCCTAAATTTTTAAAAGTTTAAAATTCAACCCTTATACCATTATAATATTAAAAGATTAATACTTATATATATGTATAAGAGAAGTCAGTCTTACCGTTAGTAGGCCTCATTCACAAAGACGATCTATAAGGGGGGTATAAGGAAACTCCCTATAAAATGACGGTTGAATGGGTGTCCACTCTCACCTACAACTTTCTTGATTGGTGGAGGGTCGTTAGCCGAACGGGTAGGATAGGAAATTAATTCTCATTAATAAGTATAATGATATTATAAAGTAACTAAACTTTTATAATTTCTCAATCTTAGTTACTTTAAAAAAATGTGAAAAAGATGCTATTCCATGAAATTGCACTTTGCACCTTGCCAACTCGTTAGTAGAGCGTGTGTGGTTAACCGCCACACTAATTTGGGACTAGCAAGGGTGGAAAAGGGTAGCTTGATGTTTTTCATATATCACTGGAGCGCGTGTGGTTAACCGGCACATTGATTAGGTGATAAATGACATCAAGAGTACCAAGTACATTTGCATGGTTATTCACACCTTATTTGTGATCCTCGGTATCCTAGTCACAAACTTAAAGGGCATAATCGAGATTTAAACATGCCATTGAAAATTTCAATGAATCTCAAAGAATCTAGGAATTTCAATTCATTTAAAACCTAATCTTCATTTTCGTTTTTCATGGTGGAAATTGGTAAATCGTCATTTACCTACCTTCAAATATTTTACAATTGGATTACGGCATCCCTCTTCCGAATTGTGGAATATTGTGTTGGGTCCAAGCCTTAATATTTCATTTGGGTGTTATATTAAGTATCCTTATCTAATCTAAACTTTGTCTTTCTTTTCAGATTTCTACTTCAAACACTGCTTAAAACCCAAACTCATCCGAATCTTTCTCCCTCATGAACTTATGTGGGACACTCATCCTTGATGGATCGAACTTCAATGACTGGATTCGAAACATTCGCATGGCCATTCGATACGAGGAAAAGGAATATGTCCTCGATAAATAGATAAAGGTGATTAATGAAAACATTGCCACTCCTGAACAGATTGTTGAATATAAGGCCCATGAGAGGGACGCGACAAAGGTGTCGTGTATCATGATTGCTACCATGACTGCTGCGCTTCAAAAGTCCTATGACGACTTTTGACCCTATGAGATGCACCAAGACTTGATGGAAAGGTACCATCAAAGTGCTCGAAAGGAAAGGTATGAGATCATTGCCTCCATGATCACAACAAAAATGAAGGATGGAGAGTCCATCACGGCCCACTTGCAAAGTATGCAAAGGTTTGTGGACCGCTTACTGAAATTGAATGTCAACTTTGATGAAGAGTTGGCCATTGACATTATCCTACACTCTTTGCCTTCTTGTTATGATCAGTTTCATATGAGTTATCATATGAACAAGGAGGAGGTCACTCTTAGCAAGCTTTAAGGCCCTCTGAGAACTGCTGAAAGTAGTTTGAAAGGAAAGTCTGTTGTACCTACTCCTACTGTTGATGCCCCTGTCTTGGCAATTGGCCATGGAAAGGGAAAGAAGAGGAAGGCTCCTTCTAAGAACCACAAGGGAAAGTCCCATGATGGATCCTCTTCTAGTGGGACCAAAGTTGGTTATGCTAAACCCTCTTCCAATCCAAAGGAAGCAGAGTGCTTCCATTGTCATGAAAAAGGGGACTAGAAACGAAGCTGCCCCAAATATTTGCAGGACAGAAAGGATGGGAAGATCAAACCCACCTTAGTAGGTATTTACACTATTCTATCTAATAACTCATCACATGCTAATTCTTGGGTCCTTGATACATGATGTGGTTTTCACATTTGTTCTGATTTGCAGGGTCTAAATAGAAGTAGGGATGTGGAGCACGGGAAGATGAACTTGATCATGGGGAATAGGAAAGTGTTGCCTGTCACCAAGATTGGAGTTTATTCTTTATTGCTTAGTAGTGGGTTAAATTTAGAGTTGAATAATTGTTGCTACTCGTCTGATATGGCGAGAAATATTATTTCTTTTCATGGTTTGTATAAACAAGGTTTTACTTTTTCATTTAATAATGAGATTGGTAGTATTAATGCTTATTATAATGGTAAATTTTATTTTGAAGCATTACCTTGTAATGGTATATATGAAACTGTGATGGTTGTAGACAACTTAGGAAATAATGTAATGCATATTGATTCGTCCGATGGTTTGGACAAAGCATGCTTCTGGCATTGTCATCTTAGCACATAGCCTAACTCCAAAAGGATGGAGTGTTGGAGTCATTTGACTTAAAGTCGGATGACACATGCAAATCTTGTTTGCTTGGAAAGATGATCAAGTCACCTTTCACTGGTTCTTGTGAAAGAGGTGAGGGTTTGTTGGATCTCATACACACCGATGTGTGTGGACCTTTCAGATCCGCTACAAGGGATGCTAACCACTTCTATCTGACTTTTACCGATGATTATAGCAGATATGGATATATCTACTTAATCAAGAATAAGTCAGAAACCTTTGAAAAGTTCAAAGAGTTTAAACAAGAAGTGGAGAATTAGCTGGGCAGGAAGATAAAGATGCTCTGATCCGATCGAGGTGGTGAGTATTTTAGTATCGAGTTTCATGACTATCTTAAGGAATGTGGAATTGTTTCACAATTGACGCCACCTAGGACACCACAACTTAATGGTGTGGCTGAGAGGCACAATCAATCCTTGTTGGACATGGTTCGTTCCATGATGAGTTGAGCTTCGTTACCTATCTCATTCTGAGGGTATGCCATAGAGACTGCCGCCCATATCCTTATTCTAGTCCCAACTAAGAAGGTTGCCAAAACACCTCACAAAATGTGGACAGGGAAGGTTCCCTCGTTAGCACATATCAAGGTTTGGGGTTGCAAGGCTTTCGTAAGACTAGAGACTCACGACAAGCTCAAACCTCTTATTGAGCGATGTATTTTCATCGGCTACCCACAGAAATCCTTTGGATATCTCTTCTATAGACCGAGTGACAATGTTGTCTTCGTTGCGAGGAGAGGGGTTTTCCGCGAGAGAGAACTCATTTGCCAAGGGGACAGTGGGAGGAAAATTGACCTTGAAGAGCTTCAAGAGTTAAGTGATGAAGGAACCTCTAACACTAGCGCTCAACCCGAGGAGGAAACTCCTGTTGAACCAATTGACGAGTCCTTACCTCTGAGATGTTCCAGTAGAGTAAGAGTTCCACCTGAGTTTTATGGTTTTCATATTACTACAGATGGTGATACATTTATCAGTGATATTACACTGGTAAATTTAGATGAACCTAACAACTATAAGGAAGCCATGGCAGGCCCCGATTCTGTAAAATGGAAAGAGGCGATGGACAGCGGGATTCAGTCCATGTATGGCAATCAAGTTTGGAACTTGGTTGACAATGTACCAGGTCGTAAGACAGTCGGGTGGAAATGGATTTTCAAGAAGAAGACCGACATGGATGGGAAAATACACACATATAAGGCGCGATTGGTTGCAAAGGGCTTTACTCAAACTCATGGAGTTGACTATGACGAGACCTTCTCACCAGTAGTCAAGATCAAATCTATAAGGGTTATGCTAGCCATAGCTGCATTTCATGTTTATGAAATATGGCAAATGGATGTCAAAACCGCTTTCCTAAATGGGAAATTGGCTGAAGATGTTTACATGTGTCAGCCAGAGGGTTTTTTCAATGCAAAGTACCCTAATAGAGTGTGTAAGCTTGAGAAATCCATTTATGGATTGAAACAAGCATCTCGCAGATGGAATCTTTGTTTCGATGAGAAAGTCAAAGAGTTTGGTTTTTCGAGAAGCGAGGATGAGTCCTGCGTATATGTCAAAGCTAGTGGGAGTATAGTTAGCTTCCTGGTATTGTATGTAGACGACATACTGCTCATAGGAAATGACATTCCAACCTTGCAGGAGATTAATTCCTGGCTTGGAAACTGTTTCGCTATGAAGGACTTTGGGGAAGCTGCTTACATTCTAGGGATAAGGATATTGAGATATAGGAGTAAAAGACTAATTGGACTTAGTCAAAGTACCTACCTAGACAAGGTGTTGAAACGTTTTAGCATGGACAATTCCAAGAAAGGAGAACTGCCTATCCAGAGCAATACCAAACTGAGTAAGATTCAGAGTCTGAGTACCGATGATGAGATAGCATAAATGAGTCGAATACCATATGCTTCTGTAGTTGGCTCGATCATGTATGCTATGAAATGTACTCGCCCTGATGTAGCCTTTGCTTTGAGCATGGTTAGTCGCTATCAAGGGAATCCTGGTAAAGCTCACTAGACTGCAGTTAAGAACATTCTTAAGTACCTACGAAGGACTAAGGACTGGGTCCTTACCCTCGGTGGGAGTGATGACTTGAGAGTGACAGGGTCTAGTGACGCCAGCTTTCAGACCGAAAGAGATAATTTCCACTATCATTCGGGTTGGGTATTTATCCTAAATGGGGGAATAGTAACATGGAAAAGTTCCAAACAGGAGACTATAGCTGATTCAACGTGCAAATCAGAGTACACAGAAGCAAGCGAAGCGTTGAAGGAGGAAATATCGCTAAAGAACTTCATCGGAGACCTTGGAGTTGTACCAGCTGTAAAGGAGCCTATGGAGATTTTCTGTGATAGCGAGAGTGCGGTCACCTTAACCAAGGAACCAAAGGATCATGGTAGATCCAGGCACATCGACAGAAAATATCACTTCATAAGACATCGGATAGAAGAAGGGCTCCTCGTAATTAAGAGGGTATCTTCAGAGGAGAACCCAGCAGATCCGCTTACGAAGGGACTGAGTAGGGTTAAGCATTTGCAGCACGCTAGAAGTATCGGGCTGAAGGACGATATTAGTTTTAGTGATTAGATAGATATTTAGAAACTTGTAATAGTTAAAATGTAATTGACATTTGATGATTGAATAAAAGGAGTTTTATT
The DNA here is from genome assembly GCF_052849685.1 of Lactuca virosa. Taxonomy (NCBI): domain Eukaryota; kingdom Viridiplantae; phylum Streptophyta; class Magnoliopsida; order Asterales; family Asteraceae; genus Lactuca; species Lactuca virosa. Next base: position 493,011,333 of record NC_136429.1, read on the forward strand.
TATAAGTAAAGTTACTGTATTGTGACAATTATTTACTATTGTTTCACTTTTGCATGTTTTGACTTCCAGAATAATCAGATTATTTAAACTATCCACAGTCGATCATACTTTGGAAATAGGTTATGAAACTTGACTGTCATGAAAGGGTTTGTAAGATTGTCTAAGGTGTTAGACATAGCAAATGTTTGCTGCAACATTCATGAGTGCTCTTGAAATAAGATTTGAGTATTAGACTTAGCCCACACTCAAATGAATCACTTCATGGAATTTATCACCAGTGATTGTGAGACGATAATATTGTATAGTCTTCAAACGAAGATATATGAATTGTTGATTACGAGTTGGTTGTGCATTGATAATATGAAAACACATCAGTAGCTTGATGTTATAAAACGTATTGTTGTGTATGATTTAACGAGTAGTTAGTACAAGCATATAAGTCGAAGTTTATCTGTTCCTTTTATCCTAAGAGGATTAAAAGCGATATCTTGGGCCCCTCGATGATTTTGTTTTGACTTATGTGTCAGGCCTGGTCAGGACTCAATTGATGTGTTCAATTAATTTCTATGTCAAACAAATCAGAAATCGGGAAACAAACTGTTGGAAAATAAGTATGACTATGTTCCATGTATTTTTCCACATGATATCTTGAGAACAGAGGATTATATGATCTTTTATCTTAAGGACACATAAGATTTCGACAGCGGTTTTTAAGAGCTACAATTGCTAATCGGAGTTTAAGTCGTACTTGTAGTTATAGTTATTACACTTATCCAAGTGGAAGACTGTTGGATTAGGTGTCTAAGCCCATAACTATCATTGGTATGTACTTGACCCGATAGTAGCGTGGTCCATTTTGGGTTGCATTCACCAGAACAATCTGATAGGATGGATATTTGAGAAAGAGGTTATTTGTGATTAATTAATATAGTATAAGTATAATATATTAATTGAGAAATCATATTATTTAATTTGTGTTGATCAAGAATTAATTTGGAATTAGTTTAGTGATCAAAAGAGACTGATTAAATATACGAGGACTGATTATGTAAATCAGTGATACATAGAGTTTGGGTTATTGATCCATGATGGCCTAAGTTTATATGAGAGTTCATAAAGAGTTAGTCCATATGAGTTATTGGATCATAAGCTAAGTGTATGGATTAGGGTTTACAAATGACCCTTGGAATTCTACATTGTATATATGTAACCCCATAGCCAAAATCGACACACAAGTGTTCTAAGAAGCATATAGCCGATTTTGGTGCTCCAAGCTCTCTCTCAAAATTCTCCAATTGTTTGTGGTGTTTTGTGAACCATTTGAGGCATCACATTTGAGGTGCTAAGATCTTGAAAGGGCAAATTGAACAAGCTTCAACAAAAGGTAATCTTCTAACTAGCTTTTGTGATTCAAATGTCAAAGTGCATGCTAGTTAGGCTTCATGCTTTGGAAAAAAGAAAATTGTTTGTATAATTAGAGAAAACTTAGACCCAAAGCATCTAGGGTTGTATGTGCACCATAGGAGTGTTATAGTACTTAAAACCCAACAACAACTCTCCCCTACTTGGACTAGACTTCGTCCTCAAAGCCTGCTACGGTGAACAAATCCAGATAATGCTCCCGTATTACAGCCTCCGGTTCCCAGTTCCACTCAGAGCCCCTCCGGAAGATCCAATCTATACGCAATCTTGCCAACCCTGGAAACAACCCGGAATGGTCCAATATACTGAGGACCCAGTTTCCCCTCCTCCTGAAGCGAATCAAACCTTTCAAAAGTGAGACTTTCAATAGCACCATGTCGTCGACCTGAAACTCCAACTCAGATCGGCGTCGGTCGGCATAGCTCTTCTGCCGACTCTGAGCAGTCTGCAATCTCTCCCTTGTCTGCTGGATCATCCATGTGGTCTGAAGGACCACCTCGGTCTACCCCATAACCCTATGACCAACCTCGCCCCAACAGACTAGGGTACGACACCTCCGCCCATACAAAATACTCATACTTGTAACCGCCCACACTAAACCATTGTTAATTCCATTCCACTTGTTGTAATGCCTGGGATTTATCAGGTATTGTATTGCTTTTATTCGAGTTTAATTATTAAGTATTGAGATTTTTTGGGGCAAAGCGTACGCTGGGCATACAAGGTGTCCGCACAGAGTACATGCAAGAGGCGTGCATCGGGGAGCCCCATGCGTACGCTGGCCTTACACAAGCGTATGTCGGGCGTAGGGTGACCAGATGCAAACCCTAATGTTTAGGGTTTGCACCCCGTTTAAACAACTTATAACTTCCAAAACCCTTATCCTCTCAGCCTCCCTTGCCCTCTCAGTACCCAACTCGAACCCTAATCCTCTTGTTTGTATTTTGGAGATTACTTTGAGATTTTGGTGTTGTTTTGGTGGTTTTGAAGAGAAAGAAGTTTGAAGAAGGAGAAAAGACTTGAAGGGAACTTGTAGATCCAGGGGATTAGCACCATTTATGACTCATTTGAGGTATCAAGCTTCAAACTTGACTAATGCATGCTTAAATTTTATTTTGGGGTGTTTTATGTCACTTTTGGACTCCATTGTTGAAGTTTCTTTTTCTTGGTAGTTCCATACCATAAGAGCTGTCCTTTTGAGCTCTTGGAAGCATTTAGAGTCATAAAAACCGGACCTTGATGGTTAAGCCACAACCACTATTGGGTTTTGCATACTACAACATCCTATGGTGCACATACAACCCTAAATACCTTGGATCTATGTTTTCACTAATTATACATGCAATGATGTTTCCAAGGTATTAAGGCTATAACTAGCATGCAATTGACATATACCATACAAGATACTACTTAGGGTAACATACGTTTTGTGTAGCTTGAAGTCTTGATGTATTTGGCCTTAAGAGCTTAGCCCCAATAGTGTGGAAGCCTCAAATGAAGTCACAACACATCATGAACAAAGGTTGCTCTTGAGAGAGAATCTCCATGCACCAAAAACACCTCCATGAACTCCAAGTACAAGTCTAGGCGTTGTTGGCTATTAATGGACATATTTATATGTAGGATTCCAAGGGTCATGGGTATAATCCAAATCCATACCCATGGGTGTTATGATCCATGATTCATGTGGCCCAACTCTTTATGTATCCATACATAAACTTGGTCCAACATGGATCATAAGCCCAACACATATAAATATAACTAATTACCATAATTAGTCCCCATAGATTTAATTAGTCTCCTTTGATCACAAAATTAATTCCAATCTAATTCTTGATGAATACTAATTAAAACATATGATTTCATATTAATACTTTATTACAAATCATATATAACCTTCTCTCAAGAATCCATCCTAACAAATTGTCCTGATGATATTCAACCCAAATGGACCATGCTACTCTCGGGTCAAGTACATAACAATAATAGTTATGGGCTTAGACATCTAATCCAACAGTCTCCCACTGGATAAGTCTAAAACTATTATTGCAAGTACGACTCCAAAACCCGACTAGCAATCGTAGCTCTTAAAAGCCGTTGTCGAACTCTGACATGGTCAATGACATGTCCATTAGATAAGGGATCATATATTCCTCCATTCTAGATATCATATGGACTGAGACATGGATTATAATCATTCTCTCTGTCCATATGTTGTTTCCGGATTTCCGATTTATGACGACCGACTAATTGAACAAATGAAATCAGTCCAGGCCCGGCCGAGCACTTACGTTTGTCATCACTAAATCATCGAGGGGCCCATAGATATAGCTTTTATCCCTTAAAGGGTAAAAGGAATGGATAAACTTCGACTCATATGCTTGCTTTATTTACTCATCAAATCACACACAACAATGCGTTTTATAACACCAAGTTACTGGTGCGTTTTCACATTATCAATGTGTAACCAACTTGTAGACTGCAACTCATATCTCTCAGTTTGAAGAATATAAGATATTATCGTCTCATGATCACTCGTGATAAAATCCATGAAGTGATTCAAATGAGCGTGGGTTTAATCCAATACTCAAATCTTATTCCAGGAGCACTCATGAATACTGCAGCTATGTCTAGGCCACCTAGACAAACTACAAACCCATTCATGACAGTGTTGCCTCAATACCTACTTCCAAAGTATGATCGATTGTGGACGATTTGAATAACCTAGTTATTCGGGAAGTCAAAACATGCAAAGTGAAACACAAGAATAATACTAATCCTATATGGCCCCAATACTTGTGAGAGTAAAAAAACACCTTTTATTTAATCACCATATTGATTACTCATTATTCATTGTATAATGTTTCAAATAATCAACTTTATACTTGAATCAAAACAATAGTTGTCCCATGCTCCAAGCAAGCACACTATGTTTACCTATGGTCCTTTGTTTGTGGAATAGATCAATTGACAACACTTCAAATGATACTCATTTCACAATTCCAAATCCTTATCGTAAATGTAAGAATACAAGATTCTTTGCCATTTACTGAAATCTGTTAGATTCTAAACTTATATGCATTGATCCTTATTGTAATGACTATGCAAAAAAGCCACAAAGACTCGGCAACAGACATTACAAAGTATTCCAATGGAGAGCAATTCCATGGAAACGAAGTCTCACATTCAAAGTACATTCCTTTGAACATCCTTCTTGCATTAAGTTTTCTAATCTTGCACATATTTGAAGAACAACTTCCACCTATGGAAACATTTCCATATTCCCATTTTTTACTATCTCTTCCGAACAAGAGTTGCCTCTTTTCAGAATATGTCAATGTGGTCTTTCCAAAAATTAACACTATACTTCCAACCGTCCATGAGCAACCAATCTTTGGTAAACCTCATATTGTCCTCGACAGTTGCTTAATCACTTTAGTCATATCCAGTTGTAGTCATTTTCCCTCTTAATGCCCTAGGCATTTGGAAAATTTAGAACAGATGAATATTATAGCACATGTAACCGATCCTATATCCAAAGCATATGGGACACGATTCATGATGTCTCACATAAAGACATGATACTAGACCCGTCTTTTGCTATAATATTTCTATTTCTATTTGCCATGTTCTCATAGTTCGAATTATGAAAAGGGATGCCATAATCATAATCGAATTTTAGAACGCAAATAAAGTAATCATGACTAAATTTGATTAAGGACTCACAATCTATGCCTTTAGAATTGGAATGAAGTAGAATTCCTCTCCCTTAATTATAGCAAAACAACTTTCCAAACCCTGCGACTTCGCAAATTGACACTTTTGTTTTCTATAATTAACATTGCTAACTTGCAACACCTAACATAATAATCATGCTCCCACTAACATGATAATTATTAGCATAACACTTATGCTCCTACTAGCTTTGACATGTATCCAGAAATCAGGTGGACTTCTAGAAATCAATACTTATTGACTTTCTTACCAAAGTTCAGATTTCTGATACGAGATACTTTGATAAGACTTTATCAAAATCATACACCTTTCCTTAGATAGCTCACATGTGTGTCTAAACAATTATGAAGAGGGATGCCGTAATCATAATGTTTAGACCTTTTTCCATTCTCACTAGTCCATGTTAGTGTGCCGGTTAACCACACACGCTCCACTAACGACTTTGAGAATGCAAATATTACAATTGTTATCTACTTAGTGAAAGTGTTTCCTCACCATCATTTTCATGAATCGGAGAGAAACCTTATAACACTTAGATTTTTATGGTGTATGTGTTCCTATCCATGTAAATTTGTCATAACCATAATCACAAGACAAGGTTAGTGACAAATCCAAACTCATATGGACTGAACTCGTTCAACTTTAACTTCTTGCCACCTGGCAGCACAAGGGCCTACCATTGCTTCCAAGTAGTTATGCAAGCAACCGAGAACTCATAGAATTCACATGCATAGTCAACTTTAACTGGAATGGGCACATAAACAAGAATATGTCAACACGATAGGTTATAAACCTCAAGTCGTGTGCTAGTGATAAACAATACCCCTTGATTAGTTCTTGAGACCCTTTTCAAGATCATTAAGACTCCCACTGACTCCATTACATATGATATTCTCTTGTCAATAACCATTCCTTTACAAACAAATATTCAAGAGTTGGTGTGGATTCTTATCAAGAAAAAAACACTTCACACAATTGGTCTTAGTTGGTCTTTGTCTTATCCAAGACATTACAACTTACAAATTTCAAATGTACAAGAGTAGAAAACATTTTACGCTACATTTGACAAGTGTTTTAAACCTTTATTAAGATTATGTCACTCGAGTTACAATCTTTGAGTATTACTCTAAGACTCAATTTTGGAACGAAGTATGTTTCATCTTTTGATTTAACCATTTCAACAATTCACGATTCCTCTTCTTAGTCAAACAAATACACTAAGATGTCCTTAGAGGATCAATTGTGATATGGTTTTTCATAATCATTAGGATGATCATAAAACATGATACTAAAGTACTCTCCCATCTTTTCAGATTGGAGAAACTTTTATCTTTATGCCTAATTTGATTCTTCTCATTCGTCCTGCCATACATTGAAACTTTTCCAATGTTTCAGAATTATACTTAAACTTGTAAGCACAACCATATTTACTAAACTTTAGTAAATCATGACGAATACCCTTATCGTTCTTTGTGGTGGACCTGATCAGCACACAACCAAGTGTACCCTATCTCCTAGTCCTTCACTTGACTCACATATACATGTGAACAAGGAATTAGTTTTAATTTCCCAAAGATGAAGATTCTAATTCATCATACAATACAAGTTGCATGATTCCAAGTTTCTATCCAACTGAAACTTGGGTGATGAGAATCTTTCCTTATTTGGTAAATTATGACACTACCATAAACGAAAGAATCAAATCCATTTTCCAATATTGCTATCAATGGAATCATATAAAAAACAATTTTCACGAATCCCATTGTAAGGATACTTAAAATAAATAAAATCAAAAATTTTTCTTTTATTTTAAAATTGCGGAAAAACTTATCCTTACAATGCAAATACATATGAAAACTATGTTGTTATCTATTCCTAAGCAATCTATCATAACTCTTAAGCAGCAGCTGAAAAATCTGATCTTCGAATCATGCGATCGAAATCCATCTTCGCGATCAGATTCAACATACTCTTTTCTAAGCTTCCTCTCCTTTTTCGATTCTACAAAACATCAAATGCGACCTAATCACATCATGTAATAAGAATCTCCAAATAGGAACTTAATAGAGTTAGATAGTGGACTTTACCTGAAGCATAGTCAAATTTTTGACTTTTACCATCCTACTGAACTTTCAGGCAAATAAGGCAGCTTCGCAACCAATGCCCATTCCTTTGGCAATGGAAACATATGGAATCTTTAGTAATGGTACATGGGACTATCTCAGACTTAGTCTTTCTATTTACCATTTGGTCAACTGGGTTGACTATGGCCGATCCCTTTCCATTGGAAAGAGAAGATTTTTCTGGACTTCCAATGTTTCTATTTTCAATGTCCATGAAAGTTTGGAAAGTAGATCTTCCAATCAAATTTTGCTTTACCAGTTCTCCAAATCATTGCTGATTCAGCAGCAACAAGCAAAATAGGTAAGATCGATAAGGGTCATGTCGTGGTCTGTCACATAGTAGTCCTTAATGAACTCACTATATGACTCGGAAAGTGATTGAAGAACCCAGTCAACAGTCAACTTCCTTGAAACTTTGACACCCAACTCTCCCAACCTGTCAATATGTGACTTCATCTCCAAGACGTGAACACATATGGACATTGCTTCCCAATAGGTATTGAGTAACCTTGCACTTTTCAAGAACTTGTGGGTTAGGGAGAATAATTGGAGGAGGTGGAGGAAGTGAAGTATGATTTCCAGTCCCATTAATGCGCAACAAAGGGATTAATCTTTCACCTTGATTGCCATTTGGGATATCATCTTCATTTAGGAAAGCTTTATCCAAAAGGATAAGGAAGAGCATAATTGTTATAACTAGACATCTATGAGGGAGAAATTCAAGTTTAGTAGATTTAAGCCCTTAATATAACACCCAATATGAAATATTAAGTCTATGACCCAACACAATATTTTATAACTTGGAAGAGGGATGTTGTAATCCAAGCTACAAAATATTTGAAGGTAGGTAAATGATGATTTACCAATTTCCACCATGAAAAACGAAATTTAACATTAGGTTTTAAATGAATTGAAACTCCTAGATCTTTTGAGATTCATTGAACTATTCAATGGCATGTTTAAATCTCGATTGTGCCCTTCAAGTTTGTGACTGGGATGTCGAGGATCACAAACAAAGAGTGAATAACCATGCAAATTAACTTGGTACACTTAATGTTACAACCACCTAATAAATGTGCCGGTTAACCACACACGCTCCATTGATCTATGATTAACATCAAGCTACCCTTTGCCACATATTTTCAGTCCCAGATTAGTGTGCCGGTTAACCACACATGCTCCACTAACGACTTAACAAGGTGCAAAGTGCAATTTCATGTTTTAGCACCAAATTCACATTTTCCTAAAGTAACTAAGATTGGGAATTTAATAAAGTTTAGTTACTTTATATTTATCCTTATACTTTTAATGAAGGGAGAATTAATGTCCTGTCCTACCCGTTCGGCTAACGACCCTCCACCAGTCAAGGAAGCAGTGGGTGAGAATGGACACCCATTAAACTGTCATTTTATAGGCAGTAACCTTATACCCCCCTTATAGATCGGCTTCGTGAATGAGGCCTACTAATGGTAAGACTGACTTACTCTTATACACACACACATATATATATATATATATATATATATATATATATATATATATATATATATATATATATATATATATATATTAAACCTATAATATTATAATAGTATAAGGGTTGAATTTTAAATTTTTAAAATTCTAAGGGTTGGAATTAAAGTATACATGGGGTGACTTTACAAATTCCAAAAATTGAGGGCAAGTTTTGAACTATTCAAAAACTTTTGGTTTCCATAACTTATGAGTTTAAAGTAGTTTAATGAAAAACTCTTCAAGTTCCATAACTTGAGGACAAGTTATGGAAGACTTTAAAAACATTAAAAAAAATGAGACTCTTCATTTTCATAACTTATGGAAATTTTATGAGTTTTAAAATTCATAAATGAGACTTTTCATATAACTTGAGGACAAGTTACAAAAATACATATTATGAACAACTTTTAGATCAGTTTGGATCGAAAACCAATTATCACATAATTTTTCTATTAATCTAAACTAACTCATAAGAACAAGATAATTCATATCATCAATCTTCAAGAAATTAGCATAAACATATAATCTAATACAAATCTTGAAATTATGACAATTATCTTTTAATTGGATGAGAATCATCATTACCAGAACAACAAAAACAAATTTTATGAACAAAAACACTTTGTGGTAATGATTCTAATCCAAAACAGGCCAAAAAAACTCGAATATATGCTGTCAGGGGCTCCAACTCGCCGAGTTCATGAACCAACTCGACGAGTTGGATGACTTTACACATGGACTCGTCGAGTACCCTGCCCAGACAGCAAAAAAATTTGATTTTTCAAGCAATTTTTAGCAAGTAGCATCAAGCATAATTTTAAAACAACCCATGGCTCTGATACCACTGTTGGGTTTTGCATACTACAACATCCTATGGTGCACATACAACCCTAAATACCTTGGATCTATGTTTTCACTACTTATACATGCAATGATGTTTCCAAGGTATTAAGCCTATAAATAGCATGCAATTGACATACACCATACAAGATACTAATTAGTGTAACATACATTTTGTGTAGCTTGAAGTCTTGATGTGTTTGGCCTTAAAGAGCTTAGCGCAAATAGTGTGGAAGCCTCAAATGAAGTCACAACACATCATGAACAAAGGTGGCTCTTGAGAGAGAATCTCCATGCACCAAAAACATCTCCATGAACTCCAAGTACAAGTCTAGGCGTTTTTGGCTATGAATGGACATATTTATATGTAGGATTCCAAGGGTCATGGGTATAACCCAAATCCATACCCATGGATGTTATGATCCATGGTTCACGTCGCCCAACTCTTTATGTATCCATACATAAACTTGGTCCAACATGGATCATAAGCCCAACACTTATAAATATAACTAATTACCATAATTAGTCCCCATAGATTTAATTAATCTCCTTTGATCACAAAATTAATTCCAAATTAATTCTTGATCAATACTAATTAAAACATATGATTTCATATTAATACATTATAACAAATCATATATAACCTTCTCTCAAGAATCCATCCTAACAAATTGTCCTGATGATATGCAACCCAAATGGACCATGCTACTCTCGGGTCAAGTACATACCAATAATAGTTATGGGCTTAGACATCTAATCCAACAGTCTACCACTTGGATAAGTCTAAAATTATTATTGCAATTACGAATCCAAAACCCGACTAGCAATCGTAGCTCTTAAAAGCCGATGTCGATCTCTGACTAGGTCAATGACATGTCCATTAGATAAGGGATCATATATTCCTCCATTCTAGATATCATATGGACTGGGACATGGATTATAATCATTCTCTCTGTCCATCTATTGTTTCCCAATTTCTGATTTGTGACGACCGACTAATTGAACAAATCAAATCAGTCCAGGTCCTGCCGAGCACTTATGTTTGTCATCACTAAATCATCGAGGGGCCCACAGATATCGCTTTTATCCCTCCAAGGATAAAAGGAATGGATAAACTTCGAGTCATATGCTTGCTCTATTTACTCATCAAATCACACACAACAATGTCTTTTATAACACCAAGTTACTGGTGCGTTTTCACATCATCAATGTGTAACCAACTTGTAGACTGCAACTCATATCTCTCAGCTTGATGGTCACAAAGTTTGTTTAAGTACTTAAATCATGTTTTAACCCCCATCTATGCATGTAAAGACATAAAGTTTGTAACTTTATGGATTAGGACGTCTTAAAGGACCTGGATCTATGTTTTAGACGTTAGGACTGAATGGATGAAGTCACAAAAGGAGTCTTTAGGAAGCTGATCAGTACGCTGGGCGTACACCCTGGTACGCTGCGCGTATTGGGTCAACTTCCCGCTTCTGGTCAAGGCCAGCGTACGCTGTGCGTACGTGCCAGGTACGCCACGCGTACGCATACAGAGTGGCGAATATGGGTTTTTAGACCTTAGAAGTTTGGGCCTGGATTGTTGGGCCTCATGGTCCATTTTGGAATAAGGCCCCTGGGCCTAGAACTGAGATTTATGGTATTGGACCTTTTGGGTGATAATGGGTCATTAGAAATTATTTATTTTGGACTAAGGGTATGTTGGGCTTAAGTTAAGGCCCATTTGAGGAATTGGGCCTAATTTGGAAAATTCGGCCATTGGTGGGCCACTAGTGGGCTTGGGAAGACTAATTAGATTTGGGCCTTTCATGTTATGGTGTTGGGCCTTAGGCATTGGCTAAATTAGATCAGGGGTAAAATGGTCATTTTACCCTTAGAAAGATTAATTGTTTTTAACTAAGGGTTATTGTGATAATGATAGCTCGGGGAGTCTTCGGAGCTGCTGTTAGAGATTTCTTGTCGTGAGATTCTGCATTCAGCCTTGCGATGTGAGTTACCTTCCTGGTAGCAGTGGGCCTAAGGCACCAAGGCCGGCCCACTAGTAGGAGTTGTAGTTAGATGATTGTCTTTGTGATAATTATCTGGTATGTCACTATCTGTTATGTTTTATTTGCTTAATTGCTATGATATTATGTGGTAGTGGTAGGGGTGAAATAGACCCAATATCCAGTTCGAATAGACCGAAGGGGAGGCCAGCAACCAGATATGCTCGACAGTATCCGGTTGAAATAGATCGAAAGGGAGGCCGGCACCCAGATATGCCCGGCAATGTATTTGTTGTATGGTATGTGGTATGATGGGGGAACTCACTAAGCTTTGTGATTACGGTTTTCAGTTTTGATTTCAGGTACTTCCAGCTCGAAGGGGAAAGGGCTGGCTTGATCGCATCGCATCACACCATGGTTTTCCGCACTAGTGATTTTGGGATTATGACTCTGATGATGATTTTATATGTATTGTGGATTGCACACTAAACTATTTATCTTTTTATGGTTTTGGAAAAAGAAATGAAATGGGTTGTTTTATGATTATTAAACTTAAAAATGAAATTTTCAGGTTGTATTTTAAGGGTGTTATAAGTTGGTATCAGAGCCTTGGTTTGAGGGATTCGGACACACCTTCGGGGGTGTCTGGACTCAAATCGAGGGTTTGAAAGGTTTTCACAAGAAAAAATATTTTTTCTAAAACTTAAATTAAGGGTTTTGAGAAAGAACAAAGAGTGTGATGCGTGGAATCGGCTGAGCTCAAGTAAGTTTTCCCTAAGATACCCATATCTGTTTGATATGATATATGATATGATTATGAGAATTGCATGCTAGATTAGGGCTTATGGTCTAGGAAGGATGCCTTATATGCCTACTCTATGTGTATGAGAACTGCATGCTAGATTAGGGCTAAGGATCTAGGAAGGATGCGTTGTATGCATACTATATGAGCTTGTTGAACTGCATGCTAGTACTGATTAGTCCGTGATATGATGGCCTGATTAGGATATGCTTGGTTTTGGTTACTCAACGCTCGAATGCTGCTTGCTTTGTGCTTTTAGGAGTTCTAGTTATCTTTTATTAATTAGTAACGAATATGTTAAGTTACATATTACGAGGACTAAATAGTTTCAGAAGGTTAGGTCTAGCCTCATTTCGTAGCTCTTGTTTGAGTCCAACCATTGTAGGGTAGGACCTCTCATTCAAAGATTTATCTGGTCTTAGTAATATGTAATTGTATTCGAAGGCTAGTTAGGGAGAGGTAGCAAGGACTTCTTATGCAGCTGATAGCGGAGAGTGGGTCGAAGATTACCCTAGGTTAAGCCTAGGATGAGATTAGCATGGAAAGCAATAGTAGTGGAAGAGACTTAGTGAAGTCAAAGTAGTCCTTGAGGAAAGTACGGATAGATGTGAAAGGTAGTATGGGCCCGTACTACTGAAAGCAGAGGATCCATACTCGAGTCAACGAGGGTTGAGATAGAACCAGGGAACTTGTAGTGTGTGTGAGACCTCTCGAGGTTATGTATGACCCTGATGATTGTGTGTTTTGTTTCAGAATGGTGGTGAAACGTCACAGATCAGGAGGTTCAGGGTTTGGGTCAGGTTCGGGTACGGGTTCCAAGCCAGTCGATGATGGATTGCGCGAGTTCATAGCATCCGAGATTACGAGAGGCACCCTTGAGGCGACCCCGATGATTTTTAGGTTGATCAAGGAGGGTATCACTGAGCTGATGGAGGATCGCCTTAGGGCATTCAGGAGTGACATGGCACCTGGCCAGTTTGGGACTCGCACACTCTCCTTCAAGGACTTCAGGGGATGTGGATCACCAGACTTCAGAGGGGTGAAGGACCCCATTGCGGCTAGGAGATCGATTGCGGACATCGAGTCTGCACAGTTGAAGAACTTCTGCCCTGAGTAGTTGATGGTTAGGTATGCTATTGTTTGTTTGAGAGAGCGGGCTAGAGACTGGTGGGAGGCAGTCAATGATACTTTGGGAGCCCCATCCATTGAGATTACGGGCCAAGTTTGCACCAGCTTCCGGGCCGAGTTTGCACCTGCTGTGGAGATTCAGCAGCTAGCCAGGGAGTTCTTGGATATGAGACAGACTACTAAGACAGTGGCAGATATTACCGCCAAGTTCAGGGAGAGGGCCTTGTTGTGCCTCAGTACGCGGGTGATGAGGAGATGAAGAAAACTCGGTACCATGACATGTTGAGAGCTGACATTCAGAAACATGTCAGTTACTCAACGTGCCCGACCTTAGACGACATGATAGCCAGGGGACGAGAGAGGGAGATTGTCATAGAGCACATCAGGAAGAGCAAGGTGGAGACTGGGCAGATGACTGGGTTTCGGGGAAGAAACCCAAGGGATTCGACTCGAGGTCAAAGGGCCAGCAGGGTCGGGGCCGCTGTGGGAAGTGCGGCAAGTCACACGAGGGAGATTGCAGGGCATGGGATCGGGCTGCTATAGGTGTGGCAAGACTGGGGACATCAACAAGGATTGTACAACCCCTACCCCCACTATTCAGACATCACATATGCTTTGTTTTCACTATAACCACCGAGGCCATAAAAAGGCCAACTGCCCGAGATTGGTATCAGGAGCACCAGTGGCAGCACCAGCTCCAGCGACCCTGTGGATCACTGATGGACAACAGGGCAAGCCAGATGCTCCTGTGGTGAGGAGCCGAGCCTTCCAGTTGACCGCCGAGGAGGTGCGTGTCGCACCAAATGTGGTGACGGGTATGTTTCTTCTCCCTACCTTTTATTATGTTTCAGTTTTGATATTTATGTTTCATGTATTTTGTTTTAGGATCGTTCCATGTGAACGGTGTCCTAATGTTGGTGTTATTTGACTCGGGAGCTACCCGATCTATCATTTTTCTTGCACTCAGTAAGAGGTTTGCTGAGTCTTCAGGCACGTTAGATTGTGTGACACCAGTCCAATTTTGGTCAAAAATAAATTGATCAATAATCGTAATTGGGATGAACCAAGTGGTAGAGTTTGTAAAAAGGTTTCCAAAAACATAAAGAACACTGAAATCCGAGTTATAACGAAGAAGTTATGACCAATCGAAAATCCGCGTCAAAACCGGTAAAACACTGTTCAGCGTAAAAAGTGAATTTTCGATAAAAGGATTTTTAGCCTTAACAATCTAAATGAAACTTGTAGAATATGTTAAACCGAGAACGTTCATAAAAAGAACGTCAAAATCTGACTTCGTATGAGTAAGTTATGATTTTTCGAAGTTTCGGTTTAGCAGTAGACAGCTAAAAATTCAAAATATAAATCGATCGATATTTAGCCAACGCAACTTAAACGAGAATCGAAGGTCTCGTCAAAAGTAGCACAACAGTAAAAAGACAGACGAAAACGGACGTCGGATGAAGAAGTTATGAATTTTTAACGGATTCCCGTCCCGGTCTGTTTAAAATAATAATATTAAAAATAAAGACAAAACCGGCCGACGAAGTCTAAATGAAAATCGTAGAGTATGATTTTACCTACGTGTGCATATAAAGAACGCCAAAAACGGAGCTCGTATGCGAAAGTTATGATTTTCGCAAGTTTTGACACAAAAATAAAGAAAAATAGGAAAACCGGGCAATTTCGCATGTGACGCGTCACCTCGCACGTGGCAGCTGCTGAGTGGACCGAAGCCATGCATGGCACCTCCTGATTGGACCGCAGTCAAGGTCCACTAAGAAGCGAACAGCCTCGCATCGGACACCCCGGAGACACCCCCTTCGCATGCGTGGCCTTCTCCCATTGGACTGAAGGTTGGTCCAATCTGAAGCTTCCAGCAGCGAACCGCCTGACCGAGCCCTCGCCACCTGTCCGAACCGAGACACGCGTCTGCTTTTCTTCGCTGCCACGTTGCTGATGAGTCACCTTCGGACCGAACCCTCGCACCCCTATATAAAGGGTGCGAGCTTTCTCGGATGGAAGGGTTTTTCACCCCATTTTGGCCCTTTTTCACTCCTCTCACTTCCATAACTTCACAAACAACCCCGAAGGCCCCGGTATCACGTCTAAAGCCCGAAGCAAGCCCCGGAGCCCCGGAATTCTCGAGAATTCATCCTCTCTCCTGTCGAAACTCTGCCCGTTTTGAGCCGATTTTTCGTCAAACAAACTATTTCCGGGAAACGAAACTCTGCCCGATTGGAGCCGGTTTCTCGTCAAATAAACTCTTTCCGGGAAACGAAACGCTGCCCGAATCACCGCCTATTAAAGTGAGTTCATACCCATATAATTTACCTTTTCAATGGTTTTTAAATGTTTTTTAGGGGGGGGGGGGGTACAAGTTTAACACAATAATAAATTGTGTTAATAACTGTGTGTGATAATAATCACACAGAAAGTTTCCGTATGCTTTTAAGAATTACCAAATACTTCCAAAATAACTTAAAGTCATGTTAAATCTTAAAAGTCATGTAAACTCTGTTAAATTCTATGAAAAATGTTTTATAAACTATTTCAAATTATATAATCACCAAAATCATGTTTATATATGTATAAGTATATAAATAAGATTTGAAGGGCTTAGGACTAACAAACTTGCTTCCTTTTCCTTGTTTGGATGTGGAATTAGGGTTGTATTATTTGTCCGAAGTTCGTTTCCTTCTTAATTATATATATATATATATATATATATATATATATATATATATATATATATATATATATATATATATATATATATATATATATATATTATACATATATGAGTACAAAAGGTTACTCCTTTTGGTATCATCACCTTTGTATCAGGCTGAGCAAAGGTGTTCATCCATGAGAAACCATGCTAATCAGATAGAACATATAAATTATAATAGGTATAATTTATGATTCAAAACTAAAGATACAAGTATGATTCACGACTGTATACTTTCCAAGGAAATTATCAAAATACATTCAACTATAACAAGATATGTATAATACCTTTAATATACGAACAACATATTAAAGAAGTAAAGATACATAATGTCGGGTTTGCATTAGCAAAGGTACTATACAGAGTACCCGAGTTAGCAAACACGAGGTAATAATACATTCTGTCGGGTTTGCATTAGCAAAGGTACTATACAGAGTACCCGAGTTAGCAAACACGAGGTAATAATACATTAGACTGGGTTTGCATTAACCAAGGGTACGATACAGAGTACCAGAGTTAGCAAACACGAAGTAATAATTCATGATTCAAGTATACAAGAATACACTGTTTTACAAGAAACTAGGGTTTCGATTCAAGAATATACTGTCAATCATTATTTTAGAATGATTGGGTTTTAATTCAAGAATATATTGTCAATCATTATTTCAGAATGATTGGGTTTTCAAAACTAATATACATGTAACGTTTAATATGCTTTTTATGAGACTCTATATTCAGGTTGTTTAATTCATTTTAGACAACATAGGAAAGCCCTGACATTATAACCAGAATCTCCAGCCGGGGATCGAAACAAGTGTGTGTAGATCTATATCGGGAATTGACAACCCCGCACTCAGGCTGCTAGCTACAGTCTGTCATACACGCCGATAAGTGACAATTGTTATCACTAGTTTAAACGCCCACAAAGCGTTTGTTTCAGGCCATCCGTCATAGTATGGTTATAATAAAAACTACTCATTAAAAAGATATTAACAATACGTTAGTGTATAAACAAATAAACGAAAGTACACCTTCAAAGTACCAGTTTATAGAATACAAAATACAATGGTTTAATACAGTTTTCATTAACACCTAGTGGAGCCAGGCACACTCTCGATTACAACTTTTCAGAAAGGAATACAAATACAAAACAGTAATACAAAGAGAACGGTTTATGGGATTAAACCACTTATCAAATGGAACTTAGTCATTCAATCTCGGTAAACTAGTATAACATAAAAGACCTTTAGTGGTTAATTCTATAATTCCTTAGTTGCTACATCTGAGTTATACATAAGCAATGTCTGATTGACAGTGAAGTGTGTGACTTCCGCCTTACTTCCTGTTCCTTGTTTGGTTGTGGGCTTAGGGCAGATACACCCAGTTGACTGTCCATTCGATATTGTGTTATGTATAATCAGTATAACTAAGTAATTACAGAGGGAAACTATTGAGGTTATCAGTTAATCACCTCAGGAAATATGGGATTTCCTGGAGAAACCAGTGAACTTATTCAAAGAACTTAGGGTATACTTAACAGAACTAAAATACTTATGAACTCACCAGCTTAAATGCTGATCTACTCTTTCCAAATAACTTGTATTCTCAGGAATCCAGTAGACAGGTACACTCCAGAAGCGTTTGAGAAGACTACCTAGTACCGTACCGCGACTCTTGTCTTCTCCTGTACCTACTTCAGTGTTTGAATATGTAATGTTTAAACACTTATGTAAAACTTATACTTATTAATGCAATGGTTGCTTGTACTTTGTTTACTATATTGCATGTGTTGTGATACTTACCTAAAGTCCTCCGCCCCCGAATGTTTCCGCCATTCTGGTTTGGGGGTGCAACAGATTTTCCTTTAGAGGTGGAGGCTGGTGACGACCGATCTGTCCGGGCATCAGAGGTTTATAGATATTGTGTCCAGAGGATGTATGACGAGCGTTACCTCGTGGATTTGGTTCCCATTCCTTTGCGTGGGAAAAAGGTCATCATAGGGATGGATTGGTTGAGCCCTAATGGGGCGTTGATCGACTGTGAGCAGTAGTTGGTTCGGGTTAGGGCCCCAAGTGGGGGAGAGCTGGTGATTCAGGGGGAGAGACCGCAGCATGGATCGGCCATGTGTTCAACAGCGAGGACTAGGCGCTACCTTCAGCAGGGTTGTGCAGGTTACGTCGCCTATGTTATGGACACCCGGGAGGAGGGTAAGGCGACCGTGAGTGACGTGCCGGTTACGCGGTAGTATCCGGATGTATCCCCGGAGGATTTTCTTGGGGTACCTCCGGAGCGACAAGTGGAGTTCAGGATTGACCTATCGGTTAGCTCCTACCGAGATGCAGGAGTTGTCTATACAGCTGCAGGAACTGTTAGACAAGGGATTTATCAGGCCGAGCAGTTCGCCTTGGGGAGCACCGATTCTGTTCGTGAAAAAGATGGACGGGTCACACCGGATGTGTATAGACTACCGGGAGTTGAATAAGGTAACGGTGAAGTACCGTTACCCACTTCCGAGGATTGACGTTCTATTTGACTAGCTACAGGGAGCATCTTGGTTCTCCAAGATCGATCTGCGATCAGGCTACCATCAGATGAGAGTCAGAGATGTAAGTCCCAAGAATCAGCTTGATGTATCAATCAGATCCACTTGATGATGCGGAATCCCAATCAAGTGGATGATGCAAGATATAATGGAGAAGAAGAAGAAGAAGAAGAAGAAGAAGAAGAATAACGTGTTGAATCTCTATGATGTATTGAATAATATTCAATGATGCTCCATACACATGAGATTCACACACAAACACACACTTCTTCTCTATACTTTCTCTCTCTACAATATGATTATGAATGAATGCTCCTTGGACTCCTCACCCTTACATCTATATATATATATATATATATATATATATATATATATATATATATATATATATATATATATATACCATTCTATAAACCATACATATTTGTGGTCCCCCAAAAAATTAAGACATTGTCTTAAAAAACAAGGGAATGGATTTTCAGCCATTGGATTTTAATAGAATGGTGTGGATTATATTAATTGCAATCCATGTGAAGTCTTTTAAACCAATCACAAGACACTTACAATTATTTAGACATCATGTACAAGCCTTAAAGCTTCTTTTAACTCACTCCCACTTACACGGATCGATGAATCATCATTTTCACTCGGATTGTAGAGTCCGTCATTCGTATACCAACATTTCCTCTATTTTGCCCTAACCCTAATTTACCCCAAATTGTTTTCACTCTCATCATTTTCTCAAAAATCTACCGTCACCACCAAGACTGTTCTTTACCACAACTACCGCTTACCCCACCCTCCCAAACAGCCGCTGTTGCGTCCCTCCGGCCTACACAGACACACACACCTTGAAACCCCTCCGACCTATACACTCTCCACTAACCTACTTTCTTACCTTTAAATTCCATGTTCACCACTTGATTCCTCCTTCACCACTCAATACTACCTTCAACATATCTGAACATCCACCATTCTTTTCTATCTATGTATGCACGAATCTGTAAATCACCACAAGTATACCATGACAATACACCACGCAACGCCACTTTACCAAATCTGAACAGCTGCCACCGAGGTATCTCTCTTCACCTTCATCCATCGTCCCTTCTTTATCATCTTTATTTTAGTTACAAGACCTCATTTTATCCCTATCTCTCTATGTGTGTGTTTTTTTTATGATTGTGTTTCTTTTTCACAGAGGAAGAAAGGATTGTGTTGGTTGTGGTTTATGGAAGGTGGACCTTGTCTACAAGACATCCAAGGATATAACTGGTAATCTATTTTTTCAATGTAATGGCCTTTTAGGGTTTGTTATCCCCTCCCTTAATGTCTCTGCGATCGACAATGGAGAGGATGGCCACCACTACTCAGATGTCAATCTGTCTACATACATATACCACCACAACACACAATTGTTTCAAAATACCCTAGCCAAACAAGCCCCTTCCTATATTCTCATTCCATGCTTGTGAACAACGAAGGCTGAAGCAACGAAAACCGAGTAACTTTCTCTTAATGGTTTCATGGTGGTTGACAAGGTTTTCCTTGTCTATCAGTTACCACTGTCGTCGCTGTCACCTGACCTTCACTTGGTTCTAATGAAAAGAAAAAGAAAAGAAAGGTTTGTGAATTTGTAAACTCGATATGGAGATTTTTGGGTCCAATTTTTAGGGATTACCATATCATCCTCATCTCTCTTTATATCTCGATCTACAAAAGCAAGTGAGAATCATTTGTGTTTTTTGTGTTCCTTCCTTGATGAAGGCAGATCCAGTTCCATTATGTTTTTCTCATTTTCCTGAATTATTTCTTTATTATTTTTGTGTTCTTGCTTGATGAATGTTTATGTTCTATTTGAGTTTCAGGTTGTTGTGTCTGATATTCAAGTATTCAAGTATCCAGGAGCAGATGTATTCAAGTATTCAAGTATGCAGTTGTGTCTGATATTTGTATCAGGAGCAGATGTATTCAAGTATCCACGGCCAAGGTATCTCTATTACTATTTTGTAATAAAATACACACACTAGAGCAGGAAAGAAACACTATTTGGAAGGGGATTGTTGAATTTGTGGTAGTATGATACTATCAAGTTTCAGCAACTTTAAGAGACTACAAAAGAATAAAATGAAAGGGTATCATGGTCCCCTTAATATTCTTTGGTACTTAATTAAGGATTAGAAAAGTACTAATGGGATTGTCATAAATCCTTTCTGGCTTCAAAAAATACAGGTTATCACCCATTTTTTCCTTTCTTTTTTTGTAATAATTTCATATCTTATCTTTGTGTGTATTGAGTTCGATTTATTATGGCATGTTCTATGATTTCATGGTTAATAATGCTTTAAACAGATGTTTGATTTTGTGGATTGGTTGTACGATGTATTCATTTGCAGATTTGGTTGAAATTCTTATTCTAATATATTAATTTTGATGTTATTTTTCCACCACAAGTTACAGGAATTTGTGGTGGATTTGCAAATATTGGATGATCAAGGAGCTTTATAGCTTGAAAGCAACAATGCTAAGATGGAAATGAACAGTTCAAATTGTATTTATCATTTATTACAATTTCTTAATTTAATGACCAATTTATTTACAAACTTGGTTAGACTAATCAATTTTCTTGACACATATCATATTTGTGAAGTTGGATTTGATTTTAAGACAACTTAATAATGATGAGTTGCATTGTGTTCAAGGTTTGAGATAATTTCAACGCCTACTTTTATAATTTCAATGTCCATTATGTTTTCTTAAGAGTTACATACGTACATTTAGATAGTGACATAAATTTTCCCTAAATAAGACAATTTTTCCCTTGACCAAGTTTTGGAGATGAGGACATTGTACAGAGTTACTCTTGGTTTGAGGATTTTGATAGATCATTGTCAGTTTGTCACAGATGTTTTCTAGCTTTGGTATTTGGTTTCACTAATGTTAAATGGTGGTATTAAGTGGTTGTTCTATATAATATTTCATTTTATTTTCAATTATATATCAAAAGTAAAAATAGTTAAATGAAATTGATTTATTTTACTAAATCAGTTGTATTTTTAATTGTTTTCTCTTTTATAAATATAAGAAAATTTTATGTCATAAAATATTAATATTAACATAAAAAAGACAAAAAATTTATTTTGATTTAATTGCATACGAAATTATAGTTCCAAATTCATCAGATACATAAATACCATATGTTTATTACATGTTTGATCGCTTTGGTTTACTGAAATTAATATATTTAGCCCGCAAGGTTAATTTCATGATTGAAGGTCCAGAAAACTTAGGGGTGGCAAATCGGGTTATCGTGTCGTGTTTTTGTCTGACACGACACAGCAATGTTCTATGTAACACAAAGACGACACGACATGATGTCGTATTTTTTTTAACTAAAACAAAAACGAACCGATTAAAAAACGACAAACACGCCACGACACAACAAATATAACATAATTAATAAATTAGTTTATTTAATTAATATTTAATCATACATAACACGAAAAACACGACAAACACGAAAAATATGAAAAATAAATGCTAAATCGTGTCAATTTCGTGTCGAATTTTAAACACGAACACGACACGACACGACATCCTGTTTTTTACATTTAACACGAACATGACACGAACACAAATTCGAATTTCAATTTCGTCCCAATTTCATTTCGTGTCGTATATTTTTGTCGTGTCGTGTCAACAATTGCAACCCCTAAGAAAACTACACATTTGTGTATTACATGCTTGGTCCCTTTGGTTTGTTGAAATTAACATATTTAGCCAACAAGATTAATTTCATCCTTGATGGTCCATCAAACTACACTTTTATAACACTTTTGGGCCTCTTATTCCATTTCCGTTAAAGGGAATCGTTCATGGACCCTTAAAGGGAACCGTTCATGGACCAAACATGTAATTTACTCTAAATAGTAATATGAATGTAACATTTCAATCTCCATCCGAACAAAAAAATCAAGACCTAAGAATTAAGGGTTTGTTTGATAGTTATTTATTAGGTTAGAAGCTTAGACCGAGTCAGAAACAACATTGGATACCAAACACTTGGACTCAATCCAAAGTTTTTTTTTTGGTCCGGATCAAATGAAAGGTAGTGGAACCAAATCATGGAAATGGAAACGAAACAAATCATGGAAATGGAACTAAACCTATTCATGAAATGATTTTGTCATTTCACAAAAAAATAGTATACTTTTATTTTTAACCCAAAAAAAAACAATGTAATTTTATTTCTAACACAATATAGTTAGGAGAAAGCAAACTTATCATCGTTTTCCAAAAAACAGAACATGTATCGATATTTTTTTTCATAATCACATTATGCACCCCCTTATAAAATAATGGTATAATAAAAACCAGAACAATAAATAACACCGAATATTAAACTATTACACCCCCGCATCCGCTAAAAGGTTGAAATGAACTATCGAACACGAAAAGGATACTAATCACCGCATTAAAACTATCTACCGAAAAGAACTATCTGGCGCCGCTGCATCGCGCGGGTACGCTACTAGTATATATATATATATATATATATATATATATATATATATATATATATATATATATATATATATATATATATATATATATATATATATATATATATATATATATATATATGGACCGCAAACTCAAGGGCCAAACCCAATGCTAGGCCGAAAACACATGGGTTTTCGGTCCAAGCTACAAATAAACTAAATATTATTTTCGGCCCAAGACTAAAAATAATAAATGCTTAGAAAAGCAAAGTATAAACCATATTTTTGACCCAACAATCTACCCCTTGATTTATAGCTTTCTTTTCTTTGACCCAACAAACCCCCCCTAAAAATGTAGCTGACTTTTCTTATCAATATTCATTTGGAGCTTGGCTTCAGCTTTTTGTCTTCTATTTCTTCACAACTTCAAGATGAACAACTGAATCTTCTAGGTAAATGACTTCATCTTGAACATATGGGCTTTTCTTAAAAATTTGACTTTGAACGCATGTTGGGTGCGGAGGCTTCTTGTATGGATTCTTGAAAATCTGCGCTTTCAGCTTGAGAATCTTCAGAGAGAACGAATCTTCTAGATCACTTCAGCAGGTACATAGATTGCAACAAATTGATTGAGGAGGCTTCAATGGAATTTGTCACATAATCTTCAAGTACAACTTCACCTTGCTTCTGGGGTTAAAAGATTTAATGTTGAAAGAATAATCTTCATTTCTTGTTCCTTCGAATGAGCGGTACAGCCTCCTTGATCCTCTTCTTCCTTTGAGTTCTTCTTGAGTCTATACCTCCTTTGAATTCTCGTTCTAAGAAAAACAAAACTAAAAATAGAAACAAAACTAAAAACAAATTTAGCACATGAAAAAAATATTTTTGGATTTTCATATTTTCTGAAAAAGAAATAAAAATAGAAATTAAATTTTTTGTATTTTCTTGAATTTTATGATTTTTCTTAATTCTCTTCCCCTTAAATTTATACATAGAGTAGAACTATGAACAAATTTACCAAAAACAAAAATAATAACTAAATTTAAGACTGATTTGGGATCAAAGTTGTCAGATAATTCAATATCGTTTATCAGCACACACCTGCATGTTTAGATCTGGTCAATCGCCGGTATTGTTGTCCACTTAAACACGAAGAATAGTGACAAATTTGGACATATTATAAGTGACAAGTCATTGCACCTATATTTCTAAATAATATTCCTAATAAGACCATTTAGCTGACGACGACCAAGGATATTGTTGTCCACTTAAATTCAGCTGCGAGATCTACAGACAACCTATAAAATTTGTAACGCCCCGATTCTTAGATATTGATTTTTGATATAAGATTTTTATGGATTTCAAGGTCTACTCGACGAGTTGGTTGCCAGACTCGTCGAGTAGCAGCGGGTTGGTCCACGTGTTTAAGTGAACTGCTCGCCGAGTCCAAGTACGGACTCGACGAGTAGGAGCTGGAGGATAAAACCCTAATTTTCGGGGTTTTGCACCCTATTTAAAGGATCATTAGCCTCCCCTTTCACAGCCCCTTAACATTCCAAAACCCTAATTCGTGTGTGTATGCTACATTGGTGTGTTTAAGCTTTGAAGAAATATTTTGGTGAGAAAACCTTGGGAAACAAGTGATTAGAAGCAAGGAACTCGTGGGAATCAGAGATATACTTCAGTTGGCACCCTTTTGAAGGTGTAAGCTGTTACCTTGGCTCATTTCTTCCTAGATCTCTTTTGGGTGAGTTTTTAGGAAGCCTTTCTAGTGTTTGAGCTAAGATCTGAAGTTGCAACTTCAGATCTGAGCTCTCTTTGGTCTCTAAGTCCATAAAGTTGTCAAGGTTGGCAAGTATGAACCTCCCCTCAAGTGTAAGACTTCTTTGCAAGCTTGGTTTTGTCATTTTAAGACTTTAGAGCATTGCATGCACGTAAAGTTTGCAACTTTACATGATAAACATGCCTTGGGAAGCTGGATCTGCAATATGGAACCTTAGCATGGCTTAAAAAGCATCTGTATGGATGGAGGACTGAAGGGACTCGATGAGTTGCATGGTCAACTCGGCGAGTCCGATGAAGATAGTCGTGGGCTCGGCGAGTCAGTTGAGTGACTCGGCGAGTCGGCTAGGGTTTTCCCGACCTTTGGACACATTTGGACTTGGCGAGTTGTAAGGGAAACTCGATGAGTTGGCCAAGGAGTTTACAGCCGCAAACTGTAGGAACTCGACGAGTCACTTTAGTGACTCGGCAAGTTGACAAGTTATGCAAGGAACTCGGCGAGTAGCTGAGGGTACTCGATGGGTTGAGGTCAACATGGATTGTTGACCTTGACCGTTGACTTTGACTTTGACCAAGGGTTGACCAGTTGACTTCTAGGGACATTTTGGGAATTGGAAATTTACAAGCATGGTTCTATCGTGGTTATAGGTGGTGGAGTTGTGTCGGCGATCTGAGTGTTTGAGTTTATCTTCGAGTCGACAGTGTGAGGTGAGTTATCCTCATTATACTAAGGGGTCTAAGGCACCAATGCCGGCCCATTGGATATGATTTCCTAGGAGTTGGTAGTATGTTAAGTATGAGTTAGTGTTGCATGTTAGTTGCTATGCGAGTTCTGTAGATCTGTAGGACTACCTGTAGTATCATGCGATTATATGTATGTTCATTATTTGTGTTATATGTCGACATATTATGTGAGATGGGTTGAGGTGATACTTCTCCGTGCGGTAACCAACAAACCCGGTAGCATTACAGATACGAGCTAAGGGAGACTCATACTATGGGCTCGGTGGTAATCCAGATGTGAGCTGTGGGCCCGAAAGGCATTCCAGACTCACACTGTGGGCCCAGGGGGTAATCCAGTCTGTAAAGTTGTGGACCCAGTATATGATGTATTTGTATATGTGTTATGTGCAGTGTATCGGTATTTTGGGAGAACTCACTAAGCTCTCAAGCTTACAGTTTTAGTTTATTGTTTCAGGTACATTTGGGGATCGCGGCAAGGCGAAGGCATGATCGTACAGCTCCTCATGTTTTGATTATGTTTCTGGGAAAACTCTGATATAGACTATTTTGAAAACAAATCTGTAATAATTGTTGATTTTTAAATGTTTTGAAAAGTTTTAATTTGGCTTGGAGTTTATGGGTGTTACAAGTTGGTATCAGAGCCTTGGTTTGAGTGAATTGGAGGAACACTCGTGTGAATCCAGTCTCAAATCAAGGAAAAGATTTTCAAAATTATTTTTAAATGGTTTTCAAAATAATAATGGAGGATGCAGAGTGTACGATCAGCCGGAGCTAGTAAGTAGACCCCAAAATACCATGTAGCTATTTGATTATGTGATATGTTAGAACAACAGCTATTTGCAAGACTAGAAACTTAACTGAAACTTAACTAACACTTAACTAACAGCTAAAAGCAAGTAAAAATCAACTAAATTCAATAATCAAAAGGGTTTCAGTTTAGGTTCGATTCATTTACTCCTATGGTTAATTTTATGGAAATGCAATGGATTAATTGTTATTGGTTACCGACTAAAGTGATTAGATTCACATCCGTTATTACCAATCCTTAGAAAACAAATTAATTTAAGTAGTGATCAAGTGACTAAACTAAGAATTTCCTAGTTTAATTATTCGGATTAAATAAGACTTGTAATTAGCTAATTAAATTAGTAATTCAATTAACCCCTTGTTGATGGTTTATCAAACAAGCTCACACATTAATTTACCCATTCTCTAGTTAATCCTAGTTTCACATTCACTATTCCTAGGCACATAACAATGTGTTCACATAAATCACATGAGATAAGAAATTAAGAGATGTTCATGCAGCTTAATTACTTAGCAATTAACAGAAAATAGTTATGGTTAATGCATAAGGTTCTTTAACAAGCTTAATTTAACAAAAATTCACCAAATAACAATCAATCCAAACATAAATTAATCCATAGGAGCAAACTTATCTACCCTAAACAGAAACTAACAAAATTAGTTCATAATTACAGCAGATCAAAACGTAAAAACGAATTCAATCAATCCAAACATGGTTCTATTCAAAGATAAAGTGGAAAAGTAAACTTATGTTGCCTTAATATTCTTAGAATTGAGGATTAGGGTTCTTCTCACGTTCCTCAGGTCTCCACAGTCTCCTTAGTCGCCAACTAATCTTCCAAAATGCCAGAGGGGGTTTTGGACTCGGAATTCACCTCTATTTATTGTTTTCAGAAAACAGAGGCTACTCGTCGAGTAGCCAACCGAATCGTCGAGTTCCCTCGTAGAATCTGTGTACGGAAAGGACTTTGTGTTTTACTTCGCGAACATTCGTGCCTACTCGTCGAGTAGACGTCCCTACTCGCCGAGTCCTTCAGGATTCTGGCTCTTATTTTTCTTTCTCCAATTCCTGAGCTTCCGAATACATCTCCTGCGTCCTTTTGCTTCCGAGCATATCTTTTGGACTGAAAATACAATTTAAACACAATTAAGCACCTTTTGTCCATAAATTGCAAATAATTAGCCAATAAATAATAAAAATCTATACTAAATATATAGCTAAATATGCACATATCAAAATACCCTACACTTGACTTTTGCTTGCCCCCAAGCAAAACTGAATTTTAGCACACTAATATTACATAAGACAATCCCAATTAAACCCAGCTATTATGCCAAGACCGCAACGCATGCATTTGTGTCTAAAATTTTCCTAAGGACCCCCCTCAATTCTAAATACTCACAATCCTCATAAACATTCGTCCGCTTCTTTTGAACAATGCTCATTTTATACATCCCTCCGAATCCATCCGCAGAAAACATCCTAACCTCAAGGTATTTTTGGTCAAGCAACCCGAGCATACATAATCTAGAAAATTACAATTTTCTGATACCACTATGGAGCTCTTTTAATCTAGAAAACTTCACTTCTTGGATATTTGATCTTGATTTCTTTGAATTCACCACTTTTTGATTTTTGGTATCTTCAACTTTTGAACTTTTTAGAATTTTGATCTTCAAATTTACACTTTAATAGCTCCAAAACTCTTTCAACTTTTTCTTGTAATTCTCTCTTTTTTTTCACATGTAACTCACTTTTTTTTTCACTCAAAACCTACATGCTTAAGCAGGGGCGTTCAACTCCAACCTTTATTAGTTAAAGTATTAGTTTTCCTGGATACATTTCAAGTACACGATGCTAAACATATTGCATCCCTCAAACTAAGCGACGTTGTGTCTTTGTCCCATGATTTCACTAGAATAAAGGGGGCCACAAATGCACTATAATGTGTATAGGCTCAACTAAACATTTGGGTCTTCATGCAATCATGAAACATAACACTAGCATGATGCCTAATTGCTTTTTATCAAATTTTCTAAATTAAGTCCTACCAATTTTAATGCAAAATTTTGAAAATTAAGCCTAAAATTAGGATTCTAATTAACTAACATAACCAACCCCCTACCCCACACTTCATTCATGCAATGTCCCCATTGCATGTTATGCATGATAAAGAACATAAAAGTAAAGAGAGAATTGGAACAAACTCCCCTGGGATAGCAGTCGCGAGGTTGATTTTCTTCATTGAAAGCTCCATCTTCAATTGAATTTAGACATGGGAACAACTCATCCATGTCTTGGGTGTCAAATCTCGTGTGGTACAACTCCAAATATGCAGGAAAATAGTCTCGAAAATCTTCAGGAATTAATCTTCAAAGAATATGAGCGAAGCCCGTATCATATGTGGTCAAAATCCAAGTTTTGGTAGTGGAATATTGAGTGACTCGCCGAGTCACTACGGCTGCTCGGCGAGCAGAAGGGCTTTTAGAAGAAAACTCGTGGTATCGCAAGAGGACTCGCTGAGCCGAACTTATGCACTCGGCGAGTACAACGCTGAGTGATAAATAAATCTTCTGCTTTTGAGTCCGTTTCTGATGTGATGGGTTATGGCAATTTAGTGTCTCTGCTTCATTTTTCTTCAGTAAATAACACTTTTAAACCCTCTTTGATAACGGACTCGACCTTAAACTCAAAACTTGCACATTATCATCTAGACCCGACCCTTACTCTAGCCTTGACAATTGAGACTCTTGCATGCATCCTAGCTTCAATCTGAAAAAAATAAGAGCAAACACAAGTGATAAAAAAACAAACTCCTACTTTAACGTCCTAAAAGTTCAAAACCCACAAAACAAATAAAAATAGTTTTCAAACATCCAAATTAAAAATAAAACAAAACATCAATCTTCATCCTCCTCTTCGTTTCCTCCAGTTCCACTTCCACCAGCTTGGTTACTTCTTGCTTGCACTCTCTCCTCCAACCTTGGCACATAGGGAAATCTGGGTCCAGGCCTTGGTGCGATATTCATTTGTTCAACTAAATAAACAAATGATTTGTTGTTGTAGTTCATGCTTTTTCCAAGGTCGTCCTAGTACCTTCTTGCCTCCATGTTGTACCAGTCCATGGGTAACTCTTCATCCATCGGAATGACCGGTGGGTCTTCTAGGACGGGCTCTCTTCTTTGCCTTACCCTTCTTCCTGGCTCCTCGGGCTCTAACACTGCATCTGCATTCGGGATTCAAAATGCCCCCCACCATAATCCTCAATGATCCTTGCCCTCCAAAATAATGTGGTGCTAAACAGAGGAGAAGGAATCATTGTCAATACCCTTGCTGCACCTTGGTCCAAGATCCCATACGACCTCGCCAGCTTCGTAACAAACATGCCCCCGTTGATTTTGGAAGTGATGCGCTCCTTGACCGCCCCCTCTGCTAAATATTTTGCCAAACAGTATGGCAAATTGCAAAAAACATCAGGAGTGATAATGCTCCACATGTAGAAAATGTCAAGAGTAGGGACCTTATCATCATCCTTTCGCATGTTAATAGTACTTGCGATTAGACGATGTATCAGGCGATGAATTGGGGAACAGATACTCCCCTCTTGAGCAGACGATGGAATGTAGACCCAGTTTGCAATTGTATTCCACCAAGTAGATGCAACCACCTCTTCAAGCAAGTCCTTGTGACAATGTTCCAAGAATGTTTCAAAGTTTTCAGACATGATCACATTTTGATCATAAATTCCCAATCTCCATGCGAGCTCCGCCATGCTGCACTGGCGCACTTCTCCTCCAAAAAAAATGTAATAACATTTGGACTATAATAATCATCACCGCCTCGGAAGGATATGGTAGCAAAGAATTACCAGCAAAGTTCTTGGTAAACTGGCTCTTGAATCTTGAACAATCGGTTCCAACCGTCACAACCTATTTTCATCCCATCATTTTCGAAAGACTTGACCAAATAAGGAGTCAAATCTTCCTCCAACCCGGTTTGACCCATCCAATGCCAGTAGATTGCGTTGGGGACATAAATCTCCTTTCGTTTTAGTGTTTCCAGCTTGTTTTTCGTACAGGCGAGTGAAGATTTGGAGGTTATTTGTGGAAAATTCAGCCATGGGATGTCCCCATAGCCGCCTCCCTTTGAACTTTGTCCCCTCTTGGACATATTTCCTGCAAAGCAAAACCAAGCAAACCACAAACAAAACACATAAAAGATTAAAAATGACCAAATACTGGGCATCTGCAACGTGGACTCGCCAAGTAGAAGTCCTGCTCGACGAGCAGGATGAACTGTGCGAGTCGGTCCGTGTTTTAATTCCGATTCAGGCGAAATCAACCATCCAAACAGACAAAATTAGTCCAGGGGTTTGTCTTGGTATGTCTATTAAGCATAAATTTGCAAGAAATCATGTCTAAAACAACCTAATTTGACCTAACAATCAAAACCCTAGGATTGGAGTAAACCCCAAAATCGAATTTTTCATGGATTACAGCCACAAATCTACCCAAGACATGAACTTTAACAAGATTAAGTGGGAAAAATGTTACCTTTTTGGTTGAAGATGCAAGGAACACAATAAATTGAAGATGAAGAGTTAAGAGAAGAAATGCTCGTCGAGCGGCTGGTGGCTGCTTGCGAAATGGTGTTTTACCAATTAGGGTTAAAACACCTTATTTACAGAATGTAAATTAAATATTTTTTTTCGGGTAAATACGTGTACTCGCCGAGTAGAAGTTCCTACTCGCCGAGCAGATACGTGAATCCGCGTTTTCTCAGGAATTTCCAAATGGACTCGCCGAGCAGATACATAGACTCGACGAGTTTTTCGTTCTGTTTGACAAAAAATTGAGTTTTTTAATTTTACGCCACCAACCCCACACTTGAACATTGCTTGCCCTCAAGCAATCATTTTGATCACAGAAGAAGATTGATAAAAGCAAATCCTAAAAGAAACAAACACAAAAGGAAAGAGAAAAGTAAAAGAAAGCAAACTCTAAACTCGGATTGCCTCCCAGAAGTGCTTCTTTTTAAGGAGTCGTTAGCTGGACTCCTTCCCGCTTTACGTTTCTATAATTTCTTCCAAATGCAGCCCTTCTTCAAGTCCTTCATCTTTTGGGATTCCTTCTTCATATTTCTTCACCCTATGCCCATTAACTATAAAAGGAGTTCCATCTCTTGATAAAAGTTCAATAGCTCCATGTGGAAAGACTTGTTTCACCACAAAAGGACCATCCCACCGTGTCTTTAGCTTGCCCGGAAAAAGCTTTAACCTCGAATTAAATAGTAACACCTTTTGTCCTTCATGGAAGTCCTTATTACCCTTTAGTCTTTTGTCATGCCAATTCTTGGTATTTTCTTTGTATATCAAGGAACTAGTGTAGGCCTCATTTCTAAGCTCTTCAAGGGCATTCAATTGCATTAACCGGTTGGTTCGAAGTTCAGCCAACTCAAAATTGCACATCTTTAAGGCCCAAAAAGCTTTATGCTCTATTTCAACCGGTAAGTGACAATTCTTTCCATAAACTAGCCTATATGGTGTAGTACCAATAGGTGTTTTGAAAGCTGTTCGAAAGGCCCAAAGTGCAACATCAAGTTTATCCGACCACTCCTTCCGATTTCCTCCAACCGATCTCTCCAAAATCCTTTTCAACGCTCGATTCGTCACTTCAGTTTGGCCACTCGATAAATAAATTGTGTTTCGGATTATGTGATGTAAACAATATACTT
Source organism: Lactuca virosa (assembly GCF_052849685.1). Taxonomy (NCBI): domain Eukaryota; kingdom Viridiplantae; phylum Streptophyta; class Magnoliopsida; order Asterales; family Asteraceae; genus Lactuca; species Lactuca virosa. The sequence goes on from NC_136429.1 coordinate 493,043,728, forward strand.
GATGTGAACAATGACGGTTGTAATGTATTAATGCATGGTGATGTTTATGAGCGTCTTTTGTGTGATGTCAATCGATAAATAAATTGTGTTTCGGATTATGTGATGTAAACAATATACTTAATGTGAACAATGACGGTTGTAATGTATTAATGCATGGTGATGTTTATGTTATGTTTCATGTATATTCATTGTGATGATATTTCAATTTAAGTCACACGAGCCCTCGGACGTTTCCGCCGTGTGGTTCGGGGGTGTGACAGGTTGGTATCAGAGCTCTGTTTATAGTGAACTGGCATATCTAACCACACATTGATATGCAACTATAAACCCAAAGAGGGACTAAATAACTCTGAACAAAACAAATAAAATATAATAATAAATACATTTCCTTCAGAATACAACTATCACATGCCCTGGAGCGATCGCGATGGTCAGTAAACCTAAGGCATACCCCTTTTGTTAACCAAGAGGAGAGCATCAAACCAATTACAATAACAACTAAAACGTCTTAGGAATAAAAATGGTTTAATCATATACCCCTTGCAGACAGTATGGCTAGCTTCCATCTTCCTGGAGATCCGTATCTTCCCAATCAGGGGAATAACGGATAGCTAGAGGAATCCGACGAGGAACCTGAAGAGGACCCCATGGAAGAAGAGGAACCGGAAGAGGAAATCGAAGAGGGACCTGCAGAACCTGTGGCAGACATTGAAGAAAAAGAGTTTGGTAACGACAGCGACGATGATTCGGACACTGAGTCTGTAGTCATCAACCCCCCATACCCAGTGAGGGTGCCAGCTCACCGAATGGGCCATAACGGCCCTACCCCTCCCTGGGAAATCTACGTAGGATGTACCCTAACCTTAAATCACCACGCATTCCAAATAAACTTGATTCATGTAACTATTAGGAGTTTTGATGTGATTATCGGCATGGATTGGTTAATCCCCCATCATGCTGAAATTATGTGTCGCGAGAAGGCCGTTCGCCTTCATCTCCTTAACCGCGAAATCCTAATTATATACGGGGACAAACCCAGTGCGAACCTCCGTCTCATCTCATGTATTAAGGCACAAAAATGTCTACAAAGGAGAGCCTTTGCGTTTCTGGCACACGTTGTGGATAAATCTAAGGAAGAGATTAACATTCGAAACATCCCAGTGGCTTGCGACCTCCCGGACATCTTTCCTGAAGATCTTCCGGGGATACCCCCAGAAAGACAAGTCGAGTTCCGAATCGACCTTGTGCCAGGAGCTACACCCATCGCCAAATCACCCTATAGGTTGGCTCCTGCGGAGATGCAAGAATTGTCAAGCCAACTCAGCGAACTCTTGAGCAAAGGATTCATCCGACCTAGCTTCTCACCCTGGGGAGCTCCGGTCCTTTTTGTTAAAAAGAAGGACAGAATCTTTAGGATGTGTATCGATTATAGAGAGCTGAATTAGCTCACTATCAAGAATCGCTACCCACTTCCACGAATCGACGATCTATTCGACCAACTTCAAGGAGCGAACTACTTCTCTAAGATAGATCTGCGATCCGACTATCATCAACTCAAGGTCCGGGTGGAGGATATCCCCAAGACCGCTTTCCGAACTCGCTATCGACATTATGAATTTGTTGTAATGCCCTTCGGTCTAACGAATGCCCCTGCTGCATTTATGGACCTGATGAATTGAGTTTGCCGACCATTCCTTGACAACTTTGTAATCGTTTCATCGACGATATCCTAGTCTATTCTCGAAGCGAAGAGGAACATAGTCGACATCTCCGACAAATCTTGGAAACCCTGCGAGCCGAAAAGTTGTACGCAAAACTCTCTAAGTGTGAGTTCTGGCTCCGTAGCGTAAACTTTTTAGGGCATGTTGTCAGCCAAGAAGGGATGCATGTGGACCCTTCCAAGGTTAAAGCCATTGAAGCATGGGCCGTCCCGACGACACCTACAGAAATTCGCCAATTTCTGGGACTCGCAAGCTATTACAGAAGATTCATCCAGAACTTCTCTAGAACAGCCAAGCCTCTTACCATGCTTACACAAAACGGCGTACCATTCGAATGGATAGAACAGAAGGAGGTTGCCTTCCGAACTCTGAAACGAGCTCTCTGTAGTGCTCCAGTACTATCATTACCAGAGGGAACCGAGGACTTCGTAGTTTACTGCAATGCTTCAAATCAGGGTTTAGGCTGTGTACTTATGCAGCGTGGGAAGGTGATAGCTTATGCATCCCGATAACTAAAGACACATGAGGTGAATTATACCACTCATGATCTCGAATTAGGAGCTGTGGTCTTTGCATTGAAATTTTGGAGGCACTACCTCTACGATACAAGGTGCACCATTTTCACTGACCACAAAAGCCTCCAACACATATTGAATCAAAAGGAGTTAAACATGAGGTAGCGAAGATGGGTTGAGCTGCTAAACGATTATGAGTGTGAAATCAAGTACCACCCAGGCAAGGCTAACGTGGTAGCTGATGCCTTGAGCCGGAAAGAATACTCGAATCGTCGTGTGAAAACTCTCTCGATAACCATTCAATCACATTTATCGTCCCAAATCCAAGAAGCCCAGTTGGATGCGATGAAGTCAGAAAACATAATGAGTGAAGCATTGCGAGGAATGGAAAAGAACTTGGAAGTCAAGGGGGATGGAGCCTATTACTTCATGAACCGAATTTGGGTCCCTAAACTTGGGGGATTCAGAGAGGTAGTCATCAATAAGGCTCACAAGACACGATACTCCATCCATCCGGGTTCAGATAAAATGTACCTGGATATCAAGCAATATTATTGGTGGCCTAACATGAAGGCAGAAATTGCCACTTACGTTAGCAAGTGCCTCACTTGCGCTAAAGTGAAGGTAGAATATCAAAAGCCCTCGGGAATATTACAACAGCCTGAAATACCCGAGTGGAAATGGGAAAGGATTACCATGGATTTCGTGACTATATTACCCAAGATAACGGACGAGCTGGATGCTATATGGGTAATCGTCGATAGATTGACTAAATCCGTCCATTTCCTGCCAATAAAGGAATCTTACAAGATGGAGAAATTGACCAGAACCTACATCAAGGAGATCGTGACACTCCATTGAGTGCCAATATCTATCATATCAGATCGAGATAGTAGATTCACTTCACGTTTTTGGCAATCACTTCAAAAGGCTATGGGAACACAACTCGACATGAGCACTGCTTACCACCCACATACGGATGGTCAAAGTGAGCGAACCATTCAAACGCTTGAGGACATGCTTAGAGCCTGTGTGATCGACTTCGGCAAGTCTTGGGACACCCACTTGCCTTTGATTGAATTCTCCTACAACAACAGTTATCACACGAGCATCAAGGTTGCTCCCTTCGAAGCGTTATACGGTCGTAAATGTAGATCACCGTTATGCTGGGCTGAGGTGGGTGATACCCAGCTAGCAAAAGGGCAAGCTCTGAACAGTGCTTTAACAGGGCCAGAAATCATACGCGAAACGACAGAGAAGATAGTTCAAATCAGAGCTCGACTTCAAGCATCACGAGACCGACAGAAGAGCTATGCTCATAAACGACGAAAGCCCTTGGAAATTCAAGTCGGGGATCGGGTGTTGTTAAAGGTCTCTCCCTGGAAAGGGGTGATTCGTTTTGGGAAACGGGGAAAATTAAACCCACGATACATTGGGCCATTCGAGATTCTTGCCCGAATCGGGCCAGTGGCCTATAGGCTGCAGCTACCTGTTGAGCTCAGCAGCGTACACCCTGTGTTCCATGTTTCCAATCTGAAAAAGTGTTTGTCCGACGAAACTCTTATCATCCCATTGGAAGAAATCAAAATCAACGAGAATCTCCTGTTCGTCGAGGAACCAGTTGAAATCATGGACAGAGAAGTGAAGCGTACTAAGCAAAGTCGCATTCCAATTGTGAAAGTTCGTTGGAACGCAAAGCGTGGACCGGAATTCACATGGGAACGCGAAGACCAAATGAAACAAAAGTACCCTCACTTATTCTTGAATTCTCAAATCTAGCTTCAAAAAGAATTTCGGGACGAAATTCGCTCTAACGGGGGGATGATGTCACAACCAGGAAATTCTAATGCTTTTGTAAACTTTAACAAGGATAACATTTGTAACTAAAGCTTGAAAGCATGCATGATGTTTATTCAATGACAACAAAATTCCATCAAACATTCTATACAAACACTTCAAATAGTCAACAAAAGATTGGAAACCCTAAAAATCCCGGGTTAAGTCCAATATGGACTAGGATTTCCTTATTGGGCCTAATGGACCGATAAGCTTCCAATTTGACTATTTTGGGCTTAGAACTCTTAAATGGGCTCTAATTGGACCCCCCCCCCCCTTTCATGAAACTTAACATCTTGGGCCATAATGGATCTAAAATGAATTAGTTTATCTTTAATGGGCCTTGTTGGGCCATAACAAATCTAATTAGCTCTAATGGGCCATGAATCCATTTTTTTATGCAAATTGGGCCGTGAACCACCCTAAGGGCCCAATGGGCGGAAAACTTCTTTATGGACCTCATAATTTCGAACCAAGATAAGTGGGCCAAATTAATTCATTTCCTTCCTCCTAGCCCAAAATTTCGGCCCAAGTAGAAAACAAAAAAAAGAAGTAAATGGGGAGGGTTGACTTTAGGAGGTGCCACCTCTATTTTACACACCATGTATCCATACATGGACCAACATGCATCCATAATAGTCACTTCACTTCTCTCTCTCTCTCTCCCCTCTCTTCTTCTTCTCGGCCGAGAACCACCAACCATACACACACACCACACAAATTCTCTCCATTTCTCTCAAAGATCATCCTCTTCCTTCCTTCAAAGAAATCTCGAAAATTAGCATAGATTCAAGGATCTTCTTCAAGTGTTATCAATCTTTGGTAAGTGCTAGCATACACAAACATCTTCTTTCATTTCAACATCTAGAACTCTTTCTTACAAAGCTTTACTCCATGAACACCTTAGAAGCTTCTTAAGTTCGAAATCAACTCAAGGAGGCTTGCTAGGACCAAAAATCTTCTTCATTTCTCTTCAAAACCGAAACATCAAAGCAAAGGTGAGTTTCATACCCCCTTGTTTTCGGTTTTTACTTATTTTTGGGGGGATAATACAAGTGCTATCTGTTGATCTATGTGTGTATGCTTGTTATATGTGATTTCTTTGGTTGTGTTGTGAAAACATGATATTATTTGCTATATCTCGAAATCTATGGTTAAAGTGTGAAAGATACATAAACAAATAACCTAATAAACAACATACTTCAAAGATCCAAGAGTTTATATGTTTAAGAAGTGAAAAACAAAGCCAAATATTCCTATATGTGTCATTTTTGCAAAATAACAAAGATTTGATTAAAAGATGATGTTTTTCGGTTTTACAAGGACAAAATGGTAATTGTTTATATAAAAATCGGATTTTATGGAAATAATACTTCTCAAGGGGCTTAAAACATAAATTTATGATTAATGGGCTTAAGATTTGGGCCTCACACTTTTTTTGGGCCCAAAGTTTTGAAAAATAGAGATTTTTGAGGACTAAAGTTGTAAATTCATCAAAATATGGGTCAAAAACATAAATAAACTATTTCAGGGGCTGAAAACGATTTTAGTGCAAATTTGGACTAAAAATGCAAACTTTTCGGATTTTGGGCCAAAATTGTAAAACTTACGGAATTTGGGCCAAAAGTGTAAACTTTTTTTTACAAACAAGGGCTGAAAGTACCAAACATTGTATTTTGGGGCTGAAATTGTAAAATAAACTATGTTTGGGCCGAAAATGTCAAGAAAAATGATTTAAGGACCAAAAATCTCAATTTTCACCAAAAAGGACTAAAAATGTCATTTTTATTAAATCAATATTTTGGGTCAAATATGATAATGTTTAAGGCTGAAATTGTAACTTTATGTGCAAAAGGGGCTGAAATGGTCAAATCAATATTTTGGGTCAAATATGATAATGTTTAAACATTTGGGTCAAGGATATTAAATCTATAACGTGTGGTTTTAAAAGTATATATATAGGTTTAGGTTCATTTGAGACCATTCTAATTTTGTGAGACCGTGAGACCAAATCTAAAAATAATTTTAAAATGCAAAATAATTGGAAAAATCCAAAAATTCTTTTTTTAAATATTATTTTCGGAACTTGAATTAACTAAAAAAAAATAAAAAAATAAAAAAATATATATAAAAAAAATAAAAAAAATAAAAAAAAATCCCATTTTTTTTGAAAAATACGTGAAATATTCTAATAGAATATTACACTGACATATTCTAAAAAATAATTTTAAAATGCAAAATAAATGGAAAAATCTAAAAATTCTTTTTTTAAATATTATTTTCGGAACTTGAATTAACTAAAAAAAATAAAAATAAAAAAAAAATCCCATTTTTTTTGAAAAATACGTGAAATATTCTAATAGAATATTACACTGTACATATTCTAAAAAATAATTTTAAAATGCAAAATAAATGGAAAAATCCAAAAATTCTTTTTTTAAATATTATTTTCGGAACTTGAATTAACTAAAAAAAAATAAAAAAAAATAAAAAAAATAAAAAAATAAAAAAATGCGTCTCACGGTCTCACAAAATTAGGTCGTCTCACATGAACCTAACCCTATATATATATATATATATATATATATATATATATATATATATATATATATATATATATATATATATATATATATATATATATATATATATATATATATATATACAACCAAAGTGTCGTTATAAATCAATCGTCCAACATTTTAACGTGGTAAGTAATCATTTGGTACACAACAACTCTTATACTACAAACTTACATCGATAAACAGCTAAACAATACAATGATTTGGGCCCAACATTCTCTATCATGCTTATTGGGCCTTTGTGACCCAATTTCATGATTATTGGGCCCAATATAATCAACACATGTTTATTGGGCTTCCGGTGACCCAAATACATGCCTAATGGACCCTTAATAGCTTTTACATGCTATTGGGCCTTAGTGGCCCATTTGCATTGCTAATACGGTCCAAATAACTTATCATATGCTCGATGGGCTATAACGTGTCCGTAGCATACTCGACAGCCTGTAATAACATACAAAGTTAGGTGGCCTCCGTCATCCTCTTTCTTGTCTGTTAGGCTTACTTCATATTCACGTAAACATCAAACGGGAAGTAGTCAATGTTATTCAAATTCATGGGGTAATAATTGGGACTTAGTGAGAATTATCGGTTGGCACCAACGAGTGTCGGTCGTAGCCTGTAGTTATAATCAGAGTCTCCTGGAGGGAAAGCGAGAGTTTGTGTATAGATCTATACGGGGGTGACTCCCCCACACCTGAGCTGTTCGCTACAGTTAGACTCCGCCAATCTAGGGTGACAAAATCTTAATTCAAAATCGGCATTTGGTATAATGCCAAGACAGGCAAAATAGTCATTATTATGCATGGTTATAACGACTCACATAGAGATCCATTACCATATCATCATTCATGAGAAATCACATTCATACGCTGTGAAGATGCAAAGTGATTCATACAATAATGCAATACTATCATACTATTTGAATTGGAAAACATCGGGTTTTCCGGGGCACGACAGTATTCACTTTTACATATAACAGCTACAATACAAAGAACAATTATGATGAACATTCACTTTTACACGTTTTGAAATCACATACATATACACTTGTGGGATCATCACATCTTTTTTTTTGTAAACAGTTTTCGTTTCAGAAAATATCAGATTTTCTGGGTTTTACAAACGATACAAAACATTTTTCACATCAAACCTGCTTATGAACTCACCAACATTATATATGTTGATCGTTTTCAAAATAACTTGTGTTCTCAGGTAACCGTTAGAATGAAGAATTATCAAGCGTGTTTCTGAGCGTCTTTTGTGTGATGCCAATCGATAAATAAATTGTGTTTCGGATTATGTAATGTAAACAATATACTTGATGTGAACAATGACGGTTGTAATGCATTAATGCATGGTGATGTTTATGTTATGTTTCATGTATATTCATTGTGATGATATTTCAATTTAAGTCACACGAGCCCTCGGACGTTTCCGCCGTCTGGTTCGGGGGTGTGACAAACCAGCTTAGGATCTTCTTGCTGAATAGGGGCCAGAGGAGTTATAATCTTCCCACTCCTAGTTGTCACGATATTTATATGTGCACCTTTTGGATTACTTTCGGTATTACTAGGAAGTCCACCCGGTCGTCTCTCGTTCACTTGTTGTGCAAGTTGGCCCGGCTGCTTTTCTATGTTGAGAATAGATGCTTGCTGATTCCTAAGCAGAGCTTGTTGATCTTTCATCATAATTTTGTGTTCTCTCAACATATTTTGTTGATCTTTGATTGCAGCATCGGTATCACTATGTCTTTTCTCGGACGCGGCAACGAATCTTGTAAGTATATCTTGCAAATCTGATTTCTTTTCATACGCCGGTTCCTCCTTTTGATAAAAGCCTCTATCTTTTTGCTTATATTTTTCCTCCCTTGTCTTTTTATACTCTTCATATGGTAGCCATTCTTTCTTGGGTTTTCGCCAATTGTCATCATACCTTTCACCACTTGAATAGCACACTTGCACTTTCCGGTTCCCGTTTTCATCAAGGTCACAATCTTTAGTAAGGTGGGGCCCTCTATAATTTTCACATCCCACTCTAATGGCATGGATGGATTGGTCCATCTTAGTCATTCTTCGGTCCATGCTTTCCAATTTTGCCATCATTTCCTTCATGTCATCGGTAATAGAATTCACCGCCCCTTGAGTTAAGTCATTCCTTAGGTTGTGATATTCTCTAGAGTGTTTAGAGAATTCTTCAATTAGAGCCTTTATCACTGGGGGTGCTTTCTTTGTGAGTGGTCCTTGCGAATCAAGGAGTTGCCTGGTTGTCACATTTACTCCATCATAGAAAATGGAGACTTCTTGTTGGCTGTTTAGATCGTGATGTGGGCAATTTCTCAGTAAACCCTTGTATCTTTCCCGTGCTTCATAAAGTGACTCTTCATCTTGTTGTTCAAAATTCGCAATGGCTTTCTTCAATTTGGCTATCTTTGAGGGAGGGCAAAATTGGTTTATAAATTCTTCTTTCATTTTAGTCCAAGTAGTGATGGATCCTGGAGGGAGTGATTTCAGCCAATCTTTCGCGGCTCCCTTGAATGTGACTGGTAGCATACGTAGCAAAACAGTGTCGCGAGCCACATTAGGGACATTGAAGTAGTCGGCTATGTCATTGACCTCGTCAAGATGCTTGTATGCGTCTTCACGATCCTTCCCGTAGAATGGGATTTCCTTAAGTTGAGCAAGTATGTGGCCCTTAAGTTCAAAGGTGGCAGTTGCGGGAATCGCGGGTTGCACAAGTCCCGGGCCGATGTCGTCACACATCCTTCTCTTCCATTCACCCATGGGAACTTCATCGATGTTGGCCATGGTGTTAGCTAGTTCGCCCTCTATGTCGCTTCCTTCTCCAAATTCGCTTTCTTCCTTTTCGGATTCATACACGATATCCTCCTTCTTCGAGTCTTCGTCTGCCTCTGAAAAGTTGTTGGATTCTCCCACTTTCTTGCCATTTTTCTTACTAAAAACAGATTTGAGATTCTTCAACGGCGAATTCTTCGATGTTGCGGTTTCTCCTACGGTTTTGCCTTTGTTTTTCCTCAAAGTTGCTTCCGAGTCTTCAAGTGATGGAATCAAAGGTGTACCTCCTCCTCTGGTCATAAACGTCTGCAATCAAAACAGAAAACACGCGTAAAAAGAACAAAAATAAAATAAAAACGAACTTCTGTTTCAGCGATGGACTCGTCAAGTAGGTGCGACTGCATTCGGCGAGTACAGAGCTAAAACATAAATAATTTAAACAAAAGTTCTAAAAACAGAAAAACTTAAAACTTAACCTAATAACTAAATTATTAAAGCGGTAACTTTGTGCAAGGTGGATCTCACACAAAGGATCGATAATACTGGAAATTAGATGTAATTTTTGAACCGTTCCCCGGCAACGACGCCAAAAACTTGATGTGTATAAAAATGCACTGGTTTTATCCTACTTTTAGTTATAAATTTGATACACAAAAGGCAGTGGACCTGTCAATTGGTAGTATAATATAGCAAGCAGGGTATCGAACTCAGGGAACGGAAATTAATCTAACTACTAGAATTATCTAAAACAATTAGTAAAATAAAAGGGTTTTCTCTAGTTTTGCAAGACTAGAAACTTAACTGAAACTTAACTAACACTTAACTAACAGCTAAAAGCAAGTAAAAATCAACTAAATTCAATAATCAAAAGGGTTTCTGTTTAGGTTCGATTCATTTACTCCTATGGTTAATTTTATGGCAATGCAATGGATTAATTGTTATTGGTTACCGACTAAAGTGATTAGATTCACATCCGCTATTACCAATCCTTAGAAAACAAATTAATTTAAGTAGTGATCAAGTGACTAAACTAATGAATTTCCAAGTTTAATTATTCGTATTAAATTAGACTTGTAATTAGCTAATTAAATTAGTAATTCAATTAACCCCTTGTTGATGGTTTATCAAACAAACTCACACATTAATTTACCCATTCTGTAGTTAATCCTAGTTTCATATTCACTATTCCTAGGCACATAACAATGTGTTCACATAAATCACATGAGATAAGCAATTAAGAGATGTTCATGCAGCTTAATTACTTAGCAATTAACAGAAAATAGTTATGGTTAATGCATAAGGTTCTTTAACAAGCTTAATTTAACAAAAGTTCACCAAATAACAATCAATCCAAACATAAATTAATCCATAGGAGCAAACTTATCTACCCTAAACAGAAACTAACGAAATTAGTTCATAATTACAGTAGATAAAAACCTAAAAACGAATTCAATCAATCCAAACATGGTTCTATTCAAAGATAAATTGGAAAAGTAAACTTATGTTGCCTTAATCTTCTTAGAATTCAGGATTAGGGTTTTTCTCACGTTCCTCAGGTCTCCAGCAGTCTACTTAGTCACCAGGTAATCTTCCAAAAAGCCAGAAGGGGGTTTTGGACTCCGAATTCACCTCAATTTATAGTTTTCAGAAAACAGAGGCTACTCGTCGAGTAGCCAACCGACTCGCCGAGTCCCCTCGTAGAATCCGTGTATGGCAAGGACTTTGTGTTTTACTTCGCAAACGTTCCTGCCTACTCGTCGAGTAGACGTCCCTACTCGCCGAGTCCTTCAGGATTTTGGCTCTTTTTCTTCTTTCTTCAATTACCGAGCTTCCAAATACATTTCCTACGTCCTTTTGCTTCCGAGCATCTCTTTTGGACTGAAATACAATTTAAACACAATTAAGCACCTTTTGTCCATAAATTGCAAATAATTAGCCAATAAATAATGAAAATCTATACTAAATATATAGCTAAATATGCACATATCAAAATACCCCACACTTGACTTTTGCTTGCCTCCAAGCAAAACTGAATTTTAGAACACTAATATTACATAAGACAATCCCAATTAAACCCAGCCATTATGCCAAGACCGCAACGCATGCATTTGTGTCTAAAATTTTCCTAAGGACCCCCCTCAATTCTAAATACTCACAATCATCATAAACATTCGCCCACTTCTTTTGAACAATTCTCAGTTTATGCATCCCTCCGAATGCATCCGCAGAAAACTTCCTAACCTCAAGGTATTTTTGGTCAAGCAACCCGAGCATACATAATCTAGAAAATTACAATTTTTCGATACCACTATGGAGCTCTTTTGGAATTCTTCACTTCTTGGATATTTGATCTTGATTTCTTTGAATTCACCACTTTTTGATTTTTGGTATCTTCAACTTTTGAACTTTTTAGAATTTTGATCATCAAGTTTACACTTTAATAGCTCCAAAACTCTTTCAACTTTTTCTTGCAATTCTCTCTTTTTCTTTTCACATGTAACTCACTTTTTTTTCACTCAAAACCTACATGCTTAAGCAGGGGCGCTCAACTTCAACCTTTATTAGTTAAAGCATTAGTTTTCCTGGATACATTTCAAGTACACGATGCTAAACATATTGCATCCCTCAAACTAAGCGAGGTTGTGTTTTTGTCCCATGATTTCACTAGAATAAAGGGGGCCACAAATGCACTATAACGTGTATAGGCTCAACTAAATATTTGGGTCTTCATGCAATCATCAAACATAACACTAGCATGATGCCTAATTGCTTTTTATCAAATTTTCTAAATTAAGTCCTACCAATTTTAATGCAAAATTTTGAAAATTAAGCCTAAAATTATGATTCTAATTAACTAACATAACCAACCCCCCACCCCACACTTAATTCATGCAATGTCCCCATTGCATGTTATGCATGATAAAGAACATAAAAGTAAAGAGAGAATTTGAACAAACTCCCCTGGGATAGCAGTCGCGAGGTTGATTTTCTTCATTGAAAGCTCCATCTTCAATTGACTTTAGACATGGGAACAGCTCATCCATATCTTGGGTGTCAAATCTCGAGCTCCAAATATGCAGGAAAATAGTCTCGAAAATCTTCAGGAATTAATCTTCAAAGAATATGAGCAAAGCCCGTATCATATGTGGTCAAAATCCAAGTTTTGGTAGTGGAATATTGAGTGACTCGCCGAGTCACTACGGCTGCTCGGCGAGCAGAAGGGCTTTTAGAAGAAAACTCGTGGTATCGCAAGAGGACTCGCCGAGCCCAACTTATGCACTCGACGAGTACAACGCTGAGTGATAAATAAATCTTATGCTTTTGAGTCCGTTTCTGATGTGATGGGGTATGACAATTTAGTGTCTCTCCTTCATTTTTCTTCAGTAAATAACACTCTTAAACCCTCTTTGATAATAGACTCGACCTTAAACTCAAAACTTGCACATTCTCATCTAGACCCGACCCTTACTCTAGCCTTGACAATTGAGACGCTTGCATGCATCCTAGCTTCAATCTGAAAAAAATAAGAGCAAACACAAGTGATAAGAAAACAAACTCCTACTTTAACGTCCTAAAAGTTCAAAACCCACAAAACAAACAAAAATAGTTTTCAAACATCCAAATTAAAAAAAAACATCAATCTTCATCCTCCTCTTCGTTTCCTCCAGTTCCACTTCCACCAGTTTGGTTCCTTCTTGCTTGCACTCTCTCCTCCCAACTTGGCACATAGGGAAATTCGGGTCCGGGCCTTGGTGCGATATTCATTTGCTCAAATAAATAAACAAATGATTCGTTGTTGTAGTTCATGCTTCTTCCAAGGTCGTCCTGGTACCTTCTTGCCTCCATGTTGTACCAGTCCATGGGTAACTCTTCATCCACCGGAACGACTGGTGGGTCTTCTCGGACGGGCTCTCTTCTTTGCCTTACCCTTCTTCCTGGCTCCTCGGGCTCTAACACTGCATCTGTATTCGGGAATCCAAAATATCCCCCACCATAATCCTCAATGATCCTTACCCTCCTGAATAATGTGGTGTTAAACGGAGGAGAAGGTATCATTGTCAATACCCTTGCTACACCTTGGTCCAAGATCCCATACGACCTCGCCAGCTTCGTAACAAACATGCCCCCGTTGATTTTGGAAGTGATCCGCTCCTTGACCGCCCCCTCTGCTAAATATTTTTCCAAACAATATGGCAAATTGCAGAAAACATCGGGAGTGAAAATGCTCCACATGTAGAAAATGTCAAGACTAGGGACCTTATCATCATCCTTTCACATGTTAATAGTACTTGCTATTAGACAATGTATCAGGCGATGAATTAGGGAACGGATACTCCCCTCTTGAGCAGACGATGGAATGTAGACCCGGTTTGCAATTGTATTCCACCAAGTAGATGCAACCACCTCTTCAGGCAAGTCCTTGTGACAATGTTCCAAGAATGTTTCAAAGTTTTTAGACATGATCACATTTTGATCATAAATTCCCAATCTCCATGCGAGCTCCGCCATGCTGCACTGGCGCACTTCTCGTCCAAGAAAAAATGTAATAACATTTGGACTATAATAATCATCACCGCCTCGGAAGGATATGGTAGCAAAGAATTCCCAGCAAAGTTCTTGGTAAACTGGCTCTTGAATCTTGAACAATCGGTTCCAACCATCACAAACTATTTTCATCCCATCATTTTCGAAAGACTTGACAAAATAAGGAGTCAAATCTTCCTCCAACCCGGTTTGACCCATCCAATGCCAGTCGATTGCGTTGGGGACATAAATCTCCTTTCGTTTTAGTGTTTCCAGCTTGTTTTTCGTACAGGCGAGTGAAGATTTGGAGGTTATTTGTGGAAAATTCAGCCATGGGATGTCCCCATAGCCGCCTCCCCTTGAACTTTGTCCCCTCTTGGACATATTTCCTGCAAAGCAAAACCAAGCAAACCACAAACAAAACACATAAAAGATTACAAATGACCAAATACTGGGCATCTGCAACGTGGACTCGCCAAGTAGAAGTCCTGCTCGACGACCAGGATGAACTGTGCGAGTCGGTCCGTGTTTTAATTCTTATTGAGGCGAAATCAACCATCCAAACACACAAATTAGTCCAGAGGTTTGTCTTAGTATGTCTATTAAGCATAAATTTGCAAGAAATCATGTCTAAAACAACCTAATTTGACCTAATAATCAAAACCCTAGGATTGGAGTAAACCCCAAAATCGAATTTTTCATGGATTACAGCCACAAATCTACTCAAGACATGAACTTTAACAAGATTAAGTGGGAAAAACGTTACCTTTTTGGTTGAAGATGCAAGGAACACAATAAATTGAAGATGAAGAGTTGAGAGAAGAAATGCTCGTCGAGCGGTTGGTGGTTGCTTGTGAAATGGTGTTTTACCAATTAGGGTTAAAACCCCTTATTTACATAATGTAAATTAAATATTTTTTTCGGGTAAATACGTGTACTCGCCGAGTAGAAGTTCCTACTCGCCGAGCAGATACGCGAATCCGCGTTTTCTCGGGAATTTCCAAATGGACTCGTCGAGCAGATACATAGACTCGACGAGTTTTTCGTTCTGTTTGACAAAAATTTGAGTTTTTAAATTTTACGCCACCAACCCCACACTTGAACATTGCTTGCCCTCAAGCAATCATTTTGATCACAGAAGAAGATTGATAAAAGCAAATCCTAAAAGAAACAAACAAAAAAGGAAAGAGAAAAGTAAAAGAAAGCAAACTCTAAACTCGGGTTGCCTCCCAGAAGCGCTTCTTTTTAAGGAGTCGTTAGCTGGACTCCTTCCCGCTTTACGTTTCTGTAATTTCTTCCAAATGCAGCCCTTCTTCAAGTCCTTCATCTTTTGGGATTCCTTCTTCATATTTCTTCACCCTATGCCCATTAACTGTAAAAGGAGTTCCATCTCTTGATAAAAGTTCAATAGCTCCATGTGGAAAGACTTGTTTCACCACAAAAGGACCATCCCACCATGTCTTCAGCTTGCCCAGAAAAAGTTTTAACCTCGAATTAAATAGTAACACCTTTTGTCCTTCATGGAAGTCCTTATTACCCTTTAGTCTTTTGTCATGCCAATTCTTGGTCTTTTCTTTGTATATCAAGGAACTAGTGTAGGCCTCATTTCTAAGCTCTTCAAGGGCATTCAATTGCATTAACCGGTTGGTTCGAAGTTCAGCCAACTCAAAATTTCACATCTTTAAGGCCCAAAAAGCTTTATGCTCTATTTCAACCGGTAAGTGACAATTCTTTCCATAAACTAGCCAATATGGTGTAGTACGAATAGGTGTTTTGAAAGCTGTTCGAAAGGCCCAAAGTGCATCATCAAGTTTATCCGACCACTCCTTCCGATTTCCTCCAACCGATCTCTCCAAAATCCTTTTCAACGCTCGATTCGTCACTTCAGTTTGGCTACTCGTTTGTGGATGATAAGATGTCGAGAACCTATGATGTACCCCATATCTTTTCAACACTTTGGCTAATTGATCATTTTCAAAGTGAGTGCCTCGGTCACTAATGAGAGCTTTAGGGACTCCAAACCTTGAGAATAACTTCTTAAGAAACCGCACCACCACTCGAGCATCATTAGTTGGTAATGCTTGAGCCTCCGTCCATTTCGATATGTAGTCGACTGCCACCAATATGTATTTGTTCCCTTTTGACATTGGGAAAGGTCCCATAAAGTCAATCCCCCACACATCAAATACCTCACATACTTGAATACTATGTTGGAGCATTTCATTTCGGGATGATATGTTCCCCGCTCGTTGGCACGAATCGCATTCTTTGACATATTGAGCCGCATCTTTGAAAATTGTAGGCCAATAAAACCCAATATCAAAAATCTTCTTATCCACGATATGCGCTCCATGATGTCCCCCGGCGGGCCCGCTATGGCAGTGTTCCAAGATTTCCCAACTTTCTTTCCCGAATACACATCTTCGTATCATTCTGTCCGCGCAACTTCGGAAAAGGTATGGCTCGTCCCAAAAGTAGTATTGGATTTCTGAAAAGAATTTCTTCTTTTGTTGGCGGGTTTACTCTTTTGGAATATATTCAGTAGCTAAGTAATTAGCTATATCCGCAAACCATGGCACCTCCCCTGCTATTACTAAAATATACTCATCGGGAAAATCATCTCCAATTTTGTCTTCTTCCAACTCCTCCAAAAGCGGGTTCTCTAGTCTTGACAAATGGTCGGCAGCTACGTTTTCCATTCCCTTTTTATCTTTTATTTCAATATCAAACTCTTGTAAAAGTAAGACCCAACGTATCAATCGGGGCTTAGCATCTTGTTTAGCAAAAATATACTTTAGGGCAGAATGGTCGGTAAAAACTATCGTCTTGGATAAGACTAAGTATGGCCGGAACTTGTCAAATGCATATACCAGTGCTAGCAACTCCTTCTCGGTAGTAGTGTAGTTCTCTTGAGTTGGGTTCAAAGTCTTGCTTCCATAGTAGATGGGTTGAAAATATTTATCAACCCTTTGCCCTAAAACAGCTCCCACAGCATAATCACTAGCATCACACATTAGCTCGAAAGGAAGATCCCAATTTGGTGCTATCATGATAGGAGTAGTGGTCAATCTTTCCTTCAACAAATGAAATGCTTCATGCCATTCTCTAGAGAAATTGAATGGAGTATCCTTCAAAAGTAGTTGAGTCAAGGGCCTAGTGATCTTCGAGAAGTCTTTAATAAAGCGACGATAAAATCCTGCATGGCCAAGAAAACTCCTTAATCCTTTTACGTTTGTTGGAGGGGGTAACTTAGCTATTGTGTCCACTTTTGCTCTATCCACTTCTATCCCCTTCCTTGAAACTTTGCGACCCAAGACAATTCCTTCCTTCACCATGAAATGGCACTTTTCCCAATTAAGGACAAGGTTTGTCTTCTCACATCTAGCTAGCATCAAGTCCAAATTAGATAGGCAATCGTCAAAAGATGACCCGGACACCGAGAAATCATCCATAAAAACCTCCATAAACTTCTCAATCATATCGTGGAAAATGGCCATCATGCACCTTTGGAAAGTAGCCGGTGCATTGCATAACCCAAAAGGCATGCGTCTATATGCGAATGTTCCACTCGGGCACGTAAAAGTGGTCATCTCTTGGTCTTGTGGGTCGATTGGAATTTGAAAATATCCCGAAAAGCCATCAAGAAAACAATAATATAGATGGCCGCAGAGCCTTTCGATCATTTGATCTATAAATGGCAATGGAAAGTGATCCTTGCATGTGGCATCATTTAATTTTCTGTAGTCAATGCAAACACGCCACCCGGTTACTGTTCTATAAATGGCAATGGAAAGTGATCCTTGCATTTGGGTTAAGTTTTCTTTGGCGTTGCACTACAGCTTTAGCTCCATCTTCTAAGTTAATATTGTGAGAACAATAAGCTGGGATAATTCCTTTTATGTCGGTTATTTTCCATGCTATAGCACCTTGCCTCTTCCTTAGTATACCCACAAAACTTTCTTTCTCATGTTTGGCCAAATCAGCGGCTATAATTACAGGTTTTTGTTGGCCAACTTCAAGAAATGCGTACTCCAAGTGAACTGGTAGTGCTTTAAGCTCAACTTTCGTGTTTTGAATGTTGAACACGTCGAGTCCAGTGAGGGGACTCGTCGAGTCCTGGGTAAAATTCGCGACTGATCGGGCTTCTTCGAATGGACTCGTCGAGTTGGTCGAGGATACTCGACGAGTAGGGTGTTATGTACTTCTGATCAGATCATTATATTCAGCTTCCTCGAGCAGTCTCTCTATTTCCAACAGGTCTCTTTCAGCATCAAATTCTTCTTCAAATGTGACGGTGGACTTGTTTGGCTCATCTTTATTCCATTCCTCCATTAGCTCTTCCAACATATCAACCGAGAATTGCGTATCATCACTATTCCTTGCATGCTTCATGGCTTGATCAACCCCAAAAGTCACTGATTCGTCTCCCACTCAAAGAGTAAGTTTAGAATCTTACATGTCAACTATAACACTCGCGGTGTTTAGGAAAGGTCTTCCAATTATGATTGGGACTTGAGGGTCTGCTTCCATATCTAATACTATGAAGTCCGCGGGGAAAACAAACTTATCAACCTTCACCAATAGATCTTCATATATTCCCCTTGGGAATGTGACCATTTTATTTGCTACGTGAATTTCCATCCGTATGGGCCTTGGGTCCAGAAGATCTAACTTCTTGAAGAATGAGTATGGCATGAGATTTACACTTGCCCCCAAATCCGCCAATGCATAAATGGTAGCTAAGTTCCCGAATTGACAAGGCAAGGTCAAGCTTCCTGGATCACCCTTCTTCTTAGGTAGTTTATTCAACATGGCAGTTGAACAGTTCTCATTTAGGACCACTTTCTTCACTTCTTCCATCTTTTTTCTATTCGTTAGAAGCTCCTTGAGAAATTTTGTGTATTTGGGCATTTGTGCAACCGCCTCTATGAATGGCTTATTAATTTGAAGAGCCTTTATGTATTCCAGAAACTTCTGGTAGTCAACTTCATTCTTTTCTTGTCTAGCCCAGGCTGGATATGGCAGTGGAGGCTGATATGGCTTCACAGGAGGGTTGTTTTTCTGTTCAGGTGGGGGACTCGTCGAGTCCGTAACTTCGACTCGGCGAGTCGGATCGGGAATTTGTGATTCTTCATGTTCTGCTTCTTCCTCTTGAACCAGCTTAGGATCTTCTTGCTGAATAGGGTCCATAGGAGTTATAATCTTCCCACTCCTAGTTGTCACGATATTTATATGTGCACCTTTTGGATTACTTTCGGTATTACTAGGAAGTCTACCCGGTCGTCTCTCGTTCACTTGTTGTGCAAGTTGGCTCGGCTGCTTTTCTATGTTGAGAATAGATGCTTGCTGATTCCTAAGCAGAGCTTGTTGATCTTTCATCATAATTTGGTGTTCTCTCAACATATTTTGTTGATCTTTGATTGCAGCATCGGTATCACTATGTCTTTTCTCGGACGTGGCTACGAATCTTGTAAGCATATCTTCCAAATCTGATTTCTTTTCATACGCCGGTTCCTCCTTTTGATAAAAGCCTCTATCTTTTTGCTTATATTTTTCCTCCCTTGACTTTTTATACTCTTCATATGGTAGCCATTCTTTCTTGGGTTTTCGCCAATTGTCAACATACCTATCACCACTTGAATAGCACACTTGCACTTTACGGTTCCCGTTTTCATCAAGGTCACAATCTTTAGTAAGGTGGGGCCCTCTACATTTTTCACATCCCACTCTAATGGCATGGATGGATTGGTCCATCTTAGTCATTCTTCGGTCCATGCTTTCCAGTTTTGCCATCATTGCCGCCATGTCATCGGTAATAGAATTCACCGCCCCTTGAGTTAAGTCATTCCTTGGGTTGTGATATTCTCTAGAGTGTTTAGAGAATTCTTCAATTAAAGCCTTTATCACTGGGGGTGCTTTCTTTGTGAGTGGTCCTTGCGAATCAAGGAGTTGCCTGGTTGTCACATTTACTCCATCATAGAAAATGGAGACTTCTTGTTGGCGGTTTAGATCGTGATGTGGGTAATTTGTCAGTAAACCCTTGCATCTTTCTCATGCTTCATAAAGTGACTCTTCATCTTGTTGTTCAAAATTCGCAATGGCTTTCTTCAATTTGGCTATCTTTGAGGGAGGGAAAAATTCGTCTATAAATTCTTCTTTCATTTTAGTCCAAGTAGTGATGGATCCTGGAGGGAGTGATTTCAGCCAATCTTTCGCGGCTTCCTTGAATGTGACTGGTAGCATACGTAGCAAAACAGTGTCGCGAGCCACATTAGGGACATTGAAGTAGTCGGCTATGACATTGACCTCGTCAAGATGCTTGTATGCGTCTTCATGATCCTTCCCATAGAATGGGATTTCCTTAACTTGAGCAAGTATGTGGCCCTTAAGTTCAAAGGTGGCAGTTGCGGGAATCGCGGGTTGCACAAGTCCCGGGCCGGTGTCGTCACGCATCCTTTTCTTCCATTCACCCATGGGAACTTCATCGATGTTGGCCATGGTGTTAGCTAGTTCGCCCTCTATTTCACTTCCTTCTCCAAATTCGCTTTCTTCCTTTTCGTATTCATACACGATATCCTCCTTATTCGAGTCTTCGTCTGCCTCTGAAAAGTTGTTGGATTCTCCCACTTTCTTGCCCTTTTTCTTACTAAAAACAGATTTGAGATTCTTCAACGGTGAATTCTTCGATGTTGCGGTTTCTCCTACGGTTTTGCCTTTGTTTTTCCTCAAAGTTGCTTCCGGGTCTTCAAGTGGTGGAATCAAAGGTGTACCTCCTCCTCTGGTCATAAATGATTGCAATCAAAACAGAAAACACGCGTAAAAAGAACAAAAATAAAATAAAAACGAACTTTTGTTTCAGCGATTGACTCGTCGAGTAGGTGCGACTGCACTCGGCGAGTACAGAGCTAAAACAGAAATAAAAACGAACTTTTGTTTCAGCTCACCCGCATGTTCACAGAGAGGACGATGTTATGCCCAGAGTTTGCTTCTGAGCAGGCTCAGTGACCCCTTATCTGATCATGCTCAAGACTGACATCCGTCAGTTTGTGTCTACCCAGTGATGTGATACTCTTTTGGAGTTGCAGGAGGCCGCTAGGCGGCGTGATTTGGAGATTGAGCTGCAGTTGAGGAAGCAGCGGTAGGCCCCGACACAATCGCAGTCGGCGCCTAAGTGGTATAAGACCACTGATTCTAGGACCGGGGGTCAGCAAAGCCGCACTTGTGGAAAGTGCGGCAAGAGTGATTCTGGGTTTGTCGAGCCGGTAGTGGGTGCCACAGGGTGTGGCAAGGAGGGGCATTATGCGAAGGACTATCGCCAGGCCGCCCCGGTTCTGAGTTTGAGGTTATGTTATCGCTATGATCAGGTTGGCCACATGAAGGCCAACTGCCCATTGCTTGTCGCTAAGCCGGCGCAGGTTCCCGCGCCAGCTACATCGAGGATTTCTTATGGGGGGCCAGTTAAGGCAGAGCCTCCGAAGGCTCAGGGGCGTGCCTTCCAGCTTACAGTGGAGGAGGCCAGGGCACAACCAGATGTGGTTGCTGGTATGTTTCTATCCTTTATCTCATTTATTATATATGTTTTATGCTTATCCATTATACCTGTGATTAGGTACGTTTTTAGTGAAATACTTGCCTGCTTTGGTTTTAATTGACTTGGGGGCGAGTCATTCTTTTGTATCTCAGACATTTAGTAGGGAGTTCGGTGTGCCGGTCGGCGAGCTAGAGTGTCCGTTGCGAGTCTCTATCGCCAACGAACACGGGGTTTCTGATTCTTCGGTCTACCGAAGATGCGAGTTGGAGATCTTCGGATTGTCCTTTCTGATAGATTTGATACCGATTCCATGGGGGAGGTGTGCGTGATCGTAGGGATGGATTGGCTTAGTCGATTTGGTGCCATGATAGATTACGAGGGCCAGCGGGTAGTACTTCGAACCCCAAGTGGGGGAGAACTGATTGTATATGGCAAGGGCACCAGAGTGGGATCAGGGTTTTGTTCAGCTGCCAGGGCTCAACAGTACATTCAGCACGGGTGTGCGGGTTATCTAGCATATGTGGTGGATACGCGGGTGAGAGATCGGACTTCAGTTTCAGAGGTTCCAGTGGTTAGGGATTTTGCCGACGTATTCCCTGAGAAATTTCCAGGGATACCTCTAGAGAGGTAGGTCGAGTTCCGGATCGACCTGGTGTCGGGTGCAGCCCCTATCGCCAAGGCTCCGTACCGGCTGGCGCCACTCGAGATGCAAGATATGTCTTCACAGCTGCAGGAACTGCTGGGTAAGCAGTGCATTCGACCTAGCAGTTCTCCATGGGGAGCACCGATCCTCTTCGTCAGGAAGAAGGACGGTTCGCACCGGATGTGCATCGATTATAGGGAGTTGAACAAGTTGACGGTGAAGAACCGTTATCCACTCCTGAGGATAGATGATCTATTTGATCAGTTACAGGGTGCATCTTGGTTCTCTAAGATTGATTTGAGGTCAGGGTATCATCAGGTCCGGGTCAGAGAGGAGGACGTGGAGAAGACTGCGTTTCGGACTCGTTACGGCCATTACGAGTTCGTGGTGATGCCGTTTGGGCTCACCAATGCACCGGGGATTAAAGTATTAATTTGGGCAGCACTTCGACTTTAAATATGACTTTTTGTGATGAAACTGGCAATTTTAGTTGAAAACCAGGCCTTGCGTGGGCAGAGTTTCCATAACGAGTCCTGAACGCCGTCTTCTGGATATCCTCATCCCGCACTCTCATCTGATGATATCCAGACCTCAAATCTATATTGGAGAACCAAGACGCGCCCTGCAACTGATCGAACAGATCATCGATCCTTGGTAAGGGGTAACGGTTCTTGACCGTCAACTTGTTCAACTCCCAGTAATCAATGCACATCCGATGTGAACCATCCTTTTTCTTGACAAAAAGGATCGGCGCTCCCCACGGCGAGCTACTCGGTCGAATAAACCCCTTCCCCAGTAGCTCCTGAAGCTGCAAGGATAACTCCTGCATCTCTGGCGGCGCAAGGCGATAAGGCGCCTTGGCGATAGGCACTGCCCCCGGAACCAAATCAATGTGGAACTCCACCTGCCTCTCGGGAGGTACACCTGGCAACTCCTCGGGGAAAACATCCGGGAACTCACGCACTATCGGAACATCATCAACCGAACTCGGCCTCTCTGCGGCCACTCGCGTATCCATCACATAAGCTACAAACCCGCTGCAGCCCTGTTGTAAACTCTGTCTCGCTCTGGCAGCCGAACAAAATGCTGACCCACATCGGGTACCATCGCCATATACAGTCAACACTCCCCCACTAGGGTCTCGAATCGTCACCATCTGCCGCTCGCAGTCTATAACCGCCCCAAATCGGCTCAACCAATCCATACCCACTATGACACAAACGTCCCCCATCGCAATCGGGACCAGATCTATCGGGAACTCAACACCGAAGATCTCGAGTACACATCCTCGAATCACGTCAGTAGCATACACCGCTCGCTCGTCAGCTATGGAAACTCATAGAGGTCGACTCAACGCCTCTCGTTGAATACTGATGTGCTGACTAAACGCTAACGAAACAAATGATCGACTCGCACCCGAGTCAAATAACACCAAAGAAGGTACAGAACTCACAAGGAAAGTACCTACGTATATCATAATATAAGCACAATCTCTCAACTCAGCATAAATAAATGAAAGAATACATACCAGCCATGACATCGGACGCTACACGAACCTCCTCCGCTGTTAAATGGAAGGCTCTCCCAAGAGCCTTTGGTGCCTCGGCCTTCACTGGCCGACCCTCTGTAGCTCGTGCAGTAGCAGGGGCAGATCCCTGCGCTGATCCCTGTAACAGCTGCGGGCACTCGGCCTTCCGATGGCCCGTCTGGTTGCAATGAAAGCAAACCATAAATCCCTTGGGGCAGTCCTTGGCTATATGCCCCTCCTTGCCACATTTGTAGCAAGCACCCGACCGACAGACTCCATCATGTCCCTTGCCGCACTTCCCACAAGTGCGACCCTTCTTTCCTCCTGATCTCGCATCGGCGGGCTTAGCCCGCTTGGCGGTCGGCTGAGACTGAACCGGCCGCCTATCCTTCCCCTGAGACTCGGCCTCCTCCCTGGCCTGAGTCTCCAGCTCAATCTCACTCTTCCGGGGATTTGCCTGGAGCTCGGAAAATGTCCGATAAGTCGAGTTCGCCACGAACTCCTGAATGTCTCTCCTCAGAATGCTCAAATACCGGCTCATGCGTGCCTGCTCAGACGAGACGTGCTCAGTGCAAAACAGCGCCCTCTCGTGAAACATCTGTGTAATCACAGTCACGGACTCCGTCCCCTGCTTGAGGAACAAAAACTCCTGCGCCAACCGTTCCCTCTCCACCGGGGGAACATACTCGTCTCTGAACATGGTGGTGAACCTCTCCCAGGTCACCTCCGAAATCTCTGCAAGAGTGAAGTTCGTCGTCACGAACTTCCACCAGTCTTTCGCCCCCAAGCGAAGCTGGTTCAGTGCAAACTGAAGCCTCAGGTGCTCCGGACACGAACAGGTGTAGAAGCATCCCTCGATATCAGAAATCCATCTCATCGCAGCAATCAGATCCTGCGTCCCATCAAACTTCGGTGGCTTCGTATTGCTGAACTCCCGGAACAGCATCGAGTCACCCCCCTGAGGTCTAGCAGCAGCCACAGCTGCAGTAGCTGTAGCAGCCGCAACCTCAGTAACCGCTGCATATCTCTCATCGAACGTCTCAATCAAAGTGGTCTTAATAGACCCAAACATCGCTGGTATCTCTGCTCGGATAGCCACAACTACCTCATCGTGGATCATCTGACGAAGCTCCTCGTCACTCACGCCGCTGGTCCCTGGTCTGTGGCGTGTCCCAACCATGATGTCTCTGAAATATGACATAGAAAAAAAATCAGAGACTCGCTCGAGTATACTCGCACTCGATAACTCAACCCTACTTGTTCCCTAGTACCCTAAAGATTCTTACTTGGACTGCGCACTGATCCGGTGTTTTCAGTAGTACGGGCCCTATACTACCTTCCACACCGCATTAGCATTCATTCCAAGTCCTCCTCCTAGGATCCCAGATCACAAGTACTCTACATCTCGCTAAGCATAGGCTACCCTTCGGTAGACTTCTCATAAGCTCCTCACTACTACCTACTCACTCTCAAAGCATCTCATAACAGTAGTAATCTCCTTGGCTAAGGCATCACAAATCAGGCCACTCTAGTCCTAATAGGAATACCTAGCCTACTCTAGCATGCATAACATATCATATCATATCTCATAACACATAATGTAAGGGTATTTTGGGAAATCACCGTTCGGGCGCTGGCTGATCGTACACACTGCTTCTTTCCGCTTTCCTCACATTCCTTTACTTTTTCGAAAAATTGTTTCTTTTATGAAAAACTTTCTCAAATCCTCAGTTTGAGTTCAAATACAGCCGAAGGTGCATCCGAATCCCTCAAACCAAGGCTCTGATACCAATTTGTAACAACGTAAATTTCCAAAACAATTTTTCATTTTTAAAACATAATTTCATTCGTAAACATAATATCAAAATCCAATGTAACACATGTCCTCCAAATAAAACCATCCCAAGATCTCAAATACATATAACTCCATCAATGTGTACAAATCATGTCGGCGCCTTCCCGCGATCCTCGCTAGTACCTGAAACACATATCACATAAACGGTAAGCATAAATGCTTAGTGAGTTCCCCAAAATACCACATACAACACATACGCCACTCAAGGCTACAACTTTACAAGACCTTCCGGTCAATGTGTCTCAGGGGACTTCCGTCCCATAGTCCTGGTAGACCTTCCGATCCCACTTCTCTGACCTTCCGGTCCGTATCATCTTGACCTTCCGGCCCATACACTGTTGACCTTCCGGTCCATATCATAACACGCATATTATAACATAGCACATACATATCATATAACAGCAAGCATCACATACTCATCATAGCACATAAGACCTTCCGGTCACACATCATTACCACTCTAGGTAAAGTATAGTGAAAAGACTCACCTCGTACGATGTTGGATAACCTCTCGTGCTCAATAACCCGACCTAGCCTCCTCCTATCAACATAATAACATCTCTAATCAATACTTTCTCTTGTCTTCATTTCTAAAAGGGTGGGTAAAAGACCATTCTACCCCTCCCTGTCCTTTCTTGAACCAGCTTGACCAAAACCCTAAGGTCAACTGAATTCAACTCTGGTCAACGGTCAAACTTTGACCAAACTCGTCGAGTGCACTAGTGTGACTCGGTGAGTCCATACGTGTCCTCTTAATCTTCATAAATCCTCACTCGACTCGTCGAGTTAACCTTTCACTCGACGGGTTACCACTGAACACGAATCGCGGGGCAACCCGACTCGACTCGTCGAGTCCCCTTATGGACTCGGCGAGTTCCTTCCATGGCAACACTCAAATGACCTTCTGAGGTTAGATCTGTTTCTCTAACCTATAGATCTGACCTTACCATACTAAATAATCACGTAAAGGTCCGACCTTTACACTCATGCAACGTTCCATATGCTTCTTTTGGTGAAATAGCCTCTAAAATGGCAACCTAGGCTCATATCTCTAATGGAATAGCATAAAGCAGGGAGGTTGGGGCTCTCTGGACCTCTCAAGGTCCAGATCTAGAGTTTAACAATCAAAGGGACATCATAAGCATCATATTCAAGCCAATAAAGGATAGAGAAAACCCTAGATTCAAGGGTTCTACACCAAAACAGAAGAAGGGTTCGATTTAATACCTCAAAGATGAAGTTTCCTTGCTTGAAACCACAAAATAGCAACCCCCTTGACCTTCTTTCGCTGGAATCTCCTTCTTCTTTGCAAAAACCACACCAACAAGGATTAAAATAGCCCTTCTCCTCACACCACACGCTCAAGCTCACTAGGGTTTCTCTCTCTGGACTGGTAGCCGCAAATGAGGGCCATAAGGTCCCTTAAATAGGGCACAGGCCCGAGGATTTAGGGTTTCCGCCCACAGCACGGACTCGTCGAGTCCATCCATCGACTCGTCGAGTCCGTTCATTAATCCAGTCAGCAATCGCGATCCTACTCGACGAGTCGAGGCGTCAACTCGTCGAGTCCCTCCTCTTGACACAACTAAATAATTAGCAAATATGATACCTGGAATTCCGGATGTTACACAGCGGTGGTTTAAGTGAACCAAATTCCACGGATTGGTATTCAGACTTAAACCGTCAGAAGTTCAATATATGAACGGATCCATTAGGAGTATATGGATACAAACCATAGGAATGACTTAAGTAAAGTACTAGGTAATAATAAATCCTAATATTCTAAAATATTATGTTGCTCCAAATTTTCAGAAGAATGGTTGAACAGGAAGATAGCCATACTCCAGAAGTGGGTGGAGATCCTAAACCTAGTGAGGAACGACTCTTGGGTAAACTTACTAGTATTATTCGGCAGACTCTCGAAGAACACAAGAAGAATAATGATAAAGGCAAAGAGAAAGCCACTGGAGAATCTTCAAAAGGGGAGGTGAAGCGTCCCTCGTTCAAAGATTTCAAGAGTAGTGGTGCTACGGAGTTTTCTGGTGTCCTTAATCCTATAGTTGTTCTAACTTGGATTCAGAACACAGAGAAAGTATTACATATCTCTCATGTGATAAATGAAGACAAAGTTAATTATGCCTCCGCAATGTTCACCGGAGAAGCCTTGGTATGGTGGGAAGCAACTATTGAAGCTCTTAAAGAGTATGATCAGGAGAATTTATCTTGGGGAATGTTCAAAACTCGCTTACTAGAAAAATATTGTCCTGTAGATATGAGAAGAAGATTGGAGAAAGAGTTTCTTGAACTTAAGCATGGAGGGATGACCGTGAATGAATATGATATGCAATTCAATCAAAAAGCACGGTTTGCTACAAATTATATTCCAACTTAATACGAGAAAATTTAGTTATTCATGGAGGGACTACGGCATGAAATCAAAGATTTTGTAGCCAGTCGGGATTTTCTATCCTTTGACAAAGTTGTTGAGTTTGCTCGAAAGCGCGAGCATGACTTACAGATATGTGGTGCCACTTTTTCTGTTCTGAAGCATCCACGTGTTGATCGAACTGTTCCTATTTCATCTATTCCACCATCCCAATCTATTCGAGCTGATTCTGTTAAACAAACACAATCTCATAATGTTGGATAAGGTGTCTAAGTCCATAACTATTTCTGGTAGGTACTTGACCCGACCCGGCATGGTCCATTTGGGTTGCATGGCACCATGCAATTGGATAAACTAAAATGAGAGAAATAACACTTATGGTTTATTAATATATTATAAGTTCTAATATATTAATAATATTATTTAATTAGTTTGATCAAGAATTAATTTAGAATTAATTAAGTGATCAAAAGATAACTAATTAAATATATGGGTAGATTATGTAAATCTTCCATATCTTATATAATGGGCTAAGAGGCTCCATGGATTATCAAGTTGGGTTCCACCCAAAGGATGCTCCATAGATGCTCCATGGGAGTTACAAACCCATGGGTCATGGAAATGAAGAGTCATGACACATTAGGGTTTACATGGTGTAACCCTAGATGTGTCAACACTATATAAGAAACCCATTCTCCACCAAAATTGGCGACACTAAGAAACAAGAGGGCTAGAGCCGATTTTGCAAGTGTAAGATTCTCTCAAAGTTGACTCCTTTGCATTTGGTGTTGTGTGAAGCATTTGAGGCATCACACTTGGGGTGCTAGACTCACAAGGTTTCAAGGATCATAATCAACAACAAGGTAAGTTATTCTATCTTTCATTCAAGTTAAAAATGTTCCCCATGTAAGCTAGATAGGAATATAACCTTGGAATTCAACTTTGCATGATTATTAGACAAACATAGATCCAAGGTTATTAGGGTTGCATGTACACTTAGGAAGTGTTAGAATACTCAAAACCCATCAGTGGTATCAGAGCCTGGTTTGTTTGTTGTTTTTTTTTTGTGCAAACAGCTTGAAAAAAAATCGTTTTTCTGTTTTCTACTCGTATGAAAGTTTGCACATTTGTTGCTGGAAATGGACTAGAAACATTACCCTAAACTGTTTTGATGTTTTAAAGCTTGTTTTAGATGGTGTAATGTTTATGCTAATCCATTTACAATGACAATTATTAAAATTACAAGTTCTTTTTAAGTGTAATTTTTGATTCTTAAAAGTGTTCATATTCATGTTCTTGAACTTATGAAGATTAGATGATCATAGGAATTGTTTGTAACCTTCATGGTAGTTTAATTCATGATCATAATGTGTTTTAATGGAGTCCATAACTTGTCCTCAAGTTATGGAAAACCAAAAGTCTCACTTTTATTAAAGCCATTAAAAGAACACAAGAGTTATAAAAATGAAGAGTCTTCATTTTTATTACTCAATTAATTCATAAGTTATAAGAAATGAAAAGTTTTGGAAGTTTACAAAACTTGCCCTCAAGTTTTGGAACATGTAAAGTCTTGATTAAAACTTTAGTTCCAACCCTTAGAATTTTAAAAGTTAAAATTCAACCCTTATACTTTATAATATTATAAGTTACTAATATATATATGTATAACGTCAAGTCGTCTTACCGCTAGTACGCCTCATTCACGAAGCCGGTCTATAAGGGGGGTATAAGGTTGTTGCCTATAAAATGGCAACTTAATGGGTGTCCACTCTCACCCACCGCTTCCTTGATCGGTGGAGGGTCGTTAGTCGAACGGGTAAGACAAGGACTTATAAATTCTCATTAAAAGTATGATAAATATTATAAAGTAACTAAATGATTTTATTAAATTCCCAATCTTAGTTACTTTAGGAAAATGTGAATAAGGTGCTAATCCATGAAATTACACTTTACACTTTGTTTAAGTCGTTGGTGGAGCGTGTGTGGTTAACCGGCACACTAACTTGGACTTAACAAGGTATGTAAAGGGTGACTTAAGGTTTACCATAGCATCGGTGGAGCGTGTGTGGTTTACCGGCACATCGATTGAGTGATAAACCTTGAGGGTACCAAGTGATTTGCATTGTTACTTCACACCTCGTTTTGTGATCCTCGGAATCCCAGTCACAAAACTTGGATGGCACACTCGAGATTGAAACATGCCTTTGAAAAGTTCATTGAATGTCAAAAGAATCTAGGAATTTCTAAGAACCAATTAAAAACCTAATATTTATATTTCGTTTTTCATGGTGGAAATTGGTGAATCGTCATTCACCTACCTTTCAAATATGTTATAGCTTGGATTACGGCATACCTCTTCTAAGTTATAATATATTGTGATTGGATCCTAGCCTTAATATTACATTTGGGTGTTTTATTAAGGACTCTCTTAATATCTAAACTAATCTTGTCCTCTTCTTTCAGATGTCTTCAAACAATGCTGCTTCTGGCTCTAATCCTAATGGCTCCTTTACCCTTATGAACTTGTGTGGGAAAGTCACTTTTGATGGATCCAACTTCAATGAATGGATCAGAAACATCAGGATGATTACCTGCTACGAGGACAAAGAATATGTCCTTGACAAGGAGCTTAAGGAGATTGATGAGACCACTGCAACTCCCCAGGAGATCGCTGACTTCCGGGCACATGAAAGGGATGCTACAAAAGTGGAATGCATCATGTTGGCCACCATGACAGCGGAACTCCAAAAGTCCTATGAGGACTTCTACCCTTCTGAAATGCACCAAGATCTGATGGAAAGATACCATCAAAGTGCACGACAGGAGAGGTATGAAATCATATGCTCTATCATAACAACCATGATGAAGGACGGGGAATCTGTCACGAGCCACATGGAGAAAATGCAAAGGTATGTGGATCGGTTGCTGAAGCTTAATGTGAACTTCCCTGAGGAGCTTGCAATAGATATCATTTTGCACTCCTTACCATCGTGCTATGATCAATTCCGCATGACATATCACATGAATAAGGAAGAGGTCACACTCAGCAAACTTCAGGGACTCCTCAAGACCGCAGAAACAGGTCTTAAGGGTAAGTCGGTTGTTAACACTCCTACTCCAAACTCCGCCTCGGTTTTGGCAATCGGGAAAGGTGGAGGGAAGAAGAGGAAGAGCTCTTCGAAGGGTACCAAGGCTAGGACCCTTGATGGCTCTTCTTCAAGTGGAACCAAGAAAGGTTTTGTCACTCCTTCTTCTAACCCTAAAGAGGTTGAATGCTTCTATTGCCATGAAAAGTCACATTGGAAGCGGAATTGCCCAAAGTACCAGCAAGATGTGAAGGATGGGAAAGTTAAACCCAACCATGCAGGTATTTACACTATCTTATCTAATAACTCACCCCATTCTAACTCTTGGGTGCTTGATACCGGTTGTGGTATTCATATATGTTCTGATTTGCAGGGACTAAGAAGAAGTGAGAATGTGGAGCATGGAAGAATAAACTTAATCATGGGGAATAGGAAAGCTTTACATGTCACCAAGATTGGAGTTTATACTTTATCGCTAAGTAGTGGGTTTAGTTTAGATTGAATAAATGTTGTTATTCGCCAGAAATGGCAAGAAATATTATTTCCTTTCATGCATTGTATAAACAAGGTTTCACCTTTTCATTTGATAATGAAGTTGGTTCGATTAATGCTTTCTTTAATAATGTTTTTTATTTTAAAGCATTACCTTGTGATGGTGTGTATGAAACTGTATCTGTGGTTGATAACTTAGGAAATAATGTATTGTATATTGATTCTGTTAATGATAATAACTTGGATAAAGCATCATTATGGCATTGTCGTCTTGGACATATAAGCAAGAAACGCATAGGCCAACTCCAAAAGGATGGAGTATTGGAGTCATTTGACCTAAAGTCAGATGATAGTTGCGAATCATGCTTACTTGGAAAAATGACAAAGTCACCCTTCACAGGTTCTTGTGAGAGGGGTGAAGGTTTGTTGGATCTTATACACACGGATGTGTGTGGGCCCTTCAAACATGCCACAAGGGATGCTAATCGTTATAATTTGACTTTTACTGATGATTACAGTAGATATGGATATGTCTACTTAATCAAGCATAAGTCAGAGACTTTTGAGAGGTTTAAAGAGTTTAAACAGGAAGTCAAGAATCAATTGGGCAGGAACATTAAGATGCTTCGATCCAATCGAGGTGGTGAGTATCTTAGTTCAGAGTTCCTCGACTATCTTAGGGAATGTGGGATTGTCTCACAATTGACACCTCCCAGGACACCGCAGTTGAATGGTGTAGCTGAGAGGCGTAATCGAACCTTGTTGGATATGGTTCATTCCATGATGAGTCGAGCTTCTCTACCAATCTCATTTTGGGGGTATGCCTTAGAGACTGCCGCCCATATCCTTAATCTAGTTCCCACAAAGAAAGTTGCCAAAACTCCTCATGAGATGTGGACTGGTAAAGTACCCAAACTAGACCACATTAAGATTTGGGGTTGCGAGGCTTTCGTGAGACGCGAGACTCACGATAAGCTCGAACCTCGAAGTGAGAGGTGTATTTTCATCGGCTACCCACAAAAATCCTTTGGTTACCTCTTCTACAGACC
Source organism: Lactuca virosa (assembly GCF_052849685.1). Lineage (NCBI taxonomy): Eukaryota > Viridiplantae > Streptophyta > Magnoliopsida > Asterales > Asteraceae > Lactuca > Lactuca virosa. The sequence continues at coordinate 493,076,271 of NC_136429.1, forward strand.
TAGTGAGAATGTGGTATTTGTAGCTAGGAGGGCTTTCTTGAGAGAGAGAGAGAGAGAGAGAGTTCATAAGCCAAGGAGATAGTGGGAGGCAAGTTGACCTTGAAGAAATTCAAGAGTCAAGTGGTGAAGGAACTTCAAACCCTAGCACTCAACTTGAGGAGGAAATTCCTGTTGAGCCAGTTGACAAGTCTGTACCTCTGAGGCGTTCCACAAGGGTTAGGAATGCACCTGAGCATTACTATGGATTCCATATTACTGCGGATGGTGATACACTTATCAGTGATGAGACACTGATAGGTCTGGATGAACCTAACAGTTATGCAGAAGCCATGGCAGGCCCTGAGTCAGCCAAGTGGAAAGAAACAATGGACAGCGAGATACAGTCCATCTATGACAATCAAGTTTGGAACTTGGTTGAGAATGTACCAGGTCGTAAGACTATAGGGTGCAAATGGATCGTCAAGAAGAAGACCGACATGGATGGTAATGTACACACTTATAAGGCACGACTAGTTGCAAAGGGTTTCTCAAACTCCGGGAGTTGATTATGATGAGACCTTTTCTCCAGTGGCCAAGATTAAGTCTATTAGGGTTCTGTTAGCCATAGCTGCATTTCATGACTATGAAATATGGCAAATGGATGTCAAAACCGCTTTCCTTAATGGAAAGTTGGTTGAGGATGTTTACATGAGTCAGCTAGAGGGTTTTGTTAATACAAAGTACCCTAATAAAGTGTGTAAGCTTGAGAAATCCATTTATGGGTTAAAGCAAGCACCTCGCAGATGGAATCTTTGCTTTGATGAGAAAGTCAAAGAATTTGGCTTTTCTAGGAGTGAAGATGAATCTTGTGTATATGTCAAGGCTAGTGGGAGTATAGTTAGCTTTTTGGTATTGTATGTGGGTGACATACTACTCATAGGAAATGACATCCCAACTCTGCAGGAAGTTAAGTCCTGGCTTGGGAAGTGTTTCTCTATGAAGGACCTAGGAGAAGCTGCCTATATTCTAGGGATAAGGATCTTGAGAGACCGGAGTAAAAGACTAATTGGACTTAGTCAGAGTACCTACTTGGATAAGGTGCTGAAGAGATTCGGCATGCAGGACTCCAAGAAAGGAGAGTTACCCATCCAGAGTAACGCCAGATTGAGTAAGACACAAAGCCCTAGTACTGAGGCTGAGATAGCAAAAATGAGTCGAATACCTTATGCTTCGGCTATAGGATCAATCATGTATGCTATGACGTGTACTCGACCTGATGTAGCCTTTTCTTTGAGCATGGTTAGCAGGTATCAGGGGAACCCTGGCAAGGCACACTGGACTGCGGTAAAGAATATCCTCAAGTACCTACGGAGGACTAAGGACTGGGTCCTTACCCTCGGTGGGAGTGAAGACTTGAGAGTTGTAGGGTATAGTGATGCTAGCTTTCAGACTGATAGGGATAATTTCCGCTCTCAGTCAGGCTGGGTCTTTACCTTAAATGGAGGAGCAATTTCTTGGAAGAGTTCCAAGCAAGAGACAGTGGCTGATTCAACTTTCGAATCAGAGTATATAGCAGCTAGCGAGGCAGCAAAGGAGGCGATATGGCTAAAGAACTTCATTGGAGACCTTGGAGTTGTACCAGCTATTAAAGAGCCAATGGAAATTTTTTGTGATAGTGAAAGTGCAATTGCCTTGGCCAAGGAACCAAGGGATCACGGGAGATCCAGACACATCGACAGAAAATACCATTTCATCAGACATCGAATAGAAGAAGGACTCCTCGTGGCAAAGAGGGTATCATCGGATGAGAATCCAGCAGATCCCCTCACGAAGGGACTGACTCGGGTTAAGCATCTCCAGCATGCTCGGAGCATAGGGCTGAAGGATGATATTAGATTTAGTAGTTAGATAACCTTGAAATTTGTAAAGTGTAATTGACATTAGATGATGAATAAAAGGTGTTTTATTTATGAGTAAAGTGTTGCTATCTCTTGTCGATCGTTTACTATATTTCTTTTGCATGTTTTGACTTCCAGAATAATTATGTTTTGTATATCATATTATTCGAACCTCCACAGTCGGTCATATGTCGGAAGTAGGTATGAATCAAGACTGTTATGATTGGTTGCAGAGGTCTAAGTTGTTAGACATGGCTACAACACTCATGAGTGCTCATAAGTTCTGAGCATTGGACTCAACCCACGCTCACTGGAATCACATCATGGAATTTATCTCGAGTGCTCGTGAGACGGTAATATCATATAAGTCTTCAAACCTAGATATATGATTTGTTACTTATGAGTTGGCTATGCATTGATTGTACGAAAACGCATTGGTAACTCGATGTTATAAAACGTGCTCTTGTGTATAATTCAATGAGTAGTAGAACAAACATATGAGTCGAAGTTTATCTGTTCCTTCTTGGATTAGAAGCTGATATCTGGGCCCCTCGATGATTTTGTTTTGACCTATGTACCGGGCCCGGTCAGAACTAAGTTGATGTGTTCAATTGAGTTCTATGTCAAACAAATCGGAAATCGGGAAACAAACTGCTGGACACAAAGTAAGACACTGTTCCATGTATTTGTCCGGCTGATATCTAGAACAGAGGATTATATGATCACTTATCTTAAATGGCGTATCATCATCTTCTCAGTTCCGAGAGACCTTGAAAGAGCTACGATTGCCGATCGGTTCCTGAAGTATTGCTGTTATAGTTATTAGACTTATCCAAGTGGGAGACTGTTGGATAAGGTGTCTAAGTCCATAACTATTTCTGGTATGTACTTGACCCGACCCGGCATGGTCCATTTGGGTTGCATGGCACCATGCAATTGGATAAACTAAAATGAGAGAAATAACACTTATGGTTTATTAATATATTATAAGTTCTAATATATTAATAATATTATTTAATTAGTTTGATCAAGAATTAATTTAGAATTAATTAAGTGATCAAAAGATAACTAATTAAATATATGGGTAGATTATGTAAATCTTCCATATCTTATATAGTGGGCTAAGAGGCTCCATGGATTATCAAGTTGGGTTCCACCCATAGGATGCTCCATGGGAGTTACAAACCCATGGGTCATGGAAATGAAGAGTCATGACACATTAGGGTTTACATGGTGTAACCCTAGATGTGTCAACACTATATAAGAAACCCATTCTCCACCAAAATTGGCGACACTAAGAAACAAGAGGGCTAGAACCGATTTTGCAAGTGTAAGATTCTCTCAAAGTTGACTCCTTTGCATTTGGTGTTGTGTGAAGCATTTGAGGCATCACACTTGGGGTACTAGGCTCACAAGGTTTCAAGGATCATAATCAACAACAAGGTAAGTTATTCTATCTTTCATTCAAGTTAAAAATGTTCCCCATGTATGCTAGATAGGAATATAACCTTGGAATTCAACTTTGCATGATTATTAGACAAACATAGATCCAAGGTTATTAGGGTTGCATGTACACTTAGGAAGTGTTAGAATGCTCAAAACCCATCACATAATACCTCTCATGGACGCGGTAGGTCACAATCTTTTTCTCTTCAATCGCCATCGTGTCGAAATTGTGGAAAGAATCATCCGGGTGAATGCATACTAGAAAAAGGATCAGTGGTCTGTTTTGGATGTGGAGAAATAGGCCATAAGAAGCCCATTTGTCCAATGAAGGATGTTACATGTTTTTCTTGTGGTATTACTAGTCAGGTGACGGGAAGTCAAGTTTCTGTTCAACAATCGGCGAGAAGTCAAGCTCCTGTTCAACAACCAAACAATACTACAACTAAAAAGGAGGAGGTGCAAAAAGCTAAAGGCCGTGCATTTCAGATTACCACGAAGGAGGCACGCGAGGACCCGAATGTTGTGACGGGTACATTTCTTGTCAACTCTAGACCTGCTCACATCTTATTTGATTCTGGTGCCTCAGATTCTTTTGTATCTCATGAATTTGCGCATTCTTTTCAACTTGCTTGTTATGCACTCGCGCAACCATTTCACGTAGATACTGCGGGAAGTATATCATTACTTGCTGATAAAATCTATAGGGATTGTGTCGTAGAAATTGAAGGCTATAATTTTCTTGCTAACTTGATCCCTATCTCCTTGCCTAACTTTGACATTATTCTCGCCATGGATTGGTTGTCAAAGAACCACGCAGAACTCTTATGTTACGAAAAGATAGTACGTATTCCTATTGAAGGGGAAGATCCTATTTATGTTTATGGTGAAGAAAGACTCAAAATCTTAAAAATCCTCTCATTCCTAAAAGCTCGTAAATTTATATCGAAGGGGTGCCCTATCTATCTAGCCTACACAGTTGATATCTCAAAAGAGGATAAGAAATTGTAAATGATGTCCTGTTGTTAACGAATATCCTGATGTTTTCCCCGAAGATTCGTCTGCACTTCCTCCGGACAGGCAAGTAGAATTCTGAATTGACCTTGTGCCTGGTGCTGCTCCGATTGCAAAGACTCCTTATCGTCTTGCGCCAGCTGAGATGAAGGAAATGATGATCCAACTACAGGAATTACTTGAGAAAGGCTTTATTCGACCGAGTACCTCTCCTTGGGGTGCTCCAGTTTTGTTTGTCAAGAAGAAGGATGGATCAATGCGAATGTGTATTGATTACCGTGAGCTAAATAAGGTGACTATCAAGAACAAGTACCCACTACCTCGCATTGACGACTTATTTGATCAACTTCAGGGTGTTAGCTATTTTTCGAAGATTGATTTGAGATCTGGCTATCATCAGTTGAAAGTACACGAGGAGGATGTTCCGAAGACTGCTTTTCGTACTCATTATGGACATTTCGAATTCCTTATCATGTGGTTCGGTCTAACAAATGCTCCTGATGTATTCATGGATATGAGGAATCGCGTATGTCGTCTAATGCTCGATAAATCTGTCATCGTATTCATTGATGATATTCTAATCTATTCCAAGTCTGAATCTGATCACGCCGTTCATATTCGTGAAATATTATAACTTCTTCGAAAGGAGAAACTATATGCTAAATTCTCGGCCATGTGATTTCTGGTGACGGTATATCCGTAGATCCTACCAAAATCGAAGCCATTCAGAATTGGGAAGCGCCACGTAATGCTTCTGAAATTCGCATTTTCTTGGGTCTCGCAGGATATTATCGGAGATTCATTAAAGACTTTTCACGCATAGTTGTACCTCTCACAAGTCTTACACGAAAGGAAGTAAAGTTCGAATGGGGTGAAGCCCATGAAAAAACTTTCTCAACTCTAAAAGATCTTTTGACTCATGCTCTGATCTTATCACTTCCAGAATGTGATAATGATTTTTCTGTGTATAGCAACGCTTCAAGATTGGGACTAGGTTGCGTGTTGATGCAACATGGTAAAGTAACAGCCTATACCTCAAGACAACTAAAAGAGTATGAAAAGAATTACGCCACCCATGACCTTGAACTTGTTGCAGTGGTGTTTGCCCTAAAACTTTGGAGACATTATCTTTTTGGTACAAAATGCCAATTGTTTACCGACCACAAAAGTCTCAAGTACATATTCAGTCAGCAAAATTTGAATATGAGACAACAACGAGCCATGGAGCAGATCAAAGACTATGACTGTGAAATCCTATATCATCTTGGAAAGGCTAATGTAGTTGCTGATGCACTTAGCCATAAGGTTTATCATAATAGTGTGTGTTATGTTATTTCCCACACTACCGTAAGATTCACTATTCTTGATGAACTAGAGAAATGGCAAGTAGAGGCTCTAAAGCCATAAAATGTGAAGAAAGAAGGGATGGTGCATTATGCTGATATTTTACTTGATGATCCACGTGGACTGAAAGTATTTAAGAATCGACTATGGATTCCAAAGATTGGTGGATTAAGACGGAAGATTTTTGATGAAGCCCATAAGTCTAAGCTGTCAATACATCCTGGTACAAGTAAAATGTACTATGATGTACGAGCCGATTATTGGTGGCCTGGATTGAAGAGAGACATTGGAAGATACGTGCAGGAATGCTTAGTATGTTTACAAGTCAAAGCGGAACACCAAAAGCCATATGGTAGTCCAGAAGGTATTAATGTCCCTATGTGGAAATGGGAGAAGTTGTCCATGGATTTTATTACCAAATTGCCAAATACTGCTAGACAGCATGATAGCATTTGGGTAATTGTCGACCGCCTAACTAAAAGCACCCATTTTCTCGCCATGCGTGAAACTGCCCCTATGGAGAAATATGCACAAGTATACTTAGATGAAATCATTGCGAGACATGGGGTGCCACTAAAGATTATTTCCGATCGTGATACTCGCTTTACTTCTCATTTATGGGCGAGTATGCAACGTGAATTAGGATCTCAGATTGCTCTCAGCACAGCTTATCATCCCCAGACAGATGGTCAGACGGAGAGAACAATCCAAACAGTAGAAGATATGCTTCGTGCATGCGTCTTGGAATTCGGTGGTAACTGGGACAAATAATTACCTCTTGTCGAATTTTCATATAATAACAGTTACCACGCTTCAATCAAAATGCCACCATATGAAGCATTGTATGGACGTAGATGCCATCCTCCATTATGTTGGCGTGATATAGGACAGAAAATCCGTGGAGACCCTGAAATGATTCAAGTCACCACTGACAAGATTCAAATCGTACGAAAAAGAATGAAAGCGGCCTAGGATCGACAGAAGTCCTATGCAGAAAAGAGGAGACGACTCATAGAACTCCAGGTGGGTGATTTCGTAATGCTGAAGGTGTCCCCATGGAAAGGCATTATGCGATTTGGGAAGAAAGGAAAACTAAGTCCTAGATTTGTTGGTCCTTTCAAAATCATCCAGAGAATTGGTAAACAAGCATACCGCTTAGAATTACCTGAAGATTTGGCAGGTATACATGATGTATTTCATGTGAGTTATCTGCGTAAATGTTTAAGCATATATGATGAAACGGTTCCATTATCCGAGGTGAAATTGGACAATAAATTAACATATGTAGAAGAGCCTGAAGAGATCGTGAACGAAAGAACGACTAATCTACGTAATAAAGAAGTGGAGTTGGTGCTTGTCAAGTGGAAACACCATCGAGGCCCAAATTATACTTGGGAAAATAAGAATAAGATAAGAACGAAATATCCCCCATTTGTTTAAATCGTTGTAATTTCGAGGACGAAATCCTCAAAAGGAGAAGGTATTTGTAACATACACGTTGTTGAATGTGTTTTGTATTTAAAAGTGAATAATATTATGAAATATTATGTGATTTTGAGTGTTGAGTTCTAACAGATAGTTTTTACTACAATTGAAGTAAAACTATGTTTAGAATCACTCGGAAAATATTGGAAGTTTTATGAGATTCCAATCAAAAGTCAAATATTGAAATTAACGAAAATTTCAAATTTCAAATAAGTAAATTATATTATTGAAAGTTGTAAATAATCTCGTTAGAAACATTTAGGCGAAAACCTCATCGAAATCCGAGTTATAACCAAGAAGTTATGACTATTTGAAATTTCGCGACAGAACCGGCACGACGCCGTATGATGTAAAAAGTGAATTTTCGATAAACTAGTTTTTAGCTTTAGTGATCTAAATGAAAGTTGTAGTATTCGTTGAACCAATAATTTTCATAAAAAGAACGTCAAAATCTGACTTCGTATAAGGAAGTTATGATTTCTCCAAGATTCGGTATAGCAGTAGACAGCTAAAAACTCGAAATAAAGATCAAGTGATTTTTAGCCGATACAACTTAAACGAGAATTGAAGATCTCGTTAATAGTAGAACAACGGTAAAAAGACATACGAAAACGGACGTTAGATGAAGAAGTTATGAATTTTTAACGGACATGGTGTACGCCCAACGTACATGGTGTACGCCCAGCGTACTGAGCCGCAATCGTTTACGCATCAGGGTACGCCCAGCGTACATGGTGTACACCCAGCGTACTGAGCCGCCATCCTTTACGCTCCGCATAATAGAGTGTACGCCCAGCGAAGAGGTTACCAGGGCAGTACGCCCCGCGTACTTGAAGATTACGCCCAGCGTAATCCGGGTTTCAGCCCCTATAAATAGTGAGCAAGACCTCCGGGTTCTTGTTTACAAAACATATTCTCTCTCACTCTCTACTTCTTCATTACCCACTTTTAACCCCCCCGAAGCCCTGTTATCATTCCCAACACTCGAAGCAAGTCCCGACGCCCCGAAGACCCGAGAAAATAATATTTTCAAGTTGAAACTCTGCCCACACAAGGCCCGGTATTCAACTAAAATCCTCGGTTTCGTCACAGAAAGTCATATTTAAAGTCGAAGTGCTGCACAAATTTATAATTTAATCCCTGATTATTTCACGGTGACTTCAATATAGGTACAATTATATGTTATGTGTTATATGTTCAATGTGCTTTCCCATGTTAATATGATAATGAGCTATACCTTTGACATAAGCATCACTTGGGTACTGTTATGTAGCATTTGGCCATGAAGTGTATGACATAAGCATCACTTGGGTACTGTTATGTAGCATTTGGCCATGAAGTGTATGACATAAGCATCACCTTGGCATTAGCAGAATATAAAGACAGGGCTGAAAGCCTGTGTATTCTAGCAAAATGATATTCTGAAATTATATTTTCTGCGCCACTTGGGTTGAAGTCTTATTGATGTATATCAAGTATTGAAATTGTTATGTCTCATTGATTACAAATATTTGAATCTGATTATTCGTTGATACGGAAAGCCTGTCATATTATACTCATTTTCCTTTCTTATTCTTTGTCCCTCTTTGCTTCTGTCATATTGATATGTATATGGCATAATGTTATATTGTAACTGTTATTGAACTCACTAAGCGTCACCCGCTTATCCCTCTCAATGTTTAAACTATTGCAGGTGATAAGCATCCAGTATAGTTATGTACTGGTAGAATATGTAGAATAGATAATATTATAGCTTTTGTATTGTATTCCTGGGAAAGTATGTAATATATAAAACTTTGTAAAAATCTTAATAGTCAGTTTGTATCCAGTCTATGTAATTAAACTATCAATGTAAAATATTGTTTTATGAATATGCATGTAGCATGTTTTGGAGTAACTTGGAGTGATAATAATGTCTTTAGTATGAAAGTTAGGGTCTTTCAGAGACCCTCCGTCAGCGGTTATGCGAGGCTCCAGTCTTGACACTCCCGGAAGGAGTCGAAGACTTTGTGGTGTTTTGTGATGCATCCATCCCAAGTTTGGGGGCGGTCCTCATGCAGAGAGGATGAGCGATAGCCTACACATCGCGGCAGCTGAAGTCGCATGAGACTAGATACCCTACGCATGATTTGGAGCTGAGAGCAGTGGTGTTCGCTCTCAACACTAGAACAAAAATGACCTATGGTCACACTTTTGCCAAAACCGCCCAGCCACACTTTTGACTAAAATTGTGTCTAAAGGTTATTGCTAAAATTCTGCCATTGTTTTAATGACATTTTAAGTTGTATTTCATGACCATTAGTAATATAGTTGAAACCTTTAGACACGTTTAAACATAACAAATGTGACAATTATTAGCCACACTGGAACAATGAGGCCAAATGTCACCATCCATCACATTTTTGTTAGATATATGGAAAAACTTTGTGATGGTTTTTATTAGAGACAATAGATTATTATATGGTCACATGAAACAAATGTTTATGTGGCTGTATCATGGAGCAGATATTGACATTTGAATGCAACGTAACTAAAAGGTAATATATGGCTACATTAATTATTTGTGTGTCCATACGATAGCGTTTATTACACACTGATTAAGAGCAACCAAACAAGTAACTATAAGTGTTTTATGGTCATGTTTAGTGTATTATGTGTGTCTAAAAATAAACATTTGTCATGATAAAAGAAAAATATATATAAGTATAAGTATGTTATAGTCACAGTTAAACATGTTATGTGTGGCTAAAAGGTATATCATATTCATGAAAAAAGAAAATATTTGTAACTATAAGTAATTTATTGTTACTTTTTACAATTTGGTGTATGTATAAAAGTAAAAGATAGTCTTCATAAAAGAAAAAAAAATGATTGTAAGTATTTAACGGTTACTGATTAAATTATTAGGTGTGTAAAAGCAAAAAAAAGGACTATGATTAAATATAAAACGTGTGACTATGAGTATTTTATCGCCAATTTTTAAAACACATAGTCATGATTTAATATCTTATGCGTGTTTGATAGTTAATAATAGTCTTGATAAAAGAAAAAAAAATATATGACTATTATTATTTTGTGGACATTTATTCATTTCATATATATAGGTGATTATAAGTAAAAAATATTAATAATCATAAAAAAAACATGTGAGCTTTAGTATTCTACGGCCATGTTTTAAGGAAAAAAAAACAAGGACTATAAGTATTATATGCTTAAGGTTTAATGAAAAAAGAACCTTGAACTACAAGTGTTGTATGGTTATGGTTTAATTTTTACGTGCGACTAAAAGTAAACAATCGTCGTGAAAAAAGAAGAAACATATGACTATTAGTATTTCATGATTACTGTTTAATTCTTATGTGTGTCGAAAAGTGAATATTTTGTTATGATAACAGAAAAAAAAACATGTGACCATAAGTATTTTTTTGTCACTAATACTCAATGTTTAATAGTTGAACTCTAAACATCTTTTGCAAAAATAGTCAAAGTAAATACAGTGATGGTTTAATTGATCATTGATTAAATAAAATAATATAAATTCAGAGAATTTGAATACAAAATAAATTATATTAAATTAAAATACTAACAAAGAACTGGGAATAGTACAATTACAATGAGAGAAAAATAAAGTACACTCTTATAATTAGAGCTCTCCATCATTAATCCACCATTTAATTTGGTTAAAAAAATAGTTTAACAGTAAAGGTATTATTGTCACTTTTGGGTCAAAACACAAATGAGACAAAGGAGTTCTAGTTCTAATTCTAATTAATAAACATCAACCAATTGACATTTTTTTTCAGGGGAGAACCAGTAGCAACTGCCAACTAGAATACACTACTTCGAGCAAATTTCGAAGAAACCTTTTTTCTCATTCAGGCAACTAACTTTGGGGTATCGAGCACCAGACAACAAAACGCAAATTATAACCTTTAATGCATGAACTTTGAGAGGTTGAAGGGTATGTGGAAGGAGGTTACTGGGGTTGTGAAGACCTGCATAGGCACAAGGGGAAATCAATAATTTAACACTAAAAACGATAAATTAGAACAAACTTGAAATACTAAGTTGCAAATAAGCAAACTACTGTTTTTTATTTCTGTTTTACCAGCTGAACATACTGAGAAAAATAACGCTGGCCAATGGTCATGTTGATGAACAGGCCAAAAATTGACCTAAATAGTTAAAATAACAAAACTGGTCCGAAAAAGAAACTTTCTACTAGAATTGGGACGTTTAAAAAAACTAAAATTCTGATTTTGTTTTTACTAAGCGGAATATAATGTGCAAATTGTCCATTTTGGTCATTTTGACCAACATGCCAAAAATGGACCTAAATAGACAATATAACCAAAAGGGTCCAAAAGCTAAACTTTATACTAGTAATGCCAAAGTTTCAAATATCTTAAATACTAAATATTTCATGTTTTACCATATAAACCTACCAAAATTGGACAAATTGTCATTTTGAACAAAATGCCCAAAAAAGAGTTAAGTAGTCAAAATGACCAACACGGTCGAAACACCTTAATTTGGACCTATAATGTGAAAATGTTGAATACCTAAAGTATAAGTTCTCTATGATTAAGCTGAATAAAATGACCAAATTGACCATTTTGGTCTTTTTGACCAACTAGCCAAAAATTGACTTAAATTGTCAAAATGGCCGAAAGGATCCAAAAGCTAAAAATTTAGGAGTAAAGCTATGTTTTTAATGTCCAAAAAACTGATTTTTTACTGTTTTACCGGATGAAACCACCAAATTGGGCCAAATGGTCATTTTGAACAAAATCCCAAAAAACGCTTAAATTGTCAAAATGACCAACACGGTCCAAACACTTTAATTTGGACCTATAATGTGAAAATGTTGAATACCTAAACCATAAGTTCTCTATTATAAAGCTGAATAAAATGACCAAATTGACCATTTTGGTCTTTTTGACCAACTAGCCAAAAATGGACCTAAATGGTCAAAATGACCAAAAGAATTTAAAAGTTAAATTTTTTACTAGTAAAGCTATCTTTTTTAATGTCCAAAAAACTGATTTTTTACTGTTTTACAAGTTCACCTGACAAAAATGACTCAAATAAGTTTTGTTGACCAAAAACTCAATAAATATAATTAAAATTACCTAAATTTAATAGAATGATTATAATTCCCTCTTGAAATAACACCAGGATCAAGGATTCTCATGTGCCTGATACAAACAAATGAAATCATTAGAATCAGAAAAATGTATATAAACATGTAAACATGGGATGTTCACGGTTGAAATAAAACAAATGATAGAATTAGAATGTGAATGAGAAATTTATACCATATGTATGACTATACCCGGACAGTCAGTCCGAAAATAATCATTTCGTGATTCTTTACGCAAATCAAGTGGATCTACACGTGGCAATATATTCTCTTCTGCAATGCAACCTTCTGGTTTATTTTTATTCCGCACGTGCCCCTTAATAACCTTCATACACCTTTCGAATGGATACATCCATCGAAAACATACTGGACCACATAATTTTACTTCCCTAATCAGGTGCACAGTTAAATGAACCATAACATCAAAAAATGATGGAGGAAAGTATTTCTCAAGCAGGCATAATGTGACACATAATTCTTCTTGCAACTTATCAAGCTCCTTAACTTTTATTTCTTTGCTACATATTGATTTGAAAATGAAACAAAATCTGGTAATAGCATCTCTTGTGGATTTCGGCATAATAGATCGTATTGCAACGGGCAAAAACTGTTGCATGAGCATGTGATAGACATGTGATTTAAGTCTGATAAGCTTCCTATCCTTTAGACTCACCAAACTAGAAAAATTAGAACAATACCCTTGTGGAACCCTTAAATTGTATAATGTTTCACAAAACATGGTTTTTTCCTCTATTGTTAATGTGTAACTTGCTGCCGGAAGTGTGGTTTTGTTGCCTTCAATATGAGCTTGTAACTCTGGCTTTAACCCAAAATGTGTCAAATCCAATCGAGCCTTCAATCCATCTTTTGTTTTGCCAGGAATGTTGAACATTGTTCCAACTAGACTCTCACCTACATTCTTTTCGACATGCATAAAATCTATACAACGATGGACAAGATTGTGCTGCCAATACCTAAGACGTCGATACCATATATTATATTTCTTCCAATATGTGTTTTCTTTGTTGCTAACATCTGAATTACACACTTCTTTTGATGTTCTTTTTTTTTCTTTTTATCTTCCCACCTCTTCCGGTCGAAGTTTTTTGGATGTCTGATTCCTTATTATTAGCTCCCTTTCCCTATTTATTTATAACATATTTGACATTGTTAAAAATTTCTTCACCACTCAAAGGTTTTGGAGCAGTTGTGAACTCCTGTTCTCCATTGAACGCATTCCTTTGACTTCTGAAAGGATGCTTATATGGTAGATATCGTCTGTGACCAGCATAACTCTGCTTCTTTGATTTAGGAAGTCTAATACAATGCGTTTGTTCCCCACAAACTACACAACCTTTGTATCCGCTGTAAGGACAACCACATAGTGTACCAAGAGCAGGGTAATCATTTATCGTCCATAACACAACTGCACGTAGAGTAAACATCTCCTTTGAAGACGCATCATATGTTTCGACTCCAACATCGAATAAGAGCTGCAAATCATCGATCAAAGGTGCTAAAAAAACATCAATATCGTTTCCTGGTGTTCCTGAGATCAATAATGAGAGCATAATCAACTTTCTTTTCATACACAACCATGGTGGAAGGTTGTAAATGACAGTTAAAATCGGCCATACACTATGATTCCTATTTCCACTATTCACATCGACCCCGTCAGCCGAAATGCCTAGTCGTAGATTTCTTGGATCATTAGCAAATTCAGGATATATTTTATCTATGGCAGCCCACGCAGGTGAATCTGCTGGGTGACGTAAAACATCGTCATGTGTTCTATCGTTGGCATGCCATTTTAAATTTTATGCTATTGTCTTTGATTGAAATAGTCGTTTCATTCTCGGGATAATGGGAAAATACCATAACACTTTTGCTGGGATATTTTCATATATAATTTTTTCTTTCTCATCAACCTTCCATCTTGATTTCCCACAAGTGGGACATACTTTCACGTCTTTGTACTCGTTCCTGTAAAGAATGCAATCATTGATACATGCATGTATCTTTGTATACCCGGAACCCATTGCTTTCATTGCTTTCTTAGCCTCATAGGTACATGTGTTTGTTAGAAATTTGACGAAGTTTATAATACATTATATATAATGTTTTATACATAAAATTAAACATTTGATTTTAATTTGTAAAGATTCATATAGACTTATATAAACGTGAGTTTCGTTTTGTTTGATATGGGCTTTTATGTTAATCCATTTAAAGTAGACAACAGTTGGAAAATATTTTTTTTATAGGCATATGTACAGGCTTAATAAATCTTTATTAGATGACAAAAAAAAAATTTTAAGGACGGAAAAAGTGTCGGCAGGTAGGAATGGAAAACCAATGTCACCAGAAAACCAATTCACCAGCAGTATGAGCACAATTAAACAGCACAGATTTTGATGCGTTACAAATATGTGATTATTTCACGATAGCTCAATGATTGATACATTAAATGGTTTGTTACATATATAATATTCATATTTTTGTATGTCGACAAACTAGTTATCACGAGTAAATTGATATTTATTTGCAAATTACAATATAACTAGCATATGACTTTTCATAACAAGAGATTCTAGTGAAATGGTAAATTTAAAATTTATGACATGTTTTAATTTGATTTTAGTTGGATATAAATGTCATTATATTTTGTATAAAGTTCATATCATGACAGCTAATATGTTTTATTGTTTATACAGATCATTCTAAGTAAGATAGTTTACACATAAGAAGTGTAATCAAAATTGTCATGTGCACAATTGTTATGTATCCGGTCTTTTGCAAACATGTTAAAAACTGCCGACACTAACCACCTGGAAAAAATGTCATTTTTTACATCAGGTGGTCCAAGAAGGCCAACATTTACCAACAAATTAATGGATCATTTTTTTTATAATTTTATTTTCTTTTATTTCCCCGAAAATTATCAAGATTATTCTTGGGAGAGTCCATCCCTCTTGAAATAATGAGGTTATGAAATCAAAGGTGCTTTTTATTCCATTCATTGTGTATTTATTGAGTATTTGTTACAACAGATCTAGCAAAGTCCATCAATTGCAAATTAATTTTTTATTTAAAATATAGGTTTTTTTATGATAATGCTTGTAGTAAGATTAAGAGAATGTATTTTTTTTACTTTATTTGCTTCTTTTGGTTCATGTTGATAGTATTTTTGCATTTTGTTGTATATGATTACTAGGTTAATAATAAAGTACTTGCCAAAGACGAAATACCCCCCCCCTCCCCCCGGTCATTAATGTGGTGTAAAGGACGTGAAAACAAAGCATGCGAATTGGAAGATGCTAATGTTAAAGTCATGGCAGAAAAACTAGTAAGTTCATTAAAACTTTCTCCTTTATTGTTTTATTACTATAATAAATATTAGACTTGTTAAATAACTATTGAAGACATTATTTTGATATATTTTTGTGTTTAGATGGAACATGAAAAACAAATCAAAGATGGAGATGTGAAGCTTGATCCTGGGATGGATGCCATGACACTAGTCTTTGGCAAGGAAAATGGTGGATTCTTAAAAGGGGTTGGCACAGGAGTGACTGCTAACAGATATTTCCACATTCCTAGAACCAAAGGATCTTCAAAAGAACAAATTGCGGACCTAAAGTTTGAACTACAGAATGAGAGACTTGAGCTGCAGAAAAAAGATGAAGAACTTAAGGCGTTGTCAACAAAGGTGAGAGAACAAGATAATACACTAAAGTTAGTTTTAGCTCATCTTGAATCACAAGGAACAATGATACCTAATCTACCATCTCATCCGAATCAGTCTCCAACACAAGTAAGTGAATTGTTACTGTTTCTGCAAAATACATTTATTATATAAATTGATCATTTTCCTTCAATTTTGTAGGTATTTTCAGTGGACAAGAACATTGAATCTCATGCCACTCCTGTTACTAATACTATCATAGAGAAAACACCTATCATAAATAAAGCATCGACAAATGAAACAGTTACACGAGTAAGTAATTATTTGACAAATTCATTGATTTTAATATTTTTTGCAGTATTTTCTGATTTTAATATAATATTGAATTATTGTTTTCTAGGTAATGGCAAAAGCCACCAAAATAACTGTTGAATCTAAGAGTGCGACTACAAATTCACATCCAAAAACAAAAGATACTCATTCACCAAAACTCTCACAGGTATGTATTTGTATTTTGACATGAAAATATAAATTTTTGTTTATTGTTTTTTTATCTAAATATGTGCAATCATTGTAGACAATGAAGACAATGAAGTGCATTCTACAATATCCAAATAATAGAAGTAATGTTGCTTTTGGTACCGTTTACATATCTTCGGAAAGACAAACCATTCATGGAGTTCCACTTCAAGACGACTGCTATAAAGTTTCAATTGATGGAGTGATAAAGGGAGCTGCATTTTTACCATATCCAAACGGTGATATCAAATTAGTTGAGGATGCACATAAAACTTTTGTTGCATGGCCAAAATACCTTGTCAAATGTGACGAAAATGTTTATTTCTTCTATTAACTTCTTTATGCGTTTTTTTCCTTTTTAAATTAGTCTTTTAAATTAATAGTTCAAATTTCTTTCAATGTTTTTACAGGTACCACGAATGGGATCAACTCAAGATGATGAACATAAAAGCTCCAAGAAACAAAGAAAAAGTTTAACTCAAGATGATGAACATAAAAGCTCCAAGAAGCAAAAAAAAAATTATAACGAGAGATAGCATTGGCAAGCATACAATGAGCACTTTCAACAAGACTAAAGAAATCTAGTATTTGGTTAATTATGACTCTTTATTCCTTTCTTTAGCATTTTTAATAAACTTGTTTTGATTACAAGGATTTTTACCATTTAACTAGTGAAATTATGAATGGAAACTTTTATTTGAATTATTATTAATATTGATATTTTCTTGTCGTTTCATATTGTCCATTTACGGTTATGTTTATTTAACATTGTTTTTTTATTCCATGTGTCTAATAATTTTATCGTCATGTTTTATTTTGTTGTCACTAAAATGTATATAATGGTTACTTCACAAAAAATGTGTCGTGTGACTAAAGGGCTAACAATAGTCATGATAGAAACTCAATATGCGTCTGCAAGTGTTTTACAGTCATTTTTTATTAAACATGTGTGACTAGAAGTAAAACAAATACAACGTTGAAAATTTGTGTGTCGGAAAAATACATATGTCACTTTATTTAATAATCATATGACTAATAGTTTATGTATTGTTATATTTAAACAATACTTGTGAGTCAAAATCTTAAAAAAAACGACATGATAAGATAAAACTAATGTGACAATAGGGTAAATGTAGTCATGGTAAATGAAATTGTGTGTCGATACAACACTAATGGTTACAATTGCATTGGTTTGCGATATCTAAATTATGAGCAATAGCCACATTGAAAACTATAGGTGTGTCTAAAGGATAAAAAATGTTATGGTTATCAAAATTTTGTGTGACTAAATACTAAACAATAAGGACGATAAACATTAGGTGTGTGTCTACAATGATTTTATAGTCATGTTTTAATTTAATATACGTGACAAAAAACTAAATAATATTATTAATGTAGATAATTATGTGTCAAAATCATAACATCTGTCACTTATTTCTACCTTCATGTGACTGTATGTTCGACAATAGTCACAGTTGTAAAAACATTATATAACTATACGACATTTACAACTATGGTTTAAGTATGTATGTGTGACTACAATAAAAACAATAGTAACAATCTGGAATTTTTTAATGTCTAAATGATAAAATCGGTCACACTTAAAACAAATTGTTATGTTCATAAGGTGAATATTGGCCACCGTTATATATACTTTTGTTTCTATAAATCATTACAGTTATGTTTAATTGATTTCCTATGTCGAAAAGATATAAAATAGCCACACTTACAACTTTTTTATGTGTTTGAATGATAGCAACAGTCATGATAAATTATACGTATGTGATTGTAAGTTATAAGATAATTATAGTAAAAAATATAGTATGTGTCTTTAAAATACTTTTGGTCATTAAAATCATAAATTCATGTGACCATTTGGGGAACATGGTGATGAGTTGCTTAATTATGTGTGTCTAAAAGATTGTTAATAGTCATACCAAATAATTTTTTGTGTGACAATTTATTAGCAAAACGTAATAGTGATAATAAATTCATGTGGCCATTTGATGAACATGGTCATGCTATGCTTAATTTTGTGTCTCTAAACGATAGTCTATAGTCATAATGAAAATTTTTTTGTGTGACCAATTAATAGCAATACGCCACACTAAAAATAATTTCACGTAACCATTACATGAAAGATAGTCACTAAAATAAAAAGAATGTGTGTCTAAAAAGTGTTTATGACCACAATATTGGATAAAATGATAGTGTACAACAACAAAAATCTCTACCCTATAGCCACACTTTTATGCTATGGTCACAGGTTTTCATATGTTACAGCCACTAAATTAAAAAGTGGCTGTATGGTGCCTAAAATGGCACGACCTTCGGTGACACTTCCGATGAAAAAAAAAGGTGTGACTATAGGCATATGGTCACGGTTTTTTGGTGTAACCATAGCCCATTTTTGTACTAGTGCAAGATATGGAGACATTATTTATATGAGGTCCGTTGTACCATATACACGGATCACAAGAGCTTGAGACACATCATGGGTCAGCCGAACCTGAACATGAGGCAGCGCAGGTGGCTGGATGTAGTCAAGGACTACGATTGCGAGATCCTTTACCACCCTGGTAAAGCGAATGTGGTGGCGGACGCTTTGAGCCGCAAGTCAGCTGGACCTTCCACCCCAGCGTTATGTGTGAGGATAGTGGTGGATTCTCTGCTAGTGAGCCTTATCAGGGATGCTCAGGTTGAAGGCATGCGACCGGAGAACTGGAAGATGGAGAAAATCAAGGGCGAGAACACCCGATTTGTGTAGGATAGCCGGGGATTATTGACCTGATGCGGCCGGGTATGGGTTCCGATGTCTAGGGGGGTCAGACAGACGGTCATGGAGGAGGCTCATAAGTCTCACTTCTCTATTCACCCAGGGACCACCAAGATGTACCGAGACCTGAGTTTAAGTTACTGGTGGCCATGCATGAAGCGAGAAATCACTTTGTATGTCGAGAGGTGCTTGACCTGTAGGATGGTCAAGGCCGAGCATCAGAGGCCGCATAGTAAGCTGCAACCCCTAGAGGTTTCCATGTGGAAGTGGGAACAGATCACGATGGACTTCATTACCAAGTTTCCAAGGACGGCGAAGGGATTTGATGCTATATGGGTCATCGTAGATCGATTAACCAAGAGTGCTCATTTCTTGGCGATACGGGAGAGTTCTTCGGCCGAGAAGTTGGCCGACATGTATGTCCGCGAGATCGTTGCTTGCCATGGGGTTCCGGTCTCCATTGTCTCCGACCGAGATGTTAGATTTACCTCCCGTTTCTTGCAGAAGTTCCACGAGGAAATGGGCACGCGGTTAAACTTTAGCACAGCATTTCATCTGCAGACCGACGGTCAGAGCGAGCGGACCATTCAGACCCTCGAGGACATGTTGAGGGCTGGTGTTATTGACTTCGGTGGGAGCTAGGATTCCCACCTACCCCATGCAGAGTTCACCTACAATAATAGCTACCATTCCAGCATTGGCGCCCCGCCTTTCCAGATGTTGTATGGACGGAGATGTCGCACCCCGGTTTGTTGGGGTGAGGTCGGACACAGGGTGATGGGGCGGACGGAGGTAGACTTGCAGACTACTGAGAAGATTAAGTAGATTAGGCAGCGACTGCAGACCGCTCAGAGTCGGCAGAACAGTTACGCCGACAGACGCCGGTCTGAGTTAGAGTTCCAGGTGGGTGATATGGTACTCCAGAAGGTCTCACCCTGGAAGGGTGTGATCCGCTTTAGGAATAGGGTAAATTGGGTCCCCGTTACATTGGGTCATTCAAGATCAATGCCAGGGTTGGGAAGGTGGCATACACGCTAGAGCTACAGGAGGAGCTCAGTCGGATCCACAACACTTTCCACATTTCGCAGTTGCGAAAGTGTATTATGGATCAGGAGGCAGTGGTGTCGTTGGATGATATTCAGGTTGATGAGCGTCTGAATTACGTGGAGAGGCTTGTGGCCATACTGGAGAGGAAGATGAAAGTTATGCGGAACAAGGAGATACCTTTGGTAGAGGTACGGTGGGAACACCGAAGAGGGTCCGAGTGGACGTGGGAGCCGGAGGAAGAGATGCGCGAGCACTATCCGGAGTTGTTCACTGTGGCAGACTTCGAGGACGAAGTCTTGTTCAAGTGAGGGAGAATTATAACGCCCCGATTCTCAGGTATTGGTTTTTGATATAAGATTTTTCTGGATTTCAAGGTCTACTCGACGACTTGATTGCCAGACTCGTCGAGTAACAGCGGGTTGGTCCACGTGTTTAAGTGAGATACTCGCCGAGTCCAAGTAGGGACTCGACGAGTAGGAGCTGGAGGATGAAACCCTAATTTTCGGGGTTTTGCACCCTATTTGAAGGATCATTGGCCTCCCCAACCTCCCCTTTCACAGCCCCTTAACATTCCAAAACCCTAATTCGTGTGTGTATACTACATTGGTGTGTTTAAGCTTTGAAGAACGATTTTGGCGAGAAAAGCTTGAGAAACAAGTGATTAGAAGCAAGGCACTCGTGGGAATCAGAGATCTACTTCAGTTGGCACCCATTTGAAGGTATTAAGTTGTTACCTTGGCTCATTTCTTCCTAGATCTCTTTTGGGTGGGTTTTTAGGAAGCCTTTCTAGTGTTTGAGTTAAGATCTGAAGTTGCAACTTCAGATCTGAGCTCTCTTTGGTCTCTAAGTCCATAAAGTTGTCAAGGTTGGCAAGTATGAACCTCTTCTCAAGTGTAATACTTCTTTAAGCTTGGTTTTGTCATTTTAAGACTTTAGAGCTTTGCATGGACGTAAAGTTTGCAACTTTACGTGATAAACATGCCTTGGGAAGATGGATCTGCAATATGGAACCTTAGCATGGCTTAAAAAGCATCTGTATGGATGAAGGACTGAAGGGACTCGGTGAGTTGCATGGTCAACTCGGCGAGTCCGATGAAGATAGTCGTGGGCTCGGCGAGTCAGTTGAGTGACTCGGCGAGTCAGCTAGGGTTTTCCCGACCTTTGGACACATTTGGACTTGGCGATTTGTAAGGGAAACTCGACGAGTTGGCCAAGGAGTTTACGGCCGCAAACCGTAGGAACTCGATGAGTCACTTTAGTGACTCGGCGAGTTGACAAGTTATGCAAGGAACTCGGCGAGTAGCTGAGGGTACTCGACGAGTTGAGGTCAACATGGATTATTGACCTTGACCGTTGACTTTAACTTTGACCAAGGGTTGACCAGTTGACTTCTGGGGACATTTTGGGAATTGGAAATTTACAAGCATGGTTCTATGGTGGTTATAGGTGGTGGAGTTGTCCCAGCGATCTGAGTGTTTGAGTTTATCTTTGAGTCGACAGTGTGAGGTGAGTTATCCTCACTATACTAAGGGGTCTAAGGCACCAATGTCGGCCCATTGGATATGATTTCCTAGCAGTTGGTAGTATGTTAAGTATGATTTAGTGTTGCATGTTAGTTGTTATGCCAGTTCTGTAGATCTGTAGGACTACCTGTAGTATCATGTGATTATATGTATGTTCATTATTTGTGTTATATGTCGACATATTATGTGAGATGGGTTGAGGTGAAACTTCTTCGTGCGGTAACCAACAAACCCAGGAGCATTCCAGATACAAGTTGAGGGAGACTCGTACTATGGGCTCGGTGGCAATCCAGATGTGAGCTGTGGGCCCGAAAGGCATTCCAGACTCACACTGTGGGCCCAGGGGGTAATCCATTCTGTAAAGTTGTGGACCCAGTATATGTTGTATTTGTATATGTGTTATGTGCGGTGTATCGGTATTTTGGGGGAACTCACTAAGCTCTCATGCTTACAGTTTTAGTTTATTGTTTCAGGTACATCTGGGGATCGCGACAAGGCGAAGGCATGATCGTACAGCTCCTCATGTTTTGTTTATGTTTCTGGTAAAACTCTG
This sequence comes from Lactuca virosa, assembly GCF_052849685.1. Classification (NCBI taxonomy): domain Eukaryota; kingdom Viridiplantae; phylum Streptophyta; class Magnoliopsida; order Asterales; family Asteraceae; genus Lactuca; species Lactuca virosa. The sequence continues at coordinate 493,098,680 of NC_136429.1, forward strand.
ATATAGACTACTTTGAAAACAAATCTGTAATAACTGTTGATTTTTAAATGTTTTGAAAAGTTTTAAATTGGCTTGGATTTTATGGGTGTTACAAAATTGTTCAATTTTACATGTACTAGAACGTGTTTCCCACTTTCTGATATACCCCGGTAATCAAGAACTTCCAAAGAACTCTTTAATTTAGGTAAGTAGACAATCATTAAGAGAGAAGTCAGATTTAGAAGTGTATATGTCGTATACCCAGGTCGGATCTCTTCCAATCACGCAGAGGGAACAACATATGTCTAACTTGAATAGAGGGATTAAGAGGTAGAATGTTGCATATGTTGTGTTCCAGGTCGGATCATTTCAATCACGCAAAGGAGACATCATATGACTAACAGATAGAAAGAATAGCATATAGAAGAATATTCATAGAGATAGAGTTCCATATGTTGCAATCTAGGTCGGATCTCTTCCAATCACGCAGAGGAAGCAACATATGACTGACAGATAGAAAGCAAGAAAATAATTTCCTACAGACCTACTTTATCAGAACCCCCAGTTTCCCTATCGGTATCGGAATTAAGGACATGAGTCCATACATCGAGGAAATGTTAAGCCACAATTCTAGATAATTAACTTTTAGTGTATCTCGCAGGTTCCCATGTTTATCTCACTGCTCAATCTACCCAAGTGTCGTATTATCAGACCAAACGGAACTATCTAATTCAATACTTCTCAAGTCCTTTTAAATGTCAATCTATGCCTAGTCTGGTCCATTTAAATCTTTCATGCCTACCAGCGCATTGAACACAGAGCCTACACAGTTCAGCATTGGTACCTTACACAAATTAAAATTGTCTGTTATCACTTGGTTGATATCACTTCCCAAACAATACCTACTAACGAAAGACTATAAGAAAATAAAAGACTATCTTGAAAACGAATCATTGTAAGAAAAACTCAGGAGTATCGAGAAGAAAACTCAAACCGTAAGTCATCAATTGAATTTGCATCCAGAAGGTCTGAGAACAGCATGCATATTTCAATCTCAGAACAGATCTGAAAATTCTTCACATCGTTAAGCACAAACCCCATGTGTGATCCTTTTCTTTCTTCCCTTCCTGCAAAGGACACATACTCTCAAACAAAATTCTGAATGTTGTACAGTTGAGAGATGTCCCCTATCATGTGCCTGGAACAGCCACTACCAACAAACCAAAGTCTGATGATATGCCTCCATAGCTGCTACAGCACAGAGCGGGATCAGTTGGTCTTTGGAACCCAGACCATTTTGAAACTAGGTTGACCTTTGTCATCTATGCAAGGTACTCTCTCCCATGACATATCCTGCTTATCACAAATAGAAGATGTAGAAATATTAGAATCATTAGAAGATTTGGGAGATTGAACCTTTGGTACCCATCTGTAGTCGGGTTTAACCCATTTCTTGTTCGATCGGATGGGTGCCTCAGCACTTGCTTTTGAACTTGAAGTCGATCGTCGAGATGACTTTGACCTAACCGGTCTTGGTTTCACTGGAGCATCTCTTGAATTGGACTTCTTGGCCGGCATTCCCTTCTTGACCTTGGGAGTTGGATTCTTGGCCTTTTTCGCGTTCCAGTCACCATTTCGCGATTGTGACCTCGAATGATTTCCTTTGGATAATCTCCCTCCTAGCGCGTTCTGCCAACCTTGTGCATAGTAGGGAACGTATGCGTGATTTGGTCAATTTCTGGCAATGTGTCCAGGTGTTCGACAGTGAAAACATGTATTTTCTTCACGTAGGAATTGTTTCTTCCTACCCCTGGTGGCGTGCCCTTGCCTTGTCTCTGATTGTTCCCACAAGTACACTTGCAACAGGCACTTTGTTTCACTTGTTTTGGTGGCCTGTATTTCCCAATAGTAGGTTTAGAAGTAACTGAGTTAGAAGCAATAGATTCAGAGTTCAAGGAGTCATTGGTTTGTTCAATAGTATTCTCCTTGTTCGCATCTTCCACTACTTTACCTGCACAAGAATTAGAATCATCAAAAACGTTCATCTTAATATTCTTAGTTGGCCCAAATTATTCAGTCTTAACTAAAGCTGACACATTGATTTGGCCATACTGAGCAGGAATTTCTTCCTCATTGGTCTCAAGGGATGGGTTATAGTTGTCATTAAAGGGAGATAGAACGCTATTATACCCTACACCCTTACTTTGATTATCTTTGAACTTTAGTTGTTTTTCAATCGTGGATGCAACTACTGATGGGTTTTGAGCAAAAGAACATCCTATGGGCACATGCAAAACCTTAAAGCTTTGGATCTAGGTTTCTCTATTGTACATGAAAATTTATCCAAATCTTGCAAACCCGAATCTAGCATACTATAAAAAACGAAATCTGAAATAAAACAAGTTTAGATGATACCTTTCAATAGTTGCAAGAATCTTCAATCTTCAAGAGCTTAGTATCACAAGTGTAATACCTCTAATGGCTTACAAACACCAAGGCAAGAAGATGATCTAGAAGAGAAGGAGGAGGAGGCACAATTTTGGCTATAGTAACTCTAGGGTTTCTCTAGTGGCCGAAATTTGTAGCCCTAGGGGTTCCTTAAATAACTGAGCTGCTAGGGTTTCAGTCAAAACCCTAATTGGATAACTTAGGCCCTAAGAAGCTTCAAGAACCTTCTGGAATAAAGGCCCCTTGGACGAAATTAGAGTAGGCTTCCACTCTAGATTTCGTCCCCCCTTATATCCATAAGGATTCACTGCCCAAAATCAATTATCTTATAACTGACAGTTCCAGTCCCCCTTATTTAATTAATCTCTTTTAGCCACAAAATTAATTCTTAATTAATTCTTGACCAATATTAATTAAACTATATGATTTCTCGTTTGATATATTATTCATATAATACATTAATAAACCATAATAACCTCTCTCTCTCTCCATAAATCATCCCGTCCAGTTGCTTTGGTGAAGGCAACCTAAAAGGCCCATGTACAACAGGGCCAAGTACACACCAAATATAGTTACGGGCTTAGACACAAATATCGTCCTTCAGCCCCCAATGCTCCTAGCGTGCTGTAAGTGCTTACCCTACTCAGTCCCTTCTTAAGGGGATCTGTTGGGTTATCTTCTGACGATACCATCTTCACTACGAGGAGTCCCTCTTCTACCCGATGTCTAATAAAGTGATATTTCTTGTCGATATGTCGAGATCTGCCATGATCCCTTGGTTCCTCGGTCAAGGCAGCCGCTCCTTCATTATCATGCACAGAATATCTCCATAGGCTCCTTTATGACTGGTACAACTCCAAGGTCTCCAATGAAGTTCTTCAACCATATCGCCTCCTTTGACGCTTCGCTTGCTGCTATGTACTCTGATTCGCACGTCGAATCAACTACGGTCTCCTGCTTGGAATTTTTCCAAGTCACTGATCCTTCATTTAGGGTAAAGACCCAGCCCGACTGAGAGCGGTAGTTGTCCCGGTCGGTGTGAAAATTGGTGTCACTATACCCTCGCACCCTTAAGTCATCACTCCCGCCAAGGACTAGAAACCATTCCTTGGTCCTCCGAAGGTACTTAAGAATATTCTTGATTGTGGTCCAATGTGCTCTGCCAGGTTTCCCCTGATATCTGCTGACCATTCTCAAAGCGAAGGCCACATCAGGGCGAGTAGAAGTCATATCATACATGATTGAGCCAACTGCGGAAGCGTAAGGTATTCGGCTCATTTCTGCTATCTCGGTCTCTATACACGGGCCCTGAGTCTTACTCAGTTTGGCGTTGCTCTGGATTGGTAACTCCCCTTTCTTGGAATTCTCCATACTAAAATGTTTTAGTACTTTATCCAAGTAAGTATTCTGACTAAGTCCTATTAGTCTCTTACTCCTGTTTCTCACTATCCTTATTCCCAGAATATAGGAAGCCTCTCCGAGGTCCTTCATAGCGAAACACTTCCCAAGCCAGGACTTAACTTCCTTCAGGGTCGGGATGTCTTTTCCTATGACTAGTATGTCATCGACATACAATACGAGGAAGCTAACTATACTCCCACTGGCTTTGACATATACACATGATTCATACTCGCTTCGTAGAAAATCAAACTCTTTGACTTTCTCATCGAAACAAAGCTTCCATCTGCGAGATACCTGTTTCAATCCATAAATGGATTTCTCAAGCTTACACAGTCTATTAGGATGCTTCGCATCGACAAAACCCTCTGGCTGACTCATGTAAACATCCTCAGCCAACTTCCCATTAAGGAAAGCGGTTTGGACATCCATTTGCCATATTTCATAGTCATGAAATGCAGCAATGGCTAGCATCACCCTAATAGACTTTAGCTTCGCAACTGGTGAGAAGGTCTCATCATAGTCAACCCCTGGATTTTGAGTAAATCCCTTCGCAACCAATCGTACCTTATAAGTGTGTACCTTCCCATCCATGTTGGTCTTCTTCTTGAAGATCCATTTGCACCCGACTGTCTTACGACCTGGCAAATTGTCAACCAAACCCCAGACTTAGTTATCGTACATGGACTGAATCTCGCTATCCATAGCCTCTTTCCATTTTGCAGACTCTGTGCCTTACATGGCTTCCTTGTAGCTGTTAGGTTCATCCAAATTTATTACTGTACTATCACTAATAAACGTATCACCTTCACTTGTTATATGAAAACCATATAACACAGGCGGAACACTAACTCTACTGGAACGTCTAAGAGGTAAGGACTCATCAATCGGTTGAACAGGAGTTTCCTTCTCAGGTTGAGCACCAGTGTTAGAGGTTCCTTCATCGTTCGATTCTTGAAGCTCTTTAAGATCGATTTTCCTCACACTATCTCCTTGGCTTATGAGTTCTCACTCTCATAAAACCCCTCTCCTTGCAACGAAGACAACATTGTCACTCGGTCTATAGAAGAGATATCCAAAGGACTTATGCGGGTAGCCGATGAAAATACATCGCTCACTACGAGGTTCGAGCTTGTTGCGAGTCTCTCGTCTTACGAAAGCCTCGCAACCCCAAACCTTGACATGTGCCAACGAGGGAGCTTTCCCTGTCCACATCTAGTAAGGTTTTTTGGAAACCTTCGTTGTAGGGACTAAGTTAAGGATATGGGTGGCAGTCTCTAAGGCATACCCCCAGAATGAGATAGGTAGTGAAGCACGACTCATCATGGAACGAACCATGTCTAGCAAGGTTCGATTACGCCTCTCAGCTACACCATTTAACTGTGGTGTCCTAGGTGGCGTCAATTGCGAAACGATTCCACATTCCTTGAGGTAGTCGTGGAATTCAAGACTAAGGTACTCCCCACCTCGATCAGATCGAAGCATCTTGATTTTCCTGCCCAACTGATTCTCCACTTTCTGCTTAAACTCTTTGAACTTTTCAAAGGTTTCTGACTTGTGCTTGATTTAGTAGATATAGTCATATCTGCTATAATCATCAGTGAAAGTCACATAGAAGCGGCTTGCATTCCTTGTGGTGGATCTAAAGGGCCCACATACATTTGTATGTATGAGATCCAATAAACCTTCACCCCTTTCACAAGTACCAGTGCAGGGTGACTTGGTCATCTTTCCAAGTAAACAAGACTCGCACACGTCATCGTCCCTAAGGTCGAATGACTCCAACACTCCATCCTTTTGGAGTTGGGCTATGCGTTTCTTGTTGACATGTCCAAGACGACAATGCCACAAGCATGCTTTATCCAAACTATTGGAAGAATCGATACACAACACATCATTTCCTATATTTTCTACAACCATCACAGTTTCATATATTCCATTACAAGGTAATGCTTCAAAATAGAAAACACCATTAAGATAAGCATTAATAGAACCCTTTTCATTATCAAATGAATATCTAAATCCTTTTCTATACAAACCATGAAAAGAAATGATGTTTCTTGCCATTTCTGGCGAATAGCAACAGTTATTCAAATCTAGTCCTAATCCATTACTAAGCACTAAAGAGTAAACTCCAATCTTGGTGACAGGCGACGCTCTTCTGTTCCCCACGATCAAGTTTATCTTCCCATGCTCCGCATCTCTATTTCTTCTTAGGCCCTGCAAATTAGAACAAATGTGAAAACCACACCCTGTATCGAGAACCTAAGAAATAGCATGCGATGAATCATTAGATTGAATAGTGTAAATACCTGCGTAGGACGGCTTGATCTTTCCATCCTTGATATCTTGCAGATATTTCAAGCAGCTTCGTTTCCAGTGCCCTTTTTCATTGCAGTGATAGCACTCTGCATCCCTTGGGTTGGAGCAGGGTGCAGTGGTACCAGCCCTGGTTCCACTAGAAGAGGTGTCATCATGATACTTTCCCTTATGGTAGCTCTTTGAAGGAGCCTTCCTCTTCTTACCCTTTCCTTTCCCAATAGCCAAGACCGAGGCAGTAGTATGAGTAGGAGTTGGTGCAACGGATTTGTCCTTGAGGTTGCTCTCAGCAGTCCTCAACAAGCCTTGAAGCTTGCTCAAGCTGACCTCCTCTTTTTTCATGTGGTAGGTCATGCGAAACTGGCAGTGAGTGAAGAATAATATCAATCGCCAGCTCTTCATCGAAGTTAACATTTAACTTCAGCAGGCGGTCGACATATCTCTGCATTTTCTGCAGATGAGCAGTGACAGACTCTCCGTCTCTCATCTTGGTCGTGATCATCGAAGTGATGATCTCGTATCTTTCCTGCCTGGCACTCTGGTAGTACGTGTCTAGTAAATACTGGTGCATCTCATATGGAAAGTAGTCCTCGTAGGACTTTTGGAGTTCTGCAGTCATAGTCGCGAGCATGATACAATGGACTTTCGTAGCATCTCGCTCGTGGGCCTCAAAGGCAGCAATCTCCTCTGGAGTAGCAGTGTTGACATTCACCTCCTTCAGTTCCTTGTCGAGGACATATTCCTTTTCCTCGTAGTGGGTAACCATTCGAATGTTGCGGGTCCAATCATTGAAATTGGTCCCATCGAAAATCACCCTCCTACACAAATTCATGAGTGAGAACAAGCCTGAAGAGGTTGAACCTGAAGCATTGTTAGTGTTCGAGTTAGACATCTGAAAAGAAAAGAGACAAAGTTTGATTAGATAAGAATCCCAGTTAAACACCCAAATAAGAAATTAGGGCTAGGATCCAACAACATTATTTGCAATTTAGCAGAGGGATGCCGTAATCTAAACAACAAATAATTTGAAGGTAAGTGAATGACGATTCACTATTTTCTACCATGAAAAATGAAAAAGAAATTAAGTTTTAAATGTATTGAAAACTCCTAGATCTTTTGAGATTCATTGACCTTTTCAATGGCATGTTTAAATCTCGATATGCCCTTCACGTTTGTGATTGGGATACCGAGGATCACAAACAACGTGTGAATAACCATTCGAATGTACTAGGTGCCCTCGATGTTACAGTCACCTAATCAATGTGCCGGTTAGCCATACACGCTCCATTAATCTATGACAAACAATGAGTCACCCTTCGCCACCTTTGCTTAGAGCCAAATTAGTGTACCGGTTAACCCCACACGCTCCACTAACGTCTTAGCAAGGGTACAAAGTGTAATTCCATGGAATAGCATCAAATTCACATTTTTCCAAAAGTAAATAAGAATGGGAATTTTATAAAAACATTTAGTTACTTTCTATAATCATTATACTTTTAATGAGGAATAAGTTGCCCTATCCTACCCGTTCGGCTAACGACCCTCCACCAATCAAGGAAGCGGTGGGTGAGAGTGGACACCCATTAAACTGCCATTTTATAGGCAGCAACCTTATACCCCCCTTAGAAATCGGCTTCGTGAATGAGGCCTACTAACGGTAAGACTAGCATTTATCTTATACATATATAATAGTTATTCTTATAATATTATAATAGTATATGGTGAATTTTAAACTTGTAAAATTCTAGGGTTTAGAATTTAAATATTTCAAAATTAAACTTTTAATCCAAATATTCAAATTCAAAACATGAGGGAAAGTTTTGAAACATTTCAAAACTATCTAGATCAAAATTCAAATAATACAAATAAACAATTAATTTTTTGATTATCTAATTTTCACCTAATCCAATTTCACGCAAGATAATGATCAAATAATTCAAATAATTAATATTTATCAAATAAGGTAATAATTATCTAATTAAATGACAAAATCTTTTATTTTGATAAAGATAATCAGAAGGAATCAATAAAATTCGTATTTTATTAATTAGAAACAGTTATGGTAATTATCCAAAGTCAAAATAAGCAAAAAAATTCCGAAAATCCGTCTGTCTGACAGCCCTACTCGCCGAGCCCCTTACAGGACTCGCCGAGTTCATCCTACTCGTCGAGTACCTCATTGGGCTCGACGAGTCTGTCAAGAAGATTGCATGAAAAACGATTTTAAACAATGGAAAAAAAATACCAAGCATCAAATACAACAGAAACCAAGCAAGGCTCTGATACCACTGATGGGTTTTGAACAAAAGAACATCCTATGTGCACATGCAAAACCCTAAAGCTTTGGATCTAGGTTTCTCTATTGTACATGCAAGTTTATCCAAAGCTTGCAAACCCTAATCTAGCATACTATAAAAAACGAAATCTGAAATAAAACAAGTTTAGATGATACCTTTCAATAGTTGCAAGAATCTTCAATCTTCAAGATCTTAGTATCACAAGTGTAATACCTCTAATGGCTTACAAACACCAAGGCAAGAAGATAATCTAGAAGAGAAGGAGGATGAGGCACAATTTCGGCTATAGTAACTCTATGGTTTCTCCAGTGGCCGAAATCTTTAGCCCTAGGGGTTCCTTAAATAGCTGAGCTGCTAGGGTTTTAGTCAAAACCCTAATTGGATAACTTAGGCCCTAAGCAGCTTCAAGAACCTTCTGGAATAAGGCCCCTTGGACGAAATTAGAGTAGGCTTCCACTCTAGATTTCGTCCCCCCTTATATCCATAAGGATTCACAGCCCAAAATCATTTATCTTATAACTGACAGTTCCAGTCCCCCTTATTTAATTAATCTCTTTTAGCCACAAAATTAATTCATAATTAATTCTTGACCAATATTAATTAAACTATATGATTTCTCTTTTAATATATTATTCATATAATATATTAATAAACCATAATAACCTCTCTCTCTCTCTCGATAAATCATCATGTCCAGTTGCTTTGGTGAAGGCAACCCAAAAGGACCATGCACAACCGGGTCAAGTACATACCAAATATAGTTACGGGCTTAGACACTAATCCAACAACTACCTCACTTGACACATCAAATTTCCTAAACGTGAATTCAACATCATTATATTTAGCTTTCAATGCATCAAGTTCGGCAGTTAATTCGGCAAGTTGTCTCTTAACATAGTTATAGTTTTCACATTTGTTGTTATATTCCTCTTGAAGCTTTCGAAAATCCTTAGTTTTGGCCTCTAGTTGTGTTTTTAAGGGTTTTTGGGCCTTCCTAAGAGTATATCATTCATATTTAAGGTCCTCATTTTTCCTATTTAGTAAATCATTTTGTTCACGAAGTAATTTAATTGTAGCTTCACAAGATTTAGAACATGAAACTTCATTGACCGGGATGTTTGAGGAACTCATTTTTTATCAAAAATGCCCTTTGACTATAAACCTGAAAAGTCAACCTTAAAAGTCAAAAAAGTCAAACTTAAAAAGTCAAACTTAAAATGTCAAATTTAAAAGTCAAACTTAAAAGTCAAACCGAAAAGCTAAAAGTGAAAATTTGAAGGTTAAACGAGAAAGTCAAAGTTTAAAGTCAAAAGGTCAAACTTGAAAGTCAAAGACAAAAAAAAATTTAAGGTTAAAAGTCAAAAATGATAGTCAAAAATTAAAAATCAAAGTTTTGTGTTGAAAACGAAATTTAAAAACTCGATAAAATGATTTTTCGGCTAAAATTGTCAAAATTCCCGAAATTAAGGTCGAAATTGCGAGGCTATATGAACTAAACCGGAAGGATGTTAAACATGTGGCATGCTAGACCAAGTGGTAAGGGCATGGGTTGTATATGCAATAGACCCAAGATCGATCATTGCTACACGCAGAATTTTTGAATATTTGCTGCTGGCCGCGAATGCGAATGTTGGATCCGAAGTGCTGGGCCAATAATTCGTGGACCGCAAACGAGTTGGGCCAAGAACTCTTCGGAAGCCGAAAACGCCGAGGAACCCTAATCTGAGATTTCGGCCGCCTCCGTGAGGACCGAGGTCTGACCGAAAACGTGAAACTTGTTGGATTAGATGTCTAAGCCCATAACTACTATTGGTATGTACTCGACCCGAGAGTAGCATGGTCTATTTGGGTTGCATGGCATCAGAACTATTGGATAGACAAGTGAGAAAAGGTTATTTATGATTTATATTAATATATTATAAGTTCTAATATATTAATATGAAATCATATTATTTAATTAGTATTGATCAAGAATTAATTTGGAATTAATTTTGTGATCAAAACAGACTAATTAAATATATAGGGATTGATTTGTAAATCATTCATTCTTATATATGTGGGCTTATGATCCATAGTCCTTCATGTTGGGCTTAACCCATGTAGTAACCCATGGATACTCCATGGAGGTTAAAACATGTGGATCATGAAGGAAATGGGAAGTCATGCACATTAGGGTTTACATGGTGTAACCCTAAATGAGCCACACTATATAAAGGACCCCATGGTTCCTGAAATGATACTAGTGGATACACAAAGAGAGGGCAAGGGCCGATTTTCATAGGGAGAACCAAAGTAACCTTCTTCTCAAGTTATTCCATTTGTTGGTGGTGTTGTGTGATTCCATTTGAGGCTTCCACACTATTGGGGCTAAGCTCTTAAAGGTTCAAGACTTCAAGCTCCATCAAAAGGTATGTCATCTAACTAGACTTTTGTAGTATAGTTGCTCCATTATATTCTAGTTAGGATGATGCTATGGTATTTTGTATATTTGCATGTATAATAGTGAAAACATAGATCCAAAGCACATAGGGTTGCATGCACACTATAGGAGTGTTAGAATGCTCAAAACCCAACAAAACCCTAGCCGTAAACGAGCGTGAAACCCTAGCCGAAAACGAGTTTACAGTCGAAAACGGGTTTACAGCTGAAAACGAGTTTACAACCGAAAACGGGTTTACTGCCCAAGGGTTTACAGTCGAAAACGGGTTTACAGCCCAAGGGTTTACAGCCGAAAACACCCAGTTTTTGCCAAAAACACGATTTTTCAACTTTTTAGCTCCAAAACTCGATCAAAAAGTCGTTTTTATGAAAAACACGAAGAACAAACCCCCAATATTTTGTCAAAAATTATCCAAAAATGCAAAATCCTTCAAGAAAAAGTGGAAAAACGCTCTAGATCTTGTCAAAGAGATTGATACAATCCCAGCTCTGATACCAACTGTAAGTCCCAAAAATTAGCTTGATGTATCAATCAGATCCACTTGATGGTGCGGAGTCCCAATCAAGTGGATGATGCAAGATAGAATGGAGAAGAAGAAGAAGAAGAAGAAGAAGAAGAAGAAGAAGGAGAAGAAGAAGAAGAATGCTCCATACACATGATATTCACACACAAACACACACTTCTTCTCTCTACTTTTTCTCTCTACAATATGATTATGAATGAATGCTCCTTTGACTCCTCACCCTTACATCTATATATATATATGGACCGCAAACTCAAGGCCCAAACCCAATGCTAAACCGAAAACACATGGGTTTTTGGTTCAAGCTACAAATAAACTAAATATTATTTTCAGCCCAAGACTAAAAATAATAAATGCTTAGAAAAGAAAAGTATAAACCATATTTTTGACTCAACAAGAGACGAGGATATAAAAAAGAAAACTTTTCGGACTCGATATGGTCATTACGAGTTCGTGGTGATTCCGTTTGGGCTCACCAATGCTCCTGCCGCGTTCATGGATCTCATGAACCGCGTATGCAGACTGATGTTGGATCGGTCTGTAATAGTCTTTATTGATGATATCTTGGTTTATTCCAAGACGCAGGAGCAGCACGAGGAGCACTTGAGGGAGGTGGTTGAGACGCTAAGGAGGGAGAGACTTTTCACAAAGTTCTCCAAGTGCGAGTTTTGGTTGCGCGAGGTGCAGTTTCTGGGGCACCTCGTCAACCAGGACGGTATACTGGTCGATCCGGCCAAGGTGGAGGTCGTGATGAGATGGGAGGTTCCAAGGCCTCCATCTGAGATTCGGAGCTTCGTCGGTTTAGCAGGCTATTATCGGAGATTCATTCAATATTTCTACAGGATAGTGGTACCATTGACCCGGCTGACCAAGAAGTCAGTGACTTTCCGTTGGGGGCCTGAGCAGCAGGCGACTTTCGAGACTTTGAGACGGAGATTGTGCGAGGCGCCGATCTTAGCCCTGCCATACGGCATGGTGGATTTTTTAGTATACTGTGACGCGTCTATCTAGGGTTTGGGCACTGTGTTGATGCAGAGTGGGCACGTCATCGCTTACGCCTCGAGGCAGTTGAAGCCTCACGAGGCAAATTACCTGACGCATGACCTAGAGTTGGGGGCGGTTTTTTTTGCCCTCAATATTTGGCGACACTACCTCTATGGGGTCCGTTGTACTATTTACACAGATCACGAGAGCTTGAGGTACTTGATGGAACAGCCAAATCTGAATATGAGGCAGTGGTTGGACGTGGTGAATGACTACGATTGCGAGATCCTCTACCACCTGGGGAAGGCCAATGTTGTGGCCGATGCGCTTAGCCTCAAGGCATTTGCGGCCCCGATCAGAGACATTTGTCTGAGGATGACAGTGCTGACTCCGCTTTTGGAGCAGCTTCGGGAGGCTCAGCAGGAGGCTATGAAGGAGGAACATCGGAAGAGTGAGCGTATTGTGGGTCAGATTTTCTCCTTCGACTATGATAGCCACGGGTTATTAACACTCCACCGTAGGGTGTGGGTTCCATATCTTGGAGGTGTGAGTCAGGTTCTGATGGAGGAGGCACATAAATCCAGATTTTCTATCCGTCCCGGGGCGACGATGATGTATAGGGATCTTCGTCCTTACTATTGGTGGCCCTGCATGAAGAGGGATGTAGCCTAGTACGTTGAGAGATGCCTAACTTGCAGGAAAGTCAAGGCAGAGCACCAGAGACCTCACGGCAAGACGCAGTCGTTGGATATCCGTGTGTGGAAATGGGAGGATATTACCATGGACTTCATTACGAAGTTACCTCGGACGGCGCACGGAGTTGACGCGATATGGGTCATCGTGGATCGATTGACCAAGATCGCCCATTTCATACCTATTCAGGAGAGTATTTCGGCTGAGAAGTTGGCAGACATCTACATACGGGAGGTAGTAGCTCGACATGGGGTGCCGGTTTCTATGATTTCTGATAGAGATGTGCGATTCACTTCCAGATTCTCGAAGAAATTTCATGACAAGTTGGGTACTCGTCTTCAATTCAGCACGGCTTTCCACCCGCAGACGGATGGTCAGAGCGAGCGGACAATCCAGACTTTGGAAGATATGTTGCGGGCATGTGTTTTAGACTTCGGTGGTAACTGCAATACCTACCTTCCCTTGGCAGAGTTTTCCTACAATAATAGCTACCACGCCAGTATCGATCGACCTCCCTTTGAGGTGCTTTACGGGAGGAAGTGCAGGACCCCAATATGTTGGGGTGAGGTGGGCCAGAGAGTCATGGGGAGTACCGAGGTGGTACTCAAGACGACTGAGAAGATCCAGCAGGTCCGGAGTAGAATCCAGACGACCCAGAGTCAGCAGAAGAGCAACGCCGACAAACGCCGATCGGATTTGGAGTTTCAGGTCGGAGATATGGTCCTTCTAAAGGTGTCACCTTGGAAGGGTGTCATCCATTTCAGAAAACGGGGAAAGCTGGCCCCAGGTATATCGGACCTATCAGGGTGGTAGCCCGGGTGGGCAAGGTAGCATATTAGTTGGACCTTCCAGAGGAGCTTAGACAGATCCACAGCACTTTCCATGTCTCGTAGCTGCGGAAATGCATATCCGATGATTTCGCAGTGGTTCCTCTGGAGGATATTCAGGTGGATGACAGTCTGAACTACATCGAGAGACCAGTAGCCATTCTCGACAGGAAGACGAAGGATCTGAGGAACAAGAGGGTAGAGTTGGTGAAGTTGCAGTGGCAGCACCCCAAGGGCTCGGAATGGACGTGGGAGTCGGAGGACGAGAAGAGAGAGCATTACCCTAAGTTATTCCCGGCAACGGCACCAGACTTCGAGGACGAAGTCTAATTCAAGTGCGGCAGAGTTGTAACGCGTGGGATTTATCAGGTATTGTATTTCTTTTATTCGAGTTTAATTATAAAGTATTGAGATTTTTTGGGGAAAAGCATATGTTGGGTGTATAAGGTGTACGCACGGCGTACATGCAAGAGACGCGCATCGGGGAGCCCCAAGCGTATGCTGGGCGTAGGGTGACCAGTTGCAAACCCTAAATTTTAGGGTTTGCACCCTATTTAAAAAACTTATAACCTCCATAACCCTTATCCTCTCAGTCTCCCTTGCCCTCTCAGTACCAACCTCGAACCCTAATCCTCTTGTTTGTATTTTGGAGCTTACTTTGAGATTTTGGTGTTGTTTTGGTGGTTTTGAAGAGAAAGAAGTTTGACGAAGTAGCACAGACTTGAAGGGAACTTGTAGATCCAAGGGATTAGCACCATTTCTGACTCATTTGAGGTATCAAGCTTCGACCTTGACTATAGCATGCTTAGATTTGATTTTGGGGTGTTTTATGTCAATTTTGGACTCCATTGTTGAAGTTTCTTGTGTCTTGGTAGTTACATACCATAAGAGCTATCCTTTTGAGATCTTGGAAGCATTTAGAGTCATAAAAATCGAACCTTGATGGCTAAGCCACAACCATGCAAGTGCTTGATGGTCATAAAGTTTGTTTAAGGACTTAAATCATGTTTTAACCCCCATCCATGCACGCAAAGACACAAAGTTTGTAACTTTATGGATTAGGACGTCTTGAAGGACCTGCATCTATGTTTTGGACGTTAGGACTTAATGGATGAAGTCACAAAAGGAGTCTTTAGGAAGCTGGCCAGTACGCTGGGCGTACACCCTGGTACATTGCGCGTACTCGGTCAACTTCCCGCTTCTGGTCAAGGCCAGCGTACGATGGGCGTACGTGTCAGGTACACCGCGCGTACGCATACAGAGTGGTGAATATGGGTTTTTGGGCCTTAGAAGTTTGGGCCTGGATTGTTGGGCCTCATGGCCCACTGTAGAATAAGGCCCTTGGGCCTAGAACTGAGATTTATGGTATTTGACCTTTTGGGCCATAATGGGCCATTAGAAATTATTTATTTTGGACTAAGGGTATGTTGGGCTTAAGTTAAGGCCCATTTGAGGAGTTAGGCCCAATTTGGAAAATTGGGTCATTGGTGGGCAACTAGTGGGCTTGGGAAAACTAATTAGATTTGGGCCTTTCATGTTATGGTGTTGGGCCTTAGGCATTGGCCAAATTAGATCAGGGGTAAAGTGGTCATTTTACCCTAAGAAAGATTATTAGTGTTTGACTAAGGGTTATTGTGATAATGATAGCTCGGGGAGTCGTCGGAGCATCTGTTAGATATTTCTTGTCGTGAGATTCTGCATTCAGCCTTGCGAGGTGAGTTACCTTCCTGGTAGCAATAGGTCTAAGGCACCAAGGTCGGCCCACTAGTAGGAGTTGTAGTTAGATGATTGTCTTTGTGATAATTATCTGGTATGCCACTATCTGTTATGTTTTATGTGCTTAATTGCTATGATATTATGTGGTAGTGGTAGGGGTGAAATAGACCCAATATCCGGTTGGAATAGACAAAAGGGGAGGCCAGCACCCAGATATGCTCGGCAGTATCCGATTGGAATAAACCGAACGGGAGTCCAGCACCCAGATATGCTCGGCAGTATCCGGTTGGAATAGACCGAAGGGGAGGCTAGCACCCAGATATGCTCGGCAGTATCCGGTTGAAATAGACCGAAGGGGAGGCCGACACCCAGATATGTCTGGCAATATATTTGTTGTATGGTATGTGGTATGATGGGGGAACTCACTAAGATTTGTGCTTTCGGTTTTCAGTTTTGGTTTCAGGTACTTCCAGCTCGAAGGGGAAAGGGCCGGCTTGATTGCATCGCATCACACCATAGTTTTCCGCACTAGTGATTTTGGGATTATGACTCTGATGATGATTTTATATGTATCGTGGATTGCACGCTAAACTATTTATCTTTTTATGGTTTTGGAAAAATAAATGAAATGGGTTGTTTTATGATTATTAAACTTAAAAACGAAATTTTCGGGTTGTATTTTAAGGGTGTTACACTTGTCTTCCAAATTTACTACTCAACTTCTGATTACCTGAGGATCTTACTAGAAAACAGAATTGCAAACCACATGTTGATGTCAGAAACTTTTCACTTAACCGAAGAAACAATTATGTCCTCGAGAAAAGGCTCACCATGGTGATAACAAATCCTATGGATATAATTTATGGATTTGAGAATAACAACATTCATATGTGTTCATGCAACCCTAATTGCTTTGGATCTAAGTTTTTCTCTAGTTATACATACAAATAAATCTTCCAAAGCAATAACCCTAAACTAGCATACAAATTTTGAAATTAATATGAAAACTAGGGTTTGATTGTTACCTTTCTTGTCATCTAGTAATAACAAGTAATCCACGGATGGTCTTGACTCTTGAAAGCTTGAGTGCCCCAACTGTTGCACCTCTAATGGTCACAAACACCAATAGCAGAGGATGAGTGAGAGAGAGGATGGAACACTATGATTTTCGGCTAGGGTTTCTCATAGAATGCATAGGGCCAAAAATCACATGCCAAGAGGGTCCTTATATAGCTGAGGCTGCTAGGGTTTTTAGGTGGAAACCCTAATTTCCTCCTTAGGCCCCAAGCAACCCATGAACCCCTTTCTAGAAGGCCTTGGACGATTTCTATAGGCCCTCCTATAGATTTCGTCCAACCCTTTCAAAGGGAGTCCATCAGCCCAATACTGCAACTATCATTGATTTGCAATATCAGTCTTCGTACTTTTAATCAGTTCCTTTAATCCCAAAATTAACACCAAATTAATTTCTGATTAAATACTAATTACATAATATGGTTTCTAATTAATATATTTTTCTTATAATATATTAATAAATCATTAAATAACCTTTTTCTCAAAAAATCATCCTGTCAAGTTGCTATGGTGAAGGTAACCCAAAAAGACCATGCTCTAATCAAATCAAGTACATAAAAAATATAGCTATGGGCTTAGATAGGTCCAGCAGTCTCCTACTTGGATAAGTCTAATAACTATAATTGAAAGTATGCCTTCAAAATCTGGTCAGCAATCGTAGCTTTCAAAAGCCGCTGTCGAACGCTGACCTAGTCAATGACGCGTCCTTTAGATAAGGGATCATATAATCCTCCGTTCTACAAGATATCGTGTGGACAAAGACATGGAACAGAATCATTCTCAATGTCCAATAATTTTGTTTCCCAATTTCTGATTTGCCTGACATATAACTTAATTGAACACATCAATTCAGTCCTGACCAGGCCCGGCACAAGATATCGTTATTACCCCTAGTGATAAAAGGAACAGATAAACTTTGACTTATATGCTTGTACTATTTACTCATTAAATCGTACATAACAATGTGTTTTATAACATCAAGTTACTGATGCGTTTACGCATTATCAATGCACAACCAACTCGTAAACAACAACTCATATATCTCAGTTTAAAGATTATACGATATTATCGTCTCACAATCACTCGTGATAAATTCCATGAAGTGATTCAAATGAGCGTGGGTATAATCCAATACTCAAATCCTATTTCAGGAGTACTCATGAACGTTGCAGCAAACCTTTGCTATGTCTAAGCACTTAGACAATCTACAAACCAATTCATGACAGCCTTGCTTCATAACTTACTTCCAAAGTATGAACGACCGCGGATTATTTGAACAATCCAATTATTTAGGAAGTAAAACATGCAAAAGTGAAACACAAAATAAAAAATTGACAAAAGATAGTAAACTTTACTCATAAATAAATCTTCCATAAATTAATCATCAAATGTCAATTACATTTATAATGTTACAAGTTTCTAACTATCTATCTAATCGCTAAAACTTATATCGTCCTTCAGACCAATGCTTCTAGCATGCTCAACGTGCTTAACCATACTCAGACCCTTTGTGAGGGGATCCGCGGGATTCTCTTCTAACGATACCCTCTTGACCACAAGGAATCCTTCTACACGATGTCTGATGAAATGATATTTTTTGTCGATATGTCAGGATCTGCCATGATACCTCGGTTCCTTGGTTAAGGCAACCATTCCTTCGTTATTACAGAAAATTTCCATAGGCTCCTTTATGGATGGTACAAATCCAAGGTCTCCAATGAAGTTCTTCAACCATATAGCCTCCTTCGATGCTTCACTCGCAGCTATGTACTGTGATTCACACGTTGAATCAGCTACAGTCTCCTGCTTGGAAGTCTTCCAAGTAATTGCTCCTCCATTAAGGGTAAACACCTAACCTAACTGAGAACAGAAGTTGTCTCGGTCAGTCTGAAAGCTGGCGTCACTATACCATGTCACTCTCAAGTCTTCACTTCCACCAAGTACAAGGACCCAGTTCTTGGTCCTTCGCAGATACTTAAGAATGTTCTTAACTGCTGTCCAGTGAGCTCTACCTGGGTTCCCTTGATATCAACTCACCATGCTCAACGCAAAAGCCACATCAGGGCTAGTACATGTCATAGCGTACATGATCGAGCCAACGACGGAAGCATACGGCACTCGACTCATTTATGTTATCTCGGCATCGGTACTCGGAATCTAAGTCTTACTCAGCTTGGTATTGCTCTGGATAGGTAACTCCCCTTTCTTGGAATTCTCCATGCTAAAACGTTTTAACACCTTGTCCAAGTAAGTACTTTGACTAAGTCCTATTAGTCTTTTACTCCTATTTCTCAATATCCTTATCCCTAAAATATAAGCAGCTTCCCCTAATAATTCATAGAAAAACACTTCCCAAGCCAGGTCTTAACCTCCTGCAAGGCTGGAACGTCGTTTCCTATGAGCAGTATGTCATCGACATACAATACTAGAAAGCTAACTGTACTCCCACTAGCTTTGACATACACACATGACTCATCCTCACTCCTAGAGAAACCAAACTCTTTGACTTTCTCATCGAAGCAAAGATTCCATCAGCGAGACGATTGCTTTAGTCCATAAATGGATTTCTCAAGCTTGCACACTCTATTCGGGTATTTAGCATCCACAAAACCTTCTGGATGACACAAGTAAACATCTTCAGCCAGCTTTCCATTAAGGAAAGCGGTTTTGACATCTATCTGCCAAATTTCATAATCATGAAACGCAGCGATAGCTAAAATGACCCCAATAGACTTGATCTTAGCCACTAGCGAAAAGGTCTCATCATAGTGTGCACCATTCCATCCAGCCGTGCCTTGAACGTGTGCACCATTCCATCCATGTCAGTCTTCTTCTTGAAGATCCATTTGCACCAAACTATCTTTCGACCCGGTACATTGCCAACCAAGTTCCAAACTTGATTGTCATACATGGACTGGATCTAGCTGTCCATTGCCTCTTTCCATTTGGAAGACTCAGGGCCCGCCATGGCTTCCTTGTAGCTAGATGGCTCATCCAAATTTATCAGTATACTATCACTGATAAACGTATCACCGTCCGTAGTAATATGAAAACCATAAAACTCTAGTGCCATTCTAACTCGAGTGGAACGCCTAAAAGGTAACGACTCGTCAATCGGTTCAACAGGAATTTCTTCCTCAAGTTGATCGCTAGTGTTAGAGGTTCCTTCACCACTTAATTCTTGAATCTCTTCAAGATCAATTTGCCTCCCACTGTCCGCTTGGCATATGAGTTCCCTCTCGCGGAAAATCCCTTTCCTTGCTACGAAGACCACGTTATCACTAGGTCTGTAGAAAAGATATCCAAAGGATTTCTGTGGGTAACCGATGAAAATACACCGCTCACTTCGAGGTTCAAGCTTGTCGTGAGTCTCTCGTCTTACGAAAGCTTCACAACCCCAAACCTTGATATGTGCCAACGAGGGAACCTTCCATGTCCACATCTTGTGAGGTGTTTTGGAAACCTTCTTTGTAGGGACTAGATTAAGCATGCGGCAGTCTCTAAGGCATACCCCCAGAACGATATTGGAAGCGAAGCTCGACTCATCATGGAACGAACCATGTCCAACAAGGTTCGATTTCGCCTCTCAGCCACACCATTCAACTGCGGTGTCCTAGGAGGTGTCAATTGTGAAACAATTCCACATCCCTTAAGATAGTCGTGGAACTCGATACTAAGATACTCACCACCCCTATCGGGTCTGAGTATCTTGATCTTCCAACCTAATTGATTCTCCACTTCTTGCTTAAATTCTTTGAACTTTTCAAAGGTTTCTGACTTATGCTTGATTAAGTAGATATATCCATATCTTCTATAATCATCGGTAAAAGTCACATAGAAGCGGTTAGCATCCCTTGTGGTGGATCTAAAGGGCCCACACACATCGGTCTGTATGAGATCCAACAATCCCTCATCTCTTTCACAAGTACCAGTGAAAGGTGATTTAGTCATCTTTCCAAGTAAACAAGATTCTCACGTTTCATCCGACTTTAAGTCAAATGACTCCAACACTCCATCCTTTTGGAGTTGGCCAATGTACTTCTTGTTGACATGTCCAAGACGACAATTCCACAAGCATGCCTTGTCTAAATCATTAGACGAATCAATATGTAAAAATTATTTCCTAAGTTATCTACAACCATCACAGTTTCATATACACCATTACAAGGCAATGATTCAAAATAAAATAAACCATTATAATAAGCATTAATAGAACCAATTTCATTATTAAATGAAAATCTAAAACCTTGTCTGTACAAACCATGAAAAGAAATAATATTCCTCGTCATTTCTGACGAGTAGAAACATTCATTCAAATCTAACCCTAAACCACTACTAAGCACTAAAGAATAAACTCTGATCTTGGTGACAGACGGCGATTTCTTATTCCCCATTATCAGGTTCATCTTCCCATGCTCCACATCCCTAGTTCTTCTTAGTCCCTGCAAATCAGAACAAATGTGAAAACCACATCCTGTATCAAGGACCCAAGAACTAGCATGTGATGAGTTTTTTGATAGGATAGTATAAATACCTGAGAAGAAGGGCTTTATCTTCCCATCCTTGATGCCCTGCAAGTACTTTGGGTAACTTCTCTTCCAATGCCCCTTGTCTTGGAAATTGAAGCACGTTGCTTCCTTCAGATCGGAACAAGGAGGAGCAGAACCAGACTTTTCTTTGGATCCACGAATGGATCCTTCATGGGACTTTCCCTTCCAGCTCGACTTAGAGGGAGTTTTCCTCTTCTTCCCCTTTCCTTGTCCAATGGCTAGGACAGGAGTGGCAGCAGTAGGAGTGGGAACGCCATTTTTCCCTTTTAGACCACTTCCAGCGGCTCTCAGCAGACCTTGAAGTTTGCTTAAGGTGACTTCGTCCTTGATCAAATGAGAAGTCATCTTGAACTGATCATAGCAGGGAGGGAAAGAGTGTAGGACTATGTCAATAGCCAACTCTTCATCAAAGTTCACGTTCAGCTTGAGTAGACGATCCACATACCTCTGCATATGTTGCAGGTGAGTCGTGATGGACTCTCCATCCTTCATCTTGGTCGTGATGAATTAAGTGACTATCGCGTACCACCTAATCAATGTGCCGGTTAACCATTGCCACACTTTGTTAGTCCAAGTTAGTGTGTCGGTTAACCACACACGCTCCACTAACGACTTGGCAAAGTGCAATGTGCAATTTCATGGATTAGCATCAAATTCACATTTTCCTAAAGTAACTAAGATTAGGAATTTATAAAAAACATTTAGTTACTTTATATTTATCATTATACTTATTAATGAGAGAATTAATGTCATATCCAACCCGTTCGGCTAACGACCCTCTACTAGTCAAGAGTGTGGTGGGTAAGAGTGGATACCCAATGGCGGTCATTTTATAGGCCGCTTCCTTAAACACCCCTTATAGACCAGCTTCGTGAATGAGGTCTACTAACGGTAAGACTGACTAATCTTATACATATATATAAATTAAACTTTTAATATTATAATAGTATAAGGGTGTATTTTAGACTTTTAAAATACTAGGGTTTTAGAATTTAATATTTCACAATTAACCTTTTAATTAAATTTTAAATTCCAAAACTTAGAAGGTGCAATTTGAAACTTTTCAAAATTACTTGATCAAACATAATCTTATAATTATCTTAAAAATTTGACCAAATCTCTTATTTAGATGAGGATATCAATTACCTTTACAGAAAATTCGATTTTAAACAATTAAAACAATTTTATGGTAGTTATCCTAATCTAATTGAGGCCTGAAATCCAAAAAAATCTGCTTACAGACGAGTCACATCGTCGAGTCAGGGCATGGACTCATCAAGTTCCTCCTGGGACTCGTCGAGTTCATCAGGCAGATTGCAAATCTTCTTGATTTTTCGATTTGGACAGATTACAATTGTATCAAATATAAAAAGAAAAACATACTAGGCTCTGATACCACTGATGGGTTTTGACCATAACAACATTCTTATGTGATCATGCAACCCTAATTGCTTTGGATCTAAGTTTTTCTCTAGTTATACATACAAATAAATCTTCCAAAGCAATAACCCTAAACTAGCATACAAATTTCGAAATTAATATGAAAACTAGGGTTTGATTGTTACCTTTCTTGTTATCTAGTAATAACAAGTAATCCATGGATGATCTTGACTCTTGAAAGCTTGAGTGCCCCAACTGTTGCACCTCTAATGGTCACAAACACCAATAGCAAAGGATGAGTGAGAGAGAGGATGGAACACTATGATTTTCGGCTAGGGTTTCTCTTAGAATGCATAGGGCCGAAAATCACATGCGAAGGGGGTCCTTATATACTTAAGCTGCTAGGGTTTTTAGGTGGAAACTCTAATTTCCTCCTTAGGCCCCAAGCAACCGATGAACCCCTTTCTAGAAGGCCTTGGACGATTTCTATAGGGCCTCCTATAAATTTCGTCCAACCCTTTCAAAGGGAGTCCATCAGCCCAATACTACAACTATCATTGATTTGCAATATCAGTCCCCGTACTATTAATCAGTTCCTTTAATCCCAAAATTAACACCAAATTAATTTCTAATTAAATACTAATTAAATAATATGATTTCTAATTAATATATTATTCTTATAATATATTAATAAATCATTAAATAACCTCTTTCTCCAAAAGTCATCTTGTCAAGTTGTTATGGTGAAGGCAACCCAAAAGGACCATGCTCTAATCAAATCAAGTACATACCAAATATAGTTATGGGATTCGACACCTAATCCAACAATAATGAACAATGTGAGACAAGCTGGGAGATAAACCTTCTAGTGGTGAACAAGACATTGCTTCCTTTATCTGTTGAACCAACATACCGCTGCTGAAAATTCCGAGTCCCACACAGATAGAACCACCCAAAATACAATCACAAGAACCTGATCTATCATCAAAATGGAAACCATCCTTCAACCCTGAACCCCTCCACTGATACCTTTGGCGTACATATTCCTTAATTCAATATTACAGAAGCAAAGACCTTATACACTACACTCGCGATTATCAACACGACTTTCCCCCACGAACGAACTCGGTATATGATTCACAACCAGAGATCCAAGGATCTACACTTGTATTCTTCTCGAAATCTCCTTATTCACGACAACCCTTCACTAAACCTAGATATAAAGATCCCTAGCCACTGCTGATACTACCAACCTCACACCTGGCCCAACCATCAGGTTCCTAAGAGTCCTAAAAAAACAAGGCTATCATAGCCTAAGCATCCTTCTGCGCCACTCACTGCCCACATAACCATTCCTACTAAACCAAGATCCATTACTCCAACCCAACAGTCTCAACCAGGTCCCACTTGTATTGACATACACACACGAGCTTCGCTCACATGTCCCACCCAAACTAGAGCGAGCTACACAGGCCCGACTCCGTCTCAGACCCCAAGGGTCCTTAACCTGAAACAGAGAAACGATCTCCCACAATCCTGACCGGGGTGCCCAAGTCACGAACTGATCCCTCTTTATACTCACGACCACCTCAAAATTTTTCTACGTCAAACTGGTGAATGATGTGATCCAGTCGCAGTCCTACAATACTTCCAACCACCCAAGGTTACCACCCATGTGTTGGATTAGGTGTCTAAGCCCATAACTATTTTTGGTATGTACTTGATTTGATTATGAGCATGGTCCTTTTGGGTTGCCTTCACTCATGCAGCTTGATATGATGACTAGTGGAGAGAAAGAGAGAGTATGATTTATTATATGAATAATAAATTGTTACTCAAAATGATTTTATTAATATATTACAAGATTAATATATTATTTGGAAATCATATTATTAATTGATAATTAATCAGAAATTAATCTAGAATTATTATTGGGATTAAAAGGAACTGATTAATAATGGAGGGGCTGTTTTGCAGATCATTAATAGTTGCAGACCTGGGCTATTGGACTCCTTAATTAGGAGTGGACGAAATCCTATAGGGAGGCCCTATAGATTTCATCCAAGGCCTCATAAGTAGGAGTCCATGGGCTACTTGGTGCCTAAGCAAGGTATTTGGGTTTCCTCCAGAAACCCTAGCAGTCCACCCAGCTATATAAACACCCCAAGACTAAGGAAAATCGGCCCTAAGCTTCAGAAACCCTAAGGTGGCCAATTTTCACCTCTCTCCAAGTCATCATTTACATTGTGTGTTTGTGACTCCATTAGAGGTGCAACACTTGGGGCACTAAGCTTTCAAGGTCAAGATATTCAAGGATTTTTCTTGTTATTCCTACATAACAAGTGAGGTAACATCTAAACCCTAGTTTCATATGAATTTTGAAATTGTATGCTAGTTTTAGGGTTCATTGCTTTGGTATTCAATTTCCATGTTCAATAGAGAAAAACTTAGATCCAAAGCAATTAGGGTTTCATGTACACCGTAGGAATGTTGTAATGCTCATAACCCAACAGTGGTATCAGAGTCTAGGTCGTTTTTCAATTGAATATAATGCATAGTGATCTGGCCAAAGTATAAGAAATTCGTTTTTTGTTGTTGTCTGACAAATGAACTCGACGAGTCCATGTATGGACTCGACGAGTTGGGTGAACTCGACGAGTTCAGATCCCAACTCGATGAGTTGACTCCTCTGTCAGCTAAAATTTTGATTTTCAGATCAGATTTTGATTTAGATAATTACCATAACTCGTTTTTATTGCCTAAATTCGATTTTTCTGATTGGTAACATGATATCTTATCAAAATTTGAAGATTTGGTTAAAATTGGATAATATAAGATTATTTTGATTCAAATATATAACCTAGTATTTTGAATAGTTTCAAATTGCACCCTCTAAGTTTTGGAATTTAAAATTTAATTAAAAGTTTAATTTTGAAATATAAAATTCCAAAACCCTAGTATTTTGAAAAGTTTTAAAAAACACCCTTTTGGTTTCGTGATTTAAATTTAGAATTACAAGTTTTAATTTTAGAAATTTAAATAGAAACACCTAGAAGGTATGATCATGGTTTTATTAATAATTTAATTAAAAGATTAATTAAGAGACAACTAATAATTCATTGACATGGTTTAAAATTAATTAAATTAAAAGCTTAATTTATTACAAGATTAAACCACCTAGTATTTTAAAAGTTTAAAACACACCCTTATACTATTATAATATTAAAGGTTTAATTTATATATATGTATAAGATAAATTCAGTCTTACCGTTAGTAGGCCTCATTCACGAAGCTGGTCTATAAGGGGTGTTTAAGGAAGCGGCATGTAAAATGACCGCCATTGGGTATCCACTCTTACCCACCGCACTCTTGACTAGCGGAGGGTCGTTAGCCGAACGGGTAGGATAGGAAGTTAAACCCTCATTAAAAGTATAATGAATTATAAAGTAACTAAACCCTTTTATAAATTCCCAAATCTTAGTTACTTTAGGAAAATGTGAATTTGATGCTAACCCATGAAATTGCACATTGCACCTTATTGGTCAGCTAGTGGAGCGTGTGTGGTTAACCGGCACACTAATGTGGACTAATGAAGGATGGCAATGGGTTTCTCATAAATTATCAGTTAATCAATGGAGCGTGATCAATGGAGCGTGATCAATGGAGCGTGTGTGGTTAACCGACACATTGATTGGGTGATAAATGACATCGAGAGTACCAAACTAATTTGCATGGTTATTCACACCTTGTTTGTGATCCTCGGTATCCCAGTCACAAACTTGAAGGGCATAATCGAGATTAAACATGTCATTGAAAACTTCAATGAATCTCAAAAGATCTAGGAATTTCATTTAAAAACCTAATTCGTTTAAAATTTCGTTTTCATGGTGGAATTGGTAAATCGTCATTTACCTACCTTCAAATAACTTAAAATTGGATTACGGCATCCCTCTTTCCAATTGTGAATTATTGTATTGGGTCCTAGACTTAATATTTCATTTGGGTGTTATATTAAGGACTAAATCAACTAACTTGAATTTCTCCCATTTTGTAGATGTCTAGTTCTGACAACTATGGTCTTCCTCAATCCTTTGGAAAAAGCTTTCCTCATGAAGATGATATTCCACGTGTCGATCGAGGTGAAAGATTAATCCCTTTTTCGTGTAATGGTGGAACTGGAAATCACACTTCTCTTCCTCCACCTCCTCTCGTGATTCTCCCTGGCCCACGTTTTCGTCGACTTGAAAAGTTCAAAGTGACTCAAGCCCTATTGGCATGTAAACACCGAGATGGAAATTTTGTATGTGCACATGTTCTAAACATGAAGTCGCACCTTGACAGATTGGGAATGTTAGGTGTCGTTTTCCTAAGGAATCTAGCTATTGACTTGGTTCTTCAGTCACTTCCCGAGTCATATAGTCAGTTTGTTAAAGACAAATATGTGACAGATCACGATGTGACCCTTATTGATCTGACATATTTGCTAATTGCTACTGAATCAGAAATGATTTGGCGTACTGGTAAAGCAAATTTGATTGGAAGATCTACCTCCCAAATTTCCATGGACATAGGCATTGACAATGATGTTCCAGAAATGATTTCTTCTCCTAAGGGAGAGAAATTGGCCATGGTCAAAAAGTTTGACCATAAGAGAAAGGCCAAGTCTGAGATTGTTCCATGTGTCATTCCCAAAGAGTCTACATGTTTCTATTGCCAAGAGAAGGGGCATTGGATGCGAAGCTGTCGTATCTACCTGAAAGATCGCATGGATAGTAAAGTCAAATTGTATGACTCTGCTTCAGGTAAATCCACTATCTAACTATGTTAAGTTCCTATTTATAGGTTCTTAATACATGATCTGATAAGATTGCATTTTGATGTTTTGTAGGATTGAAGAAAAGGAAGGAAGCTTAAGGAAAGGAGTAAGCTGAGTCTGATCGTGAAGAAATGGATTTCGGTCGCATGGTTCAATGATCAGATTTTTGAGCTGCTGCTTTAGAGTTATGATAGATTGCTTAGAAATATTTAGTAACATAATTTTCATTTGTAATTGCATTGTAAGGAAAAGTTTTTCCGCACGTTATCAATAAATGAATTGTTTTGTTTTGTTTTATTTTTACTTGCAATGGCATTTATGAAAATTGGTGTTTATATTTCTATTGTTAGCAATATGGAAAATGGATTTGATTCTTAGTTATATCAATTGTGGTAGTGTCATAATTTACCAAGTGAGGAAGGATTCTCATCACCCAAGTTTCAATTGGACAGAAACTTGGAATCATGCGATATGAATTGTATGATGTATAAGAATCTTGATCTTTGGGAAATTAAGGCTAATTCCTTGTTCACATGTATATGTGAGTCAAGTGAAAGACTAAAGGATCTAGTACACATTGATGTGGACTGGTCAGATCTACCACAAAGGACGATAAAGTCTATTCGTCATGGTTTACTATTGGTTCAGTAAATATGATTATACTTACAAGATTAAGTATAATTCTAATACCTTGAAAAGTTTCTAAAGTAAAGAGAACGAATAAGAAGAGTCAATTAGGCAGAAAGATAAAAGGTTTCTCCAATCTGAAAGGAAAGGAGAGTACTTTAGTATCGTGTTTTATGATCATCCTAATGATTATGGAACCATGTCACAATTGATCCTCTAAGGACACCTTAGTGCATTTATATGACTAAGAAGAGGAATCAGGAATTGTTGAAATGGTTAAATCAAAAGGATGAGTCGTACTTCGTTCCAAAATCGATTTTTAAATATATGATGTTCTAAGTAGGTTTGTAACACCTCATGAAATGTGGAGTAGAAATGTTTTCTAACTCTTGCACATTTGAAATTGGTAGTTGTTATGTTTGGTTAAAACAAAGATCAACTAAGACCAATTATATGAAGTGTTGTCTTGATAAGAACCCGCACTAACTCTTGAATATTTGGTTGTCGAGTAATGTTACTTGACAAAAGAATCTTGTATGTCAAGAGGTCAGTGGGAGTCTTGATGGTCTTGAATAGTTTCAGGAACTAATCAAGAATAAACTTTTTAGTAATCACTAGCACACGACTTGAGATTGATAACCTACCGTTTTGACATATTCTTGTTTCTGTGCCCGTTCCAATTAAGTTGACCATGTGTGTGAGTTCTTTGAGTTCTCATTTGATTGCATAAGGCAAAGCACCTTGATCAGAGAAAGTTCATTGATCAGCATGGGTGACGTGCTCAGCAACTTGGAAGCACCGGTAGGCCCTTGTGCTGCCAGATGGTGAGAAATTAAGATTAAGCAAGTTCAGTCCATATAGGTTTAGATTTGTCATAAACCTTGTCTTATGATAGTGGTTGGGAATGAGAAATTCACATCGATAGGAACACATACACCATACAATCTAAGTGGCAAGAAGTTTCTCTCTACTTCATGAAAATGATTGTGAGGAAACGCTTTCACTAGTACATTTTAAAGCAGTTGTGATAATTGCATTCTCAAATTCGAGTATGATTACGGCATCCCTTTTCATAGTTCGAATTGTGAGAATTGTAAAATGGTTTGAACACTCAGGACTTATTGCTATAAGTTCTGGAAGAGTTTAGACACACACATGAGTTGTCTAATAAAAGGTGTATGAGCTTGAGAAGTGTAGATAAAGATTTATCAAAGCACCACGTATCAGAAATCTGAACTTTGGTAAGAAAGTCAATAAGTATTGATTTCTAGAAGTCCAACTGATTTTTGGATACATGTCAAAGCTAGTGGGAGCATAATCGTTATGCTAGTAAGAACATAATTATTATGCTAGTGGGAGCATGATTATTATGTAAGGTGTTGCGTAATGGCAATGCTATTCATAGGAAACAAAGGTTACAAATTTGCAAAGTTGCAGAGTTTGGAAATTGTTTCTCTATAGTAAGATTCTAGGGAGAAGATACTTATGCTTCATTTCAAATCTAAAAGTTTAGATTGAAGTTTTAATGGAACTTAGTCATTAGCATATATTAATATCATGTTGAAATGTTTCAACATAGGAAATTCTATATATGGATATATTATAGCAAGAGACTGGTCAAGTATCATGTCTTTATGTGATACATTATGAATCGTATCCTATATGCTTCGGGTATAGGATCGATTGCATATGCTATAATATTCACTCGTTTTAATTTTCCAAATGCCTATGGCATTAAGAGGAAAAAAGGACTAGAATAAGATGTGACTAAAAGTTGTTAAACAACTGTAAAGGACAATCTGAAGTTTGCTAAAGATTGATTGCTTATGGACGGTTGGAAATATAATATAATTATGGAAGGACCATGTTGACATAATCTGAATAGAGGTAACTCTTGTCCAGTATTGATAGTCATGTGGGAATGTGGAAATGTTTCCATAGTGGGAGTTAGTTATTGGAATCTGTATGTAAGATTAGAAACTTTAATGCAAGAATGATGTTCAAAGGAATGTACTTTGAATCTGAGACTTCATTACCATGGAACTGTTTTGTAACGAATCTCCATTGGAATGATTTATAATATCATTGACCAAGTTATTGTGACTTTGGTTCCTTGACATTAAAAAAGAATCATTGCATGTAAGTTTAGACTCTAACAGATTCTAGTAGTGGCAAGAATTTGGTATTCTTACACTTGTGATAAGGATTTGGAATTGTGAAATGAGCATCATTGGAAATGTATTCAATTGATCTATTTCACAAAGTAAGGACCATAGATAAACATAGTGTGCATGCTTGGAGCATGGGATGACTATTATTTTAATTCAAGTAATAAGTTGATTGTTCGAAACATTATATAATGAATAAGGTCTAATCAATATGGTGATTAAATAATAAGTGTTTTATTTATATTCAACATTTTTGAGACCATGTTGAATTAGGTTATTCTTGTGTTTCACTTCGCGTGTTTTACTTCCCGAATAATAAGATTATTCAAACATCCACAGTCGATCATACTTTAGAAGTAAGTAGTGAGGTAATATTGTCATGAATCCGACTGTAGATTGTCTAAGTGCTTAGACATGGCAAATGTTTGTTACATTGTTCATGAGTACTCCTGAAATAAGAATTTGAGTATTGGATTAAACCCACGCTCATATGAATCACTTCATGGATTTTATCATGAGTGATTGTGGGACGATAATATCTTATATTCTTGAAACGGACACATATAGTTGTAGTTTACAAGTCGGTGGCGCATTGATAATATGTAAATGCATCAGTAACTTGATGTTATAAAACGTATTGTTGTGTGTGATTTGATGAGTAAATAGTACAAGCATATGATTCGAAGTTTATCCGTTCCTTTTACCCTTAATGGGATAAAAGCGATATCTGTGGGCCCCTTGATGATTTAGTGGTGACACCCTAAGTGCTTGGCCAATCCTGGACTGATTTGATTTGTTCAATTAGTCGGTCATCATAAATCGGAAATCGGGAAACAAAATTTGGACAGAGAGAATGATTATAATTCATGTCTCATGTCCATATTATATCTTAAAGAATGGAGGAATATTTGATCCCTTATCTAAATGACGCATTTCTGATAAGATCAAAGTTCGACAGCGGCTTTTGAAAGCAACAATTGTTGATCAGATTCTGAAGTCGTACTTGCAATTATAGTTATTAGACTTATCCAAGTGGGAGACTGTTGGATTAGGTGTCTAAGCCCATAACTATTTTTGGTATGTACTTGATTTGATTATGAGCATGGTCCTTTTGGGTTGCCTTCACTCATGCAACTTGATAGGATGACTAGTGGAGAGAGAGAGTATGATTTATTATATGAATAATAAATTCAAAATGATTTTATTAATATATTACAAGATTAATATATGATTTGGAAATCATATTATTAATTGGTAATTAATCAGAAATCTAGAATTAATTTTGGGATTAAAAGGAACTGATTAATAATGGAGGGGTTGTTTTGCAGATCATTGATAGTTGCAGAACTGGGCTATTGGACTCCTTAATTAGGAGTGGACGAAGTCCTATAGGGAGGCCCTATAGATTTCATCCAAGGCATCATAAGGAGGAGTCCATGGGTTGCTTGGTGCCTAAGCAAGGTATTAGGGTTTTCTCCAGAAACCCTAGCAGTCCACCCAGCTATATAAACACCCCAAGACTAAGGAAAATCGGCCCTAAGCTTCAGAAACCCTAAGGTGGCCTATTTTCACCTCTCTCCAAGTCATCCTTTGCATTGTGTGTTTGTGACTCCATTAGAGGTGCAACACTTGGGGCACTAAGCTTTCAAGGTCAAGATATTCAAGGATTGTTCTTGTTATTGCTACATAACATGTGAGGTAACATCTAAACCCTAGTTTCATATGAATTTTGAAATTGTATGCTAGTTTTAGGGTTCATTGCTTTGGTATTCAATTTGCATGTTCAATAGAGAAAAACTTAGATCCAAAGCAATTAGGGTTGCATGTACACCATAGGAATGTTGTAATGCTCATAACCCAACACCATGGTCTTACCCAAACCATCACACCCTACTCACTCTGAGTCGAACCCGCATCCAACTGCATCCGATCAGATGTTCGGGTCGTGCTTTGGATGCCCAAAGCCTTCATTAAACCACAAAAGACAACGAGGTTCCAACACAACCCTCAACTTGAATCCATCCACAAGCCTGCTACACATCATAGTAGAAATGTTAGACCCGTTGTTGGAAGTTTCCTGAACTCCCAACTTTCACAACTTCAATCCAGACAACCACTTGTGTTGCTTCCCTCTTGACTGGGACGTGAAACTTACCCTAATTCCATACCCAACTCAGCTCCCGAAGATTTTGATCGACTCTCCCCCACTTGGATTCGCCGAAGCTCTCCCATCCCACGAAATTTGTTGGATTCCCAATCCATCTTATCCTCACGAATCGACTATGACCTACACTTTCCTATAATTGCGTTCTAATACTAGCTGATCTCGATGATGGTCCAACTCATGAATTCCCAAAGAATACTCCCCAAAATCCTAGCAAGTCCGATGATCTCAATCACTTCTCATAATACTGCACCAAATCCTTAAGTCCTTTATGTTGGTGACTAAAACCAAATCCCTCGCTCTGGACTGGCGAATCGTTACCCTAATTTTTCGTCCTCAAATGAATCTCTGAATTCTAACCATCTACAATCCCTGGCACTTCCGATGACCTAACTACTCATGCGACCAATGCCACCCCCTCCTTCTTATCGCTCCTTCCTTAGCAACAGTAGTGGATGACCCCAAAAGTCCTCCCCTTGACAACTGTCGGTCCCTACCGGAACGAATGTTATCACGTCCGAACTCCGACTTCGCTGATGAACTATTCCTGCTACTATGACCATAGGTCTTCCAACCCATACCCTGAACTGGATCCATCAAAGGAACCAGAACAATCCACTGAACAACTGAATCCCGCCCAGCAAGATATGACCCGCCGGTGACTCTTGTCATACGAAAGGGCATATGAAGATTCACAATACATAAATCAGGCAAAATAGAGAACTAATCCCGAAGATACTACTTACTCATACCCAGCAAGATTCCAAGGCAGATACAATACCAATCAAGAACAATTTCACCATAACATCATTACAGAGTTGGGGTTCAAGTTACATACCAAAGATTTCTTGCGGCTCGACCTTGACCTCCTGAGGAACAATGAACATTGGGACCTGAACTCCCTCCGCCTCCAAAGCAGGACAGCTGGACCTGAAATGACCTGGATGGTGACAGTGAAAGCATTTATGATCCTTATTACAATCCCGTTGCACATGCCCTCTTTCCCCACACTTGAAACACCTGAGCTTGTGACAAGCAAATCCGTGAGTCCCCCCACACTTGCCATACACCTCATGATTCTCCTGACTTCCAGTACCCATGTCAGCAGCCTCAATCTCTTCGTCCTCTGCCGAAATATCCCTCTTCCTCTTTCCTAGTTGTGTCCCCACAACCATATCTCCCCCAGTAGCCATCTCATTAGCAGCACCTCTCACAGACTGCAAAGCTACAGTTTGCTCCTCAAGTCTAACAATTACATGCCAGTGATCCGATCTACGACACCGGACAATTCTTCTCGCAAAATCTAAGAAACTTCCACGGTAATCATCTCCCACATCTGATCAACGGACATCACCGGCCTATCATGGCCACTAGCTCCCGATCCTGATCCGGATCCCGCCTCCAATTGCCTCGTCATCACCATACTGAACATAAACCAGGGAGATATCAAATGAAATGCATAACATACCAGGGGATCCAACTCCCAACAAAACCCTAGGGGTTGTGACTTCCTTGCTATGCGTACGGGTCCTGTGCTTTCAGTAGTACAGGCCCATACTACCTTCCACACCTACTCGTATTCGTCTCAAAGGATCATCACAACAACCCTACCAAAACCCACACACTAGCATACTCATACACTCTATCCTCACTTCCTAGAGGAAGGCTAAACATAACGCAACTGGCCGACTGACCCCACATAACTCACCCTATCTGTAACTGCCACATGACCATCCATTGGTGCCAGATAACTATCGCATGAATACAATCACATGTTGCACAACTTAAACAATATTAGACTAAAAGATTCAATCCTACAATGGTTGGATTCACACAAGAGTTGCGCAGCAGGACCAAATCCCTTACTCTAAGATCGTTTAACCCATGTAGCATGTGACTTAGCATATTCACTCAATAGTCAGTTCACATGCGAAAGAGTCATGCAACAATCAGTCAAGTATTCTATAAGAGATAAGGCATCATATATAAGGCAATTCTATCATACAGTTCCAGAAGATCCCTATCTATTACTAGCATGTTGCTCTAACATATCATAACATAATCTCAAATAATTGTGTGATAATTTGGGGTCACTTACTGGCTTCGGATGATCGTACACATTGCATCCTCCTTGATTATTTTGAAACCATTTGGAAATTGTTTTTAGAAATCTTTTTCCTAACTTTGAGATTGGATTCACACGAATGTTCCTCCAATTCACTCAAACCAAGGCTCTGATACCAACTTGTAACATCCATAAAATTCTTGAAAATTTTAAACTTTTAAATAAAGTCAAAAACCACTATTGTTTACAAATAGTTTTCAAAACGGGTTCAATATCAGAGTAGTCCCAAAATCATGAAACAAAACATGAGGAGGTGCACGATCACGCCTTTTCCTTTTCGCGATCCTTTGAAGTACCTGAAACAAAATCCAAAACTGTAATCCCAAAGCTTAGTGAGTTCCCCCAAAATACCAACTTGTCACAAAACCATAATAATACAATAAACATCATGCATACAGAGCCTTCAGTTTGACTGGAACGTCCCACCGGCCTACAGTCTACCTGGTACGCTCACAGAACCTACAGCATGACTGGTACGCCACCTCGGGCCTTCAGCCTATCTAAAACGTTCTTCGGGCCTTCGGCCTGACTGGTACTCCCCACTGGCCTTCAGTCTATCCGGGATGCCCTGGGTCTGTTGGCCTTAAGCACAAAGCAGGACCGCCTCAACCCAACCACACATAACATGTCGACATATACATTACACATAAACATAACTAGGCAGCAGACAAACAGGAAGATCTTACAGATCACTAAGTATAGCAACATCCTATCTACCAGGATACCAATCTAACAGGTCATAACATCATAGCAACATCCTATCTACCAGGATACCGATCTAACAGATCATAACAATACTCAGTCATGCAATAATCAAGATAACAATCCAAAAGGGCCGACCTTGGTGCCTTCGACCCAACAAGTACAATGAGGAACACTCACCTCTCAAGTAGTGCCGAACAGATCAGGTCTAACTACGAATCTCAACTCCTGACTCAAATGCCTACAACCACCCCGAGACCAATTCCATCAAAATCCAGAAATGCCCAAAATGCCCTCAGAAGTCAACGTGGTCAACCATGGTCAAAGTCAAAGTCAATGGTCAAGGTCAACAGTCCATGTTGACCCAACTCGTTGAGTGCACCAATGAACTCGTCCAGTTTCTATAGTACTCAGAAGGTCGGGAAAACCCTAGCCAACTCGCCGAGTTGGCTGGAAAACTCGTCGAGTTTTCCCCAGCTTAACACATTCAGTTGATTCTTCGATTCCAGGGATTCTAAGGCTCAGATCTAAACTTAAATGTTGTCTAAAAGGATAAAGTTTCCAACTTTATCCTTTGGGGCTACTGTGAGTGCTAAAAAAACCCCTCCACAAGGCTTGAGAACTGAAGGGATTAACCATTAAGCACAAAGTCCTTGAGATCTGGAAACCCAAACTTTCCAAAAGAGATTCTAGCTTCAACATCAACCCAAAGTTCAGTGCTTTATAGACATGCATGTCCAATGCATGTCTTGAACTCAAAAGGGGTCAAAGAGGGAAAATATGACCTAAACTCCATGCATGGCATCAAGACTTGGCTAAAGACCAGATCCAAACCACTATAAGGTCACCTTGACCTGGAGATTCATAAAGTTGCAACCTTTATGAGATCCATCCAAGAATAAGGAGAAAAAGGGACAAAACTCAAGATCTAGCTACATAGAGGAGTAAAAATCGGATCTTGGACAATTACAAAGGTCCAGAAGAGTGCCAAATTGAAGATGACAGCTTAGCTTGCTAGATCCTTGCCTCATTCTTCTTACTTCTTCTCTTTTTGCTTCAAAAATACCACACTAGTTCACAAAATGAGAGGGAAGGGTGATTAGGCTTCACAAGGGCCGATATGGGAGTTTGGAGGTTGATAAAAGATCAGCCCTAGGGACTTAAGGAGATTAAATAGAGTACAAAACCCTAAAATGTAGGGTTTCTCATCCAGACGCCAACACATCGAGTTTCCCTCACCCAACTCGTCGTGTTGTTCCATAAAAATGTGCGGCCCAAAACCCTCCAACTCGCCGAGTTGAGGCTATCAACTCGCCGCGTTCCAAAGGAAAACTTGTTTTAAAGAGTAAATCTCATACCTGGAAATCAGGATGTTACAATTTTAGAGGGCCACATTTCACATTTTTTTCCTATATAGGAGGAGAAATAAGTCATATTTTATGCATCTCTCCCGCTCTCTCTCTAGATCTCTCTTATTCTCTCCATCGGAACCACCACCTGCCACCCTCCTCCGTCGTGTTGTCGTCATGAGCTGCCACCGGAGCACCCTCCATCCACCCCTTGCTCCCACCACCTCCCCTCTCTTCCAGAAATTCTGACGAAGCCAAAAACAGCTCAAGCAGTTGATGTCGCCGCTGGCTTCCGCTGTCAACCACCACCACCAGCCACCAAAACCGACCAAGAGAACCGCCTTGAGCCCCTTGACCAGCGAATTCAGAACCTCCATCCACCGTCGGAAAACTACTTTTCCGACAATCTTTTTGTTCAACGGTGGAGATTTTGGAAATTTTTTGACGATCCACCGGTCAGTTTTCCGACTCACTTTTGTCTGATCTACAACCCTCCAATGTCATATTGTTGAAAAAGTGTGTCGTTCGTGAAATCCTAAGTCGCGGTTGGAATCAAGGTTTCTATATCTGGTTTCCGAAACAAACGCATTAGTGGTTCAACGCACGCTACGAAAGTACTTACGAATTGGCAACATCATCATCAACAATCTTAAATAATAGAACCTTAAGTACTTATGAATCTCTTGTGAATGAATTTTTTACTCATCCATACGTACGTCTACCTTATCATCAAAGATATATGTCTTAATCGTTTTGATTCTTAGTAGTTTCTTTTCCAATGAAGTCATTCAAGTATACCTAGCCTTCAACTCAATCGTAGTTTCCACCATCAACACAATGTCATTGGCAAAAAACATACACAATGGCACCCTTCTTTAAATCTCAAAAGAAATCTCATCCAACTGGAGTTTGGGTACATGTCGAAAATTGATAGTACATCTACCGCTATCATTCCTTTTGTAGTCACACCATCAAATATATATAAATATGGTAAGTTGTATGTAATAAACTAAACGTCACACTAGTTTCAAATTTTGAAATTTTAACTAGTTGGGCTATAAAAATTGGTAAACTTTTTAAACGATAACACATTTTAAGATCAATATTAGGTCTTCTATAACCACGTCCAGACCTACACACGATCGGTCTCATAATGGTCTGGCATTTTTGGGTCTAGTCTTGCAATGATCTGGACTTTGGACTTTTTCTGGACCGGTCTTGGACTGTGTCAAGTGGTTTTTTCGTTCTGGTAGAGACCAGTATGGTCTCACAATCTTGTTGTTCGCTTTTTTCGATTCGGATTTGGGGCTTTCAATTTTTTGGTTTTTCATTTTGTTTTTGTTTCGATTTCACTTTTTTTGTTTCGATTCATATAGAAAATTGGTTAGATATGTAGTAGGTAGGAGTTAGTTGATTTTTGTTATGCAAGAAAGCAACAGAAAACTATAAAACGACATAAGAAATTTATGTGGTTCGGTCGATGTGACCTACGTCCACAGGCAGGAACCGAAGAACTATTCTATTACTCGATCATGTCAAAATTGATTATTTAGAATCCCATAGCCATGAATATTTATAACCCCAAAACCCTAGCAACCACACAAAGAATCTCGTCGATATATGGTGTCATGTTACTTTACTTCCTTTAGGGTCTAAGTTATTCATACAAGAGACTAAATTCTAAGTTACATATTAACAATTTTATAAATGATTAAGTTAGAATGAAGTTGAGTGATTTCATAAGTGGTCGAGTTAGATTGCAGTTGGGTGCTTCATTAATGGGAGTGTGAACATTTTGACCATTTACCCCTAAATATACTATAAAGAGGTGATGGTTGGTTAGTTATCATACTTATGGGGTGCTTGTAGATCATATTGATCAATTAAATGTCTTATTGGAGTCGATTTGTTTGTGTAATAGTCCTGATTCTTGGAGGTGTTCAATTGGTCCAAGTGATACGTTTGTGGTAAAGGAGGCTAGAAGTAGTTGGATAACTTGAATCTCCCTTCAAGCGATCTGGTCACTAGGTGGCATACTTTTCTTCCTATTAAAATTAATATTTTTGTTTTGAGAATGCTTTTGGATAGGCTTCCTAAGAGATGTAACTTGGATAGAAGAGGATTTGATCTTGAGTCATTGCTTTGTCCGTGTTGTGAAGTGGAACAATAGGAGATGAATCATCTATTTTTCGAGTGTAACTTTGCACGTCTTCTTTGGCTTAAAGTTGCTAAGTGGGTGGATAAGTCAATTCCTACTTTTCGTGAAGTGACAGATTTTTTTATATGGATTGATGGTATTTCGGCCGTCCGGTTCCAAAGGGTGATTATGGAATCGATCTGTACTACTCTCATTTGGGTTTTATGGACGTATCGGAACAACCTTGTTTTTTGCAACAAGAAGTACAAGAAAGAGTTTATGTTTGATTCTATCGTTTCTTTTTCTAATTTGTTTTTGTTTGCTAGCTCTTTTCTAGCCTTTTTAATACATTCAGCCATTCAAAAAAAAAAGAAATTTCTTAATTCAAAATAATGATTGTAGTCCCGAATGATAATGTTACATCTTTTTTCCAATACCCCTGTGCGCACCTCAAGTGGACGATGTTTGGCAAACTTTTGAGTTGTTGAAATAGCTTATGGTTTGCAGAATGCATTGCAAAAGTTATCAGTGTTTTGTTTATGAGTAAAGGGAATTCTGAGCTTGCACGGCACATCACTCTCTCTTGTGTGGGGGCATGCGACTATATTCAACAACAATTAAATTAACTCATATTTAAGAGGACAATGCATTTGTACTTGTTTATCTTTATAGTTTTATTTCTTGTTTATCTTTTTTTTTTCTTTATTGAAACAAATGAGTTAATAAATATGAAACTACTCTTAAACTTAAATATATATAACATTATATAACTTGTAAAACATAAACATATCAATAATATAAAAAAAAACTTGGAAATTGGTTCATAACATTACATAACTTATAAAACTTAAACATGTCATTAATATATAAAACTTATAAATTATATAACTTGTAAAATATAAACAAAACCTCATAATGTCATATCTGAAGGTAAATTCGAAAAAATTGTAGGCGTCTTTGTAATATTGGTATTTTTTGTCGAGAGTGGCATTGGATTGTGTACTTGTGAAATTTTCATGTTGTTCTTAAGTGTCTATAATGAAATCCTATTCAACATCAAGTTCAGTACACAAAGTCATTTTCGTCGACATTCTATATATTTCGCCTTCTAAAATCTCAGCTTTTAAATGGGGTACGCCTTCTTCTAGATCCACGTTGTTTTATCACTCCTGTAAGTCCCTAAATCGCTTTGATATATCAATCAGATCCACTTGATGGTGTGGAATCCCGATTAAGTGGATGATGCAAGATGTAATGGAGAAGAAGAAGAAGAAGAAGAAGATGATGAATCTTCAACGCACACAATGAATTGAATGATGATCCGGTACACAAGATTCACACACACTCACGTTCTCTCTACTTTCTCTCTCTAGAACACGTTGATATGACAATGGCAGCCCCTTGGAGATTTTCTCCCCTCTTTAGGCACTAGTGTCTGACTTACACTCCCCTAATAACTCTATTTATACTTATGGACCCAAAATACATAGCCCAAACCGAAAACCCAATAGCTTGTCCGAAATCACATGTGATTTCGGTCCAAACAACAAATAAACTCATGGGGATTTCGGCCCAAGACTGAAATCACATGTGCAGAAGACGGCGTTTTGGACGCGTTATGGCCACTATGAGTTCGTGGTGATGCCTTTCGGGCTCACCAATGCTCCTGCCGCGTTCATGGACCTCATGAACCGCGTGTGTAGACCGATGTTAGACCGGTCTGTGATAGTGTTTATCGATGATATCTTGGTTTACTCCAAGACGCGAGAGCAGCATGAGGAGCATCTCGAGAGGTTCTGGAGACTTTGAGGAGGGAGAGCTTGTATGCTAAGTTCTCCAAGTGTGAGTTCTGGTTGCGCGAGGTGCAGTTTCTTGGGCACCTTGTCAACCAGAACGGGATTTCGGTAGATCCGGCCAAGGTGGAGGCCGTGATGAGATGGGAGGTTCCGAGGTCTCCATCTGAGATTCGGAGTTTCCTAGGATTAGCCGGCTACTATCGGAGATTTATCCAGGATTTCTCCAAGATAGTCGTGCCCCTGATCAGGCTGACGAGGAAAGTCGTGGTCTTTCGCTGGGGGCCTGAGCAGCAGGCCGCATTCGAGACATTGAGGCAGAGATTGTGCGAGGCGCCAATCTTAGCCCTGCCAGAGGGCATGGAGGATCTTGTTGTATACTGTGATGCGTCCATCTCGGGTTTGGGCGCAGTATTGATGTAGAGAAGGCATGTCATTGCTTACGCTTCGAGGCAGCTGAAGCCTCACGAGGCGAACTACCCGACACATGATTTGGAGCTGGGGGCTGTTGTGTTCGCCCTCAAGATTTGGCGTCATTACCTCTATGGGGTTCGTTGTACGATTTACACGGACCACAAGAGCCTGAGGTATCTCATGGACCAGCCAAATCTGAATATGAGGCAGCGTCGGTGGTTGGACGTGGTGAAGGACTACGATTGCGAGATCCTTTACCACCCGGGGAAGGCCAATGTGGTGGCCGACGCGCTTAGCCGCCAGGCAGCGCCGATCAGGGATATCTGTCTGAGGATGACAGTGCTGACTCTTCACCGGAAGAGCGAGCGGATTGTGGGACAGGTTTCCTCCTTCGACTATGATAGCCGAGGGTTATTGACTCTTCACCGTAGGGTGTGGGTCCCTTATCATGGAGGCGTGCGCCAGATCCTGATGGAGGAGGCATACAAATCCAGATTTTCTATCCATCCTGGAGCAACGAAGATGTATAGGGATCTTCGTCCCGATTATTGGTGGCCCTGCATGAAGCGGGACGTAGCATGGTATGTGGAGCGGGGCTTGACCTGCAGGAAGGTCAAGGCCGAGCACCAGAGGCCGCACGGCAAGATCCAGCCGTTGGATA
Organism: Lactuca virosa; assembly: GCF_052849685.1. NCBI lineage: Eukaryota > Viridiplantae > Streptophyta > Magnoliopsida > Asterales > Asteraceae > Lactuca > Lactuca virosa. Next base: position 493,140,264 of record NC_136429.1, read on the forward strand.
TTCCGCTGTGGAAATGGGAGGACATTACGATGGATTTCATCACAAAGCTTCCCAGGACCACGCGGGGAGTGGATTCGATTTGGATCATCGTCGATCGATTGACCAAGAGCGCTCATTTTATTCCGGTTCAGGAGAGCATCTCGGCCGAGAAGCTGGCCGACATTTATATCAGAGAGGTGGTAGCACGGCACGGGGTGCCAGTGTCGGTGATTTCAGACAGAGATGTTCGGTTTACTTCCAGGTTTTGGAAGAAGTTTCATGACGAGCTAGGTACTCGTCTACATTTTAGCACCGCCTTTCACCCGCAGACGGATGGTCAGAGCGAGCGGACCATCCAGACGCTAGAAGATATGCTGCGGGCATGTGTTTTAGACTTCGGAGGTAGTTGGGATACCTACCTTCCGTTGGCGAAGTTCTCGTATAATAATAGCTATCATGCGAGTATTGACCGTCCTCCCTTCGAGATGTTATACAGGAGGAAGTGCAGGACCCCGATATGTTGGGGTGAGGTTGGCCAGAGGGTCATGGGGAGCACCGAAGTGGTGCTCAAGACGACAGAGAGAATTCAGCAGGTTCGGAGCAGACTTCAGACTGCTCAGAGTCGGCAGAAAAGTTATGCCGACAAGCGCCAATCGGACCTGGAGTTTCAGGTCGGGGATATGGTTCTCCTGAAGGTGTCGCCATGGAAGGGCGTCACCCGATTCAGGAAGCGGGGAAAGTTAGGTCCCAGGTATATTGGACAGTTTAGGGTTATAGCCCGGGTGGGCAAGGATCTGCCAGCCGAACTCAGTCAGATCCACAGCACTTTCCACGTTTCCCAGCTGCGAAAGTGCCTGGTGGATGACTCAGCAGTGGTGCCCTTGGAGGACATTCAGGTCGACGGCAGCCTGAACTTCATTGAGCGACCTGTGGCGATCCTCGACCGGAAGTCGAAGGATCTGAGGAACAAGAGAGTGGAACTCGTGAAGGTGAAATGGCAGCACCGGAAGGGCTCGGAATGGACTTGGGAGTCGGTGGACGAGATGATGGAGCACTACCCAGAGCTGTTTCAGGATCGAGCAGCAGACTTCGAGGACGAAGTCTAAAATAAGTGGGGGAGATTTGTATCACCTGGTTCTTGGTACGTATTTCTTCCTAAGTATTTTGCATTTTTGGCCTTGGACTCGGCGAGTTGAAGGACCAACTCGCCGAGTAGAAGCGGGACGGGACGCGGGATTTAAGTGATGGACTCGGCGAGTCGGGTCCCGGACTCGGCGAGTAGACGTTGTCTGGACAAAAACCCTAATCCAAGGGTTTGCACCCTATTTAAACAATGTTATGTCGTCCAAGACGTCCCTTATGCTCCCAAAACACCTCTCATTGAAACCCTAGCCGTCATTGAAGCAATCTAAGCCTCATTGGTGGATTTTGGTGCTTGTGGTCTTAAGAAGGAAGAAGAAAAGCTTGAGGAAGCAAGTAGAGACCAAGGGAACCTGAGTTTGTGCACCTTCTACAGCTCATTGAAGGTAAAAAGCTGTAACCTTGCTCATTCATTTGTTAGATCCCTTTTTTGGGAGATTTAGGGCTTTTATAAGCCATTTTTGGTGGCCAACCATGTTTGCAAGCATAGTTGGGGGTTTAAGCTTCTGAATCACATCATTAAAGGAGTCACTAGGCAGATTTGGGTTGCTTTTGCACCCATGAAAGGTCCCATGTACCATAGGAGCTTGTTTTATGTCTTTTTGAGCTCAAAGTCCCATGCAAGCACGTAAAGTTTGTAACTTTACGTGCTAGATCGATTATAGAAGCTTGGATCTATCTTCTGATCAAAGGTTGTACATCAGAAATCAAAGATTTAGAGTATGGACGTGACCAACTCGGCGAGTCCGTTCTTGGACTCGACGAGTCCGAGGCTTTGAGCCCCATATATGTTGAGGGTCAAAGGAACCCAGTTGAGTGTTAGAAGGTTTGTAACCGGACAGAAAGAGTTACCCAATGCATTGGACGTGATTTTAGACCTGGAGTTCATGGGACTCGGCGAGTGCTAGAACAGACTCGGCGAGTCCAAGGCAATCTTCTTAAGGATGAAGATGAACTCGACGAGTTGTTCATCAACTCGGCGAGTCGAGGACAGAACTTGTTCATCGGATGAAGGTGGACTCGACGAGTTGTTCATCAACTCGGCGAGTCGGATGAGTTTTCATATGATGTTCATATGAGAGAAGAACTCGTCGAGTTGACGGCCCAACTCGACGAGTGGGGTCATGAATGAGGACGAGTAAAGGGTGAGGGACTCGGCGAGTTGACGGCCCAACTCGGCGAGTCGGGTCAACTTGAAGATTGACTTTGTCTGGACTTGGACTGACCCTGTTTAGGGTTGTACTTGTTGTGTGTTGACCTGAAGGTCGTCGTGTAGGGATCGAGGAGTCGAAGGAAGTCGACTTGTGCGCCAAGGAGAATTCAAACACTGCACGACATTGAGGTGAGTTACCTTCCAGTAGGGGTGGGTCTACGGCCACAATGCCGGCCCACCAAAGAGGAGTATTTAGAAGATGATTGTCTTTGTGATAATTATCTTGGTCTGGTTACGTGTTTTGGTTATGGGTTATATCTGTATGATATGTTACGTGTATGATAGGGATAGTTTTCCCTGACAGTGGTCCTTAGGACCGAAGGGTAGGTCAGTACCCGAATATGCCTGACTGTATGCTTATATCTTGCTATTTTATGCTAGTGGTAGGGGTGAAATAGTCCCCAGTTACCGGTTGAAAGATACCGATGATGGTTACCGGTTGAAAGATACCGATGATGATTACCGGTTGAAAGATACCGACGATGATGATTACCGGTTGAAAGATACCGATGATATTGTATGGTATGTGGTATGATGGGGGAACTCACTAAGCTTTGTGCTTACGGTTTCAGTTTTGGTTTCAGGTACCTCTTCCTCTAAGGGGAAGGAGTCGGCGGCGTAGCATCACATCACACACACACATGATTTCCGCATAGAGTTTTCTGGGATTGTACTCTGACATGTTGTTATTTATGACTTGGGTTTTTCAGTCACGATACATTGTTTCATGAGATGACATGTTTTCACAGTATTTTCTAATGGATGTTTTTATGAGTTATTTAAATAAAATGAAATTTTTGGGCGTGAATTTTGGGATGTTACAATAAACCAATAAATTTAGACCCAACAGTCTCCCCCTTGGTTTATAGTTTTCTTTTCTTATGACCTAACAAACTCCCCCTGGGTTTGTAGCTTGCTTTTCTTTTCAATCTTCACTTTGTGCTTGGCTTCAGCATTCATCTTCGACTTCTTCACAACTTCAAGATGAACATATGAATCTTCAATATGAATGACTTCATCTTGAACAGTTGGGTTTTTCTTCAAAAATTTGACTTTGAACTCACGTTGGGTGTGGATGCTTCTTGTAAGGATTCTTGAGAATCAGCACTTGTAGTTTTGAGAATCTTCAGAGAGAATAACAGAGAGATCGATTCTTCTGGATCACATCATTAGGTTCATAGATAGCAGCAAATTGATTGGGGATGCTTCAATGCAATTTGTCACATAATCTTCAAAAACAACTTCACCTTGCTTCTGGGGTTGAAAGATTGAATGTTGAAAAATAATCTTCACTTCTTGTTCCTTCGAATGAGTATTCGTTAACGATCATCGTTGCGCCTTGAAAAGTAACCATTTACTAGAAAGTCCCTATGGATCATAGAGTTATGAAAATCCCTTCTCACCACAGTTGTTCAAGGATGTAATCTTGGCTAAGAAAGTTACGATACAGTCTCCTTGAGTCTCTTCTTCCTTTGAGTTCTCTGACTTTTGAATTCACTTTTCAAAACAAAACTAAAAGAAAAACTTAGCACACAATAGAAATCACTAAGAAGTAAAAACCAAAAATAAAATACACTCAAAAGTAATAATTTATTATTCTTCTGTATCACATCAGTAGGTTTATTTAAATTATTTGTTTAAATTTTAAAAAAAATATATTTTCATTATAATAATTCATTATTTTTTCGTATTTTCTTATAAATTCAAAGTTCTAAAATATATATTTAATTTTTTTTTAAATTAATTCATATAGTACATGGATCTCACAACTAGTATCATATGATATAACAACCAAAATTTCTAATTTTGTCTACTCCCAAGTCCCAAATAATTTTCTTTAAATACTCTTGTTTAATTTTTTAATCTAGTTTTTAAAATTTTTTAAGTATTAATATCATTCATCTTATATTCATTTATTACGTCATAAAAGCTCACACCATACCCCAAATAAGTAAGTCCGAATTTTCAAACTTACCTTTAAAATTTACTATGCTAATTTCAACACTTACTAAAATGAATCAATCCATGTAAAATTCAATCCATAGCGAAATATTACAAAGTTAAACACACAATGTGACAAGGAGTCGAAAGAAAATTGAATTGGACCAACTGAAATGACAGAATTGCCCTTATTTCACAAGACTTCAAAACATTATCTACAAAATCCACTTCCCATACTAGTTTGACTTTGACCATTCGTTAAATTCCAAATTTCAAATTTCCTAAGTATCATATCATTCTACCAAAACAACCAAAAAAACAAAACTCATAACCTCTACTCAATTCTTTTAATAACCACACAAGCATCTTTAATCTTTAACAGATTATATACTTGTGTGTTTGACATGCATTAGATTATACTGATTGTTTGTTTGATTGACATGTACAAAAGAAAGATATATATACTTTCTCAAAATTGACATCAGTTGGCTTTCGGTTCAAAAACATGAACCAAAAGTTAAGTTAGACAACCAAATGAGCAAATAACCCTAAAATTAAAAAAACAAGACTCGTAAATTTAACAATCATAGTGAAAGACAATTATGCCCTTCAGGTACTACCCTAGGCATCGGACTAGCTGCCACATATCTTTGAGGATATAGCTTAGGGACACCGGAACCACCACCGGAGGTGGTGGTGGTTGTGTCAGCTGCTGCCGCCGTCATATGTGCCCGGCTGTGAAACTTGGCAAATCGGTTGATGACTGAAAATCTCTCTAAATCTTGGGATTCCATTCTTATTTCAAGAACTGATCCTCCATTCTCCAACCTTCATTTCCATATATATACCATTTTTATAAACAAATGAAAACAGATTTACAACATTGTAAATGTAATTTAACCGATTTTTGACACTGGGTTGATTTGGCTTTTCAGTTGTATTTTATTTATGGATAAAAGGTCAAATAGTAAAAAAAAAAAACTAAAAGTGGGTTGATTTGATAAAAAGTCATATTACCTAATAAAGGAGGAAAAATCTAAAAAAATTACCTGAAAAAGAAAAAAAGGTCAAATGGGAGAATCTTGAAAGTGGGTTGATTTGAGTTATTTCTTTTACTAAAAAAGAATTTAGGTCAAAGGGGATAAAGTAAAAAAAATTTACCCGAAAAAGGAAAAGGGTCATTTGAGAAAAACTAAAAGTAAAAATCAAATGTAACAACTTTTTAAATTATTTTATTTAATAAATTACACAAAAACCAATGTATTTTGGGCTGTTTTGCAGTTTAACTACTTGTACTTTATTTTTTCCAATCAAACAAAAATAAAGTTTTAGATATTTTTCCAATTAAACCATTTTGACAAGGTAAAAATGGTTAAATTAGAAGTTTACTCATTATTTATTTATTTTAATGTAAAAATGACTTCAAAGTGCTTAATAAAAAAATGGTGGATTGTGTTTATACCTCAAAAGCATATCTTCTATCTTTTTTGATCTATCAATGAAATCTTCCACAACCTTTGAAAGATTCTGATCACCACTACCCTTGGATACAACCTTTTTCCCTGCTGACCTGGATTTGCCACGTCAGCAAAAAAATCAACTTTTCAAGATTTTACATTCATAACAAAAAAAAAAAATTAAAAAAAAAAAATTCTTACGTGTCAGAAATATCATGAGTATGATTTGCCAAACTACATGCATCACCAAGTGCTAATCTAGCAGCAAAGTATGTTACAATTTCATAACATTCCAAAGCATCATCTAAAAGAAGTTTAAATGGTGTAGGCCTAAATAAAACTTGCATAAGTTGTGTTGTTAAAATAATTCTTCTCTTTAATGTTTCACTTTCACCCCCTTCTTTCATCTGTTAACATAATAATAAAAACAACCATTTAGAAACTAGAACCAATACACCAAAAAAAAAAGTCAACTCTCTGGTCAACCACAAAAACACACCTGTTCAAGTACCCGATTTGCAGCCTCCCCCCATTCCACTTCCGCAATGCTGCAAGGGCAAAATTGTCACAAAAAAAAAAAAAAAAAAAAAAAAAAAATCTTTGAAGTGTTTTGTAGTGTGCCTATATATATAAACATATACCTTGTATCATGGAGTCTTCTAGAACCTTGTGTTGCTTCTTTATGCCAAGGGAGAAGCTCATAAGTAGGAAATTTACGCTTTTTTGATTTAGAAATAATTGAATCTTGATTAACAGCAACCGAATTGGTTCCATATTGACTTGTGTTTGCTAAATTCATCTGGACAAATGAACTATTTTTATGAAGCTGAGAAGGGTCTTGAAGAGGAGGGTAAAATGGGGATTTCACTAAATGATCTTCTTTTATAGCGGATGACGCGAGTACGCTTTTGTAGTTTTCGTATGCAGATGTGAGTGCTGACATGGATGTTACTTGAGGAAATTTAGGAGGGTCAGAATCTTGTCTTTCCTTTTTTACCCCTGGCCCAGAGTACGTGGGGTTTAAAGGAGAGTACCCATGAGGGGAAATATGTGATTGTTTCAGAGAACCAGATCCGTTTGCTTCTAAACGCCCTGAAAAAGATTCTTCCCCGGGGTGGAATTTACCTTCTTGCCCTTGCCCATAATCAAAAGTTTGTGAATTTTGACCTTCAGAAGCAGTTTCCATTCTGCTAGAAGGTATATCTATCCAGACATTAGGTTGACTTTTTGGATTAGAATTAGAACCCTGTTGACCATCTTGATTCTTTAAATGTGAGTTGACCTGCAAGAAAAAAGGTATCTATTAACTTTGACTTTTTGACTTTTTTTTTAAATGTATTGATGTTTGAATTACTACTATACCACTTGAGATGAGTTGAAATAATTTGCAGGGTGTCTTTGAGTTGGAGGAGACAACCTCAATCCAAATGATTGTTGGACAGAAGAATTGTTTGATGGAGTGAATGCATCTGTAGTTTCAGCTTTAGGTATCTTTCTCTGAGTCGACTCAGTATAAGAAGACTGTTGTTGTTGACCATGTTTATATTCTTTGAATTTGTCTACCTTGTGAAGAAGCTCAAGCATATGTCGACTATCATCATAATAAATAAATAAATCAAAAAATGTTTGTCAAACATTGCAAGTTTCATGAATCATGATATGAAGTAGTAATTAGTAAATAGTAAATAGTAAATACCTTGTTTGAGCATTTGAATCTTGAACAGGAAATCCGGATGATTTGTCAACAATGGCAGACATTCCAGAAGAATCACCACCTTCTTTTTGAGATTGCTGATTTGATCCATGAGAAGAATCTGAACAAAATTGGAAATTTGTAGAAGGAAACTGCTGAAAACCAGGGAAGTTTGAGTTTGAGTTTGAGTTTGAATTTTGATTAGTTGTTTTGTTTTGAAACCATGAAGTTGGATGTTTCCCACTTTCCATAATGTTTGAAGGCTGATTATTATTATTATTATCATTGAAAAGTTCTGGATTCTGAAAGCTTAAACCACTCCATTCCTCTTGTACACCTGTATCAGTGCTTGAAGTTTCATCAAGGGCAGATTGCATAAGAGCACTCCAACTCCCACTTTGTAAAGAAGGAAAAGCTTGTGAGTTATCAGTGTCTTCAAACATGTTCCCAAAATTGTTATCATCTGTATTGAATAAGAACTTCTGTTCTAATGGATCCAAACTAGTGAAATCCTGAGGGTTAAGGTTAACATCTGTTGTTTTATCCACAATGTTTCCACCAAAATCACCTTGTTCTTGATAAGCAGCATTGAATTGATCACTCATGGAAGAAGATCTAGCAACAGTGTCCATTTGTTGTTCACCAATGGGTGGTTGTTCACGTGTTGTTCCTTGAAAATTAGAAAAACGACTAAAACCATGTCCAGATTGTGAATAAGGTAATCCATTTTGAAACCCTTGGACCAAATTTGTGTTACCAAACATGAACATTTGGGATGGATCACGAACTGGAGTTCCATTGATTAATGGTGCATATTGAGCTCCAGAAGCTTGCTTATTGAGTAGTAAAGATTGTTGATTAATGACATTTTGTTGTCTGGAGTCGTTTAACTCTTGGAGTTTCTTTTGCCTTTGGAGTTCTTCAAGCTGCTTGAACATAATTTGCCTTTGCAACATCTGAATCTCATTAAAATACAAGACTTTTGCTTAGAATAGTGTTTTTAAACCTTCCAAAACTATTTTCAGCTGGTTTTCAGCTCAATGTTTGTGTATGGCTCTATGCTCTTGCCAATGAATGCATCTTGGATCATGAACTTATGGATAGCTTTCCAAATTTAGATTGACAGAAACCTACAAATTACAAGTAATTGGTTAAGAAAACAAGTGTAATTGGAAAGATAAGTAAAAAAAAAAGAGATTTAGCATCATTAATGATGCGTTGATTATGCTGCATCACACTTGTAAACAAAGTATTAAATCAATTTCAAACCACAACCAATTTCATTCAGATTTTTTTATTAAATTCATTTCAAAATGGTAGGTGAAGAACCAGACTGCTTCAAAGCTTGACATTCAGTGACCATCAGTTAACCTATGTACTTCAGGGAGGGAAATCATAAAGGAAGAAGGAATATTCTACGAAACCAAAGTACAACATAAGCAAATACTAAAACCCTAATAACAACACAGTCCTAGTAAACATATATAACGGAAATTAGAGATTGTAAACGAACTCGAAAGCCTAAATCAACAACTCAGAGAGAAAAAAACAAGGACTCAAACCCTAAAAACACTACTGCATGAAACAACTTCAAAATTTCCCCAACAATGCAAAAACAATAATTGCGAATTTCAATGGTTTTCGGTGAATCAAAAGCTGTATTACCGTTACAACACAAACAAGGTCGAGAATCAGCTAATTTGAGAGTAAAATCGACGATTTCGAGACTGTGATCAAGTGAAAGCAAATTTGGGGGTTGTTGACAAGTGTACAGAAGAACAGAAACTCTTACTTCCAGCAGCTTGTTAATGGAGATCAAGACTTCCAATTATCCTTCAATCCAAAACAGTCGTAGCTGAATGCACCTTCTTCCTCTCTCTCACTCTCTCTACTTTCTCTCTCTATACATACATATATATGTATGTATACCCCCTCGCACTTTTTTCTTACTAACTACAACACTCTTTCTCTCTCTAAAACCGATGAGCGAGAAAGATGGTCTCTTTTTCTTTCTTTCAGACATATTATATTTTATCTGTCTAAGGTTCGGTTCCGAGCCTATAGGTTTATTGCCGAGCCTCAGGTTTGGTTCACAATTTGTAAAAACCGGAGCTGAGGTTGATGCATGAGAAATGTGTCGGTGTTGTTTCGCTTCAGTCCTGTACGATCTTCCTGGAATCTGAACCGTTGGATTATAAAACTGGTAACATCGAATGGCTGGAATTGAATAAGCTGTGGACCTGAGTTCTAGCTGATTAGATCTTGAATGAGGACAATTAGTGTGGTACAGATGAGCTGTTACGCGATTTTTTGCGCGCGTGTGAGGTGGGGGGAATCTTTTTCTTTTTCCTTGAAGCTCTTTTTAATACAATTCTATATAATATATGTATTTTACATTCAATATAGTTTTGATTTTATTTTTCTGATTTTATTTTTGTGGTACATAACACTTTTTATCCCTACATAATATCTTATGTTTAATAGAGTTTTACAATATAATATTTTAAAGCATAATTGTTGTGTATGAATAATTTTTATTGTGTACAAATCAGATCTCTTTTCAAAATAACATTAAATAGTTTTCATAGATATTTAAGTTACGCAAATGCTTAAGGTGAGTTCAAGTTTCATTAAGACAACTTAATTATTTAGTACAGAGTTTCATTTTAGCTTAACATTTTTGACTAAAGTCGGATTACGTTTGAACCTACATGCAACTTTTTTAAAAATGTTTATTCAAATGACAAAATCATGATTTTAAATGAAACTTAATTAAATTGAAAAATAATAATTTTGGATCAAACCCTAAACAATTTGGATGAAAAATGTGGATCGAACCTCGATCAATAAACACTTTCAGTTCATAAGTTTCACAAAACATTCGGTTTCGATTTGATAATTCTCGAAACATAAAATAATTACCTTTTTGTATTTCTTATACATTTATTCTTTTAATTTTTGTATTTTTTTGAAAAACAAATATGAGTTTTTTGTATCTGGCTCAACTAAGTTCAAAGTCTAATCATATCTTAAGCTAAAACCAAATTGATTTAATTCAATTTTTTTTTAGTTATAATATTTTTTATTTTTTCAGATTCAGTTCAATACAGTCACTTAATATTTAGTATAAAGATATGTCCAGGACCATCTCTACCTTTTGTCAAACTAAGCAAGGGCTTAGGGGCCTCAATTCTAAAGGGCCCCTAATTTTAAAGTTAATTTACTAATTGTTGTCTAAAAACTGAGAATTGATCATTCAATTGTTATGCATGTCACACGTCTGACCTAACGCTACAATCAACAATCAAAGCGACGATTCAATTTCCACAAAAACGCATCTATCCTGGTGTTCTTCTTCCTTCTCGTCAGCTTCTCCTCTTGTCCCCCGATCTATATTCTAGTCTGAAACGCAGAATGCAACCAACGGGAGCAGCTAACGACAATTCGATTCAGTGATTCTTGATCAGTCAATTTCAAATTAGGGGCAACATTGCAAGACCTCAACTGATGAACTAAAAGTCTGAAACAATATGTGTTTCCAATTTCCAGTATCTGATATTCTGATTATCTTTTAGGTCTAGTTTTGAGTTTTCCTGTTTTCCATTATCTATTTATCTCCTCATATGTGATTGTGGATTTGTGGTAGATTAAGAATCTGATAAGTGTTATTGACTTATTTCTTGATTCTAGTATTGATTGATTTCATTATCTATTTATTTCAAGACTCGAGGTAGATTAGCAATCTGATAAGTTTTCATGTTTTCCATTATCTTCTATTCTCAAGCAGCAAGTATTTCAAGTCTATGATCCATTAATTTACTTCCAATTTATTGTTTGTTCATTTGTAATTGTCTCTGTGGTTGTTAGTATTAATTAAATAATCAATAATCATGTCTAAGAGGAAATGCCAAAACGTCTTAAATTTTTGGTTCGCTTAGAGCCCCAAACTTATTAAGTCGCCCATGAATATGTTATTATATCTTGATTCAAAAAATTATCAAAATCCACATAAATTCAATTGTATTCTGGTTTCAATTAAAAAGAAATATGATTTTACAATCGTGATAGAAAGTGAAAGATTCAATGCATCACAAATATAATTTCTTGATGTTCGAATTATACATAAAACTGATCATGATATTTGATTAGACCTATCTTTAATAAAAATGTTTTATCTTATCAATAATATATAAATGACATTTAAAACAACAAAATAAAAGAAGCAACAAACCAAAAACAACATTTCAAAAAAGATATATGACATTGTAAAATTTGTACAAAGGCTAAAAAAACAAATATTTAAACTATTATTATAATAGAACCGATCATCGGTTTTGGGTTCTGCATTGTATAAAAGTAGTTCTATGTTTGGTTATAAAAATAAAAATAAAACATTCTAAAAATGATGATTGGTTCAATTTTGTTCGATTTAAATTAAAATTGAATTAGTATTTTATTTTTAGAACTTTAATATTGAAAGAAAATATACATCTTTTCAAAATTAAATAAACTCAAGAATGTAATTCATGATCTGGATTTGTATCTAGATGCAATTCTATCCTATCTCAAACAAATACACAATGTTTAATATTGTGTGATAATTACTAATAGATAAAATACAAACGTAATTTGTGAAGCCTATATTGCAATACAATATTTAACATCCAAAACATGTTTAAAGTTATTATATCTTTATTTCAAAACACACCCATCAAAAGTACATGTATGTTATGGAACATGCCTTTTGTGTTTTATGTCAACTCTTTTTATTTTAATAAAAGAACACTGTTGACTTATCCTTTAAACAACAGAACTTTAAAAAGTGTTATATTCGGATATAGTCAAATTCATAAAATGATAATAAATTCATAGAGGTAAAAGTTATAAATTTTATTATTTGATAATAAATATTTTTTAACTAACTCTGCTAATTGTGTAAAGTAAACGTCGATTGGGATTTTTAATTCTTCTCTATTTTCCTTTATTTAAAAGATATATATTTAACTAATGATTGAACATTGTTTATAAGATGAAATATTATATTTATTTGAAATGATAAAATATATATTAAGCATGGATGTTGTTTAACCAATTATTAGTTATCTAATCACTTGTTCACTTCCCATGATCTTGGACCTAACTTTTGTTTGTGGATTTAAGATCAACTACTGTTGCTGATTATTATATTTTAAAACAATTTTATTATTAACTACATATTACGTAATGTAAAAATTATAGAATAAAAATCTAATCAGATTAATGTTGGGCTAATCAGAAAAGGAGGTGATACTTCCATGAATTTTTTTAATGTATCCACTGATTTTCAAAGTAAAATGACGAATGTAACCCTCATTTATAATTAGATTATAATTAGTTATTCAAAGTTTGAAGCAAAATAGTTATACCAAAATAGTACTCCCACTCTTCCTTCTCCGGCACCGCAATCATTCTTATCAATTCTCTAAGAAAATCGTCATTGTGAACCACCATTTTCTCATCCAAAATCAAGGCATTTTCTTGCCTAAATCACATTCCTTTAAAACCAAATACAAAATACAAAAAGCATAATCAAAATCCAAAAATTGAACTTTGTATATCTTTCTTAAAATCGCAGAATGTTAAACCCAAAATCGAACTCATATTTCTTGCTTAAATCGCAGAACTTTAAACCTAAATTGTTCAATGATCAACATGGTATCAGAGCTGTGATTATTCATCATTGTTCTTCAATTTCAATCATTCATCTCTTCTTTTCAAATCTCTGTTTTCTTTCGATTTGCAAAATGCCTAGTCAAACACCTCAAATCAATTCAAGTTCTTCTCAAACTCAAATCAATTTTTCTGATCCGTTGTATATTCATCCCTCTTATCATCCTGGAATGATTCTTGTCACTAAGCAGTTAGATGGATCGAATTTTGGTTCATGGAAGAAGGCCATCACCATTACACTTTCAGCGAAGAACAAACTTGGTTTTGTTAATGGCAAAATTGTTAAACCTTCTTCCGATCATGCTAATTTTGATCTATGGCAACGATGCAATGATATGGTAATGTCATGGATTCTAAATATTCTATCCAGTGACATATCTGAATCTGTTCTTTATTCATCTTCCGCTGAAGAAATCTGGAAAGATTTGGAAGATCGTTATGGTCAATCAAACGGTGCAAAATTGTATCAACTTCAGAAGGAAATTTCAGATCTGACTCAAGGATCGAACGATCTTGCCACCTATTTCACCAAATTGAAGAAATGTTGGGATGAATTGAATGCTCTCTCAATGTAACGACCCGATTTTCAAAAGAAATTTTTCATTTTTAATTATCCAAAACACATTTTCATCATCCATAAAAACCAGTTACAACTGTTTTCAAAACCATGTCAAATACAATTTTATTTCAAAATATCAGAGTGTCCCATAAAATGCCCAAGTGAGAGTACACGTTGCGCCATCAAGCCTTGCCATTGCCCTTGGGCTCAGATGTACCTAAAAAAAATCAACAAACTGTAAGCTAATGCTTAGTGAGTTCCGCAGAGCATACCCACACACAAACCACATACAAAATATCATATTAGCTATAACAGCTACACATATCACATAAGTCATGCATACAACAGATAGGGATGTCATGGGCTCGTCCCCAGGGTCTTAGTCTAGGATGTCATGGGCTCCCCACATGGTTTTACACCTAAGTGTCATGGGCTCTCCCATGGTCTTTGATAGGAAAGCCATGGGCTCTCCACATGGTCTTACATCCAAGTGTCATGGGCTCTCCCATGGTCTTCCATACAAACATACCACATATACCACTAGAATACTTCCTAGCTCATACCAACTAACATGCAAAATAATACAATCTCAGCTAGGATACTATATATCATAAAATGGGTCGGCCTTGGTACCTTAGACCCATTGGTATGGTGAGGAGACTCACCTCTGTCCGAAGAATCCGAAAACTGCTCTCCTAACAGTCCGTAACCACCCACACTGAACAATGATAACATTATTTAATGTTAGGATCAAACCCCATCCAAGTGGAGAACCCAAATCCCCAAGTCCCTCCACAACGACCCAAAAGTCTTCCTTAGCAAATGGGCCCAAAGTCCGTATCCAAAATCATTAATGGGCCTCATGGCCTAATAAAGCCCAAACATAACATCCATGGCCCAAAACAGATAAACTGACCCACTAACCCCAAAACGTGACCAGGCCCAATGACTAATTGAGGCCCAAAGGCTCAAAGGCTCAAAGGCCCAAAATAAGTCCAATTCCATTTGGTGTGCGTACGCCTGGCGTACCACCCTGGTACGTTCAACGTATTGAGTCCCTGAGTCGTACGCGCTGCGTATGCTAAGTTACGCCCAGCGTACTAACAGATTAAGCACTTCTTTCATTAAGTGCTTAATACTCGATTTCCTCACGTCTAATAGTCAGATCTAAGCTCATTAATACGTCCTAGGGCATAAAGTTGGCAACTTTATGCCTTTGCATGTCTCATATGTTCCCAACAACCCATTAAGACCTTTCCAAGGGTCTTAATCCATTCATGAGGTCAAAACACCCATCAAGACTTCATTTTTATGCTATGAATGGACCAAAGGACCTCAGATCTAACCTTTTCAGCCTCTGGAGTTGCTCAACTCTCAAGAGGAGGTCCAAAACCAACTAAAGGGACAAAATAGAAAACTCTAGCTAGATCTAATGAATAAGATAGCAAGATCAAAGCTTTATACCTCCAGAAGCTTCTCAAGGTGAACTAGATGCAGATTCTTGAAGCCCAAAGCCACTCCAAGCTTGCTTTAGCAACTCCTCCTTCTTGAATGGACACTAAAATGGCCACAAATGCACTCCTTAAGCTCAAAACACACTCTCAAATGATTATAGGGTTTTTAGGGACGTTTGAAGGTGAAAGAGGCTGATTAGGGTGAGGCTCAAATGAGATAAGGATGCGTATATAGGGCTCAAGTCTGGAAATTAGGGTTTGGATATCCGTCACGTACGCCCAGCGTACGTGCTGCCCCTCTGCAGTCATTAATACATAGTACGCTAAGCGTACCCATAAGTACTCCCAGCGTACTTAAGGGACTTCTTATGCAACATTTTAAATTTTCAAGGGCTTCAAAAGAAATACCTGGTTTGGAGTGTTACAACTCTCCCCTACTTGAACTAGACTTCGTCCTCGAAGTTCGTAGATGCAAACAGATCGGGGTCATGCTCCCGCATCTCCTCCTCTGGCTCCCATGTCCATTCGGAGTCCCTTCGGTGCTGCCATTGCACCTTTACAAGCTTCACCTCCTTGTTCTGAAGACCCTTGGACCTCCTATCCAAAATCGCAACGGGCCTCTCAATGTAGTTCAGGCTCTCGTCCACCTGAATATCGTCCATAGAAACGACCGTGGCCTCGTCTGTGACACACTTCCGGAGCTGTGACACGTGGAAAGTGTTGTGAATCTGGCTAAGCTATTCCGGCAGCTCCAAGCGATATGCTACCTTGCCCACCCGGGCCGTAATCCTGAAAGGGCCTATATATCGTGGACCTAACTTGCCCTTCTTTCGAAACCTGATGACCCCCTTCCAGGGAGACACTTTCAAGCACGAAATCCCCCACCTGGAACTCAATATCTGATCGTCACCGGTCGGCATAACTTTTCTGACGGCTTTGTGCGACTCGCAGCCGGTCGCGCACCTGCTGAATCATCCTGGTAGTCTTGAGCACCACCTCAGTGCTCCCCATGACTCGGTGTCCAACCTCGTCCCAGCAAACCGGAGTCCTACATCTCCTGCCATACAACATCTCAAATGGAGGTCGGTCGATACTGGCATGGTAACTGTTATTATATGAAAACTCTGCCAGTGGAAGGTACGTATCCCAACTCCCTCCAAAATCCAGCACACATGCTCGCAACATATCCTCCAGTGTCTGGATCGTCCTCTAGCTCTGGCCATCTGTCTGGGGATGGTATGCTGTACTAAAATGCAGCCAAGTGCCCAGTTCCTCATGGAACTTCTTCCAGAACCTGGATGTAAACCGAACATCTCTGTCAGAGACTACCGATACTGGCACCTCGTGTCTAGCCACCACTCTCGCACATAAATATCCGGCAACTACTCGGCGGATATGCTCTCAGAGATCGGAATAAAGTGGGCACTCTTCGTCAGTCTGTCTACGATCACTCATATGGCGTCCACACCCCTTTCCGTCCTTGATAACTTCGTAATGAAGTCCATAGTGATCTCTTCCCACTTCCACATGGCAATGGGTAGGGGCTGAACCTTGCTATGAGGCCGTTGATGCTCGGCCTTGACCTTCCTGCAGGTCAAGCACCGCTCCACAAACCAGGCGATCTCCCACTTCATGCACGGCCACCAGTAACTCAGTCTCAAGTCTCTATACATTTTTGTAGCCCCTGGATGTATATAGAAGTTGGACTTGTGCGCCTCCTCCAATATCTTCTGCCTCACTCCTCCAGTCACCGGTACTGATACTCGGCCACACTGTGTCAAAAGGCCACGACTATCCTTAACAAACAAAGGATACTGTCCCCGAATCCGCTCTATCTTCCAGTTCTCCTTCTTCACCCCTCGACCTGAGCCTCCTTGATCATATCCAACAATGGAGAGATCACGGTCATCCTCAAAAAAACGTTCCCAATCGGGGAACCTGCCACCTTGCGGCTCAAAGCATCGGCCACCACGTTGGCCTTCCCGGGATGGTATAGGATCTCACAATCATAGTCCTTCAGCACATCCAACCACCTCCTCTGCCGCATGTTGAGGTTTTGTTGATCCATCAAATACTTCAAACTCTTGTGATCAGTATAGATGGTGCACCTCACTCCATACAAGTAATGCCTCCAAATCTTGAGGGCAAACACCACTGCTCCTAATTGCAGGTCGTGAGTGGGGTACTTCGCCTCATGAGGCTTCAACTGCCTCGAGGCGTAAGCTATCACATGCCCCTCTGCATCAGTACCGCACCTAACCCTGAAATCG
The DNA here is from genome assembly GCF_052849685.1 of Lactuca virosa. NCBI lineage: Eukaryota > Viridiplantae > Streptophyta > Magnoliopsida > Asterales > Asteraceae > Lactuca > Lactuca virosa. The sequence goes on from NC_136429.1 coordinate 493,157,679, forward strand.
ATGCGTCACAGTACACCACCAAATCATCTAACCCCTCAGGTAGTACTAAAATCGGAGCCTCGCATAACCTCCATCTCAGGGTCTCAAAAGCCAACTGCTGATTTGTACCCCATCGAAATGTCACATTCTTCTTGGTCAAGCGGGTCAAGGGCACAACAATCTTGGAGAAATCCTGGATGAATCTCCGATAATAGCCCGCTAGACCCAAGACGCTACGGATATCGGAAGCATTCTTCGGTACTTCTCACTGCATCACTGCCTCAACCTTAGCTGGATCCACCGAAATACCCTCCTGGTTGATGATGTGCCCCAAAAACTGTACCTCCCTGCTCCCGCAGCCAAAAATCACACTTGGAGAACTTGGCATACAACCTCTCTGCCCTCAGGGTCTCCAATACCTCCCTTAGATGTTGCTCGTGTTGTTCCTTTGTATTAGAGTAGACCAGGATATCATCAATAAAAACGATCACCGACCTATCCAACATCGGTTTACACACCCTGTTCATGAGATCCATGAACGTTGCTCGGGCATTGGTGAGCCCAAATGGTATCACCACGAACTCATAATGCTCATACCGAGCCCTGAACGCTGTATTCGGTATATCTTCATCCCGAATCCTCATCTGATGGTATCCCGACCGAAGATCAATCTTGGAAAACCAAGACGCACCCTGTAGCTGATCGAACAAATCATCAATCCTCGGTAGCGGATAACGGTTATTCACCGTTAGTTTGTTCAGCTCTCGATAATCAATGCACATCTTGTGCGATCCATCCTTCTTTTTCACAAACAGGATCGGAGCTCCCCACGGGGAACTGCTCGGACGGATAAACCCTCGGTCTAGCAGTTCCTGAAGTTGTGTAGATAGCTCCTGCATCTCGGGCGGTGCTAGCCGGTATGGTGCCTTCGCTATCGGAGCGGCACCCGACACCAAGTCAATGCGAAACTCAACCTGCCTCTCCGGAGGCACCCCTGGTAACTCTTCGGGAAAAACATCCCGAAATTCCTGTACAACCAACACACTGCCCACATCCGTCGTGGTCTCGACCCTCGTATCCGAGATATAAGCCAAAAATCTAGTACATCCCTGTTGCAGAAATCTCCTTGCCCTCGCAGCCGAACAAAGGGTCGACCCCTGCGAGGCCCTCTCACCAGGAATAACCAGTTCTCCCCCACTTGGGGTTCGAACCCTCACTAACTGGCGCTCGCAATCGATCATCGCCCCATTGGCCCCCAACCAATCCATCCCGACAATCACTTTCAGCCCTCGCAACGGTATTGGAACCAAGTCAACGCGGAACCACTCTCCAAGCACATTCAGGACACAGTCCTGATACACCCTCGCAGCACTCACAGTACGGTCGTCAGCAATCTCTACCTCAAGCGGGGAATCCAAAGTTCCCGGCGCATCCCGAAACTTCTTGCTAAGCGCAAGAGACACGAAGGATCGGGTAGCTCTCGAATCGAACAAAACATGAGCCGACATACCATTCACCAAAAAGGTCTCTATACATAAGTACAAAGAACATATAAGCAATACAAATAAATAGAGAGCAGAGAAGAGTAAATACACACTAGCCACGACATCTGGCTCTGCCCGAGCCTCCTCGGTAGTCAACTGAAAGGTGCGGCTCCTCACCGCTGGAGCATCCGCCTTAGCAGGGCGGCCATCTGTGATCCTCATTGACGGGCGTGGGCGCCACCAGTGCTCCTCCCCCTCCCTGTAACCTCGTACAATCGGCCTTTTTATGGCTAGTCTGGTTGCATTGGAAACAAATCAATCCCTTCTTGGGGCAATCCCTGATCACGTGGGCCGATTGGCCACAAGCATAGCATCCTGAGCCTGCTACACGACAAGCCCCACTGTGCGGTTTACCGCACTTGGCACACCGGCCATGGCCCTGCTGGCCCCTGCTGGAAGTGTATAAGGTCTTAGGCTTTTTAGCCTGACCCACTGCCGCCTGTGCCTGCTCAGGCTTCCGCTTGGTGCGGAAGTCCAACTCTATTTCCCGCTCACGGGCCTTCTCCACCATCTCGTTCAAGGTTTTGCATCCTGTAAAGCTCACAAACTCCCGGATATCATTCCTTAGCATGGAATGATATCTCGTCCACCTCATATCCTCATCCGTAGTGTACTGTGGGATCAACAAAGCTCGTTCCCGAAACTTGGCAGTGATCTCCGCCACAATCTCGGTGGTCTGCTGAAGGTCATGAAACTCCCTCACAAGTCGTTTCACCTCAATAGGTGGTGCAAACTCCGCATCGAATCGCCGAACAAACTCGGCCCATGTCATCTCAGCCACACCGGCTGCTCCCACCTGGCTAGTCACCTCTCCCCACCAATCTCGGGCTCTGTCTCTCAGCATACATGAAGCAAAACCCACCTTTGCCGCATTAGGGCAAGAACTCGTGCGCTCGGCGTTCTCAATATCCACCACCCAGCGTCGGCTAACAATGGACCCCGAAAAACTCCGGCGCTCCACAGGCCTTGAACTCCCGGAACGAGGGAGTTCAGGCCCCGACCTGGCCCGCAACAATCTCGACTCTGAATGACCTGAGCCTCTCCTCCATAATCTCCATAATCCCCTCCTTGACCGTTCCAAAGATCACTGGGGTAGCGTCAAGGATGCCCTTCGTAACCTCGGCTGCAATGATCACGTGCAGTCTCTCGTCAATGGGCTCAGTACCGCTGCCCGATCCCGATCCTGGTCCCCCTGTCCCACACCGGTCCTCCTTAGAGCTGTCAGATCTAGCATTGGTTTGGGTACAGGTCTTGTGCTTTCAGTAGTACGGGCCCAATACTACCTTCCACACCTACCTGTACCTTTCCCTAAAGCTCTACCTGATAACTCCAATTCGTCCCCAAATAAACCATATCCCACAGACTACCGCATATCTGAAATCCCAGGTTGTCCTAAGATTTGCTCTATCCCCATAAAACAGACCAATCATAACATGTTGCCTTTATGCATGCAAATTATACACAGAAAAGGATCAAATAGACTTTCGAATAAAAGATTCTACCCTAGGACCACAACCAGACAAGGAACAGGAAATAAGGTCAAATCAATCATTCTAAGGCTATAAGCTCCTAACCGTATACAATTTAAAAAGCATACACATAGCAAGTTCCATACGATTATCACAGCTCAAATATCAGTATAACATGGCTAACATATTGGGGAACTACTTACTTGGCTCGACTGATCATGCGCGTTGCACTCTCCTCTTTTCCAGTCTCAAAAGTTTTTAACTTTTATTTTTTAAAATACTTTTACCATTTCCTTAGTTTGAGTCCTGACACACCCGAGAGTGTGCCCGAATCCCTCAAACCAAGGCTCTGATACCAACCTGTAACGACCCGATTTTCAAAAGAAAATTTTCATTTTTAATTATCCAAAACATATTTTCATCATCCATAAAAACCAGTTACAATTGTTTTCACAACCATGTTAAATACAACTTTAATTCAAAATATGAGAGTGTCCCACAAAATGCCCAAGTGAGAGTGCACGCCGCGCCATCAAGCCTTGCCTTTGCCCTTGGGCTCAGATGTACCTGAAACAAATCCATAAACTGTAAGCTAATGCTTAGTGAGTTCCCCAGAGCATACCCACACACAAACCACATACAACATATCATACTAGCTATAACAGCTACACATATCACATAAGCCATGCATATAACATATAGGGATGCCGTGGGCTCGTCCCCAGGGTCTTACTCCAGGATACCATAGGCTCCCCACATGGTCTTACACCTAAGTGACATGGGCTCTCCCATGGTATTTGATAGGAAAGCCATGGGCTCTCCACATAGTCTTACATCCAAGTGTCATGGGCTCTCCCATATTCTTCCATACAAACATACCACATATACCACTAGCATACTTCCTAGCTCATACCAACTGTGAGATCCCCATTTTTACGCCCAGAAAAGACCGATTTTGTTTATGCTTTATAAAAATCAGAGTATTTCTTTTAACAAAAATGTTGCAGAATTTGTTCCCAGAAAACATGATAAATAGGTTATCAAAGCATTTATGAGGAAATGTATTTTTATTCATTTTCAAAACATTGGGATGTCATTGTCAATACAGAAACATAAGCATAAACAGAACTTACATTATTTACACTAGTGATCTACATCTCTTTTAAATCTCTCAGTGTAAAGTAGCTTCGTATCGACACCTGTGATACAAATAAACTTGAGTGGGTTAGGTTGGGAAACCTGGTGAGTACATAGGGTTTTTAACCCACAATAATATAATTATTATGTTTAAATAACAAACAATCAACCCCATTTAACCATCCCCATTATCTTCCTTACTCTCAAGGGTCTACCCTAAGAGTCATCTATTCGTTTATTCCGAAGTCCCTTGCTTCCAGGGTTATAAGGCCGGCACTAAGTCCATAGCTGCCAATGCACTAATTCCATAGCTGCAAAATTTCCTTCATCGGGTATTAAATCCATAGCTACCAGTGTAGGTACTAAGTCCATAGCTACCAACGTTTATCTAACAGGTACTAAGTCCATAGCTACCAGGTACTAAACCCATAGCTACCAACACCTAACAAGTACTAAGTCCATAGCTACCAGGTACTAAATCCATAGCTACCAACACCTAACAAGTACTAAGTCCATAGCTACCTATGTTTACCTAATAGGTACTAAGTCCATAGCTACCATCGTTTGTCCAATAGGCACTAAGTCCATAGCTGCCGGTGTTTATTTATTGGGCACTAAGTTTATAGCTGCCAATGTTTACTCACATCATCTTTTATCTCTCATCATTCATCTACCCATGTTATACCCAACATATTTGTAGATATAAAATACGTATACAGTTTAAATCAGTTAAAACATGTATAAAAACGTTCATCCAGCATAGATGGCAAGTATACAAAATATATGCACACATAGCACATAATTTATATTAAATACTTCATATCTATGTGTAAGATGAAAGGGACTATGCACTCACCTGAAAGGTGGTGACTCGGAACTCGGACAGCGCTTCGTTATCTCAAAACAATTTTCCCTTGACAAAACCTAGTATCAATACCACTAGGGTTTAGTCTAACGTTAACCGAGACTAATTAATAGTCTAGCTATTATTATTATTATATAAGCGTTAAACAACACTATATAACTCATAATAATAGCCCAAATAATTATTATAAGGTCCTAATAACATTACTATATTAAAACATAAGCTATACTAAAGATAGGTTAGGCGTAGCGCACTTACAGCGGATTTTTTCTCAAAACCGGGCTTCGCTGGAGCAGCGTTTCTAAGCCGAAAGGCTCTTTTCTCGGGACTCCGGGAGCCTCGGGGCTTCCTTCGGGTGCTAGGGGGTTTACCTAGACTTTAGGGGGGGTTTGGGGGCTAGAGAGAGAGTCTAGAGGGAGAAAGAATGGTTTGGAAAGGTGTGAAGAATGAGGGAACCCGACACCTCTATTTATAGGCTGGAAAACAGCTCTACTCGTCGAGTAGCTCCTCCTACTCGTCGAGTCCATGCCACATGTCACCTTCTGGCGGCTTGCCTTGGGGAGAAAGCCTTGGCCCATAATCAGCCACGTCACCCCTTTTGCAGCAGCAGCCTGCCGACTTCTAAATCCCATAACTTTCGCATACGAGCTCCGTGTTTGACGTTCTTTTTTTCACGCGTAGGTAACAACAAGATCTACAACTTTCATTTAGACTCCATCGGCGAATTCTCGACCGATCTTAAATTTAACAGTAGGATGAGATTAGATTGTTAAATGACCATGAAGAATTCGTAACTCCTTCATACGGACTCCATTTTCATCTGTCTTTTTACCGTTGAGTTCCTATTAATGAGATCTTCAACTCTCATTTTGGTTGCGTAAGCCAAAAACTGCTCAAACTAAAATTCGAGTTTCGGGCCGTGCACTGCTGTGCCAAATCTTAGAAAATTCATAACTTTCTCATACGAAGTCAGATTTGGGCGTTCTTTTTGGGGATGTTCTCGGTTTAACATATACTACAACTTTTGTTTAGATCACTAAGGCTAAAAAGTCCTCTATTGTAAATTCACTATTTACGTCTCCCGGTGTCGTGCCGGTTTTGCCGAAAAACTTCGACGGGCCATAACTTCTTCGTTATAACTCGGATTTCTGCATTCTTTATATGTACGGAACCCTTGAGACATATTCTACAACTTGGTTAAGATTATGTATTCTAAATAATCTTTTGTCGAAAAGTCATTTTCGACCCCTATTATCTCTAAATTAACTACCCCGGATCTACGGGCGTTACACCAACTAACATGCAAAATAATACAATCTCAACTAGGATACTATATATCATAAAATGGGCCGGCCTTGGTGCCTTAGACCCATTGGTATGGTGAGGAGACTCACCTCTGTCCAAAGAATCTGAAAGCTGCTCTCCTAACAGTCCGTAACCGCCTGCACTAAACAATTATAGCATTATTTAATGTTAGGATCAAACCCCATCCAATTGGAGAACCCAAATCCGCAAGTACCTCCACAATGGGCAAAAAGTCTTCCTTAGCTAATGGGCCCAAAGTCCGTATCCAAAATCATTAATGGGCCTCATAGCCCAATAAACCCTAACCATAACATCCATGGCCCAAAACAGATAAACTGACCCACTAACCCCAAAACGTGACCAGACCCAATGACTAATTGAGGCCCAAAGGCTCAAAGGCCCAAAATAAGTCCAAGTCCATCTGTTGTGTGTACGCCTGGCGTACCACCCTGGTACGTGCAACATAATGAGTCCATGAGCCGTACGCGCTGCGTACGCTAAGTTACGCCCAACGTACTAACATATTAAGAACTTCTTCTATTAAGTGCTTAATACTCGATTTCCTCACGTCCAATAGTCAGATCTAAGCTCATTAAGACATCCTAGGGCATAAAGTTGGCAACTTTATGCCTTTGCATGTCTCATATGTTCCCAACAACCCATTAAGACCTTTCCAAGGGTCTTAATCCATGCATGACGTCAAAACACCCATTAAGACTTCATTTTTATGCTATGAATGGACCAAAGGACCTCAGATCTAACCTTTTCAGCCTCTGGAGTTGCTAAACTCTCAAGAGGAGGTCCAAAACCAACTAAAGGGACAAAATAGAAAACCCTAGCTAGATCTAATGAATAAGATGGAAAGATCAAAGCTTTATACCTCCAGAAGCTCCTCAAGGTGAACTAGATGCATATTCTTGAAGCCTAAAGCCACTCCAATCTTGCTTTAGCAACTCCTCCTTCTTGAATGGACACTAAAATGGCCACAAATGCACTCCTTAAGCTCAAAACACACTCTCAAATGATTATAGGGTTTTTAGGGACGTTTGAAGGTGAAAGAGGCTGATTAGGGTGAGGCTCAAATGAGATAAGGATGCTTATATAGGGCTTAAGTCCGGAAATTAGGGTTTGGACATCCGTCGCGTATGCCCAGCGTACGTGTTGCCCCTCCGCGATCATTAATACATAGTACGCTAAGCGTACCCATAAGTACGCCCATCGTACTTAAGGGACTTCTTATGCAACATTTTAAATTTTCAAGGGCTTCAAAAGAAATACCTGGTTTGGAGTGTTACACTCAACCATTCCTAACTGCACTTGTGCTGCTGCTCATAAAATGCAAGAATTTCAACAAAATCAGAAACTCCTAAAATTTATCATGGGACTAAATGGTGATTACAGCACAACTCGGCATAATATCCTCATGATAAATCCTTTACCTTCAATTGCTAAAGCATATTCCCTCCTGATTCAAGATGAAAAACAAAGAGAAGTTTACTCTCCTTCTCATTTCACATCTGATTCTGCATCAATGAATGTGAAATCTAACAACAATGGCAATGGAAGCAATTTAAGAGGAAATTATGAAAATAAGAAGAATCTCACTTGTTCGTTCTGCAAGAAGTCAGGCCATACTACAAACAAGTGCTACAGGCTGGTTGGATTTCCAAAGGATTTCAAGTTCACTAAAGGAAAGAATATTGCAATAACTGTATCGAATTCTCAATTTAATGGTGAAAGTGAAGCTAAAGAGGTCAACTTGTCCAATCAATATCAGAGCAACCGTTCTATGCAAGATCTAACAAATGATCAATATCACCAATTGTGCTCTTTGTTGTAACACCCCGACTCCTAGGTATCTAACTTTACAGTTTTATGTCTACCTCAGAAGATCTACTCGACGAGTTGGTGCCTAGACTCGTCGAGTAGGGACGCTTTTGGCCACGTGGCTTAAGTGACCAACTCGACGAGTCGGTGAACCCGACTCGACGATTTGGAGCTGGAATGAGAAACCCTAATCCCTGGGGTTTTGCACCCTATTTAAGGGTTACTTGCCCCCTTAGCCTCCCTTACAGCCCCCTTGTGAGTCCAGAAACCCTAGATCGCTGCTTACACTTCATTTTGGTGTGATATTAAGCTTGGAAGGTGGATTGTGGTTTGAAGAGCTTGAAGTGCAAGAAGTTGGAGCAAAGAGAGGCTGTGGATCCAAGTTCTACTTCATCTCAGCATCACTTTGAAGGTAACAAGTTGTTACCTTGGCTCTCCATTAGATAGATCTCTTGTCTCATGGGTTTAGAACCATTTTTAGGGTATTATGGTGGTATTTCGGATTTAGGGCAAGATTTGAGGTTGAAACTTCAGATCTGGACCCCTTTAGTCCCTTATTGTCATAAAGTATCAGCCTTTGTCAAGCTATGGCCCTTCCATTGTCTTAAGCTTCTTCTTTAGCTTGGTTTTGACTCTTGAGACTTTGCATGCACGTAAAGTTTGCAACTTTACGTGATAACCAGGCCCTAGGAGGCTAGATCTACCATTTGGAGCTTTGGAATGGCTCAAAATCATCTGGACAAAAAATGAACTTTATGAACTCGACGAGTCAGATAAGGGACTCGACGAGTTAGGAAGGTTTTTCCCGTTGTTTTGTTTCTGCATGAAGTCGGCGAGTCCGCAGAGGACTCGACGAGTCAGTTAGGGTTTCCCCGACTTCTGGATACAGATAGACTCGACAAGTTGGTCGGAAAATCGGCGAGTCAGTGAGGGTTTTATGACCTTCTGAACTCTTAAGGAACTCGACGAGTTGCTAGCCGCGCTAGACGAGTTGGGTCAATATGGACTGTTGACTTGGACTGTTGACTTTGACTTGGACCAAGGGTTGACCAGTTTGACCTCTGGGGGTATTTTGGTAATTTGGGAATTTATGGAAGTAAGTCATCAATGGATGTAGGTGTTGGATTTGGAGCTACATTTTGTTGAGTTGACTTTATCGATTTGAGCTACTTGAGAGTGAGTTATCTTCACTATATCAACAGGGTCTACGGCACCAAGGCCGGCCCTTTATGATTTGCATCCTAGTTTTAGGATGGTTGGTATGTTATTGATCTGTTAGATTTCATCCTTATCTGCATCCAGTCAGACTGATGGCTCATTATGCATGTTGTATTTGTTATATGTTATTGATATGTATTATGGCGTTGATATTTTGGGGGTAACTCACTAAGCCTTCAAACTTACATTTATCTATTATTGTTTCAGGTACTTCTGATGATCGCGGGAAGGCGAAGGCGTGATCATACCGTGTAACGACGTAAATTTTAAAACAATTTTTCATTTTTCAAACGTAATAAAACTCATATAATATTCTCAAAATCTAATGTATCAAATGTCATCACAATAAAACATATCCCAGGATCTCAACACATAATCCTCTGCTAGTGTGTACAAATCATGCTGGCGCCTTCCCGCGATCCTCGCTGGTACCTGAAACACATATCACATAACACGGTAAGCATAATTGCTTAGTGAGTTCCCCAAAATACAACATACAACACATAAGCCACTCGAGGCTATAACTCATTATGACCCTCCGGTCAATGTGTCTCAGCGGGACCCTCCAGTCTTGTAGCTCGTTGGACCCTCCAGTCCGGTCTAGCTTGTTGGACCCTCTGGTCCGATCTAACTCGTAGGACCCTCCGGTCTGGTCTATATAACACATAGAATACATATATCACAATGCACATAAACTCAAACACACACATAACACATAAGACCCTCTGGTCTGCACATAATTACCACTCTAGGTAATGTAAGTGAGAAGACTCACCTCGGGTAATCTCAGAAAGTCTCGAACTCGAATCACTGATCTAGCCTCCGCCTAATCACATAAAGTAATTATCTCTAATTAATACGGCTCTCAAGGACTAGACTAGTCCCTCCCTATATTCTCCCAGAAGGGAAAAAGACCATTTTACCCCTCCAATAGTCCAATGTCCAACTGTTGACCAAACCCTAAAAGTCAACCCCAGTCAACGGTCCAACTTTGACCAGACTCATCGAGTGCACTCGGGTGACTCGGCGAGTCCATGCGTGTCCTCTGAATCCTCCTAAGGCCTTACTCGACTCGCCTAGTTATCCTTTCTCTCGACGGGTCACCACTGATCACGAATCGTGGTGCAACATAATCCGACTCGTCGAGTCCTCTCATGGACTCGGCGAGTTCCTTCCATGAGAATGCTCAAACGACCTTTTGAGGTCAGATCTGTTTCTCTAACTTATAGATCTGACCTTCTAACACCCAAAAGTCACGTAAAGGTCTGAAATTTACATTCATGCATCGCACATATGGCTCTATTTGAAGAAATAGCTCTAAAAATGGAGTCCTAGGCTCAGTATTCTCATGTAACAGCATAAAGCTTGGTTGTTGGGACACTCTGGACCTCTCAAGGTCCAGATCTAAAGTCTATTTCTCAATGGGACTTCACATGCTCCATATTCCAACTAAAGAAAGGGTAAAGAAACCCTAGATTCAAGAGATCTACATTATACACGAAAATAGGCATGGATTCATACCTCAGCAGCAATCTTTGGTGAAGTAATGGTAGGTCTGAGATCCTCAATCAACCTAGCTTGAATCCCCTCTCTTCTTCTTGCAAGAATGCACTAAAGATGATGCAATTAGCTCCTTCCCTCACTCTCTATGCTCTCTGGTTCGATAGGGTTTCTCAAGTGGGTGTGTGGCCGCAATGACGGCCATAAGGACCCTTAAATAGGGCACATGCCCGAAGATTTAGGGTTTCTGTCCACAGCGCGGACTCGTCGAGTCGACTCTCTGACTCGTCGAGTCCATTCATTAATCCTAGTCAGCAGTCGCGATCCTACTCGACGAGTCTAGGCGTCAACTCGTCGAGTCCCTCTCCTTGACTCAAAAATAGATACTCAATTTATGATACCTGGAAATCCGGATGTTACATACCGCTCCTCGCACTTTATGATTTTATGATTTGATTCTGGGATACTCTGACAATATACTATTTTGAAAACAAGTTTTGTAATAATCATGGGTTTTGAAATGTTTTAAAAAGTTTAAATTTGGCATGATTTTTATGAGTGTTATATTTGTTTATCAAAATGAATGATAACAATGAGAGCTCTACCAGTAACATAGATTCACAGAAGGTTAATAAATCATCTATTCATTTTGCAGGTAACACCCTTCTTTCTCAAGACAATTTCATTAATTGTCACTGTCTTGAAACAACATCAATGACTTGGATCATTGATTCCGGTGCTAGTGATCACATGTGTCATAATAAGTCATTATTCATTCATACACAGGAACTCAAAAATCCTTTCAGAATCACTCTTCCTAATGGTCAACATACTAGTGCTCATGAATATGGAAGCATTAAGTTGACTGAAAATGTGATTCTTCATCATGTTTTACATGTTCCTTTGTTCAAATTCAATCTTCTTTCAATATCTAAACTCTGCAAACAAATGAATTCATTTGTTGTGTTTTGAGAACATTTTTGTTTCTTGTTACAGGGCCCTTCAATGAAGAGGCCACTGGTTCTTGGTAAGCATCGAGTTGGGCTGTACTATCTGCATTCTAAACCAAGTACTAATAGAAGAATTGGTCTCTCTGTTAAATCTACATCTTCTTTTCATTCATGTGTTTTCTCTTCCAAGAATACATCAGATTACATTTCTAAATGTAATGTTTCAATTTCTAAAAATGTTCCTGTTTCTGTTTGGCATTCACGACTTGGACATCTTCCAATGTACAAGTTACAAACTCTTAGTTTGCCTAATAAGATCAATGATGTTCTTGATAATGCTTGTGATGTTTGTTCTAAAGCTAGACAGCATAAATTGCCTTTTACTCACAACACTATTCACACTACTTCTCCTTTCCAACTCATTCATGTTGACACTTGGGGTCCTTATCACACAAAAACTTATCAAAATCAATCCTACTTTATTACAATTGTGGATGACTTTACCAGATCAACATGGACACATCTTATGTGTACTAAGAGTAATGCTTTTGGAATCATTAAGGGTTTCGTTGAAATGGTTGAAACTCAATTTGATAAGAAGGTGCAAATTATAAGATCAAACAATGCATTCGAGCTTGGTTCAAGTAATGAAGCCAAATCTTATTTTGAACAGAAGGGAATCATACATCAAACAAGTTGCATATATAGACCTTAGCAAAATGGCGTAGTTAAACGTAAACATAGACATTTACTTGAAACACCCAGAGCACTATTATTTTTGTCACAATTACCCTTGAAATTTTGGGGTGATTGTGTTCTTACAACAACCTATCTCATCAACAGATTCCCCACTAAAATCCTTCACAATAAATCACCATTCTGTCTCTTGTATGGTACTTCACCATCCTATGATCATTTGAGAACATTTGGTTGTTTATGTTATGCTAGTACCCTACAACATAATAGGGACAAGTTTCAACCCAGGGCAACACCATGTATTTTCATTGGTTATCCCTATGGAAAGAAATCATTCAAACTATATGATCTAGAATATAAACGAACCATAATATCTATAGATGTGGAGTTTCACGAAAATGTATTTCCCTATAAGCTCTACAATTCCAATTCTACCCCTACACCAATATTTCCTTCAGAAAGCCATATGAATCATTTTGAAGATCCACAAAACTCAGATTTTCATTCACAACCTTCTCCACAACCACATACTCCATTTCCATCCTCACCTACTATTCCAAATCAAAATCCAATACACGAAACGTTCCCAAGAAGATCCACCAGACCTCATGTTTCTCCTGCACATCTACAATATTATATTTGCAATCATGCTTCATGTCACTTGTAACACCCCAAATTTCAATTGTTCAATGAAGGGCCAAAAGTGTAAATTTAGGAAGGGGACTCGACGAGTAGGTACGCTTACTCGCCGAGTCGGATCGGGATTCTATCGCGGTTTAAGTGGCCAACTCGCCGAGTCGGCGGCTTGGACTCGACGAGTTGGTGCTGAAGAGAGAAAACCCTAATCCTGGGGGTTGTGCCCTATATAAAGCACATTATAACCCACCCCCAGCCTCTTTGCTACCCTTTTGAGATCCAGAAAACCCAAGAATCGAGTGAGCTTCCATTAATAGAGAGAATAGAGCTTTGGAGGAGAAAATCTTGGAAAGGGGCTTGAAGATCAAGAGGTTTGCTGCTAAGGAGTGGTGTAGATCCGGGATCTACTTCAGTTGGAGCTTATATTGGAGGTAATAATCTGTTGCTTGGGCTCTTTTGCATCTAGATCTATTATCATTTGAGATTTGGGGCATTTTTGGTATGATTGAGAGCTATTTCGAGTTAGAGGCTTAGATCTGAGGTTTCTACTTCAGATCTAGGCTTATGATGGTCCAAAATGTCATAAAGCTTCTGTCTAAGAGTTGTTGGTAAAGCCCCTTTGTCATGAACCCTAGCCCTAGAGTGTTTTTGGGCCTATATCTCCTTGGTTTCACGTAAAGTTTGCAACTTTATGTAAGGGTTAGAATGTAGAAGAGTGGATCTATGGATTGGAGCCCCTGCATGGCTCGAAAAGCCTCTGTATGGACTGAGAACTGCAGAGACTCGGCGAGTCACATGGGTGTACTCGACGAGTTGTATGAACATGTGCATGGACTCGGCGAGTTGAAGAACAACTCGGCGAGTCTGTAGAATATTGCCTTGGACTCGGCGAGTCTGTTCTTGGACTCGGCGAGTTAGGTCGCAGAACCCCTAACCTCTTCTGGTTAAGACGCAGATCAGTGAGTCGAGGGGTGACTCAGTGAGTTGGACAGGGTGGGACTCGGAGATCGTTGGACTCGACGAGTCTTGGGGTGACTCGGCGAGTTGAGTCGTGTTCTAAGAGTTTTGAGAGTATAAGGACTCGACGAGTCAACGGGTTGACTCGGCGAGTAGGGTCAGTCAGGAAGTTTGACTTTGGCCTGGACTTTGACTTTGACCTTCAAGGGTGTTATGGTAATTGGTTATTTATGTCAATGGTCCATTGATGGCAATAGGTGTTGGAGTTTGGAGCAGTGCTTCGGGTGTGTGCTTCTGTGGTTCGGTTCTTCATTTCAGGTGAATTATCCTCACTGTACTCAAGGGTTTAAGGCACCAAGGTCGGCCCTTTGAATTGTTGTTTAGAGCTTGTTATGTTATGTGATGATATGCTTGCTAGTATCCTGGTAGATAGGATAATGATATGAGGATATACCTTGTTAGCTTAGTGTCCTAGAGGAATGGATAGTTAAGTGATGGCTAGTTCTGTTGGATCAGCGCCCTGGTAGTTGGGTAGTGGTTATTTATAGACCTGTAGTTGGTCTTGCCTTATGTACGCTGGTAGGAGGTTATCTGCGGGTTATGTATGTTGAGCAGTAGCAGAGGGTATTCCATCCCGGTAGGATGATAGGGCCGTAGTATGTTGGTTCTGTAGAGTGTTATGTGGTTGCCTGTTATGTGTGCATGTTGCTAGTGTAGGGGGCATTCCAACCCGATGGTTGTGGGCCAGGAGTATTCCATCCATGTGGGATGATTGGACTCGTAGTAGGTGGGCATTCCAACCCGATGGTTGAGGGGTCTGGGGTATTCCATCCTGAGGGATGATTGGACCCATAGTAATAGTTATTGTATGTATAGGAAGTGGGGCATTCCAACCCGATGGTTGTGGGCCAGGAGTATTCCATCCAGGTGGGATGATTGGACTCGTAGTAGGTGGGCATTCCAACCCGATGGTTGAGGGGCATGGGGTATTCCATCCTGAGGGATGATTGGACCCATAGTAATAGTTATTGTATGTATAGGAAGTGGGGCATTCCAACCCGATGGTTGTGGGCCAGGAGTATTCCATCTCGGTAGGATGATTGGACTCATAGTATGTTGGCATTCCAACCCGATGGTTGAGGGGCCTGGGGTATTCCATCTTGCGAGATGATTGGACCCATAGTAGTTATTGTTGTACGTATAGGTGTATGGGCATTCCAACCCGATGGTTGTGGGCCGAGAGTATTCCATCCCGGTAGGATGATTTGGGCTCGTAGTATGTAGGCATTCCAACCCGATGGTTAAGGGCCAGGGGTATTCCAACCGGAAGGTTGATTGGATCCATAGTATGATGTTCTTTGCTTTATGCGTATGTTTATGTGTGTATGGGTGCTTTGGGGGAACTTGTGGCAAGGCGAAGGTGTGATCGTGGCAAGACGAAGGTGTGATCTTCGGGCTTATAGTTGTTGTTTATTGTTTCAGGTGCTTCAGGAGATCGTGGCAAGGCGAAGGTGTGATCGTACCGCTCCTCATGTTTTATGATTTATGTGATAAGGTTCTGGGGGATACTCTGATGTTAAACTATTTTGAAAACAAGATGTATGAACTTAATGGTTTCTGAATGAAATAAAATGTTTTAATTTGGCTCAATTTTTATGGGTGTTACAAGTTGGTATCAGAGTCTTGGTTTGAGTGAATTGGAGGAACATTCGTGTGAATCCAGTCTCAAATCAAGGAGAGATTTTCGAAAATAGTTTTCAAAAGGTTTTCAAAATAAGTAAAGGAGGACGCAGAGGGTACGATCAGCCAGAGCCAGTAAATTACCCCAAAATACCATACAAGTTATTTGTTTATGTGATATTAGAACAGCACGCTAGTACTAGGCTAGGGATCTTCAGGAACTGCATGATAGAATTGCCTGACTTGTGATGCCTGTTAGCCTAGGGTTTTCTTGATATGAGATATTCGGTATTCCTCTAGGGGTGAGGATTGAGTGCTTGCTATGTATGTTTGTGCTTAGGGTGTTATGGTGATACTTGAGACAAATATGGGTAGGTGTGGAAGGTAGTATGGGCCCGTACTACTGAAAGCACAGGACCCATACGCGTGTCAAGGAAGTCACAACCCCTAGGTTGTTGGTTAGAGGTTAGTTCTCGGAGGTTATGCGAGGTATCTGAGGTTCTTATGGTTCGTTTCATTATGGCGGATGCGAGACGTTTCGAGGAAAGATCCGGTTCGGGATCGGGATCAGGAGAGGGTGGTCAGGATGGACCAGCACCACCCGAAGTCATCGGTCAGATGAGTGCGGATGAGTTGGATGCCAGGATTCGTGAGATCCTGCATGATGAGGTTGCTGCTATGTTCCGGGCTGAGTTGCCGGAACTGTTTGGGTCGATCAAGACCGCCATGGTTGAGTATTTTGATGAGCGCTATGCAGCTCTTGCAGAGACAGCGGTCGCGGCAGCCGCAGCGGCTGTGGCAGCAGAGGAGGTCAGGGCAAAGTCGGATGCAGCTGTGGTATGATTGAGGATCTTAGTAGTTAGGAGTTATAGTTGGTTAGCATCCAAGAGGATAGATGATCGGAAGGTCGGGTATACGATATCTTTGCTGGGTATGGCACCTGCGATGTGAGAAGTGCTCAGTTGAGATTCAAGTTCCCTGGAGTTCAGGTGTGCGATGGCGGAGGGGTTATTCGGTGAAGGTTACTCACTCCCGAGGGAGTCAATTCATGGTTAAGAGGGAATATATGGAGTAAGGGCGATTGAGCTATGCCGGTTTTGGGCATCGGTGGTTAGTAGTCAGTGCTGTAACATCCCATTTTAAAGGGATTAATTATATAACAAATCAGGAACTCCGGGAAGTAATTATTATTATTTTTATATTGTTAGAGCTCAGAAATTAAATAATAATTAGTGGGTTGTTGGTTTCGGGAAGTCGAATGACAAGAATTGAACTCCAGGGGTTAAAGTGTAGTTGTGGGACTTAATTTGTAAAGATTTTTATAAGCCAAGGGGCTGTTTGGTAAATCAGGGATCGAATTTGAGAATAATTATAGAAGCAGGGGTGAAATTAGTAAATATTGTACCTAAATTGCAATGAATCTTGGATTCTGGGGGCTGAATTGTAAATTATAGCCTTATAATGAAGAGAAATTTGGAAGGAGGGGCTAAAGGTGTACATTAAGGAAAGGTTGATATGGCTGGGTATTTAACCCGTCACCATGCACCGGTTGCTAACCCTAACCCTAATAATTGGTTCAGCCGCCACTCTCTCAAATGAACACCTTCGCCCGCCGCTTAGTCGAGTTCGAGTGCCGCCATCCGTAACCCTACTGCCGGAATGATGTAGTGAACAACAAGATCTTCAAGTGGGTCGCCGGAATGCCATGAAACGTGATTGCTGCTGCTGTCCTCGGTGGGTCTCGCACCACCGTCCTTCTTCTCCATTCTTTCCAACGTCGTTGTCTTCTTCTTCTTCTGCCGCTGCACAGTCGTCATTTCGGGCGGCTGTTGCGGCTGACGATTCTCCGAACTGCCATGCGCCGCTGCTCGGTCGCTGCTGACGTTGCTGTAGATGACGAGGCCGCCGACGAAGACGAAGATCGCCGCTGCCACCTTCTCCTTCGTTTAGCCGCCGCTGCTGCCCTTCTCTTGTGCCGCCGCCTCCACCCTTGCGGCTGTTTCCCTCCGGCGAGATCGAGTGGCCGCCGGGAACACCCACTGCCACCCTATTCTTCTTTTCCATTCGTTAACCACTGTTGTTGTGCGTGTTCTGAGTCTGCATGTGTTCGAGTTGCTGCTGCCGGAGAAAAAGCCAAGGAAAAACCACCATGGCCGGCGGCCATGGTGGCTGCCGCCTCAAGGACCGCCATAGAGGGTGTGTATGCTTCTGTAGGGTGTTATTTTATGTGTGTGTGGTTATTAGTGTTAGTGTGTGTGTTAATCGGATGGTATTGTAAATTGTAACAAGTGGAATAATGAAAGAAAAGCTCAAACCACCACCGTAGGGTGGTGGCTGCCGCCACCGGCCGCCGTGTCGGGTGGCGGTGTGCCTTGTTTGGTTTGTGACTCGTTTGGATGTTGGACAAGGGACTACTAACCCTAGTGGGCCCAAAGAGACCCCAATGGACCCAATAAAACCCTAATGGGCTTGATGATATTCTAGTGGGTCTAATAGGCCCAATAAAGACCTAATTGACCTAAAAGCCCAACAAATTGATAAGTGGGCTAGTAATTGGGTTGGAAACCCTAATTAGGGTTTGGAAAGCCCTAAGAGCATAAAACCCTAATTGTGGGAATTGTTTGGGACACACATGAGAATTAATTATTAAACTTAAAATAATAATTAATAATCATTGGCCAACTAACTTAGCAATAATGGACTTAATGGATTAAGTCCTTAATGGATTAAGTCCTTAAGGGGTTAAGTAAGAAACACTTAACCGTAATCATCATTTCATGTGAAAGCCCCAATCTCACTCGGGCCTTGAATTGGGCCTTCCTATTGGGTTTTGGCGATTGGACTATTGATGGGCCATCCAAGAACAAGTTAATGGACCAAAGTAATTAGATGGCCTTTAAGATAAGGCCTATGTGAGGACTTGGGCCCAATTTGGAAAATTGGGCCATAGATGGGCCATAATTGGACCTTTTATGATTATGTTGTAATGGGCCATGGGAATTGGAGTGGAATAATTGGATGGGCCTTAAGGAAAGACCATGTAGAGGTCTGGGCCCAATTTGGAAAATTGGGCCATATGTTGGGCTTTGGCCCATTACATGACTATTGAGCCTTTAGTGTGTGAGTTGGACTTTGGGCTTGGAACCCAATTATTAATTGGGTGTTGTTTGATGTTGACAGTTCGGGAATCTGTCAACCAACAGCTGGAGTTTTATCAGCAGGACTTCAGCAGTGCCAGGTGAGTTCTCCTCACTATATCAACAGGGTCTAAGGCACCAAGGCCGGCCCTTTATGGATTATATTCGGATTATTGCATGTTATGCTTACTGATTTACATCCTGGTAGTTAGGATGGTGATATGCTATGCTAGTGACCTGTTAGGTCGATATCCTGGTTATAGGATTGTTGCTATGCTTCGTGATTTGTTAGATCGGTTTAACTGATATATATATACATGCTAATGTTATATGATATCTATGTGCACATGATTGTCCTGGTCATAGGATGATGCTATGTTAGTGACCGGCTAGGTCTGTATCCCGGTTATTGGGATGTTGCTATGATTGGTGATCTGTTAGATCGGTTTGACTGTTATATGAAATGAGCTAGCGTATGATATTTATGTGTACATGTTTGTTTGATTGGGGGTTGGGTTGAGGCGGTCCTGCTCTGTGCTGTAGGCCAACATACCCGGCGAGCGGTCTGGATAGGCTGTAGGCCCTGCGTGGCGGTCCAGACGTGCCGAAGGCTCGAAGAGCAGTCCACATAGACTGAAGGCCTGTGAGGCGGTCCAGTCAGGTTGATGACTCATTATGCATGTTGTTCTGTATTTGTATTGATATGATAATTGTTCTGGTTAGTATGGGTTGGTATTTTGGGGAAACTCACTAAGCTTCGGGCTTACAGTTGTTGATTTTATTTCAGGTATTTCTGATGATCGCGGGAAGGCGAAAGCGTGATGGTGACCTCTTTATATTTTCATGATTGATTTTGGGGATACTCTGATGTCTAAACTATTTTGAAAACAAATTGTAATGACTTAACGGTTTTAAATGTTTTAAAAAAGTTTTAAATTGGCTTGAATTTTTGGGGTGTTACAGGTGCACTAAGTGGGGGAGAATTGGAAAATTCTCCGGTGAAACAACATGCATCCAAGGATGGTTAGCCGTTTGGATTTCAGCAGTGTTTTGCTGAGGGTGTGGATCGGTGAGAGCAAGTGGTAGACAAGTGGGGCGGAGCACAGACCATGGTTTTCAGAAAAGGTGACTGATTGTTGTAAGGCCTAGGGTTAGGCCGGGAATTGAGTATATGGAATGGAGCTGGAGTTCGGAACCCCAAGAGGGCTAGAACAGACTGCATGGGAGAGATTCCCGGGAAGGATGGTTCAGGGTGACGTACGACAGTTTTGAGCGGTCCGAATAGACTGAAGGTCAGAAGGCGTACCAGTCAGACCGATAGGCTGAAGGCCTGGTAAGGCGGTCCAGTCATGCTGAAGAGTCTGTATGTGTTAGTAGATCTGTATGCGGAGAATGAGTGACTGTGTCGCCATGCAATAGTAATCGATATGGTCTGGCCCCAAGTATTGATCATGATGATGAAGTTGGCTGGAGGCCGTGCGTGTGCCTTGTTAGTTATGTGATCGGATTCGGAGTATATGGGAGTTCGAGAATAGCAGTTGCTCTACATGGATAGTGTAGAGTGGAGTTTAGCTCTGTGGCAATTACAGGTGTGGTAAGGGTTGTTGAGTAGACTTCCTGGAAAGGGAAGGTATGTAGCTCCGGGAGGAGTTTGGGTCCTCTAAAAAGAAGGCAGTGGAGTAAATGGATGATCGAAAGTGCTTAGTAGTAAGCACTGGGATTGTACCAGATATATGGAAGCACATACGGGTTGGATGCCCGTTGAGGTTGTGGCAATGTTGGATGATGCACAGGCATGTTTTCAATCTCCTTGGAAGAGGAGGGGGGATAGTGGCTCCAGATTGGAGGTTTGGACAGAGGAAAGTGAGATAGCAGGTTAACAGACTCGGGAGCAGTCTGGACCGGTGATGAGGACTGTATAAGGATATTACAGTCGGAGGTCAAGGACCTAGAGATCGTGATAGGGAGGTATGAGTGGGTTACACTCAGTTGTGCGGACCGAAAGGTTCGAGGGTGACGCAAGGACAAGGTCCTTGGTCCCGAGTATGGTTGTAGGTTTGAGTTATGTATGGGGAGGTATCCCAATCTGGGGTATTCCATCATGAGGATGACCGGACCCTATGATTGATTGGCCCTGGTGTGTTTGGTATTCCAACCCGAGGGTTGATTGGGCCAAACATACATGAGGATGCGAGGGTATACCATCCTAGGGATGACTGGACCCGTTATAGGCATGCCTGGTATTCCAGCCCGAGGCTGATTGGGCCAGGTACGAGTGGTTAAGCGATATGGTTGGTTGATGGGTTATGGGAGCTGAAGGATGCAGCATCCTGTCAGAGCGTAAGGGATAGAACCAGAGGGTGGAGCAGGATTCGTCCCAGGTTGCAAGTTATCAGGGTTATCGCCAATTTTGGGCGAAGGAAGATGGATTAGTTTCTTAGCAGAGCTCAGTGGGTGTTTGTGGAATCTAGCGTTGCAGGGCGCGAAAGCGTGTCCCTGATATGAAGGGTTAGTATCATCGGGTGATTCGTGGTTAATTCGTGGTGCTATTGATTTGAAAGGCCGATGATCGGCTTGGAGTAGTGGCAAGGATGCCTTGTGAGAATAAGCCATTTTAAGAGAGATGCAGAAGTAAGGTTTGTAAGAGCATGAGTTGATTGAGAAGTCGGAGTCTGCAGTGCAAGGGGTTTGTTCTGAGGCGTATACTGCAGTAGGCTTCGAGGACGAAGCCTAATTTAAGTGGGGGAGAGTTGTAACACCCCAAATTTCAATTGTTCAATGAAGGGCCAAAAGTGTAAATTTAGGAAAGGGACTCGACGAGTAGGTCCGTTTACTCGCCGAGTCGGAGCGGGATTCTATCGCGGTTTAAGTGGCCAACTCGCCGAGTCGGCGGCTTGGACTCGACGAGTTGGTGCTGAAGAGAGAAAACCCTAATCCCGGGGGTTGTGCCCTATATAAAGCACATTATAACCCACCCTCAGCCTCTTTTCTACCCTTTTGAGATCCAGAAACCCTAGAATCGAGTGAGCTTCCATTAATAGAGAGAATAGAGCTTGGGAGGAGAAAATCTTAGAAAGGGGCTTGAAGATCAAGAGGTTTGCTGCTAAGGAGTGGTGTAGATCCGGGATCTACTTCAGTTGGAGCTTATATTGGAGGTAATAATCTGTTGCTTGGGCTCTTTTGCATCTAGATCTATTATCATTTGAGATTTGGGGCATTTTTGGTATGATTGAGAGCTATTTCGAGTTAGAGGCTTAGATCTGAGGTTTCTACTTCAGATCTAGGCTTATGATGGTCCAAAATGTCATAAAGCTTCTGTCTAAGAGTTGTTGGTAAAGCCCCTTTGTCATGAACCCTAGCCCTAGAGTGTTTTTGGGCCTATATCTCCTTGGTTTCACGTAAAGTTTGCAACTTTATGTAAGGGTTAGAATGTAGAAGAGTGGATCTATGGATTGGAGCCCCTGCATGGCTCGAAAAGCCTCTGTATGGACTGAGAACTGCAGAGACTCGGCGAGTCACATGGGTGTACTCGACGAGTTGTATGAACATGTGCATGGACTCGGCGAGTTGAAGAACAACTCGGCGAGTCTGTTGAAGATTGCCTTGGACTCGGCGAGTCTGTTCTTGGACTCGGCGAGTCAGGTCGCAGAACCCCTAACCTCTTCTGGTTAAGACGCAGATCAGTGAGTCGAGGGGTGACTCAGTGAGTTGGACAGGTTGGGACTCGGAGATCGTTAGACTCGACGAGTCTTGGGGTGACTCGGCGAGTTGAGTCGTGTTCTAAGAGTTTTCAGAGTATTAGGACTCGACGAGTCAACGGGTTGACTCGGCGAGTAGGGTCAGTCAGGAAGTTTGACTTTGGCCTGGACTTTGACTTTGACCTTCAAGGGTGTTATGGTAATTGGTTATTTATGTCAATGGTCCATTGATGGCAATAGGTGTTGGAGTTTGGAGCAGTGCTTCGGGTGTGTGCTTCCGTGGTTCGGTTCTTCATTTCAGGTGAGTTATCCTCACTGTACTCAAGGGTCTAAGGCACCAAGGTCGGCCCTTTGAATTGTTGTTTAGAGTTTGTTATGTTATGTGATGATATGCTTGCTAGTATCCTGGTAGATAGGATAATGATATGAGGATATGCCTTCTTAGCTTAGTGTCCTAGAGGAATGGATAGTTAAGTGATGGCTAGTTCTGTTGGATCAGCGCCCTGGTAGTTGGGTAGTGGTTATTTATAGACCTGTAGTTGGTCTTACCTTATGTACGCTGGTTGGAGGTTATCTGCGGGTTATGTATGTTGAGCAGTAGCAGAGGGTATTCCATCCCGGTAGGATGATAGGGCCCTAGTATGTTGGTTCTGTAGAGTGTTATGTGGTTGCCTGTTATGTGTGCATGTTGCTAGTGTAGGGGGAATTCCAACCCGATGGTTGTGGGCTAGGAGTATTCCATCCAGGTGGGATGATTGGACTCGTAGTAGGTGGGCATTCCAACCCGATGGTTGAGGGGCCTGGGGTATTCCATCCTGAGGGATGATTGGACCCATAGTAATAGTTATTGTATGTATAGGAAGTGGGGCATTCCAACCCGATGGTTGTGGGCCAGGAGTATTCCATCCAGGTGGGATGATTGGACTCGTAGTAGGTGGGCATTCCAACCCGATGGTTGAGGGGCCTGGGGTATTCCATCCTGA
Organism: Lactuca virosa; assembly: GCF_052849685.1. Classification (NCBI taxonomy): domain Eukaryota; kingdom Viridiplantae; phylum Streptophyta; class Magnoliopsida; order Asterales; family Asteraceae; genus Lactuca; species Lactuca virosa. The sequence continues at coordinate 493,181,260 of NC_136429.1, forward strand.
GGGATGATTGGACCCATAGTAATAGTTATTGTATGTATAGGAAGTGGGGCATTCCAACCCGATGGTTGTGGGCCAGGAGTATTCCATCCCGGTAGGATGATTGGACTCATAGTATGTTGGCATTCCAACCCGATGGTTGAGGGGCCTGGGGTATTCCATCTTGCGAGATGATTGGACCCATAGTAGTTATTGTTGTACGTATAGGTGTATGGTCAGTCCAACCCGATGGTTGTGGGCCGAGAGTATTCCATCCTGGTAGGATGATTTGGGCTCGTAGTATGTAGGCATTCCAACCTGCTGGTTGAGGGCCAGGGGTATTCCAACAGGAAGGTTGATTGGACCCATAGTATGATGTTCTTTGCTGTATGCGTATGTTTATGTGTGTATGGGTGCTTTGGGGGAACTCACTAAGCTTTCGGGCTTACAGTTGTGGTTTATTGTTTCAGGTGCTTCAGGAGATCGTGGCAAGGATAAGGCGTGATCGTACCACTCCTCATGTTTTATGATTTATGTGATATGGTTTTGGGGGATACTCTGATGTTGAAACTATTTTTAAAACAAGATGTATGAACTTAATGGTTTCTGAATGAAATAAAATGTTTTAATTTGGCTCAATTTTTATGGGTGTTACATCACTCCTCATCTGTTTCATGTCCTTCTTATGCATCTTGTTTGCATGCTGTTACACATACTTCATCACCCACTCATTTATGTTTTAGCAGTCTTTGTGAAGAAAGTCAGAAGTTAATTCACAGCTTGGATAAAATTAAAGAACCATCCAACTATGAAGAAGCAGCTGCAATGCCAGAATGGCAAGATGCCATGAATAAAGAATTTAAAGCTCTTAATGCCAATCATACCTGGACTATTGTTGATTTGCCAAAAGGCAAGAAACCAATAAGCTGAAAATGGGTATATAAAGTCAAATACAAGGCTAATGGTGATTTAGAAAGGTGCAAAGGACGTCTAGTGGTCAAAGGTTTTACTCAAAAAGATGGCATTGACTACAATGAAACTTTTTCACCAGTGGTCAAGATGACCACCATCAGAGCTCTCATTGCAACGGTTGTTAAGAAAAGTCGGTCTATATCACAAAAGGATGTGAATAACGCATTCCTTCATGGAGATCTTGATGAGGAGATCTACATGAAACCACCACCTGGTCTGCAGCTAGATAATCCAAATTAAATTTGTTTGTTACACAAATCTATCTATGGTTTAAAACAAGCTTCAAGACAATGGTATGCCAAATTATCATCTGCTTTAAGAGAGAAAGGTTATCAACACTCCAAGAACGATTACTCTTTATTTCACAAAATTATGGGGTCTTACACTACTTTTGTGGCCGTTTACGCTGATGATATCATGATTACAGGAAATAATGATGAAGAAATTTCCAATTTAAAGAGTTTCTTGGACCAAACTTTCAAAATTAAAGATCTTGGTCGCTTAAACTTCTTTCTAGGCATTGAAGTTTTATACACAAATAAAGGTGTTATTCTCACTCAAAGAAAATATGCACATGAACTGTTACAAGAGTTTGATTGTAAAGGATCTGCAATTTTCCCTTTACCATCAAATGGGAAACTTTTATTGGGACAAGGAGAAATGTTAGAATCTCCATAAATATACATGAAACTTGTGGGAAAATTGAACTTCTTAGTACATACTCGACCAGATCTTGCTTTTGTTGTTCAACATCTACGTCACTTTATGTTTGATCCACGTGTTCCACATCTTGAAGCTGCTTTTCATGTCTTAAAATACATAAAGGTTTATCCCAATCAAGGTTTACTAATGAACAATGACAAAGATTTCACCTTGAAGGAATATTGTGATTCAATTTGGGCTTCATGTCCCCAATCTCGAAGAAGTGTAAGTGGTTTCATAATCCTTCTTGGGAACAGCCCCATTGCTTGGAAATCCAAGAAACAGATAATTATATCCCTCTCCTCAGCTGAAGCTGAATATCGTAGTATGCAACGAGTCACAACTGAGTTAGCCTGGTTAACTCGTTTGTTACATGAAATTTCTGTTCCAAATGTTGTGCATGTACCAATTCGTTGTGATAGCCAAGCAGCCATTCACATTGCTCGCAACCCTGTATTTCATGATAGGACCAAACACGTGGAAATCGACTGCCATTTTGTATGGGAAAAACCTCAAGATGGATTGATCACATTACAACATGTGCCTACTAGATCTCAGCTTGCAGATTTGTTCACTAAAAATTTGCCAAGTAAACAGCATCACATCTTGCTTAACAAGCTAGGTGTGTCCCACCCTCTCGCTTGAGGGGGGTGTTATCATACTAGATGTTAGTGTTGGATATAGTGTCTAAGTCCATAACTATATTTGGTATGTACTTGACCCGACCCGGCATGGTCCATTTGGGTTGCATGGCATTGCAATACTTGGATAGACCAAAATGAGAGAAAGGACACTTAAGGTTATTAATATATTATAAGTACTAATATATTAATAATATTATTTAATTAGTATTGATCAAAGAATTAATCTTGAATTAATTAAGTGATCAAAAAGAGACTAATTAAATATATGGGGTTGATTGTGTAAATAATCTATTCTTGTATAGTGGGCTAATGATCCATGGTTTGTATGGATTGGGTTAAAACCCATAAGGTGCTCCATGGATAGTCCATGGAGGTTACAAACCCATGGATCATGGAATATGGAAAGCCATGACAATTAGGGTTTACATGGTGTAACCCTACTTGTGCCACAACTATATAAAGACCCCTAGAATAGCAAAATCGGCACTACTACAAGCAAGTAAGAGGGCTAGCCGATTTTAGAGTATAGTGAACTTCTCTCAAGGTTATTCCAAGTATTGTGGTGTTGTGTGAAGCATTTGAGGCATCACATTTGGGGTGCTAGGCTCACAAAGTCATCAAGGAATCCAAGCTACTAAAAGGTATGTTATTCTACTTGAGTTTTGTATTACAAGTTCCTCATAACATGCTAGATAGGAAGTAAACCTTGGAAAATCAAATTTGCATGTATTTAGAGAAAACATAGATCCAAGGTTTCTAGGGTTGCATGTACACCATAGGAGTGTTAGAATGCTCAAAACCCAACAGTGGTATCAAAGCCTAGGCTTGTTTTCTTGATACTTGATGCAAACTTGTTGAAAAAGCTCAAAAAACTGCTATCTACAGCATGAACTCGCCGAGTCCATGGGGAGACTCGACGAGTCCATGCGATAATTCATCATACTCGTCGAGTAGGTTCTTGCACTCGACGAGTAGGAGCCCCTGAATGCAGTTTTTCGAGTTTTGCTGCTGGAAATAGACTAGAAACATTACCCTAAACTGTTTTGGTGTTTTAAAACTTGTTTTAGATGGTGTAATGCTTATGCTAATCCATTTACAATTGCAAATATCAAAATTTCAAGTTTTATATGTGTTAATATGATTCTTGAAATTGTTTGATATGAATGTTTATTCTTATGAGTTTTAGAAGATCATAGGAATTATGTGTAACTTGCTTGTTAGTATGATTCTTGATCTTAATGGCTAATGATGGAGTTCATAACTTGTCCTCAAGTTATGGATAACCAAAAGTCACTTCTTTAAAAGTGTCATTAAAGAATAAGAGGTTACATAAAATGAAGAGTCTTCATTTTAATGGACCATTAAACTCATAAGTTATGAAATGAAACGTCTTGAATAGTTTCAATAATTGCCCTCAAGTTTTGGAATTTGTAAAGTCTTACACCCTAATACTTTTATTTCCAAATTGAACCTTAGAATTTTAAAAGTTTAAAATTCAACCCTTCTACTATTATTATATTAAATGTTTAAATATATAGATATGTATAAGAATAAGTCGGTCTTACCGTTAGTAGGCCTCATTCACGAAGCCGGTCTATAAGGGGGGTATAAGGTTGTTGCCTATAAAATGGCAGCTTAATGGGTTTCCACTCTCACCCACCGCTTCCTTGACTGGTGGAGGGCCGTTAGCCGAACGGGTAGGACAAGGACTTTAAATCCTCATTAAAAGAATAATGAAATTATAAAGTAGCTACACTTTAATAATTCCCAATCTTAGTTACTTTAGGAAAATGTGAAATAGGTGCTAATCCATGAAATTACACTTTGTACCTTACCAAGTCGTTAGTGGAGCGCGTGTGGTTAACCGACAGGCTAACAAGGACTAGTAAGAGTGGCAAAGGGTAACTTAATTTTATCATAGATCGGTGGAGCGCGTGTGGTTAACCGGCACATCGATTATGTGATAAAAGTTAAGGGTACCAAGTCAATTTGCATGGTTATTCACACCTTGTTTGTGATCCTCGGCATCCCAGTCACAAACTTGAGAGGGCACAATCGAGATTCAAACATGCCATTGAAAGTTCAATGTATCTCAAAAGATCTAGGAATTTCAAATCCAATAAAACTTAATAATCTATTTCGTTTTCGTGGTGGAAATTGGTAAATCGTCATTTACCTACCTTCAAATATTTTATAGCTTGGGTTACGGCATCCCTCTTCCAACTATAAATAGTTTGTTGGGTCCTAGCCTTAATACTTCATTTGGGTGACTTATTAAGGACTCTTTATCTAATAAAACTTATCTTTCTTTCTCTTCAGATGTCTTCCAACACTGCTACTAGCTCAAACCCTACAGGCTCCTTTTCCCTAATGAACTTGTGTGGGAAAGTCACTTTTGATGGTTCCAATTTCAATGAATGGATTAGGAACATCAGAATGATTACTCGTTATGAGGGCAAAGAGTACGTCCTCGATAAGGAGATAAAGGTTATCGATGAGTCAACTGCTACTCCTGAGGAGATTGCTGAGTACACTACCCATGAGAAAGATGCCACTAAGGTGTCTTGCATCATGTTGGCCACAATGACAGCAGAACTCCAGAAATCCTATGAAGATTTCTACCCTTTTGAGATGCACCAGGATCTGATGGATAGGTACCATCAGAGTGCTCGTCAGGAGAGGTATGAAATCATTTCCTCCATGATAACAGCTAGGATGAAAGAGGGAGAACCCCTCACCGGTCACTTGCAGAAATGCAAAGGTTCGTGGACCGGTTATTGAAGTTTAATGTGGACTTTCCTAAGGACATGGCGATTGACATCATTCTCCATTCCTTACCTCCAAGTTATGATCAGTTTCGTATGACTTATCATATGAACAAGGAGGAAGTCACACTAAGTAAGCTTCAAGGACTTTTAAGGACTGCTGAAAGTGGCCTTAAAAGTAAATCAGCTGTTACTCCTACTCCTACTACTGCTCCTGTCTTGGCAATTGGGCAGGGAAAGGGGAAGAAGAGAAAGACCCCTTCGAAGGGTACCAAGGGAAAGTCTCTTAATGGCTCCTCTTCAAGTGGAACCAAGAAAGGTTCCATTCCTCCTTCTTCAAACCCAAAGTAAGCACAATGCTTCTACTGCCAAGAAAAGGGGCACTGGAAGCGAAGCTGCCCCAAATACTTGCAGGATGTAAAGGATGGGAAAGTTAAACCCACCCGTGCAGGTATTTACACTATATTGTCTAAAAACTCATTGCATACTAACTCTTGGGTGCTTGATACAGGTTGTGGTATTCACATTTGTACTGATTTGCAGGGCCTAAGAAGAAGTGAGAAAGTGGAGCACGGGAACATAAACTTAATCATGGGGAATAGGAAAGCATCACCTGTTACCAAGATAGGAGTTTATTCTTTATTGCTTAATAATGGGTTACTGTTAGATTTGAATAAATGTTGTTACTCGTCTAAAATGGCGATAAATATTATTTCCTTTCATGGCTTGTACAAATAAGGGTTTACTTTTCATTTGATAATGATAATGGTGCTATTAATGTTTATTACAATGATGTATTTTACTTTAAAGCATTACCTTGTGATGGTGTATATGAAGTTGTGAATGTTGTAGATAATCTAGGAAATAATGTGTTGTGTATTGATTCTTCAAATAGTTTAGACAAAGCATACTTGTGGCATTGTCGTCTTGGACATGTTAACAAGAAGCGCATGGGCCAACTCCAAAAGGCTAGAGTTTTGGAATCATTTGGCCTAAAGTCGGATGATAGTTGTGAGTCTTGTTTACTTGGAAAAATGACAAAGTTACCCTTCACTGGTACTTGTGAGAGGGGTGAGGGTTTGTTGGACCTCATACACACTGATGTGTGTGGACCCTTCAAAACTGCCACAAGGGATGCTAATCGCTATTATGTGACTTTTACTGATGATTATAGTAGATATGGATATATCTACTAAATCAAGCATAAGTCATAAACCTTTGAGAAATTCAAAGAGTTTAAGCAGGAAGTGGAGAATCAACTGGGCAGGAACATCAAGATGCTCCGATCCGATCGGGGAGGAGAGTATCTTAGTTCCTTGACTATCTTAAGGAATGTGGGATTGTCTCGCAATTGACATCTCCTAGGCACCACAGCTGAATGGTGTGGCTGAGAGGCACAATAGAACCTTGTTGGACATGGTTCGTTCCATGATGAGTCGAGCTTCGTTACCAATCTCATTCTGGGGGTATGCCTTAGAGACTGCCGCCCATATCCTGAATCTAGTCCCTACTAAAAAGGTTGCCAAAACACCTCATGAGGTGTGGACTGGGAAAGTTCCTAATTTGGACCACATCAAGATTTGGGGTTGCGAGGCATTCGTGAGGCGTGAGTCTCATGATAAGCTCGAACCTCGAAGTGAGAGGTGTATTTTCATCGGCTACCCACAAAGATCCTTTGGTTACCTCTTCTACAGACCTAGTGAGAATGTGGTCTTTGTAGCTAGAAGAGGAGTCTTTCGTGAGAGAGATTTCATAAGCCAAGGAAACAGTGGGAGGCAAATTGACCTTGAAGAAATTCAAGAGTCAAGTGGTGAAGGAACCTCAAACCCTAGTAATCAACCTGAGGAGGAAACTCCTATTGATCCGACTGACGAGCCCATACCTCTGAGGCGTTCCACGAGAGTTAGGAATGCACCTAAGCATTACTATGGTTTCCATATTACTGCGGAAGGTGATACGCTTATCAGTGATAGTACACTGGTAAGTCTGGATGAACCTAACAGCTACACGGAAGCCATGGCAGGCCCTGAGGCTACTAAATGGAAAGAGGCTATGGACAGCGAGATACAGTCCATGTATGACAATCAAGTTTGGAACTTGGTTGACAATGTACCAGGTCGTAAGACAGTCGGGTGCAAATGGATCTTCAAGAAGAAGACCGACATGAATGGTAATGTACACACTTATAAGGCGCGACTGGTTGCAAAGGGCTATTCTCAAACTCCGGGAGTTGATTATGATGAAACCTTTTCACCAGTAGCAAAGATTAAGTCTATTAGGGTTATGTTAGCCATTGCTGTATTTCATGACTATGAAATATGGCAAATGGATGTCAAAACCGCTTTCCTCAATGGAAAGTTGGCTGAGGATGTTTACATGAGTCAGCCAGAGGGTTTTGTCAGTACAGAGTATCCTAATAAGGTGTGTAAGCTTGAGAAATCCATCTATGGATTGAAACAAGCACCTCGCAGATGGAATCTTTGCTTCGATGAGAAAGTCAAAGAGTTTGGCTTTTCGAGGAGTGAGGATGAGTCTTGTGTATATGTTAGGGCTAGTGGGAGTATAGTTAGCTTTTTGGTGTTGTATGTGGATGACATACTACTCATAGGAAATGACATCCCAACCTTGCAGGAGGTTAAGTCCTGGCTTGGGAAGTGTTTCGCTATAAAGGACCTTGGGGAAGCTGCCTATATCCTAGGGATAACGATATTGAGAGACAAGAGTAAGAGACTAATTGGACTTAGTCAGAGTACTTACTTGGATAAGGTACTGAAGAGGTTCAATATGCAGGATTCCAAGAAAGGGGAATTACCGATTCAGAGTAACGCCAAACTGAGTAAAACTCAGAGTTCGAGTACAGAGGCTGAGATAGCTGAGATGAGTCATGTACCATATGCTTCCGCTGTGGACTCAATCATGTATGTTATGACTTGTACTCACCCTGATGTGGCCTTTGCCTTGAGCATGGTCAGTAGATATCAAGGGAACCCTGGCAAGGCTCACTGGACTTCGGTAAAAGAACATTCTCAAGTATCTGCGAAGGACTAAGGACTGGGTCCTTACCCTTGGTGGCAGTGATGACTTGAGAGTGGTAGGATATAGCGATACTAGCTTTCAGACTGATAGGGATAATTTCCGCTCTCAGTCAGGCTGGGTCTTTATCCTAAATGGAGGAGAAATTACTTGGAAAAGTTCCAAGCAGGATACGGTAGCTGATTCAACTTGCGAATCAGACTATATAGGAGCAAGCGAGGCAGCAAAAGAGGCGATATGGCTAAAGAACTTCATTGGAGACCTTGGAGTTGTACCAACTATAAAAGAGCCAATGAAAATTTTCTGTGACAGCGAAAGTGCAGTTGCCTTAGCTAAGGAACCAAGGGATCACGGGAGATCCAGACACATAGACAGAAAATACCATTTCATTAGACATCGAATAGAAGGACTCCTCGTGGCTAAGAGGGTATCATCAGATGAGAACCCACCAGATCCCCTCACGAAGGGACTGAGTAGGGTTAAGCATTTACAGCATGCGAGGCGCATCGGGCTAAAGGATGATATTAGTTTTAATAATTAGATAGTTTTGAAACTTGTAAAATGTAATTGACATTTGATGATTAAATAAAAGTTGTTGTTTATTTATGAGTAAAGTGTTACTATCTTATGTTAATCGTTTACTATTGTTTCAATTTTGCATGTTTTGACTTCCAAGATAATTATATTATTCAAACTCTCCACAGCCAGTCATACTTTGGAAGTAGGTATTGAATTAAGACTGTCATGAATTGGGTTCGTAGATTGTCTAAGGTGTATTAGACATAGCAATGGTTGCTGCAACATTCATGAGTGCTCATAAGTTCTGAGTATTGGACTCAACCCACGCTCACTTGTATCACTTCATGGAATTTATCTCGAGTGATCGTGAGACGATAATATCATATAAATCTTCAAACCTAGGATATGAGTTGTTGACTACGAGTTGGTTATACATTGATTGTACGAAAACGCATTGGTAACTCGATGTTATAAAACATGCTTTTGTGCATAATTCAATAAGTAGTCAGTACAAGCATATGAGTCGAAGTTTATATGTTCCTTCTAGGATTAGAAGCGATATCTGGGCCCCTCGATGATTTTGTTGTGACCTATGTACCGGGCCCGGTCAGATTCTAATTGATTTGTTCAATTTAGTTCTATGTCAAATGGATCAGAGATCGAGAAACAAATGTTGGACAATAAGTAAGACCATGTTCCATGTATTTGTCCGGTTGATATCTTGAGAGCAGAGGATTATATGATCACTTATCTTAAATGGCGTATCATGATCATCATCTTAGTTCCAAGAGACTTTGAAAGAGCTACGATTGCTAGTCGGATTCTGAAGTCATATCTGCAACTATAGTTATTAGACTTATCCAAGTGGGAGACTGTTGGATATAGTGTCTAAGTCCATAACTATATTTGGTATGTACTTGACCCGACCCGGCATGGTCCATTTGGTTTGCATGGCATTGCAATACTTGGATAGACCAAAATGAGAGAAAGTACACTTAAGGTTATTAATATATTATAAGTACTAATATATTAATAATATTATTTAATTAGTATTGATCAAAGAATTAATCTTGAATTAATTAAGTGATCAAAAAGAGACTAATTAAATATATGGGGTTGATTGTGTAAATAATCTATTCTTGTATAGTGGGCTAATGATCCATGGTTTGTATGGATTGGGTTAAAACTCATAAGGTGCTCCATGGATAGTCCATGGAGGTTACAAACCCATGGATCATGGAATATGGAAAGCCATGACAATTAGGGTTTACATGGTGTAACCCTACTTGTGCCACAACTATATAAAGACCCCTAGACTAGCAAAATCGGCACTACTACAAGCAAGTAAGAGGGCTAGCCGATTTTAGAGTATAGTGAACTTCTCTCAAGGTTATTCCAAGTATTGTGGTGTTGTGTGAAGCATTTGAGGCATCACATTTGGGATTCTAGGCTCACAAAGTCATCAAGAAATCCAAGCTACTAAAAGGTATGTTATTCTACTTGAGTTTTGTATTACAAGTTCCCCATAACATGCTAGATAGGAAGTAAACCTTGGAAAATCAAATTTGCATGTATTTAGAGAAAACATAGATCCAAGGTTTCTAGGGTTGCATGTACACCATAGGAGTGTTAGAATGCTCAAAACCCAACAGTTAGTTCTGTTAATATGAGCACTTGTGATACAAGTTAGTTTTGTCAGTTAGAATACATGTGCAGTGCACGTGATAGACTGTTAGAAGAAGTTGTTAGTGAAGGGTCCAGTAAATGGTTTGGTCTAGGCTTTCATTGTATTTTGTTCAGTATGAGTCTGTAATACTTTTTGTGGGTTGTAATGTGTTTATGGTCAGGATGGGAGTTTACGGTCGTAAACACGTTTACGGCCGTAAACCCAGTTTGCGGTCCTGTCTAGTATATATAGTGGAGGTGTAGGTCTATGTGGGGTTGTTGATGCCATTGAGTTTACAGATTGTTCCATCGAGTTGTACCTGACGTTTTTCTGAATATAAACGTGTGCAAGCTCGATTTCTTTTCTTCTTCTTCTTCTTCTATTGTGATTGTTTGTTGCTTGATCATTGGTAAAGATCCTTTTCAGGACCTTACAATTGGTATCAGAGCAAGAACCGGTGTCAAAGCTTCATTCAATCGAGATTTAGGCTGCTTAATCTGACATTCTTATCGTTTGAGATTGGTTTTCGTGTTTTCGTGGTTAAAGGAACTTAATCTATTGCAAAAACGTGTTTTTGAATACCTTCTGGGAGTTTACTGCCAACCGTAAACCCTGTTTACGGTTGTAAACTCAAGATCTTGAACAACCGTAAATTGTGAATCTTCAACAACCGTAAACTAAGCTTCATGAAACGCTTAAACCGTAAACGTACAAACCGTAAACAGCTCAACCGTAAACTCAGTTTACGGTCGTAAACAGCTCAACCGTAAACCCAGTTTACGGTCGTAAACAGCCCAACTGTAAACCAAGTTTACGGTCGTAAACTCTTCAACCGAAACACAGTTTACGGTCGTAATCTCATCAACATCAACCGTAAACACTTTTGTGATGTTAATTTGCTTTAATTTCAAATGGAATCTCAAAGTCAAAATCATTTTCACGAACTTGATACTATCATGGGCACTACTACGCGTATTCCAAGATTAATGTCTGCATATGGTTTTCCTGAGTGGAAGTACAGAATTGAAAAATACATTAAAATGAAGGATTTCAAAGTCTGGAGAAGCATTCTTAGAGGCCCTGTTAGAATCACTATGACAGTCGGAGGCCAAGTGATTGACAAGGCTGTTGAAAACTACACTGATGAGGAGTTTGAGAAAGTTGAAGAGCATGAAAGGGCTTTAGCCACTCTAACCATGGCATTATCTCCTGATATTGCTCAAGGTTTCCGAGAGTATACTTTAGCTAAGGATTTGTGGGAAGCCCTAATTGAGGTATATGAGGGAAATGAAGATATGAAGGAGAGTCGCCAGGACATGTTGAGACAAAAGTTCAATATGTTCAACTACATTCCCGGAGAGACTCTTGAGGCTCAGCTGCAGCGGTTCACAACTCTCACCACTGACATGAACATATCTGAGATTTTCTTGACCAAGTCAGAGATTAACAAGAAGCTTCTTAATGCTCTTCCCAGATCATGGGACATGAATGTTGTTGTGATTAAGAAGACCAAGGATCTAAATCGCCTCACTCTTGCTGAAATCATGGCGATCATCAAAGCTTGTGATATTGATGACAAACAGAGAGAAATAAACCATGTGAACTCGTACTCTACTACAAATCTTGGAATCTCATCCAACAATGCTCACTCATCAATCATGACTTCCTCAGGTCAAGCTTTTGCTGCTCAACAACCTCAGATTCAAACCTTTGCTGCTGTATCATCCATTCCTCACTCTCAAAGCCAGCCATTTGTCACTCCACAAGCTGTTCCCCATCTAAATGTTCCAGTTGTAGCCTCTTCCTCAAACACGAAAGATACTGATGAAAATCTGGCTCTAGCCACTGGGCTTGTTAACTGCTACAATGCTTTTGTAGCTGGAGAGCTTCCACCTCAGCTGTCATTTGCTGACCTGGATCAGATTCATCCTGAAGACGTGGAAGAGATGGACATCACATGGCAGATTGCTATGGCTGTTTTCAGGGCTAAGCAGTTTGCTAAGTAGACAGGGAAGAGCAACTGGGGCATGAATGCTGACAAGAAGGTGGGATTCAACAAGGGCATGTTGCGATGTTTCAACTGCCACGAGCCGGGTCATTTTGCTCGTGAGTGTCCAAAGCCAGATCGTAGGACGAACAACAACAGGACGATGGTTGCAGTGGGAAACAACCGTACAGGTGCTGCGGTTAATGGTGAAACTGGTATGGTCGCTCAGTCTTTTGACTGGGAGGACCAGATTCAGGCTTTGAATATTTCAGGGCCAGAAAATGCTCACGTAGCTTAGATTGATGATGCTTCCTTGAAGAATGATGCAGCTGATCCCGAAGCAGAAATGATGGAGCTGCAGTTTGCTCTGATGGTGTCTTCTACTTCCGAGCCCAGGAAAAGTGAGGTAAATCTACCATCTTGTTCTCAGGCTTGTAATGAATATGTTAAACTTCTTCATGATGAAATTCAATTATTGCGTAGAGAAGTAGAGGACCTTAGATATGAGGGCTATCAGCTTAGGAAAGGACAGGAACCCCTTAAGGCCCAGTTAGAGACAAAAATAAAGGACTTTAAGAGAATTCAAACAGAATACAGTGAAAATGTGAGCTTTATGATTATGTTAAAAGACAGAATGATGAGCTAATTACCGAGCTTGATACATTAAAAAGACAATCTGAAACTGTAAATTTTGATTTTAGAAAATTTGATGGATCAAGCGAGGTAGTTGCCAACATGATTGATCACTGCATGCAGTTTAAACGAAACCAACAAAAGGGTCTGGGATATGATAGTGTACCTCCTCCTTATAATCATACATATCAGTATCAACCCCTATCCAAGGATGAGATTGCCAACGAACCATTTATGGTTTATGGCAAGCCATCTGGTTTTGTTTCAGGAGGATTTATTAATGTTGAAAGTACTAACATTTCTACTTCCCCTGCAGATCAACCATTAGATAAGGCAAAGCGTGAAGCTGGAGAATCTGTTTCTGTTTCTGTTTCTAATTCTGATATTTCTGTTTCAAATGAAAATGTTTGTGTTTCTGATGTTAAGACTGATAATGTTTCATGTGATGTTTCCACATCTGCTACTGTTGAACTTAATTTCTTTGATATGTTTGATGAATTGTTTGGTAATTCTGATTCTTGTGATTCTCATGAAAACCCATCAATTCCACAAGTCACACCATCTGAGGCACCCTCACTTATCTCACAACCTATTTCTCATGCATGTTCTTCTGAGAAGAGTAAGAGTGTCTGTCAAGAAAAGAAATCTGAGAAATGTAGTACAAGTTCAAATAATAAACAGATTTGTTTTAATTGTGGTGTTGGTGGTCATATAGCTAGGAATTGTCAAAATAGGATCTTTGTGAACTATATGTCACCAAGAGGAGAGAACGAATCTCGAGGAAGGTCTTTAATTAGAAAATCCTCAAGAACTCGTTCTCGAAATGATGATTGGAAAGATGATCGAAGCAGAAAAAGGGCTGTTTTTCAAAAGAATAAAAAGGTTTTTACTAACAAAGCTCAAAATAGTTTGCCAAAACCGAACAAGGCTCCGCCAAGATCGGTTTCGTCAAAAAGCAATTCTGGATCTTCAACCACTTCTGGTAGAACATCCAGAGGATCAGTGCAAACTCATAAGAAACCTATTTCAAAACCACCTGAGAATGTTGTAAAACCTAAATATCATTGGATGCCCAAATCAATTTCCAATCCATCATTACCATCCTCTGAAGTGATTAGGAATGAGGATCCTAATTTGAAAACATTAAAGGATAAATCAGAGAAAGCGAAAAGGAAACCCAGGACAGTGATGACCTGGGTTCCCAAATCTAAATGATCCCGCTCATTTTGCAGGGACAGTTGCGGAGGAATGTAGTTCGTCCTTGGTACGTCGACAGCGGCTGCTCCCGACATATGACAGGAGACATCTCCCAATTGAGCGACATTCAATCTTTTAATGGGGGGTATGTTTCCTTCGCGGGCGGAGATGGTGGCAAGATCACTCAGAGAGGAACCGTTACAAATGGAGTCCTAAGCTTTGAAAATGTCAACTTTGCTCCCGAGTTAAAGCACAGCTTGTTGAGTGTTTCCCAAATTTGCGACAAAGGCTATTCTACCCATTTTACCGATAAAGAATGCATGATTCTCAAGCCAGGCATTGTCATCCCGGAAGAGTGGATTCTCGTCAAATCAAAGTGGGATGGGAATGCTTATATTATTGACATGAACAGTAACATACCTGAACAAGTCACTTGCCTATTTTCAAAAGTCTCCGAACAAAACGCAATGTTGTGGCACCGACGACTCGGTCATGCTAACGCGAAAAACCTGAATCGCCTTGCTAAGAATGAGATGGTCCGAGGCTTACCTGTCAGAGACTTTATTACATTTGAGAAGTGTGTGTCCTGTGCCCAAGGAAAACATCATAGAAAACCACACCTGCCTAAGCAAGTCAACTCAATCAGTCAGGTGCTCCAATTATTGCATATGGACTTATTTGGTCCGGTCAACGTCCTGAGCATCAACAGAAGCTCGTACTGTCTAATTGTGATCGATGATTTCTCTCGTTTTACGTGGGTCTTTTTCTTATCCAACAAAGCGGGGGTTGCTGATCTGATAAAGAAGTTCATTGTGATGATTGAGAATCAAACCAACAACCAGGGGAAGGCGCTTCGTACTGACAATGGAACTGAGTTCAAGAATGCGGTTCTTGACCATTTTTGCGCAGAAAAGGGGATCGTGCGTCAATACAGCTCTGCTCACACGCCTCAACAAAATGGCGTTGCTGAAAGGAGAAATAGAACTTTAAAAGACGCTGCAAGGACAATGCTTTGTGATTCAAAATTACCTGTTTTCTTTTGGGCCGAGCCGATTAACACTGCTTGCTACGTGCATAATCGTGTTCTAATCAACAAAGCTCAGATGAAGACACTGTACGAGATTCTCTATGGACACAAGCCTTCAGTCAGCCATTTCCATGTATTTGGCTGCCCTTGGACCCTTCTTCACTTGGAATCCAACCCTAAATTCAATGCCAAAGCCGATGATTGTTACTTTATAGGATATGTTGCGCGCACCGCGTATAGGGTTTACAACAAGAAGACTAAGCAGATTTTTGAATCCTATGATGTGCGCTGGTTGGAGGAGAATGAAACAGACGCTCGAGTGGGTACTGACTGGTTATTTGATTACAAATCGCTTTTCAAATCCTTAAATGTGTCTTCATATGGCTCAAATGGATCCTCTCCTGGTTCGAAGATTGTTTCTGAAGAAGAAGACGAAGAAGTTGTTTGTAGACCTCCAACGGTTGAGGGGGAGTCCTCTGCTCCATCTGAGGGGGAGTCCTCTGCTCCACCTCAGGGGGAGTCATCTGATCGACTTGATAGTCCAGAGTCTAAAGTTCAAGATGGAACTCCTGATGCTGATGCTACACCTCTTACCCCTATTGAAAGAGAGTTCATGTCTAGAGATGCTTCCGCTGTCAATCCAACTTTTATGGAACTACTCTTTCCTGAAGAAATTGCTAATGAGTTTGTAGCAGATTCATCCAATTGGATCCATCAGCAAATGATGGAGGTTTCAACATTCACACTCTTCCTGTTTCACTCAATGATATCAGCCAAGACATACCTTCAAGAATTCAACGTGATCATCCGATCGATAACGTCATTGGCCAGCTGGGTGACGGAGTTAAAACTAGAAGTCAGAGTGGAGATGTCAATGCATGTCTCTATTCTTGCTTTATATCTCAAATAGAGCCCAAGAACGTTGACATGGCTTTGAATGAGCCCAGCTGGGTAGATGCAATGCATGAAGAGCTAAATCAGTTTGAAAAACTCAGGGTTTGGAAGTTGGTTGAGTTACCAAAGGGCAAAAGGTCTCTCGACACGCGTTGGGTCTATCGTAACAAGCAAGACGATTCTGGTGTAATAGTGCGCAATAAAGCAAGGTTGGTGGTTCGCGGGTTTCAACAAGTTGAGGGTCTTGATTATACTGAGATTTATGCTCCCGTGGCTCAATTGGAGGCTATTCGTATCTTTCTCGCATATGCTTCCTATATGAACTTCACGGTCTACCAAATAGATGTCAAGACTGCCTTCTTGTATGGCAAGGTGAAGGAAGAAATCTATGTTGATCAACCCCCTGGGTTCATTAACTCAAAGTTTCCTAATCATGTCTACAAGTTGGACAAGGCATTGTATGGGTTACATCAAGCTCCTCGAGCATGGTATGCGACTCTAACAAAGCATTTGCTCGAGCATGGATACTCTCGCGGCACTATTGATCAAACTTTATTCATCAAGCATGTTGGTAATGATCAGATACTAGTACAGATCTATGTTGACGACATTATCTTCGGGTCTACCAGTCCACAGCTTTGCAAAGAGTTTGAAGGCGTGATGAAAAAGCGGTTTGAGATGAGTTCACTGGGTGAAATGACCATGTTTCTGGGGCTTCAGGTCAAACAAAATTCAACCGGAATCCTGCTACATCAAGCCAAGTATGTGGAGGATATTCTTGAGAAGTTCGGGTTTGAAGACGCAAAACCTGCATCGACACCAATGGCTGAAAGACCCCTGCTGAATCCAGATATTGATGGCGAATCCGTAGATCAGACACACTACAGATCGATGATCGGATCGTTGATCGGATCGTTGATGTATCTTACTGCAAGTCGTCCCGACATCATGTTTGCAGTTTGTCAATGCGCTCGCTATCAGGCTAATCCTAAACTTTCACATCTTATTGCTGTCAAAAGGATTTTTCGGTATATCAAAGGCAGCCCAAAATTGGGTCTTTGGTATCCGAAGAATTCTGAATTTGATTTATATGCTTTTGCTGACAGTAATTATGGAGGTTGTGAGCTTGACAGGAAATCTACTTCAGGAGGGTGCTAATTCCTTGGTGATAGGCTGGTGTCGTGGCAGTGCAAGAAACAGCATATTCTCTCTACCTCAACATCAGAAGCGGAATACGTTGCTGCATCTGCCTGCTGTTCTCAAGTTATCTGGATCCAACATCAGCTGTTGGACTACGGTTTGAATTATCTAGAAACCCCAATTCACTGTGATAATGAGGCCGCAATTCAGATTATTAAAAATCCTGTCCAACATTCCAAAACCAAGCACATTGATATCAAAATTCATTTTATCAGAGATTGTTACGAGCGCTCGCTCATCCGGCTAGAACAGGTTCCCACTGTCAATAATGTGGCGGATCTGTTCACCAAGCCTTTTAACAAAGCTCGATTCGATGTGCTTGTGGGATTTTTGAAAATTGTTCGTTTTGAGGATTAAATTTTTTTTTCATTCAATTTCAAATCATAAAACCATTTTTTGTAAACCATAAATCAATGTATCCAAAAATCAGAGTATAAAACATAATCATGTGGAATATCAAATATAGCCAACAATTCGTGTGCGGTAATTTTTATTTTTTTTGTTATTGATTAGGTTAGGTTAAATTTGCGCATTTTAGTGATTTCATTCTCACCCATGCACAAATTTAGGGGGAGAAATAAACAAAAACCAAACAAAATTTGAAAAATTAAAAAATCCAAAAACATCTTGTTTCTGTTTTATTTTTTTCAGAAAACAATCAAAAATCCAAAAACATTAAAAAATTCAGAAAAATCAAAAATATTGTCGCTTACAGTTTTGCTTGTTGATGTCTTGGGAAGTGATATAATCATGTGATAACAGGCAATCTGAGTCTGCGTAACGTACCCAAAGTTGAAGGGTCTATGCTCTGGGTTTGATGCGTTGGTAGGCACGAAAGATTCTAAATGGACATGACTAGGCAGAGTTGAACTTAAGGAATTCATAGACTTGACAAATCTTGATCTAGTTAGATCCGTTTAGCCTGACAATACGACGCTTGGATAGGTTGAGCAGGGAGATATATATGGGAATCTACCGGTCACATTAAAGAACCTGTACTTGGAACCGTGGATTAACTTTTCCTCGATGTGCGGATTCTGTCCTTAATTCCGGTATTGATGGAGTGACTGGTGAATTCCGATAAATTAGGTCTGTAGAAAATTGTTTTCTCTCTATCTGTCTGTTAGTCATATGTTGCTTCCTTTGCGTGATCGAGAGATCCGACCTGGCCTGTAACATATGCAGCTCTATTTCTCTGCATCCTCTTTCTATGCAATTCTTTCTGTCTGTTAGCCATTACTGTCTCCTTTGCGTGACTCACAATCCGACCTGGTACACAGTATATGCACCATTCTACTTCTCAATCCCTCTAAAACTTAAGTTAGTCATATGTTTCACCCACTGCGTGATTGGAAGAGATCCGACCTGGGTGTACAGCATATGCATTCTAAATCTATCTTCTCTCTTAATGATTGTCTGCTCACCCGATGTAAGGAGTATTCTGGAAGTTCTTGATTACTGGAGCATATCAGGAAGCGGGAACCATGTTCTAGTACAATTAAAATTGAACACTTACAGATTGTCTATAGATCTCGCTGCTCAATTTAGGTGGACAACAATATCCCTGGTCGTCGTCAGCTGAATGGTCCTTAAGAAATATTATCTAGGAACTTAGGATAACTCTGTCTTATATCTAATAGTATGTCCTAATTCTGTCACAATTTTTCGTGTTTAAGTGGACAACAATACCGGCGATCGACCAGACAAACACGTGAAGATAAAAGGTACCGACAAGAGGATTAAGGTTGTCTAACAACTTTGATCCCAGTATCACAAGATAATTTTCAGTGATTTTTGAGATAAATTTTGTCTGTGTTTATTCCTATTTTAATTTTATTTTTATTTTTATTTTATTTTATTTTTATAATTGTCAAAAATTGAATTTTTAAATCTTTTAATTCTTAAATTTTAGAAATTAGTTTATTTTATTTTTAGTTTAATTTTAATTTTACTTTTAGTTTAATATCCTCAAAAAGTTTTATTTTTGAAAATTTAATCGGGATTTGGACTGTGCCTTACACTGTGTGGGAGACAGGTAAAAGTCAAGGGAGGTATAAAAGGTGGCGTTTACTGCTGTAAACCCTCTCCACCACCCATTTCTCCCTTTACAGCCGCAAACTCTCTCTACTCTCTTTCATCCTCGAAAACTTTTTGCGAGATTTTGAAAAATCAGTTAGTCCACTTCGAAGAACAATAGCAAGTCTTAAGTTTGCTGACATGCATAACCTGGCAATTGTACTGGATGACCCTCCTACTGCTCATGGAGATTTCAGGTCGATGATATACAGACTAAGAGAATGCTGCCTGGCCTGTGCCATCACTGTGAATCCAGTCATCTATCAGAATAATGTGAAGGAGTTCTGGCAGACTGCTAAGATGACATCAAACAAAAGAGTGGTTTCCATTAAAGCTATGGTGAAAGGATCCAAGATTACTATTAATGAGCAGTTCATCAGAGAAACATTGTTGATCAATGATCAACCCGATTTTCCTACTGAAATTGGAATTGATGATGTACAAAAGATTCTCAAGAAGATGGGGTATGAAGGCATTTACCCTCCCACGGTGAAAAAGCTTCTGCCACCCTACTGGAGATTTTTGGCGCATGTGTTCGTGAGCTGTATCTCGGGCAGGAGATCAGCTGCTGATGAAATCTCGCTCAGGAACACAGGGGCAATTGTTTCACTGGCTGCTGGCATCAAATTCAACTTCTCAAAGTTCATACTGGATGAGTTCTTGGTAAACATCAACGTTATAAGCCGGGAGACCAGAGATGCATTTTTGTTGTACCCTAGGTTTATTCAGATGTTTATTGACACTCAATTTCCTGAGATGGTCAAATAAGGAGACACATTGGATATAAAGTCATTAGGCCCACACACGATTGGTCTCATCAAGCAGAATCGAAAGGGCAAAGTCGTCTTCCAAGGCTTACATCTTCTCGTGAAATTCGGAAAATTTGCTGAAATAAATGAATCTTCCGAATCTCATGGAACGTCTGACAAGGTGTCTTCTGAGCCTACCTCCTCCGAGAGAATCATTTCGGAAGATGATGTTATCACTGTGTCCGATCGTGCTGAAGAAGAAGAAACTCCTGCTACTCATGCTCAAGTAGCTGAAGAACATGAGCTGACATCTGTTCACATTCAAAGTAATTTTAATGAGGAGTCTCCAAGGGGTAGAACAGAATCCGAGATGTATGAAGACCTTGATCTTACCGCTTTCGATAACGATGAGATCCCTCTCAACTTCGATAGCAATGAAGACTTCATGACCGGTGTAAACCTCAACACGCTGCTTAACAATATCAATGAAGTTGCTCATCCAGCAACGGAGATAAGGGAAAATGAAGACGTTCTCGAAGCCACGCCTCCTCCTACCAATCCAACGGCGGAAATAGCAATTCCTATGGTGACAGTGTCAGGGATTCCTCCCCTTGATGTTGTTTTACATACTTCTGAGCCATTGGAAAGTGATCACCCAACCACACAGGCCTCTCAACCTCCAACAAAAAGACGAAGACTTGACCCTAGACAGGGAATTCTTGACTCGGGTATACTTCAAAGTTTTACAGCTCCACCAACAACAACTCCTGTTATCGTTTCATCTGAACCCGTCAGTGAAGGTCCTAGCACCTTCCATGAAGCTGGTGGCTCTTCCTTCCCCATAGGTTTCTCTACTCCCCGGCCAGACCATGATGCTGCTTCTGTGAGGCTAGCCAGGTTTTTGGCCGAAGAACAATTCACAACGCCTCCCTCACGTGGCAAAGGAATTTCTATTGGGGGTGGCAGCTCAGGAGAAGAGAATCCTTCAATATTTGGACTTCAGAAGGAGATTGATGCTCTGAATCAGAAAAATATTGATTTAGATCATAAAAATATTGAGCTGGATATCAAGGTCGTAGACCTTTAGACCGAAAATGCAAAGCTCAACATTCAAGTTGCCGAACTTATCGAAGATAAAGCTCTGAAGACAAAGCAAATTACTGATCTTCAGACGCATTTCGGATTGTTAAACGCCAGCTACTACGATCTTAAGAAGAAGCTGGAAGAAGATTTTGGCGACAAATTCAAGTCATCCGTTGACGAGCCAAAGATCTATCTTCCTGATCAAGATACTCCCATAGTTCCACAACCTACAAGAACGACCACCGTTGTTAACCGTTTTGAAAAAGAACCGGCTCAGGCTCCAAGTATAGTGGCATTGAAACGTGCTAAATTGGCCAAGTCAGCTGAAAAGGGACAATTACTATTCAAAAGGAGCGCAGATCATAATGCTCCCTGGGATCAATCAAAGATCACCGTTACGGATCTGGGCGAACATCGTTTCAGAGACGTTTATGGTGATAGGTCAGGAATCATTTCGTGGGGATTCCATGATACTATGAATATGTGGATGGTGAGAAGAAAGAGCGGCAATACTGAATTATACAAAGATGCTCACGATTTTCATTCCTTTACTAGGATTGATCTTACGGAGCTGTCTAAAGCTCCTTTCTCAAATCCATCAAACAATCCTAGGGCGACTCAGTTCAAATCATTTTTGGAAGATCAAGTAGCTAAGGGCTTCCCTTCAATGAAGACTACCGAGTCTATTATCAAGATTTACCCTAACGTTATTGATCCCAAAACAAGTCAGCCACTTCGGTCAGTAATGTGGCCCGCTACTGCTCAAGTAAAGCAGATCCCCGTTCTTCAAAATTATCCAGATGGATCGCTTGCATCCATGCAATACTGGGTGTTTGATGAATTTGTTGCTGCTGCTGTCATCAAGCTTAAAGACGATTGTATCCGCTTGTATGACAAGAGGGATTTGCTTCAATTTGGCAAATGGGACATACATCAGCTCTCCATTCATCAGATCAAGGTGGCTGAAGACATTTTTGAGCCCGTTGCAAAGGAATACACTTCGATGGTTGCTGAGATTATCGAGAAGGAGATGTGGAACGGAGCTATGGGAAAATCTGATGTGCTGGTGGTCGACAAAAGTTGAGTCCAAGCGCACCAAACCAAGGGGGAGATTGAAGGGTCCAGTAAATGGTTTGGTCTAGGCTTTCATTGTATTTTGTTCAGTATGAGTCTGTAATACTTTTTGTGGGTTATGATGTTTATTACGGTCAGGATGGGAGTTTACGGCCGTAAACACGTTTACGGCCGTAAACCCAGTTTGCGGTCCTGTCTAGTATATATAGTGGAGGTGTAGGTCTATGTGGGGTTGTTGATGCCATTGAGTTTACAGATCGTTCCATCGAGTTGTACCTGACGTTTTTCTGAATATAAACGTGTGCAAGCTCGATTTCTTTTCTTCTTCTTCTTCTTCTATTGTGATTGTTTGTTGCTTGATCATTGGTAAAGATCCTTTTCAGGACCTTACAGTTAGTCTAGTCTGTCAGTATATATATTCTCTGTAAATTGTTCCTTTGTAACTTAACGAATTACACTCAATACAATTCTGGATCTTTCCCATTTCTCTCTCTCTTCATTTGTTCAATGATCAACACGAATGCGGTGGTTTCAGTAGAGAATCGTCGATGGTTTCAGTGGATGAGATGAGAAGGTTGTTGATAGCGGTGGAGGACAGGGAGGTTGTCGCCAATGGGCTGAAAAAGGTGAGGGTGAGCCAGTTGTTGTCGATGTCTGGAATGGTGAAGGTAAGCACAAGGGTCACACTTGCGAGGCTAATACAGATGCAAAACGTGAGCAATCTTGCCTTCAAGAATTTCACTACGAATACGTTTTGCACCAACTGAAAGAAATTTTCCGGCAATTGTTGTAGCCTCATGAAGATTTCACGGCGTACTAGCCGACGGTGACGTCTGCAAGCACAAACAACTTCTTGTGAATGATGGTTGTTGCAGCCTCAAGAAGTGATGAGGAGATCCCAGGTGGAGGTTGTCGCCTCATCTTCTTTGACCCAATTATGGAGAGACCGGTGATTTTCAATTGAAAGAAAAATTTGCGTTTGAATAATTAATTACAAGGACATAACTGTCATTTTATCTTAAAAATCAGTGATTTTATCAAAAAATGTCGTGGATTTATCACCTCACAATCAGAAAGATGCCAAAAATGGTATTGTATATCATACAACGATCCTATTTTTTTTAACTTTATCTCAAATAAAGAGGTCTAGCAAAATAGTTAAATATAATGATTGTACTTTTGCTGATAGAAAGTGTTCATGATAACTTTGCTGCAAATTTTCTACTGTAAGAACATTTATAACAAATATATAGAATTAGTATTTTTTTCAAGTTTTGGGGGTCGCAAAATTCAAAATTTTCAAGAATTAAGAAACTTTATCCCTATAATTTGAACACTCCAGATAATTAGATTCATTACAATGTTTTAAATTTTGTTTTGTCATTTGTTCATTCAATTAGAATGAGAGTTTCGGTTCAAAATCGTGACATTTTTGTACATCATCGTACATTTGGCAAAATCTTCACATTCTGTTAATGAAGTTTTATGTCCGTTTGTAATTTTTGTGTTTTTATCATGGTGGTAATGTTGAGTATGATAGTAAAATTTATCGTCTACAACTTTTAAGTTTTAACACCTAAATTATGCTAACAAGAATTTGTTGATATAACTTATCAAATCGTAAGGGTTTAAAAAAAATCAAGTTGAAGTTCACCACATATTATAAATGCAGATAGATAACTCGTCACTTATTGTGGTAATTGGATTTTAGAAACAACTTTTGCTGAACGAGGATGAAGGTTTTATATACTTAAATTCATGTTTGATCGAAAGATAGAAGATTTAGTGTTCGACGTTCATGTTTAAATGTTATTAATTTACATGTTTAAATGTTATTAATTTACATGTCGATTTGATTTTCGTTTCAAATTAACGTTGTTATTTATTTATATTGTAAGAACCTAAAATTTTGGTGTAAGTATTTTAGGTTGTTATTTTGTGTTAGAGGGCATTTTGGTCCTAGTGATAGTATTTGAATTGTAGAATGTTATTAAATGTCTTTTTGTGTATTTGTTAGATGTTTGAAATGTCAGCTCTACCGCGGCGCGGTGGCTAGGATACCATGTTCGGGACAAAAATATAAGTGTATATATATATATATATATATATATATATATATATATATATATATATATATATATATATATATATATAAAACTGAATAATAACTTCAAATGCGTTTTAATGTAGTTTCTTCTTTCGTTAGAAAAAATTATTTGCATATTCAGAATCATCATGTTCGGGACATCGGACTAGTATATTCGGAATATTTGAACGAAGTTGCTTTTCGTCAGATTTTAGCACACATATCGAGGAAGCGCCAAGTGTCACCATTAGAATGGCGACACTTGTGACCATTTTAGAGGGCCCCATTTCACATTTTTGCCTATATAGAAGGAGAGATGAGTCATATTTTGTGCATCTCTCTCTCTCCCCTCTCTCTCTCTCTAGATCTCTCTTAGTCTCTCCATCGGAACCACCACCGCCACCCTCCTCTGTCGTGTTGTCATCATGTGCCGCCATCGAAACACCACCGGAGCACCCTCCAGCCACCCCCTTGCTCCCACCACCCTCCCTCTCTTCCAGAAACTCTGGCGAAGCCAAAAACAGCTCTGGCAACTGATGTCACCACCGGTTTCCGCTGTCAACCACCACCAATAGCCACCAAAACCGACCAATAGTACCTCCTTGAGCACCTTGACCAACGAATTCAGGTCCCACCTCCATCCAACGCCGGAAAACTACTTTTCCGACAATCTTTTTGTTCAATGGTGGAATTTTTGGAAATTTTCCGATGAGCTGCCAGTCTGTTTTCTGGCGAATCCGAATAGTTTTCCGACTCACTTTTTTCAGATCTACAACCCTCCAGTGTCATTCTGTGAAAAAGTGTGTCGTTCATGAAATCCTGAGTTGCGTCAAGGTTTCTGAATCCGGTTTCTGAAACAAACGCACCAACGGTTCAATGCACGCTACAAAAGTACTTACGAATGGCAACGCCGTCATCAACGATCTTTAATAATAGAACCTTAAGTACTTATGAATCTTTGTGAATGAATTGTTTACTCATCCATACATACATTTACCCTATCATCAAAGACATATGTCTTAATCGTTTTGATTCTTAATCGTTTCTTTTCCAATGATGCCATCAAGTATACCTAGCATTCAACTCAATCGTCATTTCCACCATCACAATATCATCGGCAAAAAACATACACAATGGCGCCTTTCTTTAAATCTCAAAAGAAATCTCATCCGAATAGAGCATGCCAAAAATTGATAGTACATCTAGCGTTATCATTTCTTTTGTAATCACACCATCAAATATATATAAATATGGTAAGTTGTATGTAACAAACTAAATGTCACGCTAGTTTCAAAATTTGAAAGTTTAACTAGTTGAGATATAAAAAATGGTAAAATTTTTAATGGGTAACACATTTTAGGATCAATATTAGGTCTTCTATAGCCACATCTAGACCTACACATTAGCGGTCTCATAATGGTTTGGTGTTTTTGTGTCTGGCATTGCAATGATCTGGACTTTGGACTTTTTCTGGACCGACTGTGTCAAGTGGTTTTTCGTTTTCGTATCTTTCTAGACCAGTATGGTCTCACAATCTTGTTGTTCGCTTTTTTCGGTTCGGATTTGGGGTTTTCAATATTTTTGGTTTTTCATTTTGTTTTTGTTTCGATTTCACTTTTTTTTCGATTCATAACATTACATAACTTATAAAACTTAAACATGTCATTAATATATAAAACTTATAAATTTTATAACTTGTAAAATATAAACAAAACCACAAAATGTCATATCTTAAGGTAAATTCAAAAAATTGTAGGCGTCTTTGTAATATTGGTATTTTTTGTCAGGAGTGGCATTGGGCTGTATACTTGTGAAATTTTCATGTTGTTCTTAAGTGTCTGTAATGAAATCATCTTCAACGTCAATGTCAGTTTATGAAGTCATTGTCGTCGACATTCTATCTATTTCGCCTTCTAAAATCTCAGCTTTTAAATGGTGCACGCCTTCTTCTAAATCCAAATTGTTTTCTTCACTCCATCGAATCATAGTAATCATTTAGAATCATCAACATTTTGCACTAATCTTTTGGATTAGTGTCTAAGCTCGTAATCATATTTGGTAAGTACTTGACCCGGTTGTACATGGTCCTTTTGGGTTGCCTTCGCCAAAACAACTTGACTGGAGAAATATTAGAGAAAGAGATTATTATGGTTTATTAATATATTATATGAATAATATATTAAAAGATAAATCATATTTATTTAGTTAACATTGGTCGAGAATTAATTAAGAATTAATTTTGTGATCAAAAGAAGTTAATTGAACTAGGGGGACTGAACTATAATTATGTGATAGTTGCAAAGTAGGGCAAAGGATGTCCTATATGATAGGGTGGACGAATTCAGGGGGATAAGTCCTTAGAATTCGTCCATGATAAGGTTTCTAGGGTTATCCTTTGGGCTGCTTGGTGGCTAAGCAACCAGATAAGGATAAGGACTGAAACCCTAATTCCTACACCTATATAAAGACCCCTTGGCATAAGAAATTCAGCCACTTGATACCTAGGGTTCCTAGAGCCGAATTTCATACCTCCCCTCTCTCTCTCTTGCCTCTCAATTTGCTCTTGGTGTTTGTGAGCCATTAGAGGTACTACACTTGTGGTACTTGCTTTCAAAGACAAAAAGATTCGAGATACGAGTTGTTATTACAACATAACAACAAGAGGTATGTATTCCATTCTCCTTTATGATTTTCGAAATTACCTAGGAGCGTACTAGGTTTCTTTTGTGTTCATAATGTAGTATAAATAATAGTGAAAACATAGATCCGTATCTAGGGTTGCATGCACACATAGGATTGTTTGTATAAAACCCATCAGTGGTATCAGAGCTTTTTGGTTTTGTTTTCAATTAGATTTTATACTAAAGTATGATTTTGACATATTAGGGTTTATAGTAAATAAACCCTAAGGGCTTGATTTTCGAAATTAGGGTTCCTAAACCCTAGATTTCGAAATTTTGATAGGGTTTCCCAAACCCTTTCCTTAGCCTCCAAGATTTTGAATTTTAGGGTTATCCAACCCTAGGGTTTTCGAAATTGCCTCCTCCCCAAGATAAGATTCCTAAATTTTAGGGATTTGGATAATGTCATACCTTGTAATTATCCCTTTAATTGTTTAATATGGTAATTAAATATTTTGAATTATCCCATCCCAATTTTCGAATTTTAGGGGATTTAAGGGATTGGGTTAAATTAATTGTTAATATAATAGATAATCCTTCAAGATTTGATAATTCAAATTAATTGTTTAATTTTGGGATAATTATTAAATCAAAGTTTTAATATTTAAAATTTCAAATTTAAAGATTTTCATTTTCAGAAATTTTAAATTTGATTAAAACCCTAATGATTTGAAATGTTTCAAAACTTGCCCTCAAGTTTTGGAATTTAAATTTTAATTAAAAGTTTAATTTAAAAATGTTAAATTTTAAAACCTTAATTTTTGAAAAGTTCAAATTGTACCCTTATGGTTTTATTAAATTAATTAAGTGTATAATTAAAAGAGAGTTAATAAATCCATAATGATATGGTTTACATTTAATTAAATTAAAAGTGTAAAATTAGACCACATAGTATTTTAAAAGTGTAAAATACACCCTTATACTATATATAAAATTAAAAGTCTAATATTATATATGTATAACTTAAATGTCAGTCTTACTGTTAGTAGGCCTCATTCACGCTGGTCTATAAGGGGTGTTTAAGGAAGCGGCTTGTAAAATGACCGCCATTGGGTATCCACTCTTACCCACCGCACTCTTGACTAGTGGAGGGTCGTTAGCCGAACTGGTAGGATAGGGCAAACCCTTTCCATTAAAAGTATAATGAATTATAAAGTAACTAAATGTTTTATAAAATTCCCAAATCTTAGTTACTTTAGGCAAAAGTGAATTTGATGCAATTCAATGAAATTACACTTTGTACCCTTGCTAAGACGTTAGTGGAGCGTGTGTGGTTAACCGGCACACTAAATGGGTTCTAAGCAAAGGTAGCGAAGGGTGACTCGATGTTTGTCATAGTTCGGTGGAGCGTGTGTGGTTAACCGACACATCGAATAGGTGACTGTAACATTGGGGGCACCATGTATATTTGAATGATTATTCACACCCTGTTTTGTGATCCTCGACATCCCAGTCACAAATCGAGGGGCATATCGAGATTTAAACATGCCATTGAAAAGTTCAATGAATCTCAAAGGATCTAGGAGTTTTCAATACATTTAAAACTTAATCTCTTTTTCATTTTTCATGGTGGAAAATTAGTGAATCGTCATTCACTTACCTTCAAATGTTCTGGAATTTGGGCTACGGCATCCCTCTCCCAAGTTGTAGAGTATTGTGTTGGGTCCTAGCCTTAATATCTCGTTTGGGTGTTTTATTAAGGACTCAATCAACTAACTTGAATTTTCTCCCGTTTTGTAGATGTCTGATTCTATCTATGGTCTTCCCAAATCCCTTGGAACAAGCTTTCCACATGAAGATGATATTCCATGATTCGATCGAGAAACAAGAGATCATGCTTCACTTCCTCCACCTCCTCCTATTGTTCTCCCTAACCCACAAGTTCAAAGGCTTGAAAAGTTCAAGCTCACTCAAGCCCTTTTAGCAAGTAAAAATGAAGAAGGAAAGTTAGTGTGTGCACACGTCTTAGAGATGAAGTCACACATTGATAGGTTAAGAATGTTGGGAGTCGTTGTCTGTGAGAAGCTAGCTGTTTACTGGGTTCTTCAATCGCTTCCTGACTCATATAGTGAGTTCGTAAGAGAGTACTATATGATGGAACACGACGTGACCCTCATCGATCTCACCTATTTACTTGTTGCTGATGAATCAGCAATCATTTGGCGCACTGGAGAAGCAAAGTTGATTGGTGGATCTGCCTTCCAAACCTCCATGGACATAGGCAATGGCAACGAAAGGCATGTCATGGTAGAAAAGTTTGATCATAAGAGAAAGGCAAAGTCTGAGGTAGTTTCGTGTGCTGTTCCAAAAGAGTCAATTTGCTTTTATTGCCAAGAGAAGGGGCATTGGAGACGAAGCTGCCCTGTTTACCTAAGAGATCTAAGAGATGGGAGAGTCAAGACGTATGACTCTACTTTAGGTAAAATCCATTAACTAACTCTATAAGTTCCTGTTTTTGATTCTTGATACATTATGTGATAAGATTACATTTTTGATGTTTTTTAGAATCGAAGAAAAGAAAGGAAGCTTAAAGGAAGAAGTGAGCTGAGTCTGATCGCGAAGAAATGGATTTCGATCGCATGGATTCGAAGATCGGATTTTTGAGCTGCTACTTTTAGAGTTATGATAGATTTCTTAGGAATATGTAATAGTGTAGTTTTTCATTTGAATTGCATTGTAAGGACAAGTTTTCCGCACCTTTTATAAATAAAATAAATTTTGGTTTTGTCTTATTTATATATTTCCTTACAATGGCATGTATGAAAAATTGACGTTTGTATATTTCTAGTTTTAGCAATGTTGAAATGGATATGATTCTTAGTTATATTATTTGTGGTAATGTCGAGAATTTACCAAATAAGGAAAGATTCTTGTCACCCGAGTTTCAATTGGACAGAAACTTGGAATCGTACAACTTGTATTGTATGATGAATGAGAACCTTCATATTTGGAAAATTAAGACTAATTCCTTGACAAAGAGTCAAGTGAAGGACTAGGAGAACTAGTACACAATGTTGTGAACTAGTCAAATCCACCACAAAGAACAATAACATTATTCGTCATGATTTACTAAAAGTCTAGTAAAGGTGATTATACTTACAAGATTAAGTGTAATTCTGAATCATTGAAAAGTTTCAATGAATGGCAGAACGAATAAGTAGAATCAATGAAGGCAGAAAGATAAAAGGTTTCTCCAATCTAAGAAGAAGGGAGAGTACTTTTGTATCGTGTTTTATGATCGTCTTGGTAATCATAGGAACCATATTACAATTCATCCTCTAAGGACACCTTAGTGCACTAGTTTGGCTAAGAACAGGAATCGAGAATTGTTGTAGTGGTTAAGTCAGTAAGATGTATCGTACTTCATTCCAAAATCAAGTCTTAGAGTTATACTCCAAGATTGTGACTTGAGTGACATAATCTTAAGTAGGAATGTTCTTACACTTGCACATTTTGGTAAGTTATGATGTCTTAAATAAGACAAAGGCCAACTAGTACCAAATTGCGTGTAGGTTTTGTTTTGATATAGACACACACTAACTCTTGAATATTTGTTTTGTCAAGAAATGTTTCTTGATAAGAGAATCTAATATGTCAAGAGGTCAGTGGGAGTCTAAAGATCTTGAAAAGTTTCAAGAACTAATCGAGAGTAAACCTATTAAACACTAGCACACGACTTGAGGATTGTAACCTATCGTGTTGACATATTCTTGTTTTTGTGTCATTCCAGTTTGGTCAACTATGCATATGAGTTCTACGAGTTCTCAATAGACTGCATAAGGCAAGCACCTTGTTCGATGAAAGTACATTGACTGACATAGGTGAGCTGCTAAATAACTTGGAAGCAATGGTGGGACCCTTGATGGCAAGAAATCAAGTATGAACAAGTTATGTCCATAAGAGTTTGGATTTGTCACAAACATTATCTTATGATTATGGTTATGACAAATTCGCATGGATAGAAACACATGCACCATAAAATCTAAGTATCATAAGGTTTCTCTCCTTCATGAAAATGATTGTGAGGAAACGCTTTCACTAAGAGAGATTTTAAGAAGATAACGATTATGTAAATTGCATTCTCGAATTCGATTATGATTACGGCATCCCTCTTCATAGTTCGAATTGTGAGATTTGGCGATTAGTCTGAACATTTGGAACTTAGTTCTGAATTAGTTTAGACACACATGTGAGCTGTCTAAGGAAAGGTGTATGAGTTTGAGAAGCTTAGATAAAGGCTTATCGAAGCACATCATATTGGAAATATGAACTTTAGAAGTTAATAAGTATTGTCTTCCAGAAGTCCGATTGTTTTCTAATACGTGTCAAAGCTAGTGGGAGCATAAATGTTATGCTGGAATGGATAAAATCATCATGTTAGTGGGAGCATGATTATTATTTTAAGTATTGCAAGTTGGCAATATTAATTATAGAAAAACAAAAGTTTCACTTTGCAAAGTTGCAGGGGTTGAAAAGTTGTTTTTGCTATAATTAAGGGAGAGAATGTTATACTTCGTTTCCAATCTAAAAGCTTAGATCGAGAAATTTTAATTGAATTTAGTCAAGGATATATTTATTGCATTCTCAAAGTTCGATTATGATTACGGCATCCCTCTTCATTGTTCGAATTTTGAGAACACGGCAAATAGGAACATTATGACAATATTATAGCAAGAAGCTGATAAAGTATCACGTTTTTCATTATGAATTGTATCCCATACGCTTCGGGTATAGGATCGATTGCATATGCTGTAATATTCGACCGTTCTAATTTTTTTTTCCAAATGCCTAGGGCATTTAAAGGGAAAAATGGAATAGAACCGGATTTGACTAAAATAATTAAACAACTGTTAAGGACAATCTAAGGATTGGTCGCTTGCGGACAATTGGAAGTATAGTCATAGATAGACCATATTGGCATTATTATGAATAGATAAGATTTTATTTAGAATGAGTTGTCATATGGAAAATATGGAAATGTTTCCTTATTGGGAGTTGGACGTTAAGAATCTATATCTAGATTAGAAACTTCTATGCAAGAAGGATGTTCAAAGGAATGTAATTTGAATGTGAGACTTCATGACTATGGAATTGTCTTGTAACAATCTCCAATAGAGCACTTTGTAAATTCATTGGCAACGTCTTGGTGACTTTAGAGCTGTGATATTACGAAAGGACCGTTGCATAAAATGTTAGAATCTAACATATTCTAGTAGTGGCGAGAATTTGTATTCTTACACTAATTGATTAGGATTAGGAACTGTGAAATGAGCATCATTGGAAATGTGTTCATTTGATCTATTTTATGAAGTTAGGACCATAGGAAAACATAGTGTGCATGCTAAGAGCATGGGACAACTGTTGTTGTAAGAAGTTGATTAACCGAAACAACAAATAATGAGTAATCAATATGGTGATTAAATAAAAGGTGTTTTATTTATACTCAAAAGTTTGGGGCCATATAGGATTAGTATTATTCTTGTGTTTCACTTTGCATGTTTTGACTTCCCGAATAATAAGATTATTCAAACCCTCCACAGTCGCTCATACTTTGGAAGTAAGTATGAAAGAAGACTGTCATGAATCTGTCTGTAGATTGACAAAAGCGTTTAGACATAGCACAAGTTTGCTGCAGAGTTCATGAGTGCTGTTATAAGATTAGAGTATTGGATTAAACCCACGCTCACTTGGATCGCTTCATGGATTTTATCACGAGTGATTGGTGAGACGGTAATATCTTATATTCTTGAAACCGAGATGTGTGAGTTGTATCTTACGAGTCGGTTACACATTGACAATATGTAAACGCACCAGTAACTTGGTGTTATAAAACGTATTGTTGTGTGTGATTCAGTGAGTGAGTACAAGCGAGCATTGAGTCGAAGTTTATCCGTTCCTTTTACCCAAAGTGAGATAAAAGCGATATATGTGGGCCCCTCGATGATTTAGTGATGACACCCTAAGCGCTTGGCCAAGCCGGGACTAAGTTGATGTGTTCAACTGTAGTCTGTTGTCAGTCGTCATAAATCAGAAATTGGGAAACAACACGTGAACGGAGAGTATGATTAAAATCCATGTCTCAGTTCATACGATATCTAGAATGGGGGAATATATGATCCTTTATCTAAAGGACAGGTTACTGATAAGATCAGAGTTCGACAGCGTCTTTGAGAGCTACGATTGCTAATCGGATTGTACTTGCATTTATAGTTACTAGACTTATCCAAGTGGGATACTGTTGGATTAGTGTCTAAGCCCATAACCATATTTGGTAAGTACCTGACCCGGTTGTGCATGGTCCTTTTGGGTTGCCTTCGCCAAAGCAACTTGACTGGAGAAATAATAGAGAAAGAGATTATTATGGTTTATTAATATATTATATGAATAATATATTAAAAGAGAAATCATATTTATTTAGTTAACATTGGTCGAGAATTAATTAAGAATTAATTTTGTGATCAAAAGAAGTTAATTGAACTAGGGGGACTGAACTATAATCATGTGATAGTTGCAAAGTAGGGCAAAGGATGCCCTATATGATAGGGTGGACGAATTCAAGGGGATAAGGCCATAGAATTCGTCCATGATAAGGTTTCTAGGGTTATCCTTTGGGCTGCTTGGTGGCTAAGCAACCAGATAAGGATAAGGACCGAAACCCTAATTCCTACACCTATATAAAGACCCCTTTGCATAAGAAATTCGGCCACTTGATACCTAGGGTTCCTAGAGCCGAATTTCATACCTCCCCTCTCTCTCTCTCTCTTGCCTCTCCATTTGCTCTTGGTGTTTGTGAGCCATTAGAGGTACTACACTTGTGGTACTTGCTTTCAAAGACAAGAAGATTCAAGATATAAGTTGTTATTACAATATAACAACAAGAGGTATGTATTCCATTCTCCTTTATGATTTTCGAAATTACATAGGAGCATGTTAGGTTTCTTTTGTGTTCATAATGTAGTATAACTAATAGTGAAAACATAGATCCGTATCCAGGGTTGCATGCACACATAGGATTGTTTGTATAAAACCCATCATAATCATGAGTCAACATACATATTTGAGCATTTATATCATGTCATTAAGAGAAAAACAACATTTTAAGCTACACTACTAATTTGGACAATTAGTACATCCTTAGTAGTTGAGAATAGGACTTTATATTGACCCAAATATTCTCTTTCTTGCCACTATTTTACAATATATAGTTGTGTAAATTTTTAGGTAGTTATATTCTAAGCATAGTCAATTTCTTGATAAATTGAGAGTTTATTAAAAGACATTTGAGCTCTCATACTTTTTTGACTGACTCTCCCTGAACCACAAGGAGCCAATAGTCATCAAAGTAGGTACTCTCGAAGAAGCACTAGTTTGATGAGTTAGTAGCCTCAAGATAGAAGTCAAGTTAATGATTTATAAATTGAATTTCAACGCTAGTATTCATTATCATATATTAGAAAGGTGTCTATGAGCGTGACTTGGCTGCCAGTGCAAGGGTTATTGGATGTGAAGCAGGCTCGTTTCCATTTTCGTACCTAGGTGTTCCGGTGGGGGCCAACATGGGCCTAATAAAAAAATTGGAAACCTTTGATTGATCGAGTCCAAGCACGCTTATCCTCGTGGAAGGCTGCTACTCTATCCATGGGCGGGAGGCTTACACTAGTAAAATCTGTGCTCGGTAGCCTTCCCTTGTACTATTTCTCCATCTTTAAGGCCCTTATCGGGGTTATTGAAACATTGGAAAAAATAAGAAGAAGGTTCCTGTGGGGGGGGGGGGAGGGGGGATGAAGAAAAAGGGAAAATCCATTGGGTAGCATGGGATAAAGTGATTTCCCATAAAGAAAATGGAGGCCTTGGTGTTGATTCGTTGAGGGCTTCCAACCTTACACTACTAACTAAATGGATATGGCGAATTAAGGAAGAAAAAAACACGGTGTGGAAGAATATAATCACAACAATTCATAATCTGGACAGGAAACCTATCAACAAATTAGTTAAAAAAATTGATCCATGGAATATGGAGAGGCATGGTTAAAGCAATGGCAGAACTGGAGGATCTAAATACTATACCGGCTAACATGTTTGTGGTGAATGTAGGTAATGGCGAACATACTAGTTTCTGGTATGAAACATGGATTGGAGCGTAACCTTTAGCTTCTCATTTTCCTAACTTATTCAAGCTTGATAAGAAAAAGTCAGCATCAATTTTGGAAAGAAGAAATGAAGAAGGTTTTTTGGCGAAATGGAAGAAAACCCCATCTTCCCCTGTTGAATTGAATGAGTTGTCTCAACTTCAGACAATTATAAGCAACTTTGGCTTCTCAAGCACATTAGACTCTTGGAAATTCTCACTTGCGCACGATAGAATTTTTAGGGTGGATATACTTAGATATCAGGCGGATTTGGCATTGGCAGTTTCGTCTCCAAAACGGATAGAATGGATTCACACGGTGCCACTAAAAATATTGGTGTTTTTATGGAGGGTGTCAATGGATAGAATTCCTACAACAGATGCTCTTTCACACAGGGGAATAAATGTTAATTCGATAATGTGCCCATTATGTCAATTGGATGTAGAAAAGACGTACCACCTTCTGGTGAATTGCTCATACTCAGAGAAAACTTTCAGGTGGATATTTGAGTGGTGTAGCATGGAGCCTCAAAAATTCGCTTCAGTGGCTGAGTTACTTGATTTTGCTGCTAAATGGGGGAACAGAGCAAAGAAAAAGAAAATCTTCCTAAGTGTTATTTATGGTACTATTTGGTGTATTTGGCGGGCGAGGAACGACTTAGTATTTAATAACACTCCTTCAAAACCGGCTAAGACAGCTGATAACGTGAACTCATTGGTATTTGGATGGGTAAACATAGGGACAAAATGGGAAATGGAGATTGGGTGAAATGGTGTTGTAACCCATTCACCATCTTGTAAACTGTCATATTTTAGTGTTTTTTTCTTTTTTTCTCTGCTCCTCTGTTTCTGTTTGGTGGTTTTCTTTTCTAGTTTGGCATCTTGCCTAGTTTGGTTAATAAAATTCTTGCCTGTTCCAAAAAAAATATATATATTAGAAATGTAGCTTACTAAATAAAAACCCTAAAAATACCATAAACACCCTAATAAAAAAAGTCAACAGTACCTTTTACATTGAACACTGTATTTTTTCTTGAAGTTTGTATAGTCCTAATCAAATAAAGGCTATCCCCTGCAGACACTAACCCAACTTTTTGTTTTTCTTTTTAATTCACGTGCCTTTTCTTTTTATTTTTATTTTCTTTATTTTTTATTTATATTTTCTTTTTCATTTTTTGCTTGAATATTAATAATTTTTTTTGCAGTATATATTTTGTCACGTTGTTTCAACAATCAATAATAAAATATTTTATTTTCCATAAAATATAATTTATCTTGTTTTTATTATAATAAAGTAATATACATGCATACGTTTTTATGTAATAAGAATAACAAAACTTATATTATATACCTATAAATAATAATAATAATAATAATAATAATAATAATAATTATTAAACAACAATAAATGATAAAAATAATAAGTATATTTTTTCTGCAAATTGAAGTAATATTATTAAACAAAATAAATAATAATAATAAATATAGTTTTTTATTTATTAAAATAAAATAAAATAAATAACTTTATATAATATTAAAATTGAGGGACATAATTAGACTTTGTGAAGGATATAAATAGACTAATCATTATCTAATT
This sequence comes from Lactuca virosa, assembly GCF_052849685.1. Taxonomy (NCBI): domain Eukaryota; kingdom Viridiplantae; phylum Streptophyta; class Magnoliopsida; order Asterales; family Asteraceae; genus Lactuca; species Lactuca virosa. Next base: position 493,217,949 of record NC_136429.1, read on the forward strand.
ACTAGGAGTGTTTTTCTAGTAAAGGTTGTGTTTATAGTAATTTGGGGTGTTTATTTAGTCACTCCCATTAGAAATGAGTGTTTGTTATCTTCAAATTTTGCTATATTTTTATTTATATCGTTGAAAAAAAAATCGATCCATTTAGACTATCGATTACAGCTTTAAAAATTTTATAAGGATTTTGACGCTATAACAAGAATAAAAATCAATGGAAAGTTTTCAAAAGGGACAGATACAAGTTAGACATTAATACAAAGATAGATACAAACATTAATCCTACATTCCTATAAATAACACTTAATACATTTAAAAAATATATCATTTTTTTAAATAAAATTCTAAATGGATTGGAAGGTCAACCCGTATATTTTTTGACAAACTCATATATAAGCTGTTTAATAAACAGGTTCGTGGGTTGAAAAACTCAACCCAAACCCATTTATTTATCGTCGTGTCAAGAATTGTGAGATTAATATAAGACCTAATACAAGTAGAAGAGTGGGGGCAAGTGCCCCAACGGCTTAATTTTTTTATATATATTACAATCGGATTTGGAGTATTTTTTTTTTTTAATATATCATGCCATCGATGCTTTTGGCCTGTTGGGCTAAAGTTGAAGAAATATAAAGCCCGCTTTTTTTCTCTCTTTCTGTTACCGATTGTATATTTGTATATATCATATGATATATCAACCAAAATTTCTAATTTTGTCTACTCCCAAGTCCCAAATAATTTTCTTTAAATACTCTTGTTTAATTTTTTTAATCTAGTTTTTTTTATTTTTTTTAAGTATTAATTTCATTCATCTTATATTCATTTATTACATCGCTTTAAAAGAAGACTGAAATTTTACAAATAAAGTTGTAATTGATGGTTTCTAAAAAGACGAAAAATGCTAATTATAGTATGTGATTTAAATCTTTTCTTGTCATTTAAGTTACCCGGTACTGAAACATTTTGACCAGACCTAAAAAAAATTGTGATTTAACTTTTTTCTTTCAACATATTTTGTAAGTGTTACCTTCATTCAGAAATAATTGTCTCCCATATTTTAATTAAAATATCATATGTTTGGTAAAAAAAAAAAAAAAGGAGCTCCACAAAACCATCATAGTTGACACAAACTAGCTTTCAACATTTTAATACAAAATTCTCAATTCTTGAAATAAAAAAAAAATCAAAAATTATCCAAAATATTCTCAAGTGTAGTAAAACACCATCATCTTCGGTTTAAAAAGTGTCGAGCATTTTCAATCGCACCTCCATTTCATCTCTTCGATTTTAAGGTAAAGACACTGTAATTCAAATACACAATATGTTACCTTTTTTTTTTTTTTGATAAATTTATGCAAACAATATTTCACTTTATACAAATTTAAACATCCGACACAAATTATACATCTTTTGGTCCTAAAATGACAATGTTTCATATAAATTTAATGTAAAAATTAAAAGATGGTATTGATTTTACCTTAATAACTATGGGATAGCAATTTCAGAAGAAATTCTAAGCTTTGAGTCAGCTCCTCCACTTACAACACTATCTCCATTCCACCAATCAGCACAAAGTACCTATTGATTTTTTTTTTATATAAAAAGATTAATGTTATATACGATTTATTGGATATAATTTTTTTTTTAAAAATGTGTAAGCTAGTACAAAAAATTAAATACCTTATCCTCATGTGAATCAATTATAGCCAATGGCCACTGCAACAAATACAAAAAGATCAAATATTTACGCATATTAAATTTTTTTATTTATGTCAAACCATTTTTTTTTTGCAAAAAAAAAATAAAATAAATAAATACCGCAGTTCTCAAGTCCCATAACATAACTTTCCCATCGTAAGATGAAGAAAGCAAATGAAACCATGAAGTTTTATGCCACTTGCAAGCAGTTATCCAAGAAGTATGTGATGAAAACTGGAAGCTAGGAGCCAAAGTTCCTGAAAATAAAATTATTTATTATTAAAAAAAAAAAAAACTAGGGTTTACTGTGTGTAAAGTTAGGGTGTTTTTACTGTGTGTGTGTACCTGGTTTGCGAGGATCCCAAATCCTGAGGGTAGGATCGGAACATCCACCAGCAATAAGAGCAGAACTTTCGCCTCCGATGTCAATGCAATTCACCACTTTCCCACAAAACTATATTTTATATATAAAAATATATATTCTTTTATTATGTTTCTATGCTTTTATTCGAATATAAAAAGGTTAATATCATTAAAAATAAAAATAAAAAACCTTGTACAGCTTTATTCTTTTTCCTGAAAAAGACCAATTTTTCCATTTCTTTCGATTTGGCTCTTTTAGTTTTTTTTTTTCCAAAAAAACTTGTTAAATGTGAGGGTTTTTTGGGGGGAAAAATAAAAATGTTTAGGGTTTTTAAGGAAAAAAATAAAAAGTTGAGGGCTTTTTTTGGAAAAAATGAAAAAATGCAAGGTCTTTTTATGAAGAAACTTGTCGAATGTGAGGCTTTTTTCGGGAAAAGAATAAAAAGTTGCGGGTTTTATTTTGGAAAAAATTAAAAGGTTGAGAGTGTTTTAGGAAAAAAAAAAGTTGAGGGTTTTTTTGGAAAAAATGAAAAATTGCCCCAAAGAAAAAATTTGAGGACTTGAGAATTTCTGATATATAAGGTTTTTTATGATATTAACCCAAAAAAACCAAGTAAATAATGTTTTTAATTTAAAGGGTTAATCGCAAAAAAACATGTTTTTTCTGGATTAAACCTTAAATTTATTTTTTTCTTGAAAAAGACCTTGTATTTTTTTCATTATTTCCAATCTGGCCCTTTTCGTCAGTTTTTGCCAAAAAATGATTAAACGCGAGGGTTTTTCGAGAAAAACTAAAAAAGTTGAGGGTTTATTTGGAAACATTTAGAAGGTTGAAGGTTTTTTTCAGAAAAAAAAAATACAAAGTTAATGGTTTTTTCAGAAAATAGAAAAAATACAAAATACTATAAGGTGTTTTTTTGAGATTAACCGTATATAATAACAGTGATAATAATAATATTAATATATAATATATAATACCATGTTTATTGTATCTTTTCCTGTTTCAATATCCCATCTTCTAATAGAGTGATCCCATGATGCTGAATAAATTGTTCCATATTCAGGCCAAACAACCGAAGATACACATTGAGTATGGCCCACAAGTGTAGATACAGCCTCCCCCTACAATATTTATTTTATTTTTTAACCATATTATCAATATATTTATATAAAAATATAAAATATAAAAATATACCTCTGATTGAGATTCTTCTTCCTTGTTCCCTTTTTTCCTTTTCTTTACTGATACAATATCTGCTTCATTAGACTCTGTTTGCCACACATTGATTCTGCAATCCCAAGAACCTGAACATATCTGTAATGGTGGAGAGAGGTGAGATAGTGGCAAAAATGTAAAACATTAAAGATTATTGAGAAAAAGAAAAAATTACCAAATTGCCATTAGGCTGTGATGCAAGGCTTTGAACTGAAGCAGTATGCCCAACAAGAGTTCTGAAAGAACTAATCTTTAGGTTTTCTGATAGAGGCTCTGGATCAAACTTCAAGGTGAAAAAGATTTTTTTTAAAATTTTTTAGTTGTTGATTTGTGAAATCAAATATATTTGTGAAAATTAAAAATTACCTTCCAGAGTTTCACAGTTCTGTCTTTTGATCCAGTTGCAACAACCATATTGGTGTCATTTTCATTATCTGAAGATTTAGTGAGAAATAATGAGAAAATAAATAACATACTTTTTATTTTAAAAGAAAAATGAAGATTTAGTTTGTGAATTGTGAAACAAGTGTAGAGTTTCATAATTCATACCTTTTGATTTCACAACATTAACTGATGTAATTGCACCATTATGACCTTCCAAAACATGTGTACAAAGTCCTGGACCTTTCCATATCCTGAATTTATATATTTAAAGAGAAACATATCTTTTGGTTATTTCATGAAGAAAAAAAAGGGTATTGAAGATTTGAAGATGTGGGAAGATTTAAGAAATTAGTCAATTACCTTCCTAATCCATCGTAGCAACCTGTCACAATGAACCTTGCGGAAAGAAAGAAATTTACTCAGTTTCAAGAAATTGTATGTCGAGTTGACAGCAGCAGCAGCAGAAGAAGAAGAAGAAGAAGAAGAAAGGTGAATTTGAAGAAAAAGAGGGATAGATAATTAGATATAAGGATGAAAGTCTAGGGCTTACTGATTTGAGCCATCAACTGCACTGACCCAATCATCGTGTAATGAAGGATCTTCTTCCTTGCGTGGAGCTACAGCTTTTATGTATTCAATTTCTAGGGTTTTTTCCTGTTGTTGAACAGAAGTTGTAGTCAGGAATCATGATGTGAAGATAGGTTGAGAAGTTTACATCGCTTAAATGTATATCTTCTTGTTTTGTTTTATCAATGTATCTTTCTCAGATTACAAGCTTTTGAATTGTTTAGATGATGAATGTGTGATTAATCGCTATGAATTTTAGGGAAGAAAAATAAGGATACCGCTGAGATTCCTTTGGCAAGAAGAAAGTCTTCAAGTGACATCCTCACTAGCTCACCATCAATGAGGAAATCAAATGGTTCATGTTTCCAATCATCGTTTCCTAAACAAAAGTTAAGGTTAGATGACATGAAAGCCACTTAAAAGTGTAAAAACTAATTGGTGAACAACTTATAGCATTGAATCATTGATCTTCGAATTGCAGATAATTTCATAGAACTATTACCGAAGTTCATGCTGTTTTTACACGAGCAGAACATATGTTTTTATTGGTGGCAAAATCAGGTTAAGCAGAAACGTAGTGTAAAGACGAATAACCTGATTGAAGAAGGCTATTAACCACGGACGAAAGACCCTTCCTTGTGAGGGTAGAAGGGAGGGCAATGGTCGTTGTCGGAGCTTTGAACGGCGGTTTAAGCTTCGTAACGAATCGCACCTGTACTCTTCTTGAAACATCTTCAACATCTCCATCGATATCCATCTGAAAACGCAGTTTAGCTGCAATTAACAGTGAATTGTTCAAGAACTCGGCGCTGGAAAAATCGACAGCAGCACAAACACGAATGAAAAAAGACAGAGAAAAGAAAAAACACGAACCTTAGCTGTGGGGTCGAAGGAAAATCGACAGCTCCGGTGTTGCTATGGGCTGCGACGGTCTCCGGCGAGGAGATGGCTAACGGCGGCGAGCAGGGATGCGCTTGAGGAGTGGCAGAAGCAGCGATGGATTGGAGGCGTTATGTTTGTGTCGATGTATAAGGTTTAGGTTAAGGGTATATCGGGTAAGGGTATATTGGTCAATTTTCCTAAACCATGAAATAAGGAATTTTTGATAAAATAGGTATAAGTGATTTATTAAAAATTATTTATTAGATATCCAAACAGCCATAAGTTTTTTTTTTTTAAAAGTCTTTATCCAAATATTTATTTTAATTTATATCTGTATGGAATGGGTAATAAATTAAAATGTTCATTTATTTTTTAGGTTTTGCCAAACACTTCTTCGTAATATCTAATAATGAGGATTTATTTTCCTACTTTACATTTTTTGCTTTATCTTTGTAAGAATTACATTAAACTCCCTTCACAATATTTTATTATCTTTTAAACCGTCATATTTAGCATTACATAAAATTGTGAAAATGCAAGTAAGAGTGGCAGTCGGCAAAACCATAGGCTAGCCAAATAAACCCTACTTCACAAAAAATTAGCAAAATTTGTTAGTAGAATGTATTCAAACTAGCTGGAATTAGGTGTGTCTTTGGCGCTGTGTTTCTCTTTTCTTTCTTACGGCATCTGGTTTCTTGCGACGATGTTATTTGAGGGTGTAGTAAATAAGAAAGCATATTATAAATGTTGCAAATACATATTACATATATGGAGGGGGTGTTCATACGACATACATACCAAACAGTACATTATATTTGGAAAAGCAACATAGTTGAAGGCGGCAAAAGAATATTTATATGAACATGCAATAAACATAGAAATATATTAGAGGTAGGGATGTATTCAAATTTATCATATTTTTGCTAATGTGGAACCGATTATTATTGGATGTCAAATCTTATGCTTTAGTACACATTATTCTAGCAATTGGAATAAGTACAATAAAACAAAAATCAAGCAACATTAAGAGCAATTGACCCTTGAAATTCGATTGTAACAGGATAGGGGTAGATATTGGCATTCATACATCCACAAAGATAAGTGATTACTTCACATAGATGACCTCATGTTTATGTACGTACGAAACTCGAGACGTTTCTTGTTGGAATGTAAGTATCAGTTACCAGATATGAGAAGACTACTTGGAGACTTGCCTTGAGATGTTTTCTTGTCGGAGCGAAGGTGTTGGTTTTTAGGAGGTATGGGTGTTAATGGGTGATTCGGTTCAGGTAGCAATAAAATTGTGAACCGTGAACACAGAAAGATGTCCTCACTTGACCGACCAACTATTTGAACCGAACCATTAGGAAGCGGGTAATCGCGGTACGATTCACGAGTACCTGTTAAACACAAAAAAGAAAACCAACTTATTCAAAATTACAAATTACAACTACACCATTAAAAAACCATTCACAAATAAAATATTCAACAAGACACAATTTACAACATCCTTTGAAAAGAAAATCAGCTCCAAATATATTTGAAGGAAGTATAAAATAAGTTAAAGTATTCATGAATATTCAATACTTATTTCTGCACTTTATAAAATTAAGAATAAACTTTTCCAACGTCTTTGTCCATTGGAATGACGATAATGGACTCTTTCGTAAAACCTAAATTTATAAGATTTTGAATTTTTAACATGGTGTATGGTTGGAAACTATAAATTATTGTGATGAATAAAGAACATGACTATTTTATCTATTTATATTATTTTTTGCTGACTTTAATATATTTTTTTATAAAATAATTGAACTAGTTTCTTGAATGATTATTAAAAAAAATAAACACTACACAAAATCCAAATTAAAAATAAATCAAAAGTAAACACAAATCTCATTTCAAAACAAGTTAGTTTGTCCCTAACTCGAAAAAAAAAATTTGTAAAAATATGTCTCATGAATAGATGCACACAATAATTTATATCAAGAAAAGTTTCAAACTAATATATATATATATATATATATATATATATATATATATATATATACTAGCCGTTTACCCGCGCTAAGCGACGGGTACGAATACTTTTTACGACAGTTAGTTTTTTTTCAGAAAAAAAAATGATTAGTTTCAGTTCAGCAATTAATTTGTTTTAGGAAAATGACATCTTAAAACTAAGACACGGTGTATTGGCAAGTATTACTAAGCATTAGTTTCAATTCAACGATTCGTTTTTCTTTTCAACGGACAATGTTTTCTTTAATGTGTTCGTCTCTTTTGTGTATTTTGCAATGTGTTTTCATATATTGGATCCATTATGTCGAAATTTTTTCATTCTAATTCATGATAATATATTTCAAAATTCTAATGTGGTACCTGTGCGATACTAATGAGGCGAATTTGGGGGTGGGTAATACTTTTGTTTTGCTGATTATTTTCCTTTCGGTAGGCATCAAATAGTTTTTTTCGGTGAATACTTTCATTTCAACGATTAGTTTTCTTTGGCAAAAATGTTGTTTTCCAAATAACACAAAATAAATCGACGATATATAAGCATTAGTTGGTATTTTATCAACATATTTGTCCTTAACGATTAATTTAAATATTAAACAATTAACTAATTTTCTAAACACCAACACCATTTAAAAAAATTATTTTTTTCACATGGTGGTACCATTTCTTTTACCTATCTATATTCAATCTAAATGCTATAGTTTTCAAGATTAAGATAATACATACAATAACTAGACGAATGTCCGCGCGTTGCACAGAAACACATATATAGTTGAAGTGTTTACAAATATATGTTTTTTTAAATATACCAATAATGTTGTTGTTAAATTTGATATATAATAATTTGTATACTAAATTGATATAATATATTGATTATTTTGAATTATATGATAATATATACATCTATTATAACCGCATAATCTCAATCGTTTGAATGACTTCTACCCGCGGGTTACACATGAATAAAATTAAATATAATATAGGGTTTAATGTTATTTATAGTTGTTGTTGTTGTTATTGTTAATTGATTTTTTAAAATTTATTTTGTTTAATGTTTTAATTTCTATCATTATAATTATTTAAAACATCAAACAATGTTTTTTTTTATTTTAAATGTAACAATATAATTATTTATATAGAGTTATTTTAAACTATTGTTATTGTAAGTTATTTTAAGCTACTTATTTGAAAACCTTTAACGATTATAAAAATATCCTTAGGAAATATTTTAGTTAAATTGAGATTACAATTTAGTTTTTGCATTTATCACTACAATTTATCATTTTTAACTATTTAACAAATTATTCTTTGGTTTTTTAAGTGGAACGGAAATTTATATTTAAGTTGACACTGTAATGTTATATTTAAATTAACAATTTAAGTATTTTGTTCAAACTGTTCAAAAGTTGTATCTTTAAACTGATAATGGTTTACATACAACAACATTTTAAATCTAATAAATTAGGTATAATATGTTAAAAGTTAAAGACATAACTTTATAAGTAGAAGTAAGATATTATTTTAAAATTGAAATTTAGTATATTTATGATTACAATTAGGTTTGATATTTGTTTAACCTTATTAACCAACTTATAATCATTATTAGAAAGACACTATAATTAATCACTTTTAACTATTTACAAAATATTCTTTGAATTGTTTAAGTTTAACTAAAATTTATATTTAAGTTGACCATGTAATGTTATATTCAAATTAATAATTTAAGTATTTTATACAAATTGTTCCAAAATTGTATCTTTAAAATGATAATCATTACATCCAACAATATATTAAAACTAATAAATTAAGTATAATATGTTAAAAGTTAAAAAATATAACTTTATAAGTAGAAGTAAATATATTATTTTAATATTGAAATTTAGTTTATATATAATTACACTTTAGGTTTGATATTTATTTAACCTTATTAACCAACTTATAATTATTATTAGAAAGAAATTGAAAAGTCATGGGAGTTTCAAATGAATGTGGTGAAAGAAAAAATGAATGTGAGTTTCAAATGAATGTGGTGAAAGAAAAAATGATTCATTTTCAACATAATAACATGGCTCGAAAAATTGTTCAAAGCCCTCAAACCGACACAAAAAACTTTAAACTTGTTTTCTTTGTGACTTTTGTATGTGATTTGTATTTGTGTGTCTACTCAAAAAGATTGACCTTTTTATAGTAGAGTATCCATTAATTGTTTATTAAATATATTATATAAGTTATAAAACCTTTGAATTGTTAATCATTATTAAGAGACTTTTGAGTGGTATTCATTAAAATAGGAGGTTTCAAATGCATGAGGTGTTTGCAAATTTTTATGGGGGCGAGTTGCACAGTGGGATAATTATGTAGTTTAATATCGTTATATATGGTTTAATGTATTGTGAATAAGTCATACATAAAACTTGTATGCGATTAAATAGCATGTATATTTTTTGATTTACAGATTTTTTATCATAATAAATAATGAAATTTTTTTACTATTAGTTTAAAATTTTAAATGTAATTTTTATGTACAGATTAGTATCTAATGTAATTAGTTGATGATTGATTAGATATGGATTCTCATTTGTGGTCGTCTATTTATGTTGAACCTCATAAAAATACATATTTAACGACTTTTGTTAGTTTTACTATTGAATAGAAAATGGTGCCGTATTTTAAGTAAATATAAAAAATCTCATTCTCAATCTATTTTAAGATAGTGACATATTTTAAGTTAATATAAAAAATCATATTCTAGAACTAATGAAAAGAAAAAACGGTGCCAAAATTTTTAACTATAATAAAGTTGATTCCAATTAAAAAGTGTTCAATCGAAGATAATATCATTCAATAAACATCATAAGATATTACGTTATATTCAAATTACGAACATCATTTTTGTAAGAGTCATTCAAAATATATGAGACTATAGTGCCTAATACAACAATGTAATAACCAAATGACCCTAACATATTTTAAATGAAATATAAATATAATATATTATCTATGCAACTAAATTTCTGCACAACATGTGGAATTCGTCTACTATATGGTATTCTTCTAATATATTATATTATAGTATAAACATTATATTTGGAAAACCACTTTGAGTTATATTGTAGTTTATAACATTAAATTTTTGTGATGGGCTGTATTTGACACACATTTGTGTATTTATATCTATATTATATTTAAAAACAAATCTTATATAAACATCCAACCTAAATATTCATCTTCAAGTTTTCTTTCTTCGCCACGTAAACAACTTTTGTTATAAAGCCAAAAATGGAATAAAAGACACACTTAATTGTATGATCATGATATATTGTATTTTGATTGGGGCTTGTACAAAACATGCATGAGCATATATTATTAATTTATCTCTTGTTTTGGGTAATTCGAATAAGATAGCTTCAAATCCAACGTATCAAACGGATTACCCATTTACTAAAGTCTAAAACCCAAAAACTCAAACATGTTCTAATACCATACAAATGCATGAGGTTTTAGCAAATTATTATCTCATATGAATTACCATTGATTATGTGTGATTAATTATTAAGAAGGTGAAAAGGTTTGGGGGTTTCAAATGCATGAGGTTTTAGCAAATTATTGTGGGGGGTTTCAAATGCATGACATTCAAGGGAAAATGCAAGCTTTATAAGTATGTAAGATTTTTTAAATGTACATTAATTTTTAAACTTTTATTAAATATACATTAATTTTTCAAATATACATATGCAGACTTCATCCTGGAACTCCTAACACAACTACCAAAAGCAATTATAAGTTTCAAAACACTAAACTTTAACTCAAACTCAAATCTCAATCTTTGCTAAAACAAATGAAAATACAAATACAAAATGAATTTCAAAACACCAACCTTCACCCTAAAAACTCAAACTTCCATTCTGTCTAAAAGAAATGAAATAAAAATACAAAGGTTTGAAAACAATAGTATTTTCATCAAAGCAAATCTCGATCTGAATCTTTGGTGGTACCAAAAAAAGGAATAAAAATTTTCTTTATTTGGGTCCGATTTGGATCTTGATTTTTGAAAAAAAAAACATTTTAAAATTTAAATACCATCTTTCTTCTTTAGTTTTGTCATTGAAGAATCGAAACCTCCATGTGCTCTTCAGGTAGCCGAGTGAGCAGAATTCTAGATTCGGTGATGGGTATGAAGAAGAACAATGAAGTTCATGGTGATGGGAATATGTCGAGGCAGGTCTTTTTTGATTCCATTATAGTCAAGAGCACTTACTCCCACTCAATTCGACTCATGAACATGTTGGAACCATATTAGGTGCATTTTTAAGATCTAGATAGCAGCAGGAGTTGGTTACAACCTTATTAGTGGTAAGTTTGTAACAAAAGCCTATTGTAATAAAATGAATTGAAAAGCAAGATGATATGATATATACAACCATATAAATAACAAAAAATAAAATTAGGAAGCGGGATAACACTTATAAATATCCAATGAAACACAGCATATTAAAAAAGGTTCACCATATACTTATTCCAATAAATTATGTCCCACTGTACAAAATGAAACCAAAACATCTTAAATGAGTAACTATCTTATTGGCCAAAATCAATAAAATGCACTTAATAATGTGATGCAATATAGAATGTATGGTCATAACATAACTAATTATACACATGATTTTAAATAAAAGACGTGTAAGACCAGTACTCAGGATGCCCAATCAGTTAAAGAAGAAGACCCAATCATGATAAAAAAATATATAGAATCAAGTCAGGACAAGCATAGGCCAAAATGGTATTAAAAATGCTAATTTGGTATTCAAATTAAACACTGGAAATAACACGATGAGTATGCAAAAATTAAACATACATCCTTAGTACTTACCCCTGAATATTTTCCTGAAGCACCATTCAGTTCCATGGAAATCATTGGCTACCATATCCTATGTTAGGATTACATTGAGATATCTTACCACATCATGTGTAGGTGTTACCATTACATGTTCAAAGCCTTAAATTTCCTTTGAGCACTGAAAACAAACACCATATCTCAATATCAATAATGATAATGTGCGCCATTGATGAACTCCAATTTATTATATAACTAAGAATTTTGATTTTTTATATCTTGGATCGGCCTAGAAAGAGAAAGCACCAGAGCAACACACTATAGGGACTTCACCAAGAATAATATTGAAAGTTATTAGGGTAGTTGTAAGCAACAGACGCTAAGGGAATACTCCAGCAGCATCATCTGTCAAATTGAAGTGAAACTCACTATGGAAAATTGAAAATCAAGACCATAAAGACCATCCAAAGACAATATTATTCAAAATTTAGCTATTCAAAAAACAGTTCATACCAAATTGGATCTTTAGATATCCAACAAAAAAGCAAAAGTAAAAAAACCAAAACCACAATCTAACCATAGATTTTACAAATTTAGTTGTAAGATAAAATGATGTTACAATACCCTTGAAAAGATGGAATAATCAGCAACTTGATACTTTTTTGAGGGATATTATGAATAAAAGTAGCTTTTTTATGTAGCCCACCCTTCTGGGTACCTGCAATACGTAATCTTCACATCAAATCACAGAAAAATCAAATCAAATTTGGCCAAACAATCAAAAACATCAAAATTAAGAACAAAAGTATGTTATTATCGACAAACTACTCAAAACATTTTATTTGACTCCTTTGTGAAGAAAGCTTCTTAATAAACCAAAATCAAGCAGTCAAGCACCAAGTCAAGGAATCGTACAGCTATGCATTTACACAAACAATTTTGAAACTACAGAAAATAATGGAAATCCGATCTCTAGAAATAAGAATATAAAACAGCTAATGTTATAATTTCCCACCGATCCAAAAAAATTTAAGAACCTGAAGACTAATCACAAATTTTCCTTGAAACACACGAAATTGAACCCTAACTATGTGTCATGTACAGAAAAGCATACTCGTCATTGTCATGAACAAAAAACAAATTTTAGGAGAGAGAGAAAGAGATGGATGAAGGCGTTAGCATTATAACCTAGGTTGCATCCCCTGATTTTGTTTCCTTTCACCAACATCATCAAGCACCCACTTAATTCTCTATTGTTAATTAATGAAATCATAATAAAACATCAATTATCATAACCAAACTTTAAGATCAAGAATATTTTGGGAGGAATTTGAATTTTATCTTATTTTTTATAAAGTCGATAGTGAGGGAGCTATAACTTGATGGACATTACCGAGAGGAGGGCGACATGAAACCCAGATTCAAGAATGGAGAGTACATATTAGGGGTTTTCAAGGTATTTCTTCCGATGTGGCGGCGGTGTGTAGTGGTTGATGGCGGTGAGGACAACATTTTTTATGCCGATTTCGCTCTTCTTAGCCATCGCCCTTTCCTGATATCCCAGCCATTCTTGGTTCCTTGCACAAAGAGAAGAGGTTTAGATGAGTGATCGAGAAAGGGAAATAAAATAGCGATGGGCGATTTCTAGAGAGGAAGGTAGTGTCAGTTCGATCTAGGGGTTTCGGCTCCCCTTCTTAAATTTCAAAAAAATTTGAAAAAATCAGGAGCCAGAATTTAGTGCACTGTGTTTGTTCCGTCCCGCCTCTCTTTCCATCCGTTGACTACTTAAATTTACATTCTAAGCTTAATAGGATTGTATATGTTGTTATAAGAGTTATACCTCTTAATTTTCAAAAAATAGGGAATATGTTTAATAATACAGTATATATATATATATATATATATATATATATATATATATATATATATATATATATATATATATATATATATAGACTAAACTGCACAAATGGTCCCTGTGGTTTGTCGAAAATTGCCACTTTGGTCCAAAAATGTTTGGACTAGCACTAGAAGTCCAAACTTTTCATTTTGTTGCGAGTTTGGTCCAGTTTGCTATAAACTTTTTCATAATGATGAATTTGCCCTTACTTTTTTCTTTTTCAGATTTTTTTATTATTTAAAGATTTTTCCGATTAATAGAAAAATAAAAAAGAAAATTTTCCATTTATATTTTATTTTATAATTTTTTATAACAGAAAAAAATAGAAAATCAAAATGCAAACTCACACACACACACTCTCTCTCTCTCTCTCTCTCTCTTTCTCTCTCCCACCGTCTTCCCCATCATTTCTTGATTTTTCTACCGTGAATCCCAATCTGGAAAATGTATTGATTGGATCTTTGTTAAACAAACTTCATCATCTTCATCCCACGTTATTATACCTAAAAACAGAAAAATAAGATGGGTTTTAATATGAAGGAGGATATGTTTTTCTCCTTTAGTCTTTATCTTTCAAACCTGCAACTACCACCACGCACCATCGTGGATACCTCTACCACCATGAAAACCTCTGCTCGAAAGCCGCCATTTTGACCACTGGGAGAGCCCTACCACAATAAACGTCTTCACCATTTCAATGACACCACCTCCGCCCCAACACTGCCATCACCATCACTACCTGTTAAAACCATAAGTCCGAAAACTCTGCCTTAAAGGCTACTATCATTCAGGCCACCTAGTTCCCCCAACCCTCATCATCGACGAACCCTTGCTTTCAATCCTCACCCTCGTCTTGTTCAGGCACCAAATTCCAAGATTATTCAATTTATCGACATCTAAACCAGATGATACACCAAAAAAATGAAAAGGGTCGGTGACAGAAGTGAAACGGGGTCAAACCAATTCCATGAGTTAATCTGAAACCTAATCTGTAAAAGAGATAGCGAGAGAGGTGGCGTTCCACCTCAGATTTGTGTGTGTGAGAGAGAAGGTTATTGACAAAGTCATCGTTGGAGAAGGAGATTTACAAAGTCGTCGTTGCCGTCGCTACAAACCCTAGCTTCGATCTATGTGTCGCCACCTGAAACTTTAGGGTTAGGTTTTTGTTGCGGGAGCTTCAATCTTAAATCTCTCGCCGTTGATGCTATGATGATCCACTATGAAACCATATATGCTATGAAGATCCACCACCGTTCTTTAATAGATCGGGTTAGATAAGAGAGAGAGAGAGAGAGAGAGAGAGAGAGAGAGAGAGCATTTTCATTTTTATTTATTTTTCTATAAAAAATTATAAAAATAAAATATAAAAGGAAAATTTTCTTTTTTATTTTTCTATTAATCAGAAAAATCTTTAAATAATAAAAAAAACTGAAAAAGAAAAAATAAGGGCAAATTCGTCATTATGAAAAAGTTTATAGCAAATTGGACCAAACTCATAACAAAATGAAAAGTTTAGACTTCTGGTGCTAGTCAAAACATTTTTGGACCAAAGTGACAATTTCCGACAAACCATAAGGACCATTTGTGCAGTTTAGTCATATATATATATATATATATATATATATATATATATATATATATATATATATATATATATATATACACACACGTATATTTTTTATAAAAGATATTATAAACAATTTAAGAAAAAATTGTGATTGAGAAAATAATTTGGTAATTTTAGTATCTTGTTCAGTGTTGTTCTAATCTTAATAAACATTATACAGAAAAGTTGTTCAATCATATCCAATTCAGTGTAGACTGATCCGGTACAGTTTCATCCAATTCACTCCATATAGCAAACGTTATGTACAATCAAAACCATTCTTATGTGGACAACTTCTTCTTTTTTCAATTTTGTTTAATATATAATATTGTTGAGCCAATTGATTTGTATCACCAATATAGGTAGTCTATCTGTATCTTGGTCCCATGAGTTGTTTTATATTTTAACAGAATGTGATTTTTATCAAATTGTTTCTCTAAAAAAAACTATTATCTAAATTAAGTCTTTAGTCATTACTCTCTAATCTTAGTCTTGGTCTCATGTGGTCGGTTTACATATCAATACATGTGATTTCATTTCATCGTTTCTTTCAAACCATTTAATAACTCAAATACTTAGAGCAATATTCAAAGTTAGGCTATGTGTTGGTTGACTTGAACTGATAATTTCAGTCTCTAATTTAAGTCTAGGCCTCATGTGATTGGTTTATCTATCCATGCAATATTATTCTAGTTGATAAGTCTTTCTTGATAAACCCCATGGAGTCATCGCGGTCAAAAATGAAATATCGGTCAAGGGCCGAGATTTGAGATACCTATTGCGGTGGGATATCGGTTTTTAATATATATATATATATATATATATATATATATATATATAATAACAATAATAATAATAATTTTAAGTCAAGTAATTAGTAGCATTAGTCAAAGTCAAACTTAAAGTTGAATCATCAAAGTCAAAATCAGGAAAAATGCAAAACTCAACTAAGCTAATAAGTTGATCAAGTATAGAATAACATTATATAGTTGTAGCCTTCTAGCGCTTAAGTAAACAACCGGAAATCAAACTCAAAAACCGGAAATCTAAGGCTGCGTTTCGTTACGGAAAAACAATTTTCATTTTCCGTTTTTCGTTTTCCCTTTTCAATTTTTGTTTTCTGTTTTCATTTTTCATTGGAAAATTTAGAAAACGCGTTTAGTTAAAACTTATTCATTTTTCATTTTCCGTCTTAGGAAATTACAAAACGTGTTTAGATGTGTATTTTCTATCGGTTTTCATTTTTAGAAAACGATAGCGGAGGTAGGGTGGGCATGGGGGCGGTGGCGGTGGCGGTGGTGGGGGCAGCAGCGGGGGCAGTGGTGGTGTCGATGATGGCGACGGTGGTGGTGGTGATGACAGGCGGCGGTGGTGGCGACGACAATTGTGGCAGTGGTAGTGATGGCGGCAGTGGTGGTGGTGGTGGTGCTGGTGCTGGTGATGGGGAAGTGGTGGTGGTGATGGTCATGGTGATGGTGATTGTAGTAGTGGTGTTGGGTGTGTGTGTGTAGGGGGTGTGAGTTTGTGGGTATGTGTGTGTGTGTTTGTGGGGGTGTGGGTGGGGGTGTGTAACATACACGTTTTGAAATCGTGTTTTAAGTAAATAATATTATGAAATGTTATGTGATATTGAGTATTGAGTTCTAACACATATTTTTTACTAGAAATAAGGTAAAACTATGTTTAGAATCACTCGGAAAATATTGGAAGTCTTATGAGATTCCAATTAAAAGTTAAAATATCGAAATTTAACGAAAATATAAAATTTGAAATAAGTAAAATTTTATTATTGAAAGTTGTAGATAATCTCGTTAGAAACATTTAGACGAAAACCTTATCGAAATACGAGTTATAACGAAGAAGTTATGACCAATCGAAGATCCGCGACAAAACCGACACGGCGCCGATTGACGTAAAAAATGAGTTTTTGATAAACTATTTTTTAGCCTTAGTGATATAAATGAAAGTCGTAGTATTCGTTAAACCGATAATTTTGATAAAAAGAACGCCAAAATCTGACTTCGTATGAGGAAGTTATGATTTTTCTAAGTTTCAGCTTAGCAGTAGACAGCTAAAAAGTCGAATTTTAGATCGAGTGATTTTTAGCCGACACAACCCAACGAGAATCGAAGGTCTCGTCATTAGCAGTACAACGGTAAAAAGTCTGACGAAAACGGACGTCGGATGAAGAAATTATGAATTTTTAACGGATTTACCAGTCCCGGTCTGTTAAAAATAATAATATTAAAATAAAGTCAAAATTATCCGACGAAGTCTAAACGAAAGTTGTAGAGCATAATTTTCTCTACGCGTGAAATCTACCAAAATGTTAATCCGAAGTTGTATGTCTTCTGTGCCATTTGGGCCAAAGCTTTATTGATGTATATCAAGTATGGAAATTGTTATGTCTCATTGATTGTATATCTTTGAATCAAATCAATGATTGATATGGAAAGTTTTTCACATGATTCACATATGCCTTTGTTGTTCCTTGTTCCTCTTTGCTTTTGTCATATTGAAGTATATATATGACATAACGTTATA
Source organism: Lactuca virosa (assembly GCF_052849685.1). Taxonomy (NCBI): domain Eukaryota; kingdom Viridiplantae; phylum Streptophyta; class Magnoliopsida; order Asterales; family Asteraceae; genus Lactuca; species Lactuca virosa. The sequence goes on from NC_136429.1 coordinate 493,235,953, forward strand.
TTGCATCTATTATTGAACTCACTAAGCGTCACCGCTTACCCTCTCAATGTTTAACAAATTGCAGGAGATAAACATTCAGTATAGTTATATACTGATAGAAGATTTTTGAATAGTTTGAAACTATTGTATTGATAGAAGATTTTCGAATAGTTTGAAACTATTGTATTTTGCACTCCCATATGTATAAAACTATAGAATCCTGGGAAGTTATGTAATATATAACACTTTGAAATAGTTGGTTTGTATCTAGTAGTTTGCAATCACTTTATCAATATAAAATATTGTTTTTATGAATATGCATGTAGCATGTTTCGGAGTAACAATTGTCAAGTATGAAAGTGTGGGTCTTTCAATCATGGTATCAGAGCAGTAGATTAAGTGAACTAAATTCCACGGATTGGTATTTAGACTTAAACTATTGGAAGTTCAATATATGAACGGATTCATTGTAAGTATATGGATACAAACCATAGGAAATATTTAAGTAAAAGTATTAGGTAAGGATAAACCCTAATATATTCTAAAATACAATGTTACTCCATATTGCAGAGCAATGGCTGAACAGGTTAGTAGCCATACCCCTGAGGTTGGTGGAGGTCCTCAACCTGAGGAAGTGAATACTCCAGTATCTCCTCGTGAGGAGCGACTCTTGGGTAAACTTACCGGTGTTATTCGACAGACTCTCGAAGAACACAAAAAGAATGGTGATAAAGGAAAAGAAAAAGCCACTGGAGAATCTTCAAAAGGGGAGGTGAAGCGTCCTTCGTTCAAAGATTTCAAGAGTAGTGGTGCTACAAAGTTTTTTGGTGTTCTTAATCCCATTGTTGTTCTTACCTGGATCCAGAACACAGAGAAAGTGTTTCGTATTTCTCATGTGGATAATGAAGACAAGGCTAATTATGCTTCCGCAATGCTCATCGGAGAAGCCTTGGTCTGGCGGGAAGCAACATATGAAGCTCTAAACGGGTTTGACGAGGAGAATTTAGCCTGGGAAATGTTCAAAACTCGTTTGCTAGAGAAGTATTGTCCTCTAGACACGAGGAGGAGATTGGAGAAGGAATTCCTCGAACTTAAACAGGGAGGAATGACTGTGAATGAGTATGAAACTCAGTTTAATCAAAGGGCAAGGTTTACTACAAAGTATATTCCAACTGAAGACGAGAAGATTCAGTTATTCATGGAGGGACTGCGGCACGAAATTCACGATTTCGTTGCCAATCGGGAAGTACTGTCATTTGATAAAGCCGTTGAGTATGCTCGAAGACGTGAGCATGACTTAGAACTACGTGGTGCCACTCTTACTGTTCCGAAGCATCCACGTACTGAAAGAACTGTTCCTGTTCATTCTTTTCTACCAGCTCAATCCGTTCGGACTGAGCTTGGTAATCAAGTGCAAACTCAAAATGCCTCTCGTGGACGCGGTAGATCATAATCTTTTTCTATTAAATCGCCTTCATGTCGTGTTTGTGGAAGGAATCATCCGGGCCAATGCAAAATAGACAAGGAATCCATTGTCTGTTATGGATGTGGAGAAAAGGGTCATATAAAGCCAGCTTGCCCAAGAAAGGATGTTACTTGTTATGCATGTGGTATTACTGGCCACAAGAAGCGTTTTTGCCCTACTCTTACTAGTCAGATGACGGGGAAGTCAAACTTCTGTTCAACAACCGGCGAGAAGTCAAGCCCCTGTTCAACAATCAAAGGGTACTCCAACTAAAAAGGAGGAGGTGCCAAAAGCTAAGGGTCGTGCATTCCAGATTACCTCAGAGGAGGCACGCGAGGACCCGAATGTTGTGACGGGTACATTTCTTGTCAACTCTAGACCTCCTCACATCTTATTTGATTCTGGTGCCTCAGATTCTTTTGTGTCTTATGAATTTGCGCATTCCTTTCAAATTGCTTGCTATGTACTCGCGCAACCATTTCACGTAGATACTGCGGGAAGTATATCATTACTTGCTGATAAAGTCTATATAGATTGTATTATAGAAATTGAAGGCTATAATTTTCTTGCTAACCTGATCCCTATCTCCTTGCCCAACTTTGATATTATTCTCGGCATGGATTGGTTGTCAAAGAACCACGCAGAACTCTTGCGCTATGAAAAGATAGTACGTATTCCCATTGAAGGGGAGAATCCTATCTATGTCTATGGTGAACAAGGAACCTTAAAAATAATATCTTTCCTCAAAGCTCGTAAATTCATATCGAAAGGGTGTTCTATCTATCTGGCCTACACAGTCGATGTCTCAAAAGAGGAGAAGAAAACGGTGAATGATGTTCCCATTGCTAAAGAATATCCAGATGTTTTTCCCGAAGAATTGCATGGACTTCCTCCGGACAGGCAAGTAGAATTCCGAATTGACCTTGTGCATGGTGCTGCTCCGATTGCAAAGACTCCTTATCGTCTTGCGCCAACTGAGATGAAAGAAATGATGATCCAACTGCAGGAACTACTTGACAAAGGTTTCATTCGACCGAGTACCTCTCCCTGGGGTGCTCCGGTACTGTTTGTCAAGAAGAAAGATTGATCGATGCGGATGTGCATTGATTATCGTGAGCTGAATAAGGTGACTATCAAGAACAAGTACCCATCACCTCACATCGACGATTTGTTCGATCAACTTCAGGGTGTTATCTATTTCTCAAAGATTAATCTAAGATCTGGCTATCATCAGTTGAAAGTTCACGAGCAGGATGTACCGAAGACTGCTTTTCGTACTCGATATGGGCATTATGAATTCCTTGTCATGCCGTTTGGTTTAACAAATGCTCCTGCTGTATTCATGGATATGATGAATCGGGTATGCCGCCCAATGCTCGATAAATCTGTCATCGTATTCATTGACGATATTCTAATCTATTCCAAGTCTGAAGCTGATCATGTCATTCATATTCGTGCGGTATTAGAACTTCTTCGAAAGGAGAAACTATATGCTAAATTCTCGAAATGTGAATTTTGGCTTCGTCAAGTTCAATTTCTCGGCCATGTGATTTCTAGTGACGGTGTATCCATAGATCCTACCAAAATCGAAGCCATTCAAAATTGGGAAGTGCCCCGTAATGCTTTCGAAATTCGTAGTTTCTTGGGTCTCGCAGGATATTACCGGAGATTCATTAAAGACTTTTCTCGTATAGCCGTACCTCTCACGAGTCTTACACGGAAGGAAGTGAAGTTCGAATGGGGTGAAGCTCAAGAAAAAGGTTTCTCAACCCTAAAAGATCTTTTGACTCATGCTCCAATCTTATCACTCCCAGAAGGTGATGATGATTTCTCAGTATATAGCGATGCTTCAATATTGGGACTCGGTTGTGTGTTGATGCAACGTGGTAAAGTGATAGCCTATGCCTCAAGACAACTGAAAGATTATGAGAAGAATTATCCCACCCATGATCTCGAACTCGCTGCGGTGGTATTTGCCTTAAAACTCCGTAGACATTATCTTTTTGGTACAAAATGCCAATTGTTTACCGACCACAAAAGTCTCAAGTATATATTTAGTCAGCAAACTTTGAATATGAGACAACAACGAGCCATGGAGCTGATCAAAGACTATGACTGTGAAATCCTGTATCATCCTGGAAAGGCTAATGTAGTTGTCGATGCACTTAGCAGAAAGGTTTATCATAATAGTATGTGTTATGCTATTACTCACACTATTGTAAAGTTCACTATTCTAGATGAACTAGAGAAATGGCAAGTAGAGGCCCTAAAGCCAGAAAATGTGAAGAAAGAAGGGATGGTACATTATACCGATGTTTTACTTGACGATCCACGAGGATTGAAGGTATTCAAGAATCGGCTATGGATTCCAAAGATTGGTGGATTAAGACAGAAGATTTTAGATGAAGCCCATAAATCTAAACTATCAATACATCCTGGTACAAGTAAAATGTACTATGATGTAAGAGCTGATTATTGATGGCCTAGATTAAAGAGAGACATTGGAAGATATGTACAGGAATGCTTAGTATGCTTACAAGTCAAAGCAGAACATCAAAAGCCTTACGGAACCCCAGAAAGTATTAGTGTTCCTGTATGGAAATGGGAAGAATTGTCCATGGATTTTATTACCAAATTGCCAAAGACTGCTAGACAGCATGATAGCATTTGAGTAATCGTCGACCGTCTGACTAAAAGCGCTCATTTTCTTGCCATGCGTGAAACGGCTCCAATGGAGAAATACGCACAAGTATACTTGGATGAAATTGTTGTAAGACATGGTGTACCACTAAAGATCATTTCTGATCGTGATACTCGCTTCACTTCTCGCTTTTGGGCAAGTATGAAACGTGAATTGGGATCTTGAGTTGCCCTCAGCACATCTTATCATCCCCAGACAGATGGTCAGACGGAGAGAACAATCCAAACAGTAGAAGATATGTTTCGTGCATGTGTCTTGGAGTTCGGTGGTAACTGGGATAAATACTTACCTCTTGTCGAATTTTCGTATAATAACAGTTACCACGCTTCAATTAAAATGCCACCATATGAAGCATTATATGGTCGTAAATGCCGTACGCCATTATGTTGGCGAGACATAGGACAGAAGATCCTTGGAGGCCTTGAAATGATTCAAGACACCACCGACAAGATTCAAATTGTACGAGAAAGAATGAAAGCCGCACAGGATCGACAAAAGTCCTATACGGAAAAGAGGAGGCGACCAATAGAATTCCAGGTTGGTGATTTTGTAATGTTGAAGGTATCCCCATGGAAAGGTCTTATGCGATTTGGAAAGAAAGGAAAACTAAGTCCTAGATTTGTTGGTCCTTTCAAAATCATCCAGAGGATTGGTAAACAAGCATACCGCTTGGAATTGCCTGAAGATTTGGCAGGTATTCATGATGTCTTCCATGTGAGTTATCTGCGCAAATGCTTGAGCATCTATGACGAGACAGTTCCATTATCCGAGGTAAAACTGGATAATAAGTTAACTTATGTAGAAGAGCCTGAGGAGATCGTAAACGAAAGAACGACTAAGCTACGTAATAAAGAAGTAGAGTTGGTGCTTGTCAAGTGGAAACATCGAGGCCCGAACTATACTTGGGAGAATAAGAATGAGATAAGAGCGAAATATCCCCATTTATTTTAATCGATGTAATTTCGGGGACGAAATTCTCAAAAGGATGAGGTATTTGTAACATACACGTTTTGAAACCGTGTTTTAAGTAAATAATATTATGAAATGTTATGTGATATTGAGTATTGATTTCTAACAGATAGTTTTTACTAGAAATAAGGTAAAACTATGTTTAGAATCACTCGGAAAATATTGGAAGTCTTATGAGATTCCAATTAAAAGTTAAAATATCGAAATTTAACGAAAATATAAAATTTGAAATAAGTAAAATTTTATTATTGAAAGTTGTAGATAATCTCGTTAGAAACATTTAGGCGAAAACCTCATCGAAATCCAAGTTATAACGAAGAAGTTATGACCAATCAAAGATCCGCGACAAAACCGGCACGGCGCCGAATGACGTAAAAAGTGAGTTTTTGATAAACTAATTTTTAGCCTTAGTGATCTAAATGAAAGTCGTAGTATTCGTTAAACCGATAATTTTGATAAAAAGAACGCCAAAATCTGACTTCGTATGAGGAAGTTATGATTTTTCTAAGTTTCAGCTTAGCAGTAGACAGCTAAAAAGTCGAATTTTAGATCGAGTGATTTTTAGCCGACATAACCTAAACGAGAATCGAAGGTCTCGTCATTAGCAGTACAACGGTAAAAAGTCTGACGAAAACGGACGTCGGATGAAGAAGTTATGAATTTTTAACGGATTTACCAGTCCCGGTCTGTTAAAAATAATAATATTAAAATAAAGTCATAATTATCCGACGAAGTCTAAACGAAAGTTGTAGAGCATAATTTTCCCTACGCGTGCATATAAAGAACGTCAAAAACGGAGCCCGTATGCGAAAGTTGTGAATTTTAGAAGATTTAGGCTCATTTTCCGAGGAATCTCGCAAGGATAAGGTCCGGAATAGGCCACGTCATCGGATCCTCGCATGCATACCTCGTGCCTGACACGCGTGTCGCTTGCTGATTCGACCGAGGGTGTGGTCCAATGACCTTCCGACGCGCATCGCTTCTGACTTCGCCCCGTGTCCGAAGTGTTGGACCAATCCGAAGGCGGCACGCAGCCAAATCGCATCCGAGCCTCGCCCATGCTGCCATGTGTTCCGAGCCTCGCAGCCACCTGCCCTCTCCCCCTCGCTTCGGATCCGGACCTCGCTACTATAAATAGTAGTTGCGAACCCTCCCGGCTAATGTTAAGAAATTTACCCTTTTTCACCCATTTTTCCATATTTTCACTACTTTGACATCCCTCGAAGCCCCGGGATTATTTCCAACGCTCGAAACACGCCCCGAAGTTGCCGAGAAGCCCGAAAAATTTATCTTTTCGGTTTTGAAGTTCTACCTTCGCAGAACCCGGTTTTCAAGAAAACTCCCGATTTTCAACGAAGAAAGCTAATTATAGTAACGAAGTGCTGCCCAAATTACTATTTTAACCCCTGGTTATTTCACGGTGAGTTTAATATATAGGAACAATTGTATGTTATGTGTTATATGTGCTATGTGCTTTTCAGTGTTATTATTCCGGTTTATTTTCCCCTGTTATTTTTATTCGCTATGTTTAATAGCAAAGTAATACCTTTGACCATGTGATCAGTGAAAAGACTTAGATTCACATTGGTACTGGTATGTAGCCTCTGGCCATGTAGAACATGTCTCCGTAAGAGAATGACTTCTATTCTATGGTATTGGCAGAAGGTTAGACAGGGCTATAAGCCTGAAATCTACCAAAATGTTAATCTGAAGTTGTATGTCTTCTGTGCCATTTGGGCCAAAGCTTTATTGATGTATATCAAGTATGGAAATTGTTATGTCTCATTGATTGTATATCTTTGAATCAAATCAATGATTGATATGGAAAGTTTTTCACATGATTCACATATGCCTTTGTTGTTCCTTGTTCATCTTTGCTTTTGCCATATTGAAGTATATATATGACATAACGTTATATTGCATCTATTATTGAACTTACTAAGCGTCACCGCTTACCCTCTCAATGTTTAACAAATTGCAGGAGATAAGCATCCAATATAGTTATATACTGATAGAAGATTTTTGAATAGTTTGAAACTATTGTATTGATAGAAGATTTTCGAATAGTTTGAAACTATTGTATTTTGCACTCTCATATGTATAAAACTATAGAATCCTGGGAAGTTATGTAATATATAACACTTTGAAATAATTGGTTTGTATCTAATAGTTTGCAATCACTTTATCAATATAAAATATTGTTTTTATGAATATGCATGTAGCATGTTTCGGAGTAACAATTGTCAAGTATGAAAGTGTGGGTCTTTCAGGGTGGGTGGGTGTGTGTGTTTGTAGGGGTTGGTGTGTGTGTATGTGGGGATGGGTGTGTGGGGGTGGGGGTTGGTGTGTGTGTGTTTGTGGGGGTTGGTGTGTGTGTATTTGTAGGGGTTGGTGCGTGTGTATGTGGGTATGTGTGCGTTTTTTGTAGGGGTGGGGGTGGGTGTGTGTTTGTGTGTGTGTGTGTGGGGGGGGGGGGGGTGGGGGTGGGGGTGGGCTTGGGAGTGGGTGTGAGTGTGGGTAGGTTGGGGTGTGGTGGGTTTGGGGTGTTAAGGCGGTGGTAGGTAGAGGTGGGTGGGGTGGGAGTGAGTGTGCGTTTATTTTTTAGAAAAATTTTGAAATTAGAAAAATGTGGAAAACAATGATTATCGGTTTTCCAAAAATTTCTAACTTCTTTGTAATTTTAGAAAACGGAAAATTTTTATTTTCCGTGAAAAATTTAGAAAAATAGACGAACTAAACGCGTTTTCAAAATTCTCATTTTTTTGGAAAATTTTTCCGGAAAACTTTCCATTTTTCCGCGACTAAACACACCATATTTCACTTTAGTATCTCTTACTTAAGATTAAATGGTGCACATATAGCCCCTAGATCTCTTTGAATTCAAATCCAAGACCAATTAAGATCCATATACAAATACTTTACTAAAAGAACAAATGTGTTACCCTACAAAATAAAATACTATTAAACAAGTCATGCATACCTTTTCTCATACTAATATTAAATATCATTGTACAATACTACAATAGAGGGGTAATTCGAATTCGGACCCCAAACAAACCCGACCCAATGAGTTCTAACATATATAAACAAACCATATTTAACCTTCAGAAACTAGTGACGTCACCTTCTATGGAAGCTCTGCAATGATTTTGGAGCTCCTTCAAACAAATCCATAATATAATTCTCAAGATCATCAGCAGTATACTTAATGTATTTCTCACTAATCGTATTCGCATGTCTACCAACAAAAGTCCGATAAGCTTGAATCACTTTAAGTGACATCGAGATCCTCAAATCATCACGAAGTTGAGTATTCGGAATCGACCATCCAGTTTGATTCTTGTAAATATCTTCAAACGCAGTGTAAAACGCCTGCAATCTTTCTTTAAGCACAGTCTTCGTGGTTGAATTTGAGCTTCCAGAATTATGAAGACTGTCTTCTCTAAGCAAATTCAAAATCGAACTCCACGTGGCTCGTTCATAGCTCATCGCGTATTGCTGAAACTTCCAGTTTCGTTTCCGAATCCAATCGTCTCCAAGTACGTTTCTCAACTCTGAATTTTTCACCTTTTCAGCCATGTAATTGATGTTGTTCATCATGAAAAGGTGCCCTAGGGCATCGTCTTTGTACAATTTTGACTTTTCCTCGAGGTTGCATTCCAGAATCGACATTAATGATCGGAAATGTAACGCCATTGGAGATGAAGATGAGTTTCCGTTATTCGAATCGTCTTCGTGTCCAGGACTTGTGTCCGGTGAAGACGACGAATCTAGATTGTCTCCGACACGGTGGTCACTCAGGCACGCGTTTAATTCATCGCTGAAATCAGTTAGGGTTTTGATGTAATTCATCACGTAACGAGTAAGATGGTGGTTTCCGCCGCCGGGGAAGGCGGTGTTTGACGTATTCGTCCCTACTTTGTTCTCGAATTCGATAAACGTCGCCTTCACACAATCTCCCACCCGCATCAAAGCGTCGTGACATTCTGTTCTAATGTAACTCCCGTTTTCATCGGAATACAGATTTTCAATATCCGGCATGAGATCTGATAAAACTTCATACATGTCGAGAATTCTCAAAAGCTTTTCCGGTTGGTGTGGCCCGATGGCGATCGCTTCTGCAAAGTTCAAAAGCTGCAACATTGAAGCTTTTGACGACTCTGTAAAACAGAGCGAACTCACCGATTCCCCCTGCCCGAATATCTGCTCGCATAAAAACTTCTCACTTGCGAGATAAACCCTAACGAAGATCTTAATCGCTTTTGTCCATCTTCTAATCTTTGAATTCAATGAAACCCATTCCATTTTCACAACATCTTCAATGCTTAATTTTTCGATTTCGAGTATAAAAAGACAATCATCCAATGCATCTTTTCGGACACTGATGAACGCTTGAGAACATTCCCGACCATAATTGGAATCAAACATGGAATTCGCGATTCCTTTCAAGTCCGGAATCACCACCGGATTGACCAAATCCATTATAAAAACCTCAGCTCCACGGCTTATACTATCTCTTTGAACGGAATCGTCAATTGAATCATCCCCAAACGAAAGAACGGAATTCTCATCTAAACCATCATCTTCACTGGAACGGAATGAGAAATGTTCAGGCTCGAAGTTTTGACGATTATGAACAAGCATATGTCGGAATTCCTCTTCGATCCTCGCCATTGATGTTTGAAGAAGAGCGTTAACGTTTCTCAAAAGGGCGTTATCGTCTCTTCCGAGTTTCAAATTCTCTAAGCTCTCTGATAATCTTCTGGCTTCATCGACTGTTTTCAAATACTCTTTAGCTTCTTCAGGATCGGAATCCCATATCATGCATTCGTCACGTTCCCAATTCATGATCTTTTCTTGAATCGAATTGACCCGTTCTTTGATATCACCAAGTTCTTCATCTTCATCTTCAATTTCTTCATCATCTTCGTGTACACTAACTTTAGCCATGGAAGTCAATCGAGAGCCTAAATCCATTAAGATTTTTCTAGTTTCGCTGGTGATTTTCTTGTTGGAATCAAGCGCCATGACAATAACATTAGCAGCAGCGATTAAATTATCTTCTTCAAGTGTTTCCATTGTGGGATTAAATCCTACCATATCCGAATATACCAAAGAACAAAAGAACAAAAGAAAATCACACTAAACACGCCAACTCACAGAGGAATTTCGTCGAGCACTTGGTACGCAAACCGAAAATCATGAACGAAGAACCCAAATCAAAGAGATTTCGAATGAAAAAACATACGCTTTTAAGATCCAAGTGCAGAATAAACAAAAAGAAAGTGGAAATCGAACAATTTGACTAAACCCATAGAGATCTTATCTAAATCCCCAATCCCAATCTGAAGATCTCCTGAAAAGCGATTGAATGATTGTCTTATTACAATCTGACAGAAAGAGAAACAACTGACCTTTCTATATGTAAATCGGAGGTTCCAAGCAACAACCTATCAATGTCCGCTATCTTTCCCCCTTTGGGTTTTGTACGGATGTATGGATTCTTGTAGCCTGCTGTCTTGGAATTCTTTATTCAAGTATTTTTATTTGGAAATTTATGGATTGGGAGTTTGACCTTTCAAACTTCGAGGAAAGAAAGCAATTAATGAAAAGCAGCCGTTTCTCTATGGTTGAATGTATACGTGGCGCTAGCCTATTGGTTACCGTGGATAGCTCTCATGGAAGTCTATAGTTGGACTTAAAGGTGACAAATATTTGGCATTAGAAGTGCATATAGACCTAGTCCACAAAAAGACTTGGTGTGATCAAAGTCAAGTGAATGCCAATTTAAAAAATGTTCGAGCTTGATGAAATGTCGGATTGATTTAAGACCACATTAACATTTATTAACAAAAAAATTTAGGAAAATGATGGATGAAAGTGTTAGCAAATATTGGCCATCAATTGATCGATTTAAGAAGATGAAGATGGAGCACCGAAAGTTTGGTTGTTCATCGTATTGAGAATTTGATTATCGTTAGTTATAGTGTTTTCAGAATGATCATGCAAATAAACATCATCTAAGAGATATTTATAAACTACTACTAACTATGATAAAAATACCAATACAACCCTGAAATATGGGAACTAAGAAATGAAAACTATGATAAAAATATACACTAACACCCCTTTCAAACTCAAGCGGAGGAATGATCAAACTTGAGTATGGAAACTAAGAAATGAAAACTGATAGACAGGTGTGCCTTCGTAAAATTGTTCGCATGTTGATGCATGGTAGAGAGATATAAGAGACAAATATTCTTAATTACCAACCATATGTTGGCAAACGAAGTGTCGGAAAGACAAGATTTTTTGGATCATCTCGTTATGTTTTGTACACTCATAAAAGACGTTGTTATCATCAATTTGTATGACACTCTGGTTTTTGAAACATAGTGTCGTAGGGAGAGACAGATGAACCATATACGCAAGAAACCACCTTAATTGAATTGTGAATGTTTAGTGATGAAAGAGTCTTTGGTGTTTTATGATTAAAACAACTAGAATTAAACAACCATACAAAATGATGAAAATTCATGAGTATTCAAAGAACTTGACATGAGTTGTTGGATTGATTCTTGATTTCTTTGTGATAATTCCACAAAGTTAGAGGTGTTTGTCACCTCGTAAATGGATCACATATATTTGTTACTAGAACTTGACAAGAGTTTGTGTATTAACTCTTTATTCTTTTTCGTAATTCTATAAAATTACATCTGGTTGTCGCATTAAAATATATGGGATTTGTTTGAACCGGTGATGGGATCATGATATACGTATAGAAAGATCACTTTGGTACAAAATTGATAAGTGGTATTGACTCACGATGGTTGGGTTAAATGGTAAAATAGTTGATCGTAGCTAATTGAAAGACAAAGGTATTCGATTGGTCCTAATGATATTAGTCAGTTAGTGGTAATTTGGGATGGTTTTGAGAATTAGTTAGAATGTTCTAGATTGTACTTAAGTAATGTGTATATTATTGGGGTTTGATGAATTCTAAAATAATTGAAGGATCATTGGCATAATGGAAAAATACCAAATTTAAAATTTTGTAACTACAATAGTCAAATCCATTTTGACAAACAATAATAAACATAAATACAACCATATGATGCTTGAGGATCATGTAACGACCCAAAATTTTCTATCTGAATATTTGTAGATTTATTAGAGTTTTCTATAAAATACGGAAGTCTAAACTTTCAAAAACAATTTACATCTCAGGATATTATCAAGTTTACAATGAATCATAACCATAAAATCAAGCAATAAGGAAGTATCAAAAGTAAAATCTACTTCTAGTCCAAGTCTTTGGTTCTTCTATCTCCTCTCGTACATCGGTTACTGCCTGAACTTGCAACACATGAAAAATCTACAACATTAGACCATAAGTCTTGTGAGTTATATCATAATCTATTCTCACGTGTTCATACTCTACTAGTTTTTCATTTTTTTTAAACTAATAAAACAGTAAACCATATCATTATCATAAAACCAAGGTAATCAAATTCTACCAATACATCATCATTATCAGAGTAAATCACAATATACGGAATCGAGTGGTGTGTGCTCTGCAATCATCCCGGGCTCTTCCCTTTGGAACCAAAAGTACCTGAAACATAAACTGACAACCGTAAGCACAAAGCTTGGTGAGTTCCCCAAACTACCACATATCATAGGTAATAAACACATAATGGGCCCCGCCCACCATCGGGCCCCGCCCGGCATCGAGCCCCACTCGGTATACAGATCTGTCAGGCATCAGGCCCGACCTGACATCGTGCCCGGCCCGGTAAGCATTCAATACATAAACATATAAACAAATACAATAATTACAAAAAAATATCATACAATACAGTCATCAGGCCCCTCCTGGTAACATAGCAACGCATACGCATGCATGAGCCACTCAGGCACCTATCATCTTAGCGCAATAAACCATGGGCCGGCATTGGTGCCTTCGACCCGCTAAATACGGTGAGGAAAATCACCTCACACTGTTGACTCTCACAAATAAATCTCTGGTTGCTGGCCCGCTAAAATCCCCGCACTATCAATCATAAAATAATATCCAAATAATAATTGGATCCCGACTCACACTAAGAGTCCAAACTAGGATAAAAGACCTTTTTACCCTTTACCCAACTAGGCCCAAGGCCAAGGCCCAATCCAATTGTCCAAAGGCTTAGATTCCAAAATAATTACCCAAAGCCCAAATATGACCTAATTTTCCAAATCGGGCCCAAATCCATTTCATGGGCCTTCAACCAAAAGAGTCCAATAAAATATCAACAACCAAACAATAGAAATTTGATGGACCAACAAGGCCCAAGACAACTAAAGTCCAACATGGCCCGATACCAGGAAGCCCAAAAATTTAAAGCATAGTGCTGAGTACGCAGGGCGTACTCAGCTCGTACGCTTAGCGTACTCGCTTTAGGGCTTGTACGCGCAACGTACCTGCCTGTACGCCCAACATACTCCACCAACTTAGCCAACTTCCATTATTCAACTCCTAATCGATTAAGACTTCATCCAAATATCAGATCTGACTTCCTTAAGGTAGTTTATCACGTAAAGTTGCCAACTTTACGTGCATGCATGGCTTAATGAGGCTCTTAGAGCTCAAAAGACCTTAACAAATGACTTAACACATGCATGAGTCCACAAATACCATAAAGTTTGCATTTTTATGCATAAGGGACCCTCAAAACGTCCAGGTCTAAAAAGGTTTAGCTTCTACAACGGCCTTAGCTCATCAAGACCAACCAAAAGGGACCAAAATGACCATAAACAAGCTAAAGAGTAGATCAAAGCAAAGAGTAGACAAGATATGGACTTTATACATCTAAATTCACCAAAAGATGGAGCTAAATCTGGATCTCTAAGCTCTCCTCCAAGGAATGATTCTTCCAACTTCTTCTTCTACCACTTTAAGGAGCACGATGATGTGCTTTTGGGGTTACAAGGTCAATTCACAAAGCGGAAATTTATTCAAACAATCTAAATAATCAGTGCACATGCAACCTAGTTTGATCTATGTCTTTCAAGTATAGCAACATACTATGAATGGATAATCTACAAAACTTTCTTATGAACAAACTAATTCACAAGATAAGAAAACTAACCTTAAAGATTGTTATTGTAAACAATCTTGAATCATTACTTGAAAACCTTTGGTAGCAAGCTGTAACGCCCGTGTTTCTAGGCTAGGCATTAATATTGACATAATGGTCTAGGTTAACCTTTGTAACTCATTTAGAAGAAATGAAAAGGAATTATGTGAATATTATGTGTTTTATGTGTTTTATGCTTAATTACTAGGAGTTAAATAATTAAGAATAAAAATGAGCGTCAAAAATAAATATTAGATAAAGCCGATATTTATTAAGAAAGTTGTAGTGGTCATGACAAGGATTACGGATATATAAAGAATGTCGAAATCCGAGTTATAACGAAGAAGTTATGACCTATCGAAGTTTCACGACAAAACCGGCACGGTGCTGAATGTCGTAAAAAGTGAGTTTTGATAAACTACTTTTTATCCTTAGTGATCTAAACGAAACTTGTAGTGTTCGTTAAATCGAGAGTAGGTATAAAAATAACGCCCAAATCTGACTGCGTATGAGGAAGTTATGATTTTTAGAAGTTTCGGTTTAGCAGTAGACAGCTAAAAACTCGATTTTTAGATCGAGTGATTTTTAGCCGACACAACCTAAACGAGAATCGAAGGTCTCGTAAATAGTAGCACAACGGTAAAAAGTCTGACGAAAACGGACGTCGGATGAAGAAGTTATGAATTTTTAACGGATTTCCTGTCCCGGTCTGTTAAAAATAATAATATAAAAATCAATGTCAAAATTAGCCAACGAAGTCTAAACGAAAGTTTTAGAGCATAATTTTACCTACGCGTGCATATAAAGAACGTCAAAAACGGAGCTCGTATGCGAAAGTTATGGATTTTAGAAGTTTTGGCGCGAAAAACGAGAAAAATCCCCAAAACCGAGGAATTTCGCACACGTGGACTTCGGCCACGTGTCCTCGCTTCGCATCCGACGCGTGTCCGAAATCTGCTGAGTCACGAAGCCACCTGGCGAGGCGTGTCATGTCCTTCCGAGTCCGAGCTGCGGTCCAATCCGCTGACTACACGTATAAGCTTCGGTGGCGAGCCTCGCATCCGACGCGTGTGTAGTGACTCATCCGTCCGAGCCTCGCAGTGAGCCAGGAACCCCCTCATCGGACCCGGACTTCGGACCAATCAGAACATGCCAGCGAGGGCCTCGCATGTGCAACCCACGTGAGCTACTCTTCGGATCTGCGACGCGTGGCTCCTTCTCAACCATCGGATCAGGAGGCTCGGCCCTATAAATAGGAGGGTGCGAGACCTCCCGGCTATACTTTGAAAATTTGTCGTTTTTAGCCCTTTTTTCAATATTTCTTTCATTTCAACTTCCCTCGAAGCCCCGGTATCAATTATAACCCCCGGAATACGCCACGAAGTGCCCGAGAAGCCCGGAAAATTTATCTTTTCGGTTTTGAAGCTCGACCCTTCGCAAAGCCCAGTTTCTCAATAAAACTCCCGGTTTTATTAGAAACGATCGTTTTAGGAAACGAATTGTTGCCCAGTTTTCATTAAATCAGGTGAGTGTGTAGTTACTTTCACCTTACACATAGATATGAAGTATTTTATATAAAATACGTGCTGTGTGAATATTTATTGTTTGTTTATTTGAGTTGGATGTTGAAGGAGTGATTTATACATGTTTTTAAATAATTTAAACTGTATATGTATTTTTATCTACAAAAAATGTTGGGTAAAACATGGGTAGATGAAATAATGGGTGTGTGATGAAAGGTGAGTTGGATAAATGAGATGATCAGTGATATAGATCATAAGTTGAGGGTGAGTGGTGAAAGGAGATCATAAGTTGAGGGTGAGTAGTGAAATATGAGATAAGCCCTTACCCAAACGGTGACCCCCGTTATTCAGCAGAGTAGGGATGACAACCATGGACTATTCTAGACGGTCTGTGGAACATTAGCAGGCTTGCAACCTGTAGGTGTGTGAACTATACGTTCATCAGGAGTACTCTAAAAACCCATTGACATGTATGACAGGGGTGAATACTGTCAATAATACTGTCAATAAATAAGAGCTATGAATTTAGCCCCTGTTGTATAAACCCTGGTGATGGTGTGACATTGTGTCTATTCCTTAGGATGAATCCTTAGGAAGGAGTGATATTTGAATCTTAGGGTAAATCCTTAAGAAATAAATAAGATAATGGGGTTGGGGTAATTTGGTTGATTGATTGATGTTTAAGTATAATAAATTTATTTATTGTGGGTTGAAAACCCTATATGCTCACCAGGCTTCCAAGCCTGACCCACTCAGCTTTTTATGATTACAGGCAGTGGACCCCGAGCATAGTCGGATGATGATGATGAGTGATTTTGGATTATAGGCCAGTAGTTATAAATAACTGTTGTAAGGCTTATAATGTCTTGTTTATGCTTTTGATCTGCATCGGAACATGACATCCCGAGGTTTTGATATAAAAGGAAATTATATATTTCTTAAAGAAAGGTTTTGACAAACTTTTATCATGTTTTGTTTTGGGGACCAATTCCGCAGCATCTTTTAAAAAGACTTCTCTGATTTTATTTTAAAAAGATAAATTAAATCGGTCTTTTCTGGCCGAGAAATTAGGGGATGTCACAGTTGGTATCAGAGCATTAGTTTAAGCGAACTAGGAAATTTGTAGGATTTCTAGACTTAAACTTAGAATGCTAAGCGATGATTGTGAGTTGAGTGTGTCTATTATATTTTAGGTAGTACACCTAAATTGACACGAGCACTAGTTTATTTTAGGAAGGATGTCTAAAATGCTTTTATGTGCTAAATGTTTTGTGTTATAGCTATAATGATGCTATTATTTGTTCGGATCTATGGTTTGTTGCCAACCGGATCTGGAAACCTTATGTGTGTAGGATTCTAAGCGTATGATTACGAGATTAGAACTAACATGTAAACGTTTCGAAGTGATAAGGAGATTTATACGTCTATCGTAAATAAAGCTTTCTTATCTTAAATTCTCGCCCAGTACACCGAACGTCTGCTTGGGTGTACAAAACGTTATGGTGAAGACTCGTAGAGAATTGAGTAAATTGAGGAAATGAAAAGCTTATGATAGTGAATGATACCTATCAGAAGATATCATAAGAGTGGTATCTTGCCTTTAGAATATGTCTAATAAAATAACGGAACGTTTAGAGGGGTACGGTACGTCTGAAGTACACCTTCGATTGGCAGGATGATGGAATGGTTGGTGTAATTCTTGAAGTTGTTCCATCGTCTGGAATTTCCATCACCAACCAAGTTGAAGTAGAATTGATGACTGAAGATACGCATGGAAGAAGTCCTAGTAGAGTCTAGGAAAATTTTATGATTAATTGGACACATTCGTATGTGTTAAATTGT
The DNA here is from genome assembly GCF_052849685.1 of Lactuca virosa. Classification (NCBI taxonomy): domain Eukaryota; kingdom Viridiplantae; phylum Streptophyta; class Magnoliopsida; order Asterales; family Asteraceae; genus Lactuca; species Lactuca virosa. Next base: position 493,253,551 of record NC_136429.1, read on the forward strand.
TTTGTGATTTTAGGTTTTGGGGACTGCGAGACCGTACTTGGGACGAGTATGAGTAGGTGTGAATAGTAGTAGAGATCTATACTACTGGAAGCACAGGACTCACGCTTGGATCAGGGAAAGTCACAAGGTTACCAAGAAACTCGTAATTGATTCCGTCTTATTCTAATCTGTCGTTACCATCGTTTCGGTAATGACTAAGAAGATGATTGTTATTCCGACCCTAGTGGTCATATCAAATTGAGTCCGACTACGATGAGTTTATTATGTGGTTCAGAGAACCGAGTTCGATGTAGCATTTGACTTAAGCCAGAAGATTGAAGTGAAAGATGATCAAAGCGATCAATAGAAGTATCGCACTCATTGTTAAAGAAGTTGGTAGTTAGAAATGATACATGTTGAACTGTGATTGTATCACATTAGAACATGAAGGAAGGTATAGTTTGCTCCGAAATTTGTCCCTAGGAGATCTGAGTCTAAGTAGTGCAATATACAATGAGCGATCATTAGAACATGACCCATCGGTCTGTTACAATAAATGAAGGAAAGTACTTATTCCAAGAAGAAGAAGGAGTCTTCAATAAGGATTTATTTTGTAACTCGAAGATTACGATTGAAAGTCCTACGGAGATCTGAAGCTTTTTAGGATTCGTCGGATATTACCGAAGGTTTATCCAAGGCTTTTCTTCGATCGCGACTCCATTGCCAGCTTTGACCCACAAAAGGAGCTGTTTATACTTGGAATGAGAAGCATAAGGAAGTTTTGAGAAGTTAAAGAAGAAGTTGTGTGAAGCACCGATTCTTTCGTTACCTGAAGGAGTTGATGACTTCACAGTTTATAGTGATGCCTCTGGAGTTGGGTTAGGGTGTGTTCTGACCTAAAGGGATAAAGTGATAGTGTGTGCATCGAGGCAATTGAAAGAGCATGAAAAGAACTACCCCACTCATGATCTGGAGTTGGCAGCGGTAGTATTCGCCTTAAAGATATGGAGAAGGAATTAAACATGAGGCAACAGCGCTGGCTAGAGTTACTCAAGGACTACGACTGTGAGATACTTTACCACCCTGGTAAAGCAAATGTTGTTGCTAATGCTCTCAGTCGGAAGGTAAATCTTGAAAAGAAAAGGCCAAGAGCGTTGAGAATTGAAGTTGTCTCGACAGTTGTGCAAAGTATAAAGAAAGCTCAAGAGGAAGCTTTAGAGAGAAATGACCGAAAGGAGGAACGTTTGGGCAAAACGTTGGTGTTTGATACAAACGGTCAAGGACTGAAGGTATTCAAAGATAGGATTTGGGTACCTAAGGAGGGAGGAGTAAGAGGTCTTCTGATGGAAGAAGCTCACAAAACCATGTACTCGATTCATCCTGGCAGTACGAAAATGTATAGGGATCTAAAACCCTATTACTGGTGGCCGACGATGAAGCTCGATGTTGCAAAGTATGTGGTCGAGTGTGTAACTTGTGCTAGGGTTAAGGCACAACATCAGAAACCATATGGGAGTTTAGAACCTTTGCCTATACCCATGGGCAAATGGGAAGACATCACTATGGATTTTGTGACTAAAATGCCCAGAGCAAGGAACGGTCACGACATGATTTAGGTGGTCGTTGATCGCTTCACTAAGAGTGTGCATTTCATAGCAGCCAACGAGAAATGGTCTATGGATAAACTTGCGAATTCTTACGTGAAGGAAATTGTGAGGCTTCACGGTGTTCCGTTAACGATTGTATCCGATCGTGACAGCCGTTTTACCTCAAGGTGTTGGAGGAGTCTGTAAGAGGAATTGGGTACCAAGTTGTGTTTGGATACAGCTTACCATCCGCAAACCGATGGTCAGAGCGAATGAACGATTCAAACATTGGAGGATATGCTGAGAGCATGTACCCTAGAATTCCAAGGTAACTGAGATGAACACTTACCTCTAGTAGAATTTTCCTATAATAATAGTTTCCACTCAAGCATTAAGATGGCACCTTATCATGCTTTGTATGGAGAAAAGTGTCGAACGCCATCATGTTGGCTGGAAGCTGGGGAAAAGCAGTTTATGGGACCTAAGATAGTCCATCAAACTGCTGAAAAGTTGAAAGTGATTAGGGAAAGGATGTTAGCTGCTCAAAAGAGCTATGCTGACAAGAAAAGATAACCGATATCATTCGAAGTTGGAGATTCGGTTTTACTTAAAGTCTCGTCGTGGAAGGGACTTATAAGGTTTGGTAGAAGGGGAAAGTTGAGTCCAAGGTTTATTGGACCATTTAAAAGTTCTTTAGAGGATCGGGAATCAAGCTTACAAGCTAGAATTACCGGAAGAAATAGAGGGTATTAACAATACCTTTCATGTGTGTTATTTGAGGAAGTTCACGGGAGGTGTGCCCGACATAATTCCCATTTTTGAATTAAGGTTGGATGAGAGCAAGAGGTTAATTGGAGAACCTGAGGCAATCGTTGACCGTAAGACTAAGAAGTTGTAACGTAAGATAGTCGATTTAGTGCTTGTGCGTTGGAAACATATAAATGGGCCAAATCCCACCTGGGAAACGAAGAGTGACATGGTGAGTCGCTACCCGTAGTTGTTTGTCGTTGTGTGATTCTGGGGACGGAATCATCCTAAGGGGGAGAGAGTTGTAACGCCCGTGTTTCTAGGCTAGGCATTAATATTGACATAATGGTCTAGGTTAACCTTTGTAACTCATTTAGAAGAAATGAAAAGGAATTATGTGAATATTATGTGTTTTATGTGTTTTATGCTTAATTACTAGGAGTTAAATAATTAAGAATAAAAATGAGCGTCAAAAATAAATATTAGATAAAGCCGATATTTATTAAGAAAGTTGTAGTGGTCATGACAAGGATTACGGATATATAAAGAATGTCGAAATCCGAGTTATAACGAAGAAGTTATGACCTATCGAAGTTTCACGACAAAACCGGCACGGTGCTGAATGTCGTAAAAAGTGAGTTTTGATAAACTACTTTTTATCCTTAGTGATCTAAACGAAACTTGTAGTGTTCGTTAAATCGAGAGTAGGTATAAAAATAACGCCCAAATCTGACTGCGTATGAGGAAGTTATGATTTTTAGAAGTTTCGGCTTAGCAGTAGACAGCTAAAAACTCGATTTTTAGATCGAGTGATTTTTAGCCGACACAACCTAAACGAGAATCGAAGGTCTCGTAAATAGTAGCACAACGGTAAAAAGTCTGACGAAAACGGACGTCGGATGAAGAAGTTATGAATTTTTAACGGATTTCCTGTCCCGGTCTGTTAAAAATAATAATATAAAAATCAATGTCAAAATTAGCCAACGAAGTCTAAACGAAAGTTTTAGAGCATAATTTTACCTACGCGTGCATATAAAGAACGTCAAAAACGGAGCTCGTATGCGAAAGTTATGGATTTTAGAAGTTTTGGCGCGAAAAACGAGAAAAATCCCCAAAACCGAGGAATTTCGCACACGTGGACTTCGGCCACGTGTCCTCGCTTCGCATCCGACGCGTGTCCGAAATCTGCTGAGTCACGAAGCCACCTGGCGAGGCGTGTCATGTCCTTCCGAGTCCGAGCTGCGGTCCAATCCGCTGACTACACGTATAAGCTTCGGTGGCGAGCCTCGCATCCGACGCGTGTGTAGTGACTCATCCGTCCGAGCCTCGCAGTGAGCCACGAACCCCCTCATCGGACCCGGACTTCGGACCAATCAGAACATGCCAGCGAGGGCCTCGCATGCGCAACCCACGTGAGCTACTCTTTGGATCTGCGACGCGTGGCTCCTTCTCAACCATCGGATCAGGAGGCTCGGCCCTATAAATAGGAGGGTGCGAGACCTCCCGGGTATACTTTGAAAATTTGTCATTTTTAGCCCTTTTTCAATATTTCTTTCATTTCATTTTTAGCCCTTTTTCACCTTACACATAGATATGAAGTATTTTATATAAAATACGTGCTGTGTGAATATTTATTGTTTGATTATTTGAGTTGGATGTTGAAGGAGTGATTTATACATGTTTTTAAATAATTTAAACTGTATATGTATTTTTATCTACAAAAAATGTTGGGTAAAATATGGGTAGATGAAATAATGGGTGTGTGATGAAAGGTGAGTTGGATAAATGAGATGATCAGTGATATAGATCATAAGTTGAGGGTGAGTGGTGAAAGGAGATCATAAGTTGAGGGTGAGTGGTGAAATATGAGATAAGCCCTTACCCAAACGGTGACCCCCGTCATTCAGCAGAGTAGGGATGACAACCATGGACTATTCTAGACGGTCTGTGGAATATTAGCAGGCTTGCAACCTGTAGGTGTGTGAACTATACGTTCATCAGGAGTATTCTAAAAACCCATTGACATGTATGACAGGGGTGAATACTGTCAATAATACTGTCAATAAATAAGAGTTATGAATTTAGCCCCTGTTGTATAGACCCTGGTGATGGTGTGACCTTGTGTCTATTCCTTAGGATGAATCCTTAGGAAGGAGTGATAGTTGAATCTTAGGGTAAATCCTTAAGAAATAAATAAGATAATGGGGTTAGGGCAATTTGGTTGATTGATTGATGTTTAAGTATAATAAATTTATTTATTGTGGGTTGAAAACCCTATATGCTCACCAGACTTCCAAGCCTGACCCACTCAGCTTTTTATGATTACAGGCAGTGGACCCCGAGCATAGTCAGATGATGATGATGAGTGATTTCTGATTATAGGCCAGTAGTTATAAATAACTGTTGTAAGGCTTATAATGTCTTGTTTATGATTTTGATCTGTATCGGAACATGACATCCCGAGGTTTTGATATAAAAGGAAATTATATATTTCTTAAAGAAAGGTTTTGACAAACTTTTATCATGTTTTGTTTTGGGGACCAATTCCGCAGCATCTTTTAAAAAGACTTCTCTGATTTTATTTTAAAAAGTATAAATTAAATCGGTCTTTTCTGGCCGAGAAATTAGGGGATGTCACACAAGCGCCACAAGTGTCGCGCCTCTAATGGTTCACACCGAAACCCTAGCAACCAAGGATCTTGAAGAGAGAGAGAGAGAGAGAGAGAGAGAGAGAGAAGAGTAGAGAAGGATTTCGGCCCTAAGCCTCTTGGAAGAGTCATGAAAAAAATTCTTAACCCTTAGGGGTTTATATAGGAGTCTAGGAAGGTGTTGGATCAGGCAGGTATCTTTAAGATAACACTAATCCATTTTCTTCCTCCATAAGGAATCTAGGGCACCCTTAGAGCCCAAGGAAACCCTAGAAGGCTTCTAGATTTCGTTCTCCCCTTTATGGGAGGTTTTAAAATTCCTCAATTCTTAACTATTGAACATTGTCACCTTTAGTCCTCCTATTTTTAATTAATCCAATTAATTTTTGATTAATTATTAATTAAATAATACTATTTCCAATTAATATATTATTCTCATAATATATTAAAAAATTATTTATTTTGATTTTTAAGTAATTTATGTAACACCTGTTCCAGGTATTATTTAATTTTTCAAGTTTAGGGTTTTAGGCTCGGACTCGACAAGTTGGGGAGATCCAACTCGTCGAGTAGAGACATTTATGTGGACGCGGGATTTAGATCCTACTCGACGATTCGGAAGGCCCCGACTCGATGAGTAGGCGCTGTAAAGGAAAACCCTAATTTTTAGGGTTTGAACCCTATATAAAGGACTTAATCCGCCCCTTGTGGCCTCCCTTACCACTTCACTACCCAGAGAAGAGATCATAATCCGTTCTTTGTTGTCCCTTGTGCTTGAGAGGCTAAGAGAGGGTTTTTGGTGCATTTTGTTGAAGAAGTTTGAAGGTTGAGAAGCTTGGAACGGGAAGGAGATTGTAGATCCAACATCTACAACGTTTGGGAACTCATTTGAAGGTAATAAGTTGTTACCTTGATCATTCTAGCATTAGAACCTATTTTCCTTGGGTTTTAGGCCATTCTTAGTATATTTGTGAAGCATTTCGGGTGTTGGGTAAGATCTGGAGTTGCAACTTCAGATCTGGACTCCTCTAAGTCCTTAGAGTTATAAAGTCACTGAATTTATCAAGAATTGTACCTTCTCTTAGGCTAAAACCCCTCCCTTAGCTTGGTTTTGGCACTTAAGAGCTTGCATGCACGTAAAGTTTGCAACTTTACGTGGAAACCATGCCCTAGGAGGCTAGATCTGCAAGCTGGAGCTTTGGGGTAGCTTAAAAAGGTTCGAACACAAAAAGGATTGAAGGAACTCGTCGAGTCCCTTAGCCAACTCGGCGAGTTGGGTAGGGTTTACCCGTTTTTTCGATATTCCGAGTGATGTCTGTGAAGGATTGGAGTATTCGGTCTACATGGGTTTTCGATTCTCTGGACATTGAGGAACTCGACGAGTTACACAGGTAACTCGGCGAGTTGACGAGTTACTCAGGTAACTCGACGAGTTGCTGGATCCACTCGACGAGTTGAGGTCAACATGGACTGTTGACCTTGACTTTGACCAGGAGACTCTGATTATAACTACAAGTTACGGCCATACACTCAGTGGTGTCAACCGACACGTCTCACTAGATCCCATTTGTATTCACATGAATTTGTATAATGTTAAATGTATTTAGAAGTTCGATCATTAGATAATATTTGAAATGATAAGATAAGGCCCAACAAACATGAAGAAAAGGCAACTATGGCCCATTAGTCGTGTAAGTTATTTACAGGCTAAATTAGCATATAAATGGGCCATTAAGGCCCAATAACATGTAAATGCTAAATTAGGCCCATTTAGCATGTGACTGGGTCACTTAGGCCCAATAGACATGTGATGAATACATTGGGCCCAATAAACGTGTAATTGGACCACGAAGGCCCAAAAAAAACATGTATAGCAATTTCTAGACCCAATAATCGCACCATTGTTGTATTTCGTTTGTTCGTTATAGTATAGTTTGTTAAGTCGTAATTCTATAATTTGAACTTAATTTTAATAAAACTTGCGCTTTAAACCTCTTAAAAATTAATTTGAGACATTTAAAAGCTTATTTCACAAAAATGTCATTTTTGGTCTATTTTAGTTAAAAATAACATTTTAGCCCATTATTTATAAAAGTTCTATATTTTCGGCCCAAATGTTTAATAATTGACAAAATTGACCCAACAATACATGTATTGGCGTTTTCAGCCCATTTTTGCAGAAAATACATTTTTGACCCATTTTTCGTGAATTTTACATTTTTGGCCCAATTTCCAAAAACTTTGCATTTTTAGCCCAATTTAGAAATAAATGTTATTTTCACCCCTAAAATTTGGTTTATTTACATTTATGGCTCAAACTTTGATCATATGACATTTTTAACTCCAAAACTCTTATTTTTCACAAATTTAGCCCAAAACCGTAAGGCCCAAATATTAAGCCCATTAGGCTAAAATTTACACTTTTGTCCCTTTGAGAAGTAGGGTTATCATAAAAACCCATTTCTTTATAAGTATGACCTGTTTGATCCTTATAAAACCGTAGATGTCACTTTTTGCCCTTATCTTTTGTTTTCTTGACAAATATGACCCTTAACAAGATTTTTGCTTTAAATTTTCATATCTTAAACATGTAAACACTTTTAACTTGATAATATGATGTATAAGGTGTCTTAGTTCATGGATCTTTACTCAATGTTGCTTAAGATGTCGAGATGTGTTAAGATCTAACACATTTTTACAAAATAAACTAAGAAATCACACATGACATGCATAAAACACATAGATCTACACATTTTACTTGTATTCTCTCCCAAAAATCATGTAAAAACCGAAAACAAGGGAGTATGAACTCACCTTTGCTTTGATGTTTCGGTTTTGAAGAAGAAATGAAGAGATTTTTGGTCCTAGCAACACCTTGAAGTAGTTTTCGAGCTTATGAAATTTCTAAGAGTGTGATAATGGAATAAAGCTATGTAAGAAGGAGTTCTTAATGTTAAATTGAAAGGAGATGTTTGTGTTTGATAATAACTTACCAAGGATGGTGATTGTGGTGAAAAATCCTCTTGTAAACACCCTAAATCTCGAAATTTTGAGGGATGAAGGAGGAGTTGTTCTTGAGAGTGTTTGAGAGTTTATTTGAGAGAAATTTTGCAAGTGAAGTGTGTGTGTGTGTGTTCTTCTCGACCGATAGATAAAGAGAGAGAGGGTGAGAGGAGTTTGCATGGAAACATGAGAAGTTCCTAGTTATATGTTGTGTATTATGCATTGTTGTCCTCTAAACAATAATGATGTGTCATGGCTTGGTTAATTAGCCATTTCCTTTTTTTTATATATGGGCCGAAATGGGGCAATTATGGGGAAGCTTGGGCCTTATCTTGGTCCTTGCTCGAAATTATGAAGCCCATAGAGAGGTTTTCGGCCCATTAGGCCTTTAGGGTAGTTTACGGCCTAATGAAGTCCAATTAAAGATGTTTAGGGTCCATTGAGGCTATTGGAATTTGTTGTGGCCCAAATTGGCCCATTAGGGTAAACTAATCCATTCTTGGCCCATAATGTCCCAAAATGTCAAGTGTCATGAAGGTGGAACCGTTTAGAGCCCAAATTAGGGTTTATAGGCCCTAATTAGTCAACTTGGATACTTCTTGGTCCATTTGGCCCAACAAGAAAATCCTAGACCTTATTAGACTTGAATCGGGATTTTTAGAGTTTCAAAGTCTTTGTTGAACATAAGAGGTGTATTTGAATGTGCATTAAGTGATATCTACATAGAGTACATGCTTTACAATAGTTGAATGATTACATGAGAGTAGAATTTTCTTGCTAAATTGCTAGTTGTGACAGCATCCTTGACGCTACCCCAGTTATTTTTGGTGAAAATGAAAATCGTGTATTGTGGAATACTTTCCACATGTAATATTTAAGTATTTATATTGTGATTGTTGTGCAAATCTGAATCCCTAAAATCTATCACACATCTTTTGAAAAAAAAATCATGCTTTTATAATATCACTAGTTTATAACCCGTGAAAACCACGGTTATAAAATTAATTAAACTTTCATATTAAAAAATCAAAATTATTAATAAATTATTTTAAATAAATTATTACTTAAGATATATTTTTTTTAGTTATATAAAATTATAATAGTTGATTTAAATAAATACGTAAAATTATATCACCTTATAATCTGTATTAATTTTATTTTATTTTTTAATCTAATGTTATTAATATAATATAATTAGAGTGAAAAAATTTAAAATTTAAAATTTAAAATGGAGAATCAATTAATAATTTAATGCAATTTGAGTAAAAATTTTAAAATTTGAAATTTGAAATTGATAATTAATAGGTTAAAATGTGGCATGATATGTAACATACAATATTAATGAGGAGTTCTAATAGTATGACACTTGACAATAGGAGAATAAACATATTCATTTATTAGAATATTAGTTTATAACCCGTGGAAACCACGACTATAAAATTAATTAAACTTTCATAATAAAAACTTAAAATCATTAATCAATTATTTTAAATAAATTATTAATTAAGAAATATTTTTTTAGTTATATAAAATTATAAGCGTTGATTTAAATAAGTACGTGACTTTATAATCTGTATTAATTTTATTTTATTTTTATTCTAATGTTATTTAATTTAATGTACTTAAAGTGAAAACTTTAAAATTTAAAATTTGAAATGGAGAATGAATAAGTTGTCATATCACATGACATTAATTAGGAAGCTTAATAGTGTGATACATGACAAAAGGAGAATCAACCTATTCTTTTATTAGAATAGGAATGAATTTTTCGTATAAACTTGAAGGATTAGGATTCAAGAAACATTATTTTGGCATAACCCAATCTGATAAAGTGGAATTTCGGGATCCATGGAACATCAACGTTTCCACTGAATTGTGCTTCAACATACGATTAAAAAATATTTAGTAGTACAAGTGTAGAACAAGAGGATTAAAAATATGGTTATTTTTGAATTGATAAAGTAAAGAGTTTAGGTTATTTTTAGTCATTGAACTTTTATGAATGTTTTATTTTGGTCATTATACTTTGTTTAAACTATCATTTGTCATTGAACTTGTTTATTTTGTTCATTTTGATCATTCTAACCGGTGATATCAGATATATAAAATCGAACGTCATTATAAAAGATATAATTAGTCATTGAACTTTTCTAGATGTTTTATTTTAGTCATTATATTTTGTTTAAGCTATCATTGATCACTGAATTTTTATTTTTTATTTTTTTCATTTACTCATTGTAGCTTTTTAATTATCATTTATAAAAGATTAAAAAAAACTACTTTTTTTTTTCATTTCTCCTCAACTAAACTTGTTACATCAATTATTTAGCGTAAATTATATGAATAATCCTTGTGATTTACGGTAAGGTGCACATTTAGTAATTAACTTTTTTAATTTGAACGCTTCTAATGACTTAAAAAAAAGACTATTGCACGGTCGGATGCACATTTAGCCACAAGGATTATTCATATAATTTACTTTAAAATAATTGATATAACAAGTCTAGTTGTGGAGAAATGGAAAAAAACTGTAGTTTTTTTAATTTTTTTTTATAGATGATAATAAAAAATTGAGTGACTAAAATGATAAAAAATAAAAAAGTTCATTGACCAATAGTAGTTTAAACAAAATATAATGACTAAAATAAAACACCAAGAAAAATTTCAATGACTAATTATAACATTGACAATGTTATATATCGGCTATCACCGGTTCGAGTGACCAAAATGACCAAAAATAAACAAGTTCAATGACTAATGATAACTTAAACAAAGTATAATGACCAAAATCAAAACACTCAGAAAAGTTAATGTAACACCCATAAAAATCAAGCCAATTTAAAACTTTTTAATACATTTAAAACCATTAAGTGATTACAGTTTGTTTTCAAAATAGTTTAAACATCAGAGTATCCCCAGAATCAAATCATAAAACCATGAAATATGAGGAGCTGTACGATCATGCATTTGCCTTCCTGCGATCATCTGATGTACATGAAAGAATAAACTGAAACTGTAAGCCCGAAAGCTTAGTGAGTTCCCCCAAAATACCAAACTCATATAACCATACTCATATCATATCAGCAAATACAGAACAATATGCATAATGAGCCTTCAGCCTGACAGGACTGCCTCTCAGGGCCTACAACCTACTTGGACCGCTCCCGAGCCTTCGACATGACTGGACCGCCTCGAAGGGCCTACAGCCTATACGGACCGCTCGTCGGGTATGTTGGCCTACAACACAAAGCAGGACCGCCTCAACCCAACCCAACCACAATGTCGACATACGTACAACACATAATCAAACAATAAGCACAAATCATACAGACTGCTAAGCATAGCATCATCTTATCTACCAGGATACCGATCTAACAGATCATAACAGCATAACAACACCCTAACTATCAGGGTACCGATCTAACAGATCATAACAACATATCATCACCCTAACTACCAGGGTACCGATCTAACAGATCATAACAGCATAACAACACCCTGATTACCAGGGTACCGATCTAACAGATCATAACAGCATAACAACACCCTAACTACCAGGGTACAGATCTAGCAGATCACGAATGCATAACAACATACTAAATGCAGGATAATAATCCAAAGGGACCGACCTAGTGTCGTAGACCCTGTCAGTATAGTGAGGAGAACTTACCTGGCATTGCTGAAGTCCTGCATATAAAACTCCAGCTGCTGGTTGACAGCTTCCCGAACTGTCAACATCAAACAATACCCAATTAATAATTGGGTTCCAAGCCCACGGTCCAACTCACACTCCAAAAGACCCAAAAGTTAAGTAATGGGTCAAAGCCCAACATATGTCCCAATTTTCCAAATTGGGCCCACACCTCTACATGGTCTTTTCTTAAGGTCCATCCAATTATTCCAATCTAATTCCCATGGCCCAATATCACATAATCATAAAGGCCCAATTATGGCCCATCTATGGCCCAATTTTCCAAATTAGGCCCAAGACTCTCACATGGGCCTTATCCTAAAGCCCATACAATTATTTAGTCCATTTACTTATTCTTGGAAAGCCCATTAATAGTCCAATCACCAAAGCCCAATAGGAAAGGCCCAACACAAAGTCCAAGTGAAATTAGGATTTTTTTTCATGAAATGATGATTAGGGTTAAGTGTTTCTTACTTAACCCATTAAGGACTTAATCCATTAAGGACTTAATCCATTAAGTCCATTCTTGCCTTAAGTTAGTTTTCCAATGATTATTAATTATTATTTTAGGTTTAATAATTAATTCTCGTGTGTGTCCCAAACAATTCCCACATTTAGGGTTTTCCAAACCCTAATTAGGGATTTCCAACCCAATACTAGCCCATTAGTCCATTGGTTCGGCTTTTAGATTACATTGGCCTTATTGGCCCCTTAGGGTTCCATTGGGCCCACTAGGGTTTCTTTGGGCCCATTAGGGTTTCATTGGTCCCATATTGTCCAAACATCCCCCAAACGAGGTCCAAACGCAAACAAGGCATACCGCCACCCGACACGGCGGCCGGTGGCGACAGCCACCACCTCACGGTGGTGGTTAGGGTTTCTTTCTCATTATTCCATTTTTTTGTTACAATTTACAATGGAAAAACCAAAAGTAACACACACACACACTAACTAACACACACACACATAACCACCTTGTGGTGGCCGGCGGTGGCGAGTGGTGGCGGTGACTTTTCCAACGAAATCCGGCCAACGATACATGCTACATAATACATCAAAACACACACACACCTAAACTCGTAGCAGAACACGCACACAACCACCTTTCACGGTGGCTGGTGGCGTCGGAGAGTGGCAGCAGACGGCGGTCATGGCGGTGGTCAGGGTTCAAGTGTAACAGCAACACACGAACACAAATGACACCTCCAACAAACTATTCACGGGAAGCCGGTGGCCACTTTGTCTTCCACGAAAACGGTCAGCGGCGGCACAACGGTGGCTCACCATGGTCTCGTTTCTCTGATTTCACAGACGCTAAGGAAGCGGCGTAGGCTGCTACGACTTGCTTCCCTTCAATTCCGACTGGACAACATCCCACCGACGGTCTTCAAATCCAGCAACAACAGAAATGGCGACAGCGACTATGGTGGCCGACATCAACTAGGCGACGATGGTTGTAACTTCTCTCGTTCACTCCTCACAGCCCCGTCGCCAAGATCTCGACTCGTTGAACCCTCCTATGTCGGCAGCTGTGGATACGACTTCGACAGAAAAGGGAGTTGCGACGCCGGAGATTGGAGGAAGAAGGGGTAATGGCGGCTGGAGGGACAAGGGTGGAAAGGGTGGTGAAGTTGGCGGCTGGGAATGGACTTTTAGGGTTAGGGTTCACCGGTTGTCAACGTTATATACCAGCTCCCTTAAAACATATTTCCATAATAACACTATCAGCCCTTCATTTCCCTTTTTATTTCAAATTAAATCCTTAATTTACCATCTAAACCCTTCCTTCTGAAAATCCTTACAATCAAGTCTGAGATATTTTCCAAGCAGCCCCTGCTCCCATAAATCCTTACATATAAAGCCCAAATAATACCAAACACTCCCTGACTTCTAAAATCCTTGCAAAATAAATCCCGATATTACCCTTTAACCCCCGAAACTAACATCCCGATAATTATTATTTGTTTTTGGGTATAATAATCTAAAAATAATAATAAAATTACTTCTCGGGGTTCCGGGTCTATTATTTAATTATTCTATTTTAAACGGGATGTTACAATTCTCCCCCACTTAAATTTGATTTCGTCCTCGAAATCGTTTCTTATCATTCCTTACATGCCAAACAACTTGAACTACAATCCCGAGCATAACCCTAGCCTTTCCAAGGCAACCGTAACCAACCCTCGCAGGGTTCTAAAACATGAAAACAAACGAATCCCTTGCAATATGATCACATTTACTCAATCCGTAATCTGAAGTCTCGAGATAGTCTGGCTCCCTGACAGACTGCCCACCCTGGATCATTGTCGAATGCATTGCACTTAACTCCCAACTGGCTACTCAACTTCTGATAACCTGAGGTTCCCACTAGAAAACAAAATCACAGATCCCACACTGCTAACTATGATCCTTTAGTTCCCGAACCAAATACATATAATAACCGGTTCATAAGCACAAATACTCATACCTGGCCCAATCAGCCTCGGGCTGGAATACCAGGCATGCCTACGACGGGTCCAGTCATCCCTAGGATGGAATACCCTCGTATCACACACATGTTTGGTCCAATCAACCCTCGGGTTGGAATACCAAACACGTCAGGTCCACTCAATCGTAGGGTCCGGTCATCCTCATGATGGTATACCCTAGATTGGAATACCACTATATACATAACTCGGGTCTAACCCATAACCTGAAATCCAAGGACCAATCCTTGCATCTCATCCAAAATCCTCTGATTCGCCACAACCGAGTAACACTCATCCGAAATACCGGGTTCCGGCCCGGTCGCGGAGCTAAAGGACTCCCACATAGTTACCTCACACGACTTCCGAACGAAATCCTTCCCTGGAACTAATTGCCACTAGTTATCATGCCACTGCAACTCTAACAACTTTCTGATCCAACCGATCGGATCCATGTGTCGAATCCCGTCGTTACCAAATCCACGGCTAAAATCCATTGCTACATGACCAATGGTGGCCTTACATCACAAGCAACCTTAAGCAATCCATTTCTTCCTTGATCTCATAATTGTAGTGACGTTCCTACAGTCTTATCACTCGCTTAACCAGGTCTAATCCCTCTGGGGAAACCCATAAACCAATCTGTGGATTTCCATATCCTCACTGCTACACTCGAACTGGTGGTTACTAATGTCCCTTCCGCGTCCTAGCAACGCGCTCATGCTATCTACCAACCTAGTGAATGTTGCGACTACACCCACAGACTTACATCACTCTAGCATTATCTGTTGCTAGTGAATGCTACGGCTACCCCCGCAATCTTACAACACTTTCCATACCAACTGATCGCTAGTGAATGCTACGGATACCCCCGCAGTCATACAACACTTTCCATACCGGTCGAACATGCGCTCGACCCAACACACCACTGAACTTAATTCATGGCTAGGATCCCAACCTGATTTCCCAAGTTCTGCTATCAAGCACCGAGAAGACGCGATTCACATGCTGAGGAGTTTTACCGAACTCCCAACTCACACAATACTCACCAAGCAGCCACTAGGGTTGTCTTCCTTCCCGAAAACGATGTGTAACTTATCCCAGTTTCAAAACCGATACTGCTTCTGCATTCCAGGATGATTCTCCCCACTTAGATTCAACTAAGTCTTCACAATACATGAAAAATTGAGAATTCCCAATCCTTCTCACTTTCCAACGATCGATCTGATGACAACCAGACCTTTCCAAATAGTACTCCTTTACTAGCCAACCACAAGTGATCAGACACTTTTAAGAACTAGCTGAACACTTCCTGAATCCCAGTGAAACCGACAGTCCCTAATTCTTGAATGATCCCACACTCAAATCTTGAAGTCCAAAAGATAGATGCTCCAACTAACATCTCAGCAACGAGCTACTTCCCGTGGCGTTTTCCTCCGCTAACCAATAACGGTTACTGAACTACTGAATCCTGACAATGGTGAGTAACCATCCTGTGGGACCCTGTACGCAGACCTCCCACATAATACCCTTCTTCCAAAAGTGTTCCAACAATCCTCCCGCTCTCGACTCTAGAACTCATATCATTCAGGGCCTCGCACCCTGACTCACTCACCAACTCAATCATCCATAGCTAAACTGCAGTAGCTGAAACAACCTTTACCCTAAACCGGGTTACAACTACTCCCAAGACATAGTCTACAATCCCGAAAGTGCAATAGATCGCACAATCAATCCTTACCGTCTGATACAAGAGATCCAAGGTGAATCAGATCTTAACTCCTATGGGTCGGAAAGGTAATTGCGTACACCTCATAAGATTTCTCATGCCACATCGACCCACCTACGCTCACCAGCACTGAAATACTGTCGCCAACCCTTGCGACTAACTGACCCGAGCTGGAACACAACCTGATCCTGGGGTCCCAATCCGGCTCACTCCTCCGAACTCAAAAAGCTGAAAGGGCATAATCCTTTCCCTAGGAAACGACATCTCAATCCATCAATTAACCATTCTAATTTCGGCTGCCAAAACTCCAACTAATCATAATCATCACTCTTCTTGCGGAGTCCGCGCGACTCGCATTCCGGCCTCGAGCAAAACCCCCGAAGCCTCAAATCCAGTAACTCTTGTGCTAGCCTCTCCCGCTCAACCTGCGGAATGTAACGAGTATCGAACATCTCCCTGATCCCAAGTAATTGCAGTTGTCTGCTCATCGGAATACGTCCCAGTAACAAGTTCCCACCAGTCCTTCGCCCCGAACCTCAGCAGGTTCAGAGTGTGCCTGACATTCTGGTTAATAGGACATGAACATGTGAAGAAACATCCCTCCACATCAGATGGCCACCTCATGGCTATAACCGGGTCCTAAACCCTACTGAAGGTCGGGGCTTCGCGTTATCGAAGTCCCGATACTGGGAAGCCCGATTGGCTCCTCCCCCTGCTCACGTTACAGCTGTTGAAGCTGCTGCGACAGCCGTCTCAACAATGGTTGCATAGCGCTCGTCGAAATACTCAACCATGACGGTCTTAATAGACCCGAACATCACCGGTAACTGTCCCCAGACAAACTCGATCACCTCCTCCCGGATGATCTCACTGACACGGTCCTCTGACAATGCTGGCCTACCTTGGCTGCCGATTCCCGATCCTGAACCGGATCCGGTCTCAAGAAGTCTCGTAACCACCATTCTGGTGATGCACCAAAAAGATCTCTGATAATCCATATAATGACAGGGGACACTCCCAACCAACCCTAGAGGTTGTGACTTACTTGCTACGCGTATGGGTCCTGTGCTTTCAGTAGTACGGGCCCATACTACCTTCCACACCTACCCATATTTGTCTCAAGTATCACCCTAACACCCTAACAATATACGTAACATAGCGAGCGCTAGATCCTCACTCCTAGAGGAATGCTAAATATCTCATAACTGGCCTCCCGGCCTCTCACTACCCACCCATCAATGAAACTTCCACCAACCCTGCAGCACTAGTGTATGCTAGCCATACATAACGCTGGACCCTATAGACTTTTGAATATCCAATCCTACCCTAAGCTCCCAATCAAACAAGAACAGAACATAAGGCCAAATCAAACATTCTCAGGCTATAAGATCTTAATTATGTATAACCGTGATGCATACACTAAGCAACAACAGTAATGATGTCAATCTCATAATAAGGAAACCATAGGCTAGCAGGCATCATGTAATCAGACAATTCTAGCATGCAATTCCTGAAGATCCCTAGCCTAGCACTAGCATGCTGTTTTAACATATCACATAATCAAATAATTGTATGGTATTTTGGGGTATACTTACTGGCTTCGGATGATCGTACACCCTGCATCCTCCTTTACTTATTTTGAAAACCATTTAAAAATCATTTTAAAATCCTTTCCTTGATTTGAGACTGGATTCACACGAGTGTTCCTCCAATTCACTCAAACCAAGGCTCTGATACCAACTTGTAACACCCATAAAAATCAAACCAATTTAAAACTTTTAAATACATTTAAAACCATTAAGTGATTACAGTTTGTTTTCAAAATAGTTTAAACATCAGAGTATCCCCAAAATCAAATCATAAAACCATGAAATATGAGGAGCTATACGATCATGCCTTTGCCTTCCTGCGATCATCTGATGTACCTGAAACAATAAACTGAAACTGTAAGCCATAAAGCTTAGTGAGTTCCCCCAAAATACCAACCTCATATAACCATACTCATATCATATCAGCAAATACAAAACAACATGCATAATGAGCCTTCAGCCTGACTGGACCGCCTCTCAGGGCCTACACCCTATTTGGACCGCTCCCGAGCCTTCGGCATGACTGGACCGCCTCGAAGGGCCTACAGCCTATACGGACCGCTCGCCGGGTATGTTGGCCTACAACACAAAGCAGGACCGCCTCAACCCAACCCAACCACAATGTCGACATACGTACAACACATAATCAAACAATAAGCACAAATCATACAAACTGCTAAGCATAGCATCATCTTATCTACCATGATACCGATCTAACAGATCATAACAGCATAACAACACCCTAACTATCAGGGTACCGATCTAACAGATCATAACAACATATCATCACCCTAACTACCAGGGTACCGATCTAACAGATCATAACAGCATAACAACACCCTGATTACCAGGGTACCGATCTAACAGATCATAACAGCATAACAACACCCTAACTACCAGGGTACAAATCTAGCAGATCACAAATGTATAACAACATACTAAATGCAGGATAATAATCCAAAGGGACCGACCTAGTGTCGTAGACCCTGTCAGTATAGTGAGGAGAACTCACCTGAAGTCCTGCATATAAAACTCCAGCTGCTGGTTGACAGCTTCCCGAACTGTCAACATCAAACAATACCCAATTAATAATTGGGTTCCAAGCCCACGGTCCAACTCACACTCCAAAAGACCCAAAAGTTAAGTAATGGGTCAAAGCCCAACATATGTCCCAATTTTCCAAATTGGGCCCACACCTCTACATGGTCTTTTCTTAAGGTCCATCCAATTATTCCAATCTAATTCCCATGGCCCAATATCACATAATCATAAAGGCCCAATTATGGCCCATTTATGGCCCAATTTTCTAAATTAGGCCCAAGACTCTCACATGGGCCTTATCCTAAAGCCCATACAATTATTTAGTCCATTTACTTATTCTTGGAAAGCCCATTAATAGTCCAATCACCAAAGCTCAATAGGAAAGGCCCAACACAAAGTCCAAGTGAAATTAGGATTTTTTCATGAAATGATGATTAGGGTTAAGTGTTTCTTACTTAACCCATTAAGGACTTAATCCATTAAGGACTTAATCCATTAAGTCTATTCTTGCCTTAAGTTAGTTTTCCAATGATTATTAATTATTATTTTAGGTTTAATAATTAATTCTCGTGTGTGTCCCAAACAATTCCCACATTTAGGGTTTTCCAAACCCTAATTAGGGTTTTCCAACCCAGTACTAGCCCATTAGTCCATTGGTTGGGCTTTCAGATCACATTGTCCTTATTGGCCCCTTAGGGTTCCATTGGGCCCACTAGGGTTTCTTTGGGCCCATTAGGGTTTCATTGGTCCCATATTGTACAAACATCCCCCAAACGAGGTCAAAACGCAAACAAGGCATACCGCCACCCGACACGGCGGCCGGTGGCGGCAGCCACCACCTTACGGTGGTGGTTAGGGTTTCTTTCTCATTATTCCAGTTTTTTGTTACAATTTACAATGGAAAAACCAAAAGTAACACACACACACACATACTAACTACCACACACACACACACATAACCACCTTGTGGTGGCCGACGGTGGCAAGTGGCGGCAGCCACCACCGCGAGGTGGTGGCGGTGACTTTTCCAGCAAAATCCGGCCAACGATACATGCTACATAATACATCAACACACACACCTAAACTCGTGGCAGAACACGCACACAACCACCTTTCACGGTGGCTGGTGGCGTCGGAGAGTGGCAGCAGACGGCGGTCATGGCGGTGGTCAGGGCTCCAGTGTAACAGCAACACACGAACACAACTGACACCTCCAACAAACTATTCACGGGAAGCCGGTAGCCATTTTGTCTTCCACGGAAACGGGCAGCGGCGACACAACGGTGGCTCACCATGGTCTCGTTTCTCCGGTTTCACAGACGAGGAGGAAGCGGCGTAGGTTGCTACGACTTGCTTCCCTTCAATTCCGACTGGACAACATCCCACCGACGGTCTTCAAATCCAGCAACGACAGAAACGGCGACAGCGGCTATGGCGGCCGACATCAACTAGGCGGCGATGGCTGCAACTTCGCTCGTTCACTCCTCATAGCCCCGTCGCCAAGATCTCGACTCGTTGAACCCTCCTTTGCCGGCAGATGTGGATGCGACTTCGACAGAAAAGGGAGCTGCGACGCCGGAGATTGGAGGAAGAAGGGGTAATGGCAGCTGGAGGGATAAGGGTGGAAAGGGTGGTGAAGTTGGCGGCTGGGAATGGACTTTTAGGGTTAGGGTTCACCGGTTGTCAACGTTATATACCAGCTCCCTTAAAACTTATTTCCATAATAACACTATCAGCCCTTCATTTCCGTTTTTATTTCAAATTAAATCCTTAATTTACCATCTAAACCCTTCCTTCTGAAAATCCTTACAATCAAGTCCGAGATATTTTCCAAGCAGCCCCTGCTTCCATAAATCCTTACATATAAAGCCCAAATAATACCAAACACTCCCTGACTTCTAAAATCCTTGCAAAATAAATCCCGAGATTACCCTTTAACCCCCGAAACTAACATTCCGATAATTATTATTTGTTTTTGGGTGTAATAATCTAAAAAGAATAATAAAATTACTTCTCGGGGTTCCGGGTCTATTATTTAATTATTCTATTTTAAACGGGATGTTACAGTTAAATAACTAAAAATGACCTAAACCCTAAAGTAAACACCAATTAGGAATCCCGAGTTTTACCTTATTTGCATTTACACCCCAAGATTTTATATAACTTGACGAAAGCCCCTCTTTTTTACCTTCCAATTTGTAGGCAACATCAAGTTGGTTCCAGCTTTTGTCATATG
Organism: Lactuca virosa; assembly: GCF_052849685.1. Lineage (NCBI taxonomy): Eukaryota > Viridiplantae > Streptophyta > Magnoliopsida > Asterales > Asteraceae > Lactuca > Lactuca virosa. Next base: position 493,274,265 of record NC_136429.1, read on the forward strand.
ATTGAGCTTTATATGCGGTGGTTAAGGATTAGGTAGTATCGATTGAATAAACCAATAAATTGACTAACGATAAAATTTGGCCATTGATAAAAGCGTTTACTTGAATAAACACAAACAGTCGTTGTGCTTTACGTTTTAGTTTACTAAATAAACACAAACAATCGTTGTGCTTTACGTTTTAGTTTACTTAATAACCATGTACTAAAATTTATGAACTTATTGGGTAATATTATGTCAAAAGTAGTATTTTCAAGAAAGTGATAATAAGTATATTTTTATAGGTATGTGATGGTGTTCAATAGCGTATTCTATAACTTAAAATATGTTAGGGCTTTACTGCTCCTTTGTTGTCAATGTGATATTTATTAATTTTTAGTTGGATTGATTTTCCGTAAAACAATAACACACAAAGGACACATAAACATCGTAAGTACATTGCTATTAACTAATATAGACATAACAAAATACATAATAATGCTTTTATAAAAATCATATATTCAAAAGTAAATATTATGCCTAAATTGCCCTATTAGGGTAACACCGATACCAAAGCAAAATCAATTTAATATAAGTACAATGCTATTTCTTGAATGTACAAATCTTATGCGGGAATAACAAAAGAAAAAACAAATACATATACAAACATAAATATGCAGAAAAGATGTTCTTTAGTTTACAGTTTAGTCAACTATAACATTGTACTTTCATTTATAATAATATGCAGTACACCCATATTGTGAATATGATGCATTGGCCGTTTGTATCTTATAAGATGGTAAAAAAATATAACACTTAATATTAAAAAACAAATAACCTATTTTAGATTAGTATAAGTATGAATAATTCTTTACGAAGTTCCAACAAATGTTTTTTTAAAAGAATGTGTTTTTTTCCCTAAAATATCATATATGTTCATAGAATTTAGAATGGTCATATCGCTTCTTTTATTATTACATATAAACACTCTTTCTTGAAGTATTTCATGAGCTAGTAAAGTATAATCGACACGGAAAAAGATTTTGGATGCTAGAAAAATGAAAATAACATATTTTTTTTTTGTATTGATGGTGATTATCATGATGTAAAGAAAATTCAAGACATTAATGGAGTTCCATCATAAACAAAAACTAGTAATGTACTTAGAAAATTATGACAAATAGCTAATTAAAAGTGATGTATACAACAAAATATATCACAATCTTACATAAAACAAATTGTAACCTTCTTGAAAATATATCATTCTTTTCTTTTCACTCTAAGTGTATAATCATAAACTTTTTCTTTTTTGTGAATTTAAAAAAAAATGAAAGGAAAAGGAAGTCGAAATAATAACAATACAATATTATAACTTGATATTAGTATTGGAAGGTTACACACAAATAAACCATATACTTACGTATATAATATGTTAAGTCACTAGTAATCTTTTTGCTTTGTAACTCCCTCTATGTTTATCTTCTTTTCCATTTTGATGGACTCTAGATAACACAAACCAAAAAGAGAAAAAAAACAAGTGTAAGTAACCTAAAATGAAAATAATGTTTATAGGGAAATTATTTTGATTAAATAATGAACTAATTGGCATAAGTTGAAAAGTTGTGTTATGTAGTGAAAATATTTCAATTAACTAATCCATTAAATACCATATGATGATAATTTGTTGGCAGTTTTAAATGAATTTGGTTCAAGATAGATGATTTATCATGAACTATATTGATTTGAATGACTGTTTTTATAAGTTTTATAAAGATAAATATATGACTAACAATATTTTTTAAATCAGAAAGATGTTGTCAAGACTTAACAAAGGTTAGATTTATCAAATGAGTATGTTTTTGGTCTTCAAGGAAAGGCTTATTATGATGAAATAAAATAAATTTAACAGACTAAACTAACGACTAATATATTTACACTTAACGCATGTCAAATTCATCAAATGAGTGTGAATTTTTTTTAAGTAAATTCTTATTAGGACGAAATAAAATAAACTATTCATCAAATGACTTAAAAATATGAACAAATAAAAGAACAACACTTGTCCTTGAATGGACACATGAATCTTAGGTGTCGTTTGTTTTTTCGAAGCGAAAATGTCTGAAGTCTGCGGATCACCTCTGCAATCCTCTGTAGCAGAAGAGGGGGACCAAACGGCTGCATCATATAATAAAAAATTTGTTTGTTTTTTAACCTCTGCAGACTACTGCAATAAGTTAAAGTAAGGTGTGAAGATGTTTGAAGCAGATGGTCAAGTGTTGCGCCATGCAGCACACGCACAACAGTTTTTAAGTTAGAAGTCTTCTAAAAAACAAACAACTGCGAAGGACAAATGATGCGCGTGTGCTGTGCGGCGTAACAATAAATGGTCAGAAATGGTTTTTTAGAAAAAACAAACTAACACCTTAAACTTTAAATAAATTTAAGGCTTGCAACTTAGCCATTCACAGTGTTTGCTTAAACTTGTCCTCCAAAAATTATAGTTATGGACATATGTAACTCTTAGTAACGATTAAACATGAAAAAATAAAAATTGAGAACTCTCAAAAGCAACATAAGCACAAAAAAAAATGTTGCTCATGAAATTTAAATAAATCTAAATCCATTATAAGAGCAATTAGTATTCTCATTGATGAGGCGTTATTTTTTAATACTTTGCTTCTCAATTACTAATGATAGTCCATTTTATCACAGAAAAGCTGAAAAACTCTCGAAACAATAATTAAAAATTTAAGATTCTGATAAAAATTTAAGTGAAAGCTTTTTTCTTTTTCAGACAATTAAAAAATCAGCAGTTAAATTTCAAGAAGACCCCTACATATTTCTTGTGATGCAAGTATAATGACAACAATTTCATATTTCCAAAATTTACACTTTAAAAAAAAACATCACCAATAAATACAGTGTGTGTGTGCAATGACAACAATTCCAAAATAATTTCCTATTTTTCTAAATTGCCTGGATTGGTGAAATGAAAGCAATTTCATGATAATTTTTCGTATTTTCATAATTACCGTTTTCTAAAAACATCAACAACATACCGTAATGACAACAATTTCATAATAATTTCTCATATTTGCATAAGGGGCATTAAGAACATGAAGAAGAAGAAAAACGAGTACCTTTGGCTTGAACAAAATCATCAATGTAATTTAAAGCATTTGTAGTGATACAATAACCTGTTAAAAATGAAGTTTATTTTACAGAACACAAATAAAGACTGCATTTTTGTTTTCAAATCCTTTTAGTGACAATTAAAAGCTAAAAGGTTATAATGTAAGGTTACAAATGTCTTTAATGCCCTTTAATACCATGTTATAACAACAAAATGAGGCATATAACATAAAAAAGTTAAAAGCGTTACCATGAGCACGAACAACTAAAGTAGAGAAAACAATAAGGAGAAAGTAGCCGATTTGGAGAAATTGACCTAAAACGTCTAAAAGCCAAAATCCATTTAAAAATCATACAAAAAACAACAAAATTACACGAAGAATCAAACTCTCAAATGGATATTGCAAGACAACTTTTATCTCTAATGAAATCAAAATCCATACATACTTTCAATAGGGATCTCCTCACACTCAGTAGTAGAGCTTCATAATGGTGGAATAGTAGGTTTCTGTTGTGTCAGCCACAACTGCTTCCTGAGCAAAAGTCATCACTCCAATAATCAAAGATTCAGACTTTCAAATTTCAGACTTTGATTGAAGCAAAGAAATCAATGTATAGTCGAAGAGGATATATATTTATTTTCTTAATGTGCAAAATGGATTGACGATTCTCGATTGGGAGTTTGGAAGCATGTCAACGTGAATAAAAATCTCGATACCTTGATAAGAACTGAGATGCAATGAAATCGATTTGAGGCTTGAGAAGGAGGAGACAAGAGGTGTTGGCGACAATTCTCACAGAAAATGGTGAAGATCCAAAAGCAAACACGTACGATTCAAACCAATGAAGTACCGATATCTCACTTTATCAATGCAAGGGACTAAAACTGTCAAGAAGTGAAAATTATGTGGCCAAATTCAGAAAGCCCAAATCCCTACTGTTTATATTAATAGTTCGACTTCCGTGTTCGTTTTTCTCAAACCCTAACACGAATCTCTGTGCCTCCCTCGGCAACAATGAAGTTCTGGAGTAAGAATTAACTCTTCGTTTCTCTTTCATTATCTACACTATCTAGTCATGCAAATCTTCACTTTGTGATATTTATCCTTTTCTTGTCACAAGCTTTATTTGTTTATGTTTCATCTGTATGTATGTTATTTTTAATCTATTATCGTCTTTATGCTTGGGGAGGTTGTTTCTGACTCATTTTGTTTGGCCATATATTCATTGGTGTTTAAGGTTACATTACATTCAATATTGATGCAGTTGCTAATGTCAAAAACGGTGAATTCTGTAAAGTGAAGCTTAGAGGGCGATATTTGATTATCTTACAAGTATGTATGTATAACTTTTGGTTAATGACCTAGAAAGGTAACGAACTTTGGTCTTTGTCCACATTTAGGTAACCATGTTTTTTTTCATTCACATTTGACCATTGAACTTGTTTGACCTGTTCAAAATATGGTAATATGACCGGTAATTAGCGGTAACATTACCTTATTATGAACATGTCAAACAAGTTTACTGGTCAAATGTGTACGAAAAAAACATGATTACCTAAATTTGGACAAAAACCAAAGTTCCTTACCTATTTTGGTAATATTGGGTTCTTTATGTTAAGGGCAAGTAGTCATAAGATCCATTGATGTGAAATGAAATTGGGTTGTCCGGTCTTGTGTATGAGGAGATGGTTAAGTCTTGGGCCAACCCAGTTTAGGCACAGCTAGTTAGGGGTTAGGTTGTATACCCTTAAGGGGTTAGGTTGTATGTGTTTTAAAGACCGAGCAACACAACTTAACCCATGACTAGCCGAGACTAAATTGGGTTAGATCAAGCCTAACCTAATTGTTCATTAACTGTCGGAGCCTGATCCCAAGGCACACAATCCCTAAGACGGTTCTTGTCCAATATTACCAAAACGGGTAAGAAACTTTGGTTTTTGTCCGTATTTAGGTAACCATGTTTTTTTCGTATACATTTGACCAATAAACTTGTTTGACCTGTTCATAATAGGATAATATTACCGTAATTACCGGTCATATTACCCTATTTTGAACAGGTCAAACAAGTTCAATGGTCAAATGTGAACGAAAAAAACATGATTACCTAAATGTGGATAAAGACAAAAGTTTGTTACCTTTCTAGGTCCTATAACTTTTGGAAAAGGGATATGATATTTTGCTGCATTTACAACTAGCTAATTTTTTTGTTTTCTGTTTTTTTTTGTTTACTCAGGCTGTGTTAGGAGAATTTAAAGGTGATCTACAAGAGTGTGTTGAGTTGGACATTATTGTAGATCACAAAAAAATTCAAATAGCAAAGCTTTACCCATATAAGCGACGCCAAAAACCACTGGAGTGGGTGTTTGACAAAGATTTCACCATTTGTCACAATTTGAGAGATGGGATTGTTAGCTTCTACAGAAGCACAACTAGAGAACGTTTATATGACCCTGGATATCCTTCTTTTTTTGAAATGTTTTACTAACTTAGAATCTCTTATTTCAATATTGACGTTTGGTGTTGTTTTACTCCTTGATCAATTTGTTTGTGTGTTGTGTGTGATCACTGTATATGAAGTTGATGGAGATGCAGATTCATATTTAGATGTGGATTCATTGTTCGAGAAGGTCGATGAAGAGACACAACCGAATGTTAGTTTTGACATTTATAATTCAGAGAGAATTTTGTGAATGATATTTTCGCTTGACCTTGGTTTATATATGTATATGTTAAAACAACATACATGTAATGATTTTATAATGTGAATTTATTTATTGACAGGAAGCACAAAACGAGGAGGAAGAAACAATGTTCGAGGAGGTCGATGAAGAGACACAACCAAATGTTAGTTTTGACATTTATAATTCAGAGAGAATTTTGTGAATGATATTTTCGTTTGACCTTTATGTTAAAACAACATACATGTAATGATTTTATAATGTGAATTTATTTATTGACAGGAAGCACAAAATGAGGAGGAAGAAACAATGTTCGAGGAGGTCGATGAAGAGACACAACAGGATGTTAGTTTTGACATTTATAATTCAGAGAGAATTTTGTGAATGATATTTTCGTTTGACCTTTATGTTAAAACAACATACATGTAATGATTTTATAATGTGAATATATTTATTGACAGGAAGCACAAAACGAGGAAGAAGAAATAAGTCATTCGATCGAAGGTATTGTTTTGTTTTCTGTTAAAAGTCTAAAGTCGGAATCTAATTTTCTAAGGAGTAAATTGCACGAATGGTCCCTATGGTTTAGGGTAATTTGCATGTTTGGTCCCTAACTTATATTTTTAACTCAGAAGGTCCCTACTGTTTGTTTTTGTTACACGCTTGGTCCCTGTCTTACCTAAAAAAACTATTTTGCCCTTGATTTTTTAATTTATTTAAATAAACACACCCCCAACCTCAACCCCACCCCTCACCTTTACCTTATCTACCCCACCATTTTTCCCTGTTTAAATAATAGTCTTTTTAGGTATGACAGGGACCAAGCGCGTAACAAAAACAAACAGTAATGACCAAACGTGTAACAAAAACAAACAGTAGGGATTTTCCGAGTTAAAAAAATAAGTTAGGAATCAAGCGTGCAAATTACCCAAAACCATAGGGACCATTTGTGTAATTTACTCTTTTCTAAGAGGGTGAATTTTTTTTAAACTTATTGCCGACTCCATAAGCTAAAAGAAGTGTTTGGAACTTTGGATAGATTTTTTAAAAAGTAATTTCTACACATCTAATAAGCCATTTTTGAATAGTTTCTCTCTCCTAACTTATTAGAAAGTCTTTATATTTTGATAATTGACCAATATGCCCTTAAACCTAAAAGCTTGGATAATGTTTTAGAAGCAACTTACGACGCCTCACCAACAACAAAAGAGTGCATGGACATTGTGAAGATTTTCCCAGGTTTTGAAGAAGGTTCATCGAGATATTTAGAAGCATACAATGTCTTCCAAAACGAGACAGCTCGTGAGAACTTTATGGTTGCAGAGGCTCACGAAACAAAGATGGCGTTTCTAAAGATGCTAATAGAGAGAAATAAGGGAATTTCTTCTGTTGGAGAGTTATGAGGGAGTCTGAAAGAACATATGAAACATGTTTCAAAAGTGTGTCATAGATTCATAGTCATAGCAAATTTATTAGATTGCATTTAATAGATTGACTAGATTAACATTTTTTTAATAGAAAGGAAATTTATTATCTTATTGCCCTATGAGATGTTACACATAGTCTTCTGCTTTCTTTGTGTAGTCTTTTCGAAGACATGACAATGTCCATGATAGATCAAGAATATGGACATGTTTAGCTGCTTTTGACTTTGCAAAATAGCTCAAGAACCAAACTTTCAAGCACATCAAGAGTTTCTGCACCACCAAAAATGACTTCATGACCTTACCATAACATAATTTAGCTAACTTATTTAACTTTACAACATTTTAAGCAAAATGCACGTGACGATTTTATATAGTTCAATAGAATAACAAGATTTATTCAGTCGGAGATGAAAATTCCGATTTGTCTTGGAGTGTTCAGTAACGGTGAAAAAGTTTGAAATTTGCCAAAGTGTAAACACTGGTTTCATGTTAAATGTATAGATAAATGGCTTCTTTCACAATTATCTTGTCCGATATGTAGGCAGCTTTTGTTTCAACTAGATGAAGTTTAATTGAGTTAGTAAATTCGTTTTTGTTCGATTTTATGAAAGTGTATAGCAAGTTTCGAAAGTAGATTGTTTATGAGGGACCTTGGTGTAAAACATAATTTCTCAAAGGGTGTGTGTTGAATATTTAGTGGTATAAGTTGCATAATGCTCTTATACTTTATGACAATGACATAACTCATCTCTTAATAACAAACTTTAGATTATGCACCACAAGTACATACTGTAATTGTTTTAGTTTATGGGCCGATGGATATATAATATCAAAGATCATTTTGTCATTAGCATAAAATACACATGTATTTTTGTTATATTTACAACGAGAGTCTAAAAAAAAGCTCATCGAAATTGATGATTCATACGCAACTTAAGAAAGTATTATAACTAGTGAAGAGTTCCGTGCGTTGCACGGGTCAGATTCTTTTTGTTGATGTTTGTTGTGTTACGAAATTAAGACGGTATAATTGATTGATTCTGTAAGTACGAGGCTTAAAAACGAAGTAAAGTAGAAGTAGATATCACAATCATTAGCAGTTTATGTTAGGTGCGAACAAATATAAGTACCATGCTATCATGGACGATGCATCGCTAGTTTCTGTAAAAAAAAAAGTGCAAGTACATTGCTATTATGGGGTATGAATTATATTAGATCGTCTGTAGGCATGTTCCAAACTTCTATCCGGTCTTTCACTTCTATCTTGAAATTCAAGGAAAAAAGAAAATCATATCAACGGTGACTCGGAAATACAAAAATTCCCTTAAACTGAAAACATGTTCCTGGAAACTCATATTCACTTTTAGATGAAAACAAAAAATCATTGTATCCAACATCCTTTTAATCAACTCATTAGCTTCAAAAAAGAAAACATTTTCAGCATTCTTCAAATAAGTCAATAAAGTTTTATACAAAAGAAAATTCGGATTAGACCTTCTGAATTCCATTTCTTTAACATCATACATGCATACTTATAAATGAAACATTCTAAAACTTGTAAAACATATTTTTGAAATTTGTAAAATTGTAAGTAACGAAAAGTTAGAAATCTTGGTAACATTTAGAGATATATGGATATTAGAATATAAATTCAAATATGAATGCTCATGGTAGTTAAACGACAAAAGTGCCCAAAATATAATGTTTTTTTTTAATGTAATTAGGTCTTATTTATATGACAGCATTAAAGAATGTAATCAACATACCTGTTTGGATCAGACTGAATAAACCAACTGAAAATCCGATATCTTCCAAATTTTTTAGTCAGCTATGCAATCATTAATACTCTGTGACCAAGTAATTAATGATTAATCAAACTATTATTTGAATAACTAATATAAAAACAATTATCAATCATTAACTTACTATATATATATATATATATATATATATATATATATATATATATATATTTAGGTTCAAATGTTTCTAGCAACTATTGTGTGCATGTATGCACCAATGAGAATTCAGGAAATAATAAATCATTAAATAAATTAAAAAATGGTATAATGGTAAACTTAGTATATCTAATTATGGTAAAAAATAATAAATCATTTAATGCCTCCTTTAAATAATGGAAATCAGTTTAAAACCCTAGATATCACCCTCTTTTTCGTCTGCATCGAACATCGCCTCTTCCTCCGGCGAACATCGTTCCCTCCATCGGCTCTCCATCGTTACCTATTTCAGCAAAGAAAAATGAGACGACTGCTCAGGCAATATTTATTTCCTCGTCTACATATGTTGATGATCAGAATGATATCAGTAGCGAAAGGTCTCTGTATGATTGATTTCAGATTGAGGATGATGGCTAGGGTCCAGTTTAAGGCTGGTGCTTCGTGGTCTAAACGTCGGATTCTGAAGATTTATGCCCTAATTTGTTGATTGGGGTTGCTTCTTCTCGTTGTCGACAACAAGAAAACCAGGGAAAAGCAACAACAACAGATGGCGGTGAAGAGGTGCTCGGTGCCTGTTGTGGAGTCTGCAAAAGGAGGTGAAAACAAAGGCAGCAGGGGATTTTAGGTCGTCAACGCCACCACCGATAGAACCCTAAATCTGCTGTGATATGATTCTACCTTCTGTGGTTTTCTCATTGCCTGCCTCTTCCCAACGTTATAGATTAAGTTGGAGGGAGAACGAAGAGGATGGGGCTTTTCAGATAGATAATAAGAGGGCTAATCCTTCTACAACTTCATGTCGTCAAAGACTTATATTATTACAATGGTAACAAGCTACCTTTTGCTGCTGCTCAAATTGTTCAATCTTTCAGAAATGAGGTATTTTTTTTAGGTTAAGGTCTACTCGAATTGGATTTTCTTTTTGGTTCCCTGATTATCGGTTTTTACCTTTTAGTTGCATTTGTTGTTCAATCATGATTTGATTTGTATTCACAAGATGTCAAAATGGTGTTCTTAGTGAAGACACATGTTTCATTCTTTAAGAATATTCTGCAACAATTTTATAATTTTATTATAATAATATGTACAGTGTGTTATATTCTAACAAAATCATATAACAATCATCTTGTCAGGGTTCTTTTGAAATTATATTTTAGATAATAATTTAACATTGTTGATTGTATTGAGCTTTTTGGATGCATTCTTTGTAATATATTGTTTACGTTTTTATTAAATATGTTAGTTGACCACTCTCTTAGAATATACATAAAGTCAATTTCAAAAAGTATTTTGATCTCGAAAATTTGTGAATTCTATTTGAATTATTCTTTTAGATTAAACTATACGTATTGCTTTTTATATTTATAAAATTCTGAAAGAATTAAAGGTTGAGTAGTAGTATTCTAGTTACATAGTTTTTTATGGGTTTAGGTTTTGAAGAAGATGTCATGTTCTCTTCTTGGCTATACTTCATTCTTTTTATCTTTTGGTTATCTTTTTAGATGAAAGAACAAGTTTTTTTTCGTTGATAAACTATGAATGGTCCTCCAACATTTGCATAATACAAATTCTTTAAGAATATTCAAAATCATTATGCAAGAATAGTTTATTCTATAAGAATATTATTGTTGTATTCTGATAGAATTGTAGTTAATTATTTATATGTTTAATGTGCAGTTGTTACAAGTGTATCACTACAAAATATTTGACAATGAATTTGTGATAGAAATGGCTTGAAGAATGTCTTGAAGACTAGATGGGAAAAACTTGAAGAATGAATTAAAGATTGATCACACTCACTGTTTAAGAATGTTGTTATTTTTTAAGAATTACACTTGTTATTCTTTCAGAATGTTGTTATGATACAATGAATTACAATCATACAATGTAATTATTTGGTATATTATTAATTCAAGAATCGATTTTGTGTATTCTAAAGGAATAAATCGAAAATATATTTACTAGTTTATGATTGACATTCTGTCATTCTGACAGAATAAAATCGAAAAATATATTTCCTAGTTTATGGTTGACATTCTATCATTCTGACAGAATAAAATCAGATTTTTAAATTTGAATTAATTTAAAATATTCAAAATTTTAAAAATAAATGAATTAATTATCCCTAAAAATCCGAAAATTTCCTTTTTTTTAATATAGGTTAATTGACTAAAATACCCTTATGCTGAAATTTGTGTGATTATATGATACATGTTATCCTATTCTAATATCATAGACCCTCAGATCATGATCTTTGATTCTATTCCATCCGGTGGTCCAGATCTATGTATTTTGGCACACAATAGTTAATAAAAACAATATATATATATATATATATATATATATATATATATATAATAACTCACGGATGCAGTTGTGTTGGACATACATTCATTAGGCTTTGCTGGGGTAATGGAGCAGATGGTGGTGAACTTGATGCAGGAGAGGCATGAGGGCATGGCTTTTGTAATACAGATTTACATAACTCACTTTCCATGGGAAAGCAAACGTCGTCAAGTAACTAACCTTTACCCACAAGTGGATTGAAGGAGACTAAATTTCGAATTGGCCCTCCATGTTCTGAAAAACAATGATGAAGTTATCATAAATTTGTGGCAACAAATTTATGTTTGTATCCAATTCCATTCAATTTTAGAGTATTAGTAGAAAACAATCAGGTACTACACAAAAATCACAAAATTAGAAGAACATATTTCAATTTCCAAAAAGAAAAGTCAAATAAGTAAAATTTCATACCAAAAAGCATGGAATATTACTAATTAGCTGCCTATTCAAAACCATTACTAACCTAAATCAATTCACAGAAGCAAAATTAAAGTAGCCTTTGTTGCTATCACTTCAATTCTCATATAGTAAACTATACCAATCAATAAATTTACCAAGAACTCATATTTGGATAACTAAACTTTAAAAAGCACGTTACAATTTGAATATCTTCAAATGGCTTCATCTTTCGGGTCCCCTATTTCATTGTCCTCCCTTATGAGGTCCTGTAAACACACACATAGTTAAACATAACAATTTAGAGAAGAATTGTTTACCCCAAAAAAGTAAAACACATAAAAAATAATGCTTGTAAACCGTGACACAAAAAGGGAGAGGAATGAATACCTGCAACAGATAGCAAACCATGGAGTAATTTATTGGTAAAAAACGACTTCACATACGAATAACTGGACTTATTTACACCCCTTCTAAAAATATAGATATTTTCGAGTTTCTACATTTGAGTTTGTTTTATTCCCACTAACACCATATAGAATTAGACCAAAATAGATTCAATCAGATAAAAAACTTATGGATTAAAGGTTTTATATAATAGACCTAGTTAATTTGGCTGAAAATCAACATACCATGATTCAAGCATTTCATCGACCAATTGGGGTGCATAGTGAAACTCTCCTTCAAATGTCAGTCAATTCTTGAAAGCTTCTTTAAGAAAACCATACAAATATATCAGTAAGCAAAGACAGTAGAGAGCTCAAGGAAAGAAAGAAAATGAATTCCTTTATGCTCGTCTATTAGGAAAAAAAACCAGTCAATTTATTTTTTCCTTCCACTTCTATACGACACCAACTTGGCTTTAAATCATCCCAAATACAACTATGTATTACAGAAATTAAAAAAAATATATATATATTGATGATTATTCCGTCACGTGAAAAAGTCAATCCAACAATTAATAACTACTCGATCTTCTTCGTTGGTGGAGGATCGGAGAAAGTTTTGAGATTGGGGGAGTTAGGGGGAAATTTCCGTGTTCTATAAGAAATAAATAAGAGGAGGAAGGTTCATCTTCTCACAAAATTTACCCAACTGACGGTGCTTATGCTCCGGCGACACCAGCAAAGCCAAGCTGATCGAAAAACACGATCTGAAAACACTGGCTACAAACTCCATATGCTACAATTGATTAGCCCATCTGTCTTAACAGAAACGGAAATTCGAAGATTAAATGAGAAAAAATAACGATGACGCTTAGAGGAAAAACGGAACGGAGGACTTCAATAATAGTGAACATAAGGAACCCGCAAGCCGATGTTAGTGAAGTTGTTGAAAGCGGAAATGAGTTCGAGAATCTGATCGGAAGAAGCGGTGGAATGACCATCTATGAAATCAAGAAAGAGGAGCGCCTGAGACTGCAATGGGCATCGAAGGCTTCCAGTGGGGAGAATAACCAATAACATCGGAAGTAATCATTTCTTGAGTGGATCAGCGGGGTGACTACAACGAAAGAGCGATGGGAAGAACGGAAAGGGATTTTTGGGGGGCTAATCCCAATTGGATTAGAGCGGTAGAGATGAGTATCAAAGCAGTAGTTGAGGCAGTGGGGTAATCCTGATTGGATTACAGTAATCTGATGAAAGCACCGGAGCAGAACACATGTCCGAAATGGGACACTGTCCAAAACGGCACAATCCACATGCAAAACGGAACGATCCAATGAAAGATTATAAGGCCGCCCGATAGCGTTGCAATGGACGAGTGCGTGGTCTAGGTTGCCACGAACCACGACCGCATACACCATCCTAGTGGCTCGTAGTGGTTCGTGGTCGTGCTCGGGACAACGAATGGAAACGGCCAATTTGATTGGCTGTTGAGTAACGACCATATTTAGGGTTAATTTTTTTTTTTAATTTTACCTTTCAAACAACATTAAACCTCTTCTATAAATACTAGGGGTGTGTAAAAAACCGCACAAACCGTCCGCACTGCACCGCATAATACGGTTTAGAATTTCGTGGTGCGGTTTGCGGTTCATCATTTTATCAAACCGCACTATGCGGTGTGGTTTGCGGTTTGTATTTATAAAACCGCGGTTCAAACCGCACCGCGCCGTATGTTATATATATACTTTTTTTTCTTTACTTTGTTATAATTTCAAATCACGATTTAGAAACGATGTATTTAAATATATTTTCTTACAATAACCAAATATCTATAACGTAACATTAAATCAATATTAGATGAAGATCTCACGGTTTACAAGAATATAGCAACTATAACGGCAATATAAAGCAATAACAATGACACTTACAAAACTATAGTAGCATGAATCACAATTTATTAAAAACGATTTAACTTGAAAATTGTATTTGTTTTTATAAAATGAAAGCAATCAATTTTTATAACCGGGTCAGTTTTTTGGTTTTTTGATAGATTTAATGTTGAACAACTCATTAAACCGCACAAACCGCAACCAAACCGCATAAACCGCCCGCATCAAATCGCACCGCATAATGCGGTTTCGAACATCTATGGTGCGGTTTGCGGTTTCTAAAATATTCAAACCGCATATGCGGTGCGGTTTGCGGTTTTGGCTCTAAACTGCACCGCGCACACCCCTAATAAATACCATACATATTCATTCATTTTACTCAAACAATTCTTTTCTCTTCTTCTCACAATCACACACTTTTTTTTCTTGATAAATTCAAAACCAATGGCTCCTAAAAGGATGAATTGGTCAGAAAATGAAGAATAGAACTTAGCATTAGCATGGGTAGCTGTTTCAGAAGACCCAGAAATACCTCCTAATTTTAGGGTAAAAGTTGGAAACGTTTTCCATAATTTAATGGGTTGTCAAAGTCGTAATCTTGATGAAATATGTTTGAAGTTTCGCGACATGAGGGTTAAATGCCTTGAATTTAATGGGATTTATAACTTTGTTATAAACAACGTAGACGAAGGTGACCTGTTTGCTGTGGCCATGCACCAATATGAAGACACGAAACACACACCGTTTAAACACGTCAAAGCTTGGCGAAAATTGAGAGAGTCCGCAAAATTTAGTCATTAAAAATAAGGGTTAAAAACTAGTTTAAGTTGTTTGTGGTTGCATTTTTATGTTTTTTTATTATTATGTTTTTTTATATTTTATGTTGTGTTTTAAATTACTGTAATCTTTGTTTCATTGAATAAAAAACTAATTTAAAAAGAATATGTTTTATTGTGTTTGTGAATTAAATTTAAATAAAAATATGTTTTATTGTATTTTAATGTATTTTTGAATTAAATTTAAATAAAAAAATGAGGTGGAGTGGTGTGTTTAGTGGTAGCTATCCCATGGTCAGTGGTAGGGAGTGTGGTGATGATGTGACACCCATCACTATAGTGGTTAGTGGTGGGTATAACGGATGGTCTAAGAGCTGTTCACAAACTGACTTGTTGACCACCAAAAAAATATGGAGTAAATTACTGTAAGTCCCAAATTTTGCTTGATGTATCAATCAGATCCACTTGATGGTGCGGAATGCCAATCAAGTGGATGATGCAAGATCAAATGGAGAAGAAGGAGAAGAAGAAGAAGATGAATCTATGATGTATTGATGATAAGATTGATGATCATTACACAAGATTCACACACACACACACACACACACACACACACTCTTCTTCTCTCTAACTTTCTCTCTCTACAATATGATTATGAATGAATGCTCTCTTGACTCCTCACCCTTAATATATATATATATATATATATATATATATATATATATATATATATATATATATATATATATATATATATATATATATATATCAGTGTTGTAAATATCGGCCTAGGCGGCCGATTAATCGGCGCCTAGGCGCTTGGCGGTCCTCTACCGTCGACGTTTATAGCTAATCGGACTATATAATCGGACGTGGTCAAAGTCGGTCAAAGACGGGTCTAGGCGGGTCTAGACGGGTCTAGGCGCCCAAATCGGTCAACGAAAGTCAACATAATTTTAAAAAAATTTAAGGGCAAAATTGTCAAAATGTAACGAATGCTTCTAAGGTTGCTTCCGATTTCTCATTCGATGCAGTAAAAAAAATCGAGATTCTCTCTGCCTCTCTGGACACAACCCACGAACGAGAACGAACAAAGGGAAATCGGCGCATCTGCTTCTTCTTTCGACTTTAGCTCCGGCCTCTCACGCGTCGACTTTAGCTCCGGCCGCCGGTTCGTCATCTCTTTCAAGCAACACGTCGCAGTCCCCTTCCAAGCTTCAGTTCACGACTTCACGCCTTCGCAGTCGCAGTTCCAGCAACATTAGATAAATTCGCAACTTGGAATGAAAACGAAGACTGGAACACCCTCTAAAATCGTCTGTTCTTTCTAAAATCCTTTGTTCTTTCTGCAACATCAGGTAAGCAATGATTTTTTAAAATTGTTTGTTCTTTCTTCATCTTTCTAAAATCGTTTGTTGTTTGTTCATCTTTTTTAATTGTTGGTTGGATTTCTGTCTTGGTTGTAACAGGTAAGGCAGAAGGGTATTTGATTCGGGTAATTTCTTGACCAAAATCTCTAAATGTTTTGTGTATGAAAACATATGCCCACCAAGTGTTCGATCAATTGCCTGAGTGAAGGGTATTTGGATTCGGGTAATTTCTTGACTAAAATTCTGGTCCCTTGATCATCTGTGAAGTTATTAAGAACCATGGATTGAAGATGTAGGTGGTTTGGTTCTAGTTCTCGGTTGTTTATGGTACGACAGTGGTGGAGTGTGATGGTGCAGAACAGATGCAAACATGAAGGTGGTCAATGGACGTGTTTGGTGGTTGGAGCAAAAACGAATGGAGCAGTTGGTGGTATTTGGCTGTATGTGTATGTAGCAAAAACATAGATTGGATTGCAGGTTAGTTCTTCATCCCTCAATTCTTGGTTTTATGTGTGTATGTGTATGCAGCAAGAACACATATTGGTTTTGCAAATGTCTGAAATTGAATATCTTTTTCCATTTTTCCAGCTCTATTGATCTCTCAAGCACCACACCAGATGTTTTAAGCAGTGAGTTATGTAAAAGGCTTAAAGGGTTTCTTGCAGCATGGCCTCCTTCAAGTCCCTAACCTCATGTCAATGAACTTCTTATAGCAAAGGAGTTTTTTTAATCATAGTTTCATGTTATAATGCTATATTTATTAAAATTTTAATATATATTTTTTATTTATAATGTTATATTCTTAGGTTTAATGTTATATTTATTATTTTTTAAATATTTTTATTAATAATTAATGGTTCCCGATTAGTCCCCCGATTAATCCCCGCCTAGCCGATTAATCCCTTGACCCCAGTCCACCGATTAGCCTACGTCGAGCGATTTATGCAACCCTGATATATATATATATATATATATATATATATATATATATATATATATATATATATATATATATATATAACATCCCGTTTTAAGAAGAATAATTAAAATAATAAACCGGAATCCCAAGAAGTAATTTTATTATTTTATTATATTATTATAGCCCAAAATCGTATAATAATTAATGGGGTGTTGGTTTCAGGGAGCCAAATGATATAATTTTGAATTCCGAGGGTTAAAGTGTAATTTTGGGATTTATTTTGCAAAGAATTTTAGAAGTAGGGGGCTAAAAAGTAAATTCTGGACTTATGTTGGGAATAGTTGTGGAGGGAAGGGCTGATCGGTAACATTTCGGACTTGAATTGTAAAGAGTTTCAGGAGGCAAGGTTAAAAGTCTAAATTGGGATTAGTTTTGAAAGAATTGGGGGATGGAGGGACTAATCTTGTTAATATGGGGAAATTTCTTTAAGAGGCGGGTATATAACCTCCCACCCGTCACCTTCTCTAACCTAAAACCCTAACCCTATTCGCTATGCAGCCGCCACCCATACAAGTGACCACCTTCGGCCGCCACCCTCTCATCTCCGATCTCTTGCGCCGCTACGCCCCTCCCTGCCGTCGGGTGCAAACTCCATCGTTGGGGTCCCAAACCACCGGAGCCAACCTCCTCTTGTTTATTATGACGTCTGGAATGGCCGGAGCAGATCCCACCAAGAGCAGCGGCGCAACTGTTACATCACTCTTTCCGACCGAGCTGTCGCCGGGGATGCTTTTCTGCCGCCGTGAAAGGGTGGCTGAGCTCGTGGATTTGTGAAGAAGATGCATCGTGGGGTTGTTGTTGGGATGGAGCGATGTCGTGAGTATTCTCCATAGTAGAGACCGTGAACCACCAGCCATGGCTGCCGCTGGTGCTGCTGACAAGGGCGAAGCCGCTGAAGACGATGTCGGGGCTGTGTACGGCCACTCTCGGTCGCTTGTGTTGCTGCTGCCAGAACCACCAGGTGGGTGGTTGGACTATTTTTCCGATCAAGGGTGTGGGTGCGATTTTTCCACTAGAGATCCTGCCATAGAGATGTTGGCCGGCAACTGAGAAGAACCACCATGGCGGCTAGCCATGGTGACTGTCGTTATTTACACCGCTACGCCGCCCGTTTCTGCCTTATTCCGCCGCCACCAGCCACCATGGGAGGTGGCTGTGGGTGTATTTATGGGTGTGTGTGGTGTTGATGCGTGTTGGAAGCCAAAGGAACCACTGCCATTGAGAACCGCCACTGCCACCACCGTGAGGTGGTGGCTGCCGCCATGTGCCGCCTTGTGTGTATTATCTTATTGAGTGGGTGTGTGTTTACTTGAGTTTTAGCCTTGTAAAATGTAATTGCAATTTGGATAATGAAAAGAAATCTGAAAAACCACCACCGTAGGGTGGTGGCTGCCGCCTCCTGCCGCCACCGGCCGCCGTGTCGGGTGGCGGTGTGCTTTGATGGTGTTTTGACTCGTTGGGATGCTTGGACAAGGGACTAAGAAACCCTAATGGGCCCAATGAGGCTTAATGGGCTTAATAAACCCTAATGGGCCCAATGAAGCTTAATGGACCTAAAAGCCCAAACAGATGACTAATGGGCCTAGTGAAACCTTAATGATTCTAATGAACCTCAATTGATCATTGACAAATTAGCTTAAGGCAATAATGGAATTAATGGATTAAGTCCTTAATGGGTTAAGTAAGAAACACTTAACCCTAATCATCATTTCATGTGGAAACCCTAATTTTGGGATTAGGGGCTTGGAGTTATCGGGACCCACATTTGGGCCCTTGGAATGGAATTGTGTATTAAGCCCAATCACACCATATGATTTATTTAGTAAAGTGAGAGACTTAATGGATTAAGTCCTTAATGGGTTAAGTGAGAAACACTTAACCCTAATTGTCATTTTATATGAAACCCTAATTTCACTTGGGCTTTGTGTTGCGCCTTTCCTTTGGGCTTTGGTAATCAGATTATTAATGGGCCATCCAAGAATAATCATATGGACTAGAATATGTTGATGGGCTTAGGGTAAGGCCCATATGAGGGTGTGGGCCCAATTTGGAAAATTGGGCCATATGTTGGGCTTTGGCCCATTACTTGACTATTGAGCCTTTAGTGTGTGAGTTGGACTTTGGTCTTGGAACCCAATTATTAATTGGGTGTTGTTTGATGTTGACCGTTCGGGAATCTGTCAACCAGCAGCTGGAGTTTTATCGGCGGGACTTCAACAGTGCCAGGTGAGTTCTCCTCACTATATCAACAGAGTCTAAGGCACCAAGGCCGGCCCTTTATGGATTATATGCGGATTATTGCATGTTATGCATACTGATTTATATCCTGGTAGTTAGGATGGTGATATGATATGCTTTAGTGACCCGGTTGGGTCGGTATCCTGGTATATAGGATGATGCTATGTTAGTGACCTGTTAGGCCGATATCCTGGTTATAGGATTGTTGCTATGCTTTGTGATCTGTTAGATCAGTTTGACTGTTATATATATACATGCTAGTGTTATATGATGTCTATGTGCACATGATTGTCCTGGTTATAGGATGATGCTATGTTAGTGACCGGTTAGGTCTGTATCCCGGTTATTGGGATGTTGCTATGATTGGTGATCTGTTAGATCGGTTTGACTGTTATATGAAATGAGCTAGCGTATGATATTTATGTGCACATGTTTTTTTGATTGGGGGTTGGGTTGAGGCGGTCCTGCTTTGTGCTGTAGGCCAACATACCCGACGAGCGGTCCGGATAGGCTGTAGGCCCTGCGTGGCGGTCCAGACGTGCCGAAGGCTCGAAGAGCAGTCCAGATAGACTGAAGGCCTGTGAGGCGGTCCAGTCAGGCTGATGACTCATTATGCATGTTGTTCTGTATTTGTTATATGATATGGTTATATTTGTATGGCGTTGGTATTTTGGGGAAACTCACTAAGCTTCGGGCTTACAGTTGTTGATTTTATTTCAGGTATTTCTGATGATCGCGGGAAGGCGAAGGCGTGATCGTGCACCTCCTCATATTTTCATGATTGATTCTGGAGATACTCTGATGCTTAAACTATTTTGAAAACAAATTGTAATAACTTATTGGTTTTAAAAAGTTTTAAATTGGCTTGAATTTAATGGGTGTTACAATATATATATATATATATATATATATATATATATATATATATATATATATATATATATATATATCTATATATATATATATATATATATATATATATATATATATCTATCTATCTATATATATATATATATATATATATATATATATATATATATATATATATATATATATAGGCCTAGGTTATTCTATTCAAAGTACTTATTGTGTTATTGTATGCATAACTGTGAGCCAATCAATTTTACTTATTTTAAGAAAGTGATTAATATATATTATTGAATTAAATGTAATTGAAAAATATCATCTAATTTAATTACAAATGTATTTTAGTCAATTAATATAGATTTAATAAAGGAAAATTGCATATTTTAAGGGATCATAGATTCTATTAATTTTAAAAATCCGATTTTATGAATTATAACTATTTTAATTCGGACATTCTGACAGAATATGTTTATTTATTTCATTATTTACTCAAAAATAAAAATATTCTTGAACCATAAATAATAAAAATATTCTTGAACCTATTTCTTGATCATGACTTTAAGAACTTCTTGTAGAATAACAAATTCTTGAACAATCAATTGAAGAATAAAAACAAAAAATACATTATTTCTTATAGAATACGGGTAAGAATTGTTAAGAATTACATTGATTGTTAAAGAATAAAACTAAAAAAACTTTCAAAACGGGAAAGAAAACATCAAAATCTAACAACGACTAATACATTCTAAAAGAATAATGTGGTCCGTTTCAATTTTGTGGTCCGTTCTTCAAGCATCAACTTCTGTGATTCCAACAGAATTGGAATTCGTGATTCCATTCCAACAGAATTGGAATACGTGATTCCATTCCAATAGAATTGGAATCTCACCAATATAATCCATTGAATCATCTACATAAACATACTTGATACCTTTTCAGAATTCAACCTTGTCAAGATCCTGCACTGTCCACATAAATGAAGTGTTAAATCAGAAAAAAAAACATAAATTGAAATATGAATCAGACCATTTGAATCAGTCCCTTTGCTGCATCAATCAGACCATTTGAAAGAAACACGATGATCTCCATATCACTCAAAAACCCCAAATTCCACTTGAATTGGAATTATAAAGCTGAGTTATCAATTCCTGTAACAAACAAAAACGGAAGGAAAAAACCCTGAGTGAAAATTAACTCGAACAAAGCTTCATGTTACTTCATTATATCAAAAATCGAATCTAACCAAACATCGATTCACTTGAATACGAAGCTCAAAAGAAAAATAATTCAATCAAACAAGTAAAGCAATAAACCTCGTAACCAACAGAGAAACTCGAACTGGACAAAAAATGGATCACCGGAAGAGAAAAAAATGCTGACTAAAGAGAAGAGAGTAAGCTAACCTGATTGGTAGAAGTTGATTGATTGATTTGAACAGAAATCGATGGATCAAAGGAAGTAAGAAGTGTAGATCAGAAGAGTGATTAGGGTTCGTAATCGGAATCTTTTCGTTGGAAGGATGGTGAAAGTCAGGGGCGATGGTGGGGTATTGGTATTGCAGTACGTTGCCGTTTCAAAAAAAAAAGATATAAAACCTGGAGAAATTAGGGTTAAAAGTCAATACCATGATTATAGGGATTATTTTTGGAAGTTGTTAATCATATTACTAAATTACCGTTATTTATTTATTAAATTATTATTATTTTTTTAATTTTGATTGGCCCACATTTATGCATACGATAACACAATAATTACTTTAAACACCTGAACCTATCTCTCTCTCTCTCTCTGTATATATATATATATATATATATATATATATATATATATATATATATATATATATATATATATATATATATATATATATATATATATATATATATATGGACCGCAAACTCAAGGCCCAAACCCAATTCTAGCCAAGCTACAAATAAACTAAATATTATTTTCGGTCCAAGACTAAAAATAATAAATGCTTAGAAAAGCAAAGTATAAACCATATTTTTGACCCAACAATCTCTCATTGGTTTATAGCTTTCTTTTCTTTGACCCAACATACTCCCCCCTAAGAATGTAGTTGACTTTTCTTGTCAATCTTCATTTGGAGCTTGGCTTCAGCTTTTTGTCTTCTATTTCTTCACAACTTCAAGATAAACAAATGAATCTTCTAGGTGAATGACTTCATCTTGAACAGTTGGGCTTTTTTTCAAAATTTGACTTTGAACGCACGTTGGATGTGGAGGCTTCTTGAAAGGATTCTTGAAAATCTGCGCTTTCAGCTTGAGAATCTTTAGAGAGAATATCAGAGAGAACGAATCTTCTGGATCACTTCAGCAGGTACATAGATAGCAGCAAATTGATTGAGGAGGCTTGAATGCAACTTGTCACATAATCTTCAAGTCAGCTTCACCTTGCTTCTGGGGTTAAAACATTGAATGTTGAAAAATTATCTTCACTTCTAGTTTCTTCGAATGAATGTTCTTGAATGATCATCTTCACTTCTAGTTTCTTCGAATGAATGTTCTTGAATGATCACCGTTGCGTCTTGAGAAGTAACCATGACTAAAAAGTCTCTGTGGATCACAAAACGAATCATAAAGACCCTTCTCACCACAGTTGTTCAAGGATGAATCCTTGGCTCAGAAAGAGACTTCTCGCAGTATCTGTGTGAACTCGAAGGAACGCACTGCGATTTGTTGAGTATCAGAGAACTACTCTTGGCTAGTTTTGATGTTAGCCTCTGTATATCCTTGATCATAGATCTCAATACAATTATCAAGTTAACGAGTTACTTGGCCCTTGGCGAGACGTTCAGCGATACCCGTTTCCCTGTTGGGTGAATCGCCCTGGTGCCGTGACAGTTCTTAGGTACAAAAAGCTGACAAGACCAATCTGAAAATTTGTACAGTTTCAGACTTTCAATTCCTTAGATACGACAATTCTTAAAAAGAAACTGCCCGACTGGCATTTTGTACAATGTCACACCAGGTATGAGCCATTATCCGTCAATTCATGGGTGAAATCTAGAACATATAAAATGTTCACCGTCAATTCATTAATAAATGGTTTTGGATTTTAGGTTTCACTTAGAGTCATGGTCACAACGACATCTAAGATCATAAACACAGTCTTTTTGGCAACTGTCAGCCGAGTTGTTTTATACTCGAACCTCAAGGGGTACCAATACATGGAAATGATTTGATGAAGAAAATTTTAGATATGGGTGAAGAATGGTTGGGTGTTTCACATTGGTCACGGTGAAAATGACCTTTGATCATTAACATTTGATGCGAAGACTCCAATTAAGACTGGTATACGTCTCAATATGGAAGAGTCTATCACTCGCATATGAATTTTCCGTCAATTCCTTGTGAAAGTAGTGTGAAGTGAAATGACCGTCAATTCCTTTCCAAGTCTCTTCTCCTTTCTCAGAATATTCCGATACAACCTCCTTGAGTCTCTTCTTCTTAATAATTCACATTTCAAGACAAACGGAATTTTGAGATAAAAACAAAATAAAACTAAACTTAGCACACAGAGAAAGCAGCTAAAAATAAAAATAAAAATTAAAATACACTCAAAACAATGAAGATATTTTTGGATTTTTGATTTTTCTCAAGAAGAAATAAAAAGGAATAAAACATATTTTTGATTTTTGAATTTTATGTTTTTTTTTTAAAAATTTTTAATTCACCCCCTAAATTTGTGCATATAAAAAAATATGAATAAATGTAACGAAAAAAAAAACAAAACGAAAACTTTTGGGATCAAAGTTGTCAAGAAATTTGACTTGTCCTTTATCACTAATTCTCCCCCTTGATTTGTGCATGGGGAAGAAAGAAAACAAATGCACAAATTTAAACACACAAAAATAAAATTAGTCTTTGAAACGAATCATTTGAATAAAACTCAGGAGTATCGAAAGAATTCAAACCGTATTTCAGCAATTGAAGACGCATTCAGATGACTTGATAACAACAAGCAAATGCAGCAACAAATTCATCCTTAGTTGTGTTTCAATTCTGGAACGAAGTAAGCAAACTCAAAAATTCTTCACGCCGTTAAGTACTATCCCCATTTGTGATCCTTTCCTTCTTCCTTTCCCGTAAAGGACACATACTCACACTTAAAGTTCTGAGTGTTGTGCAGTTTAGAGATGTCCCCTACCATGTGCTTGAAACAGCTACTATCAACAAACCGAAGTCTGATGATATTCCTCCATAGCTGCTCCAGCACAGAGTGCGAGATTAGTTGGTATTTGGAACCCAATCTATTTTGAAACTGGGTTGACCTTTGTCATCTTTGTAAGGAACTCTCTCCCATGACATATCCTGTTTATCACAAATAGAAGATGAAGAAATGTTAGGATCATTAGAAGATTTGGGAGTATGAACCTTTGGTACCTATCTGTAGTTGGGTTTAACCCATTTCTTGTTCGATCGGATGGGTGGCTTAGTACTTGCTTTTGAACTTGAAGTCAGTCGCTGAGATGACTTTGACCTAACCGGTCTTGGTTTCACTGGAGCATCTCTTGAATTGGACTTCTTGGCCGACATTCCCTTCTTGACCTTGGGAGTTGGATTCTTGGCCTTTTGCGCGTTCCAATCACCATTGCGTGATTGTGACCTTGAAGGGCTTCTTTTGGGGTATCTCCATCTTGGCGCGTTCCGCCATCCTTGTGCGTAATAGGGAACGTATGCACGATTAGGACAATTTCTAGCAATGTGTCTAGGTGTTCCACAGTGAAAACATGTCTTTTTCTTCACGTAAGAATTGTTTCTGCTTGCCCCTGGTAGCACGCCCTTGCCTTGTCTCTGATTGTTCCCACAAGCACACTTGCAGTAGGCATTTTGTTTCGCTTGTTTTGGTGGCATGTATTTACCAACAGCAGGTTTAGAAGTAACTGAGTTAGAAGCAACATATTCAGAGTTCAAGGAGACATTGGTTTGTTCAATAGTGTCCTCATTGTTCTCATCTTCCGCTACTTTACCTGCACAAGAAGCAGAATCATTAAAAATGTTCACCTTAATATTCTCAGTCAGCCCAGATTGTTCAGTATTAGCTGAAGCTTTTTCAGGGAGTGGGCCAAACTGAGTAGGAATTTCTTCCTCATTGGTCTCAAGGAGTGGGTTATAGTTGTCATTGAAAGGAGGTGGGACACTATAATACCCTAGACCATTAGTTTGATTATCTTTAAATTTCAATTGTTTCTCAATCATAGTCTCAACTTTCTCACTTGACATATCAAACTTTTTGAAGTTAAAATCTGCATTTTCAAATTTGTTTTTCAATGTGTCAAGCTCGGCAGTTAGACTGGAAAGCTGTCCCTTAACATAATCATAATTCACACATTTATTACTGTATTCTTCTTGAACTTTTCTAAAGTCCTTTGTTTTGGCCTCTAGTTGTGCTTTTAAGGGTTTTTGACATTTCCTAAATGTATATCCTTCATATTTAAGGTCCTCATTTTCCCTTTTTAGCAAATCGATTTGTTCGCGAAGAAATTTAATCGTAGTTTCACAAGATTGAGAACATGAAACTTCATTGACCGGGATGTTTGCGGAACTCATTGTTTACCAAAAATGCCCTTTGACTATAAACCTCAAAAGTCAACCTTAAAAATCAAGTTTAAAAAGTCAAAATTAAAAGTCAAACTGAAAAATCAAACTTAAAAGTCAAACCGAAAAGCTAAACTTGAAAACTTGAAAGTTAAACGAGAAAGTCAAAGTTTAAAGTCAAAGGTCAAACTTTGAAAGTCAAAGTCAAAATTTAAGGTCAAAAGTCAATTTAGAAAGTCAAAAATTAAAAGTCAAAGCTTTGGGTTGAAAATGAAACTTTAAAATTTGAAAAATTGATTTTTGGGCTAAAATTGTAAAAATTACGAAACTGGACCGAAAATACGATATTTGAATTATATCAGGAAGAAATATAACATGAGGCTTGCTAGATGGATTGGTAAGGCGGCAGGTTGATGATGTGTGTGACCCAAGTTCGAATCTTGCTACAAACCGGATTTTTGATTTATTCGCTGCTGGCCGCGAATGCGAAGGCTGGATCCGAAGTGTTGGGCCGATAATCCGTGGACCGCAAACGAGATGGGCCAAGAACTCTTCGGAAGCCGAAAACGCCGAGGAACCCTAATCCGAGATTTCGGCCGCCGCCGTGAGAACCGAGGTCTGACCGAAAACGTGAAACCCTAGCCGTAAACGAGTTTCCGGCTGCAAACTCTAGCCGCAAACGTGTTTCCGGCCGAAAACCGCCGCCAGACATTCGCAAATTACGACAAAAAACAGGGTTTTTTCACCTTTTTAGCTCCAAAACTCGATCAAAAAGCCATTTTTATGAAAAACACAAAGAACAAACCCCCAATATTTTGTCAAAACTATCCAAAAACGCAAAATCCTTTAAGAAAAAGTGCAAAAACGCTCCAGATCTTGCCAAAGAGATTGATACAATCCAAGCTTTGATACCAACTGTAAGTCCCAAAATTAGCTTGATGTATCAATCAGATCCACTTGATGGTGCGGAATCCCAATCAAGTGGATGATGCAAGATAAAATGGAGAAGAAGAAGAAGAAGAACTTGATGAATCTATGATGTATTGATAATATGAATGATAATCCTTGCACAAGATTCACACACACACACACTAGTTCTCTCTCTTGAACACCTTGATTTGCACACACTTGACCGTAAACTCTCTCTTCCATTTGACATCTACTGACACTATTTATAGAGAACAAAGACTGCAAACATGTTTACAACCGCAAACACGTTTACAACCGTTAACACGTTTACAACCGTAAACACGTTTACAACTGTAAACACAAGGCTGTTTTCGGTCCTAGACCAAAAACTACAATTGCCTAGAAAAGTAAAGTATAAACCATATTTTTGACCCAACAATCTCCCCCTTGGTTTATAGCTTTCTTTTCTTTGACGCAACAAACTCTCCCTAAAAATGTAGCCGACTTTTCTTGTCAATCTTCATTTGGAGCTTGGCTTCAGCTTTTTGTCTTCTATTTCTTCACAACTTCAAGATAAACAACTGAATCTTCTAGGTGAATGACTTCATCTTGAACAGATGGGATTTTCTTCAAAATTTGACTTTGAACGCATGTTGGGTGTGGAGGCTTCTTGTATGGATTCTTGAAAATCTGCGCTTTTAGCTTGAGAATCTTTAGAGGGAATACCAGAGAGAACGAATCTTCTGGATCACTTCAGTAGGTACATTGATAGCAACAAAGATTGAGGAGGATTCAATGCAACTTGTCACATAATCTTCAAGTCAGCTTCACCTTGCTTCTGAGGTTAAAAGATTGAATGTTGAAAGAGTAATTTTCATTTCTTGTTCCTTCGAATGAGAATTCTTCGACAATCACGGATGAAGCTTTGGCTCAGAAATTTTCGATACAGTCTCAATGAGTCTCATCTACATCTGAATTCACTTTTCAAGACAAAGAAAATTTGAGATAAAAACAAAACTAAAAGAAAACTTAGCACACAATATTTTTGGATTTTTCATATTTTCTAAAAAAAATAAAACAGAAACAAAAATATTTTTGGATTTTTGATTTTTCTGAAAAGGAAATAAAACAGAAATAACACTATTTTTGGATTTTTAATTTTCTGATTTTTGTTTGATTTTTAAAATTTTTAATTCTCCCCCTAAATTTGTGCATAGAGGAGAACTATGAACAAATTTGTGCATAGAGGAGAACTATGAACCTATCTAGCATACAAATTTGGTACATGAATCATAAAACTAGTTAGAAGAATACCTCTTATTTGTAGCTTGTAGTTGTTGGCATTTCAAGAGCTTAACACCTCAAGTGTGATACCTCAAACAAGTCACAAACAGCATGAACAAGTGAAAGATAATGAGAGAGAGGTTAAGCACACAAAAATTGGTTATATTCATCATGGAATACACAAGTCACGATTTTTCGGTTTAGGGAATACATATATAGTGTAGAATTCATAGGGTTTCAACTTGTAAACCCTAATTCATTCATTGGGCCTTTAATCCAATAATCCATATGATAAGCCTTATGGACTAACACTTCATGGACTCTCACATAAACTTAGTCCATCACTAATCAATCATGGATCATTGGCCCAAATTATGTATTACTGATTTACTTAATCAGTCCCCTTAATTTAATTAATCTCTTTTGATCACTAAATTAATTCCAAATTAATTCTTGAGCAATATTAATTAAATAATATGATTTCTCAATTAATATATTATACTTATAATATATTAATAAATCACAAATAACCTCTTTCTCAAATATCCATCCTATCAAATTGTTCTGGTGAAGGCAATCCGAAATGGACCATGCTACTCTCGGGTCAAGTACATACCAATTATAGTTACGAGCTTAGACACCTAATCCAATAGTCTCCCACTCGGATAAGTCTAATAACTATAACTGCAAGTATGTCTTCAAAACCCGACTAGCAATCGTAGCTCTCAAAAGTCGCTGTTGAACTCTGACCTAGTCAATGACACATCCATTAGATAAGGGATCATATATTCCTCCATTTTAGATATCGTATGGACATGAGACATGGATTATAATCATTCTATCTGACCATGTGTTGTTTCCCGATTTTTGATTTATGACAACCGACTAATTAAACAAATCAAATCAGTCCAGGCTTGGCCAAGCGCTTAGAGTTGTCATCACTAAATCATCAAGGGCCCACGGATATCGCTTTTATCCCTCTCAGGGTAAAAGGTGTTGGGTTATGAGCATTCTAACACTCCTAAGTGTACATGCAACCCTAAATACCTTGGATCTATGTTTTCTCTATTATACATACAATTATGAACATCCAAGGTATTATCCTAATCTAACATACAAAATAATAAATATAACAAGATAGAATACATACCTCTTTGATGTAGAATGTCTTCATGAAGCTTTAGTGCCTAGTGCCCCAAGTGTGACACCTCAAATGGTTCACACAACACCAAATACACTTGGAATAACTTGAGAGAAACTTGAACACTCCTTGAAATCGTCTAGCCCTCACACTCACACATTAGTGCACAATTTCTTGAGCCATGGGATTCTTTTATATGGTGGCTATTAGGGTTACACCATGTAACTCATAACTTTACCCATTCCTTATGCTCCATGGATTTTAACATCCATGGAGTATCCATGGGTCACCCCATGGACTTAGTCCAACATAAGGAATCTTGGATCACAAGCCCACATATATAAGAATGAATGATTTACACAATCAACCCATATATTTAATTAGTTTCCTTTTGATCACTTAATTAATTCCAAATTAATTCTTGATCAATACTAATTAAATAACCTTATTAATATATTAGAACTTATAATATATTAACCAACCTTAAGTGTTATTTCTCTCATTATAGTCTATCCAAATGCATGATGCCATGCAACCCAAATGGACCATGCCGGGTCGGGTCAAGTCTTACCAATTATAGTTATGGACTTAGACATTAATCCAACAGTCTCCCACTTGGATAAGTCTAAAACTATTATTGCGTATGACTTCAGGAACCGATCAGCAATCGTAGCTCTCAAAAGCTTCTGTCGAACTCTGACCTTGTCGATGAACTCTGACCTTTGTCAATGACTTGTCCATTAGATAAGGGATCATATATTCCTCCATTCTAGATATCATATGGACTGAGACATGGATTATCAATCATTCTCTCTGTCCATTTGTTGTTTCCCGATTTCCGATTCATGATGACTGACTGATTGAACAAATCAAATCAGTCCTGGCTTGGCCAAGCACTCACATGTATCATCTTTAAATCATCGAGGGGCCCACAGATATCGTTTTTATCCCGAAGGTAAAAGGAATGGATAAAATTCGACTCATATGGCTTGTTCTACTACTTGTTGAATCATACACAAAGGCACGTTTTATAACATCGAGTTACCAATGCGTTTTCGTGCAATCAATGTATAACCAACTCATAGTAACAACTCATATCTCTAGGTTTGAAGAATATAAGATATTATCGTCTCATGATCACTCGTGATAAAATCCATGAAGTGATTCAAATGAGCGCGGGTTGAATCCAATACTCAGAACTTATGAGCACTCATGAGTGTTGTAGCACCACTTTGTCCACCAACTTGGACCTCTACAAACCAACCCATGACAGTCTTGATTCATATCTACTTCCAACATATGACCGACTGTGGATGGTTTGAATAACTTAATCATTCAGGAAGAGCGACTTAGTTATTCTGGAAGTCAAAACATGCAAAGTGAAACACAAGAATAAATGAATCGAATATGGTATCAAACCCTATGAATATAAATAAACACTTTTATTTATCACCATACTGATTACTCATTATTCATTGTTTCGGTTTTATCAACTTTATACTTGAATTTAAAACAATAGTTGTCCCATGCTCCAAGCATGTACACTATGTTTTCTAAACACTAGTCATGCCATACACCAAGTATGCATACTATGTTTGTCTATGATCTTTACTTTGTAAAATAGATCAATTGAACATCACTCCAATGATCCTCTTTTCACAGTCCCAAATCCTTACTGCAAATGCAAGAATTCCAAATTCATGTCATTTACTGAAATCTGTTAGATTCTAAACTTATATGCATTGATCCTCTTAATGATTATGCACAAAGTCAGAAAGACTTGACAACAATCATTACAGAGCATTCCAAAGGAGATCAGCTCCTTGGAAACATCCTTCTTTCATTAAGTTTCATAATCTTACACAGATTGAATAATTTCTAACTTTGAAACATTTCCATATTCCATTTTGACTATCACTTCTGAACAAGAGTTGCCTCCTTACAGATTATGTCAATATGGTCCTTCCAGAATTAACATTATACTTCCAACTGTCCTTGAGCAACCAATCTTTGGTAAACCTTAGATTGTCCTCGACAATTGCTTAATCATTTTAGTCATATCCAATTCTAGACCTTTTCCCTTCATAATGCCCCAGGCATTTGGAAAATTTTAGAAAGGATGAATATAGCACATGTAATCGATCCTATATCCGAAGCATATGGGACACGATTCATGATGTCTCACATAAAGACTAAACCAGTCTTTTGCTATAATATTTCCATTTCAATTTGCCAAGTTCTCAAAATTCAGATTATGAAAAGGGATGTCGTAATCATAATCGAATTTTAGAACACAAATAATGGACCCATATATAGAATTTCCTTATGTTGAGCCATTCCAACATGAAATTCATATATATATCCTTGATTAAATACGACTAAAATCTCAATCTAAGCTTTTAGAATTGAAATGAAGTATAATTTCCTCTCCCTTAATTATAGCAAAACAACTTTTTCAACCCCTGCAACCTCACGAATTGAAACTTTTGTTTTCTATAATTAACATTGCTAACTTGCAACCTTTGTCATAATTATCATGCTCCCACTAACATGATGATTATTAGCATAACACTTATGCTCCCACTAGCTTTGACATGTACTCAGAAATCAGCTGACTTTCTTACCAAAGTTCAGATTTCTGATACTAGATTGTTTTGATAAAACTTTATCAAAATCATACACCTCTCTTAGATAGCTCACATGTGTGTCTAAACAATTTTAGAACTATGAAAAGGGATGCCGTAATCATAGTCTCAATTGTTTAGACCTTTGCCACTTCTCACAAGTCCATGTTAGTGTGCCGGTAAACCACACACGCTCCACTAACGACTTTGAGAATGCAAATATCACAATTGCTATCTAGCTAAAATCTACTTAGTGAAAGTGTTTCCTCACCATCATTTTCATGAATCGGAGAGAAACCTTATGACACTTAGATTTAATAGTGTATGTGTTCTTATCCATGTGAATTTGTCAAAACCATAATCACAAGACAAGGTTAGTGACAAATCCAAACTCATATTGATTAAACTTGTGCAATCTTAAATTCTTGCCATTTGGCAGCTCAGGTGCCTGCCATTGCTTCCAAGTAGTTGTGCAACCAATTGAGAACTCTCAGAACTCCTATGCAAAGCCAACTTGAATAGGCACAAAAATTTCAACACGATAGGTTATAAACCTTAAGTCGTGTGCTAGTGAAGGACTTTAGGTTTTATTCTTGATTAAGTCTTGAAACTTTCAAGAGCTTTAAGACTCCCACTGTCCTCTTGACATATAAGACTCCCTTGTCAAATATTCAAGAGATAGTGCGGATTCTTTATCAAGACTAACACTTTACACAATTGGCCTAAGTTGGTCTCTGTTATATCCAAAACATCACAACTTACCAATTTCAAATGTACAAGAGTAGATAACCTTTTACTCTTACATTTGACTAGTGTTAACAAACCCTCTTTAAGATATGTCACTCAAGTTACAATCTTGGAGTATGACTCTAAAAATTGTTTTGGAACGAAGTATGACTCATCTTTTTGATTTAACAATTTCAACAATTCATGACTCCTCTTCTTAGTCATAAGAATGCACTAAGATGACTTTAGAGGACCAATTGTGATATGGTATCTTAATCATTAAGATGATCATAAACATGATACTAAAGTACTCTCCCATCTTTTCAGATTTGAGAAACTTTTATCTTTCTGCCATACTTTGATTCTTCTTATTCGTTCTGTCTCACATTGAAACTTCTCCAATGCTACAGACTTATACTTAAACTTATAAGTATAACCATATTTACTGAACTTAAGTAAATCATGACGAATAGTCTTCTTGATCTTTTGTGGTGGACTTGACCAGTGCACAAGAATGTGTACTCGATCCCTTAGTCCTTTCCTTATTCACATAAGGAATTAGTCTTAATTTTCCAAGCTGAAAGTTCTCATTCATCATACTATACAACTTGCATGATTCCAAGTTTCGGTCCAATTGAACCTTGGGTGATGAGAATCTTTCCTTATTTGGTAATATTAGACACTACCACAACCGAAAGAATCAAATCCATTTTTCCAATATTGCTATCAATGGAATCTTATAAGCAACAACTTTTCACAAATGCCATTGTAAGGATACTTAAAATAAATAAAATCAAAACCTTTTTCTTTTATTTTAAAACTTTGCGGAAAAACTTATCCTTACAATCCATATGAAAACCTTGTTGTTATCTATTCCTAAGCAATAAAATATCATAACTCTTAAGTAATAGCCCAAAATTCTGATCACCGAACCATGCGATTGAAATCCATCTTCGCGATCAGAATCAGCATGTACTTAATAGAGTTAGACAATGGACTTTACCTAAAGTAGAACCAAACTTATTGACTTTAACATCCTTAGGTAAATTTGGCAGCTTCGTAACCAATGCCTCTTCCTTTGGCAATAGTTACCTATGGACCCTTGATAATGGGACTATCTCAGACTTCGCCTCTCTCTTTACCATTGGGTCAACCGAGTTGACTATGGCCGATCCCTTTCCATTGGGAAGAGAGAGCTTTACTGGATATCCAATGTCATCATTGTCAATGTCCATAGCGTTTTAGGAAGTTGATCTTAGCAAATAGATAAGATCATTAAGGGTCTTTTCTTAGTCTGTTTCATAGGATTCCCAAAAGAACTCACTATGTGACTTAGAAAGTAGTTGAGCCACCAACTTTCTCAAGACTTTGACACCTAACTCTCCCGGCTTGTCAATATGTGACTACATCTCCAAGATGTGATCACACCTAGACCTTGCCTTGCCAATAGGGCTTGAGTGACCTTAAACTTTTTAGGAACTTGTGGGTTAGGGAGAATAATTGGAGGAGGTGAAAGAAGTATGATATCCATGGGACATCATCTTCATTTAGGAAAGCTTGTTTCAAGAGATTTGGGAAGATCATAAATGTTTAGACCAGACATCTTTTTGGGAGATATTCAAGATAGTTGATTTAAAGTCCTTAATATGACACCCAATATGAAATATTAAGGCTAGGACCCAACAAACTATTTTATAACTTAGAAGAGGGATGCCGTAATCCAAGCTATAAAATATTTGAAGGTAGGTGAATGACGATTCACCAATTTCCACCATGAAAAACGAAATAATTTATTAGGTTTTAATTGGATTTGAAAGTCCTAGATCTTTGAGATTCATTGAACTGTTCAAAGGCATGTTTCAATCTCGAGTGTGCCCTTCAGGTTTTGTGACTGGGATGCCGAGGATCACAAAACAAGGTGTGAATAACCATGCAAATATACTTGGTACCCTTAATATTTACCCCTTAATCAGTGTGCCGGTTAACCACACACGCTCCACCGATACTATGATAAATATTAAGTTACCCTTTGCCTACCTTGTTAAGTCCAGGTTAGTGTGCCGGTTAACCACACACGCTCCACTAACGACTTAAGCAAAGTGCAAAGTGTAATTTCATGGGTTAGCACCAAATTCACATTTTCCTAAGTAACTAAGATTGGGTATTAATAAGAGTTTAGTTACTTAGTATTTATCATTAATACTTTTAATGAAAGGAGAATTATAGTCCTTGTCCTACCCGTTCGGCTAATGACCCTCCACCAGTCAAGGAAGCAGTGGGTGAGAGTGGACACCCATTAAACTGCCATTTTATAGGCAGTAACCTTATACCCCCCTTATAGACCGGCTTCGTGAATGAGGCCTACTAACAGTAAGACTGACTTTACTCTTATACATATATATAAATATTATTAACTTATAATATTATAAAGTATAAGGGTTGAATTTTAACTTTTAAAATTCTAAGGGCTAACTTGGAATTAAAGTATTCATAAGTGAAAACTTTTCAAATTCCAAAACTTGAGGGCAAGTTTTGAAACTATTCAAAACTAATTAATTCCATAACTTATGAGTTTAAAGTAGTTTTAATTAAAACTACTTTAAACTAATTAATAAAAAAAATAACTTTTTTTATTGTAACTTATGGAACTAATTAAGGTTACACTTTTTTTTTTTTAATTTAATGAAGAGACTCTTGAACCTCCATAACTTGAGGACAAGTTATGGAGTCATAAAACCATTTAATTAGAACTAGACTCTTCATTTTGTAACCTTTGCCAACTTTTATGAGTTTTATGATTCTTAAATGTGACTTTTCATATAACTTGAGGACAAGTTACAAAAACACACTTTGGAATCAACTCTTAGATTAAAATGGATTGAAAACAACTATTTCACACAACTTTTCTATTAATCTAAGAACCTCATAAGAACAAGATAATTCAAATCATCAATCTTCAAGAAATTAGCATGAACATACAAACTAATACAAATCTTGAAATTACGACAATTATCTTAGAAATTGGATTAGCATGAACATTACCACATCAAAAACAAGTTTATAAGTCCAAAAACATCTTAGGGTAATGTTCCTAGTCCAATTCCAGCCAAAACAATCGAATATATGCATCCAACTCGATTTTTTCAGCTACTTTTGCAAGTATAACAAGAAAACAAGCCTAGGCTCTGATACCACTGTTGGGTTATGATCATTCTAACACTCCTAAGTGTACATGCAACCCTAAATATCTTGGATCTATGTTTTCTCTATTATACATACAATTATGAACATCCAAGGTATTATCCTAATCTTGCATACAAAATAATAAATATAACAAGATAGAATACATACCTCTTTGATGTAGAATGTCTTCATGAAGCTTGAGTGCCTAGTGCCCCAAGTGTGACACCTCAAATGGTTCACACAACACCAAATACACTTGGAATAACTTGAGAGAAACTTGAACACTCCTTGAAATCGTCTAGCCCTCACACTCACACATTAGTGCACGATTTCTTGAGTCATGGGATTCTTTTATATGGTGGCTATTAGGGTTACACCATGTAACTCATAACTTTACCCATTCCTTATGCTCCATGGATTTTAACCTCCATGGAGTATCCATGGGTCACCTCATGGACTTAGTCCAACATAAGGAATCTTGGATCACAAGCCCACATATATAAGAATGAATGATTTACACAATCAACCCATATATTTAATTAGTTTCCTTTTGATCACTTAATTAATTCCAAATTAATTCTTGATCAATACTAATTAAATAACCTTATTAATATATTAGAACTTATAATATATTAACCAACCTTAAGTGTTATTTCTCTCATTATAGTCTATCCAAATGCATGATGCCATGCAACCCAAATGGACCATGCCGGGTCGGGTCAAGTCTTACCAATTATAGTTATGGACTTAGACATTAATCCAACAAAAGGAACGGATAAACTTCGACTCATCTGCTTGCTCTATTTACTCATCAAATCACACACAACGATACATTTTATAACACCAAGTTACTGGTGCGTTTACCCATCATCAATGTGCAACCGACTTGCAAAGTACAACTCATATGTCTCTGTTTCAAGAATATAAGATATTATCGTCTCACAATCACTCGTGATAAAATCCATGAAGTGATTTAGATGAGCGTGGGTTTAATCCAATACTCAAATCTTATTACAAGAGTACTCATGAATACTGCAACAAACTTGTGTTATGTCTAACACTTAGACAGTCTACAAACGGATTCATGACAGTCTTGCCACAATACCTACTTCCAAAGTATGATCGACTGTGGATGGTTTGAATAATCTTATTATTTGGGAAGTCAAAACATGCGAAATGAAACAAAAGAATAAATAATCCAATATGGTCTCAAAACTTTTGAATATAAATAAAACACCTTTAATTTAATCACCATATCGATTACACATTATTCATTGTATAATGTTTCGACTGATCAACTTAATACTTGAATTAAAACCATAGTCATACCATGCTCCAAGCATGCGCACCATGTTTACCTATGGTCCTTACTTTGTGAAAAAGGTCAATTGTAAACATTTCCAATGACACTCATTTCACAATTCCAAATCCTTATCGCAAGTGTAAGAATACCAAGTCTTTGCCACTTATTATAATCTGTTAGATTCTAAGCTTATGCAGTGATCCTTTCGTAACGACTGTGTACACAAGTCACAAAGATTTTACCAATTACAAAACCATCCATTGAAAATTGTTACAAGACAATTCCATAGATACGAAGTCTCATATTCAAAGTACATTCCTTTGAACATCCTTCTTGCATAAAAGTTTCTAACTTACTCATAGATTCTTGATATCCAATTTCCATTATGGAAACACTTCCATATATGCCATATGATAATTCATTATAAATAGAATCTTGTATATTCATAATAATTTCAACATGGTCCATCCATTACTATACTTCCTGCTGCCCACAAGTGACCAATCCTTAGCGAACCTTGGATTGTCCTTAACAGTTGTTTAATAACTTTCATCCATAATCAGTTCTGGTCCCTTTTCCCTCTCAATGACCTAGGAATTTTGGAAAATTAGAACATGTGAATATTATAGCATATGCAATCGATACTATACTCGAAGCATATGGAACACGATTCATAATGTCTTACATAAAGACATGATACCTGACCAGTTTTTGCTATAATATTTCCATATATAGAATTTCCAATGTTGAAATATTTCAACATGGTATTCCTATATCCATGACTAAGCTTGATTAATACTTCAATCTAAAATTTTAGATTCGAAATAAAGTATAAGTATCCTCTCCCTTACTATAGCGAAACAACTTTTCAAATTTTGCAACTTTGCAAACTAGAACTTTGTTTCCTATAACTAGTATTGCTAACTTGCAACACTTCACATAATAATCATGCTCCCACTATCATGATAATTATATTCTGACTAGCATAACACTTATGCTCCCACTAGCTTTGAGATGTACTCAGAAATCAGATGGACTTCTAGAAATCAATACTTATTGACTTTCATACCAAAGTTCAGATTTCTGATACGAAATGCTTCGATAAGCCTTTATCTAATCTCATACACCTTTTATTAGAAAGCTCATATGTGTGTCTAAACTATTCAGAACTTACAACAATAAGTTCCGAATGTTCAAACTATTTGCCATTTCTCACAATTCGAACTATGAAGAGGGATGTCGTAATCATAATCGAATTTGAGAACGCAATTAATACAACTGCTATCTCCGTAAAATCTACTTAGTGAAAGCGTTTCCTCACAATCATTTTCATGAATTGGAGAGAAACTTTATGTCACTTAGATTTTATGGTGTATGTGTTCCTATCCATGTGAAACTGTCATTTCCAACCATTGTCATTAGATAAGGTATATGACAAATTCAAACTCATATGGAATGAACTTGTTCAATCTTAATTTCTTGCCACTTGGCAGCACAAGGGCCTACCATGTCTTCCAAGTTGTTAAGCAGCTCACCCTTACTGATTACTAAACTTTCACTGATCAAGGTGCTTTACCTTATGCAATCAATTGAGAACTCATAAAACTCACATGCATAGTCAACTTTAACTAGAATGGGCACAAAACAAGAATATGTCAACACGATAGGTTACAAACCTCAAGTCGTGTGCTAATGATAAACAATAGATTTTTCTTGATTTGTTCTTGAAGCTTTTCAAGGTCTTTAAGACTCCCACTTACCTCTTAACATATAAGATTCTCTTTTCAGGAAACATTCCTTGACAAACAAATATTCAAGAGTTAGTGCGGATTCTTATCAAGAATGAAACTTCATATAATTGGTCTCATTTGGTCTTTGTCTTATCCAAGACATCACAACCACCAATTACAAATGTGCATGATTAAGAAAACTTTTCTACTCCACATTTCATGATGTGTTATAAACCTTCTTAGGACATGTCACTCAAGCCACAATCTTGGAGTATAACTCTAAGACTTGACTTTGGAACGAAGTATGATTCACCTTTTTTTATTTAACCATTTCAACAATTCCCGATTCCTCTTCTTAGCCATGGAAATGCACTACGATGTCCTTAGAGGATCAATTGACATGGTTTTCATAATCATTAAGGTAATCATAAAACATGATACTCGAGTACTCTCCTTTCCTTTCATATTGGAGAGACTTTTATCTTTCTGCCTAATTGATTCTTCTTATTCGTTTTGCTATACATTGAAACTTTTTCAATGATCCAGAATTATACTTAATCTTGTAAGCATAATCATATTCACTAAGCTTTTAGTGAATCATGACAAATAGTCTTATTGTTCTTTGTGGTGGACCTGATCAGTGCACAACAGTGTGTACTAGATCTCCTAGTCCTTCACTTGACACACATCTATATGTGAACAAGGAATTAGTCTTAATTTCCCAAAGTCGAAGGTTCTCATTCATCATACAATACAAGTTGCATGATTCCAAGTTTCTGTCTAATTGAAACTTGGTGATGAGAATCTTTCCTTATTTGGTAAATTTATACACTACCACAAACGAAAGAATCAAATCCATATTGCTAAAAATAGAAACATACAAACATCAATTTTCACAAATGCCATTGCAAGGAAATATAAAATAAGATAAAATCAAAATTTTTCTTTATTTATATAAACACGGAAAACCTTTCCTTACAATGCAAGTACATATGAAAACTATGTTGCTACATATTTCTAAGCAATCTATCATAACTCTTAAGTAGCAACTCACAATTCTGATCATGGAATCATGCGATCGAAATCCATCTCTTCGCGATCAAACTCAGCCTGCTCTTTCTTTAAGCTTCCTTTCTCTTCGTCGATCCTACAAAACATCAAAATGTAATCTTATCACATCATTTATTAAGAATCTAGAAATAGGAACTTAATAGAGCTAGATAGTGGACTTATCTGAAGCAGAGTCATACTTTTTGACCTTGCAGGTAGATACGGCAGTTTCGCATCCAATGCCCCTTCTCTTGGCAATAGAAGCAAACAGATTCTTTTGGAATGACACACGGGACAATCTCAGACTTAGTCTTTCCCTTTCCATTGGGAAGAATTTTCTGGACTTCCAATGTTTCCATTGTCAATGTCCATGGAAGTTTAGGAAACAGATCTTCCAATCATATTTGTTTTACCAGTGCGCCAAATCATTACAGATTCAGCAGCAATTAGCAAATATGTAAGATCAATAAGGGTCACGTCGTGATCTGTCATATAGCAGTCTTTAACAAACTGGCCATACGACTCGGGGAGCGACTGAAGAACCAAGTCAACAGCCAACTTCCTCGGGAAAACGACACCCAACATTCCCAGCCTGTCTATATGCAACTTCATCTCCAAGACGTGAGCACATACAGACTTTCCATCTTCGTGTTTTCTTGCCAATAGGGTTTGAGTGACCTTGAACTTTTCAAGTCGACGAACATGTGGGTCAGGGAGAATTATTGGAGGAGGTGGAGGAAGTGAAGTATGATATTGTGGAATATCATCTTCATGTGGAAAACTTTTTCCAACAGGATAAGGCAGACCATAGTTGTCTGACCTAGACATCTCTATAAGGGGAGAAATTTAAGTTAGTTGATTTAAGTCCTTAATATAACACCCAAAATGAAATATTAAGGTTAGGACCCAACACAATATTCTACAATTCGGAAGATGGATGCCGTAATCCAATTGTAAAATATTTGAAGGTAGGTAAATGACGATTTACTAATTTCCATCATGAAAAACGAAAAAGAGCATTAGGTTTTAAATGAATTGAAATTCCTAGATTCTTTGAGTTTCATTAAACTTTTTCAATGGCATGTTTAGTCTCGATTATGCCCTTCAAGTTTGTGACTGGGATACTGAGGATCACAAACAAGGTGTGAATAACCATGCAAATTAGCTTGGTACTCTCGAAGTCATTTATCACCTAATCAATGTGCCGGTTAACCACACACGCTCCATTGATCTATGACAAACTACAAGCTACCCATTGCCATCCTTCATTAGTCCCATATTAGTGTGTCGGTTAACCACACACGCTCCACTAACGACTAATAAGGTGCAATGTGCAATTTCATGGGTTAGCATCAAATTCACATTTTTCCTAAGTAACTAAGATTGGGAATTTATAAAAGGTTTAGTTACTTAATATTTTCATTATACTTTTAATGGAAGTTTGTGTCCTATCCTACCCGTTCGGCTAACGACCCTCCACTAGTCAAGGGTGCGGTGGGTAAGAGTGGATAACCAATGACGGTCATTTTACAGGCCGATTCCTTAAACAC
Organism: Lactuca virosa; assembly: GCF_052849685.1. Lineage (NCBI taxonomy): Eukaryota > Viridiplantae > Streptophyta > Magnoliopsida > Asterales > Asteraceae > Lactuca > Lactuca virosa. The sequence goes on from NC_136429.1 coordinate 493,315,749, forward strand.
CCCTTATAGACCAGCTTCGTGAATGAGGCCTACTAACGGTAAGACTGACTTTTTACTTATACATATATAATATATTAAACTTTTAATTTTATATAGTATAAGGGTGTATTTTACACTTTTAAAATACTAGGTGGTTTAATCTATTAATCAATTAAACTTTTAATTTAATTAACTTTAAACTATATGATTATGGATTTATTAATTCTCTTTTAATTAAACACTTTGATTAATTTAATAAATTCCATAATGTGTAATTGAACTATTCAAAGCATCAAGGTTATAAAAATTCAAAATTAAAAACTATTTAATTAATTTTTAAGTTATGCACCTTTTTGAAACCTTTCAATTACTAGATGTTTTAGAATTCAATATTTCAAATTAAAACCTTTTAATTAAACTTTTCAAATTCCAGAACTTATTTCAAAAACTCTTGAATTCCAAACTTGATGGCAAATTTTGTAACTCCTTAAAAAAATTTGAGTTCCAAAACTTGATGGCAAGTTTTTATAACTCTCTTTAGTCATAAAAAGAGTCTTTCCAAGTTCCATAACTTGAGGGCAAGTTATGAAACTCTTCAAAGCCATTTAGTTCAAAATTTAAACTAATAAAATAACCATATAGTTTTATCTTTTACTAATTTGAACTAATTCAATTCATATGGCAAGATAATATCAAATTCTACAAATAATTAGTTTTTTACAAAATCAAGTAATTATCTTATAATGTGACAATCATCATGTTATTGGATGGGGACAATCATTACCATATCAGTAAAATCGAATTTTATGAGCCAAAACATTTTGTGGTAATGATCCTAATCCAAAACAGGTCAAAAACTCGAAAAATCTGCCATCTAATGATCCAACTCGTCGAGTCAGGCTATGGACTCGTCGAGTTTATGGTCATGTGAGCCAACTCGTCGAGTCCACTCATGGGACTCGTTGAGTCCAACAATCAGACAACAATTTTTCAGGTTTTTCAACTTTGAACAATTAAACAATGCATCTGTATAACATAAAACTACCCATGGCTTTGATACCACTGTTGGGTTTTAAGTACTATAACACTCCTATGGTACACATACAACCCTAATGCTTTGGATCTAAGTTTTCTCTAGTTATACATGCAACAAAAATAAATTATCCAAAGCATGAAACCTATCTAGCATACAAATTTGGTACATGAATCATAAAACTAGTTAGAAGAATACCTCTTAGTTGTAGCTTGTAGTTGTTGGCATTTCAAGAGCTTAGCACCTCAAGTGTGATGCCTCAAACAAGTCACAAACAACATGAACAAGTGGAAGATAATGAGAGAGAGGTTAAGCACACAAAAATCAGTTATATTCATCATGGAATACACAAGTCACGATTTTAGGGTTTAGGGAATATATATATATATATATATATATATATATATATATATATATATATATATATATATATATATATATATATATATATATAGTGTAGAATTCCTAGGGTTTCAACTTGTAAACCCTAATTCATTCTTTGGGCCTTTAATCCAATAATCCATATGATAAGCCTTATGGACTAACACTTCATGGACTCTCACATAAACTTAGTCCATCACTAATCAATCATGGATCATTGGCCCAAACTATTTATTACTGATTTACTTAATCAGCCCCCTTAATTTAATTAATCTCTTTTGATCACTAAATTAATTCCAAATTAATTCTTGACCAATATTAACTAAATAATATGATTTCTCAATTAATATATTATACTTATAATATATTAATAAATCACAAATAACCTCTTTCTCAAATATCCATCCTGTCAAATTGTTCTGGTGAAGGCAATCCGAAATGGACCATGCTACTCTCGGGTCAAGTTCATACCAATTATAGTTATGGGATTAGACACCTAATCCAATAGTCATGTCGGACCCTTTCCTTTCGAACCAGAAGTACCTGAAAACATTTTAAACATAAACTGTAAGCACAAAGCTTAGTGAGTTCCCCAAAATACCGCATACCATACATATCTGACAGCTCAAGGTTGTGTCAGGTCTATTTCACCCCGATGTCTATTTCACCTCCAAGTCTATTTCAACTCATGTGTCGTCCCGAGGCCGTACCGACTCAATTTCATCCCCGAATCTTTTTCACCCCTGAGTCTATTTCAACTTGTACGTCGGATCGAGGCCGTACCGGGTCTATTTCACCCCACATACATACAACAAACAGGCACATAGGCATATAACACATACAACAGGAGTCACAAACACTACAAGTACATAACATATCCTAGTGTCATATAGTATAGTGAGTAATCTCACCTCAGTCTGTTGTCAGCCAAACAGATGCTCGGGCCGCTGAACCGGAGAATCCCCATGCTAACCAATCAAATAAAACCCCAATTAATAATTAGGCCATAAAACATAACCGGGAATCTAGTTCATTTGTCCAATACCCAGGGTAAAAGGCCATTTTACACTTCCCTTACTTGTCCCAATAACTGAGGCATAAAGGCGTTAAAAGCCCAATAGTGGCCCAATTCCTAAACGACACCTAAAGTCCAATATAGGCCCAAATCCAAGAAGATCCAAAGCTATACAATGGCCCAAAGTCAGAAAGGCTAGTGGCCCAACAAAGCCCAAAACCCTAATAGTCCAAATATGGCCTAAACCATAAAAGTCAACGAAATTCAAGAACTGCTGAGTATGCACATGCTTAGCCCAGTACGCGCAACGTACTCTGGAGTATGCCCATCATAATGTTCAGTCCCCATTTCTCAATCCTAATGACTTAATCCATTAAGCCCACAATGCCCAGACCTCAGATCTACTGCTAAATGAAGTCTTAATACATAAAGTTGGCAACTTTACTCCATTGCATGACTTAATGGGACCAAATACCCGTTTTTATCCATCTAAGTCTATAATGTGGGTACCAACTCTTGCATGGCTCATCAAAACCCATCAAGACGCCATTTTTATGGTTCCTAATAACTCCATAATGGATAAAGTTTCCAGCTTTATCCATTAGAATGGTCCAACAAACCAAGATCTAGTCTTTAAGTCTAAAGGGACCAAAAGTGCATCTTTTCCAACTTAATCCGTTAAGTCCAAGTCTCAATATTTTAGATCTGAATCAATATGATGTTTAGATGGATAAAGTTTCCAACATTTATCCATAACAAGGTAACAAACTTTCATGATCTAAACTTTACGCACTAAAGTGACCAAAAGCTCATAACACCCAAAATTAGCTAGATCTAACGAATACGTCATCAAAATTGAAACTTTATACATCTAGAAGATAGATCAAGGTGAAAAAAGTCTGTATCTACAAGCTCCAATGCAACCAGCACTTCTCCAATGAACTCCTTCTTCTCCAAGATGCACCAAGAACACTCCAAAGCACTTAAAAACGCCTTCTTTTTGCTCACAAGGCTCAAAGTAGTGTTAGGGTTTCAAGGGAGGGTGTTGGAGAGGTGTAGGATGAGAATGGAATGGGTTTGGGGAAGTTAAGGAGCTTAAATAGGGCTCAAACCATGAAAATAGGGTTTGGGCACTGATCGCGTACGCCTAATGTACTCCACGTACACCCAACATACTCCACGTATACCTAGTACACCCAACATACTCCATGTATGCCTAGTACGTCCAGCGTACTCCAGGTACACCCAACGTACTCTAGGTACACCCAACATACTCCATTTATGCCTAGTACGCTAAGCGTACTCCAGGTACGCCCAACGTACTAGACTTATCCCCAAAACCTGCCTAACTTCAAACAGTCGTAACTTCTTCGTTCAAACTCCATTTTTTATGATCTTTATATCCACTGAAAGGTAATGAGAAGCTATACAATCCTATCAACTATGATTTGACTTAAAACTTTCCTAACTTAAATTCAAAATTTGTAAAAGGCCCGAACTATCACTTTACGGTTATACCCATAGACTCCAAAGCACAAACCGAACTCTCATATCACCTAATCTACATTACCCACATCCAAAGGTCCTAAATCTCTCTCTCCCTCAAGGCCCTAAGCCGTATGATAATTGATCTTCGGGTCATGGCCCCGAATTATGAAACGATTCGAAATAGGGTGTTACATTTTTAGACCATGATATTTAGATAATATTGTAGAGCTCTTCAACAACTTTCCATGGATATAAGGAATGTTGAAAATGGAGTTGAAATGAAGAAGTTACGACCGTTTGAAGTTATGACAATTTTTGGGTTAACCATATATGCTGGGCGTACGGGGAGTACATTGGACGTACTAGGGAATCCCTAGTACGGTGGGCGTACGTGATCAGTGCTCAAACCCTATTTTCATGGTTTGAGCCCTATTTAAGCTCATTAACTTCCCCAAACCCACTCTATTCTTAGCCTCCACCTCTCCAACACCCTCTCTTGAAACCCTAATCCTAGTTTGAGCCTTGTGAGCAAAAAGAATGTGTTTTTATGTGCTTTGGAGTGTTCTCGGTGCACCGTGGGGAAGAAGGAACTCATTGAAGAAGCGTTGATTGAATTGGAGCTTGTAGATCCAGACCTTTTTCACCTTGATCTTTCTTCTGGACGTATAAATTTTGAATCTTGATGATGGAATTGTTAAATCTAGCTAGTTTTGGGTGTTATGAGCTTTTGGTAACTTTAAGTGCATAAAGTTTACATCATGGAAGTTTGTGACCTTGTTATGGATAAAGTTGGAAATTTTATCCATCTAAACATCATATTGATTCAGATATGATGGTTGGAGACTTGGACTTAATGGTATAAGTTGAAAAAGAAACACTTTTGGTCCCTATGTGACTTAAAGACTAGATCTTGTTTGTTAGGACCATTCTAATGGATAAAGTAGGAAATTTTATCCATTATGGAGCTATTAGGAACCATAAAAATGTGATCTTGGTCCTTATATCCCTTCCATGCAAGAGTTGTGATGTCTTAATGGATTAATAAGTTAGTTTTTTAGCTTTTGGACATTCCCTAGCCATGGGAAGTCATAAAGGTGGAAACTTTATGACTTAAGACAATGTTTTAAGGCTAGATCTTAGTTTGGGTGAAAAGTCCTAAAGGGATTAAGTGCTTAATGAAGAGGATGGAACCAGATCGAGTACACCGGGCGTAATTTTTGTATGTTGGACGTACTAAGACATCCCATATACGTGGGGTGTAAGTTGAGTATGCACGACGTACTCAACCAACCTTGGACTTTGACTTTTGTTGACTCTGTTGACCGTTAACTTTTTGACCAAGTTTGACTTTAGGTCAAACTTGAGGGTTTTGATTGGTGACTAAGATTTTATATGGTTCTAATGTTAGTGGATCTACTGGAGCAAGCAGTATAGCAAGGAGCGTATCACAATGTTCTTGGGTTTCTTCATTCAAGTGAGTTTCGTCTCACTCTGCCCGTGGGTCGAAGGGACCAATATCGAACCACTAGTTTTGGTTATCTATTAGTAAAGGGATGCCTTAGGGACTGTATATAGTCATGTAGGATAGACTGAGGGCTCTTGATCTAGGCTCTTTTACCTGTTCCTTGTTTGGTTGTGGTTCGAAAGTAGGATCACCTGTCTGGGTGTCTATCTCACCTCTAAGTATATACGGTCATGCATTCTTTGGATTGTTGATATTTAGTATGTTTCTATGTTGTAGTGATATGTTAGATCTATATCCTGGTATCGAGTATGTTGCCATGCTATAATGATCTGCTAGATCTAATCCCTGCTATCGAGTATGCTGCTATGTTGTGGTGATCCGTTAGATCTGTATCCTGGTATCGAGTATGTTGCTTTGCTGTAGTGATCTATAGAACTGTATGTTATATGTGCTTGCTGGTTATCATCTAGTGGAGTGCCGTAAGGACTGTCTGTGGTCATGTAGGATAGTGTGAGAACTCTTGATCTATGCTTTATTGCCTGTTCCTTGTTTGGTTGTGGCTCTAGAGTAGGATCATCTGTTCGAATGGCTATTTCACCTATGGTTACTTATGGTTATGCATTTCATGGAGGTTAGTTGGTAGCGAGATTTTATGTTATAAGAGGACTAGTAGGTGGTAGTGAGCTATATGATTGATGGTTGCATGTATTATGTGCCTAGTTGATCATTGATTGTTTATATGTCGATATATGGTACTAGTGGGTTGAGGCGGTCCTGCTTTGTGCTGTAGGCCAAGATAGTCGGTGTGGGCAGACTGTAAGAAGAAGGCACAGAAGCTCGGGAGAGGCGGTTGGGTTGAGGCAGTAGGCTAATAAACCTTGGTTTTCTTGACCGAATAGACTGAAGGCCTGAGAGGCCGAAGGCTCTAAGAGCGGCCGTTATGTATGATTGTATGTTTATCGTATGGGGTATATTGGGGGAAACTCACTAAGCTTTGTGCTTACCCAGTTGTTTATTCTTCTAGGTATCATCGATCATCATGGGAAGGCGAAGGCGTGACTATTCACATTCATTAGCAACAATGAAGATTTCACGCTTTAATATTACTCTGACTTTTATAAATTTATTTGGAATAAACGGTTTTCTCCATAACAGATTTATAATTGGGAAGATTTACTTAAATAAAATGAAAATTTTTGGTTGTGAAAATGGACGTTACAAGTGATGGGTTTTAGCCAAAAGAACATCTTATGTGCTCATGCAAACCCTAAAGCTTGGATCTAGGTTTCTCTATTGTACATGCAATTCATCCAAGACATACAAACCCTAGATCTAGTGATATATTTCGAAATAGACATAAGAATATAGATCTAGATGATTACCTCTTCTTCAATGGCTTGAATCTTCTTGTCTTTGGAGCTTAGAGTCACAAGTGTCACTCCTCTAATGGCTTACAAACACCACAAGCAAGAGGATGACTAAAGAGAAGGAGGAGAAGCACCAAAATCATCCTAGGGTTCTTCCAAAAGAGTTCCACTCGTTTTTGGGGCTATAGGGGTCTTTATATAGTGAGGCAATTAGGGTTATCAACTAGGAAACCCTAATTTGACTGCTTAGGCCCTAAGCAGCCCATGGACTCCCTTTAGAACACCCCTTGGATGAATTCCTTATGGGCTTCCCATAGAATTCGTCCAACCTATGTTCCAAGATGATCCATAGCCCAATTGCAACTATCTTATAATTACAATTCCAGTCCCCTAAGTTTAATTAATGTCTTTTAGTCACAAAACTAATTCTTAATTAATTCTTGACTAATATTAATTAAACAATATGATTTCTCCTTTAATATATTATTCATATAATATATTAATAAATCATAATTAATCCTCTTTCTCCATAAATCATCCTATCAAGTTGCTTTGGTGAAGGCAACCCAAAAAGACCATGCACAACCGGGTCAAGTACATACCAAATATAGTTACGGGCTTAGATACTAATCCAACAGTCTCCCACTTGGATAAGTCTAGTAACTATAATGTAAGTACAATCCGATTAGCAATCGTAGCTCTCAAAGACGCTGTCGAACTCTGATCTTATCAGCAACCTGTCCTTTAGATAAGGGATCATATATTCCTCCATTCTAGATATTATCGTCTCACCAATCACTCGTGATAAAATCCATGAAGCGATCCAAGTGAGCGTGGGTTTAATACAATACTCTAATCTTATAGCAACACTCATGAACCCTGCAACAAACTTTTGCTATGTCTAAAACACTTTAGTCAATCTACAGTCAGATTCATGACAGTCTTCTTTCATACCTACTTCCAAAGAATGAGCGACTGTGGAGGGTTTGAATAATCTTATTATTCGGGAAGTCAAAACATGTAAAGTGAAACACAAGAATAATACTAGTCCTATATGGTCCCAAACCTTTGAGAATAAATAAAACATTTTATTTAATCACCATATTGATTACTCACTATTTGTTGTTTCGGGTAATCAACTTCTTACTTGAATTATAACAACAGTTGTCCCATGCTCTTATCATGCACACTATGTTTACCTATGGTCCTTACTTTGTGAAATAGATCAAATGAACACATTTCCAATGATGCTCATTTCATAATTCCTAATCCATTAGTGTAAGAAAACAAAATTCTCGCCACTACTAGAATATGTTAGATTCTAACATTTTATCCAACTGTCCACAAGCGACCAATCCTTGGCGAACCTTAGATTGTCCTTGACAGTTGTTTAATTATTTTAGTCAAATCCGGTTCTATTCCCTTTTTCCCTCTAAATGCCCTAGGCATTTGGAAAATTTTAGAACGATCGAATATTACAGCATATGCAATCGATCCTATACCCGAAGTGTGTGGGATACGATTCATAATGAAAAACATGATACTTTACCAGTTTCTTGCTATAATATTGCCATAATATTTCTATTTGCCGTGTTCTCAAAATTCGAACTATGAAGAGGGATGCCATAATCATAATTGAACTTTGAGAATGCAAATAATAAATATATCCTTGACTAAATTCAATTAAAATTTCTCGATCTAAGCTTTTAGATTGGAAATGAAGTACAACATTCTCTCCCTTAATTATAGCAAAAACATCTTTTCAACCCCTGCAACTTTGCAAAGTGAAACTTTTGTTTTTCTATAATTAATATTGCCAACTTGCAATACTTAAATAATAATCATGCTCCCACTAACATGATGATTATATCCATTCTAGCATAACATTTATGCTCCCACTAGCTTTGACACATATTCAGAAAATAGTTGGACTTCTACAAGACAATACTTATTGACATCCAAAGTTCATATTTCCAATACGATGTGCTTCGATAAGCCTTTATCTAAGCTTCTCAAACTCATACACATTTCCTCAGACAGCTCACATGTGTGTCTAAACTAATTCAGAACTTATATTACTAAGTCCCAAATGTTCAGACCAATTGCCAAATCTCATAATTCGAACTACGAAAAGGGATGCCGTAATCATAATCGAATTTGAGAATGCAATTTACATAATCGCTATCTTCTTAAAATCTCTCTTAGTGAAAGCGTTTCCTCACAATCATTTTCATGAAGGAGAGAAACCTTATGACACTTAGATTTTTATAGTGTATGTGTTCCTATCCATGTGAATTGCCATAACCATAATCGTAAGATAATGTTTGTGACAAATTCAAACTCTTATGGACAAAACTTGTCCATTCTTAATTTCTTGCCATCAAGGGTCCCACCATTGCTTCCAAGTTATTTAGCAGTTCACCTATTCCAGTCAATGTACTTTCATTGAACAAGGTGTTTGCCCTTATGCAGCCTATTGAGAACTCGTAGAACTCATATGCACAATCAACTCAACTGGATTGGCACAGAAACAAGAATACGTCAACACGATAGGTTACAAACCTCAAGTCGCGTGCTAGTGTTTAATGATAGGTTTACTCTTGATTAGTTCTTGAAACTTTTCAAGATCATTTAGACTCCCACTGGCCTCTTGACATATAAGATTCTCTTGTCAAGAAAACATTTCTTGACAAACATATATTCAAGAGTTAGTGTGGATTCTTATCAAGACAAACACTACACACAATTGGTATTAGTTGGTCTTTGTCTTATCCAAGACATCACAATTTACCAATTTCAAATGTGCAAGAGTAAGAAAAACAAATTTTCTACTTCACATTTGATGAGTGTGTTAGAACTTCTTAAGATGTGTCACTCAATTCACAATCTTGGAGTACGACTCTAAGACTTGATTTTTGGAACGAAGTATGACTCATCCTTTTCATTTAACTATTTCAACAATTTCCGATTCCTCTTCTTAGCCATACTAGTGCACTAAGATGTCCTTAGAGGATCAATTGTGATATGGTTCTTAATCATTAAGACGATCATAAAACCTAATACAAAAGTACTCTCCCTTCTTCTTAGATTTGAGAACCCTTTTATCTTTCTGCCTTCATTGATTCTTCTTATTCGTTTTGCCATTCATTGAAACTTTTCAATGATTCAGAATTACACTTAATCTTGTAAGTATAATCACATTTACTAGACTTTTGGTAAATTATGACGAATAGTCTTATTGTTATTTGTGGTGGATTTGACTAGTGCACAACCTTGTGTTCTAGTCCTTTAGTCCTTCACTTGACTCACATACTTGTGTGATCAAGGAATTAGTCTTAATTTCCTAAGTACCAAGATTTCCATACATCACATGATTCAAATCATATGATTCCAAGCTTCTGTCCAACTGAAACTTGGGCGATGGGAATCTTTCCTTACTTAGAGAAATTTGACACTTCCATAAATAACATAACTAAGAATCACATCCATTTATAGAAATACACAAACATCAATTTTTCACAACGATTTCATTGCAAGGATATATATAAATAAGTCAAATCAAAAAAATTTATTTTATTCATAAAAAACAGCGGAAAACATGTCCTTATAATGCAACATCAACTGAAAAACTATGTAATCAAATATTCCTAACAAATCTATCATAACTTTCTAAGCTCAAAATCTGATCTTCGAATCCATGCGATCGTGATCCATTTCTTCGTGATCAGACTCATCTTGCTCTTCCATCAAGCTTCCTCTCTTTTCTCTGATCCTGCAAAACATTCAAATGTAATCTTATCACATTATGTATTAAGAATCAATGAATAGGAACTTAATGGAGTTAGATAGTGGATTTTACCTGAAGTAGAGCCAAACGTCTTGACTCTCCCATCTCTTAGATCTCTCAGGCAGATTGGGCAGCTTCGTCTCCAATGCCCCTTCTCTTGGCAATAAAAGCAAATTGACTCTTTTGGAACAGCACACGGAACTACTTCAGACTTTGCCTTTCTCTTATGCTCAAACTTTTCGACCATGGCATGCCTTTTGTTGCCATTGCCTATGTCCATAGAGGTTTGGAAGGTAGATCCACCAATCAACTTTACTTCTCCAGTGCGCCAAATCATTGATGATTCAACATCAATAAGCAAATAGGTGAGATCGATGAGGGTCACATCGTGGTCTATCATATAGTACTCTCTTACGAACTCACTATATGAGTTAGGAAGCGACTGAAGAACCCAGTCAACAGCCAGCTCCTCACAGACAACGACTCCCAACATTCTTAACCTATCAATGTGTGACTTCATCTCTAAGACGTGTGCACACATTGACTTTCCTTCTTCATGTTTACTTGCCAAAAGGGCTTGAGTGAGCTTGAACTTTTCAAGCCTTTGAACTTGTGGGTTAAGGAGAACAATAGGAGTAGGTGGAGGAAGTGAAGCATGATCTCTTGTTCCTCGATCGAATCGTGGAATATCATCTTCATATAGAAGGCTTGTTCCATGGGATTTGGGAAGACCATAGTTGTCATACTTTGACATCTACAAAACGGTAGAAAAATCAAGTTAGTTGATTGACTGAGTCCTTAATAAAACACCCAAATGAGATATTAAGGCTAGGACCCAACACAATACTCTACAACTTGGGAGAGGGATGCCGTAACCCAAATTGCAGAACATTTGAAGGTAAGTGAATGACGATTCACTAATTTTCCACCATGAAAAACGAAAAAAAAAGATTAAGTTTTAAATGTATTGAAAACTCCTAGATCCTTTGAGATTCATTGAACTTTTCAATGGCATGTTTAAATCTCGATATGCCCCTCGATTTGTGACTGGGATGCCGAGGATCACAAAACAGGGTGTGAATAACCATGCAAACTTACATGGTTCCCCCAATGTTACAGTCACGTATTCGATGTGCCGGTTAACCACACACGCTTCACCGAACTATGACAAACATCGAGTCACCCTTCGCTAGCTTTGCTTAGAACCCATTTAGTGTGCCGGTTAACCACACACGCTCCACTAACGTCTTAGCAAGGGTACAAAGTGTAATTTCATGGAATTGCATCAAATTCACTTTTGCCTAAAGTAACTAAGATTGGGAATTTTGTAAAAACATTTAGTTACTTTATAATTCATTATACTTTTAATGGAAAGGGTTTGCCCTATCCTACCCGTTTGGCTAACGACCCTCCACCAATCAAGGAAGTGGTGGGTGAGAGTGGACACCCATTAAACGACCATTTTATAGGCCATAACCTTATACCCCCCTTATAGATCAGCTTCGTGAATGAGGCCTACTAACGGTAAGACTACCAGTTTAAGTTATACATATATAATATTAGACTTTTAATGTTATATATAGTATAAGGGTGTATTTTACACTTTTAAAATACTAGGTGGTCTAATTTAATAAATTACACTTTTAATTTAATTAAATGTAAACCATATCACTATGGATTTATTAACTCTCTTTTAATTATACACTTAATTAATTTAATAAAACCATAAGGGTGCAATTTGAACTTTTTCAAAAATTAAGGTTTTAGAATTTAACATTTTAAAATTAAACTTTTAATTAAAAATAAATTCCAAAACTTGAGGGCAAGTTTTGAAACATTTCAAATCATTAGGGTTTAGAATTTAAATATTTCAAAATTAAACTTTTTAATCAAAAATTTAAATTCCAAAACTTGAGGGCAAGTTTTGAAACCTTTCAAAACTATTAGATCAAAATACAAATAAGGCAATTAAACAATTAATTGGTGATTATCTAATTATGACCTAATTCAATTTCATGCAAGATAATGATCAAATAATCCAAAAAAATAACATTTATCATATAAGGAAGTAAACATTTGATTAATTTGAAATTATCTTTTATTTTGGTAAGGATAATCATCCAATATCAATAAAATTCGTAATTTATCAATAAAAAACGATTTGGCAATTATCCCACAGCAAAATAGGCATGAAATCCCGAGAATTCCTCTTTCTGGCAGCATGACTCGCCGAGTTCCCATAGGGACTCGCCGAGTTCATCCTACTCGACGAGTTCACTTTGGGACTCGAGGAGTTTGTCAGTCAGAGGAGCAAAAAATCGATTTTCTAAGAATGAATGAAACACAAAGCATCAATAAAATCGAAACCAATCATGGCTCTGATACCACTGATGGCTTTTAGCAAAAAGAACATCCTATGTGCTCAATCAAACCCTAAAGCTTGGATCTAGGTTTCTCTATTGTACATGCAATTCATCCAAGACTTACAAACCCTAGATCTAGTGATATATTTCGAAATAGACATAAGAATACAGATCTAGATGATTACCTCTTCTTCAATTGCTTGAATCTTCTTGTCTTTGGAGCTTAGAGTCACAAGTGTCACTCCGCTATTGGCTTACAAACACCACAAGAAAGAGGATGACTAAAGAGAAGGAGGAGAAGCACCAAAATTGTCCTAGGGTTCTTCCAAAAGAGTTCCACTCGTTTTTGGGGCTATAGGGGTATTTATATAGTGAGGCAATTAGGGTTATCAGCTAGGAAACCTTAATTTGACTGCTTAGGCCCTAAGCAGCCCATGGACTCCCTTTAGAACACCCCTTGGATGAATTCCTTATGGGCTTCCCATAGAATTCGTCCAACCTATGTTCCAAGATGATCCATAGCCCAATTGCAACTATCTTATAATTACAATTCCAGTCCCATAAGTTTAATTAATGTCTTTTAGTCACAAAACTAATTCTTAATTAATTCTTGACTAATATTAATTAAAAAATATGATTTCTCCTAAAATATATTATTCATATAATATATTAATAAATCATAATTAATCCTCTTTCTCCATAAATCATCCTATCAAGTTGCTTTGGTGAAGGCAACCCAAAAAGACCATGCACAACCGGGTCAAGTACATACCAAATATAGTTACGGGCTTAGACACTAATCCAACAACAAGTTGGTATCAGAGTCCTGGTTTGAGAAAATTGGAGGAACACTTGTGTAGTCTCAAACAAGGATCCAAGAGATTTTGCAAAAGGTTTTTGATAAATTATGTATAATAAAAGTGTTTGATTAAGGACATGGGCTCAGTCTCTTGTCATGTTCTTGTTTGATTGTTGGCTTGGGATCAAGAACGTGGAACTTGATCTAACTTTGGTTTTACAGGAAGATGTGGTGTGTATAGTCAACCAGATCTTGAACAGGAGAGTGGTTCCCAAAATACCCATACTTGTTATATGTGTTGATTTCTTCATTTTGTTGATATGATGTTTATGATAGAACATCATGCTAGTGATAGGCTAGGGATCTTTAGGAATTGCATGATAGAATTGCATGATGTATGATGCCTGATAGCCTAGGAGTGCCTCTTGTATGAAATTGACATCATTACTATAGTTGCTTAGTGTATGCATCGTAGTCATACATAACTAAGACTTTATTGCCTGAGAATGTTTGGTTTTGTCTTATTTCCTATTCTTTATTTGGTTGCGGGCTTATGGTAGAATCAAGTATTCAACTATCTATAGGATCCAGTGTTATGTATGATTAGCATACACGAGTGTTGCAGGGTTGGTAGAAGTTTCATGGCTGAGTATATGCGTGAGTAGCCAACCAGATGTGTAGTGTTTAGCCACCCACGAGAGAGTGAGGATAAGATGTATGCATATCCTAGTTGTGGTATTTGTGTTGGGCGGTTGTGATGATCCTTGAAACAAATACGGGTAGGTGTGGAAGGGTAGTATGGGCCCGTACTACTGAAAGCACAGGACCCGTACGCGTAGCAAGGAATCACAAATACTGAGGAATTGAGTCTAGTCTTGTGATTGTAGCAATGTGTAACGTGGCATTCTAATATATTCTGGTTTATTTTCAGTATGGTGTTTTCCAGAGGATCTGGTTCCGGGTCTAGAGCGAGTGGCCAGGATAGGCCAAGGTTAACTAATGATCAGAATCGGGAGATCGTCACCACTAAGGTGGATGCTGCTGTTCGAAGGTCTATGTTAGAGATGTTTGGGTCTATCAAGACCACCATGATTGAGATTTTTGATGATCGGTACGCTGCTCTTTTGGATATTGTTGTTGTTGTAGCCACCACGGCAGTTTCTGCGACAAGGATTCGAGGGGAGAGATCTTTCCAATACCGGGACTTCGGCAATACGAAGCCCCCAGAGTTTGATGGGGGTAGGGGACCCGATTGTAGCGATAAGATGGTTGTCTTATGTGGAGGGTTTTTTCTTCACATGCTCTTGCCTTGCTGAACAGAAGGTTAAGTGCACCCTGAACCTTCTCAGGGTGGGGGCAAAGGATTGGTGGAGATTGGGGACTAGTGCTTACACTTCTGAGCAGAGAGATGTTGTTACCTGGGAGTAGTTCTCGGAGATGTTCCATGCGAGGTATGTTCCCTTATTGGAGAGGAAGAGGTTGGCTCAGGAGTATTTAGATTTGAGGCAGACTACTGAGACAGTGACATAGATCACCAATATGTTTATGGAGAGCGCTCTCTTCTGCCCTGAGTTTGCTGCCTATGAGTAGGCTCAGATGACTCGGTACTTGAGTATGCTCCAGACAGATATTCGGCAGTTTGTCCACCCAGCGATACAGTACCCTCGCTGAGCGTCAGGGTGTCGCGAGGAGGAGAGAGATTGAGATAGAGACCAAGGAAATGGAGCAACGTCAGGCTCTAGTTCAGCCCAGCCTATAGCAAAGCGGTTCAAGTCCGCCGGCCAGAGTTCAGGATCAGCTAAAGGGAGGTGCAGATCTTTTGTATGTCACAAGTGTGGCGAGGAAGGCCATTTTGGTAGAGATTTCAGGAGAAGTGTGTGAGTTTGTTTCCATTCCGGCTAGGAAGGCTACATCAGAGCTTGTTGTCCTTTTCTCGTTTTCGATGAGGTGTTAAATCCCTAACCCCTATCTTGGCAGTTACCCGATGGTCGTCATGGGACAGTCGGAGTCTTGAAGACCGATATTTGATTTAGCAGTTCTTCTATTTAGCTATTGATGTTGTATTGGTATTTATATGTACTTCCTGTTTATGTTTAGAAGTTCGGTTGTAACCTTGGATGATAAATTGAATGAAATTTCCTTGTTTGATATGTTTTAATTGAATTATTATCATGACAGGATTAATTATCTTGTCCACGATTGTATGTGTGATGGAATTTTTGAATGTTGTGTGGGTTTAGATTCTCCTGTGTATGTGGAAATCAATATTTGGGATCAAGTAGTATGGAACCAAAGGACTGTGAAGTTGTCAAATTCTAGTATATTTCAAGTGGGGAGAGTGGAACCTCGTATCAGGAAGACCTTGTGCCAAGTTTCGGTTCTCAGTCAGATTTCTCCAAGTTCAAGACTTCCACGTAGCTGTTGAATCTTTCGGTTTCATGTCAAGATCATCGTCAGTTGTTGGATTTCCCTTCAAGCTGTATTAGTTTTAGTTGTGGAATCATATCTAAGGCATGCTTATGCTTTAGAATTTAGGGTGTTAGGAGCCCAGGTTGAGGGATGTGATGAGGGATTCCTTGTCTGTTCTTGTTTGATAGGGGCTTACAGGTCTGAGTCATGACCCGAAGACCTGGTAGGATCAGTTAACTTTATTGGCTGAGTGTTGTTGTTAGTTAATGGATCAGGGGTAGGCTCGAGTGTTGTTGTTGGTTAGTGGATCGGAGGTAGGTCCGAGTGCCATTTTCGGTTAGTGGATCATGGTTAAGCCTGAGTGTTGTTAGTAGATATCCTAGCAGGGTTGTTGGAGCCAAGTAGGAGCATGACCTAGTTTGGTACGTGACAGTTGGTTCTCGTCGTGATGGTGCACTTATGTGCGGGATTAGCATGTCGACGTTTGGCCGAGGAGGTTTCGAGCCAATCAAATCTGCGGGTTCTCGGTTAGTTTGGTTGAAGTGAGGGGTTTCATCATGAAATGGAAGCGAGAGTTGATTTCGAGGACGAAATCTGATTTTGAGGACGAAATTTAATTCAAGTGGGTGATAATTGTAACATCCTATTTGCTGTCGTTTCTTATTTCAGGGCCATGGGCCAGAATTTGATTGTGTAAAAGCTTTGGGCCTTAAGGAGGTAAATATTAGACCATGTGGAAGGAGGTAATTATGGTTAAGATATCTAACCCTTAAATTGTGTTTTGGGTCGAAAGGTAAAAACGAAAAAGTCATAAGCCGAGTTCTTACATGAAATATGGATTTTTGTTTGAGAAGTTATTTGTCCAAGATATTTAAATAATATTTTAGACCACTTTAAAACCTTTCCATGGATATAAAGAACATTGAAAACGGAGTTGAAACGAAGAAGTTACGACCGTTTGAAGTTATGACGATTTTTGGGTTAGCCTCGTACGTTGGGCGTACGCGAGTTGTGATGTCTTAATGGATTAATAAGTTAGGATTTTAGCTTTTGGACCTTCCCTAGCCATGGAAAGTCATAAAGGTGGAAACTTTATGACTTAAGACAATGTTTTAAGGCTAGATCTGAGTTTGGGTGAAAAGTCCTTAAGGGATTAAGTGCTTAATGGAAAGGATGGAACCAACTCGAGTACATTGGGCATAATTTTCATATGGTGGGCGAACTAACCAGTCCCATGTATGCATGGTGTAAGTTGGGTACGCAGGGCGTACTCAACCAACCTTGGACTTTGATTTTTGTTGACTCTGTTAACCGTTGACTTTTTGACCAAGTTTGACTTTAGGTCAAACTTGAGGGTTTTGATTGGTGATTAAGATTTTATATGGTTATGATGTTAGTGGGTCTACGGGAGCAAGTAGTGTATCAGGGAGCGTATCACAATGTTCTCAGGTTTCTTCATTTCAAGTGAGTTTTGCCTCACTATAACCGTGGGTCGAAGGCACCAATGCCAACCCACTAGTTTTGGTTATCTGTTAGTAGAGGGATGCCTTAGGGACTATATATAGTCATGTTGGATAGAGTGAGGACTCTTGATATAGGCTCTTTTACCTGTTCCTTGTTTGGTTGTGGTTCCAGAGTAGGATCACCTGTCCGGATGTCTATCTCACCTCTGAGTATATACGGTCATGCATTACTTGGATTATTGATACTTAGTATGCTACTATATTGTAGTGATATGTTAGATTTGTATCCTGGTATCGAGTATGCTGCTAGGCTGTAGTGATCTGTTAGATCTGTATCTTGATATCGAATATGTTGATATGTTGTGGTGATCCCTTAGATCTGTATCCTGGTATCGAGTATGTTGCTTTGCTGTAGTGATCTGTAGAACTGTATGTTATATGTGCTTGCTGGTTATCATCTAGTGGAGTGTCGTAAGGACTGTCTGTGGTCATGTAGGATAGCCTGAGAACTCTTGATCTATGCTTTCTTTCCTGTTCCATGTTTGGTTGTGGCTCTAACGTAGGATCATCTATTCGGGTGGCTATCTCATCTGTGGTTACTTATGGTTATGCATTTCATGGAGGTTAGCTGGTAGCGGGACTATATGATGTGAGAGGACTAGTACGCGGTAGCGAGTTCTATGATTGATATTTTCCTGTATTATGTGCCTGTTTGATCCTTGATTGTTTATATGTCGACATATGGTAGTAGTGGGTTGAGGCGGTCCTCTTTTGTGCTGTAGTCCAAGATACCCGATTCGGGCCGGCTGTAAGCCGAAGGCACAGAGGCTCTGGAGGAGTAGTTAGGTTGAGGCAGTAGGCTAACCAACCCTGGTTTTTTAGGCCGAATAGACTGAAGGCCTGTGAGGCGGTCCAGTCAGGTCGAAGGTCCAAAGAGCGGCCGTTATGCATGCTTGTATTTTTATCGTATGGGGTATTTTGGGGGAAACTCACTAAGCTTTGTGCTTACCTAGTATTTTATTGTTTCAGATATCATCGGTCATCATGGGAAGGTGGATGCATGATTGTACACATTTATCAACAACAATGAAGATTCCGCGCTTTAATATCACTATGATTTTTATAAATGTATTTGGAATAAACAGTTTTGTCCATAACGGATTTATAATTGGGAAGATTTACTTAAATCAAATGAAAATTTTTGGTTTTGAAAATGGACGTTACAGTTTTTGAGGAACATCAGCCAAACAATCCTTTGCATAATGGTTCCCGAGACCACATTTGTGACAAACAATCTTGGGTTTGACTGAGTTCGGAACTCCCTGCGGTTTCGATAAGCGATTTTGAATGTTGGGTCATAGGCTTGTGGATTTTAGTTGGTTTAAAGTAATGTGGAGGATTGTTGTGGTGTGGAACTTGAAAGTGATTGTAGGATGGTTTTTGATTGGGGTTCCAAGGTCGTCTATATTTCATAGACAGAAATGCAAACTCTTGCTGCAAATGAAGTTCGAAATCATCTTCTTTTGAATCAAGGTTTTCTTCACATGGGTAGTTCGAAACTAAAGAAATAGGTACAACAGGTGGAGTGGGTCGAGTAGTTTGAACAGGTGGGGTGGCTCCAGATAGTTCTCTCAACGTTTGAGCAACGTTAGATTCATGTCCTTGTAGTTCGTCAAACAACTGGAAGAGCTTCAATTTCCTTAGATATGCGTTACTCTGAAGGCATGACTTCACATTTCCCCATCCTTTCTCAATACTGTTGATGAACTTGATATTATAGTTGAGTGGAGTTCGAACTACACCATGTGATGTCATGTTGTTCACCATGATCCTATATCGGTTTGATGCAGATGCAACATATTCACCAAAAGTTGTAGTGAAGCTGCCGAACTCATTTACAACAGATGTCAAACATTTATCCTTCATGTTCTCTGAACCTTCAAACAAATCTTGTAGTGTGTCCCAAATCTCTTTAGCAGATATGCACAACTTAATTTGCTCAAAGAGAGAAAGTGGAACACCAAACACCATTTCAAAGAAAGCGACTTGATCTGCATGGATTTTTTCAATGCCGTTTGCAGTTAGTGGTGATGGTCGAGTCTCTTCTTGACCCATGAGAGTGGAAACAATATCTCTAACCACTTTGTCTTACAGGAACATGAGGACCTTATTTTACAAACCTCCAAATTTTTTCATATTTTTCTTTACTAAGAAAAAATCTCTCCATTCTAACTTTCCATTTATCATACTCTTCAATAACTAGCAATGGGGAACACGATGGGAAACCCACACTATTTGTTATTTGCATTGAATACATTTATTTAGATTGATTAGAAGCAGCCATTGAAGTTAGAATATTAGAGCTGAAGTGGTATATAGAAGAAATTTAATCCTGAAAATAGAAATAATTGAGATACCAAAGTAATCTTCAATCAATTATAATATGTTCTTATGGATTCAAAGGACAACCACTTAGGCTCTGATACCAATTTATAATGCAAGGGTTTTGCACGGACAATGTTTGAAAGCTCAAACCTTGAATTAACTCAAGATCAATGATTGCTTGTAATATAGTTCTAGTCAAGTCTGGTAAACCAGTATTGTCTCTGATTAGATAAACTCAACAAAGTGCTCAATATAAAGTGATAATAATAAGTATGAACAATGTAAAGAAGCAAGAACAAGAAGAATGTAAGAGAATGATTTACCAAATGATTCTTTTATTGATAGAGTGAAAAAAGTGCAAACTTCTCTCTTGATACAATGTGTTGACAACTCCTTAAATATTCAAGGACTTAATAAAAGACAAAACATATAAAGTGCGCATGGACTGAGAGACGACAGAAGATCAACAGGCTGACACATCCGTTGCTGTTGATCTTATCTCTTGTACTATACTAAAAAACATTAAGAATAATACAAAATAGTACTTGAAACAATTAATGCATTACGGAAACAAACTACATTCAAATAACAGTTGATCTCGGACAAATCTTCACTACGAAACTACTTCACTTCAGACTCAATCTTGATCTCGGACAGGTGTATCTCCGATTGCATAAGGATCGTTTGTTTGTGTTCTAGCAGAAATATATAATTAAAGGATTTAATTATATTTGGTTGAAAACCCTACGTGCTCACCAGGCTCCCAACCTTGCCCCAATCAGTTTCTTTGTAGCACAGTTAACGGTATGAAAGCATAGAGATGATGAGTTTAAATTTGATGAGAGATTTAAGGAGTATAGGCCATTAGAATAATGAACTGTTGTAAGGCCTGTAATTTTTAGTTTATGCTTATGTTTTTGTATCCATGATGACATTCCAAGTTATTAAATATTAATGAAAAATGTTTCTTTGGAAATGCTTTGACATTGGTATTATCTAACATTAAAAGTGTTTTGGGGACAAATTTAGCATTAATATTCTTTTAAATAATACTTTGAATTAAATAAGAATAAAGAAAATTTCTTTTTCGGGCCATAAATTAGGGATGTCACATAAATGTTGATGAGGAGAAGTTTAAACAACAAGATGAAAAGGCACATTCTTCAATTCTGTTATCACTTTCGGATGAGGTTCTTTATGAGGTTGTCGATGAGGAGAGTGTAATTATTTTGTGGAAACGGCTCGGGTCATTGTATATGACCAAGTCTTTGAAAAATAAACATTTGTTAAAGCAAAGATTTTTTTCATTAAGGGTGAAAGAAGGATCGGTCTTGAAAGAACATTTGGATGAGTTGAACTCAATCTTGATGGACTTGAAGAATTTTGAGGTAAAGATTGAAGACGAGGATGCGATGCTTATTCTTTTGGTCTCTTTACCATCATCCTATGAAAATTTTGTGAATGTGTTTATGGTTGGTCGAGATACAATAATTATGGAGGAAGTTCATTTAAGCTTACATACTAGAGTGCTTACGGGGTGTTCCAGAGTCTTAACCAGTGGGGTTGAATCTTTCAATTCGGGAAACACGTAGATCCTAAAGGAAAATGGGAGGTCAAGATTTATGGGTAAAAATCCCAACCCGCGAGATCCTTGTTACAAAGGAGGTGTATGTGGTCATTGGAAGAACGAGTGTCCAAATAACAAAGGAAATGGGACAAGTGCCAATGTTACGAATGCAGGTTCAAATTCGGAGGATGAATTGGTACTAACGTTGATCGAATGTTGCTTTGAAAAAATCGATGGTTAGGTCTTAGATTCGGGTTGTTCATACCACATGTGTCCGAACAATTTTTGGTTTGACACATATAAAGAGTTAGATACTGAAAGCGTGTTGATGGGAGACGGTGCACATTACAAGGTGGTCGGCATCAGGTCTATTCATATTTGAATAGGTGATGGAGTTGTGAGGACTCTCATGAGCGTTCGACATGGTCCGGGAGTTAAAAAGAACTTGATTTTGTTGGGTGTCTAGACTCGAATAGGTTCGAGTACTCGGGTTCGAGGGGCGTGTTAAGGTTCTATAAAGGCTTTTTGGGGGTTATGAAAGGAAGATTAGCAGAGTCTTCGATTTATGTTCTTGAGGGGGGGACCGTGTTGGGTTCGGTTGCGGTTTAGGGCTCCGAAAAGGTTGGTTCTGAGAGGGCTCGATTGTTAAAGCTGGTGGTTCAACAAAAGGCTTCTTCGGGTGGGTCGTAGAAGGTAGAGGTTTGCGGTGGTGTTGAGTAACGTTTGAGGTGGAGGCTCGAACAATGGTGAAATGGATTTATGGGTTGACTTTATTGTAAGTCAATGTGAAGTTGGTAAACTTCATAGTGTTTGGTTTAATGACTCGAAAGTTTTTTGGTTATCCAAGGAGTCGGTTTCGAGTTTATTAAGAAAGTTCATATTTTTTTTCATTTTTCATGTATTGATAATAAATGCAAATTACTTTGAATGGCAAAGTGGAGATTATAGAAATGTATGGCATTATAAGTAAGTTTAGGTTTAAGAGTATTAATATGGCTAATGTCTAGGGGTATTTACTGTAAAATGGGTTTTGTCTTGCCAAGTTTAAAAATCATTTCAAATAATGTAAAAGTTTTATAGCAAGTAATGTATCTCCAATTAAAGAAAGTATGGTTTTATGATACTGGGTAGAATCCTGATCCTTGTGTGTGATGCATATTTTGAGAATTGAGACCTTGTTAAACTTGTAGACTATCACTATGCAAATGAACTTTGATACGCATAAAACGGTTCATACCAACAAAACCAAATATTTGAATTGTGACCGAATCAGGACTTTAGAAGACTAAACGAAACCGAAATTTATATTTTAATCACATATTCGCCTCATCTCGCTACAAAGAAAAAAAACATGTTTCAAGAAGAATCACAACTCAAAACCAGTACCATCACCTCTTCTTACCAAGTCAAAATCACAAACTTACATTATAACAGAAATCGGAATACAATTACATCCTCCACTCTGAGTTTCCTTTTAAGATCATCTACATGTCTTCTTCAACAACCTTCTCCTCCATCTCAACCTCAACCACAACAGCATCTACCATGGGGATAGGGGGTTCATCCGCAGCTACCAAAGATTAAGGGTGTCCTTCAACTTCAACTTTAACATCAACCAGAGGACACAATTCTATATCTCTTAAGGTAGTGCCTGTTTAGAAAACATGTATTACACCCAGGTAGATAGAGCCACCTCATGCGACTCTCATGCTGACAAAAAACTCACAGATTTGATCCTACTGGTACCTCCTCGCTCGTCTCACCGCCTCATTGATAACTGAAAAATAGACTCCATGACCATCTGTCGATGCCAACAACCTCACACTTGGATACAGAGACGAATCCAAACCTAGGCCCCAACAATTGAAACTATACTAACCTTGTAACGCCCTGATTCTCAGGTATCATTTAAATAAGAGTTATTGGATGAAGCTCTACTCGACGAGTCGGTTGACCTACTCGTCGAGTAGCAGCGGGGTGGGATCGCGTGTTAAGTGACCTACTCGACGAGTCCATATTGGGACTCGGCGACTAGGAGCTGGCAGATGAAACCCTAAATTCAGGGTTTTGCACCCTATTTAAGGAAGCATAAGCCTCCTTTGGCCTCTTTGCAGTCCTTGAGAGCTCAGAAAAAACCCTAATTCGTGTGGTGTTCATTCTTGTGTGTGTAAAGCTTTGGAGAGGAGATCTTTTGAGGAGAGAAGCTTGGGGAAACAAAAGGCTCGGAGCAAGGAAGTGTGGGAGATCAGAAATCTACCTCAAATAACATCATTTGGAGGTATCAAGTCGTCACCTTTTCTCCTTTTTCTTTCTAGACCTCTTTTGGTTGAGATCTACGGTTTTTATGGTTTGGTTGAGATGGTAATGTGCGATATGAGCTAGATCTGAAGTTGTAACTTCAGATCTGTAACCTTCTTGGGTTCTAGAGTCATAAAGCTCTGATTTTGGTCGAGAATGAGGCCCTCCTTGTGCATAAAGCCCCATTAAGAACTTAGTTTTGGCATTAAGAGCCTTATTAGTCATGCATGCATGTAAAGTTCGCAACTTTACGTGAAAAGCATGCCCTAGAAGCTTGGATCTGTGATTTGGAGCCGCTGCATGGCTCAAAACAAGTCTGTATGGAAAAAGGACTGAATGGACTCGGCGAGTCGCAAGGTTGACTCGACGAGTCACATGAAGATGGCCGTGAACTCGACGAGTTGGATGAACAACTCAGCGAGTCCAATGAAGATCACCATAAGACTCGACGAGTTGAAGAACAACTCGGCGAGTCGGATGAGTTTTCCCTAGGATATGTATGCGTGTGTACCCGTCGAGTGGCAAGGAGGGAACTCGACGGGTGGCCTTAGAGTTTGATCGGGAATCGAAGGAACTCGACGAGTCACCCCGATGACTCGGCGAGTGGAATGTGTTTCGAGGAACTCGGCGAGTAGCCAAGGGTACTCGGCGAGTTGGGGGTCAACATGGACTGTTGACCTTGACTGAGGACTTTGACTTTGACCAAGGGTTGACTGGTGGGTTATGGAGTACCTTATAGAGTTAAGGACTTATGAGTATATTGTACTATGGTCATAGGTGGTGGAGCCTGTGACAAGTGATCCGAGAATTGGAGTTTACCTTTCGAGTCGGCATCTGCGAGGCGAGTCATCCTCACTATATCGATAGGGTCTACGGCACCAAGGCCGGCCCTTTTGTTGTTATTGTTATGGTATGCTACATATGGTTTGGTCTGCTAGATCGGAATCAGGGTAGACAGTATGTTATGCTTTATGATCCGTAAGGATTGGTATGTTAGTGACCTGCTAGGTCGGTACTCTCGTTACGAGAGGATTCTATGGTTGATGATCAGTATGATAGATATGTTTGATGTTGTATATGCCAGTATATGATAGTTATGTGAACTTGGTTATTTGCTTATTGGTTGGGTTGAGGCGGTCCTGCTTTGTGCTGAAGGCCAACATACCCTATGAGCGGTTCGGGGGGACTGCAGGCCACGAGGCGGACCAGTCATGCCGAAGGCTCGGGATAGATTCAGATAGACTGTAGGCCCAGTAGGGTGGTCCAGTTAGGCCGATGGCCCAGTATGCATGAATAGATTCAGTTAGAATGTAGGCGCGGTAGGGCGGACCAGTCAGGCCGATGGCCCAGTATGCATGATTGATTGATTGGTTGTTACTGATATGGTATTGTCAGTGTGGTATTGGTATTTTGGGGGTAGCTCACTAAGCCCTCGGGCTTACAGTTTCAGTTTATTGTTTCAGGTACTTCAGGAGATCGTGGCAAGGCGAAGGCGTGACCGTACCGCTCCTCATCCTTATGATATGATTTTGGGACACTCTGATGGATATTGATTTGAAAACATTTTGTAAACAATACTATTGACTTTTATTTATGGTTGAAAAAGTTTGAATTTGGCGTAAAATTTATGGATGTTACAAACCTATACATGAATCCTGCTGCCCGAAAATTTGAATTTCGATTTATCCAAGATCTTCTCTATCCCACATCATCCTAATAATAAACTAGAATATAAAATCCCCAGGCGACTGCTGAAGCTGACAACCTCTCACACGGTCGCACAAAGAGTCTCCAACCAAAAGTCTTACTGACAAAGGCTGTCCTAGCTTGTACATCAACATGACTCTAACATCCCTTAAATCCACATGAGGAACGACTAGCCAACCAACACATGGATGACTACAGGTCTGTTTCACCCCAAGTGAATGCAACGGGCCAAATCGTAGTCTTATCTCACACTTGGCCCATATCAGCCAACAGTCTATTTCAACCACATGAATGCTGTGGCCCTCCCACAGTCTTAGAAATACCCCAAAAACATCCTATCTCATCCAAATGAATGCTACATGCCAAATCGTACTCTTACAACACCCATACAATTTCCATGGGCCCACCCCATGGTCTTGCCCGCAATCCACAAGAATACCCAGCCAAAATCAACACGATCCGGACCCCTAGCCTGCTAGACCCTATCAAGCTTTCAGCTCGTGCTTCGAGCCCCAAATTCTTAATCAAACAAGAAGATGCAGATAGGCCCTCACACAACCCTTAACCGAAACCTAGACGCTAACCGAAACTTGCGCTGCTAACGATGCTTCAAACCTTCAGACGAGATAACCTTGACTCCTCAACGTCTGTTTCCATGATTACAACTGACTAATGAACATTATTCCTTTCATAAGCTTTAATTCATACAAGAACTAGGACCAAGTATCCTCCTGTCCATGAATATGAAACTTCGGGTTGACCCGCACTTAAAATATTTCCATTAATCCTAGGCGATTCTTCCCCACTTGGATTCAGCTGCACTATGACAACTTCATAACCATTTGAATTTCCAATCCAACCTAAAAACATCACCACTTGGTTCTTAACATCCACGCTTGACATTACTGGGCATAAGAGAATCCGACTTCTTCAAACAACATTTAATACTTCCAATATATGACTACAACTCATAGCGACAAGACCCCAAGAGTTTCAACTCGTGATTTCAGACCCATACTAATAAACAATCCAACCAAAAATCTTCCTAACTCAAAGCAATAACCAAATCTTCAAATGAACCGAACAGATCCTACCAACGCACAACTTACTTAATAAAACTTTCTGCTTGAAGGAATAATTCTAAAATAAACCAGAATGCTTCCAGAACCACGATCAGAACAACTCCACTACCAACCTTGTTAACACAATATGCAAAAATTTGATTCTACGTAGATCCAAGGCCTAACTAGAAGCTTGTACATACAGATCTGCCAACCTAACTTCCTGCACCGTAGATTCCTCGGACACATTGAGCTGAAACCATAAAATCGAACAGGCTGATGATTCTCTAAGTAGAATATCTAATTCTCCCCCACTTAGGGTTCGAACCATCATCGACTGATGTCTACACTATCAAAGCCTCAGACCGGATCAACAATAAAAGCGCACCAACCTTAACTCTCGGAATGCAACATGGCATATGAAGATTCTTCGAATGATGATCAAGAGATCATAAAGAAACCCCAAGCCTCATATGAAGACTTCAACACTTCGAACATTACATTTCTCATACATAATCACACAGTCATAAATATAGATAATGAAAGCAATAAGGGAACGGATACGATACGTATGAGCGACAACATCCGAAGAAAATTGGGCCTCCTCGACCATCAAATGAAATGCTCAACTCCTCACCAGTGTATCCTCCATTGTGCCATTGCGGCCATCAACAATCCTCAGTGAAGTTGGAGAAGGTACCCTTGCTGCTTCACTCGCCAGTCTTGGGAAATCCACCTTCTTGTGGCCCGACTGATTATATTGAAAACAAATGAAACTCAACCCATGGGTGCAATCCCTGCTGATATGACCAGTCTCGCTGCACTTGTAGCCTCCCGGACCATCTGCTTGACACGCTCCATTGTGCGGTTTTCCCGCACTTGCTGCAATGATCCTAACCCTGCTGGCCTGTAGCTCGTGAATCAAAAATCTTGGGCTTCTTTGTTGAGCCCTTTTCTGTCTAAACTATAGTTGGCTTCCGCTTCGTCCGAAGCTCCAACTCGATCTCCCGCTCCGGGCTTTGGCAATCATATCCTCTAAGGTCTTGCAGCCTGACATGCTCATAAATTGTCGAATTTCATCCCTCAACATATCGTGGTACCTCGTTTTCTTAATCTCCTCGTCCGCAACATGTTGTAGAACTAACAAAGACCTCTCCCTGAACATGGCGGTAATCTCCGCTGTAATGTACCAAAAATTATAACTAAAAATTTCGATTTGTAAATTAATAAAACCATTATCCAAGACAACATCCTTTGTCCATGATGTGTTGTGATTCCACTTGAGGCTTCCACACTATTGAGGCTAAGCTCTTAAGGCTAGACACATCAAGACTTCAAGCTCCACAATAAGGTATGTTATCCTAACTAGATTCTTGTATGGTATATGACAATTGTATGCTAGTCATAGGTTTAATACCTTGGAAACACCATTGCATGTATAATTAGTGAAAACATAGATCCAAGGTATTTAGGGTTGCATGAACACCTTAGGAGTGTTAGAATGCTCAAAACCCAACTGTGGTATCAGAGCCTAGGGGTGTTTTCAATTATACTTGATGCTACTTGCTGTTTAAAGTTGAAAAAATCGAGTTTTCTGCGTTCTGGGTGATGAACTCGCCGAGTCCACTGATGGACTCAACGAGTCCATGTACAAAATGTGCTACTCGACGAGTCATGTTCATGGACTCGCCGAGTTAGCTGGGCAGAGTGCAGAAAAACGTTTTTTTTTGCCCCCAAATGGATAGGATCATTATTCCAAACTGTTTTGAATCATAAAAATTTTTTTTTTTTAAAGATATGATAATGATCATGCTAATCCATTTGAAAGGTGATTGTCAAAATTTCATGTCTTCTATTAGTTTATATGATTAAGTCTAAATGCATAGAATTTGTTTGACTTGAATTACCTAGTTCATATGAGTTTAATCAAGATTATGAATATTGCTAGACATGTTTGTGATAGTTGTTTTCAATCCAAATTAATTTAAAAGTTATTCATAATATGCGTTTTTGTAACTTGTCCTCAAGTTATATGAAAAGTCTCATTAAAAAGGTTATTAAAACCATAGGTTAAGAAACTTGAAGAGTCTTTTCTTCATAAATAGTTTTATGAACTCCATAACTTGTCCTCAAGTTATTGATGTTCAAGAGTCTCTTCATTAAAAGTTTTAAAAACCTATATTAAACTCATATGTTATGAAATTGAAGAGTTTTGAAAAGTTTCAAAAACTTGCCCTCAAGTTTTGGAATTTACAAAGTTACCTCCCCATGTATACTTTAATTCCAAATTAAACCTTAGAACTTTAAAAGTTTAAAATTCAACCTTATACTATTATAATATTAAAAGTTAATGGTTATATATATATATGTATAAGATAAAGTCAATCTTACCGTTAGTAGGCCTTATTCACGAAGCCAGTCTCTAAGGGGGTGGGGATAAGGTTACTGCCTATAAAATGGCAGTTTAATGGGTGTCCACTCTCACTCACCGCTTCCTTGACTGGTGGAGGGTCGTTAGCCGAACGGGTAGGAAAGGACTATAATTCTCCCTTCATTAAAAGTATAATGATAAATACTAAGTAACTAAACACTTATAAATTCCCAATCTTAGTTACTTAGGAAAAGGTGAATTTGGTGCTAATCCATGAAATTACACTTTACACCCTTGTTAAGTCGTTAGTGGAGCGTGTGTGGTTAATCGGCACACTAACATGGGACTGACAATGTGTGGCAAAGGGTGACTTAAGTTTTATCATAGATCGGTGGAGCGCGTGTGGTTAACCGGCACATCGATTGGGTGATAAAATTAAGGGTACCAAGTCAATTTGCATGGTTATTCACACCTTGTTTGTGATCCTCGACATCCCAGTCACAAACTTGAGAGGGCACAATCGAGATTTAAACATGCCATTGAAAGTTCAATGAATCTCAAAAGATCTAAGAATTTCAAATCCAATTAAAACTTAATAATTTATTTTGTTTTTCATGGTGGAAATTGGTAAATCGTCATTTACCTACCTTCAAATATTTTGTAGCTTGGATTACGGCATCCCTCTTCCAAATTATAAAATAGTTTGTTGGGTCCTAGCCTTAATATTTCATATTGGGTGTTATGTTAAGGACTTAAATCAACTGAAACTTGAATTTCTCCCTCATAGATGTCTAAGTTCAGACAACTATGGTCTTCCTCATCCTTTTGGATAGAGCTTCACTTCCTCCACCTCCTCCAATAATTCTCCCTGACCCACAAGTTCAAGGTCACTCAATCCCTATTTGGCAAGCAAAGTCTATATGTGCTTACACCTTGGAGATTAAGTCACATATTGGCAAGCCGGGAGAGTTGGGTGTCAAAGTCTTAAGGAAAGTTGACTGTTAACTGGGTTCTTCAATCACTTCCCAAGTCATATAGTGAGTTCTTTAAGGACTACTATGTGACAGACCATGACATGACCCTTAATGATCTTACATATTTGCTCGATGCTACTAATCAGCAATGATTTGGAGCAATGGTAAAACAAATTTGATTGGAGGATCTACTTCCCATGCTTTCATGGACATTGGTAATGGTAACATTGAAAGTCCAGAAAAGCTTTCTCTTCCCAATGGAAAGGGATCGGCCATGGTCAAGTCATTTGACCTAATGGTAAAGAGAAAGGCTAACTCTGAGATAGCCTTGTGCATCATTTCCAAAAAGTCCATATGTTTCTATTGCCAATAGAAGGGACATTGGTTGCGAAGCTGCCCAATTTACCTGAAAGATTATAAGGATGGTAAAGTCAAAAAATTCGAATCTACTTCAGGTAAAGTCCATTATCTAACTCTATGAAGTCTCTTTTGGAGATTCTTAATACATGATGTAATGTAATTACATTTTGATGTTTTGGAAGAATCAAAGGAAACCTGAAAAAGGGTATGCTGATTCTGATCGCGAAGATGGATTTCAATGGTTCGGTGATAAGAATTCTGAGCTGCTGCTTAAAGAGTTATGATAGATTGCTTAGGAATAGATAACAACATGTTTTTCATATGTATTTGCATTGTAAGGATAAGTTTTTATGCAAGTTTTAAAATAAAAGAAAAGTTTTGATTTTATTTATTTTAAGCATCCTTACAATGGCATTTGTGAAAAATTGTTGTTTATATGATTCCATTGATAGCAATATTGCAAAATGGATTTGATTCTTTCATTTGTGGTAATTTCATAGTTTACCAAATAAGGAAAGATTCTCATCACCCAAGGTTCAGTTGGATAGAAACTTGGAATCATGAAACTTGTATTGTATGATGAATGAGAATTTTCAACCTTTGTAAATTAAGACTAATTCCTTGTTCATATGTACATGTGAGTCAAGTGAAGGACTAAAGGATTGGGTACATTAGGTTGTGTGCTGGTCAGGTCTACCACAAAGGCTAATAAGGTTAGTCATTATGATTTACTAAAGTTTATTAAATATGGTTATGCTTACAAGTTTAAGTGTAATTCTGAAACATTGGAAAGGTTTCAATGATTGGCAGAATGAATAAAAAGAATCAAATTAGGCAGAAAGATAAAAGTTTCTTCAATCTGAAGAGATGGGAGAGTACTTGAGTATCTTGTTTTTATGATTATCTTAGTGATTATAAAACCATATCACAATTTATCCTCTAAAGATACCTTAGTGCATTTGTTTGGCTAAGGAGAGGAATCATGAACTGTGGAAATGGTCATATCAAAAGATAAATCATACTTCGTTCCAAAACAAGTCTTAGAGTCGTACTCTAAGATTGTAATTTGAGTGACATAATTTTAAGAAAGGTTTATAACACTTATCAAATGTAGAGTAACATGCTTCTTACTCTTGTACATTTGAAGTTGGTAAGTTGTGATGTTTTGGATAAAACAGAGACCAACTAAGACCAATTGTGAAAAGTGTTTATCTTGATAAGAATCCGCACTGACTCTTGAATATTTGTTTTGTCAAGGAATGGTTCTTGAAAAGAGAATCTCATATGTCAAGAGGACAGTGGGAGTCTTAAAGATCTTGGAAAAGTTTCAAGAACTAATCAAGAATAAAACCTATTATTTAATCGCTAGCACACAACTTGAGGTTTGTAACCCATTGTGTTGACATATTTCTGTTTCTGTGCCCATTCCAGTTTAAGTTGACTATGCTTGTGAGTTCTATAAGTTCTCAATTGTTTACATAACAACCTGGAAGAATTGGTAGGCACTTGTGCTGCCGGGTGGCAAGAAAATGAGATTGGGCAAGTTCAGTCCATTTGAGTTTGGATTTGTCACTAACCTTGTCTCATGATTATGGTTATGACAAATTCACATGGATAGGAACACATACACCATAAAATCTAAGTTTCATAAGGTTTCTCTCCGATTCATGAAAATGATGGTGAGGAAACGCTTCCACTAAGTAGATTTTAGGAAGATAGCAAGTGTGATATTTGCATTCTCAAAGTCGTTAGTGGAGCGCGTGTGGTTAACCGGCACACTAACATAGACTTGTGAGAAATGGAAAAGGTCTAAACAATTGAGACTATGATTACGACATCCCTTTTCATAGTTCTAAAACTGTTTAGACACACATGTGAGTTATCTAAGGAAAGGTGTATGATTTTCATAAAGTCTTATCAAAGCAATCTGGTATTAGAAATCTGAACTTTGGTAAGAAAGTCAATAAAGTATTGATTTCTAGAAGTCCAGTTGATTTCTGGGAACATGTCAAAGCTAGTGGGAGCATAAGTGTTATGCTAATAATCATCATGTTAGTGGGAGCATGATAGTTATGATAAGTGTTGCAAGTTAGCAATGTTAATTATAGAAAACAAAAGTTTCAATTCGCTTTGAAAAGTTGTTTTGCTATAATTAAGGGAGATGATTTTATACTTCATTCCAATTCTACAAGCTTAGATTGAGATTTTAATCAACTTTAGTCAAAGATATATATGAATGTTATGTTGGAATGGTTCAATATAAGGAAATTCTATATATGTTGCGTTCTCAAAATTCGATTATGATTACGACATCCCTCTTCATAGTTCGAATTGTGAGAACATGGCAAATAAAAAAAAATTATAGCATGAATCGTGTCCCATATGCTTCGGGTATAGGATCAATTACATCCATTCTAAATTTTCCAAATGCTTAGGGCATTAAGAGGGAAAAAGGAATAGAACTGGATATGACTAAAATGATTAAGCAATTGTCGAGGACAATCTGAGGTTTACCAAAGATTGGTTGCTCGTGGACAATTGGAAGTATAATGTAAACTTTGGAAAGGACCATATTGACATATTCTGAAAATGAGGCAACTCTTGTTCAGAAGTGATAGTCAAAATGGTAATATGGAATTGTTTCCATAGGTGGAAGTTATTCTTTGAATCTGCTTAAGATTAGAAAGCTTAATGCAAGAAGGATGTTCAAAGGAATGAACTTTGAATTTGAGACTTCGGTTCCATGGAATTGCTCTCCATTGGAATACTTTGTAATGTCTGTTGCCAAGTCTTTGTGACTTTTGTGCATAGTCATTACAAGAGAATCATTGCATATAAGTTTAGAATCTAACAGATTACAGTAAATGGCAAGAGTTTGGTATTCTTACATTTACAAAAGGGATTGGGATTGTGAAATGAGCATCATTGGAGTCGTGTTCAATTGATCTATTTCACAAAAGAAAGGACCATAGGTAAACATAGTGTGCATGCTTGGAGCATGGAATGACTATTGTTTTAATTTAAGTATTAAGTTGATAAATCAAAACATTATACAATGAATAATGAGTAATCAATATGGTGCTTAGATAAAAGGGTTTTTTATTTACACTCAAGAGTTTGGGGCCATATAGGATTAGTATTATTCTTGTGTTTCACTTTGCATGTTTTGACTTCCAGAATAATTATTTTATTCAAACTCTCCACAGTCGGTCATACGTTGGAAGTAGGTATTGAATTAAGACTGTCATGAATCTGACTTGTAAGATTTGTCTAAGGTGCATTAGACATAGCAATGGTTGCTACAACAATCATGAGTGCTCATAAGTTATGAGTATTGGATTAAACCCACGCTCATTTGAATCACTTCATGGATTTTATCACGAGTGAATCATGAGACGATAATATCTTATATTCTTCAAACCTAGAGATATGAGTTGTTGACTATGAGTTGGTTATACATTGATTGTACGAAAACGAATCAGTAACTTGATGTTATAAAACGTGCTTTTGTGTATGATTCAACAAGTAGTTAGTACAAGCATATGAGTCGAAGTTTATCCATTCCTTTTACCTCATAAGGATAAAAACGATATTTGTGGGCCCCTCGATGATTTAGTGATGACACCCCTAAGTGCTTGGCCAAGCCTGAACTGATTTGATTTGTTCAATTAGTCAGTTGTCATAAATCGAAAATCGGGAAACAACAAATGGACAGAGAGAATGATTATAATCCATGTCTCAGTCCATATGATATCTAGAATGGAGGAATATATGATCACTTATCTAATGGACGCGTCATTTGATTTGTTCAGAGTTCGACAGCGGCTTTAAGAGCTACGATTGCTAGTCAGGTTATGAAGTCGTACTTGCATTAATAGTTTTAGACTTATCCAAGTGGGAGACTGTTGGATTAGATGTCTAAGCCCATAACTATTATTCGTATGTACTTGACCCGAGAGTAGCATGGTCCATTTGGGTTGCATATCATCAGGACAATTTGTTAGGATGGACTTTTGAGAGAAGATGTTATATATGATTTGTTAATATATTATAAGTTATAATATATTAATATGAAATTATATGAGTTAATTAATATTGATCAAGAATTAATTTGGAGATTAATTTGGTGATCAAAAGAGACTAATTAAATCTATGGGGACTAATTATGTTAATTAGTTATATTTATATGTGTTGGGCTTATGATCCATGTTGGACTAAGTTTATGTATGGATACATAAAGAGTTGGGCCACATGAACCATGGATCATAAGACCCACGGGTATGGATTTGGGTTATATCCATGACCCTAGAAATCCCACATATAAATACATCCATTCACAGCCAAAATCGCCACTTGTAATAGACTTGTAAGATACTTGTGTATTCTTGGAGTTCATGGTGATTTTGGGTGCACAAAGATTCTCTCTCAAGTTCATCCTTTGTCCATGATGTGTTGTGATTCCACTTGAGGCTTCCACACTATTGGGGCTAAGCTCTTAAGGCTAGATACATCAAGACTTCAAGCTCCACAATAAGGTATGTTATCCTAACTAGATTCTTGTATGGTATATGACAATTGTATGCTAGTCATAGGTTTAATACCTTGGAAACACCATTGCATGTATAATTAGTGAAAACATAGATCCAAGGTATTTAGGGTTGTATGAACACCTTAAGAGTGTTAGAATGCTCAAAACCCAACAATAATATCATAACAGGAATCACAGAGTCATCAAGAAAACACAAGCATAACCAACAGTTTTCACAAAGTCAACCATCATACTACAACATAAACTAGTGGGCCGACATTGGTGCCTTCGATCCACGGATACCGTGAAGGAAACTCACCTCACAGTCTGAAAGAATAGTTGCACCGATCACTGCTCTAAAAGCTATCTTTTTTTCGGTCACATATACAATTAACAGGAACCCAATTCTCAAACTATAATCAAATTACCCAAAATGCCCTTAGGTCAAACTTGGCCAACCCTGGTCAAAGTCAAAGTCACCGTCAAGGTCCAAAAGTCAATCTTTCTTCCCAGCGGAGTATGTCCTGCATACCAAGAGAGTACGCCCAACGTACTCTGATGTTGACCAAAAGCGGGAAGCTGACCGCGTACGCACAACGTACCTCCAGGTACGCCCAGCGTACACAGCCCGGTCCCAAAACTACATTAAGAGCTTATTCTGTTAAGCCCTTGCGTCCAAAACTCATATCCAAGCCCAAAATGATGTCCTATGTCATAAAGTTTCCAACTTTATGACTTTTCATGGCTATAAAGTGCTTAATGTCTAAAACCCTAAGTTCTTAACCCAATAAGACATCACAACTCTTGTATGGAAGGGATAGAAGGGACAAGATCACATTTTTATGGTTCATAATAGCTCCATGATGGATAAAGTTTGCAACTTTATCAATTAGAATGGTCCCAACAAACAAGATCTAGTCTTTAAGTCTCAAAGGGACCCAGAAGTGCATCTTTTTCAACTTAATCCATTAACTACAAGTCTCCAACCTTCAGATCTGAATCAAAATGATGTATAGATGGATAAAATTTCCAACTTTATGATGAGTTTTGAGCATTCTAACACTCCTATGGTGTACATGCAACCCTAGATGCTTTGGATGTATGTTTTCTCTATTATACATGCAAACTTTCATTTTTCCAAAGCATCATCCTAACTAGCACACAATGGAGTATCTATACTACAAGATTCTAGTTAGATGACATACCTTTTGTTGTAGCTTGCTATCCTTGATGTATTTGGCCTTTAAGAACTTAGCACCAATAGTATGAATGCCTCAAATGGAATCACAACACACCTAGGACAAAGGATAACTTTTGAGAGAGTATGGTGCACACAAGAAATCGGCTATATGGCTCTCCAAGAATCCACTAGTCACTCTCTAGTCTCAATTTCACCAACCAAGGGGTTTCTTATATAGTGTGGCACAACTAGGGTTACACCATGCAAACCCTAATGTGCATGAATTTCCACATTCCTTAGGCTCCATGGGTTTTAAACTCCATGGAGTATCCATGGGTCACCACATGGGTTTAGCCCAACATAAAGAACTATGGATCATAAGCCCACTTTATAAGAATGAATGATTTACCAAATCAATCCCCATTTATTTAATTAGTCTCTTTTGATCACAAAATTAATTCCAAATTAATTCTTGATCAATACTAATTAAATAATATGATTTCATATTAATATATTAGAACTTATAATATATTAATAAACCATAAATAACCTCTTCTCAAAAGTCCATCCTATCAAATTGTTGTGGTGATATGCAACCCAAATGAACCATGCTACTCTCGGGTCAAGTACATACCAATTATAGTTATGGACTTAGACACTAATCCAACACTTTATACATAACAAGGTCAAAAACTTTCAAGATCTAAACTTTATGCACTTAAAGTGACCTAAAGCTCATAACACCCAAAACTAGCTAGATCTAACAATTTCATCATCAAGATTCAAACTTTATACCTCTAGAAGAAAGATCAAGGTGAACAAAGTTTGGATCTACAAACTCCAATGCAACCAACACTTCTTCAATCAGTTCCTTCTTCTCCAAGGTTCATCAAGAACACTCCAAAGCACTTAAAAACACCTTTTTTCACAAGGCTCAATCTAGGGTTAGGGTTACAGGAGAGGGTGTTGGAGAGGTGGAGGCTGAGAATAGAGTGGGTTTGGGGAAGTTAAAGAGCTTAAATATGGCTCAAACCACAGAAATATGGTTTGGGCATTGATCGCGTATGCCCAGCATACTCAGGCATACTCAATACACTCAACGTACTTAATTTACGTCCAACATACACGACTGACCTAAAAATCGCCCTAACTTCAAACGGTCATAACTTCTTCGTTTCAACTCCGATTTCGATGATCTTTATATCCACGGAAAGGTGTTGAGAAGATCTATAACCATATTAACTCTCATTTTCCTTAAAACTTATCGAACTTAAATCCCAAATTCATACAAGGCTCAAACTATCACTTTACGGTTATACCCTTGGGCTCCAAAGCACCAACCGAACTCTCAGATCACCTAATCTACAGTACCCACACTCAAAGGGGACTAATTTCTTTCACAAAGGCCCTAAGCATTATGATAACCGGTCCTCCGGTCACGACCCCGAATTATGAAAAGATTCGAAACAGGGTGTTACATCCCCCATAGTCTCTTCCGTCTGACGAAGGTCCTAAAACTCCCTCGCCATATACTGCACCTTAATAGCAGTCACAAACTTGGCCTAGAATCTGGTAACAAAGTAATCCCAACTCATTCCCTCAACAGAATCTACTCTCAAAGCATGACCAACCTCCTCCCACCAATTGCGAGCTCTATCCTTCAGTAGATGATGCAAACCTAACCTTTGACCCCTCAGGGAAGAAGCTCGTCCGCAAGGCATTCGTTATATCTACAATCCACTTCCTGCTAACAACAGGGTGCTTCTTCATGAAGAACTCAGGATCACCACGTGCATGAAAATCTCAAAAAGTAAGAGTGCGTGCTCCCACAATAGCCAAAATCTCAGTACAAAAAGCACCCAGACGCTCATCCACCAACTCTACGATCCCCTCATTGATGGTACCAAACATCACAAGATTCTGATCCAAAATACCACGAGTAATCTCTGACATGATACACTTCTGTATCCTCTCATCAATCGATCCAGTGCCAGAGCCTGAACTAGAACTAGTACCACCACCAGAGCTGCCACCATGTCGGGTAATCATGACCATACTAAAAGGTAACCACAAAAGATCAGATCATACCCAAATAATTCCTCATTCTACAAGCTTCTTAGAATCCTCGTGACTTTTGTTGATTCGAGTACTGATCCTATACTTTCATTAATACGAGTCTAATACTACCTTCCACAGATATCCATATTTTCCTCAAGAATATCCCAAATCCTCTAAGTCACCTCTTTATAATGATATTCACAAAAGTCGCTAAATAGCGCACTCATTGCACCAAAATACTTCATAGGCTCTCCTAGGGTTTCCACCCCACCCTTGTATCAGCTGTTGAAAGACTCCTACTAATGTTAGCTAACTACCTCATAAATACAATCACATGCAACAAAACTTAAATAATTTTTTGACTAAAAGATCCTGCACTAACAAGAGTTGCACAATAAAGCCAAATCAATTATTCTAAAACTATTTAACCTTTGCGGCATGTAACTTTACGTATTCATTTAATAGTTAACAAACATCAATTTAAGCCCTACAAAGCATAAAACAAGCAGCAGAACTATATTGGCAACAAGGCATCATAAATGCATCTCTCCTAATAGACATTCTAGCATGCAACCCTTATCAGATCCTTAGCCCTATTTTAGCATGAAATCCTCACAATCATACAAAAATATAACATTTCATGTATGGGTATTTTGGGAAATACTTACTTGATCTTGATGGATTGCACACATCGCACCCATTTTCCTTAAAACCCTTTTCGGAAAACTCATTTTCTTTTAGAAAGATTTTATTAACTCCTTAGTTTGAGTTTAGACACACCCGAGAGTGTGCCCGAATACCTCAAACCAAGGCTCTGAAACTAACTTGTAACGTCCCAAAAATACTAGCAAAAATTTTCATTTTCAAACCACCAAAACCATACAATCATTTGTTCCAAAGCCAACCAATGTTTAAATGTATTTCCAAATATCAAAGTAAATCAAAACAGATAATGCGGAAATAAACTCCATGGGATGGAATGCAATCACGTCGGGCCCTTCCATTTGGAAGTAGAAGTACCTGAAAAACATTTTAAGCATAAACCATAAGCACAAATCTTAGTGAGTTCTCCAAAATACAACATACCATACATAAGGTAGTGAATGTTATAGGCTGAATCATAGTCTTACAATCACTTCCTACCATTGATCAAATCATGGTCTTTCCTTGCAATATCGGTGGCCAAATCCTGGTCTTACATACAAGTGCCATTGGCCACATCCTGGTCTTCCATGCAAGTATCACAAAGACAACTAGCATCTTACAAATGTCAGGGCCAGATCATGGTCTTACATACAATTGCTAGGGGCCAGATCTTGGTCTTTCATACAATCGACGGGGATCAAATCATGGTCTTTCATACAATTGCTAGGGGCCACATTCTGGTCTTCCATGAAAGTATCACAAAGACAACTAGCATCCTACATAGTATAGTGAGAAAACTCACCTCTCTCTCGAAGTCAGACAAACCACAACTCAACGCCATGAAACTGCTGCTACAACCTACCTATCAAAACACCCTAGTGTACACTCTAGAACTAACAATTTGACCGAAAGTCAAAAATATCAAAAGTCAACGGTCAAAGTCAACATCAACTGACTTTCATGTCGTGATCAATCCATGGTCACATCGTTGGGAATTAACTCAGGCTCGATTAAAATCTCGGTTACGATCCAATTTAGTCACGGTCAATGCTACTGTCACGTTGTGATGGTCATGCAACCACGTCGTGACAGGATCCGTCCAAAAGAGTCGATGAACTCCCATCATCATGTCGTGGCCTCCAAATGGTCACGCCGTGAAAGCTGCTTTGGGACTGCTTAATGCATTAAGCCCCTAATCCTTTAAGCCACCCATTCTAATTTTCTAGAAGGTCTTCTTACTCCAAAAACATTCTAAAAATCGATGATTTATAGACATGCATGTCCAATGCATGCCTTGAGCTCATGATAGGTCAAAAATGATGAAAATGGAGCCAAAATCTCATTCATGAATTCAAAACTCAACGAAACTTCATTCCATAGCATATAACCTTTAAGGGATCTCAAGGGTCCATAAAGTTGCCAAGTTTATGGAATCTATCCATTCAAACTTCCCCAAATTAGGAAAAAAGGGACAAAAAGCATAGATCTAGAAGCCTAATGCATATAGATTGGAACTTGATTACTCACAAAGGTCTAGGAGATGCTCAAATGAAACCCCTAAGCCTGCCAAGATGCTCTCTACACTACAAAAGTCATCTTCTTCTTTCAAGAACCACCAACACCACCAAAAAGAGCTCAAAAAGGGAGGAGAGGGATTAAGGTTTCCTTGAAAGGGTTGGAGGCTGTAGAAGATGTCCTAAACCGTATATTTGGGGGGTTAAATATGGAAGAACCCTAAAAGATCCTAAGCTTGGGCTGCAACTATGTCACGT
This sequence comes from Lactuca virosa, assembly GCF_052849685.1. Classification (NCBI taxonomy): domain Eukaryota; kingdom Viridiplantae; phylum Streptophyta; class Magnoliopsida; order Asterales; family Asteraceae; genus Lactuca; species Lactuca virosa. Next base: position 493,356,204 of record NC_136429.1, read on the forward strand.
CGTGACCCTCCTCTTGCCACGACGTGACAACCATCCTAATACGTGATCACACATTTGGTATGCCACGTCGTGACAGCCTTGCTGTCACGTCGTGACATATGATTTTTCCTCGAAAACCATGTCCTTGACTATTTTCTATCATCAACTTATCTATTCTAGGAAACATGTGTTAAATTTATTGTCAGTATGCCTATGTGGCACCCTTTACCGACGGTGAACACCAACTCTTGTTTCCTTTTTTGCCGGCGGTAACATACCAGCGGTGAAGTATCACCGCCCTTGTTTCCTTTTTTGCCTTCGATAATATACTAGCGGTGAAGTATTACCGATTTCTCACTTCTTTTTTACCGATGAAAATATCTTTACAAATGTTGATATTCATTTTAAAATTCATATTCTTGCATATATGCTACTTTTAAATTAAGGGTATTGTTAAGTACTATTCCACTTTTTGTTTAAATTAAATATTATTAAAAGCAATATAAATTGTAATATAACAAAAGGTTTTAAAATATAGATCACGATAATAGCATATACCATACCAACCTAACGAATATGATCAAACTATTTTAGTAAATACAGTTACGTGGGTTTTAAATATATCTATTTTAATTAATATTTATGTTTAATGAAATTTATATTTTCTTTTAATTAATATTAATGGTAAATGTTGCATTTTTTTTAATTAAAAAAAAAATTGATAGACAAAAATATCACCATACCCACTAGGAGGTAAATCATGACAAAAATAGTAAAAATTTACGTGGCACCTATATGATATATTTTTTTCATAGGTAAATTAATTATACCACACCCTTTCCTAGTAAGAAATTAAGAATATCAAATTTCTAACATTTGTTTAACATAATATAGTAAAACGAAATACGCAATGACAACCAAATGCCAAGTAAATCAACTCAACGTACAGTTTTGACATCCTAAATAAACGGTATGTTACAACAAACTACCATATTTTTTGATAAATTCCCTTTAACCTCCTCTAATTATTTTCCACAAATTTTGAACTCAATCTTTTGATGCCAATCAATATTACTTTCAAGAAAAATCCTTTAACCCCTTAAAACATCTCTAATTTCTACCAAAGTCAAAAGTCAATCTTTTGCTTCTGACCAAGTGACACATTTCAATAATGATAGTCAAAACGTTGACTTTTAGTCAACATTTTGACTTTTGGGTCAAGCTTTGGGAAGTGGTTGGCCTTTTAAGAAGGACATAAGTAGTTGCAATGCTGCCCTTGGCTTGAAAAGTGGTACCTCATGACCTGCCCCTCTCACTGTTGCAAATGTAACTCCTTCATATACTTCTGTCCATCCTCCCACCTTCATAAAATAACGTAAAAGTCTTGTCATATGCATTGTTGACTTCCCAATATCTATAGTTTACAAAATTGGAAGATTTTGTTTTATTGGATCTTTAAAGTGTTTTAAAAACCGGTTTGAACCGGCCGGTCGAACCGGTTGGACCGGGAATCGGGGGAGAGAGCGGTTCAACTATCACCGGTTTTATGTCGATTTGTGAACCGAATTGAATCGGCCGGTTTTTAGAAAAGCCCGGTTGAACCAGTAAAAATAAACCGGTTGAACCGGTTAAACCGAATAAAAACACATGGGAAAGAACCATTTACATAATAAACTTTGGTGATTTTTTTCAAATCTATTTAGTTTTCTTTAAATAAAAACATATGGTAAATGTTATAATGTTTTTTGATGTGTTTGTATTTATTTAAAACTATATTTTGTTTCGGTATTATATTATATTTTCTTTTTAACGTATATGGATTGATGTAAAACACTAAAACTTATGGTTATGTGTTATTTTAATGTATTTTGATTAATCTACAACCTATTTTTATGTATATTTTTAATGTTTGAACTAGTAAACGTCTAATTCATGATTTATATATGTATGTATGTGTAGGAAATAGAAAAAAAAGATGAAAATTATAGAAACCGGTTGAACCAGGAACCGGTCACCATACCGGTTCAACTAAAAACCGGTTTTTAAAACATTGGATCTTTATCATTTGTTCATGGACAATATGCATTTATAATTTGTACTTTTGTATTAGGAATTTTGTGCATTGCTTACTTGTACAATAAGACTCGGTTGAGAATAGATACTATGGATGCATTGATGAGTTGTACATATGTGTTGAAAGAGTTAAACTAACCTGTTTCTTGACATACCAAGGGTACCATGGAACCTTAGTTTTCAACTTGAGTTGTGCTAGTGCATACCTAGTAGCTGTGACTGGAACCACTGAATCAACATCCCCACTACCATTTCACAAAATAAATTTATTAAGTAAATACAAATATTAAAAACAAAAATTGAAAATATAATGTAAGATACCTAAAGACCCAAATTCGTGATCCTGCAGCGATAAGTTCACGATATATGGGAAGAATTGACATATCGGTATCATTCCAATTACGATTCAAAGTCTCACTGCCAAAATATAAATACAAATCAGACCCATAAACAAGAAAAATATAGATTTTATGAGCAATCATATTTGATTTTTCACTAAAAAATATCTTTAGTATTGTGAAAATATGGAAAAAGTAACATGGTTTTTGTTAACGAATTCACCAAAACAACTATATAAATATAAATGTAAAAGAACCTGCAAGCAGTCCATCTATAAGGAATCCGTGTCGTATTAGCATGAAGTGCCTTTTGAACATCTTTTCTGTTATAATAAACCTCCGCGTACCTTTCTGTACACGGATCATAACCTGACATCTGTCTAAACGTCTGTAAAAAAACACATCAAAAAAGTTAAAATGAAATAAAGCCATTTAATTTAATAAGAAATAAACTGTAACAAATACCTGATGGGGCCGATGGGGCAACCGCATGGTTTGACGGGTCGCACCCGAGTGGCTACCATCAGAGTTGTTACAAGGGGGTGCATAAATGTTGTATTGGTCGATATTTCCAAACTCTTGATCCATAGCATAGCTATATAATGATTCACATTCGTTTGAATTCTTTTGACGTTTAAAATCACATGTGTTAATGAGTTGGTGATACGTTTTATCAGAGATCATAGCGTGACTCCACCAATATGTCACCGTTCCAAGGTTGTCATAGTAATAATCTGTCACCGCATTTCCCACCTACGATAAATTAAATTCATAAATTCATAAGTTCAAATTCTGTTTTTGTTGTACGTATTAACTCTATAAAATAAAATACCATAATTCCTTTAAAATTGATGGAACTGGAACTGGAACCGGATTTGGAATTGTGTCTTAAAATTTGTTGTGCCAGTTGAGGAACGTAGTGACCCGCATAACTTTCTCCAGTTATATAAACTTCACGGTGTTTATAACGCGGAAATCTCTCCATCCATCGAATCACAAATTGAAGTGAATCCTCAGCTGGAAAGAATACATCAAAAGGTCAAATCATAACTCTCACTTGACTTTTAATATCATAACACCGAATTTAATTAGAAAATATTCTTAACGTGTTTGTTTTGGTATGTATAAATGTTTTTGGAATGAATAAAATCTGTTAAATGAATTGGAATCTGTAGAACTGATAAGGGGTCCAACCAGTGCGACGATCGCCAGTGTCGAGTAGGTCAGAGGAGCGGTTGCTATACGAGAAACCAACACCGGCCGGAGTTTCGAGAAACAAGATGTTAGCCACGTTGTTCCATGAGAACTTGTTAACATGCAACCCTGAAGCCCCTTTGTTTATTCTAAAGGGTCCCACTTCTTCAGATGCACCATATGCTATAGAAGAGCAACCGGGACCTGTTAAATTCAAATATATATTAACATCAATTTTGATTTATATGTATTCTAAAGACAAGTCCAGCCTGGACGCTATAAAAATACCATAAAAATAGTGATATTTTAACCCCAAATAATTTTTTTTTTCCAATTGTAAATACATATTCGTAATATCAAACTAAACCAAAACATATTTGTTTAATATAATAATGATAACTTATGCTTCTCGTATTATTATTCGATTTTATTATAATATAACAATTATAATAAATAAGTAGCTACATATTAATTTTCAAAATATTTTATGTTATAAAAATTTGATAATATAAAAGTGACCATATTAATTAATGTATATTGAAATTCTTAAGAAGCATATTCAAAATTGGTTATGAAGATTTTCATAATGACATATTTTTTATACTATGAAGATTTTTGTAATGATCTGTTTTTTTATATAATAAATTACAGTTTAAATTGAATATTTGATGCTTTATATAAAAAAACAAATTATTCATCATCATAAAATTAGTTTATTGTTGGTTTTGCGGCTTGATTGGAGCAAAAATGAACCCTTGTTATGTTGCTAGGTTGGAATTGACCTTATTTATGTGTAACATGGGCATTAAAGATTAAGGATAAAATAGACATTTAATTAAAAGGATATGTGGTTGTTTATTTTCTTGAAACAATTAATGAGGATAGAAAATGACAATTTTATCAATAAATATCTGAAATTAAAAACAAAAAATTAATGGTTAAACAAATTTTAATCATTATTGATCTCTTAAAATTTTCAATTTAATAATAACTAAAAAAAAACTTTAATCGATAAAAATATAATAAAGTACACAAATTTAATATCTATTTCGGGATATATTAAATATGAAAAACACAAAATTCATACTATTGCAGTGCATTTCATCCTACGAACAGATGTACAAGTAATGACATGCATGTAGCAGTCAAAGAAACAGTAGCGTAAAATATGGACAAATAAGCAGAATAGGAATCATTAAATGACGACTGTTGAGGTTGCTTTCTAAGTTTACAGCAATTATATCCATAACAGGACAATAAAACTAATAAATAATATATATAATTTGGTACTCCATAAAATGTTATAATTTTATATTATTTGAAATACTATGACGTAATATAGGTTAAAATGGTCCTAGGATAAAGTTTGTCGTTTTTAGTGGTTTTAAATTTTTTTTTGACATTAATATAACGTCAACCGGTACAAAAAGTTATTAAAGTTGGGTGTTTTTTATTGGGAAATACTAGGACTTTTCCGAAGATTTCCCAATAAAAACACCCAACTTTAATAAATTTTATTTTTGGACTTATTCGTAAATTATGGTAAAATAATGAGACTTTAGTGAAACAGGTAAGTAATAAAACCGGTAAACCGGGAAAATATGATCAAATCGTCGTTTTTACCGGTAATTGAGACTTTTTCGTAAACAAATTTTAGTTTGGGAGTTTTTCATAAATTAGGGTAAAATATTAGGACTTTTACGAAGATTTCCCTTTTTTATTTACAAAACTTAACTTAACTATAATGGTTAAACAACATAAATAAGAATAATAACAAATTTATGTATTTTGCCTTTGAAAATAAAGTCGGTTTTTGATAAATATGTACTTAAAAATATTTATTATAAAAACTGAACTGTCACTCCTTAAAATAAAGACAAACTTAGTCAAATGGTCTTTTTGGTTAGTAGAAAATATCATTGCAATTGAAGAATCTTTAATATAGTTGGATCTTTTTAAGTTTAAAATAAGTCATTTTGACTAACATTGTTGGTTTTTTTAAGGTTTCAAAACCACAAGATGAGATATTTGTGGTTTGCAGAAAAGGACCTATCATATGCGATTTAAACCATCAAACATATTAAAAATTCATCAAAAAGACTTGAAATGGTATTTCTACCGACCATGAGGACCATTTGTGTAATTTTGTATCACATAAAAGTTATAATCATATGCAAAGTACCCTTATTCAAACGGTCAAATTCCCTAGATTAACTTATAGTAAAAAAGTGATGTTCTGATTTTTGCTTCTGATGTCATAACTTTGTTTGGAAACAAAAACAGGGCTGAATTCTATTCTCAGAATTTTCGGGTACCCAAACAGAGCAATAATTTCTAACCCTAAAAGGATTACAACAAATAGTTTTTTTCAAGATTTCACGTTTTTTCAAGAAAATATATTTATTACATCTACCCACTAATTAATATGGTAGCTAGATGCAACCATATTTCACTCTTTCTTTTGCATACCATTCAATTAAATTATTAAAAAAATTTAAAAAGTGCCATTTCAAGAATTCAGATTATGATCATATATATATATATATATATATATATATATATATATATATATATATATATATATATATATATATATATATATATATATATAGTAAAATTCAGTAATATAAAAAGATCTTTAGATATATAATCAGTATTATTATATAAAAATTCATCGTATTTAAATTTCAATGTATCTCTTTGCATATTATTAAAGAAAAGTATTTTTTTTAAGTAAAACCCATTTAAAGAATTTTTAGATTAAGATATATATGTTTAGTAAAATACAAAGAAAGATTTATTAGTTAAAAAAAATCCCGCAAACAAGCAATGTAACAGTACCACATTCACTTTTTCATAATTAAATTAATATAAAGAAGCAAAAAAGTATGCATATATGTATATGTAATATGTATGTATAAGTGTGTTTTTCATAATTAAGTTATATATACACATGTACATGTATATGTTTGTTTGTGTGTGTGCGCGTGTGTGTTTATATGTGTATGTGTGTGTGCTAAGGTGCTAACCTCCGTTGAGCCATATGACTAGGGGTTTAGAGAGAGGGTGGTCGGCGGCTTCAGTCAGCCAGTAAAAGAGGGCTCTTCCGGCGACTTTGTTGACGGTGACGTAGCCAGAAAACTGATGGAAAGAGACGTTGGGTTGGCCGGGAAGGGCTGTGATCCGGTCAGCTTCTTCTTCTTCATGAAGATGGTGGTTGTTTTGAAGGGTATTTTTGTCACTTGTGGTGAGTTGAAAAGCAAGAAACAAGAAAGGGAGTATACAAAATGAGGGAGAATTACGTAATTTCGCCATGGATTTTTGGTAGCAAGGAGCTTGGTTTCTAAAGAGAAGAAGCCAGAATGAGTGGGGGGTTGGGGGTGGGGGTAGGGGTAAGGGTAAGGGTGGGGGTGGGGTGCCCTCTTTCTGATGAGATTGTATTAAATAGGGGGGGGAGGGAAGGGGAAGGTTGGCTTAATGGCATTGGATGGGAAGGAATACCGATATTGTTTATGTTGAACAACATGTCTATATTGTTAATAGCATAATATAATTATTTGAATAAATCGATTTAAAAGATTGTATAACATGTTATATCTTTGAAACAAAATTGATGCATAGCCCGTCTTGGTAATGAGTTGTATCCAAAATCCAAATTGAAGGTATCGATGTTCGATGCTTGCTAGTACTTTCTGAAGTTTTTCCTATGAAATGTAGAAATTTTATTAATCTAGAATGACGTTACAAAGAAGAAAGAAAAAAAAACATATTATAAAGAAGCAATAGCAGTAATAGGGTTGTAAAGCAAATCAATTCAATTGATCTTAAACTTGGTGCTTTTATTAAATAACCGAATGAAATACCAAAAAACAATCTTAAAGAATAAGTATGTTTTCGTTTGTTTAACTGTTTCAAAATTTCCAAAGGACTAAAGTCGTAATTATAACTGCATCCAAACGTCTTCTTTGTATCACATTAACTCTCATGTGATCCATATTATAAAAGACCACGCCTAGCAAGAAACTAGACGGGTCACGAAGAGACAAACAAGTACAAATTTTAAATAATCAGACAATAGGAAAAAAAAGACAAAAACGTCATATTATAGGACATACACTACAATCGACCCATTGATACGGACAATTCGCTCTCCTGTGCTTAATCCACATGAACACCATATATTTAATATTGTCAGCCACTTTTGTCGGAGGAATATGGACATTTTTGAAGATTCTATCACACCTCGCGTTCCACATCCACCATAGAGTACCATAAAGAATGCTAATGAGATTGTTTTTTTTTCCGAGCAATTCCACCATGTGGCAGCGAACTTAATTATGTCCTTCACATACCCAAATTGATAACTAGAAATATTACACCACCTAAGGATCCATTCTCATACCGTAGCTGCAAACGGGCAATCGATCAGCACATGATCGACCTTTTCTTCTGCTTGTAGACAATAGCTACATGTCGAAGAGCTAGTGTGTATTCCACGTTTCACCAGTTAACATGATGTTTGAATACACCCAAGCTATATAAAACAAGACACCTTAATAGGAACTTCACTAATCCAATCAATAACACCATCAACAGAGAGTATTTGGGGCAATCGATTTTTTTTCTAAATACATCCACATAGTACGCGCCATCAACAGAAAGACAACACTTCCAATGATCATTCCTAGTAGATGGATGGAATGTACCAATTAAAGATGAGAGTACTGCCAGTTCCTGCACCTAATTAGCAGTGAATGTTGTCGATACCCAATCCCATGTGATTCCATCCATTTGAATTCTGTCAGTCACCTTACATCTTTTGTGTCTCTCCATTCGATATCACTCTGGGAATGCAGATTTTAATGGTGTTGTGTTGATCCACTTATCACTCCAGAATAAAGTGTTGTCTCCTTTACCCACTTACTTTACAATAATATCGTTTAAATTAATTCTAAAACTAAGCAGATCCTTTTATACCCCTGCTACATTGTTCCATACCCTAATAATCGACTTTTTTTATAAGCATGAAGCTAGTTTGTGCTTAAGGTTATGAATTCCTCTGATAACACGAACCCACAATAGTGAATTATTTACACTTAACTATCACCACCACTTTACAATTAAGGATAAATTTAGTGCTCGAAATGATCCAACACCAAGTCCTCCCATCTCCTTCGCGGATGTTACATTCTCCCAAGAAACCCCAATTAATTTTGTTTTTTGTATCACAACCACCCCATAAGAATTTACTCCGAATTTTTTCAAGCTCTTCAATAACCCCACTGGGGGCAACAAAAAGTGAGAAGTAATAGGTTGGGAGGTTACCTAGGACATCTTTGATCAATGTTAGCCTCCAACCAAATGATGGGGTTTTGGCTTTCCAAGAAGACAATTTGGCGTGAAATATTTCGATCATTGGTTTCCAGAATTTCTTAAGGTTAATGTTTGCATCTACAAGGACACCCAGGTAACTAAACGGTAGTGTAGCCATTTCACATCTGAATGGTGAGGCCCACTTGACAACTTCTTGTGTAGAAGCACCCACTCCAAAGACTTTGGATTTATGAAAATTTACTTTAAGACCAGATGATATATAGAAGCATCTAAGCATTCGAGCAAGGTTTTTTTATATTTTCCTTGCTCCATTCTCCAACAAAGAGATTGTCATCTTCGTATAATAGATGGGAGATGGATAACTCTTCTTGGGGAATCTTAACACCTGTGAATATACCTTTCTCACAAGCCATTTTCATTGCAACATTTAAACCTTCCATCACAATAATGAAGAGGAAAGGAGATAAGGGGTCATCTTATTTAACCCCCTTTTGCATAAAACATTCAGCCGTGGGAGCGCCATTGACTAGTACAGATGCTCTTACCGATTGTAAGCAACCTTTTATCCACAATCGCCACCTTGTATCGTACCCCATTTGGACTAGTAAAGAATCAAGGTACTCCCAATTGACAGCGTCAAAGGCTTTATCGTAATCCACCTTGAAGAGGAGTAGTTTATTCTTTACTTTCTTTGCCGAAAAACATAGTTTGTTAATAATGAGAGGTCCGTTAAGTATGTTCCTTTCTTCTACAAATGATGACTGCACCTCATCTGTGCCCCTTTTAAACGATTAGCAGATATCTTAGCAGTTATCTTGTATAAACTTCCAATAAGACTAATAGGCCAGTAGTCTCCAAGCTTGAGTGGATCTTTTATTTTCGGCACCAGCATGATGAAAGAGGAATTGCATCACCCTATCTAGCCTCCAAAATCTCTCAAAGTACTTAGCGAAGGATACAATGTCCGCATGTAGTGTATCCCAATATTTCTTAATGAAGCAGAATGTGAAACCGTTTGGCCCAAGAGGTTTTTTATTCCCACAGTCCCAAACAGCTTGCTTGATTTCTTCTAGTGAAAACGGTGCCTCCAGATTGATGATATCCTCATGATTCAGGGATCGAAATTTAGAGTTAATGAGCTTAGGTCGTGAGACCCACTTTTCATGGAATTTTTTTTGGAAGAAGTTGGAAGCTTTATTTTTTATTGCATTCATCTCAGTGTTCCATGTGTTGGGTTTTGAGCACTATAATACTCCTATGGTGCACATGCAACCCTAAATGCTTTGGATATCATGTTTTCTCTATTTATACATGCATTATCATTTTTCCAAAGCATTGTCCCTAACTAGCATACAATTGAAAAATTGAACAATATAACTAGTTAGATAACTTACCTCTTAGTAGGACTTGTAGTTCTTGACCTTTGAAAGCTTGAGCACCTCAAGTGTGATGCATCTAATGGTTCACAAACACCATATGAAAGAGGAGGCTTGAGAGAATAGGTTAGCAAGTTCAAAATCGTGTATCACTCTCTTGGAATGATGGGGCAACCGATTTTGGCTCTAGGGGACTCTATTTATAGTGTGACAAATTCTAGGATTACACTTTGTAAACCCTAATGATCTTTCATATACTTAGGCTCCATGGGTTAACCTCCATGGACTATCCATGGATTATCTCATTGGTTTAGCCCATCCTAAATAACCACGGATCATTAGCCCACACTATTAGAATCATTGATTTACACAATCAATCCCCATATATTTAATTAGTCTCTTTTGATCACTAAATTAATTCCAAATTAATTCTTGATCAATACTAATTAAATTATATGATTTCATATTAATATATTATACTTGTAATATATTAATAAATCATAAATAACCTTATTCTCAAAAGTCCATCCTATCAAATTGCACTGATTAAGGCACCCCAAAAGGACCATGCTATAATCGGTTCAAGTACATACCGGTTATAGTTATGGGCTTAGACACTAAATCCAACAGTCTCCCACTTGGATAAGTCTAATAACTATAACTGCCGATGTAACTCTAGGATCCGACTTAGCAATCGTAAGCTTTCAAAAGCCTTTGTCGAACTCGGACCTAGTCAGTGCCTTGTCCTTTAGATAAGGGATCATATATTCCTCTGTTCTCAAGGTATCAGCCGGAAAATTACATGGAACAATGTCATACTTATTGTCCAGCAGTTTGTTTCCCGATTTCCGATTTGTTTGACATAGAACTTAACTGAACACATTAATTTAGTTCTGACCTGGCCCGACACATAAGTCAAAACAAAATCATCGAGGGGCCCAAGATATCGCTTTTAATCTTCTTAGGATAAAAGGAACATATAAACTTCGACATTATATGCTTGTACTAAGTACTCATTAAATCATGCACAACGATACGTTTTATAATATCAAGTTATTGATGCGTTTTCGTATCATCAATGCACAATCAACTCCTAGTCATTAACTCATATATCTTAGTTTGAAGATTATATGATATTATCGTCTCACGATCACTCGTGATAAATTCCATGAAGTGATTAAAGTGAGCGTGGGTTGAACCCAAGACTCGAATCTTATTTCAAGAGCACTCATGAATTGTGTAGCAAACTCTTGCTATGTCTAACGCCTTAGACAATCTACAAGCCACTTCATGACAATCTTCTTTCATACTTACTTACAACGTATGATCGACCGTGGATAGTTTGAATAAATCTTATTATTCTGGAAGTCAAAACATGCAAAGTGAAACATAAGAATAATACTAGTCCTATATGGCCCCAAAACTTTTGAGCGTAAATAAAACACCTTTTATTTGATCACCATATTGATTACTCATTATTCATAGTATAATGTTTCGATTGATCAAATTAATACTTGAATTAAAATAATAGTTATCCCATGCTCCAAGCATGCACACTATGTTTACCTATGGTCCTAACTCTGTGAAATAAATCAATTTGATTTCCAATTAAACTCATTTCACAATTCCAAATCTTTAAGTGTAAGAATACCAAATTCTTGCCACTATTAGAATGTGTTAGTTCTAAACTATTATGCAAAGATTCCTTTTGTAATGTCTAGGTACCAAAATTCACAGAGACTTGACCAACGGTATTACAAAGTATTCCTTTGGAGATTGTTACAAGACAATTCCATGGAGATGAAGTCTCAAATTCAAAGTACATTCCTTTGAACATCCTTCTTTGCATAAAGTTTCTAATTTACTCATATATTCTTGATATCCAACTCCCGTTATGGAAACTTTTCCATAATTACCATATGACTATCCATTCTTAACAGAACCTTATCTATTCAGAATTATATCAATATGGTCCATTCATTACTATACTTCCAACTATCCATAAGCAACCAATCCTTAGCAAACCTTAGATTGTCCTTGACAGTTGTTTAACCACTTTAGTCATATTTAGTTCTAGTCCTTTTTCCCTCTTAATTCCCTAGGCATTTGGAAAATTAGAACACATGAATATTATAGCATATGCAATCGACCCTATATCTGAAGCATATAGGACACGATTATTATGCTAGTGGGAGCTTAATTATTATGGTAAGTGTTGCAAGTTAGCAATGTTAATTATAGAAAACAAAGTTTCAATTCGTAAAGTTGCAGGGTTGAAAGTTGTTTTGCTATAATTAAAGGAGAGGAACTTATACTTCATTTTTCAATTCTAAAAGCTTAGATTGAGATTTAAATCAAATTTAGTCACAATTCAAACTATGAAGAGGGATACCGTAATCATAATCGAATTTTGAGAATACAATTAACATTTCCATATATAGAATTTCCTTATGTCGAATCTTTTCAACATAAAATTCATATATGTCTTTGACTAAATTTGATTAAAATCTCAATCTAAGCTTTTAGAATTGAAAAATGAAGTATAAGTTCCTCTCCCTTAATTATAGCAAAACAACTTTCAACCCTGCAACTTTGCGAATTGAAACTTTGTTTTCTATAATTAACATTTCTAACTTGCAACGCTTACCATAATAATTATGCTCCCACTAACACAATAATTATTATTTTACTGACATAACACTTATGCTCCCACTAGCTTTGACATGTATCCAAAATCAGTTGGACTTCTAGAAATCAGTACTTATTGACTTTCTTACCAAAGTTTAGATTTCTAATACGAGATGCTTCGATAAGCCTTTATCTAAGATTCTCAAAGTCATACACCTTTCCTTAGATAGCTCACATGTGTGTCTAAACTATTTTAGAACTTACAGCAATAAGTTCTGAATGTTTAAACCTTTTGCCATTTCTCACAATTCGAACTATGAAGAGGGATGTCGTAATCATAATCAAATTTGAGAATGCAAATATCACAAATGCTATCTCCTTAAAATCTACTTAGTGAAAGCGTTTCCTCACAATCATTTTCATGAATTGGAGAGACAACTTATGACACTTAGATTTTTAATGGTGTATGTGTTCCTATCCATGTGAATTTGTCATAACCATAATCTTAAGACAAGGTTAGTGACAAATCCAAACTCATATGGACTGAACTTGTTCAATCTTAATTTCTTGCCACCTGGCAGTACAAGGGCCTGCCATTGCTTCCAGGTTGTTATGCAAACAATTGAGCACTCATAGAACTCACATGCATAGTCAAATTTAACTGGAATGGGCATAGAAAGAAGAATATGTCAACACGATAGGTTACAAACCTCAAGTCGTGTGCTAGTGATTAACAATAAGTTTACTCTTGATTAGTTCTTGAAAATTTTCAAGACCTTTAAGACTCCCACTAACCTTTTGAAATTATAAGATTCTCTCTGTCAAGAAACATTACTTGACAAACAAATATTTAGGCGTTAGTGCGATTTCTTATCAAGACAAACACTTCACACAATTGGTCTTAGTTGGTCTTTGTTTTATCCAAAATATCACAACTTACCAATTTCAAATGTACAAGAGTAGAAAACATTTTACTCTACATTTGCTGATATGCCACTCAATATACAACAATTATCGATTCCTCTTCTTAGCCAAACAAATGCACTAAGGCGTCCTTAGATGATCAAATTGTGATATGGTTTTCATAATCATTAAGATGATCATAAAACATGATACTCAAGTACTCTCCCATCTTTTCAGATTGGAGAAACTTTTATCTTTCTGCCTAATTTGATTCTTCTTATTCGTCCTGCTGTACATTGAAACTTTTTCAATGATTCAGAATTATACTTAAACTTGTAAGCATAACCATATTTACTAAACTTTAGTAAATCATTACGAATAGTCTTATTGTTCTTTGTGGTGGACCTGACCAGCGCACAACCAAGTGTACCCGATTCCCTAGTCCTTCACTTGACTCACATATACATATGAACAAGGAATTATTCTTAATTTCCCAAAGATGAAAGTTCTCATTCATCATACAATACAAGTTGCATGATTCCAAGTTTCTATCCAACTGAAACTTGGGTGATAAGAATCTTTCCTTATTTGGTAAATTTAGACACTACCACAAACGAAAGAATCAAATCCATATTGCTAAAATAGAAACATACAAACATCAATTTTCACCAATGCCATTGCAAGGAAATATAAATAAGATAAAAAGTCAAAATTTTATTTATTTATAAAAGGCGCGGAAAAACTTTTCCTTACAATGAAATTACATACGAAAACTATGCTATTACAAATTTCTAAGCAATCTATCATAACTCCTAAGCAGCAGCTCAAAAATCTGATCATCAATTCAGGCGATCAAAATCCATCTTTTCACTATCAGATTCAGCTCACTCTTCTTTTAAGCTTCCTTTCTTTTCTTTGATCCTACAAAACAACAAAATGCGACCCTGTCACATCATGTATTAAGAATCTCCAAATAGGAACTTAATAGAGTTAGATAGTGGACTTACCTGAAGCAGAGTCAAACTTTTTGACTTTACCATCCTTATGGTCCTTCAAGTAGATATGGCAGCTTCGCAACCAATGTCCCTTCTCTTGGCAATATAAACAAATGGACTCTTTGGGAATGGTACACGGGACAAACTCAGACTTAGCCTTTCCATTTCCCTTGGAAATAGAAACCTTTTCTGGACTTCCAATGTTTCCATTGTCAATGTGTATGGAAGTTTGGGAAGTAGATCTTCCAATCAAATTTGCATTACCAGTGTGCCAAATCATTGTTGATTCAACAACAATTAGCAAATATGTAAGATCGATAAGGGACATGTCGCGGTCTGTCATATAGTAGTCTTTAACAAACTGACTATATGACTTGAGAAGCGACTGAAGAACAAAGTCAACAACCAACTTCCTCGACACAACGACTCCTAACATTCCTAGTCTGTCAATGTGTGACTTCATCTCCAAGACATGTGCAGACACATACCTTCCATCTTGTTGTTTACTAGTCAACAGGGCTTGAGTGACCTTGAACTTTTCAAGTCTTCGAACATGTGGGTCAGGGAGAATTATTGGAGGAGGTAGAGGAAGTGAAGTAAGAGATTGTGGAATATCATCTTCATGTGGAAAGTTTTTTTTTCCAAAAGATTCAGGAAGACCATAGTTGTCTGACCCAGACATCTATAAGGGGAGAAATTCAAGTTAGTTTATTTAAGTCCTTAATATAACACCCAAAACAAAATATTAAGGCTAGGACCCAACACAATATTTTACAATTGCGAAGAGGGATGCCGTAATCCAACTGTAAAATATTTGAAGGTATGTAAATGACGATTTACCAATTTCCACCATGAAAAATGAAATAAATTATTAAGTTTTAATTGGTTTGAAATTCCTAGATCTTTGAGATTCATTGAACTTTTCAAAGGAATGTTTAAATCTCGATTGTGCCCTTCAAGTTTGCGACTGGGATGCCTAGGATCACAAACAAGGTGTGAATAACCATGCAAATTAGCTTGGTACACCCAATGTTACAAATCACCTAATCAATGTGCCGGTTAACCACACACGCTCAATTGATCTTTGATTAACATCAAGCTACCCTTTTCCACGCACTGTCAGTCCTAGATTAGTGTGTCGGTTAACCACACACGCTCCACTAACGACTTAAAATGGAGCAAAGTGCAATTTCATGGATTAGCACCATTTTCATATTTTCCTAAAGTAACTAAGATTGGGAATTTAATAAAAGTTTAGTTACTTTATATTTATCATTATACTTTTAATGAGGGAGAATTAATGTCCTATCCTACCCGTTCGGATAACGACCCTCCACCAGTCAAGGAAGCGGTGGGTGAGAGTGGACACACATTAAACTGCCATTTTATAGGCAGTAACCTTATACCCCCCTTATAGACCGACTTCGTGAGAGGCCTACTAACAGTAAGACTGACTTGTCTTATACATATATATAAATATTAACTTTTAATATTATAAAGTATAAGGGTTGAATTTTAAACTTTTAAAATTCTAAGGTTTGGATTTTAAATGTTTCAAAAGTGAGACTTTACAAATTCCAAAACTTGAGGGCAAGTTTTGAAATTTGTCAAAACTCTTCATATCCATAACTTATGAGTTTAATGTGTGTTTTATGAAAATACTATTGATAATCCATAACTTGAGGACAAGTTATGGAGTTCATTAAAAATATTTATGAAAAGACTTTTTATGTTCCATAAACTTGAGGACAAGTTATGGAACTCATTAAAGAATATTTTGATCAATTCTAACAAGGAAAAGTTATCATATAATATTATATTGATCTAATCTAACTCATGTAGCAAGGCAATTCATATCAAATAATACAAATAATTAACCTATTATCTTAATATTTGACAATTTTCCTTTCATTTTCATGACATATGAGTTTAATGCCATTTTAATGTATGAGACTTTTCATTTTCCATAACTTGAGGACAAGTTATGGAGGTCATTAAAATTCATTTAGATCAATTTCCTAACAACTAAAATTATCACATAATTCATGATCTAACTAAACTCATAAACAAGATAATTTTAAGTCAACAATTTACAAGCAATTTTGTTTATCATATAAAACAACATTTATTTTAAAACTTTGACAATTATCTTGTAGTTGGATGAGTACAAGCACTATTAACTACATCATAAAAAACATTTCCAATGATCCAAAACAATTTGTGGTGGTGTTCCCAATTTAAACCAGGCCAAGAAACTCGAAATTCTGCAACCAGAGCCTGCTACTCGACGAGTGCATGAATTGGACTCGTCGAGTTGCTCTTTTAGTGAGTGGACTCGTCGAGTCAGTTCATGGACTCGGCGATTTCAGCAGTCAGAGGCCAGAAATTTGACTTTTTCAGCTTTGAAAAATTAGTGAGCATCAAATATAATAGAAAACAATCCTAGGCTCTGATACCACTGTTGGGTTTTTAGCACTATAATACTCCTATGGTGCACATGCAACCTTAAATGCTTTGGATCTATGTTTTTCTCTAATTATACATGCATTATCATTTTTCCAAAGTATTGTCCCTAATTAGCATACAATTGACAATTAAACAATATAACTAGTTAAATAACTTACCACTTAGTAGGACTTGTAGTTCTTGACCTTTGAAAGCTTGAGCACCTCAAGTGTGATGCCTCTAATGGTTCACAAACACCATATGCAAGAGGAGGCTTGAGAGAATAGGTTAGCAAGCTCAAAATCGTGTATCACTCTCTTGGAATGATGGGGCAACCGATTTTGGCTATAGGGGACTCTATTTATAATGTGACAAACGCTAGGGTTACACTTTGTAAACCCTAATTACCTTTCATATACTTAGGCTCCATGGGTTAACCTCCATGGACTATCCATGGATTATCTCATTGGTTTAGCTCATCCTAAATAACCACGGATCATTAGCCCATACTATTAGAATCATTGATTTACACAATCAATCCCCATATATTTAATTAGTCTCTTTTGATCACTAAATTAATCCCAAATTAATTCTTGATCAATACTAATTAAATTATATGATTTAATATTAATATATTATACTTGTAATATATTAATAAATCATAAATAACCTTATTCTCAAAAGTCCATCCTATCAAATTGCACTGATGAAGGCAACCCAAAAGGACCATGCTACAAACGGGTCAAGTACATACCAGTTATAGTTATGGGCTTAGACACTAAATCCAACACCATGACCCATCAATCACTAACTCATGAATTTAATTTTTATATTTTTTGTTATTTACATAACCATGAAAGAAGCGTATGTTTTCTTCCCCATCAACTGCCCACCTTATTCTCGATTTTTGTTTAAGGTGTAAAACAAGATTTTTTTTTTTGAGTTTTTCTATTCTTTGGAATCCATCCCTCCATTTTGCTTTTTTAGTTTATGTGTGATTTCTAGTCTCTCCAACCAATTCAATCTCCCGCACCTTCTGCTTCAACATTTGGTGTTCAGACATCTCCTTTGGATAATCTCAGGCTCTCTATTTCTTTAACCCATTCTTCAGAAATCTCAACCTCGTAGCCAAGTATCCATCCAGGGCACCATATCCAATAAAATTCTCCCAAGAACTTACTACAATATGATCAAAGCCTTCTCGCTTCATCCAGGAGTTATAAAATCTTAACGGTGTCTTCTCAAAATTAACAAAGGATGTTTGAAGAAGAATACGGCAGTGGTCAGACAGGTCTCTTGGCAGAGCAGTTACTGACACGGAGGGGAATATATCAATCAAGTTGGGTCACACCAAGACTCTATCCAATAAAATTCTCCCAAGAACTTACTACAATATGATCAAAGCCTTCTCGCTTCATCCAGGAGTTAAAAAATCTTAACGGTGTCTTCTCAAAATCAACAAAGGATGTTTGAAGAAGAATAGGGCAGTGGTCAGACAGGTCTCTTGGCAGAGCAGTTACTGACACAGAGGGGAATATATCAATCAAGTTGGGTCACACCAAGACTCTATCCAATTAACTCAATTTTACATTAGTTTGACAGAAATAAGTGTATGTATAACCCCCTCCCCCATTTTAAGATCTTGTAGGCCAACTTCATCAATAAACCTATTGAATTCAAAAGAAGTGGAAGAGAAAAATTGAGTGTTAAACATCTCCTCCGGTCTCCTCACTGTGTTAAAATCCACAAAGATAATCCATATTCCAGTTTTTCATTTTTTATCTGAAGCAACTTTTTCCATAATTATTTCTTATCTCCTGGTGATTGGGGACCATATACATTTGCAAAGATTACCGGTCCTTGAATTCCAGCTCAAAATCCAATGGTTATCAAGAAATGGTTGGATTTAATTACCTCATATACTTTGTACAGTCGTCTAACACCTGATTCCTGGTACGTATGTAATTCAAGAACTTCATGTATTTCCTCTGGGACTCGACGAGTTGGTGGCCTAACTCGTCGAGTAAAGTCGTGATCCGCGGGAAGTTTAAGTGGCCTACTCGACGAGTCGGGAGACCGACTCGGCGAGTAGGTGTTGTTTGAGTGAAACCCTAAATTCGAGGGTTTGCACCCTATTTAAACAACTTATCCAAGCCTCCATCGTCCCTATTACTCCCAGAAAGCATTATCTCGAAACCCTAGCCTTTATTAGTGTGTTTTTGAGCCTTGAGGTGTTACTTTGTGTGTTTGAAGCTTGAAAAGAAGGAGGAGGCTTGTGAGATCAAGGGGAATCAGGAAGATCAAGAGTTTTGGGCACATTTCCAGCTTATTGGAGGTATAAAGATGAACCTTAGCTATTCTTTGTGTAGATCTTGATTTTGGTCCATTTTCCTCCATTTTCTAAGTCTTAGAGAGGGTGTATTCGAGATTGAGTGTTGGAAGTCAGTTTGTGCTTCAGATCTGGGGCTATTGGGAGTCTTTATGGCATAAAGGTGCCCACTTTGTTGCCATAAACACCCATGCATCTTATAGACCATCTTTTATGGCTTTTTGAGCCAAAACCCCATGAAAGTGCACCAAGTTTGGAACTTTACGTGTAAAATGGACATTAGGAGGCCAGATCTATGATTTTGGTGTGTTAAGACCCATTTAAATCTAATGGTCAAGGATGGACTCGGCGAGTCGTTCTTGGGACTCGGCGAGTCAGGTGTAATGACCACCAAATCCTTTCTGTCGATGGACCAGATGATAGTGTGGAAGGTCCCTCAGTTGTTTAGGCCCTTAAGGGACCTGGGAATCATGGAACTCGACGAGTGGTTGAGCAAACTCGGCGAGTCCAAGGCAATCTCCCAACCTTTAAAGATGAACTCGACAAGTTGTTCATACAACTCGACGAGCCATAGACTGGACGTATTCGTATGAGGGAGATGGACTTGACGAGTTCAAGGATGAACTCGGCGAGTCAGATAATGATGATCCTGAGGGTATGATTGAAGGAGAACCCGTCGATTTCTTGCCAAACTCGACGAGTAGAGTCGGGGATTGTATCGGGTTAGAGGAGTATCAACTCGGCGAGTCAGATCAACTGGATGTTGACTTTGACCAATGTTGACTTTGACTGAATTGAGTTGACCCTGATAAGGGTTGCATGTTCGAATTGATAACTTAGAAGGGTTTCCGTGTAGGGATTGAGGAGTCGAGGAGAGTCAAATTTCACGCCGAGGACAGTTCAGACACCACACGACATCAAGGTGAGTTACCTTCCAGTAGGAGTGGGTCTAAGGCACCAAGGCCGGCCCACTAGTAGTTGTTTGGTTGAGATGATTGTCTTTGTGATAATTGTCTGGTTTGCTATTGCTTGATATGTGTGTATGCTAGTATGCTATGTTATGTGAGATAGTACCAGTAGGAGGGGACTAGTCCCCGATTCGGTCGTTAGGACCAATGGGTAGGTCGGACACCCCAGATATGTCTGACAGCATGATTATGATATGATATTGATGAGTTGAACAACTCTTAGATCGATTAGATCTTCAACAGACTAAACAATAAAAGCAAACAAACACCATAAACACAATATAGAATCAAGTAATGCTTAATGATTCAAATGTAGTCACGCCTCAGCAGAGCTCGATGAAGAACTTCCACTGTAGAGGCGAGCTAGGGTTTGTAGTACAATGACCAGATTAATAATTAAAGCGCTACCAACAAAGGATGCATGCATGCACCTTAAATACTAAACCCTAATAAAAAAAATACGGTTGGACAGGCCCAAATCGGATAACAAAACTGGGCTAAGGACCGAGCCCAAGGACGCAACACTACTAGACCCAACAATCTCCCCCTTTGCGTCAAATGGGGCGAGACTTCACTTCGATGGAGGTTGAGGAGTTCGCTTCACAGCCTTGAACAATTTTGGAATGAGGGAAAGAAGAGTTTGTCTGAAAGCCATATACCACCGAAGCATATCTGAGAACAGCTTCTTGTCTGCTTCACTATTTTGATCACACCCATGGATAAGCTCAACAATGTGCTCCAAACAAGAATTGGAGAATAGATGTTTGTCAGCCAGAGCAAATAAGCATCTTTGACCTTCGCCTCTAAGAAACATGACAGTATGAGACTGTGGATCAATTTTTCCCTTCACCATCAGCTTAGTGTCACCAGCCTTCCCAACAGGCTTGATTAAGGGTCTCTTGCGTATACCAGTGGCAATCTCCTGATCCATCTTCGCCACTTCATGAATGTAACACACTAGCATACGCTTGATGTGATCAATGATGGGCTCATATTCTTTCTGATTGGAGAGTAGGATGTTGTTCATAAGAATCCAATCGTGTGGATTCAGATTTGGCAGATCAGCAAGGGAGATCATATGGACAGAACCATCTGATCCTCGGGTCACATTGAACCTGGTGTTAATGAACTTTCCTGCTGTAGTAGGTTTCAGCACCTTAATTGTTGTGATCTTCTTTTTGCTCCAGGTAAGGTACTGAGGTTGAGAGAATTCATGATAATATTCAAGCAAGTCTTGATCAACCTTCGGGTCAGGAGAAGGAACCGCCACTGTAGACTCGAAACAGTGAAAGATGAAGGCTCTACGAGTGAGTGGCATGTCAAATTGAGAATCTTTAGAATTCTTGACATTAAATGAAAGAACAGGCTCCAGCCAATGTGAACTTGGATTTTCAATAACCTCCTGTCGTAGCCTTTCCAACGTCCACAGAGGAAACATCGATTTCCTCTGGTTAAGCAGATTCGCTTCTCTCTTCTCATTCTCCTTATTAAGGGCATCAGTGACTTTTTCCTTAATCTCCTGAGCAGTGGGCTTGGCTTTGAGAGGACTTGGTTTAGGAACCGTTTCTTCAATATCAACATCATCCTCATCATCAATATCATTAGCAACTCCTTTTCCCGTATCCTTCATGCCCGAACCAGAAGCTTCTTTCCCATTCGGTTCAGTAACAACCTTCGGTTGTTGTGGTTTCGGTTTCGGTTGTTGAGGGATCGGTTGATGTGGTTTCGGTGGTTGAGATGAAGACTTCGTCCCTTCCCCCCTTGTTGCGGAGAGACAACGGACTCCGGAACACCCTCTATCCGGCTTAGAATATCCAGAGCAGGCCGTAACTTCTCAGCCAAATGACGTCGAACCGAGATGGTAAGAACGGAATCGTAGGCTTCAAGAAGATGAAGGAGAATAGAGTGAACATTACCAACAGAGCTTTTAACCACAGACCGCTCCGAACGCAGTGCTTCAAGATCCTTGTTCGCTTGAGTAAGCTTGAGAGTCTGGGTTTTGAGTTGAGTGGTTCTCAGAGCAAGCTCATCCATCACTCTGTTTTCCAAGGCAAGATCTGCCTGAAGTTGATTCAAATGTTCATTGACAGAAGCTTGATGTTTGATGTGATCAGAGGTGAGGTTCTTGCGAAGCACCTCAAATAGCTCTTTCTCCTGTTGAAGAGATTGAGTGAGGGTCTGAACCGAGGCATTGACCTTGTTAGCATTCTGCTCTGCAGTGCCCTATAAAGATTCAAGGAAAATGTTTGCGTTAGAAATTAGTTTATCGACTTTTTTGGTCGCCTCTGTGCAAACTTTTGTTGAAGCATCAATAGCGGAAGTGGCTTTGGTGATTGAAGCTTCGTGTTCCTTGACCCAGGTGGCCATCAAGCCTTTTAGAGTAGACTCAGAAGAGGAATCCTGAGTAAAGGATGAGGCCATCAGCTTATCTAGCTTCTCATTTAGCTCCTTGAGATGGCGCTTGGTGATAGGAGCATCATCATCATCGTCGCTTAGCACCCTGTAGGGACTTTAGTAGAAGGTGTCATAATCAACATTTTCACCACCAAGAACGGTATTGGTCTCTGTCGATTGGGTAGGTGATGGAGGTTTGGTAGTAACAGGGGTTTCGGGTGCTGAAGTACGAACCCCCGTATCAGATACGTTGGTCTGAACTCCAATGGTGTTTGTGGTTGTAGCTTCAAAGAAAATAGGTGTAGGAATGGGAATGGTAGAGGAAGGTTGAGAGGTGATTATTGGGAAAGTGTGAGGTAAGGAAATAGGAATGGAAACAGGTGGAGGAGAAGGTTCTTGGGAGCGAATATATACCTCTGGTGTAGGCAAACGAGGTGGTGTACCACCACGAGCCGAACCTTTATCATCTGAGCTTTCGCTCTCAGATTCGCTAGGAATGGTAGGTTGATGACCAGTAGGCACGTACTCGGAGTCAGAGTCGCTTGATGATTGAAGAATAAGCTTCCGAGCAGGTTTCTTGACCTTCTTCTGCTTGGGCTGGGAAGGCGCTGCCTTCTCAGACTTTCGCTTCTTTGGAGTCTGAACCTTTGATACTTGACCTCCTTTATCCCCCTTTTTTCGCTTCTCGCTTCTTGCCCCGCTTAGCAGGTTTGTCTGCTTCCTCAATAGATTTTACCATTTCAGGAGTAAGTTACCTTGGACCAGAAGAGGGGAGCTTCTTGTATTCCTGAATAAGCTTGCTCGCAGGGGACACACAAGCATACATTGACTCAGGAATTGAGCCAACGAAGATAAACTTCGACGGATGAGAGGCAATGATGTTCGTGGTATGAAATGAAGCAATGGAGGAGAGCAGTGAGTCTGCCATGATAGGAACATGATAACGCCCCGTAATCCATTGAGTGATAATGGTCCAAAACCGGGCACATGAAATTTCTGTGTGTCGAGAAGTAGATGACAAACTTTGGACAAGTTGAAGCCACAAAACCGAACCATAATCAAAGTTGACACCATGGTACAACCCATAAAGCAGAGTCATGAAAGACTTGCTAGCACCATCAGATCCTGCACTTCGTTCAGAAAGCCCTTTGAAGAGAAGTGTAACAACGTAAATTTCCAAAACAATTTTTCATTTTTAAATCATACTTTTAATCATAAAACAATATCAAAACATAATGTATCCAATGTCATCATCACAAAACAATTCCCAGAATCTCAACATAATCTCTATGAGTGTGTACTGATCATGCCGTCGCCTTCCCGCGATCCTCACTGGTACCTGAAACACATAACACACAACACGGTAATCATAAATGCTTAGTGAGTTCCCCAAAATACCACATACAACACATACGCCACTCTAGGCTATAGTATGACCCTCCGGTCGATGTGTCTCAGCGGGACCCTCCAGTCCCGTAGGTCGTTGGACCCTCTGGTCCGGTCATAGATCGTCGGACCCTTCGGTCCAGTCTGTGTCGTTGGACCCTTCGGTCCGGTCTATATCGTTGGGCCCTCCGGACCGGTCTGTTCAACACATAGCACACATATAACACAATGCACATAATCTCATATATACACATAGCATACAAGACCCTCCGGTCTACACATAAATACCACTCTAGGTAATGTATAGTGAGAAGACTCACCTCGGGTATCTCGGATGATCTCGCACACGAATATACTGATCTAGCCCCCGCCTAATCACATACACAATATCCTCAAATAAACAATGGCTCTCAAAGGCTAGATTAAATCCCCTTCTACAATCCCTCAGAAGGGTAAAAGACCATTTTGTTGGGTTTTGAGCATTCTAACACTTCCTAAGTGTACATGCAACCCTAATAAACCTTGGATCTATGTTTGTCTAAAATACATGCAAAATTTGTTTTCCAAGGTTTATAACTTATCTAGCATGGCATGGGGAACTTTTAAGCATAAAAGAACTAGATGAATTACATACCTTTGTTTGTGAATTGATTCCTTAGGAGTTTGAGAGCCAAGCACCAATAATGTGAATGCCTCAAATGGAAATCACAAATCACCACAAACTTGGAAAACTTATGAGAGAGTATATCTATGCTCTAGAAATCGGCCACCTTTCTTCACACACACTAGGGTGTCATTTCATGCATCACAAGCTTGTTTATATAGTGCACATGATTAGGGTAAACCCTAATAACCCATGTCTTTTCCTTTCCAAGGATCCATGGGTTAAGAGCTCCATGGATCATCCATGGACTCCCATATAAGCTTAGCCCATTACCATAATGAGTGTTAGCCCACACTATATAAATATAATAGCCCATGTTTAATTAGTCACCATTTGATCACTAAATTAATTCATAATTAATTTAAGACGAATACTAATTAAATAATACAATTTCATATTAATATATTATAACTTATAATATATTAATAAGCCGCAAATATACTCTTCTCATAATGTTATCCATATAAATAGTTCGGGTGAAGTGCAACCCAAATGGACCATGCCGGGTTGGGTCAAGTATATACCAAATAAGTTATGGACTTAGACACCTTATCCAACAGTCTCCCACTTGGATAAGTCTAATAACTATATTTTCCTATATGACTTCAGGAACCAACCGACAATCGTAGCTCTCGAAAACTCTGTTGAACTATGAAGCGCCATTTTAGATAAGTGATCATATAATCCTCTGCTCTCATGATATCAGCCGGGCAAATACATGGAACAATGTCTTACTTATTGTCCAACAGTTTCTTTCCCGATTTCCGATTTGTTTGGCAAAGAACTTAATCGAACACATCAATTTAGTTCTGACCGAGCCCGGTACATAAGTCAAAACAAAATCATCGAGGGGCCCAGATATCGCTTCTAATCCTCCAAGGACTAGAAGGAACATATAAACTTCGACTCATATACTTGTTTCTACTACTTGTTGAATTATACACAAAGGCACGTTTTATAACATCAAGTTACTGATGCGTTTTCGTGCAATCAATGTACAACCAACTCATAGGTAACAACTTATATCTCTAGGTTTGAAGACTTATATGATATTACCGTCTCACGATAACTCGAGATAAATTCCATGAAGTGATGCAAGTGAGCGTGGGTTGAATCCAATACTCATAACTTATGAGCACTCATGAGTGTTGTAGCCATGTCCAACATCTTAGACCTCTACAACCAACTCATGACAGTCTTGATTCATATCTACTTCCAACATATGACCGACTGTGGATGGTTTGAATAACTTAATCATTTGGAAAGAATAACCTAGTTATTATGGAAGTCAAAACATGCAAAGTGAAACACAAGAATAATTGAATCCAATATGGTCTCAGCCCTTATGAATATAAATAAAACACCTTTTATTCATCACCATATTGATTCCACATTATTCTGTTTCGATTTATCAACTTAACACTTGAATTAAAACAATAGTTGTCCCATGCTCCAAGCATGTACACTATGTTTTCTAAACAATAGTCATGCCATACACCAAGTGTGCATACTATGTTTGTCTATGATCTTTACTTTGTGAAGTAGATCAATTGAACATGATTCCAATGATGCTCATTTCACAGTCCCAAATCCTTACCGTAAATGAAAGAATACCAAATTCTTGTCATTTACTGTAATCTGTTAGATTCCAAACTTATATGCATTGATCCTCTTGCAATGACTATGCACAAAAGTTTACAAAACTTGTCAACAGTCATTACAGAGTATTCCAAAGGAGATCACTTCTATGGAAACAAAGTCTCATATTCAAAGTACATTGCTTTGAACATCCTTCTTGCATAAAAGTTTCTAACTTTCTCATAGATTCTTAATATCCAACTCCCAATATGGAAAATTTCCATATTCCCATTTTGATTATCATATCTGAACAAGAGCTACCTCTTTTCAGAATATATCCATATGGTCCTTCCAAAATTTAACACTATACTTCCAACTGTCCCTGAGCAACCAATCTTTGGTGAACCTTAGATTGTCCTCGACAATTGCTTAATCATTTTAGTCTTATCCAATTCTAGACTTTTCCCTTCTTAATGCTCTGAGCATTTGGAAAATTTAGAAAGGATGAATATTATAGCACATGTGACCGATCCTATACCCGAAGCATATGGGACACGATTCACGATGTCTCACATAAAGACCTGATACTAGATCAGTCTTTTGCTACAATATTTTTTTTATTTTCCATGTTTTCAAAAATCGACTATGAAGAGGGATGTCGTAATCATAACCGAATTTGAGAACGCAATATATATAGAATTTCCTTATGTTGAACCATTCCAACATAAAATTCATATATATATCCTTGACTAAAGATGATTGAAATCTCAATCTAAACTTTTAGGATTGAAATGAAGTATAATCTTCTCTCCCTTAATTATAGCAAAACAACCTTTTCCAAGTGAAATTCTTGTTTTCTATAATTAACAATACTCATCATAATTGATTATGCTCCCACTAGCATAATAATTATTTAGCACAACAATTATGCTCCCACTAGCTTTGACATGTACTCAGAAATCGACTTCTAGAAATCAATACTTTATTGACTTTCATCACCAAAGTTCAGACTTCTGATACGAGATGCTTCGAAAAAACTTTATCTAAGCTTCTCAGACTCATACATCTTTCTTTAGATAGCTCACATGTGTGTCTAAACAATTATGAAGAGGGATGTCGTAATCATAATGTTTAGACCTGTTTGCCATTTCTCACAAGTCCATGTTAGTGTGCCGGTTAACCACACACGCTCCACTAACGACTTTGAGAATGCAAACAACACAATTGCTATCTACTTAAAATCTACTTAGTGAAAGCGTTTCCTCACCATCATTTTCATGAATCGGAAAAAAAACCTTATGACACTTAGATTTTATGATGTATGTGTTCCTATCCATATGAATTTGTCAAAACCGTAATCAAAAGACAAGGTTAGTGACAAACTCAAAACATATGGATTGAACTTGTTCAATCTTGATTTCTTACCTCTTGGTAGCCCAAGGGCCCACCATTGCTTCCAAGTTGTTATGCATACAATTGAGAACTCACAGAACTCACATACATAGTCAACTTTACCGGAATAGGCACAGGAACAAGAATTATGTCAACACGATAGGTTACAAAACTCATGTCGTGTGCTAGCGATAAACTATAGGTTTTATCCTTGATTAGCTCTTGAAACTCTGAAGACCTTTAAGACTCCCACTGTCCTCTTGACATGCAAGTTTCTCTTTGTCAAGAATCATTCCTTGACAACCAAAGAAACATTCAAGAGTCCGTGCGGATTCTTATCAAGATAAACACTTCACACAATTGATGTCAGTTAGTCTTTGTTTTATCCAAAACATCACAACTTACAAATTTCAAATGTACAAGAGTAGAAAACATTTTACTCTTACATTTGACAAGTGATATAAACCTTCTTTAAGATGTGTCACTCAAGTTACAATCTTGGAGTATGACTCTAAGACTTGTTTTTGGAACGAAGTATGATTCATCTTCTTGATTTTAACCATTCCAACAATTCATGAATCCTCTTCTTAGCCATAAAATTCACTAAGATGTCCTTAGAGGACGAATTGTGACATGGTTTCTTAATCATTAAGATGATCATAAAACAAGATACTAAAGTACTCTCCCATCTTTTCAGATTTGAGAAACTTTTATCTTTCTGCCCAATTTGATTCTTCCCATTCGTCCTGCCATACATTGAAACTTTCCCAATGTTTCATAATTGTACTTCAACTTGTAGGTACAACCATATTTACTAAACTTTAGTAAATCATGACGAATAGTCTTATCGATCTTTGTGGTGGACTTTGACCTGCACACACCCAGTGTACCCGATCCTTTAGTCTTTCACCTGTCTCACATATACATGTGGTCAGGGAATTAGTCTTAACTTTCCAAAAATGAAAATTCTCATTCATCATGCAATACAACCTGCATGATTCCAAGTTTCAGTCCAATTGAAACCTTGGGTGATGAGAATCTTTCCTTATTTGATAAATTTAGACACTACCACTAATGAAAGAATCAAATGCACATTTCCATTATTGCTAGAACCATACAAACATCAATTTTTCATAAAATGCCATTGCAAGGAGATATAATAAAATAAAACAAAATTTTATTTATTTATAAATGCGGAAAAACTTTTTCCTTACAATGCAACTTTAAATGAAAACTATGCTATTACATATCTTCTAGCAATCTATCATAACTCTTATGTAGCAGCTCAAGAATCCGATCTTCGAACCATCCATATTCGCTATCAGATTCAACATACTCCTTTTATTAAGTGTCCTTCCCTTTGTTTGATCCTGCCAGACACCAAAATGTAACCGAGTCACATTTTGTATTAAGAATCATCAATAAGGAACTTAACAGAGTTAGATAGTGGACTTACCTGAAGCAGAGTCAAACCTTTTGTTTCTACTTGCTTTCAGATCTTTTAGGTATTCAGGGCAGCTTCCCTTCCAATGACCCTTCTCATGACAATAAAGACATATAGACTCTTTGGGAATGGTACACGAGATTATCACAGACTTAGCCTTTCCCTTTGCCTTTTGGTCAACAGGGTCGACCAAGGCCGATCCCTTTCCATTGGGAAGAAAAGGCTTTTCTGGACTTCCAATGTTACCAATGTCCATGTCCATGGAAGTTTGAGAAATAGACCTTCCACCCATATTTGCTTGACCATTGCGCCACATCATTTCTGACTCAGCAACAACAAGCAAATAAGATAGATCTATTAGGGTCATGTCGTGATTTATCACATAGTAGTTCCGAATGAACTCACTATATGACTCTGGAAGTGACTGAAGAACCCAGTCAATAGCCAACTTCCTTGGGACAACGACACCCAACATTCTCAACCTGTCAAAGTGTGACTTCATTCCTAAGACATGAGTGCACACAGGTCTTCCATCCTTATGTTTCATTGCTAGTAGGGCTTGAATGACCTTGAATTTTTCAAGTCTTCGAGCTTGTGGGTCAGGGAGAATAAATGGAGGAGGTGGAGGTAGAGAAGTATGATTTCCATGAGATTTGGGAAGATCACAGTTGTCTAAACCAGACATCTACAATGGGAGATATTCAAGTCAGTTGATTTTAAGTCCTTAATATAACACTCAATATGAAATATTAAGGCTAGGACCCAACACAATATTTTATAACTTGGAAGAGGGATGCCGTAATCCAAGCTATAAAATATTTGAAGGTAGGTGAATGACGATTCACCAATTTCCACCATGAAAAACGAAATAAATTATTAAGTTTTAACTGGATTTGAAACTCCTAGATCTTTTGAGATTCATTGAACTTTCAATGGCATGTTTCAATCTCGATTGTGCCCTTCAGGTTTTGTGACTGGGATGCCGAGGATCACAAAACAAGGTGTGAATAACCATGCAAACTCACTTGGTTCCCTTAATATTATCACCTAATCGATGTGCCGGTTAACCACACACGCTTCACCGATCTATGATAAACATTAAGTCACCCTTCGTGATCCTTACTAGTCCAAGTTAGTGTGCCGGTTAACCACACACGCTCCACCAACGACTTGGTAAGGTACAAAGTGTGAATTTCATGGGTTAGCACCATATTCACATTTTCCTAAAGTAACTAAGATTGGGAATTTATAAAAGGTTTAGTTACTTTATAATATTCATTATACTTTTAATGAGAATTTAAAGTCATTATCCTACCCGTTCGGCTAACGACCCTCCACCGATCAAGGAAGCGGTGGGTGAGAATGGACACCCATTAAGTTGCCATTTTATAGGCAACAACCTTATACCCCCCTTATAGACCGGCTTCGTGAATGAGGCCTACTAACGGTAAAACGACTTGATCTTATACATATATATAATAGTTAACCATTAATGTTATAAATAGTATAAGGGTTGAATTTTAACTTTTAAAACTCTAAGGGTTGGAATTAAAGTATATTAAAGTGTGTGTAACTTTACAAATTCCAAAACTTGAGGGCAAGTTTTGAAACTTTTCAAAACTTTTCATTTCATAACTTATGAGTTAATGGTTCATAAAAATGAAGACTCTTCATTTTTATGTAACTTATGTGTTTAAATGTGTGTTTAAAAGAAAGTGACCTTTGGATATCCATAACTTGAGGACAAATTATGGACTCCATTAAAACACATAAATGATCAAGAATTAATGATAAACAATTCAGCAAATAATTCCTATCATTTTTCGAAACTCATAAGCACATGAACATGATCATCAAGATTTCAAGAATTATATGAGCACATAAAATCATAGAATTTTGATATAAGCCATTGTAAATGGATTAGCATAAACATTACACCATCTAAAACAGGTTTTAAAATACCAAAACAGTTTAGGGTAATGTTTCTAGTCCATTTCCAGCAACAAAAGTCGAAAATCTGCTGTCAATTCATTCTACTCGTCGAGTGCACGAACCTACTCGACGAGTAGGATGAATTTTCACTTGGACTCGTGGAGTCCCCCCATGGACTCGGCGAGTCCACTATTCAGACAGCAAACAATTTCGATTTTTAACACAATTTTGCATCAAGTATCAACAAACAAGCCTAGGCTCTGATACCACTGTTGGGTTTTGAGCATTCTAACACTTCCTAAGTGTACATGCAACCCTAATAAACCTTGGATCTATGTTTGTCTAAAATACATGCAAAATTTGTTTTCCAAGGTTTATAACTTATCTAGCATGGCATGGGGAACTTTTAAACATAAAAGAACTAGATGAATTACATACCTTTGTTTGTGAATTGATTCCTTAGGAGTTTGAGAGCCAAGCACCAATAATGTGAATGCCTCAAATGGAAATCACAAATCACCACAAACTTGGAAAACTTATGAGAGAGTATATCTATGCTCTAGAAATCGGCCACCTTTCTTCACACACACTAGGGTGTCATTTCATGCATCACAAGCTTGTTTATATAGTGCACATGATTAGGGTAAACCCTAATAACCCATGTCTTTTCCTTTCCAAGGATCCATGGGTAAAGAGCTCCATGGATCATCCATGGACTCCCATATAAGCTTAGCCCATTACCATAATGAGTGTTAGCCCACACTATATAAATATAATAGCCCATGTTTACTTAGTCACCATTTGATCACTAAATTAATTCATAATTAATTTAAGACGAATACTAATTAAATAATACAATTTCATATTAATATATTATAACTTATAATATATTAATAAGCCGCAAATATACTCTTCTCATAATGTTATCCATATAAATAGTTCGGGTGAAGTGCAACCCAAATGGACCATGCCGGGTCAGGTCATGTATATACCAAATAAGTTATGGACTTAGACACCTTATCCAACACATTTTACCCCTCCTTGACCCAAAGTCCAAATGTTGACCAAAACCCTAAAAGTCAACGAAAGTCAACGGTCAAACTTTGACCCGACTCGTCGAGTGCACATGGGCGACTTGGCGAGTCCATGCGGGTCCTCTGAATCCTTCTAGCCTCTCTTGGCTCGTCGAGTCATCCTTCCACTCGACGGGTTCCTCCTGTCACGAATCGCGGGGCAACCTCGACTCGACTCGTCGAGTCCACTTATGAACTCGGCGAGTTGCTTCCATGTTCATACTCAAATGACATTCTAAGGTCAGATCTGCTGCTCTAATCTATAGATCTGACCTTCCCAAGCCTGATAATCACGTAAAGGTCGAATCTTGGTACACATGCAACACACCCAAAGCTTCTTTTGGTGAAATAATCTCTAAAATGACCTCCTAGGCTCATAACTCAAAAGGTATGGCATAAAGTAGAGTGGTAAGGACTCTCTGGACCTCTTAAGGTCCAGATCTATGAACCAACTCGCCTAGGGACCTCACATACTCAAGATTAAACTAAAAGAGGCATAAAGAAAACCCTAAATTTCACTAGAATCATAATAAACACGAGAATGACACAAATTGTTACCTCCAACAGCTTCCTCTGATCAAATAGAAGTGGATCCAAGCTCCTTAACCCGCCAAGCTTGTTCTACCTCCTTCCTTCTTGCAAAAACACACAAGAAATGGTGAATTAGCCTTCCTCTTGCACCACAAACGATCTCTCTGCTCTCTAGGGTTTCTCAGGGGTGAAGTGGCCGCAATGGAGGCCATAAAGGCCTTTAAATAGGGCACATACCCCGAGAATTAGGGCTTCAATTTACAGTGCGGGCTCGTCGAGTCCACCCTTTCCGACTCGTCGAGTTCGTTCATTAATCCAGTCAGCAATCACGGTCCTACTCGACCAGTCACCCTGAACGACCCAATATACCGGGGCCCCAACTTGCCCCTCTTCCTGAATCGAATTACTCCTTTCCAAGGAGACACTTTCAGGAGTACGAAGTCTCCCACCTGGAACTCAAGCTCGGATCGTCTCCTATCCGCATAACTCTTCTGGCGACTCTTAGCTGTCAACAACCTCTGCCTGACCTGCTGTATCTGCTCAGTCGTCTGAAGCACTATTTCAGTGCTACCCATCACGCGCTGCCCTATCTCTCCCCAACAAATGGGAGTCCGACATCTCCGCCCGTACAACAACTCAAAGGGAGGCATACCAATACTCGAATGGTGGCTGTTGTTATAAGAAAACTCAGCCAACGGCAGATACGTGTCCCAACTTCCTCCAAAGTCCAACACACATGCCCTAAGCATATCCTCGAGCGTCTGAATTGTCCGCTCGCTCTGGCCGTCCATCTGTGGGTGGTATGCGGTGCTGAAATGCAGCCTCGTACCCAACTCCTCATGGAATTTCTTCCAGAATCTGGAAGTGAAACGTACGTCTCGATCTGACACAATCGAGATCGGTACTCCATGTCGCGATACCACCTCCCTCACATATAGCTCTGCCAGTCTCTCTACAGAAGAGCTCTCACTAATAGCAAGGAAGTGAGCGCTCTTCGTCAACCGGTCGACAATCACCCAAATTGCATCGACACCCCTTGCGGTCCTTGGCAACTTGGTGATAAAATCCATGGAAATCTGTTCCAACTTCCACTGGGGAACCTCAAGTGGCTGCAACTTGCCGTGCGGACGCTGGTGCTCGGCCTTAACCATGCGAGAAGTCAAGCACCTCTCAACAAACCATGCAACATCCCTCTTCATACAGGGCCACCAATAATCTTTCTTCAGATCCAAATACATCTTAGTGGCCCCGGGATGAATCGAGAACCTCGAT
The DNA here is from genome assembly GCF_052849685.1 of Lactuca virosa. Classification (NCBI taxonomy): domain Eukaryota; kingdom Viridiplantae; phylum Streptophyta; class Magnoliopsida; order Asterales; family Asteraceae; genus Lactuca; species Lactuca virosa. Next base: position 493,390,432 of record NC_136429.1, read on the forward strand.
CTGTGCGCCTCCTCCATCAAGGTGGTACGTGTCCCGCCTGCATATGACACCCAAATCCGACCCTGAAAGGTTATAAGTCCTCGGCTATCGGTAACAAACTCAGATACCTGCCCAATCACCCGCTCTCTCTTGCTGTTCTCCGGTCTCACAGCCTCTGCCTGGGCCTCCCGAATGGTGTCCAACACCGGAGTCATCACCGTCAACCGCATACAAATGTCTCGAATCGGGGTACTCTCCGCCCTACGGCTCAGGGCATCAGCTACAACATTAGCCTTGCCCGGGTGGTACATGATCTCACAATCGTAATCCTTTACCACATCCAACCATCTCCTCTGGCACATATTCAGGTTGGGCTGATCCATCAAATACTTCAAGTTCTTGTGGTCCGTGTATATGGTACACCGAACCCCATACAGATAGTGACGCCAGATCTTGAGGGCGAACACCACCGCCCCCAACTCTAGATCGTGGGTGGGATACCTCGTCTCATGAGGCTTCAGCTGCCTCGATGCATATGCTATCACATGACCCCTCTGCATAAGTACTGCACCCAACCCTGATATCGATGCGTCACAATACACCACAAAATCCTCCATCCCTTCCGGGAGGGCTAACACTGGGGCTTCGCATAATCTCTGGAGAAGTGTTTCGAATGAGGCCTGCTGCTCCGGGCCCCAACTGAATGCCACGCCCTTCCGGGTCAATCTGGTGAGAGGAACAACAATCTTGGAGAAATCTTTAATAAATCTCCTATAATAGCCGGCCAACCCCAGAAAACTCCTGATCTCGGTGGGGGATCTCGACACCTCCCAGCTCATCACCGCCTCAATCTTGGCCGGATCGACCAATATCCCATTCTAGTTAACGAGATGCCCCAGGAATTGGACCTCTCGTAACCAGAAATCACACTTGGAGAATTTGGCGTAAAGCCTCTCCGATCTCAGAATTCCGAGGAACTACCTCAAATACTCCTCATGCTGCTCTCTGGATCTCGAATACACCAATATATCATCAATGAACACGATCACCGAACGATCCAACATCGGTCTGCACACCCTGTTCATGAGATCCATGAACACCGCCGGTGCATTGGTGAGCCCGAAAGGCATCACCACGAACTCGTAATGCCCATAACGAGTCCTGAACGCCGTCTTCTGGATATCCTCATCACGCACTCTCATCTGATGATATCCCGACCTCAGATCAATCTTGGAAAACCAAGACGCTCCCTGCAACTGATCGAACAAATCATCGATCCTCGGTAGTGGGTAACGGTTCTTGACCGTTAACTTGTTCAACTCCCGGTAATCAATGCACAACCGGTATGAGCCATCCTTTTTCTTGACAAAAAGGATCGGCGCTCCCCAAGGTGAGCTACTCGGCCTGATGAATCCTTTCCCCAACAGCTCCTGAAGCTGTGAGGATAACTCCTGCATCTCTGGTGGCGCAAGGCGATAGGGCATCCACAGAACTAGGCTTCTTGGCGATAGGCGCCGCTCCCGGAACCAAATCGATGCGAAACTCCACCTGCCTCTCGGGAGGCACACCCGGCAACTCCTCGGGGAAAACGTCCGGGAACTCTCGCACTATCGGCACATCATCAACAGAACTAGGCCTCTCCGCTGCTACTCGTGTGTCCATCACGTAGGCCACAAACCCACTACAGCCCTGCTGTAGACTCTGCCTCGCTCTAGCAGCTGAACAGAATGCTGACCCTGAACGGGTACCCTCGCCGTACACCATAAGAACTCCCCCACTAGGGTCTCGTATCGTCACCAACTGTCGTTCGCAGTCTATAACAGCCCCAAAACGGCTCAACCAATCAATGCCCACTATGACACACACATCTCCCATCGCAATCGGGACCAAATCAATCGGAAACTCAACGCTGAAGATCTCGAGTACACATCCTCGAATCACATCAGTGGCTTACACCGCTCTCTCGTTAGCTATGGAAACTCGTAGAGGTCGACTCAACGCCTCCCGCTGGATACTGAGGTGCTGACTAAACGCTAACGACACAAATAACCGACTCGCACCCGAGTCAAATAACACCAAAGCAGGTACAGAACTCACAAGAAAAGTACCTACGCATATCATAATATAAGCACAATATCTCATACTCAGCATAAATAAATGAAAGAATACATACCAGCCACGACATCGGGCGCTGCGCGGACCTCCTCCGCTGTCAACTGGAAGGCTCTCCCGTGAGCCTTTGGTGCCTCGGCCTTCGCTGTCCGGATCTCAGTAGCTCGAGCAGTAGGTGCAGATCCCTGCGCTGATCCCTACAGTAGCTGTGGGCACTCGGCCTTCCGATGGCCGGTCTGGTTGCAATGAAAGCAAACCGTGAACCCCTTGGGGGTAATCCCTCGCATAATGCCCCTCCTTTCCGCACTTGTAACATACCCCAGCTCTGCACACTCCCTCGTGGCTCTTGCCTCACTTCCCACAAGTGCGGCCCTTCGGACCCCCAGATCTCGAATTAGCGGGCTTTGCCCGCTTGGCTGCCGGCTGAGACTGTGCCTCCTCCCTGGCCCGTGTCTCTAGCTCGATCTCCCTCTTCCGAGCATTTTCCTGAAGTTCGGAAAATGTTCGGTATGTCGAGTTCGCCACGAACTCGCAAATATCTCTCCTCAGAACGCTCAGATATCGGCTCATGCGTGTCTGCTCGGTAGACACCTGCTCAGGGCAAAACATCGCCTTCTCATGAAACTTCTGGGTAATCACAGTAACAGAATCAGTACCCTGCTTGAGGGTGAAAAACTCCTGAGCCAGTCGTTCCCTCTCCACAGGGGGAACGTACTCATCACGAAACATAGTGGTGAACCTCTCCCAGGTCACCGCAATAAGCTCAGCAGGGGTGAAATCTGCCGATACAAACTTCCACCAGTCCTTCGCCCCCAAGCGAAGCTGGTTCAGCGCGAACCGTACTCTCAAATGCTCCGGACACGAGCAGGTATAGAAACATCCCTCAATATCAGCAATCCATCTCATCGCAACGATCGGATCCTGCGTCCCATCAAACTCTGGTGGCTTCGTGTTGCTGAACTCTCGGTACAGCAACGAGTCACCTCCCTGTGGCCTGGCAGCAGCGACTGCTGCGGTGGCTGCAACAACAGCATCATCAGTAAGAGCAGCGTACCGCTCATCAAAAGTCTCGATCAGCGTGGTCTTGATAGACCCGAACATCTCTGGTATCTCAGCTCGAATGGCCGTAGCCACCTCCTCGTGAATCAACCTGCGGATCTCCTCATCACAGACACGGCTGCCCTCAGGTGTATGGCGTGTCCTAACCATGATGTCTCTCTGAAATACAACATAAAATATCAGAGACCCGCTCGAGTATACTCGCACTCGATAACTCAACCCTACTTGTTCCCTAGTATCCTAAGAATTCTTACTTGGGTTGCGCACTGATTCGGTGTCTTCAGTAGTACGGGCCCTATACTACCGTCTACACTGCATCAGTATTCACCCCAAGTCCTCCTTCTGGGATCCCAGATCACAAGTACTCTACATCTCGCTGGCATAGGCTACCCTTCGGTAGACCTCTCAAAAGCTCCTCACTGCTACCTACTCACTCTCAAGCATCACATAGCAGCATAAATCTTCCTAGGCTAAGGCATCATAAATCAGGCCACTCTAGTCCTAATATGAATACCTAGCCTACTCTAACATGCATATCATTCTCATAATACATAATGTAAGGGTATTTTGGGAAGTCACCGTTCGGGCGCTGGCTGATCGTACACACTGCTCCGTTCTACCTTTCTCAAAATCTTTTACTCTCTTAGAAAAATTGTTTATTTTATTAAAAACTTTCTCAAATCCTCAGTTTGAGTTCAGATACATCCGAAGATGCACCCAAATCCCTCAAACCAAGGCTCTGATACCAACTTGTAACAACGTATATTTCCAAAACAGTTTTTCATTTTTAAATCATACTTTTAATCATAAAAAAATATCAAAACATAATGTATCCAATGTCATCATCACAAAAAAATTCCCAGAATCTCAACATAATCTCTATGAGTGTGTACTGATCATGCCGGCGCCTTCCCGCGATCCTCACTGGTACCTGAAACACATAACAGACAACACGGTAAGCATAAATGCTTAGTGAGTTCCCCAAAATACCACATACCACACATACGCCACTCTAGGCTACAGTACGACCCTCCGGTCGATGTGTCTCAGCGGGACCCTCCAGTCCCGTAGCTCGTTGGACCCTCTGGTCCGGTCATAGATCGTCGAACCCTTCGGTCCAGTCTGTGTCGTTGGACCCTTCGGTCCGGTCTATATCGTTGGGCCCTCCGGACCGGTCTGTTCAACACATAGCACACATATAACACAATGCACATAATCTCATATATACACATAGCATACAAGACCCTCCGGTCTACACATAAATACCACTCTAGGTAATGTATAGTGAGAAGACTCACCTCGGGTATCTCGGATGATCTCGCACACGAATATACTGATCTAGCCCCCGCCTAATCACATACACAATATCCTCAAATAAATAATGGCTCTCAAAGGCTAGATTAAATCTCCTTCTACAATCCCTCAGAAGGGTAAAAGACCATTTTACCCCTCCTTGACCCAAAAGTCCAAATGTTGACCAAAACCCTAAAAGTCAACGAAAGTCAACGGTCAAACTTTGACCCGACTCGTCGAGTGCACATGGGCGACTCGGCGAGTCCATGCTGGTCCTCTGAATCCTTCTAGCCTCTCTTGGCTCGTCGAGTCATCCTTCCACTCGACGGGTTCCTCCTGTCACGAGTCGCGGGGCAACCCCGACTCGATTCGTCGAGTCCACTTATGAACTCGGCGAGTTGCTTCCATGTTCATACTCAAATGACCTTCTAAGGTCAGATCTGCTTCTCTAATCTATAGATCTGACCTTCCCAAGCCTGATAATCACGTAAAGGTCGAATCTTGGTACACATGCAACACACCCAAAGCTTCTTTTGGTGAAATAATCTCTAAAATGACCTCCTAGGCTCATAACTCAAAAGGTATGGCATAAAGCAGAGTGGTAAGGACTCTCTGGACCTCTTAAGGTCCAGATCTATGAACCAACTCGCCTAGGGACCTCACATACTCAAGATTCAACTAGAAGAGGCATAAAGAAAACCCTAAATTTCACTAGAATCATAATAAACACGAGAATGGCACAGATTGTTACCTCAAACAGCTTCCTCTGATCAAATAGAAGTGGATCCAAGCTCCTTAAGCCGCCAAGCTTGTTCTACCTCCTTCCTTCTTGCTAAAACACACAGGAAATGGTGAATTAGCCTTCCTCTTGCACCACAAACGATCTCTCTGCTCTCTAGGGTTTCTCAGGGGTGAAGTGGCCGCAATGGAGGCCATAAAGGCCTTTAAATAGGGCACATACCCCGAGAATTAGGGTTTCAATTTACAGCGCGGACTCGTCGAGTCCACCCTTTCCGACTCGTCGAGTCCGTTCATTAATCCAGTCTGCAATCACGGTCCTACTCGACGAGTCTACGCCTCAACTCGTCGAGTCCCTCTCTTTTACTCATAAATAAATGATCAAACATAATACCTGGAAATCCGGATGTTACAAGAAGGGTGAAGAGGCCATTCCATTGAGGAGGAAGGCATGATTTCTTGAACTTGGTCACAGTAGTTAGGGTTTCAATGTACCCCATGTTGTAGAACATCAAGAAAAGCTGATCTGTGGAGATGGAATCAAGATTCATCATGGATTCGTCATAAGTGAGCCCTAACAACGAGCAAAATCGGCCCTTGGAGATTGAAACTTTCTGGTTGACAATGTCGAAGTAAAGCTTCTCTGCACCTTTGTCGTACGTAGCAGTGGAATAGATTTGTGAGAGACATGCCATTGGTACGACTTCCACCGTTGAGAGAGCTTTGATGAGTGGGGACAACTTTAGACATTCCACCACTTGATACATGTAAGTATCGTAGAGGAACGGTGTAAGATCGATCAACAAGTTCTGGTTGGGCTTGATTGCGAGAAAAGTGGAGCGTGCAGTGGTTTCTTGAACAAAGGAAGATTCTGCCATTGTTGAAGCTTGATGAAGAAGAAGATGAACAGTGAAAACTAAATCGCCTTCTTTTGCTTGAGAGAGTTGAAGTGTGGTAGAGAAGAATCCCACAGAAATCAATCCCTTATATACGATTTTGAAGAGAGAGAAAAATCGCGAGCAATGATTCCATTAATTTGAGAAACGACGCCTAAAAAGGCGTGATTGGACAACTAGCAACTCCGATAAAACAACTGATGACACATGATTAGGCAACAATTCAAATTCACGCGCCTTCCATACTTATCCTCTTTCCAAATCACCAATCGATTAGACTTCCTGCTGAGTCACCGCTTGAACCTTCAATCGAATCTTTATTACCATAAGTACCAAAGGCTTTATATCGATGCATCCTCTTCGTTTGGAAATAACTACATTACATCGTTATGAACCGAAGCTATATATTTATGAATAACTTAAGCAAGACTTTTTGAAAATTCAAGATTTTCGTGCAAGATAGTGTCAAAGATAAAGAAATAAATCAAACTATTTGTGGAAAATTGTGATGTCATTTAAGACATAAATGTTGGATTAGTGTCTAAGCCCGTAACTATATTTGGTATGTACTTGACCCGGTTATGCATGGTTCTTTTGGGTTGCCTTCACCAAAGCAACTTGACAAGGTAATTTGAGGAAAAAGAGAGGATATTATAGTTTATTAATATATTATAAGAATAATATATTAAAGGAGAAATCATATTTATTTAATTAGTATTAGTCATAAATTAATTTGGAATTAATTTGGTGACTAAAAGAGATTAATTAAATAAAGGGGTACAAACTGTCAAATGTGTGATAGTTGAGTTTTGGGTTGGGAAACCTAATGGACTAAGGGGGAACGAAATTATGATGAGGGATCATCATATTTTCGTCCAAGGGCCTTATTCCAGAAGGTTCCTTGGGCTACTTGGTGGCTAAGGTATCCATTAGGGTTTAGACTGAAACCCTAGCACCCAACAGTATAAATAAGACCCCAAGGCTCCAATTTTCGTCCACTTGCTTCCAAGAGAAACCCTAGGGCCGATAATTAGCATCATCCCTCCTCTCTCAAAGTTGCCTTCTTGCTTGAGGTGTTTGTGATCCATTAGAGGAGTTACAATTGTGACTCTAAGCTCAAGAGAAGAAGAAAAGAAGATCTAAGCCAATCTTTGAAGAGGTAAACATCTAGATCTGATGTATTAAGTTAATTTTTGAATTATGTATGCTAGATTAGGGTTTGCAAGTCTTGGATTCAAAGCATGTATAATAGAGAAACCTAGATCCAAGCATTAGGGTTTGTATGAGCACATAGGATTGTTCTTATGCTTAAAACCCATCAGTGGTATCAGAGCCATGATTGCTTTCAGTTGTATGTGATGCTTTAACTGTTTGATTGCTGAAAATCGTTTTTTGTGCTAACTGTTTGATGAACTCGACGAGTTCCAATGTGGACTCGACGAGTTGGATGAACTCGACGAGTTCCAATGTGGACTCGACGAGTTTAGCTGTCAGACAGAGGATATTCCGGGATTTTGTTGCTGTTTTGTCATGGGAATAATGCCTAAATCGTTTTTTCAAGATAAAATCCGAATTTTATTATATCTGAATGATTATCCCTGCCAAAACAAAAGATAATCTCAAATCTTTTGAATAATAGTTTCTTTATATGATAAATATGGATTATTTAAATTATTTGGTAATTATCTTGTGACTAAAATTGGATTAGGTCAAATATAGATAATCATAAATTAAATTGTTTAATTTATATTATTTTTTATTTGATCCCTTGTGTTTTGAAAAGTTCAAAAACTTGTCCTCAAGTTTTGAAATTTGAATTTTGTGATTAAAAGTTTAATTTTGAATAATTTCAAAACCATTAGAATTTTACAAGTTTAAAATTCAACCCTATACTATTATATTATTACAAGCTTAATATATATATATATATATATATATATATATATGTATAAGAATAAGCTAGTCTTATCGCTAGTAGGCCTCATTCACGAAGCCAGTCTATAAGGTGGGTATAAGGTTGTTGCCTATAAAATGACGCTTAATGGATGTACACTCACATCCACCGCTTGCTTGACTAGTGGAGGGTCGTTAGCCGAACGGATAGGATAGGGCACTTAATTACTCATTATAAGTATAATGAATATTGCAAAGTAACTACAATTGTTTTTTTAAATTCCCAATCTTAGTTACTTTAGGGTAAAATGTGAAAATTGATGCTATTCCATGGAATTACACTTTGTACCCTTGTCAAACATTAGTGGAGCGCGTGTGGCTAACCGGTGCACTAATTTGGGATTGACATTGGTGACAATGGGTGGCTCGATGTTTATCATAGATCAATGGAGCGTGCGTGGCTAACCAGCACATTGATTAGGTGATAAAGACATTGAGTGCACCATGTCGATTCGAATGGTTATTCACAACTTGTTTGCGATCCTCGGCATCCCAGTCGCAAATTTGAAGTGCATATCGAGAATTAACATGCCATTGAAATGTTCAATGAATCTCAAAAGAAATCTAGGATTTTTCAAATACATTTAAAACTTAATCTCTTTTCGTTTTTCATGGTGAAAATTAGTGAATCGTCATTCACTTACCTTCAAATTATTTACTTTTAGATTACGGCATCCCTTTTCTAAGTTGTAAATAATGTTGTTGGATCCTAGCCCTAATTTCTCATTTGGGTATTTAATTGGGGATTCATTTCTAATCAAACTTTGTTCCTTTCTATTTCAGATGTCAAATGCAAACGCAAACAACAACGCTTCTGGATCATTCTCGCTGATGAACCTGTGTCAAAAGGTGACATTTGATGGGTCAAACTTCAACGAGTGGATGAGATACATTCGCATGATAACTCGCTACGAGGACAAAGAATATGTCCTCGATGAGAAGCTCGAAAAGATCAACCCAGAAGTTGCTACTCCTGAAGAGTTGGCCGCCTTTGAGGCCCACGAGCGTGATGCTACGAAAGTTCATTGCATCATGCTGGCCACCATGAACATCGAACTCCAAAAGTCCTGTGAGGACATGTATCCATATGAGATGCACCAAGATTTGCTGGACAGGTACCACCAAAGCACAAGGCAAGAGCGCTATGAGATCATCACCAACATGATCATCGCTAGGATGGGGAGTGGAGAATCCCTAACTGCTCATTTGCAAAGAATGCAAAGGTATGTTGATCGTCTTCTCAAACTTAATGTTAAGTTTGATGAGGATTTGGCTATCGACATCATCCTCCACTCCTTGCCTTCCTGCTACAACCAGTTCAGAATGACCTACCACATGAATAAGGAAGAGGTCACCCTAAGTAAGCTTCAAGGGCTCCTGAGGAAAGCTGAGAGCAACCTCAAGGACAAATCTATTGCATCATCCTCTACTGTAGCTGCTCCTGTGTTGGCAATTGGCCAAGGAAAGGGAAAGAAGAGGAAGGCCCCTTCTAAGAGCCACCATAAGGGTAAGACCCAAGATGGTTCCTCTTCTAGTGGGACCAAATCAGGTTCTGTTAAGCCCTCTTCTGACCCCAAGGAAGCAGAGTGCTTCTATTGCCACCAGAAGGGCCACTGGAAACGAAGCTGCCCAAAATATCTGCAGGACATTAAGGATGGGAAGATAAAGCCCACCTTTGTAGGTATGTATTTAATTAAATCTAATAACTCATCACTTGCTACTTCATGGGTCCTTGATACTGGATGTGGTTACCACATTTGTTCTGATTTGCAGGGGCTAAGAAAAAGTAGGGAAGTGGAGCATGGAAGGATAAACTTGATCATGGGAAACAAGAAGTCTTCACCAGTAACCAAAATCGGATTTTATTCCTTAGTGTTGAGTAATGGTTTAGGGCTAGATTTAAATAATTGTTGCTATTCGCCAGATATGGCAAGGAACATCATTTCTTTTCATGGGTTGTTTAGACAAGGTTTCAGATATTCGTTTGATAATAGTAATGGTTCTATTAATGCTTATTTGAATGGTGTCTTTTATTTCAATGCATTACCTTGTAATGGGATTTATGAATCTGTGTTAATTATAGATAATTTAGGAAATGATGTGTTGAATATTGATTCGTCCACAAGTTTGGACAAAACATGCTTGTGGCATTGTCGCCTTGGCCATGTTAACAAGAAACGCATAGCCCAACTCCAAAAGGATGGAGTCTTGGAGTCATTCGACCTTAGGGACGATGACGTGTGTGAGTCTTGTTTACTTGGGAAGATAACCAAGTCACCCTTTACTGGCTCATGTGAAAGGGGTGAGGGTGTATTGGATCTCATACATACAGATGTATGTGGACCCTTTTGATCCACCACAAGGGACGCTTGTCACTTCTACGTGACTTTTACAGACGATTATAGTAGATATGGATATATATACTTAATCAAGCAAAAGTCAGAAACCTTTGAAAAGTTCAAAGAGTTCAAGAATGAAGTGGAGAATCAGCTGGGCAGGAAAATCAAGATACTTCGATCTGATCGAAGGGGAGAGTACCTAAGTCTTGAGTTTCACGACTATCTAAAAGAATGTGGAATAGTTTCGCAATTGACGCCTCCTAGAACGCCACAATTGAATGGTGTAGCTGAGAGACGTAATCGAACCTTATTGGACATGGTTCATTCTATGATGAGTCGTGCTTCATTACCAATCTCATTCTGGGGGTATGCCTTAGAGACTGCCGCCCATATCCTTAACTTAGTTCCCACCAAGAAGGTTGCCAAGACACCTCACGAGATGTGGACAGGGAAAGCTCCCTCGTTAGCACATATCAAGGTTTGGGGTTGTGAAGCTTTCGTTAGATGAGAGACTCATGACAAGCTAGAACCTCGTAGTGAGAAGTGTTATTTCATCGGCTATCCATAGAAGTCTTTTGGCTATCTCTTCTTTAGACCAAGTGACAATGTTGTCTTTGTTACTAGGAGAGGAGTTTTCAGAGAGAGAGAACTCATAAGTCAAGGAGACAGTGGGAGTCAGATTGACCTTGAAGAGCTTCAAGAGTCAGGAGATGAAGGAACCTCTAACACTGGCGTTCAACCTGAGGAGGAAACTCCTGTTGAACCAATTGACCAGTCCTTACTGTTGGATTAGTGTCTAAGTCCATAACTATTTTGGTATGTACTTGACCCGATTATGAGCATGGTCCTTTTGGGTTGCCTTTACCATAGCAATATGTAGGATGAATTAAGGAGAGAGAAAGGTTTAATTATGATTTATTAATATATTATAAGAATAATATATTAAAGGAGAAATCATATAGTTTAATTAATATTAGTCAAGAATTAATTAAGAATTAATTTTGTGACTAAAAGAGATTAATTAAATTAAGGGGACTGATATTGTAATTATAAGATAGTTACAAAGTTGGGCTTAGGATCCATTAGATGGCAATGGATGAATTCAATATGGAGGACCATAAAGAAATCGTCCAAGGGCCTTCTGGAATGGTCCATTGGACTGCTTAGGGCTTAAGCAGTCAGATTAGGGTTTCCTAGTTGTAAACCCTAATAGCCTACATGTATATATAGGACCCCTATGCTCCAAAAACGTGGACAAGTGTTCCTCTAGGGTTTCCAGCCGTTTTTGGTGCATCCACTCTCCTCCCTCTTCATCCAAGTTGCTTAGTGGTGTTTGTGACTCCATTAGAGGTGCAACATTTGAGGCACTAAGCTTTCTGAAGCCAATCAAAGCAAGGATTGATTGTTATTGCTATATAACAATCAAAGGTAATTACTAAACCCTTATTTCAGTTCTTATTTGATAGATCTAGGGTTTGTAAGTCTTGGATTCATTGCATGTACAATAGAAAAACCTAGATCCAAGCATTAGGGTTTGTATGAGCACATAGGATTGTTCTTATGCTTAAAACCCATCAGTGGTATCAAAGCCTTGATTGGTTTCTGTTGTATGTGATGCAATTGTCGTTTTTCTACTGAAAATCATTTTTCTTGCCTCTGCCCGACTCAACTCGGCGAGTCAGTATCTGGACTCGGCGAGTTGGCCCTACTCGGCGAGTTCAGGACTGACTCGGAGAGTCCGAGAGTCTGACAGAGTATATTTCGGGATTTACTTGCTGTTTTGTTGTAGGATTGATGCCAAAATCGTTTTTTGATAATAAAATCCGAATTTTATTGTATGTAAATGATTATCCTTACCAAAACAAAAGATAATTTCAAATCTTCTGAATAATAGTTTCTTTATATGATAAATATAGATTATTCAAATTATTTGGTAATTAATTGTTTGATTTATATTATTTGTTATTTGATCCCTAGTAAGTTTGAATAGTTTCAAATTACCCCCTTTAGGTTTATAGTTTAAATTTGAACTTAAAAGTTTTGTTTTTGAAATTTAAATAGTTAAACCCTAATGTTTTGAAATGTTTCAAAACTTTCCCTCAAGTTTTGGAATTTAAAATTTTGATTAATAGTTTAATTATGTAATATTTAAATTCTAAAACTCTAGTATTTTGAAAAGTTCAAATTACACCCTCATGGTTTTGTTACGTTAATTAAAAGTTTAATTAAAAGAGAAAGTTAATAAAACCACCTAGTATTTTAAAAGTGTAAAATACACCCTATACTATATATTTGTAACATTAAAAGTCTAATATTATATATATATGAGTAAAGAGTCAGTCTTACCGTTAGTAGGCCTCATTCACGAAGCTGGTCTATAAGGGGTGTTTAAGGAAATTGCCTATAAAATGGCGATTGAATGGGTATCCACTCTTACCCACCGCACTCCTGACAGTGGAGGGTCGTTAGCCGAATGGGTAGGATAGGACGAAACCTTCCATTATAAGTATAACGAAGTACAAAGTAACTAAATGCTTTTACAAATTCCCAATCTTAGTTACCTCAGGGCAAAATGTGAATTTGTATGCTAATCCATGGAATTACACTTCGTACCATTGTCAAACGTTAGTGGAGCGTGTGTGGCTAACCGACACACTAATTTGGGATTGACATTGGTGGCGAAGGGTGGCTCGATGTTTATCATAGATCAATGGAGCGTGTGTGGCTAACCAGCACATTGATTAGGTGATAGTAGCAATTGGGTGCACCATGTGATTCGTATGGTTATTCACACCTTGTTTGTGATCCTCGGCATCCCAATCGCAAACTTGAAGGGCATAATCGAGATTAAACATGCCATTGAAAAGTTCAATGAATCTCAAAAGATCTAGGAGTTTCAATTCATTTAAAACTTAAATTTCTTTTTCGTTTTTCATGGTGGGAATTGGTAAATCGTCATTTACCTACCTTCAAATATTCTGCAACTAGATTACGGCATCCCTCTTCTAAGTTGTAGAATGTTGTGTTGGATCCTAGCCTTGATGTTTCATTTGGGTGTTACATCAAGGATTCTTATCAACTAACTTGAATTTTCTCTAGTGTTGTAGATGTCTAAATCTTACAATGGTCTTCCCAAGTCCCTTGGAACAAGCTTTCCAAATGAAGATGACATTTCACGATACGATCAAGGAAATGAGAGTCATGCTTCACTTCCTCCACCTCCTCCAATTATTCTCCCTAACCCACAAGTTCAAAGGCTTGAAAAGTTCAAGCTCACTCAATCCCTTTTGGCAAGTAAACACGAAGATGGGAAACCTGTGTGTGCACACATCTTAGAGATGAAGTCACACATTGATAGGTTAAGGATGATGGGTGTCGATATCTCAGAAATGTTGGCTGTTGACTGGGTTCTTCAGTCCCTTCCTGAATCATATAGTGAGTTCGTTAGAGAGTACTATATGATGGACCATGACGTGACCCTCATTGATTTGACCTATTTGCTTATAGCTGTTGAATCAGAAATGATTTGGCGTGCTGATCGAGCAAATTTGTCTGGCAAATCAAACTCCGAAGCTTCAATGGACATTGAAAATGGTGACATTGGAAATCCAGAAAAGGTAAATTCTGAGATAGTTCCTTGTGCCATTCCAAAAGAGTCCATTTGCTTCTACTGCCAAGAGAAGGGGCATTGGAGACGAAGCTTCCCTGTTTACCTGAGAGATCTAAGAGATGGGAGAGTCAAGACGTATGGCTCTACTTCAGGTAAAATCCAATAACTAACTCTATAAGTTCCTATTCTTTGATTTTCAATACATGATGTTATAAGATTACATTTTGATGTAGGATCGAAGAAAAGAGAGGAAGCTTAAGGGAAGAAGTAACCTGAATCTGATCGTGAAGAAATGGATTTCGATCGCATTGCTTGAAGATCGGATTTTTGAGCTACTACTTTAGACTTAGAATAGATTGCTTAGAAATTGAAATAGCATAGTTTTCATTTGAATTGCATTGTAAGGACAAGTTTTTCCGCAATAAAATGAATTTTGATTTCGTCCTATTTATTTATCCTTGCAATGGCATATGTGAAAATGGATGTTTATGTATTTCTAATTTTAGCAATGTTGAATTGGATGAGATTCTTGATTATGTAATTTGTGAAATGTTGAGGATTTGCCAAATAAAGGAAGATTATCATCGCCCAAGTTTCAATTAGACAGAAACTTAGAATCATACAACTTGGTTGCGTGATGAATGAGAAACTTCATATTTTGGAAATTAGACTAATTTTTTTGGCAAAGTGTCAAGAGAAGGACCAGGAGATCGAGTACACTAGGTTGTGCGTTGATCAAGTCCACCACAAGAGTGATAAAGATATTCGTCATGATTTACTAAAGTTTAGTAAATATGATTATACTTATAAGATTAAGTATAATTCTGAGTTGATTGAAAGAGTTTCAATCAATAGCAGAACGAATAAGAAGAATCAGGTAGGCAGAAAGATAAAAGTTTCTCTATTCTAAGAAGAAGGGAGAGTACCTTTTATTGTGTTTTATGATAAGTCTTAATGATTAAGAACCATATCTCAATTGATCCTCTAAGTGAGTCTTAGTTCACTTGCATGTCTAAGAAGAGGAATCGAGAATTGTGAAAATGGTTAAATCAAGAAGTCAATCATACTTCGTTCCAATATCAAGTCTTAGAGTCAAGATTCTGACATGAGTGACAAGTCTTAAGTAGGTTTATAACACTCGATAAATGTGGAATTTGGAAAAGTTTTCTTATTCTTACACATTTGAAATTGGTAAGTTGTGATGTCTTGGATAAGACAAAGACCAACCAGGACCAATTGTGTGAAGTGTTAAACTTGACAAAAGGCTACACTAACTCTTGAATATTTGTTTGTCAAGAAATGTTTCTTGACAAGAGAATTTTATATGTCAAGGAGTCAGTGGGAGTCTTAATGGTCTTGAAAAGTTTCAAGAACAAATCAAGAGTAAACCTAGTTGATCATCACTAGCACACGACATGAGGTTTAAAGCCTATCGTGGATGACATACTCTTTTTCTGTGCCATTCCAATTGAGTTAATTATGCGTGTGAGTTCTATGAGTTCTCATTTGAATGCATAAAGACAAAGCACCTTGATCAATGGAAAGTACATTGATATGAAAGGGTGAGTTGCTTGGAAGACATGGTGGGCATTCATGTTACCATGAGGCAAGAAATCAAGATTAAACAAGTTCAGTCCATATGGTTTTGGATTTGTCGCAAACTTTCGTTTTGACAAATTCACATGGATAGGAACACATACATCATAAAATCTAAGTGTCATAAGGTTTTCCTCCTTCATGAAAATGATTGTGAGGAAATGCTTTCACTAAGAGAGATTTTAAGAAGATAGCAATTGTGAAAATTGTATTCTCAAATTCGATTATGATTACGACATCCCTTTTCATAGTTCGAATTGTGAGATTTGGCAATTGATCTGAACATTTGGGACTTAGTAACATAAATTCCGAATTGTTTAGACACACATGTGAGCTATCTAAGGCAAAGGTGTATGAGCTTAAAAAGCTTAGATAAAGGCTTGTCAAAGCATTAGGTATTAGAAATGTGAACTTAAGGAATTCAATAAGCATTGTTTTCTGGAAGTTCAATTGTTTTCTGAATACATGTCAAAGCTAGTGGGAGCATAAGTGTTATGCTGGTAAGAAAATAATCATCATGTTAGTGGGAGCATGATTATTATGGTAAGTATTGCAAGTTAGAAATATTAATTATAGAAAACAAAGATTCACTTTGCAAAGTTGCAAGGGTTGAAAAGTTGTTTTGCTATAATTAAGGGAGAGAATATTATACTTCGTTTCAAAATTCTAAAGCTTAGATCGAGAAATGTTAATAAATTTAGTCAAGGATACATAGTGCATTCTCAAAATTCGATTATGATTATGGCATCCCTCTTCATAGTTCGAATTGTGGGAACAGGACACATAAAATAGTATGGCAGAAGGATGATGAAGTATCATGTCTTTATGTGAGACATTATGCATCGTGTCCAATAAGCTTCGGGTATAGGATCGATTGCATATGCTATAATATTAGACCATTCTATAATTTTCCAAATGCCTAGGGCATTAAGAGGGAAAAAGGAACTAGAATCGGTTTTGACTAAAATAATTAAACAACTATCAAAGGACGATCTGAGGTTCACTGAGGATTTGTCACTTGTGAGTAGTTGGAAGTATAGTATTGGATGGACTATATTGACATTATTATGAATAGATAGGATTCTATTAAGAATGAGTTGTCATATGGCAAATATGGAAATGTTTCCATTAATGGGAGTTGGATATTAAGAATCTATGTAGATTAGAAACTTTTATGCAAAAGGATGTTCAAAGGAATGTACTTTGAGTGAGAGACATCACATCTATAAAATTGTTTTGTAACAATTTCTGATAGAGAACTTAGTAATTTCATTAGCCAAGTCCTAGTGACTTTTGTGCTATGACTTTACGAAAGGGTCGTTGCATAAAATGTTAGAATCTAACATATTCTAATAGTGGCAAGAACCTTGTATTCTTACACTAATGATAAGGATTAGGGATTGTGAAATGAGTTTCATTGGAAAAGGTTTTCAATTGATCTAATTTTACAAAGTATGGACCATAGGAAACCAAATTGTGCATGCTTGGAGCATGGGACAATTGTGGTTATAATTCGAGTAATAAGTTGAGTTTCTGAAACAGTAAGCAATGAATAATGAGTAATCAATATGGTGTTTAAATAAAAGTGTTTTATTTACGCTCAAAAAGTTTTGGGACCATATAGGATTAATATTATTATTGCGTTTCACTTTGCATGTTTTGACTTCCAGAATAACTAGGTTATTCGAACCTCCACAGTCGATCGTACGTTGGAAGTAGGTATGAAGGAAGACTGTCATGAATCTGTCTGTAGATTGTCTAAAGTGTTTAGACATAGCACAAGTTTGCCGCAGAGTTCATGAGTGCTTTGATAAGATTAAAGTATTGGATTAAACCCACGCTCACTTGAATCACTTCATGGTTTTATCACGAGTGATTGGTGAGACGATAATATTGTATATTCTTGAAACCAAGACGTGTGAGTTGTTACTTGCTGATCAGTTGCACATTGATGATAAGTAAACGCACCAATAACTTGGTGTTATAAAACTTATTGTTGTGTGTGATTCGATTAGTAGGTGCAAGGAAACATTTGAGTCAAAGTTTATCCATTCCTTTTACCCAAGGTAGGATAAAAGCGATATCTGTGGGCCCCTCGATGATTTAGTGATGACAAAGAAAAGTGCTCGGCCGGGCCAGGACTGATTTGATTTGTTCAATTAGTCAGTCGTCATAAATCGGAAATCGGGAAACGACACATAGACTGAGAGAATGATTCCAATCCATGTCTCATGTCTATACGATATCTTGTAGAATGGAGGAATATATAATCCCTTATCTAAAGGACACGCGTATCTGATAAGATCAGAGTTGACAGCGGCTTTTGGAAGCTACGATTGCTGATCCGGTTCTGAAGTCATACGCAGAATAGTTATTAGACTTATCCAGGTGGGAGACTGTTGGATTAGTGTCTAAGTCCATAACTATTTTGGTATGTACTTGACCCGATTATGAGCATGGTCCTTTTGGGTTGCCTTCACCATAGCAATATGTAGGATGAATTAAGGAGAGAGAAAGGTTTAATTATGATTTATTAATATATTATAAGAATAATATATTAAAGGAGAAATCATATAGTTTAATTAATATTAGTCAAGAATTAATTAAGAATTAATTAAGAATTAATTTTGTGACTAAAAGAGATTAATTAAATTAAGGGGACTGATATTGTAATTATAAGATAGTTACAAAGTTGGGCTTAGGATCCATTAGATGGCAATGGACGAATTCTATATGGAGGACCATAAAGAAATCGTCCAAGGATGGTCCATTGGACTGCTTAGGGCTTAAGCAGTCAGATTAGGGTTTCCTAGTTGTAAACCTAATAGCCTACATGTATATATAGGACCCCTATGCCCCAAAAACGTGGACAAGTGTTCCTCTAGGGTTTCCAGCCATTTTTGGTGCATCCACTCTCCTCCCTCTTCATCCAAGTTGCTTAGTGGTGTTTGTGACTCCATTAGAGGTGCAACATTTGAGGCACTAAGCTTTCTGAAGCCAATCAAAGCAAGGATTGATTGTTATTGCTATATAACAATCAAAGGTAATTACTAAACCCTTATTTCAGTTCTTATTTGATAGATCTAGGGTTTGTAAGTCTTGGATTCATTGCATGTACAATAGAGAAACCTAGATCCAAGCATTAGGGTTTGTATGAGCACATAGGATTGTTCTTATGCTTAAAACCCATCACTTACCTCTTAGACGTTCGTGTATAGTTATTGTTCCACCCCAGTGTAGGAAACTTGTAATGGATAATTTTGGATTCAACATTTGATGATTAAATAAAGGTGTGTTATTTATAAGCAAGTTACTATCTTGTGTTGATTATTTATCTATTGTTTCAATTTTGCATGTTTTGACTTCCTGAATAATAAGATTATTCAAACGGTCCACAATCGCTCATATGTTGGAAGTAGATATGAAAGAAGATTGTCATAAATTAGTTTGTAGATTGTCTAAAAGGTTTTAGACATAGCAAAGGTTTGCTACAAAGTTTATGAGTGCTTATGAAATATGTTTTGAGCATTGGAATAAACCCGCACTTGCTAGTATCACTTCATGAAAGTTATCACAAGTGATCGCAAGATGATAATATCATATAATCTTTAAACCTAGAGATATGGTTATTGTTTGCTAGTTGATTATGCATTGATGATGCAGAAACGCATCAGTAACTTGATGTTATAAAACACATTATTGTGTGTAACTTAGCTAGTAAATGATAGAAGCATATAAGTCGAAGTTTTTCTATGCCTTTTATTCTAAGAGAATAAAAGCGATATCTTGGCCACTCGATGATTTAGTTTGACTTATGTGCCGGGCCCGGTCAGAATGAAGTTGATGTGTTCAACTAAATTCTATGTCGAATAAATCAGAGATCGAGAAACAAAATCCTGGACAACGAGTATTGTCAGCATGATATCTGGAACAGAGGATTATATGATCCCTTATCTGAAGGACAGGATTTTGATCAGAGTTAACAGAAGTGTATAAGAGCTACGATTGCTAACTGGATTCTGAAGTCATATGTGAGATATAGTTACTAGACTTATCCAAGTGGGAGACTGTTGGATTAGTGTCTAAGCCCGTAACTATATTTGGTATGTACTTGACCCGGTTATGCATGGTCCTTTTGGGTTGCCTTCACCAAAGCAACTTGACAAGGTAATTTGAGGAAAGAGAGAGGATATTATGGTTTATTAATATATTATAAGAATAATATATTAAAGGAGAAATCATATTTATTTAATTAGTATTAGTCATAAATTAATTAAGAATTAATTTGGTGACTAAAAGAGATTAATTAAATAAAGGGGTACAAACTGTCAAATGTGTGATAGTTGAGTTTTGGGTTGGGAAACCTAATGGCCTAAGGGGGAACGAAATTATGATGAGGGATTATCATATTTTCGTCCAAGGGCCTTATTCCAGAAGGTTCCTTGGGCTACTTGGTGGCTAAGGTATCCATTAGGGTTTAGACTGAAACCCTAGCACCCAACAGTATAAATAAGACCCCAAGGCTCCAATTTTCGGCCACTTGCTTCCAAGAGAAACCCTAGGGCTGAAAATTAGCATCATCCCTCCTCTCTCAAAGTTGCCTTCTTGCTTGAGGTGTTTGTGATCCATTAGAGGAGTTATAATTGTGACTCTAAGCTCAAGAGAAGAAGAAAAGAAGATCTAAGCCAATCTTTGAAGAGGTAAACATCTAGATCTGATGTATTAAGTTAAATTTTGAATTATGTATGCTAGATTAGGGTTTGCAAGTCTTGGATTCAAAGCATGTACATTAAAGAAACCTAGATCCAAGCATTAGGGTTTGTATGAGCACATAGGATTGTTCTTATGCTTAAAACCCATCAATAAAGCAGTGGATCCCGGGCACGGATCTCTTCCTTCAAAGTCAAGAGAGACTTCAAAGTGCTTGTTTGGATTCCCGTTGAATTACGATCAAGTACTTGTTGAGAAGCAGTGAAAGGCATCTTTTATATATAAGGCTATTAAGGGTGGCTTTCGCTTCAATTCTGGTTTCCGATACTTGACATAAGACCGAAATAGAACGTGTACTTGTGAGACCGATGTGGCCTGTTAAACAAGTAGGTTTGGAACATATTCAGTGACTTGTTGATAAATGTTAATTAGAAATCTAAAAAAAAACCTGGATCCTTTGGGAAGAAAAGTCTTGGTGAAAGACATTTTCATAAGGATCTCTCAAAAATAAAAGGAGATTTCAGGGTACTTTCATAAAAGTGGTTTCGTTAATTCAAGGGTGAAATCTAGAGCATTTAATTGTTCACCATCAATGCTTTAAAGGTTTTGAATTTTGGGTTTCACTTAGTACGTAGTGGCACGAAACTAAGATCATTAACACAGAAGTTGTGTAACCGTAAACCTCAGTGGTAATGCTGAGAGTCTCAAGGGTTACATTTATGAGATGAAGTATGATGGAGAATAAATAGGAGTTGGTTAAAGAACCGAATGTACCTCTGCTATAAAAGATAGACCAAGCAGAAAAACTCTTAACTCAATTTGAGAAGAGTAAGGTAGCTCATGATTAGAGTGAATTTGACAGCCTGATTGGGATGACATGATTTGTATATATCAAGTCATTAAGGCTTCACTCAAAATCTTTTGAGGCTTGGGTCAACATGCAGCAGCATGCTTCTAGGGACACTTTGCTAGTACTTAGATAAAGAATTATACCTGCCCCAGCTCCATCATTGAGAATAGTCCTTATACACAAATTATATTAAGAGTAAAGCAAATTGCAATGAAAGAAAATATTTTTGAGTTTTGAAGTTTCTGAAAAGAAATAAGATAGAAAAGAAAAATATTTTTGGATTTTATAAGATTTTCTGAAAAAGAATTAAAACAGAAAGAAAAATATTTTTGAATTTTATGAAAATAAAAGGAAAAACATAAAATAAATTGCGAGAAAAGAGTATACATACTATACAACCGAAAACATCATTTAGAGATGAGAGGCGAACCGAGCCCGGTGATACCGAACCTGAAATAGGCCGAGCGTTCGGTTCATTTCGGTTCCCGGAAGAACCGAACCCGAAATGGACCGAGCGTTCGCTCTATTTCGCTTCCAACTTTTATTGAGACAAAAGAGATTTCGGTACAGATTCGGCTTCCATCATTCCTAAGGCTTGTAGGATTTTATTGAAACTTGCTTCAGGCAAGGCCTTAGTAAAGATGTCAGCCAATTGATCAGTGGTTCTTACGAAATGAATTTCGACGTTACCATCTTCCACATGATCTTTGATAAAGTGATACCTTAGTGCTATGTGTTTCGTCTTTGAGTGTTACACTGGATTATGACAAATCCTAATTGCACTCTCTGAGTCACAATTTAGTGGGATTTTCTTCATGTTCAGGACGTAGTCTCGAAGTTGACTTTGTATCCAAATGACCTGAGATGTACATGATGCTGCGGCTATATATTCTGCTTCGGCAGTGGAGAGAGAGACACACGATTGTTTCTTGGATTGCCAGCTAACAAGTTTGCCGTCTAGAAATTGGCATCCTCCAGTGGTACTCTTTCGGTCCAGTCCACATCCCCTAAGATCAGCATCTGAGAACGCTTGGACAAAGAACCCTGATTTGGCTGGGTACCACAAACCGAGAGAAGAGGTTCGCTTCAGGTACCGAAAGATGTTCTTCACAGCTAGCAGGTGAGGTTCACGTGGATTAGCTTGAAACCTGGCACAATAACAAACAGAGAACATTATGTCTGGTGGACTTGCTGTTAGATACATTAGAGACCCTATCATCTGACGATAAAGGGTCATGTCAGCAGCCAGTTTGTCCAGAGAAGGTGTTAGCTTTGTGCCAAACGCCATAGGAACCTTTACTTTCGAATCTCCCATCATTCCAAACCTGGCGAGCAAGGTCTTCGTGTAAGCCTCTTGATTAATGAAAATGCCTTCGGGTCCCTGTCTTATATTCAATCCAAGGAAAAAGTTAATGGGACCCATTGAGCTCATTTCAAATTTAGTCTCCATCAACTTCCTAAATTCAGCTGTTAAGCTAGGATTTATGGAACCGAAGATGATATCATCAACGTAAATCTGAACGATCATAAGGTGGTCACCCTCTTTCTTATGAAAGGAGGTTGGGTCAACCGAACCTTGTTTAAGCTTAGACATTTTGAGAAATCTAGTTAGAGTTTCATACCATGCCCTTGGTGCTTGCTTGAGACCATAGACTGCCTTGTCCAGAATATAGCAGTGATCTGGATACATCTCGTTCACGAAACCCGGTGGTTGCTCTACATACACCGTCTCTTCCAGTTCTCCATTTAGAAAGGCATACTTCACATCCATTTGGAATACTTCAAAGTTCTTGTGTGCAGCATAGGCGAGAAAAATACGAACCGATTCTAGCCTTGCTACTGGAGCGAAGGTCTCTTCGTAATCTATGCCTTCTTCTTGACAGTAACCTTTCACAACCAATCTTGCCTTTTTGCGTATCACATTTCCTTCCTTATCCATCTTGTTCCTGAAAACCCACTTTAATCCAACCACGGAAGTATCCTTTGGTGTTGGAATCAGTCTCCACACTTTATTTCGTTCGAACTCATTGAGTTCGTCCTGGATCGCCTGTACCCAATCAGAATGATCGAGTGCAGTCTTGATCGTCTTTGGTTCGACTTTGGAGATGAACGGATTAAACATGCATAATTCCACTTTAGAGAAAAGTGCAGTTTGTTTCGCTTTCAGTTGTGATCGTGTGAGAACCTTTTCTGTCGAATCACCAATAATTTGTGTTTGTGGATGATCTTTGGTCCATTTGGTGAGAGGAGGGTAATTAGGATCATATGAGGAATCCAGTTCAGCATTCACTTCTTCTTCAAATTCTGACTGAGTATCATCATCGTTTGTATTCGCATTCTCCCCCTCGAATGATGATATTACCTCAGTTTCAGGCTCAGAATTCTCCCCCTGGACTCGACTTTCGGTTAGAGTAAATGATGATGAGCTCTCCCCCTGGAATGGTGAATCTTGGTTATGTTGGAAAGACGAACCCTCCCCCTGAATATGAGAACTATCTTTCGGAGGTTCGCTTGTGTCTGGCTGTTCGGTTGTTACCGGTTGTTCTTCGGCCATTTTCTTCGCAGCATCATCGATTATCTTCTTCAAGTTATCTACCTTGTTATCTGCAGCTTCAGATTCAGAGAGAATAGCCTTTTCTGGTTCATCAAATAGCAGCATGTACTGCTCAAAGAGGTTTGAAATGGGTACCGTGACTTGACCAGAGATTGGAAATATTTCCTCCACAGAGCCTTCGGTTGTCTTCAGTTTCTTGACGTAATCATCGAAGGTAACATAATAGGTCTCCTCTATTTTCTTTGAACGCTTGTTGAGAACCCTATATGCTTTGGAGATTAAGGAATAACCCAGAAAGATTCCTTCGTCTGCTTTGACATCAAACTTGTTTCGGTGCTCCTTTGAATTGAAGATGAAGCATCTTGAACCGAACACGTGGAAAAACTTTACATTAGGCTTTCGGTTGTTCAAGATCTCATAGGGAGTGATGGAGAAACGTTTGTTGAGATAATATCTGTTCTGTGTGAAACAAGCAGCAGTAATGGCATCAGCCCAGAAATATAGAGGTAGAGAAGCGAAGCTCAACATGGTTCGGGCTGTTTCACATAATGATCGGTTGCGCCTTTTGACAATTCCATTCTGTTGTGGAGTATATGGAGCCAAGAAGTTGTGAGTTGTCCCCTGCTCTGCAAGAAAATCTTCAAAGTATTTGTTCTTGAACTCCAACCCGTTGTCGCTTCTTATGTTTCAAACTATCTTCCGTAGTTGAACTTCTATGAGTCTATCTGCTTGATAAAGAGTTTAAGCTTGGGAGTGGCCTCTGATTTCTGCTTAAAAAAGAACACCCAAGTAAACCGAGAGAAGTCATCCACTATTACAAGTATATACCTGTTACCACCAATGCTCTCGATTGAAGATGGACCACATAAATAAATATGAAGTAATTCTAGTGGTTCAATAATTTTCGTATTGACTCGAGAAGGATGACTTTGTCGACTTTGCTTTCCCATTTCACACGCAGCACACAAATGTTCTTTGTCGAACTTCAGAACAGGAAGACCTCGAACATGATCCCCAAGCACCAGTTTATTGATGTCTTTGAAATTGAGATGGGATAGTCTTCGGTGCCAAAGCCAGCTTTTGTTTGAGTGAGATTTTGTTAGCAAGCAAACTGCTGGTTTCCCTCGTATGGGATTGAGATTCAGAGGGTACATCTCTCCTTTTCGCTTCGATTTCAGCAGAATATTGTTCGTCTTCTTTTCAATAATCTCTGAACCATCGTCATCGAATGAAACTTTTAACCCGGTACCAACCACTAGTTGAGAAACACTGATAAGGTTGTGTTGTAAACCTTCAACGTACGCCACTTTTCGTATAGTGAAATCGCCATTGGTGATCATACCATAACCTTTAATCGTGCCAAAAGAATTATTACCATACTTGACACTTCCACCATTTGTGAGGGACCGAAACTCTCTCAGCTCTTCCCTTCTTCCTGTCATGTGACGCGAGCAGCCACTGTCTATGTACCATTCATCGTCAAACTGCTCGTCACGTATAACCTGCAAAAATTAAGCAGATTTAGGAACCCAAAGTTTCTTGGGTCCTTGTGAGCCTTTTACAGAACATGGAATTGTAAGAGAAACATCAACTAAAAAGGTTCTTTTTATTAAGGTTGTTTCATCTTTTCTTTTTAAGGTGAAAACTTTGATTTTATCTGATTTGAGTACTTTAGGTTGAGTTTTTGAATTTGAGATTTTGACGTTGGCAGACTTTTGGTTCTCAAAATCAGGTTTAAACGACGTCTTCTTTTCGTTTTCCGAAAAGAGCTTTCCTTTTCCCTTTCGATCATTCTGTGAGTGAGAGTGAGAATGAGAAAGATGAGACTTGGGAGCAGAGTTAAGCTTTCGGTCATTGCTCTTACTTGGTTGAGAGCCGAAACTACTTTCCCTTCGGTTCCTCTCATTGGTTGGTCTAGGACCGAAACCACCCTTTTGGTTTCTCTCATCTTGAGGACCGAAACTTCTTTTTCGGTTGATGTCCGTCTGAGGACCGAAACTCTGTTTTCGGTTGTTTTGAGTCTGGGGAACGAAACTCTTCTTTCGGCTGTTTTCATTATGTTGAGCGTGAGAAGCTGAGTTTGCTTTTGCTTCTTCCTTTGACTTAGAGGGCTTTTCATAGCGAATGTAATTAGGGTTTTGAGAACGCCAAAACTGTTTCCTTTCAGTGAGATTCTTCTTGTATCTCAAATTTCGTTGATGCTTTCGTTCTAACACATGTTTTGGATTTTTGTGGATGTTGGCCTTTTTCTTTGGTCTTTGAGCATGAGTTTCGCTCTTTAGCGAAGAGGTTTCGCTTGACACCATGACCGGTTCGCATGAAGGAATTTTGGTACCACTTGTGCTGGGTACATCAAAGCGTGTAGGATCATTAATTGGTTCTGCCACATACCTACATTTTACTCTCCATGATGTTTTCTTAGATAGACCTTCTGTTTCATCAGCGTTATCAATCGGTACTGACCAGAAAAACTCAATCACAGCCATCAGCATTATCTTCTGCTACTAATGCTGTCAGTTCGACTGTCTGTTGCTGAGTAACTCCTTGAACTGCATAAACTTGATTTGGAGTCGTTTCGACCTTTTGATATACAACAGCCTTTTCCTTGAGGACTTTGGTCTTTTCTTTGGATAAACGAGCGAACTCAACGGAATTTTCAGAAATAAGATTTTTGTTGGTTTCGGGTTCGCTCTTGACAAATTCGGAACAGTCGACCTCATCTTCTACAGATATTACACTCATATCATCATCCTCATTGAATTCAGAAGTGTTTTCAATATCAATTTTATTTTATGAACTCAACTTGGCATTCAAAGAGTCAAATTTTTGTACAGTTTCAGTTTTGATTTTTAATTTGTCATTTTCATCCAACAAATTTTTGAGCATGTCCTTATGGTCTTTTGACTTTATGAAAGACTCTATTTTGTCAAGACCAATTTTGTAAGCAGGAGAAATGTCATCAGAAGAAATAACGTTTTCACAGTTATATGCATTGGCATCGGTTTCATCCTCCTTTAACTCAAGGAAGGGTAAAATCATACGATGTATCTTCTTCCCTATTTCACAATCAAGATGCAATTGAGTAATGGTGGAATATAATCGTTTAGCAATTAAACAAAAAACATTTCGTTGTTTTAAAAGCTTTAAATTATCTCTTTGCAAATAAATTGTTTCATCCCTAGACCTAATTAACTCCTTCTCCTTCTTCTCAATCCACATACGCCTCTCTTCACTCTTCGATGATACCCAGCTGATTTGATCAGTTAGGTTAGAGTTTGTGACGCGAATTTGAGTTAAACTACCACTTATACTAGAAAATTTAGATTTTAATCCATTTAGTTCTTTTTCATAGTTTGTGATTGGAATTTGTAAGGAAACAAGAATAGATTGTACCTTCTTGATCAACTCATCACATTCGTTGATCTGCTCACTGACAGGTTTCGCTGCAAAACACCTGTCTTCTCGCTCCTTTGCTTCATTCAGTCCCCCATCAGTGGTATAGCCTCTCATTTGTGACACCCCAGAAGTCACCATTAGACACTTTCCTATAACGTCTTCTTCTTTCACCAACAGTGCCCTGCCATGTGTGGGCTTCCTCACTTCTTCATCCTCTGAATCAGTGGACCAAACTTCAACACCTCCGAACTCATCGTCAACAATATTTCCCTGTACAATAAGAGCATTCATAGTGTTATTAGATCCAACTTTCTTCTTCTTGATTTCTTCCAATCATCGTGTGAGGTTCGCTTCCTCGTCCTCATCTTCATTCTTTTCTGACATCTTTCTCAGCATACAATCTTTGGCGAAGTGATTTTTGCCTCCGCAGTAGTGACAATTAATGTCCGAGTCACCACCAAGTTTTACTTCCTTCTTTGGTTCTTCGGTCTGAGAAACACTCTTCGGTTCCTCCTTTGATTTCTCGGCACTGTAGCTACCTTGCCAGTTTCGGTTCTTATTTGTTGGGAACCTTCTTTTGATGAACTTCTTGGGATTTGACACCATCAAAGCATACTCTTCACTTGTTAGATCATATTCAGAAAGATCCAAATCTTCTTCTTCTTCAGCAGCATTCTTTCCTTTGGAGATTAGGGCCAAGGAACCCATGCCAGATACCACATTCGTTTCTTTAGTCACGACACTCTCATGTGACTTTAATATTCCCACCAGTTTTGCTAGAGAATAAGTCTTGAATTGTTCATGAGCCTTCACAGTAAACACCACAGCCATCCATTCGGGTCTAAGGCTATTCATGAATGTCACCTTCTGTTCAATGACTTTCCTTTCAATCCCATGCTTTATCATCTTACTTAGGAGATGATTGAAGCGATCGAAGGCTTGAATAAGCTTCTCTTCGGGCTTCTGCTTGAAGTCACCAAATTCTGAGAGCAACAATGTTTGGATTGAATGCTCAAGATCTTCATCCGTAGAATACAATTCCTTCAATCTGTTCTATATTTCTTTTGCCGTTGTGCATGAGCTAACTAACCGAAACGTGTCCGATTGTAAAGCAAACCTAATCATTCTTAAAGCTTTGATGTTGCACTGAAACTTTTCCTTCTCATCTTGGGGAATGTCTTTCACATCACTGACGAGTTGATTGTATTCCTTTTGAGTTTTAACAATTCTTGAAGTGCTTGAGTGAGCGAATGGACCTACAGTAATCGCCTCCCAGATCAAGTATCCATTGTCTTCTGAGCCAATCACGTAGTCTTCAAAGTGATGCGCCCAGACCTTATAATCCTGAGTGTACAATATATGAATCCTTGTCGTCGATCCTATGCTGTTGGAGATATTGATTGGGTTAGACTGAGAATCATCCATGGACATGACGATGTTTGTTCAAAAACCTTCTTAAGATCAGACTTGTAAATAACGTTAGGGTAAGATCGAATATTTAAAGAACTACGTCAATAGCAAGTGACGACTCTAACAATATCAATCAAAGCGGAAAACCCTAAGATCTTCTTCAACAGAAGAGATGTGTATGAATTACACAGTCTCCTGCTCTGATACCAATTGATGAGTTGAACAACTCTTAGATCGATTAGATCTTCAGCAGGCTAAACAATAAAAGCAAACAAACACAATAAACACGATATAGAATCAAGTAATGCTTAATGATTCAAATGTAGTCACGCCTCAGCAGAGCTCGATGAAGAACTTCCACTGTAGAGGCGACCTAGGGTTTGTAGTACAATGATCAGAATAATAATTAAAGTGCTACCAACAAAGGATGCATGCATGCACCTTAAATACTAAACCCTAATAAAAAAATACGGTGGGACAGGCCCAAACCGGATAACAAATCTGGGCTAAGGACCGAGCCCAAGGACACAACACTACTAGACCCAACATATTTTATATGCTAGCGGTAGGGGGTGAAATAGTCCCCATGATCGGTTGAGATAGACCGGAGGGTAGGTCGGCACCCCAGAATAGCCTGACATGGGTAGGTCAGCACCCCAGAATTGCTTGACATGGGTAGGTCAGCACCCCAGAAAGGCTTGACATGGGTAGGTCGGGCGCCCCAAAATTGCCCGATAATATATATGTTGATTTGTTTGTGGTATGATGGGGGAACTCACTAAAATTTGTGCTTACAGTTTTAGTTTTGGTTTTAGGTACCTCTTTGTCTAAGAGGAAGGAGCCGGCGGTGTAGCAGTGCGTCACACACACACGATTTACGCTTAGAGTTTTCTGGGATTGTACTATGATATTCTATTACTTCAGATGATATGATTTTGAGACATGATAGTACGATTTTATGTATTGACATGATTTTGGCAATGTCTTTACAATTTATTTTATAAATCACTTAATTAAAAATGAAATTTTTGGCCTTGATTTTTGGGATGTTACAAGTTGGTATTAGAGCCTTGGTTTGAGGGATTCGGACATACCCTCGGGGGTGTCTGAACTCAAACCGAGGGCTTGAAGGATTTTTACAAGGAAATAATTTTTCTAAAATCTAAATTAAAGAGTTTTGAGAAAGAATGAGGTGTGTAATGCGTGCGACCGGTCGAGCTCAAGTAAGTTTTCCCCAAGATACCCATACTTTTTATGTTATGTTATATGATAGGATTATGAGAACTGCATGCTAGATTAGGGCTAAGGATCTAGGAGGATGCCTTGTATGTCTGTTATGTGTTTATGAGAAGTACATGCTAGAATAGGGCTGGGGATCTAGGAAGGATGCCTTGTATGCCTGCTATAGGAGCTCATTGAGCCGTATGTTAGAGCTGTTAGTAGCAGTGAGATAGCCTGATTAGGTTATGCTTGAATTGGTTACTCAATGCACGAATGCTGCTTGCTTTGTGCTATAGGGGTTCTGGCTAACTTTAACTAACTAGTAAGCGAATGTGTAACAGTATTCGCAAGCTAGTTAGGGGAAAGTGGTAGGGACTCCTAATGCAGCTGATGGCGGAGAGTAGGTCGGAGGGTGCCCTAGGAAAGCCTAGGATGAGATTAGTCGGAAAGGGATATTGGTTAAGGGACTTGGTGAAGTTGAGGCAATCCTTGGGGAAAGTACAGATAGATGTGGAAGGTAGTATGGGCCCGTACTACTGAAGCAGAGGATCCGTACTCGAGTCAGGGAGAGCCGAGATGGAACCAGGAAACTTAGGGAGTGTGAGACCTCTCGGGAGTATGTATGATCCTGACGTTTACGTATGGTGGTCACACGACATGGAGCAGGAGGTTCAGGATCTGGATCAGGATCAGGATCAGGCTCGGGTGTAGGGTCCGAGCAGGTCGATGACGGACCACACGAGTTCATCGCATCTAAGATCACTAGAGGTATCCTTGAGTCGACCCCTATCATTTTCGGGTCGATCAAGGAAGGGATTATTGAGTTGATGGAGGATCGCCTCTAAGCATTCAGGAGGGACTCGGCGTCCAGCCAGACGGGTACGTGCACCCTGTCCTTCAAGGACTTCAGGGGGAGTGGTGCGCCGGAATTTCACGAGGTGAAGGACCCCATTGCTGCCAGGAGATGGATCGCAGACATTGAGTCTGCACAGTTGACGGGCTTCTGCCCAGAGGGGTCGAAGGTCCGCTTTGCTGCGACATGTCTGAGGGATAGAGCTAGGGATTGGTGGGAGTCAGTTGGTGACTCGCTGGGAGCCCCAACCATCGAGGCCATGACTTGGTCAGATTTTGTGATCAGGTCAGACGACCGAGACAGTGGCGGAGATCACCGCCAAGTTCAGGGAGAGGGCCTTGTTGGTACCTCAGTATGCGGGGGATGAGGATATGCAGAAGACCAGCTACCATGATATGTTGAGGGCTGATATCCGTGAGCATGTCAGCTATTCAGCCTACCCGACCTTGGAGTCCATGATTGCCAGGGTGCAGGAGAGGGAGATTGATTTGGAGCACCTCAGGAAGAGGAAGGCAGAGACTGAGCAGGTTACAGGGGTTTCGGGGAAGAAACCCAAGGGATCCGACATTAGGTCAAAGGGCCAGCCGGGCCAGAGCCGCGGCAGGAAATGCGGCAGGCCGCATGAGGGAGCTTGTAGAGCGGGATCGTCAGGCTGCTATAAGTGCGGCAAGACGGGGCACTTTGGCAGGGATTGTACTAACCCTGTCCCCACAATTTAGACATCAGACCTGATTTGCTTCCATTGCAATCAGAGGGGCCATAAAAAGGCCAACTGCCCTAGATTGTCAGCAGTATCAGCAGCAGCGCCAGTGGTGGCGCCGACTCCAGCGACAACACGAGTTGCGGATGGCCGGAAGGTCAAGGCAGAGGCTCCAGTCGTGCGGAGCCGAGCGTTTCAATTGACAGCCGAGGAGGCACACGCCGCACCCGATGTGGTGACGGGTATGAATTCTTCTCTCTAATCCTTTATGTTATGTTGCTGTGATTTTGATATGTTATATATGTTCTCTGTTTAGGATTGTTCCATGTGAACGGTATTCCAGTTCAGGTGTTGTTTGATTCGGGTGCTACCCGATCGTTTGTCTCTCTTGCGCTTAGCAAGAGGTTTCCTGAATCCTCGGGCTTGTTGGATTTCCCTCTAGAGGTCGAGATTGCGGACGACCGGTCAGTGCGAGCATCAGAAGTCTACCGAGATTGTGTTTTGAGGTTGTTCGAGGAGCGTTACCTGGTAGACTTGGTTCCCATACCCTTGCGGGGGAACAAGGTTATTATTGGTATGGATTGGCTAAGCCCCAATGGGGAAGTAATTAACTGCGCGCAACAGTTGGTGCGGATCAGGACCCCAAGTGGGGGAGAGCTGGTGATTCAGGGCGAGAGGCCACATCGAGGGCCAACATTATGGTCAGCAGCGAGAGCTAGGCGCTACCTTCAGCAGGGTTGCGCAGGATATGTCGCCTATGTCATGGATACCCGAGAGGCGAGAAAGATGACGGTGGGAGATGTGCCAGTAGTGCGAGAGTTCGCGGATGTATTCCCCGAGGAGTTGCCTGGGATACCTCCGGAGAGGCAGGTAGAGTTTAGGATCGACCTCGTACCTGGTGCGGCTCCGATAGCCAAGGCACCGTATCGGTTGGCTCCTCCTGAGATGTAGGAGTTGTCTATACAGCTGCAGGAGCTGTTAGACAAGGGATTCATTAGACCGAGCAGTTCGCCTTGGGGAGCCCCGATTTTATTTGTGAAGAAGAAGGACGGGTCGCACCGGATGTGTATAGATTATCAGGAGCTGAATAAGGTAACGGTGAAGAACCGTTACCCACTCCCGAGGATTGATGACCTCTTTGACCAGCTACAGGGAGCGTCTTGGTTCTCCAAGATTGATTTGCGTTCAGGATATCATCAGATGAGGGTCAGAGAGGAGGATGTGCAGAAGACTGCTTTTCGGACGTGTTATGGTCACTATGAGTTTGTGGTGATGCCTTTCGGGCTCACCAATGCTCCTGCCGTGTTCATGGATCTCATGAACCGCATGTGCAGACCGATGTTGGATCGGTCCGTGCTAGTTTTCATCGATGACATCTTGGTCTATTCCAAGACGCGAGAGCAGCATGAGGAACACTTACAGGAGGTTCTGGATACTTTGAGGAGGGAGAGCTTGTATGCTAAGTTCTCCAAGTGTGAGTTCTGGTTGCACGAGGTGCAGTTTCTGGGGCACCTTGTTAACCAGGACGGGATTTCGGTTGACCCGGCCAAGGTGGAGGCCGTGATGAGATCGGAGGTTCCGAGGTCTCCATCCGAGATTTGGAGCTTTCTGGGACTGGCAGGCTACTCTCGGAGATTTATTCAGGACTTCTCCAAGATAGCCCAGCCCCTGACCAGGTTGACGAGGAAAGCCGTGGTCTTTCGCTGGGGGCCTGAGCAGCAGGCTACGTTTGAGACTTTGAGACAGAGATTATGCGAGGCGCCAATCTTAGACCTGCCGGAGGGTGTAGAGGGCTTCCTGGTATATTGCGATGCGTCCATCTCAGGGTTGGGCACGGTATTGATGCAGAGAGGGCATGTTATCGCGTACGCTTTGACGCAGTTGAAGCCTCATGAGGCGAATTATCCGACGCATGATTTGGAGCTGGGGGCTGTTGTTTTCGCCCTCAAGATTTGGCGTCATTACCTCTATGGGGTTCGTTGCACGATTTACACAGACCACAAGAGCCTGAGGTATCTCATGGACGAGCCAAATCTGAATATGAGGCAGCGTCGGTGGCTTGATGTGGTAAAGGATTATGATTGTGAGATCCTCTACCACCCCGGGAAGGCCAATGTCGTGGCCGACGCGCTTAGCCGCAAGACAGTGTCGTTCAGGGGCATCTGTATGAGGATGACCAAAGTGACTCCACTTTTGGAGAAGTTCCAAGAGGCCCAGCTGGAGGCCATGAAGGAGGAACATCGGAAGAGCGAGCGTATTGTGGTTCAGGTTTCCTTTTTCGATTACGACAGCCCGGGATTGTTGACTCTTCACCGCAGGGTGTGGGTCCCATATCATGGAGGTGTGCGCCAGGTGTTGATGGAGGAGGCGCACAAATCCAGGTTTCCTATTCATCCTGGGGCGACGAATATGTACAGAGAACTTCGACCCGATTACTGGTGGCCCTGCATGAAGTGGGACGTCGCCTGGTACGTGGAGCGATGCTTGACCTGCAGGAAGGTTAATGCCGAGCACCAGAGGCCACATGGCAAGATGCAGCCGCTAGACATTCCCATGTGGAAATGGGAAGATATTACTATGGATTTCATCACCAAGCTTCCCAGGACTGCACGGGGAGTGGATTCGATTTGGGTCGCCGTGGATCGGTTGACCAAGAGTGCCCACTTCATACCGATCCAGGAGAGCATCTCGGCCGAGAAGTTGGCCGACATCTACATCCGAGAGGTAGTAGCTCGGTACGGAGTGCCAGTTTCAGTGATTTCGGACCGAGACGTGCGGTTTACTTCCAGGTTCTGGAAGAAGTTTCACGACGAATTGGGTACTCGTCTGCACTTTAGCACCGCCTTTCACCTGCAGACGGATGGTCAGAGCGAGCGGACCATCTAGACTCTGGAGGACATGCTGCGGGCGTGTGTTTTAGATTTTGGAGGTAGTTGGGATACTTACCTTCCGTTGGCGGAGTTCTCTTATAATAATAGCTATCATGCGAGTATCGACCGTCCTCCTTTCTAGATGTTGTATGGGAGGAAGTGCAGGACCCCGATATGCTGGGGTGAGGTTGTTCAGAGGGTCATGGGGAGTACCGAGGTGGTACTCAAGACTACGGAGAGGATCCAACAGGTTCGAAGCAGGCTTCAGACTGCTCAGAGTCGGCAGAAAAGTTATGCTCACAAGCGTCGATCGGACCAGGAGTTCCAGGTCGGGGATATGGTGCTCCTGAAAGTGTCGCCTTGGAAGGGCGTCATTTGATTCAGGAAGCGGGGCAAGCTGGGCCCCAGGTATATTGGACCCTTCAGGGTTGTAACCCGGATGGGCACGGTGGCATATAGGCTAGATCTGCCAGCCGAACTCAATCAGATTCATAACACCTTTCCCGTCTCCCAGTTGCGGAAGTGTCTGGTGGACGATTCGGCAGTGGTGCCTTTAGAGGATATTCAGGTTGATGAAAGCCTGAACTACATCGAGCGGCCAGTGGCGATCCTTGATAGGAAGTCAAAGGATCTGAGGAACAAAAGAATGGAGCTGGTAAAGGTGCAGTGGCAGCACCGCAAGGGCTCGGAATGGACCTGGGAGCCAGAGGACGAGATGAGGGAGCATTACCCCGAGTTTTTTCAGGACACAGTAGCAGACTTCGAGGATGAAGTCTAAAATAAGTGAGGGAGATTTGTAATACCTGATTCCTGGTACGTATGTAATTCAAGAACTTCATGTATTTCCTCTAGGACTCGACGAGTTGGTGGCCCAACTCATCGAGTAAAGTCGTGATCTGCGGGAAGTTTAAGTGGCCTACTCGACGAGTCGGGAGACCGACTCGGCGAGTAGGTGCTGTTTGAGTGAAACCCTAAATTTGAGGGTTTGCACCCTATTTAAACAACTTATCCAAGCCTCCATCGTCCCTATTACTTCCAGAAAGCATTATCTCGAAACCCTAGCCATTATTAGTGTGTTTTTGAGCCTTGAGGTGTTACTTTGTGTGTTTGAAGCTTGAAAAGAAGGAGGAGGCTTGTGAGATCAAGGGGAATCAGGAAGATCAAGAGTTTTGGGCACATTTCCAGCTTATTGGAGGTATAAAGATGAACCTTAGCTATTCTTTGTGTAGATCTTGATTTTGGTCCATTTTCCTCCATTTTCTAAGTCTTAGAGAGGGTGTATTCGAGATTGAGTGTTGGAAGTCAGTTTGTGCTTCAGATTTGGGGCTATTGGGAGTCTTTATGGCATAAAGGTGCCCACTTTGCTGCCATAAACACCCATGCATCTTATAGACCATATTTTATGGATTTTTGAGCCAAAGACCCCATGAAAGTGCACCAAGTTTGGAACTTTACGTGTAAAATGGACATTAGGAGGCCAGATCTATGATTTTGGTGTGTTAAGACCCATTTAAATCTAATGGTCAAGGATGGACTCGGCGAGTCGTTCTTGGGACTCGGCGAGTCAGGTGTAATGACCACCAAATCCTTTCTATCGATGGACCAGATGATAGTGTGGAAGGTCCCTCAGTTGTTTAGGCCCTTAAGGGACCTGAGAATCATGGAACTCGACGAGTGGTTAAGCAAACTCGGCGAGTCCAAGGCAATCTCCAAACCTTTAAAGATGAACTCGACGAGTTGTTCATACAACTCGGCGAGTCATAGACTGGACGTATTCGTATGAGGGAGATGGACTTGACGAGTTCAAGGATGAACTCGGCGAGTCAGATAATGATGGTCCTGAGGGTATGATTGAAGGAG
Organism: Lactuca virosa; assembly: GCF_052849685.1. Taxonomy (NCBI): domain Eukaryota; kingdom Viridiplantae; phylum Streptophyta; class Magnoliopsida; order Asterales; family Asteraceae; genus Lactuca; species Lactuca virosa. The sequence continues at coordinate 493,426,431 of NC_136429.1, forward strand.
AACCCGTTGATTTCTTGCCAAACTCGACGAGTAGAGTCGGGGATTGTATCGAGTTTGAGGCGTATCAACTCGACGAGTTGGTAGACCAACTCGGCAAGTCAGGTCAACTGGATGTTGACTTTGACCAATGTTGACTTTGACTGAATTGAGTTAACCCTGATAAGGGTTGCATGTTCGAATTGATAACTTAGAAGGGTTTCCGTGTAGGGATTGAGGAGTCGAGGAGAGTCAACTTTCACACCGAGGACAGTTCAGACACCACACGACATCAAGGTGAGTTACCTTCCAGTAGGAGTGGGTCTAAGGCACCAAGGCCGGCCCACTAGTAGTTGTTTGGTTGAGATGATTGTATTTGTGATAATTGTCTGGTTTGCTATTGCTTGATATGTGTGTATGCTAGTATGCTATGTTATGTGAGATAGTACCAGTAGGAGGGGACTAGTCCCCGATTCGGTCGTTAGGACCAATGGGTAGGTCGGACACCCCAGATATGTCTGACATCATGATTATGATATGATATTATATGCTAGCGGTAGGAGTTGAAATAGTCCCCATGATCGGTTGAGATAGACCGAAGGGTAGGTCGGCACCCCATAATAGCATATGTCAGCACCCCAGAATGACTTGACATGGGTAGGTCAGCACCCCAGAATGGCTTGACATGGGTAGGTCGGGCGCCCCAGAATTGCCCGGCAATATATATGTTGATTTGTATGTGGTATGATGGGGGAACTCACTAAGATTTGTGCTTACAGTTTTAGTTTTGGTTTCAGGTACCTCTTCGTCTAAGGGGAAGGAGCCGGCGGTGTAGCAGCGCGTTGCATCATGTCTTGATAATTTATTTTATAAATCACTTAATTAAAAATGAAATTTTTGGCCTTTATTTTTGGGATGTTACAAGTCGGGAATCCCACATGTTTAAGAGTCCTCCTGATCTACCTGTTGCGTGCGTTGCATCATGGTTCAATTTCATTCAGTCCCAACATCCTTCCATGTTTATATGATCTGCAACAAGCAATTGAGTTTCCTATAATCCCAAATAGGATATGCAATTTTGAGTCTTTAATCTTTCTACCCAAGCCACTTTATGATCCTCGCCAATTGTAACACTCATAAAATATGGTACCAAAAAATTTATTTTTAAATCATGAATAAACCAGAGTTAGTAAAATCATCTCATCAAAACATAAGTCATAGTATCTCAAAACATCATAAACGGTATATCCATATAAAAACATATGTCAAATATATCAGAGTAAACATCCCAGGCTAAACATCATGGTGTGTGCAATGCAGTCATCACGAGCTCTTCCATTTGCAACTAAAAGTACCTGAAACGAAAACTGAAAACCATAAGCACGAAGCTTAGTGAATTTCCCCCAAACTACCACATACCATACACATAACATGCAACTAGGAGATACGGGCCCCGCCTACACTCAAGGAGATTCGGGCCCCGCCCACACTCGGATAACGGGCCCCACCCTATGTTATACATGCCCCGCCCACACTTAGTGAGATACAGGCCCCACCCACACTCAACTAACTAGGAGATACGGGCCCCACCCACACTCAGCTAATAATGATATACGGGCCCCGCCCACACTCGGCTAATAGTGAGGTACGGGCCCCCGCCCACACTCAACTAACTAAGAGACACACACAAGTATGACACAGACAACAAGTATAACCAAAATACACCTATCCATTCCATATCCACACTCAAGTAATGCTAAGATACGGGCCTTGCCCACACTTAACTACTAATCAACACACATAATATACATGGGCCGACATTGGTGCCTTCGACCCATTCAATCCAGGAGGAAACTCACCTCAAATGTCGGATGATAGCTGAAACGTATTTGCCCCAGAATCAGCTCTACTCACTCCCTGAACCAAAAGAACCCCATAGCTGCCATTTCATACTCACAACTCTTAGGGTTAACCATGGTCAAAGTCAAGTCTAGGTCAAAGTCAAAGTCAACGCCCCGAGTTGACTTAACTCGTCGAGTTTACCCTTCAACTCGTCGAGTTCCCATGAATCACAAAATCATGAAATCGTGATCCAACTCGTCGTGTTTTCCTCCATCTCGCCGAGTTCTTCCTTTTAACAGAATCGGGGCACTTCGGCCCAACTCATTGAGTTCCTCTATGAACTCGTCAAGGTCTTCGGTCTGTTAACCCCTCTTAATGCATTAAGCCCTTATTCCTCAGATCTACACCCTAAAATCCAGATCTAGACTGGAAATATTTCTAGAAGGGTAAAGTTTCCAACTTTACCCATTAATACCTTTCCTAAATGGATTAAGCTCAAACCCTAAACCAAAAAGGCAAAAGTCTTAATCCAAACACCATCAAAACTACAAGATAGACCATGAGGTCATAGATCTGGACTCTAGGGACAAGAAGATCACGTAAAGTCCTAGATTTCTCTACATGAATGGCCATTAGAAGATTCAAAAGGCCAAAATGATGGTCTAAAGGTTGCATGGGACTTCCATGGCCATAAAGTTGGCACCTTTATGCCATGAAAACCCCTCAAGACCTTAGATCTGAAGTGTAAACCCATTTGGGACGTCCAACTCCCAAGGACCATGATATTTGGTCCAAAACCAATCAAAATAACGCTAAACAAATATCTAAACAACTACAAAGCATGGTTCAAGCTTTATACTAGCAAAATGTCGTGGATAAGGCAAGGATTCTGGATCTATAATTCCTTCTTGTGTCCTCAAGCTTCTCCTTCTTCCAATGGATTCAAGCACACACTAAAACACTTAAAATGGCTCACAAACACTCACAATAGCATTAGGGTTTTGAGATCTAGGGTTAGGGACTTGGAGGCTGGAAATGAGGCCAACACCTTGGGGTTAAGGTGTTAAAATTGGGTGCAAACCCCGGAAATAAGGGTTTCATACCTGCCATCCTACTCGTCGAGTTGAGGCCTGCCAACTCGTTAAGTAGGTTACTTAAAATACGCGACCCTTATGATCTCTACTCGAAGATTTTGCAGCTCCCAACTCGTCGAGTTGCTCTATAAATGGAATAAATTATAAGTTAAATACATACCTGGAACCAGGCATTATAATTCTCCCCACTTGTTTCAGACTTCATCCTTAAAGTTTGTTGTCTCAAATAATTCTGGATAGTGCTCTCTCATCTCCTCCTCTGGATCTCAAGTCCATTCTGACCCCTTGTAGCGCGTCCACTGCACCTTCACCAGCTGTACAACCTTGTTCCTCAAGGTTTTCGTCTTCCGATCTAGAATCACCACTGGCCTCTCAACGTAGTTTAGGCGGTCGTCCACCTGAATATCCTCCAAAGGCACAACCGTGGAATCGTCCACTAAGCACTTCCGCAGCTGGGAGACATGCAAAGTACGGTGGATCTTACTAAGCTTGGCTAGTAGATCCAGCCGATATGCTACCTGGCCCACTCGAGCCAAAACCCTGAACGGACCGATGTACGTGCGACCCAGCTTGCCCCGCTTCCTGAATCGGATGACAGCCTTCCAAGGTGACACCTTCATGAGAACCATATCTCATACCTGAAACTCTAGGTCCGATCGGCGCTTGTCAGCATAGCTGTTCTGCCGACTCTGAGCTGTCTGAAGTCTGCTCCAGACCTGGTGGATCATCGTAGTAATCTTGAGTACCACTTCGGTACTCCGCATGACTCTCTGTCCGACCTCGCCCCAACAGATTAAGGTCCTACAGAGCATCTCGAAGGGAGGTCGGTCTATGCTAGCGTGATAACTGTTATTATACGAAAATTCCGCTAATGGAAGATACGTATCCCAAATCCGACCAAAATCTAATACACATGCCTGTAGCATATCCTCCAGAGTCTGAATCGTTCTCTCACTCTGCCCATCAGTCTGAGGGTGGAAAGTTGTACTGAAGTGAAGACGAGTACCCATCTCATCATGAAGCTGCTTCCAAAATCTGGAAGTGAAACGAACATCTCGGTCTGACACAACCGACACCAGCACTCCATGACGTGCCACTACCTCGTGGACATAGATCTCGGCTAGCTTCTTAGCTGATATACTATCATGGATCGGGATGAAATGTGCACTCTTGGTTAACCGATCTACAATGACCCAAATCGAATCCACTCCATGTGCAGTCCTGAGAAGCTTTGTGATGAAATCCATGATGATGTCTTCCCATTTCCACACGGGAATCTTCAACGGCTGCATCTTGTCATGAGGTCGCTGGTGCTCGGCCTTGAATTTCCTGCAAGTCAAGCACCGCTCCACATACCATGCTATATCCCGCTTCATGCAGGGCCACCAATAATCAGGGCAAAGATCTCGATACATCTTCGTCGCACCAGGATGAATGGAGAATCTCGACTTGTGAGCCTCCTCCATCAAAACCTGGCGTACACCGCCCCAGTAAGGAACCCCGACCCTCCGATGCAGGGTCAACAACCCACGGCTGTCGTAATCAAATGAAGCCACCTGACCTATGATCCGCTCACACTTCCGACGCTCCTCCTTCATACCCTCGACCTGAGCCTCCTGAATCCGTTCCACCAACGAATTAATCACTCTCATCCTCAAGCATATATCCCAAATCGGAGCCGCGGCCGCCTTGCGGCTAAGAGCATCGGCCACCACATTGGCCTTTCCCGGGTGGTAAAGGATCTCACTGTCATAATCCTTCACCACGTCCAACCAACGGCACCACGTCATGTTCAGATTTGGCTGGTCATCAGATACCTCAAGCTCTTGTGGTCCGTGTAAATGGTACAACGAACCCCATAGAGGTAGTGTCGCCAAATCTTGAGAGCAAAAACCACAGCCCCCAGATCCAAATCGTGCGTCGGGTAATTTGCCTCATGATACTTCAAATGCCTCGCATCGTACGCTATCACGCGACCCCGCTGCATCAGCAATGCACCCATACCTGTGATCAAAGCGTCATAGTAAACCATAAAATCATCGACACCCTTCGGCAAGGTCAGAATCGGTGCCTCGCACAACCTTTGTCTGAGAGTCTCGAAAGCTGCCTGCTGAATCTCCGATAATAACCCGCCAAACCAAGAAAACTCAGAATCTCAGATGGATATATTCACAATATCTCCTAAGAGATCTAACATAAATCTTTTTGCATAATAATCCCATGCTTAGTAAAGCTCTAAGCCCAAACCTGTCAAATGATACTATCTCCAATCCGAGATAAATATAACCCAATATATATATATATATATATATATATATATATATATATATATATATATATATATATATATATATATATATATATATCAATATTTCATCTCCAATCCGAGATAAATATAAACCAATATATCAATATTTCATTATAACAAATTTAACTAATCAAGTACCATATCTCCAATCCGAGATAACATATTCAAATAATTATACCATCCTGAGGTACCATATAATGTCATAATAATCACCAATACACGTATACCAAAATGTGTAGATACCAACAACAACGGATGTTAGAGTAATGTTACTCACCTGATCACTTGGTTGACATACTACTTCGGTCCTTCACCTATACAACTTTCCTGTTTGTCGCAAACCGATACCTCCGCTGGCCTCGTATCGCCCGTATATCAGCACAAATCACTTTATACGATCTCCCGCAACCGAATCCCCACAGCGCTTCACTTACGTGTACCAGAACCTTCCAAATGACACTAAAAACACTTGGTTTTATACTCTATAAGCTCTCACGTCATGAACATTATAAGCTCACGTCGTGAGCAGTGTCCAGACATGGTCCTGCCACGCGTCACACTCTCCCGCCACGTGTCTCGTCGATTCATCGCATCTCACGTCATGAGAATCACTTGCTTACATCGTGAGAGTCAAATGTCACGTCGTGATGGTCAAAGGTTGACCTTTCACTTGACTTCCATTGACTTTCTCATTATATCATCCTACTTTCATCTCAACTTCAAATAGCCATAACTTTCTCATACGAACTCCATTTTCAGCAAACTTTATATCCACGTAATCGGCATCACACGAACTACAATATTCTTCAATAATATTTTAATAATTAACATTTCTAAAAATTAAACCTTTCTAGAATTTCTCTCACCTACCCCTTTCATAATATTTATATTTCATAAAATAACACTTGTTACGAAAAAAAACGGGTGTCATAAGTCTTCCCCCCTTCAAAAGATTCCGTCCCCGGAATCTCTTGAAGTATCGTGATATAATCAAGAATTCCATTAACTTCCTTCCAAGAAGAACTATTGAATCACATCATCCACTATAATTGCATAGAAATGCATGGTTGTACATTATACTATCACAATTTACTATTATTTTCTTAGCATAAATACCCCATACATCTGCACTACTATACACATATATCTTTATCAACAATGATAACCATTTTCAATACAACATGGTTATGAGCTATCAATTACCATCAAATTTCTACATCTCATTTTAACTTCCTTTCGATTATTAACACTTTTCCTCGAGTCTCACAATCGACTAACATTTCATCGTGAGAAATTCATAACACATAAAAATCTCACATAATAAGGATAGGAACGTATTCACTATCCTTAAATAATTCTAATTAATCATAGTATTTTATTTACTGTCATTGGATTCTTTGCAACAAGTAGTACTCACTTACTACTTAATTAAAATCAACTATTTCTATTTACCATTCTCAACTATCACCAGGTACTCGATTTAGGACTCCTTCTAAGTCACGAGTATTTCACTATTACCAAGTCAGTTAACTACGCACCATGATCTCCAATCCGAGATCACACATACCATTAATTATCAATTATTACTGAATATCATATCGATGAATACCACATTTCCACTTGTTATGACTCACATGAATTTATTACATCAAAATTTCTCGAATTCACCCAATCCATTATGGTTTTTAATACCATAATGTAAATCAGATACACAGTAAATCCACCCATACTGGTATCTTCTATACATACAATATGTCAATCAAACACCTATTTCTCAATATCTTCACACTACGAAGATGTCATTTCATTCTCATCGTAGCAATCTCTTACTATGCTGTCCATAGGTGACATTTTAAAATCAACCTTTCAGACATCATGTCAATCAGTGACATTAATAATTCATCCTTATTCTCTTGCTAAATCTAATACCAAGATTACCATAGATACACTTATACACATACATATATTTTCAATTCATGTGGTAACTCTAATCCGAGATTACCACCATATCGTTTCATGTTCCAATAGTATCCCTAATCCAGGACAACTATCATGTCATACCTGTCACCTTCCATTAGTATCCCCAATACAGGATAACCATTTTGTCATACTTGTCACGTTCCAGTGGCATTTCCAATCCAGGATATCCACCATATCGTACCTGTACAAGTGGCATCTCCAAACCAAGATAACCACCAAATCATACCCATACCAGTGGTATCTCCAAACCAAGATAACCACCAAATCATACTCATACCAGTGGTATCTCTAAACCAAGATAACCACCAAATCATACTTGTACCAATGGTATCTCCAAACCAAGATAACCACCAAATCATACATATACCAGTGGTATCTACAAAACAAGATAACCACCAAATCATACATGTACCAGTGGTATCTCCAAACCAAGATAACCACCAAATCATACATGTACTAGTGGTACCTCCACACCAAGATAGCCACCAAATCAAAAATATGTATGTATATGTATGTATTTCAATTTCTGTGGTACCTCCAATCTGAGATAACACTATAATTCCTTTTAATTCACATGATAACTCTAATATCGAAGTTATCCTTACATTCATTTCCATATTTTTCTCAGGATACTTCAAACACCAACATTTTCATGTCATTGCCACTTTATGACAAAATATATGAATCCAAATTTTGTAACTAAAACAAAGTTTACTAATATTCACTACTCATCTCAAAAATATTACTATCTCCAAAATTCATATCTGAAGTATCAGTTTCTTCTACCGACTTCATATCCCGAAAATATTTCTCCTCACGTCTCCCAAATTTATCATGACTAATATTAAGTATCCTACTTTCAATACAGAGCACACTTTTAACTTCATAATTTCCAACCACATTGTGGCTTTAATCTCGTATCACAAACACGGTCAATAATTATCAGCTCACACAGTTGAAAGATAGATACTAAGCATCAATTAACTATACATTGTAATCTTATGGCCTATCTTCCAAAACCAGTCATTTAGCTGAAAACCAGCCCTAGACAAAATTTAATCCTTACATTGTGATCCATCTATAATCACGTTGTGACCGTGATGATTCTCCGCCTTGTGACTCTCATGTCGTGGTCTTACATCTGCCACGTCGTGACCTTACCTTCCTCACGTCCTGGTCTACATTCCTCACGTCGTGACCTACACAATTCAATTATAGCAATGTACTTAATGCTCACGTCGTGATAACACTGTGCTCACGTCGTGAGATCAAAGTATGTTGCTATTCTTCATTTCGACTATATCACACATCATAATCGCTGCACCAGGTACTTCAAATCGTCACGCATCATATCTCGTTGTAGGCCTCGCAACCGTACATCGCAAATCACCATGTACACCGTGTCATCCGCTACAATACCACTCATCTTCTCGTACACGATATCATCCAATGTCCAGCCTCCCAATGGCGATCGATTTTAATTAATAGGGAAAAAGGTCCCGACAATTACAAATCTATATTTTGAAAAATTCTAACTATTCAAACAATTTTCCTACTAATATCTCACCATATAATTTAATTTAAATCGCATCACGAATCGCAACACCCAGTACGTCATGCATAGCACAGATACCATATCGTGCACCGAAATTCTTCCCGCAATATGCATATATATATATATATATATATATATATATATATATATATATATATATATATATTTATAACTGTTCTATGTAACGCTTGTTCCAAGTATCATTTATTTTTCAAGTTTTTAGGGTTTTGCACTGGGACTCGACGAGTTGGGGAGCCCAACTCGACGAGTAGAGATCGATATTGGATGCGGGACTTAAGGTCTACTCGACGAGTAGACACTGTAAAGGAAAACCCTAATTTTCAGGGGTTTGTACCCTATTTAAGGAACTTATGGGTCATTTGTGGCCTCCCTCACCGTCCTAACTGTCCAGAGAGAAACCCTAGTCATGCTTTAGTGCCTTCTTGAATGTGTGTGAGCTTTGGAGAGTGAATATTGTGCTTCTTGGAAGGAAACTTGAAGATTGAAGAGATTGAAGTGAGGAGAGGGCTTTAAATCCGACATCTACCTGGTGTTAGCATTCATTTGGAGGTAAAAAGTTGCTACGTTAATCTCTATTTGCTTAGATCACATCTTATGGAAGTATATGGTCACTTTTGGTGCATAATGGTGTCATTCTCGGATTTGAACTTGTCATGAGGATATGGTTTCAGATCTGGACCCCTCTAGGCCTCCATGCACATAAAGCTGCTCACCTTTTCTAGTCTTATCCCTTCTCCATGCCCTAAACCTTGTATAAACCTTAGTTTTGAGTGTTTTAGCCTCTTAAGGCCTTTCATGCATGTAAAGTTGGCAACTTTACGTGGTAACTACACCCTAGGGGGCTGGATCTGTAGATTGGAGCCTTAGATTCAACTGGAAAGGACTGAACATGAAAAGGGCTGAAGGAACTCGACGAGTTGATTAGCCAACTCGACGAGTCAGGCAGGGTTTACCCGTTTCCGAGATTCTGAGTGATCTCAGTGAGCTTATTAGAGTTTTCGGTCTAGAGTTTTCGGCCTCCTGGACACTAAAGGACTCGACGAGTTATTCATGTGATGCACTCGACGAGTTTGGTTGAACATGGACTGTTGACCTTGATTGTTGACTTTTACTTTGACCAGGGGGACTAAGTTTGACCTTGAGGGTATTTTTGGTATTTCTGGACTTTGATAAGTTAATCGCATGGTGGTTGTAGACAGTTGAGTTGGAGCTGCGAGTTGGGACTTATCTTATCAGTTCAACATTCTTGAAAGGTGAGTCTCCTCACCATACCAATGGGTCGAAGGAACCAAGGCTGGCCCATTAATTGTTATGTGACATGTTAGTTGGTTATGGGATATGTGGTATGCTAGTTGTAATTGCAGTACTTGCATGAACGAACTCGAGGGGTTCCCGAGGCACTTGGGTGTAAGACCTTGGAGGGTTTCCATGTCGTCCTTAGTAAAGACCTTGGGGGATTCCCGAGGCACTTGGGTGTAAGACCTTGGAGGGTTTCCATGGCATCCTTAGTAAAGACCTCGGGGGGGGGGGGGGGGGGGGGTTCCCGAGGCACTTGGGTGTAAGACCTTGGAGGTTTCCATGACATCCTTAGTAAAGACCTCGTGGGGTTCCCGAGGCACTTAGGTGTAAGACCTTGGAGGGTTTCCATGGCATCCTTGGGCTAAGACCATGTGGGGGTTCCCATGGCACCCGAAGTAAGACCCTGGAGGGTTTCAAGGGCATCCTTATATGTTTGTATGTCTGATTTATATGGTAGTGGGCTAAGACTATGTGGGGATTCCCATGGCACCCGCAGTAAGACCCTGGAGGGTTTCTAGGGCATCCCTATATGTTGTATGCATGGCTTATGTGGTTTATGTAGCTATATAGTAGCTAGTATGGATTATGTGATTATGTGGATTGTATGGGCTATGCTCCGGGGAACTCACTAAGCATTACCTTACAGCTTGTTGATTGTTTCAGGTAATTCTAAGCCTAAGGGAAAGGGCAAGGCTTGATGGCGCGACACGCGCTCTCTCACGAATTTTTATGGGGACACTCTTATATTTGAAATAAAATGTTGATGTTATGAATTTGAAAACAATTGTCATTAAGATTTTATGGTTTATGGAAGTGTTTTGATTGTTTTATAAATGAAAATTTTATTTGGAAAATTGGGTCATTACATTCCAAGTTATTTCTACCAGGCATAATGAAAAACATTTTCCACCTTACGATTTAAGTTTAGGTATTTACTATAAGCACCTAATTCACTTAAACCACAGCTCTAATACCATCTTATAACGCCCAAATTTTTTTCACACCAGGTATACCCCAAAATACATTCCATAATTATAAAAAGTTTAAAAAACACTTTGGTATACATTGGCATACTGGAGCACAAGAAGCTATCACAAGGATCGTGCTGGCAACAAGCACATGATCGAGCCGAGGGCTACAATCTTTAACTTGCAAAACATTTACAAACAAACAACGTAAGCCTCATAGATTAGTGAATAACAACTACAATAACAAAAACACATAATCCAAATAACAAATAATCCATCAGGCAGATATATTCACAATATCTCCTAAGAGATCTAACATAAATCTTTTTGCATAATAATCCCATGCTTAGTAAAGTACTAAGCCCAAACCTGTCAAATGATACTATCTCCAATCCGAGATAAATATAACCCAATATATATATATATATATATATATATATATATATATATATATATATATATATATATCAATATTTCATCTCCAATCCGAGATAAATATAAACCAATATATTAATATTTTATTATAAAAAATTTAATTAATCAAGTACCATATCTCCAATCCAAGATAACATATTCAAATAATTATACCATCCTGAGGTACCATATAATGTCATAATAATTATCAATACACATATACCAAAATGTGCAGATACCAACAATAACGGATGTTAGAGTAGTTTTACTCACCTGATCACTTGGTTGACACACTACTTCGGTCCTTGACCTAAACAACTTTCCCGTTTGTCACAAACCGGTACCTCCGCGAGCCTCGTATCACCTGTATATCAGCACAAATCACTTTATACGATCTCCCGCAACCGAATCTCGGCAGCGCTTCGCTTACGTGTACCAGAACCTTCCAAATGACACTAAAAAACTCGTTTTTATACTCCGTAATATCTCACATCGTGAGCATTATAAGCTCGCGTCGCGAGCAGTGTCCAAACATGGTCCTACCACGCGTCGCACTCTCCCGCCACGTATCTCGTCGATTTATCACATCTCACGTCGTGAGAATCACTTGCTCAGGTCATGAGACTCAAATGTTACGTCGTGACAATCATCACTCACTTCGTGATGGTCAAAGGTTGACCTTTAACTTGACTTCCATTGACTTTCTCATTATAGCATCATACTTTCATCTCAACTTCAAATAGCCATAACTTTCTCATACGGACTCCGTTTTCAGCAAACTTTATATCCACGAAATCGTCATCACACGAACTACAATATTCTTCAATAATATTTTAACAATTAACATTTGTAAAAATTAACCCTTTCTAGAATTTATCTCACCTACCCCGTTCATAATATCTATATTTCATAAAATAACACCTGTTTCGAAAAAAACTGGGTGTCACAGACCAGAATACCCTTCTGTTTGACAAGGCGCCCCAAAAACTGCACCTCGCGCAACCAGAACTCGCACTTGGAGAACTTTGCGAAAAGTCTCTCCCTCCTCAGTGTCTCCAGCACCTCCCTGAGGTGCTCCTCGTGCTGCTCCTGAGTCTTGGAGTAAACCAAGATATCATCGATGAAGACTATCATAGACTAGTCCAGCATCGGTCTGCACACGCAGTTCATGAGATCCATGAATGCGGCAGGAGCCTCGGTGGGCCCAAACGGCATCACCACGAACTCGTAATGACCATTGCGAGTCCGAAAGGTTATCTTTTGTACATCCTCGTCTCTGACTCTAATCTGATGGTAGCCTGGTAGCAGATCAATCTTGGAAAACCAAGATGTTCCTTGAAGCTGGTCATATAGGCCATCAATCCTCGGGAGGGCATAACAGTTCTTCACCGTTACCTTATTCAACTCCCGGTAATCTATACACATCCAATGTGACCCGTCCTTCTTCTTCAAAAATAGGATCGGGGCTCCCCATGGCGAACTGCTCGGCCTGATAAATCCCTTGTCTAACAGCTCATGCAGCTGTGTAGACAACTCCTGCATCTCGGGAGGAGCCAACCGATATGGTGCCTTGGCTATCGGAGCCGCACCAGGAACTAGGTCAATCCTGAACTCTACCCGCCTCTCTGGAGGCACCCAAGGAAAATCCTCTGGGAACACGTCCGAGTACTCCCGTACGATCGGTACATCGTGTACAGTCGCCTTACCCTTCTCCTGGGTATCCATGACATAGGCGACATAACCTGTGTAACCCTGCTGAAGGTAGCGTCTCGCCCTCGCTGCTGAACACAACGTCGGTCCACCCTGCGGCCTCTCGCCCTAAATCACCAACCCTCCCCCATTTGGGGTCCTAACTCGCACTAGCTACCGCTCGTAGTCGATCACTACCCCATTGGGGCTCAACCAGTCCATACCCACGATGACCTTATTTCCTCGCATGGGAATAGGGACTAAATCCACGGAATACTACTCATCGAACAACTACAATATACATCCCCGATGAACCCTCGCGACCCGAACGCTCCAATCATCCGCAATCTCTACATCAAGGGGGCAGTCCAGCTCCCCCGGAGCTCCAAAAAATCGCTTGCTAAGCGCGAGCGACACAAAAGACCGAGTAGCCCTCGAATCGAATATACCAGAGAAAATATACCGTTCACTAAGAACGATCCTATAACGAAACACATAAACATAAGCGACAAATCAATATAAATAAAGAGATAAGGAAAAGATACATACCCTTCACAACATCGGGAGCTGCACGTGCCTCCTCTGCTATCAGCTGGAAGGCTCTACTCTTCACCACAAGCGTCTCTGTCCGGCTCTGATGGTCATCGGTATTCCTCAATGTAGCAGGGCGGGTGCCGCCACCTGTCCTGCTGCTGCTAAACTCAGGCACTAGGACCTCTTGTGGACCCTCTGATTGCACTGGAAACAAATTAGATCAGATACTATGGTGGTGGTAGCAGTATAATCCTTGCTGACATGACTAGTTCGGCCGCACTTAAAGCAACCCGAACTACCTGGCCTGCACGTCCCCCCGTGCTTCCTACCACACTTGTCGCAGCGGCTTCAGCCCTGCTGGCTCTTCCCTCGGGAATCCACCTTGGGCTTCTTGCCCGAACCCTCCACACCAGATGCCACATCTGGTTTCCTCTTCCTATCTATCTCTAAATAAATCTCCCTATCCCAAGCCCTCGCTATCATATCCTCCAGCGTCTTGCAGCTGGATCGGCTCACAAACTGCCGAATGTTGCTCCTCAACATCTCATGGTACCAGGACTTTTTCATCTCCTCGTCTGCCACATACTGCAGAACAAGAAGGGCCCTCTTACTGAACTTGGCAGTGATCTCAGTCACCGTCTCAGTCGTCTGCTGGAGATCCTGGAACTCCAACGCAAGCTGCTGCACCTCAATCACTGGTGCAAACTCTGCCCTGAACCTGGTCGAGAAATCACTCCACATCATCGCATTGATAGCAACATCATCTCCAATAGATCGTCCAACCTCCTCCCACCAATCCCGCGTCCTGTCCTTCAGAAGGCAGGAAGTAAGTTGGACCTTGTCCCCCTCGGGACAACGGCTGGTACGTAAGGCGTTAGTGAAATCCGCCAACCACCTGCTGCTAGCAATGAGGTCCCTAGCCCTATGGTAGTCTGGAGCTCCACAAGCTCGGAACTCCCTGAATGTCATCGTGCACGCCCCCATCCTGGCCGCCATCTCGGTACGGAATGTACCCAACCTCTCATCAAGAATCTCCAAAATGCCCTCCTTGACCGTACCGAAGATCATAAGAGTCTGGTCCATGATACTGCACGTGATCTCAGATAAAATGAACTCCTTCATCTGATCATCGAGATGTCCGGCTCCAGAGCCCGAGCCTGATCCCTTGCCGACGCCAGAACTGCTAACTGGTCTAGTGCGTAGTGTCACCATATTGAAAATACACCATAACAAACATCAGACACTCATCATAACTCGAGGGATCACACACACTACAAGTTCCCTATGTTCATCTCAGCCCTCCTTGACTCGAGTATGGATCCTCTGCTTTCAGTATTACGGGCCCATACTACCTTCCACATCTATCCGTACTTTCCTCAAGAATTGCCTCGACTCCACCAAGTCCCTTTCACTACTGCTTCTCTCAGCGCTGATCTCATCCTAGGCTTACCCTAGGGTAATCTCCGACCCACTCTCCTCCATCAGCTGCATAAGAAGTCCATGCTACCCTTCCATAACTAGCTCGTAAATACCATTACATATTACTAAGACCAGATAATTCATCGAATGAGAGGTCTCTCCCTACAATGGTTGGACTCAAACAAGAGCTGTGAAATAAAGCTAAACCTAACCTTCTGAAATTATTTAGTCCTCATAATATGTAGCTTAGTGTATTCGTTTACTTGTTAGTTAAAGATAACTAGAACTCCTAAAAGCACAAAGCAAACAACATTCGAGCATTGAGTAATCAAAACAAAGCATATCTTAATCATGCCATCATATCACTGACTAATCATTACTAGCATGCAGCTCAATAAGCTCGTACAGTAGGCATACAAGGCATCCTTCCCAGATCCTTAGCCCCAATCTAGCATGCAGTTCACATATTCACAATTCATATCATAACATAATCATGTATGGGTAATTTGGGAGAACTTACTTGAGGTCGGTTGATTGCATGCACCATACCCTTTTCTCTTTTAAAAATCCTTTTTATAAAAATGATTTTCTTTTGAAAACTTTCATACCAAGTCCTTAGTTTGAGTTCAGACACACCCGAGAGTGTGCCCGAATCCCTGAAACCAAGGCTTTGATACCAACTTGTAACACTCATAAAATATGGTCCCAAAAATTTTATTTTTAAATCATGAATAAACCAGAGTTATTTAAATCATCTCAACAAAACATAAGTCATATTATCTCTGTAACATCCCAATTTTCAAGACTAAAAATTTCATTTTTGTTTTAACGGTTTATAGAAACATTTTACAAATAAACATCATTCATTCATTTCATTTCAGAAAGACCATAATCACATGTCTCAAAACCATATCATAAATAGTAATACTGTCACAGTACAATCCCAAGAATCTTATAGTGCGGAAATCATGTGTGTGTGAGGCGCTGCTACCGTGCCGGCTCCTTCCTTTTCGACGAAGAGGTACCTGAAATAAAACTGAAAACTGTAAGCACAAAGCTTAGTGATTTCCCCCATCATATCACATACCATACAACATACATACTTTCGGGCAATTCTGGGGTGCCTGACCTACCCTGCCAGGCATTTCTGGGGTGCTTGACTACCCTACCAGGCAATTCTGGGGTGCCCGACCTACCTATGTCAAGCAGTTCTAGGGTGCTGACCGACCCTTCGGTCCTTACGACCGAGATACGAGGACTATTTCACCTCCTACTACTACCACATAATAACATAGTATAAACATACTGTCACGCATATCTGGGGTGCCCAACCTACCATATGGTCCTTACGACCGTGACACAGGGACTATTCCCCCTACGGCTACTATCACATAACATCATAACATACTAGCACATAAAACATATTAGGTAGCAGCAAACCTAGATGAATATCACAAAGACAATCATCTAACATACAACTCCTACTGGTGGGCCGGCATTGTGGCCGTAGACCCACCGCTACTGGAGGGTAACTCACCTCGATGCTGAGAAGTGTCTGAACTTTCCTCAATATCGGGATCAACTCCTCAAACTCCTACACATAACAACCTTACTTAATTACCATTACGTATTCTTAACCCTTACATGGGTCAAGTCAGGTCAAAGTCAAAGTCAAAGGTCAACACCCTGGTCAAAGTCAACTCTGGGTCAAAGTCAACATCCGGTTGACTCGAATCGCCGAGTTGACCCATCAACTCGCCGAGTCCGATAATCCTTTAAATTGCTAAAACTTCGACCCTACTTGCCGAGTCTTTCAAGAGCTCGCTGAGTTCTCCTTTAAACAAAGTCGGGACCTTCTACAACCGACTCGTCGAGTTCATCCTTGAACTCGTCGAGTCCTGAAGCATACCAAATGGCCCCTCTAGTCCTGGACTCGTCGAGTTCTCCATGAACTTTTCGAGTTCGTCTTCATGCAGTTGGGCTTAGTCCTGAACTCGTCGAGTTTGTTCTTGAACTCGTCGAGTTCCATGATCTTCATGTCTACAATGAACCCAAATGATTGAGTCTTCTTCTAACTCAACATATTGTCCATTATCAGAAGAGGTTTGGGGGAAATTGCGACCCCACTTGCCGAGTCATATGAGGAACTCGCTGAGTCCCTCTTTGTCCAAAACTGTTCAGTCGATTTCAGTTTCTCTTAATGCATCCAAATCATAGATTTGACCTCCTAGGGTCCATATTATACGTAAAGTTACAAACTTGATGTTCATGCATGGGACATTTGGCTCAAAAGGTCCTAAAAAGAGGTTTATACCATGCATGGGACTCCCATGGCCATAAAGTTGGCACCTTTATGCCACGGGAACCCTTAATGGTTCCAGATATGAAGTTCTTTTCCCAAAATCGTGGTTGCATCCAAAAATGGCTCCAAAAATGGCTTCCAAAAACCCTAAGTTACTCCAAAAAGATTATTTAATGAAAGGAGGAGCAAGGTCTGGACTTTTTACCGCCAAGAAGCAGGAAATGAAGCAAAATCTCTGGATCTTCTTGCTTCTTCTGAAGTCCCAAGCTCCTTCTTCTTCTTCTCAATCTTCTAACACACACAAATGGCACAAAATAGCTCAAAATCATTCAAAATTGATTAGGGTTTAGTGAGGGGGGTCTGAGGGTGCTGGAGGCTGTAAAGGGAATCAGTTAAGGTGTTTAAATAGGGTGCAAACCCTAAATATTAGGGTTTCATCCAGTCAGCCCTACTCGTCGAGTCGGGCTCCCGAATCGTCGAGTAGGTTATTACAAACCCGCATCCAAAGTCCATTCTACTCGATGAGTTGATCCTCCAACTCGTCGAGTCCAGTGTAAAAATGCAAATATTCATATTTAAAATACGTACAGAGAACCGGGTGTTACAATCTCAACCATGGTCAAAGTCAAGTCTAGGTCAAAGTCAAAGTCAACGCTCCAAGTTGACTCAACTCGTCGACTTTACCCTTCAACTCGTCGAGTTCCCATGAATCACAAAATCATGAAATCGCGATCCAACTCGTCGAGTTTTCCTCCAACTCGCCGAGTTTTGTCCTTTTAACAGAATCGGGGCACTTCGGCCCAACTCATTGAGTTCCTCTATGAACTCGTCGAGGTCTTCGGTCTGTTAACCCCTCTTAATGCATTAAGCCCTTATTCTTCAGATCTACACCCTAAAATCCAGATCTAGACTGGAAATGCTTCTAGAAGGGTAAAGTTTCCAACTTTACCTATTAATACCTTTCCTAAATGGATTAAGCTCAAACCCTAAACCAAAAAGTCCAAAGTCTTAATCCAAGCACCACCAAAACTACAAGATAGACCATGAGGTCATAGATCTGGACTCTAGGGACAAGAAGATCACGTAAAGTCCCATATTTGTCTACATGAATGGCCATTAGAAGCTTCAAAAGGCCAAAATGATGGTCTAAAGGTTGCATGGGACTTCCATGGCCATAAAGTTGGAACCTTTATGCCATGAAAACCCCTCAAGACCTTAGATCTGAAGTGTAAACCCATTTGGGACGTCCAACTCCCAAGGACCATGATATTTGGTCCAAAACCAATCAAAATAACCATAAAAGAAGATCTAAACAACTACAAAGCAAGGTTCAAGCTTTATACCAGCAAAATGTCGTGGATGAGGCAAGGATTCTAGATCTATAAGATCGCTCTTGTGTCCTCAAGATTTTCCTTCTTCCAATGGCTTCAAGCACACAATAAAACACTTAAAATGGCTCACAAACACTCACAATAACATTAGGATTTCGAGATCTTGGGTTAGGGACTTGGAGGCTGGAAATGAGGCTAACACCTTGGGGTTAAGGTGTTTAAATAGGGTGCAAACCCCGGAAATTAGGGTTTCATACTTGCCAGCCTACTCATCGAGTTGAGGCCTCCCAACTCGTCGAGTAGGTTACTTAAAATGTGCGGCCCTTATGTTCTCTACTCGATGAGATTGGGGCTCCCAACTCATCGAGTTGCTCTATAAATGGAATAATTTATAAGTTATATACATACCAGGAACCAGGCGTTACACCAATTCCCCTGGCATTTAAACTTAGACAGTTCATTTGGGTGCTCCTTTCTCTCTAATTTCACCCACTATTTCCTGTAGAATAGGGTTCTGTTTCTCAATTTCGAACCCAAGCTCATTCCCAATTTCTTCTATTTTTTGATTTCCAGATTGGATGAGGCACATACACTCTCTTCAACTATTGAGTTGGAATCTGGAGCACTTCTATTTAGATCGATAGATGGGTTGTCTCCTTCCTCTGGTAACAAAGGGGGATCAAGGGGGGGGGGGGAGGGAATTCATAAGCCTTATTAGGAAACATGAAGGGGATGCTCAAGAAAGGGGGAATTTTGAGTTCTCCTGATCAATTCTTCTTCTCTTACCTAAAGACCCACCTATGATCGATTCATAATTTGAATTCATCTTATCCTATTGGGTTGAATTAATTGGATATGTAAATGGCCTAAAACATCCATTTGGTTCCAAATTGTTCATAAACCCAATAGCTTTTGACCTGGTAGACACGTTGGATTTGTATCTGGTTCCACCTACTTCTTCTGTTTGACTTTGTTCCAAGGGGATTTTACCGTTACCAGTTAATACCCTTGCATTCCCCATGATCACTTCATCTTATGATGTCATAGCTTCTACCATTGACATTGGCTCCCCATGCGACGATTGGTTTTCTTGGTTTTGAGCATCACCGACCGACAACCTTTGACCATTTTCCGGTAATACCTTATCCACAGTTGCTGCTTTTCCGTCGCTTCTCTTGTCTCGGACCTCATCTGTTGTGTCTTTGTTATCTTCCAGATCTATTTCCCCTTCCTCATGTTTGATAACATTGCCGACCATCCATTTATCCAAAATTCCTTCTTCATCCTCCTCATCTTCTACACATTCCATATTTTCATAGTAGTCATTTAAAGGATCGAATCTGAATGGAAACTAGTCTTTTTCGAACTTAGTGATACCAATCTTGAATAGTTTGTCTTCAACATCCACCACGACCTCCTCGTTGATTCTGTTACATCTATCTCTTAGAATGCCAATCTTGGCACATAAATGATCGAAGATATTGTAAATTTCATCAAAGGCGACAATTGTTCTTCCAAATCTTCCTATGATAGCCTCAAAATTTCGATGTCCCTACAGGTATAGGGGTAATCCCACTATTCTAATCCATGCGACCCTCTCAAATCCTGTTTCTACTTGCTCACCCTACTTTACCCACTTTAAATTTTCTTTTCATCTATTTTCATTCTCCATGAATCCGTTTGCATCCTTTGAACTTTCAAACAGAAGTACAACCTTAAGAACTGTAATATATATTTTGTTCACACATACTTCTTCTTTGATGGATAGTAGTTTGGGGATCTATAAAAGATGATTTAGTGACACCGTTTATCTAATAAGAGTCATTTTTCATCCATTCATAGATTCCACCTTCTCGATGTAGAAGGATAGGCAGCTGTGGTGGACGTGCTGTTGGGGGACCAAGGGGCTTGGATCATGCTTTCATGACTTCAGCAACGGAACGGTGGTCCCGGAATCCTTCAGAAGGGTTGGGCTTTGATGGTTGTACCGGTTTATGACTTGTACCAATTTTACGCTTAGCTTCCTTTCATTCGTATTTCTCCAGATTGACTGCAAGAATCCTTCCGTAAACTTTGACTCCATCGAGTTTCTTTTCAAGCTCTTTCACGTCATCCATACCTTGGAATCTGATGAATATATAGTTTTTTCTATTTCTTCTTTTCTTCATCCTTAAGTACACGTCCGATAATCTCCCATGTTTGGCGAAAATGTTCCATAGTTCGCCTTTGGTAACGTTCCCCGGGATGTTTGATACGAAATATGTCATCACGTTAGCATGATACTGTTTGGCGACACTTTCCTCCTTCGGGCTTTCCTCCCACTACCCCACTATGAGCAGAATGATTCTGATCGATCCAAGTAATCCTTAGGAAGTGACATTTCTATTTATGAAATTAATTCATGTATATAAGGTACAATATATTTGCAGCTATCGTACAAGTCAAAAAAACATATATTCTATGTGGATGAATTTCTTTATTCAATCTATTATGACTACTTTCATAATCAAGGTGGTATATCAATTAATCTTCTTACCAACTCAAGATCATAAATTGGTATATTTTTAAAGGCTTTTTTTGTTCAGGAACTTAAATATATATAAACCATTCAGGGTGGAGCCAAAATTTCAGAAAGAGGACTTAAAAGACACGTGAAGCTAAGATTTAGAAAATGGGCTTAAAAAGATGATTTTAGAATAAAGGTGGAGGTAGCCCATCTCCCTCAACCCTTTTTGTCACACCCCAAAACCAAGAACGGCGGAAACGTTCAGGGGTGGAGGACGTCATGTAAAGTATCATAACAGTGCAAAGTAGTAAACAAGCAACAACATCATCCATTGCATTAAAAGTAAAGTTTTAATACATGAGTGTTCTTTCATAGTAATAAGACACCAAAATATGTAATCAAAATAAAAGACGAGTCTTGTCTGTGCTCCGTCTTCTCAAAACCTGGTCATCGTACCTGTCTACTAGTGACCTGAGAATACAAGTTATTTTGAAAGCGTAGATCAGCATAAAGCTGGTGAATTCATAAGTATTTTAGTGTCACTGATTTGTAAAGCTGTTATGAAAGACTTGCAAATGTTTAATGAAACATTTAGTATAAGTGTGAAAACCCTAGAAAATCCCATATTTCCTACTAGTATAAAACGTAGTCTTCTACCAAGACCCGAATGCTTTGAAGGTTTGCATTTCTGTATCAATGAAGCTTTTTCCCATGTACAACTATTATTATAAAAATATAGTCTACCTCATCGTTTATGTGAATGTGTCACAAAATAAAAGTAATAGGGAAAATTATATAATCATTGAAATCGTATCCTTTTGCCTGAGGATAATCACGGTGTGGAAACTCGCCGAACAGTACAACCAAGAACATCCGTCGATGAACAGGTCCCGCTGTAGCTAGCAGCCAGGTGTAGGATGGTCAGTCCCGTATAGTATATATAGTATCTCTCTCTATATAGTATATAGTATTTCTCTATGTATAACAAGTAATAGTATCTCTTCATATAGTATTTAGTATATTTGTATAGACTCATGAATGAACTGACTCTTATGTAATTCCTTGTACTAGGAATGGTAATTTGTATCTCCTAAACTATACCTATAATAGTTTACTGGAATGTAGATTGAATGTCCAAGTAGGTTTATACACCCTTGCTACTCAAGAGTATTGGAACTGAAGAAAGAATGAAAGCCCTAATATCAATACATATATACATGAAACATAAGTGTATAGATAGGGTTTTTATCAATAAGTTGAAAGAGGTTTTGTAATACATTTAAGAGTTTTGAACAATAAATAATAATGACTTGATGTCGGTTTATAAAACGATTCAAAAGTAGTTTATTTGATAACAAAGTATAAAATAACTGAAAACCATTGCATTTAACACATTTTGAAGTATGTGAAAATCAGTTGGTTGAAAACACCGTTATAAATCACATGTGATTGATTCTATAACTTCCTGTTTTCTACTTGTATTCCCCCCCCATGAAAGCATTTAAACTCATTTAAAAGGATTGATTAAGGGGTATGAACTCACCTGTAGTGAGTAACTCGAATGAAAGATCGATATAGGATTGTTGGGTGTCAATTGGAGTCTTGAGTACAAACGAATCCTATTTAACATATAATTACACATATATGAATACATTCCATGTATATAACCACTAAAAGTGTTAGGGACACGCCTTAGGGACATAAAAACACTTAGAATTAAGTGTTACAACCATATATGATTGTATATAAGGGCTATATGGCTATACAAGGGAGTGTATGGTTAAAATGCACAACATTTATGTGTGTGCGGCCGCACACTCCCTATGAAATGTGCCAAAACGTATTTTAAGGCTTTAGGACTCATCTAGGAAGGTTTCTTACTTCTTGCCTTAGCCTTATATGGAGTTTATTGCCATTTTTGGACCTAAAAAGGGTGTGTGCGGCTACACATGGTGTGTGCGGCCGCACACCCTTTATGAAGATGATAAAATCGAGTTTTTCTAGAATATCATCAAGTGTTCTTAGCATATAACAAGTTATGATAAGTGTATACACGTTATAGAGGCTTGAAAGGGTGATTAAGGTCCAAAACTAGTGTGTGTTCTTGGTGTTCTTGGTGATCTAACACCAAATAGGTGTTTTCATGGATCAAATCAAGGAGAAAGGCTAGTTAAGGTCATATATTAGCTATTCAAAGGATGAATCACTCACTTGATTGAAGATTGAAGTGAAACTTTGGATGATACTTGAGAGAAAACGAGTTCTAGCTTTGAAGAAGTGGAAAAAGTGTTCAAAATGGCTAAGTGTTGAATATATAGGTGGGAGTGTGAGGTTGGTATGGGTGTGCGGCCGCACACACCTGTGTATGGCCGTACACTCAAGTGTGCGGCCGCACACTCCATATGTTGGAGTGTTTGGCCCGATTTTGCTTGATATGCATCGTGTTATCCCATTTCTAGGTTCCTACCTTAATTGTACTGGGTTTAGAACACTCAAACAGACCCCAAACAGTGCTAAAAGCTAGCGAAACGAGTCTATCTTTCATTAAATTGATCCATTGATTGAGATAAAAATTTCGGGTTGTCACATCATCCCCCTGTTAGAAGGAATTTCGTCCCGAAATTAGAGTTTAAGCAAATAAGTAGTTACAAATAACTAAGTAAAAAGACGAGGATATTTCAGTTTCATCTGATCCTCTCTCTCCCAAGTGAATTCAGATCCTCGCTTGGCGTTCCAGCGAACCTTCACTATCGGGATACGGCTTTGCTTTGTTTGCTTGACCTCTCGGTCCATGATCTCTACAGGTTCTTCCACGAAGTTGAGGCTCTCGTTGATCTCGATCTCGTCGAGTGGGATTAAAAGAGTCTTGTCGGACTGACACTTTTTCAAGTTCGAGACGTGGAAAGTAGAATGTACGTTACTGAGTTCACGAGGTAAGTTAAGTTTGTAAGCTACAGGGCCGATTCTAGCGAGAATCTCGAAGGGCCCTATGTATCTTGGATTTAGCTTTCCACGCTTTCCGAAGCGTATCAAGCCTTTCCAGGGTGAGACCTTCAATAGAACACGGTCGACCACCTGGAATTCCAATGGTTTCCTTCGTTTATCTGCGTAGCTTTTCTGTCGGTCTCTAGAGGATTTCAATCGTTCACGAATCTGAACGATCTTCTCTGTCGTTTCCCGAATGATCTCCGGACCTGTGAGAGTGCTGTCAGGAACTCGTCCTTTAGCTAACTGGGTATCACCCACCTCAGCCCAGCACATAGGGGATCTGCAGTTTCGGCCATAGAGGGCCTCGAATGGAGCAGCCTTTATGCTCGTATGATAACTGTTGTTGTAGGAAAATTCGACAAGGGGTAAATGGGTATCCCATGCCTTCCCAAAGTCGATCACACAGGCTCGTAACATATCTTCCAAGGTTTGGATAGTCCTCTCACTTTTTCCGTCGGTCTGTGGATGGTAGGCTGTACTCATGTCCAGCCTAGTTCCTAGGGAACTTTGTAGCGACTGCCAGAACCTCGAAGTGAATCTACTATCTCTGTCCGAGATAATGGATATGGGAACACCGTGCAGTCGTACAATCTCCCGTATGTAAGTTCTTGTAAGCTTCTCCATCTTGTCTGTTTCTTTGATAGGCAGGAAGTGTGCGGACTTGGTCAATCTGTCGACGATGACCCATATGGTATCAAGTCCACCCGTTGTCTTGGGCAACTTGGTTATGAAGTCCATAGTGATCCGCTCCCACTTCCATTCCGGTATCTCCGACTGCTGTAGTAGACCGGAGGGTTTCTGGTATTCGACCTTGACCTTGGCGCAAGTAAGGCATTTACTCACGAAGGTAGCAATCTCTGCTTTCATGTTAGGCCACCAATATAGCTTTTTAAGATCCAGATACATCTTATCTAAACCTGGGTGGACGGAATAACGAGTGTTGTGCGCCTCGGTCATGACCAAGTCTCTGAAACCACCGTGTTTCGGTGTCCAGATCCGGTCCATGAGATACAAGGCTCCGCCACCTTTGACTTCCAAGTTCTTATCCATCCCTCTCAGGGATTCACTCGCCACATTTTCAGGTTTCAAAGCGTCGAGCTGAGCCTCCTTAATTTGCGTGGACAAGTGTGAATGGATAGTTAAAGTCAAAGATTTGACTCTACGACCAGAGTATTCTTTCCGACTTAAGGCGTCAGCTACTATGTTGGCTTTACCCGGATGATAACGAATTTCACATTCGTAATCACTGAGTAGCTCGACCCACCGTCGTTGTCTCATGTTGAGCTCCTTCTGGTTGAATATATGTTGTAGGCTTTTGTGGTCTGTAAAGATGGTGCTTTTTGTACCATACAGGTAGTGTCTCCAGATCTTCAGAGCAAACACAACTGCTCCTAGCTCAAGATCATGGGTGGTGTAGTTGACTTCATGTGTCTTCAGCTGTCTCGAGGCGTAGGCGATGACTTTACCTCGTTGCATCAGAACACAGCCGAGCCCTTGATTTGAAGCATCGCAATAGACAACGAAGTCTTCTATCCCTTCGGGGAGGGATAGTATTGGTGCGGTGCACAAGGCTCGCTTGAGCGTTTGGAACGCTCTCTCCTGCTTCTCTTCCCAGTCAAAGGCTACGCCCTTCTGGGTCAGAGTGGTAAGAGGTTTCGCAATTTGGGAGAAGTCCTGAATGAACCTGCGATAGTAGCCAGCGAGACCTAGAAATTGGCGAATTTATGTAGGTGTCTTCGGTGCTGACCAGTTCTCAATGGCCTTGATTTTGGAAGGGTCCACGTGAATTCCCTCTTCACTAACTATGTGGCCCAAGAATTCGACTCTTCGAATCCAAAATTCGCACTTAGAGAACTTCGCATAGAGCTTCTCCGATCGTAATGTTTCTAAGACTCTTCGTAGGTGTTGACTATGTTCCTCCTTACTTCGATAGTAGATGAGTATGTCATCGATGAAGACAATGACGAACTGATCCAAGTAAGGACGACACACCCTATTCATTAAATCCATGAATACTGCGGGCGCGTTTGTTAATCCGAATGGCATCACTACAAACTCGTAGTGTCCATAACGAGTTC
This sequence comes from Lactuca virosa, assembly GCF_052849685.1. Classification (NCBI taxonomy): domain Eukaryota; kingdom Viridiplantae; phylum Streptophyta; class Magnoliopsida; order Asterales; family Asteraceae; genus Lactuca; species Lactuca virosa. The sequence continues at coordinate 493,452,735 of NC_136429.1, forward strand.
GGAAGGCTGTCTTGGGAACATCCTCTTCTAACACTCGTAGTTGGTGATACCCGGATCGTAGATCTATCTTCGAGAAGTAGTTGGCTCCTTGAAGTTGATCAAACAAATCCTCAATGCGGGGTAGAGGATAACGATTTTTAATGGTAAGATTGTTGAGTTCCCTATAGTCGATGCACATACGAAACGATCCATCTTTCTTCTTGACGAACAAGACCGGTGCTCCCCATGGTGAGAAGCTTGGCCTAATGAATCCATTCTTAAGAAGTTCGTTAAGCTAACTGGAAAGTTCCTGTATCTCTGCTGGTGCCAGTCGATATGGAGATTTGGCTACCGGAGTAGCCCCTGGCACTAAGTCGATTCTGAACTCGACTTGGCGTTGAGGTGGTAATCCCGGTAATTCTTCTGGAAAGATGTCGGGAAAGTCGCGTACTTCTGGGATGTTCTGAATGTCTTTCACTTCTTGACTCGTATCGACGATGTGTGCGAGGAATGCATGATTTTCCTTTCGCAAGCACTTCTGAGCTTGGATACACGAAATGATGCGAAGGTTCGTACTAGGTTTGTCGCCGTAGATAACTAGAGTTTCGCTGTTAGGGAGGTTAAGACGAACTGCTTTCTCAAAGCACATGATGTCGGCGCGACGATGACTTAACCAATCCATGCCGATTATGACGTCGAAACTTTTAATTGGGACCGGCATAAGGTCTATTTTGAAAGTATGACCATCTAGAGTTAGAGTACTGTTGGATATAGTGTCTAAGTCCATAACTATATTTGGTATGTACTTGACCCGACCCGGCATGGTCCATTTGGGTTGCACTTCACCCGAACAATTTACGGATAATCTTTTGAGAATAGTATAAGTTATGATTTATTAATATATTATAAGTTCTAATATATTAATATAAAATCATATTATTTAATTAGTGTTGATCTATAATTAATTTAGAATTAATTTAGAGATCAAAAGTATGACTAATTAAATATGGGCTCTTGTATTTATATTGTGTGGGCTAATGCTTATTTGGAATGGGCTAGGCTTGCATGGAAAAGTCCATGGATACTCCATGGAGCTTTAACCCATGGATCTCATGGAAATGAAAAGACATGGGTATTAGGGTTTACATGGATGTAACCCTAATCCACCATACTATATAAAGGAGGCGTTGGTTCTTGAAATTGCACTAGTTGATGTGTGTAAACTAAGAGGGCCGATTTTAAGAAGTTTGTGACTATTCTCTCAAGTTTCCAAGTTTGTGGTGATTTGTGACTTCCATTTGAGGCATCCACATTATTGGTGCTAGGCTCTCAAACTCCTAGCAATCAACTACTACTACAAGGTAAGTAATTCTACTAGTTTTATTTGATTCAAGTATTCCATGCCATGCTAGTTAGGATAAGAACCTTGGAAAAATAATTATTTGCATGTATCTTAGTCAAACATAGATCCAAGGTTTCTAGGGTTGCATGTACACCATAGGAGTGTTAGAATGCTCAAAACCATCAGTGGTATCAGAGCCTGGTTTGTTTATTTGATACTTGATGCAAAAAAAAAACTTGAAAATCGAAGTTTTGTTCAAAAGCTCGTATCAAAATTTCAAGTTTTGTATATGTACTTACGATTCTTGAAATTTTTGATATGAACATTCGTAAACATATGAGTTTAGAAGATCATAGAAATTATGTGCTAATAATTGATTAGATTAATTCTTGATCTTTATGTGTTTTAATGGAGTACATAACTAGTTCTTAAGTTATGGATAACCAATAGTCACATTTATAAATAACCATTAAAAGAACACATAGGTTACAAAAAATGAAGAGTCTTCATATTTAATAACCATTAACTCATAAGTTATGAGAAATGAAAAGTTTTGAAAGTTTACAAAACTTTCCCTCAAGTTTTGGAACATGTAAAGTCATATTAAAAACTTTAGTTCCAACCCCTAGAATTTTAAAAGTTAAAATTCAACCCTTATACTTTATAATATTATAAGTTTAATAATATTTATATATGTATAAGATCAAGTCGTCTTACCGCTAGTATGCCTCATTCACGAAGCCGGTCTATAAGGGGGGTATAAGGTTGTTGCCTATAAAATGGCAACTTAATGGGTGTCCACTCTCACCCACCGCTTCCTTGATCGGTGGAGGGTCGTTAGCCGAACGGGTAGGACAAGGACTTAAAAGTATAATGATAATACTAAAGTAACTAAATTTTATTGAATTCCCAATCTTAGTTATTTTAGGAAAATGTGAATAAGGTGCTAATCCATGAAATTACACTTTACACTTTGTTTAAGTCGTTAGTGGAGCGTGTGTGGTTAACCGGCACACTAACTTGAACTTAACAAGGTAGGTAAAGGGTGACTTAATGTTTATCATAGTATCGATGGAGCGTGTGTGGTTAACCGGCACATCGATTGAGGGGTAATACATTAAGGGTACCAAGTAATTTGCATGGTTACTTCACACCTTGTTTTGTGATCCTCGGCATCCCAGTCACAAAACTTGAAGGGCACACTCGAGATTGAAACATGCTATTGAAGCAAGTTCGATGAATCTCAAAGAATCTAGGAGTTTCTAAACCAATTAAAACCTAATTAAATATTTCGTTTTTCATGGTGGAAATTGGTGGATCGTCATTCACCTACCTTCAAATATCTTATAGCTTAGATTACGGCATCCCTCTTCTAAGTTATAAAATATTGTGTTGGGTCCTAGCCTTAATATTACATTTGGGTGTTTTGTTAAGGACTATCTCTATATCTAATCTAATCTATTCCCTCTTCTTTTCAGATGTCTTCCAATAACAATGCTTCTGGCTCAAACCCTACTAGCTCCTTCTCTCTCATGAATCTTTGTGGGAGAGTCATCTTTGATGGGTCCAACTTTACAGATTGGATCAGAAACCTTAGGATGGTCACTCGGTATGAGAACAAAGAATATGTTCTCGACAAGGAGCTGAAGGTACCCGAGCCAACTGCTACTCCTGAAGAGCTTGCTGAATATGAGGTACATGAAAGAGACGCTACAAAAGTGGCATGCATCATGATGGCCACCATGACAGCCGAGCTCCAAAAGTCCTATGAGGACTATTATCCTTTTGAGATGCACCAGGACTTGATGTACCGCTACCATCAAAGTGCTCGTCAAGAGCGATATGAAATAATTTCCTCCATGATAACAACCCGAATGAAGGATGGTGAACCCATCACGGGCCACATGCAGAAAATGCAAAGGTATGTGGACCGTTTACTGAAGCTGAATGTGAACTTCCCTGAGGAGTTAGCAATAGACATCATTTTGCACTCCTTGCCATCGTGTTATGATCAATTCCGCATGACATATCACATGAACAAGGAAGAAGTCACCCTCAGCAAACTTCAAGGACTCTTGAAGACCGCCGAAAGTGGTCTAAAGGGTAAGTCGGTTGTTACTACTCCTACTCCTACTCCAACTGCGGCCAATGTCTTGGCAATCGGGCATGGCAAAGGGAAGAAGAGAAAGAACCCTTCTAAGGGTACCAAGGGTAAGACCCTTGAAGGCTCCTCTTCAAGCAAAACCAAGAAAGGTTTTGTCACTCCTTCTGCTAACCCTAATGAGGCTGAATGCTTCTATTGCCATGAAAAGTCGCACTGGAAGCGAAACTGCCCAAAGTACCAGCAAGATTTGAAGGATGGGAAAGTAAAACCCAACCATGCAGGTATATACACTATATTGTCTAATAACTCACCTCATTCTAAGTCTTGGGTCCTTGATACAGGTTGTGGTATTCACATATGTTGTGATTTGCAGGGACTAAAAAGAAGTGAGAATGTGGAGCAGGGAAAGATAAACTTGATCATGGGAAACAGGAAAGCTTCACCTGTCACCAAGATAGGAGTTTATTCCTTAGTGCTAAATAGTGGGTTTACATTAGATTTTAATAAATGTTATTATTCGCCAGAAATGGCAAGAAATGTTATTTCCTTTCATGCATTGTATAAACAAGGTTTTACCTTTTATTTTGATAATAATAATGGTAGTATTGATGCTTTCTTTAATAATGTTCTTTATTTTAAAGCATTACCTTGTGATGGCGTGTATGAAACTGTATCTGTTGTAGATAATCTACGAAATAATGTATTGTGTATTAACTCTTCCACTAGCTTAGATAAAGCATCCTTATGGCATTGTCGTCTTGGACATGTAAGCAAGAAACGCATAGGCCAACTCCAAAAGGATGGAGTCTTGGAGTCATTTGACCTAAAGTCAGATGATAGTTGTGAATCTTGTTTGCTTGGTAAAATGACAAAGTCACCTTTTACTGGCACTTGTGCTAGGGGTGAAGGTTTGTTGGACCTCATACACACGAATGTGTGTAGACCCTTCAGAACCACCACAAGAGATGCTAATCGGTTCTATGTGACTTTTACTGATGATTTTAGTAGATATGGATATGTCTACCTAATCAAGCATAAGTCAGAAACCTTTGAGAAATTCAAAGAGTTTAAGCAAGAAGTAGAGAATCAGTTGGGCAGGAACATTAAGATGCTTCGATCCGATCGTGGTGGTGAGTATCTTAGTACTGAGTTCCTTGACTATCTTAAGGAATGTAGGATTGTCTCACAATTGACACCTCCTAGGACACCACAGTTGAATGGTGTAGCTGAGAGGCGCAATCGGACCTTGTCGGACATGGTTCATTCCATGATGAATCGAGCTTCGCTACCAATCTCATTTTGGGGGTATGCCTTAGAGACTGCCGCCCATATCCTTAATCTAGTCCCTACAAAGAAGGTTGCCAAAACACCTCACGAGGTGTGGATTGGAAAAGTTCCTAATCTAGACCACATCAAGATTTGGGGTTGCGAGGCTTTCGTGAGACGCGAGACTCACGATAAGCTCGAACCCCGAAGCGAAAGGTGTATTTTCATCGGCTACCCACATAAATCCTTTGGTTACGTCTTCTACAGACCCAGTGATAATGTGGTCTTTGTAGCAAGAAGAGGATTCTTTTGAGAGAGAGAATTCATGAGCCAAGGAGACAGTGGGAGGCAAATTGACCTTGAGGAAATTCAAGAGTCAAGTGGTGAAGGAACCTCAAACCCTAGCCCTCAACTTGAGGAGGAAACTCCTGTTGAGCCGACTGAAGAATCTATACCTCTGAGGCGTTCCACTAGAGTTAGGAATGCACCTGAGCATTATTATGGTTTTCATATTACTGCAGAAGGTGAGACACTTATCATTGATAACACAATGGTAAATCTGGATGAGCCTAACAGCTACACGGAAGCCATGGCAGGCCCTGAGGCTACTAAATGGAAAGAGGCTATGGATAGATAGATACACTCCATGTATGACAATCAAGTTTGGAACTTGGTTGACAATGTACCTGATCGTAAGATAGTTGGGTGCAAATGGATCTTCAAGAAGAAGACCGACATGGATGGTAATGTACACACTTATAAGGCACGACTGGTTGCAAAGGGTTATTCTCAAACTCCGGGAGTTGATTATGATGAGACCTTTTCACCAGTGGCCAAGATTAAGTCTATTAGGGTTCTATTAGCCATTGCTGCATTTCATGATCATGAAATATGGCAAATGGATGTCAAAACCGCTTTCCTTAATGGAAAGTTGGCTGAAGATGTTTACATGGTTCAGCCAGAGGGTTTTGTCAGTACAGAGTACCCCAGTAGAATGTGTAAGCTCGAGAAATCCATTTATGGATTAAAACAGGCACCTCGCAGATGGAATCTTTGCTTTGATGAGAAAGTCAAAGAATTTGGCTTTTCAAGGAGTGAAGATGAATCTTGTGTCTATATCATGGCTAGTGGGAGTATAGTCAGCTTTTTGGTACTGTATGTGGATGACATACTACTCATAGGAAATGGCATCCCAACCCTGCAGGAAGTAAAGTCCTGGCTTGGGAAGTGTTTCACTATGAAGGACCTTGGAGAAGCTGCCTATATCCTAGGGATAAGGATTTTGAGAAACAGGAGTAAAAGACTAATTGGACTTAGTCAAAGCACCTATGTGGACAAAGTGTTGAAAAGGTTCAACATGCATAACTCTAAGAAAGGAGAGTTACCCATCCAGAGTAACGCCAGATTGAGTAAGACACAAAGCCCTAGTACTGAGGCTGAGATAGCAGAAATGAGTCGAATACCTTATGCTTCAGCTGTAGGATCGATCATGTATGCTATGACGTGTACTCGACCTGATGTAGCCTTTGCTTTGAGCATGGTTAGCAGGTATCAGGGGAACCCTGGCAAGGCACACTGGACTGCGGTAAAGAATATCCTCAAGTACCTACGGAGGACTAAGGACTGGGTCCTTACCCTCGGTGGCAGTGAGGACTTGAGAGTTGTAGGGTACAGTGATGCTAGCTTTCAGACTGACAGGGATAATTTCAGCTCTCAGTCGGGCTGGGTCTTTACTCTAAACGGAGGGGCAATTACTTGGAAAAGTTCCAAGAAGGAGACAGTGGCTGATTCCACTTGTGAATCAGAGTATATAGCAGCAAGCGAGGCAGCAAAGGAGGCTATATGGCTAAAGAACTTCATCGGAGACCTTGGAGTTGTACCAGCTATAAAGGAGCCAATGGAGATTTTCTGTGACAGCAATAGTGCGGTTGCCTTAGCCAAGGAACCAAGAGATCATGGGAGATCCAGACACATTGACAGAAAATATCACTTCATCAGACATCGAATAGAAGAAGGAATCATCGTGGCAAAGAGGGTATCATCGGATGAGAACCCAGCAGATCCCCTCACGAAGGGACTGACTCCGGCTAAGCATCTCCAGCATGCTCGGAGCATAGGGCTGAAGGATGATATTAGTTTTAGTAGTTAGATAATCTTGAAATTTGTAAAATGTAATTGACATTTGATGATAAATAAAAGCTGTTATTTATGAGTAAAGTGTTGCTATCTCTTGTCAATCGTTTACTATTATTTCTTTTTGCATGTTTTGACTTCCAGAATAATTATGTTATGGTTTATATCATATTATTCAAACTCTCCACAGTCGGTCATATGTTTGAAGTAGATATGAATCAAGACTGTCATGGGTTGGCTTGTAGAGGTCTAAGATGTTAGACAAAGCGGGGCTACAACACTCATGAGTGCTCATAAGTTCTGAGTATTGGATTCAACCCACGCTCACTTGTATCACTTCATGGAATTTATCTCGAGTGATCGTGAGACGGTAATATCATATAAGTCTTCAAACCTAGAGATATGATTTGTTGCCTATGAGTTGGTTATGCATTGATTGCACGAAAACGCATTGGTAACTCGATGTTATAAACCGTGCCTTTGTGTGTAGTTCAACAAGTAGTAGGGCAAACATATGAGTCGAAGTTTATCTGTTCCTTCTAGGATTAGAAGCGATATCTGGGCCCCTCGATGATTTTGGTTTGACCTATGTACCGGGCCCGGTCAGAACTAAATTGATGTGTTCAGTTAAGTTCTATGTCAAACAAATCGGAAATCGGGAAACAAATGCTGGACAATAAGCAAGACCATGTTCCATGTATTTGTCCGGCTGATATCTAGAACAGAGGATTATATGATCACTTATCTAAAATGGCGCTTCATAGTTCAACAGAGTTTAAAGAGCTACGATTGCTGATCGGTTCCTGAAGTCATACTTGCAACTATAGTTATTAGACTTATCCAAGTGGGAGACTGTTGGATATAGTGTCTAAGTCCATAACTATATTTGGTATGTACTTGACCCGACCCGGCATGGTCCATTTGGGTTGCACTTCACCCGAACAATTTACGGATAATCTTTTGAGAGTAGTATAAGTTATGATTTATTAATATATTATAAGTTCTAATATATTAATATAAAATCATATTATTTAATTAGTGTTGATCTATAATTAATTTATAATTAATTTAGAGATCAAAAGTATGACTAATTAAATATGGGCTCTTGTATTTATATTGTGTGGGCTAATGCTTATTTGGAATGGGCTAGGCTTGCATGGAAAAGTCCATGGATACTCCATGGAGCTTTAACCCATGGATCTCATGGAAATGAAAAGACATGGGTATTAGGGTTTACATGGATGTAACCCTAATCCACCACACTATATAAAGGAGGCTTTGGTTCTTGAAATTGCACTAGTTGATGTGTGTAAACTAAGAGGGCCGATTTTAAGAAGTTTGTGACTATTCTCTCAAGTTTCCAAGTTTGTGGTGATTTGTGACTTCCATTTGAGGCATCCACATTATTGGTGCTAGGCTCTCAAACTCCAAGCAATCAACTACTACTACAAGGTAAGTAATTCTACTAGTTTTATTTGATTCAAGTATTCCATGCCATGCTAGTTAGGATAAGAACCTTTGAAAAATAATTATTTGCATGTATCTTAGTCAAACATAGATCCAAGGTTTCTAGGGTTGCATGTACACCATAGGAGTGTTAGAATGCTCAAAACCCATCAGTGGTATCAGAGCCTGGTTTGTTTATTTGATACTTGATGCAAAAAAAAAAAAAAACTTGAAAATCGAAGTTTTGTTCAAAAGCTCGTATCAAAATTTCAAGTTTTGTATATGTACTTACGATTCTTGAAATTTTTGATATGAACATTCATAAACATATGAGTTTAGAAGATCATAGAAATTATGTGCTAATAATTGATTAGATTAATTCTTGATCTTTATGTGTTTTAATGGAGTCCATAACTAGTTCTTAAGTTATGGATAACCAATAGTCACATTTATAAATAACCATTAAAAGAACACATAGGTTACAAAAAATGAAGAGTCTTCCTACTCCGCCAGCTATCCCTGTGGGGTCGACAACCGCTTCCTCGTGGCCTATGGCCAGAACTCTTCCTACTCCGCCAGCTATCCCTGCCTTAGGGCAGTTCCTCTTGTAGTGGCCCACTTTGCCACAACCGTAGCAAGCTTGGCCTACACCGGCGTTAGGAACTTGAGCGATCGGCCTTGATGGAGTCTTGCAGAAACGGGCAGTATGCCCCCTTCTGTTGCAGTTAGTGCACTGCATTTCCCGGCAAGGTCCGTTGTGGTGGAAGGTGCATTTGTTGCACTTCAGAAGATTACCGGCATAAGGCTTAGCTGGTAAGGGATTAGCAGGGACAACAGGAGTTACCGTGGCAGCATTGATTATAACTAGTTGTTGTCTCTTTGAGGATTCTTGCGAATTCCCGCGTTTCCTCTTGTTCCACCCCTTTTTCTTGTTGTTGTTGTTGTTTCCCTTTTGTTGCTCGGGTGTAGTAATCGTTGGGTTCTGGTAGTTTCCGTGATCGATAATAGATTGTGCCAGCTCTTTAGCACTGTCAAAAGTAACAGGCCTTAATGCTAACACACTTGACTGGATCTGGGGCGACAGTCCCCAAATATATCTCTCTAGTTTCTTGCTCTCAAGAGCAACCATATCCGGGCAAAGAATTGCCAGATCACAGAATCTATTAGTATAGGTTGATATGTCAGAACCAACCATTACTAGACCCCAGAGTTCCTGCTCGAGTTTTTGAATCTCCCCTCGTGGACAGTACTCTCTCATCATCATGGCTTTCAAGTTCTCCCAGCTTATCGAATTTGCCACTATTAGAGTCAGTGACTTAACGTGGCCATTCCACCAAGTTAAAGCCCTGTCAGAAAAGGTACAAGTAGCAAACTTGACTTTATTGTTCTCTGGGCAGGCGCAGATTTCAAAGACTGCTTCTGTCTTTTCTATCCACTGCCTTAAAATCATAACCCCTCCAGTTCCATTGAAATTCCTAGGTTTGGCATTCGTAAAATCTTTGTAAGTGTATTCTCGGGGGTGCCCATGACTCTCGCCATGGTTAGAAAGAGGTGCCCCAGTTCCCGATCCACTAGGGACAGGAGTATTGATGTGTGACATGGCGGCCGCTATGGCCGCCGTGACAACTGCTTGGAACATAGCAGCGTCGAACTGAGGAGGTGGTGGAGGTGGTGGTGGTATCGGTGTTTCGTTATTATTGTTACACCTTGGATTTCTGCAAGGAGGCATCTTTTAACTTCAAGTTTAAAAGATAGAAACAATGATAAGAATCCAATAGTATAGAGAATGAAAGTGTCTTGTGAACTAAGTCGCCATAGTTCGATATCAAATGAGAGTATGAATTTTTGAATAGATTAGATAACTGCCGAAATTACTGGTATAAAAGATGTAAATAAGTTCGGGAAAATGACCTAACTATAGGTCTTACATCATACCATAAGGAAAATGTCGACAGTTTAGAAGTCTAATAAAGTACTTGAGAGACGGGAATATTTTACAGAAGAGTGCTACTTAGAGCTCAGTTAGGAAACGCTATTCCTTATATCAAAAGAAAAGATGTACTAGACATCTTCTACCGACGACGGGAATTCCTGGGGAGAATCCTCATATCCGCCAGTTGACGTACCACTTCTTGGATATGTCGCTCGTGAGCCCTATGACGAACTCGAAGTTCTAGGATTTTGGTCCAAGATGCAGCTAACTGTTGCCGCAGAGTCTCATTGGTTCTCCTCGTCCCTTCGACAGCGTCTTCCAGATGTCGAATGCGGACAATGTTAACGTCTGAGTTGGCATCAATTTCCATGACTCGGTCGATGGCTGCTCGACCTTGCTCGACGTTCCGAGCAATCCTACGGATCATAACAGGCAGAGCTCGATCCGCAGAGCCACCTCTGCTAAGGTCATAGAAGCTTCGGTCCCCATAGTAGGGTAAGGGTTGACCCTGTTCGTCGCCCCAACGATTCAAGTTTGTTGCCCACAAGGGTGTGGGACCTTGAAACGCGGGTTGGGGGTTGAGATTTGGGGCCTGACCCACTTGGGGTAGGTTGTTGACTTCAGGCTCTGAGTCAGAACTATCAGAAAAGCCTTGAGCATGGTGATCATCCAAAGGGATTGGGTGATCATCTTCTGGTTCTTCCTCTAGCCATTGAACATTGCCTTCGTTTCGGAAGTACGGGTCGCCGTGGGGATGGAATCCAACCATAATATCTACGCGGGAAAAGGGGTACAAGAAGTAATTAATAGACGTAATAACTAAGATAATTATAAGATGATCTTTATCAGTTACTTCAATACTTGTTTAGTGCATACTAGTTATATGTACTCAAAACAGGATAGACCTTCGAATAAGTGACCCTAACTCTAAGCCCACAACCAAACAAGGAACAAGAAGTAAAGCAAAGATTCACAGATTCTAAGTCTATGACGCCCTAGATACATATAACCTTAGTGTATCCACTTAGCAACTATTGACCTACTGAAAAAGACCTTTTTAGTTCGCAGATAAGTAATTATAGTAACACCAAATACTCCTATAGTATTTCATTGTGGTAGTGTTGGTAAGTTTTTAGACTTGTTGCCATATCACAACCATTCTTGGGCATATGCTAATCACTCCTCGGACCAACATAGTTGATCAGGCTATGCCACTCCCAGGACTGACCATACATCCCCGAGCTTACTTGTGATATTCAACAATCGTAATACTTTTGTTTTTGTCGATGTGACACTAATTTTAGTATGAATGCAGGCATGTATACTTAGTTAAATATTTTATTATTTAAAAGTACAAACTCTTGGTCAGAGTATTTTAATCCCATTGTATTTATAGTCAGTATATCTTTTATGGGTTGCTATACTCAATTCACTATAAACAATGCTCTGATACCAATCTGTCACACCCCAAAACCAAGAACGGCGGAAACGTTCAGGGGTGGAGGACGTCATGTGAAGTATCATAACAGTGCAAAGTAGTAAACAAGCAACAACATCATCCATTGCATTAAAAGTAAAGTTTTAATACATGAGTGTTCTTTCATAGTAATAAGACACCAAAATATGTAATCAAAATAAAAGACGAGTCTTGTCTGTGCTCCGTTTTCTCAAAACCTGGTCATCGTACCTGTCTACTGGTGACCTGAGAATACAAGTTATTTTGAAAGCGTAGATCAGCATAAAGCTGGTGAATTCATAAGTATTTTAGTGTCACTGATTTGTAAAGCTGTTATGAAAGACTTGCAAATGTTTAATGAAACATTTAGTATAAGTGTGAAAACCCTAGAAAATCCCATATTTCCTACTAGTATAAAAGGTAGTCTTCTACCAAGACCCGAATGCTTTGAAGGTTTGCATTTCTGTATCAATGAAGGTTTTTCCCATGTACAACTATTATTATAAAAATATAGTCTACCTCATCGTTTATGTGAATGTGTCACAAAATAAAAGTAATAGGGAAAATTATATAATCATTGAAATCGTATCCTTTTGCCTTAGGATAATCACGGCGTGGAAACTCGCCGAACAGTACAACCGAGAACATCCGTCGATGAACAGGTCCCACTGTAGCTAGCAGCCAGGTGTAGGATGGTCAGTCCCGTATAGTATATATAGTATCTCTCTCTGTATAGTATATAGTATTTCTCTCTGTATAACAAGTAATAGTATCTCTTCATATAGTATTTAGTATATTTGTATAGACTCATGAATGAACTGACTCTTGTGTAATTCCTTGTACTAGGAATGGTAATTTGTATCTCCTAAACTATACCTATAATAGTTTACTGGAATGTAGATTGAATGTCCAAGTAGGTTTATACACCCTTGCTACTCAAGAGTGTTGAAACTGAAGAAAGAATGAAAGCCCTCATATCAATACATATATACATGAAACATAAGTGTATAGATAGGGTTTTTATCAATAAGTTGAAAGAGGTTTTGTAATACATTTAAGAGTTTTGAACAATAAATAATAATGACTTGATGTCGGTTCATAAAACGATTCAAAAGTAGTTTATTTGATAACAAAGTATAAAATAACTGAAAACCATTGCATTTAACACATTTTGAAGTATGTGAAAATCAGTTGGTTGAAAACACCGTTATAAATCACATGTGATTGATTCTATGACTTCCTGTTTTCTACTTGTATTCCCCCCATGAAAGCATTTAAAATCATTTAAAAGGATTGATTAAGGGGTATGAACTCACCTGTAGTGAGTAACTCGAATGAAAGATCGATATAGGATTGTTGGGTGTCAATTGGAGTCTTGAGCACAAACGAATCCTATTTAACATATAATTACACATATATGAATACATTCCATGTATATAACCACTAAAAGTGTTAGGGACACGCCTTAGGGACATAAAAACACTTAGAATTAAGTGTTACAACCATATATGATTGTATATAAGGGCTATATGGCTATACAAGGGAGTGTATAGTCAAAATGCACAACATTTATGTGTGTGCGGCCGCACACTCCCTATGAAATGTGCCAAAACGTATTTTAAGGCTTTAGGACTCATCTAGGAAGGTTTCTTACTTCATGCCTTAGCCTTATATGGAGTTTATTGCCATTTTCGGACCTAAAAAGGGTGTGTGCGGCTACACATGGTGTGTGCGGCCGCACACCCTTTATGAAGATGATAAAATCAAGTTTTTCTAGTATATCATCAAGTGTTCTTAGCATATAACAAGTTATGATAAGTGTATACACGTTATAGAGGCTTGAAAGGGTGATTAAGGTCCAAAACTAGTGCGTGTTCTTGGTGTTCTTGGTGATCTAACACCAAATAGGTGTTTTCATGGATCAAATCAAGGAGAAAGGCTAGTTAAGGTCATATATTAGCTATTCAAAGGATTAATCACTCACTTGATTGAAGATTGAAGTGAAACTTTGGATGATACTTGAGAGAAAACGAGTTCTAGCTTTGAAGAAGTGGAAAAAATGTTCAAAATGGCTAAGTGTTGAATATATAGGTGGGAGTGTGCGGTTGGGATGGGTGTGCGGCCGCACACACCTGTGTGTGGCCGTACACTCAAGTGTGCGGCCGCACACTCCATGTGTTGGAGTGTTTGGCCCGATTTTGCTTGATATGCATCGTGTTATCCCATTTCTAGGTTCCTACCTTAATTGTACTGGGTTTAGAACACTCAAATAGACCCCAAACAGCGCTAAAAGCTAGCGAAACGATTCTATCTTTGATTAAATTGATCCATTGATCGAGATAAAAATTTCGGGTTGTCACACTTTTTCCATCTAGGGGTGGTATTAGTTTTTCTCTCTAATCTCATTTTCATATTTTCCAACCCATAACACAATAAATCCGTCTTTTCCAACCCACACAGTTTTCTTTAAAAAACTATTAAAACATTTACTAATTTAAAATTAAATAAATAAAACAAATTTAAAAATAACATTTCATTAAAAAAAACAAACAATTATAAACGGAAATTTAAAATCTAAAAACGATAATTAAAATGGTTAAACAATAATTGAAATCCTAAAATGGTAATTAAAATCCTAAAATGAATTCTAAAGCTCCCAAACATGAATCTATGTTAGTTCCCACTTGCAAACTAGCATTGCATGCAGTCTCCGTCCAGTCAAATGATCATGTAGCTGAAGAAAGAATTGCAACTCTTTTTCAAAAAAAAAAACAAATTTTTCAGAATGTGTAACTCTTCATCCAATATTACTTTTTTCTAAAGTCTCTCCTCCTCCAATATGTGCAATTTATTACTTCAGTATCACTCTTTTTCTCTCCGCCTCTTGGTCGTTTGTTTAGACAAGATGATCGACTTGATTCATGAAGTTTTAATATTACCCTGCGATAAGGATGTGGATATCAGCTTCTTCCCTTTTCATTGTCACAGTTACAATTTTAGTTCTGGTTTTTTAACTGGAAACTCTAGAGTATCAAATATATAAACCTCATATTTTAAGTGAGATGACAAATAGGCATATGATGTAACACTCGATTTCTCAGGTATTAATTTTATACTCTAATTTTGTGAACTCTGGGTCGACACAACGTGGTGATGAGGATCACCACGGCGTGTCAACCATATTTTTGATCATGCATCATTTAAGTCACCATGATGCAGACATGTAGTGGCCACGACGTGGTGACGACAAAATGCAAAACCCGAGATTTACGGGCCTTGAGCCCCATTTAAAGGAAGTGACAACTAGGGTTTCCTCCACCCTCAACCTTCATCACCTCCAAAGTGCTCTTAATCAACAAAAAACCCTAGCCTCCTTGCAAGATTTTAAGCTTATTTTTGGTGTCTTTATAGGTGTGAGCATGGTTCCGTTTGGTTCAGTTTTTTTGCTAAAACCAAAACTGAACCAAAAAGTTTGGTCTTTATTTTGGAAAACTGACCCTCGGTTTTATATTTCGGTTTTCTCTGTTTTTCAGTTAATAAATTATTAGACTTGGCTAATTGGATTTTAAAAGTTTATATTTATTTAATGTATACTCTAATACAAATATGCAATATGCCTCATCCATTTAAACAAAATAGAAATTACTGTAAAAATAATCATCATGGGATGGTTGAGTTAACTGTTTCTCTCATTTTGTAGTATCAAAAAAATCTTCGCTTTTGAATCTCATAATCGATACGAGATGTATGTGATTTGAATCCTTTTAGACTTTTAACCCTCTAACCTCTCCTATCATATACACGCTTCAAATATGGATTGTTATGAGGATTTGAATTCATGCATGGGGTTATGACCGCATTTCTCCCATTTTAACCTGGATAAGTGAATGGCATGTATTGGACATGCATGTCCACAAAATAATGATTTTTATGGTCCCTTGTGAAGCAAGGATGCCTTCTGGAAGGTTTGAGCAAAGAACTTTACGTGTTGTAACGTCCCAAAAATACCAAGTAAAAGTTTCATTTTTGCCAACCAAAAACATTCATTCATTTGTTCAAAATACAATCAAAATTTAATGTATTATCAAACATTAGAATAAATCATAAAAATATAACATGGAATAAAACTCCAGGGGATGCAGTACGATCAAGCCGGACCCTTCCCTTTGGAACTAGAAGTACCTGAAACATTTAAACATAAAACCGCAAGGACAAAGCTTAGAAAATACCACATACCATATATATTAGTGGGCCTAGCCCTAGGGGTATATTTCAACTCTGGTAAATACTATGATCCAACTATAGTCTTACAATCACTTCCGTTACTACAACCCAACATCAGTTTTTGCTGCCATGATCCAACCAGGGTCTTCCATACCAGTGTTGTGATCCAACCATAATTTTTCATACGAGTGGTGTGGTCTAACCACAGTCTTTCATGCAGGAGTTACAGAGACAATCTATCATCCTATATGGTATATATGGAAAACTCAGATCACACTCGAATTAGATAAACCACATCTCGTACAGTCGAAAAGTTGGTGCTACAACCCACCTAAAGAAACATGTAAGGTCTAACCTTAGTCTACCTTCTAAAACTAGCAATTTGACTAAAAGTCAACCAGGTCAGAAACTCAACTCAAAAGGTCGCCACTCTGTGCCTAATCCCTGGCCACTTCATGGTAGTTGAATGTCAAAACAGTCGCGACTTTCCCCTTCGCCACGTCGTGGCAAGAACCTTCCCACGTCGTGGTCGTTGCATCTAGACAAATTAATGGATTGAGTCCTTCATCCGTTAATCCCTTTGTTCATACTTTCTAGTAAGCTTCTTGGGACCCTAAAGGTCCATAAAAATCCAAAATTTGTGGACATGCATTACCCATACATGTCCCTCACCTAAGGTAGGTTAAAAGATCGAAAAAAAAGTCCAAAACCACATGCAAGACTTACAAATATTAGCTAACCTCTAGATCCATAAGGTATTATGCTCAAGGGACCTTGATGAGTCATAAAATTGCAAAATTTATCTCATTCAACCATTCAAATCTCAACTATGAACCAAAACATGCAAATAATCCTAGATCTATAAGAAATGAACCGAAAAGATTAAGTCTTGATGACTTAAAAAGGTCCAAAAGATGCTAACAAGGGTGGATCTAAGTTGCTTGATGATTTCTAGTACTAGAGCTTCTTTTTCTTCCTTCAAATATCACAAAAACACCAAGAATGAGCTCAAAAGCTTGAAGGGGGGCTAGGGTTTAGATAAGAATACTTTGGAGGTGATGGAGGTTGAGGGTCGAGTAAACCCTAGCCATCACTTCCCTTAAAAATGGCCTAAAACACAGAGATTTAGGGTTTACCACACAACCGTCACACGTCGTGGAAAACACCTTGTCACATCGTGGTGGTAAAACGAACTGCACGTTTTCCTCAGGAAACGCCACGTCGTAGTAGACCTTCCACCATATCATGTCCACGAAAACACACAAATTAGAAGTATTAAACTTGTACCTAAAACTAGGCATTACACGTGTTTATAGCTTAATCAATTAAGATGTCTTCATACAGAAACCACAACATGGCATGATGCTCACCACAACGTGGTGATGGAAGGAATCACGACTGTTTTGTTGGTTTCCTATCATGACGTGATGACATGATTGCCACACACGGTGGCAGGATTGGTTGCAACTGTGTTGGATAACCACGACGTGACCATTGGTTGGCTATGACATGAAGACCGCTGACCGTTGACTTTTTTGAACTAGTTGACTTTCGGTCAAACTGCTTGTTTTGGGTAGTAGACTAAGGGTTGACCTTATATGGTTCTTTAGGTGGTGTGTAGCGCCAGCCTTCTGACTGTATAAGCTGTAGTCTGTTCGACTTTGAGTATGAGGTGAGTCTTCTCACTATACTATGTGGGATGTTAACGATCTTTGTGACTCTTACATATATGTTGGGCGGGGCCCATTTTGTTAATTTGGTGGGGCCTGTTATGTATGATGAACGGAGCCTGATATGTGAGCTGGCGGGGCTCGTTATGATTGTGGGCGGGGATTATACAATTATTTGCAATTTTGGGGCTCGTACGGTTATGTTTATCAGTTGGGCGGGGTCTAGCTTGATCGCTCTGCATCCCTTATAGATTTATTTCTTCATTGTTGATTTATGATTTTACTCTGATGTTTGAGAACACATTACAATGTGAGTGTCTTTTGAAAAAATGGTTGAATGGTTTTGGTGATTGAAAAGCGAAATTTTTACTTAATATTTTTGGGACGTTAAAATTTGGTCTGAGAGCCTTGGTTTGAGGGATTCATGCACACTTCATAGTATATATGGAATCAAACTGAGGAACAATAAAATGTTTTAAAAGAAAAAGATTTTTCTAAAAAGGTTTTTACACATAAAGGGGTATGATTCATGTAATCAGCCAAGCTCAAGTAAGTGAATCCCAAAATACCCATACATGAATGTTATGTTTTAGTACGCTATTTTATGAACTGCATGCTAGTATAGAGCTAAGGATCTGCTCTAGTTTCATGATAGAATTCTTGATAGGAGGTATGCCGCTTATGTGATTAGGTGTGTTAGAGTTTGTGCTGATATTGTAAGTTATTTGATGAATGCACTAGGGTGGTACATAGTTAAGACTGGATAGCCATAGAATGTTTGATTCAACCTTATTTATTGTTCTTTTTTGATGAAGGAATTTTGGTAGAGATATCTATTCGAATGTCTAGTTTTTTGCAATTATATACGACCTGCATTCATTGGATGATTGTCGGTGTCAATAGAGACTTTTGCGGCATGTGTAGAAAATTGAATTTTAGGAGTGCCTAGGAACTACCTTAGTTTGATTGTGTACACTGTTTAGCGATGTACCCATGTATAGGTAGTTATTAAGAAGTGATTTAGAAAATATGGGATGATTCTTGAGGGAAGTACAGATAGGTGTGGAATGTAGTATTGGGCCTGTACTACTGAAAGCACATGATCTGTACTCAAATCAAAGGGAAGTCACAGATATTCTAAGAAGATTGAATTATGAGAGATTCCTTGAGTATGTTTTGACATTCAGTTGTTTTCTTCTTCAGAATGGTGGTGGTGACTCGTGGTTTTGGTTTTGGTTCGGGCTTGGATGATGGACAGAGTGGTGCTGAGGTTTATGAGTTTATCACTTCTGAGATTTTATGAGCTATCCTTGAGGCAAACCATATCATGTTCGAGTCGATCAAGGAGGGGATACTGGAGTTGGTGGATGAACGTTTGGGGGCCTTTCATGCGGAGCTAGCTGCCGATAAGATCGGGGCCCGTACTCTCACCTTTCATGAGTTTCATGCTTGTGGAGATTTTTAGTTTTTCGGTAAGAAGTAACCCATTTCCAGTAGGCATTGGATTGCAAACATGGACAATGACTATCTGACGAGTTTTTTCCATGAGGGGTCGAAGATTAGGTTTGCTTTTAGTCTTTTGTGAGATTGTGGTCATGACTGGTGGGAGGAGGTCGGCCATGCTCTGGGAGCAGCGGTTCAAAGCTAGACATTCGAATAGATATCTCTACCAGGTTCAAAGCTAAACAGTGTACACAATCAAACTAAGGCGCAAACTCAAGTAGATATCTCTACCAGGTAACAAAGTCTGCCCAACTCAAACTAAGGAGGTCGGCCATGAGTTGGGCAGACTTTGTTACCAGGTTCAAAGCTGAGTTTGCGCCTACTATTGTGGTTGACCAGCTGGCACGAGAGTTTTAGGACCTACGTCAGACGATGGAAACATTGGTAGAGATCATCACCAAATTTAGGGAGAGAGCTTTTCTTGTTCCATAATATGTTACAGATGAGAAGACGGAGAAGACGCGATATCATGATATGCTGAGGGATGAAATCAGGGAGTTCGTCAGTATTTCAAGCTGCAAGACGCAAGAGGATATAATTGACAGAGCCCGTGAGCGGGAGATTGATTTGGAGCTTTAAACGAAGCGGAAGCTAGCTCATGTTTAGAAAACATATGGTTCAACGCAGAAGCCCAAGACTTTTGACTCTCAATCTAGAGGCTAGCAGGGTCGTATCCATCGTGGAAAGTGTGGGAGGGCGCATGAGGGGAGTTGTCGAGAGAAGGAAGGAAGTTGCTTCAATTGTGGCCAGACTGGACATTTTTGCAGGGATTGCAATCGCGGATAACTTATTTGCTTTTATGTCAATTAGACGGGCCACAAAAAGGATGATTTCCCGAGATTACCTGGAGGAGCGGCGAGGCGACCCGCTCTAGCTGCGTTGAGGACTCGTGAGCAACACGATACGTTGTTATTGGTATGTATCCTTATCATACCTATTACTGTTTTCATTATTTATGCTTATGTTTTATCTACTTGTGAATAAGGATGTTTTTAGTCAATGGTATGGCTACTCTTGTTATTTTCGATTCAGGTGCTAGCCGATCTTTCGTGGCTCTTGCGCTTACCAAGAAGTTCGGTAACGCTCCGGGAGCGTTGGATTACCTATTGGAGGTGGAGATTGTTGATGATCGTACGGTGAGTGCTCTAAGAGTTCATCAGGGTTGAATTATTGAGTTGTTCCGTGAGAAGTTTTTGATAGACCTGGTCCCTATTCCTCTGAGAGGGAAAAAGATCATTCCAGGAATGGATTGGTTGAGCCAGAATGGGGTTATGATTCATAGTGAGCATCAGTTGGTGAGAGTTCGAACCCCCAGTGGGGGAGAACTAGATATTCATGGCAAGGGCGCACAACATGGATCGATAATATACTTAGCTACGAGAGCTTGGATGTATCTTCAGCATGGATGTTCACGATTCATGGCTTATATTGTGGATACTCGGGTTGAGTTGAATAAGATTATGGATGGTGTACCTATTGTTGGGGATTTCCCCAATGTTTTTCCTGAGGATTTTTGCGGGGGTGCCTCCTATGAGGTTGGTACAGTTTTAGATTGATATGGTTCAGGGTGTGGCTCCAATATCCAAGGCGTCGTGTCGCCTAGCACCTCCAGAGATACATGGGTTATCCATAAAACTGCAGGAGCTGTTGGACAAAGGATTTATTAGACCGAGTAGTTCACCATGGGGAACATCAATTCTGTTTGTGAAGAGGAATGATGGATCTCACCATATGTGTATAGACTAACGGGAGCTAAACAGGTTAATGGTGAAAAATCCTTATCTACTTACGAGAATCGACAATTTGTTTGATCAACTTCTGGATGCATCTTGGTTCTACAAGATTGATTTAAGGTCGGGTTATCATCAGATGAGTGTCACGGATGAGGATGTGCATATGATGCTCTTCGGAAATCATTATGGTCATAATGAGTTTGTGGTGATGCTTTTGGGGCTCACCAACACACAAAAATCGTTCATAGATCTCATGAACTGGGCATGTAGGCCGATGTTGGTCCGATCAGTGATTATATTTATTGATGGTATCTTGGTCTACTCTAAGACGAAGAAGCGAAATGGAATGGTATCTTGGTTGAGGATGGAGAGAGGTTTTGCAAAGTTCTCTAAATGTGATTTTTGGTTGCGCGAGGTACAGTTCTTGGGTCACATCATCAACTAGGATGGTATCTTCGTTGATCTGGCCAAGATCGAGGCCGTGATTTAGTGCGAGGTCTCGAGGTCTCCATATAAGATTTGGAGTTTCTTGGGTTTAGCAGGGTATTATCGGAGATTCATACAAGATTTTTCCAAGATCGTAGTTCCTTTGACCCGATTGACAAAGAAGAATGTCACTGTTCGGTGGGGGCCTAAGCACCAGACAACATTTGAGATGCCGAGACAGAAGCTATGCAAGGCTCCGATACTGACCCTTCCGAAGGGTGTAGATAATTTTGTTGTTTATTGCAATGCTTCGAGTATGGGATTGGGTGCGTCACTTATGTAGAGAGGCCATGTGATTGCTTATGCTTCGAGGCATTTAAAGCCTCATGAGGCTGTTGGGTATTGTATGTTGCGTCATGGGCTTATTTTGTATATCCGGATTGGGCCTGTCCATCCGTGATTATCTAGTAGGGTTAAACTATAAATAGTGCATGCATTTATGCATTAGATACGTTCTTGATTATCATTATTATTGTTTTGTAACCCTAAACACCTCTACAGTCGAAGTTCTTAATCGAGCTATTCTGAGGTGTTAAAGTTTAATCATACGACATCTTTAAAGCCATTTCTGTGTTCTTAATTGCGTCTCTAATTGTTTATCTGCTTAGAATCTATCGATCCTATTAGAAATTTGTTCCAACAATTGGTATCAGAGTAGGAGACTGTGTGATCAATACACATTCCTTCTGTGTTAAGAATTCTTTAGGGTTTCCGCTTTTATCGAATATATAGAAGCCGTCTTCATCCTGTCGACGATAACTCCTGTGTTTGATAAAACCCTAATCTCAAGTTTACAGGTCTGATTCTAGCGGTTCTAAGGAAAGGCTCACCATGTCTCACGAAGATTCTCAAACTAATCCCATCAACATCTCTAACAGCATTGGATCCACTACAAGGGTTCCCATTCTTTACACACAAGACTATGAAGTATGGGCACATCACTTTGAAGATTACGTGGTTGGATCTGATGATAATGGTTATCTCATCTGGGAAGCTATCACGCTTGGGCCGTTTGTTCACTCTGGAACGAACACGATTGTGAAGAGTCAAAAAGAATATAATAAGCTGGTGGCGGACGTAGATAAAATGCCGCAGGATGAGAAGGACAAGTTGTTATGTAATGTGAAGGCTATGAGAATGATAAGATTCGCTTTGCAATCTGACACTTTTCGGTTAGTTGGTTCATACACGACCGCTAACGAAATCTGGGATAGGTTGAAGGAACTCTACTCAACCGATGAAGATCTAGAACACTCTATTCAAACCTTGCTGCTCTCAGAATTTGGAGTTTTCGAATAGAAACCAGAAGAGAAACTGATACAAACCTTCGATCGCTTCAATCATCTCCTAAGCAAGATGATCAAGCATGGTATAGAAAGGAAGTTGATCGAGCAAAAGGTAACCTTGATGAATGGTTTGAGACCAGAATGGATGGCTGTGGTTTCAACAGTAAAAGCACATGAACAGTTTAAATCTTACTCACTAGCGAAACTTGTGGGAATTCTTAAGTCCCATGAGAGTGTGGTAACCAAGGAGGCGAAGGTAGTTTCGGGTGTGGGATCATTGGCCCTTGTTTCAAAAGGAAAAAGCATTGCAGAAGAAGAGGAGGAGTCGGATATGTCTGAGTGTGACCTTACAAGCGAATAATATGCTATGATGGTCACCAATCCAAACAAGTTTGCACGAAGGAAATTTCCTGTCAATAAGAACCGAAACTGGCAGGGAAGTTACAGTTCTGAGAAGGTGAAAGATGAAGCGAAGAATACTTCTCAAAAGGATGAAGACAAGAAGGAGAGCAAGCTTACAGGAGACTCTGGATTCAACTGCAATTACTGTCATGGCAAGAACCAGTTTGCCAAAGATTGCATGCTGAGGAAGATGGCTGAGAAAAGAGATGGTGAAGACGATGAGGCATACTACATGTGAAAGTTGGAAGCGATCAAGAAAAAGAAGGCATATAACAGTTCAATGAATGCCTTGATTGTGCAGGAAAATGCAGATGAAGATGAGTTCGATGGTGTTGAAATTTGGTCAACCGATTCTGAGGATGAAGAGGTGAGAAAGCCCACTCATGGAAGAGCTTATGTGGCAAAGGATGCAAGTTCGGCTGGAAGATGTTTGATGGTCACAGCAGGTGGATCAACCGAAAGTGCCAGTAAGAAGCCGAACCTAACCGAGGACAAGTGCTTTGTAGCCAAGCCCGTGAGCGAGAAGATCAACGACTGTGATCGGCTGATCAAAAAGGTACAATCCATCCTTGAATCACTTAAAGTTCCAGTAACAAATTATGAAGAAGAATTAAATGAATTAAAATTTAAATTTTCTAACTTAAGTGGTAGTCTCATGCAAACTCGCTTAGCGAATTCTAACCTAACTGACCAAATCAGCAGGGTGTCTTCAAAAAGTGAGGAGAGAAGGATGTGGATTGAGCTGAAGGAGACGGAGTTAAATAGGGCTAGGGATGAAAGTATTTATTTGCAACGAGACAATTTAAAATTTTTGAAACAAAGGAATGTTTTTTGTTTAATTGCTAAGCGCTTATATACTAATATTGCTCAATTGCATTTAAGTTGTGAAATAGGGAAAAAGATTCATAAGATGATTTTACCCTTCCTTGAATTTAAGGAGGATGAAGTCATCGCTGAATGTGAATCAATTATGTCGTCAGAAGAAACATCCATTGCTTACAAAATCCGACTGGACAAAATAGAAACCTTCATCGACTCTAAGGAACATAAATGTATGCTCAAAAATTTTATAGATGAAAATGATAGGTTAAAAATTAAGTCTGAAACCATTCAACCATTTGACTCGTCTAACGCCAAATTAATTTCAGAACATAAAATGAACATAGAAAATACGTCTGAATTTGATGAGGAAAGTGAGATGAGCGAAATCTCAGTAGAAGATGTGGTTGATTGCTCTGAGTTTATGAAGAGCGAAACCGAGAATGAGAAACCCCACATATCTGAAAATTCGGTTGAATATACTCGACTGTCAAAGGAAAAGCCACAGAAACTAAAAGAGAAAGCAATGGTTTATCAAAAGGTTCAAACTGTGCCGAATCAGGTATATGCTATTACAGGAGTCACTGCAAAACAAACAACAGAATTGAAAATCTTGGTCGACAAAGACAATGCTAAAGGGTCGATGATTACTTCTGGTCAGCCCCTATTGACAATGCGGACAAAACCATCGGCTTATCTGAGCAAACCTCATGGGGGGTAAATGAAGATATGTTGCTGAACCTATTAAAAAACCCTCGAGTTTGGACAAACCAAGTACAAGTGGAACAAAAGAAATCCCTGAAGAACCAATGAGAAAACCGATTGCTCCAACTAAGACACCCGAAACTCAAAAGGAAAAGCCAAAAACAAGCTTCAACATTCACAAATCTCGGAAGGAGTTAGCTGAACAGAAACGCCAAAGAAATCAAAGATACATGAAAAATCTGAATGAGCGAAAACGTTATTGGCAATCTCAAAACCCTAACTATGTTCCTTCAAAGAAAGAGTCAATTGTCAAAGAAAAGGAGAAGCTGCAAGGAAAAGAAAATTTTAGTCCAAGCTCCTACTATTCAAAAGCTCAGAACCGAAAGTCTAGTTTCGGTTCCATCACCAGCACTCAGAACCGAACGTCCAGTTTCGGTCCCAACGTCCAGTTTAACAACCGAAAGTCTAGTTTTTGTCCTTCCAACTCCCAAAGAAAATCGAATTCAGTGAAGGACATCAAAGGAAAGGGGAGGCTTGATTCAGATTCTGATTTCAATAATAAGAAAAAGTCAGCTAACCCTAGGATTCAAAAGAAAATTCCAAAACCATTTAACAACACACCATCGAATACACCAAAATTTAAACAAGATAAAACTAAAATCAAGGTGTACACCATCAAAAGAAAAAGATCAATCCACTCTAATAAAAAGAACTTATTTGGTTGATATTTCTACTGCAATTCCTTTTTCTTTGAAAGACTCACCAGGGCCCAAGAAACTTTGGGTTCCTAAATCTGCTTGAATTTGCAGGTGATTAGTGATGAGCAGTTCGATGACGAATGGTATATAGACAGTGGTTGCTCGCATCACATGACAGGAAGGAAGGAAGTGCTGAGGGAGTTTCGGTCCCTAAAAGATGGTGGATGTGTGAAGTATAGTAATAACTCTTATGGAACAATCAAAGGATATGGTATGATAACCAATCCAGACTTCTCGATTCGAAAAGTAGCTTATGTGGAAGGGTTGCAGCATAACCTCATCAGCGTATCACAATTAGTTGTGGGAACAGGTTTGAAGGTTTCATTCGATGATGAGGGCTCAGAAATAATTGAGAAGCAATCTAAAAAGGTTCTGTTGAAGTCTGAACGCAAGGGAGAGATGTATCCTTTAAATCTCAACCCAATTCGAGGAAAACCAGCAATATGCCTGCTATCAAAGGCGAACACTGATGAAAGCTGGTTGTGGCATCGACGCCTATCGCACCTGAACTTCAAAGACATTAATAAGTTGGTGCTTGGTGATCACGTTCGAGGCCTTCCCCTTCTCAAGTTTGATAAGGAACATCTGTGTGCAGCGTGTGAGATGGGCAAACAAAGCAGAAAGAGCCATCCTACACGTATCAATACAAAGATTGTTGAAGCTCTTGAGCCTCTGCATATTGACTTATGTGGACCTTCGGCTATCGAAAGCTTCGGTGGTAGTAAGTTCATTCTTGTCATTGTAGATGATTTTTCACGCTTCACCTGGGTTTTCTTTCTTAAACAGAAATCAGACACAACTCCCAAGTTGAAGACGTTCATCAAGCAAGTGGAAGTGCAGCTGCAAAAGCTGGTGAGGAATATCAGAAGCGATAATGGGCTTGAATTCAAGAATAAAGATTTTGAGGACTTTCTGGCGAAAAAGGGGATATCTCACAACTTTTCGGCTCCCTATACACCACAACATAATGGAATTGTTGAAAGACGAAACCGTTCTTTATGTGAGGTAGCCCGAACCATTCTAAGCTTCGCTTCTCTTCCGCTATACTTCTGGGCTGATGTTGTTGCAACCGCATGCTACACTCAGAACCGATCCTTGCTCAACAAAAGATTCTCAGTCACTCTATATGAGATTCTGAACAATCGAAAGCCCAACGTCAAATTCTTCCACGTGTTCGGTTCAAGGTGTTTCATCTTTAATTCCAAAGAGAACCGAAACAAGTTTGACGTCAAAGCCGATGAGGGAATTTTTCTTGGTTATTCACTAACTTCAAAGTCATACAGAGTTTTGAACAAACGTTCTAAACGAATTGAAGAAACATACCATGTAACCTTTGATGATAACTACATGAAGAAAGTTCAAAGAAGCGAAAGTGCCTTGGGGGAAATATTTCCTTAATCAGGACAAGTCTCGGTTCTAATATCCAACTTGTTTGAAGAGTACATTCGGTTATTTGATGAACTAGAGAAAGCTGCACACTCAGAGGCGAAAGCAGCAGACAACAAAATCGACAATCTCAAAAAGGTCATAGATGAAGCTACAAAAGAAATGGAAAATGAACCTCATAAACCGACTGGTGGTAAACCCTCTACTGACCCTCCAAACAACATCTCAACATTCAAGGGGGAGGGTTCATCTGCACCAAATACAACCAAAATGTCTTTCAAGGGGGAGAATCCAACTCCATCCCCAACCCGTAAAGGTCCAGTCGAGGGGGAGAATCCAACTCCAACCCCACCCAATGATAGTCCAATCGAGGGGGAGAATCCAACTCCCATAGAGGAGGAAAACTCTGAACCTGACAAGGGTTACACTTCGCCATTTGAGGGGGAGAAAGAGAATACAACTGACGAAGGTGATCAATCAGAACTTGAAGAGGAAGTAAATGCAGAGTTGGATCCAGCCTATGACCCAAATTACCCTCCTCTAACGAAATGGACCATGGATCATCCCAAAGCACAAATCATTGGTGAATCATCTGAGCGAGTTCTCACACGTTCTCAATTGAAAGCGAAACAAACTGCATTATTCTCTAAAGTTGAATTCTGTATGTTTATTTCGTTTGTCTCCAAAGTCGAACCGAAGATAGTTAATGCTGCACTTGATCATTCTGATTGGGTACAAGCAATGCAAGATTAATTCCATGAGTTCGAACGAAATCGAGTTTGGAGGCTGATTCCCACACCAAAGGATGCTTCAATGGTCGGCTTAAAATGGGTCTTCAGGAATAAATTGGACAAAGAGGGGAACGTCATTCGCAACAAGGCTCGGTTGGTGATGAAAGGATATTGCCAAGAGGAAGGGATAGATTATGAGGAAACCTTCGCTCCTGTAGCAAGGTTGGAATCAGTTAGAATTTTTCTAGCATATGTTGCTCATAAAAACTTTGAAGTTTTCCAAATGGATGTAAAATGCGCTTTCTTGAATGGAGAACTAGAAGAAACGGTGTATGTTGAGCAACCACCTGGGTTCGTGAACGAGAAATACCCTGATCATTGCTATGTGTTAGATAAAGTTGTATATGGTTTGAAGCAAGCACCAAGGGCCTGGTATGAAACTTTAACTCGCTTTCTGAAAATGTCGAAATTTAAGCAAGGTTCGGTTGACCCAACCTTCTTCCAAAAGAAAGAAGGCGAACATCTAATGATAATTCAGATTTATGTCGATGACATCATCTTCGGCTCCACGAATGCTAGCTTAACGGCTGAATTCAGGAAGTTTATGGAGATTAAATTTGAAATGAGCGCAATGGGTCCGATTAATTTTTTCCGTGGTTTGAATATTAGACAGGGACCAGAAGGTATCTTTATCAACCAGAAGGCCTACACAAAGAACTTGCTGGCAAAGTTTGGAATGATGGGAGATTCGAAAGTGAAGGTTCCTATGGCATTTGGCACTAAGTTAACACCTTCTCTGGAAAAACCTGTTGTTGACATAACACTATATCGTCAAATGATTGGTTCCCTTATGTATCTAACAGCTAGTAGACCGGACATTATGTTTTCTGTTTGTTATTGTTCCAGGTTTCAAGCAAATCCAAGAGAACCTCACATGGTGGCAGTGAAAAATATTTTCCGTTACCTGAAGCGAACCTCGTCTCTCGGTCTTTGGTACCCTGCTAGATATGGGTTCTTTATTCAAGCTTTTTCTGATGCTGATCTTGGAGGATGTGGTCTGGACCGAAAGAGCACTACTGGTGGATGCCAATTCCTTGACGGTAAACTTGTTAGCTAGCAGTCCAAGAAGCAAACCTGTGTGTCACTTTCAACAGCCGAAGCTGAGTATATTGTTGCAGCATCATGTACCTCTCAAGTAATATGGATACAAAGCCAACTAAGAGACTATGCGCTAAGTATGAAGAAAATACCTCTCTATTGTGACTCAGAAAGTGCGATAAGAATATGTCACAATCCAGTGCAACACTCAAAGACAAAGCATATTGCACTAAGATATCATTTTATCAAGGACCATGTAGAAGATGGGAACGTGGAAGTACATTTCGTTAGGTCCTCTGATCAACTGGCTGACATATTCACTAAAGCCTTACCTGAAGCAAGCTTCAATAAAATTTTACAAGGCTTGGGAATGATGGAAGTAGAGTCGGTACCGAATCCTCAAATCTCTCTCTGAAATTTAGACAAGCGAAATAGAGCGAACGCTCGGTCTATTTCGGTTCCGGATTTTTCAGGAACCGAAATGAACCGAACGCTCGGTCTATTTCGGCTCCATAATTTTCGGGAACCGAAATGAACCGAACGCTCGGTCTATTTTGGCTCCGGAATTTTAAGGAACCGAAATGAACCGAACGCTGGCTTATTTCGCTTCATTCTTTTAAGATTTGGTTTCGGTTGAACATTTTGTTTATTCTTTTAAGTCTATTTTATTTTTTTTAGTGTTTTGTGCTACTTTCTTTTTGTTTGTTTTTCTGTTTTTATTATTTTTCAGAAAATTTCAAAAATCCCAAAATATTTTTTCTTCTTTTATCTTTCTGTTTTTATTATTTTTCAGAAAATTTCAAAATTCCAAAAATATTTTTCTAAAAGTTTTTTTTTGTTTTGTTTGGTTTGTTTGTTTTGTTTGTGTGGTGTGTTTGTTTGCTTGTTCTTTTAATTAGGTACCAAGTACTTAAATGCAACATAATTTGGAGCTAAGGCAGGCATGATTCTTTTCATCTGAACTAGTTAAGAGTCCCTAGAAGCATGCTGTTGCATGTCGACCGAAGCCTCTAAGACTAAGAGCTAGGCCTTAATGATTCAATCTATACCTATCGTTTCTTCCCAATCAGGCTGTTAAAATTCACTCAAGTCCAGAGCTACCGTACTCTTCTCAAATGAGTTAAGAGTTTTCTGCTTTGTCATGTTTATATAGCAGAGGTACTTTCGGTTCCTTAACCACCCTCCTTACATTCTCCATCAACTTTCGGTTCACCAATGTAACCCTTGAGACTCTCGGTCTTTACCATTGAGGTTTATGGTTGCATAAAATCTGTGTTTGTGATCTTAGATACGTACACCACGTGCTGAGTGAAACCCACAATCCAACACCAACAATGAATTGACGGTGACTCATTATATTCAAGATCTTACTGGTTACCTAATGAAATCTCATTTTATTTTTTGAGTGGTCTTTTATGAAATTGTCTAACACCAAGGCACTTCTACCCAACAAGATCCAGTTTATTTTTTTTTTTTTGAGGTTTTTATAATATCTTTAGTCACTATAAATTATATCCAACCTACTTGTTCAACAGACCACATTGGTCTCACAAGTACTTCTTCCAACGATCGGTCTTATGTTGAGAATCGACGTTAGGTTGAAGCTAAGCCACCCTTAGCCTATTAATTAAAAGAAGCCTTTCGGTGTTTATTTACAAGCACTTGATCGTATTTACTCAGGAAACCAAGCAAGCACTTCAAGTCTCTCTTGACTTTGAAGGAAGAGATCCATGCCCGAAATCATCTGCTTTATGTCTTCAAATAGACATCACTCAGATCCTATACACATTTTGCTTTATTTCTTTATCTTTTGTCACACTATTGCACGAAAATTCTATGTGATTTTCCAACATTCTGACGAAGCAACAATGGTTATCCTAATTTTTGGAGCGAAGATGAAATTCAAACGACGAATTGTGGATAAGATTTTGAGCGCGTGAATTTGAACGGTTCCTAAACCCACGCGTGTTGGTGTATACCTGGGAGAAACCAACCTGTCACATCGTGCTTTTTCAGGCGACGTTTCAGTGACCGCATCATTATCATGAATATTATTTCTCTCTCCTGGCAACGGTATATAAAGGGTTTCTAATCTTATTTGTCTTTTACCAGCAACAAATTCTCTCAATATACAAGGCGATTTGCAACTGTTCATCTTCTTTCTTAAACTCAACAATGGAGACTTCCTCATCTGTTCAAGAACAAACTGCATCGTCCTTATTGCTCTCGATCAAGCCAAACCAGAACCTGATCATTCACCTCAACCCTTTTCTGTACGATTCATACATGCTACAAGTGGTTGAATGCTTGAAGTATTCACCTCTAGTTCTCGCCCTAACACATGTGGAATCCGTCTCAATGTCACTCCTATCGCAAGTCTACACTACTGCTTCATATGACAAGAACAAGGAGAGGATCTACTTCCAAATCTTCTCTCACAAAGCTTCGATTTCAAAAGGGAAATTTTGTTCTCTGTTACAGCTTGCTGTGGATTCGTCTGTGATCTCACTTGACTTCATCACCACTACTCAACTATTCTCAATGCTCTACGAGATGGGCTACACTGATGTGCTTACCACGGTTACGAAGGTTAAGAAGTCATGCTTACCGCCACAATGGAATGGGTTGCTAACTCTTATCAACAAGGGTTTAGCGGAGAGGAGTGCTGGGTATGATGGTACCAGCAAAGGTTTCTTGACTATTCTATATGGTCTTTACAATGGGATAAATCTCGACTATGGGTCGATTATCTGGTCACAGGTGGTGCAAAGTCTCAATACTTCAACGAGACATTCTGAAATTTCGTGTGGTCGCTTCTGGACCCTTATCACGCGAAGGGCCATTGATTCTTTGCAGATTCCGGTAATGAAGGATGCCCTGGTCTCGTCTGTGGCTACTTTTCACACCAAGAAAATTATCTTTTCTGATCCCACAAAGTTCCCTCACAATGGCTCCATACCTGAGACGATGTACAGGTGTGTCTCAGCCGAAAGTAAGGTCATGGCTGATTATCGCAAGCTTCCTCCCAAAGGACCGTGAGTACTATCTCCTGAACATCAAGCTGCTTTGGATGCTGTGGAGAAGCCTGCAAACCGAGGTAAAAGGGCTACTACCAAGAAAGAAACAACCGAAGATGATTCGTCTAAGCCTGCCAAGTCTAGGAAGCGAAAGTCTGCAAAGGGTAATTCTTTTAAGCCAACAAAGATTAAGAAAATGGCGAAGAAACCCAAGAGTCCTTCTCCTTCCAGTTCAGAAAATGATAAGGATGATGAAGAAGAGGATATTCAGCATCACGACTCACCGAGAGGTAACACACCTCCTTGATCACCAACTCTAACCGAACCTCTTAATGACCATATTCCAACACCTCCTCCATCTCCTCCAAAAACAATTGTTCTAGTTTTGGTTGCTCCTATTACACCA
Source organism: Lactuca virosa (assembly GCF_052849685.1). Lineage (NCBI taxonomy): Eukaryota > Viridiplantae > Streptophyta > Magnoliopsida > Asterales > Asteraceae > Lactuca > Lactuca virosa. The sequence continues at coordinate 493,484,618 of NC_136429.1, forward strand.
CCTACCACATCTCAAACAACAACTTTTATTCCACCACCACCACTTGTTAGTACAATCCTAATTTCTACAACTCCTTTACCACCTCCTATCATTTCCCACGCAACTACCACCACTACAACCCAACCGACAGTTACCGTCAACGTATCTGATACGGGGGCGAATACTGAAACCGAACCTCCTGTTACTTCTAAACCTCTTTCACCCTCACCTTCAACCGATTCCGGTGCCACTCTCGGTGGTGATAATGTTGAGTTTGACTCAACTTACTACAGTCCCTATCGGCTTCCTACCGACGATGATGAAGAGGCTCTTGTCACTCGCCAACAAGTGCAGAGTATTGATGATAACCTCGATAAATTGCTTGCTGCCAACAAGTCATACAATGATGTTGTGCTCAAAGCTTTTATGGATACCGCTTTTGAGCAATATACTGGGGCTATTGACAAATCCACGAAGGCTGTTGAGGATTCCACTTCTTCTTGCAAGAAGGCCACTACTGAGGTTACTGAACTTGTTCACAATACTCAGATATTTCTTGAATCACTCAAAGGCCATGCTGATGCAAATGCAAACAAAGTGAACGCTTCAGTGGATTCCTTATCCAAAACTCTTCAAGAGGAGCAAACTAAGTTTGAGGCTGTTCGTTCGTCTATTCAAGCTGAGAATTCTTCTGTGCTTAGTCCCGTGACTTGTCATCTTTCAACACTCCAAGCTGATTTAGCAAAGGAGAGTGCCTTGAAGGAAGATCTTGCACGCCAAGCCTCGACTATTGAAGTTCAGAAAGTGCAGTTGGCTCAAGCTGAAAAGGAAATCTCTCTGTTGAAGACTGAGCGAGCAGTATTCAGGAGTTGTGCTGGGGATGTCAAGGATATGCTTACCAATCTTCTTGGTGCTCATGATCGTATCCTAACTCTGACCATCAGGAATCATTTAACTTCAAAGCTTATTCCTGCCCTTGCTCTCTTGCATGAAATGAAAGGTGTTTCGGAGAGGTTCGTACCTCCAAAACAAGGGGGAGAAGGTGCTACTCAACCGAAGGTCACAGTCAAAACCGAACCGAAGGTTAATGAAGCTTCGGGTTCCGGGAACCAAGATAAGAAGAAGGGAGTTGATGATGACAGTGATGATGCAGAAGAGACAATTGCTGAGGCCCTAAAAAGAAAGAAAAGGGACAGAGAATTGGATGAAACCCTTTGGGTTGCGAAGGAGGCTGAAGAAAGGGAAAGAAGGAAAAAGGAAGAACAAGATGCTATAAACTGCAAAAAGGCCTTGTTTCCTCTCTGGACAAGAGAAACACTCATCAAGGAGGCAATAGAGTTTCCAAGCGTCTACTGGCTGGAACCTGTCGCTCCGTTTGATTGTGAAAATTCAAAGGATTCACAGTTCGATATGCCTATAACACGAAAGGCATTTACATTTCATTGTTTTGATTCGACTGTTGAAGTTCCTTTCCCTCATCCTAAAGTTGATCGCGAACTTATTGATTTTTATTTGAAGTTCGGTCAGCCTCAGTACTTGACATGGAGTGCACAGAAGATTGTTACTGTCAAGGTACTGAAACCTTCGCCTGCCGGGAAATTCATAAATGTTAGTTTCAAAATCACCCGAGGATCAGCAAACTCGGTTTGATTTGACTGTTGAAGTTCCTTTCCCTCATGATTGGATCATGTTGTTTAACATTCTGCTCACCAATCCGAAAGAATATGAGCCGATCCTGGATCATTTAAAGAGGATGTTGACCTCCTATATCCATGAAGTCGCTGCAATGGATCAGGAGATAGCAAAAGTGATGAATAAGAAACCGACTGTAAAGCCAACAGCGAAACCAGGAGATGTGAATAAAATGAGGATGGGTCAGATTGATTCTACACATCTTACTGTGATGTTCACAAGAGGCGAAGCCAATCGTTTTCTGTTTGCTCTTGTTGATAAACATCTGTTCTCAACAGACTGCTTAGAGCACATTATCAGTATCATTCATCGGTGCAAGCAGAACTCTAAGGCAGATAAGAAGAACTTCACGGACATGCTTCGGTGGTATATCACGTTTCGTCATACTATTTTGGCCATCATATCGAAGGTGTTCAAGACAGTCAAGAAGTCTTATGCAGCTCAACCGAAGTGAGCTTTCGGCTCCATTGACGCAAAGGGGGAGATTTTTGGGTATTGTATGTTGCGTCATGGGCTTATTTTGTATATCCGGATTGGGCCTGTCCATCCGTGATTATCTAGTAGGGTTAAACTATAAATAGTGCATGCATGTATGCATTAGATACGTTCTTGATTATTATTATTATTGTTTTGTAACCCTAAACACCTCTACAGTCGAAGTTCTTAATCGAGCTCTTGTGAGGTGTTAAAGTTTAATCATACGACATCTTTAAAGCCATTCCTGTGTTCTTAATTGCGTCTCTAATTGTTTTCTGCTTAGAATCTATCGATCCTATTAGAACTTTGTTCGAACATAGGCGAATTATTCCATGCATGATTTTGAGTTGGGGCAATAGTGTTCGCCCTCAAGATTTGGCATCACTACTTGTATGGGGTTCATTGTACCATTTACACGAACCACAAGAGCATGGATTGTTTGATGAATCAACCGAACCTGAATATGAGAAAATGCAAATGGTTGGATGTGGTTAAAGATTATGATTGTAAGATTTTGTACCATCCTGGGAAGGCCAATGTAGTGGTCGGTGCCTTGAGTTGCAAGGAAAATTATGCTCCTATCAGAGACCTATGCTGGAGGATGATTATCACTTCACCACTATTGGATTTGATCAAAGAGGCATATATTGAGGGGTTGAAGTGTGACAATTGCAAAAATTCTCACCAGCCACCAACTGTAAAAGACTTAGAATATGATAATTATCCAAACACGAGGCTTAGAACCGTGATATAGGAGAAAGAGTAGTCTAAAATATACGTAAACCACACAAGTAAGTGTGTAAAAAGTTGTGTTGACTGATATAAAAGGTAACATATTAGATAAGTACACGACGACTCGGTCTCAAGGATATAAGCTTCGTAAAAATCTAACTTCGATCAGAGGAGTTATGATTTTTGTAAAAGGATAGTTCACAACGTCAAACTAATACTAAGTGATTCATTGAGTTTTGGCAAGGGTCATTAAAAAGAAATTTGTAGTACTCCTTGAGATAAGAACTTTGAGGCAAAGAAGGCCAAAATTGGAGTATATACGAAGAAAATATGATTTTTAGAAAAACAAAAAATACGGGCTAAAAACGAAAGTAGGAATTAGTCAATACACCCTAAAGGAAAGTTGTAGTACTCATCAATAGCTACACACATATATATATATATATATATATATATATATAAGGAAACTAAGAAACAAGATTCATATAAAAGAGATATGAATTTTCGAAAAATACTAATCGTGTGCGCGTCATGCACGTCACGCACGGCGTGCACCTCTGACATCCAGATTCATTGAGATATAAGAGATGTGGACCACCAGGAAAGTGACACGTGGCAAGTTTTGAATGGTACCAAGATATCGGTGCACGGAGGTAATAGATATTTGCGATGCGTGCATGTAGAAATCGGCCCTATAAATAGAGCCTCTCACATCCACATTTTCTACACCTCCTCCTTCGTTCATGATTGATCTAAGGTCATCTCCTGATCCCAATGGCTCGAAACTTGCAAAGCGATAGTCATAGTCTCTTTGATCACGCTACTAATGTGATTTTATGGCCCCACTTTTACTGTTTTTAAATGTTTTATGCGGGTGGGGAGGAGGGGGGGGGGGAGGAATACATGTTATCAAACTATATCAAAGGATTTTTATAAAAATATATTTATTTGTAATATATCAATAATTTATATATGAAACGTTAGGATAATATTATGTCCATTAGTTACCCTGCCTAAGCTTTAAGAAAGATATTATGCCTAGTCGTTATAGTGCCTAAAATTACACTAGAGGATTATACACAGTTGTTATGCTGGCTAATTCCCTAGGATAACATAGTACCTAGTCGTTATGTTGGCTAAATTTAAGGATAAACATTGTACCTAGTTGTTTCTATGCACTAATATCCTATCAATATCAAAATCATAAAGATTATATATATATATATATATATATATATATATATATATATATAAACTAGCCGTTTACCCGCGCCAAGCGCCAAGCGTCGGGTGCGAATATTTCTCTGAAATTAATTTCTAGAGATGATTAGTTCCTATGTACAAATAGTTTATTCCAGCTAAACGATTATTAATAAGAGTCATGGTAGCAGAAACTAAATCATAAAGAATTAAAAATGAAAAATTGGGATTCTTTTACAAGTGTACATGAACACATGATTGTTTGTGCATTATTAATCGTGCAACATTTCTTTATACACCACATTTGATGTATAGATTTCACGGTTGTTGAATTGTTCGTCAGACTTCACTAATACTTCTGTAGTGTCATATGATATCCCTCTGGATAATGTATTTTTTTAACACCTTCATTTCATTTTTGCCATTTATTGTTTTTATATATAATAAATGAAACGTTCACATAACTTGTTAAACTTTAAAACTTCATTATATGACTTGAATTTTAGTTAAAATAAAGTTTATTGCAAAAAATAAATTATATTATTTCTTGTAATAAGTTTCAATAAAATAGGAGTGTTATACAATGTTCAAAAAGGCGTGTGAGAACACTAAACATTAAAAAAAAAACTAAACTATTAATTGACCATAGAGGGGTTAAGTGAAGGGCATACTACTTTCATTTAGTATTGTTACATTTTATTACAAAATAATGAACATACACTGCTGTTTCTTGCATTTGATAACAACATTACAATTAAATGTGCATTTTTATTGGACCTTCCTTGCGTTTCAGCTCTGCATCAATAGTTTGCAACTTTACATATTCTAAACTAACAATACAATAAATACATGAAATGAGAACATAGTGTTTATGTACTATAGCATCCTACTTTCACCCATGAATGGACCTTGTTAAAATTATGGGTTGGTGTTACCAAGGGCAAGACCTAATTTCAAAATGCTTTAGAAAGGTACATATGTCTCTTTTCACAAAAATGCCCTTTTCAGCTAACCATTCTAGATCCCTTTCAAATTTATTTGAACTCTCAAATAAATAAATAAAATAAAAATCCAGAACCATTTCACTAAAGTTTATTTTTTTTCCTTTCCCGTGTAATTTACAAAATTAACCAAACGGCCATTGGCAATAAAAAACATCCAAAATGTAAAGCAATACGTATAAAGGAGGAGCAGACGCCTGGTTGTAGCAATAATGAAAAAAAGGGGATAAGGTGTTACCACTTACCTTGAGCATTTTTAATAGTTTAATGGGTTAATAAGGTTATAAGGTGTTACTTGGAGCATTTTAATAAGGTAAGCATTACCTACATGGAAACTAAAGACACACCCTTTTTCTTTTCCATGAACAGATTACCTGCAAGGAATAGGACTCGTTTATTTTAATACTAAAACAATGGTAAAAAATTATGAATAAGTCAAGAAAATATTACCTCACATCAAAGTACATTTTCATGGACCAAACTTTTATATATTTATTTATCTGCTAAAAGTGCCTTTAATGACTATCTGAATCTCCAAAATTGGTCCTAAAACCAACTGAAAATTTAATAAAAACAAATTAATTAGCTTACACAATTAAGACTTTACCTACAAAATACATTAAACCTGAAGCAAGGGTAGTTTCGTCCTAAAAATTTAAATTAACATCATATAATATTAAAATCAACTAAAGGGAAAAATTTTCCAATTTGATAGAGTGACAAACTTTAATTTAAACCTTGTGATAAAAAGGAATAAAACAACAAACTTTTTGACATATCACACGAACATCTACACAACAGGGTAAAATGTAACCAAATACATACCATTTTAAACAATTACTGTTAAAAAATAAATCTGTAATTCAGAGTATAATCATGAAAAAGATTTACCTCACTAAGAATTAGGTGAAGAGAATGAGCTATATAGCAAACTTCCATTCTATTCGGTGATTATATGAAAAACAAACAATCTAGGAATGAAAATTAACAAAGAGGAGGAAATCAATTACCTGATCTGCCACCTGGACTCTTTTTGTCACATTGACAACCCTTAATACCTATAAAAAGACAACAAATGTTTGACAAACTTTTGGATGACGTATACTGAAAAAAAAGTGAAATTCTAGAATCAGGAAAGTAAATGCAAAAATGAAAGGGGATGCATCATGCATTAGTTTTAAAATGTGCGAAAGCATTATTTGTAGATATATGAACAAACATGAAGGGAAAACCATGGATCAGTAGAAAAAATGATGATTTGTGCATAGAAGCTCACTAGGCTACATGTAGCAGCAATAAAGAGAGCCATAGCAACAAAAATGCCAGTCTACAACTTTTCCAACACCCATACTTTTGACCTACATGAAAAATAACCCTTGAATGTTACTGGGAAGTAGCCTATATGACTTCAGACTAATTTAAAAAAATTTGCATTTATATACTTCAAAATGATCCTTTTATGACAGTAAATATTACATAATTAAAAGAACACACAAAGCTTTTTTTTTTTTAACTGAAATGACATTGTCCCATTTGAGAAATATGACCATATCCACTTCTTTGGGCACCATGATCTTCCACCATATTGCAATATCATGCATGTGTATGGGGAAACCAATAAGATGCAAGAATAAAACAGTTAACTCCCTATATTGATAGTGAAAGTAAAGGAAGTTTCTATTTTCCAAATTCACCCTCATCTTCCTTTAATACAAATAGATGAAAAAAAACCTGGGTTCCTTTACTCTTTATTAAAGTAGTAATATTTGTAGATTTATCACATTAACCTTGGTACCACTCATTTCTTTTTCCACTATTTAAAGATTTATCACTTTGAACCCCTTGCATCATCCTGTGATGCTTAATTTTTCAACCTGAGAATATGATCTTAAACTCGTGGTTATTCATGTCAAATTTAGCATTCTTTGTTACATTTACCACAATAATAAAATCAAATGATATGATACTACTCAAGAAACATATGTATTTACCTCTATTATAGCACATGCATCATCTCCCTCGTCCTTGTTCTCTGTCACCCAACACAAAAACAACATTTTCAGTAAGAAAATCATAAACATATATTAGGGTATATCCGATTTTTCCTTTTCAGTGTTCGTCTTTCTTTCAATCTTTCTATTAGAAACCTTAAAAAAATAAAATATCAATAATTCATCCTTTCATATGTTTTAAGGTCAAATAAAAATGAAAAGGCAACAATAACGCTGCATTATAAGATAATTATCGACTTTTCTTGCACTAATTCATCTATCAGGAGAGATTTTGAAATGGAGCAAAATGAAATAATGCTTATTAAGAAAATGAAACAAAGTTACACATGAATTATTTGAAAGCAACAATACCTCAATATTATTGGTTGTTTGTTATCTTTATGTATCCATTTAATGTTTTTTTATCTCAAGCGTCTACATAAAAATACAAGATACATAAAGTTCTTCCCCTGCATTGACAAAACCACAAGAAAAAATTAATCGCATAGATGAAAAATATGGCCTGACCCATTACTGATTCGATTAAAAAAAAGGAAATTAGTGGAGGAGATAAAGGGACTACAGTGGGTGAGTAGGGGACCGATGGTTGTCTTGCTGGGTTTTCAATGATGAAATTAAATCGTGAGAGGGTTAGTAACAATCATCTCCTTAAGAGAGGAATCAGGGGAGAAAGAGATAAAGAGATAGAGAGTGAGAGAGTAAGAGAAAGTTTACCTAGAATTTATCAAAACAGGCAATGGAGAGGACGACAGAGTTAAGAAACACTATTAAAACGAAAGCAAAACAATTTTGGTGAGTAGCAGGGTTTTTGTTTTCTCGATCGAGAGAAAGTGAAATGGAGAAGAGACCAACATAAATATAACACTATAGGCAGAAAGAAAAGGCAACATAAGGGGATGCAACAGATTCTATTGATTTTGACCAATTCAATGTCTTGAATTTTTCAATAGTTGACCGGATAGTATTTAGGTATTCTGAAAATGCATAAATTGATTGTATATATTGCTTTAAGGTGTGTACCTCTTAAAATTCAGCCTTTGACTAAATTTGCATAATAAGTAGTAAATTGATTCTATATATTGCTTTAAGGTGTGTACCTCTTAAAATTCAGCCTTTGACTAAATTTTCATAATAAGTAGTATATATATATATATATATATATATATATATATATATATATATATATATATATATGTATGAATGTATGTAAGTATCAAAATAATTATTAAAGAAAATTATATTAATGGAAAACTTAAGGATAGGAATTTTACTTAGTTATACTCTGCCCTAACATCATATCAAATAATATCAATACAAAGGATAATATATATATATATATATATATATATATATATATATATATATATATATATATATAATTATGTAAGAAAATCATACTAAAGGAAAGAATAATAAAGATAAATAATCATACTATAAAGGTATATCAAAACAAGTTGTTAAATGCGTTTTATTATTCATCCTTTAGCCGATTAAGTTCAACTAACCCCATGCCTATAATCGTTAATCTTAAGTGAGCGTTAAAGGTATGTATATATCTATACGGGATTGACACTCCCACATGCGGTTGCTAGCTACAACCCCAACAAGTATAACTTTATAGTCTTTCGACGTCCGATGAAGCGTCGTGGTAGGGAAATATCAAGTCAGATAGCTCGATTATAGGAACTCATTGTATCATTTTTCACCAATCTTAATTAATTAAACTACCTAGAGGGGAATGCCTTAAAAGTAGTTATAGTATGGAAAGGATAAGAAAAAGGGATAAAAATATATAAAAGGGAAAGTTATAGGATAAGCGCGAAAGGAGTAATTTATCCAAGGAAAATAAGATATAAAGAACATCAATCTTTCAAAAGAGGAACGGCGACACTATTATAAGATATAAGGAAACTATAGGATGGGTAATACATCCATAGGAACAGATCTATTATATTCAATATAAAGATAAGTACTATACTAGTAACTTATCAGTACAAGAAAACTTAAAGAAACAAAATTACAATATGAGGGATTAGGATACTAAAACAAAGATCCTACATTAATTCTTTATAAAACGGTTTTCTCAAGAAAACTATGTGAATTCAACAACATTATGTTGAACATTTTCAAACCACATGTATTCCTAGGAAATCATGAAAGGAGAATATCATCACAAGGATGGACAAGACGCATGGATTTAGATAGTTATCTTCATGTAAAAGCCAATGTAATTATTATTTATCAAATAAAAGGAATCATGTATGCTCTGTGATTTGGGTAATTAATGTACTGTGTCACAACTCTGCGTTTCCACCTCCGACCGAGGGTGTGACATGAAGGCAGGGAATTGGAAGAAAGAAAAGTTCAAGGGTTAATTTCCTTCATTTATTAGAGATAGTCGGTGCTTGTTGACTCAGTACGGCAGAGTGTGGGTTCCTATTTCTGGTGGAGTTAGGCATATGTTGTAGGTAGAAGCGCACACGTCAAAGTTTTCAATCCATCCAGGTGCTACGAAATGCATAGAGATCTGAGACTTAGCTATTGGTGCCTATGTATGAAGAAGGAGATAGTTTGGTATGTAGAGTGCTTATTGAATTCACAAAAAGTCAAGGCTGGACATCAGAGACCCCACGACAAGATACAACTGTTAGCCATTCCCATGTGGAAATGACAGGAGATCACCATGGATTTCATTACGAAGTTGCCAAGGACAAAAGGTGGGGTTGATTCTACCTGGGTTATTGTCGATAGGTTGACCAGGAGCGCTCACTTCATTCTGATTCAGGAGAGTTCGTCCGCCGAGAAGTTAGCTGAGATTTACATCAAGGAGGTTGTTGCACGACATTGAGTTTTGTTCTAAGTTGTATCCGACCATGATGTCCGTTTTACATCCAAGTTCTAGAGAAAGTTGCATGAGGAATTGGGTACTCGGATACTCTTCAGTACTACTTACCACTTACTGACTGATGGTTAGAGTGAGTAGACAATTCGGACTCTCAAGGATATGCTTCGTGCATGTGTATTGGATTTTGGTAGGAGCTGGATTACCTACCTTCTTTTAGCTGAATTCTCCTACAACAACAACTATCACACCAACATTGATATGCCTCCGTTTGAGTTGCTTTTTGGGAGAAGGTGTAGGACCCCGATCTGTTGAGGTGAGGTTGGTCAGCAAGCTGTAACAACGTAAATTTCCAAAACAATTTTTCATTTTTAAAACATACTTTTATTCATAAGGTAATATCAAAACATAATATATCCAATGTTATCATAACAAAACATATCCCAGAATCTCAAGACATAAACTCCATGAGTGTGTACGGATCATGTCGGCGCCTTCCCGCGATCCTCGCTAGTACCTGAAACACATAACACAACAACTGTAAGCATAAATGCTTAGTGAGTTCCCCAAAATACCACATACGCACATACGCCACTGAAGGATATAAGACCTTCCGGTCATGTGTCTCAGAGGACTTCCATCCCACAACCCTGGTAGACCTTCCGGTCCTACCCGTAATAACATTCCGGTGGATATCATCATGACCTTCCGGTCCACATCATAATGACCTTCCGGTCTTTCTCATTCATAACATACATAACACATACATATCATATAACAGCATACATCACATACATCTCATAGCATATAAGACCTTTCGGTCACACATAGGTACCATCCTAGGTACAGTATAGTGAGAAGACTCACCTCATACGAAGTCGGATAAACTCTCGTGCTTGACGTCCCGACCTAGCCTCTTCCTATCATCCGAATAACATTCCTGATCAATACCCTCTCATAGTCTCATCTCTAAAGATTGGGTAGAAGGCCATTCTACCCCTCCCTGAACTCTCCTGAATCAGCTTGACCAAAACCCTAAGGTCAACTGAAGTCAACGGTCAAACTTTGACCCGAGTCGTCGAGTGCACATGGGCGACTCGGCGAGTCCATGCGGGTCCTCTAAATCCTTCTAGCCTCACTTGGCTCGTCGAGTCATCCCTTCACTCGACGGGTTACTCCTGTCACGAATCGCGGGGCAACCCCGACTCGACTCGTCGAGTCCACTTATGAACTCGACGAGTAGTGTCCATGGCAACACTTAAATGACCTTTTGAGGTCAGATCCGCTTCTCTAACCAATATATCTGACCTTTCCATACCCACTAATCACGTAAAGGTGAAACCTTTACACTCATGCAACACATATATGGTTCCTTTTGAAGAATTAGCCTAAAAAATGGCAACCTAAGTTCATTCCTTCCATAACACTTCATAAAGCAAGATGGATAATGCTCTCTGGACCTCTATGGGTCTAGATCTGAAGTCTAACACTTAAAGGGACCATAAACTCATCAATTCAAGCCATAAAAAGGGTATAGAAAATCCTAGATTCATAGATCTTAACGAAAACAGAAGGAGAGTTCGATTTGCTACCTCAATACTGCATATCCAAGCTTGAAAACCACGGATTAGCAATCCTCTTGACCTCCTCTAGCTGGAAACACCTTCTTCTTTGCAAAACAGCACCAAAAAAGGATTAAAATGGCTTGCTCTCACACACAACTCGCCCAAGCTCTCTAGGGTTTCTCTCTCTGGACTGGTAGCCGCAAATGAGGGCTATAAAGACCCTTAAATAGGGCACAGGCCTAAAGATTTAGGGTTTCTGCCGCCAGCACGGACTCGTCGAGTCACCCTGCCGACTCGTCGAGTCCATTCATTAATCCAGTCAGCAAATCGCGATCCTACTCGACGAGTCTAGGCGTCGACTCGTCGAGTCCTTCTCTCAAAATCAAAATAAATGAATAACATAGAATACCTGGGAATCCGGATGTTACAATTCTCCCCCACTAGAATCAGACTTCGTCCTCGAAGTCTCGCTCTGTCACACCCCCAGCCATCGGCGGAAATATCGGGTAGTGTAACATTATTCTTCGTATCACAGTTATATAACATACATTGAACAGTACTAAAGAAAATACATACCTTTATTGATAACCGAAAGTCACATAACTGTTTTTCTAGAACCTATTACATAATATCCGACTATGGCATACTTCTTAATGAACAGAAAGGTAATAGTAAAACTTCTTCTGTTCGAATACATACCAGCTTTTCAAGTTCCTGAAAACACATGCATTTTAAAATACGTCAACATAAAGTTGGTGAGTCCATAGGTTTTGACTCCATAAAATAATACATTTTCCACATTCAAAAGTATAGTTTTTGAAAGTATCATTTTGACTCTCCAACATTTAGTATGTATATTAGGTATAATAGTTTACTTATTAATTAAATGTTATACCTAAACATTCCTTAATCCTAAGGTATAAGTAGGGGAAACTTATACTTAACATTAATACTTGTATACGACAAAGTATAATGTTTCTAACAATTTGCTACCATGAGCCTGTAACCGCTGCTATGACATAATACCTCTGATAGAACACACTCATGATTTACCATGAGAAACAAACGCACTCATGATTTACCATGAGAAACAACACCGTACGCTTCATCGACGCCGGAACAATAACAAATAAAAGGATAGTTCATCACTTGCTTTTGGTTGACTGTAGCTAACAGTCACAAGTGGGGTGGTCAACCCGTATACTAATTATACACGACTTCCTCGCTCACACGGGATTAACGGTTACAGTTAAGAGGATTTCCACTAAGATCCCCAATCTTAGTTGATGAATACAATTAATCATGTAGACTTTGACGGCTTCCTATAGCTCTAACAACAAAAGCATCTTTATGTCTAAAACCCTAAGTTACTAGACTATGCTCTTAAACATTACTCCTAACTTCATAATATTTAGGCAGTATAACAGCTATATCTTGAAGTAAAACCAGGTTTTATCTTGACCTAAAACCAATAATAACAACATATAACGTTCCTAGTTTTATCTTGACATAAAACTATCAATAACAATACCAAGTTTTATCTTAACATAAAACTAACAATAACAACGTATAACATATCCAGTTTTATCTTGACATAAAACTATTAATAGCAACATACTTTATAACTTAACATATAAATCTTCCGAATATAACTTCGGAACTATATCGCACACAACATATATATAGAATCTTGAGTATAACTCAAGATCTACATTAGTAAATTAACATACTGATAAGTTGATATTAGTTGTATATATTCAAAATATTATATTTAGAACAACTATACCCCGGCTATTATAACTATATACTATTATATAGACATAATAATAACATATATATAATATCTAGCATGCGTTTTCCCCCGAAATATTAGAGAGTGGGGCCGTGAAACTCACCCTAGTAGCGTGATTTTATGTTATCTAAGCAAAAACGGTCAGCATACGAGGTCGTCGGGGCTCGGGATGCAAAATGGCCTCCAAAAACGAGATAGAGAGAAGAGTTTAGGTGTGAGAAGTGTTAAGGTCGAATTTGCTATTTATAGACTGATTTTTGGCCATTCACGACGTGAACCAAGCATGTTCACGTCGTGAGCTCGATCCTGCTCACTTCGTAGACCCGCCATTTGGTCCCTAGCTTCGGATGGTGTCCCTTTGACTCCTCACGACGTAAATCAATCCTTGCTCACGTCGTGAACTTTTGGTTTATCACTTCGTAGACTTGCCATGTGCCTACTAGCTCCGAAATCTGGCCTTATGACTCCTCACCTCGTGAGTTCAGTCAGATTAGGGTTTCTGACAGCTGAATCTTCGAAAGGTCGTAACTTTCACATACGAACTCCGTTTTTGACGTTCTTTATATCCACGCGTAGGTATTTATGAGTACTGCAAATCTCGTTTAGTCTTAAATAGCTAATTCTAAGTTTATTTTAAATTCCTCTTATTATAGAGATTTATAGTGTTCGGTTTATCATAACTTCTTCATGCGAAGTCAGATTCAAACATTCTCTATATTTTTGGGATCGTATGGACGTATACTTTGAGTTGTATTATAAAGAAGGTTCATATTTGTATTAGAATTTATCATGAACTACATAACACTCTTACCACATTACTAGTTTAACATAATCACATTACATGATTGGCATAATCACATGTGATTGTCTATTGACCTATTTTGACTAGTGTTACATTCTCTCCCCGTTAGAATAATTTCGTCCCGAAATTTATCTTATGGATGGGGTTTCGTTAAACAGTTGGGGGTATTTTTCTTTCATCTGATCTTCACGTTCCCAAGTAAGTTCAGGTCCTTGCAAAGAGTTCCATCGAACTTTCACTATGCGAATACGACTTTGCTTTAATCGTTTGACTTCTCGATCCATGATCTCAACAGGTTCTTCTACAAAGTTGAGTTTCGTATTGACTTGTATCTCTTCGAGAGGTATAACAAGAGTGTCATCGGATAGACATCTTTTGAGGTTTGATATGTGAAAAACATCGTGCACATTTCTTAGTTCTTGAGGCAACTTGAGTTGGTATGCGACAGAACCAATTCTTGCCAGAATTTCAAAAGGTCCTATATATCGTGGGTTTAGTTTGCCTCGTTTCCCGAATCGAATTACACCTTTCCAAGGAGAGACTTTCAACATTACTTTATCTCCAACTTGGAATTCTAAAGGCTTACGTCTTACGTCAGCATAGCTCTTTTGACGATCACGTGCAACCTTTAATTGATCCTTAATTTGCACGATCTTTTCAGTTTTCTCGTGGATTATTTCTGGTCCAGTACGTAAGGTATCACCTGTATGTTCTCGGGCCATCTGCGTATCTCCAACTTCTGCCCAACACACTGGGGAACGACATTTTCGTCCATAAAGAGCCTCAAATGGTGCAGCCTTGATGCTGGTGTGATGACTATTGTTGTAGGAAAACTCAATTAACGGTAAATGAGTATCCCACGCATTTCCAAAGTCTATTACACAGGCTCGAAGCATATCTTCTAAAGTCTGAATGGTTCTCTCACTCTGACCATCAGTCTGTGGATGGTAAGCGGTACTCATGTTTAGACGTGTTCCTAAGGATTTTTGTAGAGATTGCCAAAATCGTGAAGTGAATCTACTATCTCGGTCAGAAATAATAAAATTTGGAACTCCCTGCAATTTGAGAATTTCCTTAAGATAAATTCTAGTTAGCTTCTCCATCTTGTCGTTCTCCTTAATTGGTAAGAAATGGGCGGACTTAGTCAACCTATCGACTATCACCCAAATAGTGTCGGACCCACTAGGAGTTTTAGGTAACTTAGTGATGAAGTCCATTGATATCTGCTCCCATTTCCATTCAGGTATTTCCGGTTGTTGAAGTAAACCTGAAGGCTTTTGATGTTCTGCCTTTACTCTATAACAAGTCAAACATTTGCTCACATAAGTAGCAATTTCTGCCTTCATGTTTGGCCACCAATAATGTACTTTTAAATCTAAGTACATTTTGTCAGAACCTGGATGCACGGAATATCTGGACTTGTGGGCTTCTTCTAAGACCAAGTCCCTGACTCCACCGAACCTAAGCGTCCAAACTCGGTTCATAAAGTATTGTATTCGTTCGGTTCATCTTTTCGTATAAGTTGCTTTTCCATTCCTCGCAAAGCTTCGTTCTTAATGTTTTCTTCTGTTAGAGCCTCAAGCTGAGCTTCTCTAATTTGTGCGGTAAAGTTAGAATGGATAGTTACAGTTAATGCTCGTACTCGTTGGGGTTTAATATATTCTTTCCGGCTCAAGGCATCTGCTACCACGTTTGCCTTTCCGGGATGATAACGAATCTCACATTCGTAATCATTCAACAATTCAACCCATCTTCTTTGTCTCATATTAAGATCTTTTTGGTCGAAGATGTGTTGGAGACTCTTGTGGTCGGTAAAAATAGTACACTTAGTACCGTATAAGTAATGTCTCCAAATTTTTAGTGCAAAAATTACAGCTCCCAATTCAAGATCATGGGTAGTGTAATTATTCTCATGCATCTTAAGTTGTCGTGATGCATAGGTGATAACTTTTCCTCTTTGCATCAACACACATCCCAATCCTTGATTTGACGCATCGCAGTATACAACGAAATCTTCTGTTCCATCTAGAAGGGATAGGATTGGTGCACTACACAACATTTGCTTCAGTTTCTGAAAAGCAGCTTCTTGTTTGTCTTCCCAGTTGAACTTCGTATTCTTCTGGGTTAGTGCTGTAAGTGGCTTAGCTATTTTGGAGAAATTCTCTATGAATTTACGGTAATAGCCAGCAAGTCCTAGGAATTGACGCACCTCTGTTGGCGTCTTTGGTGCTTCCCAATTCCTGATTGCTTCAACTTTGGATGGGTCAACATGAATTCCTTCGTTGCTAACTACATGACCTAAAAATTGTACTTCTCTAATCCAAAACTCACATTTGGAGAATTTAGCGTACAACTTTTCTTTTCTTAGTAGTTCCAAGATTATTTGCAGGTGTTGACCATGTTCTTCCTTGGTTCGTGAATATATCAATATATCATCGATAAATACGATCACGAATTTATCCAAGTATGGTTTGCAAACACGATTCATGAGATCCATAAACACTGCTGGGGCATTGGTTAATCCAAAAGACATAACTAAGAACTCATAATGACCATAACGTGTTCTAAATGCTGTTTTTGGAATGTCGCCTTCTTGTACTCTGAGTTGATGGTATCCTGATCTAAGATCTATCTTTGAGTAGTAGCTGGATCCTTGCAGTTGATCGAATAAATCATCAATTCTCAGAAGTGGATAACGATTCTTGATCATTAGCTTGTTTAGCTCCCGATAATCAATATACATTCGAAAGGATCCGTCCTTCTTCTTGACAAACAAGATTGGTGCTCCCCAAGGTGAAAAACTTGGTCGGATAAAGCCTTTGTCAAGAAGTTCTTGTAGTTGGCTAGACAATTCTTGCATTTCAGATGGAGCCAACCGATAAGGAGATTTCGCTAGTGGTGTTGCTCCTGGAATTAAGTCGATTCGAAACTCGACTTGTCGGACGCGAGGTATTCCAGGTAGATCTTTAGGAAACACGTCAGGGAAATCACATACTTGAGGTATGTCCTTGATTTCTTTTGTCTTTCTCTTCCTATCTACAATGTGGGCTAAGAATGCGCTATATTTCTTATGTAGATATTTCTGGGTCTTAGTACAAGAGATGACTTTGAGGTTCTTCCCAGATTTATCACCATAGATAATCAAGGCTTCGTCGTTTGGTAAGGGTAGTCGTATGGCTTTCTCATGACATAGAATTTCGGCGCGGTGTGAAGATAACCTATCCATGCCAATTATGACATCAAAACTACCGATAGGCATTGGCATGAGGTTGACGTGAAAAAGGTAGTTATTAAGAGTTAACAGACAGTTTTCTACGATTTCATTTGTTTTCTCAGTTTGACCGTTAGCGATTTCTACTTCATAGATTTCTTTTAATCTGCTAGACTTATGACTTAACAATTTTCTAAATGTTGGAGTTATAAAACTTCGATCTGCTCCAGAGTCGAAGAGTATAGAAGCATATAAACTATCTATAAGAAACGTACCAGATACGACCGAAGGGTCCTGGATAGCCTCTCTGCTTCCAATCACAAACGCCCTGCCACGTCCTATGCCTCCCTGACTCCTTAACTTTGGACATTCTTTCTTGATATGTCCAACCTACCCACACTCGTAGCATTTTCTTCCTTCACCACGGCCTGTCCCATTATTGGTTTGTTGATCGACTGTTGCAGGTGTTGTGCTCCTGCAGTAACTAGCAGTATGCCCCTTTTTCTTGCACTTCATGCAGACAAAACAGTCACCTGGATGATGACGATTGCACTAATTGCACCATGAAGATTTTGGTTGTGTAGGTACTGCTATTGTGGCTGCATAATTGGTTACCACTTCTTGTCTTTTCTCAGATGATTGTTTGGGATTCTTCCTATTAAACTTGCGCTTGTTTGTTCTAGATTTGGGAGACTCAGCCTTTGAGACCACTTCTGTTCCTTGGATCTCTGTGAGGGTTAGCTGATGAGCTATCCTCTTGGTGCTGTCATAAGTCGTAGGCTTTGATGCGATCACCATGCCTTTAATTTGCGATGCTAAACCCCAGATATATCGTTCAATCTTTTTATATTCAGGGGTTACAAGTGTTAGACACATTACAACAAGATCATTAAATCTAGCGGTATAAGCTTTTATCTCTGAACCCTTCATGGTTAGGGTCCACAGTTCTTGTTCCAGTTTATGTATCTCCTCCCTAGGACAATACTCCTCTACTAGCATCATTTTTAGCTCCTCCCATTTCATGGAATTTGCAGTATCAATTCCCATGGTATTCACATGGTTGTTCCACCAGGTGAGTGCTGCATCAGCGAAAGTACATGCTGCAAATCGTACTTTACAATCAT
The DNA here is from genome assembly GCF_052849685.1 of Lactuca virosa. Taxonomy (NCBI): domain Eukaryota; kingdom Viridiplantae; phylum Streptophyta; class Magnoliopsida; order Asterales; family Asteraceae; genus Lactuca; species Lactuca virosa. The sequence continues at coordinate 493,503,047 of NC_136429.1, forward strand.
CTGGACATAAACTTATTTGAAAGACGGACTCTGTCTTTTCTATCCACCTCGTCAAATTAACTACCCCTTCATTTCCATGAAAGCTTTTTGGCTTGCAATTCATAAAATATTTGTAGGTACATGTTCTAGTGGTTCCTACATGGCCTTCATTTCTAACTCCATCTCTTGTGACATTAGATAGAGCCGCAACAATTCTTTGAGCTATGATTTCTTCAAGTTGTACTGTACTTATTGAGGGGTTTATTTCTGGTGGTGGTTGCGGTTGTTGTTGTTGTGGTGCTGATGGTCGGTTAGGGTTTAGCCGATTACTCCTTCTAGTCATTTTGTTTTAGTTCCTATTATAAATAATAAGAATTTTATGAGTTTTGTTAATTATTTAATACACGAGTACTAAATACTCCAGTTATTATTCACAGTGTAAAACGTAATAGACAACACAATGATTACTGTAACATATGCTTCATATTATTACCAGTGGTTACATCAGTTTATTTAGGTTATAAGAGAAAAGTTTCTATAAACATTACAAAATTTGCAAGGTTTTCTACATCCTTGCTATAAACTTTCCTCTTTTCGCCTTAACTAGTCTGATTTTCTCTATTTACATAACCACTAGTTGGAGCTTATCTACCAGAAACCTAAGTGATGACCCAGCACGTCAGTGACATTAACCACTTGCTCTTCAAGTGCTTGAGTTCTCTGCTCAAGACTTCCCGTGCGTTCTTTATTTCTTGAGGTTTGATTTTAGAGCTCTAACTCTGCAATCCTGGCATTGTGAGTAATCATGTCATTATAAGCAAAATTTATACGATGATGGACATCCATCAGCGATTCCTGATCTCGTGTCCTTTGTCCTTCTAGCCTTCGTACTCTTCCAGAGAGATGAGTAGCCCTCCCTTCGACAATTTCCAATTTGTCTTCAATTTTGACACTTTTCTCAAACAATTGAGATAAAGTTTTATCTTCCGAAGAATGTGGGAGATGTGGTCGAGATGATTGACCAGTCTCATACATCTTGGCAACTCTTTCTTCCGCCACCCACCTATCAACGGTTTGTGCAATCCGTGCAGGTTCATCTTGAACTCTATGACCTCCTGAAGATGTCGCCTCCTGACTCTTCTTAATCTTTGGCCATATCGGTATGGATTTACGTGCCGTGCGTTTCATTTTTACTCCTCCTGGAACTTTACGGTAAAGAGTGTTCAGTGGTGGTAAAGATGATGCCACCGACTCTGTCTCCTCCATGGATTCACTTCCTTCCATTGGTTCACTCTCTTCCCATTCGTTGGAGGGTAAAGGTGCTCCATCGTCAGAAGGTATTGGATGAAAGGTGGTTGGATTTATAGGGTAGTAAGGATCGCCTACCATCATGGGGAATGAAACTTCCTCTTCTTTATCCGTGTCCTCGATGATTATCCATTCTCTTGAATGTGCCATGCCGAATTCCTATACGTTTTGGATCACCAAAAAGTTTTAGTCTATCAAATATTACTCCCAAATTAAATAATTCATATGATCTGATCATAATAAAATATAGTTGCGCACCTACACCTAGTTGTGATAGGATATATGCACATATAAACTTTAGTTAGAATATTTGATCTAAATCCTTGAGATCAAAAACATCCCGGGTATTAAGGTGTATTCTCATCACGGGTCTGAGTCTTTACATATGACTCTATATTCTTATTTATTGTATTCATGCTTTAATTATTGTTTGTTACTTCAGGTCTATCTGATAAGGCTCCGGCCAGTCAGGACAGTCGAAAGGGCAGGATCATTTTAGCATATAGCCGTTCTGAAATCCAGTAACCCAAATCAACATGTCTATCCTTGTCACCGCTCCCGTAAGTAGTCCTTCAGTAGAATAATTAATAATACTTTTTATTTATAGGCTAAGGGATATACCTAAACCTAATAGAGTAAGTCATAAACTATAGATGTGCTTTCCTAAGAAAGTACTAGTTCACTATAGTTAATAGCTCTGATACCAATTTCTGTCACACCCCCAGCCATCGGCGGAAACACCGGGTAGTGTAACGTTATTCTTCGTATCACAGTTATATAACATACATTGAACAGTACTAAAGAAAATACATACCTTTATTGATAACCGAAAGTTACATAACTGTTTTTCTAGAACCTATTACATAATATCCGACTATGGCATACTTCTTAATGAACAGAAAGGTAATAGTAAAACTTCTTCTGTTCGAATACATACCAGCTTTTCAAGTTCCTGAAAACACATGCATTTTAAAATACGTCAACATAAAGTTGGTGAGTCCACAGGTTTTGACTCCATAAAATAATACATTTTCCACATTCAAAAGTATAGTTTTTTAAAGTATCATTTTGACTCTCCAACATTTAGTATGTATATTAGGTATAATAGTTTACTTATCAATTAAGTGTTATACCTAAACATTCCTTAATCCTAAGGTATAAGTAGGGGAAACTTATACTTAACATTAATACTTGTATACGACAAAGTATAATGTTTCTAACAATTTGCTACCATGAGCCTGTAACCGCTGCTATGACATAATACCTCTGATAGAACACACTCATGATTTACCATGAGAAACAAACACACTCATGATTTACCATGAGAAACAACACCGTACGCTTCATCGACGCCGGAACAATAACAAATAAAAGGATAGTTCATCACTTGCTTTTGGTTGACTGTAGCTAACAGTCACAAGTGGGGTGGTCAACCCGTATACTAATTATACACAACTTCCTCGCTCACACGGGATTAACGGTTACAGTTCAGAGTATTTCCACTAAGATCCCCAATATTAGTTGATGAATACAATTACTCATGTAGACTTTGACGGCTTCCTATAGCTCTAACTACAAAAGCATCTTTATGTCTAAAACCCTAAGTTACTAGACTATGCTTTTAAACATTACTCTTAACTTCATAATATTTAGGCAGTATAACAGCTATATCTTGAAGTAAAACCAGGTTTTATCTTGCCCTAAAACCAATAATAACAACATATAACGTTCCTAGTTTCATCCTGACATAAAACTATCAATAACAATACCAAGTTTTATCTTAACATAAAACTAACAATAACAACGTATAACATATCCAGTTTTATCTTGACATAAAACTATTAATAGCAACATACTTTATAACTTAACATATAAATCTTCCGAATATAACTTCGGAACTATATCGCACACAACATATATATAGAATCTTAAGTATAACTCAAGATCTATATTAGTAAATTAACATACTGATAAGTTGATATTAGTTGTATATATTCAAAATATTATATTTAGAACAACTATACCCCGGCTATTATAACTATATACTATTATATACACATAATAATAACATATATATAATATCTAGCATGCGTTTTCCCCCGAAATATTAGAAAGTGGGGCCGTGAAACTCACCCTAGTAGCGTGATTTTATGTTATCTAAGCAAAAACGGTCAGCGTACGAGGTCGTCGGGGCTCGGGATGCAAAATGGCCTCCAAAAACGAGATAGAGAGAAGAGTTTAGGTGTGAGAAGTGTTAAGGTCAAATTTGCTATTTATAGGCTGATTTTTGGCCATTCACGACGTGAACCAAGCATGTTCACGTCGTGAGCTCGATCCTGCTCACTTCGTAGACCCGCCATTTGGTCCCTAGCTTCGGATGGTGTCCCTTTGACTCCTCACGACGTGAATCAATCCTTGCTCACGTCGTGCACTTTTGGTTTATCACTTCATAGACTTGCCATGTGCCTACTAGCTCCGAAATCTGGCCTTATGACTCCTCACCTCGTGAACATTTATGTTCACCTCGTGAGTTCAGTCAGATTAGGGTTTCTGACAGCTGAATCTTCGAAAGGTCGTAACTTTCACATACGAACTCCGTTTTTGACGTTCTTTATATCCACGCGTAGGTATTTATGAGTACTACAACTCTCTTTTAGACTTAAATAGCTAATTATAAGTTTATTTTAAATTCCTCTTATTATAGAGATTTATAGTGTTCGGTTTATCATAACTTCTTCATGCGAAGTCAGATTCAAACATTCTCTATATTTTTAGGATCGTATGGACGTATACTTTGAGTTGTATTATAAAGAAGGTTCATATTTGTATTAGAATTTATCATGAACTACATAACACTCTTACCACATTACTAGTTTAACATAATCACATTACATGATTGGCATAATCACATGTGATTGTCTATCGACCTATTTTGACTAGTGTTACACGCTCTGCAAATAACTCTGGATGCCGCTCCCGCATCTCCAGCTCCGGCTCCCAAGTCAGCTCGGACCCTCTCCGATGTTTGCACTGGACCTGAACCAGGGGCATCTCCTTGTTCCTCAGAACCTTGATCTTACGATCCACAATCGCGACTGGCCTCTCAACGTAATTCAGGCTCGCATCCACCTGAATATCCTCCAGTGGTACCACCGCCGACTCGTCAGCTATACACTTTCTCAACTGAGACACGTGGAAAGTATCATGAATCTGGCTTAACTCCGCAGGTAGCTCAAAACGATACGCTACCCTGCCCACCCTCGCGGTCACCCTGAACGGACCAATGTACCGGGGCCCCAGCTTGCCGCTCTTCCTGAATTGGATCACTCCCTTCCAAGGAGACACCTTCAGAAGTACGAAGTCTCCCACCTGAAACTCAAGCTTGGATCGTCGCCTATCCGCATAACTCTTCTGGCGACTCTGAGCTGTCAACAACCTCTGCCTGACCTGCTGTATCTGCTCAGTCGTCTAAAGCACTATCTCAGTGCTACCCATCACGCGCTGCCCTACCTCTCCCCAGCAAATGGGAGTCCGACATCTCCTCCCATACAACAACTCGAAGGGAGGAATACCAATACTCGAATGGTGGCTGTTGTTATAGGAAAACTCAGCCAACGGCAAGTACGTGTCCCAACTTCCTATGAAGTCTAACACACATGCTCGAAGCATGTCCTCGAGCGTCTGAATCGTCCGTTCACTCTGTCCGTCCGTCTGTGGGTGGTAGGCGGTACTGAAATGCAACCTCGTACCCAACTCCTCATCGAACTTCTTCCAGAACCTGGAAGTAAAACGTACATCTCGATCTGACACAATCGATATCGGTACTCCATGACGCGATACCACCTCTATCACATACAACTCGGCCAGCCTCTCTGCGGAGGAGCTCTCACTGATGGAAAGGAAGTGAGTGCTCTTCGTCAGCCGGTTAACGATCACCCAAATTGCATCGACGCCCCTCACGGTCCTCGGCAATTTGGTGATAAAATCCATAGAAATATGTTCCCACTTCCACAGGGGAACCTCAAGTGGCTGCAACTTGCCATACGTACGCTGGTGCTTGGCCTTAACCCGGCGACAGGTCAAGCACCTCTCAAAGAACCACGCAACATCCCTCTTCATACAGGGCCACCAATAGTCTCTCTTCAGATCCAAATACATCTTAGTGGCCCCGGGATGGATCGAGAATCTCGATCTGTGCGCCTCCTCCATCAGAATGGTACGTGCCCCGACTGCATACGGCACCCAAATCCGACCTTGAAAGGTCATCAGCCCTCGGCTATCGGTAACGAACTCAAGCACCTGCCCGATCACACGCTCCCTCTTGCGGTTCTCTGGTATCACGGCCTCTGCCTGGGTCTCCCGAATGGTGTCCAACACCGGAGTCATCACCGTCAATCGCATACAAGTGTCTCGAATTGGGGCACTCTCTGCCCTACGGCTCAGAGCATCAGCTACAACATTAGCTTTGCCCGAGTGGTACAGTATCTCACAATCGTAATCCTTTACCACATCCAACCATCTCCTCCGGCGCATATTTAGGTTGGGCTGATCCATCAAATACTTCAAACTCTTGTGGTCCGTGTATATGGTACAACGAACCCCATACAGATAGTGACGCCAGATCTTGAGGGCGAACACCACTGCCCCCAACTCCAGATCGTGGGTGGGATACCTCGTCTCATGAGGCTTCAGCTGCCTCGATGCATACGCTATCACATACCCTCTCTGTATAAGCACCGCACCCAACCCCGATATCGATGCGTCGCAGTACACCATAAAATCCTCCATTCCCTCTGGAAGGGATAACATCGGGGCTTCGCACAACCTATGGCGAAGAGTATCAAACGAGGTCGACTGCTCCGGACCCCACGAAAAAGCAACACCCTTCCGGGTCAACTTGGTGAGAGGCACGGCAATCTTGGAGAAATCCTTGATAAATCTCCGATAGTAGCTGGCCAACCCCAGAAAACTCCTGATCTCGGTGGGTGATCTCGGCACCTCCCAACTCATCACAGCCTCAATCTTGTCCGGATCGACCAATATCCCATTCTGGTTAACGAGATGCCCCAAGAACTGGACCTCCCGTAACCAGAACTCGCACTTGGAGAATTTGGCATAGAGCCTCTCCGATCTCAAAACTCCGAGAATCTCTCTTAGATGCTCCTCATGCTGCTCTCTAGATCTCGAATACACCAGAATATCATCGATGAATACAATCACCGACCTGTCCAACATCTGTCTGCATACCCTGTTCATGAGATCCTTGAACGCTGCTGGTGCATTGGTGAGCCCAAAAGGCATCACCACAAACTGGTAGTGCCCATAACGAGTCCTAAACGCCGTCTTCTGGATATCCTCATCTCGCACCCTCATCTGGTGATATCCAGACCTCAAATCTATCTTGGAGAACCAAGATGCTCCCTGAAACTGATCGAACATATCATCAATCCTCGGTAGTGGATAACGGTTCTTGACCGTAAACTTGTTCAACTCCCGATAATCAATGCACATCCGGTGTGAACCATCCTTTTTCTTGACAAAAAGGATCGGCGCTCCCCAAGGTGAGCTACTCGGCCTGATAAATCCTTTCCCCAATAGCTCCTGAAGCTGTGAGGATAACTCATGCATCTCTGGTGGCGCAAGGCGATAGGGCGCCTTGACGATAGGCGCCGCTCCCGGAACCAAATTGATGCGAAACTCCACTTGCCTCACGGGAGGCACACCCGACAACTCCTCGGGGAAAACATCCGGGAACTCACGCACTATCGGCACGTCACTAACCGAACCCGGCCCCTCTGCGGCCACCCGTGAATCTATCACATAAGCCACAAACCCGCTACAGCCCTGCTGTAGGCTCCGCCTCGCTCTAGCAGCCGAACAAAATTTTAACCCAGAACGGGTACCCTCGCTGTACACCGTAAGTACTCCCCCACTAGGGTCTCGTATCGTCACCAACTGTCGCTCGCAGTCTATAACAGCCCCAAATCGGCTCAACCAATCCATGCCCACTATGACACAAACGTCCCCCATCGCAATCAGGACCAGATCTATCGGGAACTCAACACCGAAGATCTCGAGTACACATCCTCGAATCACATCCGTAGCAGACACCGCTCGCTCGTCAACTATGGAAACTCGTAGAGGTCGACTCAACGCCTCCCGCTGGATACTGATGTGATGACTAAACGCTAAAGACACAAATGACCGACTCGCACCCGAGTCAAATAACACCAAAGCAGGTACAAAACTAACAAGAAAAGTACCTACGCATATCATAATATAAGCACAATATCTCAAACTCAGCATAAATAAATGAAAGAATACATACCAGCCACGACATCGGGTGCTGCGCGGACCTCCTCCGCTGTCAACTGGAAGGCTCTCCCGCGAGCCTTTGGTGCCTCGGCCTTCACAGGCCGAACCTCAGTAGCTCGCACGGCAGCAGGGGCAGATCCATGTGCTGTCCCCCGCAGCTGCGGACACTCGGCCTTTCGGTGTCCGGTTTGGTTGCAATGAAAGCAAACCATGAACCCCTTGGGGCAATCCTTGGCTATGTGCCACTCCTTGCCACATTTGTAGCAAGCACTTGATCGACAAACCCCATCATGTCCCTTGCCACACTCCCCACAAGTGCGGCCCTTCTGGCCTCCAGATCTCGAATCGACGGGCTTTGCCCGCTTGGCTGCCGGCTGAGACTGTGCCGGCCGCCGATCCTTCCCCTGAGACTCGGCTTCCTCCCGGGCCTGAGTCTCCAGCTCGATCTCCCTCTTCCGGGCATTTGCCTGGAGCTCAGCAAATATCTGGTATGACAAGTTCGCCACGAACTCCCTGATATCCCTCCTCAAAATGCTCAAGTACCGACTCATGCGTGCCTGCTCAGACGACACGTGCTCATGGCAAAACAACGCCCTCTCATGGAACATCCGTGTGATCACAGTCACTGACTCCGTCCCCTGCTTGAGGGACAAAAACTCCTGTGCCAACCGTTCCCTCTCCACCGGGGGAACGTAGTCATCTCTGAACATGATGGTGAACCTCTCCCATGTCACCTCCGAAATCTCTGCAAGAGTGAAGTTCGCCGTCACAAACTTCCACCAGTCCTTCGCTCCCAAGCGAAGCTGGTTCAATGCAAACCGAACCCTCAAATGCTCCGGACACGAACAGGTGTAGAAGCATCCCTCGATATTAGAAATCCATCTCATCGCAGCAATCGGATCCTGCGTCCAATCAAACTCCGGTGGCTTCGTGTTGCTGAACTCCCGGAACAACATCGAGTCACCCCCCCTGAGGTCTAGCAGCAGCAATAGTTGCAGTAGCTGCAGCAGCTGTAGCCTCAGTAACCATTGCGTACCGCTCATCAAAGGTCTCAATCAATGTGGTCTTGATAGACCCAAACATCTCCGGAATCTCAGCTCGGATCGCCGCAGCCACCTCATCGTGGATCATCTGACGAAGCTCCTCGTCACTCACGCCGCTCATCTCAGGTTTATGGCGTGTCCCAACCATGATGTCTCTGAAATACAACATAAAATATCAGAGACTCGCTCGAGTATACTCGCACTCAATCACTCAACCCTACTTGTTCCCTAGTACCCTAAGGATTCTTACTTGGACTGCGCACTGATCCGGTGTCTTCAGTAGTACGGGCCCTATACTACCGTCCACACCGCATCAGTATTCACCCCAAGTCCTCCTAGCCTACTCTAGCATGCATAACATATCACAACATATCTCATAACACGTAATGTAAGGGTAATTTGGGAAATCACCGTTCGGGCGCTGACTGATCGTACACACTGCTTCCTTCTGCTTTTCTCAAATCCTTTTACATTTTAGAAAAATTGTTTAGTTTACGAAAAACTTTCTTAAATCCTTAGTTTGAGTTCAAATACACCTGAAGGTGCATCCGAATCCCTCAAACCAAGTCTCTGATACCAACTTGTAACAACGTAAATTTCCAAAACAATTTTTCATTTTTAAAACATACTTTTATTCATAAGGTAATATCAAGACATAATGTATCCAATGTTATCATAACAAAACATATCCCAGAATCTCAAGACATAAACTCCATGAGTGTGTACGGATCATGCCGGCGCCTTCCCGCGATCCTCGCTAGTACCTGAAACACATAACACAACAACTATAAGCATAAATGCTTAGTGAGTTCCCCAAAATACCACATACGCACATACGCCACTCAAGGCTATAAGACCTTCCAGTCACTGTGTCTCAGAGGACTTCCGTCCCACAACCCTGGTAGACCTTCCGGTCCTACCCGTAATGACCTTCCGGTCCATATCATCATGACCTTCCGGTCCACATCATAATGACCTTCCGGTCCTTCTCATTCATAACATACATAACACATATATATCACATAACAGCATACATCACATACATCTCATAGCATATAAGACCTTCCGATCATACATAGGTACCATCCTAGGTACAATATAGTGAGAATACTCACCTCGTACGAAGTCGGATAAACTCTCGTGCTTGACGTCCCGACCTAGCCTCCTCCTATCATCCGAATAACATTCCTGATCAATACCCTCTCATAGTCTCATCTCTAAAGATTGGGTAGAAGGTCATTCTACCCCTCCCTGAACTCTCCTGAATCAGCTTGACCAAAACCCTAAGGTCAACTGAAGTCAACAGTCAAACTTTGACCCGACTCGTTGAGTGCACATGGGTGACTTGGCGAGTCCATGCGGGTCCTCTGAATCCTTCTAGCCTCACTTGGCTCGTCGAGTCATCCCTTCACTCGACGGGTTACTCCTGTCATGAATCGCGGGGCAACCCCGACTCGACTCGTCGAGTCCACTTATGAACTCGGCGAGTAGCGTCCATGGCAATACTCAAATGACCTTCTGAGGTCAGATCCGCTTCTCTAACCTATATATCTGACCTTTCCATACCCACTAATCACGTAAAGGTGAAACCTTTACACTCATGCAACACATATATGGTTCCTTTTGAAGAAATAGCCTCAAAAATGGCAACCTAAGTTCATTCCTTCCATAACACTTCATAAAGCAAGATGGATAATGCTCTCTGGACCTCTATGGGTCCAGATCTGAAGTCTAACACATAAAGGGACCATAAACTCATCAATTCAAGCCATAAAATGGTTATAGAAAACCCTAGATTCATAGATCTTAACGAAAACAGAAGGAGAGTTCGATTTGCTACCTCAATACTGCAGATCCAAGCTTGAAAACCACGGATTAGCAATCCTCTTGACCTCCTCTAGCTGGAAACACCTTCTTCTTTGCAAAACAACACCAAAAAGGATTAAAAGGGCTTGCTCTCACACACAACTCGCCCAAGCTCTCTAGGGTTTCTCTCTCTGGACTGGTAGTCGCAAATGAGGGCTATAAGGACCCTTAAATAGGGCACAGGCCCAAAGATTTAGCGTTTCTGCCGCCAGCACAGACTCGTCGAGTCACCCTGCCGACTCGTCGAGTCCATTCATTAATCCAGTCAGCAAATCGCGATCCTACTCGACGAGTCTAGGCGTCGACTCGTCGAGTCCTTCTCTCAAACTCAAAATAAATGAATAACATAGAATACCTGGGAATCCGGATGTTACACAAGCGATTGGGAATACTAAGGTAGCGCTCAACATTACGAATTTAATACAATAAGTGTGTGGTAAACTTCGGACCGAACAAAGTACTAAAAAGAGTTATGCCAACCGACGTCGTCCCAAGTTTGAGTTTCAGGTTGGGGATTTTTTGCTCCCGAATGTGTCACCATGGAAGGGTGTCATCCAGTTCCGAAAGTGGGGAAAGTTGGACCCTAGATAGATCGATCATTTCAGGGTTATTTCCCAGGTGGGCAAGGTTGCCTATCGGTTGGATCTTCCTGTGGAGCTTAGTCAGATCCAAAATACCTTTCATGTCTCTCAATTTTGTAAGTATGTGGTGGATGATTCCATAATGCTTCCCCTAGATGACATTCAGATTTATGAACTCCTGAATTATGTGGAGAGATTGGTTACTATTTTAGACATGAAGGTGAAGGCCTTACGCAAAAAGGTGGTGGGTTTGGTTAAGGTACAATGGCAACACTAGAAGGGTTCCAAATGGAGTTGGGAATCCGAGGAGGAGATAAGAGAGCACTTCCATGAGTTATTTTCAGCAACAAATTTCGAGAACAAAATCTAATTCAAGTAGGGGAGAGTTGTAACACTCAGTTTCTCAGGTATTAATTTTATACATTAATTTTGTGAATTCTGGGTGGCCATAACGTGGTGATGAGGATCACCACAGCGTGGTAGCCATCTTAACGATCGAATGCAACAGAATGCAAAATCCTAGATTTTTGGGCATGTCCACGTCATCGTGACAACAGAATGCAAAATCCTAGATTTTTGGGCCTTAAGCCATATTTAAAGTATGTGATGGCTAGGGTTTCCTCCACCCTCAACCTCCATCACCTCCAAAATGCTTTTGATCACACCTTAGCCTCCTTGCAAGCTTTTAAGCTTATTTTTGGTGTATTTGTGATCATGGAAGGAAGAAAAAGGAGTTTCTAGTGCAAGAATCCAGCAAGCAACTCATCTCCATTCTTTTTGCATCTTCTGTACTGTTTTTGTAAGTCCTCAAGTTTCCATCTTTTTGGTCCCTTCCTTCTAGATCTACATTTTAATTCTTGTTATTCATGGTTTTGATGATTTGAGTGGAAGGATTCAATAAATGTTGCAACCTTATTGATTCTCGAGGCTCCAAAATGGTTAGGTGCTTCAGATCTGGATTGTTATGAGGTTTTGAATTCATGTATGGGGTTATGACCCCATTTCTACCATTTTGACCAAAATAAGTGAATGACAAGCGTTGGACATACATGTCCACAAAGTAATGATTTTTATGGTCCCTTATGAAGAAAGGATGCCTTCTAGAAGGCTTGAGCAAAGAACTTTATATGGTTAGAGCTTAATAAATTAAGCTGTCTTCAGACAGAAACCACAACAAGGAATGTTACTCGCCATGACGTGGTGAGGGAAGGAATCACGTCTGTTTTGTTGGTTTTCTGCAACTGTGTGGTGGCGGGGCTGGTCTTGACTATGTTGGATAGCCACCACGTGGCCAATGGTTGGCCACGACGTGGAGAACGTTGACCATTGACTTATTTGACCTGGTTGAATTTTGGTCAAACTGCTAGTTTTGGGTAGTAGACTAAGAGGTTGACCTCATATGGTTAATTAGGTGGTGTGTAGCGTCATCCTTCCGACTGTACGAGCTGTAGTCAGTTCTACTTTGAGTGTGATGTGAGTCTCCTTACTATACTATGTAGGATGCTAGTTGTCTTTGTGATTCTTGTATGTATGTTGGGTAGGGCCCATTATGTATTTTGAGCGGGGCTCGTTACGTTAACTGGACGGGGCATGTTATGTATGTCACACCCTCGGCCGGCGGCGGAAATGCCAAGTGGTGCGAACATGGGGAAATTGGATCGATGCATATATATATATATATATATATATATATATATATATATATATATATATATATATATATATATATATATATAGAACATAACACAAAGGTATATCACAAACATTTCTTTAATTTATTATATATTCTTTTGGGATTACATTGTTTAAAAGTCAAGAAATCAACTTAAACAATACTAAAAACGATAAATAGACGGAACCGAACTCCAGCAAGCTTCCTTGAAGACCTTCTCCTCCTTGACACGACTATACTCCACACTCATCTCCCAGAGAATACATGTATTTTTGAAAACGTCAATATATTGTTTGTGAGTGCACATGTTTTTATTGTTTTTGGCTTTTATTTGGTTGTATTAATTTAAGAATCCTTTTTCTTTTAGAAAAACATTTCCTAAAGTATATTATCAACCCTAGTTTACTATCTCTTTAGGATATCTATCGATCCTATTTTATTATCTTTTAGGATAATTAATCCTTATTTTCTATTTTTGTAGGATATCTAACAATCCTAATGTATTTTATCGACCACTCTAAGATGTCCCTAATGGTAGTCGGATCTCTAAGATGTTTGTAATGTCTTACCATGAGCCACCATAATCAACGTTGTTTGGCTAGTAATTGCACCACCACGACGCTTTATCGGACGTCGAATAATGAATAATAAGAAAGTTATCATGTCGGGATAGTAGCTAGCAATCGCAGGGAGGGGTGTCCATCCCCGTATAGATCTATACATCTCTTCCTAGCTCTCGTAATATTAACAATTATAGGTACCGAGGAAGCCAAATTTAATCAAGTCCATTGGATGAATATTTACAGCTCACTAACACATTCACCTTATGTATTTATCTTTTATCTTTTATCTTTCCTATAACTATCATAACATAAATACCTTTAATTTTATATTTCACAATTATATCTTTTAGATTTAATAATTATTTTGTCTGTGTGTGTGTGTATATATATATATATATATATATATATATATATATATATATATATGCCTTAATTATGGTTATTTGAAAACAGGATATTTGGACAGAGTAAAAATTAGGTACGGTGCATATCCCTATATTTGACCGGCATAACTTCTAGGTACTACGTTATTCTAGGGATTTGGCCATTATAACATCTAGGTATTATCTCTTTGTAGACTATTCGACATCATAATTCTTAGGCATAATATCATAGCTTACAACTAGGCATAATATCTATAACTATATTATCCTAACGCTTTAAGCTTTATAAAATGATTTGATATTTATAGATATAAATATATTTTCATAAAACCATTTGATAAGCATGTATCCCCCCCTTAAAACATTTAAAATAGTGAAATTTGGGGCAATGAACTCACCCTAGACGTGTGAGACCTTTGATGTAGGGTTGAATCGGGCTCGGGACACCGGGGACCTCTACAAAGCAGCAACTTCGAGATAGAGAGAGTGAGTGATGATTAAAGGTATGAGAAATGAGTTTTGCACAACCTCTATTTATAGTCATGGATTTGGGGTGCACACGATGCAAATATCTGTGTGCTTCGTGCATGATCATTTTGGCTCCATCCTGAGAATGCCATGTGTCACTTCCCAAATTGCTCACGTCACTCACAATCTACTCAAATACGGTGTCAAGTGCGCGATAGGAGTAGACGCGTACCTCACGCGTACGAAAAGATTTTGCAAAAATCATAACTTCTTCGTACCTCACATTTGATTTTTATTATCTCAAAAATCAAATATTACAATACTAAGCTATTACATCTATTTTCCTTCACTTTCCTAATGGTGATCAGTGACGGAACCTCTCGGTTGTCATATTCTCCCCTATTTAGGAAATTTTGTCCCAAAATTTTATCTTGTCGTCGGGCTTCCTTCGAATAAGTTAGGGTACTTGTCGTTTATTTTGTCCTCTCATTCCCATGTATATTTTGGTCATCGCTTATAGTTCCATCGCACCTTGATAACGGGAATCCAACTCTATTTGAGTCGTTTGACCTCTTTGTCCATGATTTCGACTAGCTCTTCGATGAAGTTCAGTTCAGGGTTAATCTGAATTTCATCAAATGCGATGAAAAACATATTGTCGGAAAGACACTTTTTAAGGTTGGACACGTGGAAGACGTCATGCACATTATTAAGCTCTTGGGGTAACCTAAGTCAATAATCAACTGGACCTATCCTTTCATGGATTTTGAATGGTCCTATGTACCTCAGATTTAGTTTACCCCGCTTTTCGAACCTTATAACTCCTTTCCAAGGAGATACTTTGAGCATCACCCTATCTCTGACTTGGAACGTTAGGGGTTTACGCCTTACGTCGGTGTAGCTCTTCTGACGGTCGCGTGTTGCCTTCATGCGCTCTCTTATCTGAAGAATTTTTTCAGTTGTCTCGTGGATAATCCTTAGGCCTGTTCGGATGGTATCCCCTACGAATATCTTAGCCAGTTGGGTATCGCCAACTTCTGTCCAACAAATGGGAGATCGACATTTTCGGCCGTATAGTGCGTCGAACGGTGCTGCTTTGATGCTCGTGTGATAGTTATTGTAGTATGAGAACTCAACTATAGGAAGGTGACTATCCTATGCACTTTCTAAATCTATCATACATGCTTTGAGCATGTTTTCTAGCATTTAGATGGTCCTTTCACTTTGACCATCGATTTGCAGATGATAAGCTATACTCATATCCAGGCACGTACCAAGGGACTTTTTCAAACTTTGGCAGAAGCGATAGGTAAACCTACTATCTCTGTCAGAGATAATATATAATGGTACTCCATGCAATCTAAAGATTTCTCTAAGGTACATCCTGGTTAGCTTCTCATTCTTATTCGTCTCTTTTATTGGTATGAAGTGGGCAGACTTGGTTAATCTATCGACAACTACCCAAATAGTGTCATAACCAACAGTAGTATTTGGTATATTGGTAATAAAATCCATTGCGATATGCTCCCACTTCCACTCAGGAATCTCTGGTTGCTGCAATAATCCTGAGATTCGTTGATGTTCTGCCTTGACCTTGGAACATGTTACACATTTACTTACATAGGTCACAATCTCAGCCTTCATGTTTGGCCACCAATAAAGGGATTTTAGGTCAAGATACATCTTGTCTACTCCATGATGGATGGAATATCTAGTCCTATGGGCCTCATTTAGAACTAGTTCTTTGACCTCTCCAAATTTCGGAACCCATACTCGGTTCATGAAATATCTCGTTCCATCATCCTTAATTTCGAGTTGTCTTTCCATCCATTGAGGCCTTCTTCTTTAACATTTTCTTCCGTTAAATTCTCGAGTTGAGCACCTCTAATCTGCGAGATTAGATTAGACTGAATAGTCATCGTAAGTGCTTTGACTTTACGAGGTTTAACTCGTTCCTTACGGCTCAAGGTGGCAGCTACGACGTTAGCCTTTCCAAGGTGATAACGAATCTCACAATCATAGTCGTTTAGCAACTCTAACCATCTTCTTTGTCTCACGTTGAGCTCTTTCTGATCGAAGATGTGCTGCAGAATCTTGTGATCCGTGTATACTACACACTTTGTTCCGTTAACGTAATGACACCAAATCTTCAGGACAAAAACTACCGCTCCCAACTCCAGGCCGTGGGTGGTGTAGTTGTTCTCATGCACCTTCAGTTGTCTTGAGTCGTAGGCTATGACCTTCTCCCTTTGCATTAATACACATCCCAACCCTTGATGTAAAGCATCTCAGTATACTATGAAGACATCAGTACCTTATGGAAGCGATAGTATCGGTCCACTACACAACATTTCCTTCAACTTTTGGAAAGTTGTTTCGTGTTGGTCTCCCTAAATGAAGTTTATTTCTTTTTGGGTTAATGTTGTGAGGGGTTTGGCTATGAGACATAAATTTTCTATAAATCTCCGATAATAGCCAACCATTCCTAAAAATTGAAGAACCTCTGTTGGCATCTTGGGCGCTTCCCAATTCTTTACCACTTTGATCTTAGAAGGGTTGACATGAATTCCTCTGTTGCTTACCACATTCCCAAGAAAGTGTAATTGTCTTATCCATAATTTGCACTTACATAATTTTGTGTACAACTTTTCTTTCCTTAAAAGCTCTAGGATCACTCGAAGATGTTGCCCTTGCTCTTCCTTGGTTCGTGAGTACACCAGAATATTGTCGATGAATACAATCACAAATTTGTCCAAGTAGGGATTGCAAACTCGATTCATGAGATCCATAAAAGCAGCTGGGGCATTGGTCAATCCAAAGGGCATGACTAAGAACTCATAATGGCCATAGTGTGTCATGAAATCAGTCTTTGGAATTTCCTTTTCCATGACTCGAAGTTGATGATATCCCGATCTCAGGTCGATCTTAGAGAAGTAACTGGATTCTTGCAGTTGATCGAAGAGATCGTCTATTCGGGGTAGTGGATATCTATTCTTAATGGCAAACTTATTTACCTATTAATAGTCTACGCACATTCGAAAAGATCTGTAATTCTTCTTGACTAATAGAACGGTTGCTCCCCAAGGAGAGAAGCTTGGTCTAATGAAACCCTTGTTGTGACAACCGTCAAATTCAAGTCAAAGTCAAAGTCAAAGTCAACAAGTCAAAGTCAACAAGTCAAAACCAAAGTCAACAACTCAAACCGGTCAAACTTAACTTGTACTTGTATGTTAAAACTTATTCTATGTATAAAAATGTGCATTTGTATGTCAAGTATTCAAGTGTCTCGGAGAATCTATGTGTTTAGCAATGTAAAATCCTAAAAAGGGGAGTTAAATGCATCAAAACGCGACTATGGACCCTCTTGAGAACTTAAAACAATCATAAACGAAGCATAACGGGGTTCACGAACCTTGCATTACGAGATTATATGCTAATAATGGATAAAATTAAATCTCTCCCAAATCTCTCCAAGTATGTGAAATCTCTCCCAAATCTCTCCAAGTATGTGAAATCTCTCCAAGTGTGTGAAATCTCTCCCAAATCTCTCTCAACTTTTTATAGTCATCCGGGTCATCCCGACCCTTAACTTGGCCAAAAACCGCTTGAAACGGAGAGTTATATCGAAAAACAACTAATTAGGGTCGAAACCCGTCTTAGGAACCGAAACCCCTCTTAGGAACCGAACCTCTTAGGAACCGAACCCTTCTATTAGGGCCGAATATGTCAGAACCGAAGTTGTCAGAAGCGAAACAGCCTCCTCGGACCGAACCTCAGTGAACCGAACCTCAGCAGGACCGAACCTCCATGCAACCGAAATAGGCTGAGGGCTCGGTCTATTTCGCTTCCCTCACCACTTCGGATCGAGACCCCCACCTTCGGTCCCTTCTCCCTTCTCTCGGTTCCTTCCCTACCTTCGGTCTTCAGCACCTCCAAGAGCCGAACCTCGCAGGTTCGGTCCATAATGCCCGGTTTTCGACTGCTTTCGCTTCCTAAGCCCATTTTTGGCGTTTTTGACGGGATTTTTTCACCAAATTCATATTTTTACCATTTTAAACCCCCAAAACTCATATTTTATTTATTTCTCAAGGATTTATTAATTAAAAATCATTATTTTATATTAAGAGGAGTATTCTACCCCACAAGTGGGTCAAGTGTTCCCACTTGCCTCCATGTGTCATCCTCTCATTAGCCCAATCTTATCCACATCACACAAACCAAGGTAAACATCATTTCAACTTGCAAATTTCTCCAGCAACCTTCTCCATATAAAGAAATCCCTGGAGGATTTCTTGGTTTACCTTGATCATTCCAAACTTACACACTTCTTAACACCTCAAGAAAGCTTCTTTTCTCTCTACTTCCCACCACTTTGTGCTAGTGTTCTTGAGCTATTACTCCACTTTTTGGTAAGTATTCCACCTAAACTCAAGTATTATTCCATGTTTTCATAACATCCTTGATTCATCTACACACATATTAACACCAAAGAATCGTTCTTATGATCATCCAAGCTTTCACGTGTTCATCAAGTGTTCTTGACTTGATACTCCTTGTCTTCAACCTTCCACTCTTCAAGAAATCACTCAAGGTGAGTTCATACCCCTACATTTTCAAGTTTTCTTTAGTTTTCAGTGGGGGAATACAAGTTAAAACACCAAAACATATTTAAAACTTAACTTAACAGCTTACAACAGAAACGTTGTGACCTGTTCACGAACTGTTTTACCCAACTTAAACTTAATATTTTTCAAAACTGTTTAATATTCAACTATCTCAGGTTTATACCTTTAAAATGACTACTTGAACATCTCCATAAGATTTTCCTACAATTTATGGTGATTTTTACAAAACTGCCTATCACTGCAGCATCAAACTCGGACCAGGTTATGAAGATGAACATTTTCACACTGGTTTAAGACCACCAAAAATTATAGAAAAATTTATGAACATAGTAGACTCTTTTTCCAAACACTCTGAGTTTACGGATTCAGTTTTCGACTTACGATGATTTTTCTATAATTATTCTAAAACAGTGACAGTTAAGGGTAAAACTGTCAAACACAATTTAATAGTTATTTACACCTTGTAACATGTTGAGCAAGGTGTGTAAGATTTACATTTAGTAGTTTCAATGTCATTTTATTGAAATACAAAGACATGCATAACAAGGTTTCATTCAAACACACAACACTTTTGATAAACTATAATAGGTATAGTTTGAGCACTTCGTTTAACAAAGAAAACAGTAACACAATTGATTTACAAATTGAGTATTTCATTACAAATTACGTGAGCTTGTTAATGAATAAATTTGTGAGACATCCTCCTTCGGGGTACTCTTAAGTGCCACAGAAAACTCCTGTAGTTATAATCAGAATCTCCTGGAGGGAGAGCGTGATAGTTGTGTATAGATCTATATTGGGTCTGACAAACCTGCACCTAAGCTGCTTGCAACAGCTAGACCGGCAGGTCTGGGGTGACAAGTGTCATAACATTTCGACGCCTGAAGAACGTTGACTACAAGGTCTTCGAGTTTTTAGTATGGTTATAACATCTCACATGGGAAATTAACAAAACACACAGTTCACGGGGATTTAAGGAGTTTTATTTAAATATAAAACCACACACATAAGTATGACGATTTATTTACATATACTAAGTCTTGGTCCAGTTAAGACTACAACAAACCTTTTAGAAAATATTGGATTTTCTCGTAACAAACTTGTAACAAACAAAAAGGAACATCATTCATTTTTCATTCATAAATTGCTTATGAACTCACCAGCTTTATGCTGATACTCTTTCAAAACAACTTGTATTCTCAGGTAATCAGTAATACAAGTAATCACAAGATTTCTGAAGTCAAGACGCTAAGGCGTAGATTCTTTTGCTATATTTTGACATCATATGTAATTTATTTGGAAACATATACTTTTGAAACGATGTAACCTTTTAAATTAAATGTATGATGGGGGTGTGATACTTGTCAAGAAGTTCTTGTAGTTTGCTGTAGAGTTCTTGCATATTCGAGGTTGCCAATATATAAGGAGACTTTGTTACTGTGACATCTCTAGGAACTAGATTGATTCGAAACTCTACTTGTCGATTTGGCGGCAGACCTGGTAGATCTTCAGGGACTACATCAGGGTTATCACACACCTGAGGTACTTTCTCGATCTTTTTCTTCTTATTGTCTTTCCTATCGACAATATGAGATAAGAAGGTGAAATTCTTTTTTCTGCAAGTATTTTCTAGCCTTCATGCAGGACATGATCCTAAGGTTTCTACCGGGTTTTTCACCGTAGACGTTTAAGGGTTCTACGTTTGGTAGGGTACACGTAAGGCTTTCTCAAAGCATAGCACTTCAACGCGGTTAGAGGATAACCAGTCCATACCGATGATGACATCGAAACTTCCAATGACCATTAGCATAAGGTCGACGAGAAAAATATGACTATCTAATGTTAAGGTACAGTTCCTAAGTATCTCTTTAGTATTAATGTCTACATGGGTGATCTAACAACTTCCTAAATTTGGGAGTAATATAGCTTCTATCGGCGCCGATATCAAAAAGTATATTTGCATATAAATTATTGATTAGGAACGTACCCGTAACTACCGTCGGAGCTTGGACGGATTCTCTGGTTCCTACAACAAATGCTCTGCTCCTAGCATTACCTCCCTAAACCTTCAGCTTTAGACAATCCCTCTTGATGTGTCCAACTTCCTTACACTCATAGCATGCTCGACTCTCTGTTGTTGTGGTTCATCGATTGGGAGGGGTTTTTCATATGTTGGTAAGGTGACCTTTCTTTCCATAGTTGGTGCAGACCCAACATGCTCCATTGTAATGAAACCCACACTCATTGCATCTAGGGCTACTTCTAGAGGTAGTCCCGGTCGAGGGTGTTGAAACCGCAAATGGATGAATCACTTCCCGTTTCTTTTCCGTTGGTTGCCTAGCCTTCCATTGGACTCTTTGATAAACTTACTTTTTGTATCCTCCACCTTTAGAAAGTCATCCTTTTGGACCATCGTTCCACAACGAACCTCTTGATGGGTCAGACTGAAGGCTAGTCTCTTGGTGTTGTCGAAGTTGGTTGGCTTTGAGGCAGTGACCAAGCCTTGGATAGGCTAAGGCAAACCCCGAATATAACTTTCTATATTTTTATCTTCTGGGGTAACCATCTCGGGACATAAGGTGAAAAGGTCGTTGAAACGACTTGTATAGGTGGCAACATCAACTTCCTGCATCATCAAATTCCACAACGTCTGCTCCAGCTTCTGCATCTCCTCACATGGACAATACTTCCTAATCATGAGTTTCTTTAACTCACTCGAAGACATGGTGTTTGAAACATTAACGCCCATGGTCCTTGTGTAACTTGTCCACCAGATTAGGGTTATGTCTACCAGGGTGCAGGCGGCGAACTTAACTTTACAGTCCTCCAGACAGAAGCTTATCTCAAAAACAGACTCCATATTTTCTATCCACCTAGTCAATCCAACTACGCCTTCGTTTCCATGGAATGGTTTTGGCTTAGATTTCATAAAATCTTTATATGAACAGACTTTGGTTGGACCTCAATTATCTCCTTCAGAACACTCACCTCCATTGCTTCCTGATCTTAAGAACCTAGGGGTTTCTAGGCTTGCTATTGCATCAGAAACACGTTAGGCCACTAATGCCTCTATCCAAGCTGAGCTCTTAGGCTCGGGATTGGGTTCGGGTTGTCCTGGGTTTCTTCTGGTGCGAGGCATGATTCTAAATTTTATGGCATATGTTAGTTGTTATTATAAAATTTGAGTTTTACTTTGATAATTTAGTTAAGAGAGTCAACTATATCAAGAAAACAAATCAAACAAGTAACACGATAAACATTAAGATCACATTGTTTTCATTAATTTCCATAAACTTTTACATCAAATTTCCCAAAAACAAAAGAATGTACAAAGATGTGGTTTGAGCAAGAAAAGTATCCGTTTTACAACAAAATACATAGCAGTTTCCTATTATCTGTTATGCTACTATTCCTTCCCTCAAACCCAAAAATCATAGTTCCTAGCTTCCCTAGGCTAGAACTATCTACCACAACCCAAAACAAACTAACATCCAAGCCACTATTTGTGCTAACTGGTGCTGGAGGGAACCGATCATGACATTCATAGTGGCTACACCGACTTTAGACACCAACAATCTTAACTTCGTCTCCCTCACTCGCTGCTCTAGACTCTCGATCACTATCTGTTGATAATGTACTAGAGAATGGGTCTCCTCCAGATGATCATAAGAGTGGAGGATCCTCATCTCGTCTATATCTTTCCCCTGCTCTAAGTCTCTGACTCTACCAGCTAATGATCTGATCTCCCTCCTTACTGAGTCACAATCCTCCTCCACCTGATGTATATGATCTCCGTGTTGTGCTACACGCGGGACTAACATTGATATCATTCTATCTGTGGGATCCTCTGGGATAAGATTGCGCCTCGGTGTTTGGGACAACTCTCTAATCTCGTAAAACCCAATACTATCCTCCATGATCCACTCGTACACCTATGGAGTCCATTTTTGGGTGGGGCAAGGTTTCTTTGATGGATTCAAGGATGACTGTGGTGAGGCTACAATATTACAGGATGGGATGGAGGTGGATTTTCTGGGGATAGTGATAATCCTGCGTCCAAAAGCATGAATACTGAGAAAGGATGCGGGAAGTGGGGCAACAATCTCTGGGTATGACTCCGACTCAGTAGGGTCCTCCTCCTGAGTCTCCTCACGATCCTGGTGGGAAAACAAATGTAGGTAGGGTGAACTGTCTGTAGGTACTTCGTCGATCTTATCGCCATGCTGCTCCTCCTCACTGGGTTCTTCCTCATCTTAAAATGGCTCTTTATCATCTGATACCGGGGTTGGTGGTAGGGGCATCGTTGGATTGTAATTTCTCTTTTTCTCAGGCATGCGTGGCACCACTTGATCTTCTTCCGGATAAGGATGCGACACCCAGTCCCGTATATCCTCCATATCACTTTGATTTCCTGCATAAGACATCAAACAGGAAGATGTTTACGAGAAATAATATATAATACATATAATTTCATATTATAGTATATATATATATATATATAGTATCGTATCTTAAGTAACTTTCTATATGGTAGGTATGTCGTATGCTTGTCTCTATTCCAGATATCCTCAAGGTGTACCATCTCTTGCACTAGGTCTTTATTTAAGGCTCTAGTCTTCAGGAAGTCGATTTATGCTACTGATCCAAAGATCCTCTAGTCGTAGGCCTCGTCCTACTCTCTTAACTAGGCGTACAAAACTACTGATCCATAAATCCTCAAGCGTTTAGATTGTTAACTACAACATCCAGGTTTAGGCATGCATCGGTCGGACCATAATAAAACTTAGTTGCGCATTATAGGTCTAGTTGTGGTACGGCCGTAGTACTAGACTAACCCTTGGATTGGTTGTTGACCCTTAATATTAAATGGTGATTTGAATGGATAGTTTTTATAATATAAGGGTGTATTTATAAGAGTTTATATAACTCTTTATATGATTAGTGTTTGATTAGGGTATTTTATTAATTCTATGTTTATGCACTTCAAGACCACTAAGCAAGGATCGGTCAGGTAGGAAAAGTCGGAGGGCAGGACCATTTTAACATATAGTCGTTCTGAAGTCTAGCAACCCAAACGACAATCTTTCCAGCCTAGGCACCTCTCTCGTAAGTAGTCTATCCTTACGCTAATTAATAATAATACTTTTATTAGGTTTAACCAATTCAGAGTTTTATGCCCTACATTATAGTCATAGTTCCTACGAAATTACAAGTTCGCTATAAACTATAGCTCTGATACCAATCTGTCACACCCCCGACCGGCGGCGGAAACTCCGGCCGGTACGAACGTGGGGAAATTGGATCAAGGCATACAAATATATATATATATATATATATATATATATATATATATATATATATATACATATATATATATATATACATATATATATATATATACATATATATATATATATATATATATATATATATATAACATAACACAAAGGTATATCACAAACATTTCTTTTATTTGTTATATATTATTTTAGGATTACATAGGTTAAAAGTCAAGCACACAACCTAAACAGTACTAAAAATGATAAACAGACGGAACTAAACTCCAACAAGCTGCCTTGAAGACCTCCTCCTCCTTGACACGACTATCCTCCACACTCATCTCCCTGAGAATACATGTATTTTTGAAAACGTCAACATAATATTGGTGAGTGCACATGTTTTTATTGTTTTCGGCTTTTATTTGGTTGTATTAATTTAAGAATCCTTTTTTCCTTTTAGAAAAACTTTTCCTAAAGTATTTTATCAACCCTAGCTTACTGTCTTTTTAGGATATCTATTGATCCTATCTTGTTATCCTTTAGGATATTTTATTAATCCTAATTTTCTATCTATGTAGGACATCTAACAACCCTAACGTATTTTATCTACCACTCTAAGGCGTCCCTAATAGTAGTCGGATCTCTAAGGTGTTTGAAATGTATTACCATGAGCCCCCATAATCGACGCCATTTTACTAATAATTGCCCACCACGACACTTCATCGGACGTCGAACAGTGAATAATTAGAAGGTTATAGTAACACTCGGTTTCATATTTGCTCCGTTGCTTGGGGCTGTGGCCCAATCGTCAGTGGTCATGGGGTTCAGAGCTTCAGGAAAGGAAGGATTTAGCCCATTTCGGATG
This sequence comes from Lactuca virosa, assembly GCF_052849685.1. NCBI lineage: Eukaryota > Viridiplantae > Streptophyta > Magnoliopsida > Asterales > Asteraceae > Lactuca > Lactuca virosa. The sequence continues at coordinate 493,527,994 of NC_136429.1, forward strand.
TAGTTGTCATGGTTTAAGTGATCCAAGTGTTCGATTGTGTCTTCGGAGGCCAAGGGGATAATCGTAGTTGACATCTCGGTCTTTTAGGGATTTTGGGTTTTGTTTGAGAAGTTTTAAGGCCATGGAGTGTTGTTAGGAGCGTAGGGCTTCGCACCACCTTTCCGTGGATATAAAGTACGTCGAAAACGGAATTGAAACGAAGAAGTTATGGTCGTTTGAAGTTGGAGTGGTTCGGGTGAGTGATCGTTGACTTGTTGACCAAGCTCACTTGAGTGGTTCGCCTAAATTTTAGAATTTTATTTTGAATTCATCCTAACTTTAGTTATTTTACAACTTTTTTTCTCAAAAAATTGTTTCTAATATGTTTTTTCTTTATAAAATCATATGTTCACATAAAAATCTTAAATTTTCAATACAAAAACTTTTTTTTAAAAGTTTTTTGTATATGAAATATCTATTTGTAAAATAGGTATTTATTAAGTACATAAATATATACAAATCCGTTTTTATAAAAAAAAATATATACAAACACGTATTTTATTATAAATGTATACAAACACCTATATATATATATATATATATATATATATATATATATATATATATATATATATATATATATATATATATATATATATATATATATATATATATATGCACATAAATAGGTGTATATCTATATTTTTTTATAAAAACGTGTTTGAATAATTTTTTTATATAATACGTGTTTGTATACATTTTATAAAATCGTGTTTGTATATATTTTATAAAAACGTGTTTGAATAATTTTTTATATAATACGTGTTTGTATACATTTGATAAAATCGTGTTTGTATATATTTTATAAAAATTTGTTTGTATACATTCATAATAAAATTCTAAAATTTGGGCAAAAAGGGTAAACTTTGGACTAAATTTGTAACAAAATTTAAAATCTAGGCCAAAAGTGTAAATTTTGGATCAAATTTGTAATAAACTTTGAAATCTGGGCCAAAAATGTAATTTTCAAAAGTTGGATGACCTGTTGAGCGGGTCAAGGGGTTAAATTGAATACGATTACCGGTATTTGGGACTTAATTGAATAAAAATATATATAATGACTAAATCGATTATAAAGTCAATATGTAAGGACTTTATTGCAGTTTTCTCCATTTGAAACTAAAGAGAAAAAAAGGTTGTATTTGATTTAGAGAGAGTACGAATGGAATTATAGAGAGTGTAGAAGGTTCGTGTGGTCTATATATGAGAAAAAAAATAATTTTGAAAATATAGTCGTTAAACGGCTATATACTTTTGGGTTGGGATAGACCACCATGCCCCGGAACCCGCATCTTCTTGAACCCGCGTCTTCTTGGAATGGAGGTACCGCTGACACTGTCCCATCTTTGGGATTATCCCCATAATAGCCATATTTTGCGTACATAGACATCAAAAAGCCTGTTTCCATAAATAGACATGGATTCTGTAGATGTGATATTTGAGGGCTTCGAGGAATTAGGATACCCTCCATGGAATAGGAATACGGTAAATTAAGGAGGGGCATATGTGTAAAAGTGACGGATCCGCAGGGGCTATAACGAGGTCCGCAGAGACACCTCTGCAGAACCTTCGTAATGCAAGCAACATGTTCTTTAGCGTACAAAAAAAAACGCAGAAATCCAGAAATGTGCGGAGCTAAATGAGCAATCAGCGGATGATGCTCCGAGAAACTGGTCTTCAGCAAATGGTGCTCCGAGGAATTGTTATTCTGCTTTTTTTGTGTTTTTTTTTACCACATCGATTTTTCAGAGCATAAGTTCATTCTGCAGAGCCTTCGGAAGTAGCTCTGAGGAATCCATGTCTATTTGTAGAAACAGACTTTTTTATGTCTATATTTTGAAAACCATACCCAAAATATGGCTATTATAGGCTTAATCCTCCCATCTTTTGCCTAATCAGCCATGACTCTATGCACTATAAGGGAGACTTAAAATGGACGGTGAGCTTTAGCTAGTTGTGGACTTGTAATCAAATTAGAAGAGAACTACTAAGGGGGTTCAACACCTATTTGTCTCATTACTATCTCCACCCTTGCTCTGTGCACTCTAAGGAAGACTTAAAATGGACGGTGAACTTTAAGAATAATTAGCTTTAGCTGGTTGTGCCGTTGTGGACTTGTAATTTTATTAGAAGAGATGAATTAAGGGGATTCATGGGGTTCAACACTTATCTGTCCCATTACTAGCTCTAAAACTACAGCCAAGTGAACAGCTCAACCTAATAACCTCTTTAACTCGTGTAAATATTTGTTTGTTTGAACTTATTATCCAACTTGTCCATTTCAAGAACTCCAGCGTTAACCATTCAACACGTACATGTAAAATGAAATCTAAAAGAGTACTATTTATTGAAATTTATGCAATAACTATAAACATATTAAAACGACAATGGAGTTAAAAGTTGCACTCTTTAATATACATACACCTTTATATATATAAACATTGTAATCTAGTTTTAGTAGTTAGAAGAAACAACTCGAGATTATCGTCTTCAAGGTGTGGATCCCATTAGATGAATCGTATGAAATCAATCAAGTCCACTACAGTAAAAAAAAAAACACAAACTAAACACTTTAAATACATTATTAATCAGTTTTTTTTTCTTTTCTTGCGTACTTGTATTGACTTGACCAAACAATACATGCACCTAAAATGATTAGTCTGATCTGTGTATAGTTAGTTGTTCGAGCATGCAATGATGGTGTCATGAACTGCTAAATATAGAAAACGATTTGGAGTGTTATGAAGGAAAAACGACGAAAAAGTAAATTGTTGAATGAAATTGGCAATGGAAACTCACGAGCAACGATCCAACACAAATTGTTTCTCCTTTGTTTCTACTTTTAGAATCTTACGAACCCACAACCATCACATTGCACCTTTTACTTTCACTTTCCCATCCACAATGTATCTTTACAACCTCTTTATCCTTTCTAAAAATGGAATGCATCATTTTGTTAAGAAAAATATGTGTAAAAAGCATGCAATGAGATATGTATGTTTTCGTAATGATTGTATTTAGAGGTGTCACTTTTGGAATGTTCACTTATTAATAAGTCATTTTTGTTATATTTTATCTTTCATATATCAAAATTAAGTTGTAGTTAAACACTACTAGAAACAGGTTTCAGAGACGGATGAATCCGTCGCTAAGGACATTTGCGACGGATCAGCGACAAACATACTCCATAGCCAATTAAAGTGTGGCTAATGACTTAACGACAGATTTAGCAACGGATTAGTTTTGTCTTGCGACGACCTTAGCGACAGAATATCCATCGTGAATTCGTCACTTAATACATTTACTCAATAACATTGTTTCGTCGTTGATCCCTCGCAACACTCTATATCTGTTTTTTTAAATTCCGTCGTTGATCCCTCGCAAATTAAAGATTTGATTTTTTTTTCTTTCTGTAGCTAATCCCTCGCAGATATGTAATATCAACTTTTTTATTTGTATTATGAATCTAAAAACAATAAATACCAAAAACATAAAATAGTTATACAATTCCAAACCAAACTTTAACATTTAAATACCAAAAGCATCAAATAAATATACAATCCAAAACCAAACATTAATATTAAAATACCAAAGTTAAGTATTGATTGATATTTGATTTCAACATATAATGTACGATAATTCTAAATTTCCTCTCATATTTTGCATTTCCGCATAAATCTTCTCCATTGCTTCATATCTTGCATCGGAAAGAAGGAGAGAATGGAATTTGATTCCGATTCTTGTTAAATCCCATTGAATTAGGCGAACCAAGTACCACTTACGTTTTCCTGCAATGGAATGAGACTTGGTCATTGTTGGAAGCATTTGTTGCAAGCAAAGCCTTTCTATTGCTGGAAAGGAGATTAGTGTCTACTCATTTGAAATCAAATGTTGGACTGGAATGGAATTGAATTCCGATTCCGACCAAATAGTAATTGGTAATACATGTTGGTGAAAGAAAATACCGTGTTTAGGAACTGGTGTTCAGAAATTGTCTTCTCTTTTGGGATTCAATTCTTTGAACATTTGTGTTGACCATTATGGACCGTCTACCACAACAAAATTAACTGCACATTTAGTATTTATAAAAATGGATGTAAGATTTTTAATTAGGAAGGAAATTATAGAACTACCATTCTTTATCAGAACAACTGCACATATTATTTAAAGTTTATATTCATTAAAGATTGTTTCATAAAACAATACAAGTACCTGGCATCAATCATTTCGAGGAGATGGTTATGATATTTTATGCTCAAAACCTACATATAAATAGAGTCATTGACTAGTCAACTCAACGATCTTTTGCAAAAATTAGAGTTCTCTTTTATTTCAACAAAATGGGAAAGAACTTACATGAACATTGGGCGTAGACTTTGGATAAAAGAAGGATTTAACTGTGTTGGTAACCATGGATCCTATACAAAATTTATTAAAATTAAGGTCAGAAATTGACAAATTTGATTAAAATTAAGTAAAGCAGCAGCGTACCCTACCCTACCTGACGGATGCAGCACAAATCATTTCATTACCCCTTTCCAATAAGCCAATATAGTTTATGTGTTTTGATCTACAAAAAATTACAAAGCATTAGCAAATTCAGACATCAACTTAATGGGTAAAGAAAGTAACAGAGTATGTAATATGTATAGCTTAAACTTACCCACATTTGTAAATAACATTATGAATTAAGTTGATCCCACTTCTCCTGTCAAGAACATGTATAAGCATTCATCCATGGATGAATCATCTGATGGAAGATCTTATTAATGAATAAAGGACCATGGGAATACAGAGCATAGTGTAAAATGTTCTTAAACTTACCCACATTCTTTGTTCCTGCATTAATCGTGAGTCACATAACAGTTTTTATAAAAAAAATTTACAGAAAAGCACTTGCATTTTTAATGGAAATATGCTAAGCTTCAAATCAAAAGGAAAAAACACATGAATTGGTCAATTGAAATATAAAGTTTTAGAGAAAGTTTGCCACATCCATAGCACTCTCAGCTTTGAGCAAAAAAACTCGGATAATCCATGACAATTGGCTCCTGTAAACTCCACAAATTAAACCAATCAATTGTAAAATCCGAACATAAAATCATATATATTTATGTTATTAGAAACTAAGTACCTCAGGATAGTTGTTTCCATTGATGTTCTGGAGGCATTGGATAAGTTTACTAGCATTTTTGTTCATGTTTTTTAATCCCTGATCAATAAACCAAGTAAAAAATACAGACTATTTAGAAATGTTGCATTTTGAAGAGGTAAATCAGCCCACAAATGTTTTGTCTTCTCAATATCAAACTACCTTTGCCTATATTGGTATCCATAATTAACTATGTTGCTATTTATTTCCTAAAAAAACAATAACTACTACAAGGAAAGGGGCTTACAGTGTTAACGTGTGCCTTTTTATTCATAATGATAGCGAGTCTACTTTACTGGGTTTTGCTAACATGTATCATTATAACGCATGTACACCTGAATTACAAATAGTGACTAGTTAAGAGTGTTGATGATATAAAAGATATGACAAGATAATTAACTAAACCTGTACCTGGTGTCATATTGACAACAGTTGGTATGGAGAATGGTGAATGGTGATCAAACCTTTGAGACAACATCATGCACGAATGAATCAACCTGGAAGGCGACATTCTTTTAGGAAACATAATAACAAATGATTAAAGTTATTAATCAAGTAGTTTAAGAAAAATTAACCTTTTGTACAACAGCCTCATTAATTAGTGGGCCCTGCAAAACAATATTCAACACTAATTATAAACTTTAAATTAAAGAAAGAGGGTGTTCAGATGTGTGTTATTATAGTAGTTATTGCGAACTAAATGAAAATCAAAATCGGTCAAGGTTCTTAAAGTTAGGGGTAATTAGGTAATTTTACATTTATCTAAATAATTCATTACCTGGGCCATACCTTTTGATAAATCATTGCCAACTTTAAGGTCTTGAACAACATTTGAGAATGCTTTTGTAAATTTCTCATATATGCCTACAAGAACCATAAATATTCATAATACCAATTATATATATATATATATATATATATATATATATATATATATATATATATATATATATATATATACACCAATCATCATTTACTTTTATGTTTCCCCTTTTTATCAAATTAGAAAGTAAAAAAGTCTGACATAGATAATGGCTTATTATATTTATACATTTTTGCACAAGTATTCTATTTGCACATACACATATGTTTGTCCACTGTTACGGAATTTGGTTGCCAACTGAAAATACAAAATCAATAAGCAATTAGCAAACAACATTTAACACTAATTTAACTAAATCACAACCACTCTAATTCATTATTTGAGAAAGATGATGTGGTAAAAAGGTCATATAACAATACGTCCTACAAAACATGAAATATAGAGTTGAGTGCATCATAATGTTTGGCTTTGTGGTTGTACAAATCATTTTCATTTTAAGATTTGAAAACAAATAAAAGATTAATTAGTATTTTACATGAAATTGTAATCCTTTAGACTCCATGATTGTTAGAACAAGGGCATTCTTTCCAACAATATTGACAACCTTCTCTTTAAGATATTCATCCTGAACTAAAACGACTTGCTCTGCACCAAATCCAATGACTTTTTGATCACTACCAACTTCATTGCTTCCAAATATTGTTTTAAATAACTACTAAAAATAGGCATCACAATGTCCATTTTAAAGCACTTGTTCCTATGTTTGTCATATGTTTCTAACTCAATAGCTATATTCTTGACCTAAAAGTCAAACATGGATCCTACAAAGAAAATAGGAATAGAGAAGACAAGAGTATTGGAACAAAAATACATACCAACAATAGGTCGAGGCATTCTGCAATTCATGATTGCTGATGTTTTGAATTTGAGCCCCTTATCAAATGCCTACACCCAGTACCAAATTCATTTCAGATCATATCTAGAAACAAAATCTGTATGCTAATTTATATAATTTAGACTGCAGAAATTGGAGTCAATATGATAATCAATATGAAAACCCTACGAAAAAACAAAATAAAGGAGTTAAGGAAGGTAGAGCTTAGAAAAATGAATGGTTATATGAACTTGAAACAAAAGAAAAGTAAAAGAGCTACATGAAAATGCAACTTACACAATACTAGAAGCCATAATTGGAAGCTGACGACAACTAATTTAGATTTGCTCGAGTTTATGATCTGAAGCAGTAAAGGATGAACGAACAGACTGAACGGCATTGGCAGGGAAACGACGATTCTTCAAGTATAATTTAGTCTTCAAAGAGGGGCGATGCAGGTGGATGGTGGTGAAGGTGATTTCTCGGGCAGAGAAGGGCTTTGAGTCGACAGAAGGTCGATTAGGGATTTAGAAGGAAATCATTCAGGGTTTTCGTAAGAAATCAGTGGGAATGAGAAGAAAATGAGGGAACGAAAAAGAAAAGCGGGAATGAAAATAAAACGAGGGAAGGAAAAAATAAAGAAAAGCGGATGATGAAAAAAGGAGGCGTCTGATCTTCTGCGAGCGATTGGCGAGGGCCAAGAAAAAAAGGCATGTGATTTTTAGAAATCCATCGTTGTTCCCTCGCTAAAAGGTTTTAATTTGTGATGGATTAGCGAAGAATTGTTTATGTCGATAAAATCTTACCATTTTGTGGCTGATCCCTCTGTGATATCTCTCTGAACTTCTCTATAAGTATATTGGTCGATATATTTATGTGTTCCGTCGCTGATCTCTCAATAAGCCGTCACTTATTAGCTAGCTACAGAATGAATAAATCCGTAGCTGCTTTCGTCGTTGAAGGTAAGGTTTCTAGTAGTGAAAAGAAAGCTAACAACTAACATCTCAAATAAATCCGTTAAAAATGGCATGCAATCCTATCATCGATATATTATCAAATCTCACAAAAAGTTACTAAGTTTTTGTAAAAATTCGATATAACACAATTTATTTTAGTCTCAAACTGGACGCTTATTATACTGATTTGTTATAATTTTGATCACGTAACCGGTTAACCAAATTGCAAACTGACGTGGTATGTTGAGATGTCAGTTATGATGATGTGGCATACTGACATAGTATGATGACGTAATACTATTTGGTGATATCATATTCTAAGTGCCAAAGTTGAAAAAAAAAATCTAATATATAATGATTTTGATGATAGTTATCCTATATATAGTTAATTTTGTGAAGTTTCCCACATATTTTGTGAAATTTCCAAAATATGGTAATTTTTAAGATATTTATCCAAAATATAATGACTTTGTGGAGCTTTCATGGTCATGTTGATTAATTATTTATGTTTTAAACGAATAATACATGTATATCATGTGTTTTTGAAATTATGTTTATAAAAATTTCCATAATTTCATATAAAAGTAAAAATCAATAATCTAAAGGCACTTTATAAATCAATTAGTTGACTAAGTGTTACTAGACCAATGAAAACTAGATAAAACGTCAGTATAACCTTTGTGTTTCGTAGGATGCGAGTAGGGGTCATCTTTGTTAATCGCGGAAACGCAACATTAGGAATTGATCAATTTCCTAGTCAGTATTCACAACCCCTTTTACCTTTTTCATAATTTTGGGGTGAAAAGCATGTCAACTAAATTACAAACTGTTATACAATTGTATGCATTCTTGAACAATTATCGATGTACATGTATGTATTCTTTTATACGCTTTTGTTGTATGCTTGAGATGTTATCATATGCTAAGTCCCCAAAAACTAAATACAACATATTAACTCACTTTTTGGTCATAATGGATAGTGTTATGTGGAGTTGACGTCCCTACTCACGCTGCAAAGTGAGTGCATATTACGAACATATTCCCTGATGGGTTTTATATGTCACAAAAAAAATATTATTTTGGCGGAAAAACATAAACGCTAAGTTCACATGCACCCTAAGTGATTTATGTTCTCATTATGATTTGCAAACAACTATTGAATTTTAAGAACACTAAAAGTAGGTTGCTATTTTCGAAATTACTAAACGGTTATTAGAAAAATAATTACCTTAGTTTATTATATCAAATAAACTAGTAATCCTTTCTTTATTGGTCTTCAGAAAGTAAGCACCATAAGTCTCGTGCCTCTAATGGCTCACATCCAAACACTAGCAATTGGAGGCTAAAGAGGAGAAAGGGGGAGAGGAAGGATTCTCGGTTTTCTATTAGGAATAAGAATGGCTGAAAATATGAACCCTTAGGAGGGCTTATATAGGTGAACAGAGGAGCTAGGATAAGGCATGCTTCCTTGGATAAGCCTTATCCCTTTTGCTTTCCCCCTATGGCATCCAAGTTTCCTTCGAGCCCAAGAAAAGCTCTAGAAACCATGTAGAACTCCTCTAGAATCTGTCCACCTCTAAGGTAGGTTCTAGAGTTTCTTAATGCTCAACTTTTAAACATTGTCACCTTTAGTCCTTTCACTTTTAATTAATCCAATTAATCCCAAAATTAATTCTACTTAATTTCTGATTAATTCTTAATTAAACAATACTATTTCTAACTAATATATTATCATCATAATATATTAATAAATCATTTATATTGATATATATTTAATTTATTAACCATATATTAAATTAATAAATTAGTCTTTATCTTCAAATAGCATTCCATTCCATTACTAGGTTTGAGGCAACCCAAACCTAGTGGTTGAGTTATCGAGTAGGGTTGAGTTATCGAGTGCGACTATGCTCGAGTGGGTCTCTGATATTTTTATGTTGTATTTCAGAGAGACATCATGGTTGGGACACGCCACACACCTGAGAGCAGCGGTGTTACTGATGAGGAGATCCGCAGGTTGATTCATGAGGAGGTGGCTGCGGCCATCCGGGCTGAGATTCCGGAGATGTTTAGGTCTATAAAGACCACGTTGATCGAGACTTTTGATGAGCGGTACGCCGCTCTTACTGATGCTGCTGTTGATGCGGCCACCGTAGCCGTTGCTGCTGCAGGCCGCAGGGGGGTGACTCGTTGCTGTTCCGAGAGTTCAGCAACACGAAGCCACCAGAGTTTGATGGGACTCAGGATCCGATAGACGCGATGAGATGGATCTCTGACATTAAGGGGTGCTTCTACATATGTTAATGTCCGGAGCATCTGAGAGTACGGTTCGCGCTGAACCAGCTTCGCTTGGGAGCGAAGGACTGGTGGAAGTTCGTGACAGCGCACTTCACTTCTGTAGAGCTTGTTGCGGTGACCTGGGAGAGGCTCACCGCTATGTTCCGAGATGAGTACGTTCCCCCGGTGGAAAGGGAACGGTTGGCCCAGGAGTTCTTGACCCTCAAGCAGGGTACCGAGTCTGTTACTACGATCACCAGGATGTTTCACGAGAGGGCGATGTTTTGCCCTGAGCATGTGTCTACGGAGCAGGTACGCATGAGTCGATATCTGAGTATTCTGAGGAGAGATATTCGCGAGTTCGTGGGAAACTCGACGTACCGGACATTTTCCGAGCTTCAGGCAAATGATCGGAAGAGGGAGATTGAGCTCGAGACTCAGGCCAGGGAGGAGGCGGAGTCTCAAGGGAGGGATCGGCGACCGGCACAGTCCCAGCCGGCAGCCAAGCGGGCAAAGCCCGCCGATTCGAGATCAGGGAACCAGAAGGGCCGCACTTGTGGCAAGTGCGGCAAGAGCCATGAGGGGATTTGTCGAGCAGGGTCTTGCTACAAGTGTGGCAAGGAGGGGCATATGGCTAAGGATTGCACCAAGGGATTTGCGGTGTGCTTTCGCTGCAATCAGACCGGCCATCGGAAGGCCGAATGTCCACAGCTGCGGGGGTCGGCACAGGGCGGACATTTTCCGAGCTTCAGGCAAATGATCGGAAGAGGGAGATTGAGCTCGAGACTCAGGCCAGGGAGGAGGCGGAGTCTCAAGGGAGGGATTGGCGACCGGCACAGTCCCAGCCGGCAGCCAAGCGGGCAAAGCCCGCCGATTCGAGATCAGGGAACCAGAAGGGCCGCACTTGTGGCAAGTGCGGCAAGAGCCATGAGGGGATTTGTCGAGCAGGGTCTTGCTACATGTGTGGCAAGGAGGGGCATATGGCTAAGGATTATACCAAGGGATTTGCGGTGTGCTTTCACTGTAATCAGACCGGCCATCGGAAGGCCGAATGTCCACAGTTGTGGGGGTCGGCACAGGGAGCACTGCAGGGGTCTGCCCCTGCTACCGTACGAGCTACTGAGAGTCGGCCAGTGAAGGTCGAGGGGCCAAAGGCTCGCGGGAGAGCCTTCCAGTTGACAGCGGAGGTGGTCCGCGCAGCACCCGATGTTGTGGCTGGTATGTATTCTTTCATCTATTTATTTTGAGTTTGAGATATTGTGCTTATATTATGATGTGCGTAGGTACTTTTCTTGTGAGTTCTGTACCTGCTTTGGTGTTATTTGACTCTGGTGCGAGTCGATCTTTTGTGTCGTTAGCCTTTAGTCAGCACATCGGTATCGATCGAGAGGCGTTGAGTCGACCTCTACGAGTTTCCATAGCTGACGAGCGAGCGGTATATGCTACTGAGGTGATTCGAGGATGTGTACTCGAGATCTTCGGCATTGAGTTTCCGATAGATCTGGTCCCGATTGCGATGGGGGATGTGTGTGTTATAGTAGGAATGGACTGGTTGAGCAGGTTTGGAGCGGTTATCGACTGTGAGCGACAGCTGGTGACCATACGAGACCCTAGTGGGGGAGTACTTACGGTGTACGGCGAGGGTACCCATTCTGGGTCAGCATTTTGTTCGGCTGCTAGAGCGAGACAGAGTCTACAGCAGGGATGTAGTGGGTTTGTAGCCTATGTGATGGACACTCGAGTGTCCGCTGAGAGGCCGAGTTCGGTTGATGATGTACCGATAGTGCGAGAGTTCCCAGATGTTTTCCCCGAGGAGTTGCCGGGTGTGCCTCCCGAGAGGCAGGTGGAGTTTCGCATCGATTTGGTCCCGGGAGCGGCGCCTATTGCCAAGGCACCCTATCGCCTTGCGCCGCCAGAGATGCAGGAGTTATCCTCACAGCTTCAGGAGCTGCTGGGGAAGGGGTTTATTCGACCGAGTAGCTCATCGTGGGGAGCGCCGATCCTTTTTGTCAAGAAAAAGGATGGTTCACACCGAATGTGCATTGATTACCAGGAGTTGAACAAGTTGACGGTCAAGAACCGTTATCCCTTACCAAGGATCGATGATCTGTTCGATCAGTTGCAGGGAGCAACTTGGTTCTCCAAGATCGATTTGAGATCTGGATATCATCAGATGAGGGTGCGAGACGAGGATATCCAGAAGACGGCGTTCAGGACTCGTTTTGGGCATTACGAGTTCGTGGTGATGCCTTTTGGGCTCACCAATGCACTGGCAGCGTTCATGGATCTCATGAACCGGGTGTGCAGGCCGATGTTGGATCGTTCGGTGATCGTGTTCATCGACGATATATTGGTGTATTCGAGATCCAGCGAGCAGCATGAGGAGCATTTGAGAGAGATTCTCGGAGTTTTGAGATCGGAGAGGCTTTACGCCAAATTCTCCAAGTGTGATTTCTGGTTACGAGAGGTCCAGTTTTTGGGGCATCTCGTTAATCAGAGCGGGATATTGGTCGACCCGGCCAAGATTGAGGCGGTGATGAATTGGGAGGTACCGAGATCCCCCACCGAGATCAGGAGTTTTCTGGGGTTGGCCGGCTATTATCGGAGATTTATCAGGGATTTCTCCAAGATTGCCCTTCCTCTCACCAGTTTGACCCGGAAGGGCGTGACTTTCAGATGGGGTCTAGAGCAGCAGGCCTCATTTGAGACTCTTCGCCAGAGATTATTCGAGGCCCCAGTATTAGCCCTTCCGGAAGGGATGGAGGATTTTGTGGTGTATTGTGACGCATCGATATCGGGTTTGGGTGCGGTGCTTATGCAGAGAGGGCATGTGATAGCGTACGCATCGAAGCAGCTAAAGCCTCACGAGGTGATATATCCCACCCATGATTTGGAGTTGGGGGCCGTGGTGTTCGCCCTCAAGATCTGGCGTCACTATTTGTGTGGGGTTCGGTGTACCATATACACGGACCACAAGAGCTTGAAGTATTTGATGGATCAGCCCAACCTAAATATGCGCCAGAGGAGATGGTTGGATGTGGTAAAGGATTATGATTGTGAGATCCTGTACCACCTGGGCAAGGCTAATGTGGTGGCCGATGCCCTGAGCCGTAGGGCGGAGAGTGCCCCGATACGAGACGTTTGTATGAGGTTGACGGTGATGACTCCGGTGTTGGATACCATTCGAGGGGCCCAAGCAGAGGCTGTGAGACCGGAGAACCGCAAGAGAGAGCGGGTGATCGGACAGGTATCGGAGTTCGTTACCGATAGTAGAGGGCTTATGACCTTTCAGGGTCGGATTTGGGTGCCATTCGTGGGCGGGGCACGTACCATACTGATGGAGGAGGCGCATAGGTCGAGGTTCTCGATCCATCCCGGGGCCACTAAGATGTATTGGACCTGATAAGAGAATATTGGTGGCCCTGTATGAAGAGGGATGTAGCGTGGTTCGTTGAGAGGTGCTTGACCTGTCGCAGGGTTAAGGCCGAGCACCAGCGTCCTCATGGCAAGTTGCAGCCACTTGAGATTCCCCAGTGGAAGTGGGAACAGATTTCTATGGATTTTATCACCAAATTGCCGAGGACCGCGAGGGGTGTCGATGCAGATTGGGTGATCGTCGACCGGCTGACGAAGAGCGCTTATTTTCTTGCTATCAGTGAGAGCTCTTTCGTAGAGAGGCTGGCAGAGTTGTATGTGAGGGAGGTGGTATCGCGGCATGGAGTGCCAATCTCGATCGTGTCGGATCGAGATATACGTTTCACTTCCAGGTTCTGGAAGAAGTTCCATGAGGAGTTGGGCACGAGGCTTCATTTCAGTACCGCTTACCACCCACAGACGGACGGTCAGAGCGAGCGAACGATTCAGACGCTCGAGGACATGCTCTAAGCATATGTGTTGGACTTCGGAGGGAGTTGGGACACGTATCTGCCATTGGCTGAGTTTTCCTATAACAACAGCCACTATTCGAGTATTGGCATGCCTCCCTTCGAGTTGTTGTATGGAAGGAGGTGTCGAACTCCCATCTGATGGGGAGAGGTAGGGTAGCGAGTGATGGGTAGCACCGAGATAGTGCTTCAGACGACAGAGCAGATACAGCAGGTCAGACATAGAATGTTGACAGCTCAGAGTCGCCAGAAGAGTTATGCGGATAGGCGACGATCCGAGCTCGAGTGCCAGGTGGGAGACTTTGTTCTCCTGAAGGTATCTCCTTGGAAAGGAGTGATCCGATTCAGGAAGAGGGGCAAGCTGGGACCCCGGTACATTGGTCCGTTCCGGGTGACCGCGAGGGTGGGCAGTGTAGCGTATCGTTTGGAGCTACCTGCGGAGTTGATCCAGATACATGATACCTTCCACGTGTCTCAGTTGAGGAAGTGTATAGCCGACGAGTCGGCGGTGGTGCCGCTGGAGGATATTCAGGTGGATGCGAGCCTGAATTATGTGGAGAGACCGATCGCGATCCGGGATCGAAAGGTCAAGATTCTGAGGAACAAGGAGGTGCCCCTGGTTCAGTTCCAGTGGCAACATCGGAGAGGGTCCGAGCTGACGTGGGAACCGGAGTTGGAGATGCGGGAGCAGCATCTAGAGTTGTTTGCAGAGCGAGACTTCGAGGGCGAAGTCTGATTCTAGTGGGGGAGAATTGTAACATCCGGATTTCCAGGTATTTTATTTTAACCTTTTATTTTGAGTTAAAGAGAGGGACTCGACGAGTTGGTGCCTAGACTCGTCGAGTAGGATCGCAGTTCGCTGACTGGATTAATGAATGGACTCGACGAGTCGGCTAGGTGACTCGACGAGTCTGTGCTGGCGGCAGAAACCCTAAATCTTGGGGCCAGTGCCCTATTTAAAGGCCTTTATGGCCTTCATTTGCGGCCACTGCACCCCTGAGAAACCCTAGAGAGCAGAGAGAAAGCTTGTAGTGCAAGAGGAGGGCTAATTCATCATTCTTTGGTGTGTTTTAGCAAAGGGAAGGAAGGACTTCGAGCTAGGCTGACTTGTGGGACTCAAATCTCCCATCATTTCGTTCAGAGCTGCTGTGGGAGGTAAGGATTCATGTCTATCTTCATTTGAACAATATATTTCATGAATCTAGGGTTTCATCTCTTCACTTTGGTAAGAGATCTAGTGGGTGTGATGTCCCATTGTGACAATATTATCAGATCTGGACCTTGAGAGGTCCAGAGATTCTTCAGCTTTATGCAATCCCTTATGAGTTTTGGGGCCTAGGTTATTATATTAAAGGTTATTTTGGCATATAGAGATGATAGTGTGATGCATGGGCCTAAAGTTCGAACCTTTACGTGACTTTTGAGTGCTAGAAGGTTAGATCTACTAGTTGGTGAAGCAGATCTGACCTCAGAAGGTCGTTTGAGTATTGCCATGGAAGGAACTCCCCGAGTCCATAAGGGGACTCGAAGAGTTGAGTCGGGTTGACCCGCGATTCATGACCAGTGGTGACTCGTCGAGTGGAAGGTTCGCTCGGCGAGTCAAGTGAGGTTTAGATAGACCCAGAGGACACGCTTGGACTCGCCGAGTCACCTTTGTGCACTCGACGAGTCTGGTCAAAGTTGACTGTTGACTTTCGTTGACTTTTAGGGTCCAGTCAATGTTTGGACTTTTGAGCTGTTGGAGGGGTAAAATGGTCTTTTACCCTCCTGAGAGAACTCAGAGAGGGAATAGCCTAGCCTTTGAGAGTCGTATTGATTAGAGTGGTTATTTTATGTGATTAGGGGGGCTAGATCAGTATTTCCGAGTTCGAGATTTACCGAGTTACCCGAGGTGAGTCTTCTCACTATACTTTACCTAGAGTGGTAATTAGAGTATGTGACAGAGTATGTTGTATGCTATTATATGATGTGATATCTATGTGATTCTGTGCTATGTATGATTCAGAGTTTATAGAGTTAGGACCGGAAGGTCCACAGAGTTATGGGACTGGAGGGTCCCACTGAGACACTTTGACCAGAGGGTCATATAGAATTATAGCCTCAAGTGGCTAATATGTGTTGTATGTGGTATTTTGGGGAACTCACTAAGCATTTATGCTTACAGTGTTATGTGTTATGTGTTTCAGGTACTAGTGACGATCGCGGGAAGGCGCCGGCATGATCCGTACACACAGACCGAGGATTTTATTTGTGATCTTGGGATATGTTTTATTTGATGACAATTGTTGAACATGAGATTTGAGAATGTTTAAATGAAAAATTGTTTTGAAAATTTACTTGGTTACACATTGACCTTCTGTGACGTCGAGACTTCTAAGTCACTGAGACTGAGCTAACGATATTACAAAAAGTTCTATTGGAACTTTGTTACCAGAAACAATTCCATGGCAATGAAGTTTCAAATTCAAGGTACACTCCTTGAACACTTCTCTTGCATTAAAGTTTCCAACTCACATGAAGATTTAATAACCAACTTTTATTATGGAAACATTTCCATATTCTCATATGATCATCAGTTTTGACCAAGAATCATCTCAACCTAAAACATGTCACTATGTTCCTCCCAAACAATATCATACTTCCAACTGTCCATAAGCAACCAATCTTCAATAAACCTCAGAATGTTCTTGACAGTTTTTTAACAACTCCAGTCACACAAAAAATTCTAATTCTTTTTCCTCTTAATGCTCAAGGCATTTGAAAAAATCAGAACAAGTGAATATTACAACATATGTAATCGATCCTATATCTGAAGCATATGGGACTCGATTCATTATGTCTTACATAAGGATCTTATATCTATTATGCCACTTGTTATAATATTTCCATAAATCGAATTTCATATGTTGAACTATTTCAACATGATATTCGCATATGTCTATGACTAAGTTCTATTAAACTATATGATCTAATCCTTTAGATTCGAAACAAAGTATGGGTTTCCTCACCCATAAGTCTATTATAGCGAAACAATTCCCAAACTTTGCAATTTTGCAAATTGAAAACTTTGTTCCCTACGCATAGTATTGTCAACATGCAATACTAGCATAACAGTTATGCTCCCACTAGCTTTGACATGTACCCAGAAATCAACTAGACTTCTAGAAACCAATACTCTTGATTTTCTTAATGAAGTACAGATTTTTGTTACGCTGTTGGGTCGAATATATATAGTGAGAAGTCGAAAGTAGTCAGAGTCTATAAAGTGTCGAAAGCAGTACGATTTCGACATATTATCTATTTACAAGGCAGTTCAGTTTCGATACTTAATGTCTAGTCCTTGTATTTTTTTTTGTTAGTATGTTGTACACTATAAATAGGGTAAGTACAAAGAGTAGAGGGGAACAAACTGAGCATCATTTCAGTTGTACTCAAATATTCTCTTGTACTCTTCAGAGTTTAATTGAGCCAAACAGATCTTATTTAGATCTCATGTCCCTTACAACTTTTATCGAATAAATTGTGTTCTTAACTGTAACACCCGCAGATTCGGGCTAGTCAATTAAGATATAAGAAGCGTTAAAAATGATTTTTTTATAGAAGATTAGCTAGGATAAATAATCTTAACCAATGTAATAGTTAGGGTTAACAATTGTAACCTATTTGACGTAATAAAGAAAACTTATTTGAATATTACATGTTTCATGATTATTATAATATAATAAAATAGGAAAAATCAGTCGAATCGTCCGTAAATCGTAAAAATAAGTGCGCCAAAACATATATATATTATTATATATTTAGGAAGTACACATCCTCCCGATCCCGAAAATATAAATTTTTTCGAAATCCGAATCCATATGAATTAGATATGATTTTTATAAGATACAAAAGTCAGTCGCGCACAATGAATGTATGGCGTAAAAAGCTACGAAGAGAATGGTTGACTTTTAACTAATGCGACCAAAATGAAAATCGTAGTAAAAAGCTACGAAGAGAATGGTTGACTTTTAACTAATGCGACCAAAATGAAAATCGTAGTACTCCTTAAAATAGGAATTTTGAGAAAAATAATGCCAAAAACGGAGTTCGTACGAGAGAGTAATGATTTTATCAAAATTATTTAATTTTATAAAAATATGGACAAAAATATAAATTCAAAATTAGCCGACGGAGTCTAAAAGAAAGTTGTAGATCTCGACGATAGCTACGTGTGCATATAAAGAACGTGAAAAATGGAGTTCGTATGAACGAGTTATAATTTTTAATAACACATTTAATAACACTTCACGGAAAAAAATGTAGTTTGTCTTGCGTATTGTCCTAGACGAGCTGACGAAAATCGACAAGTACGCAAAGGGACTTCCATCGGAGTACGCGGTGCCAATACGTCAGGCACCTACCCTGGAGGCAGCTATCTGGGCTGCCAAGTTTGTTGAGGAGATGATCAAGGGAAGAGCCGCCAGCAAGGTTGAGGTTGGCAAAAAGAGGAAGTTAGAGGGATCTGCAAGGTCCAGCCAAAAGACCAAGTCTGGCTCAAGGTAGTTTGGAGGAGGAGGGAATGAAGCTAAGTGGTGCGAGAAGTGTAAAAAGAAGCACTTCGGTAAATGTAGCGAGGAGGTGACTTGCTACAGATGTGGAAAGACAGGGTATTTCGCCAGCAAGTGCGCATCCAACAAGAGGGTGTGCAACGAATGTAATGAAGAAGGGCACATTTCAAGGGACTGCCCGAAGAAAAATGAAGGAGCAAGACCAAATGTGCCGCTAAAGCCAAAGGCAAGAGCATTCCAAATGATCTCTAACGAAGCAGGTGGCAATGCAAGGGATCATGAATAAGGATCTATGAAGTAACCACGTGGATAGTATCATGTGGTGTAGCCTATTAGAGGCATAGTATAGGTTGAACCTGAACATCTATGTAACTGTTTCAAGAAATAATATAAAAGCCTTGATTTTGTTATCTGATGTGTTAAATGATTATGTGAAATTCTTGTATGGTGAGTTGGAAAACTGTGAGACAATACTTGGGATGAGTATAAGAATGTGTGAATGGTAGTAGAGGCCTATACTACCGGAAGCATAGGACTCACGGTTGGATCATGGAAAGTCACAATGTTACCAAGGCACTAGTAATTGATTCTATTTTGTTTATGTCTGTCATTAGCATCGTTTCGGTAATGACTAAGAAGATGATTGTTAATCCGACCCTAGTGGTCATATCAAATCGAGTCTGACTAAGATGAATATGTTACGTGGTTCAAAGTACCAAGATCGATGTAGCATATGACTTAAGTCAAAAGATTGAAGAGAAAGAAAATCGAAACGATCAATAGAAGTATCACAACCGTTGCTAAGGTAATAAGTTTGTAGCTAGATGTGCTACATGCTAGAATGTGATTATATCACGTTAGAACATGAAGGAAGGTATATTTCGTTCTGGAATTTGACTCTAAAAGACCTGGGTCTAAGCGTTGTATCATACGACGAGATCTCATTAGAACAAGTCCCATCGGTCTGTTACGGTCTTCGAAGTAAAGAACTTATCTTAATTTAAGTCTATTTAAGAAAGAGCAGGAGTCTCCAATAAGGACTGAGTTTGTAAACTCGAAGGTCAAGATTGAAAGTCCAGCATATGATAAAGAGCGGGTGCAAGATTGGGCACCGCCAACAGTCAAGGAGTCCTAGAGTTAGATACTCATTTGAAATGAGATAAGAGTTACGATTACCACCTAGGATGGAAATGAAATGAACGGAGTCATTATACAAGCCCTGTTTTTTTTTATGATTCCAGGACGTGATCATCCTAAGGGGGAGATCACTGTAACACGCACAGATTCGGGCTAGTCAATTTAGATATAATAAGCGTTAAAAATGATGTTTTTATAGAAGATTATCTAGGATAAATAATCTTAACCAAAGTAATAGCTAGGGTTAACAATTGTAACCTATTTGACGTAATAAAGAAAAATTATTTGAATATTATATGTTTCATGACTATTATAATATAATAAAATAGGAAAAGTCAGTCGAATCGTCCGTAAATCGTAAAAATAAGTGCGCCAAAACATATATATTATTATATATTTAGGAAGTACACAACGTCCCGATCCCGAAAATATAAATTTCGTCGAAATCCGAATCAGTATGAATTAGATATGATTTTTATAAGATATAAAAGTCAGCCGCACACAACGAATGTATGACGTAAAAAGCTACGAAGAGAATGGTTGACTTTTAGCTAATGTGACCAAAATGAAAGTCATAGTACTCCTTAAAATAGGAATTTTGAGAAAAATAATTCCAAAAACGGAGTCCGTACGAGAGAGTTATGATTTTAGCAAAATTATTTAATTTTATAAAAATATGGACAAAAATATAAATTCAAAATTAGCCGACGGAGTCTAAAACGAAAGTTGTAGATCTCGACGATAGCTACGCGTGCATATAAAGAACGTGAAAAACGGAGTTCGTATGAACGAGTTATAATTTTTAATAGCACATTTACGTATTAAAATAAAATGTAAATCATATATATATATATATATATATATATATATATATATATATATATATATATATATATATATATATATACATATGTATATATCATTAGAAAGTTATCGACGATGCGGTCGTTATAAGACTAGTGTTGAGTACTTTCGACATTAGTTTAGTACAAATATCATTAAATCTATTTAAAATAGTATTATAAAGGGGTGTTTATTCATTTAAGTAAATATAGAGGGTGGTTTTTGAAAATTCAATTCCTATAAATAAGAGCCTCTAGGCTCTCATATTTCTTGCACCATTCTCTTGATTCAAGAGTCTTTCTCTTCTTATCCCCCGAGCATTTCGGTCCCTCGTGATTCGACTTCTCTTTCTGTAGTTTTTAGTATAGTAAGGTGAGCGCTGAAGCGCTGCAAGAATCTTTCTTAGAAAGATTCAGCGACGAAGTTCCGCCCCTGCAGAGCCCGACTCTTAGCTAAGTAAGTTAGGCTACGTTACTTTAAATATAGCTTATAATATCGTTATTATAAACCTATAAATAAAATTTATCAGTGATTCAAAGTCGTTATATTGATTGAGCTACTTACGGGGATGATGTCTAGGCTGTGATTTAGTGAGGTGTTTAAAATGGGATTTCCAAACAGTATACTTCGTATACCAAACAGACCCTACCTCCGATATGATCCTACCTGGTTGTTCCTTACTTGATAGATCATGAAGTAGACTTTGAGTTAATGATGAATCTAGAGTAATAATTAGTCGCAATAAAGATTAGACTAAAACTTAGCGATAATAATGCTAGGTTTCGTCGAAGGAAAATAGAATCGTTAGAAGCGAAGCATTGCCCGAGTTTGGAATCATCACCTTAACAAGTGAGTGCGTAGTTACTTTCATCTTACATATAGATATGAAGTATTTAATATAAGTTGCGTGCTATGTGTGCATATTATCTGTGTACTTAATATTTATGCTGGATGAACAAAAATATACATGTTTTAATTGTTTTAAACTGTATATATATTTTATACCTATAATTATAATGGGTAAAGACGGGTAGATGAAAGATGAGTTGGACGATCAGATGAAAGGTGATAAAGATCATGAGATGAGGGTGAATGGTGAAAAATGAGAGGAGCCTTTACCAAAGCGTTGGCCCCGCATCTAGCAGAGTATGGATGACAACCGCGGACTATTCTAGACAGTCCGATGGAACACTAGCAGGCTCGCAATTTGTAGGTGTTGTGAACGAGACGTTCACCCCGTGTACTCTAAAAACCCATTGACATGTATTGCGAGTGGACTCTCGAAAATAATATTGTCAATAAACGAGATAAACCCTAACGAGTATGGACTTAGTGTCTGTTATATAAACCCTGGCGACGATGGACTTAGTGCCTGTTATATAAACCCTGGCGACGATGGACTTCGTGCCTATTCCTTAGGACAATCCTTAGGAATAAATAATGAGGGATAGACGATTCATAGAGGAGATACTTAAGAATAAAAAAGATAATGGGGATGGGTAAATGGGTTAATTGTGTGATGATGAAACATAATAACTATATTATTGTGAGTTGAAAACCCTATGTAGTCACCAGGTTTCCCAACCTGACCCACTCAGTTTATTTGTATCACATGTATCGATATAAAGCTACACTACACCGAGAGATTAAAGAGGTGTAGATCACTAGTGTAAATGAATGTAAGTTCTGTTTATGCTTATGTTTTTGTATTGACGATAATATCCCAAAGTTTTAAAAAGAATAAAATACATTTCTTCGGAACTGCTTTGGTAACATATTTATCATGTTTTTCTGGGAACAAATTCCGCAACACTTTTCTTTAAAAGATTACTCTAATTTTAAAATAAGCATAAATAAAATTTTTAAAATGACCGTGAATTTGGGGATGTCACAGTTGGTATCAGAGCATTAGTTTAAGCGAACTAGGAATTTTAGGAAATTTCTAGACTTAAACTTAGAATGTTAAGCGATGATTGTGAGATGAGTGTCTGCTATATTTAGGATGTATGCCTGAATAGACACGAGCACTAGCTTATTTTAGGAAAGATGCCTAAAATGCTATTATATGCTAATTGATTTATGTTATAGCTATAAAGATGCCTTATATGATATTATTTTATCAGATCTATGGTCTATTGTCGACCGGATCTGGAAATTTTATGTGTTCAAACTTCTAAACGTTTAATTACGGTATTAGAACTGGCATGTAACTTTTCAGAGTGATAAGGAGATTTATACGCATATCGTAAATAAATCTTTCCTATCTTAATTCTCGTCGTTACACACCGAACGTCTGATTTGGTGTATAGATCAAAATGGCAAGAACCCGAAGCAGAGTTGCAAACACGAATGAAAACAAGAATCAGCAGCCTCAACCCCAAGTGATTGAGCAAGTACCAGTGGTAGCAGCTTCACCTGAGCCAATCACGATGGCAGGAGTGCAATCAATGATTCAGGTTGGATCGTTAAATGGAGGAAACACGGTGGTTACTTCAACAGAATCGGGATGAACCAACGATGCCTGTTGAACACCCCAAACTGAATGACGGAGAGTCGGAAGAAGGGAACTACAGTAGAAGTGTTTGTCAACCTGAACTGTCAATGGTTAGGAGGAACAACCAAGACGATGGAGTCGAGAGGAACAGCTGCAAGTATAAGGACTTCACACCTTGCAAGCCATCGACTTTCACTGGGAAAGAAGATCCGATTGGAGTTATGGACTGGATCTCGGAGATGGAGTTGGCCTTCATAACATGTGGTTGCAAAGGCAACCTACAAACCACATTTGCAGTGGTTCAGAGGTGGCGCTGTTCGTTGGTGGAACACTCTGGGGAAGACTTTAAGTCCCAGTGAGCCCCTGCAACTGACTTGGGCAGAGTTTTTAGTGCACTTCAAGCACAAGTACTGCTCGGCCCAACATCTACTAGAGCTAGAGAACTAATTCTTGAAATTGAAGAAGGGAAGCATGTCCATCGATGAATACACCAATAACTTCACGGAAAAAATGTAGTTTGCCTTGCGTATTATCCCAGACGAGCTGACGAAAATCGACAAGTACGCAAAGGGACTTCCATGGGAGTACGCGGTGCCAGTACGTCAGCCACCTACCCTGGAGGCAGCTATCTGGGCTGCCAAGTTTGTTGAGGAGATGATCAAGGGAAGAGCCGCCAGTAAGGTTGAGGTTGGCGAAAAGAGGAAGTTAGAGGGATCTGCAAGGTCCAGCCAAAAGACCAAGTCTGGCTCAAGGTAGTTTGGAGGAGGAGGGAATGAAGCTAACTGGTGCGAGAAGTGTAAAAAGAAACACTTCGGTAAATGTAGCGAGGAGGTGACTTGCTACAGATGTGGAAAGACAAGACATTACGCCAGCAAGTACGCATCCAACAAGAGGGTGTGCTACGAATGTAATGAAGAAGGGCACATTTCAAGGGACTGCCCGAAGAAAAATGAAGGAGCAAGACCAAATGTGCCGCTAAAGCCAAAGGCAAGAGCATTCCAAATGATCTCTAACGAAGCAGGTGGCAATGCAAGGGATCATGAATAAGGATCTATGAAGTAACCACGTGGATAGTATCACGTGGTGTAGCCTATTAGAGGCATAGTATAGGTTGAACCTGAACATCTATGTAACTGTTTCAAGAAATAATATAAAAGCCTTGATTTTGTTATCTGATGTTTTAAATGATTATGTGAAATTCCTGTATAGTGACTTGGAAAACTGTGAAACAATACTTGGGATAAGTATAAGTAGGTGTGAATGGTAGTAGAGGCCTATACTACCGGATGCATATGACTCACTCTTGGATCAGGGAAAGTCACAAGGTTACCAAGGCACTAGTAATTGATTATGTTTTGTTCATCTCTGTCGTTACCATCGTTTCGGTAATGACTAAGAAGATAATTGTTAATCCAACCCTAGTGGCCATATCAAATCGAGTCCGACTAAGATGAATATGTTACGTGGTTCAAAGTACTAAGATCGATGTAGCATCTGACTTAAGTCAGAAGATCGAAGTGAAAGATAATCGAAGCGATCAATAAAAGTATCGCAACCGTTGTTAAGGTAAGAAGCTTGTAGCTAGATGTGCTACATGCTAGAATGTGATTATATCACGTTAGAACATGAAGGAAGGTATATTCCGTTCTGGAATTTGACTCTGAAAGACCTGAGTCTAAGCGTTGCATCATACGACGAGATCTCATTAGAACATGTCCCATCAGTCTGTTACGGTAATCGAAGTAAAGAACTTATCTTAATTTAAGTCTGTGTAAGAAAGAGCAGGAGTCTCCAATAAGGACTGAGTTTGTAAACTCGAAGGTTAAGATTGAAAGTCCAACATAGGATAAAGAGCGGGTGCAAGATTGCGCACAGTCAGCAGTCAAGGAATCCTAGAGTTAGATACTCATTTGAAATGACATAAGAGTTACGATTACCACCTAGGATGGAAAGGAAATGAACGGAGTCATTATACAAGTCCTGTTTTTTTTTATGATTCCAGGACGTAATCATCCTAAGGGGGAGATAATTCTAACACCCGCAGATTCGGGCTAGTCAATTAAGATATAATAAGCGTTAAAAATGATTTTTTTATAGAAAATTATCTAAGATAAATAATCTTAACCAAAGTAATAGTTAGGGTTAACAATTGTAACTTATTTGACGTAATAAACATAAATTATTTTAATATTATATGTTTCATGATTATTATAATATAATAAAATAGGAAAAATCAGTCGAATCGTCCGTAAATCGTAAAAATAAGTAGGCCAAAACATATATATTATTATATATTTAGGAAGTACACATCGTCCCGATCCCGAAAATATAAATTTCGTCAAAATCCGAATCCGTATGAATTAGATATGCTTTTTATAAGATATAAAAGTCAGCCGCACACAATGAATGTATGACGTAAATAGCTACTAAGAGAATGGTTAACTTTTAGCTAATGCGGCCAAAATCAAAATCGTAGTACTCCTTAAAATAGAAATTTTGAGAAAAATATTGTCAAAAACGGAGTCCGTACGAGAGAGTTATGATTTTAGCAAAATTATTTAATTTTATAAAAATATGGACAAAAATATAAATTGAAAATTAGTCGACGGAGTCTAAACGAAAGTTGTAGATCTCGACGATAGCTACGCGTTCATATAAAGAACATGAAAAACGGAGTTCGTATGAACGAGTTATAATTTTTAATAGCACATTTACGTATTAAAATAAAATGTAAATCATATATACGTATACATATATATACATATGTATATATCATTAGAAAGGTATCGACGATGTGGTCATTATAAGACTAGTGTTGAGTACTTTCGACATTAGTTTAGTACAAATATCATTAAATCTATTTAAAATAGTATTATAAAGGGGTGTTTATTCATTTAAGTAAATATAGAGGGTGGTTTTTGAAAATTCAATTCCTATAAATAAGAGCCTCTAGGCTCTCATATTTCTTACACCATTCTCTTGATTCAAGAGTCTTTCTCTTCTTATCCCCCGAGCATTTCGGTCCCTCGTGATTCGACTTCTCTTTCTGTAGTTTTTAGTATAGTAAGGTGAGCGATGAAGCGCTGCAAGAATCTTTCTTAGAAAGATCCAGCGACGAAGTTCTGCCCCTGCAGAGCCCGACTCCTAGCTAAGTAAGTTATGCTACCTTACTTTAAATATAGCTTATTATATCGTTATTATGAACCTATAAATAAAATTTATCAGTGATTCAAAGTCGTTATACTGATTGATCTACTTACGGGGATGATGTCTAGGTTGTGATTTAGTGAGGTGTTTAAAGTGGGATTTCCAAACAGTATACTTCATATACCAAACAGACCCTACCTCCGATATGATCCTACCTGGTTGTTCCTTACTTGATAGTGTTGGATTAGATGTCTAAGCCCATAACTATTATTGGTATGTACTCGACCCGAGAGTAGCATGGTCCATTTGGGTTGCACTTCGCCAGAACAATTTGTATGGATAGTCTTTTGAGAATAGTATGTTTATGGTTTATTAATATATTATAAGTTATAATATATTAATATGAAATCATATTATTTAATTAGCATTGATCAAGAATTAATTTAGAATTAATTTAGTGATCAAAAGGAACTAATTAAATATGGACTCTTATATATATATATATATATATATATATATATATATATATATATATATATATATATATATATATATATATATATATATATATATATATAATGGGCCAAGTTCATTTAGGTTGGACTAAATGTGCATTGATAGTCCATGGAGTTTTAACCCATGGATCCTATGGAAATGAAAGGTCATGGGTATTAGGATTTACATGAATGTAACCCTAATCCTCTATACTATATAAACAGGTCTTTGGCACATGAAATGGCACTAGTGTGTAAGTGAACAAGAGTGGGCCGATTTCTAGTGTGATTACTATTCTCTCAAGTTTTCCAAGGTGTTTTGGTGATTTGTGATTCCACTTGAGGCATCCACATTATTGGTGCTAGGCTCTTGAAGCTCCAAGGAATCAACCATAAGAAAAGGTATGTCATCCCACTAAGTTTTATATTACAAGTTCCCCATGGTATGTTAGTTAGGATGAGAACCTTGGAAAAATCATATTTGCATGTATAATAGAGAAAACATAGATCCAAGGTTTCTAGTGTTGCATATACACCATAGGAATGTTAGAATGCTCAAAACCCATCAGTGGTATCATAGACTAGGCTTGTCTTCATTAAACTTGATGCAAAATGCTTTAAAAAGTCGAAATTTTGTTCACTGTTCAGTGGACTAGCTGATTCCATCGGGGGACTCGACGAGTCCATGTGTAAACTCATCCTAATCGTCGAGTAGGCTCTTGCACTCGGCGAGTAGGAGGCCCTGTGTGCAGATTTTCGAGTTTTGCTGCTGGAAATGAACTAGAATCGTTACCCTAAACTATTTTGGACTTATAAAACCTGTTTTTGGTGTGGGAATGATTATGCTAATCCATTTTCAATGGTTATTATCAAATTTTCAAGTTTTAAATATGTTTATATGATTCTTGAAATTGTTGATATAAATATTCATACTTATGAGTTTTGGTAGATCATAGGAATTATTTGCAAATTGTTTGTTAGTGTAATTCTTGATCTAAATGCCAATTAATGGACTCCATAGCTTGTCCTCAAGTTATGGAATTCCAAAAGTCTTTTCTTTAAAGCCATTAAGACTCATAGGTCATAGAAATGAAAAGTCTTGAATAGTTTCAAAACTTGCCCTCAAGTTTTGGAATTTGTAAAGTCTCACACACACTTTAATTCCAATCCCTAGAGTTTTAAAAGTTAAAATTCAACCCTTATACTTTATAGTATTATAAGTTAATAATAATAATAATATATATATATATATATATATATATATATATATATATATATATATATATATATATATGTATAACAGCAAGTCAGTCTTACCATTAGTAGGCCTCATTCACGAAGCCGGTCTATAAGGGGGGTATAAGGTTGTTGCCTATAAAATGGCAGCTTAATGGGTGTCCACTCTCACCCACCGCTTCCTTGACTTGTGGAGGGTCGTTAGCCGAACAGGTAGGACAAGGACTATAATTCTCATTATAAGTATAATGGTAAATATAAAGTAACTAAACCTTTTATAAATTCCTAATCTTAGTTACTTTAGGAAAATGTGAAATTGGTGTTAACCCATGAAATTGCACTTTGTACCTTACCAAGTCGTTGGTGGAGCATGTGTGGGTAACTGGCACACTAACATGGACTAGTAAGAGTGGTAAATGGTGAATTAATGCTTATCATAGATCGGTGGAGCGCGTGTGGGTAACCGATACATCGATTAGGTGATAAAATTAAGGGTACCAAGTTAATTTGCATGGTTATTCACACCTTGTTTGTGATCCTCGGCATCCCAGTCACAAATTTGAGAGGGAACAATCGAGATTTAAACATGCCATTGAAAAGTTCAATGAAACTTAAAAGATCTAGGAGTTTCAATCCAATTAAAACCTAATACCTATTTCGTTTTTCATGGTGGAAATTGGTGAATCGTCATTCGCCTACCTTCAAATATTTTTATAGCTTGGATTACGGCATCCTTCTTCCAAGTTATAAAATATTGTGTTGGGTCCTAGCCTTAATATTTCAGATTGGGTGTTATATTAAGGACTTAAATCAACTAACTTGAATTTCTCCCATTGTAGATGTCTAGATCAGACAACTATGATCTTCCCAAATCCCTTGGAAAAACCTTTCCTAATCAAGATGATGTCCCGCGATTGGATCATGGAAATCATACTTCTCTTCCTCCACCTCCTCCAATAATTCTCCCTGACCCACAAGCTCAAAGACTTGAAAAATTCAGGATCACTCAATCCCTATTGGATAGTAAACACAAAGATGGAAAGCCTATATGTGCTCATGTCTTGGATATGAAGCTGCATATTGACAGGCTAAGGATGTTGGGTGTCGTCTTCCCAAGGAAGTTGGCTATTGACTGGGTCCTTCAGTCACTTCCCGAGTCATATAGTGAGTTCGTTAAAGACCACTATGTGACAGATCACGACATGACCCTAATTGATCTTACCTATTTGCTAATTCCTGCCGAATCAGCAATGATTTAGCGCAATGGTCAAGCAAATCTGATTGGAAGGTCTATATCCCAAGGTAACATGGACATCCCAGAAAATATTCCTTCTCCTAAAGGAAAGGAATTGGGCATGGTCAAAAGTTTTGATCATAAGAGAAAGGCCAAATCTGAGACTGCTCCATGTGAGCCTGTGTGTTTCTATTGTCAAAGACAGGGACATTGGAATCGAAGCTGCCCAGACTACCTGAGAAGTTTAATCAGAATGTATGGTTCTGCTTTAGGTAAGTCTACTATCTAACTCTGTTAAGTTTCTAATTGTTGATTCTTAATACATGATGTGACTAGGTTGCATTTTGATGTTTGGCAGGATCAAGCAAAGGGAAGGAAGCTTAAAAGAAGAGTATGATGAATCTGATCGCGAAGATGGATTTCAATCGCATGGTTCGAAGATCATATTTCTGAGCTACTGGTTGAGAGTTATGATAGATTGCTAGGAAATATGTAATAACATAGTTTTTCATTTGTAATTGCATTGTAAGGAAAAGTTTTTCCGCATTTTATAAAGAAATAAAATTTTGTTTTGTTTTGTTTTATTTTATATCTCCTTGCAATGGCATTTATGAAAAATTGATGTTTGTATGTTTCTAGCAATATTGAAAATATTAATTTGATTCTTTCACTTGTGGTAGTGTCTAATTTTACCAAATAAGGAAATATTCTCATCACCCAAATTTCAATTGGACCGAAACTTGGAATCATGCAAGTTGTATTGTATGATGAATGAGAATTTTTCATCTTTGGAAAATTACGACTAATTCCTTATTCACATGTACATGTGAGTCAAGTGAAGGACTAAGGGATCGAGTATACATTCTTGTGCACTGGTCAAGTCCACCATAAAGATCGATAAGACTATTCGTCATGATTTACTAAAGTTCAGTAAAAATGGTTATACTTACAAGTTTCAGTATAATTCTGAAACATTGAAAAAGTTTCAATGTATAGCAGAACGAATGAGAAGAATCAAATTAGGCAGAAAGATAAAAGTTTCTCAAATCTAAAAAGATGGGAGAGTACTTTAGTATCATGTTTTATGATCATCTTAATGATTATGAAACCATATCACAATTGATCCTCTAATAACATCTTAGTGCATTCCTATGGCTAAGAAGAGGAATCATGAACTGTTGAAGTGGTTAAATCAAGAAGATAAGTCATACTTCGTTCCAAAATAACTCTTAGAGTCATACTCCAAGATTGTAACTTGAGTGACATATCTTAAAGAAGGTTTATAACCTTTGTCAAATGTAGAGTAAAATGTTTTCTACTCTTGTACATTTGAAATTGGTAAGTTGTGATGTTTTGGAAAAAACAAATACCAACTAAGGCCAATTGTGTGAAGTGTTTATCTTGATAAGAATCTGCACTATCTCTTAAATATGTGTTTGTCAAGGAATGATTCTTGCAAGAGAGTCTTATATGTCAAGAGGACAGTGGGAGTCTTAAAGATCCTGAAAGAGTTTCAAGAACAAATCAAGAATAAAACCTGTAGTTTATCACTAGCACATGACTTGAGGTTTATAACCTATCGTATTGACATAATTCTTGTTTCTATGGCCATTCCGGTTAAATTTGACTATGCATGTGAGTTCTATGAGTTCTCAGTTGCTTGCATAACAACTTGGAAGACATGGTAGGCCCTTGTGCTGCCAGGTGGCAAGAAATTAAGATTGAACAAGTTCAGTCCATATGAGTTTGAATTTGTCACTAACCTTGTCTTGTGATTATGGTTTTGAAAAATTCACATGGATAGGAACACATACACCGTAAACTCTAAGTGTCATAAGGTTTCTCTCCGATTCATGAAAATGATGGTGAGGAAACGCTTTCGCTAAATAGATTTTAAGTAGATAGCAATTGTGATATTTACATTCTCAAAGTCGTTAGTGGAGCGTGTGTGGTTAGCCGGCACACTAACACGGACTTGTGAGAAATGGAAAAAGTCTAAACAATTGAGACTATGATTACGCCATCCCTTTTCATAGTTCTAAAATTGTTTAGACACACATGTGAACTATCTAAGGAAAGGTGTATGATTTTGATAAAGTCTTATCAAAGCATCTCGTATCGGAAATCTGAACTTTGGTAAGAAAGTCAATAAAGTATTGATTTCTAGAAGTCCAGCTGATTTCTGGATACATGTCAAAGCTAGTGGGAGCATAAGTGTTATGCTAATAACTATCATGTTAGTGGGAGCATGATTATTATGTTAAGTGTTAATTCTAGAAAACAAAAGTCTCAATTCGTGACTCTGCAGGGTTTGAAAAGTTGTTTTGCTATAATTAAGGAAGATGAAATTATACTTCATTTCAATTCTAAAAGCTTAGATTGAGATTTTTTTAATCATCTTTAGTCAAGGATATATATATATATATATATATATATATATATATATATATATATATATATATATATTGTGTTCTCAAAATTCGATTATGATTACGACATCCCTCTTCATAGTCGAATTATGAAAACATGGAAAATACAAAATATTGGAGCAAAAGACTGGTCTTGGATCATGTCTTTATGTGATACATCATGAATCGTGTCCCATATGCTTCGGTATTGTAGCAAAAGACTGGTCTAGGATCATGTCTTTATGTGAGACATCATGAATCGCGTCCCATATGCTTCGTGTATAGGATCGATTACATGTGCTATAATATTTATTCTTTCTAAATTTTCCAAATGCCTAGGGCATTAAGAGGGGAAAAGGTCTAGAATTGGATATGACTAAAATGACTAAGCAATTATCGAGGATAATTTAAGGTTTAACAAATATTGGTTTCTCATGGACAGTTGGAAGTATGATGTAAATTTTTGGAAAGGACCATATTGACATATTCTGAAAGGAGGCAACTATTATTCAGAAGTGATGGTCAGAATGGGAATATGGAAATGTTTCATAGGTGGAAGTTATTCATTAAATCTGTGTAAGATTAGAAAACTGAATGCAAGAAGGATATTAAAAGGAATGTACTTTGAATTTGAGACTCCGTTTCCATGGAATTGATCTCCATTGGAATACTCTATAATGTCTGTTGACAAGTCTTTGTGACTTTGTGCATAGTCATTACAAGAGGATCAATGCATATAAGTTTAGAATCTAATAGATTTCGGTAAATGGCAGGAATTTGGAATTCTTAAATTTACGATAAGGATTTGGGATTGTGAAATGAGCATCATTGGAATCATGTTCAATTGGTCTATTTCACAAAGTAAGGATCATAGAAAAACATAGTGTGCATACTTGGAATATGGCATAACTATTGTTTGGACAAACACAGTGTGCATGCTTGGAGCATGGCATGGCTATTGTTTCAGTTCAAGTATTAAGTTGATTATTCGAAACATTATACAATGAATAATGTGTAATAAATATGGTGATAAATAAAAGGTGTTTTATTTATATTCATGAGTTCTGAGACCATATTGGATTCGATTATTCTTGTTTTTCACTTTACATGTTTTGACTTCCCGGATAACTAGGTTATTCAAACTCTCCACAGTCAATCATACTTTGGAAGTAGGTATGAATTAAGACTATCATGAATTGGCCTTGTAGATGTCTAAAGTGTTTAGACATAGCAAAAGTTGTTGTGACATTCATGAGTGCTCCTGGAATGAGATTCGAGTATTGGATTAAACTCACGCTCACTTGAATCACTTCATGGATTTTATTACGAGTGATCATGAGACAATAATATCTTATATTCTTCAAATGGAGACGTGTGAGTTGTAGTTGCGCGTCAGTTGCACATTGACATATGTAAACGCAACCAGTAACTTGGTTGTTATAAAACATATCGTTGTGTGTAATTTGATGAGTAAGTACAAGCGAACATTTGGGTCGAAGTTTATCCATTCCTTTTACCCTTGGAAGGATAAAAGCGATATATGTGGGCCCCTCGATGATGTAGTGATGATACCCCTAAGTGCTTGGCCTAGCCTGGACTGATTTGATTTGTTCAATTAGTCAGTTGTCATAAATCAGAAATCGGGAAACAACAAATGGACAGAGAGAATGATTATAATCCATGTCTCAATCCATATGATATCTAGAATGGAGGAATATATGATCCCTTATCTAATGGACATGTCATTTGACTAGGTCAGAGTTTGGCAGCGGCTTTAAGAGCTATGAATGCTAGTCGTGATCTTGGAGTCATACTTGAATAATAGTTATAGACTTATCCAAGTGGGAGACTGTTGGATTAGATGTCTAAGCCCATAACTATTATTGGTATGTACTCGACCCGAGAGTAGCATGGTCCATTTGGGTTTCACTTCGCCGGAACAATTTGTATGGATAGTCTTTTGAGAATAGTATGTCTATGGTTTATTAATATATTATAAGTTATAATATATTAATATGAAATCATATTATTTAATTAGTATTGATCAAGAATTAATTTAGAATTAATTTAGTTATCAAAGGGAACTAATTAAATATGGACTCTTATATATATATATATATATATATATATATATATATATATATATATATATATATATATATAGAATGGGCCAAGTTCATTTAGGTTGGGCTAAACTTACATGGATAGTCCATGGAGTTTTAACCCATGGATCCTATGGAAATGAAAGGTCATGGGTATTAGGGTTTACATGAATGTAACCCTAATCCTCCATACTATATAAAGAGGTCTTTGGCACATGAAACGGCACTAGTGTGTGAGTGAACAAGAGTGGGCCGATTTCTAGTGTGATTACTATTCTCTCAAGTTTTTCAAGGTGTTTTGGTGATTTGTGATTCCACTTGAGG
The DNA here is from genome assembly GCF_052849685.1 of Lactuca virosa. NCBI lineage: Eukaryota > Viridiplantae > Streptophyta > Magnoliopsida > Asterales > Asteraceae > Lactuca > Lactuca virosa. The sequence goes on from NC_136429.1 coordinate 493,561,968, forward strand.
CATCCACATTATTGGTGCTAGGCTCTTGAAGCTCCAAGGAATCAACCACAAGAAAAGGTATGTCATCCCACTAAGTTTTATATTACAAGTTCCCCATGGTATGTTAGTTAGGATGAGAACCTTGGAAAAATCATGTTTGCATGTATAATAGAGAAAACATAGATCCAAGGTTTCTAGGGTTGCATATACACCATATGAGTGTTAGAATGCTCAAAACCCATCAGATAGATCATGAAGTAGACTTTGAATGAATGATGAATCTAGACTAATAATTAGTTGCAATAAAGATTAGACTAAAACTTAGCGATAATAATGTTAGGTTTCGTCGAAGGAAAATAGAATCGTTAGAAGCGAAGCGCTGCCCGAGTTTGGAATCATCACCTTAACAAGTGAGTGCGTAGTTACTTTCATCTTACACATAGATATGAAGTATTTAATATAAGTTGTGTGTTATGTCTGCATATTATTTGTGTACTTAATATTTATGCTGGATGAACAAAAATATACATGTTTTAATTGTTTTAAGCTGTATATGTATTTTATACCTATAATTATGATGGGTAAAGACGGGTAGATGAAAGATGAGTTGGACGATGAGATGAAAGGTGATAAAGATCATGAGATGAGGGTGAGAGGTGAAAAATGAGAGGAGCCTTTACCCAAGCGTTGGCGCCGTCATCTAACAGAGTATGGATGACAACCACAGACTATTTTAGACAGTCCGGTGGAACACTAGCAAGCTCGCAACCTGTAGGTGTTGTGAACGAGACGATCACCCGGTGTACTCTAAAAACCCATTGACATGTATTGCGAGTGGACTCTCAAAAATAATACTGTCAATAAACGAGATAAACCCTGGCGACTATGGACTTAGTGCCTGTTATATAAACCCTGGCGACTATGGACTTAGTGCATGTTATATAAACCCTGGAAACGATGGACTTCGTGCATATTCCTTAGGAAAATCCTTAGGAATAAATAATGAAGGATAGACGATTCATAGAGGAGATACTTAAGAATAAAGAAGATAATGGGGATGGGTAAATTGGTTAATTGTTTGATGATGAAACATAATAACTATATTATTGTGGGTTGAAAACCCTATGTACTCACCAGGTTTCCCAACCTTACCCACTCAGTTTATTTGTATCACAGGTATCGATATAAAGCTACACTCCACCAGAGATTAAAGAGGCGTAGATCACTAGTGTAAATGAATGTAAGTTCTGTTTATGCTTATGTTTCTGTATTGACGATGACATTGTTGGAACCTGAAAGTGAACCTCTAGCAATCCCAATCGAAGTCAGTTAGAGTTTCGAAATGTTTTTGTTGGTGTCCAGAATTGAAGCTATGCTCCAGAATCTCAGTTGTGTCCGGACTTGAAGATATGCTCCGGATGAGAAGATCAGTGAAGGCATTCCGGAATGGACTATGTGTCCGGAATGTTAGTCTATCTGAATCAATGTTTTGTCTTTGTGCATTTATTGTCTTTGTCATTTAGTTTGATTTAACTTGTCATAGGACTTAGTTTCTTTTGTCAACACGGATATCAGAGTGTCAATTATAACTCTTTTATCCAGTCATATGTATGTAATCGGTTAGTATCATGTACTTCATTCTCCTATTTATAGGTGCTTTCAATGTTAAATCAAATGACGAATTTTCAAACTTTTTAGCAATATTTCATTTACTTCACTCTCTTTACAACATTCTCTTTGTTCTTCATTTATTAACTTTACTTTGATCTTAATTCTCATTCTTCATTTATGGCTTGAATATTTGTTGAATACATTATCTCAGACTTGACTGGTCTATCCAGACTTGACTGGAACATTCATTAGCAAGCATACATTGATCTTAAGTATTAACTTAAGGTTTGAAATTACCATGGTATTTCAACCATTTCTGTGTTGAGGATAAAAGTTCTTCTATATACCATTTCTTTGTTCTTCATTTATTAACTTTACTTTGATCTTAGTTTTCAAACCTTGTCCCTGCGCATCAGATCAATTTGTTCTCTCAATTGGTATCAGAACTTGATTGGTTGTCCTTTGAATCCATAAGATCATATTATAGTTGGTTTGAAATTACCATGGTATTTCAACCATTTCTGTGTTGAGGATAAAAGTTCTTCTATATACCACTTTTGCTTGAAGATAGCTTAACTTCAATGGCTGCTTCTAATACTCAACAAATGATTTCAATGCAAATTGCAAATAGCATGGGTGGCCCAACACGTTCCCCACTGCTAGTTGTGGAAGAACATGATCACTGGAAAGTTAGAATGGAAAGATTTTACTAGCTAAATAGAAAGGTGAAGCTATTTGGAGATCCGTCATAGAAGGCCCTCATGTTCCTGTAAGAACGGTTGTGAGAGATGCTGCTGCTCAACTTATGGGTCAAGATGAGACTCGTGCAGCTCCTCTAACTACAGATGATATTGAGAAGCTACATGCTGATCAAGTTGCTTTCTCGGAAATGGTGTTTGGTGTCCCTCACTCACTCTTTGAACACATTAAGTTGTGTAAATCAGCAAAAGAGATTTGGGACACTCTCCAAGATCTGATCGAAGGTTCAGAAAACATGAAAGACAAGCGTGTCACCTTAGTTGTTAATGATTTTGACACCTTCACTACCACTCTTGGTGAATCAGTTGCCTCAGCCTCTAACCGTTACCGAATTGTAGTCAACAACATGACTGCTCATGGGATTGTCCGAACTCCCTTGGAGTACAATCTCAAGTTCATAAACAGCCTAGGTAAAGGATGGGGAAATGTGAAATCTTGTCTCCAGAGTAATGGTTCTTTGAAAAAGTTAAAGCTTTATCAACTTTTTGATGAACTTCAAGGACATGAATCTAATGTTGCTCAAACTATAAGGGAACTCTCCGGAGGTCCTCTTGCTCTTGTCAGCTCCTTTGAACCAACCATTTTGAACACATCCACCTCGGACCTCATCAAACCCATTGTTCCATCTGTTCAGTCCTCCTTACTTGTCTTACCCACACAGAACTATCCTGTTGATGATTCTGAAGCCATGGACTCTGAACTCCGTTTCCAACAGGAGTTTGCTCTACTCTCCATAAAATAAAAACGTCCTTTCAATTACTCTTAGAAACCAAACCAAAATCGGTTTCATGCTCTGATACCAAAACAATCCTCAACCATACTCAGCAACGGAACCACAACCAACTCCGGAAAATCCTCCTGTGTACAAACCAAACATCACTAAGCCAAACTCTACTCCGGAACCACAGCAGAATCCAAAATCCGACAAGCCGAAAATTGTGTGTCACGAGTGTGGACATGCAAACCACTTTGCAAAAGATTGCCTGGCTGAAGCTCCGCAAAAACCAAAGATCAAGGACTCTGCATACTACGCCCGAAGAGCTCAAGAGATGGCAGAAAGTGAAAAAGCTTTCGTAACTACTATATCAAGGGATGTCGAAGGATATTGGTCATCCGGAGATGATGATGACATGGTGACTGGAAGAAACATGTGCTTGATGGCAAGACAAACTGTTGAATATGATGAAGGCTATTGGTCCTCTGGGTCAGAAGATGAAGATGATGTTGTTGAACCACACTACTGCTACATAGCCACCAACGATCCACCTGGTCGAAGCATCGTTCAGCAGGTAAAATCTATGATTACTGATAATAATTTTGATTAGTCTCTTTGTGAACCTTATCTAACCCAAATCCAAACAGATATGACCTGCATTTATAAAGCCTATGAGTCCGCCATAGAAGCCAGTGAAAAGAAGGAGTGTGAATTAAATCGTCTTAGGTTACGTTTTGAGGATAAAAAGTTGAAAATCGAGTCTTTAGAGCATGAGCTTGTAATGTCAAAAGATGAATGTATCATTCTAAAACACAAATGTGAAATCACCTATTCTGAAAGAAACATTTTAATTTCTGATAACAAACGTCTCAATGCGAAAATAGATGCTTTGCATAACTCCATTGACATACTTGAAGCGAATCAACGAATGACTCATAACTTTCGTCATCCTTGGTCAAAAGCTCCTGGTCTCGGAGGAGAGTTTCCGAAACCAATAGCTAGTCCCTTGAAGGAGTTGAAAACTCTTACCTTTATGGGAGATGTTCCGAACCATCAACATTCGGACGCACCTGGCTCTCCCTTGTCACCCCTTCCGGAGACTAATGACAAATTCACATCCGTGATTCCTGAGTTTCAACCCATAGTTGTCAAGAGTTTCGATTCCACGCAATTTCTGCCTCTGATAAACCTGGACCTAAATCGGACCTCTAGCACTCAAAAGTCTGTTGTTCAAAATCTGAACCATCAGAGTGTGTTTGGGCATCTTTAGATAGTGAAGTCGATGAGACAATTTCATGTGATACTGAACCTCATGTGATTTCAAAAACAAATTTAATTCCCATTAAGCCTGTGTTCAACAATCCTTCTGTAGGACAGACTTTGAAATCTTCGTCTCAATCTAAAAGAAAGCCAAAGTTGAATAGGAAGGATATTGTAGATCCTAAGGTGGAAGCTCGAAATACACACAAAAAAGTAGTTAAGACTAGACAAAATTCAAGATTCCTTGAGAACTCCAAAAAGAGTGTACCTCGGAATTCTTGCTCATCAACCCATAGTCAAAACTCCTTCACACCCAATAAGATACTCAAGAGACCTTCAAATCCTCCAATTCCTGTAGAACAAAAGAAGGTGGTTAGCCCGACTCAAGAAAAGTCAAAAGTAAGCCCCATATATGTCCGAAACACCTATCCTCAGACTATTTCATCTGTTTTTATTGCAAAATCTGAGGGCACAACTTTTAGACCCCGACTTTCAAAATCGAATGTGTTATCAAACAAACAGAAACATCTTAAGAAAACAAATATTTCAAAATCTTCAAAACAAAACCTTGTTTGGAAAGTGAAAAAATCTGTGACTCCGGATGAGACAGTGACTTCCACTGCTCCGGAAACATTAGGTCCGAAGAAAGTCATTTTGAACCCTCAAATCATTGAATATGACTATTAGATAGATGAAAAGACATTAACCTTTTGTTTGTTTCCTAAGAACTCAAAAAACATTCCCAGGAAACACAAAGTTGTTCCGAAGTCAGAATCAAAGTCCAAAGCCCGTGCCTATGTCCCTAAACCTAACTCGGAGCCTAAAAGCTCCACCACTCACTAATTTTGCAGGCACTTTGTGCTTCAGAGCAAGAAACAATATGGTATATTGATAGTGCTTGCTCCATGCACATGACGGGGCAGAAAGACTTTCTGCGGGATCTCAAGCTTTCTCCAAACGCTGGTTACGTGACGTATGGCAACAACTCCAATTCTCAAATTCGTGGTTACGGAATTCTCACCAATGGAAATTTCTCTATCTCAAATGTGGCTTATGTAGCTGACCTGAAACATAATTTGATAAGTGTAGCTCAGCTCACTGACTTAAATTGACGTGTTGAATTCTGCAAGAAGCACAGCTATGTAATGACTGAAGATCGAAAAGAGTGCTTAATCAAGTCAAATCGCAACAAGAACATGTACCCACTCGACATCAATATGATTATTGGCAAACCGCAACTCTGCCTTCTCTCCAAAGTCGTTCCTGACATCAGTTGGTTATGGCACCAAAGGCTTGCTCATTTGAACTTTCGGTACATGAATGATCTCGTATCTGGTGAAATAGTGAGAGGTCTACCTCTTCTCAATTTTGAAAATGATCATTTGTGTGCTGCATGTGAGTGTGGAAAGAAATCGAAGAAGGGTCATCATGTTATCATCGAAAAATTAATCTCGGAACCATTGGAGCTTCTACACATTGATCTTTGTGGACCATCCACTGTAGAGAGTCTTCATCATAAGAAATACATTCTTGTGATTGTTGACGACTTTACAAGTTTCACTTGGGTTTTCTTCCTTAAACTGAAGTCTGAAACAACCTATGAACTCATCAACTTCATTAAAGGAATTGAAGTCCTCATCAAACTTCCTATTAGGCGTATCCTAAGTGATAATGGTTCGGAATTCACCAATGGAACCATTGAGAAATTCCTCACCGAGAAAGGAATTGACCACAACTTCTCAGCTCTGTACACTCCACAACAGAACAGTGTAGTTGAAAGACGCAATAGAACTCTTGTTGAAGCTGCTCAATACATGCTTAACTTTGCAAACCTACCACTCTACCTCTGGGCTGAAGCCGTATCAACTGCGTGCTTCACTTAACATCGAAGTATCATCAATCGACGCCTCAACATGACACCATATGAAGCAATGAATGGTCAGAAGCCAACTATATCCTTTCTTCATGTTTTTGGATGTCGATGCTTCATCAAAAACAATCGTGATCAACTTACCAAAATTCAACCCAAAGCTGATGAAGCAATTTTTCTTGGTTATTCTGCAAAATCAAAAGCTTACGAGTCCTTAATCGACGCACTCGAGTTATTGAAGAAAGTTTTGATGTCACCTTTGACGATAATTTCATTCGGAGTTCTGCTCCCACTCATGTTACAACTCACATTATGGAGTCCGATGCTCTACCTCCGGAATGTCCGAATATTCAGATAGTTCATGAAGTCGATTTTGAAACTCTTTTTGGACCTTCCGAAACAGCACTTGATTCGGAATCTCGATCAAGTCAACCTTCATCATCCCTTCCTACTTCACAACCGATTTCCGGTCCTCTACCCTTCCTTTCTCCATTTGATTCCGGACAGTTTCAACCTTCTCAGGCTGAGGGGGAGAATGGTCAACCCTCTCTTGAATCAAATGTAGATGGATTTCTTGATGCAGCTGCTGAATTTGACTCCAATCCGATCAACATCGATGACGACGCCAACTTCTTTGAATTCCCTCCTGAGGATGATGTCAACCTGTCCGGTTCCGAAGTTTAGCGGGAGCATGACCCACAAGTTCAAACCATTCAGGGGGGGCAACACAATCCTATCATCGATGTTGAATCTTCTGCTGCTCAAGAACTATCAAGACTTCACATCTGGACTCGAGATCACCCTCCAAACCAAGTTATTGAAAACCCTAATGTTGGTGTTCAAACTCGCTCTGCCACAAGTGTTCAAAATGAATGTCATTTTTCGGAATTTATATCCATGGTTGAACCCAAATCCATCAAGGAAGCATTAGAACATGTTGACTGGATTACGGCCATGCAAGAAGAATTGGCAGAATTCGATAGAAATGAAGTTTGGTCTCTCGTCCCTCCCCCTCAGAACCATCCCATTGTAGGTACTAGATGGGTGTTTCGCAACAAGTTAGATGATGCAGGAGTTATCATTCGAAAAAAAGAAAGATTGGTTGCCAAAGGATTCACTCAGATCGAAGGTCTTGACTATGATGAGACCTTTGCTCCGGTTGCACGTCTTGAAGCTATCAGAATCTTTCTTGCTTATGTTGCGCACAAAGGCTTCAAAGTTTACCAGATGGATGTCAAATGTGCTTTTCTAAATGGTGAACTTGACACTGAAGTATATCTTCAACAGCCTCCAGGTTTTGTTAATCTTTCATATCCAAACTACTGCTACAAACTCCGGAAAGCTGTCTATGGCCTAATGCAAGCTCCTCGTGCATGGTACGAGACCCTCACCGATTTTCTCAAGCGTTCAGGTTTTAAACGAGGGACTTTAGATCCCACTCTCTTCCGAATGTCAAATGGAAAGCATCTCATGCTGGTCCAAATTTATGTTGACGACATCATTTTTGGTTCCACCGATTCTTCAATGGTTGTTGACTTTGCTAAGTTAATGGTCAGTAGATTTCAAATGAGCATGAATCGGGAATTAAGCTTCTTTCCTGGTCTCCAAGTCAAACAGACTAACAGAGGAATTTTCATTCACCAAGAGAAGTACATTTCGGAACTCCTCAAAAAGTACTCAATGGACACCTGTGCCTCAGCCAAGGTACCAATGGGTTTCGGACACAAGATCTTTGCCGACCCTTCAGGTGTAGCAGTTGATGAAAAGAAGAACAGAGGAATGATTGGATCCTTGCTCTATCTCGCAGCAAGTCGTCTGGACATCATGTTTGCAACGTGTCTTTGTGCCAGATTTCAAGTCAATCTTAAGATGTCTCATCTTTTGGCTGTTAAGCAAATTTTCAGATACCTTAAAGGTACTAAGAACCTCGGATGCTGGTACCCAGCAAATGAGAGCTTCCTACTTCAAGCATATTCAGATTCAAACTATGGTGGTCTACAATTAGATAGGAAAAGCACATTAGGTGGCTGTCAATTTTTAGGTGGTCGATTGGTTAGTTGGTCATCCAAGAAACATAACTACATTGCACTCTCTACAGTCGAAGCAGAATACATTGTTGTTGCCAACTGTACCTCTCAAGTTCTATGGATGAAATCTTAACTTTTGGATTATGGTTACCGCTTTCAACACATTCCTATCTATTGTGATTCACAAAGTGCCATTGCGATTTCTCACAATCCAATTCAGCACTCCATGACGAAGCACATTGATATACGGTACCATTTCATAAAAGATCATGTTTTAAATGGCAATATTGAACTTATTTTTGTTCCATCCAACGATGAAATTGCTGATGTCTTTACTAAGGCATTTGACGAAACCAAATTCAATGGTTTTCTGAACAAAATGGGTATGATGATGCCTGATCCTCAATTCTTTCAAGAGAAATATACTCTTTGATGGAAACATCAAAAAGTATAAGTTGATTCCGGAACAAAATCTTACTCTTCGGAATCATTACCTCTCGGAACAATCAGGATCATTTTATGTGTCTTTTAATCTAACCTCCCATCTCAGTGTTAAGATGTACAGTCTCTAAGCTTTTTGATGTATAAGGACCAATATAGTTACATTGGTCACAATTTTGCTCGGAATATACTTCATAATGTCATCCCGGAATTCAACTCCGGAAATGTATTGAATTTCATACTTCGGAATTTGCCTAAATCCTACTCCGGAAAATTATCAAATCTTGTTCCGGAAATTTTTTCAAATCTCACTCCGGAACACAAAAATAATCCTTTCGGAATTTCGTTTTTTTGCTCCGGACTCATTTCTCAAAAAAATTTCAGAAATCATTAAAAAAACTTTACTCCAGAATTTTTCAAAAGATTTATGCACCGGAATTCGAATATGTTTGACTCCGGAATCTCAAAGCTTCACTCCGGACTGATCTCATTCCGGACCTTTTTCTACAAACTTTCAAATCCGGAAGTCACCTCTTTACCCTCCGGATCTCAAACTGCCAGGAATCAATCATTCGAAAGTCCAAAGGTTTTTAAGGTGAAACTTTTTCAAATGGTTACTTTTAAAAGATGCTTTTCGTTCTCCTTGAAATTCGTGCCATGTTTGCACGCCCTTTAAAGCATACATCCCATCGCCGTTTGACGGTTTCTATTATTCACTTCATTCCATAGAAACCTTTCACCATCATTGGTCAACTCACCCCCAAAACGGCAACATATTAAATGCGACCCATTTCCATTTCGGATCCTCATCATTACCCTTTCCGACCCGGCCCATTTCCATCACCTATATAAGCCTTCTTAAACCCCCATTTACCTCTTTATGCGCTCAAACTCTCCAAAACTCCCAAATTTTCTATGTTCATCGTGTTATTCAAGCTATCATAACCTTCATCAATGGCGTCCCAATCTTCACCCCAAAAACTTGCTGAAATTGCCCCGTGTCCCAAGAAACTTGTCACCAAGAAGAAGTCCTCCAAAGAATCATCCCAACCACACAACTTTTCTCGATGAACCCTCTGGATTTTGATGAACTCATCAGAATGATGATTGAGTTCATCACAAATCATCCCATATCCATCCCACTCACCAAAATCCCAGATCCTCCTCTACCCCTAAATCTCTTGCACACCGCTTTCACAAGAATCAAGATCGACAATGGTGTTCTCGAAACAAAGATCACGGGCGATAGGATCGTGCCCATCCACAAGTCTACATTCCTCAAGGCTATCGGTGTCGATGAGAATCCTGAAGGATTCAAGGTTCAGGAACCAACCACTGAAGAATTCCAAAAATTCCTGAATCATATTGGCTACAATCAAGAATACAAGGCTAAGGTCTTCAAGAAGTCAACGGTTTCAGGTCTTTGGATCGTGTTGATGCACTTCATCATTAGAGGGTTGTCCGGAAATCATGGTGGTACGGACACCCTAAGCAAAGACTAGATGTATGTGGTTTACACCATCTACTTCGGACGCAGCAACACAGTGGATCTTCCGGAAGTATTATGGCAGGATTTTCGGAAATTCGCAGTCAAAAGGAAGAGCAATGAAATCTCAAGCCCTAGGTTTTGGGACCTGACGATACAACAGCTTTACAAGAAGAGATCTGAACCTATTCCGATTTGCACCATTCCGAAGGAGGTATATCTAACCTTTAAAACTGTTAAGCATTATAGAGTTCCGGACCAATCTTCTTTTGGTCCCGTTAGACATCTTCCGGACCATATGTTGTCCGTAATCACTTCCGATTCACCTTACTTGAAACATCATTTAGAGACTTCGGTTGTGTTTGACCCAACACAACCTGCCCCAGTCTCAGTTGAGCCCACTTCGGAAGAGGCCAATCCTTCAGTGTCCGGAGGAAAAATTAAAAAGTTTGCCAAAAGGAAGACTTATCCTTCAAAGTCCAAGCCTAAAAAGAGAACCAAAGTCAGTTCCTCCTCTCAACAGGCAGGAACTCATGGCATTCAGGCTGACTCTGGCCTTCCGAACACCCCTCCTACCCACTCATCTGAGGTACTCCTCGATGTTTCAAAAAACACAAGCACACACTCACGGGGAGTCTGCACATAATCCACCCTCACCTTCTCAAAAAGGTGATGTCGGTGTTGAACAAAGTTCCTTGCCCCCCTGGAACAAGCCCACGTGTCAGATTCGCTATCCCCACTTCTTCTACACGCACACACTCCGGAACCCCTGTTCCGGACCCCAAGCATTCTGAGGTTGGAGTTGTCCCTCCAACCTCTGGTGCCTCAAATGTTGTGATACCTGGTAAGGGTACAGGACGTCCAGGTGTTAATGATCCTTTGTGGGAAGATTTTGTGAACAGGGAACACTCTCGACATCCGGAGCTTACCAGATCGCAAGTGGAGTCTACTCTAATTGCAATGAAGAAGTGAGCCATCCAAAGCAATTTGCCATATGTCTCTCCTTCTGACGAAATAGTTGATCTAGAGTCTACCTCCGGAGAAACTCCCAAGACTCCACCCCATGCTTCGAATCCTTCAGCTTCGGATGATGAAATTTACGAAGAGGTGCTGCTAACCAAAGATGATGCACACGTTGTTGGTCCAAACCTGTTCTCTTCTGTTCAACTTCTCTCCAAGGCATCTTCATCAAAGCCTGAGTTTGATTTCGGATCCTCCTCTTCTACTCATAATGAATCAGAATCGACTCAGAAACTTCATGATGATGCAGCTATCAACAAACCTAGTACTTCAGTCACTCCAATCAATCCGGAATCTCTGAAACACAAGCCTCAACATTCCAGCTCTGACAACGGATCTTCCGCATAAGACCACATTGATCCATTTTCCCTTTTAGACATTCAAACCAATGTGTCTGACACCATGAAGAAGGTTGACTCTATTGAAACTTCTGTAACAGAGCTTAACTCTAAGCTAGATGAGAAAGTCTCCGGACTGGATTCGAAGCTTGATACCATCCTTATAGCTATGTCTGAAGCCAACAATTCTGAACCTTCCGTAGCTGAACGAGAAGCCCAACTAGATCAGCTAATCTCACTCCGGCTTAAACATTCACTCGAAGAAGTTGAAGCGAAGTATTGTAACATCCCAAAAATCATGACCAAAAAATTCTTTTTAAAACATTACTAAACCATAGTATAAAATCATTCATCCAAAATCATAAGTCATTATCTTAAATCAGAGTATCATTTCAAAACACTAGTTCATTTGATCAGGGTAAACATCCCAGGCTAAACTTTTTGGTGTGTGCCATGCGATCATCCCGAGCTCTTCCCTCCGCTACCGGAAGTACCTAAAACCAAAACAGAAAACCGTAAGCACGAAGCTTCGTGAGTTCCCAACCTACCACATACCACATACATAACCACATACTGTAAGTACTGGGCCTCTCCCTCTACCTCGGGCCCTGCCCGGCTTCGGATACATCCGACAACAGTCCCCGCCTGCCTTCGAGCCCCGCTCGGTGTACAAATCTGTTTCTCTTAGGCCCCGCCTGTCTCTGGGCCCCGCCGACTAAACATATACAAACATATAACATATCGCATAACACATAAACTATAACTACTCTACTACATTCTTGTATTAAGGCCTCGCCTATATTGGGCCTCGCCCCTGTCCTGCTATTGATGAGTCATTGAACCCCGTCCACGCTCCTGCTGGTAGTGAGATACGGGCCCCCGCCCACACTCACCTCCCTACTAACTCGGGCCTCGCCCCTACTCTGCTACTAATGAGATACGGAACCCCATCCATACTCGGCTAGTGATGAGATACGGGACCTCGCCCGACTCACCTCCCTACCAGGCACATACAAGTATCACAAAGACAACAAGTATAACTATACATACACTACTGCCTCCGGTACCACCCGGCATCGGACCGAAATCCGAAACATAATAACTGCATGGGGCTAACCCAGGTAACGGATCTAAATCCGAACAAATCACAATAAGTGCCTAGGGCTAACCCCCGGGTCTTCCTACTACACATAACCATAAGCATAAACATAATGGGCCAGCATTGTGGCCGTAGACCCATGCACACAGTGAGGAGACTCACCTCGCACTGCTGAAGACTAGCTGAACACTTCTGACTGTTAACCGACAACTTCTGAACTGCTGACCCTTCGGATTCCCGAACTATCAATACCCAAAATAACATTTAGACCACAATAATCCAAAAGTCAACCCTGGTCAAACTTGGTCAAAGTCAACGGTCAAAGTCAACCTCAAGTTGACTTGACTCGCCGAGTTGGTCTACCAACTCGTCGAGTCCATACTCCTCCAACCCCATACAACCCCGACTCCATTCGTCGAGTCTAGCAAGGACTCGACGGGTTCTCCTTCAACCATACAATCGGGACCATCTTCATCCGACTCGCCGAGTTCGACCTTGAACTCGTTGAGTTCATCATCCACATAAGAATGTGTCTAGGCTATGACTCGCCGAGTTATATGAACAACTCGTCGAGTCCTTCTTCATAAACTAAGGAGATTGCCTTAGACTCATCGAGTTCTTCCTTGCACTCGTCGAGTACGATGAACTTCATGACCACTATGAACTCAGACTGGCTGAGTCCCTAACCATTCAACTCATACCCTTTAACAGAAGGGTCTTGGGGCAATAACTGGCCTGACTCGCCGAGTCCCACAAGTGACTCGCCGAGTCTCTCTATGTCCAACTCTATTCAGACGATTTTAGACAAGCTCAAGGCATCCAAGTCCGAGATCTAGCCTCCTAGGGTCAGGATATCACACAAAGCCACTACCCTTGCACCCATACTTGGCCCTTTTTGCTCAAAAGGCCAAAACAACTCCTTAAACTTGGCATGGGGAGTTCTAATAGCATAAAGCTTCCACCTTTATGCTTTTACTACTCAAGACACTCCTAGATCTGAAAGGATCTGGCTAGGGGACGTCTAAATCCCACAAGAAATCACCCTTGGTCCATAAACTTCATAAATAGGGACATAAAGAGATCTAACAAACTAGAAGTCAAGGAAGGAACTTGATTACCAAAATGAGCAGCAAATGGAGTGAATCTTCTAGATCTACTCCTTCCTCCTTGAACCTCCAACCTTCTTCTTGTTCCTCTAAGCTTCAACAATGCTCCAAAACTCACAAAATGACTCACAACTCAAGGGAGGCTCTAAGGTTTTCGTTCTGGACTTGAGAGAGTATCCAGGGGGCTGATGAAGGCTATAATGTTCCTTAAATAGGGTACAAGGCCCACATTTAGGGTTTTCCCCAAACCTGGCCAACTCGCCGAGTTAGTCTTCAGACTCGTCGAGTAGGTCACTAAACCTGCGACCAAATCGCGATCCTACTCGTCGAGTCACTCCATCTACTCGACGAGTCACTTCCTCATTTGAGGTTTTCTTCTCTTTTCTGACCTTCTAAATTCAGGGTGTTACAACTCTCCTCCACTTAAACCAGACTTCGTCCTCGAAGTCCGCTACGGCCAACAATCTTTCAATCTGCTCACAACATTTTTGCTCGGTGAATACCTCTCCTACTGAGCCCGATCCTCGACGGATCACTTTCATTGACCTTCCGCCCTCCAAAACTAATCCTTGAGGGTAATAACCTCGAGAGCACTCTGCTCACCAACAATCCTAAGATCACGACTCTTTCCCAACTGATAATCCTTTTGTTACTCCTCGAGTACTTATGCTGGTCAACCTAGGGGTTCACCCCTTTTTCCTTGTGCGTTCACCGGCCTTCCCAAGGCAACCTTGCATAAACAACAACCTCCTCTATCTCTATGAAGGATATACCCTTCGCTGAACCTACCTTCCCAGCCACTCCCAGTGCTGGTCACTTCGCTGATACATACTGAGTGCTTTCTCTTTCTAATAGACTCATCCCTGCAACGGTTAGACTCATACGAGAGCTGCGCAACAGAGTCAAATCACTCACTCTGAGATTATTTAATCCTGCTGTTAGTGGCCTAGCACCTCTCAGTCAACTAACTACTTCCACTCACGGATCCTCTTATTTCTGTCCCTGTCCGAAGATTCTGGTGTCTCTGATCCGCTCTCCGGACGAACCGAGACCACCCGGTCCCAACTAATCTGCCATTACCTTGACTACCGGACTCCTACCGGTTATTGAACTCAAACTCCATCTCTCAGTCGCTCTCAGCGACTTCCGAATGAAACTTCGGCTAACTAAAACTGATCTGTCTACCTTGCCACTCTGGCTCTCTAAATCCTGGGATCCTCGATCCCCTATCTTGACTCTAAGGTCTCTACCAGGTCCCACCTACGCTGCTAAAATCTTACGGGCCTCGCCCACGGGTCTCACCCAAATTATATCTTAGAGCGGTCTCTTCCTCTAGTCTCACCTGTACTGCTACTAACATATGGGCCTCGCCCACGGATCTCACCCAACTGTATCTTGGAGTGGCCTCTCCCTCAAGTCTCACCTATCTAGGGCTATGCAGGCCTGCTCCCAGAATGAATCTCAACGAACTATGTCTACCTGATCCTGATCATACTAACTAGGAGTTACGGGCCTCGCTCACACTCTTCTAACTAGGAGATACGGGCCCTCGCCTACACTCCTCTATCTAGGAGATACGGGCCCTCGCCTACACTCCTCTAACTGGCAACTAACAAATGTTGCGGCTATCCCCCAGTCTTACCATATTCCCCATGCTGTCTCTACACTGACTACTAATCTGAAAGCATCCCATGCCTGACATACACTCAATCTGTACCTTGACTCACTCGAGTCCTGATGGTGATCCTCCAACCTGGTTTCCAAAACCAGCTATCAACTAACGTGATCACTACGGTCATCCCGTAGCCTCACTACACTTCCCGTAATGACTACCTACTGGTGAATGCTACGGCTATCCATTGTCTTACATCCTGGCTAAAATCACGTTCTGCCGAGAAAATCTTCAACCTGGTTTCCCAAACCAATCATCTATTGATCGCTATTACACGCACTCAACACTGGGAAGTTTCCCAAACTCCCAACTCACGTGTTTCTCATCCGAACAGCCACTCAGACTATTACCCTGCTCAACAGAGTTGCGAACTCATCCCAGCTTCTCACCGTCTTCAGTTCCTGACTATATGGGGGTTACTCCCCCACTTCGATTCAACTAGCTCTTTACAGCTCACTGTCTGGAAAGGATTCCCAATCCTTTTTACCACTTCATGGTCAATCTGCTAAAAACTTATGCTTACCGCTGCTAGTGCTCCAAAACTAACCAATACCGTGACGCCACTGTCCTTGAAAGCTGGCGAAATACTTCTAGAGTCCCAATTTCACGCTTGCTACAGCGACCGCATCCTGAGTAACCTGCTCTAAAAGGGTACAACTACGGACTATTACTCTAAACCCATGGTATGGAGATGGCATATAACTCAATCATAAGCAGGAAACAGAATCCAAAGTACAAGCACTAATACCAATGCAGTACCATAGCAATTAAATCATAAATAAAATTGTCAAGCAGCTAAAGGATACGCACCTGCCACATCTGGGGCTGCTCGCATCTCCAATGTAGACAACTGAAAAGCCCTGCCCCATGCCGTAGGCACCCTTGCCTGGCCTCGACGACTGTCGGTGATTCTCAAAGTCACAGGGGAGGAGCCCTCGCCTGTCCTACTGGAAGCAAACTCGGACATTGGGCCTTCTTGTGGCCCTCTGACTGCAATGGAAGCATACCATGTCTGATCCCTGGGAGATGGTAACAATACAATCTCTGCTAAAATGATCGATCCGCTCGCACTTGAAACAACCCAAATCACTACCACTGCTGCTCCTTGACGCACCCTCGTGCGTCCTTCCGCGCTTGCCTTCGCGACTGCGGCTCTGAAAGTCTCTTGATCTCGAATCCGACCTTTTGGGTCTCTTACCCGAACCTGTGGGCAACTGAACCTCATTCGGTTTCCTCTTCCTCTCTGACTCCAAGCCAATCTCTTGCTCCTGATTTATCCCGTCTGTTCCATCAACTGTCTGAACAGTCGTTGTCTGACCTTGAAACCTAGCGGATACCCTACCAAAAACACGCTCGATAATGTCGGGCAACTCCTCGTGTACGGCTCGCGAAACCTGCATAGCGATCCAATCATGTAATGGTCTCTCCTGGAGACAAGTTCTGTAACCTGCCTCTGGTCCCTGATGACAAGAGCTAATAACGGAATCCTCCCTTCCGAGAGATCGCAAAGATCCATACACATTGGGTCCCTGATGGGCCCCGAGGCGGCTACCCAAAAGCTCCAAAATCCCCTCCTTGACTGTACCAAAGATCAAAGGAGTCTGGTCCAATATACTGCGCGTAACCTCAACCGATACAAACTCTCTCATCTGCTCTTCGAGCTGTCTGGCTCCTGAACCCGAGGCTAATCCTTCTCCGGCACCTGATCCATCCACAGATCTCTCACACAACGTCACCATGCTGAAATCATGCCATAACTACCATCAAAATACACATCTCTGCTGAGGGATCACACACACACTATAAGTTCCCTAGTTTTATCTAAACCCCTCTTGAACCGAGTATAGATCCTCTGCTTTCAGTAGTATGGGCCCCTACTACCTTCCACATCTATCCGTACTTTCCTCAAGAATTGCCTCGACTACGTCAAGTCCCTTTCACTGCTACGAACACTGCTCCCAGCACTACTCTCATCCTAGGGTTGCCCTAGGGTATCCTCTAACTCTCTATCCGCCATCAGCCGCATAAGAAATTCCTGTTATCTTCCCCTTAACTAACTCGCGAATACCATTACATAACACTTAGACTAGATAATTTTTCGAATGAGAGGTCCTACCCTACAACGGTTAGACTCATGCAACAGCTGCAAAATAGGGCTAGACCTAACCTTCTGGAATTATTTAGTCCGTGCAATATGTAACTTAACATATTCGTTTACTAGTTAATTAGAGATAACTATAACTCCTAATAGCACAAAGCAAGCAACATTCAGGCATTAGGAAAGCTAACCACATAATACAATCAACCTGTTCTATCCTCTAATCCGGAATCTGTACTAGCATGCAATTCATAAAGCTCATACACATATAACCCGCACATAAGGTATCCTCCTAGATCCTTAGTCCTAAACTAGCATGCAGTTCTAATACACATATCATAGCATAAACTTGCAGGGTAATTTGGGAGAACTTACTTGAGCTCGGTTGATTGCATGCACCACACCATTTTTCTCTTTTTTTTTCAAAGTTCTTTTCTCTTTTCAAAATCCTTTTTCTTTTTCTCAAAGCTCTTTTACAAAAATGATTTTCCTTTGAAAACTTTCATACCAAGTCCTCAGTTTGAGTTCAAACACACCCGAGAGTGTATCTGAATCCCTCAAACCAAGGCTCTGATACCAACTTGTAACATCCCAAAAATCATGACCAAATATTTCTTTTTAAAACATTACTAAACCATAGTATAAAATCATTCAACCAAAATCATAAGTCATTATCTTAAATCAGAGTATCATTTCAAAACACTAGTTCATTTGATCAGGGTAAACATCCCAGGCTAAACTTCTTGGTGTGTGCCATGCGATCATCCCGAGCTCTTCCCTCCGCTACCGGAAGTACCTGAAACCAAAACTGAAAACCGTAAGCACTAAGCTTCGTGACTTCCCCAACCTACCACATACCACATACTGCAAGTACTGGGCCTCACCCTCTACCTCGGGCCCTGCCCGGCTTCGGATACATCTGACAACAGGCCCCGCCTGGCTTCGAGCCCCGCTCGGTGTACAAATCTGTTTCTCTTAGGCCCCGCCTGTCTCTGGGCCCCGCCGACTAAACGTATACAAACATATAACATATCGCATAACACATAAACTATAACTACTCTACTACATTCATGTATTAAGGCCTCGCCTATCTTGGGCCTCGCCCCTGTCCTGCTACTGATGAGTCATGGAACCCCGTCCACGCTCCTACTGGTAGTGAGATACGGGCCCCCGCACACACTCACCTCCCTACTAACTCGGGCCTCGCCCCTACTCTGCTACTAATGAGATACGGAACCCCATCCATACACGGCTAGTGATGAGATACGGGACCTCGCCCGACTCACCTCCCTACCAGGCACATACAAGTATTACAAAGACAACAAGTATAACTATACATACACTACTGCCTCCGGTACCACCCGGCATCGGACCGAAATCCGAAACATAATAACTGCATCGGGATAACCCCGGTAACGGATCTAAATCCGAACAAATCACAATAAGTGCCTAGGACTAACCCTCGGGTCTTCCTACTACACATAACCATAAGCATAAACATAATGGGCCAGCATTGTGGCCGTAGACCCATGCACACAGTGAGGAGACTCACCTCGCACTGCTGAAGACTAGCTGAACACTTCTGACTGTTAACCGACAACTTCTGAACCGCTGACCCTTCGGCTTCCCGAACTATCAATACCCAAAATAACATTTAGACTACAATAATCCAAAAGTCAATCCTTGTCAAACTTGGTCAAAGTCAACGGTCAAAGTCAACCTCCAGTTGACTTGACTCGCCGAGTTGGTCTACCAACTCGTCGAGTCCATACTCCTTCAACCCCATACAACCCCGACTCCATTCGTCGAGTCTAGCAAGGACTCGACGGGTTCTCCTTCAACCATACAATCGGGACCATCTTCATCCGACTCGCCGAGTTCGACCTTGAACTCGTCGAGTTCATCATCCACATAAGAATGTGTCTAGGCTGTGACTCGCCGAGTTATATGAACAAGTCGTCGAGTCTTTCTTCATAAACTAAGGAGATTGCCTTAGACTCGTCGAGTTCTTCCTTGCACTCGTCGAGTACGATGAACTTCATGACCACTATGGACTCAGACTGGCTGAGTCCCTAACCATTCAACTCATACCCTTTAACAGAAGGGTCTTGGGGCAATAACTGGCCTGACTCGCCGAGTCCCACAAGTGACTCGCCGAGTCTCTCTATGTCCAACTCTATTCAGACGATTTCAGACAAGCTCAAGGCATCCAAGACCGAGATCTAGCCTCCTAGGGTCAGGATATCACACAAAGCCACTACCCTTGCACCCATACATGGCGCTTTTTGCTCAAAAGGCCAAAAAAAACTCCTTAAACTTGGCATGTGGAGTTCTAATAGCATAAAGCTTCCACCTTTATGCTTTTACTACTCAAGACACTCTTAGATCTGAAAGGATCTGGCTTGGGGACGTCCAAATCCCACAAGAAATCACCCTTGGTCCATAAACTTCATAAAAAGGGACATAAAGAGATCTAACAAACTAGAAGTCAAGGAAGGAACTTGATTACCAAAATGAGCAGCAAATAGAGTGAATCTTCTAGATCTACTCGTTCCTCCTTGAACCTCCAACCTTCTTCTTGTTCCTCCAAGCTTCAAGAATGCTCCAAAACTCACAAAATGACTCACAAATCAAGGGAGGCTCTAAGGTTTTCGTTCTGGACTTGAGAGAGTATCCAGGGGGCTGATGAAGGCTATAATGTTCCTTAAATAGGGTACAAGGCCCACATTTAGGGTTTTCCCCAAACCTGTCTAACTCGCCGAGTTAGTCTTCAGACTCGTCGAGTAGGTCACTAAACCCGCGACCAAATCGCGATCCTACTCGTCGAGTCACTCCATCTACTCGACGAGTCACTTCCTCATTTGAGGTTTTCTTCTCTTTTCCGACCTTCTAAATTTAGGGTGTTACAACTCTCCCCAACTTAAACCAGACTTCGTCCTCGAATTCCGCTACGGCCAACAATCTTTCAATCTGCTCATAACATTTCTGCTCGGTGAATACCTCTCCTACTGAGCCCGATCCTCGAGGGATCACTTTCATTGACCTTCCGACCGCCAAAACTAATCCTTGAGGGTAATAACCTCGAGAGCACTCTGCTCACCAACAATCCTAAGATCACGACTCTTTCCCAACTGATAATCCTTTCGGTACTCCTCGAGTACTTATGCTGGTCAACCTAGGGGTTCACCCCTTTTTCCTTGCGCGTTCACTGGCCTTCCCAAGGCAACCTTGCATAAACAACAACCTCCTCTATCTCTATGAAGGATATACCCTTCGCTGAACCTACCTTCCCAGCCACTCCCAGTGCTGGTCACTTCGTTGATACTTACTGAGTGCTTTCTCTTTCTATATACTGATGCTGGAAACCCCTCCCAACGGATGGATCAGATAATCCTTCGAGTAATAGACTCATCCCTGCAACGGTTAGACTCATACGAGAGCTGCGCAACAGAGTCAAATCACTCACTCTGAGATTATTTAATCCTGTTGTTAGTGGCCTAGCACCTCTCAGTCAACTAACTACTTCCACTCACGGATCCTCTTATTGTTGTCCCTGTCCGAAGATTCTGTTGTCTCTGATCCGCTCTCCGGACGAACCGAGACCACCCGGTCCCAACTAATCTACCATTACCTTGACTACCGGACTCCTACCGGTTATTGAACTCAAACTCCATCTCTCAGTCGCTCTCAGCAACTTCCGAATGAAACTTCGGCTAACTAAAACTGGTCTTTCTACCTTGCCACTCTGGCTCTCTAAATCCTGGGATCCTCGATCCCCTATCTTGACTCTAAGGTCTCTACCAGGTCCCACCTACGCTGCTAAAATCTTACGGGCCTCGCCCACGGGTCTCACCCAAACTATATCTTAGAGCGGTCTCTCCCTCTAGTCTCACCTGTACTACTACTAACATACGGGCCTCGCCCACGAGTCTCACCCAACTGTATCTTGGAGTGGTCTCTCCCTCAAGTCTCACCTATCTAGGGCTATGCAAGCCTGCTCCTAGAATGAATCTCAACGAACTATGTCTACCTGATCCTGATCATACTAACTAGGAGTTACGGGCCTCGCCCACACTCTTCTAACTAGGAGATACGGGCCCTCACCCACACTCCTCTATCTAGGAGATACGGGCCCTCGCCCACACTCCTCTAACTGGCTACTAACAAATGTTACGGCTATCCCCCAGTCTTACCACATTCCCCATGCTGTCTCTACACTGACTACTAATCCGAAAGCATCCCATGCCTGACATACACTCAATCTGTACCTTGACTCACTCGAGTCCTGATGGCGATCCTCCAACCTGGTTTCCAAAACCAGCTATTAACTAACGTGATCACTACGGTCATCCCGTAGCCTCACTACACTTCCCGTAATGACTACCTACTAGTGAATGCTACGGCTATCCATTGTCTTACATCCTGGCTAAAATCACGTTCTGCCGAGAAAATCTTCAACCTGGTTTCCCAAACCAATCATCTGTTGATCGCTATTACACGCACTCAACACTGGGAAGTTTCCCAAACTCCCAACTCACGTGTTTCTCATCCGAACAGCCACTCAGACTATTACCCTGCTCAACAGAGTTGCGAACTCATCCCAGCTTCGCGCCTTCTTTAGGTCCTGACTATATGGGGGTTACTCCCCCACTTTGATTCAACTAGCTCTTTACAGCTCACTGTCTGGAAAGGATTCCCAATCCTTTTTACCACTTCATGGTCAATCTGCTAAAAACTTATGCTTACCGCTGCTAGTGCTCCAAAACTAACCAATACCGTGACGCCACCGTCTTTGAAAGCTGGCGAAATACTTCTAGAGTCCCAATTTCACGCTTGCTACAGCGACCGCATCCTGAGTAACCTGCTCTAAAAGGGTACAACTACGGACTACTACTCTAAACCTATGGTATGGAGATGGCATATAACTCAATCATAAGCAGGAAACAGAATCCAAAGTACAAGCACTAATACCAATGCAGTACCATAGCAATTAAATCATAAATAAAATTGTCAAGCAGCTAAAGGATACGCACCTGCCACATCCGGGGCTGCTCGCATCTCCAATGTAGACAACTGAAAAGCCCTGCCCCGTGCCGTAGGCGCCCTTGCCTGGCCTCGACGACTGTCGGTGATTCTCAAAGTCACAAGGGAGGAGCCCTCGCCTGTCCTACTGGAAGCAAACTCGGACATTGGGCCTTCTTGTGGCCCTCTAACTGCAATGGAAGCATACCATGTCTGATCCCTGGGAGATGGTAACAGTACAATCTCTGCTAAAATGATCGATCCGCTCGCACTTGAAACAACCCAAATCAGTACCACTACTGCTCCTTGACGCACCCTCGTGCGTCCTTCCGCGCTTGCCTTCGCGACTGCGGCTCTGAAAGTCTCTTGATCTCGAATCCGACCTTTTGGGTCTCTTACCCGAACCTGTGGGCAACTGAACCTCATCCGGTTTCCTCTTCCTCTCTGACTCCAGGCCAATCTCTTGCTCCTGATTTATCCCGTCTGTCCCATCAACTGTCTGAACAGTCGTTGTCTGACCTTGAAACCTAGCGGATACCCGGCCAAAAACACGCTCGATAATGTCGGGCAACTCCTCGTGTACGGCTCGCGAAACCTCCATAGCGATCCAATCTTGTAATGGTCTCTCCTGGAGACAAGTTATGTAACCTGCCTCTGGTCCCTGATGACAAGAGCTAATAACGGAATCCTCCCTTCCGAGAGATCGCAAAGATCCATACACATTGGGTCCCTGATGGGCCCCGAGGCGGCTACCCAAAAGCTCCAAAATCCCCTCCTTGACTGTACCAAAGATCAAAGAAGTCTGGTCCAATATACTGCGCGTAACCTCAACCGATACAAACTCTCTCATCTGCTCTTCGAGCTGTCTGGCTCCTGAACCCGAGGCTAATCCTTCTCCGGCACCTGATCCATCCACTGATCTCTCACAAAACGTCACCATGCTGAAATCATGCCATAACTACCATCAAAATACACATCTCTGCTGAGGGATCACACACACACACACTATAAGTTCCCTAGTTTTATCTCAACCCCTCTTGAATCGAGTACAGATCCTCTGCTTTCAGTAGTATGGGCCCCTACTACCTTCCACATCTATTCGTACTTTCCTCAAGAATTGCCTCGACTACGTCAAGTCCCTTTCACTGCTACCAACACTGCTCCCAGCACTACTCTCATCCTAGGGTTGCCCTAGGGTATCCTCTAACTCTCTATCCGCCATCAGCCGCATAAGAAATTCCTGTTATCTTCCCCTTAACTAACTCGCGAATACCATTACATAACACTTAGACTAGATAATTTTTCGAATGAGAGGTCCTACCCTACAACGGTTAGACTCATGCAAGAGCTGCGAAATAGGGCTAGACCTAACCTTCTGGAATTATTTAGTCCCTGTAATATGTAACTTAACATATTCGTTTACTAGTTAATTAGAGATAACTAGAACTCCTAATAGCACAAAGCAAGCAACATTCAGGCATTAGGAAAGCTAACCACATAATACAATCAAGTTGTTCTATCCTCTAATCTGGAATCTGTACTAGCATGCAATTCATAAAGCTCATACACATATAACCCGCACATAAGGTATCCTCCTAGATCCTTAGTCCTAAACTAGCATGCAGTTCTAATACACATATCATAGCATAAACTTGCAGGGTAATTTGGGAGAACTTACTTGAGCTCGGCTGATTGCATGCACCACACCATTTTTCTCTTTTTTTTCAAAGTTCTTTTCTCTTTTCAAAATCCTTTTTCTTTTTCTCCAAGCTCTTTTACAAAAATGATTTTCCTTTGAAAACTTTCATACCAAGTCCTCAGTTTGAGTTCAGACACATCCGACAGTGTATCTGAATCCCTCAAACCAAGGCTCTGATACCAACTTGTAACATCCCAAAAATCATGACCAAAATTTTCTTTTTAAAAAAATACTAAACCATAGTATAAAATCATTCATCCAAAATCATAAGTCATTATCTTAAATCAGAGTATCATTTCAAAACACTAGTTCATTTGATCAGGGTAAACATCCCAGGCTAAACTTCTTGGTGTGTGCCATGCGATCATCCCGAGCTCTCCCCTCCGCTACCGGAAGTACCTGAAACCAAAACTGAAAACCGTAAGCACGAAGCTTCGTGAGTTCCCCAACCTACCACATACCACATACTGCAAGTACTGGGCCTCGCCCACTACCTCGGGCCCTGCCCGGCTTCGGATACATCTGACAACAGGCCCCGCCTGGCTTCGAGCCCCGCTCGGTGTACAAATCTGTTTCTCTTAGGCCCCGCCTGTCTCTGGGCCCCACCGACTAAACATATACGAACATATAACATATCGCATAACACATAAACTATAACTACTCTACTACATTCATGTATTAAGGCCTCACCTATCTTGGGCCTCGCCCCTGTCCTGCTACTGATGAGTCATGGAACCCCGTCCACGCTCCTGCTGGTAGTGAGATACGGGCCCCCACCCACACTCACCTCCCTGCTAACTCGGGCCTCGCCCCTACTCTGCTACTAATGAGATACGGAACCCCATCCATACTCGGCTAGTGATGAGATACGGGACCTCGCCCGACTCACCTCCCTACCAGGCACATACAAGTATCACAAAGACAACAAGTATAACTATACATACACTACTGCCTCCGGTACCACCCGACATCGGACCGAAATCCGAAACATAATAACTGCATCGGGCTAACCCCGGTAACGGATCTAAATCCAAACAAATCACAATAAGTGCCTACGACTAACCCCCGGGTCTTCCTACTACACATAACCATAAGCATAAACATAATGGGCCAGCATTGTGGCCGTAGACCCATGCACACAGTGAGGAGACTCACCTCGCACTGCTGAAGACTAGCTGAACACTTATGACTATTAACTGACAACTTCAGAACCGCTGACCCTTCGGCTTCCCGAACTATCAATACCCAAAATAACATTTAGACCACAATAATTCAAAAGTCAACCCTGGTCAAACTTGGTCAAAGTCAACGGTCAAAGTCAACCTCCAGTTGACTTGACTCGCCGAGTTGGTCTACCAACTCGTCGAGTCCATACTCCTCCAACCCCATACAACCCCGACTCCACTCGTCGAGTCTAGCAAGGACTCGACGGGTTCTCCTTCAACCATACAATCGGGACCATCTTCATCCGACTCGCCGAGTTCGACCTTGAACTCGTCGAGTTCATCATCCACATAAGAATGTGTCTAGGCTGTGACTCGCCGAGTTATATGAACAACTCGTCGAGTCCTTCTTCATAAACTAAGGAGATTGCCTTAGACTCGTCGAGTTCTTCCTTGCACTCGTCGAGTACGATGAACTTCATGACCACTATGGACTCAGACTGGCTGAGTCCCTAACCATTCAACTCATAACCTTTAACAGAAGGGTCTTGGGGCAATAACTGGCCTGACTCGCCGAGTCCCACAAGTGACTCGCCGAGTCTCTCTATGTCCAACTCTATTCAGACGATTTCAGACAAGCTCAAGGCATCCAAGACCCAGATCTAGCCTCCTAGGGTCAGGATATCACACAAAGCCACTACCCTTGCACCCATACATGGCCCTTTTTGCTCAAAAGGCCAAAACAACTCCTTAAACTTGGCATGGGGAGTTCTAATAGCATAAAGCTTCCACCTTTATGCTTTTACTACTCAAGACACTCCTAGATCTGAAAGGATCTGGCTTGGGGACGTCCAAATCCCACAAGAAATCACCCTTGGTCCATAAACTTCATAAAAGGGGACATAAAGAGATCTAACAAACTAGAAGTCAAGGAAGGAACTTGATTTCCAAAATAAGCAGCAAATGGAGTGAATCTTCTGGATCTACTCCTTCCTCCTTGAACCTCCAACCTTCTTCTTGTTCCTCCAAGCTTCAAGAATGCTCCAAAACTCTCAAAATGACTCACAACTCAAGGGAGGCTCTAGGGTTTTCGTTCTGGACTTGAGAGAGTATCCAGGGGGCTGATGAAGGCTATAATGTTCCTTAAATAGGGTACAAAGCCCGCATTTAGGGTTTTCCCCAAACCTTGCCAACTCGCCGAGTCACTCTTCAGACTCGTCGAGTAGGTCACTAAACCCGCAACCAAATCGCTATCCTACTCGTCGAGTCACTCCATCCACTCGACGAGTCACTTCCTCATTTGAGGTTTTCTTCTCTTTTACGACCTTCTAAATTCAGGGTGTTACAAGTATGATGCCTCTGTTGATCACTATGTCGATACAATCACCAAGATGCTCAAGGTCCATGACGACTTGGTTGTTACTACCAATGATCTCATCAAGCAGACCCATGTCCGTCATGAGAAGCAGACCCTGATTTTTCAACAAGTCCTCATCAAATTGCTCCGATCCACTTGAAACATTGTTGATGTTCCGAATCGCAAGTTTGATGAGATGCTTGCCATCCTTGGCCACTTATTTGGTCATCTCGTATCCCAGGCGCCTACTGCTGAAGCCTATGATGCTCTCACCCTTCAACTCAACACCAGTCTTCAAAAGGTGCTTGATAAGCTTTTAGATTTGAAGCAATCGTTGATGCTTGCACCGGTTTCCAAGGCCACCGATGCAAGAGGAGGAGAAGGTCCAAGTCAACCTTGGAAGACTGCCTCGGATTTTTAACTCCAAGATGAAGATGTCAATTCCGATGATGAAGTCCAAGTTCTTTCCGGACTTCTAACAATGATGATGATGATAAAAGTGATGAAGAGGAAGAGGAGTTTGTCGAAAATGTTTGTCATTGGAATCCCTGCTCCTAGAAGATTTCTTGCTAAAGTGCTCACGGAGGAAGAGCAAAGAATTTGGTATGTATTTTCTTGGCCATCCTCCTTACCTGATGTTCTTCAAAGGGGAATCCACATGGCCAAGGAAAAAACTTTTCTCACCGTTCAAGCCTTCCGAGCCTCTCCTCCCAAGTTTACTATTGACAAGAACATGATGCATGTGATCTCGGTTCTAAACAAAAGCAAAGACAAAGGCAAGAAGCCCATCACAGAATCCGGACCTCCACCAAAGCAAAAGTGTGGATGGTCTCAGGAAGAAATCAACAAAGCATTAGAAGACAGCATCCGGATCCAAGCTCTTAAAGATAATCCTGATCTGATACGTGATATCTCTCTACTATGCCGTGAACGCATTATTCATGATTCGGACATAGTACCCTTCATGTACTATGATATCCCTGCAACTAATTCCGAACAACTTGATCTGTCTCTCTCTCCATTTAGCAAATTCTACACCAAATTTTCTCCTCTCCACCCAAATGATGATCCGGAATTAATCATCCAGACTGAGCGTGAAAGATTGAAAACTTTCTACTCCAATAACGCACAACCTCAAAAGGAAGTGTGGACAAGGAAGAGGATTACAAAGATCTATGGGTTTTGAAGAAAGATCTTGGTGAAGTATGAACTCAACTGCCCAATGTTCCAATATCATATCATCCGGAACAAACCTGCATACCGCACCATCACCGATGCTGACTTTGCTACAATGAATCCAAACGATGTCCTTACCATTGCTGCTCATCTCCGGAGTCTTCAAAAAGATGACATAAGCATGGGTGCTTACCAATCTGAAGTCAGCCAGAGTTCTGAAATGTTTTTGTTGGTGTCCAGAATTGAAGCTATGCTCCGGAATCTTAGTTGTGTCCGGACATGAAGATATGATCCGGATGAGAAGATCAGTGAAGGCATTCCCGAATGGACTATGTGTCCGGAATGTTAGTCTATCCGAATCAATGTTTTGTCTTTGTGCATTTATTGTCTTTGTCATTTAGTTTGATTTAACTTGTCATAGGACTTAGTTTCTTTTGTCAACACGGATATTCAGAGTGTCAGATGTAAATCTTTTATCCAGTCCTATGTATGTAATCGGTTAGTACAATGTACTTCATTCTCCTATTTATAGGAGCTTTCAATGTTAAATCAAATAACGGATTGTTCAAACTTTTTAGCAATATTTCATTTACTTCACTCTCTTTACAACATTCTCTTTGTTCTTCATTTATTAACTTTACTTTGATCTTAATTCTCTTTCTTCATTTATGGCTTGAATATTTGTTGAATACATTAACTCAGACTTGACTGGTCTATCCAGACTTGACTAGAACCTTCATTAGCAAGCCGACATAGATCTTAAGTATTAACTCAAGGTTTGATTTTTCAAAACTTGTCCCTGCGCATCAGATCAATTTGTTCTCTCAGACATCCCAAAGTTTTAAATGAATAAAATACATTTCTTCGGAAATGCTTTGATAACATATATATCATGTTTTCTGGGAACAAATTCTGCAACACTTTTCTTTAAAAGGCTACTCTAATTTTAAAATAAGCATAAATAAAATTTTAATAATGACCATGAATTTGGGGATGTCACATTAATCAATTTCTAACACGGTTCATTTGGTATCAGAGTAGGATTCGTTCAATTGATTGAAGTTTTCTTGTATTTTTCATTTTTTTAATCGCTCTTTTCGATTCAAAATTTTCCGCAAATTGAATAAGGAAACAGGTTTCAATTGATTGGACTGAATATATTCTACATTCTGTGTGTTAGATCAATTGATTTCTGATTAATCTCTATTTGATTTCTTTCTTAGATTTCTATTTGAATAAAAAATCTCTTTCTTCGAAATCTGTACAACAATGGTGAATTTTAGTGTAAACACGATGACTAATTTCTCTCACTTGCTCGGATCATCAACAAAGATTCCAACGTTGATTCTAGAGTATTATGAGCAGTAGGCTAACATGATGAAGTATTATCTGAATGGTATTGATGAAGATCTTGTGAGATCCGTCAAAAGTGGACAATTTAATCAAGAGATGTTAGTCACTATTGGTACGTCTGCAACTTCTGAGGACATGATCACAAGAGGAAACAAAATCAAGGAAAATGATAAGAAATGTATGCATGAATTACATGGTGCTCTTCCACCAGTAGTTTACAATTATGTTCGAGGATGTGAAACTGCAAAGCAAATTTGGGATACTCTGAAGGAGAAATATCTAGGTAATGAGAAGACAAAGAAGAGTTTGGTCAAACAATGCTTCCTAGAGTTGGGAGAATTCAAGCAAATGGAAACATAATCAATCGAATTATACAATGATCGATTTAATGAATTGATCTTCAAGTGTCCTCGTTATGGAGTGACACGTTCATCACTAGAGTTCAATCTTACCTTTCTCATGGATTAAGAAAGGAATGGAGAAATATCAGTTTGATGATCAAGACACAAGAAAGCTTTGATGGTTACTCTCTTGCAAATATATACAATATCTTGAAATTACATGAAAGCGAGATTAATGATATTGCTGAAGAAAGTAAATCAATTCTGGGAGGACCATTGGCATTGGTGTCAAAAGTTACTGCAAAGGAATCTGAATTCGAAGAAGAAGCAAAGGATAGCGAAGAAGGATTCTTATTCAACTCTGATGATGAAGCAGTTGCATATTACTCAAACAATAGAGTCAAGTAATTCTTTAAGTAGCTATTCAATGGAAATTTCAAGAACAATTCTAAGGGAAAGGGTGTATCATCGACTGGGAAATCTGTGAAAGAAGCAGTAAAGGTAGAAAAGAAAGAGGTGGAGAGTTCGAATGAGAAGAATAAGGAATTTAAGTTGAAGGATGATTCTGGCTATAATTGTAACTACTGCAATGGTTACAATCACTTAGTGAAAGATTGTATGCTAAGAAAGAATAAAGAGAAGAAGGAGAGAATTAAGGACAAGGATTATTATGTTGAGAAGCTTGAGGAAATTCGCTCTCGAACAAAGAATGTTTCACTGAGTGCTAAAGGAGATAATGAAGAAGAGGGCACACATCAAATCTGGTCTTCAGGATCAGATGATGAGGAAATGCGTCATCCCACACATGGTGCATTGTATGCGAAACTGAAGGAGATTGAAGATGAGAGTGAGGATGGTGATGAAGAAAGAATTATAGGGAGATGCTTTGTGTCGAAGGACGAGACCAAATCACCAATGACTGCAAAGGTATGTGATCTTCTAACCTCATTTAAAATTCCTTCATCTTCTTTTAATGATGTTTTATCTGACTTTGATAATAAATGTTATTATCTTAATGACATGTTAATCTCCATGATTAGAGAAGCAGAAAAGTCCAAAACCCCCTATTATGAAGCTAAGAATAAACTAGAAGAAAAGAAGGGTTTAGTAGAATCTCTTAACTTAAGGATTACTAATATTTTGATAGATAGAGATACTATTAGAATGGACAATAGTATGCTTGTAAAACAACAAAACATTTATTGCAATACTGCAAAAAAGTTGTATGCGAAATTAACTGAACTTTATCATTTTGCTGAGATTTGTGATGTACAGCATCGAAAGCTACTTCTTTTTCTTTTTTATAAAAGAGAACATATAGACAAAACCACATATTACTGTGAAAGCAAGATAGCAGATTATGATAAAATTCCAAATGATTCATATACATATGGTATTGTAGATATTAAAATGTTTGAATTTTGATGATCTTGTGAAAATTGTGAATGAGACCTTAACCAAAAATGAAGAGGTCAAGATTTTGAACATGATTGAGAAGTCGACACTCGGTTCTCAACAAAATTTTGCTGATACAGATAATGATCTTGCCATAGATATCAAGAAGACTGAAAAAGTGCCGCAAAATCTGGTGAAGGCAAAATTAAACATCAATTGAATTTGAAGATGGAGAAATCATTCATCAGCCTTATGGTGTTGTGTTCCAGGGAAAGAACAAGAGAGGGAATTTGACGAAGTTTTTGTTTCAAGTCTCTGATCTGGAAAGATATACAAATTCTCATTTCACAAATATATTGATTCGAATCGACAAATTCAAAAAGAATGATGATGGAGATAAGGTAGAGATAAGGAAGATTATCTTGTGGTATATGGATGTTAGAAGAGAGCTTTTACAGACGATGAAGTTGATTGCTTAATATTCAACTTTTCTCACTAAGGGGGAGAATGTTGGGTCGAATGTATATAGTGAGAAGTCAAAAGTAGTCAGAGTATGTAAAGTGTCGAAAGTAGTATGGTTACGACACATTATCTATTTACAAGGCAGTTTAGTTTCGATATTTAATGTCTAGTCCTTGTATTTTCTTTGTTAGTCTCTTGTACCCTATAAATCGGGTAAGTACATAGAGCAGAGGGGAACGAACTGAGCGTAATTTCATTGGTACTCAAATATTCTCTTGTACTCTTCAAACTTTAATTGAGCCAAACAGATCTTATTTAGATCTCGTGTCCCTTACAGCTTTTATCGAATCAACTGTGTTCTTAATCAATTTCTAACATGCTTCATACGCGATGCTTCGATAAGTCTCCAACTAGACTAATTAAGCTTATACACCTTCATTGGATAACATATGTGTGTGTTTAAACCCTTTCATAACTTATAACTATAAGTCTTTGAAAGTTCAAGCAATTCCTTGCCATTTCTCACAATTCGAAATATGAAGAGAGATGCCGTAACCATATTGTGAATTTGAGAATGCAATTAACACAACCAATATCCATACTGATCTTTACCAGATCCTATAAAATCTACTAGCGAAATTGTTTCCTCATAATTATTCTCATGAATTAGAGTGAAAATTTTTCCGCCTAGATTTTGTGGTACATACATTCCCATCCATGTGAATTTATCATTTCCAACCTAAAATCATAAGACAAGGTTTATGACAAAACCAAATTCAAATTTAGCTTTCCTTCATGGACTGAACTTCGCTTATTCTAAATTTATTACCCTCTGGTAGCACAAGGGCTACTAGCGCTTCCGTGTTGTTAAGTAGCTCACCCATATTAATCAATGTACTTTCACTGACCAAAGCGCTTTTTCTTTTGCAGTTAAATGAAAACATAAAACTTATAAGCATCGACAATTCGACTAGAAGGTGTACAAAAATAAGAATGTGTCAGTAAAACACAATTAGTCATCAACCTCAGGTCGTGTGCTAGTGATAACTAAAAGCTTTATTGTTGACTGACACCTGAAACTCTCAAGCTCAATAAGAATTCCACTGACTTCTTGACATATGATTTTTCTATCAAGGAACATTCCTTAATGAGTTAAAACAAATATTCAAAGGTTCGTGTGGATTCCCGACAAGAAAACACTTCACAGAATAGGTCTCAATTTATCCTTTGTTTCTCGATTAACGAAAAACATCACAACTCCAACTTTATATGTGCTAGAGTAAGAAAACATTTTTTCTCCACATATTTCGAGGTGTTTTCAACCTTCTTAGTTTGAAAAGAGACTCAAGATATGATTTGTTGTTACTAGAGTATGACTCTAAAACAAAGTATGACTCATCTATGATCGACCCATTTCCAACAATGTTTGATTCCTCTTCTCAGTCATACAATTTGCACTAAGATGTTCTTGGAGGAGTCAATCGTGATACAAGTTCACAATTAATAAGAAGATCATAAAACGTGATACTAAAGCATTCTCCTTTCTTCTCATATTAGAGAATCTTTTATCTTTCTTCCTAATAGATTTTGTTATTCATTTTGCTACTCTTTGAATCTTTTCAAAGTATCAGAATTATGCTTAATCTTATAAACACAACCATATTTACTGAAACATCAGTAAATCATGATGAATAAAGTTATCGTCCTTTTGTGGTGGATCTTAATAGTCCATAACAACATGTACTAGATCCATTAGTCCTTTACTTGACTCATATAAACATGTGATAAATGAATTAGTCATAATTTTCCAATAAACAAGATTCTCATATACTATACAATATGAATTGTACAACACCATGTATCTGTCCAGTTGGTGATGAGATTTCTTTTACTTGGTCAGTTACGACAATACCATAAACTATAACATAAGAATCAAATCTACAAGTAATATTGCTAACAATAGAAATGAAACCAACACTTTTACAAATTCTTTTGAAAGGAAATATAAAATAAAGTAACTAGATAAACCAAAATTTCACTTTTATTGAAAATAAACAAAAAAATTTGGAACTTGTCCTCACAACGCATAAAAATGAAAAGCTATGTTTCTAGACATCTCATTAGAGTGATAGAAATCTATTAAGTTATCCTAACTCCTTAGTAGTAGCTCGAAATTTTGATCTTCGAACCATGTGACTAAAGTCTATTTCTCACAATCAGATTTAGTTCACCTTGTTCAAGCTTCCTTCTTTCTGTTAGCTCCTTTAATACTATAAAAATGTGATCATCACATCATGTATTAAGAGTCCACAAATAGGAACCTATAAAACAATGGAGTCAGATAATGGATGTACCTGAAGTATAGTTACATGACTTGACTTTACTATCTCTAGGATCTTTCAGTTATTTTCGGCAGCTTAGTTTCCAATGTCCTTTCAATTGGTGGTAAAACAAATGGACTCGTTGGGCTCAACACATGGAACGATCCCAGACTATCCTTTCGATCAAACAGTTTGATATTGGATGACCCCTTTCCATTGGGAAGAGAAATCTTTACTGGACCACCATTGTCAATGTCCATAAAAACCTTGGAAATAGACCCAATAAGCATTTATGCTTTAGATGTGCTCCTAAGCATTTCTGCTTCAGCAACAATCAACATTTAGGTCAAATCAATTAGGGTCACATCGAGATTCATCATATGAAAGTTTTTAACAAACTAATCATATGACTTAGGAAGCAAGAGAAAAAACAAATCAATGGTTTTCTCCCTTGGGAAAACGACACCCAATCTATCCAACTTGTCAATATACGATTTCTTTTCAGAACATGCGTACACACAAAGTTTTTATCTTGATATTTACATACCAATAAGGATTGATTAGTCTCGTATCTTTCAACTTGAGGAAAATGTGACGTTGGGAGAGTCACAGGAGGAGGAGGTGGAAGAAAAATGATGTCTAGTTCCATCATTTCCTAAGGAACGAAAAACAATTTTACCTTGACACAAAATTGGAAGACCATCTCTAGAAGATTGAGGAAGACCATTTCTATCTTCATAAGATATTTTAAAATAGGAGAAAAAGAGAATTCGAGTTGATTGATTTTAGTCCTTAATTGTTAACCCATAAATTTAAATTAAGGCTAGGATCCATATTCTCGATTCGAATTTTAAAGAGGGATCTCGTAATCAAATTCGAATCTATTTTAGGTAGGTAAGGCTTTTACCAATTTCAATCTTATGAAACTCCTAGATCGTTTAAGATTCATTGATTCTTATCAACTACATGTTTAATCTCATATTATGCTCTCACTTTTGAGACTAGGATGTCGAGGATCACAAATGAGATGTGAATAACCATGCAAACCCGCTTGAAAACCTTGATGTCATTTACCATCTCACATTATTGTGTCGCTTAACCACACACACTGCATCAACAATGATAATTTTCTAGATGTCCATCATATCTCTTTATAGTTCCCATTAGTGTGTTGGTTAACCACACATGCTCCACTAACGACATATAAAGCATGATGTACGTTTTTCATGGATTAACATACTTTTCACATTTTTCCTAGAGTAACTAAGTGTGGGATTTAAAAAATAGTTTAGTTACTTTATATCATTATACTTATTAATGAGTTTATGTCCTATGAAATCCGTTTGGATAACCACCTTCCACCACACAGGAGAGCGATGGGTGAGAGTGGACACCCATTCAACGGCCATTTTCTAGGCCGCTTCATTATACCCTCTTGATAGCATTGGTTCGTGAATGAGGCATACTATCGATTTGACTGACTTTTCTTATACATATAATATATTAGACCTTTAATAGCATATATATATATATATATATATATATATATATATATATATATATAAGGTGTATTTTAAAGCCTTTTAAAATACTAGGTTTAAATTTAAATTTTCGAATTAATAAAATTAATTTAATTTAAAAATAAACCAATTTTTTATTTAATCTTCATCTTTTAATTAAACAATTAATTAAATCATTATGGATTAAATGATTATTTACAATTAATCAAATTAATAAAATAATTTAAATTTAATCCTAATCCTTAGCCTTCTAATTTTCGAAAAATAAGCTAGGGTTTACTAGGTTTTAATTGTTCAAATTTTAAGGCTCCAAAAATAACAAATAAGGAAACAAGGAAAACCTAAAAGGGATCCTTAGGCAAAGGGGCTAGGGTTTCTAAAACCCTTGCAAATTTCGAAAATATTGGGTGGAGGCTAGGGTTTCTAGGAACCCTAGAAGATTTCGAAATTTTCTTCCATAGGGTTTAGTTTTTATAAACCTTAATTTTGATATATTCAATTTTGTGCATGATCAATGAGAACAATGGCTCTGATACCACTGATGGATTTATATGTTACAAAAAAAATTATTTTGGCGGAAAAGCATAAACCCTAAGTTCACATGCATCCTAAAGGATCTATGTTCTTACTATGATTTGCAAACAACTATTGAATTTCAAGAACCCTAAAAGTAGGTTCTATTTTCGAAATTACTAAAGGGTTATTAAAAAAATACTTTCTTTAGTTTATTATAGCAAATAAACTAGTAATCCTACCTTTATTGGTCTTCAGAAAGCAAGCACCAGAAGTCTCGTACCTCTAATGGCTCACACCTAAACCCTAGCAAATTGGAGGCTAATGAGACATCCCCAAATTCACGGTCATTTTAAAAATTTTATTTATGCTTATTTAAAAATCAGATTATCCTTTTTGAAAATATTAGTATTGCGAAATTTGTTCCCAGAAACATGATAATGATGTTATCAAAGCATTTCCGAATAAATGTATTTTTATTTAAAACATCGGGATGTCATCGTCAATGTAGAAACATAAGCATAAACAGACCTTACATTCATTTACACTAATGATTTACATCTCCTTTAATCTCTCAGTGTAATGTATCTTCGCATCGATACCTGTGATTCAAATAAACTGAGTGAGTCAGGTTGGGAAACCTGGTGAGTACATAGGGATTTCTATCCCACAATGTTATACCATATATATATATATATATATATATATATATATATATATATATATATATATATATATATATATATATATATATATATATATATATATATATATATACTTTATAAATCACAATATATACAATTTCACCTCATATAAGCAATTTTACCCCACCCCGTCGATCCTCACAACGACATGATTCATATTCCCGGATCTAAAATTAACAGCTTTACCTAATCCATACTCCCGAATCAGGTTTGTCTAATTCATGCCCTTGGATTAATGACAAATGACTATGCCCACTCTATACTCTCGGACTTGGGATGAATGACTATGTCTAATACATGCTCTCGGATCAATGAAAATTTTAAAGCTCGACCCTCCGTATATATCTCACCTGTACTCATAAGGAGATACTACCCGATATTCATCTCAATTAATTTAGGTTTATTCTATACCCTAAATTATCATATATTATCAGATATGCATATAACACGTATTTCAGGCAATAACAAATATTTCACACACAAACATATATTTAATACTTTAATAAATACTTGTATTAAAATCATGTTCATTAAAGGGACTATGCACTCACTTGTTAAAGTGATGACTCCAAACTCGGGGGATAAGAAGAGAAAGACTCTTGAATCGAGAGAATGGTGCAAGAAATATGAGAGCCTAGAGCATCTTATTTATAGTAATTGAATTTTCAAAACCTACCATCTATAGTTACTTAATGACCTTATAGTTATTAAAATGACTAAACATCCCCTTATACTACAATTTTAAATAGATTTAACAATATTTGTACTAAACTAATGTCGAAAGTACTCATCACTAGTCTTATAACAACCGCATCGTCGATATCTTTCTAATGATATATATATATATATATATATATATATATATATATATATATATATATATATATATATATATATGATTTATACTTTATTTTAATACGTAAATATGTTATTATAAATTATAACTCGTTCATACGAACTCCGTTTTTTATGTTCTTTATACCCACTCGTAGCTATGGACGAGATCTACAACTTTCGTTTAGACTCCGTCGGCTAATTTTGAATTTATTTTTCGTCCATATTTTTATAAAATTAAATGATTTTGCTAAAATCATAACTCTCTCGTACGGACTCCGTTTTTGGCATTGTTTTTTCTCAAAATTCTTATTTTAAAGAGTACTACGATTTTCTTTTTGGTGGTTTTAGCTAAAAGTCAATCATTCTCTTCGTAGCTTTTTACAGCGTACATTAATTGTGCGCGGCTGACTTTTATATCTTATAAAAATCATATCTAATTCATACCGAGTCGGATTTCTACGAAATTTATATTTTCGGGATCGGGAAGACGTGTACTTTCTAAATATAATATACGTATGTATGTGTGTATATATATATATATATATATATATATATATATATATATATATATATATATATATATATATATGTTTTTGCGCACTTATTTTTACAATGTACGGACAATTCGACTAATTTTTCCTATTATATTATAATAATCATGAAACACATAATATTCATCTAATTATTCTTTATTACGTGAAATAAGTTACAATTTTTGACCATAACTATTACTTTGATAAAGATTATTTATCCTACATAATTTCTATAAAAAAAATCATTTTTAATGCTTATTATATCTTAATTGACTAGCCCGAATCTGCGGGTGTTACAGCTAAAAAGGAAAGGAAGGATTTTTTGGTTTTTCTCTTAGGAATAAGGATGGCCGAAATTATGAACCATTAGGAGGGTTTATATAGGTGACTAAAAGAGCTATTAGGTTTCCTTGGATAAGTCTTATTCTTTTGTTTTCCCCCTAAAGTGACTAAGACTTGGTAAAACCAAAGTGAGTTCATGACTATTTGGGAGGGCTGAATGCACATCACGTTGAGTCTACCTGCTTAATTGAGAAGTATACATTATGATATTGTATGCCACGTATTGATATAAAATCTCACGTGTGTATATCTATATTGTGGAAGTGTGGCATTGATCATGTCATAACATGGGATATATGCTCTTTTCACTATGCAATCATATCAATATATTCTACTCTCTTTCTTTTGGTTTTGTTCTTGAAAAGTATATTTTGTACAAACATTAAAATCATTGTAAAAGTGAAGATAGTGATGTGCTAGCTCCCATGCCTCAAGGGTTTCCAACGGATTTAAGAGGAATTTATGATAGATTTCTACAAAATTACATTAAATTTACATATGACAAACAAATTTGAAGGGTAGCATGTGCTACATAATGGGTTCGCCAATGTTCCAAACATACGAGGTGGATAATACACTATCCCAAGAGGTGAAGAGTTGGAGATGTCACCAAAACCGATATTAATAAAAAGATAATATATTATTTTTGAATAATTTTATTTAGAATATTTTATGCATTTGAATACACAATAATTTGTGAACCATATGACATTTTTACCCATTTTACCTATATGATCCGTTTTCATTTTAAACAAAAATATTAATTTTTACTCATATCATTGTCTACATAAATTGAAATGGTCATATATACTGCTTACCTTACTTAATATATAAGAATGATTTATAACTTTTTTGTATAAGTATGTGACTAAAAGTCTAAAACTATAAAAAAAAAATATAGTAGATATTTTTATTTGTTTTATCAGATACAAACCTAAATCATTTTTTAAAATATATTAATTTATTGATATGGGTATATTGATATTAATGACGCAATAAATGAGTACATGGATGGAACAGCAGAGTTGTTGCAAATGTTCAGAAATTTTAAAAAGAGGGTCTGAATCACAGTATCAACTGTTCGGCCACTTACTATATAGAATTGACCGATGAATGATTCAGTGTTTTTGTTCATCTTATAATATACTAAAATAGTAGAAGTGTTTATGCTCATGTTTGTTTTAAACAACTTATATTATTTTAAAATAATAATATATTTTAATTTTGTTTCGTTTTAACTTTACGACCAAAATTTGGTCCATTATTCTATTCCGGATTCTTTTCGGACTTATTTAACCATTAATTTATGACAAATACAAAAATCAACATCAATTGCAAAGTTAAAGTATACTTGTAATACTTGTTTATTTTGATCCATATGTTATTTTATTTTATTTTTAACCGCTAACTCACGCCTCTAAATCCTACTAATAAACTATATGTTTATATATAACGAGACTTGAACCATTATAATAGATAATTCTTTTCAAACACATTATACCAATAACCCTTTTCCGATCCATATATTGTTATGACAAAAGTAATCAAAACATGAAATACAGTAAACATAAGCACAAATAAATCAAATTTATATACAAGATTCATAATCAGAAAAACATACTTGAATGTTGATGTTTACAAAATAATCACAAATACGAAAATATGTAGATTGAGGTCTACGAATTGCAGTGTCCTAAGACAGAAATTGACATGTAATGGGTCTGTCTTGAGGATGCAACAATCAATTCAAGAACAGATCTTGAATATATCGAAAATCACCATGATCCCTTATGATATGAATAACGAATTTTTGAGAGAAAGTGTGTGTTTCATTAGTTTTCAAATTCTGTATGATTCCATGTATTTATAGTCTTCCAATGGTAGTTGTAAACCGTCAACCGAAATTAATTGCTAAAAACTGTCAAGCAATTAAGTCTCTAATTAACCGAATTTTACTAAATAAAAAATTAATTAAGTAAAATTAATTCCGGATTTATGAAAATAAAAATATATTAATTATACAAGAAGAGCCCATAAGCCCAAGGCCCTATCTTTGACCATTAACATATAATAAATTCTAAGTCTTCCACTAGCCCAATTTAATTAGTCCTTACTTGATAAATTTGATTAAATTGGTGAGAAAAGTTTTATAAATCAAGGTTCAACTTAACATGTTGCTTTTGGAATTAAAGGTTCTTTTTTTTTATTAATTAATTATTTTGAGTAAATTACATAATCCGTCCGGATCCAAGTACTAAAATACACGTTTAGTATATATTTTTAAAAATTAAGTCAGATAGTTTCTATTTATTAAGAATTTAAAAGTTCATATCTGCCATTCAATTAACTTTGAATAAAAATAATTGATACGTTAGCATATTCACCCCTAATCATATTCCTAATTTAGATGACTTTATTGCCTAATCATATCCTATTCAATGGTTTTGTTTTTTTGCTATATCTTTAATTTTTGTCATTTGTTACAAAAAGAAAAAAAGGAATCAAATAATTTTGATGAAATGGATTGAGGTACAAAAATTTGAAGTCCACCGGAAAATATATCTTATTTTCAAAAGGTAAGACAAAACCACCACCGCCGCCACCGTGGCCCACAAAATTGGATGGTTCTCTCTACCCATCTCCCACCATCCTATTACCACCCACTTTCTTGCCTTCTTCTACCTCAAAACACCCTAAAGACACACACACATACACACCATTTTTATCACACTTCTCTCTGAAAAAAAATAAACACTAGGATCAATGGATCAAACATCCCCCAAATCTCCATCGCCACCACAAACACCGCTGCTGTTCAGGCCTCTAGTTCCGACGGCAGTTACTCCTACTCCTCTTATTATACCGAAGGTTTTCAAATACCCAGAAATGTAATCAGTTTTTTATTTTATTTTTCTGATCATTTTAGAAAAATGATTGTTATAATTTATGGGTATGTATTATTTTATAGGTATACGAGTCCTACTGATTTGATCATGTCCCCTGTTTCAAAGGGCATACTTGCAAGAACCACGTCGAAGAAGTCATCTCTCCCGTTACTAAATTCGTCTACTACAAATAAAGAACAACACAAGGTACCATATTATCATGCGTACTCTATTACTCATCATCTATGTAGATTTTATGGTCATATAACTTCGTCAAAGTTAAACAAGCTATTACAATGTTTTTTCATGTACACGGTTTTTTTTTTCGTTGTGTTTTTTCTTTTAAATTTGATAGTCCAATATCCACCTGCGAAAAATGGTTAACTGGATGATGGTGTTTCAATTGATATTTTTGGCCCAATAGAATTCAACCCTAAACCCTAATAATATGTATTTTTTGAAAGGGTAGTTTTGAACAAATTATATATATATATATATATATATATATATATATATATATATATATATATATATATATATATATATATATATATATATTGACGGTTAGTAACATGAATTTTACTGTTATTATATATATATATATATATATATATATATATATATAATACTTTTTACAATTTTAATACTTTTGTTATCCTATTAAGTTTTTTTTTCTATTATTACGATGGTCACCTCTTGTAGATGGAAGCTTCTATGTTTGGAGAAAGGGATGCTCTTGGAATTTGAAAATTTTATGTTATTTTTTTTATTTAAATTGTAAGCAAATTTTATTATCATAATTGTGGTTTTATTTGTAAATTAATAACTATATCTATTGAAAATCAAATTTAATCAAATAACTATATCTATTGCAACGAAAGTTTTTAATCAATTTTGAAGAATTAATTTTTTTTAGTAGCTGAATTTTTCAATTAAAAAAGAAAAGACAACCCATAGCAAGTTGCTAGGGCCAAATTTACCAAAAGTTATCTAACAATGGACTTAATCATAGTTGTCTACTCGTGACTCGGAAATGTGGATTGTGTATCCGTAACTTGATTCATAAGAGTCATGATATTAAAAAATATATATGTAAATATATAAATCTGAAAATCATTTAGGTTCATTTTATGTATTAATATTTCTAACATATGCATGCGTTTCAAGAAATTCTAGAATAATTTTAAATGGCACTTTTAATTTTAGGCACTTAGTGCTACTAAAGAGTATATGGAATGTTCAATGAT
This sequence comes from Lactuca virosa, assembly GCF_052849685.1. Lineage (NCBI taxonomy): Eukaryota > Viridiplantae > Streptophyta > Magnoliopsida > Asterales > Asteraceae > Lactuca > Lactuca virosa. The sequence goes on from NC_136429.1 coordinate 493,604,319, forward strand.
TTTGTTTAGATGATGTTTAGATAAATTAGCTTATAGTTTATTAGCTTATAGCGTTGTGAGAAAACGGTTTTTGCAAAAGTGTTTGGATTAACTTATAGCGATGGGGGATAAGCAATAATCTGATAAGTATTTAAGTGTTTGGCAAACAAAACAGCTTATAGATACAAACCACTTGGATTTTGGTGACTTGGTAAGGCATGTGGAAGATATAGTGGATAACCTATTAACCCATGTTCAAATCCTGACACCTCTCAACGTGGTCATGGAGGTTCGTCTGTAGTGAGTGACTCCAGGGCATGAGGCAAAGTCTCATTTTTGCAGCGGGGGATTAGTCGGTACGTGAAAGCTGGTCCGGAAACCCTCGTTAGGGAAGTACCTTTCCGAAAAAAAAACTTTATTTAGATACAAATAAAACAAAGGAAACCTTAACTCATAACTTCAATTGCTCCACCAAAAAATGAGACTACATAGAAAATGGCAGATCTTTTATAACTTTTAACTACTCGGAGCTTCAATACATTACAATTGCTCTACCCAAAAAATGCATCGCACCAACCTTAAGTCATAGTCCTGGAATAAAGACCACCACAATATCCTTGCTAATTTACTCATTCTTTTGGAAACTAATAATGTAAAATATACAAAATAGAGTCCATGATTCTTTTTTGACCCTATGAAATCATTTTGTTGCATTTTTGTATGACGGTTGTTAAAATTTAAGTAATAAGTTGTTATCTTCTTTAATAACCATATTGACCTTGGACCAAACCTGAAAAATACAATATACCATAGGTCACAGGAATCAAGGGCAAAATGGTACGTATGGTATATTGTATTTTTCACATTTGGTGCAAGAGATCAATATTAAATAGTCAAGCATGGAAGGCCTTTCAGCTCAAGGATAGCAATTTCCTTCACCACTTCATGCCTCATTCAAATTAGGCATCGGTTATAACAAAGCAGAGTATAAATAATGAATTTTGTTTTTAAGCATTCATTTTGTTAAAAAGTAATATAAACAGGAATAATAAAATTAATAATGAATTACTTTTTATCTTTTTCAAAAGTAAAATTGTTGAAAAAACAGATGAGTTTGCTTCTGTTTGCAAACAGCGCATTCACAATTTGTGGTGGTTTTTTCTGGTTAGCAGGGAACGGCTATTCCGGAAAAATAAAATAAAAAAACATATTTTTAAAAACAAATATTTGTATAGGAATTAAAAATTGAACATTTGTTATATATGTGTATTACCTTGAACAAATGGAAGGCTTCTAGCTGTATGGTCTTGTTTGAATCCTACGGTGGAAGAAAAATGGTCAAACATTATTAAAAAAATGTAAAATATAATAATAATATAGGACGTAATAAATAAATAAATACCCTAAGAATATTCATGATAATTCTCATGTTGTCCAATGAGCAAACATATCGAACCATCACAGGGTATTTGAACGATCCAATAACATTGCTCCTAGCAGCTAAAACATTTTTGCAGACTCTCAGTTTACAATTTAAGAGAATAAAATAAATAAATAAAAACAATACTAATATAGAAATAAACAATAGATAACCTTCACATCATTTCGTCTAATAATGTAGTTGGGAGATTACAGCAATGAGTTCAGTTGTACTCCTGGAAGAACCTCATCAGAAAAGTATAATTAATAGAAAAAATTAAGCCAAGAGTTTATAACAAATAAAACTGTGCTCAATGTAATAAACATTTACCCAATCATAGTTTTTGGAAAGAAATTATGCAACAGTTGACTTATGCCTTGTCAATAACTCCAGAAAGAAGGATAAAAAACCTTCATCATTTTATCCGGTAACGACATTACTATATACATAATATAATAACTTCACATTCATAGATAAAGTTAGCATATTGATACAATTTTCATACTTGTATCTTATTGAAAGAGGCTTACGTAAACAAATATATAATATACAAGGCAATAGGAATTGCAACTGATAGAAAAACATGAAACTTTCAAGATGGTTGACTCGAAAAATTGATGTTGCATCTGATGCAATGTCAAAACTTAGATCTTGTGTGGACTTGAAGAGCTTTTTAATGTGATCCGGCTCCAAGATATATCTTAGAAAATAACAACTATATTTTAGAACAGAGTTAATGGTAACACATCACATCATATATCAGGATGACAATAAAGAAACAAATATTGTCTATGAAGCTTACTTTGCGGAAACCTGAGGTGTCCATGCCCTTTCTTCACCTTTGAGTTGCCAGAAATTGCTCATTTCATTCCATCAAGTAGTTTTTATTTCCTCTTGAAATTTGAAAACAAATGATTTGATAAGCTCAAGCCTTGCTTACCTTTGTTGTCACATCAAATGCAGATGTGGTACCACCAGTCGCGTTGATCTAGTTAATTACATGGTACCAATGTGCATTTGAAAATATTTAATCCAAATCAGTTATTTTCCACATCTGCAAAGTCCATGGTGACCAGCCCAGGTATCTAAAAAATAAAAACATGATTTATTATATATATATATATATATATATATATATATATATATATATATATATATATATATATATATATATATATATATATATATATATAGAGAGAGAGAGAGTTAGGTTCAAATGTTTCTACTATCTATTATGTGTATGTAGGATTGATTGTGGATCAATCATTTTAGTTATTTTAAGAATGTAATTAATGCATTTTAAATGTTGAAAATTTGATTAATATTCATTATATCTTCAACATATAATATGCATTAATTACTTTCTTAAAATAACTAAAATGATTGGTCCACAATCAATCCTACATGCACACAATACATAGTTAGAACAAAATAACCTAACCATATATATATATATATATATATATATATATATATATATATATATATATATATATATATATATATATATATATATAGGCTTAGGTTATTTTGTTAACACTATTTATTGTGTTATTTTATTATTAATTGTGGGCCAATGAAATATGGAATTTTTAAATGAAAATGATTATCATAAAATAGATATCCAATAAATGAAAAAGTCTTCACATTTAATGAAAAATGATCAGGAAGGGTATATGTGTACATTTGCCCTCTCCATTAAAATAGGAAACTACTCCATTTTATTAACTTCCCGCATAATCCCTACAACTTCGCATAAGTCCGGATTCCACTACCCTCTGTTTTGGAACGCGAAATCAATGAAAATCTTCTATAATCAACCAAAAATAGCGGTAGATTCTGTTGTTTTCTTAGTATAAAGTGTTATATTATTGAAGATCGTTCAAAGAAAGTGCACTGTGATCGTTCAAAAAAAAAAAGAAATTGCAGTAGAATGAGGAATACAAGGACGAGTTCTTTCAAATCGAAATTTAAGAACACACAAGCAACGGTTTTGAATCTAGATGAAGACGATGATGATTTCGTTACTCCGCCTAGAGGTAAATTTTTTTTTAGTTTTTTTTAAGGTAATCGTTTGATTACAGAACATTCTTTTGGAATTTTTGAACAATGAAGTAGATGCATGTGGTTGTTAAGTTCGTTTAAGTAACAAAGAACAAAAATCTGTAAAAATGGAGTATTTTTTTCATTAGGGTTTTCTGAAATTGGGGATTTACAAACGAAGTAAAAAATTTTACTGTACAGATATTGTAATGTCATTCTTGAAGAAAAGGGTCTGTTATTGTGTATTTTGTTGTGTCTTGTAACCGCGAAAAACGATGTTGTTTCTGTCCTTTATTTCGCTTAGAAATATGTTGTTGTGGTTGTAATGTAAGTCAGACTTGAGGATATTCTATAAGAACTAAAATGTTATTTGTTGAAATGCATTCTTCTAGAATACTAAATATGTAATAGGAGTCAACGTAGTAGTTGTTGTTGTGGTAATTTAGGGTGTTAATGTTTTGTTTGTTATTGAAATTTTTTCTAGTATTTTGAGATATTTTTAAAAAAAATGCATAAATCTTTCAAGTTCTTTATGTTATGATAGAATTTAGTAATATAATGTTGTATTCTTTTATTTAATTTGGTTTTTTTGTTTTTATAATTTGTAGTTTTATTCCTATTATTTTGATGTTGCAGTTTAGTTGTATGTAGGGTGTGTATGTAATTTTAACATAATTAGTTTAATTAAATGTGTTAAATTCGTAAAGAATGTGTAACATGAGAAGGGGATGTAGTGGTTAAATAAGTCTAATTCTCACACAATCTTTAAAAATTAATGTTCATATGGGGATTAATATTGGGTATTTGTATATATGTTTGTTTCTCTGTGTTTGTTATTGTGATTTGTGAGGATTTAGTTTTTTTGTAGTAAAGCTTTGGTTTTAATTTTAACATAAACATTATACTTATGTGTTTTGCGTTCTTACAGAATGATGAAAAGCAAAATTGTAATAGAATCACTGTAACAGAATTGTGTGTGTGTACATTATACTTATTAGCATTCTGATAGAATTTACTCCAAAGAATTATAATTCTAATAGAATCATTGTAATATAGTCAATGTAACAGAATTGTGTGTGTGTACATTGTACTTATTAGCATTCTGATAGAATTTGATCCTAAGAATTAAAATTCTAATAGAATCATTGTTAGGGTATGTGTGTACATGCTTACTGAATTGTAACAGAAGTAAGTGTATATTGGGGTCATATATATTGGAATGTGACTGTTTAATCTGGAGATTGCTATTAAGTAAATGTATATGTTTTTATTACTGTGAAGTTTGATGATTTAATTTATTTGTATTTACTATTTGGTTTGAATTCTGGTAGAAACAGGTTTTGGATTTGTGTTTCATCCTTATAGAATGAAAACTTATATAATACTTTTAGTTTTTATAGGTAATAAAGTATGGCTGGTTACTTTGAAAACTATTATTAAGCGACTTTAATCATTCATTTCATTAGTTGTTGCAGAAGCTGATCCAGTCCCAATTAATGTTGATACTACAAGCCAAACAAATGTGAGAAGGAACTACCGTACCAGATCAACACCCGTTAAAGAGAATATTAGTACTCAACCTACAGGTAGATTTAATTTTTTTGGTTTATGAAGGAAAATAACAATAATTTTAGAAAATGTTGATAGCCAATATGTATTTCTTGTTAATTAATGAAGCAGAAGGTGGCGGAAGTGGACAAAATGATATGAATATTGTTGGATCAAGCAAAACAAAGAAACGGAGGAAAACAACTTCAAGATCAGAACATGGAAAGAACAATGTAGAATGTGGTAAGACAGGTTAGATAATAAGTGCTTGTAATTAATGAGTTCAACTATATGATTCTGATATGGCTAATATAGAGTTTATTATTCTATTGAAGTTATATTATACGATTAGTAATTGTTTTTTTTGTGATATAACATATTTTAACAAAGATAAGAAAGACACAATACAAATTGACAGCACAAGTGTAAGAAGTCTGAAAAGTAAGGGTTCTGCTAGAAATACACCTGTTAAGGACAATAAGAAATCGTCGGATGCAAGTGGTGAAAGGAAAAAACCAAGAGGTTTAAATGAGATTTTTATGGAGAGTATTAGTGGGGCAAAGAAAAACAATGAAAAGGCTAATATTGGTGTGGATATGGAAGATAAGGAAAATGTTGTAAAAAGGAAAAAGGTAGTGCAAGATGCACATTCAAAGAAAAGTCCAAAGAGAAAGAAAGGAAAAGTAGAACATGAAAATGATAAAATCAAAACAATGGAGGGGAAGGTCAGAAAAATAAGCAAGGACCATCCAGAAGGTTATAGAAGACTTGCAACTAGGATGACTCCTGGAAGGATAAGTTCAGCTGTGAAAGTAATGTCACCCGCACAGAAAAATGGGATTGTGTCAATGGGATTTGGTTCACTTCTTCATATTGACATAGACACTACTCCGGGTTTACTTAACTACTATCTATTAGATCACTATGATCCAGATAGTAGCCGTCTAGTTCTGGAAAATATGGTCATAACAATTACGAAAGACACAGTGCATGACATATTGGGTTTACCAAATGCGGGGGAAGACTTTCTGAGGTTGAGTAGTTGTGATAAAGATAATGAAGTTCTGCAAGAATGGAAAGACCAATATGATAAAAAAGGGTTCAATGGTGAAGAATACCTGAAAAGGATCAAAAACACAAAGCAAGACAGTCTTATGTTTAGGCTGAATTTCCTGACCCTTTTCATTAACACATTTGCTTAATCAACTTTGAGTGGTACCAATCAAATTGATGTTGTGAATAAGTTGGTCTTGGTAAAGGACTTCTCTAAAATTGATTGGTGCAAGTATATCCTAGATTGTTTGGTAAGCAGAAAACAACTGTGGAGAAGAGATGATAAGACATGCTATTACAGTGGACCTATACTAGTTTTGACGGTAATATTGTTGTCTATATTAAATATTTACTTTACTTTATGACAGGAATATGTATAATGAATTACTTAATGAATTTTAATCTTTTTGATGTAGCTGGTGTATGTATATAGAATGAAGTTCACAGGTATTAAGATAGTGCGAAAGGTTACCGTTTGTTAGAAATGTTACGGGTGCTTTACTTGAAAAAATAGAGAAGATGGAGATTAGTGTTGGGGGGTTTGGTAGGCAGTTACCAGAAAACTTTGAGGATATTGGTGATGATTATCGGAAAGAGTCGTAACTGTCTTCCTTAATTGGAAGAGCAAGAACAAGTCTCTCCATTTTTTTGGGGGAGCAGAGCAGTCAAAGAATGAAACAGATCAAATGATTGTTCTAGAATGGCTATTTCCCCGGGATTATTCTGGGGAGGAAGGTTGTAGTAATCACGGACTTTTGAACTCATTTTTTTTTATCAATTTGAGTGAAAGAAAGGAAGAAAGAAGAAAGAAATTATTCCCTTTTTTCTTGTCCAATACCACCAGTACCAGAAATGCATCTCCTTCGCTAATTCAGTGCCAGCCGTTGGTGAAAGACCTGCATGGATCTTCCAAGGAAGACTCCCGATCTTTTTGTCGTCCTTGAAAGAATTTGCATTACAGAGGATAGCCCAAAGGTGGGATACTGGGGTCTTAGTAAGAATCTGTTGCAAGCAAATGCATGTAAGGGAGGAATGCCCGCATTAAGATTTAAAACTTGTCGTCTACTTGAAGGAAATGTTTGGAACAGGAAACTTAATGGTTGATGAAGATGAGATGTTAGACGGGATGATGAGGGATTATGGTGATGAGGAGGTAAGCTATAAATTCACTAAGAATATGGAACAATATTTCTTTCAGAATTGTAAAAAATGATAATTTAATATGAAACATAAACGCAGATGTGGCTGATTTAAATTGAATGAGTTGATTTATAGTTATTGATTTATTTGGAACATTAATGGTTTTAGAATATTAATCATGATATGTTAATATAAAACTTACAGGCATACGTGGCTGTTATCGAGCATAGCTATGGAGTAATATTGTCCGAAAAGAAGAATATTGAAAAGGCTCTAAAACATGGAATTGAGAAATTCCCAGACAGCTTGAGCTTGAAGGAGTGGTGTGAAAAAAATGAAAAATTGTTCAAAGAAGTGAATAATGCAGAGAGTGGAGGAATGAAAGACAAAGAAACTAGTTTTGATGGTCATAGTAACAAAGGAGAGGCAAATGGTGGTAAAGAAGCAGAATTCTCTCCAATTAGAGGATTGGTAGTTCAAGGGGAAAAGAAGGATGATGGTGGAGGTTTCAGTACACATAATATGGATAAGGTAGATAATACAGATAATCTAACCTGTTCACAATTCTTGAAGCATCCTGAAGTGTTGGCAACAGCAATTAAAATGACGGATGAGGTTGTGTTGGAAAGTTATAAAAAAGAGAATAAAGAGGAAAGAAAATCATGGAAACAGTTGAGGTATGTGAGGAAGATGATGACCATGGAAAAAGGGGAAAAAGAGATCAAAAGGTACCTGTATATGGAAAATCACCTTTTGTTGAAAGGATTGTTAGAATGAGTGACAAGGTGAAGAAGGATGAAATGTCGTTATACAACTCAGTTTTTGCATCAAAAAGAGATTATGGGTAAGTTAAATAATACAATTTAGTGGTTTGCTTTTAAAATGGGGTGTTATAAAAGTGATCATTTTATAATTGTCGAGCAGGGAAGAAATATGGAACATTGGTAGCGGGCATGTGTTGCATCAAGGATTCGCATATCATTTTAAAAGCAACACGTTTATTCATGCGATAATCATTGATTGTTGGTCATCATTACTCAACAGAATGGAGGAACTCAGGGATGTAGGATCAGTTTCTAGAGTATTCTTTGACACAATTTTTTGGTAAGTATTTAAACTAAAATTAGTTCCAGTCGAGTAATATGTGTTTTATTGATTGGTTTATTAATCTGTACAGGCAGAAGAGATACTGGGTGGATCATTTTCACCTGAAAGAACTCAAAAATTATTTGATTCGATGTTGAAACTCCACCTTAAAAGTCTACCAAAACAGGAAAAGCTGAAGGATGTTGGACTGGTGATTTAATCAAACCTTGTTTTTTATCAATTACAACCCTAACATACAATCCTATCTTATTGGACTACTATGTGTTTTGTAACAGGTTTTCTTCCCAATAGTTGATAAAAGCAAATATTATCCGATATGCTTTGATCTAAGGGTTCCAACATACTACATTATAGAACATGTGACCCGAAATGGTTCTGTTGAGGAAATCTATGGAGTAAAACACGTTCATGTGGTATGTTGAAGCTTTATTATTTGAAAGATTTAAAATACATGAGTTTATGATTGAATTGTAAAATGATTGTATTCTATCACAGAAAAAGTTGCTTGGGAACTATTTGAAAACAGAGAATTACCAAAAGTCAACAGCTTTCAACAAGATTAAAGCTCGTGTAATGAAAATGACATGGAAAGTAGAGAAAGAAGGATCAGACTGTGGAGTATATCTTATGAGGCATATGGAGTCATATATGGGGGAAAATGAAGGGCGTTGGGATTGCGGTTTTACAGGAAAAAAACAGAGTGATTTACTTGCATTAAATAATCTACGAATCAAATACATGGCAAAGCTTATGAAATCGGAGCACAACAAACATAAAAGTATGTTGGAGAAAGATGCAGAAGCGTATGAGAGGCTTGATCCATTGTAGATATTGGCTATGATGAATGAAGTGAAGGAAATCAGGGAGAAGCAGAAACGTGGAAGGCGTCGATTTTAAGATGGGCATTTTATGATGTTAGGATGGTTGGTGTTGAAAGACTTTTAATAGTATGTTTGGTTTAAGTCTATGTTTTTTATTTAGGGAACTTGTTATGTTGTTTTCTTTTTGTCTAGTATTGTGTGTTTTGGGGTAACAATTTATCATGGTAGGATTGTTATATGGTGTAAGACTTTTGGTAACATGGTTTGTTTTGTTCTAAGTATTTTGCTTGGGGAACAATGTTGATGTGTTTTATTATGTTCTAGAATTGTTTGTTTTTTAGAAACAGTTGAATATGAATGGTGTTTGTTCTAGTAGATTTTTTTTTGGTAATCATTAGTATTTGATTGATGTTGGAATGTGTATATGGATATGAAAGTTATGAAAATATGCAATGTGTTGGAAGATGGTTTGTAATGTACAGGTAAGTTTTGTTTTTAAAGAATGTAATTATGATATGCATTTGTTGTGGTAGTTTGATACAAGTTAGTGTAGACAGTTTTGGTGTATGTAAATTGTTTTAAGTGTATTTACATGATATTCTGATGGAATGTATCTGTTTGAGTACAAGTGGTAGAATGTATGAAGATTATGATTTTCCATGATTGTTTCAATGTTATATGTCATATAGGATACAAAATAGTCATGTGTAAGAATTGTTAGATTTGACTGTACATAATGTTCTGGAAGAATATAAGAGCTTATGTTACAATTGGTAAAGTGTAACAAAATAAGTTGTTGAAAGATGGTTTGTAATGCACATGTATGTTTTGTTTTTCAAGAATATTATGTGTACATTTTCCCTCTCCATTAAAATAGGAAACTGCTACATTTTATGTTTACAAGATATGCTGACAGAATATGTGTGCTGTTTTACAAGTGGTAGAATGTATGAACATTATGATTTTCCATGTTTGTTTCTATTTTGTATTTCAGATAGGATGCACATTAATCGTGGTAGAATGTATGAAGATTATGTTGTTACAAATTAGGATACTCATTAATGGTAGATAAGAATTGTTACAAAATATGCAAAAGTGTATAACACTGTATGACAATTTTATTAAATACTATGAAATTTGTAAGCAGTAAAATAAATAAAGATGAAACAAAAAAGTTTTACTGTAATATAATATTAAACGAAAAACTACATATAAATCATACTACTTAGACACGTTTTTTAAGAGGACAATTTCGTTTATCATGGTTAGCCATCTGTTTACATAAAGCACACTTTCGCTTAGGCTTCGAACACACTTTTTCCAGCATTTCTTTTTTTGATTTTAATCTCTTACCACGACTGCCAGTTCCCTTATTACGAATATCGGATGGGTTGCCAATATCGGGAGCATCATTAGTTAATTCTACGCCTATAATCTGGTTGTAGAATGATTCTCTTGATGGCATCTCAGGGGCTGGACAATCATCTACAAATTTTTTCTTCAGCTTATTCAACTCTTCAAGGTATGACTTTAACTTCGATGCATCATGGCTTAAAAATGAAACACAACGATCAACGTTTGAAAAAATTTCAATAGCCGTCATGTCAGAGTTAGAGTCTAGTAAAGAATTAGAAAAACGCCTTTTAAGCAATTATGTTGGAACAACATCCCGACGCCACCGTCTCATAATGTATTCTTCAGGAATCTGTTGAATACTATAGTACTTAAAAACACAAAATATGTGCCTACACAAAATACCGACATGTTCAAAATGCATGCAGGTACATTTGTATGAACCATCTGTTGTTGAGTGTGTAACCTGGAATATGTATGATAAAATATGAGTTTCAGTAATAAAGTATTGTTGTGTGATTAAAAAAAATAATTATGCATTGTTAAAGTAATAACGTACGATGTATTGGGTATCCTCTGTAAGACGATCGTAATGGTATTCCTCAAGTTTGTCATCAACAACAGGACTTGATGGTTGCCTTGTTGTTATGTTCTTTTGCTTCTCCAAAACAATAATAGTGTCAACACAATTATTAGAAGTAACACTCATTTGGAAACAAGTGTTATCAGAATCTGATATCTCTTTCTGCACCTGATAAAAAATTTTACGAGTGCAAACCTTTGAAGCATGTGGTTCAATTGGACTAGATGTGATGAATCTAGGAAGTGTTGTAGCAGTGTTAAAGTCGTTGACAACTTGATTACGCCTTTGCCGTTTCATAACACCCTCAAATGTCATCATAAACATTAAGAGAAAAGAACCAGTAAGGGTATTGTTCTGAAACGACCAATTTTGGCCTTCCGACAATGATGTAGTTCTCATAAGACCAGACATCGGTATGTCCTTGAAAAATGTAGGTACCCAACGTCTACGCAACCCATACATCTCTTGCAACCACTTGTTATTTGAAATGTTAAACTCATTTAAACAAGATTTCCATTCCTTTTCAAAATCATGTGGTTCCAGCTTAGAATTCCAAATTATATAGTGAAAACGCTTTCGAAAGGCTGAGTTTGTGGCTAGTTGCGATGTTATCTGAAAAAAAATATATGTTAGTATAAAATAAATAATTGTGCTGCACAAGGAATGCAGGGTCTGAATGGTGTAAACTATGAATTCTAACAGAATGTCGCTTAAAATTCTAAAAGAATGTATCTTAAATTCTAGCAGAAGCTGGTTATGAATTGTAGTTGTGGCATAGATTTTGTTCTGAAATATTTTATTTCTGATTCAACAATATGTGCTAACAAGGTAAACATAGTGAGTTTGGGTTGAATATAAAAAAAAAATATTCACCTTGTTTGGAAGTTTTTTTGTAATATGCCACATACAAAACCTATGTGCTGACATTGGAAATACTTCATTAACAGCCTTGTTTAAAGCTGGATCTTGATATGTAAGAACAAGTGTAGGTTGTTTTTTGAATGATTTCAAAAATGCTCTAAGTAGCCAGGAGTAAGAACTAGCATCTTCTCTACTCAAAAGTCCAGCACCAAAAGTCACACATTTCTTATGATTATCTATCCCAGTGAAAGGTACGAAAACCATATCATATTTGTTTGAAAATATAAAACTTGGTAAGCGTTATTGGAAGCAAGAAAAATTATGTGAAAACATTGCAAAATTTATAAATACTTATTCATGCTGAATGTGGCATCCAGAGAAACAACGTCTCCAAAAGCATTGTAATTGTACTTTGCAGTTTCGTCAGCCCAAAAAATCGAATTCAATTTTTTCTCAACAACTCTAAAATCGAAAGAAAAACTTGGGATATTTTTTTTCCTTTCCAGAATCTTCACTACAAGGAATTTTGCATCCCTGGCACCTATGTAAGAATTGAGATTTCTCGTACTGTTCTTGAAATCAGAAACCAACCCACCTCGAATGTCAGAACCACCTTGAAGTCCGGAATACAATCTATGTGCTCTTGAGGCACCAATATTTTGCTTTGACAAGTTATGAATAAAGATCTCCTGTGAATAATCAAGTTTCATCTTTGTACGAGACAAAAACATATTGTCCTTACCAAACAACTTATGATTATGTTGTTCGACAAATTCAACAACATTATATTTATTAGTACCATGTACTAGAATAACAACAATTTCCGCTTTGCATTCGCACCTAAATGAGTATTTCCTTCTCTGAATCTTATTATGTTGAGGGTCCAAAGTATCCACTTTAGCGGTTGTTGGTTTACCTTCCCGATTGCATAACAAATGTCGTTGTGTGGTAATGCCAGATTCGGTTGTTCTAAATGGTCCAAGCCTGACATCAAAGCCTGCTAATGATGCATAATTGTAATACATTGATAATGCTGCTGTATATGAATCAAAAATTGAATTGATTTTAGGTTTGATGTTGTCTGAAACAATAGGAATCCAATACGATGATCCACCAGGAGAGACATAATCATGTGTAACATGAGATTGTTCTGCATAAAAGAATAGTTTATTAAACTTTTTTTTTCATATACTAACCTTTCTGAAATTCAATGTTATCATCGTCTATAGTATAATCTGCCTCATTATCATTGAACTCGAATTCGTTTTCTGCATCTTTTAATAAGAGTATGTGTAATGGATATGTAAATATATATAAAAACGAAAAAAATACTTAAAATATATCACCTGGGTTATGATTACTAGAATCACCGAAATGATATTCGGAATTGTCATATATGTGATCTTGAATGTGTTCTAATGGATCCTCATCTTTGCAAGTGCAAGTTACGCCATAACACAAAAAACAATATAAAATTTCAACATTATTATTATACAAATTAACAAATATTAAAAACTTATAAAGTAAATTTTTACCTAAATTTAGATTGCTAATCTCAGATGTTTGAAAGTCGACATTATGTAGAGAATCATGATCCCGTAACCTGAAATCTTCATACTCCTTAGGATATTCATGTTGATCATGAATATGATCGTCACCAGCTGATACTGTATCATCCATAAGATAAGTAACAGCACGATTGAACACCAGTTGATTGGAGAAAGCAAAATAAATTCAATATTACAAACTTTAAGCCAATTCAGTATATATTAAAAAAGGAGAAACCGTGTAATTGATATGTAACTAAAAATGCGTGATATCTGTATTCATTGTTATCAAATATTTGGTTTTTTAAAATTTTTAGAAAGATTGTAAGGATAATAATCAACACAAAATCGTATTATTCATCATGATATTGTAAATATTTGACATATTCAATTTCCAAATATAATAACTTGCGTAGATATGACTTCAACACATCCTGCGTTTTAAATTAAACTTTTAAAAAATTAATTCTGCAAACTTTAAAAAAAATATATAATGAATTTACAAATGATTTCTGGTTTGTTATGACATAAACGCGTATACTAAATAATCAATTAATATCAAAAGAGTGTTATTCTGTGAGAAAATCACAAACAAGATCTACAATAAATTTATTTTTCACACATTTGTTTTGTATATTCTCGTACAACTTAACATTGACATACTTATACCACGGTATCATGATACAACAATCTTATTCTGTAAAAGTATATGTGATAATAATAACAGTAAATTAGCATTCTGGTAGAATTTCATCCCAAGAATTCTAACAGAATCTTTGACTAATCAATATGTAAAACGAAATTAGAAACACTTATTCTTTAAGAATAATAAGCATTGTGTTTTTGTTTTTTATGTATATTGTAATCAACAGTTACATTCTACTACTTTTGATAATAAGAATTGTGTTTTTGTTTGTTCTGTACGAATAATAAAAATTATATTTTATATCACACATTCTTACAGAATGTGTACATATAACATTAAGTACAACACAATTTACGAAGAACTGTTATATCCAGAAATATTAGAACAAAAATACATTTACAACAACATCTCTGTAGTCATATGATAAATAAGAAAATGTATGGAATTTTAATCAAACTCAAAATGAGAATTATTAATATTAATTGAATGAAAACATAAACTTACAAGGAGAACCCCCTATACTTCATGAATCCATATCATTATTATACTGAAATAAAACTCCATAAAATCCGATAAGACTAAATTGAAAACATTATTCAGATCCTAAAATATGTTGACGAAGTAAACATCTACTCTCCGTTGACCCTTGCTTGAGGACAATTCCTCCTATCATGACCAACACCAAAACAAATCCCACATTTTCTTATTTTCTTCCGATCTTGATGCACTTGGAATTGATTGACATTCCGATCATTGTTATCAGAAAAGTCTTTCTTATTGTTATCAATATTATCTTTGTTCTGAAAAACACAACAATAAAATTCAAAAAATGAATTTCATCACTGGAATATCGTAAAGAACAAATATGAGATGAATCATATAAATGATTATTCTTAACTATGAATATAAAAAAATTTATATGCATATGATAAACGATACTTCAACACTATAAAAAAATTCCATGAACAACATACCTCCATTAACGAAAAATCAGAATAAGAAAATTGCTCTGAAGATGATGAACTATGAATCTGCAATGGATTAAAACGTATACGATATATATATATATATATATATATATATATATATATATATATATATATGTTATATTCGTTGATAAAATGCATATTTAATAGCCTGATATTTAGGAATTTGATTGATATCAATCAAAGTTTAATTAACTGGGAAAAAATAATTTATATTGCAAGATTACATTAATACCCTTTAAGAATAATTGGTCCACATTTGTCCATACAATAACACAATACTTAGTTTAAACAAATGAACCTATCTCTCTCTCTCTCTCTCTCTCTATATATATATATATATATATATATATATATATATATATATATATATATATATATAGTCTATTTTTTTGAATTAGGTAGCATAAATCCCCATGGTCACCTGACTGGTAAGAAAATAAACTTACCAACCCCTATTATTGATCTAAAAGGCTTCTTCTGCAAACCAAATAAAAGACAAAATAAGAACAACTTGAGTTGACAAGGATAAAAATATAACAACCATATATTTACACACCTCAAATGTCTTTTAAACCAAATATGGTGAACCCATTCTCCTTTGACTTTCCTTCCCTTGCATCTTCAAAGACATTTAGAAGATCAACTTTCCCCTGTTTGGACATAATATTTTGAAATTTTATGTCAAATATTTAAAATATATAATTCGAATTATAAGGTTTAAAGAAGTTTATAGCAGATCCATGTGGTATAGAAGGGAGGCACATTAAAATATTTAACCACACCTTTTATTATAAGGTTTGAAGAAGTTTATAGAATATCCATGTGGTATAGGAGGGAGGCACATTATTAATAAGACACTAACATATAGAAATCAATCTTTGTATAGATTATCATTCAAAAAACTTATAATCAATATCCAATTTCAATATAAGCCTAAACAACTGAACTGAAAAACAAACATTTGCTTGTAGTTACCCAGACCTAATCTAATGAATAAGAAGAAATAACGTGTTAATAAATGTTTCTCCAAAAATAATCCATACTTCAAAATTGAGTAATATAACCAAAATCAAAACCAATATATTTTGACTTATTTTGAATCTCAAAAGTGGAAGTACAAACCTAAAACAATTAAGTACAACATGGAAGTTGAAGTTAAACATAAATCTTCTTTAAAGTAACTAAAGGATAGAAGGTTGTTGTAGTAAACCAATAAACCAACAAACCAAAACAGAATGATTTAAAATTCAAAAAACAACAATTTTCTTTCTTCAAGAACTAATCTACATGTATAATACCTTTTAAAAATCACCCTCCAAACCATAAACATATACTCCTGTTATACCACTTTAAGAACTCCATGCCATTTATTTTGTTAAAATTTCAATCGTATATTAGCAAGACACATCTTATTTAGTCATAAATATCCAAATTTAAACAAAAATGAAAAATGCATAAACAGAAACATGATTGGGAAAAATGCTTAACTTTAGAAATAGCAACATAATCAAACATTAGAAATTGAAGAAGAGTGTGAGATACCAAACTTGAAGGCTCTCCCACAAACACATACAGTCACATGTAAACCAATTAATTGTTTTCTTCAAAACAGCCAACATACCCCTCCCTCCTCCCCTGTGACAGCCACACTACCCTGCTACAACCACATACAGATACATCAAATGTACATACACCCACACCCACATTTACATGCAATAGAAAAAAAATCTTGACCATAAAAATAGAAAAACCGTTAACAATATCAATAAATACTTATCTGTATCTCTTAATTTGAAAATGGTAATGCTTAAAATCTAACACTTAAACATGGAAAGTAGACAGTTACAATAAGTCGAGATTCAAACTTCAAAAAATCTGTAAATGTTTATGAAATATGAATAAATTTTAACCTTATCATTCCTTCGTCTTTATCAGGTGAAATGGGCTTAAACAAACCATCAATCATAAGATATGGATTTTACATCAATAACTTTTAAATTGGTTGACCTTTTAACATTAGAAATATATTGAAGTCTTTGCTAAATGAGAGCATTTTCTATCAAGCAATCATAAATACAGACACAAATCAGAAATCATTATTCAGGTAGCACTTTATCAGTGCAGCACTTGGTGAAAACGAAAAAGGGGTTATGCTCCTTATATAAGGAACAATAAACAATCTATTATATAAGTTCTTTTTTCAAAATTTGTTGAACAAGGTAAATATCGAACCCATCAGATGTTGTAAGGACTAAAAGTAAAGATTGAAGAACCAATCTGATAGAATTCTCATTTTGATAACTTTATGGGATCAATAATTAAGAAAACATGCTCTGGTGATGTCCACAACAGCCATATAAAGAATTACCTGATTGGAAGAGATCTAACAGAAGGATAGCCAAAACGGATTCGATAAAGGCGTCAAGGTGATCAGCAATGGAGATGTGAGTGTACGCAATCAAAAGAAGCCATGTAAGGGCACATAAATAGCTTCATGTCGGAGCCGTCACCATGATGTCGGAGCTGATTCAAGAGAAGTAAAAATGGAGACATCAGCTGACAGTGAATTTGGAATCGTTAGCTAACCCGGAATATAGAAAAAAAAGAGGAGGGAGGATTGTAGAGACAAACCTGCAAATCGCAAATCGACGGTGCTGTACAGGTCGAACCCTAAATCGAGGAAGACGCAAAATCGATAAATTGAATGGGGGTTTTAGACTGCGAAGCATTTCAGTCGATGTAACATCGACGAAGAGTCAGTCGACGCAAAATGGAAGAAGAGTCCAGCGAATGAAGTAAAGCATGAGAAAGGAAGAACTTAAGAGGGAGGTGGAGCAGCAATTTAGAAGAAGAGACATGATGGCGGTGGAGATGAAGCTGTAAACCCAGAGTAAGAAGTCGAACGGAAGAAACAAGAACAATGGTCGCCTTTTTGTACTTCGAAAAATTGAAAACGGTTAAAAAAATTACTGCATGCACGCACTGTTCATAAGAACATTGTGCTTTTATTATATATATATATATATATATATATATATATATATATATATATATATATATATATATATATATATATATATGTATATATAATGAATTCCATGGCTCATTCGTACTTTCAATTTTTCTGCTGACATCTAAAATCATTTCCTTTAAACTTTTCCAACTTACCAAACTTCAAAGTCATTTATGTGATAGATTCAACCATGATTATCAGCGCGATATGAATATGCTTGTTCGAAAATAGCCAATGATACTTAATGTTTTGATAATCAACGAATGATTAGATAAATTGAGGCTCGTATAGGTTTAATTTTTGTATATATAGTTCCACCATATGCATGGATTTCAATAAATTTAATGTGATATTCCAAAAAGGAACTTCCAGTTTTAGGCTTAAAATAGAAAACAACACTACTGGAGAGTATATGGAATGTTTAAGATCTTAAGAGCTACCAAAAGTAGAAATCTATTTTCTATATGTATAAATATACATGTAGATACCAAAACATGATAAGATTTAGAAAACTTGTAGTTTTGTACAGTTAAAATCAGTTTAGGATTCCTGGAAGAACTAATCCAAAACTATTAGGCAGTATGGTTGTTAATGGTGGTCGAGCTGCCATAAGTAGCTTAGATTGTCATCAGATTGGGTTATCTAATAGCTTGATGTGTCAATAAATAGACCCAAAACATACATATTTCTTTCCCTTGGTACCTGTTAACATGTTGTCATGGACGTATTCAACAAATAAAATTGCACTGCTGGTTGCACTAATAATATAGTACAAGGAAGCAGGGTCGAATCCTGAGGGACACAACCTAACGGTTAATGCCTTTTTGCATCAGGCACATTCTAGTCAATAAAACAGAAATTATAAAAGGGGGTTTTTGCATTAAACTAAAAACTAAAAATTGCAGTGAAAATAAATTAAATAAAACTCAGTAATAAAAACGATTTCAGTTCTGCTGTGACTTTCCTAATCATGTCATCAACCTAGATCTGGTTAATCAGAATACGTTCTATCTAAGCTAGCACTGAGAAAAATTAACAAATTCTAGTATAATCTCTTTTACCTAGTTAAATTAACCAAAACTAAGCTCTTCAGTTAACCCTAAATTTTTAGGGTCTAATTAAACAAGCTCTTAATTAAGATTAGAAAAGTTCCATTAAGTTCCGTGTAAAATTCCCAGCAATACCTAATACTTCTCACAAGCTCGAAAGCGTAAAGATATGAATTTTTCAGTTTGTACCAGAGTTAAATCCTAAAAACGGAACCAATCTTATACTTGTTATTTATTACCAGTTGACAAGAACAATTACGGGTTCTATTAACTGATTAACATGAATGATAAAACCCTAGCTAGGTGATCAGACTAATAAGAATTAAAAATCAAACGTTCATTAAGCTCAAAACAGAAAAATCTGGATAGAAACACAAATCAAAAACCATATCTGATAACTAGTCACATGAAATGTACTAGTCTAATGCAGAACTAAAAACTAGGGTTTTAGCCGGACATGGCTAAAAATGAATCTAAACTAATAAAAAGAAAAAAAAAATTGATTAATCCTCCAAACTAAGGGTAAAAGATGATTCACAACATTCCGATCTTCAGAAAGTGCTGAAAAGTCACCTTCAGAAATGTTTTCCGTCGTTTTAAACCATCCAATCCTCGAATCTGATTACGAGGGTCGTATTTATATGTGATCATGAACCCTCCCAAAGAAGTTATCAGAAAACGCGATCACAGATTTGATAAATACGATCGCAGAAATTCAATTTTTTTTCCATATATGCCCGTAAATGAAGTATGATGCTATTTTTGAAGTTTCGGGAGTTGCGTCAGGAAAATGTGATCGCAGAAATGGGTCATGCGATCGCAGAAATGACTTTTTTCTTCCAGATGGCTTTTTTCGACACTGCAAAACTTCGACCAACAAACGCGATCGCATTTTTGACTTTTTGGGTATGTTTCAGTCAGGATTCTTTAATTTAAGTAAACACGAAAGTCGTCCAAAATTTTGTCTAGTTTTCGGAACATTTTGAATCTCATTAATTGGAGTTACGAGTCATGAGCTTCGGTCAAAATACTAATAGGGGGTTAAAGCTGCCAGCAACATCCTTTAGGCTTTAGAATGTAGCAATCTACCTTCGTAAAATCAATTAGATCGAATGTTTCTTGACCAAAATAGCTTCTAAGCATTCCTTAGAACCCTTCTTAAGTTCCAAGCTCCATTTAACTCCAATGATCCATCAAACAAATCCAAAGGTGCTCCCAAGATACTTATCCACTCCAATTATCTGAAAATGACATAAAAATGCTAGCAGTACGAGAATTCTGATATAAAACATGAGTTGAACATTATTTAAACTAATGACATGAAAATGTACAAAATATGATGCTAAATGATAATAAAAACTACCGTAAAAGATGCATAAAATGGCCTCTATCAAATCTTCCGAAGCTTAAACCTTACTTTCCCTCAATAAATAAAAAGATTAAATATTATAAAGAAATAGAATGATGTAGATGAACTACAAAGACTTTAGAATCAAATATATGAAACTAAAAACTTGAACGAAAAATACTTCACTCTTTTTTTCTCCACATGATCAAATTTCACACCGAGGAAGATCCAATGAAATCACTACCAAGACGACAGTCTCAATACCTTTATTTCAGATTCAAAATTCATATTTAATAAATTAAGCCAAGCTTGAGTAAATAATTTTTACGCCGAATTAAATTTGTGAAAACGGTGTATTTTTTAAAAATAATTTCACGAAAATTCGTTTATAAAAATTTAGCTTGACCGACCCCTCCTTTTTTTCTGAACTCGTCCAGTAAACGTGGTAAGCTCCATTATGGAAAGAAAATCCAAGCTTACCCCTATGATTCCACTATCGAGGTATCTATCTCATTATACCACATATCTTCTTTTTCTTGATCAACTCTTCAGATTTAACTTTGCTTGCTTCTTGATTTCGACTTGAACTTGACTTGAAATTTCAGATTTTTTTCAAGTTGTTTGATGTACCATTTCTAACACACACACACACAGATATATATATATATATATATATATATATATATATATATATATATATATATATATATATATATATATATATTGATTGGGCGCGGATTTTACTTTGAGGCCCACCATAATTTCAATACTTCAAAAATGATAATGAATTGTGTGGATATAACAAGAGTTCCCTGCCAACTTCAAAATGCGCGGAAACTATAGGTTCAATACTTCAAGGAAAGATAAGAGTTATTCAATCTAAGTTCTTTTTAAGGTACTTAAGGGAATTATTTCTAAAACAATGTTCATTTTTCCATCTCACACTTCCATTGTAAAATTATCCTCTTATTTTGGTTTATATTTCGAAAACATTTAAATCACTTTCTGATATGAAAAAAATAATTCTTAAATTTGATTGTAGTAAAACTGTTGTTTTCGGTTCCTATCACATTTCATCTTTACAGAGCTATCGAATGTAAATAATATCTTTATCTTATGTAAAAAAATTAATTAATTTTTTAATTTTTTTAACTATGTAGAAAATAAACTAAAATAACTAGAAATAAAATATTTTTGGTTTTTTTTTCTTTATTTTGAATGTCGAAAAACAAAAAGGAAAAAAAATATTTTTTGAATTTTCAAATTTTTTATATGCAAAAGCAATGCCGAAAATAAAATGCAAAAAAGAAAATAAATTTTGAAAATTTTAACCTAAAACTAAAAAAAAATTATCAAAAAATGCATTTTTTACACTACACCCCTCTCTAAGCTTAAAATGACGCATTGTCCTCAATGCTCAGAGAGGAATGAACAGCTCAATAAAGCATATAAAAACAAAATGGTTGCAGCTATGAAAGAATGTACATGATAGATATGCAGAAATTATGATTTTGACGAAGATGTGGCGAAAAGTCTAAATTTCGGCAACTCTGTCGATCCTTTGATTTCCCGAAGCTTGCTTGGAACTGCGACAATCTCTTTATTGAAAGCGTAAAAACTAAAAACTATTCATCGGGTTGCCTCCCGGAAAGCCGTCCATTATTAAAGTCGTTGGTTCGACTTTGCCCAACTAGATTTATTAACTGGTGTGGTTGGGACTTCTCTGAAGCTCAACTCGTTTCCTTGTCGCTCCGGATCCCTTCAAATATGGAAAAATTGGTGGATCTGGAACTTGTTCAGCAAACTGGAAAGTCTTCATATTTCTATCAGATAAGTTCTTCTGATTTTTAAACTTCTTTCTTTTTCTGATCTTCTTCATTCCAGATGTCTTCTCTTCCTCTTTATATTTTCTTCTTTTCAGATTTGTATCATAAATCATGTCCCCCTCCTTTTCTTTTTCCAAAAGCGATTTTCTTTTCAGTTTCTTCTTTGATTTCTCCTTAGCAGAATTCAGCTTTTCCTCTTCTTCCCCAAGCTTATCTTTTTCTTCCAGCTCCTTCTCTGATGTTTCTTTAGATTTATCAGCTTCTGTTAACTTCTTTTCAGCAGCTAATTTCCTTTCTTTTCTCCAATATTTCCCTTTTCCAACTCTTCGGATATGTCAGATAACTTCTCGTCTACAAATATTTCTTTAACAGAGACATTAGAAAAGTCACAGCAATCCTTAGATAAAGTACTGTTGATACCCAGATAATTAACATAAACTTTATCAGAAGGAAAATCATCATCATTTATTTTAAAATTAACCACTTCCTCATCAAACTCCATTGACATTGTGCCATTAAAAACATCTATTTTTGTTTTTTCAGTTTCCATTAATGACCTGTCTGTAATAATAGAATTTGTATCTGATATGTCCAAATGACCCATGTCTAGAATATAAAAATCAGCGGGAAGGATCAAATTATCCACTTGGACAAAAACATTCTCCAGTACACCTTTTGGGTGTACTGTCGAGTGGTCAGCCAACTGGATAATAGTCTCGATCTTTTTTCAAGTTTCCAATTTTAATTTTTTAAAAACAGAAAAAGGAATGACATTGACTGAAGCTCCTAAGTCAAGCATGGCTTTTGGAAAATTAAGGTAACCCAATTTACGAGGAATCAAGAAAACTCTCGGATCCTTGCACTTTTGAGGTCAACCATTTTGCAAAATAGCTGAAATGTTTTCACCAGCTTTTAATGGTTCGTTAGTTTTAAATTTTTTCTTTGAAACGCATAATTCCTTCAAAAAGAATGGCATAACGAAGGATGTGTTTGATAAAATCTAAAAGTGGAAGATTTACCTAAATCTTACAAAAAATTTCCACAATGTCCTCGTCCTCTCGCTCGTGCTTCGTGCTTCTCAGTCGTGATGGCAATGGTGGAACTGGCTTATACTCCTTCAGATTCAGCTCCACTGGTTTCGGAGTTTCTATTTCTTCATCTTTTTCAGCTTCTTATTCAACCAAAAATTCTTCATATTCTTCTTCAACTTCTTTGTCTGGTTCAAATATACTTGGGCCTTCATAACTTTTTCCATTTCTCAAGGAAATAGCACTCACATTGTGCTTTGGATTGTTTTCAGTGTGTCCTGGTAACTTTCCTTGAGATTCCAGACAACCCACAGAAATGGCAAGTTGAAACACATGTTGTTCCAGATTCTTGATATTGGCTCTGGTTTCATTCTGGAATGCTTGGGTGCTCGTGGAAAGACTCTTTACAATATTGTAGTGGTTTTGATTATGATGGCATGTGTGGAATTAGAAAGATCTAGTGAATCATCATGTAATATCAAGAACACAAGGAGTAAATAAATCTGTGTAAGCTCATATTAGATCTAGAAAGAATATACAAATGGGTTTGTACAAAGTTTCTCTCTCTAGTCTAACACTCCAAATGGTTCCTTACATAATGGGAGTCACTCACTTCCTATTTATAGGAAAGACTCAACCCATTTACACATACAAGAGGGTAAGCCTAAAACACTACATCCAAGAGTGACTTTGCACCCTAACATTCTCCTCCTCAAAGTTAGGATTGGATGTCCCGGCTTCAGTCTCCAACGAGCTAGCGCGATCAAGACCAAACTCCCCCTCGAAGTAACACCGGTCTTCAAATCCGCAAATGAATATTCGACAAACCCGAGAAGCTTCGAATACCCATCATTCTCCCCATTTTTATAATCAAAAAATGATTATAAAGACACTAAGGGTGAGAAGCGCCCGAGGAATAGTCTTCACGATACTCCCCCTTGATGTATACCAAAAATGAATCACCAAAAATCTTGCACGGAAAAACAATCACGAAAAAGCCACAAAAAATTTCCAATTTATGAAAATTTTTGACTTTTTGGGTGAAAGTTGCAAGATTTTTCAAAATCCGGGTAAAAATCGTCACTTTCTGAATTCTGTAGGGACCTGTTGCGCCCAAAACAGCCAAATATGCAAAACTCTCCCCCTTTTCCAAAGCTGGGTAGAAAGCGTCAATTTGCACAAACTGCAGGGGCCTGAAATGTATTTTCTTCAAATTTCAGCAAAAACAATCCATTTTCGAATTTGGGTATGAACTGCCAAACATTCGAAGCCTCAGGGACTATTTTCGAAAATTCTGCCATTTGTGCTCCAAACATACAAAAATTATCCCAAACATACGAAAATCACCCAACTTCAGCCAATTTTCGAAGTTGGGTGAAAAGTGTCAAAAATTCGAAACTTCAGTTAATTGTTGAGGTTGCCAAATATTCGAAAGTTTAGGGGTGATTTTCGAAAATTTTCCCTTTTTCCTTCAAAACATACGAAAGTTTTATCAATCATACGAAATTTTCTCGGGTGAAAAGTGACAAACATACGAAGTGTCAAGGGCCATATACGAAACTTGATGTTTCTTCTTCCTCAATTCATACGAAATCAGGCAAACTAAATGTATGAAACTTTTTCTTTCTCTCTCCCCTTCGTACGAATTCATCTGTACCGTATGAACGAAATTTTAAACTTTCGTAAACATCATGCTTCCCCAAAATTGAGCCTGTTCGTTCCCAAACCAAAATTCTTTCATTCCCAGTCGATACCAACGAACAAACGAAAATCAACCTTTCGTTCTTCAGCTTTATACATCATCAACCAACAAATAAACGATTCCAACACTTCGTTAATCGACATCAAAAATCAATCTTCCCAAAACCAATAGCCATTTACTTTGTAACCCAAATCTTCGTTCTTACAGTTCTTCCAAAATCAACAAAAACTTTTGTTCGTTCAATCATCCGTTCGAAATCTTCCTCAAACATAATCAATTTGTTTTCCAGTCCATCGACCTCAAATTTTTAACTATAAAATCCATGGCTTCGTTCTTGTTCTTCCATCGATACCTCGTGAAGAAGCCTCAAAACCCATTTCGTTATTACAACTCCTTCGTGATCGGTTACTGATTTAATCCCCAAAATCGACTCCAAATCAATCGATTTACCAAAATCTTGAACTTTCAAAATCAAATACCTTCGAAATCGTTATTACGACCATCGATCCAATGTCGATTCCACATCATCAATCGACTTCCAATACCTTCCCAGTTTGTTATCAACAATCTAATCTTCTAATAGTTTATCAAATCGTTGATTATCACACATCATTCAACCATTCTATTTCAATTCTTCTTTCCCAGATCGATTATGAAACCAAGCCAAGACACAGACGTTGACTTTTTCACAAATTTGACTGTTCGAAATCAAACACCAAATTGAGAATTCAAACACTAAATTTTGAATCAAAAACTTGATAAACCAACTATTCTTCACATGTTCTTCACAAAAATTCCAAAGTGTTTGATCAATTTTATCAAAATCAAGAGATCAATTTCCGACTTATTTCTTCTGGCTTGATCATGATCGATCTATGAGATAAAACTCAATACATATGATCGATTCACAATATCATCTCTACAATCAAAACTCATTAATTGCTCAGAATGATTAGAAGAAATCGGGACTCAAAAGCTCGGAAACAGAAAACGAGTCACGAACATGAGAAAAATTGTGTATGATGATTCAATGGTACAAGTAAAAGATGCGTGTGATCAAGCCACTATATCTAATAAAGTGATCGAAATTGGGCTTAAAAAAAATTGCGATCGAATTATCTTTTTGATCACAATAAATGGATCATGAGCAGTATCAATCCATTGAAATTGGGCTTAGGTTGGATCATTGAACATTAGCATTCGAAGTTTCAATGTGGATATGAACAGTGATTGAATTTGGTAGAAAAAAAATAGATGAATTAAATGGTGAACAACGAATTTCAAAAAAAAAAAAAAAAACAATATGATTTTGATTTTTGAAATTTGATCTAAACAAAAATAATTGGATCAATCAAAGGGGTTGAAACGGATTTGATCCAATAAGGCAAATGGACCAAAAATGAAAAACACAAAATATGAATCGAAATCATGGATGTTTTGGAATCCATTTAAGAATTTGTGATACCTTTTTGATAAATCGAGATCCATTTGCAACGAACGAATCAAATTTAGAAGATCTTGGTTCTTTTGTCGGAATGAGAAAATCTCCAATTTGAACATTGTACCACCCACGATGCGTGTTGTACAACTCGTTCTTCGTGTTCTTCATCAAACTAAGAACATCTTCAAAAGAACCACCAACACATTTGGGTTTTGACTTCAAATTCAATGCAACCTTTGGAGATTGTTGCTTTGGTACCCAAATTAGTTTAACGGATTTCGGCTTCACAACGTTTGACGGTTTTTGTGAGTAAACCCGCTTGTTTTTGCGATTGATCTTCTTCTTCTTTTTCTTTCTCATCTTTTTGCATCTTGAAGACTTGATTTCATGAACAAACCCACTTTCCACAACTTCAACTTTATGAGTTTGAATCAAATCTTGTGGAGTTTGATACTTGTGAATTTCTTGGATCACCGGCTTCCGATAAGGAATCATTCCTTCAAACGAATCACAAGAACACAAAATATCATCGGTTTGAACTCCAATTGAGCAAAAAAACTTTTTCATCATGAGAATCAACTTGAACTCCTTTTTTCTTGAACATCAAGAACATCACATTGAACTCCATTGTCAAGAACTTCAACAAACTTAAGAGCACGAAGATCATTTGGGTCTTCAATAAGAGAAATATATTTCTTTCTGAACAAATATTTTTCTTCTCCAATCTTATCACTACTACGTGATGATATGGACCATGTAATATCAGCCAACCATTTGATCTCACAAAGTGGTTGCAATATCAAGCTTCCATGATCATCCTTCAATCCTCCATAAGAAACCATAGTTCCCCATGAAATCAACTTGTTTAACACCAACCCATAATATTGATTTTTATTGACTTTGTATTTGACATCTTCAACGATCACAATCCAAGAATTATACGGCAAATTCACCATGATCACAAAAACTTGAAGATTTCTAGAGAGAGAAAGTGATTTTGAATGGGTTTTCTAGAGAGAGAAAGTAAAAATCACTTGAATTCTAGTGAAGAAAATCGAATTTTGAATAGAATCAAAGATGAATTCGATTTCTAGAATCCAAAAACTCTTTAAATCACGAAGATCAAAACACAATGAAGAATCACCAAATCAAGATTGCCACCATGGATCAATTCTTGATCAAATCAAGAACACCCGCTCTGATACCAATTGTAGTGGTTTTGATTATGATGGCATGTGCGGAATTAGAAAGATCTAGTGAATCATCATGTAAAATCAAGAACACAAGGAGTAAATAAATCTGTGTAAGCTCATATTAGATCTAGAAAGAATATACAAATGGGTTTGTACAAAGTTTCTCTCTCTAGTCTAACACTCCAAATGGTTCCTTACATAATGGGAGTCACTCACTTCCTATTTATAGGAAAGACTCAACCCATTTACACATACAAGAGGGTAAGCCTAAAACACTACATCCAAGAGTGACTTTGCACCCTAACAAATATCTTCTAAGGCCACACTGGAACTACTGGCTTGCTGATATGAAGACTGGTTTTGAAAATTCGGGCTGATACTTTTGCTGATGATGATTCTGAAAGTTAGACTGATAACTCAGCTGCTATTGAAAACTCGGAGGATTGAAATTGTTGTATTTGTTGATAATTGTTCTGATAAAAATTCGGAGGCTGATTAAAGTTTTTCTGTTGCTAGTATCCTTTGATAGCTTTTATTGGAGCCACATCTTCTTGCAATAACGGGCACATATCAGTGGGATGTTTAGCTTTTTAAGCAGATACTGCATTGTTTCTTCGCTGATTCTTTTTCCTTCGTCAACAACAATACAGATTTTGTTAGTTCAGAAATTCAGGACTCCGGATGATCATTGATGACTTCTTTTACTCCTATTGGCTGATCAGAATACCACTCGTCTTCGTTTCCAGAATGCTTTGACTCTATCACCAGCTTCTCGATCATTTCTCGGATTTCTGTTGGTGTCATATCACCTAAGGAACTGCCACTGGAAGCATTTATCATTCACCTTTTCCATGGGTGTCAGACATTCACAGAAACAGTTGTACATCTGATAATCACTGATCCCATATTGGGGGTAACAAACCAAAAACTTTTTGGACCTCTCCCAGTAAGTGTGTAGATATTCTCTCCTTCCTTGTTTGATACCAATGATTTCTCTTCTAAGACTCGAAAGTCGTGTTTCTGGAAAAAAAATTTCTCTAAAAATAACTTTGTGAGTTCTGTCCAAGTGGGAATGGAATCGGATGGGAGTTCGTATAGCCATTCCCTTGCTAGGTCTTGAACTAAAAAGGGGAATTCCCTTAACTTTATATGATCTTCTGTGACAACATGTGGCTTCATTCCTGAACAAACCACATGAAATTTCATGAGGAATTTATGTGGGTCTTCGTTTTCTAAACCTCAGAACGTAGGGAGAAGGTGTATCAGACCAAATTTAACCTTGAAATTATGAGCTTCCAGAAACATAATGTAGAGAGGTTGGTGATTGACCTCTTGGGTGGCCCACTCTTTGAGAGTCTTTTCTGCGTCGTGTCCACTCATGGCTGATTTTGGAGAGTTGGGTTCTAAAGGTCCTCGACTTTCTGAAATTTCAAAGTGGGTTTCAGAAGAGTCTATTTTCTTGGATTTAACTGAGGATGGTGGAGAGTATGTTTTATAGGGGCTGTTAGAAGGTGAAGATGGGGGTACTTTTGGAAAAAATAGAAAATTCGGGTCTGGTTCGTTCTACAAGGGACTACCTTGTGGTATGTTGATTTATGGAGATACTGAAGAGGATGAACCAAAGAGACCAACTGATCATTTTTTCTTTGTGCTTCTTTATTCAGTTTCCTTGAAGTTCTTTCAATTTCTGGATTAAAATCTAGAGAAGTACCTGTACGAAAATTTCTTGGCATAAAACTATAAGAAGCATCGTTCCCCGGCAACGACACCAATTTGTTAACACGCTGTCATTGGCGTAGTAAAAACAATTTCAGTTCTGCTGCGACCTTCCTAATCATGCTATCAACCCTCATTTGGTTATTCAGAATGCGTTCTATCTAAGATGGTACTTAGAAAAACTAACAATCTCTAGTATAATCTCTTTTACCTAGTTAAATTAACCAAAACAAGCTCTTCAGTTAACCCTAACTTTTTACTGTCTAATTAAACAAGCTCTTAATTAATATCAGAAAGGTTGCATTAAGTTCTGTGTAAAATTCCCAGCAATACCCAATATTTCTCACAAGCTCGGAAGTGTAAAGATCTGATTTTTCAGTTTATATCAAAGTTAAATCCCAAACACGAAGCTAATCTAATCGTTGTTACTGATTACCAGTTGACAAGAACAATTATGAATTCTATTAGCTGATTAACAGGAATGATAAAACCCTAGCTAGGTGATCAAACTAACAAGAACTAAAAATCAAACGTTCATTAAGCTTAAAACTGAAAAATCTAGATAGAAACACAAATCAAAAACCATATCTGATAACTGATCACATGAAAAGTACCAATCTAATACAAAACTGAAAACTAGGGTTTTAGCCAGACATGGCTAAAAACGAATCTAAACTAATAAAAAGAAAAACAAATTGATAAATCTTCTAAACTAAGGGTAGGAGATGATTCACAACCTTCAGATCTTCAGAAAGTGCAGAAAAGTGTCAGAAATCGTCTTCAGAAGTGTTTTCCGTCGTCTGAAACCGTCCATCCCTCGAATCTGATTATGAGGGTCGTATTTATATGCGATCATGAACCCTCCCAAAGAAGTTATCAGAAAATACGATCACATATTTGAGAAATGTGATCGCAGAAATTCAAATTTTTTTCCAGATATGCCCTTAAATGTAGTACAATGCTATTTTTGAAGTTTCGGGAGTTGTGTCAGAAAAATGTGATTGCAAAAATGGTATATGCAATCGCAGAAATGACTTTTTTCTTCCATATGACTTTTTTGACCATGCAAAACTTTGACCAACAAATGCGATAGAATTTTTGGCTTTTTGGCACGTTTCGATCGCAATTCTTCAATTTAACTCAACACGAAAGTCGTCCGAAATTTTGTCTAGTTTTCGGAACATTTTGAATCTTGTCAATCAGAGTTATGAGTCATGAGATATGGTCAAAATACTGACAAGGGGGTCAAATTTGCCAACAACATCCTTTAGGCTTTAGAATGTAGCAATCTAGCGTCGAAAAATCAATTCGGTCGAATCTTTCTTGACCAAAATATCTTCTAAGCACTCCTTAGAATCCTTCAGAATTTCCAAGATCCATTTAACTCCAATGCTCCATCAAATTCATCCAATGATGCTCCTAAAATACCGATCTGGTCGATTTATCTAAAAATGACATAAAAAAAGCTAGTCGTACGGGAATTCTGATATAAAACATGAGTTGAACGTTATTAAAACTAATGACATGCAAATGTACAAAATATGATGCTAAATTCTAGTAAAAATAATACCCTAAAAGATGCATAAAATGGCATCTATCAGTACCTTCCATGGGCTTTGCTGCTT
Source organism: Lactuca virosa (assembly GCF_052849685.1). Classification (NCBI taxonomy): domain Eukaryota; kingdom Viridiplantae; phylum Streptophyta; class Magnoliopsida; order Asterales; family Asteraceae; genus Lactuca; species Lactuca virosa. The sequence goes on from NC_136429.1 coordinate 493,635,350, forward strand.
GGACCTATAAGGGGCATTTAATATCCACCTTTAGGGCCTAATAATTTTAACCATTTTTTGTTGAAAAGTGAAATTTCGAAAATATAAATAAATAAATTAATTAAATAGGTAGTAAATTAAAAAAACATTAAATAACAAGAAAAGGAAAAATAAATCCAAATATTAAAGTATTAAAATATGATTAAGTTAAAATTTATGAAAAAGTATCAAACTTGACAACTTGTTAAACGATAGGTTTGACCAAGAGAGTTGACTAAATGTCTAGAGATGACCTCAATGATATGTATGATGGCGAGGAAGTGTAATATTTTAAGTGGCCTTCTTGTATGGTGCCCAATATAAAATAGTAGAAACATGAAGGACCAAATATATAAATTGAAAGTATTAGAACATATGCAAGTTGCGTCTCCTCCTTATTTTGAAGAGGAAATTATTTTGAGAGGGAGAAGAAATCTATGGGATGATTTCCATGGGAATTAAGTAGGAGGATCTAAAGTTAATGACTTGAAGAACAAGCTAGGTTTTAGGTATTAGAAGTGAAGTTTGAGCTCAATGGGTAGTAATTTCTCAACTGTTTAAGTAAATCTCAATCTAGGCTTTAGAAACCCATGTAAATCCAAAAACGTTAGTGTAATTATGGTTCATATGTGTTTATTATATCATTTCTAACATCCACTCCACAAATTCCATGAAAATCTTCATTTATTAGGTTGTTATGGAGTTTTGGGAGAAGTTGATGAGATTGATGTCTCTTTAATGATAGATCACAATTTTAGTTTCATTAAATTAAATTGAATCTTATTATAAGTTCATTTCAACGTTTTAAACTATTTTCAAACTTGTAGTTCATTATACCACATTGAGATTTATCAATTGAATCATTAGTGACCTTCAACTTTGACCTAGGATTCCTATGGAGATTTTGAATATCAATCATGAAACAGACTCATACTTGAGTCATTTGAGGTGTAAGAAATTCTTTGAAAGGAATATTTGGGTCAAAGTAAGGTCGGAAAGTTGAGATCGATTTCAAAAAAAGATTTATGAAATGATCTGTAACCTAAATGACTCATTGGAATTAGATTCATCTTTTGACTAAATAACTTAAGAACATCACCTTGAACCTTTTAATCAATGTATTAATGAGGCATTGGAAGTTTCAATTAGATGATATAAAGATTTTATAGTAATAAGTAAGTTCATTAAGTCATAGTTAGTATTAGGAAGGTTTATAGACTCTCTAGCTTAATTGGAACTTTGATGAATTTATAATCTTACCTATTAAGAACTTGAAGCATTAAGCTCTTAAAAACTTAATTTATAAGTGGATTGGATGGAAATGATTTAATATAAGTTCCTTATAATTTTATCACCTTATAAAATTATTTGAACATGATATAAAAGGTGTGGGAGTTAAGAAGTCAAAGTACAATGCATTAATGAGAAAATTTGTATTTCAATGTGTTGTGTTGGGCATTACATGGTTCTGTAATTCCAAGGTCAAATAAAACATGGTCGTGTAATGGTCTTTAAAGAGCATGAAATTTTATCTTGACCTTGACTTATCCATTTACCCCCCCCCCCCCGACACTTCTAATACTCTTATATAAGTGTATAAAAGGTATTAAAGTATAAAGGTTAATTTATAAATATCATAAGGGTATTCTGGTCATTTGAGTAATTCTGTTATACATAATTAGGTGGCGATTAAGAGGTTATTGAGCATTAAAGCAATGTGAAATAACATCGCGATTTATTGAGATGATTACATATGCATAATACATGTCCCCTATAGCTTGTTTGAGATTTTTTGAAATTACTATCGATATTTATATGCCTTGAATGTTGTGTGGCCTTATGACATATGTGTATGCATGAAAATACATTTTGGTACATGAATTGGTTTTAGAAAATGTTTTATGGTTTGGAAAAGTGATTTTAGAGCATCCTTACTTGTGCATTGCATGTGGGGTGGGTTATGAGAGTCTGCGTGACTTATTACACGTACAAGGATGAAGTTCCTTTATGAAGGATCTAGTATCCTGGTTTATAGGAGAAACATTACTCCTTTTGGAAGCGTAATGCTTCGAGATAGGATTTGCTACCCTATTCCATGGAATACATGTTTAATGGTCGCGTGTCTATCCTAAATCCTACTTATGGAGGATGGCGGCTAGCTATTAGCCACGATCGTAAGTTGGCAGCTTATCTGATATTTGCCCTACCATTAGAGCTTTAGTGGAAAGATACAATTCGAAGAGTAGTAAACACGGATTGGGTTAGTTGCATATACATATGCATTGATTTTCATTTTGAACTTTTTCTAACTCTATATCTTGTCACTAATACACTGACCTATTTTGGAAATGGATATTATGCTATGAAATGTTTTAAAACGATTTTTAATTAAGTTTTGGAATCTAACTAAGGTATTAGGTATCGTCATTCTTAATTCAATTCCATAGTCATATTATGGTACTACTTACTAATTTCCCCAAACCAACCTGTTATTTTGACATGTACTCGTAAATTGGAGGTTGAAAAACGTCTAGCTTATTTCGAAAATATTTCAAAGGCCATGAATGTATTGATTATTTGAACTTTGTTATGATATAATAACTGAAACCCTGTACAATTAAACTCTGATTTTAGAACTATGTTATGTTTGTGACCAATTTTCAACAATTGAACATAAAAAACATTGTAAAGGATTTTCTTAACTTACTAAATCCTACTAACCCCCACAAGAGGTGTTTTAAGGTGTTGCTCTTGACTCTACAAAGGGGCGTAACCCTTTAACCCTTGTATTTCATTATGTTTGATATCAAACTCATATTATATATAAGTTTGCAATCTACACCACATAACTCATATGATATCACATTTTAATCTTCATTGGAACTCGATTTAATTTCAATTACAATAAATGTTCACCGACACTAAAAATTACCCACCATTACAAATTATAAAATTTTCACAACAACGACTTAAATCCAATGCTTTAAACCTAGAGGCCAAGAGAAAGTAGATCTTCAAAAGAAATTGTCACAACCCACATAAACAATAGTTAAACTATGTTTTTAAATTTTTCGAACATCAACTTCGATTAAAAGAGTGTGATATTACACATTAAAACATCAACACCACAATGATTCAAACTCGATACTTTTCCCTTGAGATCGGCTTTTAGAAGTTGAGGTACAGATTTCCATAAATCAGGTTAAAAGTTTAAACATTGTTTGTCAAAATTCTTATAGTGCTTCGTGATTTACCTATCACGTGATTTGCCAATGACGTTTCCATATTGTGCCACCAAAATAATGATTTACCATTTTTTAATTTGACGTATCTGACCAGGGATAAAACATTTATTTAAAAGAAACTAGTGGGGATGCCAACACATTGTCTCAGGTTTATTAATTCTACCAGACGAATTCTCGCGCGTTGTGCGGCGCAGGTTAAAAATACATTGTTAAAATATTGAAAAATATATGTTTAAAATGGTTATTTATTGACATCAACTTTGACATAATCATTTTACACTAATTTAAATATATAAAATATCAACTATTTTGAACAATATTATTTATTGACATTAACCCACCTTCCTCATTAATAGAGTTAAATATAATTATCTATTTAGTATTATTTTTAACAAATGTTATGATTGATTAGTTTAAATTTTTACTTATGAGATTATTTTCTAATTTCAATAATGATGTTCATTTAAAGTACAATTTATTTGTAGCTAACGTTATGTAATTTATAATTTGATGTTATTATCATTTAAAATTATTGTTCATTAATTTTAAACCACTTATTATTATTAATATATTAAAGAAGACTTTTTAGAAATACTTAATATTATTATTCAAATATGAAACATATACTGAATAATAAAGTGATAAGATTGACAATTTACACTTCAAAAGAGATTGACATGGATAATATGACATATCCATGATTTTTATAGTTTGATTTTATTATTTTAAATTATTATTCATTAATTTTAAAACCACTTATTATTATTAATAAGTGAAAGAAAATTTTTTAAAAAGCACTTATTATTATAATTAAAATGTTAAACACATACTAAAATATAAAGTGATAAGATGGACAATTTGCATTTTAAAAGAGACTTACATGGATAATATGGATAATATGACATATTCATGATTTTTAATTAATTATTGCTTTGAAGCAATACAAACATACAAACATATATATAATATTTAATTAAATATTATCTATATCACCTTCCATAATATATGATTGATAACATGAATCTAATCTAATTTACATTAAAATTTCAACCACAACATACAATGATTGTCTTAAAAGAATACTTAAACCAAGAAAAATATATAAAAAAAATTAGTATATAAGAAACTTACAAATTAAAAATTTTAACATAATAACATGGCTCGAAAAATGGTCCAAAGCCCTCAAACCAACACAAAAACATTTAAACATGTTTTCTTTGTGAATTTTATATGCTATTTGTATTTGTGTGTCTACTCAAAGAGATAGTCTTTTTATAGTAGACTATTCTTTATTTGCTTATTAAACATATTATATAATTTATAAAACTTTTGAATGGTTAATCATTATTAAGAGATTTTTGAGTGGTATTCATTCAAATAGGAGGTTTCAAATGAATATGATTTGAGTAAAAATGTCTCCATTATAAGATATATAGATATAGAGGTACATGTCCAATTGATATATTTTATATTTATACACGTAAAGTAACTAGAAAAATAAAGATATGACATATCTATTATAACAAATAATAAATAAATTTTATAATATAAACTAAAATGTAAAAAGACAAAAGTTTGAGGACCAAATACCATAAACTTTCGTATTTCCTTCTCATCGTCATCTTCATCTTTATTATTATTATGAACTATATATATCTCAATGTTAATCAGTTGGTCTCATAAGAACCATTAAGCATCATAAGTTAAAAAAATTATTGAGTGGTAGTCGTTAATTAGATGCTAGTGGAAAATTATGTTGGTTTAAATAGATATTATGAAATCATTATTATAAAGAAATATGTAAAGACATGGAAGTTTCAAATGATTGTGGTGATAGAAAAAATACTTCATTTATAAGTATAGTATGATAGATATTGTTAACATAATATATAAAAAATATACAAAAAAGTTTGAGGACCAAATATGAAATCTTTGTCAATCATAGTGCCTATCAATGTAATATTTTCAAATCTACCTAAAGTGTAGAACAGTACAAACCACATAGGTACAAACTATAATTTCTTCTAGTAAGAGTTTTAAAACTTGAATCTAAAATGCTTCGAACCATAAAGACCAAAATCTATATCTATATTTATATATATCTATCTATATCAATATCATATCATATCATACTATACCTATAAATGTGACATTTTTTCTATCACCACAATCATTTGAAACTTCCATGTCTTTTCATATTTCTTTATAATAATGCTTCCATAATATCTATTTAAACCTATATAATTTTTCACTAGCATCTATTAACAACTACCACTCAATAGTTTTTTAACTTATGATACTTAATGGTTCTTATGACACCAATCGATTAACATTGATATATATATATATATATATATATATATATATATATATATATATATATAGTTCACAATGGTAGATTTTTATTAGAATGGCTTAAAGAGTTGTGTGAGTGGTTGAGAGGTAGATTAAAAAATTCATACAAAAAGATTGTCGATGGAGAGCATAAATAATAATAAAGAGGAAGATGACGATGAGAAGGAAATATGAAAGTTTATGGTAAGAAATATTGCTTCATTTTATTCTTTCTTATTATCCAAATTTATACTGTATAATTATGATTGTGGTTGGAAATGAAAAATATTATATGTGAAGATGCTCGAATCATTGCCTCTAAATTCATATAAGCAACAAGATTATTTCACAACAATATAAAACAAGAATGGACACAACTAGCATAGTTCATGCTTCTTGATTTTAAAATTTTGGTGGTTCAATTTATTTTTATGTTTTGCATTTTCTTTTCATGAAAGTTATAATATGTTCACCGGGGTCCCAAAATGAAGCTATGCAACTAACCGTCTAAAGTCTAAAGCCAACAGTCCATGTCGTATAAATTATAATGGAGTTTCCAAGATGGTGCAGGTTAATGTTCATTCCACTTATATAACTAGAGTTTTAGAAAGATTCATTGGGTGTATTTTCTCGAATGATGTAATGGAGTACATATCGGTGTTTAATTTTATAGGTGTTCATGTTGTGTTGGATGTTCACAATCAATTACATGGAAATGATTCTATAGATGACAATTATGTAGTTGATAAAGCTTATTAAAATTGATTTTGTTATATTCCATAAAAATGGTAAATTTGAGTTGTTGATATATCATTACAGGCTATTATTTGATTATAAACTGTTTAATCATTCATGATCTTTTAAACGGGACGTTTATGATTTAACTTTAAGGTAACTAAAAGTGTAATAAGATTTAGCCATTACAATTTGCACCTCTAATTTCGTACAATCATATCAATTGAATGCATTTACATATGTGTTTTGTCAGTGTTGGATAAAAAGTCAAGTTGAAAAATAGATACATATAAGATAAAAAAAAATCTTATTATTTAGTTCTAGATTATCATAATTGACATTATATAAATTTTAGTTTATAATTTTGTTTATGTTTTTTCTTTTAGTTTAACTAAATGAGCTTCTACTTTGTTTTTTGTTTTTTATTGTTTGTTTCATTTAAAGTGTTAAACATTGTGAGTCAGAATATTTATTTTATGTCATCTTAACAATGCAAGTATACCAAATGAAATTCATAAAAAATTATTTTTACATTAAATGAGACGAAGAAATTATCTACATTATTATGTTTCACACAGGTATCTTCAGTGGCGGACGCAGACTGTTTTAGTATGGGTGTCCCTCGTACTTCAAGCGGGTGCACCTAATAGAAAAAAAAATAAAAAAATAAAAATAAAAATAAAAAAAATTTACACTGCGTGCCGGAAATTGAGCAGTGGCCCGGGACCCCAAATGCCCCACTAAGGTCCGCCACTGGGTATCTTTTTAATTTTGTTTTTTTACTTTTTAGGTAATTAATATAAATGTATTATTATCTATAAGAATATGCTTCACAAAAGTAACCTTTTAATTATTATTAATATGTTTACTTTAGTTTTTGAGTTCATTTAATGTAAATATATTTTCTTATTTTTTAACATTGGCCAAATAAGTTATTTTAAAGTTAATTGACCATAAATATAACTTAAATAACATCATATGTAGTTAAATCAAAATTACATATAATTAAAAACTATATAAATTTATAGACTATATTATCTTGGAAACAATGACTGGTATTTCAAAAAATCATCATCATGAAAATTAAAAATGATTAAACTAGTAACTATTATATCATTTAACTATAATGATAGATAGAAATAATATTTAATTAAAAATTATACATGATATTCACTTTCAAACCATGAGTTAAAAATATTAAGATAATGTATTTTGAGATAAATATTTATCTTGAATACTGTTAATTTGTATGTAATTTTGTTAATAACATTATGTTATTACAATGGATTTTAGATTTTCAATTTTCAACTTTATAATATGTCATTTTAATAATATACTTGATAATGTCAATAATTTATACCAACAATTTTATTTTAGTATAATATTAATTGTTTGACATAGTTAACTCCAATAAATCAGTTATTTTTCACAATATAATATTTTGAATACAAAGTTTTTTTTTCCTACGTAGCGTACGGACATTCGCCTAGTTTAATATTTTAATATAATATTATAAACTATAGTGAACAAAAATGCATTTCATATTTTCATTCATTTTCTAATCTAAAAACTATATTTACCAAAACTATCATTAATGCGTCTATAGGGACCAAAAGAGTAATTCATTTATTTCCTAAATTATAAACTAGTGGACCAAAATTATAATTAATGTAAGTTAAGATATATAAAGACCAAAAGTGTAATTAAATTTGAGGGACGAAAAACAGAATTAGTCATTTTTTAAAATAAAAACTGCATTACAATTAATACAAATTAATATATACATCGACTAAAACTATAATTAATATATGGATACTATATATAAAAAAAACACTTAAGTTATTTCTTAAACTAAATACTACTTGAATAAAAAAAAAGTAATTCATACAAACTTATAAAAAAATATAAGAATTAAAAATATAATTATTGTATTTCTTATAAATTATTGTTTTTTTTATAGACTATATATATATATATATATATATATATATATATATATATATATATATATATATATATATACTAGGTTACAACCCATGGAAACCACAGGGAAAATATTTACAATATTTAATAAACTAATATAACTTTTGTTTAGATTTTTATATTGATTATTTAAAATTAATATATATTTTTATTTGAATATTCTATATAAATGTATGTGAAAACATTTAATAAAATTATGATTTATAGAACATAATATAAAATTGAATATAGTTCAAAAAAACACAATCAAGCGAACAAAAAGATTGTAGACATCTACGCATTACAATGCTTCTATGATGCAAAGCTTTTTAATGCATACGATCTTTCATAATTTACCAATTTGATTTCTTAATGATTTGTCTATATTTTTTTTATTTATACCCATTATTATTGAAACATAATTCTTCATATCAAACAAAAGATATTACCATCTCAACTGTCAACATAAGAAATAGCATTACAAGCTTGTGCATACCGGCATGGCAATCAAAAGATCTCAGGAAATTGCAACACATACTCTAGTAAATACCCACAAACCTTTGTATTTTTTAAAGATCATGAAACTTTTATGTTGCAGCAGTGAAAACTGTACACTGTAAGAACACAAGGCTTTTGTCTATAAAATTTATTCATCCAACGAAAACTAATATGATGTAAATGTTGTGTAGTTAATACTCAATAAAATACTCTTTAATTAGGAACACAATCTAAGGCTTTTGTGTATAAAATTTATTCATCAAACGAAAACTAATATGGTGTAAATGTTGTGTAGTTAATAATAATAAAAATACCCTTTAATTAGGAATTTGACATCCACATGTTCATCCTGCATATCAAAAACAATGAATCATCTAAGCGTTTGTTTCAATAGGTTATAAAACTCAATAAGATGTTTAATCATATATAATGTTTAACCTCATACAATGTTTATTATACACATACATACATACCATGCCAATTCTAATCAAGAATTTATTACATACATATATGGCCATTTCTTCAAATGGATATAAACCAAGTTTCACTCCACTAAGCCATTCAAGTATCTTTAAGATCTGCTGGAAACAATTGCATTATAATTTTAGCATATAATTTACACATTATTCTTGGAGTTTAAGATAAACCACTAACCTTTGATGCAAGTATCGTAAGAAATTTTTGGATATGACTCAACCTCTTTCCGATAAATTATTTGACCATTTACATCTTAACAAAACGGTCAGGAGAAGTAATCAACAAGCATAATACAAGTACAACTGCTACAAGCTAACCATGTCAAGAACAACATATAATACATTATGTCCACCACCAAAAACTACGAAAGTTAAAAAAAATGATTAACAAAAATAATGAGTTTACATATCTCACTGAAGGTGTAGCCATGGTTGACCAAAATACCATTGGCCTTCAAAAACTTCAGAACCATTCTAAGGCTATTCACATTCTTTCCATGTATAGAGATTGCATTATCTACTAAACAAATCACATTCAGTTTCTATTTTATCTACTAAACAAACCACAAATCATATGTGGTGCTGCAGCTAACGAATGGTATTTGATGCCCAATAATAACGCAACAACTTGAGAAAGTCTAGTGGTGAGTTTTTCATTGAGATCATCTTCTATGCAGTAAAGAACTTTTGGACTGAACACTAATCCATTTTCATAAGCAATATGAACAATTAAACCATACGATTGGTGTAAGGAGACCAACACATGCAGGTGCTGCAACCTGGAAATTGAAGCGATGGTTACAATCGATTTAACAAAACTGATATGAAATATGAAGGTTTGAAGTGATAGATTTTAATTTCATTAACCTTATACTTAGCAACAACATCGCTCACTTCCTTAAGATCCCATTTCATACAAATCAATCATACATTCCCCTGATCCAAAGTCGATTAAACAGTTAATAACTTAATCATACATCACAAAGAAAAAATTAAAATTAAAACATCAATCGACTGGAGAAGAGGAGAAGGTACGCACCGTGAGAAGAGGAATTAGGTTAAGACACTCGTACATATCTCTACATCACACCAAAACCAAATCATAAGAATCATAAAAACGTAGGAGGATGATTATATAATTTATATGGATCTAATTGTTTTCTCCAATGATGATAAGAAATGAATTCTTTTCCCATGGGTTTTTAGAGAGAGAAAGAATCATAGATTATGATGGGATGCTTGAAGGGAAAATTAATTTCAAAATCGAAACAAAAAAATAAAGCGCCATTAAATATTATATATCTCTACAACTAAGTTGTTTGGCCTTGTTAATCGGTCTATTGCTTCCGATAGAATGAAAAACCCGATTTCAAATTTCAAAGAAAACTGAAAATAAAAAAAAATGAAAACAGGGAGCGGTGTCCAGGTATGCATGTGTCGACTAAGAAAAACACCACGGTCACGATCTCTGCATCAAGATTAATTAACCGATATTAGAGGACCCTAATTTACTTACCTAGAGTGAAGAAATTAACAGATGAAAGACACAGAGACAGAGAATGAAGAATGAGTTGGTGCAAAAGTTTTAGGGCTTGTGTGGGAAACGGAAGGGGAATGCTTTATGGAATAATCAAAAAATCAATGCGAGATCGACGCAAAATGTAGAATTTTTAGAAAGAAGGGGATAGAGCCGTTTGATAATGCTGAGAATGATTGGGAATTGATTCGAAAATTTGAATGGAAAAAGATGAACACGGCGAGATTATATGGTGATCGTCAAACGATCAAGAAGGAATAAAGGAGAAGGGCAAATTGGGGACTTCATTTTGTAAAATGTTGGGGTGAAAAGATGTCACGTGGCAGTAAATGATTCTTTTATTAAGAAGGTATATATATATATATATATATATATATATATATATATATATATATATATATATATATATATATATATATATATATACATCAAATTATCGAGTTTGGCAATGCATGTGGATGAACCATTTTTACCCCTTGAATAATTTCATTTACCTATTGAATTACTATTTTGATGATGTATGAATAGGATGTTATGTAGTATAAATATCCATCAAATGTAAAGAGAAAAACACACCATCTTAAAGACAATCATCTAAGTGTTCAAGAATCCTCTCAAATCTTCTTCTTTTATTTTATAATGTTTTAGTTTAGTTTTGTTAGTTTCAGTTCTAATTATGTCGAATTTATAACACGTTTCAGCACGAAAGCTCTAATCAAGTCGAAATCACATCTATCATACTCAAGGTATGTATTACTTAATAATAATAATAAAATGTATTTATTATAAAACAACCATCTAAAACAAATAAAAAAAATTATTCATTATTAACGACTAATGATATTTATTTATTTTTTACCACACCATTATTTATGCATTCTAACTTTTATTTATGCATTTACATTATGAAACTGATTTTTGTTTATGTATACTAACATTTAAATTATGCAACTAATTTTTATGTATATAGATGTTTGTTTATACATATACATATTTATATTTTAGATATTCTTCATAATTTTATTTAAACATTTACTAATATTTATTCATGTTTCTAATTAGTAAAATTATACCAAGTAAAAAAATTATGTACTAATTAAAAGTCTTATTAAATGATTTATAAAATACATGTACACACACACACACACACACACATATATATATATATATATATATATATATATATATATATATATATATATATATATATATATATATATATATATAGAGAGAGAGAGAGAGAGAGAGAGAGAGGTAAGTTCAAATGTTTCTCACATCTATTGTGTGCTAGAATGCACCAATAGGAATTTAGTATTAATTATATGTATATTAAATGTTATCCATACTTATAACTCATTTTTATGGAAACTAATTAAATTCGTCATTAATGTCAACAATAATATTCTTTCAGAATGAATTCATATCTAGAAGAAAGAGAGTGTATTCCAGCAGAATGAGAGTGTATTCTAGTAGAATACACTCTCGTTCTTCATATTCCATGCAACTTTATTGTATTTTAAGTGAGTGAGTCCTGAAACAAAATACGAATTCATATATAAAAATCTAGATCCGAATTCATTCTGAAAGAATGTTGTTGCTGACATTAATGACGAATTTAATTAGTTTCCATAAAAAGAGAATTATAATTATGGATATCATTTAATATACATATAATTATGGAAATCATTTAATATATATATTTATTTAATTAAATAATTATTTAATTTACTAAATTCCTATTGGTGCATTCTAGCACACAATAAATGTAAGAAACAAAATAACCTAGCCCTATATATATATATATATATATATATATATATATATATATATATATATATATATATATATATATATATATGTGTGTGTGTGTGTGTGTGTGTGTGCAACGGTTATAAACGGAAAAAATAACATTTATTTTTTTCTACTATAAATAACATTAGTATCATATTTCTTTCAACCACAAAAAGAAGTAAATTCTTTCACTTTTCAAGGTTATCAAGATCAAAATGATTCATCAAGTTGTGATTCTCGTAACTATAATGACCATAGCACTTAGCTTCTTATTTTTCAATCATGCCGGATGTATTTTATCCTAATCTATCTTATCCTTTCTTAGTCTTGTATGGGATGATTCTTCTCCCGCTTTTGTTTTGTGCAATACATATGGAAATAAATGAATTTTAATATTCATCTTGTTATTTTGTTTAAATTTATAGTTACAATATGTCCAACATTGCAAAGCTCGACTTTGCAGCACTTGAAGTTAGTGGGAAAAACAATGTGCCATGGATGATAAATGTAAAAATGCATCTTGACTCCATGGGAATCTCAAATGCTATATATGAATTTAATAATTGTTTGACACAAGACAAGGAGAAAGCACAAGTTTTCCATCGTAAGCATATTGATGAAATGTTGAGATTTGAATATCTTGATATTACTGATCCAAGTATTTTCTAGAATCTCTTGAAAGAAAGATTTGATCATCAAAAGGAAGTTATACTTCCAAATGCTAGAGATGAATGGAGAACACTGAGGTTTCAAGACTTCAAGAAAGTAAATGAATACAACTCAAATTTGTTCAGAATATGTTCACAACTCAAGTATTGTGGACAAGATGTTACTGATGAAGATATGTTGGAGAAAACTTACTCCAAGTTTCATGTAACAAACATTACCTTGATGCAACAATATTGGTTGCAAAAGTTCACAAAATATTCTGAACTGAATGCATGCATGCTTGTTGCAGAGCAAAACAATGAGCTCTTGATGAAAAACCATGAATCTCGTCCAACGGGGTCAGTAGCACTTCCTGAAGCAAATGCTACAAATACGGATGGTCATCGAAACAATACACATGGACGAGGGCATGGTCGTGGTCGAGGACGAGGCCATGGCTATTTTAATCGAAACCAAAGCCATAATCATAACCATAATTTTGGTCGTGGACAAGGTAATAATCATGGTCGTGGCCAGAAAAGGAATAGTTACAAATCTTCACAAAGAAACAATGTCCATACACAAGACAAGGCCAAAGTGGCAAGGCATGATGTTGGGACATCATAGAAATCTGATGGTTCATGTTATAGATGTGGTAGCATAGGCCATTGGTTAAGGACCTGTCACACACCTGCACATCTTTGTCAACTGTATCAAGATTCCATTAAAGGAAAAGGAAAAAAAGAAAACCTCATTGATAATGTTGAATGTGTTGGATTAGTGTCTAAGTCCATAACTATTTTGGTATGTACTTGACCCGATTATGAGCATGGTCCTTTTGGGTTGCCTTCACCATAGCAATATGTAGGATGAATTAAGGAGAGAGAAAGGTTTAATTATGATTTATTAATATATTATAAGAATAATATATTAAAGGAGAAATCATATTGTTTAATTAATATTAGTCAAGAATTAATTAAGAATTAATTTTGTGACTAAAAGAGATTAATTAAATTAAGGGGACTGATATTGTAATTATAAGATAGTTACAAAGTTGGGCTTAGGATCCATTAGATGGCAATGGACGAATTCTATATGGAGGACCATAAAGAAATCGTCCAAGGGCCTTCTGGAATGGTCCATTGGACTGCTTAGGGCTTAAGCAGTCAGATTAGGGTTTCCTAGTTGTAAACCCTAATAACCTACATGTATATAAAGGACCCTTAAGCCCCAAAAACGTGGACAAGTAATCCTTTAGGGTTTCCAGCCGTTTTTGGTGCCTCCTCTCTCCTCCCTCTTCATCCAAGTTGCTTAGTGGTGTTTGTGACTCCATTAGAGGTGCAACACTTGAGGCACTAAGCTTTCTGAAGCCAATCAAAGCAAGGATTGATTGTTATTGCTATATAACAATCAAAGGTAATTACTAAACCCTTATTTCAGTTCTTATTTGATAGATCTAGGGTTTGTAAGTCTTGGATTCATTGCATGTACAATAGAGAAACCTAGATCCAAGCATTAGGGTTTGTATGAGCACATAAGATTGTTCTTATGCTTAAAACCCATCAGTGGTATCAGAGCCTTGATTGGTTTCTGTTGTATGTGATGCAATTGTCGTTTTTCTGCTGAAAATCAATTTTTTTGCCTCTGCCCGACTCAACTCGGCGAGTCAGTATCTGGACTCGGCGAGTTGGCCCTACTCGGCGAGTTCAGGACTGACTCGGCGAGTCCGGGAGTCTGACAGAGTATATTTCGGGATTTACTTGCTGTTTTGCTGTAGGATTGATGCCAAAATCGTTTTTTGATAATAAAATCTGAATTTTATTGTATGTAAATGATTATCCTTACCAAAACAAAAGATAATTTCAAATCTTTTGAATAATAGTTTCTTTATATGATAAATATAGATTATTCAAATTATTTGGTAATTATCTTGTGACTAAAATTGGATTAGGTCAAATATAGATAATCACTAAATTAATTGTTTGATTTATATTATTTGTTATTTGATCCCTAGTAAGTTTGAATAGTTTCAAATTACTCCATTTAGGTTTTATAGTTTAAATTTGAACTTAAAAGTTTTGTTTTTGAAATTTAAATAGTTAAACCCAAATGTTTTGAAAAGTTTCAAAACTTGCCCTCAAGTTTTGGAATTTAAAATTTTGATTAAAAGTTTAATGTTGAAATATTTAAATTCTAAAACCTAATGTTTTGAAATGTTTCAAAACTTGCCCTCAAGTTTTGGAATTTAAAATTTTTATTAATAGTTTAATTATGTATTATTTAAATTCTAAAACTCTAGTATTTTCAAAAGTTCAAATTACACCCTCACGGTTTTGTTAAGTTAATTAAAAGTTTAATTAAAAGAGAAAGTTACTGAAACCACCTAGTATTTTAAAAGTGTAAAATACACCCTATACCATATATATGTAACATTAAAAGTCTAATATTATATATATGAGTAAAGAGTCAGTTTCACCGTTAGTAGGCCTCATTCACGAAGCTGGTCTATAAGGGGTGTTTAAGGAAATTGCGTATAAAATGGCGATTGAATGGGTATCCACTCTTACCCACCGCACTCTTGACTAGTGGAGGGTCGTTAGCCGAACGGGTAGGATATGACGAAACCTTCCATTATAAGTATAATGAAGTACAATGTAACTAAATGCTTTTACAAATTCCCAATCTTAGTTACTTTAGGGCAAAATGTGAATTTGTATGCTAATCCATGGAATTACACTTCGTACCCTTGTCAAACGTTAGTGGAGCGTGTGTGGCTAACCGGCACACTAATTTGGGATTGACATTGGTGGCGAAGGGTGGATCGATGTTTATCATAGATCAATGGAGCGTGTATGGCTAACCGGCACATTGATTAGGTGATAGTAGCAATTGGGTGCACCACGTGATTCGTATGGTTATTCACACCTTGTTTGTGATCCTCGGCATCCCAGTCACAAATAGAAGGGCATAATCGAGATTAAACATGCCATTGAAAAGTTCAATGAATCTCAAAAGATCTAGGAGTTTCAATTCATTTAAAACTTAAATTTCTTTTTCGTTTTTCATGGTGGGAATTGGTAAATCGTCATTTACCTACCTTCAAATATTCTGCAACTAGATTTCGGCATCCCTCTTCTAGGTTGTAGAATGTTGTGTTGGATCCTAGCCTTGATGTTTCATTTGGGTGTTACATCAAGGATTCTTATCAACTAACTTGAATTTTCTCCCGTTTTGTAGATGTCTAAATCTTACAATGGTCTTCCCAAGTCCCTTGGAACAAGCTTTCCAAATGAAGATGACGTTCCACGATACAATCAAGGAAATGAGATTCATGCTTCACGTCCTCCACCTCCTCCAATTATTCTCCCTAACCCACAAGTTCAAAGGCTTGAAAAGTTCAAGCTCACTCAAGCCCTTTTGGCAAGTAAACATGAAGATGGGAAACCTGTGTGTACACACGTCTTAGAGATGAAGTCACACATCGATAGGTTAAGGATGATGGGTGTCGATATCTCAGAAATATTGGCTGTTGACTGGGTTCTTCAGTCACTTCCTGAATCATATAGTGAGTTCGTTAGAGAGTACTATATGATGGACCATGACGTGACCCTCATTGATTTGACCTATTTGCTTATAGCTGCTGAATCAGAAATGATTTGGCGTGCTGATCGAGCAAATTTGTCTTGCAAATCAAACTCCCAAACTTCAATGGACATTGAAAATGGTGACATTGGAAATCCAGAAAAGGTAAATTCTGAGATAGTTCCTTGTGCCATTCCAAAAGAGTCCATCTGCTTCTACTGCCAAGAGAAGGGGCATTGGAGACGAAGCTGCCCTGAGAGATCTGAGAGATTGGAGAGTCAAGACGTATGGCTTTACTTCAGGTAAAATCTATTAACTAACTCTATAAGTTCATATTCGTTGATTCCTAATACATGATGTGATAAGATTACATTTTGATGTTTTTGCAGGATCGAAGAAAAGAGAGGAAGCTTATGGAAGAAGCGTGCTGAATCTGATCATGAAGAAATGGATTTCGATCGCATGGACTCGAGGATCAGATTTTTGAGCTGCTACTCTAGAGTTAGGATAGAATGATAAGAAATATGAAATAACATAGTTTTTCAGTTGAATTGCATTGTAAGGACAAATTTTTCCGCAATAAAATAAATTTTGATTTTGTCTTATTTATTTATCCTTGCAATGGTGTGTATGAAAAATTGATGTTTGATTGTTTCTATTATTAGCAATAATGGATTCTGAATTATGTTGTTTGTGGAAATGTCGAGAATTTGCCAAATAAGGGAAGATTCTCATCGCCCAAGTTTCAATTGGACAGAAACTTGGAATCATGGAACTTGGTTGCGTGATGAATGAGAAACTTCATATTTGGAAATTAGACTAATTCTTTGACAAAGTGTCAAGAGAAGGACCAGGAGATCGAGTACACTAGGTTGTGCGTTGATCAAGTCCACCACAAGAGTGATAAAGATATTCGTCATGATTTACTAAAGTTCAGTAAATATGGTTATACTTATAAGATTAAGTATAATTCTGAGTTGATTGAAAGAGTTTCAATCAATAGCAGAACGAATAAGAAGAATCAAGTAGGCAGAAAGATAAAAGTTTATCTATTATAAGAAGAAGGGAGAGTACCTTTTATTGTGTTTTATGATAAGTCTTAATGATTAAGAACCATATATCAATTGATCCTCTAAGTGAGTCTTAGTGCAATTGCATGTCTAAGAAGAGGAATCGAGAATTGTAGAAATGGTTAAATCAAGAAGTCAATCATACTTCGTTCCAATATCAAGTCTTAGAGTCAAGATTCTGACATGAGTGACAAGTCTTAAGTAGGTTTATAACACTCGACAAATGTGGAATTTGGAAAAGTTTTCTTATTCTTTCACATTTGAAATTGGTAAGTTGTGATGTCTTGGATAAGACAAAGACCAACCAGGACCAATTGTGTGAAGTGTTAAACTTGACAAAAAGGCTACACTAACTCTTGAATATTTGTTTGTCAAGAAATGTTTCTTGACAAGAGAATCTTATATGTCAAGGAGTCAGTGGGAGTATTAATGGTCTTGAAAAGTTTCAAGAACAAATCAAGAGTAACCCTAGTTGATCATCACTAGCACACGACTTGAGGTTTAAAGCCTATCGTGGATGACATACTCTTTTTCTGTGCCATTCCAATTGAGTTAATTATGCGTGTGAGTTCTATGAGTTCTCATTTGAATGCATAAAGACAAAGCACCTTGATCAATGGAAAGTACATTGATATGAAAGGGTGAGTTGCTTGGAAGACATGGTGGGCATTCATGTTACCATGAGGCAAGAAATCAAGATTCAACAAGTTCAGTCCATATGGTTTTGGATTTGTCGCAAACTTTCCTTTTGACAAATTCACATGGATAGGAACACATACATCATAAAATCTAAGTGTCATAAGGTTTTCCTCCTTCATGAAAATGATTGTGAGGAAATGCTTTCACTAAGAGAGATTTTAAGAAGATAGCAATTGTGAAAATTGTATTCTCAAATTCGATTATGATTACGGCATCCCTTTTCATAGTTCAAATTGTGAGATTTGGCAATTGATCTGAACATTTGGGACTTAGTAACATAAATTCTGAATTGTTTAGACACACATGTGAGCTATCTAAGGCAAAGGTGTATGAGCTTAAAAAGCTTAGATAAAGGCTTATCAAAGCATTAGGTATTAGAAATATGAACTTAAGGAATTCAATAAGCATTGTTTTCTAGAAGTTCAATTGTTTTCTGAATACATGTCAAAGCTAGTGGGAGCATAAGTGTTATGCTAGTAAGAAAATAATCATCATGTTAGTGGGAGCATGATTATTATGGTAAGTATTGCAAGTTAGCAATATTAATTATAGAAAACAAAGACTCACTTTGCAAAGTTGCAAGGGCTGAAAAGTTGTTTTGCTATAATTAAGGGAGAGAATATTATACTTCGTTTCAAAATTCTAAAGCTTAGATCGAGAAACGTTAATAAATATAGTCAAGGATACATAGTGCATTCTCAAAATTCGATAATGATTATGGCATCCCTCTTCATAGTTCGAATTGTGGGAACATGGCACATAAAATATTATGGCAGAAGGCTGATAAAGTATCACGTCTTTATGTGAGACATTATGCATCGTGTCCAATACGCTTCGGGTATAGGATCGATTGCATATGCTATAATATTTGACCATTCTAAAATTTTCCAAATGCCTAGGGCTTTAAGAGGGAAAAAGGACTAGAGTCAGTTTTGACTAAAATAATTAAACAACTATCAAAGGATGATCTGAGGTTCACTGAGGATTTGTCGCTTGTGAGTAGTTGGAAGTATAGTACTGGATGGACTATATTGACATTATTATGAATAGATAAGATTCTATTAAGAATGAGTTGTCATATGGCAAATATGGAAATGTTTCCATTAATGGGAGTTGGATATTAAGAAATATGTCTAGATTAGAAACTTTTATGCGAGAAGGATGTTCAAAGGAATGTACTTTGAATGTGAGACTTCATGTCTATGGAATTGTCTTGTCACAATTTCCGATAGAATACCTTGTAATTTCATTAGTCGGGTCTTGGTGACTTTTATGCTATGACATTACGAAAGAATCATTACATAAAATGTTAGAATCTGACATATTCTAAAGGTGGCAAGAATTTGGTATTCTTATACTAATAATAAGGATTGGGGATTGTGAAATGAGTTTCATTGGAAAAGTTTTCAATTGATCTATTTCACAAAGTATGGACCATAGGAAACCAAAGTGTGTATGCTTGGAGCATGGGAAAATTGTGGTTATAATTCGAGTAATAAGTTGATTTTCTGAAACAGTAAGCAATGAATAATGAGTAATCAATATGGTGTTTAATAAAAGTGTTTTTATTTACGCTCAAAAGTTTTGGGACCATATAGGATTAATATTATTATTGCGTTTCATTTTGCATGTTTTGACTTCCAGAATAACTAGGTTATTCGAACCTCCACAGTCGGCCATACGTTGGAAGTAGGTACGAAGGAAGACTGTCATGAATTTGTCTGTAGATTGTCTAAAGTGTTTAGACATAGCACAAGTTTGCTGCAGAGTTCATGAGTGCTTTGATAAGATTAAAGTAGTGGATTAAACCCACGCTCACTTGAATCACTTCATGGTTTTATCACGAGTGATTGGTGAGATGATAACATTGTATATTCTTGAAACCGAGACGTGTGAGTTGTTATTTGCTGGTCGGTTGCACATTGATTATAAGTAAACGCACCAGTAACTTGGTGTTATAAAACTTATTGTTGTGTGTAATTCGATTAGTAGGTGCAAGCAAGCATTTGAGTCAAAGTTTATCCATTCCTTTTACCCAAGGTGGGATAAAAGCGATATCTGTGGGCCCCTCGATGATTTAGTGATGACAAAGGAAAGTGCTCGGCCGGGCCAGGACTGATTTGATTTGTTCAATTAGTCAGTCGTCATAAATCAGAAATCGGGAAACAACACATAGACTGAGAGAATGATTTCAATCCATGTCTCATGTCTATACGATATCTTGTAGAATGGAGGAATATATAATCCCTTATCTAAAGGACACGCGTATCTGATAAGATCAGAGTTGACAGCGGCTTTTGGAAGCTACGATTGCTGATCAGATTCTAAAGTCATACGCAGAATAGTTATTAGACTTATCCAAGTGGGAGACTGTTGGATTAGTGTCTAAGTCCATAACTATTTTGGTATGTACTTGACCCGATTATGAGCATGGTCCTTTTGGGTTGCCTTCACCATAGCAATATGTAGGATGAATTAAGGAGAGATAAAGGTTTAATTATGATTTATTAATATATTATAAGAATAATATATTAAAGGAGAAATCAAATTGTTTAATTAATATTAGTCAAGAATTAATTAAGAATTAATTTTGTGACTAAAAGAGATTAATTAAATTAAGGGGACTGATATTATAATTATAAGATAGTTACAAAGTTGGGCTTAGGATCCATTAGATGGCAATGGACGAATTCTATATGGAAGACCATAAAGAAATCGTCCAAGGGCCTTCTAGAATGGTCCATTGGACTGCTTAGGGCTTAAGTAGTCAGATTAGGGTTTCCTAGTTGTAAACCCTAATAGCCTACATGTATATAAAGGACCCTTAAGCCCCAAAAACGTGGACAAGTAATCCTTTAGGGTTTCCAGCCATTTTTGGTGCCTCCTCTCTCCTCCCTCTTCATCCAAGTTGCTTAGTGGTGTTTGTGACTCCATTAGAGGTGCAACACTTGAGGCACTAAGCTTTCTGAAGCCAATCAAAGCGAGGATTGATTGTTATTGCTATATAACAATCAAAGGTAATTACTAAACCCTTATTTCAGTTCTTATTTGATAGATCCAGGGTTTGTAAGTCTTGGATTCATTGCATGTACAATAGAGAAACCTAGATCCAAGCATTAGGGTTTGTATGAGCACATAGGATTGTTCTTATGCTTAAAACCCATCAGAATGCACTCCGCTAACTATTGTTGATTTCTGCAGTGACATGGATGACATAAACAAAAAATTTATGTTATTGTTCTAGTAAACCTATTTTTCCTTCCTTTGTTTTTCAGGTAATGTCTTTCCTCCAGTAAATGAACTTTCTTTATAATTATTATTTTGATTATGTTTATTAGCTTATTAATTCTTTCATATGTGAAGTTTAAGATAAGCCCAACTGGAGCACAACGCCAAGAAAAGGTTGGAGATCTTTGTATAGTAGATAGTGGTAGTACCCATACTATTCTGAAATCAAAGAAATATTTTCAAAATTAGTACCAACAAAAACAGTCATACATAAAATATCATGTCCTATAGACTTGATAGAGGGAATTAGGAAAGCCCATTTTATATTACCAAATGGTACAAGATTTTGTATAGAAAATGCCTTATTTTGTCTAAAGTCTAATAAAAACTTACTAAGTTTCAATGACATATATTTCAAAGGATAGAACACAAAAACTGCGACCACTGAAAATAAGAAATATATGTATATTATAGACAAAAACCATGTGCTTGAAAAACTACCAACACTTAATTATGGCCTACATTATACATATATACATATGATTGAATCAAATATGGTAGTCAAAGAAAAACATTGTGATCCTGGGACATTCAGTTTATGGCATGATAGGTTGGGCCACCCAGGATTAGCAATGATGTAAAGGATAATTGAGAATACGCATGGGCACCCATTGAAGGACCAAAAGTTCCCTTCATCCAGTAGCATAAGACCATGTACATTTTGTTCCCTTGGAAATTTAATTATAAAACATTCTCCAATGAAAGTTGAAAGGGAGACACCTAGATTTCTAAAAAGAATTCAAGGTGATATATGTGGACCAATTCATCCACCATCTAGACCATTTAGATATTTTATGGTCCTAATAGATGAATCTAGCAAATGGTCTCATGTTTTGTTGGATTAGATGTCTAAGCCCATAACTATTATTGGTATGTACTCGACCCGAGAGTAGCATGGTCCATTTGGGTTGCATATCATCAGGACAATTTGTTAGGATGGACTTTTGAGAGAAGGTTAATTATGGTTTATTAATATATTATAAGTTTAATATATTAATATGAAATCATATGTTTTAATTAGTATTGATCAAAAATTAATTTGGAATTAATTTAGTGATCAAAAGAGACTAATTAAATCTATGGGGACTAATTATGATAATTATTTATATTTATATGTGTTGGGCTTATGATCCATGTTGGACCAAGTTTATGTATGGATACATAAAGAGTTGGGCCACATGAACTATGGATCATAAAACCCATGGGTATGGATTTGGGTTATACCCATGACCCTTGGAATCCACACATATAAATACATGCTCTTAGCCTCAAAAACATTATTTGAGTCATTCTTGGAGTTCATGGGTGTTTTTGGGTGCATGAAGATTCTCTCTAAAGTTCATCCTTTGTCCATGGTGTGTTGTGATTCCACTTGAGGCTTCCACACTATTGGGGCTAAGCTCTTAAGGCTAGATACATCAAGACTTCAAGCTCCACCATAAGGTATGTTATTCTAACTAGATTCTTGTGTAGTATATGATATTTGTATGCTAGTATAGGGTAATACCTTGGAAACTTCATATTTTCATGTATAATAGAGAACACGTAGATCCAAGGTATTTAGGGTTGTATCTGCACCATAGGATGTTGTATTATACCAAATCCCAATAGTGGTATCAAAGCCATGGGTTGTTTTCTATTATATTTGATGCAAATGTATTTTTTTTTCAAAGTTGAGAAAAGGAAAAAAAAGGAAAAAAAAACATGAAGTTTGTCAAATTTTAAGATAATTACTTGATTTTATGAAAAACTAATTATTTGTAAAATTTTAATCATTTGCTATATGAGTGTTTGGTTGTCAAACCAACAAATAATGGGATAAAATAATAACAATAATATTCAAGTCACTGTTACTTCATACACTAGAGAGAGTATAGAGTAAGCAGGGTCGGTCCATAGGAATACGGGACTTCTTATTTAGCCATATTATCACACATCATACAAACAAAAATTAAAATGGGGGATTGTGTTTGAACTCGAATTAAACTTGATAAATAAGCAAGATTGATAACAAAACGCAGTAAAAGAAGTACATTTCCGATTCTGATTCCTATACATGTATTATGTTGAAAGATGTAATATGATTATAACTCATGTTCAATCTAGGTTGGTAAGTTAGATATTAATAAACTCTAATATCCAAATTGGCAAAAGTATTTTATTCAAAACAAGTTCTTCAAATAAAACTTCATTTAATTGATTCAATTCAAATAAGTTCTTGCATCAAATCATTAAATGACATTAAGTTCTTGCACTAATTACCAACAATGCTTAACATTCCTCTTAAGCTTGGGAATATAAACATTTAATCTTTGATTGCACTAATTTTGATCTAATTACAACCAAGTAAGTGTGTGTTACTAACATCAAATCATAAAACATATACGAATTTCATAATTTGATTAACTAGATTGATAAGAACCCTAATTCATTGATCAAGTGAAAAAGAGAACCAATCAAACACATTTTTAAGATCAAATCAAAGATTACTAGATATTAAACATAAGTCAAGTGCAAATTACAACCTAACAACAAATACTTAGGAATCCAGAATCAGAAATGATAAAGAAATCAGCCACACATGTTTAAGCTAAACTACAATTTTAACAAGTTTAATCTTCAAATTGACTTACGAAATGCAAATTAAAGTGTTTCCAAGTGTTAATCCACTTCCAAAATCTCCCAAAATCGTCTTCTCCTCTTTCAAAATACGACTTAACTTCTTCTCTAAATGGCTGTCTCTTTTTTACAAATGATTAAACTGTTTTAAAACTGGCAACACGTTTACACGGCCCGTGTAAACTAACACTGACCATTTACACAGCCGTGTAAACTCCAAAACTAAAATGCTCAAAACCCCAGGCCTTCGAAGTACATTGCTGTTGAATATACGTCTACACGGCCCGTGTAAACTCAAGGCTTTCATTTACACGGCCGTGTAAATGTCTGAAAGGCTAAAATCTTCATTTTCCTCTTATCTCTCTCCTCAATGATCCGCAAGTCCCGAAATTTTGCCCTCAACTCTTTTTAACCTCCTAAAGCAAGATCCAGCCTCCAAAAGTCCCTGAAATATTACAAAAGTGTGTGAATGGAATTGCATCATGAAAAATCCCGAAAATATGCAAAATGCATGAGTTTAAACCTAAATGCAATGTACTTTTATGGATTAAAACTACAAAATGAATGCATGAAATGCATGTAACAAATCTCCCCAAGCTTGAACCTTTCTTGTCCTCAAGAAAGAACAAGAAATATTTAAACTAGAGAAAATAGAATAAAGGAGAGGAAAAGAAAATCAAAGTCAAAACTTTTTGAAACTTAATGCAAGAAATCAACAAACATGAAAAAGTATCCAACCCAATTAACCCTGTTTTTGTACCATAGTTGAGAATGTACCTGTCGTGCCTTGAGTCAACTTGGCTTTAGTCTCAAATTATATATCAATAGAAATAAGACTTTGGCCACTCCCTAATGCAACTTAACAGAATCAAAGATCACAACATTTGTTCCCACTCAATATCATCAAGCCAATTCATGGAACAAACTATGGTCTTACTCTCGTGAAATTATATGTGACAAAACATGCTCAATCATCTTTGTTTCACAAAATATATCAATGACCGATTCCAGCTATTTGTTGGTCAACAACAATCTTTTTCTGAAAAATCTTTTCTAAAAATTCCCTAATATTTACCCAAATTGGTTACAAGTTTCAAACCACTTACCCCAGTCAAAGTAATTAACATTGAATCCCAATGTCATAAGTTCAAATTCAAGTCCAAGGGAATCTTTTGGCAGCCAAATATTTTTCCTAGATACATTATTCAATAAAGATATAAACACAAATATATACAAACTTCCTAATTACAATTTCTTACAAATAAAGCTCATGGCTTTCTTTGAAATCCGTGTAACGGGCTTCCAACCAACACATCCAGATCAAATGACCTTAGTGTGATAGATTTAAAAAGATCCCTCGGGTTTACTTGCCCGAACCTCAAAGGCCACAGATTAGCTTTATTTGGCTATTAAATTCATGACTTTCTATGGAACCCATGTAGCGAACTTTCAACCCAATCAGTCCCAAACAATTTTGCTTTAGGCGATTAGGTGTAGAACACCCCTCAGAGTTTACTTGTTCGAGTCCCAAAGGTCACAGGTTAACTTAATAACAATTTATTTTATTATTTTTATTATTTTTTTAATTTAATTTTATTTTATTTATTTATTTATTTTAGACATATTCACTAACTAAGATAACACATAACACTCTAGTTAATTTATTTGTTTGGCCTATTTCTTTATACTTTCGTCCTTGACTTCTCTATTGTGGGACATCTCACGGTCTATTACCGTGAGGGGCTTCTAGACATTTTTCGGGGGACTAAAATTAACATGCAAAGACCCGTAAGTATAATCGGAAACTGTGTCCCCAAGCAAGTAATATAAAAAGGGAATGAGTAGAAAAGACTTTTAGAGCGCTAGAAGGCTCGGGAGATTGAAATTTTGTATTCTTTTTATGAATTTTTGAATTTGGCATTTTGAGTTCAATCGAGCATCTACTACTCATAAGACCAGTCATACGTCCCAAAGAATTGACTCATACCTACTGTTATGCTCCAATGTTGACAATCTTCTCACTTTCTGTTTTGCACGAGTAGGTTCGGGAGGTGTGTTCGTGTGTGATTAACTTGCTTTTAGATTTTTCAATAAAAAGAGCAAGCCAATTTCAAGGCACATGACTCATTTACCATTTCAACTGTTTTGAAAAGATTCGGTTGCTTGGGATTGGATCGTTTTTTTTATTATTATGCAATGAATGCAATGCAAAAATTTAGATGCAAACAAAATGCAAAGAAAATAATAAAAATTAGAATAGAAAGAAAATCTTTTTGGTTTTTGAAAAATTTTCCATGTAGAAAAAAAAAATGAAAAAGAAAATGAAATGAAAATTAATGCAATATGTACAAACCTACATGCAACCTACACGCAACGAGATTTATGCAGAAAAAAAATGAAAAAGAAAATGAAATGAAAATTAATGCAATATGTACAAAACTACATGCAACCTACATGCAACGGGATTTATGCATGGATGGATGCCCCTCCCCAAGCTTAAAATATAGCATCGTCCTCGATGCTTGGAGAGAGGCATAGCCGGCCTATTGAGAGTCGGATGGTGGATGATGGTAGCTGGGTTGGGAATGGGTCCAAAATAGTCAAAAATGCACACCAATTGGAGTTTTAAGAAAAATATGAACGATTAAAGATATGGAAAGAATTTACCAAATCGTTCTTGGAGCTTTGCAATTATGGTGAGAACCTCCTCTTCATCCTCCCTGAGCTATCCGTGAAATATTTTTGGAGTCCGAGATTCATTTTCTAGACATAAAAAACAAGTTTAAAACCATTTGGGACATATAAAATTTGAAATTTACCAAAGACTAAAAAGTTTTAAATAAAGGACAAAAATACCCCCGGGTTGCCTCCCGGTTAGCCGCCCTTGTTTAAAGTCGTTGGCTCCACATGATCCCTAAATATGCATCAATCTAAGTATGTGGGGCTCTGAAATACATCAATCTTCTCGCCACTTCCTTCAATGGAACACTTATCTTATACTTGACTTTCTTTTTGCGTGGGAACCATACTGGACTTAGACCCTTAATCTCCATAAGCGTCCAACCGACCCTTTTTTTGTACTGGTCATGTAAGGTCATCAACTCTTCCTTCTTTGATAGGGTGGTCGGGTTGGTGACCGGTTGGGTATCTTCCTTCTTGAGATACATGTCCTTTGAAGGTTTTGGCAGATTTTTAATTTCCGACTCTTGTGGTTGGTCTACCAGTGAAAGGAGTTTCTCATTGGTAATGGGTGACTCAACCTCTCTTTCGTCAACCTCCAACACCTCCTCTATAGCTTCCTTGACATCCTTCTCCACTTCTACTTCTTCCTCTTCTTCCTCGATAACTTTTTCCACATCTACTTCTTCCTCCTCCTCCCCATATTCTAATTGCAATCTTGGGCCATCAACACTTTTCCCATCGTTCAAGGTGATGGAAGAAACGGTATGCATTGGGTCCTCCTCCGTATGTGATGGTTGTTTTCCCCGAGTTTCCAATATACTCACAGATTGAGTAAGTTGTGAAATTTGTTGCTCTAAGCTTTTGAGGCTAGCTTTGGTTGTTTCTTGGAAGATCTGGGTAGTAGTGGCAATGCTTTTGACAATGTCTTCCAAGGACATGCTTGACGTTTCAGGTTGTTGGGGAGGTGGAGAATATGGTTGTTGGAACTGTGGAGTTAGTTGGTATTGGTCATTTCCCCAAGCTTGGTATGGGTTTTGGCATTGGTTGTTTCCCCAAGCTTGGTTGCTTTCCCACCATTAACTATGTTGAGGTTGATCATAACTCCATTGGTTTGACCAGTAATAGTTTCCTCTTTCCTGCACTTCTTCCCATTCCCCTTGTAATATGGACACATGTTGGAATGATGTCCATTTTGAGTGCAAAAATCACATGGAATAGGTGTAGGTTGCAGACTTTGGTCATTTCCAATCATCATAACTAACTGAGCTAGCTCAGAAAGTTGGTCTTCAATGTAAGGAGTATTCATTTCTGAGTGAAACTTTTTTTTTTTTTTGATAGAGATGTACCTGCTCACAAAAATCTTGACATAAACAATTAGTAACACCGTGTCCCCGGCAACGGCGCCAATTTGTTTGGTTGTCAAACCAACAAATAATGGGATAAAATAATAACAATAAAATTCAAGTCACTGTTACTTCATACACTAGAGAGAGTATAGAGTAAGCAGGGTCGGTCCACAGGAATACGGGACTTCTTATTTAGCCATATTCTCACACATCATACAAACAAAAATTAAAATGGGGGATTGTGTTTGAACTCGAAGTAAACTTCATAAATAAGCAAGATTGATAACAAAACGCAGTAAAAGAAGTACATTTCCGATTCTGATTCCTATACATGTATTATGTTGAAAGATGTAATATGATTATAACTCATGTTCAATCTAGGTTGGTAAGTTAGATATTAATAAACTCTAATATCCAAATTGGCAAAAGTATTTTATTCAAAACAAGTTCTTCAAATAAAACTTCATTTAATTGATTCAATTTCAAATAAGTTCTTGCATCAAATCATTAAATGACATTAAGTTCTTGCACTAATTACCAACAATGTTTAACATTCCTCTTAAGCTTGGGAATATAAACATTTAATCTTTGATTGCACTAATTTTGATCTAATTACAACCAAGTAAGTGTGTGTTACTAACATCAAATCATAAAACATATACGAATTTCATAATTTGATTAACTAGATTGATAAGAACCCTAATTCATTGATCAAGTGAAAAAGAGAACCAGTCAAACACATTTTTAAGATCAAATCAAAGATTACTAGATATTACACATAAGTCAAGTGCAAATTACAACCTAACAACAAATACTTAGGAATCCAGAATCAGAAATGATAAAGAAATCAGCCACACATGTTTAAGTTAAACTACAATTTTAACAAGTTTAATCTTCAACTTGACTTACGAAATGAAAATTAAAGTGTTTCCAAGTGTTAATCCACTTCCAAAATCTCCCAAAATCATCTTCTCCTCTTTCAAAATACGACTTAACTTCTTCTCTAACTGGCTGTCTCCTTTTTACAAATGATTAAACTGTTTTAAAACTGGCAACACGTTTACACGGCCCGTGTAAACTAACACTGACCATTTACACAGCCGTGTAAACTCCAAAACTAAAATGCTCAAAACCCCAGGCCTTCGAAGTACATTGCTGTTGAATATACGTTTACACGGCCCATGTAAACTCAAGGCTTTCATTTACACGGCCGTGTAAATGTCTGAAAGGCTAAAATCTTCATTTTCCTCTTATCTCTCTCCTCAATGATCCGCAAGTCCCGAAATTTTGCCCTCAACTCTTTTTAACCTCCTAAAGCAAGATCCAGCCTCCAAAAGTCCCTAAAATATTACAAAAGTGTGTGAATGGAATTGCATCATGAAAAATCCCGAAAATATGCAAAATGCATGAGTTTAAACCTAAATGCATTGTACTTTTATGGATTAAAACTACAAAATGAATGCATGAAATGCATATAACAAATCTCCCCAAGCTTGAACCTTTCTTGTCGTCAAGAAAGAACAAGAAATATTTAAACTAGAGAAAATAGAATAAAGGAGAGGAAAAGAAAATCAAAGTCAAAACTTTTTGAAACTTAATGCAAGAAATCAACAAACATGAAAAAGTATCCAACCCAATTAACCCTGTTTTTGTACCATAGTTGAGAATGTACCTGTCGTGCCTTGAGTCAACTTGGCTTTAGTCTCAAATTATATATCAATAGAAATAAGACTTTGGCCACTCCCTAATGCAACTTAACAGAATCAAAGATCACAACATTTGTTCCCACTCAATATCATCAAGCCAATTCATGGAACAAACTATGGTCTTACTCTCGTGAAATTATATGTGACAAAAGATGCTCAATCATCTTTGTTTCACAAAATATATCAATGACCGATTCCAGCTATTTGTTGGTCAACAACAATCTTTTTCTGAAAAATCTTTTCTAAAAATTCCCTAATATTTACCCAAATTGGTTACAAGTTTCAAACCACTTACCCCAGTCAAAGTAATTAACATTCAATCCCAATGTCATAAGTTCAAATTCAAGTCCAAGGGAATCTTTTGGCAGCCAAATATTTTTCCTAGATATATTATTCAATAAAGATATAAATACAAATATATACAAACTTCCTAATTACAATTTCTTACAAATAAAGCTCATGGCTTTCTTTGAAATCCGTGTAACGGGCTTCCAACCAACACATCCAGATCAAATGACCTTAGTGTGCTAGATTTAAAAAGATCCCTCGGGTTTACTTGCCCGAACTTCAAAGGCCACAGATTAGCTTTATTTGGCTATTAAGTTCATGACTTTCTATGGAACCCATGTAGCGAACTTTCAACCCAATCAGTCCCAAACAATTTTGCTTTAGGCGATTAGGTGTAGAACACCCCTCAGAGTTTACTTGTTCGAGTCCCAAAGGTCACAGGTTAACTTAATAACAATTTATTTTATTATTTTTATTATTTTTTTAATTTTATTTTATTTTATTTATTTATTTATTTTAGACATATTCACTAACTAAGATAACACATAACACTCTAGTTAATTTATTTGTTTGGCCTATTTCTTTATACTTTCGTCCTTGACTTCTCTATTGTGGGACATCTCACGGTCTATTACCGTGAGGGGCTTCTAGACATTTTTCGGGGGACTAAAATTAACATGCAAAGACCTGTAAGTATAATCGGAAACTGTGTCCCCCAAGCAAGGTATATAAAAGGGAATGAGTAGAAAAGACTTTTAGAGCGCTAGAAGGCTCGGGAGATTGAAATTTTGTATTCTTTTTATGAATTTTTGAATTTGGCATTTTGAGTTCAATCGAGCATCTACTACTCATAAGACCAGTCATACGTCCTAAAGAATTGACTCATACCTGCAGTTATGCTCCAATGTTGACAATCTTCTCACTTTCTGTTTTGCACGAGTAGGTTCGGGAGGTGTGTTCGTGTGTGATTAACTTGCTTTTAGATTTTTCAATAAAAAGAGCAAGCCAATTTCAAGGCACATGACTCATTACCAGCTCAACTGTTTTGAAAAGATTCGGTTGCTTGGGATTGGATCGTTTTTTTTATTATGCAATGAATGCAATGCAAAAATTTAGATGCAAACAAAATGAAAAGAAAATAATAAAAATTAGAATAGAAAGAAAATCTTTTTGGTTTTTGAAAAATTTTCCATGTAGAAAAAAAAATGAAAAGGAAAATGAAATGAAAATTAATGCAATATGTACAAAACTACATGCAACCTACATGCAACGGGATTTATGCAGAAAAAAAAAATGAAAAAGAAAATGAAATGAAAATTAATGCAATATGTACAAAACTACATGCAACCTACATGCAACGAGATTTATGCAGAAAAAAAAATGAAAAAGAAAATGAAATGAAAATTAATGCAATATGTACAAAACTACATGCAACCTACATGCAACGGGATTTATGCATGGATGGATGCCCCTCCCCAAGCTTAAAATATAGCATCGTCCTTGATGCTTGGAGAGAGGCATAGCCGGCCTATTGAGAGTCGGATGGTGGAGGATGGTAGCTGGGTTGGGAATGGGTCCAAAATAGTCAAAAATGCACACCAATTGGAGTTTTAAGAAAAATATGAACGATTAAAGATATGGAAAGAATTTACCAAATCGTTCTTGGAGCTTTGCAATTATGGTGAGAACCTCCTCTTCATCTTCCCTGAGCTATCCGTGAAATATTTTTGGAGTCCGAGATTCATTTTCTAGACATAAGAAACAAGTTTAAAACCATTTGGGACATATAAAATTTGAAATTTACCAAAGACTAAAAAGTTTTAAATAAAGGACAAAAATACCCCCGGGTTGCCTCCCGGTTAGCCGCCCTTGTTTAAAGTCGTTGGCTCCACATGATCCCTAAATATGCATCAATCTAAGTATGTGGGGCTCTGAAATACATCAATCTTCTCGCCACTTCCTTCAATGGAACACTTATCTTATACTTGACTTTCTTTTTGCGTGGGAACCATACTGGACTTAGACCCTTAATCTCCATAAGCGTCCAACCGACCCTTTTTTTGTACTTGTCATGTAAGGTCATCAACTCTTCCTTCTTTGATAGGGTGGTCGGGTTGGTGACCGGTTGGGTATCTTCCTTCTTGAGATACATGTCCTTTGAAGGTTTTGGCAGATTTTTAATTTCCGGCTCTTGTGCTTGGTCTACCAGTGAAAGGAGTTTCTCATTGGTAATGGGTGACTCAACCTCTCTTTCGTCAACCTCCAACACCTCCTCTATAGCTTCCTTGACATCCTTCTCCACTTCTACTTCTTCCTCTTCTTCCTCGATAACTTTTTCTACATCTACTTCTTCCTCCTCCTCCCCATCTTCTAATTGCAATCTTGGGCCATCAACACTTTTCCCATCGTTCAAGGTGATGGAAGAAACGGTATGCATTGGGTCCTCCTCCGTATGTGATGGTTGTTTTCCCCGAGTTTCCAATATACTCACAGATTGAGTAAGTTGTGAAATTTGTTGCTCTAAGCTTTTGAGGCTAGCTTTGGTTGTTTCTTGGAAGATCTGGGTAGTAGTGGCAATGCTTTTGACAATGTCTTCCAAGGACATGCTTGACGTTTCAGGTTGTTGGGGAGGTGGAGAATATGGTTGTTGGAACTGTGGAGTTAGTTGGTATTGGTCATTTCCCCAAGCTTGGTATGGGTTTTGGCATTGGTTGTTTCCCCAAGCTTGGTTGCTTTCCCACCATTAACTATGTTGAGGTTGATCATAACTCCATTGGTTTGACCAGTAATAGTTTCCTCTTTCCTGCACTTCTTCCCATTCCCCTTGTAAATATGGACACATGTTGGAATGATGTCCATTTTGAGTGCAAAAATCACATGGAATAGGTGTAGGTTGCGGACTATGGTCATTTCAAATCATCATAACTAACTGAGCTGGCTCAGAAAGTTGGTCTTCAATGTAAGGAGTATTCATTTCTGAGTGAAACTTTTTTTTTTTTTTTGATAGAGATGTACCTGCTCACAAAAATCTTGACATAAACAATTAGTAACACCGTGTCCCCGGCAACGGCGCCAATTTGTTTGGTTGTCAAACCAACAAATAATGGGATAAAATAATAACAATAAAATTCAAGTCACTGTTACTTCATACACTAGAGAGAGTATAGAGTAAGCAAGGTCGGTCCACAGGAATACGAGACTTCTTATTTAGCCATATTGTCACACATCATACAAACAAAAATTAAAATGGGGGATTGTGTTTGAACTCGAATTAAACTTCATAAATAAGCAAGATTGATAACAAAACGCAGTAAAAGAAGTACATTTCC
Source organism: Lactuca virosa (assembly GCF_052849685.1). NCBI lineage: Eukaryota > Viridiplantae > Streptophyta > Magnoliopsida > Asterales > Asteraceae > Lactuca > Lactuca virosa. The sequence goes on from NC_136429.1 coordinate 493,669,203, forward strand.
GATTCTGATTCCTATACATGTATTATGTTGAAAGATGTAATATGATTATAACTCATGTTCAATCTAGGTTGGTAAGTTAGATATTAATAAACTCTAATATCCAAATTGGCAAAAGTATTTTATTCAAAACAAGTTCTTCAAATAAAACTTCATTTAATTGATTCAATTTCAAATAAGTTCTTGCATCAAATCATTAAATGACATTAAGTTCTTGCACTAATTACCAACAATGTTTAACATTCCTCTTAAGCTTGGGAATATAAACATTTAATCTTTGATTGCACTAATTTTGATCTAATTACAACCAAGTAAGTGTGTGTTACTAACATCAAATCATAAAACATATACAAATTTCATAATTTGATTAACTAGATTGATAAGAACCCTAATTCATTGATCAAGTGAAAAAGAGAACCAGTCAAACACATTTTTAAGATCAAATCAAAGATTACTAGATATTAAACATAAGTCAAGTGCAAATTACAACCTAACAACAAATACTTAGGAATCCAGAATCAGAAATGATAAAGAAATCAGCCACACATGTTTAAGTTAAACTACAATTTTAACAAGTTTAATCTTCAAATTGACTTACGAAATGCAAATTAAAGTGTTTCCAAGTGTTAATCCACTTCCAAAATCTCCCAAAATCGTCTTCTCCTCTTTCAAAATACGACTTAACTTCTTCTCTAACTGGCTGTCTCCTTTTTACAAATGATTAAACTGTTTTAAAACTGGCGACACGTTTACATGGCCCGTGTAAACTAACACTGACCATTTACACGGCCGTGTAAACTCCAAAACTAAAATGCTCAAAACTGTCAGGCCTTCGAAGTACATTGCTGTTGAATATACGTTTACACGGCCCGTGTAAACTCAAGGCTTTCATTTACACGGCCGTGTAAATGTCTGAAAGGCTAAAATCTTCATTTTCCTCTTATCTCTCTCCTCAATGATCCGCAAGTCCCGAAATTTTGCCCTCAACTCTTTTTAACCTCCTAAAGCAAGATCCAGCCTCCAAAAGTCCCTGAAATATTACAAAAGTGTGTGAATGGAATTGCATCATGAAAAATCCTGAAATGCATGAGTTTAAACCTAAATGCAATGTACTTTTATGGATTAAAACTACAAAATGAATGCATGAAATGCATTTAACAATGAGTTGAATTAGGTCAAATTTAGTAAAAGATAAAATGATATGATTATTTTATTAGTTTTAAAAGTTTGATCTAAATGTTTTTAAGGAATTACAAATTTTGTCATAAAATTTTGGAGCTCAAAAGTCTTTTTTTAAAAGTTGTGATCTTAAGAGTTTTGAAACGTCCATAAGTTATGGATGTGAAATGTCTCATTCATTAACTCTTTAGGTTATGAATTCCAAGAGTCTTCAAAGGATAATTGTCAAAGTTTCAAGTTTTGTATTAGTTTATATGATTAGCTAATTTCTTGAAAATTGTTGATGTGAATTATCTTTACTTATGAGTTTAATCTAGATCATAGAAAAATTATTTGATTATTGTGTTAATTGGAATATTTGATCTTAATGGTTTTTATGAACTCCATAATTTGTCCTCAAGTTATGGAAAATGAAGAGTTTTTCTTTTTAAAGTGTCATTAAGTCTCATAGGTTATGAAAATGGAAGAGTCTCTCTTTTTAATGTCATCATTAAATGATTTTATCTCTTCCATAACTTGTCCTCAAGTTATGGAACTTGAAAGGTTTTTCATTAAACCATAATTAAACTCATAAGTTATAAAAATCCAAGAGTTTTGAAAAGTTTCAAAACTTGCCCTCAAGTTTTGGAATTTGTAAAGTTAAATTATTGGACTTCATTAAATTAATTAAAGTGTTTAATTAAAAGAGTTAATAATTACATAAAGACATGGTTTAAGTTTAATTAAATTAAGAGTATAGTTTAATTAATAGATTAAACCACCAAGTATTTTAAATGTTTAAAATACACCCTTATACTATTATTATAATTTTAATTATATAGATATGTATAAGAATAAGTCAATCTTACCATTAGTAGGCCTCATTCACGAAGGCAGCCTCTAAGGGGGGTATAAGGTTACTGCCTATAAAATGGTAGTTTAATGGGTGTCCACTCTCACCCACCGCTTCCTTCACTGGTGGAGGGTCGTTAGCCGAACGGGTAGGATAAAGACTATAATTCTCCCTGCATTAAAAGTATAATGATAAATACTAAGTAACTAAACACTTATAAATTCCCAATCTTAGTTACTTAGGAAAATGTGAAATGGTGCTAACCCATGAAATTACACTTTGCACCTTTGTTAAGTCGTTAGTGGAGCGTGTGTGGTTAACCGACACACTAACATGGGACTGACAATGTGTGGAGAAGGTTAACTTAAGTTTATCATAGATTGGTGGAGTGCGTGTGGTTAACCGGCACATCAATTAGGTGATAAAGTTGAGGGTACCAAGTCAATTTGCATGGTTATTCACACCTTGTTTGTGATCCTCGTCATCCCAGTCACAAACTTGAGAGGGCACAATCGAGATTCAAACATGCCATTGAAAGTTCAATGTATCTCAAAAGATCTAGGAGTTTCAAATCCAATTAAAACTTAATTTATTTCGTTTTCATGGTGGAAATTGGTAAATCGTCATTTACCTACCTTCAACTATTTTATAGCTTGGATTACGACATCCCTCTTCCAGTTATAAATAGGTTGTTGGGTCCTAGCCTTAATATTTCATATTGGGTGTTATGTCAAGAACTTTAAATCAACTAAACTTGAATTTCTCCCATTATAGATGTCTAGTTAATACAACTATGGTCTTCCCAAATCTTTAGGAAAAAGCTTTCCTGATGAAGATGATATCCTACATGGCAATCAAGGTGAAAGATTAATCCCTTTGTTGTGCATTAATGGGACTGGAAATCATGCTTCACTTCCTCCACCCCCTCCAATTATTCTCCCTATCCCACAAGTTCTAATACTTGAAAAGTTCAAGGTCACTCAAACCCTATTGGCAAGTCGGGAGAGTCGGGTGTCGAAGTCTTGAGGTAGCTGGTTGTTGACTCGGTTCTTCAGTCACACCCTGATGACAGATCAAGACATGACCCTTAATGATCTCACCTATTTGCTTGATGCTGCTAAATCAACAATGATTTGGGGCACTGGTAAAGCAAATTTGATTGGAAGATCAACTTCCCAAACTTCCATGGACATTGACAATGGTAACATTAGAAATCCAGAAAAGCTTTCTCTTCCCAATGGAAAGGGATCGGCCATGGTCAAGTCATTTGACCTAATGGTAAAGAGAAAGGATAAGTCTGAGATAGTCTTATGTACCATTTCCAAAGAGTCCATATGTTTCTTTTGCCAAAAGAAGGGGCATTAGTTGCGAAGCTGCCAGATTTACCTGAAAGATCTGGTAAAGTCAAAAGTTTGACTCTACTTCAGGTAAAGTACATTATCTAACTCTATTAAGTATCTTTTGGAGATTCTTAATACATAATGTAATCTAATTACATTTTGATGTATTAGAGAATCAAAGGAAGCTTAAAGAAAGAGTATTCTGATTCTGATCGCGAAGATGGTTTGGTGATCAGAATTTTGAGCAACTGCTTAAGAGTTACGATAGATTGCTTAGGGAATAGATATCAACATAGTTTTCATATGTATTTGCATTGTAAGGATAAGATTTTTCCGCAAGTTTTAAAATAAAAGAAAAAGAAAAGTTTTGATTTATTTTAAGTATCCTTACAATGGCATTTGTGAAAAATTGTTGTTTATATGTTTCCATTTATAGCAATATTGGAAAATGGATTTGATTCTTTCATTTATGGTAGTGTCATAATTTACCAAATAAGGAAAGATTCTAATCACCCAAGTTTCAGTTGGATAAAAACTTGGAATCATGCAAGTTGTATTGTGTGATTAATAAGAATTTTCATCTTTGGGAAATTAAGACTAAGTCCTTGTTCACATGTATGTGTGAGTCAAGTGAAGGACTAAAGGATTGGGTACACTTGGTTGTGCGCTGGTCAAGTCCACCACAAGGAATGATAAGATTATTCATCATGATTTACTAAAGTTTAGTAAATATAGTTATGCTTACAAGTTTAAGTATAATTCTGAACATTGGAAAAGTTTCAATGATTGGTAGAACGAATAAGAAGAATCAAATTAGGCAGAAAGATAAAAGTTTCTCCAATCTGAAAAGATGGGAGAGTACTTGAGTATCTTGTTTATTGATTATCTTAGTGATTATGAAACCATATCACAATTGGTTCTCTAAGGACACCTTAGTGCATTTGTTTCACTAAGGAGAGGAATCATGAATTGTTGAAATGGTTAAATCAAAAGATAAATCGTACTTCATTCCAAAATCAAATCTTAGAGTCATACTCTAAGATTGTAACTTGAGTGACGTAATCTTAAGAAAGGTTTAAAACACTTGTCAAATGTAGAGTAAAATGTTTTCTTACTCTAGTATATTTGAAATTGGTAAGTTGTGATGTTTTGGATAAGACAAAGACCAACTAAGACCAACTGTGAGAAGTGTTTAACTTGATAAGAATCCGCACTAACTCTTGAATATTTGTTTTGTCAGGGAATGGTTCTTGACAAAAAGAATCTTATATGTCAAGAGGATAGTGGGAGTCTTAAAGATCTTGAATAGTTTCAAGAACTAATCAAGGGTAAACATATTGTTAATCACTAGCACACAACTTGAGGTTTGTAACCTATTGTGTTGACATATTCTTGTGATTAAGGTTATGACAAATTCACATGGATAGGAACACTTACACCATGAAAAATCTAAGTGTCATAAGGTTTCTCTCCGATTCATGAAAATGATGGTGAGGAAACGCTTTCACTAAGTAGATTTTAAGTAGATAGTAATTGTGTTTTTTGCATTCTCAAAGTCATTAGTGGAGCGCGTGTGGTTAACCGGCACACTAACATGGATTTGTGAGAATGGCAAAAGGTCTAAACATTATGATTACGACATCCCTCTTCATAATTGTTTAGACACACATGTGTGCTATCTAAGGAAAGGTGTATGTTTTTTGATAAAGTTTTATCAAAGCAATCTCGTATCAGAAATCTAAACTTTGGTAAGAAAGTCAATAAAGTATTGATTTCTAGAAGTCAAATTGATTTCTGGGTACATGTCAAAGCTAGTGGGAGCATAAGTGTTATGCTAGTAAGATAATAATCATTATGCTAGTGGGAGCATGATTATTATGTTAAGTGTTGCAAGTTAGCAATGTTATTTATAGAAAACAAAAGTTTCAATTCACTTTGAAAAAGTTGTTTTTGCTATAATTAAGGGAGAGGATTTTATACTTCATTCCAATTCTACAAGCTTAGATTGAGATTTTAATCAATTTTAGTCAAGGATATATATGAATGTTATGTTGAAATGGTTCAACATAAGGAAATTCTATATATGTTGCGTTCTCAAATTCGATTATGATTACGGCATACCTCTTCATAGTTCGAATTGTGAGAACATGGCAAATAAAAATTTTATAGCATGAATCGTGTCCCATATGCTTCGGGTATAGGATTGATTACATGTGCTATAATATTTATCCTTTCTAAATTTTCCAAATGCTTGGGGGAATTGAGAGGGAAAAAGGAATAGAACAGGATATGACTAAAATGATTAAGCAATTGTCGAGGACAATATGAGGTTTACCAAAGATTGGTTGCTCATGGACAATTGAAAGTATATAGTTAGGACCATATTGACATGTTATGAAAAGAGGCAACTCTTGTTCAGAAGTGATAGTTAAAATGGTAATATGGAATTGTTTCCACATGTGGAAGTTATTCTTTAAATCTGTGTAAGGTTAGAAAACTTAATGCAAAGAAGGATGTTCAAATGAATGTACTTTGAATGTGATACTCTGTTTCCATGGAATTGCTCTCCATTGGAATACTCTGTAATGTCTGGTGACAAGTCTTTGTGACTTTGTGCATAATCATTACAGAGGATCAGTGCATATAAGTTTAAAATCTAACAGATTTTGGTAAATGGCAGAAATTTGGAATTCTTACATTTTTCAATAAGGATTTGGGAGTGTGAAATGAGAATCATTGGAATTATGTTCAATCGATCTATTTCACAAAGTAAGGATCATAAACAAACATAGTGTGCATACTTTGTGTTTGGCATAACTGGTGTTTAGAAAAACATAGTGTACATGCTTGGAGCATGGGACAACTAGTGTTTTTTTTTTTAAATTCAAGCATAAAGTTGATAAAATCGAAACATTGAATAATGAGTAATCAATATGGTGCTTAGATAAAAGGTGTTTTATTTACTCTCAAAGTGTTGGGGCCATATAGGATTAGTATTATTCTTATGTTTAACTTTGCATGTTTTGACTTCCAGAATAACTAGGTCATTATTCCCGAATGACTAAGTTATTCAAACCATCCACAATCATTAATACATTGGAAGTAGGTATTAAATCAAGACTGTCATGAGTTGGCTTGTAGATGTCTAAGATGTTGGACATGGCAAGAGTTGCTACAACACTCATGAGTACTCATAAGTTCTGAGTATTGGATTCAACCCACGCTCATTTGAATCACTTCATGGATTTTATCACAAGTGATCATGAGACGATAATATCCTATATTCTTCAAACCTAGAGATATGAGTTGTTACTATGAGTTGGTTATACATTGATTGCACGAAAACGCATTGGTAACTCGATGTTATAAAACTTGCCTTTGTGTATGATTCAACAAGTAGTAGAACAAGCCATATGAGTCAAATTTTATCCATTCCTTTTACCCTTAAAGGGATAAAAGCGATATTTGTCGGCCCCTCGATAATTTAATGATGACACTTGTGAGTGTTTGGCCAAGCCAGGACTAATTTGATTTGTTCAATCAGTCAGTCGTCATAAATCGGAAATCGGGAAACAACAAATGGACAGATAGAATGATTATAATCCATGTCTCAGTCCATATGATTGTTGGATTAATGTCTAAGTCCATAACTATAATTGGTAAGACTTGACCCGACCCGGCATAGTCCATTTGGGTTGCATGGCATCATGCATTTGGATAGACTATAATGAGAGAAATAACACTTAAGGTTGGTTAATATATTATAAGTTCTAATATATTAATAAGGTTATTTAATTAGTATTGATCAAGAATTAATTTGGAATTAATTAAGTGATCAAAAGGAGACTAATTAAATATATGGGTTGATTGTGTAAATCATTCATTCTTATATATGTGGGCTTGTGATCCAAGATTCCTTATATTGGACTAAGTCCATGGGGTGACCCATGGATACTCCATGGAGGTTAAAATCCATGGAGCATAAGGAATGGGTAAAGTTATGAGTTACATGGTGTAACCCTAATAGCCACCATATAAAAGAATCCCATGGCTCAAGAAATCGTGCACTAATGTGTGAGTGTGAGGGCTAGACGATTTCAAGGAGTGTTCAAGTTTCTCTCAAGTTATTCCAAGTGTATTTGGTGTTGTGTGAACCATTTGAGGTGTCACACTTGGGGCACTAGGCACTCAATCTTCATGAAGACATTCTACATCAAAGAGGTATGTATTCTATCTTGTTATATTTATTATTTTGTATGCTAGATTAGGATAATACCTTGGATGTTCATAATTGTATGTATAATAGAGAAAACATAGATCCAAGGTATTTAGGGTTGCATGTACACTTAGGAGTGTTAGAATGCTCATAACCCAACAATGATATCTAGAATGGAGGAATATATGATCACTTATCTAATGGACGCGCCATTTGATTTGTTCAGACTTCGACAGCAGCTTTAAGAGCTACGATTGCTAGTCAGGTTATGAAGTCATACTTGCAATAATAGTTTTAGACTTATCCAAGTGGGAGACTGTTGGATTAGATGTCTAAGCCCATAACTATTATTTGTATGTACTCGACCCGAGAGTAGCATGGTCCATTTGGGTTGCATATCATCAGGACAATTTGTTAGGATGGACTTTTGAGAGAAGGTTACTTATGGTTTATTAATATATTATAAGTTATAATATATTAATATGAATTCATATGTTTTAATTAGTATTGATCAAGAATTAATTTGGAATTAATTTAGTGATCAAAAGAGACTAATTAAATCTATGGGGACTAATTATGATAATTAGTTATATTTATATGTGTTGGGCTTATGATCCATGTTGGACCAAGTTTATGTATGGATACATAAAGAGATGGGCCACATGAACCATGGATCAAAAAACCCATGGGTATGGATTTGGGTTATACCCATGACCCTTGGAATCCACACATATAAATACATGCTCTTAGCCTCAAAAACATTATTTGAGTCATTCTTGGAGTTCATGGGTGTTTTTGGGTGCATGGAGATTCTCTCTCAAGTTCATCCTTTGTCCATGGTGTGTTGTGATTCCACTTGAGGCTTCCACACTATTGGGGTTAAGCTCTTAAGGCTAGATACATCAAGACTTCAAGCTCCACCATAAGGTATGTTATCCTAACTAGATTCTTGTGTAGTATATGATATTTGTATGCTAGTATAGGGTAATACCTTGGAAACTTCATATTTGCATGTATAATAGAGAAAACATAGATCCAAGGTATTTAGGGTTGTATGTGCACCATAGGATGTTGTATTATACCAAATCCCAATATGTTTTCCTATTATCAACTCGTAATATGGAATTTGCAAAGTTTCGTGCTCAAATTATTAAATTAAGAGCACATTTCCCTAATTATACTATTAAAAGGGTAAGATTTGATAATGTTGTTGAATTTACTTCACAAGCATTTAATGACTATTGTATGTCTATAGGAATTGTTGTTGAACATCCAGTTGCTCATGTACACACACAAAATGGTTTAGCTGAATCACTTATTAAACGTCTCCAGCTAATAGCTAGACCATTGATAATGATGACTAAACTTCTTGTTTCTGTTTGGGACCATGCAATCTTACATGTTGGATCATTGATACGCATGAGACCAAGTTCATATCATGTATATTCTCCCCTACAACTTGCTTTTGGTCAAAAGCCAAATATATCTCATTTGAGAATTTTTTTAGTGTGTAGTATATGTGCCCATTGCACCATCACAACAGACAAAAATGGGTCCTCAAAGAAGGTTGGGAATATATGTTGGTTATGAGTCAGTCTCTATTATAAGATATCTTGAACCTTTAATAGGTGATGTTTTCACATCACGCTTAGCTGATTGCCAATTTGATGAGGCAAATTTCCCATCATTATGAGGAGAAAAGAAGATTATAGAAAAGGATGTTTCATGGCATGAGCCTTCTTTATCATATCTTTACCCTCAAACAAAGCAATGTGAAATGGAAGTTCAAAAGATAATGCATTTTCAAGAAATGGCAAATCGCCTGATGCATTTACTGACACGAAAAGGGTGACTAAATCATATATACCAGCTGTCAATGTTCCAGCTCGAATTGAAATTCCATATGGATAATCTGATGATAAAGTCACTCAAGAGTCTAAAACACGTCTGAAGCGTGGAAGACCATTTGGTTATAAGTATAAGAACCCACGAAAAAGAATAGGAGTAGAAAATGCACTAGATTATAAGGAAAGTGTTCCTGGAGAAACACGAAATATCAAAATTCCCCCAGGAAAGGAAGATGTTGCACTGAATAATGGTCAAACAAATAGAATATGTGACCAAAATGAAACTGATAATATAAGTGCAATATTTTCTGATTCGGTTGCATGAAATCTTATGAATAGTGATCCCGAACCAAAATCTGTCATTGAATGTCAAAGAAGAAATGATTGGGCTAAATGGAAAGAGGCTATGCAAGTTGAATTAAAATCTCTTAACAAGGGAGAGGTTTTGGGGTTCGTTATGCTCACACATGGAGTTGTGAAACCATTAGGGTATAGATGGATCTTCGTATGGAATTCATTACGAGGAAACTTATTCACCGGTGGCTCAAGGTTTCTCTCAAAGACATGGAATTGATTACAAGGAAACTTATTCACCGGTAATGGATGCAACCACTTTTAGGTATTTAATCAGGTTGAGAATCTCTAAAATTTTAGAGATGCGTCTTATGGATGTTGTTACAGCTTACTTGTATGGATCACTTGATAGGTGATATCTATATGAAAATCTCTGAAGGATTTAAAATTTCTGAAGCATTAAGTGCAAAATCCAAAGAAATGTATTCTATAAAATTGCAAAGATCTTTGTATGGGTTAAAGCAATCTGGACGCATGTGGTACAATCGCTTGAGTGATTATTTGACAAGTAAAAGTTGTAAAAATAACACTATTTTTCCATGCGTATTCATTAAGAAAACAACATTTGGGTATATATTGACGATCTAAACATTATTGGAACGAAAAAACAAATCCTTGAAGTGATTGAACTTTTAAAGAAAGGATTTGAAATGAAAGATCTTGGAAAAACCAAATATTGTCTCAAACTGGATACAAATTCATGAACTAAGGCACCACAATTTCATGGCGCTCTCAAAAGCAAACACTTGTCGCCACATCCTCAAAACATGTTGAAGTAATTGCACTAAATGAAGCTAGTAAAGAATGCACATGGTTAAGATCGATGAGACAACTCATTTTGTCTTCACGTGGACTAGATAAAGATAAGTTCCAACTTTAATTTATGAAGATAACTCAACATGTGTTACTCAAATGAAAGAAGGATATATCAATAGCGACAGAATAAAACATATACCTCCAAAGATTTTTGAGTACATTCAAGAGCTTATAAAAGATCAAAGGGTTGCGATAGAATATGTTCGATCCAGCAACAATATAGCAGACCTCTTCACGAAAGCACTTCCTGCTGAAATCTTCTGAAAACATGTACATGGCATCGGGATGCGACATGTGCATAAAACGTAACGTAACATATGTCTAAATGAGGGGGAGTCAACTATATACTGCATTCTTTTTCCCTTCGTTAAATTTTTTTTCCTACTGGATTTTCTTTAACAAGGTTTTTAATGAGGCAGTACTTCAAGGTTGAACTCAGATTAGAATATATATATATATATATATATATATATATATATATATATATATATATATATATATATAGTTTAGATGTTAGTGGATCCGTGGGAGCAACCAGTGTAGCAGGGAGCGTATTACGGTGTTCTCGGGTTTCTCCATTTCAGGTGAGTTTCGCCTCATTGTACCGCAGGTCGAAGGCACCAATGCCAACCCACTAGTCGTGGTTATCTGTTAGTAGAGGGATGCCTTAGGGACTGTATATAGTCATGTAGTATAGACTGAGGATTCTTGATCTAGGCTTTATCGCATGTTCCTTGTTCGGTTGTGCCTCTAGAGTAGGATCATCTGTTCGGGTGGCTATCTCACCTCTGGGAACTTATGGTTACACATTTCATGGAGGTCAGCTTGTAGCGAGACTGTGTTTTGTGACAGGACTAGTAGGTGGCAGTGAGTTGTATGATTGTTGTTTGTCTAGATTATGTGCCTACATGATCCTTGTTTATTTATATGTCGACATATGGTAGTAGTGGGTTGAGGCATTCCTGCTGTGTGTTGTAGGCCAAGATACCCGATGCGGGACGGCTGTAAGTTGTAGGCATGGAGGCTCTCGGAGAGCGGTTGGGTTGAGGTGGTAGGCCAACAAACCATGGGTATTCCAGCCCGATGGCTGAGTGGACCCGATGCATGCTTGTATGTTTATCATATGGGGTATTTTGGGGGAAAATCGCTAAGCGTTATGCTTTCCCAGTTGTTTATTGTTTCAGGTATCATCGGTGGCTATGGGAAGGCGAAGGCGGGACTGTACACACTCATCAGCAACATTGAGGATTTCATGTTTTCTATGATACTCTGATTTTTAATAAATGTAATTTGGAATAAACGGTTTTCTTAATAATGGAATATAAATTGGGAAGTTTTACCTTAAGAAAAATAAAAAATTTTGGTTGTGGAAAATGGGACGTTAGATTGGGACTTAAGTGTGTGGATTGTTATGCTTTGATATGGTCAAACACTGATGCCACTACTAGAAAAATAGCCTTTTACGACGCGCAATGCATGTCGTAAAACACTCAGATGACACGCAAATGTGTGTCAAGGAAGGCCCTGTCATAACTAAAGACGACACGCATTTGCGCGTCATCTATTTACGACGTGCAGTTACGGCATGCATTTACGAAGCTCATTTAAGACACGCAATGTGTATCAAGGAAGGCCCTGTCATAAAGGAAGACGACACGCATTTGCGTGTCGCAACCTTAAGACGCGCGTTTAGGACACGCATTGCATATCATTAAAGCCCCTGCCATAAATGAAGATGACATGCATTTGCGTGTCATAAACTTCAACAACCATTTACGATATGCATATACGACGTGCCTTTACGATACTCTTTTACGCATAATACAAAAATATAGAAACAAATATATACCAAAACAATCAATTTCATCCAATAACATCATGTCAAAAAATTGTAATAGATTGATACTAAAGGGATCTGATTGTACATTGTTATTAAGAGGTTTTCCCTAACTATATAACCTAATACTACATTGCTATAAAGGGGCACCTTCTTGTTTCAGTAAGTCATCATTAAGCTGTCTGAAGAAGCTATGAAACGTTTCCAATTTCCGTTGTGTCTTTTCCTATTTCCTTAGTTTGTGTACATTGTTGTAAGCAAGTGTGTATTGAAGTCCCCGAGTTTGCATACATAAGCCTTAAAATCTGAAATACAACAAATGAAGTAAGGTGGTGCTAATATGTTTGTTGTTGTTAATGCTCTAAAGGTAAGTTTTTATCATGCCTATTGAAAAATAAATGAACCATACATTGTATGTTACTTGACATAGAAGCACTAGGACATTACAGTGAGCAATAATAACAACCATCAAATAAGAAATGAAAACTTTTCATATAAAAAAATCAAAGCGTTAAGATTCCAAAGTAGTTATAGAGAAAAAAAGATAGATTTAACCCGTTACCTCTGTTTCCATTTTAAAAGAAACTAGGCGCCCCGTGACTACTGCATGCAGCTGCTTCTTGGTCAAACCCAACAACCAAATCCTAGAAAATGCAAAAACCAAGTTTGAATTTCGGTTAATCAATAATTAATAATTAATATATCAACATTTGAAGCACTAGAAAAATGGTTACAACTGAAGTTGGGAAGAAAGGATGTGAAAAAACTACTACAGATTCTTTCATTGACTGTTAAAAACAAATGTATATTGTATATATTGGTAAAAAGAGTAAATTACAACAATGTCCCACAACGAGAAGTATCATATATAAATAGAGAAATAACAATTGTGTTAAAAAAATATTCATATCTTTCCTTTGAGGTGGTTACTAAAAGTAAACTGACTGGTAAATCAATAAATATTAAAAAAATAAAACATATATTGGACTTACCAAAAGTAAACTGACTGTTGTTTCAATTCCACAATCAAGTGTGCAGTTGTGTTTGTACATCTAGTTAAGAAAAGTTTACAATCTGTAAGTACCACCTCATCAAAATGCCAACTGACATTATTAAAATACCCCAAATCGTGACACTTACTAACTGAATTCTAAAAGGTAAATAATTGAAGGTAAAATAAAATACTAAAACTTGCCATGCTGAACTTGCAGATCTCTACTGACATCTTCCATAAGATTCATATTTTTCTTCTTTAATCATCTGAAAAAGTGACAAAATGATTTAAGAATCCCACAATAAGAAGGGAAAACATATAAATGTCAAAGAAAACCTAGATTACAATACAATCAATTTAAGGCCTCGAAATTTCATGTTTAAGCGGAAATATTAAAAAGAGAAATTAGAAACAAGTAAAGACAACACACAACCTTAGACACATTACCATTAACATGTATGTTCAAAACAATACATGAAATGCCTACTGTCATGCTGATTTCACCATTGAACTCCCTAAAACCCTGATATGGTCATTCATGCAGCCCTATAACAAAGCATATTAACTGTAAAGGACTTAATTAAAAAAAATCATTGAAATCTAATCTTTCTTCAAACAATCTGTGACACACACAAATGGTCATCTGTAGGTATCTCTCCATGGTAAGGCACCATGAGTTGTGGGTTCAACGTTTCACCAGCAATAGTCGTGACGGGTCTCTTGAGTTGTTAGGAAGGAAACTTCTTACTATAACCTGCAACCAAAAGACTCAGAAATATCATTATACCCTTCAAGGTAAAATCTAGAAAATGGTTATTTAGTATTTTTTTTAACCTAAACCAGAGATGAGGCAACCCATTAGAAGCCTTATTGAAAGCAAAACATGATAATAGGAGTCGTGTGGCCACATTTTTTAATTGAACATTACTACCCATCCATGTTATTCTTCCACAAAAACCTGGAGTTCTATCCAAGAACTGAGAAGGATCTACAAAAAAACAAAAGGAATTCATTGTGGCATTTACCTCAAATAATAAAATATTGCAAGTTTGTGATTAAAATTCATCAGGCACAACTACAATGAAAAGTTGAGCAGACAAAGTTACATGATTAGTCTTAGAATTGTGTGTAACTTTCACACAGTATAATTAGGTGAAAAACTTACACATATGGGTATAGTTTCAATAGGTGATTGATGTATACATCAACAATAACCTATTTTAACGGCTCCTTTGATTACCCAACCCAATATATGATCAAATGAATTCATTGTGGCATTTACCTCAAATATTGCAAGTTTGTGATTAAAATTCATCAGGCACAACTGCAATGAAAAGTTGAGCAGACAAAGTTACATGATTAGTCTTAGAACTGTGTGTAACTTTCACACAGTATAATTAGGTGAAAAACTTACACATATGGGTATAGTTTCAATAGGTGATTGATGTATACATCAACAATAACCTATTTTAACTGCTCCTTTGATTACCCAACCCAATATATGATCAAATGAATCTTAATTGCCTTTACTGACCTCTGAAAGTAGAAGGGCAGAAAAGAGAACAGTGAAAAAAGGTTCCATGGCTTTAATTGTGTGAGTGGAAAAAAATGCAAAAAAATGCAGCCATCAGAAAAAAAAAGGTTTAAAAAAATGAAAATGACAACACCTTATCCTTCATGAGATTTAGTAATTCGCCACTAGCAAAATCATAAGCAGATTTTATGCATTCAAGATAGTGATCATTCAACCCAAAGTTCATTAATTTTGAATTCTCCAATACAAGCACTTATATTATACATATGTATAAAAGCCTCTAATAATAGCAAAAATTTGAGTAAATTACATTTTTTATCCCTGTAGTTTGTTGAATTCTAAAAATATGGTCCATTAGTTTGATTTTTTAGATTTTGGGTCCCAAAAGCAAGACAAAACAACGTTTTACGGACCAAATGATTAAAAATCAAACTATTGGACCATACTTGTAAGAAACAGCAAACCAAAGGGACAAAATGTAATTAATTAAAAGATACAGAAAGAAACAAGACTTGAACACTATGGCCACATTCTCTCATAACATTCAAACATTTCCTTGTTGTTAAAATGGTTTAAGCTGAATTTGCAAGGAAAGAATACAACTTGAAATCAAAGTCAAAATCTTTCTCCAAACCTGAAAAACAAGGCACTAGTCCCTGAGTTGTGGTCAACAACATACTCTGCACGTACCAAACCAAGCTTGGCTCCAACACCATATGAGGAGCCCTGACCCATTCTCCTGTACACCTCTTTTGGGTTTCCCTTCACATACTTTGAACTCCCCAAATCATTAACATGATCTGCAAATAAGTATACATGTGTGCTCCTCACTGGTATGCGTAGTTTAGTAGCAACATGTAATGTAATTATACAAATCAATGCCCATTTCTTATTTCGTGTAACAACAACAATATGATGATGAACAAATGAAATGTAAGATAAGATAAGAAACCTCAATGATATTTTTGGTTGCAACAATCTCTCCCATGTTGTAACCCCTAAGAGAGTAAGGTCCTCCAAGAGTGAAGGCATCATAACTTAGAAGGTCTCCCATACATCCCCCATATTACAACAACACTTACAATAATAATAATGCAAGAACAAGACAAGACTAGATTCACTGACCTGAAATACATTCCTCTCCCCAACAATTGCTCCATTTATAAACTTGGTGTTGTCCCTTGTGATATTTGCCTGTGCAAATACCATTCGGTCAATACCCGTCCCACTCAGTGTTGTTGGAGGCCCATCTGCACTAATACCACCACTCGACAAAACCATATGCTCATTTCAAGAAATATGACTGCTTTTATCACGTCTTGTGATCTCTTCCATTACAATTCCATATGTAAACTTGCTTTGTCGAGTGAAATTCTGGTCCAAACAACAAATTTATCAATAACAATGACAACATAAATCAAAAATTAAAATAATAATGAATATATATGATTTACGTTTACCTTAGTGATATTGGTTTTAACGCCAGTTCTGTCAACCCAAATAGGAGGAACTTCAATCTACTCCTGGCCCACCTGTGAACACTTGTGAACTCCAATGTTCTAACAGACTTGATGATATACGGTCCACTAGCATGGCCTAGACTGCTCTAGCGCGCCAGCCTGGCCTGGCGCGCTCCTACCAGCCCTGCTCGACGTTCCCTTGCCAGTCCTGCTGGGGACTCTCCTGTCGGCCCGACCTGGTGCTCCCTTGCCTTGCCATCCTCTCTTGGTGCGCGTCCGCCAGCCTTGCCTAGGGCGCGCCTTCCAGCCCCGCCTGGGGCCTCCGGGCGGCCTTACCTAGCTCCTTGCTAGCTGGGCCTGAATTGGGATGGCCCAAGGCCTGACCTAATTCCCCTTGACCTAATTCCCCTTGACCTAATTGCCCCCTATAAATAGAATAGTGCCTCCTCCATGAAGGAGGACTCTTCCCCCAGGGCTCAGCCGCCACACTATACTCAGGCTGGGTGGCTCATCCGTCACCCGTTGCCATCGGTCACCATACACCACCACCAGCACCAAGATGGTTCTCTCCAGCTATGGAGGACCATCTCAGATCTACCAACTGATCTAACTTGATCGTCGGAGTCCGCTCCCGGGGAACAGTCCCTGCGGCGGCTCTAACGACTTTGCTCTGTGATGTCCAGATCTCCACCGCAGCAGAAGACCAGAAGAATCGTCGGAGGCCGATGTCGCATCATTTGGCGCCATCCCGGATTCGAGCAAGTAGCAAAAGCCTCAGTTGGTTTCAAGCTCATTTTTCTCTTAGATCCGTTCAGATCTATTGTGCTTCAGCTTAGGTTTTCTCAGATCTGTTCATTTCTACCCATCATTTGTTCAGATCCATTGGGCTCTTGCCAAGATCTGTTCAGATGCGTTAGTTATTGCTAAGATCTATTCAAATCTGCTTCTCCATCGTTTGGATCTCTTGATCTGTTGAGTTTTTTCGCTTAGATCTTTTGATCAGCTTACTTTTTCGTTCAGATCTCTTGATCTGTTGAGTTTTTCTCGTTCAGATCTTCAGATCTGTTGAGTTTTTGGTCAAATATGTAGATATGTTTCGTTTTAACAACTCTCAAGCTTTAAAACACATTCTCAGATATAATGTTCATTTATATCTTGATGGGTTCTTCAGCAAAGTAGTGAAGAAAGAATTTCTTATGAGTTCTTAACCCATTTTCGTTATTATTTTGGTGTTTTATCAAACAATTTGAGAAGAAGAGAAATTGTTGTGGTTATTTACCTTATCTCCAGTTGATTTTATTAAAGAAACCACTCTTAGTTTTCAATTTTATGAGTAAAACTTCATTCAAGTTGTTTATTTTCTGCTTTCTTTAGAAGCATAGAGATGGAAAATGAATTTCTCAGATCTGTGTTTTGGCTTCTTGAGCAAGCTAAAAAAAAGAAGAGGTTTTACAAGTAGAAATCCTTCTCAAATTCGTTTTTGTCTATATCCTTGTGTTTGTTCAGCAAGCTTGAGAAGAAAAGAAGTTCTTACGTTATTTTTAGTTTATATGTTATAGAAAAACGGTTTATATCTAGATTTTATGTATAAAACTTCAATCCCTGAAATAACTATTTTTACACTCAGCCATATGGCTTGTACATTTTACAAAACACTCATAAAGAAAAAGAGAATGGATGAGAAGCTTTGATGGGTCTTAACCCACTTTCAGTTCATATATTTTTCAGAAAATCCTATTTGGTTTGTGATTCTCAAGTATTATTCAAGTTGTGTAGAAATTTGAAAGAAGAAATAAGTTTCTATTAATTTTTTTGTTATCTTCTCAAATTCCAGAAAACTCATTTTTCATTGTGCTGTAATCCTTAAATATTTTAAAATGTTGGTAAAGTTACTTTTACCCCCATGATTTTTACCATTTTAGTTAATGGTTTTCAAAAAAAAATAAAAAGGGTACACAGTGCACCAATATAAAAAAACGGTTGGTGCTTATATCTCGTTCTAGATGACAAAAAAGGGGATAATCGGATACTGTCTACATAAAAACGAGCTAAAATGCAGAATGCCCCATGTGGACCCAGCTGGTCCAATTCTTGGATACATGTCAAAAACAAAAGGGGGGGGGGGGGGTAAAAGATGCAGAGTGCACCAGACAAATTACAGCTGTCAACAAAAACCAAAAACAAAGCTAGAACCCACCTGGTCCAATGAGGAATGACGTAAGCAATGACATAAAAAGCCATCATTATTGAAGACATGTGGCCTTTCAATATGGATATGATTTGTTATTATTTATGTGTCGGTAGAATAATAGAATAATTATTAAGTGTATTATTTGATGTAACATAAAGTATGTAAGTCCCTAAATAGTCTAGGGGGCTATAATGTAAATATGTTTGTCATATTGCAATCAAACGATTGTAATTCAATTATGTACTCGGCTCCTTTGAGCCTATAAATAAGGCCTTTGCCCATAATTAATAAACAAGCTAAGTTTGAGTGTTTTAAGACTTGAGTTGATCTCAAGCTAAGTTTCAACTGATATTTTCTTTTGTAAAGCTTTTCTTTCTGTCGCTAAATTTTTCAAAAATCCTTGTTCTGCAATATAATTTAAACAACCAAGAAATCGTTGTATTTGTTTTCTATTTTCAAGTTTATCAGGAAACATATTTAATCTTTCTCGTATATTGTCTGTTAATGATAATTGACCATTTTCTCCAATTTTTAAACCGAGATATTCAACTGTAGATTGAAAAAGTTTTGATTTCTTTTTTGATAAAACTAAACCCTTTTCTTTAATTCTTTGTAAAACCTTGATGGCTGCATCAATGTGTGTTTGTTCATTTCCTTTTGTAAAAACAATTATATCATCAATATATGCAAGACAAATATGATCTAAGCCATTTAGAGTTTCATCCATGAATCGCTGATATATTGCTGGTGCCTGTTTTAAGCCGAATGGAAGGACATTCCATTCATAATGCTTCTGAGGAGGACATGAAAAAGCGGTTAGTGGTTTCGTATTTTCATGTAAGTGTAATTGCCAATATCCGGATTTTGCATCAAATGTACTAAAATGTGTATTTCCTTTTATTTTTTCTAAAATATATTCTTTTCGTGGTAATTTATATGAATCTCCTATAGTAGCATCATTCATCTTTTTATAATTAATTACCATTCTTCGTTTGCCTTGTTTTATTTCATTATTATTTTCTACATAGAATGCAGGTGCAGAATGAGGACTCGTGCTAGGTCGAATGATTCCTTTTTCTAATAGTTCAGTGCATTCCTGTTTGAATTCAGAAACATCTTTTATACTGTATGGAATTTTATTTGGAACATTAATTTCATCATTAGGGTTTTTTAATAATATTATTATTTCTTGATTATTTCTATTTTTTAAATGATCTAGCGGATTTTCGCTACATACTTCTTCAAGTTGTTTTTCAGCAATTTCTTTAACAAATGTTAGTAATATGCGTAGTTCAAAACCAACTTCTTGTTTGATTATTTTAATAAGATCATAATGTTTGATAATTGTAGTTTTTATAATACCGTTTGTCGGATGATTGAGACTTATATGATCATTTGTTTGTATAAATGGCTGATATAATTTAGAGAAATTATTTCCTATTACTAAATCTATTCCTGAATCATGTTGATATATAGTTGGAGTTTTAAATAGTGCTTTTTCAATTACTATATCTTTATCTCTTCCTACGAACCAAATTTTGTGAATTGATTTATCAGCAATTGTAATTTTTAATGGTTTTTCTAATTTTTCCCAATTTTTTAATATCTTTCTTCTTCCAAAACATAAAGTAGCTCCTGTATCTATATAAGAAACTAATTCTTTATCTTGTAATTTAGTTGTAATAAAGGTACTGTTTGGGTTAATATTTGTTTTTCTTTTACTCATTGGGGTTAGTTTATAAATTTCTATTAATTAATGTTTTTTCTTGCGAAATATTCATATTAACAAGTTGTGTTTGTTAGTATTGTTGAAACATTATGTATTACGGTTTTGTGATTTTTTAATCGAGATATCTTTTTTAGTTGTTTATTATATTCTTCTTTCTTTGGTTGTAATTTTAACAAATAGTTTTCTTCATATAATAAAACATTTTTTAAATGTTGAATGGTATTAGAGATATTAGAGTTTATTTTCCAATGGTTTTTTAATATATTAGTCCGAAGCATGTTATCTTTTAAAGAATTAATTTGTACTTTCGAATTCATTTTAACAAATTATTAAAGCGTCTGAAAGAAAATTAATTGAATTGTTAATATTTTTTTATTACTATTTTTAAATGATTAATTTCAATTTTTAATCTTCCAATTTTGACTAATTATATTTAATTTATCTCCTACTGATTTATCTTCTTCAGAATTAAGACCAATATTATATATTGTTCCTTGCGGTAAATTTTATGGTATTTCTATAATCATTTCTTTATCTGGTATACATGGTTTTGTATTTCGATATGAGCCTTCAAGTGTTTTAAAATATTTTAGGGAATTACTAGATGATTCTGTCATATTCTTAAACTTAATGATCTGATCATTTCTTTAATATCTTCTAATTTTTCATCGTTGTTTTCATTAGATGTTGTAGGTTGACATTCCGAGATAGAAGATCTACCCATTATAGTTGAAAATGGAGGTTCTATAATTGGACTTCTTTTTATTAACGGAGTAGTTATTATTAGTTGAAAATTAGTTTCATTGAATATTCTATTATTAGTCATATTTGGTGATTCAAGTGATAATAAAGGAGTAAATAATTTATCTATATAAATTCTATCTTCTGTTTTAAACGTAATACTATGATGAGAATTTGTTAATGCATAATTTATTTGATATGTAATAGTAAACGGATGATTACCTTTTATCATAAAATTTTGTCTTAATAATTTATATCGTACAGTAATACTATTACTTAGATTTTATCTTTAAGACTTAATCCTAATTGAATATTAATATCAAATTTTATTTTTCCTTCGATTAAATTACCTTTTCCTTTTGCAATAATACTTCTTGGTTATTAATTATACGATCATCTCTGATTTCTAATTTTATTGGTGTATCTAAGTCGCTAAAAGTACTTTTTAAAATTACTTGAATAGTTGATATATGAATATAAGCAATTTTTATTCTATCTGCTTCTTTAATATTACATAATCTATTTCTAATTTGTTGTTTATTTATTATGGGTATAATAATATTTCCTTGAGTTGATTCTATAGGTATTGCTTCTTCTCCTATAATTTTTCCATAATATATAATATTTTTTCTAGAAAAGAAATTTTTTAATGAGTTATTTTTAAAATGATGTTTTTCTGATAGTGTAAAAATTGATTTTTTATAGCATCTTTATTAATGTTATTTTTGTTAATTAAAGCATCAAAAATATATCCAGATTCATTTTCTTCGTTATTAATAATGATTGGTGAATTTTCTATTTCTTGAGACATATTTATAATGATATTAAAACCTTCTTACGACAATTATTATTGATTTTTAATAACGATGATTTTTGAGTATGAGTTTTTGAAATAATGATTATTCATTGTCATGTTTATGATGCTGCATATGCATATATTCTTATTAACGAAAGATTGAATATTCAAAATAATAAGAACGTTACTTAGCTCTGATACCAAATTTAAAGACATGACGGAATTAATATGATTAAGATAGAATTGTACGTGAATGTTGCGTCGGGATGGATTGACGATGGATTGTTTGGGTATGATTATATGAATATATGAATATGTTTGGATAGGGCTATGCTATTCTGAAATAGACAAACTCTTTCAACAGAAGAAGATTGAGATCAACTCAAGTCTTAAAACACTCAAACTTAGCTTCTTTATTTCATATGGGCAAAGGCCCTATTTATAGGCTCAAAGGAGCCGAGTACATAATTGAATTGCAATCGTTTGATTGCAATATGACAAACCTATTTACATTATAGCCCCCTAGACTATTGAGGGACTTACACACTTTATATTACATCAAATAATATAATACACACTCAATAATTATTCTATCTAAACTTCTTACCGACACTTTTATTTTATAAACAATAACAAATCCTTTCCATATTGAAAGGCCACATGTCTTCAATCACCACTGACGACCACCGTTGTCGCCGCTAACTGCCAGACCTCCAACCGGCGACGAATCCCTTTGAAACTCACCAACGCCTGCAACCTCACTCGATCATCGGTGACAGTTCCAACATCAACAATCGTCGACGTCAGATACCTAATCGACTACCAACCAAACAAAGCAGCGCCACCAGCGCTAGGCGCCGACCCCTGTTTTCTCAATTAATCGTCATCACCACTGTTCCCTGTTTCTTGATTCATCGTTGGGGAATCAGAGCCATGACACCACCAGTCGGCGACCTTTAGCCCCCAAGCAAACATAATCGTCGGAAATCAGAACCCGATTGTCACCGGCCGCTCTCACCCATCGTTCCTCCATCATAGTGGCTCCGAGATTACCAGAACCCATTACCAATCTCCTTCAACACCAGCGACCCAACGGAGCAGCCCGACGCCATTCACCATTATGCCACCTCATGACGACCATGGCCATCTCTGTCCACCTTCAACCTCCGAACCAACAACTTATCGTCGCCGCTCGATGTCAACCTCACCGATTGCCTATGCTTAGTCAACAACATCTTCAATTTTGGCTGTCAACCCCTGCAACTCCGACTTCATCTGCACCATTAAAACCCGGAGAAGAACAGAGAGAAAAAAGAAGAAGAGGGGAAGTCACGACCGGGGATTACATGAAACGCCTCCGACAACTATCCAGATCCATCAAATGACAGTCGCCGTTTTCTATTTGGGCGCTCACCTGAAACAGATCGTGGAAGAAGGGAAAACGCAGTCGTTCACGTCAAATGGCGACCTCACAAATGCCATCTGGGCTCCCACACACATACAACATAAAAGAAAATTGGGCTTATGGTGCAAGTGGGCTCCTTACATTGGGCTTCTATATTACACTGGACTACATCAACATTAATTAAATGGGCTGTTCGTTTAATCAAACTTAAACAGCCACTCAAGGTTCATTTGCTACAATAGCGGAACAAAACCCGACTTCAGAAGACCAGTTGCATTCAAGAACACTTGACATTTTCAAAAAAAATGAATTTGGGCTGATTATCAGCGGGCTCCAACCATAATAGTGATTTTGAGTTTTAGCAAATCTGGACTTCATAAGTTGATATTTAATGGGCCAATTTTGCAAAGACTAAAATCAAATGTTTAACATTCGCACACCGCAAGCTCCGCTCAACAGAATACGTTGTGACTCGAACTCTCTCGGCATTTTCAAAAAAGGAGGGAGAAGAGTAGTACGCAGCTACTACTACTCAGGAAGCATTTCGAAATAACCCCGACAGGACAACGATCAATTTATTACTTCAATAAAAAAATACTAACTATTAAATTTGTTTGTGTTGTCTTTTTAGAAAGCCGCTCCAGCGCCGCGACACTCAGAGTGCGCCAACAACAAACTTGCGGAGCAAAGCTTGATCTGAAAATCATTTACAGGGGACTTGCGAAATGTGCACCGCTGACCAGTCACTCAAAGTTCCCATTTAGCGGGCATAGAAATATAACTCCCCACCCGGTGTTGAATGCGGGTCTCGTCCTCCTCACCGGGGTGCGCGCGCGACACTTAGAGCGTCTATTTCTATCAACAACTTTTAGCTATGGCTGGAATGCGGGAATCACGGACCAAGTACGTTGCACTTATTTACAGACTTCGGAGCTCGACACAACATCTGTGCCGAACAACAGTCTCAGAGACTGCATGGCGAGGTTAAGCTCTTTAGTTACCCCGGCCCGACATTTTATCGACATCAGTGTCACACAACACTCTTTAGCAACCTCGCACTCCTCTCAATGAAGGAGTATCAAGTCATCTCAAGCTGTATAAGCAATGTCTGACTCATCACGCAACACCACGGCTCCCGTGAGTGACGTTTGGTAAATCTTTTTCTCTTTGATGCATTTGTGCTTTATCTAGTCCGATCCGATTGTCAGTAACCCAATCGCATCAGACTAGGGGGACTTGACGACGCACAGTTTATATGACTAAGTCCAGTCCGATGTCATTGGCCGTGTACCAATAACATTATACTGGGGGGACTTGATGACATATGCTCCACTAGCATGGCCTAGACTGCTCTAGCGCGCCAGCCTGGCCTGGCGCGCTCCTGCCAGCCCTGCCTGACGTTCCCTTGCCAATCCTGCTAGGGACTCTCCTGCCGGCCCGGCCTGGCGTTCCCTTGCCTGGCGCCCCCTTTCCGGCCTCTCCTGGTGCGTGCCCGCCAGCCTTGCCTAGGGCGCGCCCGCCAACCCCGCCCGGCTCCTCCGGGCGGCCTTACCCAGCTCCTTGCTAGCTGGGCATGAATTGGGCTGGCCTAAGGCCTGACCTAATTCCCCTTGACCTAATTGTCCCCTATAAATAGAATAGTGCCTCCTCCATGATGGAGGACTCTTCCCCCAGGGCTCAGCCGCCACACTATACTCCGCCCGGGTGGCTCAGCCGCCACCCGCCGCTGTCAGCCACCATACACCACCACCAACACTAAGATGGTTCTCTCCAGCTATGGAGGACCATCTCAAATCTACCAGCTGATCTGAATTGATCTTCGGAGTCCGCTCCTGGGGCACAGTCCCTGGGGGGCTCTAACGACTTTGCTCTGTGATATCCAGATCTCCGCCACAACAGAAGACCAGAAGAATCGCCGGAGGCCGATGTCGCATCAAGACTCATATGTAACTATGCATGATTTAGAATGCAGCTCCATTCCATATTCAACCATGACAGCTGCATAAAATAATTCAACACATTAACAATTGACAACTAATACTAATAAGAACAAGTACCCATATGAGCAATTTTCAACTAGCACCTGGTCCATGTTGGGGGTCAAAGGTCCAGATAATAATCATTGTGAGAATATTACTTCTTACCATAATGGAAACCTCCAAGCTTTATCTTAAAGACCCTGAAAAAAATCATGAAGCCATAAATCATATAAGAATATCAGATATCCTGCTATTGATAACAATAAGAAGGAAAAAGAGAGGGACCTTGAGAAGTGAAGGAAGAAGAAGCTTCATCACCTGAGCAGTAAGGTGGGACATCATAGCACGAGCAGCACATTCAGCAGCTTCCCAAACAGCAACAACTTGATCAGAGAACGAAACCTACTAATGAGGTCTAGGGTTTACATGGAAACCCTAAAATATGGATGACATAAGCAAAATCAGAAAGATATGAACATACCATGACCAGAACATGGACTGCGAGGATGGGGACTGTTAGGGCTAGAAACTAGCTTCTATTCTCCTTTATCAACATCATATCGATAAAGATCGCCATAAACATATTTCTGTGTAATATATCAATCATTTGCAAAGTAAGTTCAAGCATAATTTTAGAGAAGGTCACATGAATTCATCTATAAGACATAATGTCCAATTATTGTTATCTTCCATCCCTAAAGTCACCAGCATGGCGTCTTTTTTCTTTGGAGCCATCGTCGTTGCCCCATAACTTCGGAGATGGCGTGCCTACTGTTGCCTTGATCGACGGCGACGACTGGGAATGGCAAGTAACGATGGTTGAAGTGCGAGGGGAGAAGTAGGAGGCAGTCAATGTCGGGAGGGGGGAGGAAGGAGCGTCGATAATTAGGGCAAGAGGGAAAGGAGAAAAAAGGAAGGCGGGGTTTTTAATTTTTTAGGATTTCATTTTCCGCCTGGCTATTAAAGGATGGAACGCGGGTTCCATTAAATTTTATAAAGCGACATCCTTAGACGACACACATTTTATTATAGGTGCCCTCTGTGTTTTTTTTTTGTTTAGACACTAATTTAAGGGCACACAATAATGCGTGACCTAAATCCTTAAATTTTTTGAATAGATGGCACTTTTTTAATGTCACTCTCTTTTGCGTAACATAAATCAATGAGTGTCGTCGTTTGCGCGTCGTAAAATGGTCTTTTTCTTGTAGTGTGCTTAACTAGGAAGTTATAAAATTCGTTTTCAGGTGTAGTGTAACTATATAGAGGCTTTTGTGGTCAATATGGGATTTGTTCCTCTTATGTGTTAAGAGTTAGACATCTACCGCATGGTACCCATAGTTAAACACCAAATGAGATTGATAGTGATCCAAGTCTCATGTTCAACAAGATGTCTGTAACAAAGGGATAACTGATAAACTTACATTATACATCAATTATAACATGGAGCTTTTAGGAATTGGATGTTGATGAATTGCATTTTTCGTCGTATGTTATTGGGTGCGGTGAAATGTTGCTAGGCATTCACCACTGTTTATATCAATCTATGACGAGTCTTATGCGAGTGGGAGATTGAAAGATCTTTATGCCCAAGAGTCATTATAGAATGACATTTCTAATGACATATGATCCTATAGGGTCACACCTTATAGCAAGTTACTACTAACTGATTATTTATTACCGTAATTTTGGTTACTAATAAATATCAACTCCTGTATTTAATTGGAAAAATATTATTTTATGAAAATAATATTTACCAACATATTCAGAATAATTGTTTCTAGGAAATGATAATAAAGAGAACAAAAAACTAGTGAAATATCATGTGTTATTAAATATTAGTTTGTGAATGATCATTGGATTCTCCATTTCTCCCATAACTCCCCATCATTATATAGCATTAGTAACAACCATTTCAATGTGTTTTATGAATGTAATAATGCACCATCATAATGTGCATTCATATTATAACTCATCTTTCATCTTATTTTGATAGTATAAATAGTGAGCCATACGTATTAGAAACTTGATGATTTCATCACAAGTATTGGAATAAAAGTTCTCTTCACTCTCATATCTTGTTATTTGATCATATTTTATAGCACGTTATCATCACGACTCTACCATAGAGCTCCAACTTCTTGTCGTTCTTGTCATTGTCAGGTATATATATATATATATATATATATATATATATATATATATATATATATTTAAAGTTCATATGTATAATTCTCACAAGTAATATAATGCTCACAAGTAATTTTATGATACTTCTTAACTAACAATCCTCTAACTTACAACTCTTTATTTTGATTAGTACTTTCATTATGGCAAACCTTAGGAAACTTGAGTTTATGGCTCTTGACATTAGTGGAAAAAATTATTTATCATGGATCCTTGATGCTGAAATCCACCTTGATGCTATGGGTCTTGGAAACACCATAATGGATGTAAATCCTTTAAATGAAGCATCAAGCCAAGAAAAGGCTAAGGCGATGATTTCCCTTCGCCACGATCTCGATGAAGGATTAAAAGCTGAATACCTCACTATCAAAGATCCAGCTGATCTTTGGAATAATCTGAAAGAGATGTATGATCATCAAAAAACAGTGATACTTCCTAGAGCTCGTTTTGATTGGTTACACCTTCGGCTACAAGATTTTAAATCTGTGAGTGAGTATAATTTTGCCATGTTCAAAATTATTTTCCAACTAAAACTATGCGATGAGACTATAACTGATGAAGACATGCTAGAGAAAACCTTCTCTACTTTTCATGCCACTAACATGCTCCTGTAGCAGCAATATCGCGAGAAAGGTTTTAAAAAATATTGTGAATTAATCTCATGTCTTCTTGTGGCTGAACAAAATAATGATCTCTTAATAAAAAATCACCGTTCATTCCCTGAAGTGAATGCGACATCATCTAATTATAATGGTCGTGGGTCTAACCGTGGTCGTGGTCATGGTCGTGGATGTGGTGGAGGCCGTCATAATAATCGTCCCAACAATAATAATAATATAAGTAACCACCAGAAGTGGGAAAATAACAAAAACCTACATCCTAATGATAAAAGTGATCAAGGCAAAAAGAAAGTTGAAAATGTTTGTCACGGATGTGGAATGACCGGTCATTGGTCACATACATGTCGCACTCCAAAGCATTTTGTTGATCTTTATCAAGCTTCTCTAAAATATAAAGAAGGAAAAAATGCGGAAACAAATTTTGTTCAAAATTATTTTTCCAAAGATCAACTAGAAATGGGACATTTGGATGTTGCCGATTATCTTGCCTATACGGAAGGGACAAACGGTGCTATAGATGGTGATAGAAGTACCCAATTTTTCCCATAAAAGGAGATGGATATGCCATATCATGAAATTGTTGGTTTTCTAGTATCATTTTATTTTTGCATTATGTTGTTTAGAGTCATTGTCATGGTCAAGAATAATATGTAGTTTTGTTTAATGTCTTTAATGATTTTTATGTCATATTCGTTTCATGAGAAGAGATCTCGATGGTTTTTCTCAAAATAATAAAATATGACTTTATTTCTCTAAGTTGAATATTTCTTATTTCTTATTATTATTATTATTATTATTATTATTATTATTATTATTATTTTGAAGAGAAATATAGATATTCGCAAAAGAAATGAGGAAGATATATGTCTTGCAGACAGTGCAACAACACATAGCATTTTTAATAATGAAAAATATTTTGCTTACTTATCAATTGGAGAAAAAAATATTAATACAATAACGGGTAGTGCAAAAATGATTGAAGGCTCCGGAAGAGCGAATATCATATTACCACAAGGGACAATAATTACAATTGACGATGCATTATTTTCATCAAAATCACCAAGAAATTTATTAAGTTTTAAGGATATTCGGTCCAACGGATATCATGTTGAAACAACTAATGATGGTGATAAAGAGTATCTCAATATTACAAAAATGATATTGGTTAAGAAAGTCTTTTGGAAAAATTATCCGTATTGTCCTCCGGATTGTATTATACAAATATTAGAATGATTGAATCTCATGCTATTGAAAATAAAAGGTATGATAACACCTTCAAAGTTTGGCATGACCGGTTGGACCATCCCAAATCAATTATGATGCGCAAAATAATTGAAAGTTCAAGTGGTCATTCCTTGAAAAACCAGAATATTTTTCAAGCTAATGAATTGTCTTGTGTTGCATGTTCTCAAATAAAACTAATTTCTCGTCCATCATTGAATAAAGTTGGGTATGAAAGTCCTAGTTTCTTAGAAAAAATTCAAGGGGATATATGTGGACCAATTCATCCACCATGTGGACCATTTAGATATTTTATGGTCTTAATTGACGCGTCAACAAGATGGTCACACGTGTGCTTGTTATCTAGCCGTACTCTCGCTTTCGCAATATTACTTGCACAAATAATCTGCCTAAGGGCACATTTTCCCGATTACCTAATTAATAAAATTCGACTTGACAATGTTGGAGAATTTACATCACAAGCTTTTAATGACTATTGCATGTCGATTGGGATAACTATTGAACATCCTGTTGCATATGTTCATACACAAAATGGTTTAGCTGAGTCGTTAATCAAACACCTTCGATTAATTGCAAGACCATTACTAATGCATTCTAAACTTCCTACATCGACATGGGGACATGCAATTTTACATGCAACATCACTTATACGCATCAGGCCAACTAGTTATCATAAGTTCTCCCATCTAAGGACGTTTGGATGTGCATTTTATGTACCCATTTCTCCACCTCACCGCACAAAAATGGGTCCTCAAAGAAGAATGAGAATTTATGTTAGATATGAATCTCCATCTATAGTAAAATATTTAGAACCATTGATAAGTCTATTTTATTAATGTACTAAATTGTCATAAATATGTTGAATTGATGCATAATTGTCCAAGAATGGCACTACTTTGATGAAATGTTGAACATTATGTGCAGGCAACTACTTAGTGCTAAAGTGGGCGAAACGCGCAAGAAAAATGAGCAAAAGGAAGCTAACAAGCATGGGAGATGAATTGGTAAAAGAATGAAGAAAAATGGTGCTGAGAAATTTGACCACTCTTCAATGTTTTGATCATATCTCAAGATCTAGAGCTCCGATTGACATGAAGAAAGAAGTTTCGGAAACTAGACAAAATTTTCTACAACTTTTATGTTTTGCGTTTTTACTGAATCTATCGTTTTCATCACCAAAAAGGGGCAACAATGATGAGGGACGTCCTAGAACGCGTCTAAGACGCCCCCTAGGACGCCTACCCGTTTTAGGCCATTTTCAAGTGCAAATCAAGGACGACAGAAAGCCTGTAAAACGTCACGAAGGACACCCAGACGTCCTATATGACGTCTAAGACGCCCACTATGACGTCGACGCGGAAAACAGCTCCGAAAAATCCGTTTTTCAGCACCTATTTAAAGGGGATTAAACCCTAATCGACTTGGGACTTCTCCCCTGCGATTTTCCACAGTTTTGGAGGGTTCCAAACACTTTCAAACATTCTCCAAACATGTTTTTGATCATTAATTTCCAAATCCAAGATGAGAAATCACCAAGTTCATCATAAAGCAACGTTTGAAGATCATTCAACCGGTGAATCGTCATCAATTTCATCAAACTCCAGATTTGGTTACTTCTTCTCCAAGGTTTCATCGTTCCATGATTGATTGATCATTAGATGTTATTAGTTTTATGATTTCAAGTTGGTTTATGAATTTTATTATGAATTACATTGTTTTTATTCAAGTTTTGTGTTTTGTGAATTCTATGGAAGGCTAAACCACCTAGGTTACTTTGGGGGATGTTTAGGATGATTTGATGAACGTGTTTTGATTATTACTTCTATTCCAATCAACTTTAGTTATTATATGTTCTTAAATTTATGATTTCTATTAATGATAATTGAAGTTGGGTTTTATTCATGTGTTTAATTTTACAATTAAGATAGTTTATTGTCAATTCACTAATCGTGCCGAATTCATATAGTTTAGGAACTAAGACGATCTGTTGAATCAACATATACTATTCCAAACTTGTGATTTTAAATGCTAAACATGGTAATTGGTAATCATAAGACACAATATTGCCAAGCCACTCATTGTTCCTAATCCATTTAGACGTAGGGAGTAAGACAATTAGTAGGAATAACATATTGTGTGCCCAAAGTTATTTATTGCATGTTAATTGACCTTAGTTATGTTTTCATAATTAAACTGGAATTTAAGGGAAGATAAACACGTGACTCTTAATCATCCAACACTGAACCTGAAGTAACCTTGTTTTTCTCATTGGTAATCGTTTGCAATATAAAGTTCTAGTTTTTTTTATTTAAATCTTAGTTTAAATATTTTTCGTGACAATTGCTAGTAGTTTTTCGTTAACTATTTTAACACAAGGTTTAACCACGATCTCCTCGTGGATTCGACCCTTACTTATCCTAGCTATCTAGTGGTTTTGAGGTTACACAAAAATGGGTCCTCAAAGAAGAATGAGAATTTATGTTAGATATGAATCTCCATCTATAGTAAAATATTTAGAACCATCAACTGGAGATTTATTTACAGCTAGATTTGACGATTGTCATTTTGATGAATCAGTTTTTCCAACATTATCGGAGAAATAAAGAAGCTGGAGAATAAAATATCTTGGAATGAATTATCACTTTCAGTTTTAGATCCTCGTTCAAGTCAATGTGAACTTGAAGTGAAAAAAGATAATTCATTTACAAAATGTAGCAAATCAATTGCCATATGCATTTACTGAACCTAAGAGAGTAACAAAGTCTCATGTACCAGCTGTAAATGCTCCAGTTAGAATTGATATCCCAGAAGGAAAAAATACAACTACAAATGAATCAAAGGCACACCTGAAGCGTGGAAGACCAACCGGTTCCAAAGATAAAAATCCTCGAAAACGAAAGGGAGCAAATATAATTGATGGTCCAAAAGAGAAAACAAAATCTCTTGAAAAGATTAATGAAGCTCCAGAAGATCCCAATGACATAACAAAAGAAACCGGGGTACCTGAAAATTATGAAAATGAAGAGATCTCAATAAATTATGTCATGACAGGAATAAGATGGAACCAAAATAGGATAGACGCCGACGATAATTTTTTCATTTCATGTTGTGCGCAAGATTAAGGAAGAAAATGAGGATCTTGAACCTAAATCTATAGAGGAATGTAGAAATCGAAAAAGATTGGCCAAAATGGAAAGATGCAATCAACAAAGAGCTTAATTCTCTTACTCAACGAAAAGTTTTTGGACCTGTAGTCCGTACACCAAACATAGTAAGACCAGTGGGACACAAATGGGTATTTGTGCGCAAAAGAAACGAGAAAAATGAAGTTGTGAGATATAAAGCAAGACTTGTTGCACAAGGTTTTACCTAAAGGCCTGGAATTGATTATAAAGAAACATACTCTCCTGTGGTTGATGCAATTACATTCTATTATCTAATAAGTCTGGCAACACATGAAAAACTAGAGATGCGTCTGATGGATGTAGTTACCACGTTGAGAATGATATTTATATGAAAATCCCAGAAGGGTTTAAGGTGCCAGAAGCACAAACTCCTAATTCTCGTGAAGTATATTCGATACAATTAAATAAATCTTTGTATGGATTGAAACAATCTGGATGTATGTGGTTCAATTCTTTAAGTAAATTTCTTTTGAAAGAGGGTTATAAAAATGATCCATTAAGCCCATGTGTATTCATAAAAAGATTTGGATCAGAATTTGTGATAATTGCTATTTACGTAGATGATTTGAACATAATTGGAACTCCTAGAGAATTGGAAAATGCAACTTCTTGTTTGAAAGAAAATTTTGAAATGAAAGATCTTGGTAAAATGAAATTTTGTTTGGGTCTTCAAATTGAGCACACCAAAATTGGAGTTTTTGTACATCAATCCAGTTATCTAGAAAAGTTGCTTAAAAGGTTTTATATAGATAACTCACATCCATTGAGTACCCCGATGGTAGTAAGGCATTTAGATGCCAAAAAGGACCAATTTTGGCCTTGTGAAAAACATGAAAAACTTCTTGGTCCCGAAGTACTCACATCCTGATATATCTTTTGTTGTAAACTTATTAGCAAGATATAGTTCTTGCTGTAACATCCCAAATTTCAAGGCCAAAAATTTCATTTTTAAATAAGTTATTACATAAAACCATCAGTATAAAATCATTCATAATAACATCCGTGTCAAACCAAAATGTCAGTAATCAAAACATAAAATCATATGAGAGTGTAATCCCAAGGATCTCATGTGCGGAAAACATAGTGTGATGTGCTGCGATCAAGTCGACTCCTTTCCTTTAAAAACGAGTACCTGAAACCAGAACTAAAAACCGTAAGCACGAAGCTTAGTGAGTTCCCCCATCATATCACATACCATACAATCACATAGCATACATACTGCCAGGCAATTCTGGGGTGCCCGACCTACCCGTGTCAAGTCATTCTGGGGTGCTGACCTACCCGTGTCAAGCCATTTTGGGGTGCTGACCTACCCTTCGGTCCTAACAACCGAACTCCGGGGACTATCTCACCCCATACTACTACTATCACACATCATAAAATAATCATACTGTCAAGCATATATGGGGTGCCCGACCTACCCTTCGGTCCCTACGACCGAGATACGAGGACTATTTCACCTCCTACTACTACCACATAATATCATAGCATAAACATACTGTCAGACATATCTGGGGTGCCCGACCTACCCTTCGGTCCCTACGACCGAGATGCGAGGACTATTTCACCTCCTACTACTACTATCACATATAACATATCATGCCAGCATATAAACATATCATAACATACTGTCAGACATATCTGGGGTGTCCGACCTACCCATCGATCCTAACAACCGAACTTGGGGACTATTCCCCCCTACTACCACTATCACATATAACATATCATGCCAGCATATAACATATCAGGTAGTAGCAAATCTAGATGAATATCACAAAGACAATCATCTAACATACAACTCCTACTGGTGGGCCGGCATTGTGGTCGTAGACCCACCGCTACTGGAAGGTAACTCACCTCACACTGCTGAAGTCCCGTAGACACAATCCCACACTGTTGAAGTCCTGCAGACTCAACCCCAGCTGCTGGATGACAGATTCCCGAACTGTCAATACCAAAATAACACCCAATTAATAATTGGGTCCTACTACATAACCATAAGTACGTTCTTTGGGTAATTACCACATTACCCCTAGCTTGGCTTATTCAAGCCCAAGGCCCAATCCATAGGCCCAAAGTCAATTAGGAATCAAAGCCCAACACATGGCCCAATTTTCCAAATTGGGCCTAGGCCTATACATGGCTTCATTCTAAGGCCCAACATCATATAATCATTAAGGCCCAAACTATGGCCCATCTATGGCCTAATTTTCCAAATTGGGCCCAAACCCCTTACATGGGCCTTACCCCAGGCCCATTAATAACGCAATCATCAAGGCCCAATAGAAGGCCCAACAATACACCCATGTGAAATTAGGGTTTCACATAAAATGACGATTAGGGTTAAGTTTTTCTCACTTAACCCATTAAGGACTTAATCCATTAAGGACTTAATCCATTAAGTCCCTCATTCTTCTAAATAAGTCATATGGTGTGATTGGGCTTAATCACACAATTCCATTATTCCGATGGCCCAAAAGTGGGTCCCAATAAGTCCAAGCCCATAAATCCAATATTAGGGTTTTCTAAACCCTAATTAGGGTTTCCAACCCCATCTTAGTCCATTAGGCCCAAATGATATGTCTTTTGATCAATTAAGGTTAACTAGACTCATTAAGGTTTCACTAGGCCCATTAGTCATCTGTTTGGGCTTTTAGGTCCATTAAGCTTCATTGGGCCCCTTAGGGTTCATTAAGCCCACTAAACCTCATTGGGACCATTAGGGTTTCTTAGCCCCTTGACCAAACATCCCAACGAGTCAAAACACCATCAAAGCACACCGCCACCCGACACGGCGGCCGGTGGCGGCAGGAGGCGGCAACCACCACCCTAAGGTGGTGGTTTTTAGTTTCTTTCCATTATTCAATTTGTAATTTACACTTTACAATGCTGAAAATCAAAATGAACACATACACTAAACAACATAATAAGACACACAGCCACCCTATGGTGGCCGGTGGTGGTAGAAGGTGGCAGCCACCACCTCATGGTGGCGGCAGTGGCGGCTCTTGCGATTTCCGGCCAAACAACCCATACAACACCTTCTCACATCAGCAATACACACACTTACATGCACCAAAACACGCACACAAATCCTTTTTCTTGGACAAATACACCCAACACCCACCTACGGTGGGTGGCGTCGACAACAATACGAGATGGTGGCAACAACAACGAAGTTAGCGGCGGTAGGCAGCTGGTTGACAATGGAAAGGATCAGCAGCAGTGGCGAACGGCGGCTCTATGGCGACAGATGGGCTTACCAACGAACTTCCGCTCACTCACGACCCTCGCAGCAGCAAAACCCCACTCGATCGTCGGTCTTGGCAGCTATCTCGGCGAACACGTCGATTCCGGTAGCGGGGCTGTGACGGAGGCAACCCCCGGCGAAGCAGCAACAATTAAAGTCGTTCCAAAGGTTGCGGCGGCTAGGGAACCTTGCTCCGACTTGGTCTCCAACAGTTCTCTCGGTCAGGTGGATGGGGCACGACTGTTGGCTTCGGTGGTGCTAGTCGTCGGTGGCTGATCGGAGGTGGCATGTCGGCGCCGTCGATGGGGGGACATAAGGGTGGGGTGGCGGCTGATGTTCTACTTTAGGGTTAGGGTTACGGAGAGCAATACAACAGTTAAATACTGTGTCTCATCAAACTTCCCTCCATAATGGCAGGAATGGCCCCTCTCCATAACATTTCCTTTCAAAAGGAATCCGATAATTACCATTTAAACCCTTAGCATTAAAATCCTTTACAACTTTGGTACAAAATTGACCAAACAACCCCCAATACCTTAATTATGACATATTCAGCCCCTTTCACCTCATTTCCTTTAAATTAAATCCAAATAATTACCACGGAGCCCCTGTCTTCATAAATATTTATAAAATGAGTCCCGAACTCACACTTTTAACCCCCGGCTTCCAAAAATGTGGCAATTAACTCCTCGAACCTAACACCTTGCATATATAATTACTTATTTTAGGCTACCATTCGTCCATTAATTTTATTTATTTAACTAATAAATAATCAGGTGTTACACTTGCCCAACAAGAAGACACTGGAATGGAGTCAAACACATTCTTTGATATCTTCGAAGTATAATGGATATGGGCTTATATTATTCAAATTCATCAAATGCGGAGTTAATTGGTTATGCAGATGCTGGATATTTGTCTGATCCACACAAAGCTCGATCCCAAACAGGCTATTTATTCACTTGTGGAGGTGCCGCAATTTATTGGCGTTCTGTTAAACAAACTTTTGTTTCTTCTTCTTCTAACCATGCAGAGATTATAGCAATTCATGAGGCAAGCCGTGAATGTATTTGGTTAAGAAATTTAACTCATCACATTCGTGAGAATTGTGGTCTAACTTCTAACAGGGACGTTCCAACCATACTATATGAAGATAATGTGGCTTGTATAGCCCAATTTAAGGAAGGGTTTATCAAAGTAGACAGAACCAAACATATATCAGCAAACTTTTTTTTTACTCATGATCTTCAAAAACAGCGTGGCATCAACATCCAGAAAATTCAATCAAGTAACAACTTGGCAGATTTGTTCACTAAAGCGCTTCCTACATCCAAATTTGAAAACATGGTACGAAACATTGGAATGCGACGCTTTAAGGAAATCAAGTGATGTGATGATCAGGGGGAGTTGGAAACATATTGTACTCTTTTCCTTAGCTATGTTTTTCCCATTGGGTTTTCTTAGTAAGGTTTTTAACGAGGCAATTGTTCCAAATATCTATTATTAATCATGTACTCTTTTTCCTTAATAAATGGTTTTTTCCCATGAGGTTTTACCTATTAAGGTTTTAACGAGGCATGATACAATCGTCATTCGTTGGGGTGTGTTATGAAATATTAGTTTGTGAATGATCATTGGCTTCTGCATTTCTCCCATAACTCCCCATCATTATTTAGCATTAGTAACAACCATTTCAATGTGTTTTATGAATGTAATAATGCACCATCATAATGTGCATTCATATTATAACTCACATTTCATCTTATTTTGATAGTATAAATAGTGAGCCGTATGTATTAGAAACTTGATGATTTCATCACAAGTATTGGAATAAAAGTACTCTTCACTCTCATATCTTCTTATTTGATCATATTTTATAACAATATGGTATGATTATCAATGTTGTGTACACCATTTTGGCCACTTTGAGTAACCAATTAAGTTGCATACCAACTAGCTAGTTAGGCTTGTGTAAAAGACACTCAATGTCTTAACTTTTTGTCAAGAAAACCATAGGTTGAAGAAGGCAAGAAAATGCTTGCTTTTTGTCTTGTGTATTTTCTCCCATGCTTGTCCTTTTGGTCCTTGCTTTGACTAATTGAAAGTATGGTACCTTAGTTCTCTTATGTTGGTATATAAAGGAGACTAACTAACCAAAAACTAGTGAGTTTTTTTATCATCATTTCCTCTAAAATAGGCTGCCATTTTTGTGGTTTTATCCTCTCTCTCTCCCTTCATTCTTCTTGTAATTTGGTGCAAGATTAAAGGTGTTATATTTTGGTTCTCTTTAAGGTTCATTTGGTATGAACTCTTATCTTAAGGAAAACATATTTACAAGTGAAGACTAGCATCTTTGGTGATATTTCATTGCTTGGTGGATACATTATAGTGAGCTTCTTCTTTGGAGTTTAATGTCATCTTCATCAACTTAATAATTGCCAAAATGAACCATAGTCTTCAAAGGTTGTAAACTTCTTCCTTTCTATGGTTATTTTAATCTTCCTAAGCTTTGCAAAATGATCCTTGGTGGGTAAAATGGTTTTAGTTTATTCAAATCTAAAAATGCTTTTGTTGCTAATTACGTCGAATGTTTCTCTATAGTTAGGCTATTTTTTAATAAAAACCTGACAACATCTTTAGTCATGAATTTATGATTAGTAAGATGAAGAAACTTGTTGTACTGCTCAGTGGTAAGGAAATGAGAATCACCAGATCCGATTGACTTACTAGACACATTTAAAGAACTACTAGAAGAGTTATTAGACACGAAAGAAGAGTTCACAGGAAATGACTTGTTCTGATTGTTTTGACAATTATATTCACTCTTAGGTTTAAAATCTTTAGGATACCCAATTAACTTGTAGCATTTTTCAATTAAATGTCCTTTAAGACCATAATTCTTGCATTGTAAATTCTAATTCCTCCCTCGATTTTGATTAAGTTTTGATTTCTCTTATTATCATTAAATCTACTATTAAAAGCAGAGGATTGAATTTTTGAAGTGGAAGTAGAAGAGATAAGAGCCCCGTTTTTTGATGAGGCTCTTCTGTTGAAATAGTAGAGAAAACAATGTTTACATTAGGTAAAGGATTCATTAAGAGAATATGACTTTTTACTTGATTAAAATAAGCATCAATACCACTCAAGAACTACATCAGTTTCATGAGTTTTGAGTGATCATTGAATTTAGTTGCATCTTCACACGTACATTCAGAAAGATTAGTAAGACCATCAAATTCCTTCCACAACGATTCAAGTTTATTAAAGTATTCTGACAGAGGAGAACCATCTTGACTTAATGAATTTATACGTTGATGAATGTTGAAGACAACAGATCCGTCAACCTTATTATAAGTTTTATATAATTCATTCCAAATATATACAACAGATTCAGAGTAAGAATGACCAAAATATATTGACTTAGACATAGAACCAAGTATCCAGGAACAAACAATATTAGCACACTCCCATTTAGAGGATATAGTTTCATCACTACTATCGTTTACAAAAGACCCATTGAAAAACCCTAGTTTGTTGCGAGCCTTAGGGCTCCTAATCATAGAATTACGCCAAACACAAAAAATCTCAATTCCGGTCGATTTAATAGTAACAATAGTGGTGACAGTATTATCAGACGAGTGTATATACAAAGGATCATCAAAATTAATAATCTTTGTAACGCCCCGTTCCTGGTACGCATTTAATTCATTTATTTATCCATATTTGTAAGAGCTATACGACGAGTTGGTAGCCCTAACTCGTCGAGTAGATGCCTGTTTGGTCGCGGGGTTTAAATGACCTACTCGACGAGTCGAGAGCTTGACTCGGCAAGTAGGGCTGCCAGGAGGAAACCCTATTCTCGGGGTTTTGCACCCTATTTAATCCACTTAACCCACTTTTGGGCCTCCCTTACCAGCCTCCCTGTCCTCCAAAAACCCTAATTCGTTGTGATCTTCTTTCTCGAGAGATTCTTGAAGTTTTGGTGTGATTTTGTAATATAAAAAGGTGTTGGAAGAGCTTGGAGCTATTGAGCTGGTGGAGAAGATCAAGATCCGGGATTTCAACCATCTTTGGCAACCTTTTGACGTAAAAATCTCCTAACTTCATGAACCATAGCTTAGATCTATCCTAGTTTCGATTTTTGGGTCTTTTTGCCCCCTTTGAGAAGAATAAGAAACCCTCCATGGATTGTATGCCAAGCATTTCCTCTCCTGTGTGATTTTGGCCTCTTGAGTCATAAAAGAGGTCTTGAACCCGTTTTGGTCCAAGTAATGACCATGTTCATGAAAGTAGATTGTTATAACTTAAGTTTGGGTCCATTTGAGGTGTGCAAAGCCATCAAGCCAACAACTTTATCGATTTGGGTCTTGGGAAAAGTTAGGATCTGTAATTTGGAACTCTGGATTTGAGAAAATGGCTTTTTGGATTAGATCTGCAAGGGAATCGACGAGTTCATAAGGGAACTCGGCTAGTTCATAAGGGAACTCGGCGAGTCCGGTCGAAGATTCCCGTGATGTTCATCGAGCGCATCGAGTTGGAAAGGAACTCGACGAGTTGGATCATTTTGTCCCGTTCTGAATATGCTAGAACTCGTCGAGTTTGAGGATGGCTCGACGAGTTAGTTCGTACAGTCGCAATGTTGAGTAGCCAGGGAACTCGGCGAGTCATAGGGCGACTCGGTGAGTTGAGTCACGATTCTAGGGTTTCTGAGTTATAGAACTCGACGAGTCGATATGTTGACTCGGCGATTTGGGTCAACCCAGAAGGTTGACTTTGACCAGGGTGTTGGCTTTGACCAGGGGTAAAATGGTCATTTTACCCTAAGCAAGATTTATAGATTTCTGACTAAGTGTTATTATATAGTGATAGTCAGGGGGTCGTGGGAGCAGCCAACAGGGATTCCTCACTCGAGTTTTCAGCAGTCAGCTTTGCGAGGTGAGTTTCTTCTAGTAGGACGGGTCTACGGCACCAAGGACGGCCCGTATATGTTGTATATATGCTAGTCGTTGAGTGTGGGCGGGGCCCGTATCTCACAGGAGTATCTGAGTATGAGTTTAGTATTGATTATTAGTTGTAGATATACTTGTTGTCCGTGTGATACTTTTATGCATGTTAGTAGCTGAGTGTGGGCGGGGGCCCGTATCTCACAGTAGTTGAGTGTGAGCGGGACCCGTATCTCATAGCAGCGGAGTGTGCGCGGGGCCCGTATATCCAAGTAGCGGAGTGTGGGCGGGGCCCGTATCTCCCGCAGTGTGGGAGGGGCCCGTATCTCCTAGTTGCATGATCTTGTATGGTATGTGGTAGTTTAGGGAACGCACTAAGCTTCGTGCTTACAGTTTTCAGTTTTGGTTTCAGGTACTTCTTCTAGCAAAGGGAAGGGCTCAGGATGATCGCATGGCACACACCACATTTTGGCCTGGGATGTTTTATACTTTGATATTTTCCCATTTGACTCTGATATAGTTTTTTATATTATGTTTTGAGACACCTGATACATGATTTTCTTTATGACTATGGATGATTTTTGGTTTTATATTAAGTTTTAAAATGGAATTTTTGGACTTGGTTTTTGGATGTTTCAATCTTATTTTTAGAACCACTACCACCAGATCCATCAGCAGGACCCGTCATTTACGAACACACAAAAAACAATTATCCAAGCAAAGAAAAACACAGACAAATGTAACAACTATATCATCCAGATGGTCACCATAGTATGTGGGGGCCAAGGACAGACAATCACAGAGTAAAAAACACAAACAATTAAGAAGATAAGCAAAATATCACAAATAACTGGTGTACTCAAGACAACCATGATCTCACATATCCATAGCTAAAAAGAAGAAGAAGAAGGGAATAAGAAATCACTCACAAAAGGTCCTAAGGACACACTTGAGGAATAGACAAGCATAAGAAGGATTGGATCTCTTAGTTTCGTTCCCCACTAGAGTTAATTCGGTGATGAAATCCTTCCTCTAGCAGAGTTATTTCAAAACATTTCTGAGATTAACCGATCAAAGAACAATAGTGACGCTTCAGACACCACAACAAAGGAATCAACAGATATACAAGCACACAAAAAAATTACAGTAACCGAGATCTCAAAAGAAAAAATATCACAAAGTCAGATTTAGAGTTTTACATATAGAGAAACCCTAAATCGACATAACGAATCCTAGATCCGTACAGTCACCGTCAAGAGTCCAGAGCTTTATGAAGAAAACACTAAACCGACTCAAGCAATACATATATACAAGGATCGTAAGAAAGAAAGAACAAATAAATTGAAGAACCGAACTGTACCTCAAAAGTTAGATGATAGTTCAAAAAAGATTGATGAACGGAGATGAACAATCGGAGCACCTCTAGGCTCTGATACCATGTAAAAGCATATAAGAACATACAGAGATAACAACATCATGTTTGTTGCCAGGGGCGATGCCCTGTACCTGACATGTTTCTTGGTAGGAGTAACATGAAGCTCGGAATTAGGGATGTATTCGAGACACTCCCCAAAAAAGGAATTGATCTATGGTCGATTTGAGCTCCGCTCTTGCAATTGGGTCGTTGCGATTACGGGTTGGATGTCTAATTGTCCAGGCGGTAATGATAGTATCTTGTACCTGAACCGGTGACTCACTTTTTCTAATTAATCCATGGGCAGGCACGAGACAACCTGGCGAACTGAAACATCTTAGTAGCCAGAGGAAAAGAAAGCAAAAGCGATTCCCATAGTAGCGGCGAGCGAAATGGGAGCAGCCTAAACCGTGAAAACGGGGTTGTGGGAGACGCAAGAAATAGGCCAATTCAG
The DNA here is from genome assembly GCF_052849685.1 of Lactuca virosa. Taxonomy (NCBI): domain Eukaryota; kingdom Viridiplantae; phylum Streptophyta; class Magnoliopsida; order Asterales; family Asteraceae; genus Lactuca; species Lactuca virosa. The sequence continues at coordinate 493,711,742 of NC_136429.1, forward strand.
CAGCTTTTTGTTCCATTTCCCATGGAGTAAAATTCTCATCAGTACGAGTCAATGGAATGGCTCCCTGGCCTCTGATGTCCATATAAAGGACACGACGAGCATAAATACCTTCTTTCACTTCTATTCTGACAGACTGAATTGGTTGATGTGTGCTCTGGATGACTTGAGCCCAAAGAATGAAACCGTAATCAATGTTTTGACCCAGTATAGAGACCATACATCAATCCCATGAACATCTTACTTGCACAGTCATTGCCAGTAACCCGTTCAGAAAAGGCCTTGAACAGGATGGTGAAAAGAGCATTCCACGTAGGAGGAAGGTTAGGTTTCCTGAACTTAGACACTGCAGTGAGGGTCTCTTTGTATCCCATCTGATAGAACATCTCCAAGAGAGCAGCATTAGAGATGGTTTCCGAGTTGATCATATCGTCTGTCTGTGGAAGCCCTAAAAGAGTGCAGAAACGGGGTTGGTAATGGAGGTGGTACGGTTATGGATGTCGAAGTAAATCTTTTGTTCATCCTTGACGTAGTTATCAGTCGTGTAAGCTTTGGAGAGAATCGACATAGGAACATTCTCCAGTTGGGTGAGAGCGATCGTCAGTGGAGAGTATTTGAGGCACTCGACGATCGGAAGCATAAAAGCTTCATACTTACATGGATTCAGATCAATCACAAGGTTTTGGTGTTGTTTGATTTCCAAGAGTGAAGAGTGAACCATCTGGTCTTGAACAGAGAGGTTTTCAGATGAACCCGCCATGGTAGAAGCTCGATGAAGAAGATGAACAGTGGAGAGATTTTGATCGCCGGAAATCGTTTAGAGAATTTTGAAAGTGGTAATAAGAGATAGAGACGTCAAAATCCTTATATACGATTTGATTTGTGAGTGAAATCCGGAGAGAGAGTGCATCAGTTACTGAAACGTCGCCTGAAAAAGCGCGATGTGACAATTGTTATGTGTCACACCCGTACGTCATGCGGCGTAGATATAGTTGTTCGTTCAACTTTTCATGCGCCCGTTTGAATTCTTATCTTTCAAAATTTTTCGCGTCAGCTTATCCCCTTTCGCAGTTAAGTAGCATTGCACTTGACCCGATTATGAGCATGGTCCTTTTGGGTTGCCTTCACCATAGCAACTGATAGGATGAATTAAGGAGAAACAGGATTAATTATGATTTATTAATATATTATGTGAATAATATATTAAAAAAGAAATCATATTGTTTAATTAATATTGATCAAGAATTTATTTAGAATTAATTTTGTGGTCAAAAGAGATTAATTAAATAAAGGGTACTGATACTGTAATTATAAGATAGTTACAAAGTTGGGCTTAGGATCCATAAGGAAGCAATGGACGAATTCTATATGGGAGTCCATATAGAAGTCGTCCAAAGGGTCCTTCTGGAAGGATCCTTGGGCTGCTTAAGAACTAAGCAACTGGATTAGGGTTTCCTAGTTGATAACCCTAGAAGCCTAACTATAAAAGGAACCCTTATGGCCACCCAAATTCGTCCTTAACCCTACCAAGAGTACCTTGGACGAATTTTGTGCCTCTCTCCTCTCTCCTTTGTTCTTCCTAGTTGCTAGTGGTGTTTGTGACTCCATTAGAGGTGCAACACTTAGGGCACTAAGCTTTCAGAAGTCAAGATCAAGAAGGATTGTGATTGTTATTGCTACATAACAATCAAGGTAATGTTTCTAACCCTTATTACATGTTAATTTCGAATTTGCATGGTAGTTCAGTTGGGATTTGAGCATTCTAACACTCCTATGGTGTACATGCAACCCTATAAACCTTGGATCTATGTTTTCTCTATTATACATGCAAATATTAACTATTCCAAGGTTTCATCCTAGCTAGCATATTATGAAGCACCTATACTACAAAGTTCTAGTTAGATGACATACCTTTTGATGTAGCTTGATGTCTTCAAGCTTTAAGAGCTTAGCCCCAATAGTGTGGAAGCCTCAAATGGAATCACAAATCACCAAAACACCTTGGAAGAACTTGAGAGAATATGTATGCACACTAAAATCGGCCCACTCTTATTTTCACACACTTGTGCCAGTTTTGTGAGCCAAGGACCCCTTTATATATTATGGAGGATTAGGGTTACATCCATGTAAACCCTAATACCCATGACCTTTCATTTACATAGGATCCATGGGTTAAAAGCTCCATGGACCATCCATGAAAGCTTAGCCCAACCTAAATGAACTTGGCCCATTCCATATATATAAGAGTCCATATTTAATTAGTTCTTTTTGATCACTTAATTAATTCTAAATTAATTCTTGATCAATACTAATTAAATAATATGATTCCATATTAATATATTAGAACTTATAATATATTAATATAAATCATAAATATACTATTCTCAAAAGACTATCCATATAAATTGTGCCGGTGAAGTGCAACCCAAATGGACTATGTCGGGTCGGGTCAAGTACATACCAAATATAGTTATGGACTTAGACATTAATCCAACAGTCTCCCACTTGGATAAGTCTAAAACTATTATTGAGTATGACTTCAAAACCTAACTGGAAATCGTAGCTCTTAAAGCCGCTGTCGAACTCTGACCTTGTCAATGACTTGTCCATTAGATAAGAGATCATATATTCCTCCATTCTAGATATCATATGGACTGAGACATGGATTATAATCATTCTCTCTGTCCATTTGTTGTTTCCCGATTTTCGATTTATGATGACTGACTGATTGAACAAATCAAATCAGTCCTGGCTTGGCCAAGCACTCACATGTGTCATTGCTAAATCATCGAGGGGCCCACAGATATCGCTTTTATCCCGAAGGTAAAAGGAATGGATAAACTTCGACTCATATGGCTTGTTCTACTACTTGTTGAATCATACACAAAGGCACGTTTTATAACATCGAGTTACCAAATGCGTTTTCGTGCAATCAATGTATAACCAACTCATAGTAACAACTCATATCTCTAGGTTTGAAGAATATAAGATATTATCGTCTCATGATCACTCGTGATAAAATCCATGAAGTGATTCAAATGAGCGCGGGTTGAATCCAATACTCAGAACTTATGAGCACTCATGAGTGTTGTAGCACCACTTTGTCCACCAACTTGGACCTCTACAAACCAACCCATGACAGTCTTGATTCATATCTACTTCCAACATATGACCGACTGTGGATGGTTTGAATAACTTAATCATTCAGGAAGAGCGACTTAGTTATTCTGGAAGTCAAAACATGCAAAGTGAAACACAAGAATAAATGAATCAAATATGGTATCAAACCCTATGAATATAAATAAACACTTTTATTTATCACCATACTGATTACTCATTATTCATTGTTTCGGTTTTATCAACTTTATACTTGAATTAAAAACACTAGTTGTCCCATGCTCCAAGCATGTACACTATGTTTTTCTTAAACAATAGCTTTGCCATACACCAAGTATGCACTCTATGTTTGTCTATGATCCTTACTTTGTGAAATAAACCAATTGAACATAATTTCAATGATTCTGATTTCACACTCTCAAATCCATATCGAAAAATGTGAGAATTTCAAATTCCTATCATTTATCGAAATCTGTTTAGATTTTAAACTTGTATGCACTGACCCTCCTGTAATGAATATGTACAAAGTCACAAAGACTTGTCAACAGTCATTATAAGGTATTCCAATGGAGATCAACTCCATGGAAACTAAGTCTCATATTCAAAGTACATTGCTTTGGACATGCTACTTGCATTAAGTTTTCTAATCTTACACAGATAACTTCCACCTATGGAGACAACTCCATATTCTCATTTTGACTATCACTTCTGAATAAGAGATGCCTCTTTTCAGAATATGTGAATATGGTCCTTCCAAAATTAGCACTATACTTCCAACTGTCCCTGAGCTACCAATCTTTGGTAAACCTCAGATTGTCCTCGACAATTGCTTAATCATTTTAGTCATATCCAATTCTAGACCTTTTCCCTTCTTAATGCCTCTGGGCATTTGGAAAAATTTAGAAATGACAAATATTATAGCACATGCAATCGATCCTGTACCCAAAGCAAATGGTACACGATTCATGATGTCTCACATAAAGACATGATTCTAGACTAGTCTTTTGCTACAATATTTTTATTTGCCATGTTTTCAAAATTTGACTATGAAGAGTGATGTCGTAATCATAATCGAATTTTGAGAACGCAATATATAGAATTTCCTTAAGTTGAATCAATCCAACATGAAATTCATATATATATTCTTGACTAAAGATGATTAAGGTCTCAATCTAAGCCTTTAGAACTGAAATGAAGTATATCATCTCCCTTAATTATAGCAAAACAACTTTTTCAATCCCTGCAGCCTCACGAATTGAAACTTTTGTTTTCTATAATTAACATTGCTAACTTGCAACACTAACAATAATTATCATGCTCCCACTAACATGATGATTATTAGCATAACACTTATGCTCCCACTAGCTTTGACATGTACTCAGAAATCAGTTGGACTTCTAGAAATCAATACTTTATTGACTTTCTTACCAAAGTTCAGATTTCTGATACGAGATGCTTTGATAAAACTTTATCAAAATCATACACCTTTCCTTTGATAGCATGCATGTGTGTCTAAACAATTTTAGAACTATGAAAAGGGATGCCGTAATCATAGTCTCAATTGTTTAGACCTTTTGCCATCTGCTTCAAATCTACTTGGTGGAAGTGTTTCCTCACCATCATTTTCATGAATCGGAGAGAAACCTTATGACCCTTAGATTTTATGGTGTATGTGTTCTTATCCATGTGAATCGTCAAAACCATAGTCACAAGACAAGGATAATGACAAATCCAAACTCATATGGACTGAACTTATAAGACTATCTTGCCAAATATTCAAGAGATAGTGCGGATTCTTTATCAAGACAAACACTTCACACAATTGGCCTTAGTTGGTCTTTGTTTTATCCAAAACATCACAACTTACCAATTTCAAATGTACAAGAGTAGGACACTTTTACTCTTACATTTGACAAGTGTTTTAAACCTTTCTTTAAGATATGTCACTCAAGTTACAATCTTGGAGTATGACTCTAAGAATTGTTTTGGAACGAAGTATGACTCATCTTCCTGATCTAACCATTTCAACAATTCATGACTCCTCTTCTTAGTCATGAGAATGCACTAAGATGACCTTTAGAGGACTAATTGTGATATGATTTCTAAATCATTAAGATGATCACAAACATGATACTAAAGTACTCTCCCATCTTTTTAGATTTGAGAAACTTTTATCTTTCTGCCTAATTTGATTCTTCCCATTCGTTCTGCCATACATTCAGACTTTTCCAATGTTTCAGAATTATACTTAAACTTGTAAGTATAACCACATTTACTAAACTTTAGTAAATCAAATAGTCTTAACGAGCTTTGTGGTGGACATGACCAGTGCACAAGAATGTGTACTCGATCCCTTTAGTCCTTCACTTGACTCACACATCCATGTGAACAAGTAATTAGTCTTGATTTTCCAATGCTTGAAAGTTCTCATTCATCATACTATTCAACTTGCATGATTCCAAGTTTCGGTCCAATTGAAACTTGGGTGATGAGGAACTTTCCTGATTTGGTAAATTTAGACACTACCACAAATGAAAGAATCAAATCCATTTTCCAATATTGCTGTCAGTGGAATCATATAAGCAACAATTTTCCACAAATGCCATTGTAAGGATACTTCAAATAAATAAAATTAAACAATGTTCTTTTATTTTAAAACTTTGCGGAAAAACTTATCCTTACAATCCACATGGAAAATTGTTGTTATCTATTCCTTAGCAATATATCATAGCTTCTTAAGCAACTGCTCAAAATTCTGATGCGATCGAAATCCACCTTCGCGATCTGAATCAGCATATACTTCCTTTAAGATTTCTCTCTATTCTTTGATTCTTAAAACATCAACATGTGACCCAGTCACATCATGTAATGAGGATCTCAGAATAGAACTTAACAGAGTTAGATAATGGGCTCTACCTGATGTAGAGTCAAACTTATTGACTTTAACATCCTTAGGTAAATTTGGCAGCTTTGCAATCAACGCCCCTTCCTTTGGCAAAATAAACATATGGACCCTTTGGTAATGGGACTATCTCAGACTTAGCCTTTCTCTTTACCATTTGGTCAACCGGGTTAACTATGGCCAATCCCTTTCCATTGGGAAGAGAATGCTTTTTCTGGATTTCCAGTGTCACCATATCACTGTCCATAAAGTTTTTGGGAAGTTGATCTTCTAATCAAATTTGCTTTACTATCGTTCCAAATCATTGCTGATTCAGCAGCACCAAGCAAATAGATATGATCATTAAGGTTCATGTCATAGTCTGTTTCATAGTAGTCCCAAAGGAACTCACTATGTGACTTAGAAAGTGATTGAACATCCAACTTTTTCAAGACTTTGACACCCAACTCTCCCGGCTTGTAAATATGTGACTTCATCTCTAAGATGTGATCACACATAGACCTTGCTTGCCATTAGGGCTTGAGTGACCTTGAACTTGTGGGTTAGGGAGAATAATTGGAGGAGGTGGAGGAAGAGAAGTATGACTTCCATGAGCCAAACTCGGGAAGTCATATTCATTAGGAAAGCTTGGTTTGGGAAGATCATTGTTGTCTAAACCAGACATCAACAATGGGAGAAATTCACGTAAAGTTGATTTAAGTCCTTAATATAACACCCAATATGATATATTAAGGCTAGGACCCAACAAACTATTTTATAACTTGGAAGAGGGATGCCGTAATCCGAGCTATAAAATATTTGAAGGTAGGTGAATGACGATTCACCAATTTCCACCAAGATAAACGAAATGTATTATTAGGTTTTAATTGGTTTTGAAACTCATAGATTCTTTTGAGATTCATTGAACTTTTCAATGGCATGTTTCAATCTCGAGTGTGCCCTTCAGGTTTTGTGACTGGGATGCCGAGGATCACAAAACAAGGTGTGAAGTAACCATGCAAATATACTTGGTACCCTTAATATTTACCCCTCAATCGATGTGCCGGTTAACCACACACGCTCCAACGATACTATGATAAACATTAAGTTACCCTTTGCCTACCTTGTTAGGTCCAGGTTAGTGTGCCGGTTAACAACACACGCTCCACTAACAGCTTAAACAAAGTGCAAAGTGTAATTTCATGGATTAGCACCTTATTCACATTTTCCTAAGTAACTAAGATTGGGAATTTATAAGTGTTTAGTTACTTAGTATTTATCATTATACTTATAATGAAGGGAGAATTATAGTCCTTGTCCTACCTGTTCGGCTAACGACCCTCCACCGGTCAAGGAAGCGGTGAGTGAGAGTGGACACCCATTAAACTGCCATTTTATAGGTAGTAACCTTATACCCCCCTTATAGACCGGCTTCGTGAATGAGACCTACTAATGGTAAGACGACTTGCTCTTATACATATAATATATTAAACTTTTAATATTATAATAGTATAAGGGTGTATTTTAGACATTTAAAATACTTGGTGGTTTAATCTATTAATTAAACTAGACTTTTAATTTAATTAAACTCAAACCATATATTTATGGATTTAATAATACTCTTTTAATTAAACGCTTTAATTAACTATTAATAAAGTCCATAAGAGTTAATTTGAACTATTCAACAAAACATCATAATTCCAATTATTAAACTCAAAATTAAAACCATTTAATTAATTGTTTAAGTTATGAACCCAAGAGTTTTAGAATTCAATTCTTTTTTTCATAAAAAACTTTTCTCAAATTTCAAAACTTGAGGGCAAGTTTTGTAATTCTTGAAAACCTTTGGATTCCATAACTTATGGAATTAATGGTGTTTTATGATGAAACTTTCCATGTTCCATAACTTAAGAACAAGTTATGGAATTCTTTAAAACATTAACACCAAATTTTGTAACTCCATAAAAACTTTGAATCAAATTTTTTTTTTTAAAAAAAAAAAACTTTCATATCCATAACTTATGGAAGTTTCAAAAATCCTTAAGATTACAACTTTAAAAAAAACTTTTGAGCTCCAAAATTTTATGACAAAATATGTAACTCCTTAAAACATTTAGATCAAACTTTTAAAACTAATAAAATATTCATATCATTTTATCTTTTACAAAATTTGACCTAATTCAACTCATATAACAAATGATTCAAATTTTACAAATAATTCGTTTTTCACAAAACAAGTAATTATCTTAAAATTTGAAAAACGTCATGTTTTTTTTTTCCTTTTTTTTTCAACTTGAAAATAAAATATTTGCATCAATATAACAGAAAACAACCGATGGCTCTGATACCACTGTTGGGTTTTGAGCATTCTAACACTCCTATGGTGTACATGCAACCCTATAAACCTTGGATCTATGTTTTCTCTATTATACATGCAAATATTAACTATTCCAAGGTTTCATCCTAACTAGCATATTATGAAGCACCTATACTACAAAGTTCTAGTTAGATGACATACCTTTTGATGTAGCTTAATGTCTTCAAGCTTTAAGAGCTTAGCCCCAATAGTGTGGAAGCCTCAAATGGAATCACAAATCACCAAAACACCTTGGAAGAACTTAAGAGAATATGTATGCACACTAAAATCGGCCCACTCTTATTTTCACACACTTGGCCCATTCCATATATATAAGAGTCCATATTTAATTAGTTCTTTTTGATCACTTAATTAATTCTAAATTAATTCTTGATCAATACTAATTAAATAATATGATTCCATATTAATATATTAGAACTTATAATATATTAATATAAATCATAAATATACTATTCTCAAAAGACTATCCATATAAATTGTGCCGGTGAAGTGCAACCCAAATGGACCATGCCGGGTCGGGTCAAGTACATACCAAATATAGTTATGGACTTAGACATTAATCCAACACTATCTTCACTCCCTAGAGAATATCTAGACATTCCTCAACTAGTCGACTGCTCATGCACAAACCCATCCATGAAACTCCCACCAACCTTGCAGCACTCGTGTATGCTAGTCATACATAACACTGGATCTTACAGACAGTCGAATACTTGATTCTACCCTAAGCCCACAACCAGACAAGGAACAGGAAATAAGGCCAAACGAAATATTCTCAGGCTAAAAAATCTTAGTTATGTACAATTATGATGCATACACTATGCAACTACAGTAATAATGTCAATTCCATATAGGTAATATCCTTAGGCTACCGTGCATCATATATCAGGCAATTCTATCTTGTAATTCCTATAGATCCCTAGCCTACTACTAGCACGTTGTTCTATCATAAACATAATATCAAATAATAGTGTATGTAACATGGGGTATACTTTCTTGCTCTGGCTGATCGTACACAATGCATCCTTCCTTGGTTACTTTTGAAAATCATTTTAAAAACCATTTTAAAAAACTTTTGCATTTCCCTGGTTTGAGTCTGGATTCACAGAAATGTTCATCCAATTTGTGACATCCCCTAATTTCTCGGCCAGAAAAGACCGATTTAATTTATGTTTTTTTAAAATAAAATCAGAGAAATCTTTTCAAAAGATATTGCGGAATAGGTCCCCAATATAAAACATGATAATGTTTATCAAAACCCTTCTTTAAGAAAGTATATATTTTCCATATATATATCAAAACCTCGGGATGTCATGTTCCGATACAGATCAAAAGCATAAACAAGACATTATAAGCCTTACTACGGTTATTTACAACTACTGACCTATAATCAAAAATCTCTCATCGTCCTCCGACTATGCTCGGGGTCCACTACCTGTAATCATAAAAAGCTGAGTGGGTCAGGCTTGGGAGCCTGGTGAGCATATAGGGTTTTCAACCCACAATAATAATAACATATTAAGTTCACCAATCAACAATAACCCTGATTACTCATTCCCGTTGTCCTCACTTTATGTCCCTAAACACCTAACACAAGGGACTTAACCTAAGGAATATCATCGGGTTTGACACTACTGCTAAGGGGACTCCTCAGCCATACATGTCCTAAAGGCAACCATGAGGGGGATTGGAGTACACCAATGAACATTTAGTTCATCAACACTTACAAGTTGCGAACTTGCTAGTGTACCACTGGACTGTCTAGAAAGGTCCGTGATCGTCATCTATACTCCGCTAGATGACTACAACGATAACACCAACAACAACACCGACACCGAGGCCTCTCATCATTTTTAACACCCACCGACTATTTTGTCTACCCATGTTCTACCCTACATATTTGTAGATAAAATACATATACAGTTTAAAACTTGTATAAAACATCAATTCAACAGTCACCTCAAATAAACAATTAACATATTTACACATAACACGTATTTTAAGGTAAATACTTCATATCTATGTGTAAATTGAAAGTAACTACACACTCACTTGTTTTGATGAAAATCGGGCAGCAATTCGTTTCCTAAAACGATCGTTTCTAATAAAACCGGGAGTTTTATTGAGAAACCGGGCTCTGCAAAAGTCGGGCTTCGAAACCGAAAAGATAAATTTTTCGGGCTTCACGGGCACTTCGTGGCGTATTCTGGGGCTTATAATTGATACCGGGGCTTCGGGGGATGTTAATATGAAAGAAATATGAGTTTAGGGGCTAAAAGTGACAAGTTTTCAAAATACCCCCAGGAGGTCTCGCACCCTTCTATTTATAGGGGCGAGCCTCCTGATCTAACGGCTGAGAAGCCTCCAGGTGTGCTGATCCGAGGACTCGCAGGGGATGGCTCGCACGAGGCTGCACGTGCGAAGTGGCTGTTGGCTTCTTGTGATTGGACCGAAGCCTAGGTCCGAAGTCGGTTCTGGTGGTGGCGTCCGCAGGCGAGGGTGCGCAGGTGGCTGCACGTGTGAAGGCCTCGCCGTCCTCTCCTGATTGGACCGAGGTCTAGTCCGAAGTAGGGGGGATCTGTGGCATTCTTGCGAGGTTTCAGACACGAGGGAAGAGAGTACGTGTCGCACCGCTATTGGACCACTTCAGATCAGGGCAGGTGCTCGGATGACTCAGCAGCTCGGACACGTGGCTCGCCTGACTCACCAATTACGGACACGTGGCACCTTCTAAGCGAGGGTGACGTGGCAAATCGTGACTATGCGAATTTTCTCGGTTTTTGTGCAAAAACTCTAAAATCCATAACTTTCGCATACGAGCTCCGTTTTTGACGTTCTTTATATGCACGCGTTGGTAAAATTACGCTCTACAACTTCCGTTTAGACTTCGTCGGCTAATTTTGACTTTAATTTTTATATTATTATTTTTAACAGACCGGGACAGGAAATCCGTTAAAAATTCATAACTTCTTCATCCGACGTCCGTTTTCGTCAGACTTTTGACCGTTGTGCTACTAATGACGAGACCTTCGATTCTCGTTTAGGTTGTGTTGGCTAAAAATCACTCGATCTAAAATTCGAGTTTTTAGCTGTCTACTGCTAAGCTGAAACTTCGAAAAATCATAACTTCCTCATACGAAGTCAGATTTGGGCGTTCTTTTTATACTTACTCTCGGTTTAACGAACACTACGAGTTTCGTTTAGATCACTAAGGCTAAAAGGTAGTTTATCGAAAACTCACTTTTTACGACATTTAGCACCGAGTCGGTTTTGTCGTGAAACTTCGACAGGTCATAACTTCTTCGTTATAACTCGGATTTCGGCACTCTTTATATATCCGTAATCCTTGTCACGACCACTACAACTTTCTTAATAGATAGCGGCTTTATCTAAAATTTAATTTTGACGCTCATTTTTATTCTTAATTAACTAACTCCTAGTAATTAAGCATAAAACACATAAAACACATAGAATTCACATAATTCCTTTTTCATTTCTTCAAAATGAGTTACAAAGGTTAACCTAGACTATCACCTTAATATTAATGCCTAGTCTAGAAACACGAGTGTTACACAATTCACTAAACCAAGGCTCTAATACTAACCTGTAACATTAAAAAAATAAAAGAAATTTAATATTTTTAAAATCAACCATTAACCAACATTGTTTACAAAAGAGGCATTGTTTCAAAAGTATGATACAAAATCAGAGTTTTCCCAAGACCCAGTGACGTAAAACAAGAAGATGTGCACGATCACGCCTTTGCTTTTCCACGATCCTCATAAGTAGCTGAAACAATAAACTAAAACTGTAAACCAAAGCTTAGTGAGTTCCCCCTCAATGTATCAACACACTACATAACAAACAAAGCATGCAAATATGAGCCTTCAGCCTAATTGGACCGCCTCGCAGGGCATACAACCTATTTGGACCGCTCTACGAGCCTTCGGCATGACTGGACCGCCTCATAGGGCCTACAACCTATCCAGACCGCTTTACGGGCCTCCAACTTGACTGGACCACCTCGCAGGGCCTACAGCCTATCTGGACGTCCCCGGGTGTCTTGACCTTCAGCACAAAGTAGGACCACCTCAACCCAAACACAATATGTTGACATATGTAACAAACAAACATAAACACAGAACGAGAAGATACAAATAATCATACATATCTACTAATCAGTCATATACTAGCATATAACTATCCTACAATAAGGATACATAATCTAGTGGGCCGGGATTGGGGACTTCGACCTATGAGTATAGTGAGGAAAACTCACATCTGAGTCTAAAAATGGTATCTAACATAACACAGCTCTGAATGATAACTCAATCGGTCACCTAAGCACCAAATAATGACCAATCAAAACCACTCAAATGATCTAAAATACCCTCAGGTCAAACTTGGTCAAAGGTCAAATTCAATAAGCCAGTCGAGTCAACCCAGCTGAGTATGTTGGGCGTACTCATCTGTACGTTGGGCGTACTCCGATTGACCTAGAAGTCGGGCCTTTGACCACGTACATGTAACGTACCGCTTGGTACGCCCAGCGTACGCACTTGGTCAACCCTTCTTCTCATTAAGAGCTTACTACATGAAGTCTTTACGTCCAAAGTCAGATCCATGCCCCAAATTACGTCCTTGACCATAAAGTTTCCAACTTTATGGTCTTGCATGGCCAAGAAGTGCTTAACACTAAAAACCTTAACTACTTAATGCATTAAGACCTTGTAGCACATGCATGGAAGGGAAGAAATGATCAAGACCACATTTTTATGCTTCTAAGCACCTCAAAACATCTGAAAGGATAGCTTAAATGGATTGGAGTAGCTCATACTCAAAATACCCAACTGATGGGACACAAACTTCATGGCTAACTTAGATCTATGCATAGCTTCATCAAGTTTAAAGCTTTTTACCTCAATGTGATGACAAATCGTGATGATATCTCAGATCCAAATAGTCCTCCTCCTCCAAGGTAATCTTCTCTTCTATCTCTCTCCTTCAAGGTGACCAAAACACACACTCAAAGCTCAATATTGCCCAAAATGGATTAGGGTTTGTTTAGGGTCGTATGGAGGTGTTGGAGGCTGATGAGGGATGAGGTTTGGAGGCCATAAAATGATTAAATAGGGCCAAAAACTAAAAAATAGGGTTTGTGGCTCACACACGTACGCCCCACGTACTCTAGGAGTATGCCCCGCATACGTGAGCCCGCCACAAAAATTACAAAAATGCCACTATGGGCCATTTTGCAATCTTTCTCATGCACAAGGGCCAAAATGCAATAATTCTTCATACTTAGGGTTACAATTGAAAATACATCATCAACGGGATGTTACAATTCTCCCCCACTTAAACTAGACTTCGTCCTCGAAGTCCGCTGCCGCGAATAACTTTGGAAAATGCTTATTCATCTTAGACTCAGGTTCCCATGCCATTCAGAACCCTTATGATGCTTCCACCGAACCTTGACTAACATTACCACTTTGTTGCGCAGAGCCTTCGTCTTCCGATCCAATATCACCACCAACCTCTCAATGTAATTCAGGCCATCATCAACCTGTACATCCTCCAAAGGAACGAACGATGAATCATCAGCCACACACTTCCGAAGCTGAGACACGTGGAAGGTGTTGTGGATCTAGATGAGCTCCTCAAACTAATCCAATTTTTATGCTACCTTGCCAACCCTGGATATCACCGGAAATGGCCCAATATATCGAGGCCCCGACTTTCCCCTCTTCCTGAAGCGTAATACACCCTTTCAGGATGACACCATCAGCAAAACCATGTCTCCGACCTGGAACTCCAAATCGGATCGCCGCTTGTCGGTATAATTCTTATGTCGACTCTGAGTTGTATGAAGCCTCTGTCTGATCTTCTGGATGTGCTCTGTCGTCTGAAGAACTACCTCATTCGTTCCCATGACCCCTATGACCAACCTCTCCCCAACACACTGGGGTGCGACACTACCTCCCATAGAGGAGATCGAAAGGTCGCATACCGATACTGGAGTGGTAGTTTTTGTTGTATGAGAACTCATCTAAAGGAAGGTAGGATTTCCAACTCCCACCAAAATCAATGACACAAGCTCTTAATATGTCCTCAAGTGTCTGAATGGTCCGCTCACTATGATCGTCCGTCTGCGGATGATAAGCAGTGTTGAGATGCAATCTCGTACCCAGTTCTTCATGGAACTTCTGCCAAAAACGAGATGTGAACCTAACATCTCGATCAGATACGATGGACACTGGAATACCATGCCAAGCAATGATCTCGCACATGTATAAGTCGACCAATTTCTCAGCCGATGAGCTCTCGTGGATAGCTAAGAAATGAGCACTCTTAGTCAACCGATCCACTATCACCCAAATTTCATCATTCCTTTTAGCTATCCTAGGTAGCTTGGTAATGAAATCTATAGTAATATGTTCCCACTTCCACATGGGAACCTCCAGTGGCTGCAACTTTCCATGCGGTCTCTGGTGTTCGGCCTTGACTACCCGACAGGTCAAGCACCTCTCAAACTACTATGCTATCTCCCTCTTAATGCACGGCCACCTATATCTAAGTATCAAATCCCAATACATCTTGGTGGCTCAAGGTGTATTGAAAACCTAGACTTATGTGCCTCCTCCAACATAGTCTATTTGATCCCTCCAAAGTTTTCCACCCAAACCCGTCCATACCAGGACAATAATCCACGACCGTCAGTAGCAAACCTGTCAATCTCTCCCATGAGCCTCTCCTTCTTCCAATTTTCCTTCTTGACTCCCTCAGCCTGAGCCTCCCTGATCAAATCCAACAATAGAGAATCAATCGAAATCCTCATACACCGACCTCCAGTCGCAGAACTAGCTGCCTTGCGGCTCAAAGCATCAGCCACCACATTGGCTTTCCCGGGATGATACATGATCTCATATACATCATCCTTGACCACATCAAGCCACCTATGTTGTCTCATGTTCAGGTTCGAAAGGTCCATAAGATATCGTAAACTCTTGTGATCCGTGTAGATAGTACACAGAACCCCATACAAGTAGTGTCGCCAAATCTTGAGAGCAAACACAACTGCCCCCAACTCTAAATCATGAGTCAGATAACGGACCTCGTGCGACTTCAGTTGCCGAGACGCATAAGCAATAACTCTCCCACACTGCATAAGCATTGCGCCCAAACATGTGATGGATGCATCACAAAACACCATAAAAAACTCAACGCCTTCGGGGAGGATCAACACTATGGATTCACATAATTTCTGTCTCAGAGTCTCAAATGTCACCTGTTGCTCAGGGCCCCACCGAAAATCCACGCCCTTCCTCGTCAGACGAGTGAGGCATACTGCAATCTTGGAGAAATCCTGAGTAAATCTCCGATAATATCCCGCTAAACCCAAGAAACTCCTTATCTCAGAGGGAGACGTCGGAACCTCCCACTACATCACGGCCTCAATATTGGCCGGATCGACCAAAATCCTGTTTTGGTTAACGAGATGTCCCAAGAACTGGACCTATCGTATCCAATACTCACACTTTGAGAACATGGCATACAGTCGTTCTCGCCTCAACACTCCCAAAAGCTCTCAAAGGTGCTCCTCATGCTGCTCCCTGGTCTTGGAATACACCAAGATATCATCAATAAAAACAATGACTGATCGATCGAGCATCGGTCTGCATACCTAACTCGTCAAATCCATAAAAGTGGTAGGCGCATTGGTGTACCCAAATGGCATCACCACAAATTTGTAACGACCGTAACAAGTCTGGAACGTGTTCTTCTCCACATCCTCTTCTCTGACCCTCATCTGATGATACCCTAACCTCAGGTCGATTTTGGAAAACCAAGATGCACCATGCAACTGATCGAAGAGGTCATCAATCCGCGGAAGGGGATAACGGTTCTTCACCGTCAACTTGTTCAACTCTCGGTAATCAATGCACATCCAGTGTGAACCATCCTTCTTCTTGACGAACAAATCGGTGCTCCCCACGGCAAACTGCTTGGTCTAATATACTGCTTGCCCAATAGCTCCTGGAGCTAAGAGGACAACACCTGCATCTAAGGTGGTGCCAAACGGTACAGTGCCTTAGCAATAGGGGCCGCACCTGGAACCAAATCAATCCTGAACTCGACCTGTGTCTCCGGAGGCACACCAGGAAACTCATCCGGGAACAAATCAACAAAGTCTCTAACGACTGACACCTCTAAAATCAAAACCTATTTCCCCACTTGAGCATCAAACACATAAGCAAGATAAACCATATACTCGTGCTGAATATATTGTCGAGCTCTAGCAATAGAACAAAAAGGATGATCCCAATCTGGTTCCCTCTCCATAAATAACCAGTTCTCCCCCACTTAGGATTCGAACTATCACCCGTTGACCCTCACAATTCGATCATAGCCCGAATTTGATCAGCCAGTCCATCCCTACAATCACACACACACATATCCCATGCGAATAGGGATCAGATCAATCGAGTAAGGCACCCCAAAGATCTCCAAAACACAATACCGGAAAACACTCGAGACGGAGATATCGTGTTTGTTGGCGATAGAAACCCATAACGGACACTCTAGCTCTCCAAGGGTCATATCGAAACCCCTACTAAAAGACTGAGATACAAAATCAGAGTTTTCCCAAGACCCAGTGACATAAAACAGGAAGATGTGCGTGATCACGCCTTTGCTTTTCCACAATCCTTAGAAGTACCTAAAACGATAAACTAAAATGGTAAGCCAAAGCTTAATGAGTTCCCCCAAAGTACCAACACATTACATAACAAACAAATCATGCAAATATAAACCTTTAGCCTAACTAGACCGCCTCGCAGGGCCTACAGCTTATTTGGACCACTCTACGAGCCTTCGGCATGACTGGAGCGCATCGTGGGTCCTACAACCTATCCAGGCCGCTCTACGGGCCTCCGGCCTGACTGGAATTCCTAGTAGGGCCTACAACCTATTTAAACGTCCCCGGGTATCTTGGCCTTCAGCACAAAGCAAGACAACATTAACCCAAACACAATATGTTGACATATGTAACAAAAAAACATAAACACATAACCAGCAGATACATATAATCATACAGATCTACTAATCAGTCATATACTAGCATATCACTATCCTATAACCAGGATACATAATCTAGTAGGTCGGCATTGGTGCCTTCGACCTACGAGTACAGTGAGGAAAACTCACATCTCAGTCTGAAAAAGGTATCTAACATAACACAGCTCTAAATGATAACTCAACCGGTCACCTAAAAACCAAATAATGACCAATCAAAAGCACTCAAATGACCTAAATTACCCTTCGGTCAAACTTGGTCAAAGGTCAAAGTCAACAAACTAGCCGAGTACGTTGGGCGTACTCATCTGTACGTGGGGTGTACTCCGATTGACCCAGAAGTCGGACCCTTGACCGCGTACGTGCAACGTACAGCTTGGTACGCCCAACGTACACACCTGGTCAACCCTTCTTCTCATTAAGAGCTTAATTCATGAAGTCTTTACGTCCAAAGTCAGATCCAAGCCCCAGTTTATGTCCTTGACCATAAAGTTTCCAACTTTATGGTCTTGCATTGCCAAGAAGTGCTTAACACTAAAAACCTTAACTACTTAACCAATTAAGACCTTGTAGGACATGCATTGAAGGGAAGAAATGATCAAGACCACATTTTTATGCTTCTAAGCACCTCAAAACATCTGAATTTCATGAAAATGTTGTATTTTCTTTATTATTTCCACTTCTTTCTCTTGTTAGTTTCTTTAAATTTCATGAAAATGTTTATAATTGTACACTTAGAGGCAAAATAAAAGGATGATACATTTCTAATTAACCTGTTACAATTTGTTTGATGTAGGATTGTGGTATAATTGTGTTGTATAAATCATTTTAGCTATTTTTCATACTTTTCTAATTATATTAATAACTTTTATGTAGAGATAGAACTTCATTAAGTTCTTAACTTTTTTTTTAGATTATGATAATCACCACCAACACAAAAAAAAATTATGCTCATTTTTCTGGCATCTGAATTATTATTTTTTTTTCGTCGATTATACTTTACTAGATCATGACACACTTTAAGAAAGAGTGTTTATATATAATAATAATAGCGATATGGTCAATTTAAATTTATATAATTTGATTAAGGAATGAAGTAATTAACATAATCTTAAAAATTATAGAAGTTATATAGTAAAAATATTTTAATTAACCAATCCATTAAATACCATAAGTTAAAATAATTGTGAGAGAGGGGGGAGGGTTCAAATGAATATGGTTGAAAAAAAATAAACAAATGAGTAATTCTTAAATTAATTGCATTTAAAAATACTTAAAAATAGTATTAAATCAAAATTTGTACAAAAAAATTATTTACGTATAACCTACCGATAAAAACAAGTAAAATTATATGATTGAATATAAATATTACAATATAAGTATTACATGTCAAATCTGAATATAAGTATTATAATTTAGTATTACATGTCAAAATTTAATAAACATCTCTTTTATTATATTTTTTATTATATTAGTTGTATTTAACAACGTAGAAATGTCTATATTTATAAACAACGGATAAAAAGAATCAAAATGTGAATGTTCAATTGGTTTGTATTAATAAAAGATCTTTGATAGAGTAGAATGGGGAAAATAACTTGTGAGTGTAATTAAAATGACTTGGGATGGTAATTACATTTTCGTCTTATTTAGACAACTTTATTTTTTTTGTACACATTTAACCATTTGACTTGTTAAATGTGTTCACATATTACCATTGTCACCTGAATAGTAATATGTGAACACATTTAACAAATTAAATGGTCAAATATGTACAAAAAAAAAAAAAAAAACTGTCTAAATGTGAACAATTTTTTTTTACAAAATTTCTCAATACTTTTTATAATTTCTTACAATATTTTTATGATAATTTTTTCTTATAGGTTTTTCTAGTACAATGTATTAAATTTTGCTTATAATTTTTTTTTAAAACTTTTTTATAGTTTCATATAATTTTAATACAAGTGCTTTTAAACCAAATATTTTATAAATGTTTTAAATTTTTCTTACAAGTTTTGAACTTATTTTTTTTACATTTTCATACAATTTTTTATAACTTTCATACAATTATTTCTAAACTTTCTTTTATAACATTTTTAAAGTGTTTCATAGATTTTATATGACAATTTAATAGTTTTTATAACATATTAAAATATTTTCGTTAAATAATAGTCTAAAACGTTGTAATAAAAAAATTAAAAATTTATAAACTTCTAATTAAAAAGTATTAAAATTTTGTAATAATTTAAAAACATTTTCATTATATAGATTTTTTTTGTTTTTTTATTTGCTAAGTAATATTTTATTTTTATGTTTTTTAAAGACCCTTCATACTTATTGCTACATATTTAATTTATTTAATTTTATTGTTAGATACTATTTACTTTAAAAATATTGTATGAGTTTAAAAAAAGAAAAAAAAAAGTTATAAGAAGATATATAAAATATTTCACAAAATAAAAATATATTTATTAATTAAAAAATAAAGTTTAGAATTGATTTTTCCTTTGTTCACATTTAGACAATTTTTTTATACATATTTAATCATTTAACTTGTTAATGTGTTCACATATTACCATTGTCACCTGGTATAGCAGGTGACAATAATAATATGTGAACACATATAACAAATTAAATGGTTAAATATATAAAAAATAAAAATATTACCTAAATATAAACAAAAGGACAAAAATAATTACCCTGATAAATCATTTTCACGAGTAGGATGTAGAACATTCATATAGGAGGGCCTTAAAACTACCACCGATAAGTTCGCAGGTATCAAAGTAACAAAAGCAAAACTACATGGTTTTTTGTAAATGGTAAAATCAGAACGTCAAATCTCAATCTCTTGTTACCCTGCGCTTCCTTGATGACAGGGCTTCTTCTTTCTCAATCTCCCCACAAACAATGGCAGAAAGCTTACCAAAAACCCTAAATAAAAGGGAACCCATCTCTCAGAATTGAATCTCTTGAGTTTTAATTTAATCACTTGGATCAGACAATAACTGCTTTCATCTGGTACTTTCTCTGTTTCCTTTCTTGTAACTGCTCTCAGTTCTTAAATTTACTAAGTTATGTTCAGAAAATCTAGTATCTAGATCCATTTCTGTCACAAAAATTGTATCTTTCTTATAATTTCCCATCTGGGTTCATTTGTAACTCCATCGATATCGTTCTTTAGGTGGTTTAATCGTCCATTTTTCTCAACCCCTCTTTGTTGTGTTTAGAGCTTCAAAGCTTTCATTTTTCTCAAATTATCGCCAATACTCAATTCAACCACCCTGTTGTTCGTTTTACATTCAAGCATCACTCATAATCGCGCATCAAATATTTAGGGCTCTATCTTGTACCTTTTTACTGGAAAGAATTCGAAATGGATTATGGTCGAGAAAGTGGAAACGTTGTCCAGATAATCACCGGAGGGTCAAGAAACGGCGGTGATTATTGGGGGGATCAACCCGTATGGGCAACTGAAGACGAATATGGTGTTTGGGAATTGGGATAGAGAAGCATCCATTGATAACACTTCTAATTCCAACTACGATGGAAGACAATCACAAACAAGAAAAGAAATGGTCAAGGAGGTGATGCACAAGCCACAATTCGCTCAAAAGCAATTGGAAAAATGTTTTTCAAAACAAAATTATGTTGCAAATTCAGAGCAGGAACTTGCCCTTACATTACAAACTGTAATTTTGCACATAGCATTGAAGAACTAAGACGACCTCCACCAAATTGGCAAGAAATTGTGGCTGCTCATGAGGAAGAAAGGGCAGTTTCGTCAGAACCAAGAGAAAATTTTCAAATTCCATTACTCGGGTCTTCTAGTTTTACAGTTGATAGTCAAAGATCTTATAAAGGAAGAAAGACACTGTAAGAAGTTTTATACTGAAGAAGGGTGTCCTTATGGTGACAACTGCACGTTTCTTCATGATGAGCAATCTAAAGCTCGTGAAAGTGTTGTAATAAGCTTAGGTCCTGGATCTACGGGGACTTCGCTAATGTTATTGTGCTTGTTTTTCTCTATGTATAGCTTTTGTATGGATCTTTGAATGCTCTTTCATTGAAAGTGTTTCGGGTATTCTTGTTATTAGTATGTTTGTTATAATATAATGTACTAATTTCCTCCAATTTGACTTGTTAAATAATTTTAATAATAAAGATATTATCATTCTAAACTCTTAACTCTTAAGTCTAAAATAAAAAAGAATATGTGAACAAACAATTTCCCTATGTCAAGATTTTGTTTTGTGCCCAAAAAGATGCATCTTCACCTCCTTTTTTCTCTTTGTATCTCTATGATCAGATAAGTTTTGTACATGTCATCACCGTATAAGATTTGATAATTATATATTAAGTTAAAAATATTATAGTAAAATTTGATCAACATTAATTTAACCAATACTCTACAACACGTATGCCGGTCATGCTTAGCATACTACTTGAAAGTCAACTTTTTGGGGTCCTTTGACTAAGGGTTAATTGTATATTTATGCAAACAAGATTTAATTATGTATTCAAATTTTAATTTGTTACCAATTTCGTAAATGGTTTTCAAATTATCAAAGAAAAATAAAATGTAGCTTGTATAAATTATTAAGACTTATGTTTTGTTAAATAAAATGGTTTAAAAAGTAATAAAAAAAAAGTGGATAAGTGTTTGACCCTGAGGTAATGTATATTAGTGGTTATTGCATCCAAGTTCCACATATGACTGGTTCAATGACTTTATATACGCTCTACCATTTAAAGGAAACCAACGCCACATCACACCATCTTCCCACATATATTGGACCTTATCACTTATCCATCCCCTTTTCTCTTTCTATTTTCCCACAAACTATGCAACAATGCACGCCCAAAATTTAATACACTCCGGTCGAATTTCACCTGAATCACGTTATTTCCCATCTCTTCCTTATCCTGAAAAGGACACCGGCCGGAATTTTAGATCTTCGGCCAATGACGACGGAGGTTGCAACCGTTGCACCGGCAACAGATCCACATGCATCCCCTCCTATCACCATCATTTTAACCACTATTCTCCTCGCCATTTTCTTTATTGGCTTCTTCACAATATACTTTTGCAGGTGTTTCATGCAAAATGTTCTTTACACATGGAATACTCGTCATAACCCTCCTGGGACACAGATGGGCGGTCCAGGGAGCAGTGCCCCCCCTGGACTCGACCAACATATTATTAATACTTTCCCTACTTTTATCTACTCTGATGTTAAAGAATTTCGACGTGAAACATATGGGTTAGAATGTGCTATATGTTTATGTGAGTTTGAGAACGAAAATGTCCTTCGACTTTTAACAAAGTGTTACCATGTTTTCCATCAAGATTGTATAGATCTTTGGCTTGAGTCACATAAATCATGCCCTTTTTGTCGACGTGGCCTCGAAACACCGCTTGCCTCGCCAGCAAAATCTCCGGTGTCACAAAATAGTACATCCATGCATGAGATCCAAGAAAATGAGTTGCTCGAAGAAACATTTACTATCAATATTAGGGATGAAAATGAAAGGAACAATAATACGGATACCAAAGAAGACAACAAGAAAGAAAAGCATGTAAATATTGATATTGATCGAGGAGAAGTTAAGAGAACAGAAAATTTTCCAAGAAGCAACTCAACGGGTCATTCGATTACTAAGAATAGTAAGGCAAGTGAGGACGAAGATAAGTTTACATTAAGATTGCCCGAACATATACAGGCAAAACTCATTCATGGACATAGTTGGACACGAAGTTGTACCGAGTTTGGAGAATTCAAAACTAGAACTTCCGCTAGTAGTATAGGATTTGGCGAGACATCGACATCTAGAGATGTAAACAAAGTATAAGCCGTTTATAGAAATTTTGTTTATTATCAAAATTTAGAAAGTTTATAGGATTAGTTAGGAATATTGTAAGATGAGATACTATTTTTCTTGTTTCATTTTTGGATATATTAACCAAATATATTATTATACAAGAATGGATCAATGAGACAACTCTTAAAAGTTATGATATTAGTTTTTTATATCTTTTTTCTCAATTGTATCCATGTTCTTGGGTCACTTCCCTTCAAACCTTGTTTTTGTGTGCAAGCGTAATGTTACAAGAATAACAAGATGAGGTACAATAGTTTAAGGCCTGAAAATAAGGGACTAATTTTTAATATAAACATGTTTAAGTAATAAATGTAGAATGTGTAAAGCGTAAATTTGTAGATTTCAAATCAATTAGTATTTTAGAATACTTATTTTTAATATCATCACTTATAAAAAGACCTCTTATCAAATCAAATGTCCTTCCAATTTGTCTTTTCTTTTTATGTTGAGGTGGAAGAAGTTAAAGTACTAATATTGTAATTTATACAAAATAATTTATGAACGGTTTTGATATTACCATAAAAGACACTAGTTTTACAGTCTTGATCTGAATTAGCCCCAATTTGTTTTTTTGTTAGTCAAAGACCATTATCTAGGGTCGTTTGTTTCAATATAGTAATGTTACCTATCACCACCGATAAACCCTCTTTAGCTGATTGCCCATTCGATTGACGATAATATCTATGGAAGATATGTATCATTTGTACCAACTTCAACTTTTGCTATCAAGTTGATCATCAAATAGGGTTTTCTCAGTGATTTACAGAGTATAACGAGGGTTTTGATATTGAATATGTTTTACACCATTGTTGCATACCGAAGCTTGACGGTTAAAGTGATAATCAAATGAAATTGGAAGATACATGGTTTGATATGATCAAATGGAAACTCTTTTGAAGGTATATGGTTTAATATCAGTGTTCTTAATGTGTAACACATTATGTTTTTTTTATAGATGGCTTCTATATCTACCACAAGAATAGAGAAAGGGCATGAGAAAATCGACATGGTTAACGAAGACTCTGATGATGACATGATCGACCTTTCCTTCTTAGATTTTCAACTAGAGACCTTTAAACCAACTTCTACGCTTTCTGATAACCCATTCTTTAACATATTGTGTGATGACAATATGTTAAGGAATACTATTGACAGATTGGGAGAAAATGATAACAATGAACATGTCCACGAGCAAGCACATGAACATATTGATGATGAAAATGACCTTGAAGTTGGTGCAGAGTATAGGGTGCACGATCTAAACGTAAAATAGAAAAAAAAAATGAAGCCGGTTGTAGGAAAGTTATATGAGTCCCTTGCTCAACTCAGGTTTGAATTAAAAAAGTATGATGTAGCTAATGGATATCAGTTATAGTTTATGAAGAGTGATAAACACAGAGTCATTACAAGGTATGGAAAAATCTGTTCAAAAAATCCATCCCCTTTTATAGTATATGTTGTTTGGAAGTACAAACGGATATTTCAAATAAAATCCATGTGTGACATACATCATTGTGTTAAGAATTACAAATTTAGAAGTTTGATTTCTTGCGAATGCATAGCCAAACATTATGTGTAACAGCCCAAAAACAGTGATAAAAGTTTTCGTTCAAAGTCTATTAATTTCATTCATTAATTGTCCTAAAAAGTAAAAACCATCATCAACGTAATATTCAATACATCATAGTACAATTATTTCAAACGCGGAAAATCATGAGGGTAGGATGTTGTGCCATCACGTCGAGTCCTTCCCTTTTGAACCATAAGTACCTGAAACCATAAACATAAACTGTAATCACAAAGCTTAGTGAGTTCCCCAAAGTACCACATACCAAAACATACAACTGGGCTAAACCCTGGGGTATTTCCAACCCGACATATACACATGGGCCCCACCTTGGGGCCTCTCCCTGGGGTGTATTTTAACCCGACAATACATATGGGCCCTTCCCTGGGGTATCTTTCAACCCAATCCTACAGTAGTGGGCTCCAACTTTGGGTCTATTTCAACCCGAACATACGATAGTGGGCCCCGCCCTGGGGTATATTTCAGCCCAGCATACAAACACACATAAGCCACATAGCATTTATCATCTTAGATACACAATAATGGGCTGGAATTGGTGCCTTCAACCCATGGATACAGTGAGAAAACTCACCTCACATACGGATAAAGGCTGAAATAACTCGCTGCTCTGAAACTAACTCGATCGATCACCTTTACAAATAACAGTGGCCAAAACTCAGATTATAGATCAAAATACTCAAAATACCCCTAAGTCAAACATAGTCAAAATCCTGGTCAAAGTCAAAAGTCAACCGGGTCAAATCCATTAGACAAACCCTAATATAAGGTCTCATGTCGTGATCATTCCTTGGTCGCGTCGTGAGAGTCGACAATGTCTGATTCTAGCGACTCGCTCCAGACTCAGACAACTACGACGCGAGTTTCCTCGTTCTCACGTCGTGAGAACCTCATGTCTCACGTCGTGATTTGTGTCTGAAGCTAAAACATAAAGAGATTTTGTCACATACAACAACATGCTTCTAGGGCGATGATGTGTCAAAAGTTGCATACTAGGCTTAGAAAAGCTACTGTCAGATCCCTTTAGAAAAAATGGTACAAAATAAAAAATAAGAATAAAACAAAAAGAGTTAGTCAAACAATAAAATAGTCTAAACAACGAAATATGTGCAGCTTTGTAACACCCATAAAATCATGCCAAATTTGAACTTTTAAAAATATTTCAAAATCATTAAATCATTACAAACTTGTTTTCAAAATATACCATATCAGAGTTTTTCCCAGAAACAAATAAAACATGAGGAACCGAACGATCAAGCCTTCGTCTTTCCGCGATCACTAGAAGTACCTGAAACAAATAAACTGAAACTGTAAGCCCGAAAGCTTAGTGAGTTCCACCAGAATACCAACACCATGAAGAATATCAATAACATATAAACAAACAAGCATGCAATGAGACTTCAGCCTGAGTGGACCGCCTCGCAGGGCCTACAGCCTACCTGGACCACTCTTTCAGCCTTCGGCCTGACTAAACCGCCTCGCGGGGCCTACAGCCTATCCGGACCGCTCTCTGGGCCTTCGGCCTGACTGGACCGCCTCCTCAGGGCCTACAACCTATCCGGACCACCCTAGGTATGTTGGCCTACAACACAAAGCAGGACCGCCTCAACTCAACCCCAAACAATCATGTGCACATAGATATCATATAAGCAATAACATACATGTAACAGTCAAACCGATCTAATAGATCACAAAGCATAGCAACAATCCTATAACCAGGATACCGACCTAACAGGTCTCTAACATAGCATTATCCTATATACCAGGTACACCGACCTAACCAGATCACTAAGCATAGCATATCACCATCCTACCTACCAGGATGTAAATCAGTAAGCATATCATACGATAATCCAAATACAATCCATCAAGGGTCGGCCTTGGTGCCTTAGACCCTATTGATATAGTGAGGATAACTCACCTCGCAAGTAGTTCGAAGATACTGTAGTCGACTCCTCCAAATGACGTTCCCGAACACCAACACCTATTCCACCAATGTTCCCACCATCAATCCCAATTTACCAAAATGCCCTCTAAAGTTAACTGGTCAACCCTTGTGTCACACCCCCGAACCTGGACGGCGGAAACGTCTGGGGGTGGACGAATCGTGTAAAGTATCATAACAATTGGATATGAATGAAACATAGCAACCAAACATCATACATTGGAAATACACACTTACATAGTTTACATATTGAATCTTGTTCATCAGTTACACAAAAGTAAGAAAGTAAAATTTCTTGAAGTCGCACCACTTGATCTTATAGTCGAACTTATTACCTGCTACTGGAATTCCTGAGAATACAAGTCGTTTTGAAAAGCGTCAACTAAAAAGTTGGTGAGTTCATAAGCAGTTTTGAATAAAAATGGTTTTTGTACTTGTTTAGAATCGTTTTCAAAGTGCTTTCAAAAATATATAATACTTTCTAAAAAGAAATGGTTTGAAATATTTGTGTCCGATCTTATATTAATGCATGTGTGTTAATGGTTACAAAAATAGAAAGAGAATGATTTCCAGACAACCCGATGTTGTCTGCAATAGATAATGCTGAAATGTCAACCCCGGTGGTTGAGTACCGATGCTTATAGATTGTCGTTTTATCAAAAAGAAGGTTTCCCATTTTATGCCAAAAAGAAAATAGAATGGTTTCCTTTTTTATCCCAAAAAGAAAATAGAATGGTTTCCCGTAAATCTTATAACGTTAATTCCTCTAAGTGAGTCGTCATAACCATACTAAATAATGACAATTTCGCCTGTCTTTGCGTCTTTGGGACGCCGACGGAATAGAATAAGGTTTTTGTCACCCTAGACCGGCCTAGTCTAACTGTAGCGAACAGCTTAGGTGTGGGGTGTCACCCCCGTATAGATCTACACACAAACTCCCGCTTTCCCTCCAGGAAACTCTGGTTATAACTACAGGCTACGATTGTACACTCAAAGGTGCCAACCGACAGGTCTCACTAGATCCTTAATCGAAAATTTACACGGAAAAGAAAGAAGAACACATATAAAACTCATTCCCAGGCCCAATAAACATGTAAGTGGACCACTAAGGCCCACTATACGTATCTATTATTTCCAGGCACAAAAGGAATATGAATGTCTACTATGAGCCCAATATACATGTAAAAGGACACTAAGGCCCACTAAACATGTATATTATTTCCAGGCTCAATAAGGATAGAATATCGTTTTTAATCCGTTTGTTATTGTTTTGTTTATTTTAGCTCAATTATTTACAAAATTGATATAAAAAGCCCACTTTTTGTAAAAATGACGTTCTTGGCCCAATAAGCCACAAAGTTTTCAATTAAGGCCCGATTATAGTAAAAATAACACTTTAGCCCCCATTTTGTTCAAAACTTGTGTTTTTGACTAGTTTGTGGTAAAAATAACATTTTAAACCCATTTTTGTCAAAAATATCATTTTTTGCTTATTTTTGTGAAATACACATTTTTCTGGTTTTTGGCTTTTCTGACCTAGTTGTTGGAAAATTTGTAGAAAAATCATCGTAAGTCGAAATTTGGATCCGTAAATTCTGGATGTTTGGAAATTTTGTCTACTTTGTTCACAATTTTTCTCATAATTTTTATTGGCCTCTAACAAGTGTGAGA
Source organism: Lactuca virosa (assembly GCF_052849685.1). Lineage (NCBI taxonomy): Eukaryota > Viridiplantae > Streptophyta > Magnoliopsida > Asterales > Asteraceae > Lactuca > Lactuca virosa. The sequence continues at coordinate 493,740,270 of NC_136429.1, forward strand.
TTGCTCACCTTCACAGGTTGGTCCGAAATTATTTCAAATCTGATAGGCAGTTTTGTAAAATTCGCCAAAAATAGTAGAAAAATCATATGAAAACGTGAGAGTAGTAATGTTAAAGGTAATAACCTGAACTTTTTGCATGTAAAACAGTTTTGAAAAATATTACCATTAAGGAGGTCAAAACAGTTCGAGATTGGACTAAAACTTTTCTGTCAAGGGTTGATTTTTGAGTTTAAGTTATCTAAGTTTGTTCACAACACTTGTTTTTGCTATTTTAAGTGGATAAATCCCAGATCTACAAGTTTACAAGTATTATATGTGAGGACACATACTTTTCTCAAGGTTTATATGAAGATCCAAGTGATAAACTTCATTTTCAAGTAAAGATCTAAAAGTTAAACACATAAACATGCATATATACATAGATCTAACACAAAAGCACTTGTATTCTCCCCCAAAAACATTATAAAACCAAAAACAAGGGGGTATGAAGCTCACCTTGGGGTTTTTGAGATGTAGATGAAGAAGAAGAAGAATTCTTTGAACCTAGCTTGAGTTCTTTGAGAGAATCTCGAAATGGTGGTGGATCTAAGGTCCAAAATTACGAGAATGAAGTTGTAAGGAGGATTATCTTAGTATAAGAAGAAAGTGAAACTTGGATGATGATATAAACTTACCAACTTAATGATTCTTGAAGAAAAAGCCTTGAACACACCCACATCTCACGTTTTTAGAGAAAGAAGGAAGGGAGTTTCTTTGTGTTTTAGAGAGATATAAGAGTTGAAAATGAGATGAGGTGAGGGTGGTGGTGGTGATCTCGGCCTTAAATAGAGAAAGAGAGAGAAGAGATAGAGCATAGAAACATGTTGGACAATAACTCTTAGCCTAGATGCATGGTGGTTTTATTGCATGGGAACATGAGGTGTAATTGTGAGGTGTCACAATTATAAATCACCTCTTCTTCTTTTTTTAATAGGCTAACCAAACCCAAGAGGGAGTTTTTGGCCCAAAAGAAAAGGGTTTTCGGGTTTTAAAGCCCAAAGATAGGAGGTTTCGGCCCAAAGTGATTAAATAAGTGGGTTTTCGGCCCAATAAGGTTCAAGAAGGTTGTTTACGGTCCAATAAGGCCTACTAAGAGAGTCTTGGTCCAAAAAAGGTTTTAAGTTGAGGATTTTTGGGCTAAGGCCCAAAGATGATTGGATTTGGCTTATTGGATCGAGTTTTTGGGCTTATACAAGGAGATTATATTGTTTAGGAGTTCACATCTTAACCTAATTTTGCCAGTTGTGACATCATCCCCCCGTTAGTGGGAATTTCGTCCCGAAATTCATTCTAAAGCAGCATTTCAAGCATCAAGGAAAAGGTGTGAGTGTCTCTGTTATGTCTAGTCTCTTTGTTCTTAGGAGAATTTGAGTCTTTGCTTAGTGTTCTAGCGGGCCTTTGCTACTGGCCTTTGACCTTGCTCTTTTGGTTAGTTAGGTGTTAGTCATCTCAGCCCAACACACAGGTATTCTGCCTTTGCATCCTATATGGTGAAGTGAATGGATGGTCATGGTTAATGAGGATCATGTATTTGACGCCCCAAAAGTAGTGCCTCTAAACCTTAGGACGAACACTGTTGTCACTAAAGTTATGGTCGTATGATGTAGTTGGTCTTAAAATTCTTAAGTTGTCTTGGGAGTTTCTTACTAAGAGATTTTGAACTAGTGGGAGGTTGATCTTTGCTTGTTTCTACGAGTAGGTCGAGTAAATCTTCGATTCGGGATAAGGGATATCGATCCTTGAGGATGGTTTCGTTTGATTCTTAGTAGTCAGTGGTCCTATGGACACTTAGCCCTTCCTATTTATGAGTTGGATAGGCGTTCTCTAAGGCTCAAGTATTGTTTTGATAACCTCATACTTACTGGGTCGTTCCATCGACCGGATACCTTCGGTGTTTATGTTGGTGCTAAGTGGTCTCGGTGGTCTGGCTACGAAAATGGCTCCATGAATTGAGTCGATCTTGGCATGTAGGTGATGTTTCCGAAAGGGATTTGGAAACATCTTAGGGGGTTTATAAATCTCTAGGTTACCCTAGGTATCCTTTGCTCCTTGTTTCTTATCCCTATTATGGGCTAGAAATGAGTGTGGTATTACTTGCACGGGTACCTAAGGGTCTAGATGTCCGGAATAATTCGAGGATTTTCGTTATAAGTTGTAGGGGTTTCGTTAATCAATTGGTTAAGGTAAAGAGTCTCGTTGGCACACGAATTTCGTATGGTGAGGATCAAGTCAGCCCATGTCAATTGACACCGTTGGGCTCCTTATTGTAATAGACGTTAGATAGATATGAAAAGGGGTAGTTGGTTGAAATGATAGTGTGTTCTATGCACAAGTTTGTAATGTTACCAATTTTGTCCTCAATATTACCACTGTGGTTATTTCGTTCTGAATTTTTGGGTGTCCGAGCAATACGAGTGCCTTGATATAAACGATGTGATTTCGTAGTATGATTTCTATTAGACCTCTCTATGATGGTTTGATGTAGCCTAGTCGTACGTAATTCAAGATTGAAAAGGTTGTAAACTGAGTGGTTATGCCCTAAATCCACAGTCAACCAAGGAATAAGAATTAAGGCGGGTCCACACACTCTAAGTTTGTAGAATCTTAATTACACACGGCCTTACGTTTACACTAAGTTATCATAACTTTCGCAAGGATCTTTAGTTTTCCTACGAAGGATATGATTAGTTCGGATGAGGGAGTACTTTATGATTATGATTTTTAATTGGCAAAAAATTTTGTGAAAATGCGATGCTTAATTTTTGTTGTTTTGAAACGTACCGGTAATACCAGTAGGGTTCCTTGTTGCTTCATCATGTCCTGTTGTTAAACTCCTCCTGGTCCTTCGTCATTCTTCTCTGTTGGACAATTCCTCTTGAAGTGTCCCGTATCACCGCATGCGTGGCATACTGGACTTACTTCTGGGTTGAGGGTTGGAGTGACGCATGGGGCCGGGGCCCTACAGATGCGGGAGATGTGCCCCTTCTTGTTGCACATATTGCAATGCAATTCCCGGCAGACTCCATGATGATGGTAGCGACACTTGCTGCAGAGCGGGAGGTTTCCATGATATGGTTTTCTCGGTGCTGGGGTAGAGTGGATAGTGGGATTAGGGGCTGCTACAACTTGTTGCCTTTTGGTAGGCCCTTGAGTCGATCCGCTTCCTTTCTTGTTCCCCCGCTTTCGCTTCATGACCTTAGGTTTGGAGTTTGGGGTGTCTGGGTAAGTTGTCCCTCGTTGGTTTCCTTGGTTGATACTACGGTTGGAGTTATTGACACCATCTCCATTTCCATTTGGATTGTTGGCGTTGAGTTGCGCCATGACGGCTGTCACGGCAGCCGTTACAGCGGCTTGGAAGGTTGCGGGGTCCATCTGCAGAACTGGTGTTTCGCCGGCTAGCTGGTTGTTTCCATGGGAAGACATGATTTTGTGGCATGATGAGAAACAGGTTCATGAGTAACTATCGTTATTCCTAGTCGTATCTCATCTATGATTATAGATATGAACTTATGCGTGTACGCATATACATCACATGTTTTGTTGTACGATTCTCGTGGTTTCGACCTACATACCTATGATGTATAAATGGTAGTATGTAGAAATAGGTATTGTACAAATGTTAAGTTACCCTAATAGATTATAGATATCAGATCCTTAAGCTAGCTCAGGTTACATGAGTTCTCGTAGGGCGTACCTCTCTCGATTCACTACTACTAGTTGTGACGAATTACATGGTAGACCTAGGACTTAGTGTGATGACCCTCATATGTCTAAATAGCGTAAAGGTGTCCAACCATTTCGCTCATCTCACGAGTGGCCTCTTCCGCTCTCTGCTCTGCTAAGGCTGCCCTAGCCTCAGCTTCCATGAGCTATTGCCTTAGGGTGGTCACCTCCTCTTCAAAGGGGCGGAGATGATTGGTAAGGTCTTCCTGTTCTGCGTGTTGGTTCGGTATTGCTTCCAAGGGGGTAAGGCTCGCTAAGGATCTCTCTGGCGCCTTCATCCATGTCTGACTCCTCATCAGAATCCTTTCCCTCGGGGTTCCGCTCTTGGTATTCTTCAGGACCCAATTTTGGGTTCTCCCTTTGCACTTCCTCTGGTTCTCCCTCGGTCCATTCGTTGGCTATCACCGTAGGGTAGTAGGGGTCTTCGGGGTGAAGCTCAATCATGTTGCCTTCGCGAGAGTGGAGGTATGAGATACATGTAGAAGATTTAAGTGTGGAGGTCATATGGTATTCTAAAATGCTACTATAGTATTACATGTTTGATCATAGGGCTTCCTGATGTACGAAATCGATACGTTTTTAGACTTGTTGTTATTGTTTAGTATCATAAAATACTCCTATAGTATTTTAAACCTTAGGTTTGGTTCTAATGCTCCTTTTCAAGTAGGATTTGTAAGTTTTAGACTTGTTGCAACACCACCATCACTCCCAAACACATGTTGGTCGTATCTCAAATAAATACAGTTCATCAGGCTCTATTTATTCCAAATATGATTACATAACTGCCCAGGTTTGACTGTAGTGTTCAACATCTAATTACTTTTGTTTTGTTCTTATTATGATACGGTTCTAGCAAGTATGTATACTTTTTAGAAGATACTTATATTCTTAAGGTATACTTTTAGTCAGAGTGTTTTTAGTCCCATTGTATTTATAGTTGTATATCTTGTATTGTTAGATATACTAGTTCACTATAAACAATGCTCTGATACCAACCTGTCACACCCCCGAACCTGGACGGCGGAAACGTCCGGGGGTGGATGACTCGTGTAAAGTATCATAACAATTGGATATGAATGAAACATAGCAACCAAACATCATACATTGGAAATACACACTTACATAGTTTACATATTGAATCTTGTTCATCAGTTACACAAAAGTAAGAAAGTAAAATTTCTTGAAGTCGCACCACTTAATCTTATAGTCGAACTTATTACCTGCTACTGGAATTCTTGAGAATACAAGTCGTTTTGAAAAGCGTCAACTAAAAAGTTGGTGAGTTCATAAGCAGTTTTGAATAAAAATGGTTTTTGTACTTGTTTAGAATCGTTTTCAAAGTGCTTTCAAAAATATATAATACTTTCTAAAAAGAAATGGTTTGAAATATTTGTGTCCGATCTTATATTAATGCATGTGTGTTAATGGTTACAAAAATAGAAAGAGAATGATTTCCAGACAACCCGATGTTGTCTGAAATAGATAATGCTGAAATCTCAACCCCGGTGGTTGAGTACCGATGCTTATAGATTGTCGTTTTATCAAAAAGAAGGTTTCCCATTTTATGCCAAAAAGAAAATAGAATGGTTTCCTGTTTTATCCCAAAAAGAAAATAGAATGGTTTCCCGTAAATCTTATAACGTTAATTCCTCTAAGTGAGTCGTCATAACCATACTAAATAATGACAATTTCGCCTGTCTTTGCGTCTTTGGGACGCCGACGGAATAGAATAAGGTTTTTGTCACCCTAGACTGGCCTAGTCTAACTGTAAGTGGACCACTAAGGCCCACTATAAAACTCATTCCCAGGCCCAATAAACATGTAAGTGGACCACTAAGGCCCACTATACGTATCTATTATTTCCAGGCACAAAAGGAATATGAATGTCTACTATGAGCCCAATATACATGTAAAAGGACACTAAGGCCCACTAAGCATGTATATTATTTCCAGGCACAATAAGGATAAGAATATCGTTTTTAACCCGTTTGTTATTGTTTTGTTTATTTTAGCTCAATTATTTACAAAATTGATATAAAAAGCCCACTTTTTGTAAAAATGACGTTCTTGGCCCAATAAGCCACAAAGTTTTCAATTAAGGCCCGATTATAGTAAAAATAACACTTTAGCCCCCATTTTGTTCAAAACTTGTGTTTTTGACTAGTTTGTGGTAAAAATAACATTTTAAACCCATTTTTGTCAAAAATATCATTTTTTGCTTGATTTTTGTGAAATACACATTTTTCTGGTTTTTGGCTTTTCTGACCTAGTTGTTGGAAAATTTGTAGAAAAATCATCGTAAGTCGAAATTTGGATCCGTAAATTCTGGAAGTTTGGAAATTTTGTCTACTTTGTTCACAATTTTTCTCATAATTTTTATTGGCCTCTAACAAGTGTGAGATTGCTCACCTTCACAGGTTGGTCCGAAATTATTTCAAATCTGATAGGCAGTTTTGTAAAATTCGCCAAAAATAGTTGAAAAATCGTATGAAAACGTGAGAGTAGTAATGTTAAAGGTAATAACCTGAACGTTTTGCATGTAAAACAATTTTGAAAAATATTACCATTAAGGAGGTCAAAACAGTTCGAGATTGGACTAAAACTTTTCTGTCAAGGGCTGATTTTTGAGTTTAAGTTATCTAAGTTTGTTCACAACACTTGTTTTTGCTATTTTAAGTGGATAAATCCCAGATCTACAAGTTTACAAGTATTATATGTGAGGACACATACTTTTCTCAAGGTTTATATGAAGATCCAAGTGATAAACTTCATTTTCAAGTAAAGATCTAAAAGTTAAACACATAAACATGCACATATACATAGATCTAACACAAAAGCACTTGTATTCTCCCCCAAAAACATTATAAAACCGAAAACAAGGGGGTATGAAGCTCACCTTGGGGTTTTTGAGATGTAGATGAAGAAGAAGAAGAATTCTTTGAACCTAGCTTGAGTTCTTTGAGAGAATCTCGAAATGGTGGTGGATCTAAGGTCCAAAATTACGAGAATGAAGTTGTAAGGAGGATTATCTTAGTATAAGAAGAAAGTGAAACTTGGATGATGATATAAACTTACCAACTTAATGATTCTTGAAGAAAAAGCCTTGAACACACCCACATCTCACGTTTTTAGAGAAAGAAGGAAGGGAGTTTTTTTGTGTTTTAGAGAGAGATGAGAGTTGAAAATGAGATGAGGTGAGGGTGGTGGTGGTGATCTCGGCCTTAAATAGAGAAAGAGAGAGAAGAGATAGAGCATAGAAACATGTTGGACAATAACTCTTAGCCTAGATGCATGGTGGTTTTATTGCATGGGAACATGAGGTGTAATTGTGAGGTGTCACAATTATAAATCACCTCTTCTTTTTTTTTAAATGGGCTAACCAAACCCAAGAGGGAGTTTTTGGCCCAAAAGAAAAGGGTTTTCGGGTTTTAAAGCCCAAAGATAGGAGGTTTCGGCCCAAAGTGATTAAATAAGTGGGTTTTCGGCCCAATAAGGTTCAAGAAGGTTGTTTACGGTCCAATAAGGCCTACTAAGAGAGTCTTGGTCCAAAAAAGGTTTTAAGTTGAGGATTTTTGGGCTAAGGCCCAAAGATGATTGGATTTGGCTTATTGGATCGAGTTTTTGGGCTTATACAAGGAGATTATGTTGTTTAGGAGTTCACATCTTAACCTAATTTTGCCAGTTGTGACACCTTGGTCAGGGTTATGGTCAACGGTCAACAGTCCATGTCGACCCTACTCGCCGAGTGCAGCTCCCGACTCGTTAAGTCCTTTAGGGACTCATAAATCATTCCACTTGACTCGTCAAGTTTCCAACCAACTCGCCGAGTCCAAGCGTCTCCAGAAGTCGGGAATACTCCAGAAGACTCTCCGAGTCATCTCCCAGACCCACCAAGTCCAAGCGTAAACCCATGGTCCTAAACCTTTCATCGACTCATCGAGTTGGATTATCCAACTCGCCGAGTCCATCCAAACCAACATATGTCCAGTCGATTCTGAGTTATTCATCCGATCCAAATGGTAGATCTAAGCTCCTTAGGTATGTTTCCTACGGAAAGTTGCCACCTTTACGTACTTGCATGGCTCTAAAAACTCAAAAGCCAAAACCCAAGCTTGAAATAGAGTTCAACTCATAAGGAAGGTTTCATACATGACAAAGCTAAAAACTTTATGAACCTAGAACCCAAGGAGAGTTCAGATCTGAAGTTGCAACTTCAGATCTTGCTTATACACAACAATAGCTTCATAACCAAGCCAAAAAGCCCTAAACTTTACCCATATGAGATCTAGAAAGAAATGAGGCCAAGATCAGGACTTAATACCTCAAATGAAGCTAACTGAGGTAGATTTTGTAGAACCACACGAGTCCCTTGCTGCTAGCCACTTGACCTTCAAGCTACCTTCACAATATCCACCTTCCAAAGCTCAAAAATACACACAAATGAAGCTCTCACATGAAATAGGGTTTGTTGGTCTCACAAGAGGCTGTAGGAGGCCATTGATCTATTAAATAGGGTACAAGACCCCAAGAATTAGGGTTTCATCCCCCATCACCTACTCGTCGAGTCCCTTCTTGGACTCGGCGAGCAGGTCACTTAAACTCATGGACCAACCCGCTGCTACTCGACGAGTCAAGGCAACCAACTCGTCGAGTAAACCTTGAAGTCAAGAAAATCTTATAACAAAATCAATACCTGAGAATCGGGGCGTTATCATTCTCCCCCACTTGAACTAGACTTCGCCCTCGAAGTCTGCCACGGTGAACAACTTCGGATAGTACTCCCGCATCTCTGCCTCCGGCTCCCAAGTCCACTCGGACCCTCTTCGGTGCTCCCATTGTACCTTTACCAAAGGTATCTCCTTGTTCCGTAGAACCTTTATTTTCCTCTCCAGAATGGCCACGGTCCTCTCAACATAATTCAGGCCCTCATCGACCTGAATGTCATCCAAAGATACCATCGCCTCATGATCCATAATGCACTTTCGCAATTGTGATACATGAAAGGTGTTGTGGATCCGACAGAGCTCATCCGGTAGCTCCAACCTGTATGCCACCTTGCCAACCCTGGCATCAATCCTGAACTGCCCAATATATAGGGGGCCCAATTTCCCCCTCTTCCTGAAGCGGATCACACCCTTCCAGGGCGAGACCTTCAGGAGTAGCATGTCACCGACCTGGAACTCTAACTCAGATCGGCGTCTGTCGGCGTAACTCTTCTACCGACTCTGAGCGGTCTGCAGTCGCTGCCTAATCTGCTGAATCTTCTCGGTAGTCTGTAAGACTACCTCCGTCTGTCCCATCACTCTGTGTCCGACCTCACCCCAACAAACCTGGGTGCGACATCTCCGCCCATACAGCAGCTTGAAAGGCGGGGCGCAAATGTTGGAATGATAGCTGTTGTTGTAGGCGAACTCTGCAAGGGGTAGGTGGGAATCCCAGCTCCCACCGAAGTCAATGACACACGCCCTCAACATATCCTCGAAGGTCTGAATGGTCCGTTCGCTCTGACCGTCGGTCTGCGGATGAAAAGCTATACTAAAATGCAGTTGTGTTCCTAGTTCCTCGTGGAACTTCTGCCAGAAACGGGAGGTGAATCTGACATCCCGATCGGAAACAATGGAGACCGGAACCCCATGGCGAGCGACGATCTCGCAAACATACACGTCCGCCAACTTCTCGGCCGACGAACTCTCCCGAATAACCAAGAAATGGGCACTCTTGGTTAACCGATCCACAATGACCCATATAGCATCAAACCCTTTCACCGTCCTCGGCAGCTTGGTAATGAAATCCATCGTGATCTGCTCCCATTTCCACATGGGAATCTCTAGAGGCTGCAGCATACCATGCGGCCTCTGATGCTCGACCTTAACCATCCTACAGGTTAAACACCTCTCGACATACCAAGCGATTTCTCGCTTCATACATGGCCACCAGTAACTCAAACTCAGGTCTCGGTACATCTTGGTGCCCTCCGGGTGAATAAAGAAGTGAGACTTATGAGCCTCCTCCATGACTGTCTGTCTGACCCCACCAGACATCGGAACCCAAACCCGGCCACATCGGGTCAATAATCCTCGGCTATCCTGCCCAAACTGGGCGCTCTCGCCCTTGATCCTTTCCAACTTCCAGTTCTCCGGTCGCATGCCCTTGACCTGGGCATCTCTGATCATACTCACAAGCGGAGAATCCACCGCTATCTTCATACACATCGCTGGGGTGGAAGACCCAGCAGACTTGTGGCTCAAGGCATCCGCAACCACATTCGCTTTACCGGGGTGGTAAAGGATCTCGCAATCGTAGTCCTTGACTACATCCAACCACTTGCGCTGCCTCATGTTCAGGTTTGGCTGATCCATAATGTGTCTCAAGCTCTTGTGATCCGTGTATATGGTACAACGGACCCCATATAGGTAATGCCTCCAAATCTTGAGAGCGAATACCACTGCTCCCAACTCCAGATCATGCGTAGGGTATCTCGTCTCATGCGGCTTCAGCTGCCGCGATGCATAGGCTATCACTCGTCCTCTCTGCATGAGGACCGCCACCAAAATTGAGATGGATGCATCACAGAACACCACAAAATCCTCAACTCCCTCCAGGAGTGTCAAGACTGGAGCCTCGCATAATCGCTGACGGAGGGTCTCAAACGCCCTCTGCTGCTCAGGGCCCCACCGGAAGTCCACCCTCTTCCTCGTCAGATGAGTGAGGGGTATTGCAATCTTAGAGAAATCCCAAATGAATCTTCGGTAGTACCCTACTAATCCTAGAAAACTCCTGATGTCTGAGGGAGATTTCGGAACCTCCCACTACATAACCACCTCGATTTTGGCCGGATCGACCAAAATCCCATCCTGGTTAACGAGATGTCCAAGGAACTGGACCTCTCGTAACCAAAACTTGCACTTCGAGAACTTGGCATACATTCGTTCTCGTCTCAGAACTCCCAACAACTCCCTGAGGTGCTCCTCGTGTTGCTCTCGGGTCTTGGAATACACCAATATATCATCTATGAACACGATGACCGAGCGATCAAGCATCGGTCTGCAGACCCGATTCATCAGGTCCATGAATACTGCTGGAACGTTGGTGAGCCCAAACGGCATCACCACGAACTCGTAATGACCATAACGAGTTCGAAACGCGGTCTTCTCTACGTCCTCCTCTCTGACCCGGACCTGATGATACCCCGACCTCAAATCAATCTTGGAGAACCAAGATGCACCCTGTAACCGATCAAAGAGATCATCTATCCTCGGGAGTGGATAACGGTTCTTCACCGTCAACTTGTTCAACTCCCTATAATCAATGAACATCCGGTGCAAACCGTCCTTCTTCCTGACGAAGAGGATCGGTGCTCCCCATGGAGAGCTGCTCAGGCGAATGAACTGCTTGCCTAGCAGTTCCTGTAACTGAGATGACAGCTCCTGCATCTCTGGTGGTGCCAATCGGTATGGCGCCTTGGCGATAGGGGTCGCACCTGGCACTAGGTCGATCCTAAACTCGACCTGCCTCTCCGGGGGCACTTCGGGTAACTCCTCTGGAAACACATCTGCGAACTCTCTAACCACTGGAACCTCTAAGACTGAGACCTAATCCCCGACCCGCGTATCCACCACATATGCTAGATAACCTGCACACCTGTGCTGAAGGTACTGCCAAGCCCTGGCAGCCGAACAAACCCCTAATCCCACTTTGGTGCCCTCGCCATAATCAAACCAGTTCTCCACCACTTGGGGTTCGAACCACCACCCTCTGACCCTCGCAGTCGATCATGGCACCAAATTGGCTAATCCAGTCCATCCCCCCAATCACACAAACATCCCCCATAGGGATCGGAACCAGGTCGATCGGAAAAGATACCCCGAAGATCTCTAACTCACACCCTCGATAGACTGAAGAAGCAGAAACCCCGTGCTCTTTGGCGATAGAGACTCGCAACGGACACTCTAACTCTCCTACTAGCATACCGAACTCCCTACTAAACGTCTGAGATACAAAAGATCGACTCGCCCCCGAGTCAAAAAGAACCAATGCAGGCAAGGAATTCACTAAAAACGTACCTAATCACAGGTACAACCTATAAGCATAAAACATATACAATCGATAAGATAAAGGATAGAAACATACCAACAACCACATCCGGTGCTGCCTTGGCCTCCTCGCCAGTAAGCTGGAAAGCACGCCCCTGAGCCTTCGGAGGCTCTGCCCTACCCTGCCTCCCATCGGTACTCCGCAAAGTAGCCGGCGCTGGAGCCTGCGCTGGCCTATCAGCAAGATGCAGGCAGTTGGTCTTCACGTGACCAACCTGATGACATTGGTAGCAGATCCTCGTATCCTGAACTGGGGCGGCCTGGCAACAATCCTTCACATAATGCCCCTCCTTGCCACACTTGTGGCAGCCACTACCAGAACGACAAACCCCAAAATGACTCTTCCCGCACTTGCCACAAGTGCGGCTCTGCTGTCCCCCTGACCTGGAATCAGCGGTCTTAGACCGCTTCGGCACCGGCTGCGACTGTGTCGGGGCCTGCCTCCTCTCCCTCTGCTGTAGCTCAATCTCCAGCTCTCGCCACCTAGCGGCCTCCTGTAAGTCCAACAAAGTATCACAGCGATGGGTAGAAACGAACTGACGGATGTCAGTCTTGAGCATGCTTAGATAACGCGTCATCTGAGCCTGTTCTGAAGAAAACTTCGGGCAAAACATCGCCCTCTCAGTGAACATACAGGTGATCTCCGTCACCAACTCCATACCCTGTCTCAACTCCAATAACTCCTGAGCTAACCGTTCACGCTCAACCCAAGGGATGTAACGAGTGCGGAACATATCCCTGAACTGCTCCCAAGAAACCGCAGCTCTCTGCTCATCTGTGTACGACCCTGTCATCAACCTCCACCAGTCCTTTGCCCCAGACCTCAGCAGGTTCAGGGCACATCTGACCTTCTGGTCAGTAGGACACGAGCATGTGAAGAAACATCCCTCTACATCAGACATCCACCTCATGGCTATATTCGGGTCCTGGACCCCATCGAAAGTCGGGGGCTTCGTATTGTCGAAGTCCCGATACTGGAAAGCCCGGCTGGCTCCACTCCCCGCCGCAAATACAGCCGATGCAGCTGCAACGGCAGCCGTCTCTGCAAGGGTTGCGTAGCACTCATCGAAATACTCGACCATGGCGGTCTTAATAGACCCAAACATCTCCAGCAGCTGTGCCCGGAACAAAGTAGCAACCTCATCATGCAGGATTTCCTGAATCCTGGCGTCCATCTCATCAGTCCCTATCTGAACAACAACCTCGAGCGATGTCGGTCCCTCCTGACTGCCCTCACCTGATCCTGATCCTGACCCAAATCCAGTCGCAAAGCGCCTCGTAACCACCATACTGAAAATATACCAGGAAGATATCAGATAATCTGCATAAATGACAGGGACCCAACTCCCATCGAAATTCCAGGGGTTGTAACTTCCTTGGTACGGGTATGGATCTTGTGCTTCCAGTAGTACGGGGCCATACTACCTTCCGCACCTACCCATATTTATCCCAAGTATCACCACAACGCCCTAACAAAATACATAAACATAGCGAGCTCCAATCCTCACTCTTAGAGGAATGCTAAGTATCTCATAATTAGCCTCTCGGCCTCTCGCGACACACTCATGAAACTTCCACCAACCCTGCAGTACTAGTGTATGCTAGTCACACATAACGTTGGACCCTATAGACTTTCGAATATTCGATCCTACCCTAAGCCCCCAATCAAACAAGAACAGGACATAAGGCCAAACCAAACATTCTCAGGCTATAAGATCTTAATTATGTATAACCATGATGCATACACTAAGCGACTACAGTAATGATGTCAATCTCATATAAGAAAAACCCTAGGCTAGCAGGCATCGTATAATCAGGCAATTCTATCATGCAATTCCTGAAGATCCCTAGCCAATCTCTAGCATGTTGTTCTATCAAATCATAACATCAAATATCAATATGGTATTTTGGGGTCTATCCGCAAACTCCGGCTGATCATACGCTTGCATCCTCCTTTATTATTTTGAAAACCATTTGAAAATCCTTTTCAAATTCTTTTCCTTTATTTGAGACTGGATTCACACAAGTGTTCCTCCAATTCACTCACACCAAGGCTCTGATACCAACTTGTAACACCCATAAAATCATGCCAAATTTGAACTTTTAAAAACATTTCAAAATAATTAAATCATTACAAACTTGTTTTCAAAATGTATCATATCAGAGTTTTTCCCAGAAACAAATAAAACATGAGGAGACGTACGATCAAGCCTTCGCCTTGCCGCGATCACTAGAAGTACCTGAAACAAATAAACTGAAACTGTAAGCCCGAAAGCTTAGTGTGTTCCCCCAGAATCCAACACCATGAAGCATATAAATAACATATAAACAAACAAGCATGTAATGAGCCTTCAGCTTGAATGGACCGCCTCGCAGGGCCTACAACCTATCTGGACCGCTCTCCGAGCCTTCGGCCTGACTGGACCGCCTTGAAGGGCCTACAGCCTATCCAGACCGCTCTTCGGGCCTTCGGCCTGACTGGACCGCCTCCTCAGGGCCTACAGCCTATCCGGACCGCCCTAGGTATGTTGGCCTACAACACGAAGCAGGACCGCCTCAACCCAACCACAAACAATCTTGTGCACATAGATATCATATAAGCAATAACATGCATGTAACAGTCAAACCGATCTAATAGATCACAAAGCATAGCAACAATCCTATAACCATGATACCGACCTAACAGATCTCTAACATGGCATTATCCTATATACCAGGTACACCGACCTAACCAGATCACTAAGCATAGCATATCATCATCCTAAATACCAGGATGTAAATCAGTAAGCATATCATACGATAATCCAAATACAATCCATAAAGGGTCGGCCTTGGTGCCTTAGACCCTATTGATATAGTGTGGATAACTCACCTCGCAAGTAGTTCGAATATACTGTAGTCGACTCTTCCAAATGACGCTCCCGAACACCAACACCTATTCCACCAATGTTCCCACCATCAATCCCAATTTACCAAAATACCCTCTAAAGTTAACTGGTCTACCCCTTGATCAGGGTTAAGGTCAACGGTCAACAGTCCATGTTGACCCTACTCGCCGAGTGCAGCTCCTGACTCGTCGAGTCCTTAAGGGACTCATAAATCATTCCACTTGACTCGCCGAGTTTCCAACCAACTCGCCGAGTCCAAGCATGTCCAGAAGTCGAGAATACTCCAGAAGACTTCCCGAGTCATCTCCCAGACCCACCGAGTCTAAGCGTAAACCCATGGCCGTAAACCTTTCATCGACTCGCCGAGTTGGATTATCCAACTCGCCGAGTCCATGCAACCCAACATATGTCCAGTCGATTCTGAGCTATTCATCTTATCCAAATGGTAGATCTAAGCTCCTAAGGTATGTTTCCTACGTAAAGTTGCCACTTTTACGTACTTGCATGGCTCTAAAGACCTAAAAGCCAAAACCCAAGCTTGCAATAGAGTTCAACTCATAAGGAAGGTTTCATACATGACAAAGCTAAAAACTTTATGAACCTAGAACCCAAGGAGAGTTCAGATCCGAAGTTGCAACTTCAGATCTTGCTTATACACAACAATAGCTTCATAACCAAGCCAAAAAGCCCTAAACTTTACCCATATGAAATCTAGAAAGAAATGATGCCAAGATCAGGACTTGATATCTTAAATGAAGCTAACTGAGGTAGATTTTGTAGATCCACACGAGTCCCTTGCTGCTAGCCACTTGACCTTCAAGCTCCCTTCACAATATCCACCTTCCAATGCTCAAAAACACACACAAATGAAGCTCTCACATGAAATACGGTTTGCTGGTCTCATAAGAGGCTGTAGGAGGCCATTGATCCTTTAAATAGGGTACAAGACCTCGGGAATTAGGGTTTCATCCCCCAACACCTACTCGTCGAGTCCCTTCTTGGACTCGGCGAGTAGGTCACTTAAACTCGTGGACCAACCCGCTGCTACTCGACGAGTCAGGGAAACCAACTCGTCGAGTAGACCTTGAAGTCAAGGAAATCTTATAACAAAATCAATACCTGAGAATCGGGGAGTTACAAGCTTTTTCAGAATGGTGATAAAGACCCATTCCATCAAACCTTTTGAATTAAATGGTCATAAATGTACTTCCATTTTTTGAGATATCTACCCCTTGAATTTTGGTTATAAAAGAGAGAAAACAAGATAAACCATATCACACACAAATACAATTCCAAGTAACCAACAAGAGAGAATGCCTTTAATCATTGAGATATTGCAAGTTGATTCTAAGCTTCATGTTCACCAAGAACAAGAGAAGAGCATGAACCAGTCTTTGTAACCAACGAGTTAAAGGGATCCAATCTTTGTAACCTTCGAGTTATGAGAGTCACTAAGACAGTACTCGAAGGTTCCAATCATTGTGATCCATGAAGGAAGAGAAGGTGGGACCACTGTCTTGTTGAAGACATCTTTGGATCTTTGAGGTGATGGAGAGGTAGTAGTGACAACATTAATGAAATTTAGATGTGCTATGTCACCAAACTCCACTTCATCTCACTGCAACCAAAATAGGTTATTCAAGATAGAAGAGATATGTGTCCAGAAGAACACTTGGTGGCACAGTTATCCCCCATCTAGTTTCATCAGCGTGAGCATTAGCTTCAGTGAGAAGGGCAATTGGTGTTGAATAAAAGATGCATAATTAGTGTCAACTAGCTCTTTCAAGGAGGGTGATGCATTCAAGGAATGACATGCTGATCTAATCAATTAAGATCAATGTTTAGATGGAGACAAAAGGTCCTGACACATACAGAGGAAAGAGAAGAACGAACATTGTCATTGTTAGTAGCAAAATGTGTATGTACAATGTATAATCCGTTGGTAAAGTAAAAAAAAATAATGCAAAAAAACAAAAAATAAACTAAAAGTGTGGCAACTTATGTTCAGAAATTTAAGAGTAGCAAAGCATGAAGCAAAAACAAAATAAAGTATCAATGTCTAAACCAATAAAATCAAACCATATAAATATCGTTGTCCCTTAGTGCAGAAAGTAAGATTTTGTTCTCAGACTCAAACACCTTTCCCTTATAACGGTTGAAAAGAACTTTATAACCAGTGTCACAAAGTTGAATGATGAAGATTAAGTTGTCTTTCATACCCTCAACGTAAAACACATCCTCCATCTTAGTCGTCCTACATTCAAAAGTTCCAACACCTGTAACAGTGTTGGGTTTTGTATACTACAACATCCTATGATGCACATACAACCCTAGAAGCTTTGGATCTATGTTTTCACTAGTTATACATGCAAATGGTTTCCAAAGCTTTAAGCCTATTACTAGCATGCAATTGACATAAACAATATGTAATACTAGTTAGGGTGACATACTTGTTATGTAGCTTGAAACCTTGATGTATTTGATGTTGCTAGAAAGACTTTGGCCTTTAAGAACTTAGTGCCCCAAGTGTTGCACCTCAAATGGAATCACAACTCACCTAGGACAAAGGTGACTCTTGAGAGAGAAACTCCATGCACTAAAAACCACTATAAACTCCAAGAACATGTGTGTAGGCGTTTTTTAGGGTAAGAGCATGTATTTATATGTTGGATTTCAAGGGTCATGGGTATAACCCAAATCCATACCCATGGGTTTTATGATCCATGGTTCATGTGGCCCAACTCTTTATGTATCCATACACAAACTTGGTCCAACATGGATCATAAGCCCAACACATATAAATATAACTAATTACCATAATTAGTCCCCATAGATTTAATTAGTCTCTTTTGATCACTAAATTAATTCCAAATTAATTCTTGATCAATACTAATTAAAACATATGATTTCATATTAATATATTAGAACTTATAATATATTAATAAATCATATATAACCTTTCTCTCAAGAGTCCATCCTAACAAATTGTCCTGGTGCTATGCAACCCAAATGGACCATGCTACTCTCGGGTTGAGTACATACCAATAATAGTTATGGGCTTAGACATCTAATCCAACAGTCTCCCACTTGGATAAGTCTAAAACTATTATTGCAAGTATGACTCCAAAATCCCGACTAGCAATCGTAGCTCTTAAAAGCCACTGTCGAACTCCGGCCTAGTAAATGACGTGTCCATTAGATAAGGGATCATATATTCCTCCATTCTGGATATCATATGGACTGAGACATGGATTACAATCAGTCTCTCTGTCCATCTGTTGTTTCCCGATTTCCGATTTATGACGACTGACTAATCGAACAAATCAAATCAGTCCAGGCCCGAGCGAGCACTTAGGTTTGTCATCACTAAATCATCGAGGGGCCTATATATATCGCTTTTATCCCTCCAAGGGTAAAAGGAATGGATAAACTTTGACTCATATGCTTGCTCTATTTACTCATCAAATCACACACAACAATGCGTTTTATAACACCAAGTTACTGGTGCGTTTTCACATTATCAATGTGTAACCGACTTGTAGACTGCAACTCATATCTCTCAGTTTCAAGAATATAAGATATTATCATCTCATGATCACTCGTGATAAAATCCATGAAGTGATTCAAATGAGCGTGGGTTTAATCCAATACTCGAATCTTATTCCAGGAGCACCCATGAATACTGCAGCTATGTCTAGGCTGCCAAGACAAACTACAGACCCATTCATGACAGTCTTGCCTCAATACCTACTTCCAAAGTATGATTGACTGTGGATGGTTTGAATAACCTAGTTATTTAGGAAGTCAAAACATACAAAGTGAAACACAATAATAATACTAATCATATATGGCCCAAACACTTTTGAGTCATATTGATTACTCATTATTCATTGTATAATGTTTCGGATAATCAACTTTATACTTGAATTAAAACAATAGTTATGCCACGCTCCAAGCATGCACACTATGTTTACCTATGGTCCTTTCTTTGTGAAATAGATCAATTGACAACATTTCAATGATGCTCATTTCACAACTCCAAATCCTTATGATAAATGTAAGAATACCAAATTCTTACCATTTACCGAAATCTGTTAGATTCTAAACTTATATGCATTGATCCTCTTGTAATGACTATGCACAAAAGTCACAAAGACTTGGCAACAGAGATTACAAAGTATTCCAATGGAGAGCAATTCCATGGAAACGAAGTCTCACATTCAAAGTACATTCCTTTGAATATCTTTCTTGCATTAAGTTTTCTAATCTTACACAGATTTGAAGAATAACTTCCACCTATGGAAACATTTCCATATTCCCATTTTAACTATCACTTCTGAACAAGAGTTGCCTCTTTTCAGAATATGTCAATATGGTCCTTTAAAAAATTTAACACTATACTTCCAACCGTCCATGAGCAACCAATCTTTGGTAAACCTCATATTGTTCTCGAAAATTGCTTAATCATTTTAGTCATATCCAGTTCTAGTACTTTTTTCCCTCTTAATGCCCTAGGCATTTGGAAAAATTAGAACAGATGAATATTATAGCACATGTAATCGATCCTATATCTGAAGCATATGGGACACGACTCATGATGTCTCACATAAAGACATGATACTAGACTAGTTGTTTGCTATAATATTTACATTACTATTTGCCATGCTCTCATAATTCAGATTATGAAAAGGGATGTCGTAATCATAATCGAATTTTTAGAACGCAAATAATGTTCCCATATATAGAATTTTCCTTATGTTGAACCATTCCAACATAACATTCATATATATATATATATATATATATATATATATATATATATATATATATATATATATATATATATATATACGTGACTAAATTTGACTAAAATCTCAATCTAAGCTTTTGGAATTGAAATGAAGTATACTTTCCTCTCCCTTAATTATAGCAAAACAACTTTTCAAACCCTGCAACTTTGCAAATTTGAAACTTTTGTTTTCTATAATTAACATTGCTAGCTTGCAACACTTAACATAATAATCATGCTCCCACTAGCTTGATGATTATGTCCTTATTAGTATAACACTTATGCTCCCACTAGCTCTGACATGTACTCAGAAATCAGTTGGACTTCTAGAAATCAACACTTTGTTGACTTTCTTACCAAAGTTCAGTTTCTGATATGAGATGCTTTGATAAAACTTTATCAAAGCTTCCCAAAATCATACGCCTTTCCTTAGATAGCTCACATGTGTGTCTAAACAATTATGAAGAGGGATGTTGTAATCATAATGTTTAGACCTTTCCCATTGTTCACAATTCGAATTATGAAAAAGGATGCCATAATCATAGACGAATTTGAGAATGCAAATATCACAATTTCTAACTATTTAAAATCTGCTTAGTGACAGCGTTTCCTCACCATCATTTTCATGAATCAGAGAGAAACCTTATGACACTTAGATTTTTATAGTGTATGTGTTCCTATCCATGAGAATTTGTCAAAACCATAATCACAAGACAAGGTTAGTGACAAATCCAAACTCATATGGACTGAACTTGTTCAATCTTAATTTCTTGCCACTTGATAGCACAAGGGCCTACCATGTCTTCCAAGTTGTTATGCAAACAATTGAGAACTCATAGAACTCAGATGCATAGTCAACTTTAACTGGAATGGGCACAGAAATAAGAATATGTCAACACGATAGGTTATGAACCTCAAGTCGTGTGCTAGTGATAAACAACAGGTTTTATTCTTGATTAGTTCTTGAACCTTTTTCAAGATCTTTAAGACTCCCACTGACTTCTTGACATATAAGTTTCTCTTTGTCAAGTACCATTACTTGACAACAAATATTCAAGAGTTAGTGCGGTTTCTTATCAAGATAAACACTTCACTCAATTGGTCTTAGTTGGTCTTTGTTTTATCCAAAACATCACAATTTACCAATTTCAAATGTATAAAAGTAAGAAACGTTTTACTCTACATTTGAGGAGTGTTATAAACCTTTCTTAATATTATATCACTCAAGGCTCGATCTCGCAGTATGACTCTAAGACTCGATTTTTGGAATGAAGTATGATTCATCTTTTGATTTAACCATTTCAACAATTCATGATTCATCTTCTTAGCCAAACAAATTCACTAAGATGTCCTTAGAAAATCAATTGTGATATGGTTTCATAATCACTAAGATAATCATAAAACAAGATACTTAAGTACTCTCCCATCTTTTCAGATTGGAGAAACTTTTATCTTTCTGCCTAATTTGATTCTTCTCATTCCTTCTGCCATACATTGAAACTTTTCCAATGTTTCAGAATTACACTTAAGCTTGTAAGCATAACCATATTTACTACCTTTTAGTAAATCATAACGAATGATCTTATCGTTCTTTGTGGTGGACCTGATCAGTGCACAACCAAGTGTACCCGATCTCCTAGTCCTTCACTTGACTCACATATTTATGTGAACAAGGAATTAGTCTTAATTTCCCAAAGATGAAAGTTCTCATTCATCATACAATATAAGATGCATGATTCCAAGTTTCTATCCAACTGAAACGTGGGTGATGACAATCTTTCTTTATTTAGTGAATTATGACACTACCACAAACGAAAGAATCAAGTCTATTTTCCAATATTGTTATCAATGGAATCATATAAACAACAATTTTCACAAATGCCATTGTAAGGATATTTAAAAAAAACTTTTTTTATTTACAAAAATTTGAGGAAAAACTTTTCCTTACAATGCAATTAAAAATGAAAACGATGTTGTTATTAATTCCTAAGCAATCTATCACAACTCTTAAGCAACAACTCAAAATTCTGATCACCGAACCATACGATCGAAATCCATCTTCGCAATCAGAATCAACATATTCTTACTTTAAGCTTCCTCTCTTTTCTTTGATTCTTCAAAACATCAAAATGCGACCTAGTCACATCATGTAATAAGAATCTCTAAATAGGAACTTAATAGAGTTAGATAGTGGACTTTACCCGAAGTAGAGTCAAACTTTTTTGACTTTACCATCCTTATGATCTTTCAGGTAAATTGGGCAGCTTCGCAACCAATGCCCTTTCTTTTGCCAATAGAAACTATGGACTCTTGGGAATGGTACACGAGACTATCTCAGACTTAGCCTTTCTCTTTACCATCGGGTCAAATGACTTCACCATGGCCGATACCTTTCCATTGGGAAGAGAGAGTTTTTCTGGACTTCTAATGTTACCATTGTCAATGTCCATGTAAATTTGGGAAGTTGATCTTCCAATCAAATTTGCTTTACCAGTGCTCCAAATCATTGTTGATTCAGCAGCATCAAGCAAATAGGTAAGATCATTATGGGTCATGTCGTGGTCTGCCATATAGTACTCTTTAAGGAACTCACTATGTGACTTAGGAAGTGATTGAAGAACCTTGTCAACAACCAACTTCCTCAAGACTTTGACATCCAACTCTCCCGGCTTGTCAATATGTGACTTCATCTCCAAGATGTGAGCACACACAGACTTTGCTTGCCAATAGGGCTTGAGTGACCTTGAAATTGTGGGTTTGGGGAGAATTATTGGAGGAGGTGGAGGAAACGAAGTATGATTTCCAGTCCTATTAATGCACAACAAAGGAATTAATCTTTCACCTTGATCTCCATGTGGGATATCATCTTCATTAGGAAAGCTTTATCCAAAAGGATAAGGAAGATCATAGTTGTCATAACTAGACATCTATAAGGGAGAATTTCAAGTTTAGTTGATTTAAGTCCTTAATATAACACCCAATTTGAAATATTAAGGCTAGGACCCAACACAATATTTTATAACTTGGAAAAGGGATGTCGTAATCCAAGCTACAAAATATTTGAAGATAGGTAAATCACGATTTACCAATTTCCACCACGAAAAACGAAAAAGAAACTTTAGGCTTTAAGTGAATTGAAATTCCTAGATCCTTTGAGATTCATTGAACTTTTCAATGGCATGTTTAAATCTAGATTGTGCCCTTCAAGTTTGTGACTGGGATGTCGAGGATCACAAACAAGGAGTGAATAACCATGGATTAGTGTCTAAGTCCATAACTATATTTGGTATGTACTTGACCCGACCCGGCATGGTCCATTTGGGTTGCACTTCACCGGCACAATTTATATGGATAGTCTTTTGAGAATAGTATATTTATGATTTATATTAATATATTATAAGTTCTAATATATTAATATGGAATCATATTATTTAATTAGTATTGATCAAGAATTAATTTAGAATTAATTAAGTGATCAAAAAGAACTAATTAAATATGGACTCTTATATATATGGAATGGGCCAAGTTCATTTAGGTTGGGCTAAGCTTTCATGGATGGTCCATGGAGCTTTTAACCCATGGATCCTATGTAAATGAAAGGTCATGGGTATTAGGGTTTACATGGATGTAACCCTAATCCTCCATAATATATAAAGGGGTCCTTGGCTCACAAAATTGGCACAAGTGTGTGAAAATAAGAGTGGGCCGATTTTAGTGTGCATACATATTCTCTCAAGTTCTTCCAAGGTGTTTTTGGTGATTTGTGATTCCATTTGAGGCTTCCACACTATTGGGGCTAAGCTCTTAAAGCTTGAAGACAACAAGCTACATCAAAAGGTATGTCATCTAACTAGAACTTTGTAGTATAGGTGCTTCATAATATGCTAGTTAGGATGAAACCTTGGAATAGTTAATATTTGCATGTATAATAGAGAAAACATAAATCCAAGGTTTATACGGTTGCATGTACACCATAGGAGTGTTAGAATGCTCAAAACCCAATAGTGGTATCAGAGCCATGGGTTGTTTTCTGTTATATTGATGCAAATGTTTTTTTTTCAAGTTGGAAAAAAAAAGGAAAAAAAAACATGACGTTTGTCAAATTTTAAGATAATTACTTCTTTTGTGAAAAACGAATTATTTGTAAAATTTGAATCATTTGTTATATGAGTTGAATTAGGTCAAATTTAGTAAAAGATAAAATGATATGATTATTTTATTAGTTTTAAAAGTTTGATCTAAATGTTTTAAGGAGTTACATATTTTGTCAAAAAAATTTGGAGCTCAAAAGTTTTTTTAAAGTTGTGATCTTAAGGGTTTTTGAAACTTCCATAAGTTATAGATATGAAAGTTTTTTTAAAAAAAAAAATTTGATTCAAAGTTTTTATGGAGTTACAAAATTTGGTGTTAATGTTTTAAAGAATTCCATAACTTGTTCTTAAGTTATGGAACATGGAAAGTTTCATCATAAAACACCATTAATTCCATAAGTTATGGAATCCAAAGGTTTTCAAGAATTACAAAACTTGCCCTCAAGTTTTGGAATTTGAGAAAAGTTTTTTATGAAAAAAAAGAATTGAATTCTAAAACTCTTGGGTTCATAACTTAAACAATTAATTAAATGGTTTTAATTTTGAGTTTAATAATTGGAATTATGATGTTTTGTTGAATAGTTCAAATTAACTCTTATGGACTTTATTAATAGTTAATTAAAGCGTTTAATTAAAAGAGTATTATTAATCCATAAATATATGGTTTGAGTTTAATTAAATTAAAAGTCTAGTTTAATTAATAGATTAAACCACCAAGTATTTTAAATATCTAAAATACACCCTTATACTATTATAATATTAAAAGTTTAATATATTATATGTATAAGAGCAAGTCGTCTTACCATTAGTACGCCTCATTCACGAAGCCGGTCTATAAGGGGGTATAAGGTTACTGCCTATAAAATGGCAGTTTAATGGGTGTCCACTCTCACTCACCGCTTCCTTGACCGGTGGAGGGTCGTTAGCCGAACAGGTAGGACAAGGACAATAATTCTCTCTTCATTAAAAGTATTAATGATAAATACTAAGTAACTAAACCTTTTATTAATTCCCAATCTTAGTTACTTAGGAAAATGTGAATAAGGTGCTAATCCATGAAATTACACTTTGCACTTTGTTTAAACCGTTAGTGGAGCGTGTGTGGTTAACCGGCACACTAACCTGGACTTAACAAAGTAGGCAAATGGTAACTTAATATTTATCATAGTATCGGTGGAGCTCGTGTGGTTAACCGGCACATCGATTGAGGGGTAAATATTAAGGGTGCCAAGTATATTTGCATGGTTACTTCACACCTTGTTTTGTGATCATCGGCATCCCAGTCACAAAACCTGAAGGGCACACTCGAGATTGAAACATGTCATTGAAAAGTTCAATGAATCTCAAAAGAATCTAGGAGTTTCAAAACCAATTAAAACCTAATAATACATTTCGTTTATCTTGGTGGAAATTGGTGAATCGTCATTCACCTACCTTCAAATATTTTATAGCTTGGATTACGGCATCCCTCTTCCAAGTTATAAAATAGTTTGTTGGGTCCTAGCCTTAATATATCATATTGGGTCTTATATTAAGGACATAAATCAACTTTACGTGAATTTCTCCCATTGTTGATGTCTGGTTTAGACAACAATGATCTTCCCAAACCAAGCTTTCCTAATGAATATGACTTCCCGAGTTTGGCTCATGGAAGTCATACTTCTCTTCCTCCACCTCCTCCAATTATTCTCCCTAACCCACAAGTTCAAGGTCACTCAAGCCCTAATGGCAAGCAAGGTCTATGTGTGATCACATCTTAGAGATGAAGTCACATATTGACAAGCCGGGAGAGTTGGGTGTCAAAGTCTTGAGAAAGTTGGATGTTCAATCACTTTCTAAGTCACATAGTGAGTTCCTTTGGGACTACTATGAAACAGACTATGACATGAACCTTAATGATCATATCTATTTGATTGGTGCTGCTGAATCAACAATGATTTGGAACGATAGTAAAGCAAATTTGATTAGAATATCAACTTCCCAAAAACTTTATGGACAGTGACAATGGTGACACTGGAAATCCAGAAAAAGCATTCTCTTCCCAATGGAAAGGGATTGGCCATAGTGAACCCGGTTGACCAAATGGTAAAGAGAATGGCTAAGTATGAGATAGTCCCATTACCAAAGGGTCCATATGTTTATTTTGCCAAAGGAAGGGGCGTTGATTGCAAAGCTGCCAAATTTACCTAAGGATGTTAAAGTCAATAAGTTTGACTCTACATCAGGTAGAGCCCATTATCTAACTCTGTTAAGTTCTCTTCTGAGATCCTCATTACATGATGTGACTGGGTCACATGTTGATGTTTTAAAAATCAAAGAATAGAGAGAAATCTTAAAGGAAGTATATGCTGATTCTGATCGCGAAGGTGGATTTCGATCGCATCAGAATTTTGAGCAGTTGCTTAAGAAGTTATGATATATTGCTAAGGAATAGATAACAACAATTTTCCATGTGGATTGTAAAGATAAGTTTTTCCGCAAAGTTTTAAAATAAAAGAAAATTGTTTAATTTTATTTATTTGAAGTATCCTTACAATGGCATTTGTGGAAAATTGTTGCTTATATGATTCCACTGACAGCAATATTGGAAAATGGATTTGATTCTTTCATTTGTGGTAGTGTCTAAATTTACCAAATCAGGAAAGTTCCTCATCACCCAAGTTTCAATTGGACCAAAACTTGGAATCATGCAAGTTGAATAGTATGATGAATGAGAATTTTCAAGCATTGGAAAATCAAGACTAATTACTTGTTCACATGGATGTGTGAGTCAAGTGAAGGACTAAAGGGACCGAGTACACATTCTTGTGCACTGGTCATGTCCACCACAAAGCTTGTTAAGACTATTTGATTTACTAAAGTTTAGTAAATATGGTTATACTTACAAGTTTAAGTATAATTCTGAAACATTGGAAAAGTCTCAATGTATGGCAGAACGAATGGGAAGAATCAAATTAGGCAGAAAGATAAAAGTTTCTCAAATCTGAAAAGATGGGAGAGTACTTTAGTATCATGTTTGTGATCATCTTAATGATTTAGAAATCATATCACAATTAGTCCTCTAAAGGTCATCTTAGTGCATTCGTATGACTAAGAAGAGGAGTCATGAATTGTTGAAATGGTTAGATCAGGAAGATGAGTCATACTTCGTTCCAAAACAATTCTTAGAGTCATACTCCAAGATTGTAACTTGAGTGACATATCTTAAAGAAAGGTTTAAAACACTTGTCAAATGTAAGAGTAAAAGTGTCCTACTCTTGTACATTTGAAATTGGTAAGTTGTGATGTTTTGGATAAAACAAAGACCAACTAAGGCCAATTGTGTGAAGTGTTTGTCTTGATAAAGAATCCGCACTATCTCTTGAATATTTGGCAAGATAGTCTTATATGTCAAGAGGATATTGGGAGTCTTAAAGATCCTAAAAAGAATTTCAAGAACTAATCAAGAATAAAACCTGAGGTTCTTCACTAGCACACGACTTGAGGTTTATAACATATCGTGTTGATATATTCTGTGCCCATTCCAGTTAAAGTTGGCTTTGCATAGGAGTTCTGAAAGTTCTCAATTGGTTGCATAACAACTTGGAAGCAATGGCAGGCCCTGTACTGCCAGGTGGCAAGAAGTTAAGATTGCATAAGTTCAGTCCATATGAGTTTGGATTTGTCATTATCCTTGTCTTGTGACTATGGTTTTGACGATTCACATGTATAAGAACACATACACCATAAAATCTAAGGGTCATAAGGTTTCTCTCCGATTCATGAAAATGATGGTGAGGAAACACTTCCACCAAGTAGATTTGAAGCAGATGGCAAAAGGTCTAAACAATTGAGACTATGATTACGGCATCCCTTTTCATAGTTCTGAAATTGTTTAGACACACATGCATGCTATCAAAGGAAAGGTGTATGATTTTGATAAAGTTTTATCAAAGCATCTCGTATCAGAAATCTGAACTTTGGTAAGAAAGTCAATAAAGTATTGATTTCTAGAAGTCCAGCTGATTTCTGAGTACATGTCAAAGCTAGTGGGAGCATAAGTGTTATGCTAATAATCATCATGTTAGTGGGAGCATGATAATTATTGTTAGTGTTGCAAGTTAGCAATGTTAATTATAGAAAACAAAAGTTTCAATTCGTGAGGCTGCAGGGATTGAAAAAGTTGTTTTGCTATAATTAAGGGAGAGGATATACTTCATTTCAGTTCTAAAGGCTTAGATTGAGACCTTAATCATCTTTAGTCAAGAATATATATATGAATTTCATGTTGGATTGGTTCAACTTAAGGAAATTCTATATATTGCGTTCTCAAAATTCGATTATGATTACGGCATCCCTCTTCATAGTCAAATTTTGAAAACATGGCAAATAAAAATATTGTAGCAAAAGACTGGTCTAGAATCATGTCTTTATGTGAGACATCATGAATCGTGTACCATTTGCTTTGGGTACAGGATCGATTGCATGTGCTATAATATTTGTCATTTCTAAATTTTTCCAAATGCCCAGAGGCATTAAGAAGGGAAAAGGTATAGAATTGGATATGACTAAAATGATTAAGCAATTGTCGAGGACAATCTGAGGTTTACCAAAGATTGGTTGCTCAGGGACAGTTGGAAGTATAGTGCTAATTTTGGAAGGACCATATTGACATATTCTGAAAAGAGGCATCTCTTATTCAGAAGTGATAGTCAAAATGAGAATATGGAGTTGTCTCCATAGGTGGAAGTTATCTGTGTAAGATTAGAAAACTTCATGCAAGAAGCATGTCCAAAGCAATGTACTTTGAATATGAGACTTAGTTTCCATGGAGTTGATCTCCATTGGAATACCTTATAATGACTGTTGACAAGTCTTTGTGACTTTGTACATATTCATTACAGGCGGGTCAGTGCATATAAGTTTAAAATCTAAACAGATTTCGATAAATGATAGGAATTTGAAATTCTCACATTTTTCGATAAGGATTTGGGAGTGTGAAATTAGAATCATTGAAATTATGTTCAATTGGTTTATTTCACAAAGTAAGGATCATAGACAAACATAGAGTGCATACTTGGTGTATGGCAAAGCTATTGTTTAAGAAAAACATAGTGTACATGCTTGGAGCATGGGACAACTAGTGTTTTTAATTCAAGTATAAAGTTGATAAAACCGAAACAATGAATAATGAGTAATCAGTATGGTGATAAATAAAAGTGTTTATTTATATTCATAGGGTTTGATACCATATTTGATTCATTTATTCTTGTGTTTCACTTTGCATGTTTTGACTTCCAGAATAACTAAGTCGCTCTTCCTGAATGATTAAGTTATTCAAACCATCCACAGTCGGTCATATGTTGGAAGTAGATATGAATCAAGACTGTCATGGGTTGGTTTGTAGAGGTCCAAGTTGGTGGACAAAGTGGTGCTACAACACTCATGAGTGCTCATAAGTTCTGAGTATTGGATTCAACCCGCGCTCATTTGAATCACTTCATGGATTTTATCACGAGTGATCATGAGACGATAATATCTTATATTCTTCAAACCTAGAGATATGAGTTGTTACTATGAGTTGGTTATACATTGATTGCACGAAAACGCATTTGGTAACTCGATGTTATAAAACGTGCCTTTGTGTATGATTCAACAAGTAGTAGAACAAGCCATATGATTCGAAGTTTATCCATTCCTTTTACCTTCAGGATAAAAGCGATATCTGTGGGCCCCTCGATGATTTAGCGATGACACATGTGAGTGCTTGGCCAAGCCAGGACTAATTTGATTTGTTCAATCAGTCAGTCATCATAAATCAAAAATTGGGAAACAACAAATAGACAGAGAGAATGATTATAATCCAGGTCTCAGTCCATATGATATCTAGAATGGAGGAATATATGATCCCTTATCTAATGGACAAGTCATTAACTAGGTCAGAGTTCGACAGCGGCTTTAAGAACTACGATTGCCAGTTAGGTTTTGAAGTCATACTCAATAATAGTTTTAGACTTATCCAAGTGGGAGACTGTTGGATTAGTGTCTAAGTCCATAACTATATTTGGTATGTACTTGACCCGACCCGGCATGGTCCATTTGGGTTGCACTTCACCGGCACAATTTATATGGATAGTCTTTTGAGAATAGTATATTTATGATTTATATTAATATATTATAAGTTCTAATATATTAATATGGAATCATATTATTTAATTAGTATTGATCAAGAATTAATTTAGAATTAATTAAGTGATCAAAAAGAACTAATTAAATATGGACTCTTATATATATGGAATGGGCCAAGTTCATTTAGGTTGGGCTAAGCTTTCATGGATGGTCCATGGAGCTTTTAACCCATGGATCCTATGTAAATGAAAGGTCATGGGTATTAGGGTTTACATGGATGTAACCCTAATCCTCCATAATATATAAAGGGGTCCTTGGCTCACAAAATTGGCACAAGTGTGTGAAAATAAGAGTGGGCCGATTTTAGTGTGCATACATATTCTCTCAAGTTCTTCCAAGGTGTTTTTGGTGATTTGTGATTCCATTTGAGGCTTCCACACTATTGGGGCTAAGCTCTTAAAGCTTGAAGACATCAAGCTACATCAAAAGGTATGTCATCTAACTAGAACTTTGTAGTATAGGTGCTTCATAATATGCTAGTTAGGACGAAACCTTGGAATAGTTAATATTTGCATGTATAATAGAGAAAACATAGATCCAAGGTTTATAGGGTTGCATGTACACCATAGGAGTGTTAGAATGCTCAAAACCCAATATAAACTGCCATTTTATAAGCAGTAACCTTATACCCCCCTTATAGACCGGCTTCGTGAATGAGGCCTACTAATGGTAAGACTGACTTTGTTCTTATACATATATATATAAATATTAACTTTTAATATTATAATAGTATAATGGTAGAATTTTAAACTTTAAAATTCTAGGGTTTAATTTGGAATTAAAGTATTCATGGGGGGGGGACTTTACAAATTCCAAAACTTGAGGGCAAGTGTAACATCCCAATTTTCAAGGCCAAAAATTTCGTTTTTAATTAAGTAAATTCATAACATAGATTATCAAACATTGCCAACGTCATATTAATTTAAAAAAACCATAACAACGTGTCTGAAAACCATATCATCAAAAGTAATACGATCAGAGTACCATCCCAGAAAACTCTATGCGGAAATCATGTGTGTGTGTGATGCGCTGCTACACCGCCGACTCCTTCCCCTTGGACAAAGAGGTACCTGAAATCAAAACTGAAACTGTAAGCACAAAGCTTAATGAGTTCCCCCATCATACCGCATACCAAACAACAAACATATTGTCGGGCAATTCTGGGGTGCCCGACCTACCCACGTCAAGCCATTATGGGGTGATGACCTACCCATGTCAAGCCGTTCTGGGGTGCTGACCTACCCATGTCAGACCATTTTGGGGTGCCGAACTACCCTCCGGTCTATTTCAACCGGACACGGGGGATATTTCACCCCCTACCGCTAGCATACAATATCATATCATAATCATGTTGTCAGACATATCTGGGGTGTTCGACCTACCCATTGGTCCTAGCGACCGAATCGGGGACTAGTCCCCTCCTACCAATACTATCACATATATCACATCAAGCTATCATACACACATATCAAGCAACAGCAAACCAGACAATTATCACAAAGACAACTGTCTCAACTAAACAACTACTAGTGGGCCGGCTTTGATGCCTTAGACCCAATTCTACTAGAAGGTAACTCACCTCGATGTCGTGTAGTGTCTGAACTGTCCTCGGCGTGAAAATCGACTCTCCTCGACTCCTCAATCCCTACATGACAACCCTTCTATGTTATCAATTTGTACTTGTAACCCTAACCATGGTCAACTCAATGACGGTCAAAGTCAACTTTGGTCAAAGTCAACATCCAGTTGACCTGACTCGCCGAGTTGGTCTAACAACTCTTCGAGTCCATACTCCTCTAACCCAATACAATCCCCGACTCCACTCGTCGAGTCTAGCAAGAACTCGACGGGTTCTCCTTCAATCATACCATCGGGACCATCTTCATCCGAGTCGTCGAGTTCCTCCTTGAACTCGTAGAATTCATCTCCCTCATATGAATGTGTCCATTCAATGACTCGCCGAGTTGTATGAACAACTCGTCGAGTCCATCTTCATGGATTGGGAGATTGCCTTGGACTCGCCGAGTTTGCTCATGCACTCGTCGAGCCCCATGATTTCCAGGTCTATAATCTCGTCCATCTTTGTTGAGTCCTTCTCTAGACTCAACCAAACCCCCAAAACAGTAAAGGTTGGGGAACCACTACCCGACTCGCCGAGTCCACTAAGGTCCATGTCCATAAACTCGATTTCTGTTAAGCTCGTCTCATCCAAAGAGTAGATCTGACCTCCTAGGGTCGATATAGCACGTAAAGCCACGAACTTTACGTCCATGCATGGGTCTATAAGCTCTAAAGGACCACAAATGATGTCTACACGATGCATAGGGCTCTCATGGCCATAAAGTTGGCACCTTTATGCCATGAGACCCCTCCAAAGTCCAAGATCTGAAGCCATAACTCCATATTACACTCCACAACCCGAAAATGGCTTAGAAAGCCCTAAATATACCAAAATACAAGCCCTAAAGATGATTAAACACATGGAAGATCAAGATAGAAGCTTTTTACCTTAAATGGGCTGGAAATGGAACACAACCTCTGGATCTTTTAGCTTCAACTTGAACTCCCAAGCTCCTTTCCTCTTCTCAAGCTTCACAATCCACCAAAATGCACAAAAATAGCCTTAGAACACTCAAACAAGGCTAGGGTTTCAGGTTAATGTCTTATGCAAGTATAAGGGACAATGAAGGCTGAGATGGGGAGAGTTAATTTGTTTAAATAGGGTGCAAACCCCTAAAATTTAGGGTTTCACTCAAACAGCATCTACTCGCCGAGTCGGTCTCCCGACTCGTCGAGTAGATCACTTAAACTTCCCGCGGATCACGAGTCTACTCGACGAGTTGGGCCCCCAACTCGTCAAGTCCCAGAGAAATATATAAGAGTTACCTGAATTAAATGCATACCAAAAATCGGGTTTTACAAATCTCCCCCACTTATCTTAGACTTCGCCCTCGAAGTCTGCTGCTTGGTCTTGAAAAAGCTCGAGGTAATGCTCCCTCATCTCGTCCTCCGGCTCCCAGGTCCATTCCGAGCCCTTGCGGTGCTGCCACTGCACCTTTACCAGCTCCACTCTCTTGTTCCTCAAATCCTTCGACTTCCTGTCAAGGATCGCCACTGGCCGCTCAATGTAGTTCAGGCTGTCATCAACCTGAATATCCTCTAAAGGCACCACTGCCAAATCGTCCACCAGACACTTCTGCAACTGGGAGACGTGAAAAGTGCTATGAATCTGACTGAGTTCGGCTGGCAGATCCAGCCTATATGCCACCTTGCCCACTCGCTACAACCGTGAAGGGTCCAATATACCTGGGGCCCAGCTTGCCCCGCTTCCTGAATCGAATGACGCCCTTCCAAGAGGACACTTTCAGGAGTACCATATCCCCTTCTCCGGGTGGTAGAGGATCTCACAATCATAATCCTTTACCACATCAAGCCACCGTTGCTGCTTCATATTCAAATTTGGCTGATCCATGAGATACCTCAGGCTCTTGTAGTCTGTGTAAATGATACAACGAACCCCATAGAGGTAATGACGCCAAATCTTGAGGGCGAAAACAACAGCCCCCAACTCCAAATCATGCGTCGGATAGTTCGCCTCGTGAGGCTTCATATGCCTCGAAGCGTAAGCAATAACATGCCCTCTCTGCATCAATATCACGCCCAAAACTGAGATGGACGCATCGCAATATACTACAAAATCCTCCATGCCCTCCGGCAGGGCTAAGATTGGCGTCTCGCACAATCTCTGTCTCAACATCTCAAATGCGGCCTGCTGCTCAGGCCCCCAGTGAAAGACCACGACTTTCCTAGTCAACCGGGTCAGGGGCACGGCTATCTTGGAGAAGTCCTGAATGAACCTCCGATAAGAGCCTGCCAGTCCCAGAAAGCTCTGAATCTCAGATAGAGACCTCAGAACCTCCCATCTCATCACGGCCTCCACCTTGGCCGGGTCAACCGAAATCCCATTCTGGTTGACAAGGTGCCCAAGAAACTGCACATCGCGCAACCAGAACTCGCACTTAGAGAGCTTAGCATACAAGCTCTCCCTCCTCAAAGTATCCATAACCTCCCGCAAGTGCTCCTCATGCTGCTCTCACGTCTTGGAATAAACCAAGATGTCATCGATGAAAACTATCACAGACCGATCCAACATTGGTATGCACACGCGATTCATGAGATCCATGAATGCGACAGGAGCATTGGTGAGCCCGAAAGTTATCGCCACGAACTCATAGTGACCCTAACGCGTCCTAAAAGTAGTCTTCTACACATCCTCCTCTCTGACCCTCATCTGATGATAACCTGAACGCAAATCAATCTTGGAGAACCAAGATGCTCCCTGTAGCTGGTCAAAGAGGTCATCAATCCTCGGGAGTGGGTAACGGTTCTTCACCGTCACCTTATTCAGCTCCCGATAATCTATACACATCCGATGCGACCCGTCCTTCTTCCTCACAAATAAAATCAGGGCTCCCCAGGGCGAACTGTTCGGTCTGATGAATCCCTTGTCTAACAGCTCATGCAGCTGCGTAGACAACTCCTGCATCTCAGGAGGAGCCAACCGATACGGTGCCTTGGCTATCGGAGCCGCACCAGGGACTAGGTCGATCCTGAACTCTACTTGCCTCTCCGGAGGTATCCCAGGCAACTCCCCGGGGAATACATCCGTGAACTCTCGTACCACTGGCATATCGTCCACCGTCACCTTACCCGCCTCCCGGGTATCCATAACATAGGCGACATATCCTGCGCAACCCTGCTGGAGGTAGCGCCTAGCCCTCGCTGCTGAACATAAGGCTGGTCCTTGTTGTGGCCTCTCGCCCTGAATCACCACCTCTGCCCCACTTGGAGTCCTGATCCGCACCAACTGTTGCGCGCAGTCGATCACCGACCTATTGGGGCTTAGCCAATCCATACCTATAATAACCTTGTTCCACCGCAAAGGTATGGGAACCAAGTCTACCAGGTAGCGCTCCTCGAACAATCTCAAAACACAATCCCTGAAAACCTCTGATACTCGCACTGACCGGTCGTCCGCAATCTCGACCTCTAGAGGGCAATCCAGCATGCCCGAGGACTCAGGAAACCTCTTGTTAAGCGCAAGAGAGACAAACGATCGGGTAGCACCCGAATCAAACAAAACCTGAACTGGGATACCGTTCACATGGAACGATCCTAAACAGAGCACACATATAACATATCAAAATCACAGCGACATAACATAAAAGAATAGAGAGAAGAAATCATACCCGTCACCACATCGGGTGCGGCGCGTGCCTCCTCGGTTGTCAACTGAAACGCTCGGCTCCACAACACTGGAGCCTATGTCTTGACCTTCCGGCCATCCGCAATCCATGTTGTCGCTGGAGTCGGCGCCACCGCTGGCGCTGCTGACAATCTTGGGCATTTGGCCTTTTTATGGCCCCTCTGATTGCAATGGAAGCAAATCGGGTCTGATGTCTGAACTGTGGGGGCGGGGGCAGTACAATCCCTGCTAAAGTGCCCCGTCTTGCCGCACTTGTAGCAGCCCGACGATCCCGCTCTACAAGCTCCCTTATGCGGTCTGCCGCATTTCCTGCAGCGGCTCTAGCCCGGCTGGCCCTTCGACCTAACGTCGGATCCCTTGGGTTTCTTCCCCGAAACCCCCCTAACCTGCTCAGTCTCTGCCTTTCTCTTCCTGAGGTTCTCCAAATCAATCTCCCTCTCCCGCGCCCTAGCAATCATGGACTCCAGGGTCGGGCAAGCTGAATAGCTGACATGCTCCCGGATATCAGCCCTCAACATATCATGGTAGCGGGTCTTCCGCATCTCCTCATCCCAACCATACTGAGGTACCAACAAGGCCCTCTCCCTGAACTTGGCGGTGATCTCCGCCATAGTCTCGGTCGTCTGTCTCATATCAAGAAACTCTCTGGCTAGCTGCTGAAGCTCCACAGTTGGCGCAAACTCAACCCTGAATTTGGTCACCAAATCTGACCAAGTCATAGCCTCAATGGTTGGGGCTCCCAGCGAGTCACCAACTGACTCCCACCAATCCCTAGCTCTATCCCTCAAACATCCCGCAGCAAAGCGGGCCTTCGACCCCTCCGGGCAGAAGCTCGTCAACTGCGCAGACTCAATGTCTGCGATCCATCTCCTGGCAGCAATGGGGTCCTTCACCCCGTGAAATTCCGGCGCACCACTCCCCCTAAAGTCCTTGAAGGACAGTGTGCACGTACCCATCTAGATAGACGCCAAATCACTCCTGAATGTCCGTAGGCGATCCTCCATCAGCTCAATAATCCCCTCCTTGATCGACCCGAAAATGACCGGGGTCGCCTCAAGGATACCTCTCGTGATCTCAGACACGATGAACTCGCGTAGCCCGTCATCAACCTACTCGGATCTTGCACCCGAGCCTGATCCTGATCCTGACCCAGATCCTGAACCTCCTGCTCCATGTCGTGTGATCACCATACTGAAAATAAACACATAAACGTCAGGATCATACATACTCTCGAGAGGTCTCACACACTCTCCAAGTTTCCTGGTTCCATCTCGGCCCTCCTTGACTCGAGTACGGATCCTCTGCTTCCAGTAGTACGGGCCCATACTACCTTCGACATCTATCCGTACTTTCCTCAAGGATTACCTTAACTTCACCAAGTCCCTTTACCAATACTGCTTTCCAACTAATCTCATCCTAGGCTTTCCTTGGGCACTCTCCGACCTACTCTCTGCCATCAGCTGCATTAGGATTTCCTACCACCTTTCCCTAACTAGCTTGCGAATACTATTACATATTCGCTTACTAGATAGTTAAAGCTAGCCAGAACCCCTATTGCACAAAGCAAGCAGCATTCGTTCATTGAGTAACCAAATCAAGCATAACCTAATCAGGCTATCCTACTGCTGACTAGGCATCCCTAGCATACAGCTCATACAGCAGGCATATAAGGCATCCTTCCTAGATCCTTAATTCTATTCTAGCATGCAGTTCTCAGAATCATATATCAGGCATACAAGGCATCCTCATAGATCCTTATCCCTAATCTATCATGCATTTCTCATAATCATATCATATAACATAACATAACAAGTATGGGTATCTTGGGGAAAACTTACTTGAGCTCGGCCGGTCGCACGCATCACACACTTTGTTCTTTCTTAAAATTCTTTAACTTAGATTTTAGAAAACTGTTTTCTTGTGAAGATCTTTTAATCCCTCGATTTGAGTCCAGACACCCCCGAGGGTGTGTCCAAATCCCTCAAACCAAGGCTCTGATACCAACTTGTAACATCCCAATTTTCAAGGCCAAAAATTTCGTTTTTAATTAAGTGAATTCATAACATAGATTATCAAACATTGCCAACGTCATATTAATTTAAAAAAAAAACCATAACAACGTGTCTGAAAACCATATCATCAAAAGTAATACGATCATAGTACCATCCCATAAAACTCTATGCGGAAATCATGTGTGTGTGTGATGCGCTGCTACACCGCCGGCTCCTTCCCCTTGGACAAAGAGGTACCTGAAACCAAAATTGAAACAGTAAGCACAAAGCTTAATGAGTTCCCCCATCATACCGCATACCAAACAACAAACATATTGTCGGGCAATTATGGGGTGCCCGACCTACCCATGTCAAGCCATTCTGGGGTGCTAACCTACCCATGTCAAGCCGTTTTGGGTGCTGAACTACCCATGTCAGGCCATTATGGGGTGCCGACCTACCCTCCGGTCTATTTCAACCGGACACGTGGGATATTTCACCCCCTACCGCTAGCATACAG
The DNA here is from genome assembly GCF_052849685.1 of Lactuca virosa. NCBI lineage: Eukaryota > Viridiplantae > Streptophyta > Magnoliopsida > Asterales > Asteraceae > Lactuca > Lactuca virosa. The sequence continues at coordinate 493,777,838 of NC_136429.1, forward strand.
TATCATATCATAATCATGTTGTCAGACATATCTGGGGTGTCCGACCTACCCATTGGTCCTAGTGACCGAATCGGGGACTAGTCCCCTCCTACCAATACTATCACATATATCACAACATGCTAGCATACACACATATCAAGCAACAGCAAACCAGACAATTATCACAAAGACAATTGTCTCAACTAAACAACTACTAGTGGGCCGACCTTGGTGCCTTAGACCCACTTTTACTGGAAGGTAACTCACCTCGATGTCGTGTAGTGTCTGAACTGTCCTCGGCGTGAAAATCGACTCTCCTCGACTCCTCAATCCCTACATGACAACCCTTCTAAAGTATAAATTTGTACTTGTAACCCTAACCAGGGTCAACTCAATGACGGTCAAAGTCAACTTTGGTCAAAGTCAACATCCAGTTGACCTGACTCGCCGAGTTGGTCTAACAACTCTTCGAGTCCATACTCCTCTAACCCAATACAATCCCCGACTCCACTCGTCGAGTCTAGCAAGAACTCGACGGGTTCTCCTTCAATCATACCATCGGGACCATCTTCATCCGAGTCGTCGAGTTCCTCCTTGAACTCGTAGAATTCATCTCCCTCATATGAATGTGTCCATTCTATGACTCGCCAAGTTGTATGAACAACTCGTCAAGTCCATCTTCATGGATTGGGAGATTGCCTTGGACTCGCCGAGTTTGCTCATGCACTCGTCGAGCCCCATGATTTCCAGGTCTATAATATCGTCCATCTTTGTTGAGTCCTTCTCTAGACTCAACCAAACCCCCAAAACAGTAAAGGTTGGGGAACCACTACCCGACTCGCCGAGTCCCACGAACAACTCGCCGAGTCCACTAAGGTCCATGTCCATAAACTCGATTTCTGTTAAGCTCGTCTCATCTAAAGAGTAGATCTGACCTCCTAGGGTCGATATAGCACGTAAATGTTGGATATTGTGTCTAAGTCCATAACTTTATTTGGTATGTACTTGACCCGACCCGGCATGGTCCATTTGGGTTGCATGGCATTGCAATACTTGGATAGACTAAATGAGAGAATAAGGCACTTATGATTATTAATATATTATAAGTTCAAATATATTAATAATAGTATTATTTAATTAGTATTGATCAAGTATTAATCTAGTATTAATTTGGTGATCAAAGTGAGACTAATTAAATATATCGGGTTGATTATGACAATCATCAATTCTTTTATGGTGGATTAATGATCCATGGTTTATGGGTTTGGTTATAACCATATGGAGCTCCATGGATAGTCCATGGGAGTTACAAACCCATGGGTCATGAGAAATCAAGAGTCATGACAATTAAGGGCATTCATGTGTAAACCCTAATTGTGACAACACTATAAAAGGAACCCTATGGCTAGGAAAATCGTGACCTAGTGTTATTAGAGAGGGCATAACCGATTTTGAGTGCTAGAAGTATTCTCTCAAGTTATTCCAAGTCTTGTGGTGTTGTGTGAAGCATTTGAGGCACAACATTTGGGGTGCTAGGCTCACAAAGTCTTGAAGGAATCCAAGCAACAACAAGGTATGTATTTCTACTAGTTTTATGTTCTATGTAATCCCCATGCCATGCTAGTTAGGAAATAACCTTGAAAAAGAAATTTGCATGTATATAGAGAAAACATAGATTCAAGGTTATTAGGGTTGCATGTACACTTAGGAAGTGTTAGAATGCTCAAAAACCCATCAGTGGTATCAGAGCCTAGGATTGTTTTCTGTATACTTGTTGCAAAACTGCTTAAAAATCGAAAACTCTACACTCTGACGACTGGACTCGCCGAGTCCATGGGGAGGACTCGCCGAGTCCATGAACAAATTCATCCTACTCGACGAGTTGAATAATGCACTCGGCGAGTAGGAGCGTGCTGGGCAGTTTTTTCGAGTTTTGTTGCTGGAAATGGATTAAGATCATTATCCCAATCTGTTTTGGACTTGTAAAATCTGTTTTTCAAAATGATAATGATTATGTTAACCCATTTTACATGACTTTTATCAATTTTCAAGTATTGTATATGTTTATATGATTTCTTGAAATTGCTTGACATGAATTTGTGTTCTTATGAGTTTTAGAAGATCATAGGAATTATGTGTAACCTCCATGTGTGTTTAATTCATGATCTTAATGGCTATGATGGTGTCCATAACTTGTCCTCAAGTTATGGATAACCAAAAGTCACTTCTTTTAATTATGATTAAAGAACTAAAGAGGTTTCATAAAATGAAGAGTCTTCATTTTTATGAACCATTAAAACTCATAAGTTACAAATTGAAGAGACTTGGAATAGTTTCAAATCTTGCCCTCAAGTTTTGGAATTTGAAAAGTCTTACGCTTTAATACTTTAATTCCAAATTAAACCTTAGATTTTTAAAAAGTTTAAAAATCAACACTTATACTATTATTATAATTTTATTATATAGATATGTATAAGAATATGTCATTCTTACCGTTAGTAGGCCTCATTCACGAAGCCGGTCTATAAGGGGGGTATAAGGTTGTTACCTATAAAATGGTGACTTAATGGGTGTCCACTCTCACCCACCGCTTCCTTGATCGGTGGAGGGTCGTTAGCCGAACGGGTAGGATACGACTTTAAATACTCGTTAAAAGTATAATGAATTATAAAGTAACTATACATTATAAATTCCCAATCTTAGTTACTTTAGGAAAATGTGAAATTGGTGCTAGCCCATAAAATTACACTTTGTACCTTACCAAGTCGTTAGTGGAGCGTGTGTGGTTAACCGGCACACTAACATGGACTAGTAAGAGTCGCAAAGGGTAACTTGGCTTTATTATAGATCGGTGGAGCGTGTGTGGTTAACCGGCACATCGATTAGGTAATATTGTTGAGGGTACCAAGTCAATTTGTATGGTTATTCACACCTTGTTTGTGATCCTCGGCATCCCAGTCACAAACTTGAGAGGGCACAATCGAGATTCAAACATGCCATTGAAAAGTTCAATGTATCTCAAAAGATCTAGGAGTTTCAAAACCAATAAAACCTAATAATAAAATATTTCGTTCTTATGGTGGAAATTGGTAAATCGTCATTTACCTACCTTCAAATATTTTATAGTATGGATTACGGCATCCATCTTCCAACTATAAATAGTTTGTTGGATCCTAGCCTTAATATTTCATTTGGGTGAATTATTAAGGATTCCTAATCTAATGAAACTTGTCTTTCTTTCCTTTCAGATGTCTTCCAACAATGTTTCTGGCTCAAACCCAACAAGCTCCTTTTCCCTTATGAACTTGTGTGGTAAGGTCATCTTTGATGGATCCAATTTCAATGAGTGGATCAGAAACATCAGAATGATTACCCGCTATGAGGACAAAGAATATGTCCTCGATAAGGAGTTTAAGGTTGTGAATGAAGCCACTACTACTCCTGAAGAGTTTGCGGAGTTTGTTGCACATGAAAAGGATGCTACTAAAGTAGCATGCATCATGATGGCCACCATGACTCCTGAACTTCAAAAATCCTATGAAGATTTCTACCCCTATGAGATGCACCTGGATCTGATGGAAAGGTACCATCAGAGCGCGCGTCAGGAGAGGTATGAAATCATCTCCTCCATGATAACCGCAAGGATGAAGGATGGTGAACCCATCACCGGTCACTTGCAGAAGATGCAAAGGTTCGTTGACCGGTTGCTGAAGCTAAATATTGACTTTCCTGAGGAAATGGCGATTGACATCATTCTCCATTCCTTACCTCCAAGTTATGATCAGTTTCATATGACTTATCATATGAACAAGGAGGAAGTCACACTTAGCAAACTTCAAGGACTCTTAAGGACAGCTGAAAATGGCCTTAAGGGTAAAGCGGTTGCTACTTCTACTCCTTCAACAGCCCCTGTTCTGGCTATTGGGCAGGGAAAGGGTAAGAAGAGGAAAAGCCCTTCAAAGGGTACCAAGGGTAAGACTCTTGATGGTTCCTCTTCAAGTGGGACAAAGAAAGGTCCCATTACTCCTTCTTCAAACCCAAAGGAAGCACAGTGCTTCTATTGCCAGGATAAGGGACACTTCAAGCGAAGCTGCCCTAAATATCTGCAAGATGTAAAGGATGGGAAGGTTAAACCCACCCATGCAGGTATTTACACAATATTGTCTAATAACTCATCTAATGCTAATTCTTGGGTGCTTGATACAGGTTGTGGTATTCACATCTGTACTGATTTGCAGGCACTAAGAAGAAGTGAGCAAGTGGAGCACGGGAAGATAAACTTAGTCATGGGCAACAGGAAAGCATCACATGTTACCAAGATAGGAGTTTATTCTTTATTGCTTAATAATGGGTTAATGTTAGATTTGAATAAGTGTTGTTACTCGCCCGAAATGGCGAGAAATATTATTTCTTTTCATGGCTTGTACAAACAAGGTTTTTCATTTTCATTTGATAATAAAAATGGTGCTATTAATGTTTATTACAATGATGTATTTTACTTTAAAGCATTACCTTGTGATGGTGTATATGAAGCTGTGAATGTTGTAGACAATCTAGGAAATAATGTGTTGTATATTGATTCTTCAGATAGCTTGGATAAAGCATCCTTGTGGCATTGTCGTCTTGGACATGTTAACAAGAAGCGCATAGGCCAACTCCAAAAGGCTGGAGTCTTGGAATCATTTGACCTCAAGTCAGATGATAGTTGCGAGTCTTGTTTACTTGGAAAAATGACAAAGTCACCCTTCACAGGTACTTGTGATAGGGGTGAAGGTTTGTTGGACCTTGTACACACGGATGTGTGTGGGCCCTTCAGAGTTGCTACAAGGGATGCTAATCGCTATTATGTGACTTTTACTGATGATTACAGTAGATATGGATATATTTACTTAATCAGGCATAAGTCAGAAACCTTTGAAAAGTTCAAAGATTTTAAGCAGGAAGTGGAGAATCAATTGGGCAGGAACATCAAGATGCTCCGATCCGATCGAGGAGGAGAGTATCTTAGCATTGAGTTCCTTGACTATCTTAAGGAATGTGGGATTGTCTCACAATTGACATCTCCCAAGACACCACAGTTGAATGGTGTGGCTGAGAGGCGCAATCGAACCTTGTTGGATATGGTTCGTTCCATGATGAGTCGAGCTTCGTTACCAATCTCTTTCTGTGGGTATGCCTTAGAGACGGCCGCCCATATCCTTAATCTAGTCCCTACTAAAAAGGTTGCCAAAACACCTCACGAGATGTGGACTGGGAAAGTTCCCAATTTGGACCACATCAAGATTTGGGGTTGTGAAGCTTTCGTGAGGCGTGAGACTCATGATAAGCTTGAACCTCGAAGTGAGAGGTGTATTTTCATCGGCTACCCACAGAGATCCTTTGGTTACCTCTTCTACAGACCCAGTGATAATGTGGTTTTTGTAGCAAGAAGATGAGTCTTTCGTGAGAGAGAATTCATAAGCCAAGGGGACAGTGGGAGGCAAATTGACCTTGAAGAGCTTCAAGAGTCTAGCGGTGAAGGAACCTCAAATGCTATCGACCAACCTGAGGAGGAAACTCCTGTTGATCCGATAGATGAGTCTGTACCTCCAAGACGTTCCACTAAGGTGAGGAACACACCTGATTTTTATTATGGTTATCACATCACCACTGAAGGTGATACATTTATTAGTGATAGTACACTAATAGATTTGGATGAACCTAATAATTACAGGGAAGCCATGGCAGGCCCTGAGTCTGCTAAATGGAAGGAGGCTATGGACAGCGAGATTCAGTCCATGTATGACAATCAAGTTTGGAACTTGGTTGACAATGTACCAGGTCGTAAGACAGTTGGGTGCAAATGGATCTTCAAGAAGAAGACCGACATGGATGGGAAGGTACATACTTACAAAGCACGACTGGTTGCGAAGGGCTTTACTCAAACTCCGGGAGTTGACTATGATGAGACCTTCTCACCAGTAGCTAAGATTAAGTCTATTAGAGTATTGTTAGCCATAGCTGCATTTCATGATTATGAAATATGGCAAATGGATGTCAAAACCGCTTTCCTTAATGGAAAGTTGGCTAAGGATGTTTACATGGCTCAACCAGAGGGTTTTGTCGATACAAGATACCCTAATAGAGTGTGTAAGCTTGATAAATCCATTTATGGATTGAAACAAGCATCTCGCAGATGGAATCTTTGCTTTGATGAGAAAGTCAAAGAGTTTGGCTTTTCTAGGAGTGAGGATGAGTCTTGTGTGTATTTCAGGGCTAGTGGGAGCATAGTTAGCTTCTTGGTGTTGTATGTGGATGACATACTTCTCATAGGAAACGACGTCCCAACCTTGCAGGAGGTTAAGTCCTGGCTTGGGAAGTGTTTCGCTATGAAGGACCTTGGGGAAGCTGCCTATATCCTAGGGATAAGGATATTGAGAGATAGGAGTAAGAGACTAATTGGACTTAGTCAAAGTACTTACTTGGATAAGGTGCTGAAGAGGTTCAGCATGCAAGAATCCAAGAAAGGGGAATTACCCGTCCAGAGTAATGCCAAGCTGAGTAAGACTCAGAGTCCGAGTACAGAGGCTGAGATAGCTGAGATGAGTCATATACCATATGCTTCCGCTGTGGGCTCGATCATGTATGCTATGACTTGTACTCGCCCTGATGTGGCCTTTGCTTTGAGCATGGTCAGTAGATATCAAGGGAACCCTGGCAAGGCACACTGGACAGCGGTAAAGAACATTCTCAAGTATCTGCGGATGACTAAGGATTGGGTCCTTACCCTCGGAGGCAGTGATGACTTGAGAGTGGAAAGATATAGCGATGCTAGCTTCCAGACTGATAGGGATAATTTCCGCTCTCAGTCAGGCTGGGTCTTTATCCTAAATGGAGAGGCAATTACTTGGAAAAGTTCCAAGCAGGAGACAGTAGCTGATTCTACTTGTGAATCAGAGTACATAGCAGCAAGTGAAGCAGCTAAGGAGGCGATATGGCTAAAGAACTTCATCGGTGACCTTGGAGTTGTACTTGCTATAAAGGAGCCAATTGAAATTTTCTATGACAGCGAAAGTGCGGTTGTTTTGGCTAAGGAACCGAGAGATCACGGGAGATCTAGGCACATTGACAGAAAATACCATTTCATCAGACATCGAATAGAAGAAGGACTCCTCGTGGCTAAGAGGGTATCATCAGATGAGAACCCGGCAGATCCCCTCACGAAGGGACTGAGCAGGGTTAAGCATTTACAGCATGCGAGGCGCATTGGGCTGAAGGATGATATTAGTTTCAATAATTAGATTCCTGAAACTTGTAAAATGTAATTGACATTTGATGATAAATAAAAGTTGTTATTTATTTATGAGTAAGGTGTTACTATCTTGTGTTGATTGTTTACTATGTTTCAATTTTGCATGTTTTTACTTCCAGAATAATTATGTTATTATTCAAACCATCCACAGTCAGTCAAACTTTGGAAGTAAGTATTGATTTAAGACTGTCATGAATTTGGCTTGTATGATTTGTCTAAAAGTGCTTTGGACAATGCAATGGTTGCTACAACATTCATGAGTACTCATAAGGGCTGAGTATTGGATCCAACCCACGCTCACTTGCATCACTTCATGGAATTTATCTCGAGTGATTGTGAGACGGTAATATCTTATAAATCTTCAAACCTAGAGATATGAGTTGTTGACTATGAGTTGGTTATTCATTGATTGCACGAAAACGCATTGGTAACTCGATGTCATAAAACGTGCCTTTGTGAATAATTCAACAAGTAGTTATTACAAACATATCAGTCGAAGTTTATCTGTTCCTTCTAGAAATAGAAGCGATATCTGGGCCCCTCGATGATTTGGTTTTGACTTATGTACCGGGCCCGGTCAAAACCTAATTGATGTGTTCAATTTAGTTCTATGTCGAAACAAATCAGAGATCGAGAAACAAATGCTGGACAATAAGTAAGACCATGTTCCATGTGTTTGTCCGGCTGATATCATGAGAACAGAGGATTATATGATCACTTATCTTAAATGGCGTATCATCATCATCTCAGTTCCGAGATACTTTGAAAGAGCTACGATTGCTAGTCGGATTTTGAAGTCATATTTGCAAATATAGTTATTAGACTTATCCAAGTGGGAGACTGTTGGATATAGTGTCTAAGTCCATAACTTTATTTGGTATGTACTTGACCCGACCCGGCATGGTCCATTTGGGTTGCATGGCATTGCAATACTTGGATAGACTAAATGAGAGAATAAGGCACTTATGATTATTAATATATTATAAGTTCTAATATATTAATAATAGTATTATTTAATTAGTATTGATCAAGTATTAATCTAGTATTAATTTGGTGATCAAAGTGAGACTAATTAAATATATCGGGTTGATTATGACAATCATCAATTCTTTTATGGTGGATTAATGATCCATGGTTTATGGGTTTGGTTATAACCATATGGAGCTCCATGGATAGTCCATGGGAGTTACAAACCCATGGGTCATGAGAAATCAAGAGTCATGACAATTAAGGGCATTCATGTGTAAACCCTAATTGTGACAACACTATAAAAGGAACCCTATGGCTAGCAAAACCGTGACCTAGTGTTACTAGAGAGGGCATAACCGATTTTGAGTGCTAGAAGTATTCTCTCAAGTTATTCCAAGTCTTGTGGTGTTGTGTGAAGCATTTGAGGCACAACATTTGGGGTGCTAGGCTCACAAAGTCTTGAAGGAATCCAAGCAACAACAAGGTATGTATTTCTACTAGTTTTATGTTCTATGTAATCCCCATGCCATGCTAGTTAGGAAATAGCCTTGAAAAAGAAATTTGCATGTATATAGAGAAAACATAGATTCAAGGTTATTAGGGTTGCATGTACACTTAGGAAGTGTTAGAATGCTCAAAAACCCATCAGTAAAGCCACGAACTTTACGTCCATGCATGGGTCTATAAGCTCTAAAGGACCATAAATGATGTCTAAAAGATGCATGGGGCTCTCATGGCGATAAAGTTGGCACCTTTATGCCATGAGACCCCTCCAAAGTCCAAGATCTGAAGCCATAACTCCATATTACACTCCACAACCCGAAAATGGATTAGAAAGCCCTAAATATACCAAAACTCAAGCCCTAAAGATGATTAAACACATGGAAGATCAAGATAAAAGCTTTTTACCTTAACTGGGCTGGAAATGGAACACAACCTCTGGATCTTTTAGCTTCAACTTGAACTCCCAAGCTCCTTTCCTCTTCTCAAGCTTCACAATCCACCAAAATGCACAAAAATGGCCTTAGAACACTCAAACAAGGCTAGGGTTTCAGGCTAATGTCTTCTGGAAGTATAAGGGACGATGGAGGTTGAGATGGGGAGAGTTAAGTTGATTAAATAGGATGCAAACCCTCAAATTTAGGGTTTCACTCAAACAACATCTACTTGCCGAGTCGGTCTCTAGACTCGTCGAGTAGATCACTTAAACTTCCCGCGGATCATGAGTCTACTCGACGAGTTGGGCCCCCAACTCGTCGAGTCCCAGAGAAAAATATAAAAATTACTTGAATTAAATGCATACCAGGAATCGGGTGTTACAGCAAGTTTTGAACAATTCAAAAACTTTTGGTTTCCATAACTTATGAGTTTTAGTATGTCTTTTAGGGAAGACTTTTCAAGTTCCATAACTTGAGGACAAGTTATGGAAGACTAATCATTTTATGATGACATTAAAATTAGAGACTCTTCCATTTTCATAACATATGAGACTTAATGTGCTTTTAAATGAAAAACTCTTCATTTTCCATAACTTGAGGACAAGTTATGGAGTTCATAAAAACCATTAAGATCAATTATTTCAATTAACACAATAATCAAATAATTTTTCTATGAACAAGATCAAACTCATATGCAAAGATAATTCATATCAAAAATTTTCAAGAACTTAGCTAATCACATAAACTAAAACAAGTCTTGAAACTTTGACAATTATCCTTTATTTGGATGAGAATAAACATTAACATAACATCAAAATCAAATTTTATGAACAAAAACACTTTATGGTAATGATTCTAATCCAAAACAGCCAAAAAACTGAATTTTTTTTTCACTGAACAGTCACCACCTCGTGGTGATCCTGCAGATTCCAAAAAAAATGATTTTTCTTGCAAATAGCATCAAGTATAATTGAAAACAACCCTTGGCTCTGATACCACTGTTGGGTTTTGTATACTACAACATCCTATGGTGCACATACAACCCTAGAAGCTTTGGATCTATGTTTTCACTAATTATACATGCAAATGGTTTCCAAAGCTTTAAGCTTATTACTAGCATGCAATTGACATAAACAATATGTAATACTAGTTAGGGTGACATACTTGTTATGTAGCTTGAAACCTTGATGTATTTGATGTTGCTAGAAAGACTTTGGCCTTTAAGAACTTAGTGCCCCAAGTGTTGCACCTCAAATGGAATCACAACTCACCTAGGACAAAGGTGACTCTTGAGAGAGAAACTCCATGCACTAAAAACCACCATGAACTCCAAGAACATGTGTGTAGGCGTTTTTTAGGTTAAGAGCATGTATTTATATGTTGGATTTCAAGGGTCATGGGTATAACCCAAATCCATACCCATGGGTTTTATGATCCATGGTTCATGTGGCCCAACTCTTTATGTATCCATACACAAACTTGGTCCAACATGGATCATAAGCCCAACACATATAAATATAACTAATTACCATAATTAGTCCCCATAGATTTAATTAGTCTCTTTTGATCACTAAATTAATTCCAAATTAATTCTTGATCAATACTAATTAAAACATATGATTTCATATTAATATAGGTACCAAGTTTGTCGTAGATTTGGACTTGATCCTTTGACAATGTGAGAACTATCAGCGTCACATATGCCATCAGGGGAATCACTGATAAGTGCCATAAGACCCTTAACATTCAACCCCTCATCTTCAGATGTCTCCTCTTCTTCCACCCATTCTTTACAGTCCTCATGTTTTGTAATGAAAGCTTTTAGTAGAGAGATGTTTCCTTCTTCATATGGGCGATAAGCTTCTTGTACAAGACTTCATAATTCTCCGAACTTTGAGCTTCTTTCTTCTCCTTGCAGTCCCTGGAAAAATGATCAGGACTTCCACAATTACAACAATGATATGAGTTTCTCTTCTCTGAAGTGGAACTCCTTGTTGAACTATTTCCTTTACACCGAGCTCTTTGAACCCTGTTTAATATGCTTTGTTCATAGCGCTTGACCATAAGAGCAGCACTGGAAACAAGTTCATCGGTGAGATATGTTGGATTAGGTGTCTAAGCTCATAACTATAATTGTTATGTACTTGAATTGATAGTAGCAATGTCCTTTTGGGTTGCCTTCAAACCTGACAATTGAATAGGATAATTGTTGGAGAGAGAAGAATGATTTATTAATTTATTGCTTGGTTAATAAATTAATAATCAAGATAAATGATTTATTAATGTATTATGGATATAATATATTAAGTAGAAATCATATTGTTTAATTAATATTTAATCAGAAATTAATTTGGAATTAATTTTGGGATTAAAGGAATTAATTGGAACTGCAGGGACTAAAGGTGACAATGTTCAAAAGTTGTGCATTGAGCATTCTAGAACCTCCCTTAGAGGTGGGGAACGAAATCTAGAGTGTCCTAGGGTTTCCTTGGGCTCTAAGGGTGCCTTGGAAGCCTTAGGGAGGAAGTTAAGGGATTAGGGTTATCTAAGATACACCTGCCTTATCCTAAACCTTCCTTATCACCTATATAATCCCTATAGGGTTGGATTTCGTCCAAGGCACTCCAAGAAAGTCTAAGGGCCGAAATTCTACTCTACTTCTCTCTCTCCATAGTAATCCTTGGTTGCTAGGTTTGTTTGTGAGCCATTAGAGGCGCGACACTTGTGGCGCTTGCTACCAAAGTTCAAGATCTTCAAGGATTTGATTGTTATTACAATATAACAATCAAGGTATGTATCTTAACCCTAATTATATGTTAATTTCGAAAATTACATGTGTCTCCTAGGGTTTCTAGTTTTTGTGTTCAATGCTTGTATGTCTAATAGTGAAAACATAGATCCTCACCTTAGGGTTGCATGCACACATAAGATTGTTTGTTATGTACAAAACCCATCAGTGGTATCAGAGAGTATGGTTTTTGTTTTCAATTAGATTTGGTACAATTTATTGAACTAGACAAAATTAGGGTTTATGGATATTAAACCCTAAGGCCTTTAAATTTTCGCAAATTAGGGTTTAAGAACCCTATTTTTCGAAAATCCCTAAGGGTTTTCAAACCCTTTCCTTTAGCCACCTTGGAGTCGAAATCTAGGGTTTCCTAACCCTAGGGTTTTTGATTTTTAGGCAAGTTTGAAAGCCTTGCCTTCCACTCCAAGCAGAAGATTTCGCAATCTAAGGAATATGTTAGTAGGTTGTTATTTTTGGTAATTATCTTGTTAATTGTTTAATTGGATAATTAAAGATATCCCTGCCTAAATTTCAAAATCCATGGATATAGGATTAAATTAAGTTAATATATTTAATTTAAATTGGTAATCCTTATTTGATTTAATAATTTAATTAATTGTTTAATTTTTGAATAATTATTAAATCAAAATAGTTCAAATTACACCCTTATGGTGTTATTAAGTTAATTAAAAGTTTAATTAAAAGAGAAAATTAATAAAAACCACCTAGTATTTTAAAAGTGTAAAATACACCCTTATATTATATATATATATATATATATATATATATATATATATATATATATATATATATATATATATATATAAATTAAAAGTCTAATATTATATATGTATAACTTAAACTGCTAGTCTTATCGTTAGTAGGCCTCATTCACGAAGCCGATCTATAAGGGGGGTATAAGGTTATGACCTATAAAATGGTCGTTTAATGGGTGTCCACTCTCACCCACCGCTTCCTTGATTGGTGGAGGGTCGTTAGCCGAACGGGTAGGATAGGGCAAACCCTCTCCTCATTAAAGTATAATGAATAAAGTAACTAAATGTTTTTACCAAATTCCCAATCTTAGTTATTTTAGGAAAAAGTGAAATTGATGCAATTCCATGGAATTACACTTTGTACCCTTGTTGAGACGTTAGTGGAGCGTGTGTGGTTAACCGGCACACTAAATGGGTTCTAAGCAAAGGTAGCGAAGGGTGACTCAGTGTTTGTCATAGTTCGATGGAGCGTGTGTGGTTAACCGACACATCGAATAGGTGACTGTAATATTGGGGGCACCATGTAAGTTTGCATGGTTATTCACACCCTGTTTTGTGATCCTCGGCATCCCAGTCACAAATCGAGGGGCATATCGAGATTTAAACATGCCATTGAAAAGTTCAATGAATCTCAAAAGATCTACGAGTTTTCAATACATTTAAAACTTAATCTCCTTTTCGTTTTTCATGGTGGAAAATTAGTGAATCGTCATTCACTTAACTTCAAATGTTCTGCAAGTTGGATTACGGCATCCCTCTTCCAAATTGTAGAATATTGTGTTGGATCCTAGCCTTAATATCTCATTTGGGTGTTTTATTAAGGACTCAATCAACTAACGTGAATTTTCTCCCTTTTTATAGATGTCAAAGTCTGACAACTATGGTCTTCCTAAATCCGTTGGAAAAAGTTTTCCACGTGAAGATGATGTTCCACGATTGTATTGTGGAAATAGAAATCATGCTTCATTTCCTCCACCTCCTCTAATAATTCTCCCTGACCCACATGTTCGAAGACTTGAAAAGTTCAAGGTCACTTAAGCCTTATTGGCAAAAGACACGAAAATGGAAAGTCTATATGTGCTCATGTCTTGGATAAAAGGTTACATATTGATAAACTGGGATTGTTGGGTGTCGATGTTTAAAGGAAGTTGGCTGTTGACTTGGTTCTTCAGTCACTTCCCGAATCATATGGTAAGTTCGTTAGACAGTACTATATGATGGACCACGACATGACCCTTATTGATTTGACTTATTTGCTTATTGCTGCTGAATCAGAAATGATTTGGCGCACTGGTCAGCAAATTTGCCTGGTAAATCAATATCCCAACCCTCTATGGGCAATGGTAACATTGGAAGTCCAGAAACGTTTTCTCTACGCAAGAGAAAGGCTGAGTTTGAGATAGTCCCGTGTGCCATTCCAGAGATTCCATAAGTTTCTACTGCCAAAAAGAAGGGGCATTGGTTACGAAGCTGCCCTGACTACCTGAGAGATCTAAGAGATGGGAGAGTCAAGATGTATGACTCTGCTTCAGGTAAAAATCCACTATTTAACTCTATTAAGTTCCTATTTGGAGATTCTTAATACATGATGTGATAAGATTACATTTCGATGTTTTGAAGGATCGAAGAAAGGAAAGGAAGCTTAAAGGAAGGAGCAAGCTGAGTCTGATCGCGAAGAAATGGATTTCGATCGCATGATTCAAGGATCAGATATTTAAGCTACTACTTTAGAGTTAGGATAGATTGCTAAGTAATATTTACATAGTTTTCATTAGTAATCTCATTGTAAGGACAATATTTTTCCGCAATAAAATAAATTTTTATTTATCTTATTTATGTTTCCTTGCGATGGATTTTATGAAAATTGGTGTTTGAATGGTTGTATTGTTAGCAATATTGTGAATGGATTTGATTCTTAGTTATGTTATTTGTGGTAATGTCAGAAATTTACCAAATGAGGAAAGATTCTCATCGCCCAAGTTTCAATTGGACAGAAACTTGGAATCATACAATTGGTATTCTGTGACGAATGAGAACCTTCGTATTTGGAAAATTGAGACTAATTCCTTGTTCACATAAGTATGTGAGTCAAGTGAAGGACTAGGAGATTAGGTAGACTTGGTTGTGCGCTGGTCAAGTCCACCACAAAGAACAATAGAATTATTCGTCATGATTTACTATAGTTTAGTAAATATGGTTATACTTATAAGATTAAGTGTAATTCTGAGTTGTTGAAAAAGTTTCAATGAATAGCGGTACGAATAAGAAGAATCAATTAGGCAGAAAGATAAAAGGTTCTCCAATCTAAGAAGAAGGGAGAGTACTTTTGTATCCTGTTCTATGATCGTCTTAAGAACCATATTACAATTCATCCTCTAAGGACACCTTAGTGCACTAGTATGGCTAAGAAGAGGAGTCGGGAATTGTCAAAATGGGTTAAGTCAATAAGATGAATCGTACTTCGTTCCAAAAATCAAGTCTTAGAGTCAAACTCCAAGATTGTGACTTGAGTGACATAATCTTAAGTAGGAATGTTCTTACATTTGCACATTTTGGTAAGTTGTGATGTCTTGAATAAGACATAGACCAATTAGTACCAAATTATGCGTAGTTTTGTCTTGATATAGACACACACTAACTCTTGGATATTTGTTTTGTCAAGAAATGTTTCTTGATAAGAGAATCTAATATGTCAAGAGGTCAGTGGGAGTCTAATGATCTTGAAAAGTTTCAAGAACAAATCAAGAAGTAAACCTATTATACACTAGCACACGACTTGAGGATTGTAACCTATCGTGTTGACAAAATTTTATTTTTGTGCCAATCCAGTTGAGGGATTACGCATATGAGTTCTACGAGTTCTCAATTGAATGCATAAGGGCAAACACCTTGATCAATGAAAGTACATTGACTGGCATAGGTGAGCTGCTAAATAACTTGGAAGCAATGGTGGGACCCTTGATGGCAAGAAATTAAGAATGAACAAGTTCTGTCCATAAGAGTTTGAATTTGTCACAAACATTATCTTTCGATTATGGTTATGGCAAATTCACATGGATAGGAACACATACACCATAAAATCTAAGTGTCATAAGGTTTCTCTCCTTCATGAAAATGATTGTGAGGAAACACTTTCACTAAGAGAGATTTTAAGGAGATAGAAGTTGTGTAAATTGCATGCTCAAATTCGATTATGATTACGGCATCCCTCTTCATAGTTCGAATTGTGAGATTTGGCAATTGGTTTGAACAATTAAGACTTATTGCTATAAGTTTTGAAATTGTTTAGACACACATGTGAGCTTTCTAAAAGGTGTATGAGCTTAGATAAAAGCTTATCGAAGCATCTCGTATCAGAAATATGAACTTCGGTAAGAAAGTCAATAAGTATTGATTTCTAGAAGTCCAACTGATTTCTGAATACATGTCAAAGCTAGTGGGAGCATAAATGTTATGCTGGTAAGAAGATAATTATCATGTTAGTGGGAGCATGATTATTATGATTTGCGAGTTAACAATACTAATTATAGAAAACAAGAATTTCAATTTGCAAAGTTGCAAGGGATGAAGAGTTGTTTTGCTATAATTAAGGGAGAGAATATTATACTTCATTTCAAATCTAAAAGCTTAGATTGTGAGTTTTTAGTCAAATTTAGTCAAATATATATGAATGTTATGTTGGAATGGTTCAACATAAGAAAATTCTATATATGGAAAGGATAATTGCATTCTCAAAATTTGGTTATGATTACGGCATCCCTTGTCATAATCAAAATTTTGAGAACATGGCAATTAGAAATATTATAGCAGACTGTGAGACATTATGAATCGTGTTCCATATGCTTCGGGTATAGGATCGATTGCATATGCTATAATATTTGACTGTTCTAAAATTTTCCAAATGCCTAGAGCATTAAGAGGGAAAATGGACTAGAACCGGATTTAACTAAAATGATTAAACAACTGTTAAAGGACGATCTAAGATTTCCTAAGGATTTGTCGCTTGTGAGTAGTTGGAAGTATAGTATTGGATGGACCATATCGACATTATTATGAATAGATAAGATTCTATTTAGAATGAGTTGTCATATGGCAAATATGGAATGTTTCCATAAATGGGAGTTGGATATTAAGAATCTATGTCGAGATTAGGAACTTTTATGCAAGAAGGATGTTCAAGGAATGTACTTTGAATGTGAGACTTCACGTCTATGGAATTGTCTTGAAACAATCTCCGATAGAGAACTTTGTAATTTCATTGGCTGGGTCTTGGTGACTTTTGTGCAGTGACATTACGAAAGGATCGTTGCATAAAATGTTAGAATCTAACATATTCTAATAGTGGCAAGAATTTTATATTCTTACACTAACAATGAGTTTTGGGGATTATGAAATGAGTTTCATTGGAAATGTTTTCCAATTGATCTATTTCACAAAGAAAGGATCATAGGTAAACATAGTGTGCATGCTTGGTGCATGGGACAACTGTTGTTATAATTCAGTATCAAGTTGATTATCTGAAACAGTAGACAATGAATAATGAGTAATCAAAATGGTAACTAAATAAAAGGTGTTTTATTTATACTCAAAAGTTTTGGGGTCATATATGATTAAGTATTATTGTTGTGTTTCACTTTGCATGTTTTGACTTCCAGAATAACTAGGTTATTCAAACATCCATAGTCGCTCATACATTAGGAGTAGGTATGAAGCAAGACTGTCATGAGTCCGTCTGTAGATTGTCTAAAGTGTTTAGACATAGCAAAAGTTTGTTGCAGAGTTCATGAGTGCTTTAATAAGATTAGAGTATTGGATTAAACCCACGCTCACTTGAATCACTTCATGGATTTTATCACGAGTGATTGTGAGACGATAATATCTTATATTCTTGAAACAAAGATATATGAGTTACAGTTTGCAAATCGGTTGCACATTGATAATACGTAAACGCACCAGTAACTTGGTGTTATAAAATGTATTGTTGTGTGTGATTTGATGAGTAAATAGAGCAAGCATATGAGTCGATGTTTATCCGTTCCTTTTACCCAAAGTTGGATAAAAGCGATATCTATGGGCCCCTCGATGATTTAGTGATGACACCATAAAGTGCTTGGCCAAGCCGGGACTGATTTGATTTGTTCAATTAGTCAGTCGTCATAAATCGGAAATCGGGAAACAGAACATAGACAGAGAGAATGATTAAAATCCATGTCTCGTGTCTATACGATATCTAGAATGAAGGAATATATGATCCCTTATCTAAGGACACGTCACTGACTAGGTCAGAGTTCGACAACGGCTTTTGGTAGCTAAAATTTGATAGTCAATTTTTGAAGTTATACTTGTAATTATAGTTATTAGACTTATCCAAGTGGGAGACTGTTGGATTAGGTGTCTAAGCCCATAACTATAATTGTTATGTACTTGAATTGATAGTAGCAATGTCCTTTTGGGTTGCATTCAAACCTGGCAATTGAATAGGATAATTGTTGGAGAGAGAAGAATGATTTATTAATTTATTGCTTGGTTAATAAATTAATAATCAAGATAAATGATTTATTAATGTATTATGGATATAATATATTAATTAGAAATCATATTGTTTAATTAATATTTAATCAGAAATTAATTTGGAATTAATTTTGGGATTAAAGTAATTAATTGAAACTGCAGGGACTAAAGGTGACAATGTTCAAAAGTTGTGCATTGAGCATTCTAGAACCTCCCTTAGAGGTGGGGAACGAAATCTAGAGTGTCCTAGGGTTTTCTTGGGCTCTAAGGGTGCCTTGGAAGCCTTAGGGAGGAAGTTAAGGGATTAGGGTTATCTAAGATACACCTGCCTTATCCTAAACCTTCCTTATCACCTATATAATCCCTATAGGGTTGGATTTCGTCCAAGGCACTCCAAGAAAGTCTAAGGTCCGAAATTCTACTCTACTTCTCTCTCTCCATAGTAATCCTTGGTTGCTAGGTTTGTTTGTGAGCCATTAGAGGCGCGACACTTGTGGCGCTTGCTACCAAAGTTCAAGATCTTCAAGGATTTGATTGTTATTACAATATAACAATCAAGGTATGTATCTTAACCCTAATTATATGTTAATTTCGAAAATTACATGTGCCTCCTAGGGTTTCTAGTTTTTGTGTTCAATGCTTGTATGTCTAATAGTGAAAACATAGATCCTCACCTTAGGGTTGCATGCACACATAGGATTGTTTGTTATGTACAAAACCCATCAAGATATTCATCACTTTCCTCACACTGATCTGAATTGTCTGGTTCACTGATGTGCTTCATTGCTTCCTTTCGAGACACTAGATTAATATACTTTTTCTTGCTTGATTCCTTCGTGATTTCTTTACGAAGAGCTTTAGTCTTTTCATAATTTCACAGATTACCAAACAAGGAGTTCAGATCCATGGTGTCGATCTTTTCACCATTCTTAAGAACATTAACATGATGTTCCCAACTTTCCCAAAGAGAATCGAGAAACTTTAGAACTAACTGAGATGAATGCTTGACGATTTACAACTTGCGTATATCATTACCAAGCAGTTAAACCTATTGAAGGTTTGGGTAAGTGACTCACCTTGTTGAGCAAAGAAATTCTCATATATCCGATTGAGGTTGTTGATGGTTGTGACCTGGACTTCCACGATGCCTTCATAAGCCACTGTCAACGTATCCATCATCTCTTGAGTTGACTCACAATTTTGTACGAGATGATACATGTGGTAGGGAAAAGAGTTTCCAACAGCAGCCCTAGCTTTCACATCAAGACTAAGCAGTCTATTGTCATCGTCATCATAACTCGTCTCTGACTTTTGCTTCAGGGGGCCAACGAGAGTGTTTTTGGCCATGGGTTGGTACATAGGAACATGGGGACGTTTTTTAACAATATTTCTCATCTCATAGTCAATGGTTTCAAGAACTAGGGGTGAGCAAAAACCGAACCCCAAACCGAAAAAACCGAGAAAACCGCATTAACCGAAACCGAAAAACCGAAACCGAAATGAAAACCGATGGTGTGGTTTTTAGTTTTGCGAAAACCGTAAATTTTCGGTGCGGTGCGGTTTTTAGTTTTACAAAAACCGCAAAAAACCGAACCGCACTGCATATATATATATATATATATATATATATATATATATATATATATATATATATATATATATATATATATATATTCTACATAAGTATTAATCAACTATTTATTTACTATTCCTTTGAAATTTTAGATAAGTATTAATCATATATTATTGTTGTTTTCTGTTTAGTTCATGCATATGAATTTTTTCTTCATTGTTTTTATAGTGATAAAAAGATACATACGGGATTCAAGAAGTTATCCCACATCGTGATGTACTGAGAGATATATTTGTGCTATGTCTATATAAAAGAAACCATATTGAAGCTTATCGTACTTTGTGGTATCCCTTTCCGGACAATGTAATTTTTTTAAGCTTCTTAACAAAAATAAAATGGACAAATATAGTGATAAGTTGCAACAAAAGTCTCAAAATAAATAAAAGGCAATACAATTATGCGCTATTTTAAATGAAATTCAACAAAAATCCGATTTGGACATGAAAAATCGTATTATTTTAACCGCAAAACCGCACCAACTCGTTTTTTGGTTAAAAACCGAAACCGCACCGAAATAACCGCAAAAAAACCGGAAAACCGCACCAAATAAAAACCGCAAGTTTTGGTTTTTCAATATAAATAACCGCAAGTTGCGGTTTGCGGTTCGGTTTTATGCAAAAACCACACCGTACCGCACCATGCTCACCCCTATCAAGAACAACCATGGCCTTTGTTTTCCACATAGTGAAATTGTGTTCATAAAGTGGAGGAATTTTATTGAGACCACAGGATTTAGGATTTGACATGATTACTTGAGTGTATCACAAACCTGCTCTGATACCAATGAAGGTTTGTATCGATCAGATACACTTCAAGTATAAAGCGAAAATAAGAAAACAAAGAACAAAAAGTAAATAACACAGAGAGTTCTCCAAATTGTTCTTTCACCAAGAAAGAGTTTTTGTCTTCACCAAGAAGACGGGTTGTCACAAAGACTATTGACACAAAGCCGAACTCTCTACATTATGGTTTACCCAAATGCAAATTATATACTAATCTATACATGTGTATCCCATGATTTAAGGGATTGTATCTTATCTATACTAAGAACTAATCTTCATAACAAAGATACCATATCTGTTATATATTATATACTTATCTATATCATTACCTAATATACAAAAGATTACATAGAATAACTATACTATGCGCTGACGCTAATAAGCTTGATACATTGGCGCTGGTAGTTGAGAAGATGCTGACGCTGAAAGATAGCTTGTATGAGTGTTTGACTCATCAGATCATAAGATGTGACCTTACAGGTTCGTTCCATGATGAGTCAAGCTACTCTTCACATTTCCTTCTAGGGGTATGCCTTAGAGACAGTCGCCCATATCCTCAGTCTTGTCCCAACTAAAAAAGTTGCCAAAACACCTCATGAGATGTGGACATAGAAGGTTCCGTCGTTAGCACATATCAAAGTCTAGGGTTATGAAGCTTTCATTAGACGAGAGACTCATAACAAGATAGAATCCATAAGTGAAAGGTGTATTTTCATTGGCTACCCACAAAAGTCTTTTGGATATTTTTTCTACAGACCTAGTGAAAAAGTTGTCTTTATAGCACGAAGAGGAGTCTTTCACGAGAGAGAGCTCATATGCAAAAAGGACAGTGGGAACACAATTAACCTTGATGAAATTCAAGAGCCAACCAATGGAGGAACCTTATATGATACTAGCGGTCAACCAGAGGACGAGACTCCTGTTGAACCCATTGACAATTCGTTACCTCTTAGACGTTCTAGTAGAGTTATCATGACACCAACGTTCTATGGTTTCCATATAACGTCAGATAGTGACACGTTTATCATCAAACACTGGTAAATTTAGATGATCCAGATAGCTACAAGGAAGCGATGGCAGGTCCAGAGGCTGCCAAGTAGAAAGAGGCAATGGGGAGCAAGATCAAGTCCATGTATGACAACCAAGTTTGGAATTTGGTTGATCAAGAACCTGGTCGAAAGACAATTGGTTGCAAATGGATCCTCAAGAAGAAGACTGACATGGATGGAAATGTGCACACATTCAAGGCACGACTGTTTGCGATGGGTGTAACGCCTGTAGATTTGGGCTAGACAATTTAGAGATAATAAGCATTAAAAATGACTTTTTGATAGAAGATTATTTAGGACAAATAATCTTAAAAAGTTATAGTATATGTGACAAGGATTCCGTACATATAAATAACGCTAAAATCCAACTTCGAATGAAGAAGTTATGTTTCTTCAAAGTTTCACGATTAAACCGGCACGACTCTGCGTATCGTAAAAAGTGAATTTTTGATAAATTACTTTTTAGCCTTAGTAATGTAAACAAAAGTCATAGTATTCATTAAACCGAGAGTGTGCATATAGAACACTTTTCCACCGAACAACAAGACAAGGTCACGACTCACGACCACCTTTACCGTCTTCTGTCGCCCACAAAACGAACCGAATCAAAGTCACCCACTTTGACGTCTTCCCGTCCATTTATTCTGTGCCTCCGGTTAGTCTCTCTCTACCTTAGAACATGCCCGATCAAGAGAAATTGGGGCTGCTGTTGAGATGCTTCAACGCGCGCTAAAAAAACAATCCACGCACCCTTAAACTGAACCTGGTTCCCGTTGCGTCTGCCCTGCAACAAAGGGGTACACTTTTCTTAAAACCGACTCTCAAACCGGACCTTTTCAACCTTCGCGAGCCCTAGGCTTAGGCTCTGATACCAAGTGTAGGTATACCACCTAATATTACCTTGGTGCCCAAGGTATGAACTGAACAAAAAAGAAGAAAAAAACAAGAACAAGGAATTACTTGGTGAACTTTATTGCTGGAAAAAGTTAACTTAAGCATTCTAAACATTAACCTTATTTATACTAATAAAACTAGACTCTACTCTAATACAAAAACTGCATAAAAGGAATGTTTCCGAAAATATCCCTAGAACTAAAATTGTCCCAAATTTCCTCTTATGATAAACCGATTAATCGAACAATCATCCCCTTAATCGGTTTATCCACGCCTATCACTTACAACTGTGTTTCTCTGCCATTAACCACCGACGAACACCACCATATTTACAACCTTTGTTCACCGTCTTCCCGAACCATTCCGACCTCCACCTCGGTCACGTCCAAAGTCCTCCATACCGTTTTGATTGTTCATAACACACGTAACATGTAACATGACATCCCGTTGGATACGTTCATTACCATCTATACTTTTCCCGGATTTACGTCCTCTCCCCAGCCAGATCCAAAGCATCCGGTTTGAACTTCCACCGCCATAATGTCCACACAGTGTTGTTTCTCTAATCTCTTCCTCTGTTTTGATTACCATTTTTCAAAGAGGCATCTCCATCGACTAAGAACACAAAGCCATCCGCTCCACCATTTTCTTTTAATCTGGCAAACGAACTGAATCCAAAGCTACCTGCTTTGACGGATCCTTCCCGCCCGCTTTTCACGCACCTACGTCGGTATCCCCTTATCATGAACAAACCTATCAAGACCTATGCAATCCCTTTGACTTTTATGTCTTTTGATTTTAATCGATCAACATCCTATTATCTCTTTTCACCACCCCGACCTCTATAATCAAGCTTGTTCCGAGAGCACTTTTCCACCGAACAACAAGACAAGGCCACGACTCACGACTCACGACCACCTTTACCATCTTCCGTCACCCGCAAAACAAACCGCATCAAATTCACTCGCTTTAACCTCTTCCCATCCGTTTATTTCGCGCCTCCGGTTAGTCTCTCTCTACCTTAGAACAAGCCCAATCAAGAGAAATCGGGGCTGCTGTTGAGATGCTTCAACTCGCGCTCAAAAAACAATCCACACCCCCTTAAACCAAACCCGGTTCCCGCTGCGTTTGCCCTACAACAAAGGGGTACACTTTTCTTAAAACCGACTCTCAAACCGGCACTCTTCAACCTTCGCGAGCCCTAGGCTTAGGCTCTGATACCAAGTGTAGGTATACCACCTGATATTGCCTTGGTGCCCAAGGTATGAACTGAAGAAAAAAACAAGAACAAGGAATTACTTGGTGAACTTTATTGCTGGAAAAAGTTAACTTAAACATTCTAAACATTAACCTTATGTATACTAATAAAACTAGACTTCCACTCTAACACAAAAACTGCATAAAAGAATGTTTCCTAAAATACCCCTAGAACTAAAATTGTCCCAGATTTCCACTTAGGATAAACCGATTAATCCAACTAGGGATGCAAGTTTTACCCACGGATTCGGGTACCCGCGGATACCCGAACCGAACGGGGCGGGTGTTCTCCGTCTTATACTCTTGTGCCTTTACCTGTAATGCAAAGAAAACTACTGATCTATAATCCAAAATCTCTCATCAAGTCCACCAACTTATACTCTTGTGCCATTACCTGTAATGCAAAGAAAACTGAGTGGGTCAGGCTTGGGGGCCTGGTGAGCATATAGGGTTTTCAACCCACAATAATATAATTATTATATTTAATCATCAAACAATCAACCCAATTACCCATCCCCATTATCTTCTTTAATTCTTAAGGTTTTACCCTAAGAATCAACTATCCTTCATTCATTCATTCCTAAGGATTGACCTAAGGAATTGGCACAAAGTCCATTGCTACCACGGTTTACACAACAGGCACTACGTCTCATAGTCACCAGGGTTTATACAATAGGCACTACGTCGCATAGTCACCAGGGTTTACACAATAGGCACTACGTCGCATAGTCACCAGGGTTTATACAATAGGCACTACGTCGCACAGTCACCAGGGTTTATACAATAGGCACTACGTCGCATAGTCACCAGGGTTTACACAATAGGCACTACGTCGCATAGTCACCAGGGTTTACACAATAGTCGCTAACTCCATAATCACCAAGGTTTATACAATAGACGCTAACTCCATAGTCACCAACTATCCCATCTACCCATGTTCTACCCAAAATTTTCGTAGATATAAATACTTACACAGTTTTAAATCATTTAACACCTGTATAAAACATCCATTCCATGCCCATTTCAAATAGACAAATAATATATAAACACATAGCACGTATTTCATAGCAAATACTTCTATTTATGTGTTAGAAGAAAGTAACTACACACTCACACCAAACGTATACTTAATACATTCAAACAATACTTGTATTAAAATCGTGTTTATGAAAGGGACTATACACTTACTTGATAAGAAAATGATCGGACAACACCTCGTCTCTTAAAATAAACTTTTCCGATAAAACCGGGATGTTTTCCTTGAAAACCGGGCCTTTCGCGGGCAGAGTTTCGGCTCGGAAACTTCGCTTCTCGGGATCTTCGGGGCTTCGGGACTTGCTTCGGGGCTCGGGAATGATACCGGGGCTTTGGGATATCTCTTGCACGAAAATCGATGCAAAATGGGAGAGAGAGATGAGAAAATGAGCAAAGGAATCGGCTGCCCTCGCATTCTATTTATAGGGTGAATTTTCTGAGTTCACCTCGTGAATTTCTAATATTCACCTCGTGAACTGGCTCACCTCGTGAGTTTCTAATATTCACCTCGTGAGCTCGATACGTCATTGAGTTCGTCATGGCCACTTGCCCTGGAAGACGTCCATCATCTGTTCACATCGTGAGTCACTAATGCTCACCTCGTGAACTGACACAGCCTTGGGGTTCACGCCCCGAACTTCAGAAATTCATAACTTTCGCATACGAGCTCCATTTAACGTATTCTACGACTTTCGTTTAGATCGCTAAATCCAAATATCGCTCTATCGTAAATTCATATTTTACGTCACTCAGCGTCGTGCCGGTTCTGTCGCGAAACTTCGACAGGTCATAACTTCTTCGTTATAACTCGGATTTCAACGTTCTTTATATGTACGGAATCCTTGTAACATATACTACAACTTAGTTAAGATTATTCATTCTAAATAATATTCTATCAAAAGTCATTTTTGACGCTTAACGTCTCTAAATTGACTAGCCCGGATCTACGGGCGTTACAATTATCTCCCCCTTAGGATGATTACGTCCCGGAATCATCAACGAAATAAGGCTTGTATAATGATTCCATACGTTATTTCTTCATCCTAGGTAATAATCGTAGCTCCTATGTTTCCTCGAAAGAGCATCTAACTCTAGGGCTTCTTGACTGCAGACGATGCTCAATCTTGCATCTGCTTTTCGTACTATGTTGGACTTTCAACCATAACCTTCAGGTTACAAAATAAGTCCTTATTGTGGGCTCCTTCTTCTTCTTAGGATAAGTGCTTCCCCTTATCTATTGTAATAGATCGATGGGTCATGTTCTAATGACCTCTCATCGTATGATGCAACGCTTTGACTCAAGTCTCTTAGAGTCAAATTCCAAAATGGAATATACCTTCCTTCATATTCTAATGTGATATGATCACATTTTAGCATGTAGCATTTCAATCTTCTGACTTAAGTCAAATGCTACATCGAACTTGGTCCTCTGAACCATGTAACAAACTCATCGTAGTCGGACTCAATTTGATATGACCACTAGGGTCGGAATAACAACCATCTTACTAGTCATTACCGAAACAAGGGTAATGACAGACTTGAATAAAACGGAATCAATTACTAGTTTCTTGGTAACCTTGTGACTTTCCCTGATCCAAGTGTGAGTCCTGTGCTTCCAGTAGTATAGATCTCTACTACTATTCACACCTACTCATACTCGTCCCAAGTATTGTCTCGCAGTCCCCAAGTCCTAAAATCACAAAACAATTTAACACATACGAATGTTTTCAATTAATCATAAAAATTTTCCTAGACTCTACTAGGACTTCTTCGATGCGTATCTTCAATGATCAATTCTACTTCGACTCGGTTGGTGATGGAAATTCCAGACGATGGGACAACTTCAAGAATTACACCAATCGTTCCACCATCCTGCCAACCGGAGGTGTACCTCAGACGTACCGTACTCCCCTAAACGTTCCGTTATTTTATCAGACATATTCTAAAGGCAAGATACCACTCTTAAGATATCTTCCGATAGGTGTCATTCACTATCATAAGCCTTTCATTTCCTCCATTTACTCAATTCTCTACGAGTCTCCACCATAACATTTTTTACACCCAAGCAGACGTTCGGTGTACCGGGCGAGAATTTAAGACAAGAAAGCTTTATTTACGATAGATGTATAAATCTCCTTATCACTCCGAAACGTTTACATGCTAGTTCTAATGCCGTCGTCATACGCTTAGAATCCTAAACACATAAGGTTTCCAGATCCGGTCGGCAACAGACCATAGATCCGAAAAGATAACATCATATATCGCAAACATATAACATTTAGCACATAAAAGCATTTTAGGCATCATTCCTAAAATATACTAGTGCTTGTATCAATTTAGGTGTACTACCTAACATATTTTGGACACACTCCTCACAATCATTACTTAGCATTCTAAGTTTAAGTCTAGAAATTTCCTACAAATTCCTAGTTCGCTTAAACTAATGCTTTGATACCAACAGAAAACAGTTGCGGAATTTGTTCCCAAAACAAAATGTGATAAGAATTTATCAAAGCATTTCTTTAAAGAAATGTATTTTCATTAAATAACAAAATATCGGGATGTCATGTTCCGATACAGACCAAAAGCATAAACAGTATAAAATAGACCTTACAACAGTTATTTATAACTACTGATCTATAATCCAAAATCTCTCGTCAAGTCCACCAACTTATACTCTTGTGCCATTACCTGTAATGCAAAGAAAACTGAGTGGGTCAGGCTTGGGGGCCTGGTGAGCATATAGGGTTTTCAACCCACAATAATATAATAATTATATTTAATCATCAAACAATCAACCCAATTACCCATCCCCATTATCTTCTTTAATTCTTAAGGTTTACCCTAAGAATCAACTATCCTTCATTCATTCATTCCTAAGGATTGACCTAAGGAATTGGCACAAAGTCCATTGCTACCACGGTTTACACAACAGTCACTACGTCTCATAGTCACCAGGGTTTATACAATAGGCACTACGTCGCATAGTCACCAGGGTTTACACAATAGGCACTACGTCGCATAGTCACCAGGGTTTATACAATAGGCACTACGTCGCATAGTCACCAGGGTTTATACAATAGGCACTACGTCGCATAGTCACCAGGGTTTACACAATAGGCACTACGTCGCATAGTCACCAGGGTTTACACAATAGGCGCTAACTCCATAGTCACCAAGGTTTATACAATAGGCGCTAACTCCATAGTCACCAACTATCCCATCTACCCATGTTCTACCCAACATTTTCGTAGATATAAATACTTACACAGTTTTAAATCATTTAACACTTGTATAAAACATCAATTCCATGCCCATTTCAAATAGACAAATAATATATAAACACATAGCACGTATTTCATAGCAAATACTTCATATTTATGTGTTAGAAGAAAGTAACTACACACTCACACCAAACGTATACTTAATACATTCAAACAATACTTGTATTAAAATCGTGTTTATGAAAGGGACTATACACTTACTTGATAAGAAAATGATCGGACAACACCTCGTCTCTTAAAATAAACTTTTCCGATAAAACCGTGATGTTTTCCTTGAAAACCGGGCCTTTCGCGGGCATAGTTTCGGCTCGGAAACTTCGCTTCTCGGGATCTTCGGGGCTTCGGGACTTGCTTCGGGGCTCGGGAATGATACCGGGGCTTCGGGATATCTCTTGCACGAAAATCGATGCAAAATGGGAGAGAGAGATGAGAAAATGAGCAAAGGAATCGGCTGCCCTCGCATTCTATTTATAGGGTGAATTTTCTGAGTTCACCTCGTGAGTTTCTAATATTCACCTCGTGAGTTTCTAATATTCACCTCGTGAGCTCGATACGTCATTGCGTTCGTCATGGCCACTTGCCCTAGAAGACGTCCATCATCTGTTCACTTCGTGAGTCACTAATGCTCACCTCGTGAACTGACACAGCCTTGGGGTTCACGCCCCGAACTTCAGAAAATCATAACTTTCGCACACGAGCTCCGTTTCGACGTTCTTTATATCCACGCGTAGGTTAGATTATGCTCTACAACTCTCGTTTAGACTCCGTTGGCTAATTTTGACTTTATTTTTAATATATTATAAATATATTATTTTTAGTGGCCGGGACAGGAAAACTCCGTTATAAATTCATAACTTCTTCATCCGACGTCCGTTTTCGTCTGTCTTTTTACCGTTGCACTACCATTGACGAGATCTTCGATTCTCGTTTAGATTGTTTCGGCTAAAAAGCGCTCGATCTCAAATCGAGTATTCGGGCTGCACACTGCTAAGTCGAAACTTCGGAAAATCATAACTTCCTCATACGAAGTCAGATTTGGGCGTTCTTTTCATGCACGCTCTCGGTTTAACGTATTATACGACTTTCGTTTAGATTGCTAAATCCAAATATCGCTCTATCGTAAATTCATATTTTACGTCACTCAGCGTCGTGCCGGTTCTGTCGCGAAACTTCGACAGGTCATAACTTTTTCGTTATAACTCGGATTTCAACGTTCTTTATATGTACGGAATCCTTGTAAACTATACTACAACTTAGTTAAGATTATTCACTCTAAATAATCTTCTATCAAAAAGTCATTTTTGACGCTTAACGTCTCTAAATTGACTAGCCCGGATCTACGGGCGTTACAGTTATCTCCCCCTTAGGATGATTACGTCCCGGAATCATCAACGAAATAAGGCTTGTATAATGATTCCATACGTTATTTCTTCATCCTAGGTAATAATCGTAGCTCCTCTGTTTCCTCGAAAGAGCATCTAACTCTAGGGCTTCTTGACTGCAGACGATGCTCAATCTTGAATCTGCTTTTCGTACTATGTTGGACTTTCAACCATAACCTTCAGGTTACAAAATAAGTCCTTATTGTGGGCTCCTTCTTCTTCTTAGGATAAGTGCTTCCCCTTATCTATTGTAATAGATCGATGGGTCATGTTCTAATGACCTCTCATCGTATGATGCAACGCTTTGACTCAAGTCTCTTAGAGTCAAATTCCAAAATGGAATATACCTTCCTTCATATTCTAATGTGATATGATCACATTTTAGCATGTAGCATTTCAATCTTCTGACTTAAGTAAAATGCTACATCGAACTTGGTCCTCTGAACCATGTAACAAACTCATCGTAGTCGGACTCAATTTGATATGACCACTAGGGTCGGAATAACAACCATCTTACTAGTCATTACCGAAACAAGGGTAATGACATACTTGAATAAAACGGAATCCATTACTAGTTTCTTGGTAACCTTGTGACTTTCTCTGATCCAAGTGTGAGTCCTGTGCTTCCAGTAGTATAGATCTCTACTACTATTCACACCTACTCATACTCGTCCCAAGTATTGTCTCGCAGTCCCCAAGTCCTAAAATCACAAAACAATTTAACACATACGAATGTGTTCAATTAATCATAAAAATTTTCCTAGACTCTACTAGGACTTCTTCTATGCGTATCTTCAATGATCAATTCTACTTCGACTCGGTTGGTGATGGAAATTCCAGACAATAGGACAACTTCAAGAATTACACCAATCGTTCCACCATCCTGCCAACCGGAGGTGTACCTCAGACGTACCGTACTCCCCTAAACGTTCCGTTATTTTATCAGACATATTCTAAAGGCAAGATACCACTCTTAAGATATCTTCTGATAGGTGTCATTCACTATCATAAGCCTTTCATTTCCTCCATTTACTCAATTCTCTACGAGTCTCCACCATAACATTTTTTACACCCAAGCAGACGTTCGGTGTACCGGGCGAGAATTTAAGACAAGAAAGCTTTATTTACGATAGACGTATAAATCTCCTTATCACTCCGAAACGTTTACATGCTAGTTCTAATGCCGTCGTCATACGCTTAGAATCCTAAACACATAAGGTTTCCAGATCCGGTCGGCAACAGACCATAGATCCGAACAAATAACATCATATATGGCAAACATATAACATTTAGCACATAAAAGCATTTTAGGCATCATTCCTAAAATATACTAGTGCTTGTGTCAATTTAGGTGTACTACCTAACATATTTTGGACACACTCCTCACAATCATTACTTAGCATTCTAAGTTTAAGTCTAGAAATTTCCTACAAATTCCTAGTTCGCTTAAACTAATGCTCTGATACCAACTGTGACATCCCCAAAATCACGGCTAGAAAAGACCGATTTGTTTATGCTTTGTTTTATAAATCAGAGTAATCGTTTACAGAAAACAGTTGCGGAATTTGTTCCCAAAACAAAATGTGATAAGAATTTATCAAAGCATTTCTTTAAAGAAATGTATTTTCATTAAATAACAAAATCTCGGGATGTCATGTTCCGATACAGACCGAAAGCATAAACAGTATAAAATAGACCTTACAACAGTTATTTATAACTACTGATCTATAATCCAAAATCTCTCGTCAAGTCCACCAACTTATACTCTTGTGCCATTACCTGTAATGCAAAGAAAACTGAGTGGGTCAGGCTTGGGGGCCTGGTGAGCATATAGGGTTTTCAACCCACAATAATATAATTATTATATTTAATCATCAAACAATCAACCCAATTACCCATCCCCATTATCTTCTTTAATTCTTAAGGTTTTACCCTAAGAATCAACTATCCTTCATTCATTCATTCCTAAGGATTGACCTAAGGAATTGGCACAAAGTCCATTGCTACCACGGTTTACACAACAGGCACTACGTCTCATAGTCACCAGGGTTTATACAATAGGCACTACGTCGCATAGTCACCAGGGTTTACACAATAGGCACTACGTCGCATAGTCACCAGGGTTTATACAATAGGCACTACGTCGCA
Organism: Lactuca virosa; assembly: GCF_052849685.1. Classification (NCBI taxonomy): domain Eukaryota; kingdom Viridiplantae; phylum Streptophyta; class Magnoliopsida; order Asterales; family Asteraceae; genus Lactuca; species Lactuca virosa. The sequence continues at coordinate 493,809,554 of NC_136429.1, forward strand.
TAGTCACCAGGGTTTATACAATAGGCACTAAGTCGCATAGTCACCAGGGTTTACACAATAGGCGCTAACTCCATAGTCACCAAGGTTTATACAATAGGCGCTAACTCCATAGTCACCAAGGTTTATACAATAGGCGCTAACTCCATAGTCACCAACTATCCCATCTACCCATGTTCTACCCAACATTTTCGTAGATATAAATACTTACATAGTTTTAAATCATTTAACACCTGTATAAAACATCAATTCCATGCCCATTTCAAATAGACAAATAATATATACACACATAGCACGTATTTCATAGCAAATACTTCATATTTATGTGTTAGAAGAAAGTAACTACACACTCACACCAAACTTATACTTAATACATTCAAATAATACTTGTATTAAAATCGTGTTTATGAAAGGGACTATACACTTACTTGATAAGAAAATGATCGGACAACACCTCGTCTCTTAAAATAAACTTTTCCGATAAAACCGTGATGTTTTCCTTGAAAACCGGGCCTTTCGCGGGCATAGTTTCGGCTCGGAAACTTCGCTTCTCGGGATCTTCGGGGTTTCGGGACTTGCTTCGGGGCTCGGGAATGATACCGGGGCTTTGGGATATCTCTTGCACGAAAATCGACGCAAAATGGGAGAGAGAGATGAGAAAATGAGCAAAGGAATCGGCTGCCCTCGCATTCTATTTATAGGGTGAATTTTCTGAGTTCACCTCGTGAGTTTCTAATATTCACCTCGTGAGTTTCTAATATTCACCTCGTGAGCTCGATACGTCATTGCGTTCGTCATGGCCACTTGCCCTGGAAGACGTCCATCATCTGTTCACCTCGTGAGTCACTAATGCTCACCTCGTGAACTGACACAGCCTTGGGGTTCACGCCCCGAACTTCAGAAATTCATAACTTTCGCATACGAGCTCCGTTTTCGACGTTCTTTATATCCACGCGTAGGTTAGATTATGATCTACAACTCTCGTTTAGACTCCGTTGGCTAATTTTGACTTTATTTTTAATATATTATAAATATATTATTTTTAGTAGGCCGGGACAGGAAAACTCCGTTATAAATTCATAACTTCTTCATCCGACGTCCGTTTTCGTTTGTCTTTTTACCGTTGCACTACCATTGACGAGATCTTCGATTCTCGTTTAGATTGTTTCGGCTAAAAAGCGCTCGATCTCAAATCGAGTATTCGGGCTGCACACTGCTAAGTCGAAACTTCGGAAAATCATAACTTCCTCATACGAAGTCAGATTTGGGCGTTCTTTTCATGCACGATCTCGGTTTAACGTATTCTACGACTTTCGTTTAGATCGCTAAAGCCAAATATCGCTCTATCGTAAATTCATATTTTACGTCACTCAGCGTCGTGCCGGTTTTGTCGCGAAACTTCGACAGGTCATAACTTCTTCGTTATAACTCGGATTTCAACGTTCTTTATATGTACGGAATCCTTGTAACATATACTACAACTTAGTTAAGATTATTCATTCTAAATAATCTTCTATCAAAAAGTCATTTTTGACGCTTAACGTCTGTAAATTGACTAGCCCGGATCTACGGGCGTTACAATTATCTCCCCCTTAGGATGATTACGTCCCGGAATCATCAACGAAATAAGGCTTGTATAATGATTCCATACGTTATTTCTTCATCCTAGGTAATAATCGTAGCTCCTATGTTTCCTCGAAAGAGCATCTAACTCTAGGGCTTCTTGACTGCAGACGATGCTCAATCTTGCATCTGCTTTTCGTACTATGTTGGACTTTCAACCATAACCTTCAGGTTACAAAATAAGTCCTTATTGTGGGCTCCTTCTTCTTCTTAGGATAAGTGCTTCCCCTTATCTATTGTAATAGATCGATGGGTCATGTTCTAATGACCTCTCATCGTATGATGCAACGCTTTGACTCAAGTCTCTTAGAGTCAAATTCCAAAATGGAGTATACCTTCCTTCATATTCTAATGTGATATGATCACATTTTAGCATGTAGCATTTCAATCTTCTGACTTAAGTAAAATGCTACATCGAACTTGGTCCTCTGAACCATGTAACAAACTCATCGTAGTCGGACTCAATTTGATATGACCACTAGGGTCGGAATAACAACCATCTTACTAGTCATTACCGAAACAAGGGTAATGACATACTTGAATAAAACGGAATCAATTACTAGTTTCTCGGTAACCTTGTGACTTTCCCTGATCCAAGTGTGAGTCCTGTGCTTCCAGTAGTATAGATCTCTACTACTATTCACACCTACTCATACTCGTCCCAAGTATTGTCTCGCAGTCCCCAAGTCCTAAAATCACAAAACAATTTAACACATACGAATGTGTTCAATTAATCATAAAAATTTTCCTAGACTCTACTAGGACTTCTTCTATGCGTATCTTCAATGATCAATTCTACTTCGACTCGGTTGGTGATGGAAATTCCAGACGATGGGACAACTTCAAGAATTACACCAATCGTTCCACCATCCTGCCAACCGGAGGTGTACCTCAGACGTACCGTACTCCCCTAAACGTTCCGTTATTTTATCAGACATATTCTAAAGGCAAGATACCACTCTTAAGATATCTTCCGATAGGTGTCATTCACTATCATAAGCCTTTCATTTCCTCCATTTACTCAATTCTCTACGAGTCTCCACCATAACATTTTTTACACCCAAGCAGACGTTCGGTGTACCGGGCGAGAATTTAAGACAAGAAAGCTTTATTTACGATAGACGTATAAATCTCCTTATCACTCCGAAACGTTTACATGCTACTTCTAATGCCGTCGTCATACGCTTAGAATCCTAAACACATAAGGTTTCCAGATCCGGTCGGCAACAAACCATAGATCCGAACAAATAACATCATATATGGCAAACATATAACATTTAGCGCATAAAAGGATTTTAGGCATCATTCCTAAAATATACTAGTGCTTGTGTCAATTTCGGTGTACTACCTAACATATTTAGGACACACTCCTCACAATCATTACTTAGCATTCTAAGTTTAAGTCTAGAAATTTCCTACAAATTCCTAGTTCGCTTAAACTAATGCTCTGATACCAACTGTGACATCCCCAAAATCACGGCCAGAAAAGACCGATTTGTTTATGCTTTGTTTTATAAATCAGAGTAATCGTTTACAGAAAACAGTTGCGGAATTTGTTCCCAAAACAAAATGTGATAAGAATTTATCAAAGCATTTCTTTAAAGAAATGTATTTTCATTAAATAACAAAATCTCGGGATGTCATGTTCCGATACAGACCAAAAGCATAAACAGTATAAAATAGACCTTACAACAGTTATTTATAACTACTGATCTATAATCCAAAATCTCTCGTCAAGTCCACCAACTTATACTCTTGTGCCATTACCTGTAATGCAAAGAAAACTGAGTGGGTCAGGCTTGGGGGCCTGGTGAGCATATAGGGTTTTCAACCCACAATAATATAATTATTATATTTAATCATCAAACAATCAACCCAATTACCCATCCCCATTATCTTCTTTAATTCTTAAGGTTTTACCCTAAGAATCAATTATCCTTCATTCATTCATTCCTAAGGATTGACCTAAGGAATTGGCACAAATCCATTGCTACCACAGTTTACACAACAGGCACTATGTCTCATAGTCACCAGGGTTTATACAATAGGCACTACGTCGCATAGTCACCAGGGTTTACACTATAGGCACTACGTCGCATAGTCACCAGGGTTTATACAATAGGCACTACGTCGCATAGTCACCAGGGTTTATACAATAGGCACTACGTCGCAAGTCACCAGGGTTTACACAATAGGCACTACGTCGCATAGTCACCAGGGTTTACACAATAGGCGCTAACTCCATAGTCACCAAGGTTTACACAATAGGCGCTAACTCCATAGTCACCAACTATCCCATCTACCCATGTTCTACCCAACATTTTCGTAGATATAAATACTTACACAGTTTTAATTCATTTAACACCTGTATAAAACATCAATTCCATGCCCATTTCAAATAGACAAATAATATATAAACACATAGCACGTATTTCATAGCAAATACTTTATATTTATGTGTTAGAAGAAAGTAACTACACACTCACACCAAACGTATACTTAATACATTCAAACAATACTTGTATTAAAATCGCGTTTATGAAAGGGACTATACACTTACTTGATAAGAAAATGATCTGACAACACCTCGTCTCTTAAAATAAACTTTTCCGATAAAACCGGGATGTTTTCCTTGAAAACCGGGCCTTTCGCGGGCATAGTTTCGGCTCGGAAACTTCGCTTCTCGGGATCTTCGGGGCTTCGGGACTTGTTTCGGGGCTCGGGAATGATACCGGGGCTTCGGGATATCTCTGGCACGAAAATCGACGCAAAATGGGAGAGAGAGATGAGAAAATGAGCAAAGGAATCGGCTGCCCTCGCATTCTATTTATAGGGTGAATTTTCTGAGTTCACCTCGTGGGTTTCTAATATTCACCTCGTGAACTGGCTCACCTCGTGAGTTTCTAATATTCACCTCGTGAGCTCGATACGTCATGGCGTTCGTCATGGCCACTTGCCCTGGAAGACGTCCATCATCTGTTCACCTCGTGAGTCACTAATGCTCACCTCGTGAACTGACACAGCCTTGGGGTTCACGCCCCGAACTTCAGAAATTCATAACTTTCGCATACGAGCTCCGTTTTCGACGTTCTTTATATCCACGCGCAGGTGAGATTATGCTCTACAACTCTCGTTTAGACTCCGTTGGCTAATTTTGACTTTATTTTTAATATATTATAAATATATTATTTTTAGTAGGCCGGGACAGGAAAACTCCGTTATAAATTCATAACTTCTTCATCCGACGTCCGTTTTCGTCTGTCTTTTTACCGTTGCACTACCATTGACGAGATCTTCGATTCTCGTTTAGATTGTTTCGGCTAAAAAGCGCTCGATCTCAAATCAAGTATTCGGGCTGCACACTGCTAAGTCGAAACTTCGGAAAATCATAACTTCCTCATACGAAGTCAGATTTGGGCGTTCTTTTCATGCACGCTCTCGGTTTAACGTATTCTACGACTTTCGTTTAGATAGCTAAATCCAAATATCGCTCTATCGTAAATTCATATTTTACATCACTCAGTGTCGTCCCGGTTCTGTCGCGAAACTTCGACAGGTCATAACTTCTTCGTTATAACTCGGATTTCAACGTTCTTTATATGTACGGAATCCTTGTAACATATACTACAACTTAGTTAAGATTATTCATTCTAAATAATCTTCTATCCAAAAGTCATTTTTGACGCTTAACGTCTCTAAATTGACTAGCCCGGATCTACGGGCGTTACAGTTATCTCCCCCTTAGGATGATTACGTCCCGGAATCATCAACGAAATAAGGCTTGTATAATGATTCCATACGTTATTTCTTCATCCTAGGTAATAATCGTAGCTCCTATGTTTCCTCGAAAGAGCATCTAACTCTAGGGCTTCTTGACTGCAGACGATGCTCAATCTTGCATCTGCTTTTCGTACTATGTTGGACTTTCAACCATAACCTTCAGGTTACAAAATAAGTCCTTATTGTGGGCTCCTTCTTCTTCTTAGGATAAGTGCTTCCCCTTATCTATTGTAATAGATCGATGGGTCATGTTCTATTGACCTCTCATCGTATGATGCAATGCTTTGACTCAAGTCTCTTAGAGTCAAATTCCAAAATGGAATATACCTTCCTTCATATTCTAATGTGATATGATCACATTTTAGCATGTAGCATTTCAATCTTCTGACTTAAGTCAAATGCTACATCAAACTTGGTCCTCTGAACCATGTAACAAACTCATCGTAGTCGGACTCAATTTGATATGACCACTAGGGTCGGAATAACAACCATCTTACTAGTCATTATCGAAACAAGGGTAATGACATACTTGAATAAAACGGAATCGATTACTAGTTTCTTGGTAACCTTGTGACTTTCCCTGATCCAAGTGTGAGTCCTGTGCTTCTAGTAGTATAGATCTCTACTACTATTCACACATACTCATACTCGTCCCAAGTATTGTCTCGCAGTCCCCAAGTCCTAAAATCACAAAACAATTTAACACATACGAATGTGTTCAATTAATCATAAAAATTTTCCTAGACTCTACTAGGACTTCTTCTATGCGTATCTTCAATGATCAATTCTACTTCGACTCGGTTGGTGATGGAAATTCCAGACGATGGGACAACTTCAAGAATTACACCAATCGTTCCACCATCCTGCCAACCGGAGGTGTACCTCAGACGTACCGTACTCCCCTAAACGTTCCGTTATTTTATCAGACATATTCTAAAGGCAAGATACCACTATTAAGATATCTTCCGATAGGTGTCATTCACTATCATAAGCCTTTCATTTCCTCCATTTACTCAATTCTCTACGAGTCTCCACCATAACATTTTTTACACCCAAGCAGACGTTCGGTGTACCGGGCGAGAATTTAAGACAAGAAAGCTTTATTTACGATAGACGTATAAATCTCCTTATCACTCCGAAACGTTTACATGCTAGTTCTAATGCCGTCGTCATACGCTTAGAATCCTAAACACATAAGGTTTCCAGATCCGGTCGGCAACAGACCATAGATCCGAACAAATAACATCATATATGGCAAACATATAACATTTAGCACATAAAAGCATTTTAGGCATCATTCCTAAAATATACTAGTGCTTGTGTCAATTTAGGTGTACTACCTAACATATTTTGGACACACTCCTCACAATCATTACTTAGCATTCTAAGTTTAAGTCTAGAAATTTCCTACAAATTCCTAGTTCGCTTAAACTAATGCTCTGATACCAACTGTGACATCCCCAAAATCACGGCTAGAAAAGACCGATTTGTTTATGCTTTGTTTTATAAATCAGAGTAATCGTTTACAGAAAACAGTTGCGGAATTTGTTCCCAAAACAAAATGTGATAAGAATTTATCAAAGCATTTCTTTAAAGAAATGTATTTTCATTAAATAACAAAATCTCGGGATGTCATGTTCCGATACAGACCGAAAGCATAAACAGTATAAAATAGACCTTACAACAGTTATTTATAACTACTGATCTATAATCCAAAATCTCTCGTCAAGTCCACCAACTTATACTCTTGTGCCATTACCTGTAATGCAAAGAAAACTGAGTGGGTCAGGCTTGGGGGCCTGGTGAGCATATAGGGTTTTCAACCCACAATAATATAATTATTATATTTAATCATCAAACAATCAACCCAATTACCCATCCCCATTATCTTCTTTAATTCTTAAGGTTTTACCCTAAGAATCAACTATCCTTCATTCATTCATTCCTAAGGATTGACCTAAGGAATTGGCACAAAGTCCATTGCTACCACGGTTTACACAACAGGCACTACGTCTCATAGTCACCAGGGTTTATACAATAGGCACTACGTCGCATAGTCACCAGGGTTTACACAATAGGCACTACGTCGCATAGTCACCAGGGTTTATACAATAGGCACTACGTCGCATAGTCATAAGGGTTTATACAATAGGCACTACGTCGCATAGTCACCAGGGTTTACATAATAGGCACTACGTCGCATAGTCACCAGGGTTTACACAATAGGCGCTAACTCCATAGTCACCAAGGTTTATACAATAGGCGCTAACTCCATAGTCACCAACTATCCCATCTACCCATGTTCTACCCAACATTTTCGTAGATATAAATACTTACATAGTTTTAAATCATTTAACACCTGTATAAAACATCAATTCCATGCCCATTTCAAATAGACAAATAATATATACACACATAGCACGTATTTCATAGCAAATACTTCATATTTATGTGTTAGAAGAAAGTAACTACACACTCACACCAAACGTATACTTAATACATTCAAACAATACTTGTATTAAAATCGTGTTTATGAAAGGGACTATACACTTACTTGATAAGAAAATGATCGGACAACACCTCGTCTCTTAAAATAAATTTTTCCGATAAAACCGTGATGTTTTCCTTGAAAACCGGGCCTTTCGCGGGCATAGTTTCGGCTCGGAAACTTCGCTTATCGGGATCTTCGGGGCTTCGGGACTTGCTTCGGGGCTCGGGAATGATACCGGGGCTTCGGGATATCTCTTGCACGAAAATCGATGCAAAATGGGAGAGAGAGATGAGAAAATGAGCAAAGGAATCGACTGCCCTCGCATTCTATTTATAGGGTGAATTTTCTGAGTTCACCTCGTGAGTTTCTAATATTCACCTCGTGAACTGGCTCACCTCGTGAGTTTCTAATATTCACCTCGTGAGATCGATACGTCATTGCGTTCGTCATGGCCACTTGCCCTGGAAGACGTCCATCATCTGTTCACCTCGTGAGTCACAAATGCTCACCTCGTGAATTGACACAGCCTTGGGGTTCACGCCCCGAACTTCAGAAAATCATAACTTTCGCATACGAGCTCCGTTTTCGACGTTCTTTATATCCACGCGTAGGTTAGATTATGCTCTACAACTCTCGTTTAGACTCCGTTGGCTAATTTTGATTTTATTTTTAATATATTATAAATATATTATTTTTAGTAGGCCGGGACAGGAAAACTCCGTTATAAATTCATAACTTCTTCATCCGACGTCCGTTTTCGTCTGTCTTTTTACCGTTGCACTACCATTGACGAGATCTTCGATTCTCGTTTAGATTGTTTCGGCTAAAAAGCGCTCGATCTCAAATCGAGTATTCGGGCTGCACACTGCTAAGTCGAAACTTCGGAAAATCATAACTTCCTCATACGAAGTCAGATTTGGGCGTTCTTTTCATGCACGCTCTCGGTTTAACGTATTCTACGACTTTCGTTTAGATCGCTAAATCCAAATATCGCTCTATCGTAAATTCATATTTTACGTCACTCAGCGTCGTGCCGGTTCTGTCGCGAAACTTCGACAGGTCATAACTTCTTCGTTATAACTCGGATTTCAACGTTCTTTATATGTACAGAATCCTTGTAACATATACTACAACTTAGTTAAGATTATTCATTCTAAATAATTTTCTATCAAAAAGTCATTTTTGACGCTTAACGTCTCTAAATTGACTAGCCCGGATCTACGGGCGTTACAACGGGTATGACACTATCTGCCCCGTTTAATACCCGATTATATATATACATATATATATATATATATATATATATATATATATATATATATATATATATATATATAAACTATTAGGATATTTTATTTTTATTAGTGTTGCATTTAAAACTTAAGAAGATGATCAATATAGTATCAACCTAACATTTTTTTAAACGCTCGACACTTCGGCTTATATTTATTTCATAGCCTGTATATGATAGTTTACCCAATTCCTACTTAATAGCCTTTTAGATAATTTTGATATTTCGATTTATGTATGTTCAGGAAGAAGATTTATTATGGAAGTCTCAAATGTTAAAATATAATATCCAATAGAATAGAAAGACTGGAGTCGGCTATTTTTAACGTATACAACAGTGAGCAGCTTGGGTGCCTGTGTCACCAATGTGCCTGCTTGCTTGCTTACCATCATCTTCCAATTAGAGGGTTGCTGCCGCCCATAGTTTCCATCATACTCTTCCGATCATTTACAAAAGACTTACGGGGGTTTTTTCTCCTAGACTTGCCACCTCCTGGTTTATAGCCTTGCCACTTTGCCAGAGATGCTTTAACGTATGCTATGTTCTTCCGTTATGCCCAACATCATCCTACATTCCTATCGTTAGGTGCTTGGCTGCCTGCATCACTTGCCTGTTTGTCATCCTTGCATTGACACAACAGACTTCAAATGCGGGTTTGCTTAATTGCTTCTCTGCCAGCGTTTCCCCCAAAGCTGTTTGCCGCCTTAATTTACCATCTTAAGGTGAGTCACTCTCTCTTTTCTTTGGCGCCACCTCCTGCTTCGTTTTGGCGCCTCCATATGTTCCCTCGGTACAGCTGACGTTGTGGATGGACGTCCCTGATTCAGCCACCGCTGACGTTTCCGGTCCAGGTAATAGGTTCTTTCTTTTTAGTTCTTATTTGTAGCAGAAATGATCAATTGAAAGTAACTCAATACATTTGTTTTTGTTTTTGGTTTCATGGGTTTTAAATTTTTAAGGTTCTAGCTCTAATTTTTTACTCTTGAAATTGATTTTGGATTTTTTTTTCTTTGTATACGTTTCAAATTAATGGTGAATGATCAATAAAAGATCTCTCCTGATTTGTTTTTGCTCTTATTTGTCGCTCCTTGTCTGATACAGATCACGTCTTCCCGTCTTCCCTGTTCTTTCTCTCCTACAAATCGCAGGTATGCTTCTGGTTTCTCTACTGTTACTTACTTCTGGTCTCAGTCTCACTCTCACTCTACTTTATAAAAATAAACGACAATGATGTAAAGAGGGTTTAATCGAAGGGTAATGATGTAAAAAAAAAAAAGAGGATAACAATCTCGTGTTCTTCATTTCTTGTGGGCTTGGTTGGTTTTGAAATAATATCAGATGATATGGCTAATGCTTCTTGTACATAGTAAGTGTTTGACTGTGATTTTGTTTGAATTTGCACGATTTTAAAGTTTTCCATTTTATGATCTACCAACCTTTTATTTTATGGGTTTATGGTGTTCTATTTAACTGTTATAAAAGTCTTTATTTTGAAAATGTTGAATCATCCCAATATAATGAATCTGATGGATGTTATTCAATAAAAGTTCTTTATGATTGATTGGGTTAACTCGGACAGCTGACCAAACCATGTATCAACACAAAAGGTGGTGTTCGTTCAGGGGAGATGATGGGAGTATGAAATCTACAATCATATTTGAGAATCTTAATTTTAAAATTCAACCACATGATACATGTGAGTATATTATATTTTTTTTTTAGATCAGTTGATCAGAGGGACAAGTTTTATAGTGTACAAGTGTGTGTAAAATTATTAAATGGGGATGATGCTACTTCTATGAACAGAGAAATAAGCAAATCTCACTTCTTTGTGATTTTTCACTACGCCTTCTCCCCTCTTTGCTGGAGAAATGATACCAGTTATTAGGAGGCGATTTCTTTTTTCCCAGATGAAATTAAATAATTTCATCTGTTTCATATATAACTGAACCTTAACTACTTGTGTTTATTTTGCTTAATATCTTTGATTGTATCAATTTCTTACTGTCTGTAGTTTGTCTTGGATTTTCATTTTCCAACCAACTGTTTGATAAGTTGCTTGACTGAATATCATAGAGGTAATTTCTGATTTTTTATAGTTGATGTCAGTTAACTAAGAGTCTTTTACTTGATCTGATTTGTGTCTTTTAGGTGCTACTGGAATTGCAAGAGTTAGGGATGGTTTTTGTTTTGTAAATTCTGTGGATTATTTCAGGATTTGGGATCGTAAGTGCTTTATATGCCTTAAATCATTTTATTCCCATCAAATTGTTGACCAATAAACTTGGATTTTAATACAAGTGTTTATGACTTGATGTACAAGACTAACAAGTAAATATACGTTTTCAGTTCATCGGATTTTGGCAATATTTTTGGGGTTTTAAACTTAATTGGCTAATATTTCCATATGAAAAGTCCATTTTGTTCCAAGTTCTTTTATTATTATCAAAAAATTGTTGTTAGATATACAAAAACTATGTCCATTAAAATTTAATATTGGATTACTGGTATATAAATAACAAATGTGCTGTTTTATGTAGTCATCTTATTTTGGCAGTTTTCAAATGATGCTTTGTTTTTTTTAGAAGTTTGATTTTGTATGACCATATAGAAACATAGTTTTCTTCTCTGTCATGCTTCAACAATAGAAATTGTTGACATGAAACTTCTTGCTCAACATAGTATACTTATTAAATGACCTACAAACTAAATAAACATAAATTGACTGCATCATATTCAGAAGAGTTATGTGAGTGTGCTTTTTGAACAAATATTTACATTAATGCCCTTTAACTAAAAATATTCTTGTTCTTCAACAATAGAAATTGTTGACATGAAACTTCTTGCTCAACATAGTATACTTATTAAATGACCTACAAACTAAATAAACATAAATTGACTGCATCATATTCAGAAGAGTTATGTGAGTGTGCTTTTTGAACAAATATTTACATTAATGCCCTTTAACTAAAAATATTCTTGCTTTTTCCTTTCAAATGTAGTTAGTTTATCTATATTTCAATAAATATATATACCTGAAGTATAATATTTTCTTTTCAAATTACCTGAATATGGATATTACTTTAAATATAATGTTTCTTTTGAATAAATGTTAAAAATGTATTTTATCTAAAAAAATCATGTAAAAATAGCTTACTGATTAATTGACTAGGGGCGTGATTATCACGACCCCATTAAGTTTCCTAGTATATATATATATATATATATATATATATATATATATATATATATATATATATATATATATATATATATATATATATATATATCATACATTAGTGATAATGTCATGCTTATTGTATTCAAGTTATGCTTCTAAATGGAAGAATGCAAAAAACACATTATGTTTGTTTCATAAGACTCGTATTTTTTATTCAACAATTGTTTGAATTAAAAGATATATATATATATATATATATATATATATATATATATATATATATATATATTGAAAAACAAACAGTGAGAATAGACGGAAAAAAAAAAAAAAAAAAAAAAAAAAAAAAAAAAAAACAAACGCATTGGGCTTGGCTCTTCTAACCTGATAAACAAAAAAAACGCCCTAAACAAAAAAAAAAAGAAACACGGAAGATCGCTCCAGCCGTTCTCCTTCTTCGTTCTCAGCTCTATATATTATATAATATTGAAAAACAAACAGTGAGAATAGACGGAAAAAAAAAAAAAAAAAAAAAAAAAAAAAAAAAAAAACAAACGCATTGGGCTTGGCTCTTCTAACCTGATAAACAAAAAAAACGCCCTAAACAAAAAAAAAAAGAAACACGGAAGATCGCTCCAGCCGTTCTCCTTCTTCGTTCTCAGCTCTCTCTCGTCGATCGCCGACTCCAGCCGCTCGTCGGTCGCCGCTGCCCCTCGCCGGTCGCCGCTGCTACTGTCCGGTGCTCGTTCTTTGCTGCCATCGTCTTCAACATCGACAGGTTAGGTTTTTTTTTTTTTTTTTTTTTTCTGATTTCTTATTTTAGTACCGATTTTATGCTGTGTAGTACCAAATTTCTGCTTTGAGTACCAATATTGTTGCTGAGATGTGAAGAATCTTTGCTAAAATCTTTGTTGAATGTTGATTTATGATATAATTGTTCTTATAACAAATTTTCTGCTAAAATTTATGTTTTGGTTTATGAATTTTTGTGCTGAATTGGTATGAATGTTTGGTAAAATCATAAATCTTTGCTGAAATCATATATTTATATGCTGAAATCATAAACTTATATGCAAGTTTATATGCTGAAATCATAAATCTTTGCTGAATATGTTAAAGTCTTTGCTGAAATGAGTTTTCTTAAACTTATTTGCTGAATTGTTATCACTTGTAGTGCTTGAATGGAGATCATGTTTATGCTTATATGCAAGTTTGTGCTTAAATCGTTGAATATGCTAAACTTATTTGTTGATGGTGTTGTATAATCTTTGCTTATATGGTTTTTTTTGTTCATTCATGATGTGTTGTTGTTGATGATGCATATGTATGTGATTATTCTGTGTTGTGTAACCAATATGTATGTGTTTATGACTAATGACTTTATGTGCTTCTTAGTTTGTTTAAAGTGTAAACTTGTACATTCTGAGTTTATTTGTTTCCTGGATGGATTTATTGTAGTTTATGTGCTTCTTGATCATGCATTATTCTAGAAATGTTGAAAACTTGGAAGATGATTTGGATTTAGAAGAGAGAGAGATTAGATAGCATTTGACAATTTGGTATGACCAATGTTTTAAACTTATAAGTGTCATTTTTGTATGCACCTTACCTATTTAGGAGTAGGTAGTTAGGTGATGGAAATTTATTTTTTCATGTTTTAAAAATATAACTGTCATTTTCATTTTTGTTAGGATCTTGCAAAGGCAAAAACGATCTTGACTCAGCAATGGATTCTTCTGCGAAATCTTTCAATCCAAACAAGCATTTGAAAGAAGAGTAAAATCCTCTCTCTTCTTCTTCTTCTTCTTCTTCTTCTTAGTATATATATAAAAAAAAAAACAGAAGTATCATTTTTTAGGTTTACGAAACTGTAAGAAATGACATGTGTGTAATTAATGTTTATCAGATTTGTGAGCAACCTAACTGGATCTTCCATGGCTGAAGTTTTTGTACTTTCAGCAATATTTTCTGTACGTATGTTTTCTTATTCTTCCTCAATCAAATTAAATAAAATGGTAATTGAGCTTCTAACATTTTGCTTGATTCAGATGCTTATTCTCCTGCGACATACCATCGGCATCTACAACAAAATAGGTTAACATTATTTCAGGAAATATGTTAATGTTATTCAGTTGTTGAACAAATAGCATTTACTAAATTCTTGTTTGCGTTTTCCTGTTTCTTTTTCTTTTAGTAAAATGGATTGATTAATTTGGTTTGCATCTCCAGATGAAGAAACTTCATCAAAGAAAAAAACAAAAACAGTTGGGTCATGGGGGGCTTACATCATCAGAATGATAGTAGATTTCCTCTCCATTGTTCTTCCTATCACTCTCGTTTCTACAGTAAGTAAGCCTGTTCTAGATCTTCTCTTGTGTAATTGTGTTAGAATAGAAAGACTTGTATAATAAATAAAATTCTTGACAGGTTCTATCAGAATGGAATTACATCATTGGGGTTGTATTTGTATTTGTATTGGTGTTGTTTTTGTATTTTGCATATAAGAGGTAATAATATGTCTTCTTAAATCTTTCTTCTGTTATGTTATTTTTCCAATAAATCATTATCCGACACAAATCTTCCATTCCATATGATGCAACAGAGATGGATGTTGGTATCAGGAAGAAGGGGTTCATATTCATTCTCTTAGGGAATGTGTATCATCATACAGGGTTTCATTGGTAACATCAAAAATCATTATATATATATATATATATATATATATATATATATATATATTTCATTTTTCTGTTGCTCTAAAATAAAATTTTGATTGTGTTTTGTGCAGATGCTTATCACATGTGTTTGTATTTTGGCTGTTGACTTCAACATATTCCCTAGAAGATATGCTAAAACCGAGACTTATGGGACTAGTTTGGTAAGGTAATTATTATATATTTATAACAATATATTTTTATCTTTTTATTGATAAATAAAAAAAATCTATATATTTATATTTTTAGATGGATGTTGGGGTAGGTGCATTTGTTTTTGCAAATTCATTGGTTTCACGTCAAGCTCGGGGAGTTTCTACAATGTGAGTGAGTCAGAGTCATCAATTAAATTATGTTTCTGAAACAAATACTTATTTATTTATTTATTTTTGGTATTTTAGGGGTTTAAACTTAAAAAGTGCACTCTCCTCTACTAGCCCACTACTAGTGCTAGGTTTTGCTAGACTTGTTTTTACATCTGGTGTTGACTATCAGGTACATAATAAAGTCTGTTTCTGTTTCTAGACTGAATAATAAATAAATGACTATTCTACCCCCTTATAGGTTCATGTGGGAGAATATGGTGTTCACTGGAACTTCTTCTTCACACTTGCTGGTGTCGCGGTGCTGACATCACTTGTCAATGTCTCTCCAAACTATTGTGGGCTTTTAGGTTCATTGGTACTAATAGGTATAATTTTATTTTCTTAATTAATAATTATCTTCTTTTTATAAATTATAATTATATTTTCCATTTGCTTTTAGGCTACCAAATTTGCCTAATGACTGGATTGAACGTGTATCTGCTATCTGCTGAAAGAGGAACAGACATCATCAGTCAAAACAAACAAGGAATCTACAGCATATTCGGTGAGGTATTTTTGGAACAGGGGTAAAATTGTCTTTTTGGTAATCATTTAGCTGTTTTGTTTCCTGTTCAGGATATTGGGGGCTACATCTTATTGGTGTTTGGTTAGGCAACAATCTTTTGTTTGGGAAGAATAATGATTGGGCAAGAAAGAGAGTTTGGATTCTATTTCTTTTCTTCTGGTATATATAATATAAATTTTTTAGAGTAAATTACAATTTTGGTCCTTGAGTTTGTTCAAAAGTTTCAGTTTTGGTCCCAAATAGTTTTCTTTTGCATTTTTGGTGCCTAATTTCAACTGTTGTAACGATTTTGGTACGAAAATATCAAATTGGGACAAAAACTGCAATTTTTGAACCCAACCAAAATGTAATTTTTTTTTAATAACAAAATACGTTTATTCTCATCTTCCCAGGTGTTTGACCTTGATTCTGGATAGTTATGTTGAAAGACCTTCGCGTAGAATGGTTTCACTTTTCCATGATTTATTATTTATTATCTGTACTATTTTTTACAAAAAAAATGTAATTGATTTTTTATTACTTTTCAGTGCAACCTGACATATGTCACCTTCGTATTGGCTACAAACCTACAGGTGATTTTTCTTTATATATATATATATATATATATATATATATATATATATATATATATATATATTAATTTGGCTTTTTTGTATCATTTAAAAAATTTAAAAAGTTATTTTTTTTTTCAGACCTTGGGAATAATAATGCTCTCTGGTGGTAAAAAGGTGTCACTGCTGGAACAAGCAATCAACCGAAACTTGCTAGCGGTTTTCATTGTGGTAAATATTTTGAGCTTCAAAGTTTTTTATAATTAAAAAAAAAAAAAAGTAACAATTTGACATGAAATTTATGCAGGCAAATTTATTAACAGGATTAGTGAATTTATCGATGAATACCCTGTTTGTGTCTCCACTCACAGCACTATTTATATTAGTTGCATATGGTTTTATTATTTGTTGTGTTGCTGGATTTGCAGATTATAATGGTATTAAGTTAAAGTTTTGGTAAAATAGTTGTAATAAACCAATTTTCTTTTTGTTGTGTTAACTATACCTTGAAGATTTGAAGCCAAATGCCATCTTGAAACCCCTTTCATTTGGGCTAAAGTATTTTAAAATAGTTTTTAAAACCATTTAAGACCTCCCAAAACATCAAAATCTTTCAACAAGCAAAGTGAATATACAATCAATAGCATACTCTACTATTTCAACAATTGACCTCACATATAGGCCTTAGGACAGGTATTCAGATGGTGCAGTTTATCAAATTTGTTTTTTAAATTACACTTTATTTTTTAACCAACAAAGGTTATAAGTATCAAAGATTGATTGCTTAAAATCTCAATGAACATTTACAATATACTTTCCTAAAGAAATTATTCGACCCTTGAGGGATAGTTACATACCAATTCACTAACGAATAAAAACATCACATGTAACAAATCAAGGCTAATCAACGGTACATTTAGATGTTACTTACAAGATGTGGCATTTGAAAATTTTCAACTTGTTTATGATCAAAACATCTGTGTAATCAACTAATCATTCATTCATATAATCTCTCAACTACCGAAAAACTTATCCTTGGTTTTCAACAAACTATGATTCAGCCAGCAGGTTGTTCGTTAGAAGCATTATCTTCTTCGGTTTCACTTTTATCAGCATCTTTTTTACTAAACGCTAAAGTAATCGCCCTATCCATCAACTCCTGCATTACATATTTACAAGTTCATGAATCATGCCATTAAACATAAAGTCTCTTTTTCCAAAATAAAAAATGAAAACTTAAATCTAAAAACAGAAGGAGTTGGTGAAGAAGCTTTGTTGGAGCTTTAGCTTGTGGATCCAGAGACTAGGCACATTCCTCAGTTGCAAGAAGGTATAAAGCCTCAACCTTGATCATTGTATGCTTAGATCTCTTCATGTTATGGTTTTATGCTTTTTGGTCCCTTTTGGGTTGGTTTGGTGAGCTAAAGTCGTTTTTGGAGCTTATCCTTGTATATATGGGCATATTAAGAGTTTCTTAAGCATAAATGTGCAAACTTTATGGTGGTTTTGGTCTCATGCATGTGTTAAGTCATTTATTAAGCTCTTTTGAGCTCTAGAGCCTCATTAATCCATGCATGCACGTAAAGTTGGCAACTTTACGTGATAAACCACCTTAAGGAAGTCAGATCTAAGTGTTGGAGTGAAGTCTTAACCGTTTAAGAGTTGAATGAGGAAGTTGGCCAATCAGGGGGAGTACGATGGGCATACAAGCTGGTACGTGCCGCATACATGCTCTAAAGCGAGTACGCTTAGCATACAAGTTGAGTACGCCCCGCGTACTCAGCACTGGGCTCCGGAAGTTGGGTTTTTGGGTGTTGGGCCTATTCTTGGACCTTAGGAGTCTAGGGCTTCATTTTGGGTCATCAAAATATTGTTTTAGGCTAAGAATATTTTTGGACCTTGGATTAAGGCCCATGAAGGGGTTTGGGCCCAATTTGGAAAATTGGGCCATAGTTGGGCATTGGGTGATTATTTTGGAATTTGGGCCTTTGGACAATTTGGATTGGGCTTGGGCCTTGGGCCAAGTATAGGGAAGGGTAAAAAGGTCTTTTACCCTAGTTTGGACTCGTAGGGTGAGTCAAGATCCAATTATTAATTGGATGATGTTTTATGTGATTATAGCGGGGATTCTTAGCGGGCCAGCAGCCAGAAATTTATCCATGAGATTCAGCAGTGCGAGGCGAGTTTCCTCACTGTGTTTAGCGAGTCGAAGGCACCAATGTCGGCCCATGGTTTTGTTATGTTAGGATGCTAGATGTTTGCGTGACTCTTGCATTTGTTATGTGCGTGTATGCTTACCGGGCGGGGCCCGATGATTATTCTGTATGCTATGTATCTTTGTGATTATTGCATGTGTTATGTGTTTATATGTTTATATGTATACCAGGCGGGGCCCGATGATTAACAAATCTGTATACCGAGAGGGGCTCGATGACGGGCGGGGCCTATTATGTGTTTATTTATGTATTTATGGTATGTAGTATTTTGGGGAACTCACTAAGCTTTGTGCGTACGGTTTTTAGTTTATATTTCAGGTACTTCCAGTTCCAAAGGGAAGAGCTCGAGATGATTGTAGAGCACACACCATTCGATTCCACATTTTGTGATTTACTCTGACGATTGTTGATGTATTGATACGGTTTGTTTACCTTGGTTTTATGACAATGATATGGTTTACTATTTTATTAATCTAAAAATGAAAAAATTCCGTGTCTTATTTTTGGGACGTTTCATCTCTCACCACGTTCTTTATGAACTGTTCATCACCCCACAACTGTCACCTTATCTCTCCAAACTCTGCATATAAATAGTGAGGTATTGAGGGAGAACGACTGGCCGGTTGTACCTTCATTATCCCCATTCAAATCATGATGGAGCATCAATGGAGCAAGCAGATCAATCTCCAAGAAGAGCACCACCACTTGATTTGTTTGGATTTCTTAAATCTTCTTCACAAGATTCATCGATCTTTCTCTTATCCTTTTTCTGCTTTATTTATTGTTAACATAAATGCTTCTATCCAGTGTTCATCTTGGTCTAGATGATAGTCTTTTTGGATTATTTGCTTCCGTTTCTTCATCTATTTCTCTTTTCTCCTGCATATGCGGTAGAAGGTGTAAGGAACGATTCAAAACCACAGAATGCGACTGCAAAAAATGAGAAGCCCCAATTTTCAAATCGTTGAGATCTATCTGTCAGAATCCGAGCTCATTGCTTTCTAGGTTACAATGACTTTTACCATGGTGGATCAATGAAGTTAGTTATTATTGGGGGAGGTAATTTCCCTGTTACAAATACAGAAAAGAACCATTTTGAATAAATCTTCTTATTATATTGAACTATATAAAATTGTCATGTAAGTTAACTAAATTATGTTATGGTAAGACTCATGAAGTCATTTTTGGTGGTGCAGAAACTCTTGATGTGCTTGAAAGTTGGGTTCTTGAGCTATTTAGCACAGTCAAAAGCAACAATGCTTTAAAGTCAGAAGTCAAACAAGACTCCTCATTTGGAGTCCAGGAAAAATTTGTCGTTTAGAAGTTGTTAAAGATGTTCATATTCTTGATCTATCATGGACATTGCCATGTCTTCGAAAAGACTACACAAAGAAAGAAAAAGACTATTTGGAACATCTCGTAGGGCATGGTAAACCACTATACTTCCTTAAGATAATAAATTTGCTTTCAATTTAAAAAATGTGAATCTACTAAGAGCACACTTATGTTTACAGAGGGCAGAGGAAGCTTACTTTTCTTTTTAAAAGCAAAAGGGTGGGCAACTTCTATATTTGCTGGTGTTGGTGATGATGGAATGCATATATCTTCAATAACATATGTTTTCGGCATGTCTATTTACCTCACTGACTCTGGTCTTGAAAAGGTAATAATTAAAATCACAATCTTCTAATTAATTGTTATTGTACACTGATATGAGGGATTAAACTTCATACATTTTACTTAGGTTTTTATGATTACTTTTGTTTTATTGTTTTATTTTTCAGAGTGTTCACAACAATGGAACATGAAGATCATCATACAGTGGTCTAAAACACAGAGGTGGTAAGTTTAAGGTTTGAATTTGTTTATTTGTGTGTATTTGCATGTAAGTGTGTATTTTTGTTTATTTGTGTGTATCAATATCTATAGGTGAGTACCTAATATTTTCTATCTTTTAAACTCTTGATTTTAGTCCTATATCTTTAATTTTGACTTTCTTTTTTTCTTTTTGCAGTTTCAACATTTGGAATCAGATGTCCTGCTTTGAGACCACCACTCCGCACCGACCCCTTTATATGTAAAATTATGACATCTATTTCTTGCATATATGTAGTTTTGTACATCAAATTTTATTTCATTTAAAATTTTGAATTGGCATACATGTTTTTAGATTTTATCTCTAAAATTCTTAATTCCCTAAACCCAATTGAATTTATCAGTTGAGGGGTTGTTTGGATTTGCTTTTAAAGTTAAATACGTGATTAGAAAAATCCAATTTTTATGTGAATTAAATTAATTGATTGAAGCTTTTTCAGTAGCTAAAATTCCAGTTCTAATAAGTTGAAGTGCATACAAGTTTTTGAACTTATGTATGATAAAAACATGTGACATTAAAATCAAATATAAGTATAATAATTGCTTCTATTTGTACTTGGTCCCATAAGTTTATAATTATATATATATATATATATATATATATATTTAAACGACATTTATTAGAAAAAAACAAACAAAAAGCTAGCAAGGAGCTAGCAAAAACCAATTACAAGTTCATAGGAAATTGAAGCCAAACATTCCAATCCCTAGACATTTTACGATTCCTAACACAATACCAATTAAAGGAATACAATTTAATGGTATCAACAAGAGTATCTTTTCGATACTTTTTAGTGCGAAAGACCATCGCATTTCTATAACCCCATAAGACCCATAACATAGTCATAACAATTGCAAGAGTCTTTTCTTTCTGCATCCCTTGCATCGATAAAGCATCCAACCAATCATAAACCTCTTGTAGCGAACTAAACGAAGGCATATGTAAATCCGTCCACCCCGCAATTCAACTCCATAGTTGTTTCGCTAACTCACATTTAAAAAACACATGATTTGAATACTCTAAGTCCTTATCGCAGATAGGACATGTAGTAGAGGGAATATCAACCCCTCTAATCTCCAAATTAACCTGAGTAGGTAACCTATCCAAAGCAATCCTCCAAACCAAAACATTCACTTTAATTGGCACAAACCTATTCCATCTATACAACACATGACCCATGGGAAGCAAAACATCATCTAAATGATTACGAAGAGATCTAACAGTAAACTAATCCAGGTTACCTAACTCCCATCTCTAAGCATCCCTGTTATTCGAACATTTTACTTGCTGTAACTCCTCCAACAACATTTGTAGTTGTTCCGCCTCAATTCCTCCCCTAACGTCCCTGCGCCATTGCAAGACCCAGTCTTCTCCACTCCAGTAGTCTCTCACCACCCCTTCTTTAGCCAACGAGAGCGCATAAAGTCTATCATATTTGATTTTAAGACTTAAATCATCCCTCCATTTATCCCACCAGAACCGAATATCCATACCATTACCAAGTTGTCTTCTCATCCAAGAATCACTAACATTACCAATACTATGAATTTTGAAAATAGCATCAGTAATGTTCCTCCAAACTCCCATGCCACGCACCCGACTATCAACTCCAAAAGTCTGAAATTGACTACCATGACACGCTTTTATAACGCTAACCCATAAAGTGACAGGATTAGTGCAAAATCTCCATCTCCATTTATACAAAAGGGCATTGTTAAGGGCTGCTAAAGAACCCACTCCCAAACCACCATTATCCTTTGAATTCAGAATTAAGTCCCATTTCACCCAACTTATCTTCTTCTCATTGGAATCCGCCCCCAGAAAAATTTTTCTCTGATTTGTTCCAACATTTTGACAATCTGAAATGGAATTTTAAACAAAGACATGTAATATATACCCAAACTACCTAACACAGACTTTAATAACGTTAACCGCCCACCAATTGAAAGTAATCGAAGCTTCCATCTAGACAACCTTTTCATGATTCGATCCACAATTACCCTCCAACCAGCAACTCGATTCATATTCTCACCAATAGGTAACCCTAAGTAAACAAAAGGTAAGGAAGTCGAACTACAACCTATCAAATTCGATAAAGCCTCACAAGTTTGGCTCTCAACACCTATCCCCACCAAATTCGACTTAGAAAGATTTAATTGTAAACCTGGCATCATATAAAAGCAATTTATAATGCGAAACAAATTAGTAATATTTTCAGCATCCTACTCTCCCATAAATAAAACATCATCAACATAAAATAAATATGACACTTGCATCCCAAGATTACCCAATTTAGCAGCTCTAAACATCCCATTCGCCACCACATCTTCCAAAATGACATGCAACCCCTCCATAGCAATGATGAAAAGAAACGGGGATAGAGGATCACCTTGTCTAAGCCCTCTTTCCAAATTGAACTCTTGTGTGGCCGAACTGTTAATTAAAACAGAAGATCTCGCCGACACCAAACAAGCCCGTATCCAACTACGCCATTTATCTGGAAAAACCAAAAAATACATCACTCGATCAAGGTACTCCCAACTAAGAGAATCAAACGCCTTTTCGAAATCCACTTTAAAAATCATTAACTTCTGCTTTTTCCTCTTATACCAATTGACATATTCACTTACCATTAAAGGGCCATCAAGGATTTGCCTTCCTTTAATAAAAGCGGATTGTTCCGGACTAACAATACCATCCACTACCTTTGCTAGCCTATTAGCTAGTAATTTGGCAATAATTTTATACTGAACTCCAATAAGACTAATTGGACGATAATCCTTTACTAAAAGTGAATTATCGACCTTTGGAATTAGAGTTATAAAAGCTGAATTGCATCCTATAGGAAAGAACCCATTATCAAAAAACTCCTGAACAAATCCAAACACATCGAATTTAAGAATTTCCTAATACTTTTTAATAAACCTGAAAGAAAATCCATCGGGTCCTGGAGCACAGGACCAAACCGCCTCCCGAATCCCCATCTCTGTGACTTGACTTGACTTTGAATGAAATCAGCCTCAACATTACTCAACGTATTATATCTATGACTTCTCTCTATAATCGGAATAACACCAAAAAACTTAAACTTGGTAGCATAGAAATCGAAGAAAATATTTTTAACACTTGATGGTTCATCGATCCATTCCCCGTTTGACAACATCCCTCGAATTTGCATATGTTTACGCCTTCTTTTTAACATCCCATGGAAAATTTTTGATTTTTCATCTCCTTCAATTCCCCATTTAATCTTCGCCTTTTGAACATAGTCAAGACCTTCCACAGCCTTTATGTCAGACATCTTTTTTAGTACCTCCCGTCTTTCACCGACCAACATGCTTTGCTTTTGCATTTAAATGAAAAACATAGAACTCATAAGCATTGCCAACTCAACTGGAAGGTGCACATAAATAAGAATGTCTCAATCAAACACGACCGGTTATCAACCTCAGGTTGCGTTCTAGTGATAACTAAAAGGTTTATTGTCGATTGAATCTTGAAACTCTTAAGATCAATACGACTCCTACTGACTTCTTGGCATATGAGTTTTTCTCTCAAGGAACATTCCTTGACGAGCTAAAAAAATATTCAAAAGTTCATGTGGATTCCCGACAAGAAAACACTTCATAGAATAGGTCTCAGTTTATCTTTTGTTTCTCGATTAACGAAAAACATCACAACTCTAATTTTGTATGTGCTAGAGTAAGAAAACATCTTTACTCTACATATTTCAAGGTGTTTTCAACCTTCTTAGTTTTGAAATAAGTTTCAAGATATGACTCACAGTTACTAGAGCATGGCTCTAAAACTTGATTTGGAATGAAGTATGACTCATCACTTGATCGAACTATTTCCACCAATATTTGATTCCTATTCTTAGTCATACAATTGCAGTAAGATATTCTTTGAGGATCAATTGTGATATAAATCCGCAATCACTAAGATGATCATAAAACATGATACTAAAGTATTCTCCTTTCCTTTCATATTGAAGAAACTTTTATCTTTCAGCCTAATAAATTCTTTTATTCATTCTGCTACTCTTTGAATCTTTTCAAAATATCAAAGTTATGCTTAATCTTATAAACACAACCATATTTACTGAAGCATTAGTAAATTATGATGAATGAAGTTATCATCCTTTGTGGTGGATCTGAATAGTACATATCAACATGTACTAGATCCATTAGTCATTCACTTGACTCACATAAACATGTAATCGATGAATTAGTCATACTTTTCCAATGAATAAGATTCTCATATACTATACAATGCAACTTGTACAACACCGGGCATCTGTCCAATTGGTGATGGGATTTCTTTTCAGTTGGTCAATTATGACAATACCACAAGCGATATTATAAGAATCAAATCCAAAATTAATATTGTTAATATTGGAAATGTAACCAACACTTTCATAAATTTCCTAAGAGTAATAACAATCTATTAAATTATCCCAACTCCTTAGTAGTAGCTCTAAAATATGATCTTTGAAACCTGTTGACTAAAGTCCATTTCTCATGATCAGATTTATCTCACCTTGCTCAATCTTCCTTCGTTCTCTTCGATCCTATCAAAATGTGATCATCACATCATGTATTAAGAGTCTAGGAACTTATAAAACAATGGAGTCAGATAATGGATGTACCTGAAGTAGAGTCACACGACTTGACTTTTACTATCTCCAAGATCTTTCAGGTATTTTGGGCAGCTTTGTTTCCAATGTCCCTTCAATTGGTAGTAGAAACAAATGGACTCTTTGAGGTCAACACATGGAAGGATCCCAGAACTATCCTTTCTCTTTACCATACAATCAAACAGTTTGATCTTGGATGACTCCTTTCCATTAGGTAGAGAAATCTTTTCTGGAAAACCATTGTCACAATTTTCAATATCCATGGAAACCTTGGAAATAGACCCAATAAGCATTTCTACTTTAGATGTGATCTTAAGAATTTTGCTTCAGCAACAATCAACAGTTGAGTCAAATCATTTAGGGTCACATCAAGATTCCTCACATGTAAGTTTTTAAAAAACTAACCATATGACTTAGGAAGCAAGAGGAAAAACAAATCAATGGCTTTCTTCCTTGGGAAAACGACACCTAATTTATCCAACTCGTCAATGTACGATTTCTTTTCAAAACATGTGTACATACAAAGTTTCCATCTTGATGTTTACATGCCAATAGGGATTGACTAGTCTCGTATCTTTCAACTTGAGGAAAAACATGACGTTGGGAGAGTCACAGGAGTAGGAGGTGTAAGAGAGATGATATCTAGTTCCACTATTTCCTAAGGAATGGAAAATCAATTTAACCTTGACTTGAAATTGGAAGACCATCTCTGGAAGATTGAGGAAAACTATTCCCATAAGAATGAGGAAGACCATTTCTATCTTCATAAGATATTTGAAAAATAGGAGAAAAAGAGAATTCGAGTTAGTTGATTTTATTCCTTAATTATTAACCCATAAATTTAAATTAAGGCTAGGATCTATATTTTCGATTCGAACTTTGAAAAGTGATGTCGTAATCAAATTCGAATCTTTTTTAGGTAGGTAAGGCTTTTACCAATTCTAATCTTATGAAACTCCTAAATCTTTTGAGATTCATTGATTCCTATCAATGACATGTTTAATCTCGGATTATGTTTTCACTTTTGTGACTGGGATGTCGAGGATCACAAACGAGATATGCATAACCATGCAAACCTGCTTGACAACCTCGATGTCATTTATCATCTCACATTGATGTGTCGGTTAACTACACATGCTCCATCAACAATGATACTTTACGAGATGACCATCATATCTCTTTATAGTCCCTATTAGTGTGTCGGTTAACCACACACGCTCCACTAACGACATAGAAATCATGATGTGCGTTTTCATGGATTAGCATACTTTTCACATTTTCCTAAAGTAATTAAGAGTGGGATTTAAAATGGTTTAGTTACTTTATATGACTATACTTATTAATGAAAATATGTCCTATCAAATATGTTAGGGCGCTTCCTTATACCCTATTTATAGCATGGTTTCGTGAATGAGGCATACTAACGATTTGACTGACTTTTCTTATACATATGTATTAAGCTTTTAATAGTATATATATATATATATATATATATATATATATATATATATATATATATATATATATATATATATATATAAGGTGTATTTTAAAACATTTCAACATACAAGGTTTAATCCTTTATAAATTAGACATTTTAATTTAATTTAATTTAAACCAATTTATGGATTTATTAATTATCTTTTAATTACTCATTTAATTAAATTAATAATAAAATCCATAAGGATAATATTTATTAATCTTATAATCAATCATTATCTTATCTAAGAATATCTCTTAACATTTAGGATTTTTATTTAATTATCTTTTAATTAATAATTAATTAAATTAAAGGATAATTCACAAATACAAGATATAGGATATCAGATTACCAAGTTGAATATGCAGGTTTTAAACAATTGAAATAATATTAACTAGAGTAATTATCCTAATCAATTGTGAATTAAGCAAACAAATTCGTTGAACAGTGGCTTCACCTCGTCGTGGCAGACAATTGCCACGTTGTGACAGAACAAGAAAAATGCGGATTCGAAGATCTCCACGTCATGGCAGAAGAACACCACGGCATGGAACTGCGATAGAATGATGATTCTGTCTTTCCTCCAAGACATGTTTTATTTAAGTTCAAGCAATGTACATTCAATTGTTAGACAACCATACACGCATATACCACTGATAGGTTTTACATGCAATAACACAGATAAATCCTTATACACTTAAGGGTACATGCAACCTATTGAACATCAAGAACCCTACAAGCCCTAGTTATTTTCGAAATTAATAAACAAGTTAGGGATTACATACCTTTTTGATTGTTGTAGTAAACAATCAAACCTATCCTACTTGAAATACTATTGGAAGAAAACACCATAAATCTTGTGCCTCTGATGGTTCACACCCAAACTCTAGCAACCAAAGAGACTTGAAGAGAGAGAGGGAGAGAGAGAGAGAGAAAAAAAAAAGTAGTAGAAGAAAAATTTTGGATTTCTCTTCTTGGAATAAGGCGAAGAACGAAAATCAAACCCAATAAGGGTTTATGTAGGTGATAGGAAGGTAGTGGATAAGGCAGATTCCTTTTAGATGACCCTAATCCTCTTGCTTCCTCCCTAAGGCATCTAGGCTTCCTTAGAGCCTAAGAATACTTCCAATAATGATCTAGAATTCGTCTCCCTCTATAGGAGGTTCTAGAATTAGTCAACGAACATTGTCACATTTAGTCCTTATACTTTTGGTTAGGGATGAGCATAACCGGGTACCCGCCTATTTTAGTCGGAACCGGAACCGCTCCCGGAACCGGCGGTTCTGAAATTATTGGTATTGGAACCGGAACCGCTTACACCGGTTCCTAGATTTTTGGAACCGCTCCCGGAACCGCCAAGACCGGTTCCGGTTCCGGGTACCCAGTTTTTTGAATATTAAATTTTTTTATTTTATACATGCCATTGAAATTAACTTTTATAAGTAATTGGAATTCAAGATATAAACGAAAACAATTAAAAAAAACTTGATCTCAAAACAGGAAAACAGCAACAAATGGAATTTAACAAGTCCAAATCAAACTACAAAACAACAAAACATAAAGTCTCAAAACAGCAAAAAAAAAAACAATAGCAAAACATCACAAAACAGCAACAACAACATCATCTAACTCTGCAATCACAAAACCAGTCACATTAGCAAACTAATCAATCATATAACTTCTGGAATGACGAAAAAGATTTGAAGCTTCAATAAGAGTTGATACAGAAACCAAATTATCAACAATAGTCATCATGATCTGAAGCTTCTTGATCACATACCCAACCAGAACAAATTTTGCTGCAATCATAAAAAAATATTGCCAAAATAAATCAAAGTCATATAATTAATCAAAACTGAAGACTTTCCAGCTGATAATCATAAAATTTAAACAAAAAACAATGTTAGTAAATAACTAAATGGTAAAATGAAAGAGTAAAATGAGATATCATAATGTGTTAAACTCACTACTGTATATATCAGCATTTCACTAGCATCAAATTACCGATTTTTAGAGGAGCATATGTGCTTTTATTTTAATTTTAGAACCTTAAAACTTTTAGGATTTTTGTTCAGCAGGCATGACGTGTCAACAACAGACACTGCCTTCATTTCATGTTCATCCAAGCATCTCCAATTCTCATTCCTGCAAACCAACATTCAAAACAATCAATCAACATCACTTAAACTATTTATAAAAAAGATTATATATTTAGATATACTCACATCACCATCAGAACTTTGTGGTAATGGGATTCTTGAGTCAGTTTTCCCACAGGAGAAACACTTTTTGGAGGAGGTGACCGATCTTTCTCAATACGCCTTGCTGGACTTCTGCTCCTTGAAAGTGTTCTTCTTGGAGATGCACTCCTACTCCTTCGAGGGCTCACACTATTTCGAGTGGGGGAAGCACTTCTACATACTTCCATTACACACTATCTATTGTCAGCCTATAAACATTTTATCTAACTGCAACATAGAAATATAAAGATATGTATATACCTGATTGGAGATCGGCTTCTGATGGGAGATCAACTTCGACTTCTACCCTTTTCATCTTCATATCTTCCTCTTCTGCTGGATTCTTTTTGATAATCAGGGTTTCTTCTTCGGCTTCGACTTCTGCTTCTGTAACGATCCACCACACATTTAACATTTGGGGCTTCTTCCTCGGGAAGCCTTTTTCTTCATTGTGTAGACAATTAGGAAAATGCATCAACATAAGCAGCATATAAGGGGACCACGTTAATAATATACCGTCTAAACTGGAGATGAAAAGCAACTAGAAAAAGAGGTAGAAAGAAGAACATACTCTTTGGATTGAGCGGGTTTGAAACTTCGATTGAGCTTACTGAACAGATATGAGTACCGACTGAACAGAGATTGATGAGAGTGACAACGAATGACATTTGATGTTGGGCGGATGACGATTGAGAGTGACAACGTTGTGGTATTTCTGGTTAATCTGTAATGGGAGCGACGAGTAGACGACGATGACTGTTTGAAACTTAAGAGGGGAGAGTGACGAGAAGAAGAGAGTGTATGGTGTCGGCGTTTTTTTTGTAAGAATGAATATCAGAAACCCTAAAAACGCTTAGGTCTATTCTTTTTCACTATTTTTTTAAAAACAAAATTACCAAAATATAAAAATTTAATATATATATTTTTTAGAAAAAGGCGGGTACTCGTCGGTACCGGTTCCGGTTAACCGCCGGTTCTGGGTACCCGGTATTGGAACCGGAACCGACGGGTAACCAACGGGTATCGGTTTTGTAAAAATAAGAATTGGAACCGGAACCGCCTTACTTTAGGAACCGGAACCGGAACCGCTTAAGGCAGTTCCAGTTCCAGAACCAGCAGTTCCGAGGCAGTTCCGGTTCCGAAAGCAGGTACCCGCTTCCGCTGCTCATCCCTACTTTTGGTTAATCCAATTAATCCCAAAATTAATTACATTAATTTCTTATTAATTTTTAATTAAATAATATTATTTCTAATTAATATATTATTTTCTAATATATTAACAAATCATTTTTTGCTATTTATTAATTACATAATAAATCAATAAATCAATCTCTCTCTCTCTCTCTCTCTCTCTAAAAGTCATATTTTTCAATTACTAGGTTTGAGGGCAAACCAAAAGGACTTTATCAATAGTTCATGTGTATACCAATTTAGTTATTGGCTTAGACACCTAATCCAACAAATCCCCATTCTCCCCTTCAGGGAAGAAGCTCGTCCGCTGAGCATTCTCCATGTCAGCGATCCAGCGGCGGCTAGCAATGACATCATTAGCCCTAAAGAACTATGGAGCTCCACAAGCCTTGAACTCTCGAAATGAGGGAGTTCGTGTTCCCAACTGTCTTGCCGTGATTTCGTCCCGAAAATCCCTGAGTCGCTCATCCGACAACTCCATAATCCCAGTGTGGTATGTTTCATGATGCTCCTGCGTAATCTCCATGATCCCCTCCTTGATCGTACCAAAGATCACAGGAGCCTGCTCCAAAATACCGCAGGTGATCTCCGACGAGATGAACTCCTGTATCCGCATTTCTATCGGCTTAATACCAATGCCTGAGCCTGAACCAGATCCTCCTCCACGAGTGCTCATCACCACACAGAAAAGAAACCATACAATAATTATACCATAACCAAATAATCCTCATCCCATAGGCTTCCTAGATTCTTTGTGACCCCCCGCGATTCTAGTATTGATCCTATGCTTTCAGTAGTACGGGCCCAATACAACCTTCCATACCTATCCATAATTTCCTCAAGAGTTATCCCGAATCTTCCAAGTCACCTTATGAAATCGGTACCCCAAGTACCTGCTAAACAGCACAACCAAACCCATTACAACACTTCCTAGGCTCTCCTACGTTCCTGACCTCACCCTGCCATCAGCTGTTGAAGAACTCCTACTAATTTCAGCTAATCACTTTATTAATACAATCACATGCAACAAAGTTTAGATAATGCTTCGAGTAAAAGACTCACCCCTACAATGGTTAGACTCAAAAAAGAGTTGCGCAATAGGGACAAATCTGTCACTCTAAGATTATTTAACCTTTACAACATGTGACTTAACATACTCACTTAATATTTAACTCACATCACTAAGAGTTCCACAAAGCACAAACAACATTCATTCAGTAACACTCTAGGCTACAGAACAAACAAAGAACATCCCAAGCTCACTTACTACAACCCATGCTAGGTACTCCCACTCTCACTTCCGGTTGCCTTATGCATTCAAATTATACACAATACATGATAATATAGACTGTCGAATAAAACACTCTACCCTAGGACCACAACCAAACAAGGAACATGTAATAAAGCTAAATCAGTCATTATGGGCTATATGATCCTAATCGTATACAATTTTTAAAGCATACACTTAGCAATCACTTCTATCAATACATATTCCAATTCTAACATAGCATCCAATTCTTCTTAGGCTACGAGGCATCACATATCAGACAAATCTATCATGCAATTCCTGAAGGTATCCTTAGCCTTATCCTAGCATGCAAAATTACATATCATATATGATATAACATATCAACATGTATGGATATTTTGGGAAGCACTTACTTGAGCTCGGCCGATTGCACACATCATACCCCTTTATTCTTTACAAAAGTCTTTTTAGAATTTATTTTCTTTTTAAAATATTACTAACTCCTCCGTTTTAGTTCAGTCACACCCGAGAGTATGCCCGAATCCCTCAAACCAAGGCTCTGATACCAACTCGTATCATCCCAAAAATTATAAAGTAAAACTTTCATTTTAGTTCAACACAAAACATCATTTATTCTTATCACCATTCAGAAGTACGTCAAAGTAAAATACTTATCAGAGTACAAATCCTAAAATCATCAAGTGTGGAAACATGGGTGGATGCGTTGCGATCAAGTCGGACCCTTCCCTTTCGAACTGGAAGTACATGAAACCATAACCATAAAAAACAGTAAGCACAAATCTTAGTGAGTTCCCCAAAATACCACATACCATACATACATTGCCATGGGCTACCCCCATGATCTTGCATACAATTGCCATGGGCTACCCCTATGGTCTTTTCCCTGGAATGCCAGGAGCTACCCCCCAGGGTCTTACAACTAAGTGTCATGGGCTACCCCCATGGTCTTTTCCCTGGAATGACATGGGCTACCCCCAGGGTCTTACAACCAAGTTCCATGGGCTACCCCATGGTCTTTCCTTGAAATGCTAAGGGCTACCCCCATGGTCTAACATCCAAGTTCCATGGGCTACCCCCATGGTCTTTTCATGCAAGTATCACAAAGACAACTAGCACATAACACAATCCAGTGGGTTGGCATTGGTGCCTTCGACCCACAAGTACAATGAGGAGACTCACCTCAAATCGAGATAACCAAAACACACACGCGTTGTTGTTACTGGGCTCCTCACATTGAACACATCCAAAATATCCCTAGTTAATAATTACGGCAATTTCCAAAACCCAAGGTCTAATTCATTTTCTGTCATTATAATGGGTAAAAGACCATTTTACCCTTCCCATATCTGACCCAACAACTCATGGCCCAAATCCTAAAAGACCCAAGGCCCAAAAGGCCCAAAAGCAGGACCTTACGAGTACGCCCCGCGTACCAGACTTGTACGCCCCACGTACTGCTCGATGATGCTTAAGGTACAACTCGCCATAACGTGAAATCGGGAAGACATGCATTACGCTGAGCGTACGCATATGTACGTCCAACGCACCCCCTTGGTGACCATTTCTCATAATTTTAGGACTTAATGGTTAAGACTAAAACGTCAAAACTCATATCTAACCTCTAAGGGATGTCTTAAGTCATAAAGTTTCTGACTTTCTAACTTTACATGGCTTAATGGGGTCCAACCCAAAGCCCTAAGTCTCAAACTTCTTCAAAAGACCACCAATTCATGCATGGAATGATTATACTTATCAAGATCCGATTTTTATGACTAAATGACCTCAACAAAGACCAAATATGAGGCTCAAAGGTTCTGGAGAAACTTCTACTCACAAGAACCACAACCATGGGACCAAAACATGACAAATCATAACCCAAAACTAGATCTACATGAGAAAGCGATCAACATTAAAACTTTATACCTCTAGAAGCTAGATCAAGATGAACAAGGCCTGGGCCACTTTTAGAATTGGGCTCTTGTTGGGCCATTAGTATTGTTGAGATGAGCCATTGTTAGGACTTGGGCCCTTATGGAATTGGGCCCATATTAGGCTTTAAGTGTCTTTTGGATTTGGGCCATCATTGGGCTGTAAGTGTCATTGAGTTTGGGCTACGGTTAATTGGGCCAATTAAGAGGAAGGGTAAAATGGTCATTTACCCTAGGAGTCGGCTTTAGTAAATTAAAGTCCCGGATATGGGTTATGATTCAATTATTGATTTTGGTTGTATTTGATTAGTTAGCACGGGGATTCTTCGGTCCAGTAGGCCAAACATTTGTTGGATTTTCAACGGACTGAGGTGAATTTGCTCACTATACTGTAAGACATTAGGGATTGTATGTGTTTGTAGTCTTTGTGACTCCTGTTGTATGTATTGTATGTCTGTGAGCCTGTTTGCTATATGTATGTGGTGTGAAATAGACCCGATATAGCCTTGTGATGACATATGAGTTGAAATAGACTCGGGGGTGAAATAGACCCGAGGGTGAAATAGACCCAGTACAGCCTTGTGTTGACATATGAGTTGAAATAGACTCGAGGGTTATATAGGCCCGGGGTGAAATAGACCCGGTACAACCTTGAACTGATGTATTTGTATGGTATGCGGTATTTTGGGGAACTCACTAAGCTTTGTGCTTACGGTTTATGTTTATGGTTTCAGGTATTTCCGGTTCGAAAGGGAAGGGTCTGACGTGATCGCAGCACATCCACCTATGTTTCCGCAACTTTATGATTTTGGGATTGTACTCTGATAACTATTTTTACTATGACATACTTTTGAATGATTGAAAAGGATAAATGGTGTTTATGGTTGAATTAAAAATGAAATTTTTACCTTATAAAATTTGGGACGTTACACTTTTATTTTGGCTATAAGTGTAAAAGCATAAACTTTTCCATGAAATTTAAAGAAATTAGAAAGGAAAAGAAGGTGTAATGGTTAGGTAGTTAAAATATTTCAATTAATCAATCCATTATATTAGGTCTGACAATTGTGTCGTGTTCGGGTTGGCGGGTCAAAATACACCAACCCAAACACGACCCATTTAACTGTACATGTTGCGGGTTGACGGGTTTGAAACGTAAGCCCCGTATACGACCCGTCAACCATTTAGTTATACGGGTTGACGGTTAGATTCGGGTACGTGGGTTAGATTCGAGTTCATGAGTTCGTGGGTTAGATTCGGGTTCAGGGTTCAACCCGGATGTTATTTATTAAAACTTTAAAAGAGAATTATTCATATCAATATCTAAAGTTTGACGTGCAACATTACTCTTTGAAAATGACATACACATTCTAGCACTCGATTTTTCTTTACAAAAACGCTTCAATTTATAATTTGATTTTAAATGACTTATGATACAAAAATGAAAATTCAACTTCAACAAAGTTAAAAACTAAGAAGATACAATAATTCAACCATAGACATATTACACAAACAATTCTGAAAGTCAATATCAACTATGACGTCATATTCTGTTTAGAGGATTTTTATGTAGATCTCAACGTTTTGCATCTCATATTTATTTCGAAAGCCAAGTTCTGTAGTCTACATGTGTTATTAATTTTCTATATATTAATATATAATTTTTTTATTAAAATGTTAAACGGGTTTGCGGGTCAACCCGTGTGTTTTTTGGCGAACTCATATACGACCCGTTTAATAAACATGTTGGCAGGTTGAAAAACTCAACTCAAATCTATTTATCTTCGTGTCGGGTCACAGGTCGTGTCGAGAATTATCATACCTACATTAAATATCATAAGGTGGAAAGTTGTGGGAGTTTAAAATTAATGTGGTTCAAGATAGATGATTTATCTTGAACAATATGTATTTAGATAATTTTTTTTATAAGATTTATAAATATAAAGATTAATACATAATCTAATAACATAAATATAAATTTAATTTAATGATAAATCAATTTTTTCATTTAATTATAATTATAAACTTATTAATTATAAATTTAATTTATATATATATATATATATATATATATATATATATATATATATTATTAAAAGAGAACCCTTAATTCACCAATGAAGCAATCATGGCCCTTGATTGTATTTCAATCCTATGTTTTTCACCATTAGATCAAATTGCTGACATCATCTTCCCCAAATAAAATTCAAACACAATTACATTTAATTATAGAATCTTTAATAATTATAGAATCTTTAAATTCAACAATTATGTTATCTATTGAAACATATCATTCTATTTATATACGAGAGATGAGTTTATCTAATTAATATTGTTCCTAATTTAACTTCCTTATTTATAGCTTTTGGCTTTAAAATTAAAATCCGTTTAACTTTTTTTTTTTGAAAAAACTCATTAAATAAGCATATCAATAATTTAGTTATTAACCTATAAAATCTAATCAGATCCCATTAAATCAACAAAATATTTTAGTGTCAAAATTATTTTTAATTTATCTCCCAATATATCCCACATAAAATAAATCAATTTGAGATATTGGTTTGAATTTTAAAACTCATTAAATAAGCAAGTCAATTAATTTAAAATTTTGAATCGGCATAACTGATATCTTCCTTATTTTTCCAAATGAATAGCCAAAAATCTCCAAGATGATATCTTAGGATCCCAATTTTTTTGGAAGATAATGATTTTTTTATTCAAAAACACCCTATATATACGATTACATTGAAGTTGTTATTCTTAGGATTTTGGATTGTGTCCTACGATTTATAGTGTTTTCTTCAGCAGTCTTCTTCTCCAATTCCTTTTACCATGTTCTTTCTTTACTTTGTTCTCCTTCTTCTTCTCCAATTTCTTGCATTTACTTTGTTCTTATTACCTGTTATTACTGTATTTATGTTGAGAGGTCATAAAAAAAATTAATCAATCTACTTTAAGCATATTAGTTTCATTCATTTAGTTACAAAAACAAAATTATATCCTTTATATCGATTTTTAATGTGTTCACCTATGTTTGTTTACGAGTCTGTGTATAATCAATGCTATATTCTCTGTTTGCAACATTCCTGAAACTTGTGTAATCGATGTTCTTAATATGCGAGGGTTACCGAATGTAATCATGAATCAAATACAATGGTATATATCAATGAATGGAACTGGTATATTTCTATACACCATATAATAAAATACTCCTCTACATTGAATTTTATTTGCATGATGAATGAGGGAAGAACAACATCTATGTATACATTCTCTTTACTTGAAATACCCCTACCCCTACCACTGATGCCCCCTTCTACTGCTTGATATGTTTTCTGATGAGCATCAACAAAAACTATTTATACTTACTTTATTGTCAAGTTTGCATTATGAGGTTTTTTAAAAGTATATATAACATCATTCATATTTGGATGATAAGAATTTTATTTTATTTTTATAATTTTGATTTTGATTACATACAAAAGACTTTCTACATTATATGTTTTAGACTAAATTGCATTCGGCGTCCTTGAGTTATGTCAAAAGTTATAAATTCCGTCCCTAAAACTATATTTTCACTCCGATCCTATGATTTTGAATTGTTCTTGTTTTGCCTATTTTACCCGGTCCATATCAATTACTTGGTTGGGTCATATGTGTTTAACAATCATTAGTTTTTTCACAAACAGAAACATGGCTCAAAGCAACATTACCTTCATAGACCAACTTGATGTTTCAAAAAGTCAATTTACCATGAGAGTAAGAATAATTCGTCTCATGAAACATCTTGCTTATGGATCTTCAACAAAGACTTACAAAACTAATATGATTCTCATTGATGAACAGGTAATAACATTTTTTTTATGAATTTTCTTACAATTTCATTCGAACCACATATAACAAAATATAAACTGATTTGTTTTTGTGCATTTAGGGAAGGAAGATCGAGACAGAGGTTACTAATAGATAGGTTGAAAGAATTTAAAGTTTGTTTCATGAGGATGGTTGTTACTACATCCAAAATCCATAACTTGGTATTAATAAAAACGAAATTAGTTTTGTTGATAATGAAAACAAAATCAATATTTATATCACAACCAAAGTTACACCATGCAGTCAGTGGACTGGATTACTTTATGGATTCTCTTTTGCAAATTTCAACGCCATTTTGGATGGTGTTTTTATTGAGAACACACCTGTTGGTTAGTTTATATGTTACAATCTAACGATCTATATAACAATATTTTGTTATTTACCATCACTCACCATAACGAAACTTATACTAATCTTCCATTTTTTTTATCTTATATAATACATGTTATTGGAGATGTTGTGACATGCTTCCCAATGGAAACCCTTATGAACAAGAAAAATAATTTATCAAAGAGAGTCAATTTGAGCTTGGAAGATCTATAGTATGTTTACTTTTCGAAATTTTGTGTCAAATTTTACTTTATAATGTCATTTTATATTGTATATTTATTATGTTTTTGGCTTTTGTAGAAGCAAACAAATAAATGTAACACTCTGGAATGGGTATGCACAACAGTTTGCTGACTATTTGGAAAATAAGAAACAAACCCGAATGATAGTTGTTATTCAATGCGGAAAAAATATCTTATTATAGAGGTTTGTTCATACTATGATTAACAACTTACACCTTAAAAAAATTTCAAAATATTATTATTCCTTTTACTATAAATGAATATAAATTTATACCAACTTCATTATGCATCGTTTCATAACGTTTCTCCGTCACAAATTGCTTCACTACGACTAGGATCTTTATCAATGATCCTATTTTAAAGGAACAAAAATAACATCTTCTTTATTGTTAAGATTTCTTGTCAAATCCAGTCCAGAAAGCACATCTGCTAATTGTAGAAACGCTTCGTCCTCCATCATCTACTCTGCAAATGACGATTTTCCTTCATAAGCTTGATCTCCAACAAGTAGATGGGGTTTATATACTTAACTTTCATTTATGAAATATACATTATGTCAAATAGTTTTTGGATTATTTTTACCCTCATATTTCATTTTACTTTTTTTATTATATAATTTAAACTGACATCAATATTTCTCAGAAAAAACATTGATTGTTGTCGGTACGATTAACCATGTGTGTACTCTATAGTTATTTTGTGTCACAACAATATGACAGAAAGAGGTGTTAATGACCATTAAAGATGAAAAGGTAAGATATAATTTAAGAATATTATATAAAGTGTAAATTGTAGATTTGTGATATTTATTTTCTATAAAAAATATGTTGTTTGATTGCTAGGTTACATATTTGAGTTTTTTTTTTTTTTTTTTTTTTTTTTTTTTTTTTTGTAATTTGATTTTGACAAGTTTGATCTAAATTTGATAATTGAAGTAGGTAGGAAAGATATGTGCTAACGATTTTCAATTTGTATTTCCCTCCAGAAACCAACCGTAGTCTCACAGACCGTTCCCTCATATCTCAGTAGGTCTTAGCATTTCCCCAAATTCAGCTACAAGAAGTCATGGATGCACTTCTTGAATCAATCCTCTAAATTGAATTTCATTTGTTAGTTGGATCCAGTGACCAAAATGCAAGATTTCTGAAAGTTCATTATTATTTATTAGTGTTAACCTTTGGCAAATTATGAAACTAATGATATATTTATGTTCATAACATGTTTTTTTTTGTAATAATTTTTTTGATCGAAAGATATGTATATGTGATAGGGTGTAGCTTGAAAAATCATATTTTAATTCTTATAAGGAAAAAATACTTTAGAAATTGACCAAATTACAATGTCTGAATTTGATGTTTATGGTTATAGCAATGCACTTTAATTATAATGTTTATCGAATTTCTTTGTAGAATTTAACGTTGCTGGTACATATAACAACTTATTGTTGCATTTGGTTTTACATGACCAATATGAAAAAGAACCATATGAGCCTCCATAGAGGTTGGTACACCGAACAAAATCAATTCATAAAGCTACTATACAACATGTTTTAATCAATGAGTCGCATCATGTTGTGATAAAACAAAGATCATGTGGATCATTTATATTAGAAATTATTATATTAAAAAACCAAATTGCTCTAATATAAATATTAAATATTTTTATTTAACAAGTTTGGTTCAAAAACTCTAAAACGAATCTAACATTTTTTATTAAAATTTCACCTAAGACAATGCCACCTATTAGTATGATATGTATTTAATTTATGTTCCCTGCGTTTAACGCGGATCATAATCTAGTATATATATTAGAAGAGAATGTTGGTGGATGTTGATAATTTGCACATTTTACTTTAGGAAATGATATTTTTCACCCTCTAACTTTTAAAATGTCATTTTGACCATCTAGATTTTTACCATCGATAATTCGCACCCCTCTACTTTGTAAGAGGACATTTTCTTTGCAACCTTCTACTTTGAAAAATGACTATTTACACATCTTTACTTTTTAAAATAAAACTTTGACACCTTCTGCTTTTACTATCGACAATATACACCATTTACTTTATAAGATGAAATTTTCCACCCCTCTATTTTTTAAAATGTCATTTTGACTCCTTCGACTTTGAACTTTGTAAATCATAAGTTTCACCATCTGTTTTCTAAACTTTCGTGTTTATCCCTAGCAGTATACATAATCTGATTTTCCTTAATAACTGTCATTCGTTAACTTAAAAAAATAATCTTTTATGTATGTGTCGGTATAATTCGATGTATTCAACGTTTCAATGTAAATTTATAACTCCCGTTCAATATTATTATTTTTTTAAAAAAACTTACTTTATTTTTTTATGTATGTATCGATAAATTCGAGTTTGTCTATTTTTCACTTTACAAACAGAAACTATATTTTCGTCTATTTTCAACATGTAGCAACTTACTGTTTAGTACTTCTTAAATCTATTACTGCCACAACAATACACGTTAACAGATAAAATCATAGTTATTATTATTTTGAAAACAAATAACACACTTATATAATCATATTCATATTTGCATCTTTTATCAGCTACAAAAAACCTCAACTATTTAAATAAAAAGATATTTTTTTCCTGCTAATTATAAATTTATAATATACATTTCAAATAATGAATTATATATCTTTTTTTATCATAAATCTTACATTGCAAAAATATATGTAAAAGTTGTTATTTAAAATTGGAAAAGTGGAAACAAATTGAATGCTAAAAACAAATTTACAAACGCGTTTTCTCAATGAACTCCCACTGTTCAATCTCTCTCCATGTTCTCTCTTCTCTCTCCCCAAACACCAATTTTAGGGTTAGGGTTTTGAACAAAACCCGTTTTCCACACATCAGATCTTTAAACTAACCCCTTCTTACCAAGATTCAATTCTTTTCGAACCCTCAAAAGGGTTCAGTAATGGGTCGTCTTCACAAACCATTTAACTTCTTGTTAATTACCTTGTTGGTATTCACTACGTCTTACTTCCATGCTGTTTCTGGCGATGATTCCGACAAATCGGCGCTTCTGGAGTTCAAGGCTGCTGTTTCGGATCTTTCAGGAGTGCTAATGAGCTGGAATTTAAGCAGTTCGGATCACTGTTCGTGGATCGGAGTCACTTGCGGGTCAGATTCTAGGGTTGTGGCGATTAACATCACAGGTGGAGGTAACTCCGGAGACTTTACCTGTTCTAAATATAATCAGTTTCCCTTGTATGGATTTGGAATTGTAAAGAATTGTTTGGATCTTAACGCCAAATTAGTGGGCAATTTGTCATCCGCGATCTCTAAGCTTTCAGAACTCCGAATTTTATCACTTCCTTTCAACGATTTGAGTGGTGAAATCCCTTCTGAAATTTGGGGTATGGAGAAATTAGAAGTGATTGATCTTGAAGGGAATTCGATTCACGGCAACTTACAGTCTCACTTCACTGGTCTAAAAAGCCTCCGAGTTCTCAATTTGGGGTTTAATCAGATATCCGGCGAGATACCAAATTCAGTATCCCAATTCAAGAATTTACAGGTCTTGAATCTCGCAGGGAATTACATCAACGGTTCAATTCCAATATTTCTCGACAAATTTGGGGATTTAAGAGGATTATACCTCTCGTTTAACCAATTATCCGGGAACATTCCGATTGAAATCGGCTACAATTGTGGTAATCTCGAGAATCTAGAACTTGCCGGAAATCTTTTGGTCGGTGGGATTCCACCAAGCTTAGGGAACTGTACCAAGTTACAATCCCTCTTATTGTACTCGAATTTACTTCAAGAAGAAATCCCGATTGAACTCGGTAGACTTAAAATGCTTCAAGTTTTGGATATTTCAAGAAATAGTCTCAGTGGCCCAATCCCACGGGAACTCGGAAGCTGTTTGAACTTATCAATCGTCGTCTTCTCCAACTTGTTCAATCCAATTCCCACTTTTTCCATTCCCGACAACAATTTCCTGCAATTAGCCCCAGAAGACGAGTTCAATTACTTTGAAGGTACAATCCCCTCTGAAATCACCACTCTCCCAAATCTAAAACTTTTATGGGCACCAAGAGCGACATTAGAGGGCAAGTTTCCCGACAATTGGGGGACATGTGGCAGCTTGGAAATGATCAACCTGGCCCAGAATCTTTTCTCCGGTGAAATCCCCAAAGGATTCAATATCTGCAAAAACCTAAATTTTCTTGATTTGAGCTCCAACAAGCTAACCGGTGAAATCAGTGACAAACTTCGTGTCCCTTGTATGACAGTGTTCGATGTCAGTAGCAATCACCTCTCAGGGTCAATTCCGTCTTTTCACAACACCACCTGCGAACCATTGAATCCTTCATCAACCTACCTTCAGTTTTTCGCATCCAAAACGGTAAATTCTTTG
Organism: Lactuca virosa; assembly: GCF_052849685.1. NCBI lineage: Eukaryota > Viridiplantae > Streptophyta > Magnoliopsida > Asterales > Asteraceae > Lactuca > Lactuca virosa. The sequence continues at coordinate 493,851,743 of NC_136429.1, forward strand.
TTTTTACCAACAGATAACAGGAATCTTGCAGTAATTCATAACATCGGTAACAACAATTTCACGGGCGGGTTATCTTCCATACCCATTTCAAGAACAGGGGAAAACACGGTTTATGCATTTTTAGCAGGCGAAAACGCGCTCACCGGTGAATTTCCAGGGGTGCTATTTGAAAACTGTGCGAAATTGAAAGGGTTGGTTGTGAATGTTAGCTCGAACGGGTTATCGGGTCAAATCCCGGTCAACATCGGTCAAACTTGCCGGATTTTGACTTTCTTGGACTTATCTGGTAACCGCATCTCCGGGACAATTCCGGTTGGATTTGGTGATCTGGATTCTCTCGTTTCGGTTAATTTGAGCCGGAATATGTTATCCGGCGAGATTCCGGGCAGTTTTGACAAGATTAAGGATCTCAAGAATCTTTCTTTATCCGGAAACAACCTCACGGGTCGAATTCCATCGGGTTTAGGAGATGTCAAATCTCTAGAAGTTCTAGAACTTTCATCGAATTCATTATCCGGTGAGATTCCGGAAGATCTCGTGAATCTCAAGAATCTAACTGTTCTCTTACTCAACAACAACAAACTATCCGGAAAGATTCCATCGGGTTTAGCAAACGTGAAAACTCTACAAAAATTCAACGTCTCATTCAACAACTTATCGGGCCCACTACCCTCAAACGAAAACCTAATGAAATGCAGCAGTCTTCTCGGAAACCCGTATCTACAATCATGTAAAATCTCTCCGGCGACATCCTCGCCGGAGCAACCTGTCTCCAGCGACTTCGCAAATCTCTCCGGGAGCCCGATTCCCGGCCCGAAGGACCGGAACCGAAACGGTTTCAATTCAATCGAAATCGCCTCGATCACATCCGCATCTGCTATCTTCTCAGTCATGATCGCGCTTTTTGTCTTGTTTTGTTGTACAAAATGGCGACCGAAATCCGCGGGTCGCGGGCACGGGTCGACCCGTAAGGAGGTTACGGTTTTTACCGATATCGGTGTCCCGGTTACTTTCGAGAACGTGGTTCGGGCAACGGGCAGTTTCAACGCAAGCAATTGTATTGGGAACGGCGGGTTCGGAGCGACTTACAAGGCGGAGATTTCCCCGGGGTTTTTGGTGGCGATAAAGCGGTTGGCGGTGGGTCGGTTTCAAGGCGTGCAACAATTCGACGCGGAAATCAAGACCCTCGGGCGGCTCCGCCACCCGAATCTCGTAACCCTAATCGGATACCACGCGAGCGAGACCGAAATGTTCTTGATTTACAACTATTTACCGGGCGGGAACCTCGAAAGATTCATCCAAGAACGATCGATTCGCGCCGTCGATTGGCGCGTCCTACACAAGATCGCGTTAGACATTGCACGGGCCCTCGCGTATCTACACGACCAATGCGTGCCACGTGTCCTCCACCGCGATGTGAAGCCGAGTAACATTTTATTGGACGAAGATTTCAACGCGTATTTATCGGATTTCGGGCTCGCGAGGCTTTTGGGGACGTCGGAGACACATGCCACCACCGGAGTCGCCGGAACTTTTGGTTACGTGGCGCCGGAGTATGCGATGACGTGTCGGGTGTCGGATAAGGCGGATGTGTATAGTTACGGGGTGGTGCTTTTGGAGTTGATAAGTGATAAGAAGGCGTTGGATCCGAGTTTTTCGAGCTATGGGAATGGGTTTAATATTGTGGGGTGGGCGTGTATGTTGTTGAGACAGGGTCGGGCGAAGGAGTTTTTTACGGGCGGGTTGTGGGATGCGGGCCCGCATGATGATTTGGTGGAGGTGTTGCATTTGGCGGTGGTGTGTACGGTGGATTCGTTGTCGACACGGCCTACGATGAAGCAGGTTGTACGGCGGTTGAAACAGTTGCAACCGCCGTCGTGTTAGGAAAGATTGTTGTTATTTTTTTTTTTTTTGGTTGTAGGGGTTAAGGTTGTATATTGTAGGAATAGGTTTTGTTGGTGGAGATGATTTTATACGTGTAACGATTTTATGGTATTGTTCTCTATTGTTTTTGTTTAATAAAAGCAAAAAGTAGAGAGATCTTGCAGTCATTTGCTGTTATAATTCTATCTTTTTATATAATCAAGAAAATCTTGTATTAACTTATGGTTCTTGGTTTTGGTATATTTTTGACTAAATTTCTTCTAAATTTTGTATCCAGTTTTTAGAAAACGAAGAGAAACTACATACAATGAGTTGGAAAAACCAACTAACAAAAAACTCATTTCATGATTTCTAAAATTTGCAATCTCATATGAATTCATTAGACGGAAACATATATAAACACTACTTGGATCATTCATGGAAGGGAGTGTTTACCAAGTCATCCTACGCAACTAATAGATCTGTCAGTTGCCATGAGGTGATTGTAGGACATCAGGTGTGAGTATGTTGTATTACAGTATTGGTCAGGTTATTGTAGGAAATGTTAAGTTTTGGAAATTGACAAGTTGTTGAAAGATGAAGCGTCAAAGGGGATGTTCTTGAAACTTAAGGACTGAAGCGCTGCAGGTGAGGAAGCTGAAGGTGTATCGTGGGAAGGAGCTGGGTCCGAGTATTTTTCCAAAAAAAAAAAAAAAAAAAGAGAAAAAAACTTGTAAGTTTACATAGTTTAATTAATTTTTATCCGAATGTTAATTTTTAGTGATTATACTAAGAATTTACACACACAAAAAAAATATATATATACCAAAAATACAGGTTGCAACGTAAAATGTCATGCCATTTGTGCCGATGACATGGGGACCAGTGAGTGTAGGGTAGTTTCGAACTTGAGTTCTCCCGAGAAGTGGAGACGACAACACTAACCTTAAGGCAAGGGTATATTTGCGCTTTGTCCTTTGGTAAAATGTTAAATCATGTATTAATTTTTTGATAAACTGAAAAAAAAAAACAAGATAAATTGTTATACCTTGTATTTTTTTTATAAACATGATCGAACATGGGACCTTACGTATGTTGGGTGAGTTTTCATCACCATTGATGCCGAAGCAAACTAACTCCTCCATTTGTCAAACTTTGAGGAGTTGGGCACGAGCCTTGGGGGAATAGAATAAAGAGAGTATGACATAACTAACGATCCGCTACGTGTGATCTACAACGAAGAAGACATTAAAGAAAAATCGTTCTTCCAGTTTAACCAAAAGCATAGATGTTCAAACTCCTTTTTGAAGAGCATTAGTAATATTTCATTGGAATCTCCTAAAGCCTCGATGAAGTTAAGAAAGAAATCCTTCGTCGGATTGGATGGTTGTTTGATGTCCGAAGATTTTTCAGCCATTGTTGGATGAGTTGGTCCTAGGACTTCAGCCATTGTTAGTATGAGCCTTAGGTGGAAGTGAATTGAGTGTCCTGCCGGAAGATTAGTAGCCAGATGAATGTGTTAGATTCAACATAATGGGTCAGAGGGAGTTGCAGTGTAAATTCATTCGGTCAGTGGATTTCAAGATGGTTGGGATCCTTCATGATTGAGAAGTGTAACAGATTGATCACAACGTGTGTGGCGTAGAGTGGTGCATAGGTTAGGATAGCCTTACCTGTTGGACTCTCAGGAACCTGGTGGCTGGACCAGGTGTGAGACTAGTAGTCTTAGTGGTGGTTTGGAGATTTTATATCCCGGTCTAGTGAATGGATGCAGTGGATCAGAAAATTTCAGGTGAAATGCAAGTGTAAATCCGTGGATCTCCGGTTATGAGTGATGTACCGAGTTGGCTTTTGGTCGAGAATCTTGTGATTATGTTTTGGATTGGTTCCACCTATGTGGAGGTTAGGCAAGTGATGGGATTTCGGGATTTTAGCAGTATTGTAACATCCCGAAATTTAAGACCAAAAATTTCATTTTTAATTTAAGATTCATAAAACAGATTATTGAAAATATTGTCAAGTCATCTCATTTCATAAAAATCCATAAGTCTTATATCACAAAACATGTCATAAGATAATAATGTTAGAGTACAAATCCCAAGAATCTCATGTGCGGAAAATCATGTGTGTGATGCGTTGCAGTCATGCTGGTTCCTTTCCCTTCGAAGAAGAGGTACCTGAAACCAAAATTGTAAACCGTAAGCACGAAGCTTAGTGAGTTCCCCCATCATACCACATGCCATACAATACACATACTGCCTAGCATATCCGGGTGCTGGCTTACCCCTTCGGTCTCTTTCAACCGGTAACCGCCTAGCATATCAGGGTGCTGGCCTACCCCTTCGGTCTCTTTCAACCGGAAACTGCCTAACATATCAGGGTGCTGGCCTACCCCTTCGACCCTTTCGACCGGTATCGGGGACTATTTCACCCCCACTACTACCATATATCATGTTAATACATAAACACATAGATCACATACTGCCTAGCATATCAGGGTGCTGGCCTACCCCTTCGGTCCTTTCGACCGGTAACGGGGTCTGTCCTACCCCTCCCACCACTATCACATAATATCATAGCATAATAGCACATAAAACATAACAGATAGTGGCAAACCAGATAATGATCACAAAGACAATCATCTCTACTATATCTCCTACTAGTGGGCCGACATTGGTGTCTTAGACCCACTTCTACTGGAAGGTAACTCACTTCAAATTTCGTGAAGTAACTGAACTGTCCTCGGCTCTGCAATCAAATCTCCTCAAACTCCTACACATAAAAATCTCCTTTAATTACCCTTTCATACTCATACCCCCCCACAAAGGGTCATTTATGGTCAAAGTCAACGTTCTGGGTTGACTCAAATCGCCGAGTTGGTCCATCAACTCGCTGAGTTCCATAAATCATAAACCCTGAAATCGTGACTAAACTCGTGGAGTTCTTTCATGAACTCGTCGAGTTCTTCCCTATAATATAGTCGGGACTTCTTCAATCAACTCGTCGAGTTTTGCCATTTACAGACTCGGGATACTTCGACCCAATTCGTCGAGTTCCTCTATGGAATCGACGAGTTCTTCAGTATGATGAGTCATCTTAATAGATTAAGCTCTTATCCTTCAGATCTAAGCCCCATACTTAATCTACATTCTGAAAGTGTCCTTCTAAGGGTAAAGTTTCCAACTTTACCCGTTAATATCCCTACTTAATGGGTTTAGCTCAACCCTATGTTGGAACCTGAAAGTGAACCTCTAGCAATCCTGAATCCGTTTGTCAATTCCGAAGGCAGCTGTAGTTCCGAAATGAAGTCTGCTCCGGAATCTGTTTGTGTCCGGACCTGATGTCAAGTTGGTGATGTGAAGAAAAGTGAGTGATGACATTCTGAAATGAATCTTATGTCCGTAATGATTAATGTTCCGGAATATGCATTTTGTCTTTATGCATTAAATGTGTTTGTCTTTTGTTTGATGTAACTAGTCATAGGACTTAGCTTTATTTGTCAACACGGATATTCAGAGTGTCAGATGTAACTCTTTTATCCAATCCTATGTTTGTAATCGGTTAGTACAATGTTTCATTTACTCCTATTTACAGGAGCTTTCAATGTTAAATCAACAGACGAATCATTCACTCAAATATAGTAATATTCCAGTTTACTTCACTTGTTCTCTCAAACATTCTTCTTGTTCTTCATTTATTATCTTTACTTTGATTATTATCTTCTCTCTTCATTTATGTCTTGAATATTTTGTTGATTGCATTAACTCAGACTTGACTGGTTTTACCAGACTTGACTGGAATCTCTTTTAGTAAGCAGACATTGATCTTAAGCATTCATTCAAGGTTTGAGTTTTCAAACCTTGTCCCTGCGCATCTGATCGTCCTTGAACTCACAATTGGTATAAGAGCTTGAGTGGTTGTCCTTTGAATCCATAAGGTCAGATTATAGTTGATTTGAAATTACCTTGGTATTTCAATCATTTCTGTGTTAAGGATAAAAGTTCTTCTATATACCACTTTTGGTCAAAGATATCTTAACTTCAATGGCTGCTTCTAATACTCAACAAATGTATTCAATGCAAATAGCAAATAACGTGGGTTGCCCTACACGTGCCCCACTGCTAGTTGTTGAAGAATATGATCATTGGAAAGTTAGAATGGAAAGATTTTTACTTGGAAAAGAGAAAGGTGAATCTATCTGGAGATCCGTCACTGAAGGTCCTCATGTTCCAATTCGAACCGTGGTTAGAGATGCTGCTGCAACTCTTTTGGGACAAAATCAACAACGTCAAGCACCTCTCACTGCTGATGACCTCGAAAAATTGCATGCTGATCAAGTTTCCTTTTCCGAAATGGTCTTTGGTGTTCCACCATCTCTCTTTGAGCATATCAAACTATGCAAGTCCACAAAAGAGATCTGGGACACACTTCAAGATTTATTTGAAGGGTCAGAGAACATGAAGGACAAGCGCCTGACTTTGGTTGTCAATGAGTTCGACACTTTCACTACCACACCTGGTGAATCTGTTGCCTCAGCTTCAAACAGATACCGAATCGTTGTCAACAACATGACAGCTCATGAGATTGTCTGAACTCCTCTTGAGTACAATCTCAAGTTCATCAACAGTCTAGGAAAGGGATGGGGAAATGTGAAATCATGTCTTCAGAGCAATGGATCTTTGAAAAAGCTCAAGCTCTATCAACTTTTTGTGAGCTTCAAGGTCATGAGTCAAATGTTGCTCAAAATCTTCGTGAACTCACTGGAGGTCCTCTTGCCTTGGTTAGTTCCTATGATCCACAAACCTCAAACCCAATTGTTTCGGACCCTCTTACTGCTGTTGTTACATACATTCCTCCTGTTCAACCTTCACCTCCTAACATTCTAAAACCTGCTCTCACCAACTCGAACTTTCAATCTATGGGTGACCTCAGTCCTGATGAAATGGACTCCGAACTTCGCTTTCAACAAGAGTTCGCCCTACTCTCTATGAGATAAAATCGTCCTTTCAACAAGTCTCACAACAATCGATTCCAAGCTTCTTACCAAAATAACCGCTTTCAAGCTCCTCACCAAAACAAGCATCAACCTTTCAACAAACCTTCCGAAAACCCTCCTGCTTACAAGCCAAATCTTCCCACTTAGAATCACACTTAGGAACCATCTCAGCTTTCGAAATCTGAGAAACCAAAAATTGTGTGTCACAAGTGCGGACATGCAAATCACTTTGCTAAAGATTGCCTAGCTGAAGTCCCACAAAAACCGAAGATCAAAGACTCTGCTTACTATGCACGTCGTGCTCAAGAATTGGCTGAAAGTGAAAAGGCTTTTGTTACAACCGTGTCAAGGGATGCGGAAGGATATTGGTCGTCTGGAGATGATGATGATGTAACCACTGGCAGAAACATGTGTCTCATGGCTCGACAAGAAATTGAATGTGACGAAGGCTATTGGTCGTCCAGATCCGAAGAAGATGATGAAGTTGCTGAACCACACTATTGCTACATGGCTACCAACGATCCACCAGGCCAAAGCATCGTTCAGCAGGTAAGAACTATGATTACTGATAATAATTTTGATTTATCTCTTTGTGAACCGTATCTAACCCAGATCCAATCAGATATGACCATCATTTACAAAGCGTATGAGTCAGCCATATAAGCTAGTGAGAAGAAGGATAGTGAATTGAGTCGTCTTAGGTTACGTTTCGAGGATAAGAAGTTGAAAATTGAGTCTTTAGAACATGAACTTGTAAATGAATGTATCATTCTTAAAGACAAATGTGAAATCACTTATTCTGAAAGAAATATTTTAATTTCCGATAACAAACATCTTAATGCTAAGATTGATGCCATGCACCATGCCATAGACATTCTTGAAGCAAATGAACGGATGACTCATGATTTTCGTCATCCTTGGTCAAAAGCTCCTGGTCTCGGAAGCGAGTTTCCGAATCCGGTTGTTCGTCCCTTAAAGGAGTTACAAAATCTGACTTTCATGGGAGATGTTTTGAACTCTAAACATTCGGATACACCTGTTTCTCCCATGTCACCCCTTAATGAGACTTCTGACCATTTTGCATCCTTGATTCCTAAGTTTAAGCCCACAGTTATCAAGAGTCCCGATTCCACGAAATTTCCGCCTCTGATAAACCTGGACCTGAATTGGAACTCTGAACTCAACTCTAGTACTCCAATGTCTGTTGTTCAAAATCCGAACAACTGTGTTATTGAGGAAATCCTTCCAGAATCAATTGAGTCTGAAACTTCGGAGTGTGTCTGGGCATCCTTAGAAAGTGATGTTGATGAGTCAACCTCATGTGACTCTGAATCCCAAGTGATTTCAAAAACAAATATGGTTCCCATTAAACCTGTGTTCAATGATCCTTCCGTAGGACAGACTTCCACATCATCACCTCATTCTAAAAGAAAGCCAATGTTAAATAGGAAGGATGTTGTAGATCCCAAAGTGGAAGCTCGGAATGCTCACAAAAAGGAAGTTAAGACTAGACAAAATTCAAGATTCCTTGAGAACTCCAAAAAGAGTGTATCTCGGAATTCTCCTTCATCAACCTATAGTCAAAAATCCTTCACACCCACTAAGATCCTAAAAAGACCTTCAAATACTTCAAGTCGTGTAGAACAAAAGAAAGTGGTTAATCCCACTCAGGAAAAGTCGAAAGTAAGCACCACATCTGTCCAAAACACCTCTCCTCGAACTGTTTCATCTGTTTTCATTGCAAAATCTGATGGCATAATTTTTAGACCTAAACTTTCGAAATCAAATGTGCCATCAAACAAATCAAAAGGTGTTAAGAAAACAAATCTTTCAAAATCTTCAAAACAAAACCTTGTGTGGAAAGTTAAAACTTACATTGATGAAACAATCACTCCGGAAGCCAAAGTAGTAACCACTACTCTGGAAGTTAAAAGTTTGAAGAAAGCTGTTCCGAACTCTCCTGTCATTGAATATGACTATTGGATAGATGAAAGAACCATGTCATTCTGTTTGTTCCCTAAGGAGTCTCGAAACAAACTCTCCTATCATTGAATATGACTATTGGATAGATGAAAGAACCATGTCATTTTGTTTGTTCCCTAAGGAGTCTCGAAACAAACCTTCCAAACCAACTGTTGCTTAAAAGTCACTTCCAAAACCCAAGACTCAGACCTTTGTCCCAAAACCTAACATGGAGCCTAAAAACTCCATCTCTCACTAATTTTGCAGGCACTCCGTGCTTCGGAGCAAGAGACAATATGGTATATTGATAGTGCTTGCTCCATGCACATGACGGGGCAGAAGGACTTTCTGCGTGATCTCAAACTTGCACCAAATGCTGGCTATGTGACGTATGACAACAACTCCAATTCTCAGATCCGAGGTTATGGCATCCTTACCAATGGAAACTTCTCCATTTCAAACGTGGCCTATGTAGCTGAATTGAAGCACAACTTGATAAGTGTGGCTCAACTCACTGATGCAAATCGCCGAGTTGAATTTTGTAAGAAACATAGCTACATCATGACCGAAGATAGAAAGGAATGCTTGATCAAGTCCAATCGCAACAAGAACATGTATCCTCTTGACATCAACATGATCATTGGCAAGCCCCAACTCTGCATACTCTCAAAAGCTATTCCTGACTTCAGTTGGTTATGGCATAGGAGGCTTTCTCACTTGAACTTCAGATTTATGAATGATCTTGTTTCGGGTGAAATGGTTAGAGGTTTGCCACTCCTAAAATTCGAAAACGACCATCTATGTGCTGCATGTGAGTGTGGAAAGCAGTCAAAGAAAGGTCATCCCATCCTCATTGAAAAATCAATCTCGGAACCATTAGAACTTCTGCACATTGATCTTTGTGGACCATCCACTGTAGAGAGTCTTCATCATAAGAAATACATTCTCGTGATTGTTGACGACTTTACAAGGTTCACATGGGTTTTCTTCCTAAGGATGAAGTCAGAAACAACCTCTGAGCTCATCAAGTTTATCAAAGGAATAAAAGTTCTCATCAAACTCCCAGTAAGGAGAATCCGAAGTGACAATGGTTCGAAATTCACTAACTCCACCATGGAAAGCTTCCTTACCGAGAAGGGAATCGACCATAATTTCTCTGATCCATACACTCCTCAACAAAATGGCGTAGTAGAACGACGAAACAGAACACTTGTTGAAGCTGCTTGATCCATGCTCAATTTTGCAAATTTACCACTCTATCTTTGGGCCGAAGCTGTTTCTACTGCATGCTTTACCCAGAATAGAAGCATCATCAATCGATGCCTCAACAAAACGCCATATGAAGCCATGAACGGTCGGAAGCCAACCATCTCATTTCTTCATGTTTTCGGATGCAGATGCTTCATCAAGAACAACCGTGATCAGCTTACCAAGTTTCAACTTAAAGCTGATGAAGCCATCTTCCTTGGATACTCTTCAAAATCAAAGGCTTACAGAGTTCTTAATCGGAGAACTCATGTTTTAGAAGAAAGATTTGATGTTACCTTTGATGACAATTTCGTTCAGAATTCTGGCCCAACTCATGTTACAACTCACATTATGGAGTCCGATGCTCCAGCGCCAGGATGTCCGAACCATCAAACAATCCTTGAAGTTGATTTTGAGACCTTGTTCGGACCCTCAGAAACGGCTCTTGATTCGGAATCTCGATCAAGACTAACCATGTCCTGTTGGGTCAAAAATATGGTTTATACTTTGCTTTTCTAAGCATTTATTGTTTTTATTATTTGGGCCGAAAATAGTATAAGATTAATTGTAGCTTGGACCGAAAACCCATGTGTTTTCGGTCTAGCATTGGATTATTTGTATTTTGGGCTTGGCCTTAGGTCCATATATATATATATATATATATATATATATATATATATATATATATATATATATATATATATATATATATATATATATAGGGTGAGGAGTGCATGTGAGGATATAGCCAAGGAGCTTAAGTGTGTGCATTTGAAGGTGTTCTAGAGAGAGAGAAAAGAGAGTGTGTGTTAGTGTGTGTGAATCTTGTATCCGGATCTTCATTCATATCAATACATACAAGATTCATCATCTTCTTATTCTCCTTCTCTTCTATTTGATCTGACATCATCCAATTGATTGAGATTCCGCACCATCAATTGGATCTGATTGATACACAAACAGATTTGGGGACTTACAAGTGGTATCAAAGCTTGGTTGTATCAATCACTTTTTTCAGATCTGGAGCTTATTTGATCTTATTTTCGAAGGATTTTTGCGTTTTTGAATAGATCTCTGAAAAATAAGGGGGGTTTGTTCTTCGCGTTTTTCATAAAAACGAGTTTTTGATCGAGTTTTGGAGCAAAAAGAGGTGAAAAACGCTGTTTTTCACGTAATCTGCGATGAGTTTTCGGTATTTGAAGGGTTTTCGGTCGGGTTTTCGGCCGAAGTTTTCGGTCGGGTTTTCGGTCAGTCTCGGTCACGTGTTCGGTCCGACGTTTTCGGTCTGAGCTTTCGGTCCGAGGTTCGCACGTGTTCGGTCTGGTGGGTTTGCGGTGCACGTGTTCGGTTCACACACGTTTTCGGTCTCGCCTCGGGTTCACGGTTCAGCAGCTTCGCTCTCGGCTCAGCAGCGTTTCCGGCTTCGCACCTTCGTCCTCGCGTCAGCTTCATATAAAAAAAGGGAAAGCAGAATTGGAGGGTGCCGGGGATTGAACCCGGGACCTCTAGTTGATCAAGTCTGCGCTTTACCAACTCGACTAGCAGACCCTTTGTGTCATCCCTTCGAAATTTAAATCATAAGCTGTCCTTCTCGGTTTCAACTTTCGAAAATTGGCACTTTTAACCCCAAAAATTAAATTTCCTTTATTTTTAAATTTCATTTTCACCCAAAAATTTTAGTTTTTAATTTTAGACTTTATTTTTAACTTTTGACTTTAAAATTTTGACTTTGACTTTTAAAGTTTGACCTTTGACTTTAAACTTTGACTTTCTCGTTTAACCTTTAAATTTTCAAATTTAGCTTTTCGGTTTGACTTTTAAGTTTGACTTTTAAGTTTGACTTTTAGGGTTGACTTTTGAGGTTTATAGTCAAAGGGCATTTTTGATAAAAATGAGTTCCTCAAACATTCCGGTCAATGAAGTTTCTTGTTCTCAAACTTGCATTGAAACTATTAAATTTCTCCGAGATCAAATCGATTTATTAAAAAGAGAAAATGAGGACCTCAAATACGAAGGCTATACTCTTAGGAAAGGTCAGAAACCTCTGAAAGCTCAATTAGAGGACAAGACTAAGGACTTTAGGAAATTACAAGAAGATTACAGCAACAAGTGTGAAAAGTACGATCACATTAAGAAAAAACTTGTTGCTGTAACTGAAGAACTTGACGCTTTGAAAATTAAGTGTGGAAAAACAGATGTTAGTTTCAAAAATTATACTGCGTCAAGTAAGACAGTTGAGTCCTTATTTGAAACCCAATTAAAATTCAAAGATAATCAAAACAAGGGTCTAGGGTATGATAGTGTTCCTCCACCTTTCAATCATAACTACACATCCATCCCTACGACACAGAAAGAAATTGACAGGGAGGCACATCTTCAATATGGCAAACCAGCTGGTTTTGTTTCAGGAGGTATTTAGGTTGAAAATTCTAATGCTTCTACTTCATGTGCAGGTAAAGTAGCAGAGGATGAGAAAAAGGAGAAAACCATTGAACAAATCAACATCTCCTTGAACTCTGAATCTGTTGCTTCGAACTCAGCTGTTTCTGATCAACCTGCTGTTGAGAAATACAGGCCACCAATTCCAGTGAAACAGAGTGCCTGTTGTAATTGTGCTTGTGGGAACAATAAGAGACAAGGCAAGGATACGCCACCAGGGGCAGGAAGAAACAACTTCACAGTAAAGAAAAAGACATGTTTTCACTGTGGAACACCTGTACACATTGCCCGAAACTGTCCAAATCGCGCATACGTTCCTTACTACGCACGCGGCTGACAGAACGTGCCAAGAGGGAGATACTACAAAAGTAACCCCTCAAGGTCACGTTCAGACAATGGCGATTGGAATGCCCAGAAGGCCAAGAATCAAAATCCCAAGGGCAAGAAGGGAATGTCGGCCAAGAAGCCCAATCCAAAAGATGCTCCAGTGAAACAAAGACCGGTTAGGTCAAAGTCATCTCAACGGCCGACATCAAGATCAAAAGCAAGTACTGAATCACCCATCAGATCGAAAAAAAAATGGGTTAAACCCAACTACAAATGGGTTCCAAAGGCTCACTCTCCCAAATTTTCTAACGATTCTAATATTTCTTCATCTTCTGTTTGTGATAAACAGGATATGTCATGGGAGAGAGTACCGTGCAAGGATGAAAAAGGTCAACCCGGTTTCAAAATGGACTGGGTTCCAAAGACCAACTAATCCCGCTCTGTGTCGGAACAGCTATGGAGGCATATCATCATACTTCGGTTTGTTGGTAGTGGCTGTTCCAGGCACATGATAGGGGACATCTCTCAACTGTACAACATTCAGACCTTTGTTTGAGAGTATGTGTCCTTTGCGGGAAAAGAAGAAAAGAAGGAATCACATGGGATTTGTGCTTAATGACATGAAGAATTTTCGGATCTGTTCTGAGATTATGCGTGCTGTTCTCAGACCTTCTGGATGCAAATTCAATCGATGAATTACGGTTTGCATTTTCCTCTCTATACTCCTGAGTTTTTCTTAAACTGATTCATTTTGAAGACAATTTTTTATTTCCTTATATGTCTTTCTTTGGTAGATTGTTTTGGGAAGTGATAGGAAGTCTAGTGCTAAAGGGCAATATGCAATTCGTGTAATGCACCAAAGCTGAATTGTCTAGGCTCTGTGTTCGATGCGCTGGTAGGCACGAAAGATTTTAAATGGACTTGACTAGGCTCAGATGAACTTAAGGAATCTAGAGACTTGATCAATCTTGACCTAGATAGTTACGTTTAGCCTGACAATATGACGCTTGGGTAGGTTGAGCAGGGAGATATACATGAAAATCTACCGGTCACATTAAAAGAACCTGTATCTAGAACTGTGGTTTAACTTTTCCTTGATGTACGGACTCATGTCCTTAATTCTGGTATTGACGGGGCGACTGGGAATTCCGATAAATTAGGTTTGTAGAAAGTTACTTTCTTTCTTTCCTACTGTTAGTCATATGTTGCCTCCTCTGTGTGATCGAAAGATCCAACCTGGACTGCAACATATGCAAATCTGTCTCTCTGCATCTTCTATCTATGCTATTCTTTCTACCTGTTAGCCATATGCTGTCTCCTTTGCGTGATTAATAATCCGACCTGGTACATAACATATGCAACCTTCTACTTCTCTATCCCACTAAAACTCTAGTCAGTCATATGTTTCACCCTCTGCGTGATTGGAAGAGATCCGACTTGGGTGTACAACATATGCATTCTAAATCTATCCTCTCTCCTAATAATTGTCTGTTCACCAGAAATAAGGAGTATCTCGGAAGTCCTTGATTATTGGGGTATATCAGGAAGCGGGAAACATGTTCTAGTACATCTAAAAATTGAACAATTATAGATTGTCTGTAGATCTCGCTGCTTAATTTAAGTGGACAACAATATCCTTGGTCGTCATCAGCTAAATGTCCATTTAGGAATATATATCACAATGACTTGTCACCTATAATATGTCCAAATTGTCAACATCCTTTGTGTTTAAGTGGACCACAATACCGATGATTGACCAGATCTAGACATGCAGGCGTGTGCTGATAAACGATATTGGATTGCTTGACAACTTTGATCCCAAATATTTTTGTTTTTGTTAAATTTGTTCATAGTTTTCCTCTATGCACAAATTTAGGGGGAAAATTAAAAAAAAATCAAACAAAAATCAGAAAAATTAAAAATCCAAAAATAGTGTTATTTCTGTTTTATTTCTTGTTCAGAAAAATCAGAAAATCCAAAAATATTTTTGTTTCTGTTTTATTTTTTTCAGAAAATATGAAAAATCCAAAAATATTGTGTGCTAAGTTTTCTTTTAGCTTTTGCTTTGTCTTGAAAAGTAAATTCAGATGTAGATGAAACTCATGGAGTTTGTGTCGAAAATTTTCTGAGCCAAGGCTTCGTCCGTGATTATCGAAGAATTCTCATTCGAAGGAGCAAGAAATGAAGATTATTCTTCCAACATTCAATCTTTCAACCCCAGAAGCAAGGTCAAGTTGTACTTGAAGATTATGTGACGGATTGCATTGAAGCCTCCTCAATCAATCTACCGCTATCTATGAACCTGCTGAAGTGATCCAGAAGATTCGTTCTCTTTGATTTTCTCTCTGAAGATTCTCAAGCTGAAAGCGCCATCTTTCAAGAATCTTTTCAAGAAGCCTCCTCACCCAATGTGCGTTCAATGTCAAATTTTGAAGATAAGCCTAACCGCTCAAGATGAGGTCATTCATGGAAGATTCATATGTTCATCTTGATGCTGTGAAGAAGTTGAAGATTAATGCTGAAGCCAAGCTCCCGATGAAGATTAACAAGAAAAGTCAGCTTCTTTTTAGGGGGAGTTTGTTGGGTCAGTTAGAAAATAAAGCTATAAACCAAGGGGGAGATTGTTGGGTCAAAATATGGTTTATACTTTGCTTTTCTAAGCATTTATTGTTTTAATTATTTGGGCCAAAAATAGTATAGGATTAATTGTAGCTTGGACCGAAAACCCATGTGTTTTCGGTCTAGCATTGGATTATTTGTATTTTGGGCTTGGCCTTAGGTCCATATATATATATATATATATATATATATATATATATATATATATATATATATATATAGGGTGAGGAGTGCATGAGAGGGATATAGCCAAGGAGCTTAAGTGTGTGCATTTTGAAGGTTTTCTAGAGAGAGAGAGAAGAAAGTGTGTGTGAATCTTGTGTATTGTTCATCATTCCAATCTTGAATACATCATAGATTCATCTTCTTCTTCTCCTTCTATTCTATTAGATCTGAAATCATCCGTTTGATTGGGATTCCACACCATCAAACGGATCTGATTGATACACAAGCAGATTTGGGGACTTTCATGTCCGAAGCTCCGGTCTCTCAAAACATGTCCGGTCCGATGCCAAGTCTTCCTCCATTTGATTCCGTACCATTTCAACCTTCTCAGGTTGAATGGGAGAATGGTCACTCTTCTCTTGAATCAAATGTGGATGGATTTCAAGATGCAACTGCTGATTTCGATGATTCCAATCCCATCAACACTGATGATGATGCAAATTTCTTTGAATTCCCACCTGAAGATGATGTCAACCCATCCGGTTCAGAAGTTCAGGGGGAACATCATCCACATGTTCAGACTATTCAGGGGGAGCAACACAGCCCCATTGTTGATATTGGATCATCTGCTGCACAAGAAATTCCAAGGTTACATATCTGGACCAAGGATCATCCTCCGAATAAAGTAATCAGAAACCCAAACGCTGGCGTACAAACTCGATCTGCCACTAGTATTCAAAATGAATGTCATTTTTCGGAATTTATCTCTATGGTTGAACCAAAATCCATCAAAGAAGCACTCGAACATGCTGATTGGATTACAACCATGCAAGAAGAATTAGCAGAATTTGATAGAAATGAAGTTTGGTCTCTCGTCCCTCCCCCTCAGAATCATCCCATTGTCGGTACTAGATGGGTGTTTCACAACAAGTTAGATGATGCAGGAGTTATCATTCGAAATAAAGCAAGATTGGTGGCTAAAGGATTTACACAGATTGAAGGCCTTTATTATGACGAGACCTTTGCTCCTGTTGCACGTCTGGAAGCCATCAGAATCTTTCTTGCTTATGCTGCTCACAAAGGCTTCAAATTTTACCAAATGGATGTTAAGAGTGCTTTTCTTAATGGTGAACTTGACACTGAAATATATCTTCAACAGCCTCTCGGTTTTGTTAATCTTTCATATCCGAACTACTGTTACAAACTCCAGAAAGCTGTCTACGGCCTTAAGCAAGCTCCCCGCGCATGGTACGAGACCCTCACCGATTTTCTCAAGCGTTCAGGTTTTCAAAGAGAAATTCTAGATCCTACTCTATTCCGAAGGTCAAATGGAAAGCATCTCATGCTGGTCCAAATTTATGTCGACGACATTATTTTCGGATCCACCGATTCTTCAATGATAGCTGACTTTGCCAAGTTAATGGTCAGTAGATTTCAAATGAACATGAATCGGGAATTAAGCTTCTTTCTTGGTCTCCAAGTCAAACAGACTAACAAAGGAATTTTCATTCACCAAGAGAAGTATATTTCAGAACTCCTCAAAAAGTACTCAATGGACACCTGTGCCTCAGCCAAGGTACCAATGGGTTTCGGACACAAGATATTTGCCGACCCTTCAGGTGTAGCAGTTGATGAAAAGAAGTACAGAGGAATGATTGGATCCATGATCTATCTCACAGCAAGTCGTTCGGACATCATGTTTTCCACATGTTTGTGTGCCAGATTTCAAGTCAACCCAAAGATGTATCATCTTTTGGCTGTGAAGCAAATTTTCCGATACCTCAAAGGTACTAAGAGTCTCGGAATCTGGTACCCAGCAAATGAGAGCTTCTTACTTCAAACATACTCAGATTCAAACTATGGTGGTCTTTAACTGGATAGGAAAAGCACATCAGGTGGCTGTCAATTTTTAGGTGGTCGATTGGTTAGTTGGTCATCCAAGAAACATAACTGCATTGCACTCTCTACAGCCGAAGCAGAATACATTGCTGCTGCCAGCTGTACCTCTCAAGTTCTATGGATGAAGTCTCAACTACTGGATTATGGTTACCGCTTTCAACGCATTCCTATCTATTGTGATTCTCAAAGTTCCATTGCGATTTCACACAATCCAACTCAGCACTCCATGACGAAGCACATCGATATTCGGTGCCATTTCATAAAAGATCATGTTTTAAATGGCAATATTGAACTTATTTTTGTTCCATCTGACGATGAAATTGCTGATGTCTTTACTAAGGCATTAGACGAAACCAAATTCAATGGTCTTCTGAACAAAATAGGTATGATGATGTCTGATCCTCAATTCTTTCAAGAGATATGTACTCTTTGATGGCAACATCATAAAGGATAAGGTGATTCCGGATCAAAATCTTTTTACTCTTCGGAATCAGTACCTCTCGGAACAATCAGGATCATTTTATACGTCTTTTAATCTAACCTCCCATCTCAGTGTTAAAATGTACAGTCTCAAAGCTTTTTGATGTTCAATGACCAATATAGTTTCAATGGTCACAATTTTGTCTCGGAATATACTTCATAATGGCATCCTGGAATTCCACTCCAGACAGGTATTGCACTCTATACTTCGGAATTTTCAACAATTCACTCCAGAAGTTTTTCAAACCTTATTCCGGAACGTCTTACAAATCTTATTCTGGAAATTCTTTCAAACTTTCACTCCGAAACACAAGAATGATCACTTTCGGAATTTTGCTCCGGACTCATCTCTCAAAATTTACTCCGGAATGTTTCAAAGGATTTCTGCACTGGAACTTTAACATGCTTGACTCCGGAATCTCAAACTTCACTCCGGACTGTTTGATTCCGGAATGTTCATTATTCTAGACCCCTTCTTTATAATAATATATTCCAAAATACATCTCTTTACCCTCCGGTTCTCAACTGTCAGAAATCGATCATACGGAATCCCAAGAGTCCATAAGATGAAATGTTTTCAACGGTAAATTTTGAAGATCCTTATCTTCCTTGAAACTAGTGCCACGACCGCACTTCTCCAAAAGCAACCATCAAATCGCCGTTTGGGAGTTTCCTTTCTATGCTAAAAGCCATCCCTACCTTTCCTTTCCCAAGTCAACTCACTCCCAAAAATGGTTATTCATTAAATGCTACCCGGTTTAGCTTCGGATCCTCATCATTACTTCTCATGACCCGACCCGTTTCACTTACCTATAAATACTCTCCAAAACCCTATTTTACCTCTTTACGCACTCAAATACTCTCAAAATATTCAAACCCTCTGTGTTCAGTGTTCTTGAAGCTCTCATAACTGTTCATCAATGGCGTCCCAATCCTCAACTCAGCAACCACCTATAACTGCTTCATCACCAAAGAAGACTGCCACCAAGAAGAAATTATCCAAAGGTTCATCCTCTTCTCAATCACCTGATCCGTTTCTTAGGGATACGACTCAACTTTTCTCGATGAATCCTTTGGATTTCGATGAAACCATTAAAGTGATGATTGAATTCATCGCAAATCATCCCATATCCATTCCTCTCACCAAAATCCCAGACCCCCCTCTACCACTCTGTCTCTTACACACAACTTTCACGAGAATCAAAATCGACAATGGTGTTCTCGAAACCAAAATCACGGGTGATAAAATCGTGCCTATTCACAAATCAACATTTCTTAGGGCTATTGGTGTGAAAGAAAACCCCAAGGGTTTTAAGGTACAAGAACCCACTGCAGAAGAATTTCAACTGTTCTTGAACCATATTGGATACAACCAGGATTACAAGGCCAAGGACTTCAAGAAATCAGCCATTTCCGGACTATGGACTGTGCTGATGCACTTCATCATTCTAGGGCTGTCTGGAAAGCATGGTGGTACGGACACCCTTAGCAAGGACTGGCTGTATGTGGTGTACATCATCTACTCCGGACGCAACAATGCTGTCGATCTTCCGAAAGTGCTATGGTAGGACTTCCGAAAATTCGCAATCAAAAGGAAGACCAACGAAATTTCAAGCCCTAGGTTTTGGGCTCTGACGTTGCAAGAACTCTACAAGGAACGATCTGAACCCATTCCGATCTGCACCATTCTGAAGGAGGTATATCTAACATTCAAAACTGTTAAGCATTATAGAATTCCAGACCAATCTTCTTTTGGTCCTGTTAGACGTCTTCCGGACCATATGTTGGCCATAATTCCTTCCGATTCCATTTATTTGAAACAACATTTAGAGACTTTGGTTGTGTTTGACCCAACACAACCTGCCCCAGTCTCTGTTGAGCCCACTTCGGAAGAGGCCAATCCTTCTGTGTCTGGAGCAAAAATTAAAAATTCTGCCAAAAGGAAGACTTCTCCTTCAAAGTTAAAGCCTAAAAAGAAAACCAAAGTCAGTTCCTCCTCTCAACAGGAAGGAGCTCATGACATTCAGGCTGATTCTGGCCTTCCGAACACCCCACCTACCCACTCATCCTAGGTAACCCTCGATGTTTTAAAACCACCTGCACACACTTACAGGGAGTCTGCACACAATCCACCCTCACCTTCTCAGAAAGGTGATGCCGGTGTTGAACAAAGTTCCTTGCACCCCCTGGAACAAACCCACGTGTCACTTTTGCTATCCTACATCCTTCTACATGCACACACTCCGAAACCCCTGTTCCGGACCCCAAGCATTCCGAGGCTGGAGTTGTCCCTCCAACCTCAGGTGCATCAACTGGTCTGATACCCGGTAAGGGTACAGGACGACCAGGAGCTAATGATCCTTTGTGGGAAGATTTTGTTGACAGGGCACACTCTAGGCATCCGGAGCTTACAAGATCCCAAGTTGAAGCCACTCTCATCTCCATACGAAACATGGCCATTTAAAGCAACCTTCCTTATGTTTCTCCTACATATGAGCTTGCTGATATTGAGTTCACATCCGGAGAAACTCCAAAGTCTCCTCATGCTTCCAATCCTTCAGCTTCTGATGATGAAATTTCCGAAGAGGTGCTGCTGACCACAAATGATGCACATGTTGCTGATGTTAATGTGTTTTCCTCAGTTCAACTTCACTCCAAGCCATCTTCGTCCAAGCCTGATTTCGATTTCGGATCCTCCTCCTCTACTCAAAATGAGTCCGAATCCACCCACAAGCATCAAGAAGATGATGCCACCGACCAACCTGGTCCTTCAAACACTCCAATCAATCCGGAATCTCCGAAAAACAATCCTCAAACTTCGAGCTCAGACAACGGATCCTCAACAGGAAACTATATAGATTCGTTTGCTCTTTTGGATATTCAATCCAATGTGTCTGATAAAATGAAGAAGGTCACCTCCCTCGAGACTTCCGTGGCAGAGCTAAACACCAAGATTGATACAAAGGTTTCCGGATTAGACTCCAAGCTTGACGCAATTCTCCAGTCTTTATCACAACAGTCCGGACGTTCCGTAGTTGAACTCGAAGCTCAACTAGATCAACTGATCTCACTCCGGCTTAAACACTCACTTGAAGAAGTTGAATCCAAATACGATGCATCCATTGAGCATTATCTCGATACAATCACCACGATGCTCAAAGTCCATGACGACTTGGTTGCTGCTACCAATGATCTCATGAAGCTGATCCATGTTCGTCATGAGAAGCAGATTCAAAGACTGGAGAAGAAAATTAAGAAGAAGGACGAAATGAACCTGATCATACAACAAGTCCTCATCAAATTGCTCCGATCCACTTGGAACATTGTTGATGTTCCGAATCGCAAGTTTGATGAGATGCTTGCTATTCTTGGACATTTATTTGATCATCTCTCCTCCCAAGCGCCAACTACTGAAGCTTATGATAGTCTCACTCTGCAACTCAACACCAGACTTCAAAAGGTATTTGACAAATTTTATGATCTTGAGGACTCATTGATGCTTTCACCGGTTTCCAATACCACCGATACAAGAGGGGGAGAAGTCACAAGTCAACCGTGGAAGACTGCCTCGGAATTTCAACTCCGAGATGAAGACATCGATTTTGATGATGAAGTCCAAGTTCTTTCCGGAGTTCTAGGAATCAATTCTGATGATGATGATGGTAATAGTGAAGAAGAAAAATATGTCACTAAATGGGTTCTTGCTCTTGAAGCCCCAAGGAAGATTTTCCCAAAGGTGTTGACTGAAGAAGAAAAAAGAATCTGGTCTGCAATCTCTTGGCCCTCATCTTTACCTGATGTTCTTCGAAGGGCAATCGTAATGGCTAAGGCTAAATCCTTTATGAGTGCTCAAGCCTTCCACTCCACTCCTTCAATGTTTCCTCCAATTCCGGATCCTAAAATTGCTCCAATAGATGAAGGTTCCCCACTTCGGATCCCTGATGACATTCCGGAAGAACCTCTTCCGACGCCCTCTTCGGAATTTGTTGTTGATGAGAACATGGCGCATGTCATATCTGCCATATCGAAAGACAAAGGAAAGAAACCCATCATAGCTGTAGTTCCGAAATGAAGTCTGCGCCGGAATCTGTTGTGTCCGGACCTGATGTCAAGTTGGTGATGTGAAGAAAAGTGAGTGATAACATTCCAGAATGAATCTTATGTCCGGAATGATTAATGTTCCGGAATATGCATTTTGTCTTTATGCATTAAATGTATTTGTCTTTTGTTTGATTTAATTAGTCATATGACTTAGCTTTATTTGTCAACACGGATATTCAGAGTGTCATATGTAACTATTTTATCCAGTCCTATGTTTGTAATCGGTTAGTACCATGTTTCATTTACTCCCATGAAAGAACCCCTTTCTATACTTTCATATTTCTGAAAGACCCAAACTTTCATACTTGACAATATAGTTACTCCAAAACATGCTACATGCATATTCATAAAACAATATTTTTACATTGATAAAGTCATTACAAAAGATTGGATACAAACCGACTATGTTTTAAGATTTTACATGACTACCCAGGATATTGTAAATCTATACAAACCTAACCAAATACAAAAAATAATATTACAACTATTCTAAGTCTTCCAACTATACTGGGTGCTTATTGCCTGCATTATGTTAAAACATTGGGAGGGGTAAGCGATAACGCTTAGTGAGTTCAATAATAGATACAATATAACGTTATGCCATATATATACCAATATGGCAAAAGCAAATAGGAGCAAGGAACAACAAAGACATAATGTGATAAGCTTTCCTTAACAATCATTGATTTGATTCAAAGATATACAATCATCGAGACATAACAATTTCCATACTTGATATACATCAATAACGCTTTGGCCCAAATGGCACAGAAGACATACAACTTCAGATTAACATTTTGGTAGATTTCAGGTTTTCACGCCCTGTCTAACCATCTGCCAATGCCATAGAATAGAGTCATTCACTTACTGGGGGACATGCTCTACATGGCCAGAGGCTACATACCAGTACCACTGTGAATCTGAGTTCTTAAACTGATCACATGGTCAAAGGTATAGCTTTGCTATCATAAATAGCAGAAATAAAAATAACACGGGAAAATACTCAGGAATATCATTCTACCGAAGCCAAAGTGATGCCTATGTCATACACTTCATGGTCAACGGTTCATACCAATACCCAAGTGATGCCTATGTCATACACTTCAAGTCAGAGGTACAACCTTGCTATAAAAATAGCGGATACAACAACTCGAGAGGATAACATGGAAAAGCACATAGCACATATAACACATAACATACAATTGTTTCTACATATTAAACTCACCTTGAATTAACCGGGGGTCAAAATAATAATTTGGGCAGCACTTCGGCTCTAAATATGACTTTCGTCGTTGAAAACCGGGCCCTGCGAAGGTAGAGCTTCGAAACCGAAAAGATAAATTTTTCGGGCTTCTCGGGAATCTCAGGGCGCGTTTCGGGCTTTGGAATTAATCCCGGGGCTTCGGGGAAAGCCAAAATACCAAAAATATTGAGAAAGGGTGAAAATTTGGCAATTTCTCCATTTTCCTCGGCAAGGCTCGCATGCCTTGTATTTATAGGGCGAGGGTCGGCCGATCAGAAGGGAGGAGTCAGCAGCAGCGACACGCGGCAGCAGCAGAGCGAAGTAGGTGGCAGGCTGCGAGGCCTCGCTTCGGACGGGTGTGCGAAGCGCGTCGGAAGGCTACTGGTCGCGAAATTGGTCGAATTCGGAAGCGACACGCGGGTACTCTTCATGCGAGGATGAGTCATGGATCGGACACGGGGATTGAGCCGCTGCTCAGACGAATCAGAAGGCGACGCGTCAGCAGCTGGGTCTTCGGCTCGGACACGTGGCGCGATGACTCACCGAAATCAGCCTTATCCTTGCGAGATTTCTCGAAAATTGTGCCCCGACCTTCTAAAATCCGTAACTTTTGCATACGGGCTCCGTTTTTGACGTTCTTTGTATGCGCGCGTAGAGAAAATTATGCTCTACAACTTTCGTTTAGACTTTGTCGGAAAATTTTGACTTTATTTTTATATTATTATTTTTAACAGACCGGGACTGGTAAATCCGTTAAAAAATCATAACTTCTTCATCCGACATCCGTTTTCGTCAGACTTTTTACCGTTGTACTGCTAATGACGAGACCTTCGATTATCGTTTAGGTTGTGTCGGCTAAAAATCACTCGATCTAAAATTCGAGTTTTTAGCTGTCTACTGCTAAGCTGAAACTGGTAAAAATCATAACTTCCTCATACGAAGTCAGATTTTGGCATTCTTTTTATCAAAATTCTCGGTTTAACGAATACTACGACTTTCATTTAGATCACTAAGGCTAAAAAGTAGTTTATCAAAAACTCACTTTTTACGTCATTCGGCACCATGCCGGTTTTATCGCGGATCTTCGATTAGTCATAACTTCTTCGTTATAACTCGGATTTCGACGAGGTTTTCGCCTACGTGTTTCTAACGAGATTATCTACAACTTTCAAGAATAAAATTTTACTTATTTCAAATTTTATATTTTCGCTAAATTTCACTATTTGGCATTTGATTGGAATCTCATAAGACTTCCAATACTTTATGAGTGATTCTAAACATAGTTTTACTTCATTTCTAGTAAAAACTATCTGTTAGAACTCAACACTCAATTTCACATAATATTTCATAATATTTTTAACTTTTTGGATTACATAACACGATTTCAAAACGTGTATGTTACATCGTATTTATAAGAGCTTTTAATGTTAAATCAACAGACGGATCATTCACTCAAATATAGTAATATTCCAGTTTACTTCACTTGTTCTCTCAAACATTCTTCTTGTTCTTCATTTATTATCTTTACTTTGATTATTATCTTCTCTCTTCATTTATGTCTTGAATATTTTGTTGATTGCATTAACTCAGACTTGACTGGTTTTACCAGACTTGAATGGAATCTCTTTTAGTAAGCAGACATTGATCTTAAGCATTCGTTCAAGGTTTGAGTTTTCAAACCTTGTCCTTGCGCATCTGATCGTCCTTGAACTCACACCCTAATTCTTTAAGATCTAGATCTTGATCCAAAAGCCACAATACTTCAAACTAAGGCATAAAAACTGAGATCTAGACCCAAGATACCATATGAACATGTAAAGTCCCTGACTTTCTCTCCATGCATGGCCTTTTGGAGCTTAAAAGGCCAAAATGGCATCCTAAAGCTCGCATGGGACTTCCATGGCCATAAAGTTTGCACCTTTATGCCATGAAAGTCCTTCTAGACCTCAAATCTGAAAGAGTAATTACTTGGGACATCCAAGTCTCAAAAGCTAACAATATTGGACCAAGACATGGAGAAATCACTCCAAAACTAGATCTAAACATTAAATAGACAAGATAGGAGCTTTATACCTCCAATAAACCAGAAATGGAGCTCAACTTATGGATCTACTCTTCTCCTTCACTTCCTTGCTCCTTCTTCAAGTCTCCTCCCCTTCAAAACCTCAAGAATGCACCAAAAGTGTGTTAAAACTCTCAAAAACGTATTAGGGTTTCGTGGCTAGGGTTTGGGATGATGGAGGCTGTAAATGAGGCCAGCCTTTGGAGGTTAAGGTGTTTAAATAGGGTGCTAAACCCTGAAAATTAGGGTTTCATTCTGACAGACCTACTCGTCAAGTTGAGGCTCTCGACTCGACGAGTAGACTTTAAATCCCGCGTCCAAAATCCATTCCTACTCGACGAGTTTGGGGCCTCCAACTCGTCGAGTTCCTGTACAAAAATGAATATACTGATTTAAAATACATACCATGAACCGGACGTTACAAATCTCCCCCACTTATTTTAGACTTCGTCCTCGAAGTCTGCTGCGTCTGGAAGTAGCTCTGGGTAGTGCTCCCTCATCTCATCCTCCGGATCCCAAGTCCATTCCGAGCCCTTGTGGTGCTGCCATTGCACCTTCACTAACTCTACCCTCTTGTTCCTCAGATCCTTCGTCTTCCTGTCGAGGATGGCTACCGGTCGCTCGATGTAGTTCAGACTGTCATCTACCTGAATATCCTCTAAGGGCACCACTACAAAATCATCTACCAAGCACTTCCGTAGTTGGAAGACATGAAAGGTGCTATAGATCTTACTAAGCTCGACTGGCAGAACCAGTCGATACACAACCTTGCCCACCCATGCTATAACCCTGAACGGTCCTATGTATCTAGGACCCAACATGCCCCGCTTCCTGAACCGGATGACACCTTTCCAAGGTGACACCTTCAGGAGGACCATATCTCCTACCAGAAACTCCAGGTGTGATCGTCGTTTGTCGGCGTAGCTCTTCTGCTGACTCTGGGCCGTCTGGAGTCTACTCCGGACCTGCTGGATCCTCTCCGTCGTCTTGAGTACCACTTCGGTACTCCCCATGACCCTCTGTCCAACCTCACCCTAACATATTGGGGTTCTACACTTCTTCCCATAAAGCATCTCAAAAGGAGGACGATCGATGATGGCGTGGTAACTATTATTGTAGGAAAACTCTGCCAAGGGAAGGTAGGTATCCCAGCTACCCACGAAGTCTAAAACGCATGCCCGTAGCATATCCTCCAGGGTATGGATGGTCCGCTCACTCTGAACATTTGTCTGCGGGTGAAAAGTCATGCTAAAGTGTAGAAGAGTACCCAACTCGTCATGAAATTTCTTCCAGAATCTGGAAGTGAACCGCACGTCTCGGTCAGAAATCACAGAAACTGGCACCCCGTGACGAGCTACTACCTCTCTGATGTAGATGTTGGCCAATTTCTCGGCCGAAATGCTCTCCTAAATTGGAATGAAATAGGCGCTCTTGGTCAACCGATCCATGATGACCCAAATCGAATCCACTCCTCGTGCGGTCCTGGGAAGCTTCGTGATGAAATCCATAGTAATATCCTCACATTTCCACATAGGGATATCCAACGGCTGTATCTTGCCGTGAGGTCTCTGGTGTTCGGCCTTGACCTTCCTGCAGGTCAAGCACCTTTCAACGTACCAGACTACATCCCTCTTCATGCAGGGCCACCAGTGATCAGGACGAAGATCTTTGTACATCTTAGTCGCCCCAGGGTGGATAGAAAACCTGGATTTGTGCGCCTCCTCCATCAGAACCTGGCGCACACCTCCATGATACGGAACTCACACTCTATGATGGAGTGTCAACAACCCGCGGCTATCACAGTCGAAGGAGGAAACCTGACCCACGATATGCTTACTCTTCCGGTGTTCCTCCTTCATAGCCTCCTGCTTGGGCTCCCAGATCTGCTTCAAAAGCGGAGTCACTACTGTCATCCTCAGACAGATGTATCTGATCGGGGCTGTGAATGCCTTGCGGCTAAGTGCATCAGCCACAACGTTGGACGTCCCCGGGTGGTAGATGATCTCATAGTCGTAATCCTTCACCACGTCCAACCATCGCCGCTGTCTCATGTTCAGATTTGGCTGATCCATCATATACCTTAGGCTCTTGTGATCCATGTAAATAGTACAACAGACCCCATAGAG
Organism: Lactuca virosa; assembly: GCF_052849685.1. NCBI lineage: Eukaryota > Viridiplantae > Streptophyta > Magnoliopsida > Asterales > Asteraceae > Lactuca > Lactuca virosa. The sequence continues at coordinate 493,879,273 of NC_136429.1, forward strand.
GTAATGTCGCCAAATTTTGAGGGAAAAAACAACCGCCCCCAACTCTAGGTCGTGCGTCGGGTAGTTCACCTCGTGAGGCTTCAGCTGCCTCGAAGCGTAGGCGATGACGTGCCCCCTCTGCATCAACATTGCGCCCAAACCTGAGATGGACGCGTCACAGTATACCACGAAGTCATCAACACCCTCTGGCAGGGCTAATATCGGCGCCTCGTACAACCTCTGTCTCAACGTCTCGAACGCTGCCTGCTGCTCAGGCCCCCAGCGAAAAACAATAGCCTTCTTCGTCAGCCGGGTCAGGGGTACAACTATCTTGGACAAATCCTAAATGAATCTCCGACAATAGCCTGCTAAACCGAGGAAACTCCAAATCTCAGATGGAGACTTCAGAACCTCCCATCTCATCATGGCCTCCACCTTGGCCGGGTCGACCAGAATAGTGTTCTGGTTGACAAGGTTCCCCAGAAACTGCACCTCGCGCAACCAGAACTCGCACTTGGAGAGCTTGGCGTACAATCTCTCCCTCCTCATGGTATCCAACACCTCTCGCAAGTGCTCCTCGTGCTGCTCTTGCGTCTTGGAGTAAACCAAGATGTCATCAATAAAGACTATCACAGAACGATCTGGCATCGGTCTGCATACGCGGTTCATGAGGTCCATGAACGCGGCAGGGGCATTGGTGAGCCTAAAGGGCATCACCACGAACTCGTAATGACCGTAGCGAGTCCGTAAAGTAGTCTTCTGTACATCCTCATCCCTGACTCTCATCTGGTGTTATCCTGAACGCAAATCGATCTTGGAGAACCAAAATGCCCCCTGTAGCTGATCGAAGAGGTCGTCAATCCTCGGGAGTGGGTAACGGTTCTTCACCGTTACCTTATTCAACTCCCGGTAGTCTATGCACATCCGGTGGGACCCGTCCTTCCTCTTCACAAACAGAATCGGGGCTCCCCAAGGCGAACTGCTCGGCCTGATAAATCCTTTGTCTAACAGCTCCTGTAGCTTTGTAGACAACTCCTGCATCTCGGGAGGAGCCAACCAATATGGTGCCTTGGCTATCGGTGCCACACCAGGAACGAGGTCAATCCGGAACTCCACGTGTCTCTTCGGAGGTATCCCCGACAAATCCTCTGGGAACACATCCGGGTACTCTCGCACAACTGGAACATCGCTCACGGTCGCCTTACCCGCCTCCCGGGTGTCCATAACGTAGGAGACATAACCTGTGCAACCCTGCTGAAGGCAGCGCCTGGCCCTCGCTGCTGAGCACAAAGTCGACCCACGCTGCGGCCTCTCTCCCTAAATCACCAACTCTCCCTGCTTGGGGTCCTGACCCGAACCAACTGCTGCTTGCAGTCAATCACCGCCCCATTAGGGCTCAACCAGTCCATGCCTATGATAACCTTGTTCCCACACAATGGAATGGGAACCAAATCCACGAGGTAGCGCTCGTCGTACAACCTCAAAACGCAATCTCTGAAAACCTCTGATGCCCGGACGGATCGGTCGTCCGTAATCTCGACCTCTAATGGACAATCCAATGTGCCTGAAGACTCAACAAACCTCTTGCTGAGTGCAAGGGATAAGAATGATCGGGTAGCCCTCGAGTCAAATAACATCAATACTGGAATACCGTTCACATGGAACGATCCTAACAGAATACATGAAACATGAAAGATAAATATCAAAACTGACATAATATAAGAGATATGGAGAAGAAACATACCTGTCACCATATCCGGTGTGGCACGCGCCTCCTCGGCGGTCAACTGGAAGGCTCGACTCCTCACCACTGGAGCATCTGACTTGCCCTGTCGGCCATCTGTAATCCACAGGGTCGCTGGAGCTGGCACCGCCACCACCACTGGCGCTGTTGATGTCAACCTTGGGCAGTTGGCCTTTTTATGGCCCTTCTGATTGCAATGAAAGCAAATCAGGTCTGATGTATGAAAGGTGGGGGTAGGGGCAGTACAATCCCTACCAAAGTGCCTATGTTTTCCGCACTTATAGCAGCCCGATGCCCCCAATCCGCAAACTCCCTCATGCATCTTGCCGCATTTCCCATAGCGGCTCCGGCCCTGCTGGCCCTTCGACCTCGAGTCGAATCCCTTGGGTTTATTCCTAGAAACCCTCGTCGCCTGCCCTGTCTCCGCCTTCCTCTTCCTGATGTTCTCAATGTCAATCTCTCTCTCTCTCTCTCTCTCTCTCACCCTGGCTATCATGTCCTCCAACGTCGGGCATGCCGAATAGCTGACATGTTTCCGAATGTTAGCTCTCAACATGTCGTGGTACCGGGTCTTCCTCATCTCCTCATCCCCGGCGTACTGAGGCACCAGTAAGGGCCTCTCCCTGAAGTTGGCGGTAATCTCCGCCACCGACTCAGTAGTCTGTCTAATATCCAGAAACTCCCTGGCCAGCTGCTGAATCTCCACAGACGGTGCAAACTCAGCCCTAAACCTGGTCACAAAGTCCGACCAGGTCATAGCCTCAATGACTGGGGCTCCCAACGTGTCATTAATTGCCTCCCACCAGTCCCTAGCTCTATTTCTCAAACATCCCGCAACATACCGGACCTTCGACCCCTCAAGGCAGAAGCTCGTCAACTGTGCAGACTCGATGTCAGCAATCCATCTCCTGTCCACAATGGGGTCCTTCACCCCGTGAAATTCTGGCGCACCGCATCCCCTGAAATCCTTGAAGGAGAGCGTGCGAGTCCCTAACTGGCCCAGTGCCATGTTGCTCCTGAATGCCCTGAGGCGATCCTCCATCAGCTCGATGATCCCTTCCTTGACCGACCCGAAAATCACCAGGGTCGACTCAAGGGTGCCTCTCGTAATCTCGGACGCGATAAAATCGCACAATCCCTCATTGACTGGTTCGGAACCCGAAAGCGAACCTGAACCTGATCCTGACCCAGACCCTGAACCTCCTGCTCCGTGACGTGTCACCACCATTCTGAAACAAAACACATAATCATCAGGTTCATACATAACCTCGAGAGGTCTTACACACATACTACAAGTTCCCTGGTTCTATTTCAGCCCTCCTTGACTTGAGTACAGATCCTCTGCTTTCAGTAATACGGGCCCATACTACCTTCCACATCTATCCGTACTTTCCTCAAGGATTTCCTTTACTTCACCAAGTCCCTTCTACTACTATTGCTCTCCATGCTAATCTCATCCTAGGCTTACCCTAGGATAATCTCCGACCTACTCTCCGCCATCAGCTGCATAAGAAGTCCCTGCTATCTCTCCCTAACTAGCTCGCGAATACCATTACATATTACTAAGAACATATAATTCTTTGAATGAGAGGTCCTACCCTACAACGATTGGACTCAAACAAGAGCTGCGAAATAGGGCAAGACCTAACCTTCTAAAACTATTTAGTCCTCGTAATATGTAACTTAATGTATTCGTTTACTAGTTAATTAAAGATAACTAGAACTCCTATGAGCACAAAGCAAGAAGCATTAGGGCTTTGAGTAACCAAAACCAAGCATATCCTAATCAGGCCATCATATCACTGACTAATCAATTCTAGCATGTAATTCAATAAGCACATATATAGCAGACACATAAGGCATCTTCCTAGATCCTTAGCCCTAATCTAGCATGCAATTCTCATACACATACAGTAGGCATGTAAGGCATCATTCCTAGATCCTCAGCCCTAATCTAGAATGCAGTTCGCATAATCAGATCATATCATATCATAACGTGTATGGGTATCTTGGGGAAAACTTACTTGAGCTTGGCCGATTGCACGCATCACACTCATTGTTCTTTCTCAAAACCCTAAATTTTAAATTTTAGAATTTTAGATTTTTTTTTGTAAAAACTTTTCAAATCCTTGATTTGAGTCTAGACACCCCCGAAGGTGTGTTCGAATCCCTCAAAACAAGGCTCTGATACCAACTTGTAACATCCCAAAATTTAAGACTAAAAATTTCAATTTTAATTTAAAGATTCATAAAACAGATTATTGAAAATATTGTTAAGTCATCTCATTTTAATGTATTTTTAAATTAAATTTAATTAAAAAAATAAGATTAAGTTGTATGTTTAGTGGTAGGTATCTCATAGTTAGTAGTATGAAGTGTGGTGATGATGTGTCATCCACCACTATAATGATTAGTAGTGGATATAAGGATGATCTAACTTGAATTGAGAATTGTTGAATTGAGAATTGAGGATGGTGTTTATCCAGCCTTAATATGAAGATGGCACTTAGGCTCTTTCACGACATTAATGTCCCATACCCTATCAATAAAAGTATTGCTTTATTGTCTTTGAAAGGTGTCTCTCAACTGAAGTCCGGTTTAAAACGAAGCCACGAAGGTATGTATATGAGTACTGATTGTACGTGATTTAACCGTTCAAAAAGATAAGAAAAGAAGAAAAAACTTTTAAAAAGAACTGATTGTATGCTTAATTTCATGTTAAAAAGAATTATTTATAATATGATCTAAATTTTTTATTTTATAAAAAAAAACCTTATAATACAAAAGTTATTTTAAATCATTTTCCAAAACTTATAATATAAATTACTTCAAACAACTTTTGAGATAAGATTTTAATTTTCGGTTTTTATGTTTCAAATTTAAACTTCTATTTATATGTATTTTTATGTAATTTTATATCTTTCAAAACTTACAACATTTTTGTCAAGAAATTCTCATAACTAATTGATTTGTGATTCATGTTTGTCCAGTGTAAAAATCATATTGTTCTTTCAGAATTTTGTGGAAGATGCATATTAAATATTAATTTGTTAGCAACCGTGGTTGAAAAAAAAAAATAAATCAACCCAAATGGCTACTTGGTTTCTGAGAATACGATGATTCATTACCCTTAATTTGCCCTTCTATATAAGACGTTTGAAGCTTTAAATTTAGATCTAACTGAATTACATGTATACACATTAAGTGATTCAGATTATATTTGATTTTCAACAACTTAAATTGACAATAAAAAAAAGCTTAAAACTAAAAAGTAATCGAGTTAAAAAAATTGCAAAAATGTATTCCAATTTTCTTAAATATCAACTGAACAAAGAAGGGGTAACGACGATATGTCTTAACGGGTGGTCGACATCGTCTCCTCCGCCGTGTTTCACAAACTCCGACGGAGTCAGAAAGCTACCATGGCAAACACATACTATTCTAACTTCTTCTCCTTTTCCATATCTATACAAAAACCCTTGTATCTTTTTGCCATCGGGACCTTCCACTTTGGTGGAAACACACGGCATCGTTAAAACGTCCGGCAAAGCTCCGCGGCCGGATTTGATCTTCGAGCTCCGGTCAACTTTGTTTGACTCCGACCGATCATGACTTTCACTTTTTGTATTGATTACTATACAAGAAGAATAGTAAAAGACAATATCAGATAACATGAACACGTAACAAGTTTCTTGAAAATCTTTGTACTTTTAAAGATTATGTTTATAATCAAATAACAGATCCGTTTTATATTTAACATGATTATCAAAATAAATATTTAATTTTACATACAACTTGTGTAAAAATATTAATGCAAATGATTCACGAATCAAGGAGTAAATAGAGAAAAAGATCAAGGATTTATTAGATAATTACCTTGAAAAGGTTGACTTTCCAAATCGGAAACCCCAGAAGACCCACCGCTTCCCTGAGACCCAATCGATCCTTGTGATGAAAAATGCAGCGCCGGATGCGGCGGTGGTGGTGACGGTGACGGTGACGATGACGGTGGACCGTTTTCGTTAACCAAATTCCTCCGATTTGTCTCCCAATCCTCCACCGTTTTCGTTTTCACCACTCTCACATTCTTTAGCTTTTCAACTCGTTTCCGCTTCGCCTCCGACCGCCGTAACGACTGCAACTCTTTCCTCCTCCTCCACTCCGCCTCCATCTCCGGCGGCAGAGAGCACGTCCTCGTCAACGGAGAATACAACGATAATTCGACATCAACCGAGAAATTCACGAAATCGTTTACCGAAGAAGCACGGATCAACTTTCTGTTGAAACTAGCGTCATTAACCACCATTCTTTGTGGTTCCACCCCAAATCTACCGTTCAAAGACAACCCTAAACTCAGCTCTACGTTTTCCGGCGACCCATGAGCTTCTTCTTTTGGTTTCACCGGAAAACGATTCCCTCCTCCGCCGCACTTAAATCTCTGCAATAAATCCCTTGAAAAGCTTGAATCTTGAGAGTCCGCCATAGTTTTTAATTAAACATCAATAGATTATTCCAGTAAATGAAAAAAACCTTTAATTGGAAATCAAATCTTCGCCGGGAAATAATGAATAAATATCCCCGCCGGCGAAGCAATGAGAGAGAAAGAGACGGGTGGGACGAAAAGAGAAAAAGGGGGAGAGTTTTAAAGGATGTGGATTTCTAAAATGACGAAACTACCCTGGAATAATCAATATAAAATGACGAAAACGCCCTTGAAATATGAAACACATGTGTGGTTTGACACGTGGAGGCGACTGAATCACCCACGTAAATTTAAAAACAAAAACAAGTTCCGAAACTAGCGTTTCAACTTAACCAATCAGAAATTGCCACGAACATGTAAGTTGAATCTAATGAGTCATTGCCACGTGGATAGTAAATCCCTTGTGCTTTTCTTTCTCTCTCTAAATTTTCTCTCACTAGATTTGCTGTCAGGGAGAGACGTGGAGTAACATATACATGAAACGTGTCAAGCATTTAGTTCTGATGAATTTGTCCTTTCCTAGGACATAGGGATTAGAAAACGACAGGTCGCACCGTCTTGACACGTGTCAGGACATGATTCATGGAGCTTTTAGATTCTGGTAATCGGTTTCTCAGAAAACAGTGGGCTGATTTTATTTTTTTTAATGTTAAAACGAAGCAACGAAATTCCTTTAAGTAAAAAAATAACGATTTTTTTTATTTTATTATTAAACTAGGTGTTACGTATGTGTAGTAGTTAGGTTCACCATGGTTGTTAAGTTGTAGCTTTTCAAAGTCACAACCGTCGGTAGAATATGAAGTAATGCATTTAGGTATATGACAACAAGGTAGTATTGTTGACAACATTTTGTTGACCTTTATTTTTCACTTTAAAGATTTGTGAGGGCACATGCACAACGTTGAGATTTGGTTATCAGAAAAGTCTAGGGCCTTCATAAAACATTTATTATGGGTTGTGTTATGGGTCCTGATTATTATGTTTGATGATATGGAGAATTTCATGAATTCAGTGGATATAACAGAAGTTACATGTATGACACTTGCACTGCACCGCTAGACTGAGCAAATTACATTGATCAAATTTCATGAACTTAATTCAAAGTTGTACTGTACTTTTTGTTGGAAAAATTTAATATCAATATTTATATTTTTACTAACTTTGAACATATATAAATATATACATATGTTATATATATAATTAACTCTAAGTGAGTTTGTGTTCTCTCCTCCGTGAGAATTTCGAAACGATATATTATATGTCCAAAATGGAGTATATGTGAATGAGATATCGATTCTCAAAGACGGGTATTTGAAAAAAAAAGTTAGCAAAAGAGATGAATGTGAGAATGAGTCCCACATTGGTAGAAGGACCAAACTCAACTAGGTTTATAAGATTGAATGCATGAAAGGGTTACAAGTTTGTGTTTATGATTTTACTTCAAGTCCTACCCGCGCGCAAGGGGGTGCAAATCTTGGATTTCGTAGATCAAAATCAAAGAATTTGTACATGGACCACAACCCTTGTTTTTCCTAAACTTGACAGTAGGGATGAACATATGGACCGAAGAACCGGTCGGACCGGGACGTTATTTTTGTGGATTTTTGGAACCGGGAACCGGTAGAACCGGCAAAAACCGGAACCGTATGATGCTATTTTTCGAGTATCGGTTCCAACATTTGAAGACACGACAAGAACCGGTAGGAACCGGGAACTGGTAGAACCGGAACCGGTAGAACCGCCGGGCCGGTTCAGTTCTTGATTTTGGCCGAAGCCGGTTCCCGGGTCGGGTCCGGTTCGGGCCGGTTCCGGCCGGTTCGGTCCTTTTGCTCATCCCTACTTGACAGTTTTGGTCCCTAGTTTGAATTTTGTAACTGATGCATTAATTATATATTTATTGGCATTTAATGCCTCAATTAATTCCTTAATGACGAATTGATTTGTTGTTACATGTTTAAATATAAAAGGAGACATCCAATGTCTCATTCAACACACAAATGAAAATGCCCTTCTTCCTCTTTCTCTATACACCTACTTCCGACGATTCTTTCAGACAAATAGATTTATCTGGTAGTACACACTGTTAAGGTTGTTGTGCATTGGAAACAGACAATGAATATGTTTAAGGGATTCAAGTTCAACTCGACCCACAGCCACTGCGTTTATTACTAACCTTTTTCTTACATGAATATTTAAAGAAGAAAATGAAGTCCCTAACTAACACTTTTTTTTGTAAGACGTTATATAGTAAGCATCATTATATTAATTATGATGCAAATGACAAATTAGTCATTTCATACAAATCAGTAGGATTGTTCATTATTTTGAGAAAACCAAATTGGATAATTGGACAATTTGGATTGGATTGTATGGTTCAGATTTTTTGATTGATTTTCAACATAATCAAATTATTATTTCAGATTTTGGATTGGTTTTTTGGTTTTTAAAATAATAACCAAATACTCCAAAAACAAATAACTATTTATTCATATTTTATTTTATTTTAATATATATTTATAATCTTTTATTAATTTACTATATTATTATTAAATAGATTCAAAATTCTCATCCAATAAAAACCGTAATATGTATTTATTCTCCAAATACTAAATTATAATATATTTTTAGTACTTGTTTATGATTTTTAGTTCATAACTAAACAATTGTTTTTTTTATAAAGTTGACTAATATTAAAGTTATATATTCTTAAAAATTCTCAGCTCTTGAAAACCGAATATCATAAACCGATTCAACCAGATTATAATTTGGTTGGTTTGGATTGGATTGGAATTTACTATGGACTATTTGGATCTATGTTCTAAAAAAGGAAATCATTTTGAATTTACTTGATTAGATTAGATCGAACCAATCCATCCAAAGGAACACCCCTACAAATCAATTATTTTCTTACAACCACTTATATGTCATTTTCTTTTATTTTCATTCTGTAACACCTCAAAATCATGGATAAAATTTTCATTTTTTAATTTAATCAAAAACCATTTACAACTCCATAACTCTTGCATGGAAGCAAACCAAGATCCAATCTTGCATTTTTATGACCTAAAATACCCTAAAACGCCTGAAAGGACAGTTTAAAGGCTTTGAGGTATTTCATACTCACAAAGATCTAGGTTTCGGGACAAAAAGAGGGAAAATCTAAGCTTAATCAAGATCTAAAGAGACATGCATCAAGGTTGGAGCTTTATAGCTCCGAAAGGTGCACAATAAAGAGAAAATGTTGTATCCAAGGACTGGAGAGCGGAACCACTTCTTTGATGATCTTCCTTCACAAACACGAATACACAAAAATCACTCAAAAGCTTCAAATTTCACTCCCAAGGCTAGGGTTTTTGATCTTAGGGTGTAAAGGAATGGAGGCTAGAGATAAGGACAAATTTAAGGTCATAATGATCCTTAAGTAGGGTCCAAACCCTAAAAATTAGGGTTTGTTCCCAGCTTGCGTACGTCTAACGTACATACACGTATGCTTAGCGTACCTGGTTGAGCCAGAGATCACATGCAAGGGCCTACGCCCAACCTAAGGGCCAATCTTGCCAACTTTTAAAACATGAAGCTAAAAAGGGAAATTACCTGGAACACTGGTGTTACAAATCTCCCCCACTTGAATCAGACTTCGCCCTTAAAGTCCGCAACTGAAAACAAGTTTGGGTAATGCTCCATCGTATCATCCTCATGCTCTCACGTCCATTCCCAGCCTTATTGGTGTTGCCATTGCACCTTCACCAGATTCACGTCTTTATTGCGCAGAGCCTTAGTCTTATTATCAATAATCGCAATCGGTCTCTCCATGTAGTTCAGACGCTCATCGACCTGAATATCATCCAAGGGGATCACCGTCGACTCATCGACTACACACTTTTGTAACTGAGAGACATGGAAGGTATTGTGGATCTGATCGAGCTCATCAGGCAAACCAGCCGGTACGTAACCTTACCCACCCGGGTGGTAATCCTGAAGGGACCAATAAACCAGGGGCCCAACTTGCCCCGCTTCCGAAACCGTGTAGAGACCCATTTTTATAACGAACGGTGAATGCGGAAGTAAGATATCTCGAGATTAATGGTGTTTTTGTAAGTATGAACACGAAGAACATATTATGAGTTCATGGAAAAGGACTAAGAACAAAGAGAGAATAATATTGATATTCATGAAGAACATGGTGGGAGAGAAACTCTCCCTGGGTGGGAGAACCCACCAACTTTCTCTCTCTAGAGATTACATGCTGAGAAGTGCATTTTTAAAACAAAAGTGACCACCTCTCCCTTTATATATGAGGGAGAGTAAATACACCTGAAATACAATAAGGGAAAATACAACCTAATAAACACTTATTATTTGTGGAGCATTTACATGCACCAGCATTCTTTCCCTAAATGCTTACAAATGATGAGAGATCCAATAAATGATACAAGGCTATAATACATTAATCCGACTAGCAAGTATGGTAATAAAATGAAATCAAGTGCTGAAATGTCTCTGAAACTCTGAAGTGTCTGTGAAGTCTGAAACTGGCCATGAGTCTCTGAAATGAAGGTCTTCGGCTTCAAAGCACAACCAATGAAACAGAAAAAAATAAGATCCAAATCTTCAAACCAGTCATAATCACCCGAAGAAGGAGGTCACCATGAGCAAGTAGAAGATCCAATAAAAGAAACACTTCGGCTTCAAAAGTCTAAAAAACATCTCGAGTTCTCGAATCATAATACACCAAAATTCTTCAAAGAATAACCTGCTAAAAATGTGAAGCATCCATAAAATGAAGTCCGGATAAAAATAATGTGAGTTCAAAAACATGGTCCAACAATGCCAAAAATTTGATCCGTAAAGACCAAAAAGAAGTGCCACATCGCATCACTAAATAAATAATCGTCTTCAGAAGTCTTCAAAAATCCAAACTCAAACAATCATAATAACCAAATCCGGATGATATTATCTCCCTATTTTTGATAACCAATGACCGGATATCAAAAATCAACAAATCATCGGATGGAGAGTGTCGGATACCAAGAGCTAACAGAGAAGCTCTCCCTAGATGTATGAAGGGTCTCGATAAGAAACGAGACAGAGTAAAAGAGATACTCATGCGGTCATGAGGAGGCGGGTGACATAGTTGCTGAAGCTGTGCTGAGAATAATCTGTTGTGCCAAAAATATATCCAAATATCCAAACTGCGGTGCCGGAACACTTGAAGTGGTCTTCAATAGAGAATAAAGTCCACATGCTCAAGATACATGATTCGTCAACCAAAATCCAAGAGCGACAAGTCATAAAATCCCATAAAGTGAAGATTGCGAAACAACTTTGTTGATCAATCGCCGTTTCGGTGCAAGCATCACAAAAAAATAATATGAAGTCCGACTGCGGTAGGAGTATTCTTCCAATAATAACCGGCATGAAATGAACCAACGTGACAATCCAAGGTTCGGTTGTGGCAAGAATTGGTGTTAAAAAAATAATTGGTGTAATAAAAAAAATTGGTTTTAATAAAAAAAATCGGCTAAATAAAAATAATTGGTGTTAAAAAAATTGATGTTAAAAAAAAAATAGTTGAATGAAAAATAATTGGCGTTAATAAAAAAAATTAACTGAAAAAAAAATAATAATACAAAAAAAACTGAATAAATAAAAAGTTAAAAAAATAAGAGTGTTTTTTTTTAAAAAAGAAGGGCTGATGAGAGGGGAGGAAAAAAGGAGGGGAGGGGAGGAGAAGGAAGAAGGAAGAAGGATAAGGAAGGAGGGAGGAGGAATAAGGAGCTGTAGGATGGAGGAGGAGGGAGATCCGAAGTCTGCTGATGAAGGAGGGAAGGCTGAAGGTTGCGGGTCTAGGAGGTTGGCGAGTGGCTGCGGGTCATGGTTGGTTGCGGATGGGGTGGATTGTATGATGGGTTCGGACGAAGACAGAGGCGGAGGTGCTGACTGCGGTGCGAAAGAAGCTGGCTGCGGTAGGCGCGTGCTTGCGGTCCGAGGCTGCGGATCCGAGCTTCGGTCCGAGGTCTTCTATCAACATTCAAGGATGGACTTCGGTCAGCAGGGAAAGGGCTGCGGTCTCTTGGCTGCAGACCATGAGGCTGCGGGTATGGCTTCAGATCAGAGGCTGAGAAGGGATGCTGAGAGACTTTTTAGGAGACTCCGGTAGGCAGTTTTTGGCTGCGGTTCGGGGCTCCGAGAAGGGCTGAACAGATGACGAAAAATGCTATTTTTCCATGAAAAATGGTACCGCAAAGGCCATTTATTCATATTTTAATGAGGGAATCTTTTTATAAAGCATTCTAAGTCAAAAGTGGGTCTTGGGAAGGCAAAAAGAAGAGTGTGCAGGAGGTTTTTAGGGACAAAAGGTGATGAGATTGGACAATGTCACATGGTTTTTGTCTTTTTGAGGGAATAAATAGTGGAGTACTCTTTACCCAAAAGAGTAACAAGGACAAAATGCTTTATGCAAACACTTAAACACGTACATATGCACTAATTTGAAGATTCACAGCAACAAATAAAAGATAGAATGTATGAATATCATACCTTTTATGATGAACACAATAAACATGCTGTAGAAAAAATCTTCTAGAAAAAGTTGCTTTCCTCCACTATCTTCAACAATAATAAGCCCATAATTTTTGTGTCTCATTTCCAAGGTATAAATAAAATGCCTGGAGCACATCTTCAACTTTTTGGAGACCACAAAATTAATTTTTCTTCCCATTTTTCTTTATTTCTTCAACAGCAAAATAATAACCTTTTAAGAACATCTTTTTCCAGCAACAAATAGAACAAGCAGCAGCAACAACAATTTATTTATTACTAATATTTGAGTCAATCCGGAAGATAGAACTAAGAACGAACTTCATAAAAAAAATTCCGGTAAGAAACCCGAAATTTTTTTCTTGCAGAAACACGGAAAAATCACAAGATAATCACTGAACGGGAGTCGTTCCCTTGAACTAATCGTGAGATCTTCAAGGTACGACTCTGATACCAATTGTAGAGACTCATTTTTATAACGAACGGTGAATGCGAAAGTAAGATACCTCGAGATTAATGGTGTTTTTGTAAGTATGAACACGAAGAACATATTATGAGTTCATGGAAAAAGACTAAGAACAAAGAGAGAATAATATTGATATTCATGAAGAACATGGTGGGAGAGAAACTCTCCCTGGGTGGGAGAACCCACCAACTTTCTCTCTCTAGAGATTACATGCTAAGAAGTGCATTTTAAAACAAAAGTGACCACCTCTCCCTTTATATATAAGGGAGAGTAAATACACCTAAAATACAATAAGGGAAAATACAACCTAATAAACACTCATTATTTGTGGAGCATTTACATGCACCAACAAACCGGATGACACCCTTCCAAGGTGTCGCCTTTAGAAGCACCAAGTCCCCCAATTCCTCATGAGACTTCCTCCAAAATTTGGAGGTGAAACAGACATCTCAGTCTGAAACCACCGAAACCGGCACCCCATGCCGAATCACCACCTCTCGAATGTAAATGTCGGTCAACTTTTCAGCAGATATACTCTCGACGATCGGAATGAAATGCACACTCTTGGTCAATCTATCAACAATGACTCAGATAGAATCAACCCCTCGTGCCGTCCTTGACAGCTTTGTGATAAAATCCATGCCCTCGATCCAAAATGCCTTTGTTTTAAATGTACACTCCAAAGTCCATAACTCGAAATTCAAAAATAGGTGTCCCAAAGTACATATCTCAAACAATGTGATAATTTGAAAATTAGTTTAAAACCCATTTATATTTAAATTTTGTTCGTTTTGTGATTATCACATATTTTAAGGATAAATTACATAAAAGTCATTATGTTTTAATGAAAAATCGATTTTGACATTGTGTTATTTTTTGTTATAATTTAGTAATTATGTTTTTTAATTTTTGCAATGTTGATCACTTAATCGATCAACTCAGTTATCAACGCCACATAACCAAACAATACAATGTCAACAACGACCGACACATCAACATGTCACATCATCCGATAAATGAGTTGAGCGGTTAAATGGTCAACATTACAAATATTAAAAAAAAATATAGTAACTAAATTGAAACAAAAAATAACAATCAAAACAACCGTATTTTATAAGTATTTTTAATTAAACAATCATTTTTTTTTCTATATTTGAAAAAAAAACATACATTTTATAATGATTTTTATTATGAAGTATTTTTTGTTATAAAATAATGTTTGAAAGGTATGTATCACAAAAAGACTAGAAAAAACTAATAATACAAAATTGAATGAGAAATCATTTATCTTGAAATATATGAACACTTTGGCAACGTATGAAAAAAATCGAATTTGATTTTTTTTTAATGTTGGAACCTTTAAAAATCATTTTGTCATGAACTCATTGCATAATAAATAGTTGCTTTAATTACAAACGCGTCTATTATTTTACTAGGCTATAACACGTGTTACATGGTTAATAGCAAAAATTATAAATTAAAATAATTTAATAATATAATTACAAATAATTTTTTTAAATAATAATTGATGTATACTGTTAAGATTATTATTGTCATGTACAAGTAGTATTTGACATAGTTATTAAATTTAAATAATATTATATAGTTTATGATTAATGAAAAAAACATAAAAATATAGTGTGAAAATATTAAATTTGATATATTAAATATGACAACAATAATTATATATGATGCAGTTGTTAAAAAACATCTAAAAAATAAAGATATTGCTTAATATTAGGGGATGTGAAGTTTAAAAGAAATTAATAATTGATATCATTGCCAAATATAATGGAAAAAATAATTTCTATCTTTTTTAACACTTTTAACACGTGGGAAAATTTTAAATGGAAATACAAGGAAATAAAGATGGGAAAAGATATCAAGTATACAAAATCTTGTTTGATAGAGGGACAAGTGACATTTTATATTTTGTTTAATAGAAAAGATATATTTTTAAATCTATATATTTTTTCCTTAATAGATTTGAACCTCAACATTTAATGCAATATAGTCAATTTCTTAGAGTATCTTCAATGGTTATACTATAAATAAGTGCCACATCACCATTCAATTAATCTTGACCTCTACAAAAAATACTACTCCAATAGTTAAGCTTATTAAAAAGTTTTTTTTTTGATAAACTTTACTAATTTATCCTTATCTTTCTAAAATGTTTTATAAAATCTTTTCATTTAATTAGTCTATTTTTTAACAAAAATAATTATTGAATAGGAATATATAAATATAAATATATCATTTCATTATTTATGTAAGTAAAACACGAAAAATTATTCTGTTAATTACTAAAGTAAAATAAAAACATTAAAAATATTATATCATCCTCATAAAAGTTATATTTTATAGATGAGATGTTATTAATACTTAATAAGAATAATTAAATAGTAAAAAAATAAAAAATATTTAAAACTAAGTTGTAATGAAAATGTTAAATTGAAATATTGTTAAAATAGAAGAGGTTATATACATAAAAGTATATTGACCAACTAACATATATTGAATGGTCAAAATAAAAAATAAAAAAGTCATGATTGGATTTTTTTCAATTTCAATGATTAGGGTTTGGATTTTTTTTATTTATCTTCTTGTATCTAGGAATGATGTCATGTGGGTTCAATTTGTAATGGTGGGGTTTGATTTGGGTATAATTTCATTTGGGATACCTTCATCTTCATCTAGATATAAAAATTGATTTGTTCTTTTTGTTTATAATCTGTACTAGAAAAAATCTTTCTTTCATCTTAGAGAGTGAAAGGGGAGATAAAAAGGTGGTAATGGTGGTGGCGGTGGAGAGGGGGATAAAGAAGTGGTAATGGTGGTGGTGATTTGTGGGATATAATTTGGAAGATCAAGCAAGCAAGAAGCATATATTTGATTGTGCATGGAATATAACATTAAATATGATCAAGATGCTCTTACTGCTTATTTCATTAAAACCTTCCACATATTTTGATTACTTTTAAAATTTTCTAAAATTAATTCAAAATAGTATCTTTGTTCTTCATGCCTCGTCACACACCCAAAGTTGTATTTTTCAAAATGATCAAGTTGTAATAATTTATCTTATGTTTGATATTGGAAATCAAATTTGGCACACCACACCATCAAGTGGTATTTTTCAATTTACATTATATTTTATATTTATTATTAAATCCATATAGAAAATTTCATGTTTTAATCAAAACCAATATTTTAACTAAATATATATTTATTTCTCCAACTTGCTTATCAAGTTGGTTTTCTTTAATGTAAAGCATGGAACTTATAAAATATTTCAATTTTCTATAACTCCAATATTTTATGAGGGATTTTAAAACTTTATTGATTTTCATTGATAAAATATATAGAGTAAAATACAGTTATTCATGTATACATTATTATAATTTATATGTAAACACGTATATACATTATTATAATTTATATGTAAACACGTGTTGAATATATTAGTTATAATATATAACCTAAAATAATACAAAACATAGACATTTATTGGATAAATGTAACGAACTTATCATATTTGTTAATATTATTTTAGTCCAACGAACTTATCATATTTGTTTTAAAATGTAACTCCAGTTTTTTTCTTACTTTAATGAATGAAATATGAGTTTACCATTTTAAAAGGTCATCGTTTAACTTGGTACCGAGTAAGCGAGTAAAATGTAACGCCTGGTTCCTGGTATGCATTTAAACTTAATTATTTTATTAATTTTGGAAGGGATACTCGACGAGTTGGTGGCCCTAACTCGTCGAGTAGAAGGCAGTGTATGCGCGGGGTTTTAGTGAACTACTCGACGAGTCGAAAACCTGACTCGACGAGTAGGACAGTTTGGATGAAATCCTAATCTTTAGGGCTTGCACCCTATTTAAGCAGCATATCTGGCCTCCACCCTAGCCTCCATCACCTCGAAACCCTAATCAACATTGAGTGATTTTGAGCTATTTCCTTGCCATTTGTGTGATTTAAAGCTAGAAGAAGGAAGTAAAGACTTGGAGTTGCAGAAGGAAGGTTGAAGATCCAGAACTAAGGACTCATTTTTGTATTGATAAAGGTATAAATATAACACCCCAACTCTCAGGTAAAAACTTTTCAGTCTTACATTTCCCTTTAAAAGGTCGACTCGACAAGTTGGATGCCCTGACTCGTCGAGTAGGCACGGTTTTGGTCGCGGGTCTTAAGTGACTAACTCGACGAGTTGGAGGACCGACTCGAAGAGTTGGAGCTGGAGGATGAAACCCTAATTTCTGGGGTTTTGCACCCTATTTAAAGGATAATTAGCCTCCCCTAGCCTCCCTTACAGCCTCCATTGAGTCCAGAAACCCTAAATCACATTTTCTCTCCATATTGTGTGTTTTAAGCTTGGAAGGTGGATCTTGGTGAAAGGAGCTTGAAGATCAAGAAGCTTTGAGCAATGAACAATTGAGGACCTGAATCCTACACCATTTTAGCATCACTTTGAGGTAACAAGTCGTTACCTTGACTTTCCTTCTATATAGATCTCTCCATGTTTGAAATTAGGGCCATTTTGGCTTGATTGGTGTTTCATTCTGGGTATTGAACATGATCTAAAGTTGCAACTTCAGATCTAGGCTCATCTTGGTTCTTATGGTCATAAAGTTTCAGCCGTTAGCAAGATACTGCCTTATTCTCACTTAGAACCTCTTCTCTAGCCTAATTTTGGCCATTAGCACCTTGCATGTACGTAAAGTTTGCAACTTTACGTGGGAAGCATGCTCTAGGAACTCAGATCTGCAATATGGAGCTTTAGGGTGGCTTATAAGCATCTGAATAGAGAAAGGACTGAAGAGACTCGATGAGTTGCATGGCCAACTCGCGAGTCCGATGAAGATTAGCCTCGAAGGTTTTTGTATGAACTCGGCGAGTCAGTAGGATGACACGACGAGCCAGTTAGGGTTTCCTCGACTTCTAAACACGCATAGACTCGATGAGTTGGTAGTAAACTCGGCGAGTCAGTGAGGATTTTATGACCTTCTGAACCCTTAAGGAACTCGACGAGTTGTTAGCTGCACTCGACGAGTTGGGTCAACCTGGACTGTTGACTTTGACTTTGACCAAGGGTTGACCAGTTGACTTATGGGGGTATTTTGGTAACTTGGAAATTTATGGGAATGGGCTTATGGTAAATATTGGTGGTGGAGTTCGTGGCTGTGGTTCGAGAGTTTGAGCTTATCACTTCAGTTCGACAGTTGTGAGGTGGGTTTTCCTCACTATACTCAAGGGTCTAAGGCACCGAGGCCGACCCTTTTGGATTGTTATCCTGATATGTTATGCTAGTATGAGTTGTTAGATCGGTATCCCGGTAGATAGGATGGTATTATGTTGCTATGATATGTCAGATCAGTATCCTGGTAGATAGGATGATGTTATGATCGTATGATCTGTTAGATCGGTTGTCTGTCTATAGACTGTTGTGTGATTATCTGATATATATGTGCATATGTTTGATTGGTGGTTGAGGCTCATCTGATTTGTGCGAGTGCCAATAGACCTGGGCATTCCAACCCGATAGTTGTGGGCCGTGAGTATTCCATCCCGAGGATGATTGGACTCGTAGTATGAGGGCATTCCAACCCGATGGTTGTGGGCCTGGGGTATTCCATCCCGAGGATGACTGGACCCATAGTATGTTGGCATTCCAACTGGATGGTTGAGGGCCTGGGGCCTAGGGTATTCCAACACGATGGTTGACTGGACCCATAGTATGCTGTTGTGATTGTATGTGTATTGTTGTGTGTATGAGTATTTTGGGGGAACTCACTAAGCTTCGGGCTTACAGTTGTTGATTTTGTTTAAGGTACTTCTGATGATCGTGGGAAGGAAAAGGCATGATCGTACACCTCCTGTTGTTTATGATTTGATCCTGGGATGATTTGACACTGAACTATTTTGGAAACAACTTTTGTAATAATCAATGGTTTAGGAATATTTTTAAAAAGTTTAAATTTCACATGATTTTTTTATGGATGTTACAAGTTGGTATCAGAGCCTTGGTTTGAGTGAATTAGAGGAAACACTCACGTGTCTCCAGTCTCAAACCGAGGACAAGATTTTAAAACGATTTTCTTAAAATGTTTTCAAAATAATAAAGGAGGATGCAAGTGTACGATCAGTCAGAGCTCGCAGATAGACCCCAAAATACCTTACGAAGTATTTGATTTATGTGATATGTTAGAACAACATGCTAGTACTAGGCTAGGGATCTTCAGGAATTGCATGATAGAATTGTCTGATTATATGATGCATGATAGCGTAGGGTTTTCCTTAAATGAAATTAACATAATTACTGTAGTTTGTTAGTGTATGCATTACGACTTTACATAATTAAGATCTTATAGCTTGAGAATGTTTGGTTTAGCTTTATTTCATGTTCCTTGTCTGGTTGTGGGCTTAGAGTAGGACCGAGTATTCGAATGTCTATACGGTCCAGCGTTATGTATGGCTAGCATACACTAGTGCTGCAGAGTTGGTGGAAGTTTCATGGATGGGTTGTTTGGGATGAGTCTGCCAGTTATGAGATATTTAGCCTTCCTCTAGGAGTGAGGATTGAGCGCATGCCATGCTTATGTATAGTTTTAGGGCGTTGTGATGATACTTGAGACAAATATGGATAGGTGTGGAAGGTAGTATGGGCACGTACTACTGAAAGCACAGGACCCATACGCGTAGCAAGGAAGTCACAACCCCTACGGTTTTGTTGGGAGTTTGTTCCCGGATTGTTATATGGAATATCTGATATCTTTTGGTATATTTTCAGCATGGTGGTTACACGACGATTTGTGACTGGATTCGGATCAGTATCAGGAGAGGGCGGGCAGGAGGCGCTGACAGCGCCCGAGACTATCGGCCAGATGAGGCCAGATAAGATGGACGATAGGATCTGTGAGATCCTACATGATGAGGTTGCTGCTATGTTCCGGGCTCAGTTGTCGGAGATGTTTGGGTCTATCAAGACCGCTATGGTGGAGTATTTCGATGATTGTTATGCATCCCTCACTGAGGCGGCAGCCACAACAGCTGTATCGGCGGCAGGGTTGGGAGCCGGACGGGCTTTTCAGTACCGGGACTTCGACAACACGAAGCCCCAACTTTTGATGGGACTCAGGACCCCATCAAAGCCATGAGGTGGCTGTCTGACGTGGAAGGGTGTTTCTTCACTTGCTTGTGTCCTACTGACCAGAAGGTCAGATGTGCCCTGAACTTGCTTAGGTCCGGGGAAAAAGGACTGGTGGAGACTGATGACTGGGTCTTATTCGGATGATCAGAGAGCTGCGGTCACTTGGGAGCAGTTTAGGGATATGTTCCGTGCTCGCTACATTCCACGGGTCGAGCGGGAACGGTTAGCTCATTAGTTTTTGGATTTGAGACAGGATGGCAAGACTGTGGCGGAGATTACCCGTATGTTTACCGAGAGGGAGATGTTATGCCCGGAGTTTGCTTCTGAGCAGGCTCAGATGACACGTTATCTGAGCATGCTCAAGACTGATATTCGACAGTTTGTGGCAACCTAGCATTGTGATACGCTTCTGGATCTACAGGAGGCCGTTAGGCGGCGTGAGTTGGAGATTGAGATGCAGTTGAGGGAGCAGCGGCAGGCCCCAACACAGTCATAGTCGGCGCCAAAGCGGTCTAAGACCGCTGATACTAGGACTGGAGGACAGTCAGGCCGCACTTGTGGGAAGTGCGGGAAGGCTCACTCGGGGGTTTTCCGATCGGGGAGCGGGTGCCAAAAATATGGCAAACAGGGCCATATTGCTAGGGATTGTAGGCAACACACTCCATCTCCTGGGATCAGATTGTGTTATCATTGTGAACATATGGCCATATGAAGGCCTAGTGTCCCCTACTAGCCGCCAAACCGGCGTAGGCTCCTGCGCCGGCTACACTGAGGATTACTGGCGGGGGTCAGGGTCGAGCAGCGCCCCCGAGGGCCCAGGGACGCGCCTTCCAGCTTACAGTAGAGGAGGCCAGAGCAACGACAGATGTGGTTGCTGGTATGTTTCTATCCCTTATCTTACTAACTATATCTGTTTTATGCTTATATGTTTGTACTATGATTAGGTACGTTTTTAGTGAACTCCTTACCTGCCTTGGTATTATTTGACTCGGGGGCGAGTCGGTCGTTTGTTTCTCAATCTTTCAGTAGGGAGTTCGGGTTGCCAGTGGGAGAGTTGTAGTGTCGTTGCGAGTCTCCCTCACCAACGAACATGAGGTTTCCGCTTCTTCGGTCTATCGGGGTTGCGTATTGGAGATTTTTGGAGTATCTTTTCCGATAGACCTGATTCCAATTCCCATGGGGGATGTATGTGTGATTGTGGGTATGGACTGACTTAGTCGTTTCGGTGCCATGATTGACCGCGAGGAGCAACGAGTAGTAGTTCGAACCCCAAGTAGGGGAGAATTGACTGTTTACGGCGAGAGTACCAGATTGGGATCAAGGTTTTGTTCGACTGCCAGGGCTCGGTAGTACATTCAGCATGGGTGTGTGGGTTATTTAGCGTATGTGGTGGATACGCGGGTCAGGGATCAAGTTTCATTATCAGAGGTTTCAGTGGTCAGAGAGTTTGCTGACGTGTTCCGGAGGAGTTACCCGGAGTGCCTCCGGAGAGGCAGGTCGAGTTCAGGATAGGCCTTGTGCCAGGTGCGGCCCCTATTGCTAAGGCGCCGTACCGGTTGGCACCACCCGAGATGCAGGAGCTGTCATCACAGCTGCAGGAACTGCTGGGCATGCAGTTCATTCGTCTGAGCAGTTCCCCGTGGGGAGCGCCGGTACTCTTCGTCAGGAAGAAGGATGGTTTACACCGGATGTGCATTGATTACCGGGAGTTGAAGAAGTTGACGGTGAAGAACCGTTATCTACTCCCGAGGATAGATGATCTTTTCGATCAGTTGCAGGGAGCATCTTGGTTAACCAAGATAGAACTGAGGTCTGGGTACCATCAGGTCAGGGTTAGGGAGGAGGACGTGGAGAAGACCACGTTTCAAACTCGTTATAGACATTACGAGTTCGTGGTGATGCCTTTTGGGCTCACCAATGCGCCAGTAGTATTTATGGACCTAATAAATCGGGTCTGCAGGCCGATGCTCGATCGCTCGGTCATAGTGTTCATAGATGATATCTTGGTGTACTCCAAGACCCAAGAGCAGCATGAGGAGCATCTATGGGAGTTATTAGGATTTATGAGGCGAGAACGACTTTATGCCAAGTTCTCAAAGTGTGAGTTTTGGTTACGAGAGGTTCAGTTCCATGGACACCTAGTTAACCAGGAGGGGATTTTGGTCGACCCGACCAAAATCGAGGTGGTTATGCAGTGGGAGGTTCCGAAATCTCCCTCAGACATTAGGATATTTTTGGGATTGGAAGGGTACTACCGGAGGTTCATACAAGATTTCTCCAAGATTGCAGTACCCCTCACTCGTCTGACGAGGAAGGGGTGGATTTCCGGTGGGGCCCTGAGCAGCAAAGGGCGTTTGAGACCCTCCGACAGCGACTATGCGAGGCTCCATTCTTGAATCCCCCGGAGGGAGTTGAGGATTTTGTGGTGTTTTGTGATGCATCCATCACGAGACTGGGAGCGGTCCTCATGCATAGAGGACGGGTGATAGCCTATGCATCGCGACAGTTGAAGCCGCATGAGATGAGATACCATACCCATGATCTGGAGTTAGGAGTGTTGGTATTTACTCTCAAAATATGGAGACATTCACTATATGGGGTCCGCTGTACCATCTACACGGACCACAAGAGCCTGAGACACATCATGGATCAGCCGAACCTGAACATGAGACAGCGCAGATGGCTGGATGTAGTCAAGGACTACGACTGTGAGATCCTTTACCACCCAGGTAAAGAGAATGTGGTTGCCGACACTCTGAGGC
Source organism: Lactuca virosa (assembly GCF_052849685.1). Classification (NCBI taxonomy): domain Eukaryota; kingdom Viridiplantae; phylum Streptophyta; class Magnoliopsida; order Asterales; family Asteraceae; genus Lactuca; species Lactuca virosa. Next base: position 493,902,404 of record NC_136429.1, read on the forward strand.
GCAAGTCAGTTGGATCTTCTACTTTAGTAACATGCATGAGGATTTCAGTGGATTCCCCACTTGTGGGCTTGATCAGGGAAGCTCAGGCTGAGGGTATGTGTTAGGAAAATTGGAAGCTGGAGAGGATTCGGGGTGAGAATACCTAGTTTGTTCAGGATAGTCGGGGGTTATTGACCCGTTGCGGTCGGGTCTGGGTTCCGATGTCTGGTGGGCTCAGACAGACTATATTGGAGGAGGCTCATAAGTCTCACTTCTCTATTCACCCGGGCGCCACCAAGATGTATCGGGACTTGTGATTGAGTTACTGGTGGCCGTGCATGAAGCGAGAAATCGCTTGGCATGTTGAGAGGTGCTTGACCTGTAGGATGGTCAAGGCCGAGCACCAGAGGACGCATGACAAGCTGCAACCTCTGGAGAATCCCATGTGGAAATGGGAGCAGATCTTGATGGACTTCATCATCAAGCTGCCGAGAACGGTGAAGGGTTTGACACTTTTTGGGTCATCGTGGATCGATTGACCAAGAGTGCTCATTTTCTGCCCATTCGAGAGAGCTCATCGGCTGAGAAGTTGGCCGACGTGTACATACGCAAGATTTTCGCTCGCTATGGGGTTATGGTCTCTATCATCTCAGACCGTGATGTTCGGTTTATCTCTCGCTTTTGGCAGAAGTTCCACGAGGAACTGGGCACACGGCTGCATTTTAGTATAGCCTATCATCCGCAAACGGACGACCAAAGTGAGCGAACCATACAGACTATTGAGGATATGTTGAGAGCCTGCGTTATTGACTTTGGTGGGAGCTGGGACTCCTACCTACCTCTTGCAGATTTCTCCTACAACAACATCTTTCACTCCAGCATTGGTGCTCCACCATATAAGCTGTTGTATAGGCGGAGATGCCGCACCACGGTCTGTTGCGGTGAGGTGGGTCACAGAGTGATGGGTCGGACCGAGGTAGTCCTGCAGACTACTGATATGATTCAACAGATTAGACAACGGCTGCAAACCGCACATAGTAGGCAGAAGAGCTACGGTGACCGACGCCGATCAGAGCTGGAGTTTCAGGTCGGTGACATGGTACTCCTGAAGGTCTCACCCTGGAAGGGTGTGATCCGCTTTAGAAAGAGGGGGAAATTGGGTCCCCAATACATTGGACCGTTCCGGATCATTGCCAGGATTGGCAAGGTGGCATATAGACTCGAGCTACCAGAGGAGCTTAGTCAGATCCGTAGTACTTTCCACGTTTAGCAGCTGCAGAAGTGCGTTCTGGACGAGGAGGCGGTAGTGTCATTAGAGGATATTCAGGTCGATGAGCGCCTAAATTAGGTAGAGAGGCCGGTATCCGTTCTGTAGAGGAAAGTGAAGGTTCTACGGAACAAGGAAGTACCTTTGGTAAAGGTACAATGGGAGAACCGGAGGGGATCCGAGTGGACTTGGGAGCCGGAGGCTGAGATGCGGGAGCATTATCCAGAATTGTTCACTGTAGCGGACTTCGAGGACGAAGTCTAGTTCAAGTGGGGGAGAATTTTAACACCCCAAATCTCAGGTATAAACTTTTCAGTCTTACATTTCCATTTAAAAGATCGACTCGACGAGTTGTATACCCTGACTTGTCGAGTAGGCACGGTTTTGGTCGCAGGTCTTAAGTGACCTACTCGACGAGTTGGAGGACCGACTCGACGAGTTGGAGCTGGAGGATGAAACCCTAATTTCCGGGGTTTTGCACCCTATTTAAAGGGTCATTAGCCTCCCCTAGCCTCCCTTACAGCCTCCATTGAGTCCAGAAACCCTAAATCGCATTTTCTCTCCATATTGTGTGTTTTAAGCTTGGAAGGTGGATCTTGGTGAAAGGATCTTGAAGATCAAGAAGTTTTGAGCAAGGAACAGTTGAGGACCTGAATCCTATACCATTTTAGCATCACTTGAAGGTAACAAGTCGTCACCTTGACATTTCTTCTATATAGATCTCTCCATGTTTGAGATTAGGGCCATTTTAGCTTGATTGGTGTTTCATTCCGGGTATCGAACATGATCTGAAGTTGCAACTTCAGATCTAGGCTCATCTTGGTTCTTATGGTCATAAAGTTTCAGCCTTTAGCAAGATAATGCCTTATTCTCACTTAGAACCTCTTCTCTAGCTTGATTTTGGCCATTAGCACCTTGCATGTACGTAAAGTTTGCAACTTTACGTGGGAAGCATGCTCTAGGAACTCAGATCTGCAATATGGAGCTTTGGAGTGGCTTATAAGAATCTGAATGGAGAAAGGACTGAAAAGACTCGACGAGTTGCATGGCCAACTCGGCGAGTCCGATGAAGATTAGCCTCGAAGGTTTCTGCATGAACTCGACGAGTTAGTAGGATGACACGAAGAGCCAGTTAGGGTTTCCTAGACTTCTGAACACACATAGACTCGACGAGTTAGTAGTAAACTCGGCGAGTCAGTGAGGGTTTTATGACCTTCTGAACTCTTAAGGAACTCGACGAGTTGCTAGCTGCACTCGACGAGTTGGGTTAACCTGGACTGTTGACTTTGACCATTGACTTTGACTTTGATCAAGGGTTGACCAGTTGACTTCTGGGGGTATTTTGGTAACTTGGAAATTTATGGGAATGGGCTTATGGTAAATATAGGTGGTGGAGTTCGTAGCTGTGGTTGGAGAGTTTGAGCTTATCACTTCAGTTCGACAGTTGTGAGGTGAGTTTTCCTCACTATACTCAGGGGTCTAATGCACCGAGGCCGGACCTTTTGGATTGTTATCCTGATATGTTATGCTAGTATGAGTTGTTAGATCGGTATCCTGGTAGATAGGATGGTATTATGTTGCTATGATCTGTTAGATCAGTATCCTGGTAGATAGGATGATGTTATGCTAGTATGATCTGTTAGATCGGTTGTCTGTCTATAGACTATTGTGTGATCATGTGATATATATGTGCACATTTTTGATTGGTGGTTGAGGCTCATCTGCTTTGTGTGACTGCCAACAGACTTGGGCATTCCAACCCGATGGTTGTGGGCCGTGAATATTCCATCCCGAGGATTGTTGAACTCGTAGTATGAGGGCATTCCAACCCGATGGTTGTGGGCCTGGGTATTCCATCCCGAGGATGACTGGACCCATAGTATGTTGGCATTCCAACCCGATGGTTGAGGGCCTGGGGTATTCCAACCTGATGGTTGATTGGACCCATAGTATGCTGTTGTGATTGTATGTGTATTGTTGTGTGTATGGGTATTTTGGGGGAACTCACTAAGCTTCAGTCTTACAGTTGTTGATTTTGTTTAAGGTACTTCTGATGATCGCGGGAAGACGAAGGCATGATCGTACACCTCCTGTTGTTTATGATTTGATTTTGGGACAATTTGACACCGAACTATTTTGGAAACAACTTTTGTAATAATCAATGGTTTTGGAATATTTTTGTAAATAGTTTAAATTTGGCATGATTTTTGTATGGATGTTACAATAAAGCTTATACCTTGGCTTCTATTCACTTAGATCTTCATTTGAGCTTTTATATTGTCAATTTTGGGCCATTTCCAAGGTTATTCCGAGATTTGAACTCTTTGGGATGAAAGGACTTCGGATCTGGGCACTCTTGAGCTTTAAAAGCTCAAAGTTGCCACCTTTATTCAGCCATGGACCTATTCCATGACTTAGACCTCCATTTTAGCTTGTAATGGGTGTTTTAGCTTCATAACACCATGCATGCACGTAAAGTTAGCAACTTTACGTGTAATGCTAGTCTAAGGAGTCCAGATCTACGAGTTGGAAGCATTGGAATGGATTAGAATCGACTGAATGGATTTGTCATATGGAGGACTCGATGAGTTATTCTTGGACTCGGCGAGTCGGGTCGCTAACCCCTAACCCTTTTCTGGTTTTGAGTGAAACCATTGAGTCTAGGAGATGACTCAGTGTGTTGGGCAAGATTAGGACTCGGAAGCTGAAGAACTCGACGAGTCCAAGGAGGGACTCGACGAGTTAAATTCGTTGTGTCCCGATTATATGACAGGAAGAACTCGACGGGTTTGGGAAGGAACTCGACGAGTTGACTCGGTTGACCACGAGTCCGAGTAGTACATGAACTCGCCGAGTTGGGGTTGACTGGGAGTTGACCTTGACTTTGACTTTGACCTGGATGTTGACTTTGTCCAAGGGTAAAATGGTCATTTTACACTGAGAAGGATTATCAGATTTCTGATTAAGTGTACTATGTAGTTGATAGCTGGGGAGTCGCCGTATCAGTAGTCAGAGATTCTTCACTCGAGTTTCAGCAGTCAGCCTTACGAGGGAATATGGTTATAGTTGGCATGGACTGGTTGACCCCCAATGGAGCATTGATTGACTGTGAGCAGCAGCTAGTGAGGGTTCGGACTCCTAGTGGGGGAGGGATTATGATTCAGGGCGAGAAGCCACAACGCGGACTGACTCAATGTTCAGTTGCGAGGGCGAGGCGCTATCTGCAGCAGGGTAATGCTACAGTGGATGATGTACCTGGGATAAGGGTAAGGCTACAGTGGATGATGTACCGGTTGTGCGAGAGTACCCGAATGTATTTCCGAAGGATTTGCCTGGGATACCTCCGGAGAGGCTGGTTGAGTTTAGGATTGACCTGGTCCCTGGTACGGCTCTGATAGCCAAGGCACCGTATCGGTTGGCTCCTCTCGAGATGCAGGAGTTGTCTACGCAGCTGCAGGAGCTGCTAGACAAGGGATTCATCAGACCGAGAAGTTCGCCATGGGGAGCCCCGATCCTGTTTGTGAAGAAGAAGGACGGGTCACATCGCATGTGTATAGACTACCGGGAGCTGAACAAGGTGACGGTGAAGAACCGTTACCCACTCCCTAGGATAGTTGACTTGTTTGACCAGCTTCAGGGAGCATCTTGGTTCTCCAAGATTGATCTACGGTCAGGTTAACACCAGATGCGAGTCAGGGACGAGGATGTCTAGAAGACAACTTTTAGGACTCGTTATGGGCACTATGAGTTCGTGGTGATGCCATTCGGGCTCACCAATGCTCCAACAACATTCATGGACCTCATGAACCGAGTGTGCAGATCGATACTGGATCGGTCTGTGATAGTTTTCATTGATGATATCTTGGTCTATTCCAAGACTCAGGAGCAGCATGAGGAGCACCTGAGGGAGGTGCTGGAGACCCTGAGGAGGGAAAGACTTTTCGTAAAGTTCTCCAAGTGTGAGTTCTGGATGCGCGAGGTGCAGTTTCTTGGGCATCACGTCAACTAGAAGGGTATTCTGGTCGATCCGGTCAAGAGAGAGGTCGTGATGCAGTGGGAGATTCCGAGGTCTCCAACTGAGATTCAGAGTTTTCTTGGTCTAGAGGGTTATTACAGGAGATTCATCCAGGTATCTCTAAGATTGCTGTTCCTTTGACCAGACTGACCAAGAAGTCGGCGACATTCCGCTGGGGACCTGAGAAGCAGGTAGCCTTCGAAACTCTTAGACAACGGTTATGTGAGGCACCAATTTTGACTCTGCCCAAGGGAGTTGATGACTTCGTAGTTTATTGTGACGCGTCGATTACGGGCATGGGTGTAGTTTTGATGCAGAGGGGTCATGTGATAGCTTACGCGTTGAGGCAACTGAAGCCTCACGAGGCCAACTATCCGACGCATGATTTAGAGTTGGGGCTGTGGTTTTCGCCCTCAAGATTTGACGGCATTACCTCTATGGAGTCTGTTGTACCATTTACACGGACCACAAGAGTTTGAGGTACCTCATGGATTAGTCGAATCTGAACATGGGGCAGCATCGGTGGTTAGATGTGGTAAAGGATTATGACTGTGAGATCCTTTACCACCCGGGCAAGGCCAATGTGGTGGCCGACGCCCTGATCCGCAAGGCGGTAGTGGCTCTGATTAGAGATTTATGTTTGAGGATGACAGTGATCACTCCACTGTTGGAGCAGATTAGAGTGGCGTAGGTTGAGGGCCTTAAGGAAGAGCGCCAGAAGTGTGATAGGATTGTACGCCGGTTGGCCTCGTTTGATTATGATAGCCGAGGGTTGTTGAACCTGCATGGGAGGGTCTGTGTTCCGTACTAAGGCGGAGTACGGAAAGTTCTAATGGACGAGGCCCATAAGTCGAGGTTCTCCATCCATCCTGGGGCGACGAAGATGTACTGGGATCTTCACCCTGATTAATGGTGGCCCTGCATGAAGCGGGATGTAGCGTGGTACGTGGAGAGGTGGTTAACCTACATGAAGGTCAAGGTTGAGCAGCAGAGACCACACGGCAAGATGTAGCTGCTAGACATTCCCGTGTGGAAATGGGAGGATATCACCATGGATTTCATTACCAAGCTTCCCAGGACCGCACGTGGAGTAGATTCGATTTGGGTCATCATGGACCGGTTGACCAAGAGCGCTGATTTCATCCCGATCCAGGAGAGCATATTGTCCGAGAATCTGGCCGAGATATATGTGTGTGAGATTGTGGCATGACATGGAGTGCCTGTTTTTGGATTAATGTCTAAGTCCATAACTATAATTGGTAAGACTTGACCCGACCCGACATGGTCCATTTGGGTTGCATGGCATCGGGACAATTGGATAGACAAGATGAGGAAAAAGGATACTAATGATTTATATTAATATATTATAAGTTCTAATATATTAATATATAATCATATTATTTAATTAGTATTGATCAAGAAATAATTTGTAATTAATTAAGTGATCAAAAGGAACTAATTAAATATGGACTCTAAGATATATGTGTGTGATGGGCCAAGTTCATTTAGGTTGGGCTAAGCTTTCATGGATAGTCCATGGAGTGTTTAACCCATGGATCATATGAAATGAAAGGTCATGGGTATTAGGGTTTAACCCTAATCTCCACACTATACAAAGATGTCATTGGTTGGTGAAATGGGCACTAGTGTGTGTACACAAAAGGGCAAGGCCGATTTCACTAGAGAGAACCAAAGTATCCTTATTCTCAAGGTTATTCCAAGTGTTCATGGTGTTGTGTGAACCATTTGAGGTGTCACACTTGGGGCACTAGGCACTCAAGCTTCATGAAGACAAGTTACATCAAAAAAAGGTATGTATTCTATCTTGGAAACTTCATATTTGTATGCTAGTATAGGGTAATATCTTGGAAACTTCATATTTGTATGCTAGTATAGGGTAATATCTTGGAAACTTCATATTTGCATGTATAATAGAGAAAACATAGATCCAAGGTATTTAGGGTTGTATGTGCACCATAGGATGTTGTAGTATACTAAAACCCAACAGTGGTATCAGAGCCATGGGTTGTTTTCTGTTATATTCATGAAAATGTTTGATTTTCAAAGTTGAAAAAAAAAGAAAAAAAACATGAAGTTTGTCAAATTTTAAGATAATTACTTGTTTTGTGAAAAACTAATTATTTGTAAAATTTGAATCATTTGCTATATGAGTTGAATTAGGTCAAATTTAGTAAAAGATAAAATGATATGATTATTTTATTAGGTTTAAAAGTTTGATCTAAATGTTTTAAGGAGTTACAAATTTTGTCATAAAATTTTGGAGCTCAAAAAGTTTTTTTTAAAGTTGTGATCTTATGTGTTTTGAAACCTCCATAAGTTATGGATATGAAAATGTTTTAAAAAAAAATTGATTCAAAGTTTTTATGGAGTTACAAAATTTGGTGTTAATGTTTTAAAGAATTCCATAACTTATTCTTAAGTTATGGAACATGAAAAGTTTCATCATAAAACAAGCATTTAACTCCATAAGTTATGGATTACCAAAAGTTCTATGTTTCCTTGATTTATGAGTTAGTTTAGATTAATGAATTTTTTTTTTGTGTTTTAGTTGTTTTCAATCCTAATTAATCTAAAAGTTGTTCATAAAATGTGTTTTTTTTTGTAACTTGTCCTCAAGTTATATGAAAAGTCACATTTATGAATCTTAAAAACTCATAAATATGCCTTAGGTTACAAAAAAAATGAAGAGTCTTTTCTTATAAATAGTTTTTATGGCTCCATAACTTGTCCTCAAGTTATGGATGTCCAATAGTCTCTTCATTAAAGGTTTTAAAGCTTTACTTAAAACTCATAAGTTATGAAAATCCAAGAGTTTTGAATAGATTCAAAACTTGCCTTCAAGTTTTGGAATTTGAAAAGTTATCTCTAATGAATACTTTAATTCCAAGTTAAGCCCTTAGAATTTTAAAAGTTAAAATTCAACCCTTATACTTTAGAATATTATAAGTAAATAATATATATATATATATATATATATATATATATATATATATATATATATATATATATATATATATATATGTATAAGACCAAGTCAGTCTTACCATTAGTAGGCCTCATTCACGAAGCCGATCTATAAGGGGGGTATAAGGTTGTTGCCTATAAAATGGCAGCTTAATGGGTGTCCACTCTCACCCACCGCTTCCTGGACTGGTGGAGGGTCGTTAGCCGAACAGGTAGGACAAGGACTATAATTCTCCCTTCATTAAAAGTATTAATGATAAATACTAAGTAACTAAACACATATAAATTCCCAATCTTAGTTACTTAGGAAAATATGAATAAGGTGCTAATCAATGAAATTACACTTTGAACTTTGCTTAAACCGTTAGTGGAGCGTGTGTGGTTAACCGGAACACTAACCTGGATTTAACAAGGTAGGCAAAGGGTAACTTAATATTTATCATAGTATCGGTGGAGCTCGTGTGGTTAACCGGCACATCGATTGAGGGGTAAATATTAAGGGTACCAAGTATATTTGCATGGTTACTTCACACCTTGTTTTGTGATCCTCGGCATCCCAGTCACAAAACCTGAAGGGCACACTCGAGATTGAAACATGCCATTGAAAAGTTCAATGAATCTCAAAAGATCTATGAGTTTCAAATCCAATTAAAACTTAATTATATTTCCTTTTTCATGGTGGAAATTGGTAAATCGTCATTTACCTACCTTCAACTATTTTATAACTCGGATTACGGCATCCCTCTTCCAGTTATAAATAGGTTGTTGGATCCTAGCCTTAATATTTCATGTTGGGTGTTATATTAAGGACTTTAAATCAACTATCTTGAATATCTCCCAAAAGATGTCTAGCTCAGACATCTATGATCTTCCCAAATCTCTTGAAACTTTACTTCCTCCACCTCCTCCAATTATTCTCCCTAACCCACAAGTTCAAAGGTCACTCAATCCCTATTGGCAAGCAAGGTCTATGTGTGATCGCATCTTGGAGATGAAGTCACATATTGAAAAGCTGGGAGAGTTGGGTGTCAAAGTCTTAAGAAGGTTGGATGTGCAATCACTTTCTAAGTCACTTAGTGAGTTCCTTTGGGACTACTATGAAACAGACTATGACATGACCCTTAATGATCTTATCTATTTGCTTGGTCAGCAATGATTTGAGGACTAGTAAAGCAAATTGATTAGGAGATCAACTTCCCAATGGACATTGACAATGGTAACAATGGATATCTAGAAAAGCCTTCTCATCCCAAAGAAAGGGTTTGTCTATAGTCAACTAGGTTGACCAAATGGTAAAGAGAAAGGCTAAGTCTGCGATAGTCCCATGTACCATTCCTAGTGAGTCCATATGTTTTTCTTGCCAAAGGAAGGGGCATTGATTGCGAAGCTGCCTATTTACCTGAAAGATCATAAGGTTGATCAAGTCAAGAAGTTTGACTCTGCTTCAGGTAAAGTTCACTATCTAACTCTGTTAAATTTCTATTCTGAGATTCTTATTACATGATGTGACTTGGTCACATGTTGATGTTTTAAGAATCAAAGAAAAGTGAAGAAACTTAAAGGAAGTATATGCTGATTCTGATCGCGAAGATGGTTTTCGATCGCATGGTTCGGTGATCAGAATTTTGAGCTGTTGCTTAGGAGTTATGATATATTGCTTAGGAATAGATAACAACAAGTTTTTCATATGCATTTGCATTGTAAGGATATGTTTTTCCGGAAGTTTTAAAATAAAAAAAAAACAGTTTTGATTTATTTATTTTAAGTATCCTTACAATGGAATTTGTGAAAAATTGTTGTTTACATGTTCCCATTGATAGCAATATTGGAAAATGGATTTGATTCTTTCATTTGTGGTAGTGTCTAATTTACCAAATAAGGAAAGTTTCTCATCACCCAAGTTTCAATTGGACAGAAACTTGGAATCATGCAAGTTGTATAGTATGATGAATGAGAACTTTCAGCTTTCGAAAATTAAGACTAATTCCTTGTTCACATGTATATGTGAGTCAAGTAAATTACTAAAGGGATTGAGTACACATTCTTGTGCACTGGTCAAGTCCACCACAAAGATCGATAAGACTATTCGTCATGATTTACTATAGTTTAGTAAATATGGTTATACTTACAGGCTTAAGTGTAATTCTGAAGCATTGGAAAAGTCTCGATGTATGGCAGAACGAAAGAGAAGAATCAAATTAGGCAGAAAGATAAAAGTTTCTCAAATATGAAAAGATGGGAGAGTACTTTAGTATTATGTTTTGTGATCATCTTAATGATTTAAGAACCACATCACAATTGGTCTTCTAACGACATCTTAGTGCATTCTTATGACTAAGAAGAGGAGTCATGAATTGTTGAAATGGTTAAATCAAGAAGATGAGTCATACTTCGTTTCAAAACAAGTCTTAGAGTCATACTACAAGACTATAAGTTGAGTGACATATCTTAAAGAAAGGTTTATAACACTTGTCAAATGTTAGAGTAAAAGTGTCCTACTCTTGTACATTTGAAGTTGGTAAGTTGTGATGTTTTGGATTAAACAAAGACCAACTAAGGCCAATTGTGTGAAGTGTTTGTCTTGATAATGAATCCGTACTATCCCTTGAATATTTGACAAGAGAGTCTTATATGTCAAGAGGACAATGGGAGTCTTAAAGGTCGTGAAAGTCTCAAGAACTAATCAAGAGTAAAACCAGAGGTTCTTCACTAGCACACGACTTGAGGTTTATAACCTATCGTGTTGACATACTTCTATTTCTGTGCCCATTCCAGTTCAAGTTGGTTTTGCATATGAGTTATTAGAGTTCTCAATTGTTTGCATAGCTACTTGGAAGCAATGGCAGGCCCTTGAGCTGCCAGGTGGCAAGAGGTTAAGATTGCACAAGTTCAATCCATATGAGTTAGGATTTGTCACTAACCTAGTCTTGTGATTATGGTTTTGACAGATTCACATGGATAAGAAGACATACACCATAAAATCTAAGGGGTCATAAGGTTTCTCTCCGATTCATGAAAATGATGGTGAGGAAACACTTCCACCAAGTAGATTTGAAGCAGATGGCAAAAGGTCTAAACAATTGAGACTATGATTACGACATCCCTTTTCATAGTTCTGAAATTGTTTAGAGACACATGCATGCTATCTAAGGAAAGGTGTATGATTTTGATAAAGTCTTATCAAGGCAATCTCGTCTCAGAAATCTGAACTTTGGTAAGAAAGTCTGTAAAGTATTGACTTCTAGAAGTCCAACTGATTTCTGACTACGTGTCAAAGCTAGTGGGAGCATAAGTGTTATGCTAATAATCATCATGTTAGTGGGAGCATGATAATTATTGTTAGTGTTGCAAGTTAGCAACGTTAATTATAGAAAACAAAAGTTTCAATTCGTGAGGCTACATGGGTTGAAAGAGTTGTTTTGCTATAATTAAGGGAGAGGATATACTTCATTTCAGTTCTAAAGGCTTAGATTGAGACCTTAATCATCTTTAGTCAAGAATATATATATGAATTTCATGTTGGATTGGTTCAACTTAAGGAAATTCTATATATTGCGTTCTCAAAATTCGATTATGATTACGACATCCCTCTTCATAGTCAAATTTTGAAAACATGGCAAATAAAAATATTGTAGCAAAAGACTGGTCTAGAATCATGTCTTTATGTGAGACATCATGAATCGTGTCCCATTTGCTTTGGGTACAGGATCGATTGCATGTGCTATAATATTTGTCCTTTCTAAATTTTTCCAAATGCTAGAATCATTAAGAAGGGAAAAGGTCTAGAATTGGATATGACTAAAATGATTAAGCAATTGTCGAGGACAATCTAAGGTTTACCAAATATTGGTTGCTCAGGGACAGTTGGAAGTATAATGCTAATTTTGGAAGGACCATATTGACATATTCTGAAAAGAGGCATCTCTTGTTCAGAAGTGATAGTCAAAATGAGAATATGGAGTTGTCTCCATAGGTGGAAATTATCTGTGTAAGATTAGAAAACCTAATGCAAGAAGCATGTTCAAAGCAATGTACTTTGAATATGAGACTTAGTTTCCATGGAGTTGAACTCCATTGGAATACCTTATAATGACTGTTGACAAGTCTTTGTGACTTTGTACATATTCATTACAGGAGGGTCAGTGTATATAAGTTTAAAATCTAAACAGATTTCGATAAATGATAGGAATTTGAAATTCTCACATTTTTCAATAAGGATTTGGAAGTGTGAAATTAGAATCATTGAAATTGTGTTCAATTGGTTTATTTCACAAAGTAAGGATCATAGAAAAACATAGAGTGCATACTCGGTGTATGACAAAGCTATTGTTTTGAAAAACATAGTGTACTTGCTTGGAGCATGGGACAACTAGTGTTTTTAATTCAAGTACAAAGTTGATGAAACCGAAACAATGAACAATGAGTAATCAGTATGGTGATAAATAAAAGTGTCTTATTTATATTCATAGGTTTTGATACCATATTAGATTCAATTATTCTTGTGTTTCACTTTGCATGTTTTGACTTCCAGAATAAACCAGGTCATTCTTCCTGAATGACTAAGTTATTCAAACTATCCACATTCGGTCATATGTTGGAAGTAGATATGAATCAAGACTGTCATGGGTTGGCTTGTAGAGGTCAAAGATGTTGGACAAAGTGGTGCTACAACACTCATGAGTGCTCATAAGTTCTGAGTATTGGATTCAACCCATGCTCATTTGAATCACTTCATGGATTTTATCATGAGTGATCATGAGACGATAATATCTTATATTCTTCAAACCTAGAGATATGAGTTGTTACTATGAGTTGGTTATACATTGATTGCATGAAAACTCATTGGTAACTCGATGTTATAAAACGTGCCTTTGTGTATGATTCAACAAGTAGTACAACAAGCCATATGAGTCGAAGTTTATCCATTCCTTTTACCTTCGGGATAAAAGCGATATGTGTGGGCCCCTCGATGATTTAGTGATGAGACATGTGAGTGCTTGGCCAAGCCAGGACTGATTTGATTTGTTCAATCAGTCAGTCATCATGAATCGGAAATCGAGAAACAACAAATGGACAGAGAGATAGATTTATAATCCATGTCTCAGTCCATATGATATCTAGAATGGAGGAATATATGATCCCTTATCTAATGGACAAGTCATAGACAAAGGTTAGAGTTCATCGACAAGATCAGAGTTCGACAGAAGCTTTTGAGAGCTACGATTGCTAGTCAGGGTTTGAAGTCATACTCAATAATAGTTTTAGACTTATCCTAGTGGGAGACTGTTGGATTAATGTCTAAGTCCATAACTATAATTGGTAAGACTTGACCCGACCCGACATGGTCCATTTGGGTTGCATGGCATCGGGACAATTGGATAGACAAGATGAGGAAAAAGGATACTAGTGATTTATATTAATATATTATAAGTTCTAATATATTTATATATAATCATATTATTTAATTAGTATTGATCAAGAATTAATTTATAATTAATTAAGTGATCAAAAGGAACTAATTAAATATGGACTCTAAGATATATGTGTGTGATGGGCCAAGTTCATTTAGGTTGGGCTAAGCTTTTATGGATAGTCCATGGAGTGTTTAACCCATGGATCATATGAAATGAAAGGTCATGGGTATTAGGGTTTAACCCTAATCTCCACACTATACAAAGATGTCCTTGGTTGGTGAAATGGGCACTAGTGTGTGTACACAAAAGGGCAAGGCCGATTTCACTAGAGAGAACCAAAGTATCCTTATTCTCAAGGTTATTCCAAGTGTTCATGGTGTTGTGTGAACCACACCATGAAGACAAGTTACATCAAAAAAGGTATGTATTCTATCTATTTTATTACCCAAGTATATGATATTTGTATGCTAGTATAGGGTAATATCTTGGAAACTTCATATTTGCATGTATAATAGAGAAAACATAGATCCAAGGTATTTAGGGTTGTATGTGCACCATAGGATGTTGTAGTATACTAAAACCCAACACCTGTCTCGGTGGTGTCAGACCGAGATGTCCGTATCACTTCCAGATTTTGGAACCAGTTTCATGCGGAGATAGGTACTCGTCTCCACTTCTGCACTGCTTTCCACCCACAGACAGACGGACGGAGCGAGATGACAATACAGACTCTCGAGGACATGCTACGCGCATGTGTTTTGGATTTCAGTGGCTGTTGGGATACGTATCTTCCGTTAGCGGAATTTTCGTATAACAACAGTTACCATGCCAGCATAGACCGACCTCCCTTCGAGATGCTTTACGGGAGGAAGTGTAGGACCCCAATCTGTTGGGGTGAGGTCGGTCAGAGAGTTATGGGGAGTACTGGAGTAGTACTCAAGACTATAGAGCGGATCCAACAGGTCCGGAGCAGGCTCCAGACTGCTCAGAGCCGGCAGAAGAGCTATGCAGACAAGAGGCGTTCAGATTTAGAGCTCCAGGTGGGCGACATGGTCCTCCTGAAGGTGGCACCCTGGAAGGGTGTCATTCGGTTCTAGAAACGGGGCAAGTTGGGCCCCAGGTACATCGGACCGTTTAGGGTTTTGGCCCGGGTAGGTCGAGTTGCTTACCGGTTAGACCTTCCAGTAGAGCTCAGCCAGATCCACAGCACCTTCCATGTTTCTCAGTTGTGGAAGTGCTTAGTGGATGATTCTACAGTGGTACCCTTTGAGGATATTCAGGTTGATGACAGCTTGAACTACATTGAGCGACCTGTAGCTATCCTTGACAGGAAGTCGAAGGATTTGAGGAACAAGAGGGTGGAGTTAGTAAAGGTGCAATGGCAGCACCGCAAGGGCTCAGAGTGGACTTGGGATCCTGAGGGGGAGATGAGGGAGCACTACCCATAGTTGTTTTCAGATGCAGTAGACTTAGAGGACAACGTCTAAGAAAAGTTGGGGAGAATTGTAACGCCTGTTTCCTGGTATGCATTTAAACTTAATTATTTTATTCATTTTGGAAGGGCTACTCGACGAGTTGGTGGCCCTAACTCGTCGAGTAGAAGGCAATGTATGCGTGGGGTTTTAGTGAACTACTCGACGAGTCGAAATCCTGACTCGACGAGTAGGACAGTCTAGATGAAATCCTAATCTTTAGGGCTTGCACCCTGTTTAAGCATCATATCTGGCCTCCACCCCAGCCTCCACCACCTCCAAACCCTAATCTCGAAACCCTAATCAACCTTGAGTGATTTTGAGTTATTTCCTTGCCATTTTTGTGATTTAAAGCAAGAAGAAGGAAGTAAAGACTTGGAGTTGCAGAAGGAAGGTTGAACATCCAGAGTTAAGGACTCATTTCTGTGTTGATAAAGGTATAAAGCTTATACCTTGGCTTCTATTCACTTAGATCTTCATTTGAGCTTGTATATTGTCACTTTTGTGCCATTTCCAAGGTTATTCCGAGATTTGAACTCTTTGGGATGAAAGGACTTCGGATTTGGGCACTCTTGAGCTTTAGAAGCTCAAAGTTGCCACCTTTATTTAGCCATGGCCCTATTCCATGACTTAGACCTCCATTTTAGCTTGTAATGGGTGTTTTAGCTTCATAACACCATGCATGCACGTAAAGTTAGCAACTTTACGTGTAATGCTAGTCTAAGGAGTCCAGATCTACGAGTTGGAAGCATTGGAATGGATTAGAATCGACTGAATGGATTTGTCATATGGAGGACTCTACGAGTTGTTCTTGGACTCGGCGAGGCGGGTCGCGAACCCCTAACCCTTTTCTGGTTTTGAGTGAAACCATTGAGTCTAGTAGATGACTCAGTGAGTTGGGCAAGATTAGGACTCGGAAGCTGAAGAACTCGACGAGTCCAAGGAGGGACTCGACGAGTTAAAGTCGTTGTGTCCTGATTATATGACAGGAAGAACTCGACGAGTATGGGAAGGGACTCGACGAGTTGACTCGGTTGACCGCGAGTCTGAGTAGTACATGAACTCGCCGAGTTGGGAGATTACTCGATGAGTTGGGGTTGACTAGGAGTTGACCTTGACTTTGAATTTGACCTGGATGTTGACTTTGACCAAGGGTAAAATGGCCATTTTACCTGAGAAGGATTATTAGATTTCTGATTAAGTGTATTATGTAGTTGATAGCCGGGAAGTCGCCAGAGCAATAGTCAGAGATTCTTCACTCGAGTTTCACCAGTCAGCCTTACGAGGTGAGTTTTCTCCTGTAGGAACGGGTCTATGGCCATAATGTCGGCCCGTTTAGATGTTAGTATTTCTAGACTACGGTCCGATGCCAGGGGGTCCCGAGAAGCGTTTATGTATGCTTGATGTCTTTGTGATTCTCGCATGTTATGTGTTATGTGTTTCGGGCTTCGGTACGATGTCGGGGCGAGCCCGATGTATGTTAGTTTATATGTATGCTTAAGTTATGTGTTATGATATATGATATGTTTCATGTATGTCAGGGAAAGCCCGATGCCGGGGCAAGCTCGATGCCGGACAGGGTCCGATACCAGACACGGTCTGATGCCAGGCGGGGCCGAATGCCGGGTAAGCCGATGCCGGGTTCGTCCCGATGTAGCTGAGGGGAGTCCCAAAGTTATGTATATGGTATGTGGTAGTTTGGAGAGACTCACTAAGCTTCGTGCTTACAGTTTTCAGTTTTGGTTTCAGGTACTTCCACTAGCAAGGGGAAGGGCTCGGGATGATAGCATGGCACACACCACAGTTTCAGCGTGGGATTGATTTAGACTCTGATATTTTCTCATATGATTTGATATAGTGTTTGACATAATGTTTTGAGATACATGATGCTTAATTTTCTTTATGATGATTGATGATTTATGGTTTTATTAATGATTTTAAAATGAAAATTTTGGTCTGTATTTTTGGGATGTTTTATAAAATGTATGCGTTGATCACTGTTTGACAATCAACTGCATAACACCATCCATCCCTGAACTTGGTTTTATTTGTTTTTAACCTTTTGGTAAACTCCCTCATCCATTGAAGGGTGAAAAAAATAATTCAGACGTTCGTCTTTCCTAATCACCCCTCTTAATCTTCTCAGAACAATTCCAACTACAAACACATGATCTTCATCCCTTGATCTCTCTGAATCTTGATCTGATTTGGGCGGTGGGGAAGGGTCAACTAGTGACCAGAGGGGAGGGGATGGGTTTCATCGGTGGGTGGGGGAAGTAGAGATGAAGCAGAGCAACGACAAAAGGAGGTGTCATCGTTGACAGAAACCAAGGCAACGTGATATAGGGTTTGGTAAACGTGGCTGTGATAGTTTTTAAAATTGTGATGGTTTTTTTGAAGTAATGCTTGAAAGTTTCATAATTTTTCTTATACATCTTCCACTAGATTTTTTTCACCTTCAAAGATCAAGGTTTGGATTTTTTTTGTTTATCTTCTTATATCTAGGAATGATTTCAAATGGGTTCAATTTTGTAATGGTGGGGTTTGATTTGGGTTTAATTTCATCTGGGATACCTTCATCTTCATCTTCATACCCAAGATAAAAAACTTCATTTGTGCTTTTTGTTTATAATCTGTACTAGAAAAAAATCTTTACTTCATCTTAGATAGTGAAAGGGGAGATAAAAAAAAGTGGTAATGGTGGTGCCGGTGGAGAGGGGGAGATAAAGAAGTGGTAATGGTGGTGGTGATTTGTGGGATATAATTTGGAAGATCAAGGAAGCAAGAAGCATACATTTGATTGTGTGTCGAATATACATTAATTAATATGTTCTTGTGTATGTACCTACCTTCTACATCTCCAGTTGACACACTGCCCTCATTTGTTGCAGTTGATGTAAGTGACTATGATATTTTTGGTGGTTATTTTTTTTGTAACGCCCGCAAATTCGGGATAGTCAATTTAGAGATAATAAGAGTTAAAAATGATTTTTTGATAGAATATTATTTAGGATAAATAATCTTAACCAAAGTCATAGTTGGGACACAGATTCCGTACATATAAAGAACACTGAAATCCAACTTCGTATGAAGAAGTTATGCTTCTTCGAAGCTTCAAGATTAAACCGGCATGCCTCTGCGTATCGTAAAAAGTGAAATATTGATAAATTACGTTTTAGACTTAGGGATCTAAATGAGAGTCGTAGTAGTCTTTAACCGAGAGTGTACATATAAAGAACATCCAAATCTCACTTCGTAAGAGAAAGTTACAATTTTTCGAAGTTTTAGCGCAGTAGTGCCGACACAAAAATCGAATTCTGGAACAATAGGTTATTAGAAAAAATAATGTAAACGAGAGTTGAAGATGTCGTCAATAGGATTCCGTCGATATAAAGAACATCGAGAACCGATTCCATATATAGGAGTGATGCTTTCTGCAACGATCTCTAACAGCCTAAGCCTATCAAAAATATAAATTTTTGATAGAGTGAGAGTTAGCTATTAGGACCTAAAAGAAAGTGGTAGATTATGCCGAGAGCTTTCCGGGGTTATAAAGAACGTCAAAAACGAAACTTGTATGAAAAAGTTACGCCATTTTGAAAATCTAAAAAAATGTACGCGCGAAGTGCACGACATGCACAATGATGTGGCACCACGAGGGAGCGCCACGTGGCCATGTTGGGGAATCCCCTTTCTTCCGAGACATGCCGATGTCGACCAAGGAGATTTTTACACGTGGCACCATAGGAAGGTGACATGTGGCACCTTCTACAAGAGGCGTACGCGGACGAACGAGGTGGCGACACGTGGCAGAAGCCGAAAGGAGCCAACACCACCCTAGTGCACGATGCACATGCCTAGAGTGCGCATCGTGTAATGTTTTTCTTGCCTATAAATAGTCGGCTTCGTATATGATTTCACCCCCACACCCTACACATATTCTCTCTCGAGTATTCTTCGCTTTTAGGGCATTTTTCTTGAGTTTCTGTGTTCCGGCGAAGCTCTGCGACCCCTGAGGTATTAAACTAAGTATTAGCCATCAAATAGGAGCCCTACGAGTGCGATTTCCAGACTTTGTTTAGGAGAAACCTCTGTAAGTTAAGTTACACTCTAGTTCTTTCAGTGTAATTTAAATTTGTAGTCATAAGTCGTTATTATGAACCTATAAATAAGAACTATCAGTAATTCCAAGTTATAATACTGATTGATCTACTTACGGGAAATGTGACTTGTAACATCCTGTTCTGGTTCATTTCAAAATTTGGGACCGTGATCTGAAGTTCGATCATGAAAAGGGTCTTAGGCTTTGACGGTTAATAATGTTGGTTGGGATGACCATACCCTTTGATTTGTGTGTTGGACTGAAGTGTAGAAACGGAAAAGTCATAGACCAGGCTTCTTGCGAGGGTTATGGTTTTAGTTTGGTTTGTGGCAAGTCAAAATTAATTAGATAGGATTGTGGGGCTCTTCAATACCTTTCTGTGTATCGAAAGAATGCTGAAAACGGAGTTGAAACGAAGAAGTTATGACCAATTAAAGTTGAAGTGGAAGTTGTGGATTATTGGATTACATTGGGCGTAAATAGAAGTTACACAGGGTGTAATGGGATTTTAAGGATTTACGGTGGGCGTAAATAAGAGTACGTTTGGAGTACTTGACCAGTGGCAAACCATAAATTCATGGTTTTAAGCCCTATTTAAACACCTTAACTTCCATAAACCCTTTCCATTCTCAGCCTCCATCTCTCCAAACGATCCCTTGCAAACCCTAATGTCCATTTAAGAGTATTTGAGCGAGTGTTTTATGTTTATCTTTGAAGGAAGGATTCCCTTAGAAAGCAATTCGGGAGTTTCAGGCTTTGTGGATCTGGAACTTTTATCTCATTAGCATTCTCTAGGAGGTATAAAGATCTAAACTTGGTGAATGATTTGTTAGATCTAGCTAGGATGTCAAGTTTAGGTCCTTTTGTCCCATATTCACGGTCAACTTGAGTATGAGAAACTCCAGACCTTATGGACAACATTTTTAGACGTTTTTGGGTGCTTTAAGTCATAAAAATGTCATCTTGATTCTTTCCTTTCACCCATGCAAGAGATATGAAGCTTGGAGTTGTGTAATAAGTTAGGATTTTGGTTTTGGGCACTTTCTAGCCATGCAAAGTCATAAAGTTGGAAACCTTATGATTTAGAATGTCATTTGGATTCAGATATGAGCTTTGGAAGAAAGATCTTAAGAGAATAAGTGCTTAATGGAAAACTAGGATTAGGCTTGAGTACACTAGGCGTACCAAATGGTACGCAACACGTACAATGCTTGAGTCACATACGTTGAGCGTAGGGATGGAGTACGTAGGGCGTACTCATCTTTCTTTGGACTTTGACTTTCTTTGACTTCCGTTGACCGTTGACTTTTTGACAAAGTTTGACTTTGGGTCAAACTTGAGGGTTTTGGACTGTTGATTAAGATTATACCTGATTGTTAATTAGGTTTGATTTTGGATATGTTCAGTGTAGGGAGGCATGGTAGCAGCAGCTCGAGGGTATGATTGTTTATCATCATATTGAGGTGAGTCTCCTCACTATACTTATGGGTCGAAGGCACCAAGGTCGGCCCACAAGATTATGTTGTAGGATAGTATTCGTCTTCGTGACACTTACTGATATACATGTATGTGTGTGCTGTCTTCATGACTCTTGCTAGTATGATTGTATGCGTAGCTATAGGGGTGAAATAGATCTGTACCGGTTGAAAGATACCGAGGGAGTCGGAAGGGACTCAGAGAGTCAGAAGGGACTCATGGAGTCGGAAGGGACTCAAGGGTGAATGGACCTGTTACAACTTAGACCAATATGTATGTGTGATTTGTATGTATGGTATGTGGTATTTTGGGGAACTCACTAAGCTTTGTGCTTACAATTTATGTTTAAATGTTTTTTAGGTACTTCTAGTTCAAAAGGGAAGGGCCCGACATGATTGCATCTTATCCACCAATATTTAGCATTTTATGATTTTGGAATTATACGTTGATAACTATTTTCCACATTGACATGCTTTCGATGGTTTGAAATGAATGAATGATGGTTTTTGTTGACTTAAAAACAAAAAATTTTCTCTAGTATTTTTAGGATCTTACAAGTTGGTATTAGAGCCTTGTTTTGAGGGATTTGGGCACACTTTCGGGTGTGTCTGAACTCAAACTAAGGAATCAGTAAAAAGAAAAAGATTTTTATAAAATGGGGTGTAATGCGTGCACTTGGCCGAGCTCAAGTAAGTATTCCTAAAATACCCATACATGTTTACATAATTTAGTATGTGAATATGTTAATAGCATGATAGATTAGGGCTAAGGATCTGCTCATAATTGAATGATAGGATGCTAGGAGAGATGCCTTTGTATGGTTGTTGTATGAGCCTTTAGAACTTCATGATAGTATGGATTACAAATGACTGGATAGAATGAACTGATTATGTGATGCACTAGGTTAGATTATTTATACCCGAATGCTGCTTGCTTTGTGATTTGTGGGACTCATATTGATGTGAGTTAATTATTTCATGAATATGTTAAGTTGCATGATGCAAATGTTAAATAATCTCAGAGCGATTGATTTGGCTCTATTGCACAACTCTCGTTTGAGTCTAATCGTTTTAGGGTTGAGTCCTTTAATCGAAGGATTATCTAAGCTTTCTTTCATGTAATTTTTTGACAACCCGAAATTTTCATTTGTATAATTTCTACAGTCAAACACTTCAAATATTAGTCAAAAACATTTCAGTACATTTTTGGCCAGATTTGAGTCCGTTTGAGTGTTTTATTTTATTTCCGTCAAACGGTTTAGTAAAAGGGAGTGTCGTTATGAGTGAGGTGTAACAAACAAAACAATCAACACCTTAGCTAGGTGTTTACGGCCAAACAAGAGGTGTTTGGGCCGTAAACACCATTTTCCCAAGAACTCATCCATATAACATGAGTTTACACACCTTTTCCTCATTTTCCACTTCCCACCTCAAGAACACCAAGCTTTTTCTCTCAAGTATCATAAGTTCATTTCTTCAAATCCGCCAAAATGTAAGTGTTTCCTTCCTAGATTCCTTCCTACAACACTTAATCTAGTTTTTATACATCATTTCATCCATGGATTCTTGGTTTTTACTTAGATCTTCAAGTGTTCTTCAAAACACCAAGAACAACAAGAACACACACTAATGTTCTTGGGCCCTAAACACTCTTACAAGCTTCATATAAGTAAGTATACTCTTCCTAACTCGTTATTTGCTTAGTGTGCTTACTAATCCATGGAATGAACATCAAAAACCCCAAGATCATATGTGTTTACGGTCAAGGGAGATCCTTGAACCGTAAACACCATCAAGTGGTGTTTAGATGCGCCTAACACCTTCAAATGCTTGGATAAAGGGCTAGAAACTTGCATGCATGAGCTAGAAACACCAAAATACGAAAAGGTTGAGGCATACATGAGTTTACGGCTATAAACTCATGGGTTTACGATCGTAAACCCAAGTGTTTACGACCGTAAACTCTCAAGGATGGTCCAAGGACCGTAAACTCCAATGAGGGGTCCTTTTGTGCCCTAACCACTTCCTAAACCTTTGATTCGAACTTAGAACCTTTCCTTGTCAGATATAGGACCTTGAAACACACAAATGCACCATTTCCATGAGTTTACGGCCGTAAACTCATGGGGGAAATGGTGCAGAAACCGTAAACACATATAAGGACTACCAAATGAGGAGTAAACTCCAATGTGAGGCCATACTCTCCTTAGATGCAACCCTTAGCACTCCTAGCACTTGAAACAAAGTGTTTTCATACATTAGAGTGTCTTTACTTGCTTAATTAGTGATTAAATAACTAATTAGATACATTTATGTATCACTCCATGTTACATAGGATCCGCGTGTGTGTTCAAGTCCTCACTTGACACCTAGCATCCTACCCGCCACTTCCATCCACTCCACTCACTACAGGTGAGTTCATACCCCTAAATCAACCTTTTAAATGATTTTAAATGCTTTTATGGGGGGGAATACAAGTTGAACTGTTAGAGTTATTGTATCAATCACATGTGATTAATAACTAGAACAGACTACAAGATTTGCTACTGCTTTCAAATTACCATCAAACCTTGGATTTTCAAGTGTTTCAAACCTTTTATCAAACTCTTTTAATGCCAAAACTATTTTCAAACTCTTTTAAACTTACTTTATTTTCAAACCCATATCTCTACTAATATATTTATATAAGTAAGACTTGAAGGACTTAGGACTGATAGCTCACCTTATTTCCTATTCCTCGTTTGGTTGTGGACTTAGGGTATTCGGTTATTTGTCCGACTGTCGTTGAATTCTTAGTTATATATCATATATATTTGTGTTAGATATAAAAGTCTTCACTTCAGTTCGATACCTTTGTGTAACAAAGGCATGCAACCAACATTACTATTTAACTATAATAGGTATAGTTAAGGATTACAACTCATTACTACTATTACAATGACACCTACTAGAGTCAGTACAGTTATGAGTCAATACATGCTAAATACTATACAAAGAGAATAGTATATACTATACAAGAGAACACTCTATACATTATACTAGAAAATACATTATACAATATACAAGAGAATATACTAAAACAGAATGTGACATACTACTTCTCGATACGACACTTCATTGTGCTATCACCGTGTAACCAGAGTCTCCTGGAGGGAGAGCGGGCATTATGTGTATAGATCTATACGGGACAGACACTCCCACATCCCGACTGCTAGCTACAGTCCGAGCCGACTAGGCCCAGGGGTGACAAAATGTCACCATACTACGTTTGACCTGGAGGGTCATCAGTTATTCGATCGTCAATCAGCATGGTTACATACGAGTTCACATTCAAACCTTAAATGAACTAAATAAGGATTTAAGGCAAAAATGGACTTTTCGAAGCGTATCGCCTGGAGTCTGTATTTCATTACTATGTGACCATGTCACATACTCGTTCCAGAAAACTATATTTTTATACTAATAGTTTTACTAGGGAAAACTCTAACATTCATAAAAGGACAACTACACAAACACCGGGTCTTGGTAGGAGACTACTTTACTGGAAAATATAGGATTTTCTAGGGAGTACACTATTTTCAAACATTAAAATCAGTTATTACATAAATTGTTGTAAACATTTTTATACAAGCAAAGACACGAAATACTTATGAACTCACCAGCTTTATGCTGATAAACTCTTTCAAAATAACTTGTATTCTCAGGTCATCAGTAGACAGGTACAAATGCAGCTTTTGAGAAGATGGAGCTCATACAAGACCCATCTTTTATTTTGATTATATTTTGGTGTCTTACAAACTATACAGAACACGCTTGTATTAGAATTATTATATTAATGCAATGGATGTTGTTGCTTGTCTATACTATTATGCATTGTTATGATACTGTACATGACGTCCTCCACCCCAGAACGTATTCTGCCGTTCCGGTTTTGGGGTGTGACAGATTGGTATCAGAGCACTGTTTATTGTGAATCAAGTATATCAACCCATAAAAGATATACGAACTATAAACACATCGGGATTAAAACACTCTGACCAAGAATATATACTTTTAAATAATAAAATATTTAACTAAGTATATATATACATCTATTCATACCAGGGTCAGTATCGTACTAGAACCGAACAAAAGTATTAAGATTGTTGAACAACACAATTGGGCTTAGAGACATATAGTCAAATCTGAGAGGGTGTAGCCTGATCAACTACATTTTCCTAGGAGTGACTAGCATGTGCCTAAGAATGGTTGTGGTGTTGCAACAAGTCTAAAAACTTACCAACACTACTACAAGAGCATTAGAACAAGAATACTATAGGAGTATTCTGCATTACTATGAATTTCATATGTAAGAACTAAAAAGGTCTTTACTAGTAAGGCAATAGTTGCTAAGTGGATACGCTAAGGTTACATGTAACTACGACGCTATAGACTCAGAATCTGTGACCTTTGCTTTACTTCCTGTTCCTTGTTTGGTTGTGGGCTTAGAGTTAGGGTCACTTATTCGAAGGACTATCTTGTTTTGGTTACATGTAACTGGTATGCACTACGCAAGTATTGAAATAACTAGTAAAGATCATCTTATAATTATATTAGGTTAGTACGTCTATTAACTATCCTTTCTCCATTCTCGCATAGATACCAGGGCTGATTCAGGAGTTAGCCCAGAAAGGTGCCCGTCGCCAGTAGAAGATTATCTACCCATCCTCTCTCTTCTTAAATGAATAGCCTTCCTCTTCAGTATCTCTGTTTCACCTGTCTGTAAAACATTCCTACCCTTGAAGGTACTCTAACTAGACTTCTAAACTGCCAACATTTTTCCCTTATGGTTTGATGTAAGACCTACTGTTAGGTCAACTTTTCCGAACTCATTTTACATTAGTAATACCAGTAATATTGGCAAACATCTAATCTATGGGAAAGTTTTTACTCTTGTGTTTTTCTAATCTATTAGTGCTTTTCTATCTGATAGTTGGACTATGGCGATTTAGTCCATGAAACACTCCCATCATGCTTACAATTGTTTCTCACTATTATCATCGTCTTTATAAACTTTCAGTAAAAGATGCCTCCTCGCAAGTGTACGACCAGAAACACACCTGCAAGTCAAACTCCACCACCACCACCCCCGCCGCAGTTCGATACGGTGATGTTTCAGGCAGCTGTGACCGCAGCTGTGACCGCCGCTATGGCGCAAGTCAATTCTGGTGGTGTTAGTGGAACGGGGATTGGCACCAACTCTAGCCATGGTGAAATCCACTCTCATACACGGGAGTGTTCCTATAAGGATTTCATGAGCTGCAAACCCACATACTTCAATGGAACCGGAGGGATCCTTGCACTATCCCAATGGATCGAAAGAACCGAAGCAATATTCGAGATGTGCTCGTGCCCAGAAAGAAGCAAGATAAAATTTGCTGCTTGCACGTTCACCCAAAGGGCCTTGACGTGGTGGAATGACCATGTCAAATCACTCTCACTGGTAACAGCCAACGCCAAGGGCTGGGACACGCTGAAGGACCTTCTGACGAGGGAGTACTGGCCGAGGGGCGAAATTCAGAAACTTAAGGAGGAACTCTGGAACCTCAAAATGCAGGGTTCCGATATAGTGGCTTATACAGCCAGGTTCTGCGACCTGGTGGCTCTATGTCCTAACATGGTCCCCACCAAAAACAAAAAGATCGAGCGATACATCTGGGGTTTGGTACCCCCATATCGAGGGAACGTTCTAGCATCACACCCTGCGACTTTTGATAGTGCCAAGGAATTGGCCCAAAGGCTGATTGATCATGAAGTTCCCTCTACTCCATCAACAACTGCAATCACTACCCCAACACCAACCCACACAACCGACAACAAAAGGAAGCGTGAGGACCGAAGGAGGGGCAAATCAAATCAATCCTCTTCCAAGAACCAACAGACGGTGGCTGTCCATGCTGCCACCACTCCTGCTGCCCCTGTACCAGCCAAAACATACGCAGGGAGCTTACCCAAGTGCAATAAGTGCTCTTTCCATCATAACGGCCCCTGCGGGGAACTGCACTGCACCAATTGAGACCGGAAGGGCCATACTGTCCGGTTTTGCAGAGCACCTCCCAAACCTATCACCCAGGTCCCCAGTTCAGGAGTAAGCCAGGCCTGCTACGGCTGTGGCGAGGTAGGACATTTCAAAAGAAACTGTCCAAAGGCTGGGAACGCGGGAGGAGCAGGCAGACTACTTGCTATTGGCCACAATGAAGCAGTAGCAGACCCCACAGTAGTCACGGGTACGTTCCTTCTCGATAACTCTTATGCTTGTATCTTATTCGATAGTGGGGCAGAGAGGAGCTTCGTAAACCAAAACTTTAAACACTTACTTAAACAATCACCGCAACCACTAAAAGAAACCTTCGTCGTAGAAATGGCTAACGGAAAGACAGAGAGTTCTAACGAGATCTACATAGGTTGTACCCTCACGCTAGATAATCACTCATTTCCTATCGTCCTCATACCAGTAGCAATCAAGAGCTTCGATGTCATCATAGGCATGGACTGGTTGAGTCTCCATCGTACCGATATCCTGTGTTTCGACAAAGCCATCCGTTTAAAACTACCAAATAACGAAAACTTGTTGATCTACGGAGACAAACCCAGTACAAGCCTTCGTATCATCTCAAGTATTCAAGCCCAGAAGTACATGCGTAAGGAATATCATGCATTTCTGGCGCATATTGTAGATACGAGCCAGAAAACGAAAGATCTAAAAGACCTCCCCATAGTACGCGACTTCCCCGACGTATTCCCTGAAGAACTACCGGGTTTACCTCCGCAACGACAAGTCGAGTTCCGAATCGACCTAATCCCCGGAGCTACCCCCGTAGCCAAATCGCCCTATCGTCTAGCGCCTGCCGAGATGCAAGAACTGTCCGGTCAACTCAATGAACTGCTCAACAAGGGCTTTATAAGACCAAGCTTCTCACCCTGGGGAGCACCGATCTTATTCATGAAGAAGAAAGACGGATCGTTCCGTATGTGCATCGATTATAGGGAAATCAACAAGCTTACAGTCAAGAATCGTTACCCTCTTCCTCGCATAGACGATTTATTTGACCAACTGCAAGGGGCGAGCTACTTTTCCAAGATTGACCTAAGATCCGGGTATCACCAGTTACGAGTGTTTAAGGAGGATGTCCCGAAGACAGCCTTCCGAACTCATTACGGACACTACGAGTTCGTAGTGATGCCATTCGGACTGACCAATGCGCCCGCAGTATTCATGGACTTGATGAATAAAGTATGCGTCCTTACTTGGATCAGGTCGTCATCGTCTTCATTGATGATATACTTATCTACTCTCGAAGTGAGGAAGAGCATAGCGATCATCTGCGACAAGTCCTGGAAACCTTACGATCGGAGAAGCTATACGCGAAGTTATCTAAATGCGAATTTTGGATCCGAAGAGTCGAATTCTTAGGACACGTGGTTAGCAAAGAGGTAATCCACGTGGACCCATCCAAAATTAAGGCTATCGAGAACTGGTCAGCACCAAAGACGCCTATGGAAATTCGCCAATTTCTAGGCCTCGCTGGCTACTATCGCAGGTTCATTCAAAACTTCTCTCGAATCGCAAAACCCCTGACTACATTGACCCAGAAAGGCGTGGCCTTTGACTGGGAAGAGAAACAAGAGAAGGCATTCCAAACTCTGAAGCGAGCCTTATGCACCGCACCGATACTGTCCCTCCCCGAAGGGATAGAAGACTTCGTGGTATACTGCGATACATCCAACCATGGGCTCGGCTGTGTTCTGATGCAACGAGGTAAGGTCATCGCCTACTCCTCAAGACAACTGAAGACACACGAGGTCAACTACACCACGCACGACCTCGAATTAGGAGCGGTTGTGTTCGCCCTAAAAATCTGGAGACACTATCTGTATGGTACGAAGAGCACCATCTATACCGACCACAAAAGCCTCCAACACATCTTCAACTAGAAAGAGCTCAACATGAGACAACGACGGTGGGTCGAGCTACTCAATGACTACGAATGCGAAATTCGTTATCATCCGGGTAAAGCCAACGTAGTAGCAGACGCCCTAAGTCGGAAAGAATATTCTGGCCGAAGAGTCAAGTCACTAACAATGACTATCCATTCGCATCTATCCGCACAAATTAAGGAGGCTCAGCTCGAAGCTTTGAAACCTGAAAATGTAGTGGGAGAATCCCTGCGAGGAATAGATAAGAACCTGGAAGCCAAGGGTGACGGAGCCTTATATCTCATTTCTTCAAATCCGCCAAAATGTAAGTGTTTCCTTCCTAGATTCCTTCCTACAACACTTAATCTAGTGTTTATACATCATTTCATCCATGGATTCTTGGTTTTTACATAGATCTTCAAGTGTTCTTCAAAACACCAAGAACACCAAGAACACACACTAGTGTTCTTGGGCCCTAAACACTCTTACAAGCTTCATATAAGTAAGTATACTCTTCCTAACTAGTTATTTGCTTAGTGTGCTTACTAATCCATGGAATGAACATCAAAAACCCCAAGATCATATGTGTTTACGGTCAAGGGAGATCCTTGAACCGTAAACACCATCAAGTGGTGTTTAGATGCGCCTAACACCTTCAAATGCTTGGATAAAGGGCTAGAAACTTGCATGCATGAGCTAGAAACACCAAAACACGAAAAGGTTGAGGCATACATGAGTTTACGGCCGTAAACTCATGGGTTTACGACCGTAAATCCAAGTGTTTACGACCGTAAACTCTCAAGGATGGTCCAAGGACCGTAAACTCCAATGAGGGGTCCTTTTGTGCCCTAACCACTTCCTAAGCCTTTGATTCGAACTTAGAGCCTTTCCTTGTCAGATATAGGACCTTGAAACACACAAATGCACCATTTCCATGAGTTTACGGCCGTAAACTCATGGGGGAAATGGTCCAGAAACCGTAAACACATATAAGGACTACCAAATGAGGAGTAAACTCCAATGTGAGGCCATACTCTCCTTAGATGGAACCCTTAGCACTCCTAGCACTTAAAACAAAGTGTTTTCATACATTAGAGTGTCTTTACTTGCTTAATTAGTGATTAAATAACTAATTAGATACATTTATGTATCACTCCATGTTACATAGGATCCGCGTGTGTGTTCAAGTCCTCACTTGACACCTAGCATCCTACCCGCCACTTCCATCCACTCCACTCACTACAGGTGAGTTCATACCCCTAAATCAACCTTTTAAATGATTTTAAATGCTTTTATGGGGGGAGGGGGGGAATAGAAGTTTAACTGTTAGAGTTATTGTATCAATCACATGTGATTAATAACTAGAACAGACTACAAGATTTGCTACTGCTTTCAAATTACCATCAAACCTTGGATTTTCAAGTGTTTCAAACCTTTTATCAAACTCTTTTAATGCCAAAACTATTTTCAAACTCTTTTAAACTTACTTTATTTTCAAACCCATATCTATACTAATATATTTATATAAGTAAGACTTGAAGGACTTAGGACTGATAGCTCACCTTATTTCCTGTTCCTCGTTTGGTTATGGACTTAGGGTATTCGTTTATTTGTCCGACTGTCGTTGAATTCTTAGTTATATATCATATATATTTGTGTTAGATATAAAAGTCCTCACTTCAGTTCGATACCTTTGTGTAACAAAGGCATGCAACCAACATTACTATTTAACTATAATAGGTATAGTTAAGGATTACAACTCATTACTACTATTACAATGACACCTACCAGAGTCAGTACAGTTATGAGTCAGTACATGCTAAATACTATACAAAGAGAATACTATATACTATACAAGAGAACACTCTATACATTATACCAGAAAATACATTATACAATATACAAGAGAATATACTAAAACCGAATGTGACATACTACTTCTCGATACGACACTTCATTGTGCTATCACTGTGTAATCAGAGTCTCCTGGAGGGAGAGCGGGCATTATGTGTATAGATCTATACGGGACAGACACTCCCACATCCCGACTGCTAGCTACAGTCCGAGCCGACTAGGCCCAGGGGTGACAAAATGTCACCATACTACGTTTGACCTGGAGGGTCATCAGTTATTCGATCGTCAATCAGCATGGTTACATACGAGTTCACATTCAAACCTTAAATGAACTAAATAAGGATTTAAGGCAAAAATGGACTTTTCGAAGCGTATCGCCTGGAGTCTGTATTTCATTACTATGTGACCATGTCACATACTCGTTCCAGAAAACTATATTTTTATACTAATAGTTTTACTAGGGAAAACTCTAACATTCATAAAAGGACAACTACACAAACACCGGGTCTTGGTAGGAGACTACTTTACTGGAAAATATAGGATTTTCTAGGGAGTATACTATTTTCAAACATTAAAATCAGTTATTACATAAATTGTTGTAAACATTTTTATACAAGCAAAGACACGAAATACTTATGAACTCACCAGCTTTATGCTGATAAACTCTTTCAAAATAATTTGTATTCTCAGGTCATCAGTAGACAGGTACAAATGCAGCTTTTGAGAAGATGGAGCTCATACAAGACCCATCTTTTATTTTTATTATATTTTGGTGTCTTACAAACTATACAGAACACGCTTGTATTAGAATTATTATATTAATGCAATGGATGTTGTTGCTTGTCTTTACTATTATGCATTGTTATGATACTGTACATGACGTCCTCCACCCCAGAACGTATTCTGCCGTTCCGGTTTGGGGTGTGACAAATTTACTCATGAAGTAGTTAGCTGACATTAGTAGAGGTTCTTCAGCAGTTGATGGCAGGGTGGGGTGGGGAACCTAGCAAGTGTTTTAGTGGGTTTGGATACGTTGTTTAGCGGGAACTTAGAGTACCTGTTTGAGAGGGTGACTTAGAGGATTTGGGATAATCTTTGAGAAAAGTATGGATAGGCGTGGAAGCTAGTATTGGGCCCGTACTACTAAAAGCACAAGATCCATACTCGAATGAAGGATAGTCAAGGAGATTCTAAAAATCCTGTAGAATGAGGATTTTTGGGTTATATTGGCTGTTTCAGTATGGTGATGAGCACTTATGGAGGAGGCTCCAGTTCAGGTTTAGGATCTGGTGCTAATCCGATTGATGAGGGGATGTATGAGTTCATCACATCACCCGCTGATATAGTTACATATCATCCTCGTAGGGTTTGTAGGAGGAATGCAAGGGTTATGAGTTCATATTGGATTGAGGAGATGGAGGGTGTTTTCTACACCAGACCCTATCCCATAGAAGCCAAGGTTTGGTTTTCTATGGACCTCTTGCATCATGCAACAAAGAGTTGTTGGGATTTGATTGCGCAATCTATTATGCTTACTGAGTTAGAATCTATGTCTTGGGATGAGTTTGTGACTCGATTTAGGGCAGAGTTTGCACCAACTATCAAGGTGAAACAATTGGCGAGGGAGTTTAGGACCTTCACCAAGCAACTGAGACTGTGGCGGAGATCACCGCCAAATTCAAAGAGAGGGCCTTATTGAGTTCTCAGTACGTTGCAGATGAGGAGATAAAGAAGATGAGGTACCATGATATGTCACGAGGTGATATTAGAGAATTTGTGAGCATGTCCAGCTGCAAGACTTTGGAGGACATGATTGCTAGAGCACGGGAGCGGGAGATTGAGTTGCAGAGCGCGGGCCAGAGTCGGTTCAGACCGCAGTAGGCCAGACGAAAAAGCCCAAGTATCAGGATTCGTAATTTGAAGGACATTAGGTCCGATGCCGTTGTGTAAATTATGGGAGGACTCACGAGGGGAGCTATTGTGAGAAAGGAAGGGGATGTTTTAGTTGAGGCCAGCCAATTCATTTCAGCAGGGATTGTCCTCGAGGCTTTGTTTCGATATGTTGTCACTGCAATCAGGTGGGCCACAAGAAGCCCGACTGTCCAGGATTGTCTGGTGGAGCAGTGCGGGCATCAACTCTGAGGATTTCAGATGGCGGTGAGGGCAGAGTTGGGGCTCCCATGATGAGGAGCCGAGCGTTTTATTTGCAGACAAGGGAGATCCGAGTTCCATCAGGTGACATCACAGGTATGTATGGTATTCATTTCCGTCATATTCATGTTATTATTATTAATTATGCCTTTGATTATATAACTGTGTGTGCGAGACACTATGTTCAGTTTATTTAAGTCTCTACCTAGGAATCATAATTTCCTTATGATGGTCTAGTTTCGAGGATTTGCATATGCTATTTTACATACCGAGAACCGTGCGTTAAGGGTATTCGAGTGAGCCGATTTAGGACTCTGATGTGTGAGACATCGACCAACGACAAGGCAAGCCCTGAGTGGAGAAAGAAAGAGTGTTCTACTTTGAAGGTTATCAGCCAGATTGACTCCGGTTTTTCACCGCACTGGGATGGAGGAAGTTACAGTATAAGCCCATTGGATTTTGTAATTCGAGAAGGACGAGTTATTTTGTGGTTAAGAGGTATATGGGATTGGACAGAACGCAAGTGCAGGGCAAGTTGCTCTCAAGTTCATGTTTTCAGGGGCATACATGTGGTCCTCTTATCGGAAACTTCTAGGCCTAGATATTGGCATAACCAGTTGTCCCTATAGAGATAACGCCAATAGAGTTCATAGGTGCTTGTACTATTCAGGCTAAATGTCGGTTGTAAGGTTGGTTATCTCATTGGATCAATTAATATCACTAGTAGAATAGGAACTGTTGTGATCCATCAACTTCTAGTGTTGGTGGTACATTTTAAAGTGGACTTGTTTAGATTTTGGGATGGTTCGAAGGCATTCGAGTTGTATTAGTTCTTGAGGCTTCAAGTACATTGATCTTTTGGTAAGAATGGAGTATCGGACTCTTGAATTTCGAGTTAGGGTGTCGGAGCGGCGTTATTCAGTTCAGGAGTCTTGTTGATAAGTTGTGATTATAAAGGATCTATTCGGTTACTTGCGATTAGGTTAATGATTTGAGTTGAGAAGGTTTATGGTTAGGTTGCCCATTGCTATAGGTTGTGGTCACAAGTCAGAATCTTGGAGTTCTGTCGCTAAGGATAACATTCATGTAGTAAAACCTTTTGGAAATTATTCGAGGACTCCGATTCTTCTTATGACCGATATTGGCATGACAGGTGTTAAGGGTCAAATAGGTGAAGTCATGGGTTGTCTAAGAAGTTCTAATGGTTATGAAGATTGTTAGAGTGTAGCTGAACCCAAGTGGGGGAGAAACGTTTGGGAATTAATGGAAATATTTCCAAATGTGGGTCAACATAGAATTCAATAAATAAGGACAATTGAATAGTCAATTAGGTTGGAGTATGAGACAAGGATTATGCAAGGGATAATGTCAGTGGCCAGTTGTATTTAGGGAAGCAAGTGTTGAAGGTTTAGGGTTATCTCGTTTGAGGACAAGAAGCAGCGACAATGGCGTACGATGGATTTGTGACTAGGTTCAGGTTGAGGGTGGTGTTAGAACCTCTCTGCCTGTTCTTGACTGATTATGGATTTGAGGTTCGAAGGATGATCCGAACACCTAATGAGGGTCTATCAGGTTAGTGGAATTCAACTTGTAATGATCTTTGGTTAGGTATCCTTGTCGGTAGTGGCCAGATCATGGGTTGGGCCCATGGTAGTTGTGAAAGTGTTTTAAGACAGCAAGTTAGCCATATCATTCACTTGGTCGGTAGGCAGTTGTGGAAGTGTTGTAAGACTGCGGGGCAGTCGTGTCATTCACCAGGCCAGTAAGCAGTAGTGGAAGTGTTGTAAGACTTTTGGCTAGTCGTAGAGTTCACTAGATTGGTAGGCGGTTGTGAGAATGTGGTAAGTTAACGATATGGCTAATAACCTTTACTAGGATGAGATAAACTATTGGATGAATGATTTTGAGACTGTGGGATGGCCACAACATTCATGGGATTGAGAAAGGTTGTAGGCCGATTTCGGGTTGGATGTGATGCAAGACTACGTCCGGGCCGGTAGTATTCACCTAGAACGAAGTGAACTAGCTTATGTTCAAATGTAGGTCGGTTATGTCGTCCCTTGAGGACTGTTGGAGCCATGTTAGCGAACAGGCTAGGGTAACTTTTGTCAGATAGACTCTTGGATGGAGACTCGTGGTACAGTCTTGTTAGAGGCTATAAGCTACAACAACCGATTGGAAAATCCAGTACTTTGGTTAAATGGTAGGTCAACTGAGGATTCGGGAGATCTCGACTAGATCAGAAAGATGGATGTTTGGTAACAAGATAATTCAGGGTTGGAAGAGTTTCGTTTGGTTCAAATTGCAAATTTGAGTCTTTTATGGATGTAGGATGTGATAATTTTTTCTGTTGAGAAGACAAACATTATTTGGGGTTCCTAGTTTTCAAGCAGAGCAGTTGGGTTTTCTTTCGATTGCTGAAGACAGAGTGATGAGGTTCATTTCCTCGCCAATATGTGTGATTTTCTGCTAATAATGGGCTCTAATAACAGCATTGGAAGAGGGTCAAAAAGTATAACAATGGAAGTAGTAAGGAATGATTTCGAGGACCAAATCTAATTTAAGTGGAGGAGAGTTGTAACACCCTGTTTCGAGCCATTTCTAAATCCGGGTCCGTGATTCGAAGTTCGATCATGAAAAGGGTCTTGGGCTTTGAGGGAAGGAAGTTTAGGACCCTAGTGAGGGTTAATAATGTTGCTTGGGAAGCCCAAACCCCTTTGATTTGTGTGCTAGATCGAAGGGTAAAAAGAGAAAAGTTATAAATCAGGCTTCTTTCGACGGTTATGGTTTTAGTTCAGTTTGTGGCAAATCAAAAGTAATTAGATAGGATTGTGGGGCTCTTCAATACCTTTCCGTGCATATAAATAACGACGAAAACAGAGTTGAAACGAAGAAGTTATGACTGATTGAAGTTGAAGTGGATGTTGTGGATTCTTGGATTACGTTGGGCGTAAATAGAAGTTACGAAGGGCGTAACAAGCTTTTAATGATTTACATTGAGCGTAAATAAGATTACCCTGGGCGTAATCGACCAGTGTGCAAACCATAAATTCGTGGTTTTGAGCCCTATTTAAATACCATAAGTTCCATAAACCCTTTCCATTCTCAGCCTCCATCTCTCCAAACGACCACTTGCAAACTCTAATGTCCATTTAAGACTATTTGAGCTATTTGATTGTTTTGTGTTCATTTTGAAGGAAGGATTCCATTGGAAAGCAATTAGGGAGTTTCAAGCTTTGTGGATCTGGAACTTTCATCTCATTAGCATTCTCCAGGAGGTATGAAGTTCTGAACTTGGTGAATGATTTGTTAGATCTAGATAGGATGTCAAGTTTAGGTCCTTTTGTCCCATATTCATGGTCAACTTGAGTATGAGAAACTCCAAACCTTATGGACAACATTTTTAGACGTTTTTGGGTACTTTAAGTCATAAAAATCCCAGCTTGATTCTTTTCTTTAACCTATGCAAGAGATATGAAGCTTGGAGTTGTGTAATAAGTTAGGATTTTGGTTTTGGGCACTTTCTAGTCATGCAAAGTCATAAAGTTGGAAACTTTATGATTTAGAATTTCATTTGGATCCAGATCTGAGCTTTGAAAGAAAGATCTTAAAAGAATAAGTGCTTAATGGAAAAATGGGATCAGGCTTGAGTACGTTGGGCGTACCAAATGGTACGCAACGTGTACAAGGCTTGAGTTATGTACGCTGGGCGTAGGGATAGAGTACGTAGGGCGTAATCAGCCTACTTTGGAAATTGACTTTCTTTGACTTCTGTTGAATGTTCACTTTTTGACCAAGTTTGAATTTGGGTCAAACTTGAGGGTTTTGGAGTGTTGATTGAGATTATACCTGATTATTAATTAGGGTTGATTTTGGATATGTTCAGTGTAGGGAGCCGTGGTAGCAACAGTTCGAGAGTGTGATTGTTTATCATTAGATTAAGGTGAGTCTCCTCAGTATACTTGTGGGTCGAAGGCACCAATGTCGGCCGACTTGATTATGTTGTAGGATAGTATTCGTCGTCGTGACACTTCCTGATATGCATGTATGTGCTTGTTGTCTTCGTGAATCTTGTTAGTATGATTGTATGCTTAGTTGTAGGGGTTAAATAGACTCGTGTTGGTTGAAAGATATCGAGGGAGTCGGAAGGGACTCATGGATTCGGAAGGGACTCTAAGAGTCGGAAGGGACTCAGGGGTGAAATAGACCCGTTACAGCTTAGATTGATATGTGTGTATGATATGTATGTGTGATGTGTATGTATGGTATGCGGTATTTTGGGGAACTCACTAATCTTTGTGCTTACGGTTTATGTTTAAATGTTTTTTAGGTACTTCCAGTTCAAAAGGGAAGGGTCCGACATGATGGCATCGCATCCACCAATATTTAGCTTTTTATGATATTTGGATTGTACTCTGATAATTACTTTCCACATTGACATGCTTTCGATCGTTTGAAATGAATATATGATGGTTTTCGATGACTTAAAAACAAAAATTTGTAACTAGTATTTTTGGGATGGTAGATGTCTAGAATGGTCATGTTGGCTTGGTTGTTAGATTTCAGAAAGGCTACACGCCGAAATGGTGCTGCCTCCCAACTTTCCTTCCTGCTAATAGTTATTTGATAGAGCTATCGGTATTTATTAGAATGACTGATAGGTCTATATTATCTTTAGTCACGCAGAATATTAGACTAAGACTTAGTAATATTCATACCACGGTCACATCATAAGAAAAGATGGCGTTCCAAGGCGAAGTTCTGCCCAAATTTCGAGGCATATACTCTTATCAAGTAAGTGCATAGTTACTTTCATCTTACACATAGATATGAAGTATCTAATTAATTAATTTCTATATGTGCTTACGTGTAAAGATGTTACGTGTTAGATGAAATGTTATAAATATACATTTATATGGTTTATACAATATATGTATTTTTATAAGTATTATACATTGGGTAAAGATGGGTAGTAAAAGATGCCACAGTACGAAGAAAGATAGGATGCCACAGTATGATGAAAGATGTAGGAAAATATAGGATGCCACGACTTTAGGAATGGTACTAGTGTACCAACGATGTAGTCACATAACAAAGTATAGGTGACAACTACCAGACTAATTGATGACAATCCCGTAGAGCATTGGCAGCGATGGACTTCGTGGCTATTTGATGAACCCAGACATCAATGGAATTTGTGACTATTAGATAAACACTGACAGCCATGGACTTAGTTCCTATTAGATAAACATTGGTAGCTATGTACTTAGTGCCTATTAGATAAACACTGACAACTATGGACTTAGTGCCTATTTGATGGACACAAGAAGCGATGGACTTCGTGCCTCTTCCTTTGTCTTAGGAATGAAAATAGAAAGAAACCTACTGACATGTGTTGCGGAGAAATCCTTGTAATAGTACTATCAATAACGATGATTTAAAATAACCCTTAGGATAGATCCGTAGGGTAGAATAAAAGAAGAAAAGAGGGATGGGTAATCAGGTTAATTGTTTGATAATTAAAGCATATTAAATATATTATTGTGGGTTGAAAACCATATGTACTCACCTGGTTTCCCAACCCGACCCACTCAGTTTCTTTGTATCACAAGTAGCGGTACAACGTTACATGTATGTATCTGTCGAGAGGTTCAAGGAAATGTAGACTGTTAGTGTAATAAGATATTATAAGTCTCCGTTTATGCTTATGTTTCTTGTATCAGTTATGACATCTCAAGATTTTTATAAATCAATGAGAAACATTTATTCGGAAATACTTTTACAGGACCAAATTCCACATTTATAAATAAACTCTGTTTTAAATAAGCATAAACAAAAAGTTTTAAAATGGGCGTGAAAATGGGGATGGTATAATGTTCCCATCTTGCCCCTGATTTTGATTAAGATTAGGAAGGTGGATAAATGTTGAGGGTGATTCCTGGTGGTATAAGGTTGATTCAAGGTGGTGAAGGGTTGGCTGTAGTGGAGAGATAAGGGTGGTAATGGGTAGTGTTTGGTAGGGTCATAAAACATGTTATAGCAGGTCAAGTGACCTTACTAATAGGTGAAAACAGACTTCATTCCCTAAAAGTACAAAAATAAAACAATTGAGTGACCTTTTAAAACAAACGTGAAAAGATTGTAGGGTTAAAAAGAAATTAACCCAATATTTAACTTATATGGTTGAATGATCGATCCGATACAGTCGCATTTTTTTACTCTTGCTGTTTTTCACAATCTTTTATACTATGTATATCCAACATTTTAGTCGTTGTATTCTATTTACAATTAATGCATATACAGTTTTCATAACTAATAACGAAGAAATAGATTAAGATGACATTTTGTTATCAAAGGGCCTCTGGCCTAGTGGTATCAAAAGTTGCTGAATATGTTGTAACATCCTATTTTTGAATTTAAATAAATAAGATTAAATAAAATAAAAAGATAAACCCCGGGATGAGAAGTATATTTTATATTATTTTATTGAAGCCCTAAATTCATAATAATATACCAGTGTTAGCTATGGGAGTTAAATATTATAATTACGGGAATTTGGAGTTTATATTGTATCAAAGGAAATTGTAGCGAATGGAGTTGCATATGGGATGGGGGTTAAGACTCGTCATTCCCCTCCCTTGTTATGGAAGCACCAACAAACCCTAACCCTAGTTCTTGATGCCAGCCGCCACCGTGGTGAAGTCTTTCGGCCGCCGCCCCACCATCGTGAAGCCCGGGAGCCGCCGTTGCACTGCTGCCGACGAAGACAAACTGCCGAAGATCACGTCACGGCTGCTGCTGCTGTTGATTATTGATTGCACGAAGCTCCTCCCTCCGATTCACCTTTTGCCACGCCACCGGCATCGCCGACCGATAACCATGAAGTCGTTGGGTCGTTCGTTGGCGCCGCCGCTGTTGAGGTGATGTTTACTGTCCGTTCTCTACCTATCCTCCGCCGCCCTCCTACAAAAAATGGAATACATCAACTCGGTAAGGGTTTCCGTGCATGTGTGTGTGTATATTTCAGTGAAGTATAGCGGGTGCTGGTGGCCGGAACGCTAGCGGACCACCATGGCAGCCAACCATGGTGGCTGCCGCCACTTCTACTTATTTTTCCGATTTCTGTCGCATCTTGCCACCACCAACCATCATGGCATGTGGCTGTGGGTGTGTGTATGGGTTTGTATTTGAGTGTATTTGCTGCCTTCGGTAATCATGAGGTTGTACATGTGATTGTGCGGCCGAAAAACCCACCATCACCACCACCATCGTGAGGTAGTGGCTGCCACCATTTTGCCGCTACTAGCCACGGTGGCTGTGTGTGTTTGTGTGTGTGTGTGGCTGGTGCTTGGAGTATCTTTGTCTTTATTTTGGCCTAGAATCATAACTACCACCATTGGAAATGGTGGCTGCAGCTGACCACCACCGCCCGAGGTGGCAGAGGGTGGTGCCCAGCCTAGTGGAACGCTAATGGACCAAAAACTTAATCTTGGACTGGGATGGCTCGTGATTGGGTTAGAAACCCTAATTAGGGTTTAGAAAACCCTAATTTTAGGTTTGTTGGTTTGGACCTATCGGGACCCGCGTTATGGGCCATTAGAATTGAAGTATGAATTACACACGATCACACCGTATGACTTATCTAGTAGAGTGATGGACTTAATGGATTAAGTCCCTAATGGGTTAAGTAAGAAACACTTAACCCTAATCGTCATTTCATGTAAAAACCCTAATTGTGTTGGGTTTTGAGTTGGGACTTTTCTGTTGGGCCTAGATGTTGGGACTATTGATGAGCCATCCAAGACCAAGTATATGGACTAGAATATTTGGATTGGGATTTAGGATAAGGCCCATTGGACAGGCTTGGGCTAAATTGGGAAAAATTGGGCCATAGATGGGTCGTAACTGGGCCTTGATGATTATAAGATATTGGACCATTGGATTGCCAAGTATTTGGACCAGAATAAATGGTTGGGCCTTAAGGTAAGACCATGTAGGGGTTCAGGCCCAATTTGGAAAAATTGGGCCATATGTTGGGCTTTGGTTCATTATTAGACTTTTGTGCCTTTGGATTGGGCATTGGGATTGAATCAAGCTAAGTTAGGGATAAAGTAGTCTTTTACTCCAAGCATGGACTTATGGATATGTGTTGGGACCCAATTATTAATTGGGTGTTATTTTGATGTTGACAGATTCGGGAATCTGTCATCCAGCAGCTAGGGTTCTGTCCGCGGGACTTCAGCAGTGTGAGGTGAGTCCTCTTCCAGTAGGAACGGGTCTAAGGCACCAATGCCGGCCCATGTAGTTCAAATGTTCTTGATAGGAACACGGAGTGTGGGCCGGGCCCGTATCTCATTATTATCATAGTATAGATATCAGTCAGATTGTTGGATTATTATACTTGTTGTATGTGTGATACTTGTATGTGTTTGTTTATGTATGTGAGTGTGGGCGGGGCCCATATATCATTATTGTTCGAGTGTGGACGGGTCCCGAATCTCATACTAGCCAAGTGTGGGCGGGGCCCGAATCTCGTAGTATTATTTGAGTATAGATATGTGACTGCTTGATAGGTGTAGATATAATGTTGTCTGTGTGATACTTGTATGCATGTTAGTGGTGGAGTGTGGGCGGGCCCGAATCTCCTAGACAACGAAGTATGGGCGGGGACCGAATCTCCTAGACAACAGAGTGTGAGCGGGGCCCGAATCTCCTAGACAACAGAGTGTGGGCGGGGCCCAAATCTCGTAGACATCGGAGCGTGGGCAGGGACCGAATCTCCTAGACCGCAGAGTGTGGGCGGGGCCCGAATCTCCTAGACAGTAGAGTGTGGGCGTGGCCCGAATCTCCTTGACAACGGAGTGTGGGCGGGGCCCGAATCTCCTAGATAGTGAAGTGTGGGCAGGGCCCGAATCTCCACAAGAGTGGGCGGGACCCGTATCTCCTAGTTCCATGATTATGTGTATGGTATGTGGTAGTTGGGGAGACCCACTAAGCTTCTTGC
Organism: Lactuca virosa; assembly: GCF_052849685.1. Classification (NCBI taxonomy): domain Eukaryota; kingdom Viridiplantae; phylum Streptophyta; class Magnoliopsida; order Asterales; family Asteraceae; genus Lactuca; species Lactuca virosa. Next base: position 493,944,078 of record NC_136429.1, read on the forward strand.
TTTCGATTTTCAGTTTTGGTTTCAGGTACTTTGGTTTTCAAAAGTGGAGCTTGGGAGGATTGCAGTGCACACACCATTTGTTCAACGTGGGATGTTTATACTCTGATATATTTAACAGATGTTATGATATTCTTGAGATACACGATTTATGATTTTTATGTGTCTGAATGATAATTATGGTTTTTATTAATGATTTAAAACGAAATTTTTAGACTGTATTTTTGGGATGTTTCAAGTTGGTATCAGAGCCTTGGTTTAAGGGATTCGGGCACACTCTCGGGTGTGTCTGGACTCAAACTAAGGACTTGGTATAAAAATTTTCAAAAGAAAATCATTTTTATAGAAATAATTTTGAAAAGAGAAGAATTTTGAAAAAAGAAAAAGAACTTTGAAAAGAGAAAAAGGTGTGGTGCATGCAATCAGCCGAGCTGAAGTAAGTACTCCCAAATTAGCCATACAAGTCTATGTTATGATATGTGTATTAGATTTATGAGAACTGCATGCTAGATTAGGACTATGGATCTAGGAAGGATGCCTTATGTGTCTGTTATATGTGTATCAGCTTTATGAGAACTGCATGCTAGATTACGACTAAGGATCTAGGAAGGATGCCTTATGTGCCTGTTATATATGTATGAGCTTTATGAACTTCATGCTAGTATGATTAGTTAGTGATATGATGGCCTGATTAGGATATGCTTGATTATGTTTACTCAATGCTCGGATGCTGCTTGCTTTGTGCTTTTAGGAGTTCTAGTTATCTTTTACTAACTAGTAAACGAATATGCTAAGTTACATATTACGAGGACTAAATAATTTCATAAGATTAGGTTTAGCTCTATTTCGCAGCTCTTGTCTGAGTCCAACCGTTGTAGGGTAGGACCTCTCATTCGAAGAATTATCTAGTCTTAGTGATATGTATTGGTATTCGCGAGCTAATTAGAGGGAGATAGCAGGAACTTCTTATGCAGTTGATGGTGGAGAGTGGATTGGTGATTCCCCTAGGGCAAGCCTAGGATGAGAGTAGCAGAGAGCAGTAGCAGCAGAAGGGATTTGGTGAAGTCAAGGCAGTTCTTGAGGAAAGTACGGATAGATGTGGAAGGTAGTATGGGCATGTACTACTGAAAGCATAGGATCCGTACTCGAATCAAGGAAGGCAGAGACGAACCCAGGAAACTTGTAGTGTGTGAGATACATCGAGTTATGATGAGTATTATGATGATTGTGATGGTATATTTCTGAGTATAGTGACACTACGTGGTAGGCCAGATGGTAGTTCTGGTGCCGGCGAGGGATCAGGCTCGGACTCTAGAGTCGGGCAGCTTGATGGTCAGATGAGGAAGTTCATTCCATCTGATAGTACGCACAATATCACTTACCAAACTCCTATGATCTTCGGTATGATCAAGGAAGGCATTTTAGAGATTTGTGATGAGAGACTGAGTGCATTCTGCACTGAGATAGCAGCCATGATAGGGACGCGTACGTTGATGATTCGGGAATTCAGAGCTTGTGAAGCTCCAGATTATCATGGGGCTAGGGACCCCATAGCTAGCACTAGAGGATTAGTAGATGTCACCAACACTTTTCGTACCAACCATTGAACGAGAGGGACAAGGTCTGATTTACTTCATGTTTCATGAAGGACAGGGGCGTGATTGATGGGAAGAGGTTGGTAGTGAGTTGGGTGATGATGCGGTCGATGCTGTGTCATGGGATGACTTTTAGACCAGATTCCAGGCGGAGTTTGCCCAGGCGATTGAGGTACAGTAGTTGGCGCGAGAGTTGTTAGATCTCCGCCAGACTATTGAGACCGTGGAAGAGATCACTGCCAAGTCTCGGGAGAGAGCTTAGTTGGTACCGTAGTATGCAACAGACGAGGAAATAAAGAAGGTAATGTATCATAACACACTGCAGAATGATAGCAAGAAGATCGTGAGTATCTCGGGGTGTGAGACCCTGAATGATATGACTTCTAGAGTCCGAGAACGGGATATTGACTTGGAGCACATTGGGAAGAGGGAACCATATCAGTTGTTTATATTGAAGGGTCTCGGGAGGAGACCCAAGATTCAGATTAGCTTTTGAGAGGCCAGTAGGGCCAGATAAAGTGCAGCACGTGCGGGAAACTTCACGATGGAGTCTTTCGTTCCAAAGGTTTGAGTAAGTGTAACTCTGGGTTTATCCTCTGTTTGTATTTGAATTATATTTCCAAGAGAGGTCATATGCCAATTGCATACCGAGAATTATTAGTGGGTAGCGGAAGGCCATTTCCCTAATTGTGGGGTTAGGAGTGTACAGTGTCATCTTAGTTTATGGTCGAGATCGGATCAGGGGTGTTCTGTGGAAGGTTTGCAGTCAGATAGTGTTAGACTGTTGTAAGTCTGCGGGTGTAACCGTAACATTCACTAGCAGCCAGATAGTGTTAGAGTGTTGTAAGTCTGCGGGTGTAGCTGTAGCATTCACTAGCAGCCAGATAGTGTGAAAAAGTGTTGTAAGTCTGCGGTTGTAGCTGTATCATTCACTAGCAGCCAGATAGTGTTAGAGTGTTGTAAGTCTGCGGGGGTAGCCGTAGCATTCACTAGGTTGGTAGATAGCATGGGAGTGTTGTTAGATCGCAGAAGGAACAATAATACCCCCAGTTCGGGTGCAGCAGTGAGGTCGTGGCAAATCCACAGATTAGTTTACATATTTCCCCAGATGAATTAGACCTGTGTGAGCCAGTGATAAGACCGTAGGAACATCACTGCAGTCAGGGGATCAAGGAAGCGATGGACCGCTTAAGGTCGTTTGTGATATAAGGCTACCATTGGTCATGTAGCAATCACTTTTAGCCTTGGATTTGGTAACATTAGGACTCAATGTATGGACCCGATCAGTTAGATCAGATGGTCGTTAGAGCCACATTGGCAAGATAATTAGTGGTAAATGTTGATAGACAAGGATTTCGTTCGGAAGTCGTATGGAGCGACCGTGTGGGAGTATTTCTGCTCCGCAACCGGGTCGGAATCCGGTATTTCAGATGACTGAAAAACAAATTGAGACGAGGGAGGTCTCGTTAGATTTTGTGAAGCAGCTATGTGGCAACATGCTGTTTCAGGCAGTTCAGTGTTTCAGGCAGTTCAGTGCTTCGGACAGTGTCAATGTTTTGGTAGTATTAGTATTAGTGTTTTAGAATTTCAGGTATGGATGGGTAACAGGTTGTTTGGGTTATGCTAAGTCACTCATAGTGGGATTATTTGAGCCTTGGACAAGTATAAGTGATCTGCAGGGATAATTGGGTCTGTGACTCTGTTTTCCTAGCGGAAACCTCAAGTTATCAGAAGTTGAGTAGTCAGTTGAGAGATAAGTGGACTGGGTTCAACAAAAATGATTCAGTATGGGCGGCCTGTCAGGGAGTCAGACCATCTCGAGACTACATATTTTAGATTGAGTAATGGGATCATAATGCAAGGAATTCGTTTATCTTCGGGTTTTAGAACCCTGCGAGGGATGGTTTTAGTTGCCTTGGAAAGGCTAGGTTTGGCTCGGGATTGTGGCCATGTCGTTTAAGTTACCGGGCGTGTAAGGAATGGTAATGAATGATTTTGAGGACAAAATCTAATTTAAGTGGGGGAGAATTGTAACATCCTATTTTTGAATTTAAATAAATAAGATTAAATAAAATAAATAAATAAACCCCGGGATGAGAAGTATATTTAATATTATTTTATTGAAGCCCTAAATTCATAATAATATACCAGTGTTAGCTATGGGAGTTAAATATTATAATTACGGGAATTTAGAGTTTATGTTGTATTTATGGGACTTGTAGCGAATGGATTTTTTGAAAACAAGGACTAAAGAGTAAAATATGGAGTTGCATTGTAATAAATTGAGGAGGAGGGGCCGGATCTGTCAATTGGGCAAAGTTTTAATATGGGACGGGGGTTAAGACCCGTCATTCCCCTCCTGTGTTATGGAAGCAACACCAAACCCTAACCCTAGTTCTTGATGCCAGCCGCCACCGTGGTGAAGTCATTCGGTCGCCACCCTACCGTCGTGAAGCCTGGGAGCCGCCGTTTCACTGCTGCCGATGAAGACAAACCGCCGGAGAACACGTCCCGGCTGCTGCTGCTATTAATTCTCGATTGGATGACATTCCTACCTCCGATTCACCTTCTGCCACGCCATCGGCATCGCCAGCCGATAACCATGAAGTTGCTGGGCCGTTCGTTGGCGCCGCTACTGTTGTGGTGATGTTTACTGTCCGTTCTCTACCTCTTTGCCGCCGCCCTCCTCCAGAAATGGAATACATCAAGTCGGTAAGGGTTTCCGTCCATGTGTATGTATATTTCAGTGAAGCATAGTGGGTGCTATTGGCCGGAACGCTAGCGGACCACCATGGCAGCCAACTATGGTGGCTGCCGCCACTTCTACTTCTTCTACCGCTTTCTGTCACATCTTGCCACCACCAGCCACCATGGGATGTGGATGTGGGTGTGTGTATGGGTTTTTATATGAGTGTATTTTCTGCATTCGGTAATCATGAGGTTGTACATGTGATCGTGCGACCGGAAAACCCACCACCACCATCGCGAGGTAGTGGCTGCCACCGTTTTTCCGCCACTCGCCACCATCTCCAGTGGTTGTGTGTTTGTGTGTGTGTGTGGATTGGTGCTTGGAGTATCTTTATCTTTATTTTGGCCTAGAATCATAAGCACCACCATTGGAGATGGTGGCTGCCACCGCCTGCCGCCGTGATCCACCGCCGACCACCACCGCCCGACGTGGCAATGGGTGGTGCCCGGCCTAGGGGAACCCTAATGGACCAAAAAGTTAATCTTGGACTGGGCTGGCTCGTGATTGGGTTAGAAACCCTAACTAGGGTTTAGAAAACCCTAATTAGGGTTTAGAAAACCCTACTTTTGGGTTTGTTGGTTTGGACCTATCGGGACCCGCGTTATGGGCCATTGGAATTGAAGTATGAATTACACCCGATCACACCGTATAACTTATCTAGTAGAGTGATGAACTTAATGGATTAAGTACTTAATGGGTTAAGTAAGAAACACTTAACCCTAATCGCCATTTCATGTAAAAACCCTAACGGTGTTAGGTTTTGTGTTGGGCCTAGATGTTTGGACTATTGATGGGCCATCCAAGAAGAAGTATATTGACTAGAATATTAAGATTGGGCTTTAGGATAAGCCCCATTGGAGAGGCTTGGGCCCAATTGGGAAAAATTGGGCTATAGATGGGCCATAACTGGGCCTTGATGATTATGAGATATTGGACCATTGGATTGCCAAGTGTTTGGACCAGAATAAATGGTTGGGCCTTAAGGTAAGACCATGTAGGGGTTTGGGCCTAATTTGGAAAATTGGGCCATATGTTGGGCTTCGATTCATTATTAGACTTTTGGGCCTTTGGATTGGGCCTTGGGCTTGAGTCAAGCTAAGTTAGGGGTAAATTAGTATTTTAACCCTAGCATGGACTTATGGATATGTGATGGGACCCAATTATTGATTGGGTGTTATTTTGATGTTGACAGATTTGGGAATCTGTCATCCAGCAGTTAGGGTTTTGTCCGCGAGACTTCAGCAGTGTGAGGTGAGTCCTCTTCCAGTAGGAACGGGTCTAAGGCACCAATGTCGACCCATGTAGTTCATATGTTCTTGATAGGAACACGGAGTGTGGGCGGGGCCCGTATCTTATTATTATCAGTGTATAGATATCAGTCAGATTGTTGGATTGATATACTTGTTGTATGTGTGATACTTGTATGTGTTTGTTTATGTATGTGAGTGTGGGCGGGGCCCGTATCTCATTGTTATTCGAGTGTGGGCGGGGCCTGAATCTCATAGTAGCCGAGTGTGGGCGGGGCCCGATTCTTGTAGTATTATTTGAGTATAGATATGTGATTGCTTGATAGGTATAGATATACTGTTGTCTGTGTGATACTTGTATGCATGTTAGTGGCGGAGTGTGGGCGGGGTCCGAATCTCCTAGACAGCAGAGTGTGGGTGGGGCCCGCATCTCATAGACAGCAGAGTGTGGGCGGGGCCCGAATATCCTAGACAACGGAGTGTGGGCGGGGCCCGAATCTCCTAGACATCGGAGTGTGGGCGGGGCCCAAATCTTCTAGATAGCGGAGTGTGGGCGGGGCCCGAATCTCCACGAGAGTGGGCGGGGCCCGTATCTCCTAGTTGCATGATTATGTGTATGGTATGTGGTAGTTGGGGAGACTCACTAAGCTCCGTGCTTACGGTTTTCAGTTTTTGTTTCAGGTACTTCGGTTTTCAAAAGAGGAGCTTGGGATGATTGCAGTGGACACACCATTTGTTCAGCCTGGGATGTTTATACTATGATATATTTGACGGATGTTATGATATTCTTGAGATACACGATTTATGATTTTGATATGTTGAATGATAATTATGGTTTTTATTAATGATTTAAAACGAAATTTTTAGACTGTATTTTTGGGATGTTTCATATGTGCCCCTCAATGGTGGAGGGATCAAGTTCCACTGGTAAGCTCGACCCGATACATGGGTGAATTGGGCTAAGGCCGAGGGCAGCAAAGATTTTGGGGCATAAATTTAGTGCAGTGATCAATAGTTTATACATCATATTGCCCAAAAAAGGTTAGCCCATGAATTAACCCAATTATGAATATGATTTTTGTCATGAGGCATGCGTGGGCCCGAAAAACTTAAGAATATGGACTTTATTTACACGATGATCGTCAATGACGCCTAGAAAAACGGAACGTCAATCGACGCCTAGAAAAACTAAATATCAATCGACGCGTAGAAAATATAGATTTGATATCGATTGGAGAACTTAAGAACTGATTTCGAATGTCATTATTATTTATCAAGTTGATTTCCATCTCTTAGATAAGAACCAATTGCATATCAGTTGTTTCGAATCCGATTATCACTTCATCAATAAACTTCTGATACCTAACTATGTAGTTATACATACCAGTCGATTTTGTGGTGGTCTACGAGTTTGGTGTGATTCGTGGTGGTATACCAGATACTTAATTTTGTAGTGATACAATATGAAGAGAGAATATTGGAGCCTTTCATAGGTATTGTTTTTTTTCATCTCACTAAAATGTAATTTAAGTTATGTTTCCCTAAATAAATAAATTTATGGAGCATTAAGTTCTAAATTTTCGGAGTATTGAGTTCTTAATTTCTTGAGTTCTTATGTTTAATTTCATATCATTGGTTTTATTTTTTTTCGTTCTGATTTAGTAGGTATTTTGCTAATTCTGAATGTGATTGTTTAGCTACAATCTTGGTCCATTTCATCGGATTTACTCTTTAACATAAAATTTGTATTAACTAAACTACTAACTGTTTACAAACACTAATTTTTTCATGAAAAATTAAACTTTTGTAAATGAAATGAGCATACGAAATATGATTGAAATAAGCATATGTTATATGAAGTCACAAGAATGGTTTTATTGTATGTAGCATCTTTAATGCAGTTATTAACTCTCATGCCCTACAACTTTGTTTTGTTTTTTATCTCAGGATGTTGAGGCTATATTAGTAATATGCCAAAATGGATTTAATGATGAAGAAAATTACTTGTAATTCACATAATCCTTGCCTAATGTGACATTGATTTGGAGTTTATAAATTGAGCATATAAGAAAAACAACTTGTGGTATATATGCCCACATATTTCAAGGTTTGACAACTTAAAGCTAGGAAATATAACTTTGGCCAATGTAATTAGTGCCTTCCATTTGTTATATTACATAACTACCCAAATTTTTATAGGGTGGTCATGTTAGAGAAATAGAATTTGCATTAATCGTTATAGGTTCGGTCTAAAGTTTGTTGTAACTATGGTTAGGTAAAAGTTATAAGAAATTGTAACGCCTCAAAAATCACAACCAATTTAAACTTTTCAAAACAACCCATTTACTATTAAAAGTGTTTACAAAACCATTGTTCCAAAATATTATTTTAAATCAGAGTTTCCCAAGATCAACAACATAAAATCAGGATGTGTACGGTCATGCCTTCACCTTCCCATGATCCTAGGAAGTACCTGAAACCATAACCCAAAAACTGTAAGCCGACGCTTAGTGATTTTCTCCCAAAGTACCACCACATAAACATAATAAACAACATCATGCATAAATGAGCTTTCATCCTGACTGGACCGCCTCGCAGAGCCTTCAGCCTATCTGGATCGCTCCTGAGCCTCCGGCATGACTGGATAGCCTCGCAGGGCCTACAGCCTATCCGGACCGCTCGCAGGGCCTTCGGCCTGAATGGACCGCCTCGCACGGCCTACAGTCTATCCGGACCGCCCTAGGTATCTTGGGCTTCAACTGTAACACCGTAAATTTCCAAACAAATTTTTCATTTTAAAAATCATATAATTCTCATAACGCATTTCACAAAATCTCATTTATTTAGTTTACAAAACGCATCTCCATAATTGTTTGATTAATAATCTAGGATCCTCAAAACATAACTCTTTATCTGGTGTGTACAATCGAGCCGTTGCCTTCCCGCGATCCTGAGAAAACCTGAAACACATAATACATAACACGGTAAGCACGAAGCTTAGTGAGTTCCCCAAAGTACCACATACAACTCTTTATCCACTCAAGGCTATAACTCTGTATGACCCTCCGGTCAATGTGTCTCAGTGGGACCCTCCAGTCCCACAACTCTGGTGGACCCTCCTGTCCTAACTCTGTAAACTCTGAGTAATACACAACATAAATCACAAAGAAATAATGCAGGATATCACAATACACAGATAAGCACATAAGACATCTCAGTCACACGAAAATACCACTCATGGTAAAGTATAGTGAGAAGACTCACCTCGAATGATGAACAGCCCCTAAAACGCTGCTGCTACGCACCGGCCACAAACTCTGTGCCAAACCCACAATTAACCTAATTAGGAACTAAGCCCGAACACTCACTCATTAGGTCTAAAGTTACTCCACTAACCAGCCCATTAATAACCTAAAACCCACTGGGCCCACCAAGGCCCAATAATAAATGGGCTCTCCCAAGGCCCAACTCTCAATATAAATGGCAAGCCCAACTCAAGGACGCAAAGCACAATATAGTATTTCTCTGATCAAAGTCACTAATACACAAGCCCAAAAATCCAGGCCCAACCCTTAAGGCTCAATAATAAATTCAGCCCAAAAGCTCACAGAGAGGTTACGGGGGGCGTACCTCCCTTGGTATGCTTAGGGTACACTAGCATGCACGAATCTGATCGGGGACACCAACCCAGTACGCGGGGCGTACTGGAATTACGCTGGGCGTACGCCCAGTTTTGCTTAGTCCATTCTCTTGGTCTTAACCCGTTAAGACCTTAGCTCATTTCTCAGATCTGGACTCCCTAAAAGCTCTTACTCCATAAAGTCAGTGACTTTAAGCCTTTGCATGGCTGATATGGTCACAAACACACAAAACACCCACTCTCTTATCTCAAAAAGCTCATAACTCATGCATGGCTTGATACCAACGTCCAAGACCTCATTTTTATGGATCCTCTCCACTAGAAATACTCTAAAGGACAAACATTAGGCTCTGGAGTGCAACAACTCATAAAGCTTCAAGCTTTGGGACCAAAAACCCTAAAATGGACCATAACATGCACAAATAAAAAGGATGGGAAAGCTTTGAGCTTTATACCTTCAATTGATGCTCCATCCACAGAAAAGCTCAGATCCAAAGCCTGGATTCTAACTCTATTCTCTTCCATGCTCCTTCTCCACTCCAAAATCTCACAAGAACAATTAAAACACTCAAAGGCTGTCAAAGGCATCCCAAAACTCCATGAACGAAGGTTTAGGGTTTAGGAGGGTTTGAAATCTGAGGGTGGTGGCCAGGAATGAGGCCATCTCATTCTTTATATAGGGACACACCCAAAATTAGGGTTTTCACTTTGTGCCTAGTACGCCCAGCGTACTAGGCGGCTCCGCTTAAAAACCACGCACATGAGTACGCTAAGCGTACACACACGTACGCCCAGCGTACTCAGCTGCCACCTTTCTCAAATTCTGGGACTTATCCTGCCAACACTTCAAACTTCCAACGCTTCCTCGATATGACTCCGTTTCCAAAGAACCTCATACCCACGGAAAGGTGATGAGATTCCTTACACTTCTAGCAACTCGTCGCAACCCCGAGACTTCCTTATGTCCGGGTTGCAGCCCACGAACCCTAACCACTAGAGACCCGAAACAGGATGTTGCATCAACACAAAGCAGGATCGCTTGAAACCAACCACACATAACATGTCGACATACAAATAACAGATAAAAATATAACCAATCAACAGACAAACAGGCAGATCTACAGATAACTACCGCATGCTAACATCCTATATACCACGATACAAATCTAACATATCACCACAGCATAACAACATCCTATATATCAGGATATAGATCTAACAGATGACTACAACAAAGCAACACACGGTAAACCATAATATCAATCCAAAGGGCCACCGGCCTTGGTGCCTTCGATTGTAAGTACAGTGAGGAAAATTTACCTCTTTATCTGAACAATAGATAATGAGGTCCTGATTCTGAATCTCATCTCTAACCGTCACATATCCATCCAAATGACCAACTCTCAAACACAATCCAAAATACCCCTAGGTCAAAGTTGGTCAACCCTAGTCAAAGTCAAAGTCGATGGTTAAGGTCCCAAAAGTCAATATCCCTTCCCAGCGGAGTACGCCCTACATACCAAGAGAGTACGCCAAGTGTACTATGATGTTAACCAAAAACCGGGTTGCTGACCGCGTATGCGCAACGTACCTCCATGTACGCCCAACATACGCAGCCCAGTCCCAAAACTCCATTAAGAGCTTATTCCATTAAGCCCTTCCATCCAAAAGTCATATCCAAGCCCAAAATGATGTCCTAAGTCATAAAGTTTCAAACTTTATGACTTTTCATGGCTATTAAGTGCTTAATGTCCAAAACCCTATGTTCTTAACCCAATAAGACCATCTAACACACGCATGGTGTAACATACACGTTTAGTTATCGTGTTTTGTTAGTTTAAAAATGAATATTATTAAATATTATATGGTTTTGAGCATTGAGTTCTAACAAGATAGTTTTTTGAGATTTGAAGTAAAACTATGTTTAGAATCATTCGGGAAGTATTGGAAGTCTTATGAGATTCCAATCAAAAGTCAATTATCAAAATGAACGAAAATATAAAGTTGGAAATAAGTAAAAATAATCTTATTTAAAGTTGTAGATTATCTTGTCAAAAAAATTTAGGCGAAAACCTCATCGAAATCCGAGTTATAACGAAGAAGTTATGACTCGTTAAACTTTCGCGACAGAACCGACATGACGTTATATGACGTAAAAAGTGAGTTTACGATAAACTACTTTTTAGCCTTTGTGATCTAAATGAAAGTCATAGTATTCATTAAACCGAGAACTTTCATAAAAAGAACGTCCAAATCTGACTTCGTATGAGGAAGTTATGATTTTTTTAAGATTCGACATAGCAGTACACAACCCGAAACTCGAAATAAAGATTGAGTGATTTTTAGCCGACACAACCTAAATGAGAATCGAAGATCTCGTCAATAGTAGTACAATGGTAAAAAGACAGACAAAAACGGACGTCGGATGAAGAAGTTATGAATTTTTAACAGACTGTTCCTGTCCCGACCTGTTAAAAATATAATATTAAAAATGAAATCATAATTAGCCGACAGAAGCTAAACGAAAGTTGTAGAGTATAACCTCACATACGCGTGGATATAAAGAACGTCAAAAATGGAGCTCGTATGCGAAAGTTACGAATTTTTAAAGTTTGAAAAATTGGAGTACGCCCAGGGTACTCGTGTACACGGTCCAAGATTGGCCACGTCGCCTACTTCCTCGAATGCAACACGTATCTTGCACACTTGACACGTCCAGAGCCACGTATCACGGTACTCCCAACGTACTCAATCTACGCCCAACATAGAGCCTCACAAGGCAATATGCCCCGCGTACATGATGATTACGCCCAACATTATGCTGGAATTTGGCTACTATAAATAGAAAGCGAGACTCTCCGAATTTTGTTTAGAATTTTGCCTCTTTTTCACCCTTTACTCTCTCTCAAATTACCCTAACACCCCCCGAAGCCTAGGAAACATCCCCGACACCCGAAGCAAGTCCCGAAGCCTTGAAGACCCGAGAAAATAATCTTTTCAAGTTGAAACTCTCCCCGCGCAAAGCCCGGTTTTCAACAAAAATCCCCGGTTTCGTCAAAGAAAGTCATTTTTAGAGACGAAGTGTTGCCAAAATTATCATTTTACCATTCAGTTATTTCACGGTGAGTTCAATATAGGGACAATTGTATGTTATGTGTTATATGTGCAATGTGCTTTCCCGTGTTATTATGATAATGGAGCTATACCTTTGACCATGAAGTGAATGACTAAGCATCACTTTGGTATTGGCAGAATGCTAGGTAGGGCTAAAAGCATGTATATTCTAGCAAAATGATAATCCTAAATTGTATTTTCTACGCCACTTGGGCAGAAGTCTTATTGATGTATATCATGTTGAAATTGTTGTATTTCATTGATTGTAAATCTTTGAATCAGATTATTCGTTGATATGGAAAGTCTGTCATATGATACTCATCTGCCTTTGTTGTTCTTTGTCCCTCTTTGCTTTTGTCATATTGATATATATATATATATATATATATATATATATATATATATATATATATATATATATATATATATATATACGGAATAACGTTATCTTGTAACTGTTATTGAACTCACTAAGTGTCACCCGCTTATCTCTCTCAATGTTTAACTATTGCAGGTGATAAGCATCCAGAATAGTAATATACTGCAAGAAGATGTAAAATAGTTAATTATCACTTTTGTACTTAGTGTATAAATTCCTGGGAAGTTATGTAATATATAAAACTTTGTAAAAATCTTAATAGTTGGTTTGTATCCAGTCTTTTGGTAAATATCCAGACTTTTGTAAATTATATTGTCATTATGCATGTAGCATGTTTGGAGTAATGATATTGTAAAATTTAGAGAAGAGGTTCTCTCACATGGGTTACATACAATAGTCAAGATCATATTTGTATGGTTCATAATAGCTCCATAATGGATAAAGTTTCCAACATTATCCATTAGAATGGTCCTAACAAACAAGATCTAATCTTTAAGTCTCAAAGGGACCCAAACAGTGCTTCTTTTCAACTTAATTCATTAAGTCCATGTCTCTAACTTTCAGATCTGAATCAAAATCATGTTTAGATGGATAAAATTTCCAACTTTATCCATAAAAAGGTCACAGACTTTCAAGATCTAAACTGTATGCGCTTAAAGTGACCAAAAGCTCATAACACCCAAAAGTAGCTAGATCTAACAATTTCATCATAAAGATTCAAACTTTATACCTCTAGAAGAAAGATCAAGGTGAACGAAGTCTGGATCTACAAGCTCAAGTTCAACCAATACTTCTTCAATAAGTTCCTTATTCTCCAAGGTGCACCAAGAACACTCCAAAGAACTTAAAAACACATTCTTTTTGCTCACAAGGCTCAAAATAGGGTTAGGGTTTCATGAGAGGGTGTTGGAGAGGTGGAGGCTGAGAATGGAATGGGTTTGGGGGAGTTACGGAGCTTAACTAGGGCTCAAACCACGAAAATAGGGTTTAGGCACTGATCACGTATGCCCAACGTACTCAATTTACCCCCAGCATACTAGGGATGGCCTATTACGTCCATCGTACGCAGCTTAACCCAAAACCACCCTAACTTCAAACGACCATAACTTCTTCGTTCCAACTCTGTTTTCGACGTTCTTTATATCCACAGTAAGTTTTAGAAGAGATCTACAATATTATCTAAATATCTTGGACTAAAAACTTCTTGAACAAAAATCCAAATTTTATGCAAGAACCCGACCTATGACTTTTCCCTTTCTACCCTTCGGCCCGGAACACAATTCAAGGGTAAAAATCTCTTAACTATCATTACCTCCTTCCACAAAAAATAAACTTTGCCTCCTTAAGGCCCAAAACCTCACACAATTGACTTCCGGTTCATGGCTCAAAAAGGGCAGGAAACAGGATGTTATAATTCTCCCCCACTTAAATTAGATTTTGTCCTCGAAATCAGCTCTCACTTCCACTTCACAATGGAATCCCTAGCCGAAAACCTGCAGATTGGATCAGCTCTAAACCTCCTCAGACAGTTTTCGTCATGCTAATCCCGTACATAAGTGAACCATTGCGACGATAACCAACTAGAAAACAGAACCCCTGACTATTTACTGTTGTTGAAACCTTCATTCAAAAAGCAAGGCGACTCCTAAAGCGAGTCTCATCTATACAACTTCTGCAGAGAAGTACGTACAACACCAACATCTTCTACAACTTCCTAGGTATAAGACCGAACTCCTAGTGAGAACCACATAGACGGGGACTCCTAAAGTTAAAATCACCGAATCAACTCTATCAATATGCTTCCCGAGACTGGGAACCCATTAGATCTAGACTTTAGAACCCATGTTCCAGGACTGATATTCATCCATTCGATGAACCCACCCCTTATATTTGACTAAGAACACCACCAAACACGTGGAATGAAGTACTCAAAACACATCGATCACGAATTTCAACCAATTCCAAATTCATAAGATGTATAAAAAAAACCTTAAATAAACCCTTGACTCCCTGATACACCATTACCAACCACTGCTCCTACGAGCAAAGATAACTAATCCAATAATTTTCACATTGCATCCAACCCTTATCAGCTCAGGTGTACCCCCACCTGGTAAATCACCCGAGACATTCATAATGAACTTCATGACTCGAGACTCAAAAACCAATACCCAACCTTGGTAACCAAACCCCTAATAATGACTCGTAAACAAACGAGATTTATAATGAAAACACTACGTAGATACTTTCTGATGCACGACTGATACTCCCAGCTGGTTCATGAGTCTCTCGACTTCTAACAATGCACCAATACTGAAAGTACCACACGTAGAAGAAATAAACAATCATGATCACTGGGCCCACAACCTATATCTGGAATACCCTTACAAGGCCCTCAACATAGGTATGGAATGCTCTCGGTATTACACCGATCTTGTTGATATTCCATCATTCTCCTGGAAACTTATGACCAATACTGCAGGGGCCTGAAGATACTCAACCTCATTCTACCGCCTTGCAGGAACCCAATCAACGTCCCTCTCAATGCTAACCAATTGCAACAATGCCATACTCTTTTACCACGCATAATTCCTTTCACAGTATAAGCTGCCACCAACGAAAAATCCGATGAAAATATGGTCGCACATGATCCGAGAATGGGATAAATGATCGTACGCTTGATCCAATTCAAAGGCTATAACCCAAATAATAACCATGCGTATAATTCGAACCAAGTGCTCCATTGCTATCTTGACCAGCCCACAAACCCCTTACGACAACATCTGATGAACTTACCATAATACACACCAAATCTTCCGAAAAATCTCTGCTTTGATGATGTATGAAATGACCAATGATCGAGAACACATTGACACCTAATCCAACGCGGAGCTAAAGATACACATCTCTAAAACTAATGTACCGATCGACAATTTCCCAATCTAGACTGTAAATAACAATCCATCCAATGAGATGACAAGTTCCTCAACAACCAATACTCATCCTGAGTGATCCGAGCGCCTTCTCATATACTCATTGGCATCCCAAAAAGGAACCAATAGCAACAAATAGCTCCTTGACCGACTACTTCCTAGTACGAGACAACTCGTGTATCTCTTGAACACATACATCCAATAACTACTTACTCTACACCCCTGACTTGACCAAACCTTGTACCGGAATCCCGTATACCCTCATCGCAAATTCCTATGAACCATTCTTCCAACACCACAAACTCAAACAGATAGATGATCCTCCAAGCAGATACCTAGTTCTCCCCCACTTAGGGTTCGAACTATCACCCATTGGTGTTGCAACCGACCATATCTCAAACCGGCTCAGCCAAGTACAATCCATCCCTGACTCTAGGATATTGTAAAACACACAAGATGATCTTCCAGATAACGACCAAGCAGACCCTATGAGATTCTGAATTTCAGATGAAGACCTCATAAATTTTATAATCTTAACCACCTTTAACACTAAGGATTTCATGCAAATGCATAAGAAAACCACCAACTTACTATCCAAAACATACACCCCTTGCCTGAAATCCCAACCATCAACCCGATACCTGACCTGCCTATATCCAAGGAAAACAGACCCTTGATCGCATCACTACGCATCCATACCACATCAGTCCTCCTGCACATTTCCACACTGTCACACTGCCACCAAACACCGCAGCCAACTAGCCCCCATGTTGGGTTTACATCCATACTATGAATGTCACAAGCCTGCTCACTCCTTCTCGGAAAACTGTCAGGACATAATCCTCACTATAGATAGCGACATTCCAATCCATCTGTCAACCTCTCAACTTCCAGCTGTAATTCTCAAGCCTATCATAACAATCGTTTCCTTCTTAAGTCCCGGGATTCAAATGCACGGCCTCGAGCAAAGCCTTCGAAACCTCAGAACCAACAAACTTACCTAGGTCTACACCATTCAAACCCAAAATGACATCGCCACTGAGGCCTAAAATAATTACCAGACCCATCCTCATGCTTAAATAACCATAACCAAAAGATCGAAAGATATGGAACCACTGCAAATCATGGTATCAAACCATGTTATGTTCCCCGACCAGCTCCTTAGAATCCCCAAAAATTTTCTCGATTCGAGTATGGATCCTGTATTTCCACTAGTATGGGCCCAATACTACCTTGCACACCTATCTATACTTTCCTCAAGAATAATCCCGGGTCCTCTAAGTCACCTCTCATAACAATACTCCCAATACCTGCTCAACAGTGTAGCAACCACACTAAAATACTTCCTAGGCTCTCCTACGATTCCCCACCTCCCCTACCATCTGCTACTGAACGAACTTCATTGGTGCCAGTTAACTACTACATGAATACAATCACATGCAACATAACTTAAATAATCCTAGATTAAAAGATTCAACCCTACAAGGGTTGGACTCAGACAAGAGCTGTGTAATAGGACCGAACCCTTCACTCTAAGATTATTTAACCCATGCAGTAACTGACTTAGCGTATTCAATTAATATTTAATTCACACACGAAAGAGTCATATAACACTGAGCAAAAAGACTCTATAGGTAATAGGGCATCATACATCTGGCAATTCTATCATGCAATTCCTGAAAATCCCTATCCTACAACTAGTATGTTGTTCTACCATAAACATAATAACAAATAATAGTGTGGTAATTTGGGGTCTACTTACTGGCTCCGGTTGATCCTATGCATCACATCATTTCTAGATTATTTTTTAAAACAATTTTGAAAATTATTTTTAAAACCTTTGTTGTTCCTTAGTTTGAGCCTGGATTCACACAGATGTTCCTCCAATTCGCTCAAACCAAGGCTCTGATTCCAACTTGTAACGCCTCAAAAATCACGACAAATTTAAACTTTTCAAAACAATCCATTTACTATTGAAAGTGTTTACAAAACCATTGTTTCTAAAATATTATTTAAAATCAGAGTTTCCCAAGATCAACAACATTAAATCCGGATGTGTATGATTACGCCTTCTCCTTCCCATGATCCTCAGAAGTACCTGAAACCGTAACCCAAAACTGTAAGCCAACGCTTCGTGAGTTTCCCCCAAAGTACCACCACATAAACATAATAAACAACAGTATGCATAAATGAGCCTTCATCCTGACTGGACCGCCTTGCAGGGCCTTCAGCCTATCTGAATCGCACCTGAGCGTTCGACATGATTGGACCGCCTCACAGGGCCTATATCCTATCCTGACTGAACCGTCTCGCAGGGCCTACAGTCTATCCGGACCACCCCGGGTATCTTGGCCTTCAACACAAACCAGGACCGCCTCAACCCAACCACACATAACATATCGACATATATATAACAGATAAACATATAACCAATCAACATACAAACAGGCAGATCTACAGATCACTACCGTATGCTAACATCCTATATATAGCAGGATACAGATCTAACAGATCGATACAACATAACAACATCCAATATTCCAGGATACAGATCTAACAGATCACTACAACAAAGCAACATACGGTAAACCAGGATATCAATCCAAAGAGCCGGCCTTGGTGCCTTTTGTAAGTCCCCAATCTGCTTGTGTATCAATCAGTTCCGTTTGATGGTGCGGAATCCCAATCAAACGGATGATGCCAGATCAAATGAAGAAGAAGGAGAAGAAGAAGATGATGAATCTTGTATGAATTGATAAGAATGTAGATCCAGATACAAGAGATTCACACACACAAAACTTTTCTCTAGTTTCTCTCTCTAGAATATGCTCTCCTTCTCTCTAGCCTTTTCCTCCCACTTCTCTAGCCTCACTTGCACTCCTAACTATATATATAGTAGACATGGGCCGTGAATGGGTTTACGGCCGTAAACCTGTTCACGGCCGTAAACACAACCGCAAACACTTATATAGCCATAAACACCAAGCTGTTTACGGTCCTAGACATAAAAATACATTTTCCTAGAAAAATAAAGTATAAACCAATATTTTAGACCCAACAATCTCCCCCTTGGTTTATAGGTTTCTTTTCTAATTGACCCAACAAACTCCCCCTAAAAAGTAGCTGGCTTTTCTTGTCAATCTTCATTGGGAGCTTGGCTTCAGCATTAATCTTCAAATTCTTCACAGCTTCAAGACGAACATGATGAATCTCCAATAAATGACTTCATCTTGAGCAATTGGGTTTTCTTTAAAATTTGGCATTAAACGCATGTTGGGTGAGGAGGCTTCTTGAAAAGATTCTTGAAAATTTCTCTTTCAGCTTGAGAATCTTCAGAAAGAATAGAGAACGAAACTTCTGGATCACTTCAGCAGGTACAAGATCGCAACAAATTGATTGAGGAGGCTTTAATGCAACTTGTCACATAAGCTTCAAGAACAGTTTCACCTTGCTTCTAGGGTTGAAGGATTAAATGTTTAAAGAATAATCTTCATTTCTTGCTCCTTCGAATGAGAATTCTTCGATGATCACGGATGAAGCTTTGGCTCAGAAAATGTCGATACAGTCTCCATGAGTCTCATCTACATCTGAATTCACTTTTCAAGACAAAACAAAACTTAAAAGAAAATTTAGCACACAAAACGGAAACAAAAATATTTTTGGATTTTTGATTTTTCTGAACAAGAAATAAAATAGAAACAACACTATTTTTGGATTTTTAATTTTCTAATTTTTTTTATTTTTTTGTATGATTTTTTTATTTTTCTGATTTTTGTTTGATTTTTGAATTTTCTAATTTTTGTTTGATTTTTGATATTTTTTAATTCTCCCCCTAAATTTGTGCATAGAGGAAAACTATGAACAAATTTAACAAAAACAAAAATATTTGGGATCAAAGTTGTCAAACAATCCAATATCGTTTATCAGCACACGCATGCATGTCTAGATCTGGTCAATCACCGGCATTGTGGTCCACTTAAACACAAAGGATGTTGATAATTTGGACAGATTATAAGTGACAAGTGATTGTTATATATATTCCTAAATGGACATTTAGCTGACGATGACCAAGGATATTGTTGTCCACTTAAATTAAGCAGCAAGATCTACAGACAACCTATTAAATGGTTCAATTTTAGATGTACTAGAACATGTTTCCCACTTCCCGATATACCCCGGTAATCAAGAACTTCCAAAGAACTCCTTACTTTAGGTGAGTATTCAATCATTAAGAAAGAAGTCAGATATAGAAGTGCATATGTTGTATCCAATGTCGTTTGTCTTCCAATCACACAGAGGAAACAACATATGACTAACATAGATAGAGGGATTGAGAGGTAGAATGTTGCATATGATGTGTCCCAGGTCGGATCTTCCGATCACGCAGAGGGGACAGCATATGGCTAACAGATAGAAATAATTTCATAGATAAGAAAATGGATAGAGATAGAGTTGCATATGTTGCATTCTAGGTCGGATATGTTCCAATCACGCAAAGGAAACAACATATGACTAACAGATAGAAAGCAAGAAAATAATTTCCTACAGACCTACTTTACCAAAACCCCGCAGTTTCCCTATCAATATCGGAATTAAGGACATGAGTTCATACATCAAGGAAATGTTGAGCCATAGTTCTAGATAATTAACTTTTAGTGTATCTCGTGGGTTCCCATGTTTATCTCACTGCTCAATCTACCCGAGCGTCGTATGGTAAGTCCAAATGAAACTATCTAAGTCTATATTGTCTAGTCCTTTTATGGTCAATCAATGTCTAGTCCTTTTGAATCCTTTGTGCCTACCATCACATTGAATACAAAGTCTAGACAATTCGGCTTTCGTGCATTACACGAATTTCAGATTGCCCTTTAGCACTAGACTTTATATCACTTCCCAAAACAACCTACTAAAGAAAGACATATAAGGAAATAAAAAATTGTCTTAAAATGAATCAGTTTAAGATAAGGTCAGGAGTATAGAGAAGAAAGCTCAAACTGTAAGTCACCGATTGAATTTGCATCCAGAAGGTCTGAGAATAGCACGCATAATCTCAGAACAGATCCGAAAATTATTCATGTCATTAAGCACTAACCCCATGAGTGATCCCTTCCTTTCTTCCTTTCCCGCAAATGACACATACTCTCAAATAAAGTCTGAGTGTTGCACAGTTGACAGATGCCTCGTATCATGTGCTTGGAACAACCACTATCAACAAACCGAAGTCTGGTGGTATGCCTCCATAGCTGTTCCAGCAGAGAGCGGGATCAGTTGGCCTTTGGAACCGAGTTCATTTTGAAATTGGGTTGACCTTTATCATCTGTGCAAGGAACTCTCTCCCATGACATATCCTATTTATCACAAATAGAAGATGAAGAAATATTATATGCATTAGATGATTTGGGAGATTGAACCTTTGGTACCCATATGTAGTCGTGTTTAACCATTTTCTTTTTCGATCCGATGGGTGCCCTGGCACTTGATTTTGAACGGGAATCTGATCTTCGAGATGACTTTGACCAAACCGGTCTTGAATTCACTGGAGCATCTCTTGGATTGGACTTCTTGGCCAACATTCCCTTCTTGCCCTTGGGATTTTGATTTTTGGCCTTTTGCGCGTTCCAGTCGTCATTGTCTGAACGTGACCTTGAGGAATTTCTTTTGGAAAAACTCCCTGTTGGCGTGTTCTGCCACCCTTGTGCATAGTAGGGAACGTATGCGCGATTTGGACAATTTCTGGCAATGTGTCCAGGTGTTCCACAGTGAAAGCAAGTCTGCTTCTTCACGTAGGAGTTGTTTCTTCCTGCCCCTGGTGGCGTGTCCTTGCCTTGTTTCTTGCTTTTCCCACATGCACAGTTGTAGCAGACATTCTGTTTAAATTGTGTTGGTGGCTTGTATTTCTCAACAACAGGCTTGTTAGGAGTAACAGAATTAGAAGCAACATAATCAGAGTTCAAGGAGTCATTGGATTGTTCAATAGTTTTCTCCTTGTTCTCATCCTCTACTGCTTTACCTGCACAAGAAGTAGAATCATTAGTATCCTTCATCTCAACACCCTCAGTTGCCTGTTCAGCAGCTGGTTTACCATATACCATATATGGTTCTCTATCAATCTCTTCCTGAGTCAAGGGATTAACATAATACGAATGGTTAAATGGAGGAGGGGCACTCTCATATCCTCGACCTTTGGTTTGATTATATTTAAAACTCAATTGTTTTTCAACTAAGGACTCGATTGTCTTATTTAACGCAATATAATTTTTGAAACTAACATCTGTTTTTCCACACTTAATTTTCAAAGTGTCAAGTTCTTTGGTTACAGCAGCAAGTTTGTTTTTGATGTGATCATAATTCTCACACTTGGGACTGTAATCTTCTTGGAGTTTCCTAAAATCATTTGTTTTGGATTCTAATTTTTCTTTTAATGGTTTTTGTCCTTTTCTGAGTTGATATCCTTCGTATTCTAGGTCCTCATTTTCTCTTTTAATCAACTCGATTTGTTCACGTAAAAACTTGACAGTCTTAATACAAGATTGAGAACAAGAAACTTCAGTGACGGGGATGCTTGAGGAACTCATTTTTATAAAAATATGCCCTTTGACTAAAAACTCAAAAGTCAACCTTAAAATTCAAGCTTAAAAAATCAAACTTAAAAAGTCAAACTTAAAAGTCAAACCGAAAAGCTAAAATTGAAAATTTAAAGTTAAACGAGAAAGTCAAAGTTTAAAGTCAAAGGTCAAACTTTAAAGTCAAAGTCAAAATTTTAAGTAAAAAGACAAAATTAAAAGTCAAAAATTAAAAACTAAAATTTTTGGGTTGATAATGGAATTTAAAAATAAAAGAAATGATTTTTGGGTTAAAAGTGTCAAAATGCGAAAATAGGTGCGAAAGGGAGTCTTTTTGAAATAAATCCGGGAGTAATGGAACACCAGGGATGCTAGAGGAGTTGGTAAGGCTTGTGGCTGAGTTGGGAGGAGACCCGGGTTCGATCCCCGGCACCCCCAAAATCGATTCCTTTTTTTTAATGGAAGCACGCTGCGAGGATGCTGAGATGCGAAGCGATGCGATGCGATGCGAAGCGAGGACGAGAATAAAGAAAAGCCGAGCCGTAAACATCCGAAGTGAGGTTGGGAACCAATCCGAGGCGAGGACCGCAAACCCCAACCGTACACATGCGATGCTGCTGTTGGCCGTGAACCTCGGACCGTACACGTGCGATGCTGCTGCTGGCCGTGAACCTCGGACCATACACGTGCGATGCTGCTTCTGGCCGTGAACCTTGGACCGTAAACTCCGAGGCCATAAACTCCGGCTGGAAACTCCGAGGCCGTAAACTCCGGCCGTAAACTCCGCTTCAGATGCGAAGAAAAACGACGTTTTTCACACTTTTTGCTCCACAACTCGATCCGAAACTCGTTTTTATGAAAAACACGAAGAACAAACCCCCCTTATTTTGCCAAGATCTATCCAAAAACGTAGAAAAATCCTTCAAAAATAAAATCAAATAAGCTCCAGATCTGACAAAAATGATTGATATAATCCAAGCTCTGATACCAATTGTAAGTCCCCAATTTGCTTGTGTATCAATCAGATCTGTTTGATGGTGTGGAATCCCAATCAAATGGATGATGCCAGATCAAATGAAGAAGAAGGAGAAGAAGAAGATGATGAATCTTGTATGAATTGATAAGAATGTAGATCCAGATACAAGAGATTCACACATACAAAACTTCTCTCTAGTTTCTCTCTCTAGAATATGCTCTCCTTCTCTCTAGCCTTTTCCTCCCACTTCTCTAGCCTCACTTGCACTCCTCACTATATATATAGTAGACATGGGCCGTGAATGGGTTTACGGTCGTAAACCTGTTCATGGCTGTAAACACAACCGCAAACACTTATATAGTCGTAAACACCAAGTTGTTTACGGTCCTAGACATAAGAATACATTTTCCTAGAAAAGTAAAGTATAAACCAATATTTTAGACCCAACACCTTTGACTCAGTATAGTGAGGAAACCTCACCTCTGAATCTGAAAAATATCCGATGAGGTTCCGACTCCGAATCTCAGCTCTAACTGTCACCTATCCATCCAAATGACCAATTCTCAAACACAATCCAAAATACCCAAAATACCCCTAGGTCAAACTTGGTCAACCCTGGTCGAAGTCAAAGTCAACGGTCAATGTGCCAAAAGTCAATATCCCTTCCCAGCGGAGTATGCCCTGTATACCAAGAGAGTATGCCCAGCGTACTCTGATGTTGACCAAAAAGCAGGGCATTGACCTATTGGATTAGGTGTCTAAGCCTACGATTGGTAATCGGATTTTGAAGTCGTACTTGCAATTATAGTTATTAAACTTATCCAAGTGGGAGACTGTTGGATTAGGTGTCTAAGCCCATAACTATAATTGATATGTACTTGTCCCGATAATAGCATGGTCCATTTGGGTTGCCTTTACCGGAGCAATTTGATAGGATGGATATTTGAGAAAGAGGTTATTTGTGATTTATTAATATATTATAAGAATAATATATTAATTGAGAAACCATATTATATAATTGGTATTGATCAAAAATTAATTTGGAATTAGATTAGTGATCAAAAGAGACTAATTAAATTAATAGGGACTGATTATGTAAATCAGTGATACATATAATTTGGGCTAATGATCCATGATTGATTAGTAATGGACTAAGCTTATGTGAGAGTTCATGAAGTGTTAGTCCAAATGAGTTATTGGATTAAAAGCTTAAGTGAATGAATAAGGGTTGACAAGTGACCCTTGGAATTCTACACTATAAATGTAACCCCTAAGCCCTAAAATCGGATACAAGTGGATTCTAAGAAGAAGCTAGCTGATTTTGGTGCCTTCAAGCTCTCTCTCATTGTCTTCCATTGTTCTTGGTGTTTGTGACTTATTTGAGGCATCACATTTGAGGTGCTAATCTCTTGTAAGGCCAAGTTTTACAAGTTACAACAAAGAGGTAATCATCTTACTTGTTTTTATGTTTCACTTATCAAAGTTGTATGCTAGTTAGGCTTCATGCTTTGGGGAAAGGAAATTTCATGTATAACTTGAGAAAACTTAGATCCAAAGCATCTAGGGTTGTATGTGCACCATAGGAATGTTATAGTGCTCAAAACCCATAAGTGGTATCAGAGCCTAGGGTGTTTTCTATTATATTGATGCATTGGTTAATTGTTCAAAGTTGAGGCAAACTGAAAACTACACTCTGACTGCTGGACTCGACGAGTCCTATGAAGAACTTGACGAGTCCATGATGAACTCAATGAGTCCATTGCCAGACTCGACGAGTTGGACAGTCTGTTGGCAGTTTTTCGGGTTTTTTTTGGCCTGAATTGGATTAGGATCATTACCACAAACTGTTTTGTATCATAAAATCCAATTTTTCTGACATGGTAGTGATTATCCTATCCAATTAAAAGATAATTATCAAAATTTTAAGATAATTGCTAGTTGATATGATAAGCTAATTATTTGTATTATTTGATTTGAAATTATCTTGCTATATGAGTTAAATTAGGTCAAATTGGTAAATGATAAATTATATGAGTATTTTATTAGTTTAAAGTTTGATCTAAATGGTTTTGAAGAGTTTCAAAACTTGCCCTAAAGTTATGGAATTTGAAAAGTCTCATTTATGAAACATTAAATTCAAAGTTTTTAATCTTGAAAAGTCTCATTTATGAAACATTATATTATAAATTCTAGAATATTAAAACTTTTAAATTCAACCCTTATACTATTATAACATTAAAAGATTAATACATATATATATATATATATATATATATATATATATATATATATGTATAAGATAGTCAGTCTTACCGTTAGTAGGCCTCATTCATGAAGCCGATCTAGAAGGGGGGTATAAGGAAACTGCCTATAAAATGGCGGTTGAATGGGTGTTCACTCTCACCCACCGCTTCCTTGATTGGTGGAGGGTCGTTAGCCGAACGGGTAAGATAGGAAATTAATTCTCATTAAAAAGTATAATAATAATTATAAAAGTAACTAAATGCTTTCTAAATTCCCAATCTTAGTTACTTTAGGAAAAATGTGAAGTTGGTGCTATTCCATGAAATTGCACTTTGTACCTTACGAATTCATTAGTGGAGCGTGTGTGGTTAACCGTCACACTAACTTGGACTAACAAGGGTGGCGAAGGGTAGCTTGAGAATTATCATAGATCAATGGAGCGTGTGTGGTTAACCGGCACGTTGATTAGGTGGTAAATGACTCGAGAGCACCAAACTAATTTGCATGGTTATTCACACATTGTTTGTGATCCTCGGTATCCCAATCACAAACTTGAAGGGCATAATCGAGATTTAAACATGCCATTGAAAAGTACAATGAGTCTCAAAGAACTAGGAAATTCATAAAACTTAATTCTTTAAAAATTTTAGTTTTGGGTGGTGAAATTGGTAAATCGTCATTTACCTACCTTCAAGTATTTTTACAATTGGATTACGGCATCCCTCTTCCGAATTGTGAAATATTGTGTCAAGTCCTACCTTAATATTTCATTTGGGTGTTATATTAACGAATTTCTATCTAATAAAACTTGTTCTTCTTTTTCAGATGTCTGCTTTAAACAACACTTCAAGTGCTTCTGGCTCTTTCTCCCTCATGAACTTATGTGGGAGGGTCATTTTCGATGGACCGAAATTCAATGACTGGATTCGAAACATTCGCATGGCCATTCGCTATGAGGAAAAGGAATATGTCCTCGACAAAGAGCTGAAGGATATTGATGAACAAACTGCTACTCCTGAGCAACTGGCTGAGTATAGGGCTCATGAGAAGAACGCGACAAAGGTGTCGTGCATCATGCTAGCCACTATGACTTTTGAGCTTCAGATATCCTACGAGGACTTCTGGCCTTTCGAGATGCACCAAGACTTGATGGAAAGGTACCATCAGAGTGCTCGTTAAGAAAGGTATGAAATAATTGCCTCCATGATAACAACCAAAATGAAGGATGGAGAGTCCATCACGGCCCACTTGCAGAAGATGCAAAGATATGTGGACCACTTGCTGAAGTTGAATGTCAATTTTGATGAGGACTTGGCTATCAACATTATCCTACACTCCTTGTCTTCTTGTTATGATCAGTTATGTATGACTTATCATATGAACAAGGAGGAAGTCACTCTAAGCAAGCTTCAAGGCCTTTTGAGAACTGCTGAAAGTAGTTTGAAAGGCAAATTTGTTGTACCCACTCCTACTACTACTGCCCCAATCTTGGCAATTGGACATTGTAAAGGGAAGAAAAGGAAAGCTCCTACAAAGAATCGAAAGGGAAAGTCTCATGATGGATCCTCTTCTAGTGGGTCCGAAGGTGGTTCTGCTACTCCCTCATCCAACCCAAAGGAAGCAAAGTGCTTTCATTGTCATGAAAAGGGGCATTGGAAACGATGTTGTCCTAAATACTTATAGGACATTAAGGATGGGAAGATAAAGCCCACCTTCGCATGTATTTACACTATTCAATCTAATAACTCATCATATGCTAATTCTTGGGTTCTTGATACAGGATGTGGTTTTCAAATTTGTTCTGATTTGCAGGGTCTAAAAAGAAGTAGGGATGTGGAGCAGGGGAAGAGGAACTTGATCATGGGGAATAGGAAAGCGTCGCCTGTCACCAAGATTGAAGTTTATTATTTACTGCTTAGTAATGGGTTAGGGCCAGATTTGAATAATTGTTGCTACTCGTCTGATATGGCGAGATGCATTATTTCTTTTCATGGTTTATATAAACAAGCTTTTAGATTTTCATTTAATAATGAAATTGGTTCTATTAATGCTTTCTATAATGATAAGTTTTATTTTGAACTATTGTATTGTAATGGTGCATATGAAACTGTGATGGTTGTAGACAACTTAGGAAATAATGTATTGCATATTGATTCGTCCAATGGTTTGGACAAAGCATGCTTATGGCATTGTCGTCTTGGGCAAGTTAACAAAAAATGTATAGCACAACTCCAAAAGGACGGAGTGTTAGAGTCATTTGACTTAAAGTCGGATGACATGTGCGAATCTTGTTTACTTGGAAAGATGACAAAGTCACCTTTCACTGGTACTTGTGAAAGAGGTGAGGGTTTATTGGATCTCATACACACTGATGTGTGTGGGACCTTTAGATCCGCCACAAGGGATTCTAACCGCTTCTATGTAAACTTTACCGAAGATTATAGCAGATATGTATATATCTACTTAATCAAGCACAAGTCGGAAACCTTTGAAAAGTTCAAAGAGTTTAAGCAAGAAGTGGAGAATCAACTGTGCAGGAAAATGAAGGTGCTCCGATCCGATCGAGGTGGTGAGTATCTTAGTATTGAGTTCCACGACTATCTAAAGGAATGTGGGATTGTTTCACAATTGACGCCACCTAGAACACCGTAGCTTAATGGTGTGGCTTAGAGGCGCAATCGAACCTTGTTGGATATGGTTTGTTCCATAATGAGTCGAGCTTCGTTACCTATCTCATTCTAGGGGTATGCCTTAGATATTGCCACTCATATCCTTAATCTAGTCCCAACTAAGAAGGTTGCCAAAACACCTCCCGAAATGTGGACACGGAAGGTTCCCTCGTTGGCACATATCAAGGTTTGGGGTTGCGATGCTTTCGTAAGACGAGAGACTCACGACAAGCTCGAACCTCGTATTAAGCATTGTAGTTTCATCGGCTACCCACAAAAATCCTTTGGATATTTGTTCTATAGACCTAGTGAGAACATGGTCGTCATAGCACGAAGGGGTGTCTTTCGTGAAAGAGAACTCATATTCCAAGAGGATAGTGGGAGGAAAATTAACCTTGAAGAGATTCTAGAGTTAAGCGATGAAGGAACCTCTAACACTAGCACTCAACATGAGGATGAGACTCCTGTTGAACCAGTTGACCAGTCCTTACCTCTGAGATGTTCCAGTAGAGTTAGTGTTCCACCTGTGTTAATATGGTTTTCATATTACAAGTGAAGGTAATACGTTTATCAGTGATAGCACATTGGTAAATTTGGGAGAACCTAACAGCTACAAGGAAGCCTTGGCGGGCCAAGAGTCTGCGAAGTAGAAAGAGGCGATGGACAGCGAGATTCAGTCTATGTATGACAATCAAGTTTGGAACTTTGTTGACAATGTACCAGGTCGTAAGATAGTCGGGTGCAAGTGGATCTTCAAGAAAAAGACCGACATGGATGGGAAAGTACACACATGTAAGGCACGATTGGTTGCGAAGGGATTTACTCAAACTCCTGGAGTTAACTATGACGAGACCTTCTCACCAATAGCAAAGATCAAATCTATAAGGGTTATGCTAGCCATAGCTGCGTTTCATGATTATGAAATATGACAGATGGATGTCAAAACTGCTTTCCTTAATGGAAAGTTGGCTGAGGATGTTTACATGAGTCAGCCAGAGGGTTTTGTAGATGCGAGGTACCCTAATAGAGTGTTTAAGCTTGAGAAATGCATTTATGGATTAAAGCAAGCATCTCGTAGATGGAATCTTTGTTTTGATGAGAAAGTCAGAAAGTTTGGATTTCGATATGGGAGGATGATTCTTGTGTGTATGTCAAGGCTAGTGGGAGTATAGTTAGCTTTGTGGTGTTGTATGTAGATGACATACTTCTCATAGGAAACGACATTGCAACCTTGCAGGAAGTTAAGTCCTGGCTTGGGAAGTGTTTCGCTATGAAGGACCTCGGGGAAACTGCTTACATTCTAGGGATAAGGATATTTAGAAATAGGAGTAAAAGACTAATAGGACTTAGTTAAAGTACCTACCTGGACAAGGTGTTGAAACGTTTCAACATGGCAAATTCCAACAAAGAAGAACTTCCTATCCAGAGCAATACCAAACTGAGGAAGACTCAGAGTCTGAGTACCGATGCCGAAATAGCAGAAATGAGTCAAGTACCATATGCTTCCGCCGTTGGCTAGATCATGTATGCTATGACATGTACTCGCCCTGATGTGGCTTTTGCTTTGAGCATGGTTAGTCGATATTAAGGGAATCCTGGTAGAGCTCAGTGGATAGCGGTAAAGAACACTCTTAACTACCTGCGGAGGACTAAGGTCTGGGTCCTTACCCTCGGTGGGAGTGATGATTTGAGAGTGACAGGGTATAGTGACGCCAACTTTTAGACCGACATAGATAATTTCCGCTCTCAGTTGAGCTGGGTATTTACCCTAAATGGAGGAGCAGTAACTGTTGGGTTTTGAGCATTCTAACACTCCTAAGTGTACATGCAACCCTAAATACCTTGGATCTATTTTTTCTATATTATACATACAATTATGAACATCCAAGGTGTTATCCTAATCTAGCATACAAAATAATAAATATAACAAGATAGAATACATACCTCTTTGATGTAGAATGTCTTCATAAAGCTTGAGTGCCTAGTGCCCCAAGTGTGACACCTCAAATGGTTCACACAACACCAAATACACTTGGAATAACTTGAGAGAAACTTGAACACTCATTGAAATCGTCTAGCCCTCACACTCACACATTAGTGCACGATTTATTGAGCCATGGGATTCTTTTATATGGTGGCTATTAGGGTTACACCATGTAACTCATAACTTTACCCATTCCTTATGCTCCATGGATTTTAACCTCCATGGAGTATCCATGGGTCACCCGATGGACTTAGTCCAACATAAGGAATCTTGGATCACAAGCCCACATATATAAGAATGAATGATTTACACAATCAACCCATATATTTAATTAGTCTCCTTTTGATCACTTAATTAATTCCAAATTAATTCTTGATCACTACTAATTAAATAACCTTATTAATATATTAGAACTTATAATATATTAACCAACCTTAAGTGTTATTTCTCTCATTATAGTCTATCCAAATGCATGATGCCATGCAACCCAAATGGACCATGCCGGGTCGGGTCAAGTCTTACCAATTATAGTTATGGACTTAGACATTAATCCAACAGTCTCCCACTTGGATAAGTCTAAAACTATTATTGCGTATGACTTCAGGAACCGATCAGCAATCGTAGCTCTCAAAAGCTTCTGTCGAACTCTGACCTTGTCGATGAACTCTGACCTTTGTCAATGACTTGTCCATTAGATAAGGGATCATATATTCCTCCATTCTAGATATCATATGGACTGAGACATGGATTATCAATCATTCTCTCTGTCCATTTGTTGTTTCCCGATTTCCGATTCATGATGACTGACTGATTGAACAAATCAAATCAGTCCTGGCTTGGCCAAGCACTCACATGTATCATCTTTAAATCATCGAGGGGCCCACAGATATCGCTTTTATCCCGAAGGTAAAAGGAATGGATAAACTTCGACTCATATGGCTTGTTCTACTACTTGTTGAATCATACACAAAGGCACGTTTTATAACATCGAGTTACCAATGCGTTTTCGTGCAATCAATGTATAACCAACTCATAGTAACAACTCATATCTCTAGGTTTTAAGAATATAAGATATTATCGTCTCATGATCACTCGTGATAAAATCCATGAAGTGATTCAAATGAGCGTGGGTTGAATCCAATACTCAGAACTTATGAGCACTCATGAGTGTTGTAGCACCACATTATCCACCAACTTGGACCTCTACAAACCAACCCATGACAGTCTTGATTCATATCTACTTCCAACATATGACCAACTGTGGATGGTTTGAATAACTTAATCATCCAGGAAGAGCGACTTAGTTATTCTGGAAGTCAAAACATGCAAAGTGAAACACAAGAATAAATGAATCGAATATGGTATCAAACCCTATGAATATAAATAAACACTTTTATTTATCACCATACTGATTACTCATTATTCATTGTTTCGGTTTTATCAACTTTATACTTGAATTAAAAACACTATTTGTCCCATGCTCCAAGCATGTACACTATGTTTTTCTTAAACAATAGCTTTACCATACACCAAGTATGCACTCTATGTTTGTCTATGATCCTTACTTTGTGAAATAAACCAATTGAACATGATTTCAATGATTCTAATTTCACACTCCCAAATCCTTATCGAAAAATGTGAGAATTTCAAATTCCTATCATTTATCGAAATCTGTTTAGATTTTAAACTTATATGCACTGACCCTCCTGTAATGAATATGTACAAAGTCACAAAGACTTGTCAACAGTCATTATAAGGTATTCCAATGGAGATCAACTCCATGGAAACTAAGTCTCATATTCAAAGTACATTGCTTTGGACATGCTTCTTGCATTAAGTTTTCTAATCTTACATAGATAACTTCCACCTATGGAGACAACTCCATATTCTCATTTTGACTATCACTTCTGAATAAGAGATGCCTCTTTTCAGAATATGTCAATATGGTCCTTCCAAAATTAGCACTACACTTCCAACTGTCCCTGAGCAACCAATCTTTGGTAAACCTCAGATTGTCCTCGACAATTGCTTAATCATTTTAGTCATATTCAATTCTAGACCTTTTCCCTTCTTAATGCCTTTGGGCATTTGGAAAAATTTAGAAATGACAAATATTATAGCACATGCAATCGATCCTGTACCCAAAGCAAATGGTACATGATTCATGATGTCTCACATAAAGACATGATTCTAGACCAGTCTTTTGCTACAATATTTTTATTTGCCATGTTTTCAAAATTTGACTATGAAGAGGGATGTCGTAATCATAATCGAATTTTGAGAACGCAATATATAGAATTTCCTTAAGTTGAACCAATCTAACATGAAATTTATATATATATTCTTGACTAAAGATGATTAAGGTCTCAATCTAAGCCTTTAGAACTGAAATGAAGTATATCCTCTCCCTTAATTATAGCAAAACAACTTTTTCAATTCCTGCAGCCTCACGAATTGAAACTTTTGTTTTCTATAATTAACATTGCTAACTTGCAACACTAACAATAATTATCATGCTCCCACTAACATGATGATTATTAGCATAACACTTATGCTCCCACTAGCTTTGACATGTACTCAGAAATCAACTGGACTTCTAGAAATCAATACTTTATTGACTTTCTTACCAAAGTTCAGATTTCTGATACGAGATGCTTTGATAAAACTTTATCAAAATCATACACCTTTCCTTAGATAGCATGCATGTGTGTCTAAACAATTTCAGAACTATGAAAAGGGATGCCGTAATCATAGTCTCAATTGTTTAGACCTTTTGCCATCTGCTTCAAATCTACTTGGTGGAAGTGTTTCCTCACCATCATTTTCATGAATCGGAGAGAAACCTTATGACCCTTAGATTTTATGGTGTATATGTTCTTATCCATGTGAATCGTCAAAACCATAGTCACAAGACAAGGATAATGACAAATCCAATCTCATATTGATTAAACTTGTGCAATCTTAAATTCTTGCCATTTGGCAGCTCAGGTGCCTGCCATTTCTTCCAAGTAGTTGTGCAACCAATTGAGAACTCTCAGAACTCCTATGCAAAGCCAACTTGAATAGGCACAAAAATTTCAACACGATAGGTTATAAACCTCAAGTCGTGTGCTAGTGAAGGACTTTAGGTTTTATTCTTGATTAAGTCTTGAAACTTTCAATAGCTTTAAGACTCCCACTGTCCTCTTGACATATAAGACTCCCTTGTCAAATATTTAAGAGATAGTGCGGATTCTTTATCAAGACTAACACTTTACACAATTGGCCTAAGTTGGTCTCTGTTTTATCCAAAACATCACAACTTACCAATTTCAAATGTACAAGAGTAGATAACCTTTTACTCTTACATTTGACTAGTGTTAACAAACCCTCTTTAAGATATGTCACTCAAGTTACAATCTTGGAGTATGACTCTAAGAATTGTTTTGGAACGAAGTATGACTCATCTTTTTTGATTTAACCATTTCAACAATTCATGACTCTTCTTCTTAGTCATAAGAAAACACTAAGATGACTTTAGAGGACGAATTGTGATATGGTATCTTAACCATTAAGATGATCATAAACATGATACTAAAGTACTCTCCCATCTTTTCAGATTTGAGAAACTTTTATCTTTCTGCCATACTTTGATTCTTCTTATTCGTTCTGTCTCACATTGAAACTTCTCCAATGCTACAGACTTATACTTAAACTTATAAGTATAACCATATTTATTGAACTTAAGTAAATCATGACGAATAGTCTTCTTGATCTTTAGTGGTGGACTTGACCAGTGCACAAGAATGTGTACTCGATCCCTTAGTCCTTTCCTTATTCACATAAGGAATTAGTCTTAATTTTCCAAGCTGAAAGTTCTCATTCATCATACTATACAACTTGCATGATTCCAAGTTTCGGTCCAATTGAACCTTGGGTGATGAGAATCTTTCCTTATTTGGTAATATTAGACACTACCACAACCGAAAGAATCAAATCCATTTTTCCAATATTGCTATCAATGGAATCTTATAAGCAACAACTTTTCACAAATGCCATTGTTAGGATACTTAAAATAAATAAAATCAAAACCTTTTTCTTTTATTTTAAAACTTTGCGGAAAAACTTATCCTTACAATCCATATGAAAACCTTGTTGTTATCTATTCCTAAGCAATATAAATATCATAACTCTTAAGTAATAGCCCAAAAATCTGATCACCGAACCATGCGATTGAAATCCATCTTCGCGATCAGAATCAGCATGTACTTAATAGAGTTAGACAATGGACTTTACTTGAAGTAGAGCCAAACTTATTGAGTTTAACATCCTTAGGTAAATTTGGCAGCTTCGTAACCAATGCCCCTTCCTTTGGCAATAGTTACCTATGGACCCTTGATAATGGGACTATCTCAGACTTCGCCTCTCTCTTTACCATTGGGTCAACCGAGTTGACTATGGCCGATCCCTTTCCATTGGGAAGAGAGAGCTTTACTGGATATCCAATGTCATCATTGTCAATGTCCATAGCGTTTTAGGAAGTTGATCTTAGCAAATAGATAAGATCATTAAGGGTCTTGTCTTAGTCTGTTTCATAGGATTCCCAAAAGAACTCACTATGTGACTTAGAAAGTAGTTGAGCCACCAACTTTCTCAAGACTTTGACACCCAACTCTCCCGGCTTGTCAATATGTGACTACATCTCCAAGATGTGATCACACCTAGACCTTGCCTTGCCAATAGGGCTTGAGTGACCTTAAAATTTTTAGGAACTTGTGGGTTAGGGAGAATAATTGGAGGAGGTGAAAGAAGTATGATATCCATGGGACATCATCTTCTTTTAGGAAAGCTTGTTTCAAGAGATTTGGGAAGATCATAAATGTCTAGACCAGACATCTTTTTGGGAGATATTCAAGATAGTTGATTTAAAGTCCTTAATATGACACCCAATATGAAATATTAAGGCTAGGACCCAACAAACTATTTTATAACTTAGAAGAGGGATGCCGTAATCCAAGCTATAAAATATTTGAAGGTAGGTGAATGACGATTCACCAATTTCCACCATGAAAAACAAAATAATTTATTAGGTTTTAATTGGATTTGAAAGTCCTAGATCTTTGAGATTCATTGAACTGTTCAAAGGCATGTTTCAATCTCGAGTGTGCCCTTCAGGTTTTGTGACTGGGATGCCGAGGATCACAAAACAAGGTGTGAATAACCATGAAAATATACTTGGTACCCTTAATATTTACCCCTTAATCAGTGTGCCGGTTAACCACACACGCTCCACCGATACTATGATAAATATTAAGTTACCCTTTGCCTACCTTGTTAAGTCCAGGTTAGTGTGCCGGTTAACCACACACGCTCCACTAACGACTTAAGCAAAGTGCAAAGTGTAATTTCATGGGTTAACACCAAATTCACATTTTCCTAAGTAACTAAGATTGGGTATTAATAAGAGTTTAGTTACTTAGTATTTATCATTAATACTTTTAATGAAAGGAGAATTATAGTCCTTGTCCTACCCGTTCGGCTAACGACCCTCCACCAGTCAAGGAAGCGGTGGGTGAGAATGGACACCCATTAAACTGTCATTTTATAGGCAGTAACCTTATACCCCCCTTATAGACCGGCTTCGTGAATGAGGCCTACTAACGGTAAGACTGACTTTACTCTTATACATATATATAAATATTATTAACTTATAATATTATAAAGTATAAGGGTTGAATTTTAACTTTTAAAATTCTAAGGGCTAACTTGGAATTAAATTATACATAAGTGAAAACTTTTCAAATTCCAAAACTTGAGGGCAAGTTTTGAAACTATTCAAAACTAATTAATTCCATAACTTATGAGTTTAAAGTAGTTTTAACTTTAAAAAAAAAAAAAAAAAAAAAAAAAAAAAAAAAAACTCTTCAAGTTCCATAACTTGAGGACATGTTATGGAAGACTTTAAACTAATTAATAAAAAAATAACTTTTTTTATTGTAACTTATGGAACTAATTAAGGTTACACTTTTTTTTTAATTTAATGAAGAGACTCTTGAACCTCCATAACTTGAGGACAAGTTATGGAGTCATAAAACCATTTAATTAGAACTAGACTCTTCATTTTGTAACCTTTGCCAACTTTTATGAGTTTTATGA
The DNA here is from genome assembly GCF_052849685.1 of Lactuca virosa. Lineage (NCBI taxonomy): Eukaryota > Viridiplantae > Streptophyta > Magnoliopsida > Asterales > Asteraceae > Lactuca > Lactuca virosa. Next base: position 493,980,303 of record NC_136429.1, read on the forward strand.
TTCTTAAATGTGACTTTTCATATAACTTGTGGACAAGTTACAAAAACACACTTTGGAATCAACTCTTAGATTAAAATGGATTGAAAACAACTATTTCACACAACTTTTCTATTAATCTAAGAACCTCATAAGAACAAGATAATTCAAATCATCAATCTTCAAGAAATTAGCATGAACATACAAACTAATACAAATCTTGAAATTATGACAATTATCTTAGAAATTGGATTAGCATGAACATTACCACATCAAAAACAAGGTTATAAGTCCAAAAACATCTTAAGGTAATGTTCCTAGTCCAATTCCGGCCAAAACAATCGAATATATGCATCCAACTCGATTTTAAAGCTACTTTTGCAAGTATAAAAAGAAAACAAGCCTAGGCTCTGATACCACTGTTGGGTTTTGAGCGTTCTAACACTCCTAAGTGTACATGCAACCCTAAATACCTTGGATCTATGTTTTCTCTATTATACATACAATTATGAACATCCAAGGTATTATCCTAATCTAGCATACAAAATAATAAATATAACAAGATAGAATACATACCTCTTTGATGTAGAATGTCTTCATAAAGCTTGAGTGCCTAGTGCCCCAAGTGTGACACCTCAAATGGTTCACACAACACCAAATACACTTGGAATAACTTGAGAGAAACTTGAACACTCCTTGAAATCGTCTAGCCCTCACACTCACACATTAGTGCACGATTTCTTGAGCCATGGGATTCTTTTATATGGTGGCTATTAGGGTTACACCATGTAACTCATAACTTTACCCATTCCTTATGCTCCATGGATTTTAACCTCCATGGAGTATCCATGGGTCACCCCTTGGATTTAGTCCAACATAAGGAATCTTGGATCACAAGCCCACATATATAAGAATGAATGATTTACACAATCAACCCATATATTTAATTAGTCTCCTTTTGATCACTTAATTAATTCCAAATTAATTCTTGATCACTACTAATTAAATAACCTTATTAATATATTAGAACTTATAATATATTAACTAACCTTAAGTGTTATTTCTCTCATTATAGTCTATCCAAATGCATGATGCCATGCAACCCAAATGGACCATGCCGGGTCGGGTCAAGTCTTACCAATTATAGTTATGGACTTAGACATTAATCCAACAGTAACATGGTAAAGTTCCAAACATGAGACTGTAGCTGATTCAACGTGCGAATCAGAGTACACAGCAGCAAGCGAAGCGTCGAAGGAGGCAATATGGCTAAAGAACTTAATCGGAGACCATAGAGTTGTACCAGCTGTAAAGGAGCCTATGGAGATTTTCTGTGACAACGAGGGTGCGGTCGCCTTAACCAAGGAACCGAGGGATCATGGCAGATCCAGGCACATCGATAGAAAATATCACTTCATAAGACATCGAGTAGAAGAGGGACTCCTCGTAGTGAAGAGGGTATCGTCAGAGGATAACCCAGCAGATCCCCTTACGAAGGGACTAAGTAGGGTTAAGCAATTTCAACATTCTAGGAGCATTCACCTGAGCGACGATATTAGTTTTAATGATTAGATAGACAGTTAGAAACTTGTAATAAATAAATGTAATTGACATTTGATGATTAAGTAATATGAGTTTTATTTATAAGTAAAGCTTACTATCTTTTGTCAATTGTTTATTTTGTGTTTCACTTTTGCATGTTTTTACTTCCAGAATAATATGATTATTCAAACTATCCACACTCGATCATACTTTGGAAGTATGTTATAAAAATAGATTGTCATGAATTGGCTTGTAGATTGTCTGAGGTGTTTTAGACATAGCAAAAGGTTGTTGCAACGTTCATGAGTACTCTTGAAATAAGAATTTGAGTATTGGATTAAACCCACGCTCACATGAATCACTTCATGGAATTTATCACGAGTGATTGTGAGACGATAATATCATATAGTCTTCAAACAAAGATATATGAGTTGTTGATTGCGAGTTGGTTGTGCATTGATAGTACGAAAACGCATCAGTAACTTGATGTTATAAAACGTGTTGTTGTATATGATTTAACAAGTAATCAGTACAAGCATATAAGTCGAAGTTTATCTGTTCCTTTTACCCTAAGAGTATTAAAAGCGATATCTTGGGCCCCTCGATGATTTTGTTTTGACTTATGTGTCGGGCCCGGTCAGGACTAAATTGATGTGTTCAATTAAGTTCTATGTCAAACAAATCAGGAATCGAGAAACAAACTGCTGGACAATAAGTATGACTTTATTCCATGTATTTGTCCACACGATATCTTAAAGAACAGAGGATTATATGATCCCTTATCTAAAGGACGCATCATTGACTAGGTCAAAGTTTGACGGCGGCTTTTGAAACCTACGATTGCTAATCGGATTTTGAAGTCGTACTTGCAATTATAGTTATTAAACTTATCCAAGTGGGAGACTGTTGGATTAGGTGTCTAAGCCCATAACTATAATTGGTATGTACTTGTCCCGATAGTAGCATGGTCCATTTGGGTTGCCTTCACCGGAGCAATTTGATAGGATGGATATTTGAGGAAGAGGTTATTTGTGATTTATTAATATTTTATAAGTATAATATATTAATTGAGAAATCATATTATTTAATTGATATTGATCAAGAATTAATTTGGTATTAATTTAGTGATCAAAAGAGACTAATTAAATTAACGGGGACTGATTATGTAAATCAGTGATACATATAATTTGGGCTAATGATCCACAATTGATTAGTAATGGACTAAGCTTATGTGAGAGTTCATGAAGTGTTAGTCCAAATGAGTTATTGGATTAAAAGCCTAAGTTAATAAATTAGGGTTTACAAGTGACCCTTGGAATTCTACACTATAATTGTAACCCCTAAGCCCTAAAATCGGATACAAGTGGATTCTAAGAAGAAGCTAGCCGATTTTGGTGCCTCCAATCTCTCTCTCATTGTCCTCCATTGTTCTTGGTGTTTGTGACTTATTTGAGGCATCACATTTGAGATGCTAAGCTCTTGTAAGGCCAAGTTTTACAAGCTACAACAAAGAGGTAATCATCTTACTTGTTTTTATGTTTCAATTATCAAAGTTGTATGCTAGTTAGGCTTCATGCTTTGGTAAAAAGAAATTTCATGTATAACTTGAGAAAACTTAGATACAAAGCATCTAGGGTTGTATGTGGACCATGGGAATGTTATTGTGCTCAAAACCTATCATGATCGAGTACGCGCCGTGTACCTCCACGTACGCCCAACGTACGCAGCCCAGTCCTAAAACTCCATTAAGAGCTTATTTCATTAAGCCCTTCCGTCCAAAACTCAGATCCAAGCCCAAAATGATGTCCTATGTAATAAAGTTTCCAAATTTATGACTTGGCATGGCTATTAAGTGTTTAATGTCCAAAACCCTATGTTCTTAACCTAATAAGATCATCTAACACACACATGGGTTACATAAAATACTCAAGATCATATTTTTATGGTTCATAATAGCTCCATAACGGATAAATTTTCCAACTTTATCCATTAGAATGGTCCCAAAAAACAAGATCTAGTCTTTAAGTCTCAAAGGGACCCAAAAAGTGCATCTTTTCAACTTAATCCATTAAGTCCAAGTCTCTAACTTTCAGATTTGAATCAAAATGATGTTTCAGATGGATAAAGTTTCCAATTTATCCATAACGAGGTCACAAACTTTCAAGATCTAAACTTTATACACTTAAAGTGACCAAAAGCTCATAACACCCAAAAGTAGCTAGATCTAACAATTTCATCATCAAGATTCAAACTTTAAACCTCTCGAAGAAAGATCAAGGTGAACAAAGTCTGGATCTACATGCTCCAATGCAACCAACACTTCTTCAATAAGTTCCTTCTTCTCCAAGGAGCACCAAGAACACTCCAAATCACTTAAAAACACCTTTTTACTCACAAGGCTCAATCTAGGGTTAGGGTTTCATGAGTGGGTGTTAGAAAGATGGAGGCTGAGAATGGAATGGGTTTGGGGGAGTTAAGTAGCTTAAATAGGGATCAAACCATGAAAATAGGGTTTGGTTCCTGATCGTGTACGTCGAGCATACTCAATTTACACCCAGCATACTAGGGATGCCCTAGTACGCCCAACGTACATGTTAATTACGCCCAGCGTACGCGACTCAACCCAAAACCTCCCTAACTTCAAACGGCCATAACTTCTTCATTCCAACTCCGTTTTCGACATTTTTATATCCACGTAAAGGTGTTGAAGAGCTCTACATTATTATCTAAATATATTGGACTAAATACCTTTCGAACATAAACCAATATTTCACGCAAGAACCCGACCTATGACTTTTCCTTTTTTACGCTTCGGCCCAGAACACAATTCAAGGGTAAAAATCTCTTAACTATCATTACCTCCTTCCACAAGCACTAAATTTTGCCTCCTTAAGGCCCAAAATCTCAATTCCATGTTGGTGTTGTTAAAATTTGGTGTTTTGAGGTCTCTCCCTTAGTAGAATGCTATTATTGGTGCACTTGTTATCATTTTGTCAATATCATATACTAGTTTCATTGTTGTTTTATAAATTCACATCTTTTGAGTTTGGTAAAAATAAAAGGGAATTATTAAGACTTATCGCCTAGTTCATGGAATACCTATGGACGGGGCCTGCCACCTGGAAGTGAAATTTGTAGATTTGGGAGTAGAGTAGTAAGTGCATGTGTAATCTGTTCTAAAAATGGTGATATATGTTTTTAGAAGTTTTTCTTGAAGTTTTGGGTGTAATAGGAGGTCAAATGCCTATAATTCTTAACAAGTTGATTTGGACCAAACAAATAGGTAGATATGCATATATTATTTGCCTTGCAATTTAGACAACGTATAATGTACACAAATCACCATTTACAATCCTTTCCCATTTTAGGCATTGTATTTTTCTCCTCTTTCTCCTAAACTTCACTAAACCTTAACAATACCTACATATGACTTAAAAAGAACTAACATCTTTTAATAACCCTTAATAAGTTTTTAATTCATTCATGAATCAATACACAAAACTCTAAATATCTTATGTATTAAAGGCTTCCATTTAAACACCAATCATCTACTCTATGTCATGAGTCATTAATGACCTCAATGAATTACTGATCCATTTTAATATAGCATACTAATCATCAATATAATTCAATCAATAACTCATATCAATTTTAATTTCATACTCATCATAATTCATGATTTCATTCCTCATTTGGCGATTCCAAATCCAGTTATGGAGTAGAGATAATTAGAAATACAAATAGTGACTATTAACTTTTATTATATATTAAATTTCACTTAAATACTTCCAAATTCTTATGACTAGTTTTCAAAACTCTTTTGATTGATTCAAAAACATTATTATTGTCATAATTTCATTTAGAATCATTTTCGTTGATGAATTTCTAATAGGCTCACCATTAAAGCTCATCATCTCCACAAGGTCTAATGGAATCACTTGTAAATGAATCATTCTTACACTAATTATCACATTCTATATCATAGGATCACTTATTTGAATACATGATCAAGGATCTAATTCGATGTTTAAATTCTTATGGGTAATGTACAAGTCATCAACAACTGCATTCCAACTCCTAATTCTATTATTTAGAAACGAAATCACCATTCCAATGGTAAAATGGTGACAAATTGGTGATTCCTTACATGTCACTAGCATCAAACCTTACACACAACTAAAAACACGTGATGAATTTTGAATTATTTTTCACAACTATGGTTTATGGCTTCACTCTAGTTCATCATTCCAAACAACCAACAAAATAGATATTGGAGCTTTGGATAAATTTCCAAACCTTATTTCGATTTAGAGCTTGATATGGAGATGCTTTATACCTTGAGATGTTTTAGAGATGAAAACCCAACTTTAGTTTCTGTAAAAACACCTTGATTTAACTTCAATAACCCTATATCTTAAGCAATCTCCATGATGAGCTATTACATCACTATTCTTGATCATTCTCTATGAAGCGAGGGAGAGTATGAAAGTTATTCAACTACTTTGAGGGTCTTGACAACTAAAGTCCCAATCCCCCCCCTCCACTCATACTTTCATATAAGTCACTAATTAACATGATGACTTAGTCAAAATATTATGTTTTAAACTTAACCCATCTCAATATAATTGTTGTCATTCTAGTCCCTATATAAAGCTAAGACTAATTAACTCTAGTTTGGCTAATTGATGTTTTTAACCTTTATTTTATATTTTAAAATTATAACCCAAAAAATGTAACAAAATTAATACTCTTCTTTGTTTTTCTAACTAATTTATTATTTTTTTTAACTCAACTCTCTATTTATTTATTTAATATTTTAAAATAACTTTATAAATTTACCAAAATAACAGATGTTACATTGTATCAACAAGAAGACAAGTTTGTAATAAAATACATTAATTTTGATTTTCTAACTATTTAGGGCCAAAATGAAATAATTATAATCCTTCAAGTGATCAATTTGTAATCTCACGTTTAAACATCGTCTTAATTCGATTATTATGATATAAGCTTGAACCAGTTTGAAATATAGATACCAGTTGAGTTGGAATAGAAATTTGGAATAAGAAGACGAAAAGAATTGTTTTTATAAGTTGGCCTTAAGGACATGTTAGGGCATAGATGGTCTATAATAAAGGTACATAGATTAAATATTCATCAACAGAGTAATGTGATAGCGACGTTGAGTGATGGAGGGTGTAGGTGTGATGGTGCAACATCAACGGTCATAGGATGGGTTGTGTATGAGTTTTGGAGCTCATTTTTTTAGAAATGAGAATGGGGAATGGGGTTTATAATGTTGTAAAAGTTAAAACTTGTTAACCTAGTGATTTGTGGTAAATTCTACATGTTTTTATAGAGATTTTATGGGTATTTTTATATTTAAAAAATGAAAAAAATGTGTTTAATGTGACATCCACAATTTTACGGCCAAATAAAAATATTTTCTTTACGCTTATTTAAAACAGAGTATTCTTTTATTAGTGCGGAATTTGTCCCAAAATGTTATTAATGTAAAATGATATCAATATCAAAAGCATTTCTGAAGAAACGTTTTTTTTATTAATATTTAAAATTTGGGGATGTCATAATTGATAGATGAACATAAGTATAAACTAGTCTTTACAGGCCTTACAACAATTTATTTAATGGCCTAAAACTCCTTAAAACTCTCGGTAGATTCGAACAACACTATCCCTATACCTTCGTACCGCTACATGTGATACAAAGAAAGTGGGTCAGGCTGGGAAGCCTGGTGAGTACATAAAGTTTTCAACCCAAAAATTAATCCCAATTACCCATTCCCATTATTCTCACTCTTTGATCATAAAATGATGATGTTGAGGGACCTATCCAAAAGGATCTTTGTAAATAACGAGTTGAGAATACTTCTTCGGGGATTCCATAACAACATATGTCTGTAAGGCAACCATGGGGGGAAAGAGTACTCGAATGAGCACACAATCCACACTCTCGGGTAACATGATTCATTAAAACCTACAAAGTACCGATTGCGAGACTTCTAGTGTTCCACTGGATTGTCTAGAAGAGTCCATGGTCGTCATCAATAATCTGGTAGATGACTGCTCTCAGTAGTACAATAGTACAAAGTTTGGGCATGGTCTTTCATCATTATCTCATCTCTCCCTCTCTCTCTCTCTCACTGGTATCAGTAGTATAGTAGTACTATGTTGGGCATGGTCTCTCATCATTATCTTATCTCATCTCTTTCTCTCTCTCTCTCTCTCAACCCTCTTTACACAATAAATTATAAGTATGATAAAATACATATATGATTATTTCAAGAAAAATCATCATCTTATTTAGAACATATATCAAGAACACAAAAAATAAGCATATAGGGCATTTAAGCAAACTAAATATTTGATATTTATATGTAAGCTGAAAGTAACTATCCACTCACTTGTTAAAAATAAATTACTTGCAATTTGGGCAGAGCTTCACCTAACACCTTAGCTTTTCCTTTTGAAAGACCTAGATATAATTATGACTAAGTATTAGTCTTCGTTTTATAATGATTGTGAGCATAATGAAGATAGTCTAGATGCAACGACTGGTTCCTGTTATGTATTTTAATAAAGAATTATTCATTTTTGTAAAGGGACTCGACGAGTTGGAGGCCCCAAACTCGTCGAGTAGGAATGGGAGAAGTTTGGACACGGGACTTGAAACCCACTCGACGAGTCGAGGAGCCTCGACTCGACGAGTAGGACTGCCAGAGTAAAACCCTAAATTTTTGGGTTTGCACCCTATTTAAAGACCTTAACACCCCATTATGTCCTCCCTCATCACCTCCTATAGTCCAAAAAACCCTAACTCGTGATCTTCAACTTTGTGAGTGTGTGTGAGTGAAAAAGATGTGATTTCTTGGTGTTTTCTTGAAGGAAGGAAATCTAGAAGTGCTTGGTTGAAGGAAAGAGCTTTGGATCCAGAAGATGAACTCCATTTCCAGCTCGTTTGAGGTATAAAGTCTATACCTTGTCCATTCATCTACTAGATCCCTTCATGGAGTAGTTTAGGGCTTTAAGGAACCATTTTTGGAACCATTCATGGATGCAATCATGTTTGGGGTTAAGACTTAAAATCCAGGGTCTTTTTGGGACTCCATGGCATAAAGGTGCCAACTTTATGGACATGGGAGTCCCATGCATCATAAGAAACACTTTTAGAGCCTTTTTGAGATAAACAACCCATGCATGAACGTGAAGTTTGTAACCTTACGTGTTATATTGACCCTAGAAGGCCATATATATGTTTTGGATGCATTAAGCCCGACTAAAATCGGGTGTATGGAATTAGAATTTGGGGAACTTGACGAGTCGTTCTTAGGACTCGGTGAGTTGGGTCGTGGTTCCCAAACCTTTTCTGTTACTGAGCAAACTTGTTGAGTCTAGAAGATGACTCAGTGAGTTCGACGTGTTTATGGACTTGAAGAGGAACTCGATGAGTTTAAGGATGAACTCGGCGAGTTGATGAGAAAAATGTCCCAACATATATAAAGAGGAACTCGACGAGTTCAAGGATTAACTCGGCGAGTTGCGAGTGAAATGCACTGACTTGTTTGAAGGGGAACTCGACGAGTTCATGGAAGGACTCGACGAGTTCAAACGGAAAGTCCTGATTCTGTCATAAGAAGAAAATCGACGAGTTAGATCACGAGTTCGAGATTCTATGAATCATTGAAATCGACGAGTTGACGGACCAACTCGGCGAGTTGAGTCAACCATAATGTTGACTTGGACTAGAAGGTTGAATTTGACCAGAGTGTTGACCTTTGACTTACCATTAACCAGAGTTGACCCTTAAAGGGGTTATAAGTTTGAAAGAGTAATTTAAAGAGATGTTAATTGTAGGAGTTTGAAGAGATTTGATCCCAACACCGAGGATAGTTCTGCTACTTCACGACATTGAGGTGAGTTACCTTCCAGTAGAAGTGCGTCTAAGGCACCAAGGCCGACCCACTAGTAGGTGATTATAGTTGAGATAATTGTCTTTGTGATAATTGTCTGGTATGCCACTAAATGTTATGCTTTATGTGCCAGGATGCTATATGATTATGTGACAGTGGTAGATAGGGGACTAATCCCCTGACCCGGTTGAGATATATTGACAGGGTAGGTCGGGCACCTAGATATGTATGACATTATGATATGTTATGTTATTATGTGGTAGTGGTAGGGGTGAAATACTCCCCATAGCCGATTGAAATAAATCGGAGGGTAGTTCGGGCACCCAGATATGCCTGGCAGGGTAGGTCGAGCACCTAGATATGCTTGACAAGGGGTAGGTCGGGCACCCCGGTATGCCTGGCAAGGGTAGGTTGAGCACCCAGATATGCTCAGCAGGGTAGGCCGGGCACCCAGATATGTCTGTGAATATGTTTATGGTTTGGTATGTGGTATGATGGGGGAAATCACTAAGCTCTGTGCTTATAGTTTCAGTTTTTGTTTCAGGTCCTTCTTCGAAGGGAAAGGAGCCGGTACGGTAGCTGCGCATCACACACATGATTTTCCGTATATGAGATTCTTGGGATTTGTACTCTGACATTATTACTATTTTATGACATGGTTTTGAGACATATGATCTATGGTTTTTATGAAATGAAATAACTTGATGATGTTTTCTATTAATTGTTTATGAATTGTTATATCAAAAATGAAATTTTTGGTCTAGAATTTTGGGATTTTACAAGTTGGTATCAGAGCCTTGGTTTGAGGGATTTGGACACACCTTCGGGGGTGTCTAGACTCAAATAAAGGGTTTGAAAGATTTTTACAAGAAATTAATTTTTTCTAAAAATTAAGTTAAAGAGTTTTGAGAAAGAACAAGGTGTGTGATGCGTGCAATCGGCCGACCTCAAGTAAGTTTTCCTCAAGATACCCATACATTTTTGTTATGATATATGATATAATTATGAGAACTGCATGCTAGACTAGGGCTGAGGATCTAGGAAGGATGCCTTATATGCCTGCTATATGTATGAGAACTACATGCTAGATTAGTGCTAAGGATCTAGGAAGACGCCTTATGTGCCTGCTATATGTGCTTATTGAATTTCATGCTAGAACTGATTAGTTAGTGATATGATAGCCTGAATATGATATGTTTGGTTTGGGTTACTCAATGCCCGAATGTTGCTTGCTTTGTGCTTTTAGGAGTTCTAGTTATCTTTAACTAAGTAGTAAACGAATACGTTAAGTTACATATTGCAAGGACTAAGTAATTTCAGAAGGTTAGGTCTAGCCCTATTTTTCAGGTATTGTCTGAGTCTAACCGTTGTAGGGTAGGACCTCTCATTTGAAGAGTTATCTGGTCTTAGTGATATGTAATGGTATTCGCGAGCAAGTTAGGTAAAGGGAGCAGGGATTCCTTATGCAGCTAATAACGGAAAGTAGGTCAGAGAGTTACCCTAAGGTAAGCCTAGGATGAGATTACTGCAGCGAGCAGTAGTAGTAGAAGGGACTTGGTGAAGTGAAGGCAATCCTTGAGGAAAGTACGGATAGATGTGGAAGGTAGTATGGGCCCTTACTACTAAAAGTAGTGGATCCGTACTCGAGTCAAGGAGGGCTGAGATAGAACCAGGGAACTTGTAGAATGTGTGAGACCTCTCGAGGTTATGTATGACCCTAAATATTATATGTTTTGTTTTAGAATGGTAGTGACAAGTCACAGAGCAGGAGGTTCAGGGTCTGGGTCAGTATCAGGTTCAGGTTCAGGTGTAGGATCTGAGCCAGTTGATGACGGGCTATGCGAGTTCATCGCGTCTGAGATTACGAGAGGCATCCTTGAGGCGACCCCGGTAATTTTCGGGTCGATCAAGGAAGGGATCATCGAGCTGATGGAGGAGCGTCTCAGGGCGTTCAGGAGTGACATGGCATCTGGCCAGATACGGACACATACACTCTCCTTCAAGGATTTCAGGGGATGTGGTGCACCAGACTTTCACAGGGTGAAGGACCCCATTATGGCCAGGAGGTGGATTGCAGACATGGAGTCTGCTCAGTTGACGAGCTTCTTCCCTGAAGGGTCGAAGGTCCGGTATGCTACAGGGTGTTTGAGGGACAGAGCTAGAGATTGGTGGGAGGCGGTCAGTGACACCTTGGGAGCCCCATCCATTGAGGCTATGACCTGGTCTGACTTTGTGACCAGGTTTAGGGCTGAGTTTGCACCAGATGTAGAGCTTCAGTAGCTGGCCAGGGAGTTTATGGACATGAGGCAGACGACCGAGTCGGTGGCGGAGATTACCGCTAAGTTTAGGGAGAGGGCCTTACTGCTGCCTCAGTACACGTGGGATGAGGAGATGCGGAAGACCCGCTACCACGACATGTTGAGAGCTGACAGTTGGAAGCATGTCAGCTACTCGGCATGTCCGACCCTGAAGGACATGATAGCCAGGGCGAGTGTGACAACCCAAAATTTTCATTTGTACGAACTCTACAGTCAAACACTTCAATTAAAAGTCAAATTCATTTCTGCTAATTTTTAGCTCGGTTTAAAGTCCATTTGGGTGTTTTAAATATTAATTCTTCGAGAGAACAAACGAAAGGAAGTATTTTCTAGGACTATTGGGGAACAAAAAAAACAAATGACACCTTAATGAGGTGTTTACGGCCAAACATGAGGGGTTTGGACCGTAAACCCCCCTTTGACCGAGAACTCATGCTTAAGGCATGAGTTTACTCCTTCCTTCCTCATTTCTTACTTCCAAACTCAAGAACACCCACATTCTCTCTCAAGTATCATAAGAGCTTCTTCCAAATCTTCCAAAAATGTAAGTGTTTTTTCTCTTGATTTGTTGATACAACACTTCATCTAGTAGTTATACATGATTTCATCCGTGAAATCTTCTCTTTTTCATAGATCTTCAAGTGTTCTTCAAAACACAAGAACACACACTAGTGTTTTGGGCCGAAAACACCCTTCTTTGCTTCCATATTGTAAGTATCTATCTCCTATACTTGTTATCTAGTAAGGATACTTGATTTAGGGCCTTGAAAACATCCATTTCTCAAGAACAATAGGTGTTTTCGGTCAAGTGCATCTCCCTTGACTGAAAACCCAAAAGAAAGGTGACTTTAAGACCTTAAACTCACATAAGGCTTTGTATGAAACTTAGAACCCCTATACATACTTGAAAGCCCTTGAAAATCACCTTATGCACCAAATATCATGAGTTTTCGGTCTTAACCTCAGGGACCGAAAACCCTAAAAACCGAGAACCATTTGGACCGAGAACCATTTAGACCGAAAATACCATTAGGACCGAAAGCTCCTAGGAACATACGACTTAGACCAAAAGCTCCATTTGGTAACCATACACTCATTTTATGTAATCATTTATGATTGTAACACTTCCATAAGAGTGTTTTCTAGTCTATGAGAGTGTTACCCTTCTTAATTAGTTGTATAAGCACTAATTGCATGCATATATGTGTCTTTTTATGCTAAATAGGATCTGTGTGTGCTCAAGTCTTCACTTGACACTTAGCATCCTTTTTCCGATCTTACATTCGCATCACTCATTTCAGGTGAGTTCATACCCCTTAATCAACCTTTGAAATGATTTTAAATGCTTTTGTGGGGGGGGGGGAATACAAGTTGAAATATTCTAGTTATTGCTTTAATCACATGTGATTAATGTCTAGAACAAACAGAAAGATTTTCTATTACTTTCAAATTACTATCAAACTTATGGATTTCAAGCACTTCAAAACCTTTTATTAAACTCTTTAAATGCTAAAACTGTTTCCAAACTCTTTTAAACTTGCATTATTTTCAAACTCATATCTACACCAATATATTTATATAAGTAAGACTTGAAGGACTTAGGACTGATAGCTCACCTTATTTCCTGTTCCTTGTTTGGTTGTGGACTTAGGGTATCCTGTTATTTGTCCGAATGTCATTGAAATCTTAGTTATATATATATATATATATATATATATATATATATATATATATATATATATATATATATATGTGTGTGTGTGTGTGTTGGATATAAAGGCTTTCACTTCAGTTCGGTACCTTTGTGTAACGAAGGCATACCGACAACATTACTACTCACTATTACTATTACAACGAGACATACAAGAGTCAGTACATTTACAAATCACTACATAAGTACTACATTGAGAAACAATACATACTATACACTATACAAGAGAACACACTATACACTATACAAGAGAACATACTATACACTATACAAGGGAATATACTATATACTAGTAAAGATAAAACATCACTACACTATGACATACTATACAAACTTTTGAATACTATAAACAGAATGTGACATACTACTTCTCGATACGACACTGCATTGTTGTATCACCTTGTAACCAGAGTCTCCTGGAAGAAGAGCGGGCATTGTGTGTATAGATCTATACGGGACAGACACTCCCATATCCCGACTGCTAGCTACAGTCCCAACCGATAAGGCTAAGGGGTGACAGAATGTTACCTCACTACATATGACACCGGAGGGTCATCAGTTATTCAGCCGTCGATCAGCATGGTTACATACGAGTTCACATTCAAAACTTTAATTAACCAATTAAGAATTAAAGGCAAAACAGACTCCCCGAGGTGTATCGTACATTTAATACTACTTGGAGTCTGCATTTTCATCACTAATAGCCAGCAGTGATACTACTGAGGTAAAACATTATTTTCCCCTATTACAGTTATTTTGAAATCATCTCGCATAAGTGAGGTCTTAAACTATATTTTCATAAGGATAGTTTCACTGGGGAAAACTCTTACATTTACAAAAGAACAAACATACAAACAGTCGGGTCTTGGTAGAAGACTACATTTCACTAGAAAATATAGGATTTTCTAGGGAGTATAACTATTTACATACATTTGAAATCAGTTACTAACATTTGCACTACGTTGTTACATATATTTTCATACAAGCAAGGACACTAATACTTATGAACTCACCAGCGTTATGCTGATAACCTCTTTCAAAATAACTTATATTCTCAGGTCATCAATAGACAGGTACCGATGAAGCTTTTGAGAAGATGGAGCATATACAAGACTCATCTTTTATTTTGATCATTCTTATGGTGTCTTGCAAACTATACAGAACACGCTTGTATTAAAATTATTATATTAATGCAATGGATGTTGTTGCTTGTCTTTACTATTATGCATTGTTATGATACTGTACATGACGTCCTCCACGCCAGAACGTTTCCGCCATTCCGGTTTTGGGGTGTGACAGCAAGAGAGAAGGAGACTGATATTAAGCACATCCAAAAGAGGATGGCGGAGGATTGGCAGGTTACTGGGGTTTCTATAACATCCCAAAAACACAGTCTGAAAACTTCGTTTTAAATCAGTAATAAAACCATATTCATAAAACGTCATATAAGAATCATGAACAATGTATCTCAAAATATCATAACAACTGTCAAATATATCAGAGTATAAACATCCCAGGCTGAACAAATGGTGTGTGCACTGCAATCTTCCCGAGCTCCTCTTTTGAAAACCGAGTACCTGAAACCAAAACTGAAAACTGTAAGCACGAAGCTTAGTGAGCTCCCCCAAACTACCACATACCATACAATAACATATAAAGCACATACTGGCCCTCGCCCACTGCATCAGACCGAAATCCGGAACTGACTAGGGTCATGCCCACTGCTTCGGACCAGAGTCTGGAACTAACTAGGGCCATGCCCACTGCATCGGACCGTAATCCGGAAACTGCATCGGACCGAAGTCCGGAACTAAACAGGGCCTTGCCCTCTGCATCGGACCGAAGTCCGGAAACTGCATCAGACCGAAGTCCAGAACTAACCAGGGCCTTGCCCTCTGCATCGGACCGAAGTCTGGAAACTGCATCGGACCGAAGTCCGGAACTAACCAGGGCCTTGCCCTCTGCATTGGACCGATGTCCGGAAACTGCATCGGACCGAAGTCCGGAACTAACCAGGGCCTTGCCCTCTACATCGGACCGAAGTCCGGACACTGACTGAACATAGCATAGCATAATCATAACTACTAGCATAAACACATATACTGCATACTGCATCGGACCGAAGTCCGGAACACATAACACAAGTCCTGCTTGAATCACAAAGACATCGAGCACACTGAACTTATTGCATCGGACCGAAGTCCGGAACTGACTGAACATAGCATAACATGATCATGGCATATAATATGAACACATATACTGTATACTGCATCAGACCATAGTCCGGAACACATAACACATACCATGCCTGTATCACAAAGACACCAAGCATACTGAACTACTGCATCGGACTGAAGTCCGTAACTACTTATAACTTAAATGGGCCGGCATTGTGGCCGTAGACCCGTTCCTACTGAAAGGAAACTCACCTCACACTGCTGAAGTCCTGAAGACATAACCCCACATTGCTGAAGTCCCGCAGACTCAACCCCAGTTGCTGGATGACATATTCCCGAACAGTCAATACCAAAATAACACCCAATTAATAATTGGGTTCCACTACATAACTATAAATACATACTTTGGATAATTACTACATTATCCCTAGCTTGGCTTACCCAAGCCCAAAGCCCAATCCATAGGCCCAAAGTCAACTAGGGATCAAAGCCCAACTATGGCCCATCTATGGTCCAATTTTCTAAATTGGGCCCAAACCCTCATATGGGCCTTACCCCAAAGCCCATCTAAATATTCTAGTCAGTATAATCATTCTTGGATGGCCCATTATTGGCCCAATTACCAAAACCCAATAGAAAGGCCCAACTTAAGGCCCAAGTGAAATTAGGGTTTCATATAAAATGATAACTAGGGTTAAGTGTGTCTTACTTAACCCATTAAGGACTTAATCCATTAAGTCCTTTACTCTACTAGATAAGTGATATGGAGTGATTTGGGCTTAATACACAGTCCAATCCCAATGGCTCAAAGGTGGGTCCAATAAGTCTAAGGCCCAATTACTCACAATTAGGGTTTTGTAAACCCTAATTAGGGTTTTTCACCCAAACGTGGCCCAATAAACCCAAAACTAATTCTGAAGCCCATTAGGGTTTTGCTAGGTCCATTAGGGTTTTGCTTGTGGGGCACCACCCACTACCACATCGGGTAGTGGTGGTCAATGGCGGCTCACGGCGGCGGCCACCACCTTACGGTGGTGGTTATCATCATTTTCATTATTAACCAAAGCTAGATACAATTACAATGCTTTTATCCAAAATAACACACATACTCACTAACACACACTAACTAATACACACACTAACTAACACACACACACAACCACACCATGGTGGTCGGCGGTGGCGATTGGCGGCAGCCACACCTCACGGTGGTGGCGGTGGCGACTTCCTTGGTGTTCCAGCTACACAAAATACACACTCCAAAATGCAGAATACCCTCCAGCACCCACCTAGTGGTATTTGGCGATGACAACCACAACTTTAGGACGGCAACCACCACTCTCTCTCTTTCTCTCTCTCTCTCTCTCTCTCTCTCTCTCTCTCTCTCTCTCTCTCTCTCTCTCTCTCTCTCTCTCTCTCTCTCTCTCTCTCTCTCTCTCTCTCTCTCTCTCTCTCCCCCGTCGGCAGAACACAAGGTGGAATTCCGGTGGCGCTAGACAGTTGGAAAACGAACGAAAAGGATGGCGGCGACTTGGGAGTTGATTGGAATGGAGGGTGGCGCCGGTGAGGGAGGCATAAGGGGGGAAAGAAGGTGACGGCTGCTACTCTTCAGCCAGGGTTAGGGTTACGGGATTCCTTAAATACCCGCCTCCTTTATCACTTTCCCATAATAGCGAAACTAGCCCCTCCAACTTCTCTTTCTAACAAAATATGTCCATAAGTTACCCTTTAACCCCCAGCCAGTTAAAATCTCTTCAAAAGAAGTCCAAAACTTACCAAACAGCCCCCTTAACCTCTAAAATCTTTTCAAAAGAAGTCCCACTAATTACCATTTAGCCCTTGCCTTCAAAAATACTTACAAAACTAATCTGGAACTTACACTTCAACCCTCAACTTCTAAAATTCTTCACAAATTAGCCTGATACTTACATTTATTAATTTATTTAAATAAACGGGGCGTTACAACTCTCCCCCACTTAAATTAGATTTCGTCCTCGAAATCATTTCTTACCATTCCTTACACACCAAACCACTCAAATAACATGGTCACTATCATGGGCACACCCTAGTCTTCCCAGGGAGGCCGTGATCAATCTTCGTAAAGCCCTAACATCTGCAGGCGAACTAATTCCTCGCAACAAGATCACATCTACTTCATCTGAATTCTGTTGTCTCGAGATGGTCTGAATCCCTGACAGGCCACTCTTACTGAATCATTATTGCTGAATCCAGTCCACCTTTCTCTCAGCTGTCTACTTATCTCCTGATGACTCAGGGCTCCCACTAGAAAAACAGAATCACAGCTCCACTTGCCCCTGTGATTCACTTATACTTCGCCAAAACTCAGATAATCCTGATGTAAGTGACTTGTCACTATCCATTTCAACCAGCTATTCTGTCGGAACTTGCAACCTAAACACAATTACTAACACTGCCTAAACACTGAAACTGTCCGAACACTGAACTGCCTGAAGCAGTATGTTGCCACATGGCTGCTTCTCGCAATCTATCTATGCCTTCCTGGTCTCAACTGATTCACCACTCATCTGAAGTATCGGGTTCCAGCCCGACTGCGGAGCCAAAGGATTCCCTACTTATTCGCCTCACACGACTTCTGAACAAATTCCTTCTGTAGAACTAGTTGCCACTAGTTCCCATGCCATTGAGGCTCTAATAACTTTCTGATCTAAGTGATCGAGTCCATACGTCGAGTCCTGACGTCACCAAACCCAAGGCTAAAAGTGATTGCTACATGACCATTGGTAGCCTCATGTCATAAATGACCTTAAGCAGTCCACTGCTTCCTTGCTCTCATCTCTGTAGTGGCGCTTCTACAATCTTATCACTGGCTTAACCAGGTCTAATCCGTCTGGGAGATTCCGAAATCCAATCTGTGGATTTCCATATCCTCACTGCTACACCCGAACTGGTGGGTACTATTGTTCTTCCCACGTCCTAGCAACGCACTCACGCTATCTACCAACCTAGTGAAAGCTACGGCTACACCCGCAGACTTACAACACTCTATCAATATCTGCTGCTAGTGAATGCTACGGCTACTCCCGCAGACTTATAACACTCTAATACTATCTGGCTGCTAGTGAATGCTACGGCTAGACCCGCAGACTTACAACACTCTAACACTATCTGGCTGCTACTAAATGCTACGGCTACACCCGCAGACTTACAACACTCTAAAACTCTCTGGCTGCTAGTGAATGCTACGGCTACACCCGCAGGCTTACAACACTCTAATACTATCTGGATGCTAGTGAATGCTACGGCTACACCCGCAGACTTACAACACTCTAACACTATCTGGCTGCTAGTGAATGCTACGACTACACCCGCAGACTTACAACACTCTAAAACTATCTCATTCGCTGGTTACTGATCCGAACACATCTAACGTGGAGTATACACACGACCTAGCATCCAAAACTAAACCCATGTCCTGACTTGAATCCCCCACCTGATTCCATAAGGCTTGCTGGCATTCATTCCGAGAACGCGATCTCATAATGAGCAAGTTTTTCCGAACTTCCATTTCACACTACCCTCAAACTATACATCCACTTAGGCTGTCTTCCTTCCTGACAAAGGTGCGAAGCTTATTCCAGTTTCAAAACTGCTCCTACTTTTGAATCCCTAGACGACTCTCCCCCACTTTGATTCATCGAACGTCTTACATCACAATACTGGAAGGATTCTCAATCCTTCTTACCATTCTATGCTCAATCTGTTGAAACCACGCTTAGCATTGCTAGTGTTTCTATACTAGCCAGCCCAAAAGATCACACCGCCTCCAAGAACCCAAATAAATCTCCGGTAATAACCCGCTAAACCCAGGAAGCTCCGAATCTCAGTTGGATACCTCAGAATCTCCCACTGCATCACGGCCTCTATCTTGGCCGGATCGACTAGAATATCCCTCTGATTGACAAGGTCCCCAAGAAATTGCACCCCGCGCAACTAGAACTCACAATAAGAGAACCTGGCGAAAATTCTCTCCCTCCTCAAAGTCTCTAGCACCTCCCTCAGGTGCTTCTCGTGCGGTTCCTTAGTCTTGGAATAAACCAAGATGACGCTGTACCTTCCCAATCCCATAACCTGTGGAATTGCTCTATCACTATTCGCCAATGCTTCTCGGTATGCAATTGGCATATGACATCTCTTGAAAATATAATTCAGACACAAACCGAGGACAACTCAGGGTTACACTTACTCAACCCTCAGAACAGAAGGCTCCTTTGTGCAGTTTCCCGCAAGTGTTGCACCGAATCTGACCCCGCTGGCCTCTCAAAAGCTGTTCTGACATTTACGGTCTCCTCCCGAGACCCCTCACTATAAGCAACTGATCTGGTTCCCTCTTACCAATGTGCTCCAAGTCCATATCTCGTTCTCAAGCTCGCGAAGTCATATCATTCAGGGTCTTGCACCCGGAGATACTCACGATCTCCCTACTATCATTCTATAGTATGCTCTGATAACTTACCTTCTTCATTTCCTCATCTGATGCATACTGTGGCACCATATAAGCTCTTTCCCGAGACTTGGAAGTGATCTCTGCCACAGTCTCAGTCGTCTAGTGGAGATCTAACAACTCTTGCGCCAACTGCTGCGCCTCAATCGCCTGGGCACACTCTGCCCAGAATATGGTCTGGAAGTCATCCCATGACATAGCATCAACCACGTCATCACTCAACTCACTACCAACCTCTTCCTATCAATCTGGTGCTCTATCCCTCAGGAGACAGGAACTAAGTCAGATCATGTCTACTTTCGAGACAACGTCTGGTACGAAAAGTGTTGGTCACATCTTCTAACCATCTACTACTAACAATGGGGTCCCTAACCCCCATGACAATATGAAGCCTCACAACTCTGAATTCCCGAAACATCAACGTACGGGTCTCTATCATGACTGCTATCTCAGTACAGAATGCACTCGACCTCTCATCACAAATCTCTATAATGCCCTCCTTGATCACACTGAGGATCATAGTAGTTTGGTCAATGATACTGCGTGAAATTCTCAGATGGAATGAACTCCCTCATCTGACCATCAATCTGCCCGGCTCCAGAGTCCGAGCCTGATCCCTCATCGACACCAGAACTACCATCTGGTCTACCACGTAGCGTCACTATACTCGGCAACATACCATCACTAACATCACAATACTCATCCAAACTCAAGGGATCTCACACACTACAAGTTCCCTGGTCTTATCTCAGCCTTCCTTGATTCGAGTACGGATCCTCTACTCTCAGTAGTACGGGCCCATACTACCTTCCACATCTATCCGTACTTTCCTCAAGTACTGCCTCGACTCCACCAAGTCCCTTCTACTACTACTGTTGATCTCATGCTAATCTCATCCTAGGCTTGCCCTAGGGTAATCACCAACCCACTCTTTACCATCAGCTGCATAAGAAGTCCCTGCTTAATTCCCCTAACTAGCTCGCGGATACTATTACATATTACTCAGACTTGATAATTCTTCGAATGAGAGATCCTACCCTACAACGGTTGGACTCAAACAAGAGCTGTGAAATAGAGCTAAACCTAACCTTCTGAAATTATTTAGTCCTTGCAATATGTAACATAACATATTAGTTTACTAGTTAGTGAAAGACAACTAGAACTCCTAAAAGCACAAAGCAAGCAGCATTCGGGCGTTGAGTATACATGATCAAGCATATACTACTCTGGCTATCATACTAACTAATCTGTACTAGCATGCAGTTCTCAATAAGCTGGTACACATATAACAGGCACATAAGGCATCCTTCCTAGATCCTTAGCTCTAAACTAGCATGCAGTTCTCATAAAGCTGATACACATACAACAGGCACATAAGGCATCCTTCCTAGATCCTTAGTCCTAATCTAGCATGCAATTCTCATAAAGTTGATACTCATATCATAACATGAACTTGTATGGGTAATTTGGGAGTACTTACTTGAGCTCGGCTGATTGCATGCACCACACCCTTTTCTCTTTTCAAAATTCTTTTCGCTTTTTCTAAAACTCTTTTCTCTATACTTTTCTAAAATTGTTTTCTTTTCTCAAAATCCATTTGTAAACATGGTTTTTCTCTTGAAAACTTTGTACCACTTCCTTAGTTTGAGTTCAGACACACCCGAAAGTGTGCCCGAATCCCTCAAACCAAGGCTTTGATACCAACTTGTAACATCCCAAAAACACATTCTGAAAATTTCGTCTTAAATCAGTAATAAAACCATATTCATAAAACGTCATATAAGAATCATAAACAAAGTATAAACATCCCAGGCTGAACAAATGGTGTGTACACTACAATCTTCCCGAGCTCCTCTTTTGAAAACCGAGTACCTGAAACCAAAACTGAAAACTGTAAGCACGAAGCTTAGTGAGCTCCCCCAAACTACCACATACCATACAATAACATATAAAGCACATACTGGGCCTCGCCCACTGCAACAGACCGAAATCCGGAACTCACTAGGGCCATGCCCACTGCATCGGACCAGAGTCCGGAACTAACTAGGGCCATGCCCACTACATCGGACCGTAATCCGGAAACTGAATCGGACCAAAGTCCGGAACTAACCAGGGCCTTGCCCTCTGCATCGGACCGAAGTCCGGAAACTGCATCGGACCGAAGTCCGGAACTAACCAGGGCCTTGCCCTCTGCATCGGATCGAAGTCTAGAAACTGCATCAGACCGAAGTCCGGAACTAACCAGGGCCTTGCCCTCTGCATCGGACCGAAGTCCGGAAACTGCATCGGACCGAATTCCGGAACTAACCAGGGCCTTGCCCTCTGCATCAGTCCGAAGTCCGGAAACTGCATCGGACCGAAGTCCGGAACTAACCAGGGCCTTGCCCTCTGCATTGGACCGAAGTCCGGAAACTGCATCGGACCGAAGTCCGTAACTAACCAGGGCCTTGCCCTCTGCATCGGACCGAAGTCCGGAAACTGACTGAACATAGCATAGCATAATCATAACTACTAGCATAAACATATATACTACATACTGCATCGGACCGAAGTCCGGAACACATAACACAAGTCATGCTTGAATCACAAAGACATCGAGCACACTGAACTTACTGCATCGGACCGAAGTCCGGAACTGACTGAACATAGCATAACATGATCATGGCATATAATATGAACACATATACTGCATACTGCATCAGACCATAGTCCGGAACACATAACACATACCATGCATGTATCACAAAGACACCAAGCATACTGAACTACTGCATCGGACTGAAGTCCGGAACTACTGCTAACTTAAACGGGCCGGCATTGTGGCCGTAGACCCGTTCCTACTGAAAGGAAACTCACCTCACACTGCTGAAGTCCCGAAGACATAACCCCACATTGTTGAAGTCCCGCATACTCAACCCTAGTTGCTGGATGACATATTCCCGAACTGTCAATACCAAAATAACACCCAATTAATAATTGGGTTCCACTACATAACTATAAATACGTACTTTGTATAATTACTACATTATCCCTAGCTTGGCTTACCCAAGCCCAAAGCCCAATCCATAGGCCCAAAATCGGCTAGGGATCAAAGCCCAACTATGGCCCAATTTTCTAAATTGGGCCCAAACCCTCATATGGGCCTTACCCCAAAGCCCATCTAAATATTCTAGTCACTATAATCATTCTTGGATGGCCCATTATTGGCCCAATTACCAAAACCCAATAGAAAGGCCCAACTTAAGGCCCAAGTGAAATTAGGGTTTCACATAAAATGATAACTAGGGTTAAGTGTTTCTTACTTAACCCATTAAGGACTTAATCCATTAAGTCCTTTACTCTACTAGATAAGTGATATGGAGTGATTTGGGCTTAATACACAGTCCAATCCCAATGGCCCAAAGGTGGGTCCAATAAGTCTAAGTCCTAATTACTCACAATTAGGGTTTTCTAAACCCTAATTAGGGTTTTTCACCCAAACGTGGCCCAATAAGCCCAAAACTAATTCTTAAGCCCATTAGGGTTTTGCTAGGTCCATTAGGGTTTTGCTTGTGGGGTACCACCCACTACCACATCGGGTAGTGGTGGTCAATGGCGGCTCACGGCGGCGGCCACCACCTTACGGTGGTGGTTATCATTATTTTCATTATTAACCAAAGCTAGATACAATTACAATGCTTTTATCCAAAATAACACACATACTCACTAACACACACTAACTAATACACAAACTAACTAACACACACACAACCACACCATGGTGGCCGGCGGTGACGATTGGTGGCAGCCACCACCTCACGGTGGTGGCGGTGGCGACTTCCTTGGTGTTCCAGCTACACAAAATACACACTCCAAAATGAAGAATACCCTCCAGCACCCACCTAGTGGTGTTTGGCGATGACAGCCACAGCTTTATGACGGCAGCCACCACCTCATGGTGGTGGCGGTGGTTTCCCTCGTTTCCCATTCAAACTGCCACACCCACGAAATAACACAAACCACTCGGACTTGAAGCAACAGTGCACTCGCGCCTACGTGAACACGAACATGGAGGCTAGAACGCACGCGACAACCACCCTCGGGGTGGTAGATGTCGACCGGAGCAAGAGGCGATGGTCGTGACTGGTTGAAGCACCGAAGATCCAAGAAGAACAACCCATCCATGGCGTGCGGCGGTCCTTCTTCGGCAGTGAAGTCGTAGCAGCGGCGGCAGCAGCTCCGCTCGTAAAACCCTCACAGCCCCGTCGCCAAAACCCTTGATCTGTCTCTCTCCCTCCCATCGGCAGAACACAAGGTGGAATTCTAGTGGCGCTAGACGGTCGGAAAACGAACGAAAAGGATGGCGGCGACTTGGGAGTTGATTGGAATGGAGGGTGGCGCCGGTGAGGGAGGCATAAGGGGGGAAAGAAGGTGACAGCTGCCACTCTTCAGCTAGGGTTAGGGTTACGGGATTCCTTAAATACCCGCCTCCTTTAACACTTTCCCATAATAGCGAAACTAGCCCCTCCAACTTCTCTTTCTAACAAAATATGTCCATAAGTTACCCTTTAACCCCCAGCCAGTTAAAATCTCTTCAAAAGAAGTCCAAAACTTACCAAACAGCCCCCTTCACCTCTAAAATCTTTTCAAAAGAAGTCCCACTAATTACCATTTAGCCCTTGCCTTCAAAAATACTTACAAAACTAATCTGGAACTTACACTTCAACCCTCAACTTCTAAAATTCTTCACAAATTAGCCCGAGACTTACATTTATTAATTTATTTAAATAAACGGGGCGTTACAGTTTCGAGGAAGAAACCCAAGGGATCCGACTCTAGGTCGAAGGGCCAGCAGGGCCGGAGCCACTGTGGGAAATGCGACAGACCACATGAGGAAGTTTGTAGGCTAGGATCATCACGTTGCTATAAGTGCGGCAAGACTGGGCACTTTGGCAAGGATTGTACTGACCCTACCCCCACCTTTCAGACATCCGACCTGATTTGCTTTCACTACAATCAGAAGGGCCACAAGAAGGCCAACTGCCCGAGATTGACAGCAGCAGCAGCGCCAGTGGCGGCGCCAACTCCAGCGACCCTGCGGATTACGGATGGCCGACATGGCAAGACAAATGCTCCAGTGGTGAGGAGTTCATCCTTCCATCTGACCGCCGAGGAGGCGCGTGCCGCACCGGATGTGGTGACAGGAATGTTCTCTTCTGCCTAACTCTTTTTACATGTCGGTTATGATATTTATGTGCTATGTTTATGTGTTATATTTAGAATCGTTCCAAGTGAACGGCATCCCAGTTCAGGTGTTATTTGACTTGGGGGCTACCCGATCATTTTTCTCTCTTGATCTTAGTAAGAGGTTTTCTGAGTCTTCACGAATGTTAGATTGCCCTTAGAGGTCGAGATTGGTGACGACCGATCTGTCAGGGCATCAAAGGTTTTCAGAGATTGCGTTTTAAGGTTATATGACGAGCGTTACCTCGTGGATTTGGTTCCCATTCCATTGTGTGGGAACAAGGTTATCATCGGCATGGATTGGCTAAGCCCTAATGGGGCGGTGATCGACTGTGCGCAGCAGCTAGTGCGTATCAGGACCCTAAGTGGGGGAGAGTTGGTGATTCAGGGTGAGAGGCCACAGTGAGGACCAGCTTTGTGCTCAGCAGTGAGAGCTATGCACTACCTTTAGTAGGGTTGTACAGGGTATGTCTTCTACGTTATGGATACCCGAGAGGCGGGCAAGACGACTATGAGCGTTGTGCCAGTGGTGCGAGAGTACCCAGATGTGTTCCCAGAGGAGTTGCCTGGGATGCCTCTGTAGAGACTGGTGGAGTTCAGGAACGAACTAGTCCAAGGTGCGGCTCCGATAGCCAATGCAACATATTGGTTGGCTCCTCCTGAGATGCAGGAGTTGTCTACACAGCTGCAGGAGCTGTTAGACAAGGGATTTATCACGCCGAGCAGTTCGCCTTGGGGAGCCTCGATCCTGTTTGTGAACAAGAAGGACGGGTCGCATCGAATGTGTATAGATTACCGGGAGATGAACAAGGTAACGGTGAAGAACCGTTACCCACTCCCGAGGATTGATGATCTCTTCGACCAGCTGTAGGGGGCATCTTGGTTTTTCAAGATAAATTTGCATTCAATCTACCATCAGATGAGGGTCAGAGACGATGATGTGCAAAAGACTGCTTTCTGGACTCGCTATGGCCACTACGAGTTCGTGGTGATGTCCTTTCGGCTCACCAATGCTCCTGCCACGTTCATGGACCTCATGAACCGCATGTGCACACTGATGCTTGATCAGTCTGTGATCGTCTTTATTGATGACATCTTGGTTTAATTCAAGACATAGGAGCAACTTGAGGAGCACTTGCAAGAGGTTTTGGATACCCTGAGGAGGGAGAGCTTGTACGCAAAATTCTCCAGGTGCGAGTTTTGGTTGTGCGGGGTGAAGTGTCTGGGGCACCTTGTCAACTAGAATGGGATTCTGGTTGACCCAACCAAAGTAGAGGCTGTGATGAGATGGGATGTTCCGAAGTCTCCATATGAGATTCGAAGTTTCCTTGGGTTAGCAGGCTATTACCGGAGATTCATTCAGGACTTCTACAAGATAGCAATACCCTTAACCCGACTGATAAAGAAGGTCGTTGTAATTTGTTGGGGACCTGAGCAGCAGACAGCGTTCAAGACACTGAGGCATAGGTTGTGCGAGGTGCCAATCATAGCCCTGCCAGAGGGCGTGGAAGATTTTGTAGTATACTGCAATGCGTCCATTTCGGGTTTGGGTGCGGTGTTAATGCAGAGAGGGCACGTCATCACCTATGCCTCGAGGCATTTGAAGCCTCACGAGACGAACTACCCGACGCACGATATGGAGTTGGGGGGTTGTCTTCGTCCTCAAGATTTGGTGACATTACCTCTATGGGGTCTGTTGTACCATTTACACGGATCACAAGAGCTTGAGGTACCTCATGGATCAGCCAAATCTAAACACGACGCAGCGTCGGTGGTTAAATGTAGTGAAGGACTACGACTATGAGATCCTTTATCACCCGGGGAAGGCCAATGTTGTGGCCGAAGCGCTTAGCCGCAAGGCAGCCCCGATCAGAGATATTTGCTTGAGGATGACGGTAGTGACTCTGCTTTTGGAGCATATCCGAGAGGCCCAGTAGGAGGCTATGAAGGAGGAAGATCGGAAGAGTAAGCGTATTGTGGGTCAGGTTTGAAGGGTTTTGAGCATTCTAACACTCCTATGGTGTACATGCAACCCTAGAAACCTTGGATCTATGTTTTCTCTAATATACATGCAAATTTGATTTTCCAAGGTTCTCAACCTAACTAGCATGTTATGGGGTACTTGTAATATAAAACTTTATTAGAATAACATACCTTTTCTTGTTGTTGATTACTTGGAGCCTCAAGATCCTAGCACCAATAATGTGGATGCCTCAAGTGGAAACACAAATCACCAAACCAACTTGGAAAACTTGAGAGAATAGTATGCACTTGTAGAAATCGGCCCACCTTTGTTCTCACACACACTAGTTCCAATTCATGTGCCCAATGCCTCTTTATATAGTATGGTAGATTAGCGTTACATCCATGTAAACCCTAATACCCATGGCCTTTCATTTCCATAGGACCCATGGGTTAAAAGCTCCATGGACTATCCATGCAAGCTTAGCCCATCCTAAATGAACATTGGCCCATTCTATATATACAAGAGTCCATATTTAATTAGTCTCTTTTGATCACCAAATTAATTCTTGATCAATAGTAATTAAATACTATGATTTCATATTAATATATTATAACTTATAATATATTAATAAATCTTAAATATACTATTCTCAAAAGATTATCCATAAAAATTGTTCTTGGTGAAGTGCAACCCAAACGGACCATGTTGGGTCGAGTCAACTACATCCCAAATATAGTTACAGACTTAGACACCTTATCCAACAGTCTCCCACTTGGATAAGTCTGATAACTATAGTTGCAAGTATGACTTCAGGAACCGACCAGCAATCGTTGCTCTTAAAACTCTGTTGAACTATGAATTGTCATTTAAAATAAGTGATCATATAATCCTCTGTTCTAGATATCAGCCGGACAAATACATGGAACAATGTCATACTTATTGTCCAGCAGTTTGTTTCCTGATTTCCGATTTGTTTGACATAGAACTAAACTGAACACATCAATTTAGTTCTGACCGGGCCCAGTACATAGGTCAAAACAAAATCATCGAGGGTCCATGATATCACTTTTAATCCTCCAAGGACTAAAAGGAACAAATAAACTTTGACTCATATGCTTGTACTACTACTTGTTGAATCATACACAAAGGCACGTTTTATAACATCAAGTTACTGATGCGTTTTCATACAATCAATGTACAACCAACTCATAGTCAACAACTCATATATCTAGGGTTGAAGACTAATTTGATATTACCGTCTCACGATCACTCAAGATAAATTCCATGAAGTGATACAAGTGAGTGTGGGTTTAATCCAATACTCAGAACTTATGAGCACTCATGAATGTTGTAGCAACTTTTGCTATGTCCAACCACCTTAGACATCTACAAGCCCAATTCATGACAGTCTTGATTCATACCTACTTCCAACGTATGACTGACTGTGGAAAGCTTGAATAAAGTAATTATTTTGGAAGTCAAAACATGAAAAGTTGAAACAATAGTAAACGATTGACACAAGATAGCAACACCTTACTTATAAATAAACAACAACTTTTATTTAATCATCAAAAGTCAATTACATTTTACAAGTCTCAAAAATAGCTATCTAATCTGTAAAACTAATATCGTCCTTCAGCCCGATGCGCCTCGCATGCTGCAAATGCCTAACCCTAGTCAGTCCCTTCATGAGGGGATCTGCTGGGTTCTCTTCTGACGATACCATCTTTTCCACGAGGAGTCCTTCTTCTATCTTGTGCCTTATGAAGTGATATTTTCTGTCAATGTGTCTGGATCTGTCATGATCTCTCGGTTCCTTGGCTAAGGCAACCGCACTATTGTTGTCATAGAAAATCTCCATAGGCTCCTTTATAGCTGGTACAACTCCAAGGTCTCCGATGAAGTTCCTCAGCCATATCGCCTCCTTCGCCGCTTCAATCGCTGCTATGTACTCTGATTCACATGTCAAATCAGCTACTGTCTCCTGCTTGGAAATTTTCCAAGTAATTGCTCCTCCATTCATGGTAAAGACCCATCCCGGCTGAGAGGGGAAATTATCCCTATCAGTCTGAAAGCTAGCATCACTATACCCCACTACTCTCAAGTCATCACTCCTACCAAGGGTAAGGACCCATTCCTTAGTCCTCCGTTGGTACTTGAGAATGTTCTTCACTGCAGTCCAGTGAGCCTTGCCAGGATTACCCTGATATCTACTGACCATGCTCAAAGTAAAAGCCACATCAGGGCGGGTAGAATTCATAGCATACATGATCGAGCCAACAGCGAAAGCATATGGTAATCGACTCATCTCAGCTATCTCAGCCTCTGTACTCAGATTCTGAGCCTTGCTCAGTTTGGCATTGCTTTGGATCGGTAAATTACCTTTCTTGGAATTCTGCATGTTGAACCTTTTCAACACCTTGTCTAAGTAGGTGCTCTGACTAAGTCTAATTAGTCTTTTACTCCTATCTCTCAATATCCTTATCCATAGGATATAGGCAGCTTCTCCAAGGTCCTTCATAGCGAAATACTTCCCAAGCCAGGACTTAACCTCCTGCAAGGTTGGGATGTCATTTCCTATGAGTAGTATGTCATCCACATACAATACCAAAAAGCTAACTATACTCCCACTAGCTCTGACATATACACAGGACTCATCTTCGCTTCTCGAAAAACCAAACTCTTTGATTTTCTCATCAAAACAAAGATTCCAGCTACGAGATGCTTGTTTCAATCCATAAATGGATCTCTCAAGCTTGCACACTCTATTAGGGTACTATGCATTGACAAAACCATCTGGCTGACTCATGTAAACATCCTCAGCCAACTTTCCATTAAGGAAAGTGGTTTTGACATCCATTTTCCATATTTCATAATAATGAAATGCAACAATGGCTAGCATAACCCTAATAGACTTAATTTTCTCTACTGGTGAGAAGGTTTCATCATAGTCAACTCCCTGAGTTTGGGTGAAGCCTTTCGCAACTAGTTGCGCCTTATAAGTTTTCACTTTCCCATCCATGTCGGTCTTCTTCTTGAAGATCCATTTGCACCCGACTGTCTTACGACCCAATACATTTTCAACCAAGTTCCAAACTTGATTCTCATACATGGATTGGATCTCGCTGTCCATAGCCTCTTTCCATTTAGCAGACTCAGGGCCTGCCATGGCTTCCCTATAGCTGTTAGGTTCATCTAAATTTACCAGTGTATTATCACTGATAAATGTATCACCTTCTGAAGTAATATGGAAACCATAATAATGCTTAGGTGCATTCCTAACTCTAGTGGAATGCCTCAGTGGTATAGGCTCGTTAGTTAACTCAACAGGAGTTTCCTCCTCAGGTTGATTGCTAGGGTTTGAGGTTCCTTCACCACTTGACTCTTGAAGCTCTTCAAGGTCAATTTTTCTCCCACTGTTTCCTTGGCTTATAAATTCTCTCTCGCGAAAGACCCCTCTCTCCTTGCCACAAAGACCATATTATCAATGGGTCTGTAGAAGAGGTAACCAAAGGATTTATGTGGGTAGCCGATGAAAATACATCGCTCACTTCGAGGTTTGAGCTTGTCGTGAGTCTCGCGCCTCACAAAATCCTCGCAACCCCAAATCTTGATGTGGTCTAAATTGGGAACTTTCCCTGTCCACATCTCGTGAGGTATTTTGGCTACCTTCTTGGTAGGGACTAGATTAAGGATATGGGCGGCAGTCTCCAAGGCATACCTCCAGAATGAGGTTGGTAACGAAGCTCGACTCATCATGGA
Source organism: Lactuca virosa (assembly GCF_052849685.1). NCBI lineage: Eukaryota > Viridiplantae > Streptophyta > Magnoliopsida > Asterales > Asteraceae > Lactuca > Lactuca virosa. Next base: position 494,011,391 of record NC_136429.1, read on the forward strand.
ACGAACCATGTCCAACAAGGTTCGATTGTGCCTCTCAGCCACACCATTTGGTTGAGGTGTCCTGGGAGGTGTCAATTGTGAAACAATTCCACATTCCTAAAGATAGTCAAGGAACTTTGTAGTAAGATACTCACCACCTCGATCGGATTGAAGCATCTTAATGTTCCTGCTCAACTGATTATCCACTTCCTGTTTAAACTCTTTGAACTTTTCAAAGGTTTCTGACTTATGCTTGATTAAGTAGATATAGCCATATCTACTATAATCATCAGTAAAAGTCACATAGAAGCGGTTAGCATCCCTTGTGGCGGTTCTGAAGGGTCCACACACATCTATGTGTATGAGGTCCAACAAACCTTCACCCCTAGCACAAGTACCAGTGAAGGGTGACTTTGTTATTTTTCCAAGTAAATAAGATTCGCAACTATCATCTGACCTTAAGTCAAATGACTCCAAGACTCCAACCTTTTGGAGTTGGCATATGCGCTTCTTGTTGACATGTCCAAGACGACAATGCCACAAGGATGCCTTATCCAAACTAGTGGAAGAATCGATATGCAACACATTATTTCCTAAGTTGTCTACAACCGACACAGTTTCATATACATCATCACAAGGTAATGCTTTAAAATAAATAACACCATTATAAAAAGCATTAATACCACCACATTTATTATCAAATGAAAAAGTAAACCCTTGTTTGTACAAACCATGAAAATAAATAATATTTCTTTCCATTTCATACGAGTAACAACACTTATTCAAATCTAACATTAACCCACTACTTAGCAACAAAGAATAAACTCCAATCTTGGTGACATGTGAAGCTTTCCTATTCCCCATGATCAAGTTTATCTTTCCGTGCTCCACATCCTCACTTCTTCTTACGCCCTGCAAATCAGAACATATATGAATACCATAACCTGTATCAAGGACCCAAGAATTAGTATGCGGTGAGTTATTAGAAAATATAGTGTAAATACCTACATGGGTAGGTTTGACCTTCCCATCCTTAACATCTTGCGGGTACTTGGGGGAGTTTCTTTTCGAGTGCCCCTTATCATGACAATAGAAGCATTCAACTTCCTTTGGGTTAGAAGATGGAGTGACAGATCCACCTTTGGTTCCAATCGAAGAGGATCCATCAAGAGACTTTCCCTTGGTACCCTTCGAAGGGGTCTTCCTCTTCTTCCCTCTACTTTGCTCCATTGCCAGAACAGGGACGGTGTTAGGAGTAGGAGTAGTAACAACCGATTTACCCTTGAGACCACTTTCGGTGGTCTTCAAAAGTCCTTGAAGCTTGCTGAGTGTGACCCCCTCCTTGTTCATATGATAGGTCATTCGGAACTGATCATAACAAGTAGGTAAGGAGTGCAGTATGATGTCAACAGACAACTCCTCGGGGAAGTTCACATTCAACTTCAGCAAACTGTCCACAAACATTTGCATTTTCTGCATGTGGCCCGTGATGGGTTCACCATCCTTCATTCGGGTTGTTATCATGGAAGAGATGAGTTTATACCTCTCTTGACTAGCACTCTGATGGTATCTGTCCATCAGGTCCATGTGCATCTCAAAAGGGTAAAAGTCCTCATAGGACTTCTCGAGTTCAACTTTGTGCTCAGCAGCGAGAGCTATGCGCTACCTGTAGTAGGGTTGCACAGGGTATGTCGCCTACGTTATGGATACCCGAGAGGCGGGAAATACGACTATGAACGATGTGCTAGTGGTGCGAGAGTACCCGGACGTGTTCCCAGAGGAGTTTCCTGGGATACCTCTGGAGAGACAGGTGGAGTTCAGGATCAACCTAGTCCTAGGTGCGGCTCCGATAGCCAAGGCACCATATTGGTTGGCTCCTCCCAAGATGCAGGAGTTGTCTACACAACTGCAGGAGATGTTAGAAAAGGGATTTATCAGGCCGAGCAGTTCGCCTTGGGGAGCCTTGATCCTTTTTGTGAAGAAGAAGGACGGGTCGCACCAAATGTGTATAGATTACCGGGAGCTGAACAAGGTAACGGTGAAGAACCGTTACCCACTCCCGAGGATTGATGATCTCTTTGACCAGCTGCAGGGGGCATCTTGGTTTTCCCAGATAAATTTGCATTCAGGCTACCATCAAATGAGGGTCAGAGACGATGATGTGCAAAAGACTGCTTTCCGGACTCGCTATGGCTACTACGAGTTCGTGGTGATGCCCTTTGGGCTCATCAATGCTCCTGCCACGTTCATGGACCTCATGAACCGCATATACAGACCGATGTTGGATCGGTCTGTGATCGTCTTTATTAATGACATCTTGGTTTAATCCAAGATGCAGGAGAAACTTGAGGAGCACTTACGAGAGGTTTTGGATACCCTGAGGAGGGAGAGCTTGTACGCTAAATTCTCCAAGTGCGAGTTTTGGTTGCGGGGGGTGTAGTTTCTGCGGCACCTTGTCAACCAGAATGGGATTCTGGTTGACCCAACCAAAGTAGAGGTTGTGATGATATGGGAGGTTCCGAAGTCTCCATCTGAGATTCGAAGTTTCCTTGGGTTAGCAGGCTATTACCGGAGATTCATTCAGGACTTCTCCAAGATAGCAATACCCTTGACCCGACAGATGAAGAAGGCCATTGTATTTTGATGGGGGCCTGAGCAGCAGACAGCGTTCAAGACACTGAGGCATAGGTTGTGCGAGGCGCCAATCTTAGCCCTGCCAGAGGACGTGGAAGATTTTGTAGTATACTGCGATGTGTCCATTTCGGGTTTGGGCGCGGTGTTGATGCAGAGAGGGCACGCCATCGCCTACGCCTCGAGGCAGCTGAAGCCTCACAAAGCGAACTACCCGACGCACGATCTGGAGTTGGGGGGTTGTCTTCGTCCTCAAGATTTGGTGACATTACCTCTATGGGGTTTGTTGTACCATTTACACGGATCACAAGAGCTTGAGGTACCTCATGGATCAGCCAAATCTGAACATGAGGCAGTGTCGGTGGTTAAATGTGGTGAAGGACTACGACTGTGAGATCCTTTATCACCCGGGGAAGGACAATTTGTGGCCGAAGCGCTTAGCCGCAAGGCAGCCCCGATCAGAGATATTTGCTTGAGGATGACGGTAGTGACTCCGCTTTTGGAGCAGATCCGAGAGGCCCAGCAGGAGGCTATGAAGGAGGAACATCGGAAGAGTGAGCGTATTGTGGGTCAGCTTTGAAGGGTTTTGAGCATTCTAACACTCCTATGGTGTACATGCAACCCTAGAAACCCTGGATCTATGTTTTCTCTAATATACATGCAAATTTGATTTTCCAAGGTTCTCAACCTAACTAGCATGTTATGGGGTACTTGTAATATAAAACTTTAGTAGAATAACATACCTTTTCTTGTGGTTGATTGCTTGGAGCTTCAAGAGCCTTGCACCAATAATGTGGATGCCTCAAGTGTAATCACAAATCACCAAACCAACTTGGAAAACTTGAGAGAATAGTATGCACTTGTAGAAATCAGCCCACCTTTGTTCTCACACACACTAGTGCCAATTCATGTGCCAAATGCCTCTTTATATAGTATGGTAGATTAGGGTTACATCCATGTAAACCCTAATACCCATGACCTTTCATTTCCATAGGATCCATGGGTTAAAAGCTCCATGGAATATCCACGCACGCTTAGCCCATCTTAAATGAACATTGTCCCATTCTATATTTAGAAGAGTCCATATTTAATTAGTCTCTTTTGATCACCAAATTAATTCTTGATCAATACTAATTAAATAATATGATTTCATATTAATATATTATAACTTATAATATATTAATAAATCATAAATATACTATTCTCAAAAGATTATCCATACAAATTTTTTTGTGAAGTGCAACCCAAATGGACCATGCCGGGTCGGGTCAAGTACATACCAAATATTGTTACGCACTTAGACACCTTATCCAACAAGGTTTCCTCCTTCGACTATGATAACCGCGGGTTATTGACACTCCATCGGAGAGTGTGAGCTCCGTATCATGGACGTGTGTGCCAGATTTTTATGGAGGAGGCACACAAATCCTTGTTTTCTATCCATCCCGGATTCTGGAAGAAGTTTCACGACGAGTTGGGTACTCGTCTGCACTTTAGCACGGCTTTTCACCCGCAGGCGGATGGTCAGAGCGATCGGACGATCCAGACTCTGGAGGATATGCTGCGGGCGTGCGTCTTAGACTTCTGAGGTAGCTGGGATACCTACCTTCCCTTGGCATAGTTTTCTACAATAATAGCTACCACGCGAGCATCGACCACGCTCCCTTCGAGATGTTATATGGAAGGAAATGCAAAACCCCGATATGCTAGGGTGAGGTTGGACAGAGGGTAATGGGGAGTATCGAAGTGGTACTCAACATGACAGAGAGGATCCAGTAGGTTCGGAGCAGGCTTCTGACTGTTCAGAGCCGGCATAGGAGCTACGCCGACAGACGCCGATCGGACCTGGAGTTCCACGTCGGGGATATGGTTCTCCTAAAGGTGTCACCTTGGAAAAGTGTCATCTGGTTCAGGAAGCGGGGCAAGTTAGGCCCCAGATACATTGGTTCTTTCAGGGTTACAGCGCGGGTGGGCAAGGTGGCGTATAGGCTGGATCTACCAGCATAGCTTAGTCAGATCCATAGTACCTTTCATGCATCCTAGCTGCGGAAGTTCTTGATAGATGACTCCACGGTGGTAGCTCTAGAGGATATTCAGGTGGACGACAGCCTGAACTACATCGAGCGGCCAATAGCCATCCTCGACAGGAAGACGAAGGATCTGAGGAACAAGAAGCTCGAGTTGGTGAAGGTGCAATGGCAGCACCACAAGGGCTCAGAATGGACTTAGGAACCGGAGGACGAGATGAGGGAGCACTACCCCGAGCTATTTCCAGATGCAGCAGACTTCGACGACGAAGTCTAAAATATGCGGGCGAGATTTGTAATGCCTGGTTCCTGGTATGTATTTTAATAAAGAATTATTCATTTTTGTAAAGGAACTCGACAAGTTGGAGGCCCTAAACTCGTCGAGTAGGAATAGGAGAAGTTTGGACGCGGGACTTGAAACCTACTCGACGAGTCGAGGAGCCTCAACTCAACAAGTAGGAATCGACTCGACGAGTAGGAATGCCAAAGTAAAACCCTAATTTTTAGGGTTTGCACCGTATTTAAAGACCATAACACCCCATTGTGGCCTCCCTCATCGCCTCCCATAGTCCAGAAAACCCTAAGTCGTGATCTTGAGCTTTGTGAGTGTGTGAGAGTGAAAAATAAGTGATTTCTTGGTGTTTTCTTGAAGGAGGGCAAGCTAGAAGTGCTTGGTTGAAGGAAGGAGCTTTGGATCCAGAAGAAGAACTCCATTTCCATCTCGTTTGAGGTATAAAGTCTATACCTTGTCTATTCATCTACTAGATCCCTTCATGGAGTAGTTTAGGGCTTTAAGGAACCATTTTTGGAACCATTCATGGATGCAAGCATGTTTGGGGTTAAGACTCCAGATCCAGGGTCTTTGAGGGACTCCATGGCATAAAGGTGCCAACTTTATGGCCATGGGAGTCCCATGCATCATAAGAACCACTTTTAGAGCGTTTTTCAGCTAAACAACCCATGCATGAACATAAAGTTTGTAACTTTACGTGTTATATCGACCCTTGAAGGCCAGATCTATGTTTTGGATGCATTAAGCCCGACTAAAATCGACTGTATAGAATTAGACTTTGGGGAACTCGACGAATCGTTCTTAGGACTCGGCGAGTTGGGTCGTGGTTCCCCAACCTTTTTTGTTACTGAGCAAACTTGTTGAGTCTAGAAGATGACTCAACGAGTTGGACGTGTTTATGGACTTGAAGAGGAACTCGAAGAGTTCAAGGATAAACTCGGCGAGTTGATGAGCAAAATGTCCCAACATATATGAAGAGGAACTCGACGAGTTCAAGGATAAACTTGACGAGTTGCAAGTGAAATACCCCGACTTGTTTGAAGGAAAAATTGACGAGTTCATGGAAGGACTCGACGAGTTCTGTTGAATCATAAAAGTGACCCTCTTGAACTCAGCTACCGCAACCATCTTTCTACCGTAACGGTTCAGCACCCGGAGTCAATCTTGTTCATCAGCAACCGCATCAGCAACCGGAGTCAGCTACCACAGTCAACTTAGCTGGATTACTTTATTTGTCTTTTATGTAATACACTCTATTATCCAGTATGCCTTGCACGGCTGCTTATAGAGTTGTAATCTAGTGTAGTTTCTAAGTCTCTATAAATAGAGACTTACTCTCTTTGTATTCAAAAAAAAGAACCGATAACTTATGAATTCTATCTGAATACACATTCTGAAGTTATCTCTCTATCTTTCTTCACTCATCTCTTCTTACTTAAATCTTATCATAATTCTGCTGATCATAATCCCTCTTCGGAGCAAGTCTTTAAGACTTAATCACTAAGCTTGATCTTCCTTATTAACTTGGAGTGAATGCATTCCTTGTTATGAATCAGCTTAAGTGTCTTCTTGATATAACAATTGCTGTCATTTCCATTCCTTTACATTTCCGCAACTAACTCTCTAACTATCTAACTATATTATTGTTGAGCTTTTAGATCCTTTGAGATTAACTATTCCGCATTATACTTGTTCTAACTTTTGTTCAAGTGTGTCTCCAAGTTTTTCTCTCAACAATTGGTATCAGAGCCAAAGTGGTTGCTTTTTGAAAACGGAACTCTGATTTTTCAAAGAGCCTTCTATACCACTAAAGCTCATTTCTTCAAAACAAAAAAAAAAAACAATTTCAAATGGCACAATCATTATCTCTGAATGTTTCCAACAGTGTCGGTGGTTCTAACCGAGCCCCAATACTAGTCGCAAATGAATATCATCACTGGTCACAAAGAATGGAAAGGTACTTGAGAAGACTGGGTAGAGATGTATGGCGATCCGTAAAAGAAGGACCACATGTTCCAGTCCTTACACCAGTCCAAACTGACGGCGCTGCAACCAGGCTAGGAGGAGGTCAACCAGCCATGAGCCGTCCCACCAAGGATGATCTCGATAAAATGGAAAATGATGCTGTTGCTTTTTATGAAATCTCCTGCGGAGTTGCTCCTGACAACTTCGATATTATCATAAATTGCAAATCAGCGAAAGAGATCTGGGATGTTCTCAAAAACCTGTACGAAGGCTCAGAACAAGCACAAGATAAGAAGCTTACTACCGCACTCAACGAGTTCAACAACTTCAAAGCTCATACTGGAGAAAGTTTGGAAGATTCCTTCAAAAGGTTCAACCTGATAGTCACCAAGTTATCCAATGCGGGCACCATCCGCAGTAACCATGAAATCAATCTTCAGCTTCTTAATGGTTTGGGCAGACATTGATCTACGGCCAAGATGATAGTCTAAGGCGATAGAAAGATTCACTCCCTGTCACTTTACAAGCTCTATGGAGAGCTGCAAGCTCAAGAATCCACCGTACTCAAAGACTGTGCTGACTTCGGAGGACCACTTGCTCTCATAGCACAAGCTCCACCGCAGTCACCTTACCCTTCCTCGTATGACACTCTACCGCAGTCATACGAAGCGAATTCTGAATATGATGATGAAGAAGATTTTCAGAAGGCTATTGCTCTGGTTAGCCAACAGTTCAACCGTCTACCACCTCCTTCCTTCCGCAAGAATCAGCAGTTCAACAAACCTCCATTCAACCGTAACTTCGGTTCTCAGAATAACCACTCTCGATTTCCCAAAAGTTCTCATCCACCACCGCAATCTCAGAATATTCAACCAAAGGAGGTACCGCAGTCTCCTCAAATCACTGACTCTGGTACTCCTTCAGAAGACAAGACTGATGTTGTAATTTGTCACAAATGCAACAAAGAGAATCACTTTGCACGAGATTGTAAGGCCAATGTAGTAAAAGACAGAGCATTCTACCTTAGAATGGCTCAAGAGTTGGAAGACAAAGAAAAAGCTGAAAAGGCAAGGGCATACGTGGCCCATGTCAAAAGAGACCATCAAGTCTGGTCATCCGGAGACGAAGATGAGGCCATCAGCAGTGTCAAAGGAAAAGGGAAAATCTGCATGGTGGCCACTGTGGATGATGATGGGTCTACAATGTTGAACAAGAACTACTGCTACATGGCAAAGGATGGAACACTAAGCATCGTCGAACAGGTAAAACTCATGATCCAAACTCTAAACTATAGCATGCATGACTGTCAGCCTTACATAGATGATCTTAATGGCACTTGTGTTGCCGTCCTTACAGACTATAATAAAGCCTTAGATGAGAAGAACATTGCGTCCCAAGAGATGTTCCACGTGAGAGGACGACTGGATAACAAAAGACTTAAGATGGCTATGTTAGAGAAGGACCTAGAGTTAGAAAAGGATGCAAGAATGTTAAGTGAAACCCAATTAGAGATAGCTTTGAACCAGAGAGATTTAGCTCAGAGAGAAATTGTACGCTTAAATCTCTTAATTGAAAAATTGTTTAATGAAAGTGAAGCTATTGAAAATTTGGTAAACAATGGAACCGTGGACAATACATACAATTGGGGTTGGTCAAATGGATATCCTACCTCAATGGATTCCTCACCCCGGTTCAACAAAGACATATTGTATGTCCCTCCAGACTGAGAATTTCATTTCCCTGTCAATGACAAGACTTTTCCCGAAGATATTAAAACTCACTTCGGTAGACTGCACAACTTAAGCAATAATTGTGTCATTGAGGAAATTATGCCGGAGGTTTCGGGTCACACATGTGATCAAATTCCTATCTGTGGCACCATCTATCCAAATTCTCAAACTTCATCCGTAGTTGATGAAGAGATTGTTGTTGAGGGCCCCGAAATCTCAAAAGACTTTCCATCTCTGTCCTCAGAACGCAGTGTCTCTCACTGTAGTCAAATGTCCCACAAATGTCCCACCGAAGTCCCATCTAAGACTTACTCAGCGGTAGTCAAGTCATCCCTACCGCAGTTATCAGTTCAAGGAACTGTAACTCTTCAGCCAATATTTCATGAACTACCTATAGAAAATTTTGAAGTAGGTCAATGTTCCCAAATTCCTGAATCCTCAAGTTCTGATGACTCAAGTCCGCGTTTTCAAAATCATTCTAAGAATTCCAGGAAACCGTAGTTGAACAACAATGACTGCGGTTCACCAAAATCTTTGGCAAAAAAGGATTTTAAAGAAGAAATCAGATCTCGCGGTACTAATAGACAAACTTTTTCAAAAAACAAGAAGCAAGTCAGATTTCCTAAATCCAAAAGTCCTAAAAAATTTGTTTTCTCTCACTACATTTCAAAAAACTCTTCTTTCAAGAAAACAAACAAAAAGGAAAGTTCAGTTTCAAAAGTCATTCCTACTCCTTCTGACACAACCCAAAAGGGTGTTCAATCTTTTCGAAACTATGTTTTTCAGGTCTATTCTTCAAATGATCCTAAATGGAAATGTATTTTACCCACTCCAACACTTTTAAAGTCACGTCAAAATTTCAAATGGAAGGGTATCTTACCAAATCCATCAAAAAGAATTCAGAAATCTACACATGCTAAAACCTTTCATAAACAGACTTTTTCAAAACCCAAAAACACTCGTGTCAGGAATTACCCATCTCGGACCGGTAACAGATCCAAAACATCCTTAAAACCGCTGACCAATCACAGTGTTAGATCAAAAGACAAAATCTCCTTTTGTAAATGTCAGTGTAGTTGTCAAAAGGTTTTATCTCATGTCAAATCGAGTCAGTGTCAGAAACCTCGTATTTTTTCAAAAAATCACAACACTCCAAATCTACTCAAACACCCAGGACTAGGCTCAAAAGTTGACAAGAGACCTGTCCCTACAACCTCGGACCATGCATCACTCAGAAACACATCAATTGTCCCAGGCTCCAAACTTGTTTGGATGCCTAAACTAACCGTGTAATTCTCAGGCTTTGTGCAAGGAGGAACAAGAAGAAGAGTGGTTAATTGACAGTGCCTGCTCCTTGCACATGACCGGAAGGTTAGAGTACCTTCGGGATTTCAGGCCTATATGCAATGGTGGAAATGTCACGTTTGGTAACAATGCAAACGGTGTCATCCGAGGTTACGGTGTTCTCACTACGGGGAACTTTTCCATTCAGAAGGTTGCTTATGTAGAAAGTCTTAAACACAATCTCATCAGTGTTGGCCAAATATGTAAAGCAGGACATCGTGTTGAATTTGATGATCAGTTTTGCTACGTAATGACGAGTGATAGAAACACTTGCCTGATCAAATATCGATCCGAAGGTACCATGTACCCTTTGGATGTTTCTCTAATCATTGGTAAACCGCAATTGTGTTTCTTGTCCAAAGCTGTATCCGAAGTCAGCTGGCTATGGCACCGTAAGCTAGCTCATCTCAACTTCCGGTACATCAACAACTTAGTCACTGGAGAACTAGTCCGCGGTCTCCCTATTCTCAAATTTAGCAACGATACTCTCTGTCCGGCTTGTGAATGTGGTAAGCAGTCTAAAGCAAGTCACTCTCTGATAATGGACTCTTCTATTTCTGAACCACTGGAGCTATTGCACATTGATCTCTGCGGTCCATCAACCGTAGCCAGCCTCCACCACAAGAAGTATATACTTGTTATTGTTGATGACTATACACGCTTCACATGGGTCTTCTTCCTCAGACTCAAATCAGAGACACCGCAGATCTTCATCAACTTCATCAAAGAAATCGAACTTCAGATCAAGCTTCCAGTTAGACGCATCCGCAGTGATAATGGAACCGAGTTCACTAATCATCTTCTTAACAGTTTCTTGGTGTCCAAAGGCATTTCTCACAACTTCTCAGCACCCTACACACCGCAACAAAATGGTGTAGTAGAAATAAGGAACCGCACACTGGTAGAAGCAGCCAGATCCATGCTTAACTTCGCCCAACTTCCTCTCTACTTCTGGGCTGAAGCAGTAGCAACCGCATGCTTTGTCCAATACCGAAGTATCGTGTGCAAACGCCTCAATAAAACACCATATGAGGGCCTTAACAACCCAATGTTCGCTTCTTTCATATTTTTGGGTGTAGATGCTTCGTGATCAACAACAGAGATCAACTCAACAAGTTTGCACCGAAGTCCGACGAAGGCATATTCCTTGGTTACTCCACTAACAAGGTTGCTTATCGAGTGCTCATCAGGCGTACAAGGCTGATCATTGAAAGCTTCGATGTGAAATTTGATGATTCTCACATCCGCGACGCCCCTCCATCCACTGAAACCACCGCAATCATGGAAAGTGACATTCCTGCCTCTTCAGGTCCCTTGAATCTGGTTGAAGTCAACTATGAGGATCTTTTTGATCCTATTAAAACGGCGAAACTATCCGAAGTTCTTGTGTCACCCGCAGCTCAACAACAACATGCTGATGTTTCTGGACCATCTCTATCTGAAGTAGCCTCTCTCAATACTTCCACCTCTCCGGTTGAGGGGGAAAGATCTACTCCGGATCTAGCCGCAACCGTCGAGGTTTTAGTACTTGATATTATTCAAATTCCTGTCCGCAGAGAAGCATTACCATCAAACGTATCTTCGGATTCGGATGATGAACTCATAGAAAATATCGACACTAGAACTGATCCAAGGATTGTCACTCTCCCATCCGCAGTCCAGGGGGAACCTTCTCAGGTTCCAGAGGAACTCCTATCTGCAACCCAGGGGGAACCTCTCCCAACTGCTCAAGAAAATTCTGTTTCAATAGATCAAGATGACTCAGCAGGATGTTCTCAAGTCCAGGGGGAACTATCATCTCCAACCGCAGATTCCTCTGACATTCAAGATATTCCCTCTACCGCAGCTGCTGATCATCTGCTGCCACGTCTTCATGTATGGACGAAAGACCACCCACCAGGTCAAATCATTGGGAACCCATCCGCAGGCATCCAGACTCGATCTTCCAAGGACCTATCTGATCACTGCCACTATGCAACATTTATGTCCTCGGTAGAACCCAGAACGATCAAAGAAGCATTGCTTGAACCTGACTGGATAGCCGCAATGCAAGAAGAGCTTGAAGAATTTCAAAGAAATAAAGTTTGGCAGCTCGTTCCGAAGCCACGTGGTCACTCCATTGTTGACACTAGATGGGTGTTCAAAAATAAGTTGGATGAATCTGGTGCGGTAGTCAGAAACAAGGCAAGGCTAGTTGCAAAGGGGTATAGTCAACTTGAAGGCATTGACTACGATGAAACGTATGCTCCGGTAGCACGCATGGAAGCTATCCGGATCTTTCTAGCATACGCAGCCCACAAAAACGTCAAGGTACACCAAATGGACGTTAAGAGTGCCTTTCTCAATGGGGAACTAAAAGAAGAGGCTTATCTTCAGCAACCTCCAGGCTTTGAAAATGTTGAATTCCCAGACCACTGCTACAAGCTTGAAAAGGCAGTCTATGGTCTGAAGCAAGCCCCAAGAGCATGGTATGAGACTCTTTCTAAATTCCTTGTCTCATCCGGGTACAAGAGAGGAGTGATTGATCCCACACTATTCAAAAAAGCAAATGGCGACCACCTCATGATTGTACAGATATATGTGGATGATACCAACAAGTTCAAAATGAGCATGAATAGAGAGATTAATTTCTTTCTAGGTCTTCAAGTGAAACAAGTACCGCAAGGCATATTCATTCATCAAGAAAAATACACCACTGAACTATTGAAGAAATATTCTATGGACAACTGTTCATCTGCTAAGGTCCCCATGGCCTTCGGTTATAAGATCTCTGCTGATCCCTCAGGCGAATCTGTGGATCACAAGACTTATAGAGGCATCATCCGCTCTTTGATGTACCTCACTGCAAGCAGGCCATACATTGTCTTTGCAACTTGTGTATGTGCAAGGTATCAGGCTGACCCAAAAGCCTCACATATGACCGCAACCAAACAGATACTACGGTACCTGAAAGGAAGCAAATCTCTTGGTCTATGGTACCCCGCAGGCAATGACTTCAGCCTGCCAGCTTTCACAGATGCGGATCATGCCGGATGCAAGCTCGATCGAAAAAGCACTTCAGGAGGATGTCAATTCTTGGGTGAAAGACTAGTCAGCTGATCCTCAAGAAAACAAAGCTGTGTCTCTCTATCAACTGCAGAAGCCGAGTATGTGGCCGCAGCCAGCTGTTGCTCTCAAGTCCTTTGGATGAAAACTCAACTAATGGACTACGGGTATAGAATGTTGCGTATACCGATCTATTGTGACTTTGAAAGTGCTATTGCTATTTCTCACAATCCAATTCAGCACTCCAAGACTAAGCACATTGAACTACGGTATCATTTCATCAAAGACCACATCTTAAAAGGTAATATTGAACTCATCTTTGTGTTGGATTAATGTCTAAGTCCATAACTATAATTGGTAAGACTTGACCCGACCCGGCATGGTCCATTTGGGTTGCATGGCATCATGCATTTGGATAGACTATAATGAGAGAAATAACACTTAAGGTTGGTTAATATATTATAAGTTCTAATATATTAATAAGGTTATTTAATTAGTATTGATCAAGAATTAATTTGGAATTAATTAAGTGATCAAAAGGAGACTAATTAAATATATGGGTTGATTGTGTAAATCATTCATTCTTATATATGTGGGCTTGTGATCCAAGATTCCTTATGTTGGACTAAGTCCATGGGGTGACCCATGGATACTCCATGGAGGTTAAAATCCATGGAGCATAAGGAATGGGTAAAGTTATGAGTTACATGGTGTAACCCTAATAGCCACCATATAAAAGAATCACATGGCTCAAGAAATCGTACACTAATGTGTGAGTGTGAGGGCTAGACGATTTCAAGGAGTGTTCAAGTTTCTCTCAAGTTATTCCAAGTGTATTTGGTGTTGTGTGAACCATTTGAGGTGTCACACTTGGGGCACTAGGCACTCAAGCTTCATGAAGACATTCGACATCAAAGAGGTATGTATTCTATCTTGTTATATTTATTATTTTGTATGCTAGATTAAGATAATACCTTGGATGTTCATAATTGTATGTATAATAGAGAAAACATAGATCCAAGGTATTTAGGGTTGCATGTACACTTAGGAGTGTTAGAATGCTCAAAACCCAACAGTGGTATAGGCTTGTTTTCTTGTTATACTTGCAAAAGTAGCTGAAAAATCGAGTTGGATGCATATATTCGATTGTTTTGGCCAGAATTGGACTAGGAACATTACCCTAAGATGTTTTTGGACTTATAAACTTGTTTTTGATGTGGTAATGTTCATGCTAATCCAATTTCTAAGATAATTGTCATAATTTCAAGATTTGTATTAGTTTGTATGTTCATGCTAATTTCTTGAAGATTGATGATTTGAATTATCTTGTTCTTATGAGGTTCTTAGATTAATAGAAAAGTTGTGTGAAATAGTTGTTTTCAATCCATTTTAATCTAAGAGTTGATTCCAAAGTGTGTTTTTGTAACTTATCCTCAAGTTATATGAAAAATCACATTTAAGAATCATAAAACTCATAAAAGTTGGCAAAGGTTACAAAATGAAGAGTCTAGTTCTAATTAAATGGTTTTATGACTCCATAACTTGTCCTCAAGTTATGGAGGTTCAAGAGTCTCTTCATTAAATTAAAAAAAAAAAGTGTAACCTTAATTAGTTCCATAAGTTACAATAAAAAAAAGTTATTTTTTTATTAATTAGTTTAAAGTCTTCCATAACTTGTCCTCAAGTTATGGAACTTGAAGAGTTTTTTTTTTTTTTTTTTTTTTTATAGTTAAAACTACTTTAAACTCATAAGTTATGGAATTAATTAGTTTTGAATAGTTTCAAAACTTGCCCTTAAGTTTTGGAATTTGAAAAGTTTTCACTTATGAATACTTTAATTCCAAGTTAGCCCTTAGAATTTTAAAAGTTAAAATTCAACCCTTATACTTTATAATATTATAAGTTAATAATATTTATATATATGTATAAGAGTAAAGTCAGTCTTACCGTTAGTAGGCCTCATTCACGAAGCCGGTCTATAAGGGGGGTATAAGGTTATTGCCTATAAAATGGCAGTTTAATGGGTGTCCACTCTCACCCACCGCTTCCTTGACTGGTGGAGGGTCGTTAGCCGAACGGGTAGGACAAGGACTATAATTCTCCTTTCATTAAAAGTATTAATGATAAATACTAAGTAACTAAACTCTTATTAATACCCAATCTTAGTTACTTAGGAAAATGTGAATTTGGTGTTAACCCATGAAATTACACTTTGCACTTTGCTTAAGTCGTTAGTGGAGCGTGTGTGGTTAACCGGCACACTAACCTGGACTTAACAAGGTAGGCAAAGGGTAACTTAATATTTATCATAGTATCGGTGGAGCGTGTGTGGTTAACCGACACACTGATTAAGGGGTAAATATTAAGGGTACCAAGTATATTTGCATGGTTATTCACACCTTGTTTTGTGATCTTCGGCATCCCAATCACAAAACCTGAAGGGCACACTCGAGATTGAAACATGCCTTTGAACAGTTCAATGAATCTCAAAGATCTAGGACTTTCAAATCCAATTAAAACCTAATAAATTATTTCGTTTTTCATGGTGGAAATTGGTGAATCGTCATTCACCTACCTTCAAATATTTTATAGCTTGGATTACGGCATCCCTCTTCTAAGTTATAAAATAGTTTGTTGGGTCCTAGCTTTAATATTTCATATTGGATGTCATATTAAGGACTTTAAATCAACTATCTTGAATATCTCCCAAAAAGATGTCTGGTCTAGACATTTATGATCTTCCCAAATCTCTTGAAACAAGCTTTCCTAAATGAAGATGATGTCCCATGGATATCATACTTCTTTCACCTCCTCCAATTATTCTCCCTAACCCACAAGTTCCTAAAAAGTTTAAGGTCACTCAAGCCCTATTGGCAAGGCAAGGTCTAGGTGTGATCACATCTTGGAGATGTAGTCACATATTGACAAGCCGGGAGAGTTGGGTGTCAAAGTCTTGAGAAAGTTGGTGGCTCAACTACTTTCTAAGTCACATAGTGAGTTCTTTTGGGAATCCTATGAAACAGACTAAGACAAGACCCTTAATGATCTTATCTATTTGCTAAGATCAACTTCCTAAAACGCTATGGACATTGACAATGATGACATTGGATATCCAGTAAAGCTCTCTCTTCCCAATGGAAAGGGATCGGCCATAGTCAACTCGGTTGACCCAATGGTAAAGAGAGAGGCGAAGTCTGAGATAGTCCCATTATCAAGGGTCCACAGGTAATTATTGCCAAAGGAAGGGGCATTGGTTACGAAGCTGCCAAATTTACCTAAGGATGTTAAAGTCAATAAGTTTGGCTCTACTTCAGGTAAAGTGCATTGTCTAACTCTATTAAGTACATGCTGATTCTGATCGCGAAGATGGATTTCAATCGCATGGTTCGGTGATCAGAATTTTGGGCTATTACTTAAGAGTTATGATATTTATATTGCTTAGGAATAGATAACAACAAGGTTTTCATATGGATTGTAAGGATAAGTTTTTCCGCAAAGTTTTATAATAAAAGAAAAAGGTTTTGATTTTATTTATTTTAAGTATCCTTACAATGGCATTTGTGAAAAGTTGTTGCTTATAAGATTCCATTGATAGAAATATTGGAAAAATGGATTTGATTCTTTCGGTTGTGGTAGTGTCTAATACTACCAAATAAGGAAAGATTCTCATCACCCAAGGTTCAATTGGACCGAAACTTGGAATCATGCAAGTTGTATAGTATGATGAATGAGAACTTTCAGCTTGGAAAATTAAGACTAATTTCTTATGTGAATAAGGAAAGGACTAAGGGATCGAGTACACATTCTTGTGTACTGGTCAAGTCCACCACAAAAGATCAAGAAGACTATTCGTCATGATTTACTTAAGTTCAGTAAATATGGTTATACTTATAAGTTTAAGTATAAGTCTGTAGCATTGGAGAAGTTTCAATGTGAGACAGAACGAATAAGAAGAATCAAAGTATGGCAGAAAGATAAAAGTTTCTCAAATCTGAAAAGATGGGAGAGTACTTTAGTATCATGTTTATGATCATCTTAATGGTTCAGATACCATATCACAATTGGTCCTCTAAAGTCATCTTAGTGCATTCTTATGACTAAGAAGAGGAGTCATGAATTGTTGAAATGGTTAAATCAAAAAAGATGAGTCATACTTCGTTCCAAAACAATTCTTAGAGTCATACTCCAAGATTGTAACTTGAGTGACATATCTTAAAGAGGGTTTGTTAACACTAGTCAAATGTAAGAGTAAAAGGTTATCTACTCTTGTACATTTGAAATTGGTAAGTTGTGATGTTTTGGATAAAACAGAGACCAACTTAGGCCAATTGTGTAAAGTGTTAGTCTAGATAAAGAATCCGCACTATCTCTTGAATATTTGACAAGGGAGTCTTATATGTCAAGAGGACAGTGGGAGTCTTAAAGCTCTTGAAAGTTTCAAGACTTAATCAAGAATAAACCCTAAAGTCCTTCACTAGCACACGACTTGAGGTTTATAACCTATCGTGTTGAAATTTTTGTGCCTATTCAAGTTGTCTTTGCATAGGAGTTCTGAGAGTTCTCAATTGGTTGCACAACTACTTGGAAGCAATGGCAGGCACCTGAGCTGCCAAATGGCAAGAATTTAAGATTGCACAAGTTTAATCAATATGAGTTTGGATTTGTCACTAACCTTGTCTTGTGATTATGGTTTTGATAAATTCACATGGATAAGAACATATACACTATTAAATCTAAGTGTCATAAGGCTTCTCTCCGATTCATGAAAATGATGGTGAGGAAACACTTTCACTAAGTAGATTTTAGCTAGATAGCAATTGTGATATTTGCATTCTCAAAGTCGTTAGTGGAGCGTGTGTGGTTTACCGGCACACTAACATGGACTTGTGAGAAGTGGCAAAGGTCTAAACAATTGAGACTATGATTACGGCATCCCTTTTCATAGTTCTAAAATTGTTTAGACACACATGTGAGCTATCTAAGAGAGGTGTATGATTTAGATAAAATTTATCAAAACAATCTAGTATCAGAAATCTGAACTTTGGTAAGAAAGTCAGCTGATTTCTGAGTACATGTCACAGCTAGTGGGAGCATAAGTGTTATGCTAATAATCATCATGTTAGTTGGAGCATGATAATTATGACAAAGGTTGCAAGTTAGCAATGTTAATTATAGAAAACAAAAGTTTCAATTCGTGAGGTTGCAGGGGTTGAAAAAGTTGTTTTGCTATAATTAAGGGAGAGGAAATTATACTTTATTTCAATTCTAAAAGCTTAGATTGAGATTTTAATCGTATTTAATCAAGGATATATATATATATGAATTTCATGTTGGAATGGCTCAACATAAGGAAATTCTATATATGGGTCCATTATTTGCGTTCTAAAATTCGATTATGATTACGGCATCCCTTTTCATAATCTGAATTTTGAGAACTTGGCAAATTGAAATGGAAATATTATAGCAAAAGACTATTTTAGTCTTTATGTGAGACATCATGAATCGTGTCCCATATGCTTCGGATATAGGATCGATTACATGTGCTATATTCATCCTTTCTAAAATTTTCCAAATGCCTGGGGCATTATGAAGGGAAAAGGTCTAGAATTGGATATGACTAAAATGATTAAGCAATTGTCGAGGACAATCTAAGGTTTACCAAAGATTGGTTGCTCAAGGACAGTTGGAAGTATAATGTTAATTCTGGAAGGACCATATTGACATAATCTGTAAGGAGGCAACTCTTGTTCAGAAGTGATAGTCAAAATGGAATATGGAAATGTTTCAAAGTTAGAAATTATTCAATCTGTGTAAGATTAGGAAACTTAATGAAAGAAGGATGTTTCCAATGAATATAAGTTTAGAATCTAACAGATTTCAGTAAATGGCATGAATTTGGAATTCTTGCATTTGCAATAAGGATTTGGGACTATGAAAAGAGGATCATTGGAGTGATGTTCAATTGATCTATTTTACAAAGTAAAGATCATAGACAAACATAGTATGCATACTTGGTGTATGGCATGACTAGTGTTTAGAAAACATAGTGTACATGCTTGGAGCATGGGACAACTATTGTTTTAAATTCAAGTATAAAGTTGATAAAACCGAAACAATGAATAATGAGTAATCAGTATGGTGATAAATAAAAGTGTTTATTTATATTCATAGGGTTTGATACCATATTTGATTCATTTATTCTTGTGTTTCACTTTGCATGTTTTGACTTCCAGAATAACTAAGTCGCTCTTCCTGAATGATTAAGTTATTCAAACCATCCACAGTCGGTCATATGTTGGAAGTAGATATGAATCAAGACTGTCATGGGTTGGTTTGTAGAGGTCCAAGTTGGTGGACAAAGTGGTGCTACAACACTCATGAGTGCTCATAAGTTCTGAGTATTGGATTCAACCCGCGCTCATTTGAATCACTTCATGGATTTTATCACGAGTGATCATGAGACGATAATATCTTATATTCTTCAAACCTAGAGATATGAGTTGTTACTATGAGTTGGTTATACATTGATTGCACGAAAACGCATTGGTAACTCGATGTTATAAAACGTGCCTTTGTGTATGATTCAACAAGTAGTAGAACAAGCCATATGAGTCGAATTTTATCCATTCCTTTTACCTTCGGGATAAAAGCGATATCTGTGGGCCCCTCGATGATTTAAAGATGATACATGTGAGTGCTTGGCCAAGCCAGGACTGATTTGATTTGTTCAATCAGTCAGTCATCATGAATCGGAAATCGGGAAACAACAAATGGACAGAGAGAATGATTGATAATCCATGTCTCAGTCCATATGATATCTAGAATGGAGGAATATATGATCCCTTATCTAATGGACAAGTCATTGACAAAGGTCAGAGTTCATCGACAAGGTCAGAGTTCGACAGAAGCTTTTGAGAGCTACGATTGTTGATCGGTTCCTGAAGTCATACGCAATAATAGTTTTAGACTTATCCAAGTGGGAGACTGTTGGATTAATGTCTAAGTCCATAACTATAATTGGTAAGACTTGACCCGACCCGGCATGGTCCATTTGGGTTGCATGGCATCATGCATTTGGATAGACTATAATGAAAGAAATAACACTTAAGGTTGGTTAATATATTATAAGTTCTAATATATTAATAAGGTTATTTAATTAGTATTGATCAAGAATTAATTTGGAATTAATTAAGTGATCAAAAGGAGACTAATTAAATATATGGGTTGATTGTGTAAATCATTCATTCTTATATATGTGGGCTTGTGATCCAAGATTCCTTATGTTGGACTAAGTCCATGGGGTGACCCATGGATACTCCATGGAGGTTAAAATCCATGGAGCATAAGGAATGGGTAAAGTTATGAGTTACATGGTGTAACCCTAATAGCTACCATATAAAAGAATCACATGGCTCAAGAAATCGTACACTAATGTGTGAGTGTGAGGGCTAGACGATTTCAAGGAGTGTTCAAGTTTCTCTCAAGTTATTCCAAGTGTATTTGGTGTTGTATGAACCATTTGAGGTGTCACACTTGGGGCACTAGGCACTCAAGCTTCATGAAGACATTCTACATCAAAGAGGTATGTATTCTATCTTGTTATATTTATTATTTTGTATGCTAGATTAGGATAATACCTTGGATGTTCATAATTGTATGTATAATAGAGAAAACATAGATCCAAGGTATTTAGGGTTGCATGTACACTTAGGAGTGTTAGAATGCTCATAACCCAACACTTTGTCCCTTCTCATGAAGAGATTGCTGATGTGTTCACAAAAGCGCTCGATTCAACAAAGCTTAACATCTTCCTCCAAATGTTAGGAATGATGAATCCAGACCCGCAATTCTTTTGGAATTGTTAGCTACCGCAGACCATCCTTGGTCTCCGTTGCGGTTCTAACTGAGAATTACATGTGATAGATGGTTTTGGTACCGCTGTCTAGGTACCGCATCCATATATCATACGTATCTCTCATGGGTCTTTATGGTCTGTTATTACTAATCTTTGTACAAGTGTTTTCCTCTCAGTTTCTCACTGCAGTCTTTCCTTGTTCATCCGCAATGACGTTTCTCAACCGTAATGAAAGTTCCATCCGCGATGACGTTTCCAACTGCAATGAATTTTTCATCCGCGATCATCATGATAATTTCTCAACTGTTTTATCAACTCTTGAATGTTTATGTGCTATTTAATGATCCTTCATTAAGTTAAACATTAAAGACAAAAAACATTCTCTTTAGAAACTGTCACATTCTCTTTCTGAATAATCCTTGTATCAGACATATTTTAGGGATGATGACAAAAAGAACGTTTTTCAATAAACTCATCCTTAATTTGTCCTTTCCTCTCCCCAATACGTCCCATCCGTTACAACTTCCTCTCCCATCACCCCCACGATCACCTGACGTATTGACATGCGTCTGACTTTACATTAAATGCAAAACCCCTTTTGGAAATCTCCAAAAATCTCTTCAAACCCGTTTTAATTATGTGTGGCTGAGATTTAATCCAAAATTCATAGATTCCCCCCAAAACCCCAATCGACGTTTTACCCTATCCTTACCATTTACCTAGGGTTAAACACTTTTTCACCCCCCTTTATAAACTCATCTTCTTCCCCAACAATACTTTACGTTTTCTGAATATCGATTCTTTCTTTCAAATTCCTCAAAACCTTCAAAACTTTCAAGAACCTCAAACCATCACTGTGTACTAGGCCGTTGTTGATCCGCGTTGTTGATCTGCAAGGAGACTGCTTTGATTTTGGGAGGATTCAAACAAAAGGAAGTTTAAATTAGAAGACAAATGAAGTGTTCTTGGGTATAAAAAAAGCATACAGTGGTGGGTGGTATACGGTGGAGAGAGAGAGAGAGAGAGAGAGAGAGAGAGAGAGAGAGAGAGAGAGAGAGAGATGGGCCCCATATTTTTAATTAATAAAATTTTAAATTAAATAGAAAAAACATAAAAGGTATATCAGAGGGGCATTTTAGTTTTTTCTGTTTTCCAAGGGATCAAAATCAAAAGCAAACATGGTCAAAATAATTACGAATCCGAAAAAAAAAATTGTGATTTGGACTAAAACCCAGAAAAAATGATATCATACGAACCATTTTTACAGTTTTGTCCTGAATTTATAAAGATTAAAATAAGTTTTTTTTCTTTATTTTTAGATTTTTTGATTAATAAGCTTTGCTAAATAGATCTAGTAGAAGAGTTGTATATAGCGAAATTCTATACGTACCACAAATAGTTTTGTGTACCATCATGTGAATGTAATAGTCCTTTTGTAATTCTGTGACACAACTGCACATAACATATAGCACTATAGCAGCACCCGTATATACCCAAATTACGACGGTAGCTCCTCAACTTCGAATTTACGGTCATTACATGGTCAGTAGCTGTCATATATGTCCGCCCACTTGCTATCCAAGGACGTGTACGTATCAAAAGATGAGTGGTCAGGCTTCTAAGCACACGTCATAGTTTCTCCATGCAACTTGCATCAATAAAAATGCACCCCTTTTGTCCATTTTAAGCACTTTTATTTATTTATTTATTTGTCGATTAAATTGGTGAAAGTTTTAATCGATTGTTATGTTGTCCCGCTATTTAACGAATAAACTCGTTCATTTTGTTAATTTTGATAAAATAAAAAATGATTTTGGCTGAGCTATACATAAATTGAGATATGAATGATGTCACTTCGAAATATAAAGATGTCACATATCTAAAGGTTGATCAATGCAAACCGACCTACAATGACTTGAAAGTGATATTGTCTGATTAAGACTGCTACACTTGCCTATGATAACAACCGATAAAATGGAATATTTAAATAACTTTCATTGTTGTAAAATGTATGAACACTAATAATACACTGAACAATCAATTCGTACACTAAATACGACCAATGAAATGTTTTTAACATACCCATGTGGCTGATTATTGATTCCATCTATGGTTGGAACTCGTTTGGACCAAAAGAAATGAAGAAACATAAATAAAAAAAGAAAAAAGAAAAGAAAAATAAAGAGAGACAATGCATGCAACTTAGGAAGAAAATAGCTTCTAGCCAAAGTTAAATACATTCGAACAAGTTGCATGTTGTTGGAGGAACTATATCATGCAAGTCATTTTTATTTGGCCATTTATTATGCTTAGATAAATAATAGATTAAATTTGCGGGTACAAAAAAATAGAAATAAATAAATAATAGGTTACAAGACAATTTGTAAACTTATATAAATTATAAAGGTTGCCAAGCACTTGTACAGTCTTAATGGGGGATAGCAATAAAAATTAACAGCATTCACTTAAATATACTAATTTAACTATGTTATATGTATTTAAATATCGATGTTTTGGGCTCAAACTCGAATTTCTCGTGTTTAAGCGACAATTATAGGGTTTGGTATTCTTTTGCATATAAATATAGTTGTCATCTTATTGTATGTTCATGAAAAACAGTTAGAGTATTTAGTGAGACCGCAAGTTGGGAGTTCAAATAGAAATTCGAGTGGTTAATTTAGATGCACGATATTGATTTCTCAGATTGATATTGTGTTTTGTAGCAACTGTTTCTGCTCTATAAGTAAAAAAAAAAAAAAAAAAAAAAAAAAAAAAAAAAAAAAATCTTTTCATCCTCTATTGGACATACACCATCACATGATGATGTAACCACGGTAAATTTTCATCTTCTTTGTGTGTTCTAACTTTATTATGTATTTTGTTTGATAATCAATATTAATGATTAACTATTTAATAGTATTATATAAAACACAAACAAGCCAACAAAGAATATTGATAATTATATACATAGTTGTCGCAAATAATAAAATAGATTACCAAATTTCGTGTAGAAATTAGATTGATCAATTGCGATCAATTTGATTATAAAAAAATATAGAACAAGATTGTCTCATTATCGCTAAATTAAAAGACGAAATATGTAAATTAAAACCAACCTGAAGATTGAAGATTATTGATTGGCAACTGCACGGAAGAACTCTTGTCGTTAAAGGTTTTTACAATGGTTGTAAGAATCAACAAAAAAATCAATGATTTAATGCAGATTATGGTTCTTTCTAACATCAATGGAAGAATTGATAAACACAAAACAAATACTTAGAAACTCGAAAGAATAGTTGATTCGGATTCGTCTACTTGCTGAATTTGCAAAAAGAGAAGAGAGAATATGATATCTTGTTTTTGTATGTGGACCAATAAAGCTCCAGGGAGGTCGTATAGGTCGTATGTTACTTGCATAAACCCTGGGATGCTCCGAACAAGTGGGGTTGTGATGTCGTAAAACATATAACCCGACTCGACCCAAACCCGAATAAGGTACTTAGGGTCGGGTTTAATAGGGTCAAAATTCTAAATCGGGTTATTCGGGTTAACCCGACATACCCGAATTACATTTAGGGTCGGGTTTAGGGTTGATTTTTTTAAAAAAATCGGGTTGCGGGTTAACCCGATTAACCCGAATAAGGGGCATACTATAGCTTTTTTACATATTGTATTTGTATCCTCCACGACTCCACATATGAAGTACAAACACATGTTCTTTGAAATAAGAAAATTATTATGCATATATGTGTGGCTTATTTTACGTTTACTAATCTTACTTTATGGTTTCTAGAAGGATACATATTGGTTCTTTTCATATTAAGGTGTATTAAAATGTAAATTACATTGGTTTAATAAAATAAACATATATAAAGAATTAATGATAGTTATACTAAATAACTCATTCTTTTGTAAATTGTACTATACAAGTTAATCTAAATTGTGAGGGAATTAGGTATAAATAAACTAAGATTGTATTTTTTTCACGTCACAAAAGAAAATACGGCTAGAAATTAAAAACCCTCACAATTCTCCACCGGCGTTGAAAATCAAAAACCTACACAACGGCTGCAACTCGCAAGAAAACTTTTTTTGTTTGTGAAAATCATAAACCCATAAGTTTTCCATCATCTTCTTCATGGTAGGAATTATGTCTGGTCAATCCTCATTCTTGATTCATTTGAGTTTGAAATTATGGTTGTGAACTTCCTAAAGAAAATAGTTGCTAGTTTAAGTTTTGTGAATAGTTGCTGAAACAAACACCCACAAACTTATTTATTTTTTCCTTCTTCACTTATTTGCTTCATACTTCATTTATTTGTTTCATTGTGAAATGTGCACGGTAACGATTTAAATTTGGTGTTTGTTTGGTTCATAGTTCATTTATTTAATGTTTGTTTGCTTGCAGCTTCATAATTCAATTATTTGCTTCCTTTTTCAATGGATTTAAAGTAAATGATTGGCATAAGAATTTTCTTGAGTTGGTTTAACAAATGCTTTGGGTGCATATATTAAAAAAAATTATTGTTTTAATGTTTGTTTGTAATTTTAAATATATTAAATATGAGGGGAATGAGCTTTATAAATTGTTTTACAGGAGCTTAGAAAATAATAAATAAAGTGTTGTTGACTCATTTTTATTATCAAATATTTATGGTTTTCTTATTGATTTTTATAATGTACAGATGACTGACTCAATGGAATTTGAGGACGAAACAACAGTAAAAATTGATAGAAACAACAATAACGATGAAACCCAAGATGGAATCCAAAATGAAACCCAAGAGCGTGTCAAACGACCAAGAGCTTCAAAAAAAACGATCATGGGTTTGGGATCACTTTGAAGAGGAACCTTTAAAAGAAAGGATGTCAAAAGAAGATCAAAGAGCATGTTGTGCACATTGTGGTAAGTCATACTTATGTGAGTCAAAAATATATGGTATTAAAAATCTCTCTAATCACTTGAATAAGTGCACAACTTTATGTAACCCCGCTTTTTAACTCGTTCCATGTACAATCTACACAAAAGTGTTTACTTTTTAAAACATTACATTTTAGGTCCTTATATTTGTAAGTTATTTACTAAAATAAACGAATATTATTTTATTTCTATTTTAACCCGATTAACCCGACTAACCCAACCCGGTTAATCCGAAACCCGACTAACCCTAACCCGACTAACCCGAACCTTAATAGGGTCGGGTTTAGGGTTAATTTTTTTTTACAAAAAACCCGACCCATTTAACCTGAAACCCGATCGGGTTGACCCGATTAACAGCCCTAACCAAAGATATGGTGGCATTTATGGAAGGTGTAGGAAGATTCCATAAGCTTATCCACAAAGTTAATGCATGGCCAATGCTGGCTGGGTCGGTCTAACCCCATCCGACTCAAACCCTGCTAAAAATAAAAGCTCCTAAACTCCTAATGATGATGCAGTGTACACAAGTGCAAAAGTGTGGCAAAATCGTGCCATTTCACGAACCTCGCGTCTCGCATCCACAACCCGACTAGGTACGCATGTGGGATTGACCCATCCTTTAATCCACACTAAAGCCTTTGAAGGAAAATGGCAATGCAAGCCTTATGAAGCCACCAAATGTTCTTCCTCCACCTATATCAGATAAGTAAACTAGCCAACTTGTTATTTTCTTTATAATTTTCCAATAATACGCTTTCATACTTATGATGATGATAATACACCATTTCTTTCATTCAGTAGCGGTTTCATAATCATAATATCAATGTTCCAGCTTCGTCTACGTATTGAAATGATTCTTTCATAACTCATAATAATTCTCCATATATGTCTCAAGAATGATTACCAATTACGAGGTTGCAAACATATTGTAACACCCCAAACTTTTAATAACAATTATAAACTATGGTTAATACAAAATTCATTACATATAGTCATGTATCAAAATGTGGTTTAACAAAAACATCAAAAATATTAATAGAGTTCACAAGTTTTTGGGTGTAACAAATCAACATCACAACCATAACTAAGAGAGAAATCATTACAAAAGCTAAGTCTATGCTAGGCCTCTAAAAGTCTTCAACTAACCTTCACCCTTTTAGTCCTTGGCTCTTCATCTTGAGCACATGGAAATTTAAAACAAACAAATACACAAGACAACTTGTCTCATAAGTAACATGAGTTTTTAGACACAATAAAGTAATAAAACATTTGATAATTTGATAAAAATCAACTTCTCATGAGGGTTATAGAATGTATGTATGATTAAAACATATAACAATAGAAAGCATACGGGTTCTCTCCTTATACAATATCCATATGTGAAGACGATCTTTAAATATGAGATTTATAAAAAACAATATCTTACAGATTCTCTACATATCACGTGTTACCAAAATGAGCATAACAAATCAACTCACTAAAGGTATATTTGGTCTAATCATCTACTTCGCGATAGATGGTACCACCCTAGTAGTGCCTTCGTTCTTATCTCATTTGTAACATCCCAAAAATACCAAAAATTTTCATTTTTAAACCACTAAATCCATACAAACACTTGTTCCAAAACCATTCATGGTAAAATGTATCTTTCAAACATCAGAGTAAAACAATAATAATCAATGCATAAAAAGCCATAAGGGATGTTGTGCAGTCAAGACGGGCCCTACCCTTTGGAACTTAAAGTACTTGGAAATATTTAAACCACAAAACCGTAAGCACAAAGCTTAGTGAGTTCCCCAAAATACCACATACCATACATATGATATGGAATGCTATAGGCCGAACCATAGTCTTACTGTCACTATCATCCATGAGCCAAATCATGGTCTTTTCTTGTCATGCCAGGGGCCAAACCCTGGTCTTACATACAAGTGTCAAGAGCCACATCCTGGTCTTCCATGCGAGCATCAAAAAGACAACTAGTATCCTACATATAACTATCGGGGGTCAGACTCTGGTCTTACATACAATTTCTAGGAGCCATAGCCTAGTCTTTCATACCTTTTCTAGGAGCCACATCCTAGTCTTTCATACAATTGCTAGGAGCCAAACCCTAGTCTTTCATACATATGCCAAGGGCCACACCTTGGTCTTCCATGCAAGTATCACAAAGACAACTAACATCCTACATAGTATAGTGAGAAGACTCACCTCGTAGACGTAGCCAACAACTAATAGCTCTCTCGCTCTCTCACACACAACCAATGAAAGGGTGATATATACCTCCTAATAAACCACACAAGGTAAACCCTTAGTTCACCTTCTAAAACTAGCTAATTAACCAAAAGTCAACCAAGGTCAAAAGTCAACGGTTAAAGTCAAAGTCAACAGCCAAACCCCTCAACAACTGACCCTCACGTCGTGGCCAGAACATGAACTCAGTCTCGGTCCAAAATTCTAATTGCGGACAACTCATCCGCGATCAAAACCATTGTCACATTGTGACGATCATACCACCACGTCGTGTCAGAATTCGTCTAAAAAAGCCGATAAGTCTCATCGTCACGTCGTGACTTCCATATGGTCATGTCATGAGAACTGCTTTGGGGCAGATTAATGCATTAAGCCCCTTATCCATTAAGCCAATCATCCTAACTTCTCATAGGGATTTCTTACCCTAAAAACCTTCTAATGATCGGTGTTTTATAAACATGAATGACTAATGAATTTCTTGAACTCAAGATAGGTCAAAATGGTGAAAATGGAACCAAAATCCCATACATGGAGTCAAAATCACACCAAACTCTAGATCCAAAGCATATAACCATCAAGGGACCTCAAGGATTCATAAAGTTGCCAACTTTATGGAATCCTTCCACCCAAACTTTCCCAAAAAAGTCTAAAAAAGGACAAAAAGCATAGATCTATCAACCTATAGAGTAAAGATTGGAACTTGATCACTCATAATGGTACACAAGATGCTCAAAAGAAGTCTCCAAGCTTGCCAATGTGCTCTTTTCATAATAAAGGTCTTCTTCTTTCTTCAAAAGCCACCAAGGACACAAAAATGAGCTCAAAAATGGATATGGGTGTATTAGGGTTTGCTTCAAGGTTCTTAAGGGTGATGAAGGATGGAAATGATGCCATAAATCTGAGATTAGAGGTTTAAATATGTGGGAAACCCTAAATGATCACGGGCTTGGGCTGCAGCTATCGTCACATCGTGACAGCCATCCGAAAACACGCTCACATATTTGGTATGTCATGTCGTGACAGCCTTCCTGTCACGCCGTGACATATGGTTTTCCTCAAAAATCATGCCTTTTGTTTCATTTGTTCCATACTCTAATCCATTCCGGGAGACGGGTGTTACACAGTTACATGGATATATTTTCCAAATTATTGCATTCATGACTTGACTCGAAATTCAATCAATGCTTGACTAGCCAAAACATAAACAAGATGAATCTAGCATGATGTATTTAAATATGAATCTCATAGCAATGTTCAAATCAAAACATCAACATATCTCAAACTTGACCTAAACATGTTTCATGGTTCCAAGAGTGAACCAAAATACAATTATCATAATATAAACAATATTAAAATTTGATCTTTACAATCAAACTTTATTTATGCCATGTAACCAATATAAAATATCTACATATCACTCACATATTATTGTTAGACTGTCTATGTAACGTCTGGTTCCTGGTATGTATTTAACTTCTAATTATTCCATTTTATAGAGAAACTCGACAAGTTGGGAGCCCCAAACTCGTCGAGTAGAGATCATAAGGGCCGCGTAATTTAAGTAACCTACTCGACGAGTTGGGAGGCCTCAACTCGATGAGTAGGCTGGTAGATATGAAACCCTAATTTGCGGGGTTTGTACCCTATTTAAACGCCATAAACCTTTCATGTTGGCCTCATATCCAGCCTCCAAGTCCCTAACCCTAGATCTCGAAACCCTAATTTGCGGGGTTTATACAACCCATGATCTAGAACTAGGAGCAATAGTTTTCGCTCTAAAGATATGGAGGCATTATTTGTACGGAACCAAGTGCACCATTTATACCGATCACAAAAGCCTTCAGCATATACTAGATCAGAAAATGTTAAACATGCGGCAGAGGAGATGGGTAGAGTTGTTTAGTGATTATGACTGTGAGATACGATATCACCCAGGGAAGGCTAACGTAGTAGCCGACGCTCTAAGTAGGAAAGAAAGAGTGAAACCTTCCCGTGTGAGAGCTTTGGGAATGGTAATTCAGACAAGCTTGAAATCTCAAATCATTGATGCCCAGGAGAAAGCGCTATTCAAGGAACATCTTCCAGGCGAAACCTTACATGGTTTGGAAGTGAGATTTGAAACCAAACCTGATGGAGTTCGTTATTTTAAGGACAGGGTCTGGATTCCAAGGGTTAACGATCTGAGAGACATGGTACTAGAGGAGTCTCATCGATCTAAATACTCAATCCACCCTGGAGCGGATAAAATGTACAAGGATCTTAAAGAGTACTATTGGTGGCCTGGAATGAAAAGGGATATTGCCTTATATGTTGGGAAGTGTTTAACTTGCTCAATAGTCAAAGCTGAACATCAAAAACCATCCGGCTTATTGCAACAACCTGAAATTCCCCAATGGAAATGGGAGCAGATATCCATGGATTTCGTTACCAAACTTCCTAGAACTGCTAAAGGTCATGACTCAATTTGGGTCATAGTGGATCGACTGACGAAATCTGCTCACTTTCTCCCCATTCGGGAAGATTTCAAGATGGAAAAATTGGCCCAAATCTACATCGACAAAATTGTTTCTCTACATGGTGTACCCCTATCTATCATTTCTGATAGAGATAGTCGTTTTACATCGCGATTTTGGTGGATGTTACAGAAGGCACTAGGAACCAAGATAGATTTGAGCACAGCTTACCACCCTCAGACAGATGGGCAAACAGAGAGAACAATACAAACATTAGAAGACATGCTACGAGCGTGTGTCATTGAGTTCAAAGGAAATTGGGATACTCATTTGCCTCTAATTGAGTTCTCCTACAATAACAGTTACCACACGAGTATCCAATGTGCTCCATATGAAGCATTGTATGGACGCAAGTGTCGTTCGCCCTTATGCTGGACAGAAATCGGAGACAGACAATTGACTAGACTCGAACTTATCCAGGAAACATCTGACAAGATTGCTATCATCAAAGATAGGCTTAAAGCTGCCAGAGATCATCAGAAAAGTTATGCGGATAATCGTCGAAAACCATTAGAATTCCAAGTAGGAGACAAGGTACTTTTAAAAGTGTCGCCTTGGAAAGGGCTTGTACGTTTTGGTAAGAAAGGAAAACTAAGCCCAAGATATGTTGGACCCTTCGAGATCATTGAAAGGATTGGTC
Organism: Lactuca virosa; assembly: GCF_052849685.1. NCBI lineage: Eukaryota > Viridiplantae > Streptophyta > Magnoliopsida > Asterales > Asteraceae > Lactuca > Lactuca virosa. The sequence continues at coordinate 494,042,586 of NC_136429.1, forward strand.
CGGTGGCTTATAAACTCCAATTGCCCCAAGAGTTAAGCGCCATTCACGCCACATTCCACGTCTCCAATCTTAAGAAATGTCTAGCCGACGAAGCATTGATAGTACCCCTGGAGGAAATTAAGATCAATGATAAGCTAAACTTTGTTGAGGAACCGATAGAAATCCTTGACAGGGAGGTAAAACAACTCAAGCGGAGTAAGATTCCGATTGTGAAAGTTCGATGGAACTCAAAACGCGGGCCGGAGTACACCTGGGAGCGTGAGGACTTCATGAAGGAAAAGTATCCACAACTTCTCCCATGCGACGACAAACAATGACATAGAATGAATTTCGGGACGAAATTCTTTTTAAGTGGGGGATACTGTGACAACTGTCAATTCAGGTCATTCTCGGACTCATGCATCTTTATAAAAACCATTCATGCACAACATGCCATGGCCTAGTAGTATAAATTAGGTCAAAATCTTGCATAAACTAGGATCCAACTAAGATCTAGGACTAATATACTTGACTCTTACGATTCTAGTAAGTTGCTTAACTACAATAGGAAATGCCAATACCATAATTAGAATGAAACTTCAAACTTTGTTACAATTGAAAAAGGGTATAAAACCCTAAAAATAAATTAAAATATTCTAATTACATTCCAATATGATGGTGAATATCAATGTTCCAAAAACTCTAAAGAGCCCAAAAATCCAAATTTATAAACTTTAAAGCTTAAAAACTTTATAAAATTTCTATAAACTTCCTAATATAAAATTTTTATTAATCAAATTATAGATTATAATCAATGAAATAGAAATTTAAATTATCATACATTAATCATAATTTATTAGTTAAAAAAAACAAGATTTTTAAATAAATCAAAAATTGCTTAAAGAGACATTTTTATAAAAATTTAGGTTTTATAAAAATTGAAGGGAGAATTATATAATTTGAATTTTAGGAGAGAGGGAGCCTCTCTCACTCATAAAATTCGTGCATCCTCTCCCCCATGCCCTCTCTCTTCCCAAAACTTCAATCATTAAAACACAATCCCCACTCTTCCACTTCTCTCTTCACTCTCTCTCACACTCCACCCTTTCAACTCTCAAACTCTCCTCCTCTCTCTCCAAACCCACGAAAATCATCAGCCAAGAACACCTCTCCACACTCAAATCTTCATCTTCTAAGGTTGTTCTTCAAGGTATTCACGAAAATCCTTCATTTTCCTTACTTTTCCTTCTTGTTTTTAAAGGGTTTTCTTGTACTTCTCCTCCTTCTACACCATTCTTTATGAACATTCATGAACATGTTCATGAATGTCGTGTTTGATGATGATGGTGGTAGGGTTTCACCCAAGAACAACATGCATGTTGTTTAATGGTTAAATCCAAGGACCAAAACCTATGTCAAACACTAAGGTTCGGATTTTTACAAGTTTTAAAGGCTCATACACCTTATGCATTCAAGTATTTCCTTTAAAAACATCACTATAACAAACATATGTCCATGCATGGTCTTCAAACCGTGATGCATGTGAAGAACACCAAGCTAAAGAGCTTGATGATCAAAGTACATTGTTAATAGTGCATGTAAATGATTTTGTCTAGAAAAATATCTAAAAGTTCTTTTCTGCTCAAATCAAAATTTTTCCAGATTCCCCTTAAGGTAATATGAATATCTAGAAAATCCCAACAGTTTTTATCGTTTCCTTGATTTATTAAAATTGTTGCAAGAAAACAAGGGCATAAATCACATAAAATACTTCCAGAGGTCTATAAATCCGGAATAAATTCGTGGATGACCCCTATGGTGAATAATGACCTCTCATTAAATTTCATCGATTTATGTTGCTGTTTAGTATGATTTTCGATTTTCTTTTAGTTTGGGTGCAATAAATCACAAAACCACTTTAAAGAGTGTGAAAATTGTATCTAACAATTTTCGCAGCTCTTACCTATGGTGGGAGACTCAGAAACATAATTTAAGAATTTTTCATCATGCCTTTCTATTTTTCCCAATTTTTGGTAGTTATAATGGCCTAAAAATAGGAAAAATAGTTCTGATTATCCAAAATTCATGAAAATTTACCAGAACATCATGTTGTATATTAGGAGGTTACATAAAACTTTTGATGATTTTCTCTACTGTATACTATTTTTCTCCTATTTGCTAAGGTTAAATACACTTAAATACACTTAAATACACATAAATACCCAAAACCGGATTATACAACATGAAAACCACTTTTGGTATTTTTCCCAGATTACTTACACTGTAAATGATGTTACAAAAGTTTTTGGTAATTTATTTTAACTGTTTATTATTTATTCTTCAATTAATGATTATTTAAGGGGATAAAACAAGGAAAAATAGAAATACCCACTGAAAAATATCTTTTATATTTTTCTCAGCCTAGTTATGTATAATAACAGTTAAATAAAAAGTTTGGGTAATTTTGGAAACTGTTTTCTATTTATTTCAAATTTTATTGCTCAAAAATCGTAAAATATAATTAAACAGCTTGGAAATTCATTTTTATATTTTTCCTAGCTTAGTAATGTATAATAACAGTTAAATAAAAAGTTTGAGTAATTGTGGAAATTGTTTTCTATTTATTTCAATTTTTATTGGAATAAATGCTGAAAAATCGTAAAATATAATTAAACAGCTTGGAAATCCATTTTTATATTTTTCCTAGCTTAGTAATGTATAATAACAGTTAAATAAAAAGTTTGAGTAATTTTGGAAACTGTTTTCTATTTATTTCAATTTTTATTAGAATAAATGCTCAAAAATTATAAAATATAATTAAACAGCTTGGAAATCCATTTTTATATTTTTCCTAGCTTAGTAATGTGTAATAACAGTAAAATAAAAAGTTTGAGAATTTTCATCCTTTGAATGCTATTTTTCGTGAATTTATTTGGTTATGAAGGCTTAAAAACTTGGAAAAATAGTTAACCATATCAAAAAAATTCAAGGGAAATTTTCTGGAAAACCTCTATTGTATTTAGAATGAAAATACAAGGTTTGACAATTTTTGGAAACTATTTGATAATATTTTGCGTTTTTAGGAATTTAAAACACCTTTAAATGTGTTGAAATACCCTCAAATTATATTACTAAATCTGGAAAATTAATATCCAAAATTTTCTTAATCACATGACTTATAGAATTTCACCATTTCAGAAAAATCGTAACCAATTAATATAAAACCGATATTAGAACATAAATTCGGCATTTCTCTATATGTAGAGTTTAGTATATTAGCATTAGATTTCGACATGGAAACTCACTAGTGTGTGTTTGATGTCGTAGGATCCCGGTAGTAAGGCGTTGGTGTATTCCGAGGCACTACTTGTACCTACTCGAAACATTGTGAGTATTCACCACTTCCCTATTTTCGGTTTTTACGTTTTGGGGTGGAAAAGCATGTCCTAAACTATTTATGTTCGTTGTATTTATTTGACTCGTATAAACTTGGTTGCTATATTTTGCATATTGTGAGTATTCACGCACTCCCCTATTTTCAGTTTTTATGTTTTGGGGTGGAAAAGCATGTCCCGAAAAAAAAACTATTATTTGAATGTTGTATTTAAATTGATTTGTATCAAACATGATTGCTATTTTATTGCTATGTCTCTCTATGTATGTCTATGCAACACGGAACATGAGAACTTATCGTACTAAGGCCCTTCCCTTATCTCTAACCATTAACTCTTTGAGCCAATGGTCATTATGGATAGCGCTATTAGGAATTGACAACTCCTCACTCGCCCTATTGCTGGAGTGCATGATACCATATTCATCTATGGAACGATAAGCATAGATCTTGATAGGGCTTCAGTCATAGGTTTGGTTGAGACTCATTGTTTGCTCATACACATACAAACTCGTTTCTCGTTATAGCAATAAACTTGTTATCAATAATAGCAATCAACTTTGTTTCTCATTAAAGCAAGGTACTTGTATTTAGGAAAAGTCTTATACCAAATGTTGATTTTATAAACTTGTGAACTCACCAACTATTTTCATAGTTGACGCTCGTTTTACATGCTTTTTGGGAGGAAATAATTAGTAAGTGGATATAGAGATTCATCATCATAGAGCATGCTGCATCGTGTGGAAGTTATTTTATGAACTTATATATTTTGAACAATGTCATTTTGGAAAACTTGTACTTTGTTTTGTTTAAGCTATGGGTTGTAAACTTTTAAATATTGCTATGGTGATGTATCTTTATCTTTTGCAATGAAACCTTTGTCGCTGTCATACCTTGCGTTTCCGCTTTAGCGGGGTGTGACAGAAGTGGTATCAGAGCTAAAGTTATAGAGAACATCAGTTTTCCTTTAAGAAAACACAACCTATAACCAAAACTTATAAAAATTCTTTTTACATCAAACATATTACTAATATAATTAGGTCGGGAATTGTATCGTTGGACCTCAATTAAACATAGCCTGATCACCTATGTTTAATTAAGGAAAGATTTATACAAAGCTTGAGCTAATTATAATGGGAATATGTTCAACAAAATTTTTGAGAAAGCTTTATTTCAAAAAAAAATTCAAAAAGGTTAATTTTGGTGTGTGTAAGCATTGCATATTATAGCTATGCATTGTCATTTATTTCATATCTCATTGAATCTATGTCTCAGTCCACTATGTCGACATCGTCATCTTCTCACGCTACCGCCTCAGCTGATGAGTCCGGCTACGTCACTGTTATCCCTCGACGTGATCCCCCCGCCTCGGTGGAGGAAGACCCCTCGGAAGACACAGAAGATACAGGAAACTCGGTGGAGATCAGCAATGACAACGCCCCGAGTCAGCGACGCGAGGCATCGCCTACATCGGTGATGCCACAGCCACCACTTTATGGGCTTCGCATTCGGAGGACGGCGAGGAAGAGTGTTCCCATTCCAGGAAGGATAGCCACCAGCACAGCAGGACTTGGCACGGCAGGACCTAGCAGGGTAGGACCTAGCATTGCAGGACCGAGAGCACCCCCACCACAGCGAGTCATAGGGATACCTGTCAGGCAGCCAGGTATGACCCCGGAGGAGTCCCGGAGGATGCATTCAATGGCAGCGGACCTACGTCATAGCCTCGCTGTGATAGCTGGGCATCACGAGGTATTGAATGAAGTGATGACAGGGATGGAAATCCTGTTTCAACATTCGATGGAGGCTACTGACACTGCTAGTGCTGCTAGACGAGAGGCAGGTCATGCGATGACGGCATATTATGTGCTTGGAGGGCTATTACTGATTGTGGTGTTGATGTTTCTTGTTGGGATATCGATTAGTATTTGGTTCTGATTTCAGTATTTTATTTTATTTTGTCATGAAACGAAAACCCATGTTGGGTGTCTTTTGGGGAAAAACATTTAAAATTTTATTTGGGGAATTGATGTATTGTTTTGGTTTTAAGACTATTTCAAATGGTGATGAAGAAGTTTATTTTATGTTTAAAAACTTTTACTATGAGGTCAAACCCTAGAATTTACTTAGTCAATGGTCGAATAAAAAGATTTTTCTTTTCTTTTTTTTTCAAATCTATATGCCTAGTATTAATGCAAACCATTAATTTGACAACACTTACGGTTTTCAAAATAGTAGTGAACTAAATATTATACATTATTTTATGTATTTATACGTATTTCTACTCTTGTGTCTTAGAACCATGTCAGGAAGGCCTAATCGTGGGCGCCCACAGAACGAAACACCCGATGTTGCTCAAATTGTAGCACAACAACTCATCGAAGCAATCCCAAACATTGTTACTCAAGTAACTGCGGGACTTAATGCTAACCAAGGAAGTAGTGGAGGAAACCGGGGAAACAATGAAAGAGAATGCAACTACAAGTCCTTTATGGCCTGTAAACCTAAGGAGTTCCATGGAAAGGAAGGTGCGGTCGGGTTGCTGAAATGGATTGACAGCATGGAGTCGGTCCTTCACATTAGCAAATGCCTTGAGCGCAACAAAGTTGAGTATGCAACTTGTCTACTCCAAGATAGGGCATTGACCTGGTGGGATACTCTAGTGCAAACCCGAGGTCGTGCAGCGGCATATCAGCTAACTTGGGAAGACCTGAAGAAGCTACTGATAGAGGAGTATTGTCCCAAGGATGAAATTCAGAAGCTTGAATCTGAGTTCTGGAACCATTCTATGGTTGGAACACAAATAGAGAAGTACACAGTCCGATTTCATGAACTAGCAAAACTGGTACCTCACATGGTTACTCTTGAGGAGAAACGGATAGATCGTTACATCTGGGGTCTGGCACCAGAGATTAAGGGAATGGTTACTTCAGCAAACCCAACTACCATTCAAAGTGCAGTAAGTCTAGCAAATCGACTAACCAATGATGTGATAAGGATGGGAGCATCGACAAAGGAAAACTCTAGTAGCAAGAGGAAGCCAGCAGATCAGGGAGAGAAAAAGTATGGAGGCAAGTCAGGGAGGAAGCAGAAAGTCTCAAGAAACTTTATGGTAAGAGCCCAGGAGCAAGAACCAGTGAAAACTCAGGAACCGGAAGTCATGGAAGCGCAGGAGCGAAAGCAGTACTCAGGACCGCTTCCGAAGTGCAATAAGTGTAACTTCCATCACAAGGGAGCTTGCCCAGTGTGCCAAAACTGTAAACAAACAGGCCATTACTCGAAGTATTGTAAGCTGAATAAGGATGGAAAAAGGGCATGTTACGAGTGCGGGAGTGCTGATCATCTCCGTAGAGCATATCCCAAACTGAACAAGGGGCCTGGTAACAATGGACAAGGCCAAGCCAGGCAAAACTTCCAAGGAAATCAAGGTGGGCGGCCAAGGGGTGTAGCCTTTGTGATTGGTGCAGAAGAAGCTCGTCAGAACCCTGAGGTGATAACAGGTACGTTTCTCCTGAACAACCATTTTGCATCAGTAATATTCGATGCGGGAGCAGAAAGGAGTTTCATTTCTTTAGCATTTAGACCGTTAATTGACTTGAAATCAAGAAAGATGAGGAATACTTATACTATTGAACTTGCTGATGGGTATGAAATTAGGGCTAATGAAATAATTCCTGGCTGTACTCTGAATTTAGCTGATAAACTCTTTAGCATTGACCTAATTCCTATAGAGCTAGGTAGTTTTGATGTAATAGTAGGAATGGATTGGTTATCCAAAAATAGAGCGGACATTGGTTGTTACGACAAAGTCATCAGGGTACCTCTCCCCAATGGAGAAACCCTTATCATACACGGTGAGAAGCCAGGAAGAAGTTTAAACATTGTATCAAGCATGAAGATTCACAAGTACCTGAAGAAGAATTGTATTGCATTCATGGCCCACGTGCTAGAAAGAGAACCCGAAGCTAAGCAACTCAAGGAGATTCCAGTGGTTCAAAACTATCCCGAAGTGTTTCCGGAGGAATTACCCGGTCTACCCCCTCACAGACAGGTCGAATTTCGGATAGACATAATTCCCGGAGCGGCACCGGTAGCAAAAGCACCATATCGCCTCGCGCCATCCGAGATGCAAGAACTGTCCGGACAACTTCAAGAACTTCTAGACAAAGGGTTTATACGACCAAGTTCTTCACCTTGGGGAGCCCCCGTGTTATTCGTCAAAAAGAAAGACGGGTCATTCCGAATGTGTATTGATTACAGAGAATTGAACAAGTTGACAATCAAGAATCGATATCCTCTTCCTCGAATTGATGACTTGTTCGATCAGTTGCAGGGCGCTTCATACTTCTCAAAGATCGACCTCCGATCAGGATACCATCAACTAAGAGTTCACGAAGAAGACATTCACAAAACAGCATTTAGAACCCGTTATGGACATTATGAGTTCTTAGTCATGCCTTTTGGACTAACGAACGCACCCGCTGTTTTCATGGATTTGATGAATAGGGTCTGTAGACCATACCTAGACAAGTTTGTAATTGTATTTATCGATGACATACTTGTTTACTCACAAACCAAAGAAGATCATGAGAGACATCTGAAGCTAGTGTTGGAGCTGTTGAAGGAGCAGAAATTGTATGCCAAGTTCACTAAGTGTGAATTTTGGATTCGGGAAGTACATTTCCTTGGTCATGTGATCGGCGAAAGATGAATTCATGTAGATCCAGCTAAGATCGAGGCAATCAAGAAATGGGAAGCCCCCAAAACCCCGACAGAAATACGACAATTTCTAGGATTAGCTGGGTACTACAGACGCTTCATTGAGAATTTCTCTAGGATTGCTCAACCATTAACATCTTTGACCCAAAAGGACAGAAAATTTCTCTGGGAAGAGAAACACGAAGAAGCGTTTCGAATCCTGAAAAACAAGCTGTGCAATGCACCAATTCTGGCCTTACCAGAGGGATTAGAGAACTTTGTAGTGTATTGTGATGCGTCTCATCAAGGATTAGGATGTGTGTTAATGCAAAAAGATAAGGTCATTGCGTATGCTTCCAGACAACTCAAACCGCATGAGAAGAATTATACAACCCATGATCTAGAACTAGGAGCAATAGTTTTCGCTCTAAAGATATGGAGGCATTATTTGTACGGAACCAAGTGCACCATTTATACCGATCACAAAAGCCTTCAGCATATACTAGATCAGAAAATGTTAAACATGCGGCAGAGGAGATGGGTAGAGTTGTTTAGTGATTATGACTGTGAGATACGATATCACCCAGGGAAGGCTAACGTAGTAGCCGACGCTCTAAGTAGGAAAGAAAGAGTGAAACCTTCCCGTGTGAGAGCTTTGGGAATGGTAATTCAGACAAGCTTGAAATCTCAAATCATTGATGCCCAGGAGAAAGCGCTATTCAAGGAACATCTTCCAGGCGAAACCTTACATGGTTTGGAAGTGAGATTTGAAACCAAACCTGATGGAGTTCGTTATTTTAAGGACATGGTCTGGATTCCAAGGGTTAACGATCTGAGAGACATGGTACTAGAGGAGTCTCATCGATCTAAATACTCAATCCACCCTGGAGCGGATAAAATGTACAAGGATCTTAAAGAGTACTATTGGTGGCCTGGAATGAAAAGGGATATTGCCTTATATGTTGGGAAGTGTTTAACTTGCTCAATAGTCAAAGCTGAACATCAAAAACCATCCGGCTTATTGCAACAACCTGAAATTCCCCAATGGAAATGGGAGCAGATATCCATGGATTTCGTTACCAAACTTCCTAGAACTGCTAAAGGTCATGACTCAATTTGGGTCATAGTGGATCGACTGACGAAATCTGCTCACTTTCTCCCCATTCGGGAAGATTTCAAGATGGAAAAATTGGCCCAAATCTACATCGACAAAATTGTTTCTCTACATGGTGTACCCCTATCTATCATTTCTGATAGAGATAGTCGTTTTACATCGCGATTTTGGTGGATGTTACAGAAGGCACTAGGAACCAAGATAGATTTGAGCACAGCTTACCACCCTCAGACAGATGGGCAAACAGAGAGAACAATACAAACATTAGAAGACATGCTACGAGCGTGTGTCATTGAGTTCAAAGGAAATTGGGATACTCATTTGCCTCTAATTGAGTTCTCCTACAATAACAGTTACCACACGAGTATCCAATGTGCTCCATATGAAGCATTGTATGGACGCAAGTGTCGTTCGCCCTTATGCTGGACATAAATCGGAGACAGACAATTGACTAGACTCGAACTTGTCCAGGAAACATCTGACAAGATTGCTATCATCAAAGATAGGCTTAAAGCTGCCAGAGATCATCAGAAAAGTTATGCAGATAATCGTCGAAAACCATTAGAATTCCAAGTAGGAGACAAGGTACTTTTAAAAGTGTCGCCTTGGAAAGGGCTTGTACGTTTTGGTAAGAAAGGAAAACTAAGCCCAAGATATGTTGGACCCTTCGAGATCATTGAAAGGATTAGTCCGGTGGCTTATAAACTCCAATTGCCCCAAGAGTTAAGCGCCATTCACGCCACATTCCACGTCTCCAATCTTAAGAAATGTCTAGCCGACGAAGCATTGATAGTACCCCTGGAGGAAATTAAGATCAATGATAAGCTAAACTTTGTTGAGGAACCGATAGAAATCCTTGACAGGGAGGTAAAACAACTCAAGCGGAGTAAGATTCCGATTGTGAAAGTTCGATGGAACTCAAAACGCGGGCCGGAGTACACCTGGGAGCGTGAGGACTTCATGAAGGAAAAGTATCCACAACTTCTCCCATGCGACGACAAACAATGACATAGAATGAATTTCGGGACGAAATTCTTTTTAAGTGAGGGATACTGTGACAACTGTCAATTCAGGTCATTCTCAGACTCATGCATCTTTATAAAAACCATTCATGCACAACATGTCATGGCCTAGTAGTATAAATTAGGTCAAAATCTTGCATAAACTAGGATCCAACTAAGATCTAGGACTAATATACTTGACTCTTACGATTCTAGTAAGTTGCTTAACTACAATAGGAAATGCCAATACCATAATTAGAATGAAACTTCAAACTTTGTTACAATTGAAAAAGGGTATAAAACCCTAAAAATAAATTAAAATATTCTAATTACATTCCAATATGATGGTGAATATCAATGTTCCAAAAACTCTAAATTAAATTATCATACATTAATCATAATTTATTAGTTAAAAAAAACAAGATTTTTAAATAAATCAAAAATTGCTTAAAGAGACATTTTTATAAAAATTTAGGTTTTATAAAAATTGAAGGGAGAATTATATAATTTGAATTTTAGGAGAGAGGGAGCCTCTCTCACTCATAAAATTCGTGCATCCTCTCCCCCATTCCCTCTCTCTTCCCAAAACTTCAATCATTAAAACACAATCCCCACTCTTCCACTTCTCTCTTCACTCTCTCTCACACTCCACCCTTTCAACTCTCAAACTCTCCTCCTCTCTCTCCAAACCCACGAAAATCATCAGCCAAGAACACCTCTCCACACTCAAATCTTCATCTTCTAAGGTTGTTCTTCAAGGTATTCACGAAAATCCTTCATTTTCCTTACTTTTCCTTCTTGTTTTTAAAGGGTTTTCTTGTACTTCTCCTCCTTCTACACCATTCTTTATGAACATTCATGAACATGTTCATGAATGTCGTGTTTGATGATGATGGTGGTAGGGTTTCACCCAAGAACAACATGCATGTTGTTTAATGGTTAAATCCAAGGACCAAAACCTATGTCAAACACTAAGGTTCGGATTTTTACAAGTTTTAAAGGCTCATACACCTTATGCATTCAAGTATTTCCTTTAAAAACATCACTATAACAAACATATGTCCATGCATGGTCTTCAAACCGTGATGCATGTGAAGAACACCAAGCTAAAGAGCTTGATGATCAAAGTACATTGTTAATAGTGCATGTAAATGATTTTGTCTAGAAAAATATCTAAAAGTTCTTTTCTGCTCAAATCAAAATTTTTCCAGATTCCCCTTAAGGTAATATGAATATCTGGAAAATCCCAAGAGTTTTTATCGTTTCCTTGATTTATTAAAATTGTTGCAAGAAAACAAGGGCATAAATCACATAAAATACTTCCAGAGGTCTATAAATCCGGAATAAATTCGTGGATGACCCCTATGGTGAATAATGACCTCTCATTAAATTTCATCGATTTATGTTGCTGTTTAGTATGATTTTCGATTTTCTTTTAGTTTGGGTGCAATAAATCATAAAACCACTTTAAAGAGTGTGAAAATTGTATCTAACAATTTTCGCAGCTCTTACCTGTGGTGGGAGACTCAGAAACATAATTTAAGAATTTTTCATCATGCCTTTCTATTTTTCCCAATTTTTGGTAGTTATAATGGCCTAAAAATAGGAAAAATAGTTCTGATTATCCAAAATTCATGAAAATTTACCAGAACATCATGTTGCACATTAGGAGGTTACATAAAACTTTTGATGATTTTTCTCTACTGTATACTATTTTTCTCCTATTTGCTAAGGTTAAATACACTTAAATACACATAAATACCCAAAACCGGATTATACAACATGAAAACCACTTTTGGTATTTTTCCCAGATTACTTACACTGTAAATGATGTTACAAAAGTTTTTGGTAATTTATTTTAACTATTTATTATTTATTCTTCAATTAATTATTATTTAAGGGGATAAAACAAGGAAAAATAGAAATACCCACTGAAAAATATCTTTAATATTTTTCCCAGCCTAGTTATGTATAATAACAGTTAAATAAAAAGTTTGGGTAATTTTGGAAACTGTTTTCTATTTATTTCAATTTTTATTGGAGTAAATGCTCAAAAATCGTAAAATATAATTAAACAGCTTGGAAATCCATTTTTATATTTTTCCTAGCTTAGTAATGTATAATAACAGCTAAATAAAAAGTTTGAGTAATTGTGGAAATTGTTTTCTATTTATTTCAATTTTTATTGGAATAAATGCTCAAAAATCGTAAAATATAATTAAACAGTTTGGAAATCCATTTTTATATTTTTCCTAGCTTAGTAATGTATAATAACAGTTAAATAAAAAGTTTGAGTAATTTTGGAAACTGTTTTCTATTTATTTCAATTTTTATTAGAATAAATGCTCAAAAATTATAAAATATAATTAAACAGCTTGGAAATCTATTTTTATATTTTTCCTAGCTTAGTAATGTGTAATAACAGTAAAATAAAAAGTTTGAGAATTTTCATCCTTTGAATGCTATTTTTCGTGAATTTATTTGGTTATGAAGGCTTAAAAACTTGGAAAAATAGTTAACCATATCAAAAAAATTCAAGGGAAATTTTCTGGAAAACCTCTATTGTATTTAGAATGAAAATACAAGGTTTGACAATTTTTGGAAACTATTTGATAATATTTTGCGTTTTTAGGAATTTAAAACACCTTTAAATGTGTTGAAATACCCTCAAATTATATTACTAAATCTGGAAAATTAATATCCAAAATTTTCTTAATCACATGACTTATAGAATTTCACCATTTCAGAAAAATCGTAACCAATTAATATAAAACCGATATTAGAACATAAATTCGGCATTTCTCTATATGTAGAGTTTAGTTTATTAGCATTAGATTTCGACATGGAAACTCACTAGTGTGTGTTTGATGTCGTAGGATCCCGGTAGTAAGGCGTTGGTGTATTCCGAGGCACTACTTGTACGTACTCGAAACATTGTGAGTATTCACCACTTCCCTATTTTCGGTTTTTACGTTTTGGGGTGGAAAAGCATGTCCTAAACTATTTATGTTCGTTGTATTTATTTGACTCGTATAAACTTGGTTGCTATATTTTGCATATTGTGAGTATTCACGCACTCCCCTATTTTCAGTTTTTATGTTTTGGGGTGGAAAAGCATGTCCCGAAAAAAAAACTATTATTTGAATGTTGTATTTAAATTGATTTGTATCAAACATGATTGCTATTTTATTGCTATGCCTCTCTATGTATGTCTATGCAACACGGAACATGAGAACTTATCGTACTAAGGCCCTTCCCTTATCTCTAACCATTAACTCTTTGAGCCAATGGTCATTATGGATAGCGCTATTAGGAATTGACAACTCCTCACTCGCCCTATTGCTGGAGTGCATGATACCATATTCATCTATGGAACGATAAGCATAGATCTTGATAGGGCTTCAGTCATAGGTTTGGTTGAGACTCATTGTTTGCTCATACACATACAAACTCGTTTCTCGTTATAGCAATAAACTTGTTATCAATAATAGCAATCAACTTTGTTTCTCATTAAAGCAAGGTACTTGTATTTATGAAAAGTTTTATACCAAATCTTGATTTTATAAACCTGTGAACTCACCAACTATTTTCATAGTTGACGCTCGTTTTACATGCTTTTTCAGGAAATAATTAGTAAGTGGATATAGAGATTCATCATCATAGAGCATGCTGCATCGTGTGGAAGTTATTTTATGAAGTTATATATTATGAACAATGTCATTTTGGAAAACTTGTACTTTGTTTTGTTTAAGCTATGGGTTGTAAACTTTTAAATATTGCTATGGTGATGTATCTTTATCTTTTGCAATGAAACCTTTGTCGCTGTCATACCTTGCGTTTCCGCTTTAGCGGGGTGTGACACACTGTCTCCATGGTTTATAAATTCTCTCTCTCGAAAGACCCCTCTCCTAGCCACAAAGACCACATTCTCACTGGGTCTGTAGAAGAGGTAACCAAAGGATTTTTGTGGGTAGCCGATGAAAATACACCTTTCACTTCGAGGTTCGAGCTTGTCATGAGTCTCGCGCCTCACGAAAGCCTCGCAACCCCAAATCTTGATATGGTCCAAATTGGGAACTTTCCCAGTCCACATTTCATGAGGTGTTTTGGCAACCTTCTTTGTAGGGACTAGATTAAGGATGTGGGCGGCAGTCTCTAAGGCATACCCCCAAAAAGAGATTGGTAGCGAAGCTCGACTCATCTTAGAGCGAACCATGTCCAACAAAGTTCGATTACACCTCTCAGCTACACCATTCATCTATGGTGTCCTGGGAGGTGTCAATTGTGAGACAATCCCACACTCCTTAAGATAGTCGAGGAACTCAGTACTAAGATACTCACCACCTCGATCAGATCGAAGCATCTTAATGTTCCTGTCCAATTGATTTTCTACTTCCTGTTTAAACTCTTTAAACCTTTCAAAAGTTTCTGACTTCTGTTTGATTAAGTAGACATAACCATATCTACTAAAATCATCAATAAAAGTCACATAATAGCGATTAGCATCCCTTGTGGTGGTTTTGAATGGTCCACATACATCAGTATGTATAAGGTCCAACAAACCCTCACCCCTTGCACAAGTACCAGTGAAGGGTGATTTTGTCATTTTTCCAAGTAGACAAGACTCACAACTGTCATTTTTCCAAGTAGACAAGACTCACAACTGTCATTTTTCCAAGTAGACAAGACTCACAAAAGGGTGATTAGCATCCCTTGTTGTTTCACTGACCCGACTGACCAAGAAGTCGGTGACATTCTGTTGGGGGCCTGAGCAGCAGGAAGCTTTCGAGACTCTCAGACAGCGGTTGTGCGAGGCACCGATTCTAACTTTGTCGGAGGGCATCGACGATTTCGTTGTTTACTATGACACTTTGATCACGAGCATGGGTGCAATGATGATGCAGCGGGGTCGCGTGATAGCATACTGTAACATCCCCAAAAAAATCATGACCAAAAATTTCATTTTTGATATAACGATTCATAAAACAAATCAAGTCATTTAATTTCATAAAATCTATAGATCATATGTCTCAAAAGCATGTCATAATATAGTGACAATGTCAGAGTACAAATCCCAAGGATCTCATATGCAGAAAAATTGTGTGTCTGATGCGATGCTACCGTGTCGGCTCCTTTCCCTTCAAAAAGGAAGTACCTAAAACCAAAACTGAAAACCGTAAGCAAAAAGCTTAGTGAGTTCCCCCATCATACCACATACCATATAGACACATAGTGCCCTAGCATATCTGGGAGTTGGCCTCCCCTTCGGTATCTTTCAACCTGTAACTGCCTAGCATAACTGGGTGTTGGCCTCCCCTTCGGTATCTTTCAACCGGTAACCGCCTAGCATAATTGGGTGTTGGCCTCCCCTTCGGTATCTTTCAACCAGTAACTTCCTAGCATGACTGGGTGTTGGCCTCTCCTTCAGCATCTTTCAACCGGTAACTGGCTAGCATGACTGGGTGTTGGCCTCCCCTTCGATATCTTTCAACCGGTAACTGCCTACCATGACTGGGTGTTGGCCTCCCCTTTGGTATCTTTCAACCGGTAACCGGCGACTATTTCACCCCTACCACTACCACATAATAACATAAAAAACTAGCACATAAAGCATAACAGATAGTGTCATACTAGACAATTATCGCGAAGACAATCATCTAACTAACAACTCCTACTAGTGGACCGATATTGTGGCCTTAGACCCACTTCTACTGGAATATAACTCACCTCAATGTCGTGAAGTAGCTGAACTGTCCTCGACTCTGGGATCAACTCCTCTCAAACTCCTACACACAACAATCTCCTTTAATTACTCTTTCATACTCATAACCCCTTTAAGAGTCAACTCTGGTCAATGGTCAAAGTCAAAGTCAACATCCTGGTTGACTCAACTTGCTGAGTTGGTCTATCAACTCGTCGAGTTCCATAATCCATAAAACCCTGAAATCCTGATCCCACTCGTCGAGTCCTTTCATGAACTCATCGAGTTCATCCTCAAAGCATGGTCGTGACCTTTTTTACCCACAACTCGCCGAGTCCCTCCTTGCACCCGCCGAGTTCCTCAATCTTCATAACCCAAACCATGGCCAACTCGTTGAGTCATCATCTAGACTCAACGAGTTTGCTCTGTAACAAAAAAGGTTGGGGGACCACGACCCAACTCACCAAGTTGTATGAACATCTCGTCGAGTTCCCCATAGTCTATATCCATACAGTCGTTTCTAGTCGGGCTTACTACATCCAAATCATAGATTTGGTTCCCTAGGGTCGATATATATCATGTAAAGTTTCTAAATTTACATCCATGCATGGGTTATTTAGATCAAAAATCCCTAAAATGTGGTTCACAAGTTGCATGGGACTCCCATGGCCATAAAGTTGTCACCTTTATGTCATGGAGTCCCTCAAAGGTTCCAGATCTGAAGTCCTGGCTCCAAAACATGCTTGTATTCATGAATGGTTCCAAAATATGCTCCTAAAAGCCCTAAACTTCTCCATGAAGAGATCTAGTAAATGAATAGTCAAGGTATAGATACCTCAAGTGACATGGAAATGAAGTTCTTCCTCTGGATCCAAAGCTTCTTCCTTCCACCAAGCACTACTAGCTTTCACTCTTTCAAGGAAAAACCAAAGAATCACTCTTTTTTCACTCACACACACTCAAAAGGCTCTAGATCACGAATTAGGGTTTTGCTGTATTGAGGGAGGCGATGAAGGAGGCCACAATGAAGTGTTAAGGTGTTTAAATAGGGTGCAAACTCTGAAAATTAGGGTTTCACTCTGGCAGCTCTACTCGTCGAGTTGAGGCTTCTCAACTCGTCGAGTAGACTTCAAGTCCCACGTCCAAAAATAATCACTTTCCTACTCAACGAGTTTGGGGCCTCCAACTCGTCGAGTCCCTTTGCAAAAATGAATAATTCTTATTAAAATACATACCAGGTACCGGGCATTACAAATATACCCTACTTATTTTAGACTTCGTCCTCGAAGTCGGTTGCATCTAAGAATAGCTCGGGGTAGTGCTCCCCCATCTCGTCCTCCGGCTCCCAAGTCTATTCTGAGCCCTTGCGGTGCTGCCATTGCACCTGCACTAACTCGACCTTCTTGTTTCTCAGATCCTTCGTCTTCCTATCGAAAATGGTTACCGGACGCTCGATGTAATTCAGATTGTTGTCCACCTGAGTATCCTCTAGAGGTACCACCGTAGAGTCGTTTACTAGGCACATTCGCAGCTGGGAGACATGAAAGGTACTGTAGATCTGAATAAGCTCGGCTGGCAGATCCAGCCTATACGCTACCTTGCCCACCCGGGCTGCAACCTTCAAAGGACCAATGTATCTGGGTCCCAACTTGCCCCGCTTCCTGAATCGGATGACACCTTTCCAAGGTGACACCTTCAGGAGAACCATATCCCCGACCTAGAACTCCAAGTCTGATCGGCGTCTGTCGGCGTAGCTCTTCTGCCGACTCTGAGCAGTCTAAAGCCTGCTCCGGACCTGCTGGATCCGCTCTGTCGTCTTGAGTACCACTTCGGTACTCCCCATGACCCTTTGTTTAACCTCACCCCAGCATATCGGGGTTCTGCACTTCCTCCCATATAACATCTCGAAGGGAGGGTGTTCGATACTCAGGTGGTAGCTATTATTGTAGGAAAACTCTGCCAAGGGAAGGTAGGTATACCAGCTACCACCGAAGTCTAGAACACATGCCCGCAGCATGTCCTCCGAGGTCTGGATGGTCCGCTCACTCTGACCATCCGTCTGAGGGTTAAACGATGTGCTAAAATGAAGACGAGTACCCAACACGTCATGAAATTTCTTCCAGAATCTGGAAGTGTCTCACGTCTCGGTCATAAATCACGAAGATTTGCGCTCCGTGTCGAGCTACTACCTTTCTAATGTAGATGTCGGCCAACTTCTCGACCGAAATGCTCTCCTGGATCGGGATAAAATGGGAACTCTTGGTCAACCGATCCACGATGACACAAATCGAATCCACTCCCCGTGCGGTCCTGGGAAGCTTCGTTATGAAATCCATAGTAATATCTTCCCATTTCCACATAGGGATATCCAACGGCTGCATCTTGCCGTGAGGCCTCTGGTACTCGGCCTTGACCTTCCTGCAGGTCAAGCACCTCTCAACATACCAGGCTACATCCCGCTTCATGCACAACCACCAGTAGTCAGGACGAAGATCTTTGTACGTCTTCGTCGCCCCGGGATGGATAGAAAACCTGGATTTGTGCGGATCCTCCATCAAAACCTGTCGCACACCTCCATGATACGGAGCCCACACTCTACGATAGAGTGTCAACAACCCATGGCTATCATATTCGAAGGAAGAAACCTGACCCACAATACGCTTGCTCTTCCGATATTCCTCCTTCATAGCCTCCTGCTGGGCCTCTCAGATCTGCTCCAGGAGCGGAGTCACTACTGTCAACCTAAGACAAATGTATCTAAACGGGGCTGCCCTGTGGCTAATTGCATCGGCCACAACATTGGCCTTCCCTGTTTGATAAAGGATCTCACAGTCGTAATCCTTCACCACATCTAGCCACCGAAGCTGCCTCATGTTCAGATTTGGCTGATCCATGAGGTACCTCAAGCTTTTTGGTCCGTGTAAATGGTACAACGGACCCCATAGAGGTAGTGTCGCCAAATCTTGAGGGCGAAAACAACCTCCCCTAACTCCAAGTCGTGCGTCGGGTAGTTCGCCTCGTGAGGCTTCAGCTGCCTCGAGGCATAGGCGATGACGTGCCCTCTCTACATCAACACCGCGCCCAATCCCGAGATGGACGCATCGTAATATACTACAAAATACTCCATGCCCTCTGGCAGCGCTAAGATTGGCGCCTCGCACAATCTCTGCCTCAGTGTCTCGAATGTTGCCTACTGCTCAGGCCCCCAGCAAAATACAACGGCCTTCTTCGTCAGTTGGGTCAAGGGTACTGCTAGCTTGGAGAAGTCATGTATGAACCTTCGGTAATAGCCTGCTAACCCTAGGAAACTCCGAAACTCAGATGGAGACTTTAGAACCTCCCATCTCATCAGGGCCTCCACTTTGGCCGGGTCGACCAGAATCTCGTTCTGGTTGACAAGGTGCCCCAAAAACTGCACCTCGCGCAACCAAAACTCACACTTGGAGAACTTGGCATACAAGCTCTCCCTCCTCAGGGTATCCAACACCTCCCGCAAGTGCTCCTCATGTTGCTCCTGCATCTTGGAGTAAACCAAGATGACATCAATAAAGACTATCACATACCGATCCAAAATCGGTCTGCATGCGTGGTTCATGAGGTCCATGAACGCGGCAGGAGCATTGGTGAGCCCGAAGGGCATCACCACGAACTCGTAGTGGCCATAGCGAGTTCGGAAAGCAGTCTTCTGTACATCCTCGTCTCTGACTCTCATATGATGATATCTTGAATGCAAATCGATCTTGGAAAACCAAGATGCCCCCGGCAGCTGATCGAAAAAGTCGTCAATCCTCGGGAGTGGGTAACGGTTCTTTATCGTTACTTTGTTCAGCTCCCGATAGTCTATACACATCCGATGCGACCCGTCCTTCTTCTTCACAAACAGGACCGGGTCTCCCCAAGGAGAACTGCTCGACCTGATAAATCACTTGTCTAACAGCTCCTGCAGCTATGTAGACAACTCCTGCATCTCGGGAGGAGCCAGCTGATATGGTGCCTTGGGTATCGGAGCCGCACCAGGGACTAGGTCTATCCTGAACTCCACCTATCTCTACGGAGGTATCCCAGGCAGCTCCTCTGGAAATACGTCTGGGTACTCTCGCACCACTGGTACATCACTGACAGTCGCCTTAACCGCCTCCCGGGTATCCATAACGTAGGCGACATACCCTTCGCAACCTTGTTGAAGGTAGCGCCTATCCCTCGTTGTCGAACACATAGTTGGTCCACGCTGTAGCTTCTCGCCCTGAATCACCAGCTCTCCCCCACTTGGAACCCTGACACGCACCAAATGATGCGCACAGTCGATCACTGTCCCATTAGGGCTCAGCCAATCCATGCCGCTGATAACCTTGTTCCCACGTGTCACACCCCCAAACCAGAACGGCGGAAACGTTCGGGGGTGGTTGACGTCATGCATAGTATCACAACAATTGTATCATAGCAAGCATAGTAAACACAACCAGACATTGAATACATATATGAAAAAGGTTTACATTGTTTAATACATAGTTTTGTTCATATCAAAAGTAAAATGGAAAGACGTGACCCTAACGCGCCGACTTCTCCAAAATCTTGGAAGTACCTGTCTACTAATTCCTTGAGAATACAAGCAGTTTTGAAAGAATATCAGCATAAAGTTGGTGAGTTCATAAGCATTTAGTTTTGGTGGAAAATGTTCTTTGATTCTTTTGAAACGTGTTCCTCAAGAAAATCCTATATTTTCTTATGAAAAGCGTGTTTGAAAACTCATTCATTCCATGACTTCCAGATTCATACAAGATATGTACAATCCAAGGAGTCGTGGAATGAATATGAATATCCGTTAATTACTTGTTAAACAATCCGTTTGTGAAAATCCGAGTTATCCCGAGAAAATCCTATATTTTCCCTAAAGGTTGATCATTGATTTTCCGTTCCAAACTGAGGTGTATAAGTATCTACCATACTTATATCGATAAACGTAATTTTCTTTTAAAAACCCTGGTTACTTCCAGTGAGGTATATTATCCCTAATACATAAATAAAACTAATAAAAGAAAACGTGATGAACTAAATCCTGAAGGTGCTATTAGTACCCTCCAGTAATCAAATCGGTTATTACTTTGAGGTTAGTTCACTTGATTCATTATTACAAAAGTAAAGCGATGTTATCTACATTGCGAGTTTCATGACCATAAATGACTGGATATGGCCCGTAACGGGGCTGGTATCCTTTATGACTTTGTCACCCGTAGACCTGTCGGTCTAACTGTAGCTAGCAGCCAGGTGCGGGATTGTCAGTCCCGTATATATCTATACACAACAGTCACGCTCTCCTTACAAGAGATTCTGGTCACAAGTGCTAATCCTACACTCTGATTCTTGTGTTGAGTGTTACCAAGGACGTGTCTCCAACTTTGACTAACAAATTTACAAGTAATAATATAGAAAATCCTTTTGTGATTAACATGAATCCTTTATAAATCGATACATTTTACTACATGATTCGTAAGTTCATTGCTCTAGTTTTGAAAATTGTTTCTACGAGTTGATTTGTTAATCGTTTGGTAAAACTGTTTTTCGTGTTAAAAGCATACTGAAGATATAATTATCATAAACAAAATAATATACTTTGAGTACAAGTTTCCTTGTACATTTGCTTGTATTCCCCCCTGAAAACATGAAAAACTCGGAAAAGCATAGGGGTATGAACTCACCTCAGGCGATTTGAATGAAGGATCGATACGGAATGTTGTATGTTCAAGTGAAGCCTTGAAAACGATTTGATCCTAATTAACAAGTAATGACACATAAAGGAGTCAAATGAAGGTATTTCACCACTAGATGTGATGGAAAACCACTCTAGGAACTTGGGACTACTTGCACTAAGTGTTAGAACCTTAAAGAATTGCATGAGGGGGGTGTATGGCCACCTTAAAAGTGTGTGCGTCCATGGGTGTGCGGTCGTACACTCATGATGGAAGGTGCCTTTGAGATGTTTTCTAGGTCCATACTTAGTTGTAGTACAAGTTTAGGGTCTTAGAAATGGGTTTGTGCTCCTAGGGTGTGTGTGTGGTCGCACACACATGAGTGTGCTGCCGCACAAGGGTGTGTGCTACCTCACACATGACTATGCTGCAGCACAAGGGTGTGTTCAGCCGTACACAGGCGTGTGCGGTCGTACACCCTACATGTTTGTGTCCAAAACGCCAATTCTAAGGTGAAGCAAGGCTATGGTCATGTCTAACTCGAAGATGGAAGTCCAACTCTCACTTTGGAGGGTCTTTTAGGAGTGTGAGGCCACCTTATGTGGGTGTGCGGCCGCACTCCTTCAAAGAGATGAAGAACATGATGGGACATGATGAATAAAGGCTTAGATTAAGAGACTCTTTAAGCACAATAAGCTAAGGGATGGATTACTCACGTTTTTTAAGCCTTGGGAGGGTTTGTGGTTGAAGAAGCTTGAGAGAAATGGAGTGGTGTGCTGCCAAGGTGTTAAAGGAATGAAAGGAGAGTGGTCTACCCTTTATATAGGGGTGGGTGTGCTGCGTAGGAGTGAGTGTGCGGCCAAGAGATGAGTGTGCGATCGCAAACTCATGTGTACGGCCGTACACTCCCCCTGAGGGTGTGTATGGCCCGGTTTTGTCACCCTATGGCTTGCTGACTCATTCCTAACCTCAACCTTGGCTATACTCAAGCTTAGAACGCTTAAATGGACCCTTAATCAGTGCTAGGAGTTAATAGAAATGAGTTTAACTTAGATTGACTTCCTAGATGTACCAGGTAGAAGTTTCGGGTTGTCACATCATCCCCCCGTTAGAGGGAATTTCGTCCCGAAATGCAAGAATAAAGATGTAACTAGAGGACTTGGAAATGATGGGGGTACTTCTGTTTCCTTGGATTCTCGTGCTCCAAGGTGAATCCAAGTTCTCACTTGGCATTCCAGCGGACCTTCACTATCGGGATGTGGCGTTACTTCGTTCGATTGAATTCTTGTTCCATGATTTTGAATGATTCCCCCCCCCCCATGAAGTGTAGACTCTCGTCTAGCTCGATATCATCGAGGGGAACCACAAGTGTCTTATCGGACAAACACTTCTTTGGTTCAACACGAGGAAGACAGGATGAACGTTGCTAATCACTCGAGGTAACTGGAGTTTGTACGCTACGGGACCGATCCTAGCAAGGATCTCGGATGGTCCAATGTATCTCGTATTTAGCTTTCTACGATTTCCGAAGCGTATCAGGCCTTTCCAGGGTGAGACCTATAAAAAGAACACGTTCACCAATCTGGAACTTCAAGGGTTTTTGTCTCTTATCAGTGTAGCCCTTTCGTACGATCTTTTTCAGTCGCCTCTAGGATGATTTCAGGACTCGTGAGAGTACTGTTGTGGACTTGACTCTTGACTAGTTGCATGTCGCCCACCTCAGCCCAGTACAGAGGGGATCTATACTTACGGCCATAGAGGGCTTCGAACGGCGCAACCTTGATGCTGGAACAGTCGCCGTTGTTGCAAGAAAGTTCCACTAAGGGTAGATGAGTGTCCCACGACGTATTTACAATTGTCCGGATTGTTCTCTTACTTTCTCCATTTCTTTGTGGATGATACTCTTTGCTTGAATACTTTTGGTTTTCGAAAAGATATGAATTTTCGAAGTTCGCATCTAGTTTGTCGTTACAAGCGACGGGAGTTTTGCGATCGAATAATTTAAGACAAAAGAGTCTTCCTGGGGACAAATGGATTTGGTATAACTTAAACTCAGTCGAACTAGACATGATGATGCCATAGAATCGCGTGTTAAGTTAGTCCGGGAGGATCGTTTTGTTAGAACATTGATGTCCCTGGGTGAATGCCTCTGGTGTTTTCTGTGTTTGACTCGAAGTTAACATGTACTACTAATACGAGGGTACTGATGTTTTGAAACTACGAACTTTTATGAAATGGTTCTTACTAGATCTCTCTATGGCCGTTTGGGGTACACAAGCCAGGTATAACTTCAGCTTAACCTAAGGTATTCACTAAGCTATCATAATTACTCATTAGGGCTTTAATTCTTATAAGAATGTCATGATTCAATTTGGACGAGGAAGTAAACACGATTGTGAGCAATTATTGGGGTTTTCGAAAACGTACCAAAACATAGCAGGGTTCTTTGATGTTTCCTCATTCCCTGAGGTCAGACTCCTCCTGTTTCCTCATTTTTCTTCTCTGTTGGGCAGTCTATCTTGAAATGTCCCATTTCGCCACATGTAGAACACATTTGAACTAAGCTAGCGTCGGTAGTGAAAGTGACGTGTTGAGTCGGGGTCTTTGCGAAGCGAGCTTCCTGGCCATCCTTAGCCCTTGGACAATTTCTTTTGAAATGTCCTACCCTACCACAGAGGTAACAGGTTGGACTTGTCCCAACATTGGTAGTCGGAGTGATGAACTTGACTAGGGTCCTACAACTGCGGGAGGTGTGCCCCTTCCTGTTGCATCTAGTGAAATGCAGCTCTCGGCAGACTCCATGATGATGGTAGTTGCATTTGCTGCAGTGTGGGAGATTTCCAAAGTAGGGTGTGGTTGGAGTTGGAACAACATGGTTGGCTGGGGTGTTAAATGCCCCAGTTCGTTGCCTTTCAGTAGGTCCTTGGGTTGAGCAACTTCCTTGGAACTTCCGTTTCAGGATGTTAGGTTGGAGATCAGGTGTGTCCTTTCTTGTAGGCACTTGTTGTTGAGATTGGTTAACACCAAGATTTGGATTGCCATTAACCCTTCCACCCACATTTGTGTTGTTAGCATTAAGAACAACTAGGGCGGCTGTTACCGCTGCTGTGACAGTAGCTTGGAATGTAGCTGAGTCCATCTGGAGGATTGGTGTCTTACCGGTGGGTTGGTTGCGTTTCTTCGGAGGCATGATCTGCTACACGTCAAGAAAAAAGCTTGTGAGCTATAGCGGCTGCCTCAGGATGTATCCTAAATGTTTATCTATGCATTAAGATTTCCTGTTGTGCTATCTGACTCTCATTGATTCGACCCACATCCCCATGATGTGGTCCTAGCAAGAATAGAAAAGATTTGAACATCATAAAGTTCACATACAATCACTTACGAACTCCTGGTCGCTCAGCTCATTGAGCTGACTGGATAATTCTCACATTTTCGCCGGCTTTAGATGATATGAAGGTCTAGCTATAAGGGTAGCTCCGGGGATCAAGTCGACATAGGATTCAACTTGATGCTCGGGAGGAATTCCTGGAATGTCTTTGGGAAAGACATCAGGAAAGTTGCAGACTTCGGAGATGCTCTCGAGGTCTTTGACTTTTTGCGTCATGTTGACACATGAGCCGGGAATGCATAGCATCCCTTTCGCAGATACTTATGGGCTTTGGCGCAGGAAATGATACAAAGGTTCGAACAAATTTTTCTCACTGAAACCAGTGAGGATTTCGTCAAAGGGAAGATTAAGAAGACGAATCGCCTTCTCGAAACGAAGAACATCAACACGATTTGGGGCTCAACCATCCCATGCCGATTAGGACAGCAAAGTTTTTCATGAAAACTGATATGAAATCGATGGGGAAAAGGAATGATCGTCTAAGTACATCCTATGATACATGTTTTGAAGACAAAACAGTGATAGGACTTTGATGAAGTTGCTTCGTTTGCATGCTACCGGTCTAAGGTATACTTTTGACAATGATAATCTTTAACTAAAATATGATTGTTGCCATCATAATTGAAACTGAGATTACACATATTTCGGAACCCTTGACCTTAAAATAGGTCTAAGTCATTCTAACAGAGGAAGAATCTTGGAAATCATGAAAGACAGAGACGTTTGCAGGAAAGAGCTACTTAGAACATACATATGAAAGCTATTCTTTGGACCAAAAGGAAAGATGAGTAGAGTATTCTCCTATCGGCAACGAGTACTCCTCAAGTGAAACCTTAATTTGGCCAGCTGGCGTTCCACACCAAGTGGGCGTCTCTCATACTCTAACTGGCGAGCTCGGAGGTATATGACTTCGGCTCGGGTTGTAGCTAACTCTCGCTGCAGAGCTTCATTGTTCCTTGCAGCTCTCGCATGAGAAATCTCGAGGCGACGAATGCGATCCGTGTTGGTGTTCGAATCCGCTTCGAGCTCCACCGTTTGCTGAAGGGTTGCCATACCTAGCTCCACATTGCGAGCCACTCGGCGTATCAGGATTGGAAGGGCCCTGTCCGCGGGGCCTCCTTCATTCAGATTGTAGAAGTTGAGGTTTACGTCATATGGGAGGGGTTGGCCTTGCTCGTGGCTCCACCTATTCAAACTCTCGACCCACATGGGCGTTGGACCTTGGAATCCAACTCGAGGGTTAGGATTTGGTATCGGGGCTACTTGAGGTAGGTTTTGGACTTCGGGTTCCGACTCAGTCTCTTCAGGAAATGGTTCGGCAAAGTCATCGTCCAAAGGAATTTCATGGTTTTCTTCTGGCTCTGGCTCGATCCATTATCTCCTTGGTTGGGAAAGTACGGGTCGCCAGGAAGATGGAATCCATCCATGCTATCTATGCGAGGTGATGGTAAGGGATAGTTACTAGGTATCGAATCTATAATACTTCCAATGTATTATAGCTACATGATTGATCCTTGAAGAATGGATTTTTGGGTAAGTTTCCGGTTCGGTCGTTATAGCATCCTGAAATACTCCTATAGTATTTTAATCCTTATGTTTGGTTCTAGAACTCTTTTGGTATCTAGGTAAGTTTTAGGCTTGCTGCAACACCACAGTCACTCCCTAAGCACATGTTGGTCATGTCTCGAATGAATATAGATGATCAGGCTATATTGATCCTAGACATGAGTACATAACTGCCCAGGTTTAACCGCGATGTCCAACATCCAAATACTTTTGTTTTGTTCTACTTATGACACTGATTCCGGTACCTAGGTATACTTGTATACTTTTTATAAAAATACTTATATTTTGAAAGTATACTTTTACTTTAGAGCACTTAGGCCCCTTAATGTTTATAGTTGTATACCATGTAAGGTTCGGTATACTTAGTTCACTATAAACAATAGCTCTGATACCAATCTGTCACACCCCCAAACCGGAACGGCGGAAACGTTCGGGGGTGGTTGACGTCATGCGTAGTATCATAACAATTGTATCATAGCAAGCATAGTAAACACAACCAGACATTGAATACATATATGAAAAAGGTTTGCATTGTTTAATACATAGTTTTGTTCATATCAAAAGTAAAATGGAAAGATGTGACCCTAACGCGCCGACTTCTCCAAAATCCTGGAAGTACATGTCTACTAATTCCTTGAGAATACAAGCAGTTTTGAAAGAATATCAGCATAAAGTTGGTGAGTTCATTAGCATTTAGTTTTGGTGGAAAATGTTTTTTGATTCTTTTGAAACGTGTTCCTCAAGAAAATCCTATATTTTCTTATGAAAAGCGTGTTTGAAAACCCATTCATTCCATGACTTCCAAATTCATACAAGATATGTACAATCCAAGGAGTCGTGGAATGAATATGAATATCCGTTAATTACTTGTTAAACAATCCGTTTGTGAAAATCCGAGTTATCCCGAGAAAATCCTATATTTTCCCTAAAGGTTGATCATTGATTTTCCGTTCCAAACTGAGGTGTATAAGTATCTACCATACTTATATCGATAAACGTAATTTTCTTTTAAAAACCCTGGTTACTCCCAGTGAGGTATATTATCCCTAATACATAAATAAAACTAATAAAAGAAAACGTGATGAACTAAATCCTGAAGGTGCTATTAGTACCCTCCAGTAATCAAATCGGTTATTACTTTGAGGTTAGTTCACTTGATTCATTATTACAAAAGTAAATCGTTGTTATCTACATTGCGAGTTTCATGACCATAACTTACTGGATATGGCCCGTAACGGGGCCGGTATCCTTTATGACTTTGTCACCCGTAGACCTGCCGGTCCGACTGTAGCTAGCAGCTAGGTGCGGGATTGTCAGTCCCGTATAGATCTATACACAACAGTCACGCCCTCCCTACAAGATATTCTGGTCACAACTGCTAGTCCTTCACTCTGATTCTTGTGGTGAGTGTTACCTAGGACGTGTCTCCAACTTAGACTATAAAAATTTAGAAGTAATAATATAGAAAATCCTTTTGTGATTAACATGAATCCTTTATAAAACGATACATTTTACTACATGATTCGTAAGTTCATTGCTCTAGTTTTGAAAACTGTTTCTACGAGTTGATTTGTTAATCGTTTGGTAAAACTGTTTTCCGTGTTAAAAGCATACTGAAGATATAATTATCATAAACAAAATAATATACTTTGAGTACAAGTTTCCTTGTAATTTTGCTTGTATTCCCCCCCTGAAAACATGAAAAAATCGGAAAAGCATAGGGGTATGAACTCACCTCGGGCGATTTGAAAGAAGGATCGATACGGAATGCTGTATGTTCAAGTGAAGCCTTGAACACGATTTGATCCTAATTAACACGTAATGACACATAAAGGAGTCAAATGAAGGTATTTCACCACTAGATGTGATGGAAAACCACTCTAGGAACTTGGGACTACTTGCACTAAGTGTTAGAACCTTAAAGGATTGCATGAGGGGGGTGTATGGCCACCTTAAAAGTGTGTGCAGCCATGGGTGTGCGGCCCAAGGGGTGTGCGGTCATACACTCATGATGGAAGGTGCCTTTGAGGTGTTTTCTAGGTCCATACTTATTTGTAGTACAAGTTTAGGGTCTTAGAAATGGGTTTGTGGTCCTAGGGTGTGTGTGTGGTCGCACACACATGAGTGTGCTGCCTCACAAGGGTGTGTGCTACCTCACACATGAGTGTGCTGCCGCACAAGGGTGTGTGCAGCCGTACACAGGCGTGTACGGTCGTACACCCTACATGTGTGTGTCCAAAATGCCAATTCTAAGGTGCAGCAAGGCTATGGTCATGTCTAACTCGAAGATGGATGTCCAACTCTCACTTTGGAGGGTCTTTTAGGAGTGTGAGGCCACCTTATGTGGGTGGCGGCCGCACTCCTTCAAAGAGATGAAGAACATGACGGGACATGATGAATAAAGGCTTAGATCAAGAGACTCTTCAAGCACAATAAGCTAAGGGATGGATTACTCACGTTTTTGAAGCCTTGGGAGGGTTTGTGATTGAAGAAGCTTGAGAGAAATGGAGTGGTGTGCTGCCAAGGTGTTAAAGGAATGAAAGGAGAGGGGTCTACCCTTTATATAGGGGTGGGTGTGCTGCCTAGGAGTGAGTGTGCGGCCAAGAGATGAGTGTGCGATCGCAAACTCATGTGTACGGCCGTACACTCCCCCTGAGGGTGTGTATGGCCCGGTTTTGTCACCCTATGGCTTGCTGACTCATTCCTAACCTCAACCTTGGCTATACTCAAGCTTAGAACGCTTAAATGGACCCTTAATCAGTGCTAGGAGTTAATAGAAATGAGTTTAACTTAGATTGACTGCCTAGATGTACCAGGTAGAAGTTTTGGGTTGTCACACCACGCAACGGAATAGGAACCAAATCCACGAGGTAACGCTCGGCATACAACCTCAAAATGCAATCTCTGAAAACCTCTGATGCCCGGATAGATCGATCGTCAGCAATCTCGGCCTTTAAAGGACAATCTAACATGCCTGAAGACTCAGA
Source organism: Lactuca virosa (assembly GCF_052849685.1). Lineage (NCBI taxonomy): Eukaryota > Viridiplantae > Streptophyta > Magnoliopsida > Asterales > Asteraceae > Lactuca > Lactuca virosa. The sequence continues at coordinate 494,072,101 of NC_136429.1, forward strand.
AAACCTCTTCCTAAGAGCAAGAGAGACAAATGACCAGGTAGCCCCCGAGTCGAATAACACCTGTACTGGGATACCGTTCACATGGAACGATCCTAAACAAAACATATAAACTTAGAGCATAAATATCATAACCGACATGTAATACGAGTTAGGGTGAAGAAAAAATACCTGTCACCACATCCGGTGCGGCACGTGCCTCCTCGGCGGTTAGCTGGAAGGCTCGACTCCTCACCACTGGAGCATTTACCTTGCCCTGTCGTCCATCAGTGATCTGCATGGTCGCTGGAGTTGGCCCCGCCACTAGCGTTGCTAGTACTAATCTCGGGCATTTGGCCTGTTTATGGACCTTCTGATTGCAATGAAAGCAAATCAGGTGGGAGTAGGGGCAGTATAATCCCTGCCAAAGTGCCCAGTCTTGCCGCACTTATAGAAGCCCGATCCCCCAGTTCGGCAAACTTCCTCAAGTGACCTGCCACATTTCCCACAGCGACTCCGGCCCTGCTGGCCTTTCGACCTAGAGTCGAATCCCTTGGGTTTCTTCCCTGAAACCCCAATAACCTGCTCAGTCTGTGCCTTCCTCTTCCTGATGTGCTCTATTTCAATCTCCCTCTCCCTCACCCTCACAATCATGTCATCCAATGTCGGGCATGTCGAGTAGCTAACATGTTTCTGAATGTCATCTCTCAACATGTCGTGGTGGCGGGTCTTCCACATCTCCTCATCCCCCGCGTATTGAGGCACCAGTAAGGCCCTCTCCCTGAACTTGGCGGTAATCTCCGCCACCGACTCAGTCGTCTGTCTCATATCAAGAAACTCCATGGCCAGCTGCCAAAGCTCCACAGCCGGCGCAAAGTCATCTATAAACCTGGTCATAAATTCCAACCATGTCATAGCCTCAATGGGTGGGGCTCCCAATGTATCACTGACTGCCTCCCACTAGTCTCGAGCTCGTTCCCTCAAACATCTTGCAGCATACCGGACCTTCGACGCCTCAGGGCAGAAGCTCGTCAACTGAGCAGACTCCATGTATGCAATCCACCTCCTAGCCACGATGGGGTCCTTCACCCCGTGGAAGCCTGGCACACCACATCCCCTGAAGTCCTTGAAGGAGAGTGTGCACGTTCCTGACTGGCCAGATCCCATGTCACTCCGGAATGCCCTCAGACGATCCTCTATCAGCTCAATGATCCATTCCTTGATCGACCCAAAAATCATCGGGGTCGCCTCAAGGATGCCTCTCGTAATATCAGATGCAATGTACGCTTGCAATCCATCATCAACTGGCTCGGAACCCGAACCCAAACCTGAACCTGATCCTGATCCTGACCCAGACCCTTAACCTCCCACTCTGTGACGTGTCACCACCATTCTGAAACAAAACGTATAATCTTCAGGATCATACATAACCTCGAGAGGTCTCACACACTACAAGTTCCTTGGTTCTATCTCAACCCTCCTTGTCTCGAGTATGGATCCTCTGCTTTCAGTAGTACGGGCCCATACTACCTTCCACATCTATCCGTACTTTCCTCATGGATTTCCTTGACTTTACCAAGTCCCTTCTACTACTACTACTGCTTGTTGCACTAATCTCATCCTAGGCTTACCCTAGGGTAACTCTCCGACGTACTCTCCTCCATCAACTACATAAAAAATATTTGCTACCTTTACCTAACTAGCTTGCGAATATCATCACATATCACTAGGACCAGATAATTCTTCGAATGAGAGGTCCTACCCTACAAGGGTTGGACTCAAAAAAAGAGCTGTGAAATAGGGCTATACATAACCTTCTGAAATTATTTAGTCCTCACAATATGTAACTTAACGTATTCATTTACTAGTTAGTTAAAGATAACTAGAACTCCTAAAAGCACAAAGCAAGCAGCAATCGAGCATTGAGTAACCAAACAAGCGTATCCTATTCAGGCCATCATATCACTGACTAATCAGTTCTAGCATGAAGTTCAATAGGCACATATAGCAAGCACATAAGGCATCTTCCTAGATCCTTAGCCCTAATCTAGCATGCAGTTCTCATACATATACAATAGGCATATAAGGCATCCTTCCTAGATCCTCAACTCTAATCTAGCATGCAGTTCTCATAATCGTCTCATATATCATAACAAACATGTATGGGTATCTTGGGAAAACTTACTTGAGCTCGGCCGATTGCACGCATCACTCTCCTTGTTCAAAACCTTAATTTTAAATTTTGGAAAATTTTATTTTGTAAAAACTTTTCAAATCCTTGATTTGAGTCCAGACATCCCCCGAAGGTGTGTCCAAATCCAACAAACCAAGGCTCTAATACCAACTTGTAACATCACCAAAAAAATCATGACCAAAAATTTCATTTTTGATATAACGATTCATAAAACAAATCAAGTCATTTCATTTCATAAAAGCCATAGATCATATGTCTCAAAAGCATGTCATAAAATAGTAACAATGTCAGAGTATAAATCCCAAGGATCTCATATGCAGAAAAATCGTGTGTGTGATGCGTTGCTACCGTGTCGGCTCCTTTCCCTTCGAAGAGGAAATACATGTAACCAAAACTGAAAACCGTAAGCACAAAGCTTAGTGAGTTCCCCCATCATACCACATACCATATAGACACATAGTGCCCTAGCATATCTGGGAGTTGGCCTCCCATTCAGTATCTTTCAACCGGTAACTGTCTAGCATAACTGGGTGCTGGCCTCCCCTTCGATATCTTTCAACCGGTAAACGCCTAGCATAACTGGGTGTTGGCCTCCCCTTCGGTATCTTTCAACCGGTAACTGCCTGGCATGACTGGGTGCTGGCCTCCCCTTCGGTATCTTTCAACCGGTAACTGCCTAGCATGACTGGGTGCTGGCCTCCCCTTCGGTATCTTTCAACCGGTAACTGGGGACTATTTCACCCCTACCACTACCACATAATAACATAACATACTAGCACATAAAGCATACCAGATAGTGGCATACCAGATAATTATCACGAAGATAATCATCTAACTAACAAATCCTACTAGTGGGCTGGCATTGTAGCCTTAGACCCACTTCTACTGGAACATAACTCACCTCAATGTCGTGAAGTAGTTGAATTGTCCTCGGCTCTGGGATCAACTCCTCTCAAACTCCTACACATAACAATCTCCTTTAATTACTCTTTCATACTCATAACCCCTTTAAGAGTCAACTCTGGTTAATGGTCAAAATCAAAGTCAACATCCTGGTCAAAGTCAACATCCTAGTCAAAGTCAACATCCTGCTTGAATCAACTCGCCGAGTTGGTCCATCAACTCGTCGAGTTCCATAATCCATAAAACCCTGAAATCCCGATCCCACTCATCGAGTCCTTTCATGAACTCGTCGAGTTCATCCTCAAAGCATGGTCGAGACCTTTTTTTACCCACAACTCGTCAAGTCCCTCCTTGTACTCGCCGAGTTCCTCAATCTCCATAACCCAAACCATGGCCAACTCGTTGAGTCGTCTTCTAGACTCAACGAGTTTGCTCAGTAACAGAAAAGGTTGGGGGACCACGACCCAACTCGCCGAGTTGTATGAACAACTAGTCGAGTTCCCCATAGTCTAAATCCATACAGTCGTTTCTAGTCAGGCTTACTGCATCCAAATAATATATCTAGTTCCCTAGGGTCGATATATCACATAAAGTTTATAACTTTACGTCCATGCATGGGTTATTTTGCTCAAAAAGCCCTAAAATGTGGTTCACAAGTTGCATGGGACTCCCATGGCCATAAAGTTGGCACCTTTATGCCATGGAGTCCCTCAAAGTTTCCAGATCTGAAGTCATGGCTCTAAAACATGCTTGCATCCATGAATGGTTCCAAAATATGCTCCTAAAAGTCATAAATTTCTCCATGAAGAGATCTAGTAAATGAATAGTCAAGGTATATACTTTATACCTCAAGTGAACCGGAAATGAAGTTCTTCCTCTGGATCCAAAGATTCTTCCATCTACCAAGCACTTCTAGCTTTCACTCCTTCATGGAAAAACCAAAGAATCACTCCTTTTTCACTCACACACACTCAAAAGGCTCTAGATCACGAATTAGGGTTTTGCTGGACTGGGGGAGGCGATAAGGGAGGCCATAATGAAGTGTTAAGGTGTTTAAATAGGGTGCAAACCCTGAAAATCAGGGTTTCACCCTGGCATCTCTACTCGTCGAGTTGAGGCTTCTCAACTCATCGAGTAGACTTCAAGTCTCGTGTCTAAAAAGAATCCCTTTCCTACTCGACGAGTTTAGGGCCTCAAACTCGTCGAGTCCCTTTGCAAAAATGAATAATTCTTATTAAAATACATACCAGGTACCGGGCGTTACATGTACGCTTCAAGGAAGTTGAAGCCTCATGAGTCGAATTACCCGACGTACGATTTGGAGCTAGGGGCTGTGGTTTTCGCCCTCAAGATTTGGCGACAATACCTCTATTGGGTTTGTTGTACCATTTACACAGACCACAAGAGCTTGAGGTATCTGATGGACCAGCTGAATATGAACATGAAGCAGCGTCATTGGTTGGACGTGGTGATGGATTATGACTATGAGATCCTTTATCACTCGGGAAAGGCCAATGTGGTGGCCGATGCTCTTAGCCGCAAGGAGGCCTGTCACACCCCGTTAAAGCGGAAACACAAAGGGTGACAGGCTAAGGTCTCATAAGACAAGGTACATAGGATTACCAACCATAATCATTGAGAATTTTAAGTTTACATCATGATCGAAGCAAAATTACATTTTAGTTCCCTAGTACAAAGTCTAATACATAGCAAAAGAAACATTAAGTGCAAATTCTTGTTGATGTCTAATTTAGATCACTGACCATTCCCTGAAAAGCATGCAAAAACGAGGGTCAACTATAAAATAGTTGGTGAGTTCACAGGTTTATAAAGGTACATCATTTCAGTAAGAAAATATAGATTTGTTCACAAAGTTCCAACTCAAAATGAGTGTTGAATGCCAAAGCACTCCGTTCACAACCAAGCCTGACGACCGTTCTTGCCCCATTCCATCATGTCCATGGTTTCCATGATGTCAGTTCACGGAAATATGCAGTCACGGTTCTGAGTGAGTGGGGGCTGTCTACCCCAAATAGCGCTATCCATAAGGTCGTCGGCTCGAAATACGAGTTAATAGGTTGTAGTTCGGTGCTCGGGGAATTAACATACAAAGTTCATAACAAATTCATATCACAAAGTTCGTATCAAGAGTTCATCGTATAAAGTTCATAACACGAGTTCATAACAGAAAGTTCATAAAATAGTATCATTCCAAGTTCATCAAGTTCATAAAACAATATCGTTCCAAGTTCATTAAGTTCATAAAACCATATCGTTCCAAGTTCATTAAGTTCATAAAACAAGATCATTCCAATTTCATTAATATAGTACGGATAGCTCATAAAACAGTAGCATGCTTTCCACCCCAAAACATGAAAACAGTAAAAAGGGGGCTGTGAATACTCACTAGGGAGAGTTTGCGGTTCGAGCTTCGCGGTTCGGTGTTGTAGAGATTGATTTCTACTAGTTCCCTACAGAACACATAGTTTCTAGTGAGATACAATTCACTAAGACATTATGTAAGAACTACCTATCCTACTAGTGGTGTCGTAAAGTGCTCAAAGTTTGTTCGGTTCATTATTGGTAATGTTGAATTCATTGTGTCTTGTGTTCAAAAATCCATAAAGGCATGAAAATGAACTCCAAAAATTATAGAACTTTATATTCTGGTTCTAATAGAGGGTATTAGTGTCCAGAAATTTTATAGACATTTTTGAAGGTCATTTATATTTATTTGTAAATTAAAGCCCAAATAAATGGGATAAATTCTAAATAAATAGAAAACAATTGCAAATATTCCCAATTTAATTTCCAAAGGTTCTTATAATCTTCCCCAAGCAAGGAAAAATATTGGTTTGTGCTCTTGAGTCCTAAGACCTGGTTTTGTAAATTCATGCCCTAATTAAATGAAAAATCCGAATAAAATACCAAAAAGTTACCAAATTCTATGAAAATTTAGGTGGCATCAATATCTTGTACAAAAATTAGTTCTGTAATTTTTCAGATTTTTATATCATCTGTAAGTATTTGTTTTGAATTTTTGGCCATTAAATCCTTATTTTTGTAGAAAAATAAAGATTATGATCTACCACTTGGGGTTTTACAAAACATCCCTTGACACCATGAGCTTACATAAAACAATTTGGCTAAAAATTATTTTGGAGATAAATGGGGGTATTCAACCCCAACAATTTTAGAAATGTTGCACTAACTAGGGCATGAGTTCCAAATATAGCTAGATGTTCAACAATTTTGTAGATAATTCTATAATTATTTTGTTCATAAAATTTTATGTACTCTGAGATAATTGTGTTATGTTCCTAAAATAATTTTATCCAGATTTATTTTGGGGTTTAAGGCCTTTGATCATGTAATGAAATACTAGTGATCACAGAAAAAATGCTGATGGTGCAACTGTTTTGTAAAAATTGCTTAAAATCGAAATCTTAATGTTTTACACTGAGACGAATTGGGTTCTAAAGTTAACTCAATTTTATATGTCTCATAAAAAGAATCTCATGATTTCGTTGAGAAATGAGTTAGATATAGTAGTTCAAAATCAGATAAAGAAATCTGGCAGATTGTATGTATGCTAGTGGGTTGGAAAAGTGAGCTTTAATAATTACTTTGAGAAAATCTTTTAAAATATTTTAAAGATATCAAGATTCATGCATGTTCTAGTAATGTTTCCAGAGGCAAAATTGTTTTTAAGTGATCAAAAACAAACATGCATTCAAGTTCAAAATGTTTGTTCTCAACAACTCTAGAAAATGGGCTTGATGTTCTTAACTTAAAAATCGATTTTGTGCTAAGGTCAAGAACATGCAACCTTATTTTTCACACATTCATGGTTTCAAAACATATCCATGATGCTCTAAATACCATTTCAACCATAAAAAAACGGATTTTGAAGAAGATGAAGGAGTAGAATCCTATTTTTGAAGTTGTAAGAGCATGCATGGGTTAATCTTTTATCTTAACATTGGTTTGATCATGGATTATCACCATTTTTAATACATGCAACATGTGATGGTGATAATCTACAAACATCAAGATGAAAGGAATGATTCTAGCCTTTAAAGGGTATAGAATCCAATGATGAAGAGAAAACAAACTAAAACTTGCATCAAGATGAAGAAAATGATGGAGAGAGTGAAGTTTCTTACCTTGACTTCGATTTTGAGCCATCAAAAACACCCAAATATCTCATTATTTTCGTGGTTTGAAGGCTGATTTTTGGTGTAAAAAGTTGAGAGAAGTAGATAGTCTTTTTAGAGAAAAGAAAGAGAGAATGTGAATTTATGTCTCTCTGGATAGACCATCTCTCTCATCGTCTCTTTGGGGGTATACTCCACCCAAATCCGCCACAAAACTCCAGAAATGTGAGTTAATATATGAAAAATGAACTGGAAAAATCTCTCCCACATATTATGTCTCTAAGATTGGTTTTTCTCTCTCACATTGACATGCAAAATCTGACATCGGGATTTTGCATAAAGGAGCAATAATGAGTGAGTGAGAGAGAGAGAGAGAGAGGAGGAGGAGGAGGAGGAGGAGGAGGAGGAGTGTAGAGGGGTGTGTATGGCCAAATGTTTTGGGGTGAAGAGAGAGTTTATGAGGTTCTTTAAGCTGGAATTATTTAATAATGTTTCCTCTAACCATTTATATAAAAATGATATTTAGTTTTTATAAATATTCTATGAACTTTTATAAACTTCCAAGAGTTTATTTCTTGGTTTTTATTCAAGCATTTTGTTTTTAGAAATAAGTCATAAACTTGTATTCTCTTGAGTTAAATAATAGAAATGATAACATATGGTTTCACTTTTTTTTTAAATCAAATTTTATATTTCATATAAACGAAACAAAGGTTCGCATGTGAATGTAGGATTAGGCAATCCTTGGATTATATTTTTGGCTCATAAGTAAAATTATGATATGTGGATATTATTTACAACTTGTAATTAAATCAAATTATGATTTAATTAAATTGAGTTCGCTAAGTACTTAATCTAGTTAAGCACATCATATGTTTCGATTAATAAATTAGGGTATTTAACTTACCCTTGAGTTGTGATCTATTGAACATGGTTTCATGTTTAGTTTTGAGATTGAACTTTGGCACTTTACAATCTAGTTGGAGTATTCACATATCAATGTGACTACTTAGTACAAGCTAAGTTACACTACTTGTTCCGAGGGATCTATTAAGTCGCGATCTAGCTCAACTTGTTGCATTTAAATCCAAGTTATGTGCATGCATGAAATGAAAAGGTTCTAGATGAGTCCAAACCTGAGTTTTGACGGTTGTCACACGGCCGCAACACCGATTCGAGATATATGCTTGAGGATGACAGTGATTACTCCGTTGATGGAACAGATTCGGGAGGCTCACGTCGAGTGTATGAAGAAGGAGCGTCGGAAGTGTGAGCATATCATAGGTCAAGTGGCTTCATTTGATTATGATAGTCATGGGTTGTTAGCCCTGCATCGGAGGTTCTAGGTTCCTTACTGGGGCAGTGTACGCCAGGTTCTGATGGAGGAGGCTCAGAAGTCAAGATTCTCCATTCATCCCGGGGGACGAAGATGTATCAGGATCTTCGCCTTCATTACTGGTGGCCCTGCATGAAGCGAGACATAGCTTGGTATATGGATCGATGCTTGACTTGTAGGAAAGTCAAGGCCGAGCACCAGCGACCTCACGACAAGATGCAGCCGTTGGAGGTCCCCGTGTGGAAATGGGAAAACATCACAATGGATTTTATCACAAAGCTTCCCACGACTTCAAGTGAAGTGGATTCAATTTGGGTCATTGTGGATCGGTTGACCAAGAGTGCACATGTCATCCCAATCCAGGAGAGTATATCGGCTGAGAAGCTAGCTAAGATCTATGTCTGTGAGGTAGTGGCACGTCATGGAGTTCAGGTGTCGGTTGTGTCAGACCGAGATGTTCGCTTCACTTCCAGATTTTGGAATCGGTTCCATGACGAGATGGGTACTCGTCTTCACTTCAGTAAAACTTTTCACCCTCAGACGGATGGGCAAAGTGAGAGGACGATTCATACTCTGGAGGATATGCTACGCGCATGCGTGTTGGATTTTGGTGGGAGTTGGGATACGTATCTTCCGTTAGCGGAATTTTCATATAACAACAGTTATCACGCTAGCATAGATTGACCTCCCTTCGAGATGCTCTACGAGAGGAAGTGTAGGACCCTAATTTTTTGGGGTGAGGTCGGTCAGAGATTCCTAAGGGGTACTGAGGTGGTACTCAAGACCACTGAGATGATCCAGCAGGTCCGGAGCAGGCTCCAGACTGCTCAGAGTCGGAAAAAGAGCTATGCTGACAAGCACCGGTCAGACATGGAGTTTCAGGTGGGGGATATGGTCCTCCTGAAGGTGTCACCTTGGAAAGGTGTCATCCGGTTTAGGAAGCGGGGCAAGTTGGGCCCCGGGTATATTGGTCCGTTCAAGGTTTTGGCTCGGGTTGGCCTGGTTGCGTATCAATTGGATCTGCCAGCCGGGCTTAGTCAGATCCACATCACTTTTCATGTCTCTGATTTGCAGAAGTGCTAAGTGGATGACTCCGTAGTTGTGCCCTTAGAGGATATTCATGTGGACGACCGCCTGAACAACGTTGAGAAGCCAGTGGCAATTCTGGATCTGAAGGCAAAAACCTTGAGGAACAAGGTTGTATAGTTGGTGAAGGTGCAGTGGATGCACCGCATGGGGTCGGAGTAGACTTGGGAGCCCGAGGAGGAGATGTGAGAGGATTATCCAGAGTTATTTGAGACAGCAGACTTCGAGGACGAAGTCTGAGACAAGTGGGGGAGAATTGTAACATCTGGTTTCTGGTATGTATTTAACTTATAATTATTCCATTTTATAGAGCAACTCGACGAGTTGGGAGCCCCAAACTCGTCAAGTAGAGATCATAAGGGCCGCGTAATTTAAGTAACCTACTCGACGAGTTGGGAGACCTCAACTCGACGAGTAGGCTGGCAGATATGAAACCCTAATTTCTGGGTTTGTACCCTATTTAAACGCCTTAAAGCTTTCATGTTGGTCTTATTTCCAGCCTCTAAGTCCCTAACCCTAGATCTTGAAACCCTAATGCTATTGTGAGTGATTGTGAGCCATTCTAAGTGTTTTTAGTGTGTGCTTGAAGCCATTGGAAGAAGGAAAATCTTGAGTACAGAAGAAGGAGTTTGTAGATCCAAAATCCTTGCCTCATCCACGAAATTTTGCTGGTATAAAGCTTGAACCTTGCCTTGTGGTTGTTTAGATCTTCTTTTAGGGTTATTTACTTGGTTTTTGGTCCAAATGATATGGTTCTTTGGATTAGGACGTCCCAAGTGGATAACACTTCAGATCTAAGGTATTGAGGGGTTTTCATGGCATAAAGGTGCCAACTTTATGGCCATGAAAGTCCCGTGCAATCTTTAGACCATCATTTTGGTCTTTTGAAGCTTCTAATCGCCATGCATGTAGAGAAAGCTAGGAGTTTACGTGATCAGTTAGTCCCTAGAGTCCAGATCTATGACCTCATGGTCTATCTTGTAGTTTTTGTGGTTTTTTGATTAATATTTTGGTCTTTTTGGGTTAGGGTTTGAGCTTAATCTCATTAGGAAGGATATTAATGGGTAAAGTTGGAAACTTTACCCTTCCAGAAGCATTTCCAGTTTAGATCTGAAATATAGGGTTTGGATTTGAAGGATAATGGCTGAATAGATTAAGAAGGGTTAACAGACTGAAGAACTCGCGACTTCATAGAGGAACTTGACGAGTTGTGTCGAAGTGTCTCGATTATGTTAAAAGGAAGAACACGGTGAGTTGGAGGAAAACTCGACGAGTTGGATCGCGATTTTACGATTCTCTGTTTCATGGGAACTCGACGAGTTGAAGGGAAAACTCGATGAGTTGAGTTAACTAGGAGCGTTGACTTTGACTTTGACCTTGACGTTGACTTTGACCATAGTTTACCCTAAAGAGTTATGAGTATGGAATGGTAACTAAGGGATTGTTTTGGTTCAGGAATTAAGTAGAGCTGATTTCGGGGCAGAGACGTTTCAGCTATCATCCAAAATTTGAGGTGAGTTTCCTCCTGTATGAACGGGTCGAAGGCACCAATGTCGGTCCATATATTTATGTTAGTATGTTCCAGACTAAGGTCTGATGCCGGGCGGTGGCCGATGTAGGCTTATATGATTTCCCGATTTCGGTCCGATGCCGGGCGATACCTGAGGAATGTTTGTATGCTTGTTGTCTTTGTGATTCTTGCATGTGTCTGTATTTGTATGTTTAGGGATTTCGGTCCGATGTCGGGTGGTGCCCGAGGAATATTTATATGCTTTCCGGATTACGGTCCGATGTCGGGCGGTGCCATATGAATGTTTATATGTTATGCTATGTGATGTTTTTGTGTGTATTGTGATATGTTTATATGCATGCCAAGATTAGCTCGATGTCGGGCGGGGCCCGATGCCAAACATTTTCCGATACCGGGCGGGGCCCATGATACGTTTATATGTGATTATGTGAATATGTTTATGATATGTGGTAGTTTGGGGAAGCTCACTAAGCTTCGTGCTTATAGTTTTCAATTTTGGTTTCAGGTACTTCCGGTAGCAAAGGGAAGAGCTCGAGATGACTGCATTGCACACACCATGATGTTTTAGCCTAGGATGGTTACTCTGATATATTGACATATGTTTCTGATATGGATACTCTGATTATGATGTTTTGAGATACTTTGACTTATGTTTTTTACGGATGTTTTGATAACTATCGTTTTATTTAATCATCAAAAATGAAATTTTTGAGCATGAATTTTGGGATGTTTCAGTCTAACTCTGATCCTTCTTTCCCTTTGTCATTCTATTGAGTTCTTGAACTTCTAATTCATATAATATTGTTTATCACTTTCTCATCAATTCAATTGTATAAGTTCAATACATATAGCAATCCTACTATACTTTAATTTTAGTTCGTACTATTTCATGACACCCATGAAATCTTTAATTCATCCTCTCACGCTTTGAATTCTAATTTTAGACCAAGCATATAATATATTACTTCTATACACTATTTACAATTAGTAGGAACTCATTTCCTTTATAATTATGTAAAGTCTCCATATCATAAAATTCTTGAATCAATGACTAAGTGTACCCATCCAATTCATGTTAATTCTTGTGAAATATATGTTTATACAAATTTTATTATCATTATCTCATCCCGATTGCATCATATATGCAACACCGTAAATTTTCAAACAATTTTTCATTTTAAATCACATAATTCTCATAACACATTTCTCAAAAATCCCATTTATTTAATTTACAAAATGCAACTCCATAATTGTTTGATTAATAATCCAGGATCCTCCAAACATAACTCTTTCTCTGGTGTGTACAATCAAGTCGGCGCCTTCCCGCGATCCTGAGAAGAACCTGAAACACATATCACATAACACGGTAAGCACGAAGCTTAGTGAGTTCCCCAAAATACCACTCATATCTCATCAGCCTCTCATGGCTATACTCAAATAAGACCCTCCGGTCAAATGTATCTCAGTGGCACCCTTTGGTCCCACAAGTCTGATAGACCCTCCGGTCCGTCAACTCGGCAACTCAATATAATACACAACATACATCTCACAAAGACAAATAGCAGGATATCTCAATACACAGTATATGCACATAAGACCCTCTGGTCACACATAGGTTACCACTTAAGGTAAGTATAGTGAGAAGACTCACCTCGGATGATGAACAGCCCCTATTAACGCTACGGCTACGCACCGGCTACTAACTCTGTGCCAAACCCACAATTATCCTAATTAGGAACTAAGTCCAAACTCTCACTCATTAGGTCTAAAGGTAGTCCACTAACCAGCCCATCAATGACCTAAAACCCATTGGGCCCACCAAGGCCTAATAATAAATGGGCTCTCCCGAGGCCCAACTCTCAAATCAAAAAGGCAAGCTCAACTCAAGCGCCCAAAGCATATATATATATATATATATATATATATATATATATATATATATATATATATATATATATATATATATATATATATATATATATATATATAATCCTCTGGTCCAAGACTCTATTGCAACAAGCCCAAACTCCAGGCCCAACACTCAAGGCCCAAAATGAGACTTAGCCCAAAAGTCCACACTGAGGTTACGCGGCGCGTACCTCTCTTGGTACGCTCAACGTACTCACGAATCCATATTGGCCATCGGGGACACTGGGGCAGTACGCGGGGCGTACAGGAATTACGCTCAACGTACTCCCCAGATTCACTCTTTCTACTCCTTTGGTCTTAAACAGTTAAGAAATTACCTCAAATCCCAGATCTGGAATCCCTAATGGCACTTACTCCATAAAGTCAGTGACTTTAAGCCTTTGCATGGCTGATAAGCTCACAAACACACAAAACTCTCATTCTCTTGACTCAAAATGCTCATATCTCATGCATAGGTTGATTCTCACGTTCAAGACCTCATTTTTATGGATCCTCTCCACTAGAAACACTTAAAAGGACAGATATTACGCTTTGTAGTGCAACAACTCATAAAGCTTCAAGCTTTGGGACCAAAAACCCTAAAATGGACCATATCATGCACAAAACAAAAGGATGGGAAAGCTTTGAGCTTTATACCTTCAAGTGATGCTCCAACCATAGAAAAGCTCAGATCCAAAGTCTGGACTCCATCTCTATTCTCTTCCATGCTCCTTCTTCACTCCAAAAATCCCACAAGAACACTTATAAGCTCACAATGGTCATACACAAGCTCAAGAACGAGGATTAGGGTTTGAGAGGGTTTATTGACTGAGGATGGTGGCCAAGAATCAGGCCATCTCATTCTTTATATAGGGACACTCCCCTCAATTAGGGTTTTCCTTCTGTGCCTACTACGCCCAACATACCCTCTGGTGCGCCCAGCGTACTAGGTGGCTCCTGCTTAAAAATCACGCACATGAGTACGCTAAACGTACACACACGTACGCCCAGCGTACTCCGCTGCCATTTTTTTCAATTAAAGGACTTATCCTGCCATAACTTCAAACTTCCATTGCTTCCTCGATATAACTATGTTTCCAATGAATCTCATATCCTCGGAAAGGTGTCACGATGCTCTACACTTCCAGCAACTCGTTGCAACCTCGAGACTTCCTCATGCCCGGGTTGCAGACCACAAACCCTAATCTCAGACGATCCGAAACAGGATGTTACAATTCTCCCCAACTTGAATTAGATTTCGCCCTTGAAATCGCTCCTTATTAACACATAGATCGAGCCCAATAACTCGAGAAGCACCACCGAAGGTGTAACGCCCCGATTCTCAGGTATTGATTTAATGTGTGAGTTTCTTGATTTCAAGGGCTACTCGACGAGTTGATTGCCCTACTCGTCGAGTAGCAGCGGGTTGGTCCACGTATTTTAATGACCTACTCGCCGAGTCCAAGAAGGGACTCGACGAGTAGGAGCTGGCAGATGAAACCCTAAATCTTGGGGTTTTGCACCCTATTTAAAGGATCATTGGCCTCCCCCAGCCTCCCCTTTACTACTTCTTGTCCCTCTTAAACCCTAATCGAGTGTGTGTGTTCCATTTGTGTATTCTTGAGCTTGGAAGAGGATTTTGTGGAGAAGGGAGCTTGGAGAGCAAGTATTCAAAAGCAAGGAGCTTGTGTGATCTGAAATCTACCTTATTTGGCATCTTCTGGAAGGTGGTGGAGTTCGTGTTGGTGATCCGGGAGTTGAGCTTTCTAGTTTCAGATGACAGTTGTGAGGTGAGTTATCCTCACTATACTAAGGGGTCTAAGGCACCAAGGCCGGCCCATTGTATATGTTATCCTAGCAATGTTAGATGCTGAGTATGAGTTAGTGTTGCATGCTAGTGGTTATGCCAGTTAGGTAGACCTGTAGGACTACCTGTGATGTTATATGCTTATTGCCTGCTCAGTGGTTATCTTGCATGTTATATGTTATGTGGGATGGGTTGAGGTTGTACCGCTCCGTGTGGTAGCCAACGGACCTTAGGAGCATTCCAGTTACGGGCTAAAGGGAGACTTCTGCTGTAGGCTCGGGAGCATTCCAGTTATGGGCTAAAGGGAGACTCGTACTGTGGGCTCGGGGTAATCCAGTTTGTAAAGTTGGGGACCCATTACATGTTGTTCAGTTAGTTATGATTACGGGCTAAAGGGAGACTCGTACTGTGGGCTCGGGGTAATCCAGTTTGTAAAGCTGGGGACCCATTACATGTTATTCAGTTTGTTATGATATGTTTATATGGATTGTATGTGTATCGGTATTTTGGGGGAACTCACTAAGCTCTCGGGCTTACAGTTTCAGTTTATTGTTTCAGGTACATCAGGGGATCGCGGCAAGGCGAAGGCGTGATCGTACAGCTCCTCATGTTTTATCTATGTTTCTGGGAAAACTCTGATATTATACATTTTGAAAGCAAAGTTGTAATGATTTTTAATGATTTGAAATGTTTTTAAAAGTTTAAATTGGTTTGAATTTTTGGGTGTTACAAGTTGGTATCAGAGCCTTGGTTTGAGTGAATTGGAGGAACATGCGTGTAACTCCAGTCTCAAATCAAGGAAGGGATTTTCAAAATGATTCTTTTTAAAAAAAAGGTTTTCAAAATAAGTAAAGGAGGATGCAGGATGTACGATCAGCCGGAGCCAGTAAGTAGACCCCAAAATACCATACAAGTTATTTGATTATGAGATATGTTAGAACAACATGTTAGTACTAGGCTAGGGATCTTCAGGAATTGCATGATAGAATTGCCTGATTACATGATGCCAGCTAGCCTAGGGTTTCCGTTATATGAGATTGACATCATTACTGTAGTTGCTTAGTGTATGCATCACGGTTATACATAATTAAGATCTTATAGCCTGAGAATGTTTGATTTGGCCTTATGTTCTATTCTTGTTTGATTGGGAGCTTAGGGTAGGATTGGATATTCGAAAGTCTATAGGGTCCAGCGTTATGTATGGCTAGCATACACTAGTGCTGCAGGGTTGGTGGAAGTTTCTTGGATAGGTAGGTTGTGTGAGGCCGAGGGGCCAGTCATGAGATATGTAGTATTCCTATAGGAGTGAGGATTGAGCGCTCGCCATGTTGTGTATCCAGTTAGGGTATTGTGGTGATGCTTGAGACAAATATGGGTAGGTGTGGAAGGTAATATGGGCCCATACTACTGAAAGCACAGGACCCATACGCGTGTCAAGTAAGTCACAATCCCTAGGGTTAGTAGGGAGTTGGCTCCCAGTTATTTATATGGATTATCTAATATCTTGTGGTATGTTTCAGAATGGTGATGACGAGGCGCTTTGTGGCTGGATCCGGTTCGGGATCAGGATCAGGGGACAGAGGCCAAGAGGGGCCAGCAGCACCTGAGCCAGTGGTGCAGATGGGTACAGAGGAGTTGGATGCCCGGATCCGAGAGATCCTACATGATGAGGTTGCTGCTGTATTCCAGGCACAGTTACCAGAGATGTTTGGGTCGATTAAGACCGCCATGGTGGAGTACTTTGATGAGCGTTATGCAGCCCTTGCAGAGACAGCCGCCGCAGCAGCTGCATCAGCTGTATCAGCGGCAGGGGGAGGAGTTGGTAGAGGTTTTCAGTACAGGGACTTCGATAACACGAAGCCCCCTACTTTTGATGGGACGCAGGATCCCATCAAGGCTATGAGATGGATTTCAGATGTGAAGGGGTGTTTCTTCACCTGCTCGTGTCCTGCTGACCAGAAGGTCAGGTGTGCTCTAAACCTGCTTAGGTCTGGGGCCAAGGACTGGTGGAGACTTGCGACTGGGTCGTACACTGATGATCAGAGAGCTGTTGTTACTTGGGAGCAGTTCAGGGACATGTTTCGCGCCCGTTACATTCCACGGGTTGAGCGGGAACGTTTGGCACAGGAGTTTTTGAGTTTGAGACAAGATGGGGAGTCGGTGACGGAGATCACCCGTACGTTCACTGAGAGGGCGATGTTTTTCCCAGAGTTTGCTTCAGAGCAGGCTCAGATGACCCGTTATCTGAGCATGCTCAAGACGGATATCCGTCAGTTTGTGTCTGCCTAGCGATGTGATACTCTTCTAGAGTTGCAGGAGGCCGCCAGACGGCGTGAGCTAGAGATTGAGCTGCAGTTGAGGGAACAGCGACAGGCCCCGGCACAGTCTCAGCCGGCGCCGAAGCGGTCTAAGACCGCTGATACTAGGACCGGAGGTCAGCAGAGCCGCACTTATAGGAAGTGCGGTAAGGGTCATTCTGGTGTGTGTCGAGCTGATAATGGATGCCACAGGTGTGGTAAGACGGGGCATTACGCGAAGGACTGCCGCCAGGCAGTCCCGATTCAGGGTATGAGGTTATGTTATCACTGCGATCAGGTTGGCCACATTAAGGCCAACTGTCTGTTGCTAGCCGCCAAGCCGGCGCATGCTCCAGTGCCGACTACCTTGAGGATCACGGATGGGAGACCAGTCAGGGCAGAGCCTCCGAAGGCTCAGGGTTGTGATTTCCAGTTGACCGCAGAGGAGGCCAGGGCAGCACCAGATGTGGTTGCTGGTATGTTTCTATCCTTTATCTCGTTTTCTATATATGTTGTATGCTTATCTGTTGTACCTGTGATTAGGTACGTTTTTAGTGAATTCTTTGCCTGCTTTGGTCTTATTTGACTCGGAGGCGAGTTGGTCCTTCGTATCTCAGTCATTTAGTAGGGAGTTCAGTGCGCCAGTGGGCGAGTTAGAGTGTCCGTTGCGAGTGTCTATCGCCAACGAACACGGGGTTTCAGCTTCTTCAGTTTATCGAGGGTGTGACTGATTTTCGGGGTGTCCTTTCCGATAGATTTGATTCTGATCCCCATGGGGGAGGTGTGCGTGATTGTAGGCATGGATTGGCTCAGTCGGTTCGGTGCTATGATTGATTGCGAGGGCCATCGAGTGATAGTTCGAACCCAAAGTGGGGGGGAACTGATTGTATATGGCGATGGCACCAGAGTGGGATCAGGGTTTTGTTCAGCTGCCAGGGCTCGGCAGTACATTCAGTACGGGTGTGCGGGTTATCTAGCGTATGTGGTAAATACGCGGGTCAGGGATCAGATTTCGGTTTCCGATGTATCGGTCGTCAGGGAGTTTGCAGATGTGTTTCTAGAGGAGTTGCTAGGGATACCTCCGGAGAGGCAGGTCAAGTTCAGGATCGACCTGGTGCCAGGTGCGGCCCCTATCGCTAAGGCGCCGTACCGATTGGCACCACCAGAGATGCAGGAGCTGTCGTCGCAGCTACAGGAACTGCTGGGCAAGCAGTTCATTCGACCTAGCAGTTCTCCATGGGGAGCGTCGATTCTTTTTGTCCGGAAGAAGGACGGTTCGCACCGGATGTGCATTGATTACCGGGAGTTGAATAAGTTAACGGTGAAGAACCGTTACCCACTCCCGAGGATAGACGATCTCTTCGATCAGTTGCAGGGCGCATCTTGGTTTTCCAAGATAGACTTGAGGTCTGGGTATCATCAGGTCAGGGTTAGAGAGGAGGACGTGGGGAAGACCGCGTTCCGAACTCGTTATGGACATTACGAGTTCGTGGTGATGCCGTTTGGGCTCACCAACGCGCCAGCAGTATTCATGGACCTGATGAATCGGGTATGCAGACTGATGCTTGATCGCTTGGTCATAGTGTTTATAGATGATATCTTGGTGTATTCCAAGACCCAAGAGCAGCATGAGGAGCATCTACGGGAGTTATTGGGAGTTCTGAGACAAGAACGGCTGTACGCCAAGTTCTCGAAGTGTGAGTTTTGGCTACGAGAGATCCAATTCCTCGGACATCTCGTTAAACAAGAAGGAATTTTGGTCGATCCAACCAAAATCGAGGCGGTTATGCAGTGGGAGGTTCCGAAATCTCCTTCAGACATCAGGAGTTTCTTGGGATTGGCAGGGTACTACCGGAGATTCATACAGGATTTCTCTAAGATTGTGGTACCCCTCACTCGTCTGACGAGGAAGGGGGTGGATTTCCGGTGGGGCCCTGAGCAGCAGAGGGCGTTTGAAACCTTCCGACAGCGTTTGTGCGAGGCCCCAGTCTTGACACTCCCGGAGGGAGTTGAGGATTTTGTGGTGTTCTGTGATGCATCCATCACAGGCTTAGGGGCGGTCCTCATGCAGAGGGGACGAGTGATAGCTTATGCACCACGGCGGCTGAAGCCGCATGAGACGAGATACCCTACGCATGACTTGGAGCTGGGGGCGGTGGTGTTCGCCCTCAAGATATGGAGACATTACCTCTATGGGGTCCACTGTACCATTTACACGGATCACAAGAGCTTGAGACATATCATGGATCAGCCAAACCTGAACATGAGGCAGCGCAGGTGGCTGGATGTAGTCAAGGACTACGATTGCGAGATCCTTTACCATCCTGGTAAAGCGAATGTAGTTGCGGATGCTTTGAGCCGCAAGTCAGCTGGGTCTTCCACCCCAGCGGTATGTATGAGGATAGCGGTGGATTCTCCGCTTGTGAGTTTGATCAGAGATGCCTAGGTTGAGGGCATACGACCGGAAAATTAGAAGCTGGAGAGGATCAAGGGCGAGAATACCCGGTTCGTGCAGGATAGTCGGGGACTATTGACCCGATGCGGTCGGGTTCGGGTTCCAATGTCAGGTGGGGTTAGGCAGACGATTATGGAGGAGGCTCATAAGTCTTATTTCTCTATTCACCCGGGGGCCACCAAGATGTACCGGGATTTGAGTTTGAGCTATTGGTGGCCGTGCATGAAGCGAGAAATCGCTTGGTACGTCGAGAGGTGATTGACCTGTAGGATGGTCAAAGCCGAGCATCAGAAGCCACATGGCAAGCTGCAGCCCCTGGAGATTCCCATGTGGAAATGGGAACAGATCACGATTGATTTTATTACCAAGTTGCCGAGGACGGCAAAGGGGTTTGATGCTATATGGGTCATCGTGGATCGATTGACCAAGAGTGCCCATTTCTTGGCCATACGGGAGAGCTCATCGGCCGAGAAATTGGCTGAAGTGTACGTTCGTGAGATTGTGTCTCGCCATGGGGTTCCCGTTTCCATTGTCTCTGATCGGGATGTCAGGTTTACCTGCCGCTTCTGGCAAAAGTTTCACGAGGAGCTGGGCACGCGGTTGCACTTCAGCACAGCATTCAACCCGCAGACAGACGGCCAGAGCGAGCGGACTATTCAGACCCTCAAGGACATGTTGAGGGCGTGTGTCATTGATTTCGGTGGCAGTTGGGATTCTCACCTACCGTTTGCGGAGTTCGCCTACAACAACAGCTATCATTCTAGCCTTGGCGCCCCGCCATTCGAGTTGTTGTACGGGCGGAGATGTCGCACCCCGGTTTGTTGGGGTGAGGTTGGTCACAGGGTAATGGGTCGGACGGAGGTGGTCTTGCAGACTACCGAGAAGATTCAGCAGATTAGGCAGCGACTG
The DNA here is from genome assembly GCF_052849685.1 of Lactuca virosa. Taxonomy (NCBI): domain Eukaryota; kingdom Viridiplantae; phylum Streptophyta; class Magnoliopsida; order Asterales; family Asteraceae; genus Lactuca; species Lactuca virosa. The sequence continues at coordinate 494,092,660 of NC_136429.1, forward strand.
CAGACCGCTCAGAGTCGGCAGAAGAGTTACGCCGACCGGCGTCGCTCCGAGTTAGAGTTGCAGGTCGGTGACATGGTACTCCTGAAGGTCTCGCCCTGGAAGGGTGTGATCCGCTTCAGGAAGAGGGGAAAATTGGGTCCCCGATATATTGGGTCGTTCAGGATCATTGCCAGGGTTGGCAAGGTAGCTTACAGGCTAGAGCTGCCGGAGGAGCTTAGTCGGATACACAGCACTTTCCACGTTTCGCAGCTGCGAAAGTGCATTATAGATCAAGAGGCGGTGGTGTCGCTGGATGATATTCAGGTTGATGAACGCCTGAATTACGTAGAGAGTCCTGTGGCCATACTGGAGAAAAAGATGAAGATTCTGAGGAATAAGGAGATACCTTTGGTGAAGGTACAGTGGGAGCATTGGAGGGGGTCCGAGTGAATGTGGGAGACGGAGGCTGAAATGCGGGAGCATTACCCGGAGTTATTCGCTGCAGCAGACTTCGAGGACGAAGTCTAGTTCAAGTGGGGGAGAATTGTAACGCCCTGATTCTCAGGTATTGATTTAATGTGTGAGTTTCTTGATTTCAAGGGCTACTCGACGAGTTGATTGCCCTACTCGTCGAGTAGCAGCGGGTTGGTCCACGTATTTTAATGACCTACTCGCCGAGTCCAAGAAGGGACCAGATGAGTAGGAGCTGGCAGATGAAACCCTAAATCTTGGGGTTTTGCACCCTATTTAAAGGATCATTGGCCTCCCCCAGCCTCCCCTTTACTGCTTCTTGTCCCTCTCAAACCCTAATCGAGTGTGTGTGTTCCATTTGTGTATTCTTGAGCTTGGAAGAGGATTTTGTGGAGAAGGGAGCTTGGAGAGCAAGTATTCAGAAGCAAGGAGCTTGTGGGATCTGAAATCTACCTTATTTGGCATCTTCTGGAAGGTGGTGGAGTTCGTGTTGGTGATCCGGGAGTTGAGCTTTCTAGTTTCAGACGATAGTTGCGAGGTGAGTTATCCTCACTATACTAAGGGGTCTAAGGCACCAAGGCCGACCCATTAGATATGTTATCCTAGCAATGTTAGATGCTGAGTATGAGTTAGTGTTGCATGCTAGTGGTTATGCCAGTTAGGTAGACCTGTAGGACTACCTGTGATGTTATATGCTTATTGCCTGCTCAGTGGTTATGTTGTATGTTATATGTTATGTGGGATGGGTTGAGGTTGTACTGCTCCGTGCGGTAGCCAACAGACCTTAGGAGCATTCCAGTTACGGGCTAAAAGGAGACTCGTACTGTGGGCTCGGGGTAATCCAGTTTGTAAAGCTGGGGACCCATTACATGTTGCTCAGTTGCTTATGATTACGGGCTAAAGGGAGACTCGTACTGTGGGCTTGGGGTAATCTAGTTTGTAAAGCTGGGGACCCATTACATGTTGTTCAGTTTGTTATGATATATTTATATGGATTGTATGTGTATCGGTGTTTTGGGGGAACTCACTAAGCTCTCGGGCTTACAGTTTCAGTTTATTGTTTCAGGTACATCAGGGGATCGCGGCAAGGCGAAGGCGTGATCGTACAGCTCCTCATGTTTTATCTATGTTTCTGGGAAAACTCTGATATTATACATTTTGAAAGCAAAGTTGTAATGATTTTTAATGATTTGAAATGTTTTTAAAAGTTTAAATTGGTTTGAATTTTTGGGTGTTACAGAAGGACCTTATATCATACAACAATCTCTCCCAAAGACACCTGATCCCAACAGGGACTCCCGACCCGAAGAAGGACAAACCCATCTGCCGCTGCGGTACTCGATATAACTCTCTAGAGCTTGAAAACTCTAGCAGTCTATCTCCCTGCTAGACCACTCTCGTAAACCATCATCCTGCTAATCGCCCATCGACTAACATACTCTAGGAACACTCTTCCAACCCTGATTCTCTATTCGATCCTGATCGCAACTCAAAAGGAACGGAAAGGTCATAATCCTCCCCCCTAAGGACCCACTGCATGAACAGCTATCAGAACTCATCAGAAAGGATGAACCCAAAAACTCTGACATCAAACACAAGAAAACGATCATGCTCGCCTGGAAGTATACTCTGACCTCTATAGACATAATCCCCAGCTCCCTCTCAAATATCCCCTTCAACACTGAGCACCAGGTCAGCTCTCAACCCAATAGATGAACCCCCGAAGGTTACTCATTGCATATCAAGAGCGTCTTACCGACTTCCTTCTTACAATAACTATCTCGGCTCATCGCGACACACAAGTCACGAAGTTCGCTTTACCCCAAGCGAATACTACAACTCATCTGAAATCGTCTCACCTTTGACCTCTGTCGTCTACCAACCACTGATTCCCTGCGTCTCGTGGTTCTTCCCATACCGATGAAACTGACTCACTCTGGTCTAAGACATCTGATGGAGAACAATACCTCTCAAAATCAACCCATCTACGAATCTGAAACCTCATCTCGCCTACTCAACACACGAACGAACCAGACTTAAGCTCGAGAGTCTGATTCAACAGCAGAATTGGAACCACTCAATTCCAATATGATACTCAAGTCATGACCCAAGATTCTCGAATTTATGCACACCCCATCTCTCCAATTCCTTCCGATTACAATAATCCCTTCTCAACCCGGGATATAACAATTATCGACTGACACGGAGACCCTAGTCTCGCCCCTAGTTCGGTAATCAAGTTCCTGAAGACTCAAGTGGTAAGGCTGCCCAAGCCTAAGAACTCCTCTGCGTCATACTCGGACTAGTGAATACTACAGCTCCCGGAGGGACAGTATTCACCCTTATCGACTACTGAGTGCTACAGTCTCCCCTATAGTCTTGCGACACTCTCTTACTGACTCGAGAATGTCACGGCTCCCCGCAGTATCACAACACCCTCTCTTTAACCAGTGAATACTACGGCCCCCCGCAATATCACGACACTCTCGTTGACTAGTGAATAGCATGGCTCCCCGCAGTATCACGACACTCTCTCGCTAACTAGTGAATACCACGGCTCCCCACAGTATCACGATACCCTTTCTCTTACTCACGTATGTTGCGGCTCTCCGCAGTCACACGATACCCTTTTCTCTCACTGACTCATGGATGCTACGGCTCCCTGTAGTCTTACAACACTCTCTTACTCACTGACTCGACATGGGCTCACTCCATGGTTTTCTCCCCGATAATCCTAAGTGAATACCCCCCACTCGGATCCACTCGCTCTCTTATCACCTCATAATATCATCATCAAATCATCACTACGCTGAGTTCACTAACTCATGCTCCATAACCCAACATAGATAAGTGCACACACCCACTCAATTTATGCACCACCACTCCTGATGTAAGTTCTCGTAGGCAAGGCACTTTGCTCAGCACATATACACCCTTAGACAGTCCCACTCCGACGACAATTAACTGAGGGGTTCCCACTGGAACAAAAGTCACTCGGTACTCCTCTCGCCATCTCACAACTCGATTCTCAACATGACCAAAAATTAGGACTTCACACACGGGTACCTCGGTACACCATCACAGCATCTCACGATGTCTTGCCTCAACCATTGATCTTTCATGCAACTCGAAACCTCGAAATACTCCCACCTCACAAATTGAAACACGAAGGAATTGTCAACGACTGAAAACATTTTGACAAAAATCCAAAGCTCCATCCTCTACTGATCACCACCCATACGAAACTACTCATACCGACTCTGAAATTGGTTGACAAATCAACTGCTGCCCCTCCTGGAGTATAGATCACAATCTATACTGATACCCACAAATCTTAGCAATTGCACCCTGGACTCAACGACCCAACCGCCTCGAACTCAACATTTGCAACCCGAAAAATCCCTGGCCACAATAAATTCTCTGACCAACGGCCACTTGTCGTGGGTTCACTCATCCTTTCTTAAGCACATACACATACATCATCTCACCTTGCACCTCGCCTCATCCACCAATAACCCAGGTCTCATATGACCGCACCGCAGATCTCCATAACCACTTCTCTAACCGCACTTGAACGGATCGTTGATCCTCTCAATAGAATACCCAGTTCTCCCCCACTCAGGGTTCGAACCATCACCAATTGGCATACCAACAATCCACTCCATAGAATGTTTTGCCAGGTGCATCACACTTGACTCTTGGAACGTACCACGTAATCACATCAATGATCTTCCCAATGGAAACCAAGCAACTCCAAATATCCTGTAACTCAGACAAAAATCTCAGAATCCTCCCGACGTGACTACCTCTAGTCATCCCGAAGCCTCAGACCGGCACACCGCCGGATACTCCAACTGTTTCGAATTTGTCCTGACTCTCAATCTGGAATAATGCACTATCACACACCTCATCTCTGGTTCCTCAACCAGCCTCCCACCGCAGAAATCATCATGGAAGCGAGAGACCTTACTCTCACAGTCGATACACAACGTAGACAATGAGGGCCACCGCCCCAGCATACTCCTCTTGATCACTTGAAATCGCTGCCAAAAGCATGCCTGACTTGACTAAGGCATCTCTTTGTCTTCATCTCAGTCTCCACTAATAGTTCTCTAGTGGTATAAGGAATACCTCGCAGCAAAAATACTGCCCAAATACTCTGGTGAAAAGGTTGCAACCCTATGCTACCCCACAGGGTTAACCTCCAACTCTGAAACCGGAAGCTCAATATCTCATTTTGCTTCTCCCAGGAAACGGGAACAGCGCAACTCTTGTCACAGAAAGTGACATCACAACTATCGGCCGATTACTCAACTCAAGCCGCAATTCTCCATAAAGCCCCATCTCTACTCATCGTTGTGTCTTGCGACTCCAACTGGCATCTCACCAATGAAAAACTCTCAAACTAACTCGATTCCCTCTCCAGGTATGCTCCATTAAAACTCGCTCGACATGGCCCTCTAGCCCCACACTCTATCACATCCGATTTCATTCTGATCAGTCACAACGGGATAACTGGTAAACCAGAAACAATAACCGCCACGAATCATGGTACTCGAACCATGTGATCATCTCTCGATCTGCTACGAATCATGGTACCCGAACCATGTTATCTCTCTTCTTAAACTGCTACTTAGAACCTCTGGAATTCTCCCTGTCTCGAGTATGGGTCCTTTGCTTTCAATAGTACGGGCCCATACTACCTGCCACATCTACCCATACTTTCCACACGGATCGTCCCAGATTTTCTAAGTAGCTTCTCAACCTCCTCGATCACCAATCCCGATATACCTGCTCTCTATCTAGTGAATACTCTCCTCTATCAGCGTACTCTTCTGACTAAAGTTACTCCCCAGGCTCTTCCTAGGTTCTCACACTTCGTTGCCATCAGTTGCTGAAGAACCCCGCATGATGCCAGCCATCTACCTCCTAAATATCGTCATATTCACTCGGTAGCTGAATCCCATCATCAAGAGCTCCACAAAGCACAAAGCAAGAAGCATTCGAGCATCGAATAATCTCCACCAACACGTAAAACCACTCTAGGCTACAACTCCACTTGCCCTACTCACACTCAAAAGGTTTCACTGAACTAAAACAACCCTACCTCTCGCGGGTATCTCACTACTCCCTCAGAAGACTCCTCAAATGCTCATCTAGGTATCTCTCCTAGATTACTTAGTCAAAGTTCTCTCTAAAAGATTCCTGCTAAATACTCTTACTCAGCTCATACTCAAAAGCACATCACAGATAGCAACAACTCCTAGGCTAAGACATCACAAATCAGGCCACCCTAGCCCTAAAATATGAAATACCTAGCCTATCTTCTAGCATTCATCACTAATATCTCAATAATAACTTATAACACAAATAAGTAAGGGTATTTTGGGAAATCACCGTTCAGGCTCTGGCTGATTGTACACACTGCTCCATTCTCGTTTTTCTCTTAGAAACTCTTGCTCGTTTTAGACAAATCATTTCTTTTGAAAAATTTTCTCAAATCCTCAGTTTGAGTCCAGACATACCCGAAGGTGCATCCGAATCCCTGATACCAACTTGTAACACCGTAAATTTTCAAACAATTTTTCATTTTAAGTCACATAATTCTCATAACACATTTCTCAAAAATCCCATTTATTTAATTTACAAAACGCAACTTCATAATTGTTTGATTAATAATCTAGGATCCTCCAAACATAACTCTTTCTCTGGTGTGTACAATCAAGTCGGCGCTTTCCCGCGATCCTGAGAAGAACCTGAAACACATATCACATAACACAGTAAGCACGAAGCTTAGTGAGTTCCCCAAAATACCACTCATATCTCATCGGCCTCTCATGGCTATACTCAGATAAGACCCTCCAGTCAAATGTGTCTCGGTGGGACCCTCTGGTCCCACAAGTCAGATGGAACCTCCGTGTGACATCCCCAAATTTCCCGGCCAGAAAAGACCGATTTAATTTATGCTTTTAAAATAAAATCAGATTAATCCTTTTAAAAGATGTTGCGGAATTTGTCCCCAAAACAAAACATGATAAAATTTTATCAAAACATTTCTTAAAGAAATATATATTTTCATTTTATATCAAAACCTCGGGATGTCATGTTCCGATACAGATCAAAAGTATAAACAATACATTATAAGCCTTACAACAGTTATTTACAAGTACTGGCTATTATCCAAAAATCTCTCATCATCATCTGATTATGCTCGGGGTCCACTACCTGTAATATAAAAAGCTGAGTGGGTCAGGCTTGGGAGCCTGGTGAGCATATAGGGTTTTCAACCCACACATAATAATAAATTTATTAATTTCATTAACCAACAATAAATTTATTAATTTTATCAACCAACAATAACCATGATTATCCGTTCCCGTTATCCTCACTTTACGTCCCTAAACACCTATCACAAGGGACCTAGCCTAAGGATCATCATCGGGATGGACACTACTGCTAAGGGGATTCCTTAGCCATACATGTCCTTAAGGCAACCATGAGGGGATGGAGTACACCAATGAACATATAGTTCACCAGCACCTACAAGTTGCGAACCTGCTAGCGTTCCACTGGACTGTCTAGAAAGGTCTGTGGTCGTCATCTAAACTTCGCTATATGACTACAACAACAACAACAACAACAACAACGAGGCCTCTCATCATTTTAACACACATCGACTATTTCGTCTACCCATGTTTTACCCAACATATTTGTAGATAAAAATACATATACAGTTTAAAACTTGTATAAAACATCTATTCAACAGTCATCTCAAATAAACAATCAATATAATTACACATAGCATGTATTTTATAGAAAATACTTCATATCTATGTGTAAGATGAAAGTGACTACACACTCACTTGATTTAACGATAATTGGGCAGCACTTTGTTTCCTAAAACAATCGTTTCTGATAAAACCGGGAGCTTTAATGAAAAACCGGGCTCTGCGAGGGTGGATCTTCAAAACCGAAAAGATAAATTTATCGGGCTCTTCGGGTACTCCGGAACGTGTTTTGGGTGTTGGGTATAATACTGGGGCTTTGGGGGAAGTTGAAATGAAAGAAATATGGAGTTTAGGGTGAAAAATGTGAATTCTCCAAATTATCACCGGAAGGGTTCGCACCCTTCTATTTATAGGGGCGAGTCCGAAGATCTACGGCTGAGAAGGCTCCACACGGCAGCAGATGAGTGGCTCGGATCCGGAGGGGAGGGACGCGCGTTGGATGCGAGGCGAGGGCAGGTGGCTTGCTTCGGCCAGCGAGTGAAGGTGACGTGGCCGAAGTTGAGCCATGCGAAATTTCTCTGTTTTAGCATTTTTCTCAATTTTTGTGTCCCGTACTTCTAAAATCCATAACTTTCGCATATGGGCTCCGTTTTTGACATTCTTTATATGCACGCGTAGGTAAAATTATGCTCTACAACTTTCGTTTAGACTCCGTCGGCTAATTTTGACTTTATTTTTAATATTATTATTTTTAACAGACTGGGACAGGAAAATCCGTAAAAAATTCATAACTTCTTCATCTGACGTCCGTTTTCATCTGTCTTTTTACCGTTGTACTACTATTGACGAGACCTTCGATTCTCGTTTATGTTGTGTCGGCTAAAAATCACTCGATCTAAAATTCGAGTTTTTAGCTGTCTACTGCTAAGCTAAAACTTAGAAAAATCATAACTTTCTCACACGAAGTCAGATTTGGGCGTTCTTTTTATGCATACTCTCGGTTTAACGAACACTACGACTTTCATTTAGATCACCAAGGCTAAAAAGTAGTTTATCAGAAACTCACTTTTTTCGTCATTCGGCGCCGTGCCGGTTTTGTCGCGGAACTTCGACAGGTCATAACTTCTTTGTTATAACTCGGATTTTGGTATTCTTTATATATCCGGAATCCTTGTCACGACCACTAAAACTTTCTTCATAGATATTGGGTTTATCTAATATTTATTTTCGACGCTTATTTTTTTTATTCTTAATTAATTAAATCCTAATAATTAAGCATAAAACACATAAATCACATAATAATCACATACTTCCTCTTTATTTCTTCAAAATGAGTTACAAAGGTTGACCTAGACTATTACATCATCATTAATGCCGATCCTAGAAACACAGGCGTTACAATTCTCTCCCCCTTAGGATAATTCCGTCCTTGGAATCACACATCAACAAACAAATGCGGATAGCGACTCATCATATCACTCTCTGTTTCCCAGGTGAGATTTGGCCCATTCGTATGTTTCCATCGTACAAGCATTAAATCGACCATCTTGCGTCGCAACTTCTTAGTCTTGTGGTCAACGATTGCCTCTGGTTCTTCAATTAACCTCTTCTTTTCATCCAACCTTAATTCAGAAATTGGAATTATGTCGGGTACATCTCTCGTGAACTTCCTCAAATAACACACATGGAAGGTGTTATGAATACCATCTAGTTCTTCTGGTAATTCTAGCTTGTAAGCTTGATTCCTGATCCTCTGAAGAACTTTAAACGGTCCAATAAACCTTGGACTCAACTTTCCCCTTTTACCAAATCTTATAAGTCCCTTCCATGGCGAGACTTTAATTAAAACCGAATCTCCAACTTCGAATGTTATCGGTTGTCTTTTCTTGTCAGCATAGCTCTTTTGACGATCTTGAGCAGCTAACATACTTTCCCTAATCACTTCCAACTTTTTAGCAGTCTGATGGACTATTTCAGGTCCCATAAACTGCTTTTCCCCAGCTTCCAGCCAACATGACGGTGTTCGACACTTTTCTCCATACAAAACTTGCTAATGTGCCATCTTGATGCTTGAGTGGAAACTATTATTATAGGAAAATTCTACCAGAGGTAAATGTTCATCCCAGTTACCTTGGAATTCCAGGGTACATGCTCTTAGCATGTCCTCCAACATTTGAATTGTTCGTTCACTTTGACCATCTATCTGCGGATGGTACGTAGTACTCAAACACAATTGGTACCCAATTCCTCTTGTAGACTCCTCCAAAATTTGAATTGTTCGTTCACTTTGACCATCTTTTACCAAATCTTATAAGTCCCTTCCACGGCGAGACTTTAATTAAAACCGAATCTCCAACTTCGAATGTTATCGATTGTCTTTTCTTGTCAGCATAGCTCTTTTGACGATCTTGAGCAGCTAACATCCTTTCCCTAATCACTTCCAACTTTTTAGCAGTCTGATGGACTATTTCAGGTCCCATAAACTGCTTTTCCCCAGCTTCCAGCCAACATGACGGTGTTCGACACTTTTCTCCATACAAAACTTGCTAATGTGCCATCTTGATGCTTGAGTGGAAACTATTATTATAGGAAAATTCTACCAGAGGTAAATGTTCATCCCAGTTTCCTTGGAATTCCAGGGTACATGATCTTAGCATGTCCTCCAACATTTGAATTGTTCGTTCACTTTGACCATCTGTCTGCGGATGGTACGCAGTACTCAAACACAATTGGTACCCAATTCCTCTTGTAGACTCCTCCAAAACCTTGAGGTAAAACGGCTGTCACGATCTGATACAATCGTTAATGGAACACCGTGAAGCCTCACAATTTCCTTCACATAGGAATTCGCAAGCTTATCCATAGACCATTTCTCGTTGGCTACTATGAAATGCGCACTCTTAGTGAAACGATCAACGACCACCCAAATCATGTCGTGACCGTTCTTTGTTCTGGGCAGTTTAGTCACGAAACCATGGTGATGTCTTCCCATTTACCCATGGGTACAGGTAAAGGTTCTAAACTCCCATACGGTTTCTGATGTTGTGCCTTAACCCTCGCACATGTTACACACTCGGCCACATACTTAGCAACATCGAGCTTCATCGTCGGCCACCAGTAGTAGGGTTTTAGATCCCTATACATTTTTGTGCTGCCGGGATGAATCGAGTACATGGTCTTGTGAGCTTCTTCCATCAGAAGATCTCTTATTCCTTCCGTCTTAGGTACCCAAATCCTATCTTGGAATACCTTCAGTCCTTGACCGTTTGTATCAAACACTAACGTTTTTCCCAAACATTCTTCCTTTCGGTCATTTTTCTCTAAAGCTTCTATCTGAGCTTTCTTTATGCTTTCCACAATTGTCGAGACAACTTCAATTCTCAACGCTCTTGGCCTTTTCTTTTCAAGGTTTACCTTCCGACTGAGAGCATCAGCAACAACATTTGCTTTACCAGGGAGGTAAAGTATCTCACAGTCGTAGTCCTTGAGTAACTCCAGCCAACGTCATTTCCTCATGTTCAATTCGTTCTGATTAAAGAGATATTGAAGACTCTTATGATCAGTGAAAAGTTTGCATTTACTGCCATAAAGATAGTGCCTCCATATCTTTAAGGCGAATACTACCGCTGTCAACTCCAGATCATGAGTGGAGTAGTTCTTTTCATGCTCTTTCAATTGCCTTGATGCATATGCTATCACTTTATCCCTTTGGGTCAGAACACAACCTAACCCAACTCCAGATGCATCGCTATAAACTGCGAAGTCATCAACTCCTTCAGGTAAAGAAAGAATCGGTGCTTCACACAATTTCTTCTTTAACTTCTCAAAAGCTTCCTTATGCTTCTCATTCCAAGTATAAGTAGCTCCTTTGTGGGTCAAAGCTGTTAATGAAGTAGCGATCGAAGAAAAGCCTTGGATAAACCTTCGGTAATATCCAGCTAATCCTAAAAAGCTTCGGATCTCCGTAGGACTTTTCAATTGTTCCCACTTCATCACGGCTTCAATCTTCGCTGGGTCAACCATTATCCCTTCTTGGTTAACCACATGACCCAAAACTTGGACTTCTTGAATCCAAAATTCACATTTAGAGAACTTTGCATACAGCTTCTCCTTTTTCAGAACTTCTAGCACTTCACACAGATGCTTGTCATGCTCCTGCTTGCTTTTTGAATAAATCAAAATATCATCTATGAACACTATCAAGGATTTATCGAGGTATGGTTTACAAACCCTGTTCATCAAATCCATGAAAGCTGCTGAAGCATTGGTTAGTCCAAATGACATAACCAAGAACTCATAGTGTCCATATCTTGTTCTGAATGCAGTCTTCTCAATATCCTGCTCTCTTACCTTTAGCTGATGATATCCTGACCTAAGATCGATCTTCGAGAAATAGCTCGAACCTTGCAACTGATCGAACATGTCATCAATCCTTGGAAACGGGTACTTGTTCTTTATTGTTGCCTTATTCGGCTCTCTGTAATCGATGCACATTCTCATGCTCCCGTCCTTCTTCTTTACGAATAACATCGGAGCTCCCCAGGGTGATGAACTAGGTCGAATAAAACCTTTGTCCAATAATTCCTGAAGTTGTGTCATAAGCTATTTCATCTATGTTGGTGCTAGTCGGTACGGTGCCTTTGCTATTGGCTTCGTTCCTGGTAACAAGTCGATATGAAAGTCTACTTGTCGATCAGGGGGTAATCCAGGAAGATCTTCGGGAAAGACTTTTGGATAGTCACACACCACCGGAATATTCTGCACCTCCTTCTTTTCCTTCTTAGCATCGATCACGAATGCTAGATATGATGTACATCCCTTGGCCAAACACTTTCTGGATTTCATTAAGGAAATGATTTCAGAGTTTACTCTGCGTTTGTCTCCATACACCATAAACGACTCTTTCCCTGGCGGTTTTACTTTTACTATCTTCTTCTTGCACAATATTTCAGCATCATTGGCGCTAAGCCAATCCATTCCTAGAACGATGTTGAAACCATTTAACCCGATAGGCAATAATTCCTCGTGGAACTTATTCCCATTCAAGTCAATGAAGACGTTTTTCATACGATGGCTAACAGGTATAAACTTGCCACTAGCAACCTCGACTATTAAAGCATTAACTAGTCTATCAACAGGCAAAGCTAGTTTTCTACAAAATTCATGCGAAATAAAGGAGTAATTGGCTCCAAAATCAAATAAAATTTGGGCAGGCAATTCCTTTACGAGAAATGTACCTGAAGCGACAGCAGCTTCTTCTTTCGCAGCTTCAAGTGTCATCTGAAAGGCTCTCGCCTTCGGCTTTGGTGGAAGATTGGGCTTTGTTGCATCCTTCTTCTTCGGGCAATCCTTCAAAATGTGCCCCTCTTCATTGCACCCATAACAAACTTTCTTAACAAAGGTACATTCATTGGCATAATGCCCAGGCTTTCCACATTTATAACAAGTGACTTCCTCGCTACATTTCCCAGCATGTTTCTTCTTACACTTGTCACACCACTTCGCTTCAGCTCCTCCTCCGAATTTCCTCGAACCAGTCTTCGAGAATTTATTCTTTTTATTGGAACCTGAAGTTCCTTCAAACTTTCTCTTTTCGCCAACTTCAACCTTGCTGGCGGCTCTCCCCTTAATCATATCTTCAACAGACTTGGCAGCCCAGATAGCTGCCTCCAAAGTAAGTGCCTGACGTACTGGCACCGCATACTCCCATTGAAGTCCCTTTGCGTACCTGTCAATTTTTGTCAGCTCATCTGGGACAATACGCAAAGCAAACTCCATTTTTTCTGTGAAGTTATTTGTGTATTCATCAATGGTCATACTTCCCTTCTTCAACGTTAAAAATTGGTTTTCTAGCTCAGGCACATTTTGGGCCGAGCAGTACTTGCGCTTGAATTGCACCAAAAACTTTGCCCAAGTCAGTTGTAGTGGCTCATTAGGGCTTAGGGTTTTCCCCAGAGTGTTCCACCAACGAACAACGCTACCTCTGAACTGACGCACCGCAAATGTGGTTTGTAACTTGCCTTGGCAACCACATGTCATGAAAGCCATTTCCATTTCCGAGATCCAATCCATTACTCCGACGGGATCTTCGTTTCCAGTGAAAGTTGATGGCTTGCAAGTCATAAAGTCTTTATACTTGCATCCATTTCTCTCCACTCTATCCTCGTGGTTATTTCTCCAAACCACAAGCGGTTCACTTTGACCAACAGATCTACTATAATTTCCTTCTTCATATTGATCGTCATTTAATTCAGGTTGTTCAACAGGAATTGAGGGTTCACTCCTGTTGTTCAACAATATTTGCCTTATTTCCTCCCTTTCTTCAGTCATCATTGTCTGAATCATGGCTTGTACTCCAGCCATTGTGATGGGTTTTGTTGCAGCTTCTACTATTGGCACATGTTCCATCACTTGGGGTTGAGGTTGTTGGTTTCTGTTTGCATCTCCAGCTCCACTTCGAGTTCTTACCATTTTGATCTATATACTAAATAAGGAGAATTTAGATCTTTATTCACGATAGATATTTAAATTCTCCTTATCACTCCGAAACGTTTACATGCTAGTTCTAATATCGTAATCGTACGCTTAGAATCCTAAACACATAATGTTTCCAGATCTCGTCGGCAACAGACCATAGATCGGAACAAATAATGGCATATATGGCAAACATATAGCATTTAGCACATAAAGACATTTTAGGCATCTTTCCTAAAATATACTAGTGCTCGTGTCTAAAATATACTAGACACTCATCTCACGATCATCACTTAGCATTCTAAGTTTAAGTCTAGAAATCCTACAAATTCCTAGTTCGCTTAAACTAATGCTCTGATACCAACTGTGAGATCCCGAAATTTCTAGGCCAGAAAAGACCGATTTAATTTATGCTTTTAAAATAAAATCAGAGTAATCCTTTTAAAAGATGTTGCAGAATATATCCCCAAAACAAAACAAGATAAAAATTTATCAAAACATTTCTTAAAGAAATATATTTTTTCATTTTATATCAAAACCTCGGGATGTCATGTTCCAATACATATCAAAAGTATAAACAATACATTATAAGCCTTACAACAGTTATTTATAACTACTGGCCTATAATCCAAAAATCTCTCATCATCATCCGACTATGCTCGAGGTCCACTACCTGTAATATAAAAAGCTGAGTGGGTCAGGCTTGGGAGCGTGGTGAGCATATAGCGTTTTCAACCCACACATAATAATAAATTTATTAATTTCATTAACCAACAATAAATTTATTAATTTTATCAACCAACAATAACCCTGATTACCCGTTCCCGTTATCCTCACTTTACGACCCTAAACATCTATCACAAGGGACCTAGCCTAAGGATCATCATCAGGATGGACACTACTGCTAAGGGGATTCCTCAGCCATACATGTCCCTAAGGCAACCATGAGGGGGATGGAGTACACCAATGAACATATATTTCACCAACACCTACAAGTTGCGAACCTGCTAGCGTTCCACTGGACTATCTAGACAGGTCCGTGGTCGTCATCTATACTCCGCTAGATGACTACAACAACAACAACAACAACATCGAGGCCTCTCATCATTTTAACACACATCGACTATTTCGTCTACCCATGTTTTACCCAACATATTTGTAGATAAAAATACATATACAGTTTAAAACTTGTATAAAACATCTATTCAACAGTCATCTCAAATAAACAATCAATATAATTACACATAGCATGTATTTTATAGAAAATACTTCATATCTATGTGTAAGATGAAAGTGACTACACACTCACTTGATTTAACGATAATTGGGCAGCACTTCGTTTCCTAAAACAATCGTTTCTGATAAAACCGGGAGCTTTAATGAAAAACCGGGCTCTGCGAGGGTGGAGCTTCAAAATCGAAAAGATAAATTTCTCGGGTTCTTTGGGTACTCCGGAACGTGTTTTAGGTGTTGGGTATAATACTGGGGCTGTGGGGGAAGTTGAAATGAAAGAAATATGGAATTTAGGGTGAAAAATGTGAATTTTCCAAATTATCACCGAGAGGGTTCGCACCCTTCTATTTATAGGGGCGAGTCCGAAGATCTACGACTGAGAAGCCTCCACGCGGCAGCAGATGCGAGGCTCGGATCTGGAGGGGAGGGGCGCGCGTTGGATGCGAGGCGAGGGCAATAATTCCTTGTGGAACTTATTCACATTCAAGTCAATGAAGATGTTTTTCATACGATGGCTAGCAGGTATAAACTTGCCACTATCAACCTCGACTATTAAAGCATTAACTAGTCTATCAACAGGCAAAGCTAGTTTTCTACCAAATTCATGCGAAATAAAGGAGTAATTGGCTACAGAATCAAACAAAATTTGGGCAGGCAATTCGTTTACGAGAAAGGTACCTGAAGCGACATCAGCTTCTTCTTTCGCAGCTTCAAGTGTCATCTGAAAGGCTCTCGCCTTCGGCTTTGGTGGAAGATTGGGATTTGCTGCATCCTTCTTCTTCGGGCAATCCTTCAAAATGTTCCCCTCTTCATTGCACCCATAACAGACTTTCTTAACAAAGGTGCATTCATTGGCATAATGCCCAGGCTTTCCACATTTGTAACAAGTGACTTCCTCGCTATATTTCCCAGCATGTTTCTTCTTACACTTGTCACACCACTTGGCTTCGGCTCCTCCTCCGAATTTCCTCGAACCAGTCTTCGAGAATTTGTTCTTTTTATTGGAACCTGAAGTTCCTTCAAACTTTCTCTTTTCGCCAACTTCAACCTTGTTGGCGGCTCTCCTCTTAATCATATCTTGAACAGACTTGGCAGCCCAGATAGCTGCCTCCAAAGTAAGTGCCTGACGTACTGGCACCGCATACTCCCATTGAAGTCCCTTTGCGTACCTGTCAATTTTTGTCAGCTCATCTGGGACAATACGCAAAGCAAACTCCATTTTTTCTGTGAAGTTATTTGTGTATTCATCAATGGTCATACTTCCCTTCTTAAACGTCAGAAATTGGTTTTCTAGCTCAAGCACATTTTGGGCCGAGCAGTACTTGCGCTTGAATTGCACCAAAAACTCTGCCCAAGTCAGTTGCAGTGGCTCATTAGGGCTTAGGGTTTTCCCCAGAGTGTTCCACCAACGAACAACGCTACCTCTGAACTGACGCACCGTAAATGTGGTTTGTAACTTGCCTTGGCAACTACATGTCATTAAAGCCAATTCCATTTCCGAGATCCAATCCATTACTCCGACGGGATCTTCGTTTCCAGTGAAAGTTGATGGCTTGCAAGTCATAAAGTCTTTATACTTGCATCCATTTCTGTCCACTCTATCCTCGTGGTTATTTCTCCAAACCACAAGCGGTTCACATTGACCAACAGATCTACTATAATTTCCTTCTTCATATTGATCGTCATTTAATTCAGGTTGTTCAACAGGAATTGAGGGTTCACTCCTGTTGTTCAACAATATTTGCCTTAGTTCCTCCCTTTGTTCAGCCATCATTGTCTGAATCATGGCTTGTACTCCAGCCATTGTGATGGGTTCTGTTGCAGCTTCTACTATTGGGACCTGTTCCATCACTTGGGGTTGAGGTTGTTGGTTTCTGTTTGCATCTCCAGCTCCACTTCGAGTTCTTGCCATTTTGATCTATATACTAAATAAGGCGAATTTAGATCTTTATTCATGATAGATATTTAAATTCTCCTTATCACTCCGAAATGTTTACATGCTAGTTCTAATATCGTAATCGTACGCTTAGAATCCTAAACACATAAGGTTTCCAGATCCGGACGGCAACAGACCATAGATCAGAACAAATAATGGCATATATGGCAAACATATAGCATTTAGCACATAAAAACATTTTAGGCATCTTTCCTAAAATATACTAGTGCTCGTGTCTAAAATATACTAGACACTCATCTCACGATCATCACTTACCATTCTAAGTTTAAGTCTAGAAATCCTACAAATTCCTAGTTCGCTTAAACTAATGCTCTGATACCAACTGTGACATCCGTAACTTTCTCGGCCAGAAAAGACCGATTTAATTTATGCTTTTAAAATAAAATCAGAGTAATCCTTTTAAAAGATGTTGCAGAATATATCCCCAAAACAAAACAAGATAAAAATTTATCAAAACATTTCTTAAAGAAATATATTTTTTCATTTTATATCAAAACCTCGGGATGTCATATTCCAATACATATCAAAAGTATAAACAATACATTATAAGCCTTACAACAGTTATTTATAACTACTGGCCTATAATCCAAAAATCTCTCATCATCATCCGACTATGCTCGGGGTCCACTACCTGTAATATAAAAAGCTGAGTGGGTCAGGCTTGGGAGCGTGGTGAGCATATAGCGTTTTCAACCCACACATAATAATAAATTTATTAATTTCATTAACCAACAATAAATTTATTAATTTTATCAACCAACAATAACCCTGATTAACCGTTCCCGTTATCCTCACTTTACGTCCCTAAACACCTATCACAAGGGACGTAGCCTAAGGATCATCATCGGGATGGACACTACTGCTAAGGGGATTCCTCAGCCATACATGTCCTTAAGGCAACCATGAGAGGGATGGAGTACACCAATGAACATATAGTTCACCAACACCTACAAGTTGCGAACCTGCTAGCGTTCCACTGGACTGTCTAGAAAGGTCTGTGGTCGTCATCTATACTCCGCTAGATGACTACAACAACAACAACAACAACACCATCGAGACCTCTCATCATTTTAACACACATCGACTATTTTGTCTACCCATGTTTTACCCAACATATTTGTAGATAAAAATACATATACAGTTTAAAACTTGTATAAAACATCTATTCAACAGCCATCTCAAATAAACAATCAATATAATTACACATAGCACGTATTTTATAGAAAATACTTCATATCTATGTGTAAGATTAAAGTGACTACACACTCACTTGATTTAACGATAATTGGGCAGCACTTCGTTTCCTAAAACAATCATTTTTGATAAAACCGGGAGCTTTAATGAAAAACCGGGCTCTGCGAGGGTGGAGCTTCAAAACTGAAAAGATAAATTTCTCGGGCTCTTCAGGTACTCCGGAACGTGTTTTGGGTGTTAGGTATAATACCGGGGCTTAGAAATATGAAGTTTAGGGTGAAAAATGTGAATTTTCCAAATTATCACCGGGAGGGTTCGCACCCTTCTATTTGTAGCGGAGAGTCCGAAGATCTACGGCTGAGAATGCTCCACGCGGCAGCAAATGCGAGGCTCAGATCCGGAGGGGAGGGACGCGCGTCGGATGCGAGGCGAGGGCAGGTGGCTGGCTTCGGATCTGCTACCGGTGCGAGACGCGTCGAGTCCTTACTGGGCCACACCTTCAGTCGAATAAGCAACGAGCACGTGGCGGACACGAGGCGGCCTGCGAGCGAGGGTGACGTGGCCGAAGTTGAGCCATGCGAAATTCCTCGGTTTTAGCATTTTTCTCGATTTTTGTGTCCCGAACTTCTAAAAGCCATAACTTTTGCATACGGGCTCCGTTTTTGACGTTCTTTATATGCACGCGTAGGTAAAATTATGCTCTACATCTTTCATTTAGACTCTGTCGGCTAATTTTGACTTTATTTTTAATATTATTATTTTTAACAGACCGGGACAGGAAAATCCGTTAAAAATTCATAACTTCTTCATCCGACGTCCGTTTTCATCTGTCTTTTTACCGTTGTACAACTATTGACGAGACCTTAGATTTTCGTTTAGGTTGTGTCGGCTAAAAATCACTCGATCTAAAATTCGAGTTTTTAGCTGTCTACTGCTAAGCTAAAACTTAGAAAAATCATAACTTCCTCATACGAAGTCAGATTTGGGCGTTCTTTTTATGCATACTCTCGGTTTAACGAACACTACGACTTTCATTTATATCACCAAGGCTAAAAAGTAGTTTATCAAAAACTCACTTTTTTCGTCATTCGGCGCCGTGCCGGTTTTGTCGCGAAACTTTGACAGGTCATAACTTCTTCGTTATAACTCGGATTTCGGTATTCTTTATATATCTGGAATCCTTGTCACGACCACTACAACTTACTTCATAGATATTGGGTTTATCTAATATTTATTTTCGAGGCTTATTTTTTTTATTCTTAATTAATTAAATCCTAATAATTAAGCATAAAACACATAATTCCTCTTTATTTCTTCAAAATGAGTTACAAAGGTTGACCTAGACTATTACATCATCATTAATGCCTATCCTAGAAACACGGGCGTTACACTCCGGTCTCTCAACTCGGCAACTCAATATAATACACAACATACATATCACAAAGACAAATAACATGATATCTCAATACACAATATATGCACATAAGACCCTCTGCTCACACATAGGTTACCACTCAAGGTAAGTATAGTGAGAAGACTCACCTCGGATGATGAACAACCTCTATTAACGCTGTTGCTACGCACCGGCCACTAACTCTGTGCCGAACCCACAATTATCTCAATTAGGAACTAAGTCCAAACTCTCACTCATTAGGTCTAAAGGTAGTCCACTAACCAGCCCATCAATGACCTAAAACCCATTGGGCCCACCAAGGCCTAATAATAAATGGGCTCTCCCTAGGCCCAACTCTCAAATCAAAAAGGCAAGCTCAACTCAAGGGCCCAAAGCACATATATATAATCCTCTGGTCCATGACCTTATTGCAACAAGCCCAAACTCCAGGCCCAACACTCAAGGCCCAAAATGAGACTTAGCCCAAAAGTCCACAGTGAGGTTACGTGGGGCGTACCTCTCTTGGTACGCCCAGCGTACTCACGAATCCATATTGGCCATCGGGGACACTGGGGCAGTACGCGGGGCGTACAGGAATTACGCTCAGCGTACTCCCCAAATTAACTCTTTCTACTCCTTTGGTCTTAAACAGTTAAGACATTACCTCAAATCCCAGATCTGGACTCCCTAATTGCACTTACTCCATAAAGTCAGTGACTTTAAGCCTTTGCATGGCTGATAAGGTCACAAACACTCAAAACTCTCATTCTCTTGACTCAAAATGCTCATATCTCATGCATGGGTTGATTCTCACGTTCAAGACCTCATTTTTATGGATCCTCTCCACTAGAAACACTTAAAAGGACAGATATTAGGCTCTGGAGTGCAACAACTCATAAAGCTTCAAGCTTTGGGACCAAAAACCCTAAAATGGACCATATCATGCACAAAACAAAAGGATGGGAAAGCTTTGAGCTTTATACCTTCAAGTGATGCTCCAACCATAGAAAAGATCAGATCCAAAGCCTGGACTTCATCTCTATTCTCTTCCATGCTCCTTCTTCACTCCAAAAATCCCACAAGAACACTTGCAAGCTCACAATGGTCACACACAAGCTCAAGAACGAGGATTAGGGTTTGAGAGGGTTTATTGACTAAGGATGATGGCCAAGAATGAGGCCATCTCATTCTTTATATAGGGACACTCCCCTCAATTAGGGTTTTCCTTTTGTGCCTATTATGCCCAACGTACCCTCTGGTACGGCTAGCGTACTAGGTGGCTCCTGCTTAAAAATCACGCACATGAGTACGCTAAGCGTACACACACGTACGCCCAGCGTACTCCGCTGCCATTTTTTTCAATTAAAGGACTTATCCTGCCATAACTTCAAACTTCCATTGCTTCCTCGATATAACTCTGTTTCCAATAGATCGCATAACCTCGGAAAGGTGTCTAGATGCTCTACGCTTCCAGCAACTCGTCGCAACCTCGAGACTTACTCATGCCCGGGTTGTAGCCCACAAACCCTAATCTCAGACGATCCGAAACAGGATGTTACAATATAATAAAACCATAAAAATTAAGGTTCAAGATGAATTAGGGTTCCTGATTTCATCTCATGATTTCCCATTTTTAGTCCATACAAAATGAAAGAATTAGTGTGTTACCTTGTTTTCTTCACTTGATTATCAAAAGAACTTTGATTTGATCTTTAATTTAGCTTAAGTGCATTTTACACATAATGTTCTCACAAAGAGCACACATTAGAATTTTTGAGAGATTTTGGTGGAATATGGTGTAAACTGTTATGAAATGGGTTAATTTGGGGACTAAATCACCTCCAAATGATATGTGCTCTATATCACCGTCTAGAGGAGAGACGGAGAGAGAGAGAGAGAGAGAGAGAGAGAGAGAGAGAGAGAGAGTGCGTGTGTGTGTGTGTGTGCTAAAAATATGGCAAAACTTCATGACCGGATGACCAGACATGTGTGTCCAAAGGGCCAGTGGTCGGCCAACCATGAACTGGTACACGCCAGTCAAAAGCCTTCACATGACCCATTTTGATTTAGGCTTTAGAATTGTGCGACCTGCATGAATTTTGAAATTGGTTTATGATATTTTTATGCAATCAACCCACATACTGATGCGGCCCAGGTGTCTTGCTTCCCACACTTGGATATTTTCAAGTCTTTTTTCCTAATTTTTTTTCCTTATTTCTTCTCATCCTGTAACAATCATAGATTCTGCATACGATAACGAATTTAAATGAATCTTATATCCCTTAAAATCTAATAAGGATTACTAAAAATTCTCTTTATACATCTTTAGTTGAATGTGTATGAATATTGAGTTATTAAGTTACAAATATGGGTCCATACCCATTTTTGCCATTTTATGCTTTAAACTAGTTGTTTCTTAATGACCATAGTTGTAATGCCAAGTTTCAGGGATGTTCCTTTTAGGTAATTTAAATAAATTAATTAAGAGTTGGACCTCTGGTGGCCAAGACGTGGTGATTAAGTCCCACGGCGTGGCCAAAGCAAGAATCCTCGTGGCCTTAAGTCAGCGCCACTACGTGGCATAAGTCGTCACAACGTGGCCGTTGTTTAATGAAAAACCCTAATCCGGGGTTTGAGCCCCTATTTAAGGAATGTGATGCCTATGGTTTCCCACCCTCAACCTCATTCACTCTCCCCCATCCTCCAAAAGAAAACCTCCTAGCCTCCATTGCTAACCTTTGAAGTTCTTGTGTGTTTTTTGGTGTCATTTGAAGAAATAGAAGTCATATTTGAGCTTGGTTCCAACAAGTAAATCCCCTCACCAACCTTGTTTATGTTTCTGGACCTTTGTAAGTCCCCATGATTCAACCTTTATGTTATTTATCCTTAGATCTATCTCTTTAGTCCCTAAATCTTCTTAGTATGAGAATTTGGATGGGTGAACCTCATAAAGTTGTCAACTTTATGGACTTAGGGGATCATTCTAGTGTCATGTGTTCCAAATATGAGAATTTATGGAGTTTTTGATCTTGTTCTCAAGTTTAAGCCTTTATGGTCATAATTTGACCTACAATGGAAAGAACATGAATTGGACATGAATGTCCATAAAGCCATGATTTTTAGGGTTTATTAGGAGTATGAAGTCCTTTTAGAAAATTTTTAGGTGAAACTCTATATATTGTGTGCTTAATGAGAGTTTTGATGCATTAAGTTATCCTTAGGGGTTAGGGTTTGGGATCTTGACTTATTGAGGGGTCTTGAGGAATAAAGTTGGAAACATTATCCATCAAGACCATGGGAAGGACCAGATCTGAGCTTTGGAGCTCTTGAAGTCGAGGGAAAAATGACTTAATGGTTTAAGTTGTCCATACCAGTCCCCATGGCGTGGCTTAGGTTGCCACGACGTGGCAATTGGGTCGAGACCCTTCTGTTTTGTCGATTTGTGGCCACGATGTGGCCAAGGAAGGACACGGCATGACGACTAGCTATAGTTGACTTTGACTTTGACTTTTGACTATTGACCATTGACTTTGACCAAGTTTGATCCTTAGGTCATTTGGGATATTTTGGGTAGTAGTTTTAGCTTAGGTCACTGTTTGTTGTATAGGTGACCGGTAGAGTCAACAGTTGGAGTTGTGATCTGTTCAACTACATTTCAGATTGTGAGGTGAGTTTTCCTCAGTATACTTGTAGGTCGAAGGCACCAATGCTGGCCCACTAGATTATGTATCCTGGTATATTGGATTGATGTTATGATGGTAATATGATAGATTGGTAGATCCGTATGATTACATGTGTTCATTGAGTATGCTTTAGATTGGTAGATTTGTATGATTACATGTATTGTTGGTTATTGATTGTTAATGTATATGTCGACATGTTATGGTTTGTTGGGTTGAGGCGATCCTGCTTTATGCTGAAGGCCAAGATACCCGGGGCGGTCCGGATAGATTGAAGGCCCGAGAGGCGGTCCAATCAGGCTGAAGGCCCAGAAAGCGCTCCAGACAGGTTGTAGGCCCTGCGAGGGTGTCCAATCAGGCTGAAGGCTCATATATGCATGCTGTCATCTGTTTGGTGGCGTGTGGTACTTTGGGGGAACTCACTAAGCTTTGGCTTATAGTTTGATTGTTATGGTTTCAGGTACTTTAGAGGATAGGGCAAGGCAAAGGCTTGATCGTGCACATCCTTCGAAATTTATGAGATTTGTTTATGGGAAAAATCTTATTTATGTTCTTGACATTTGGAAACTATGTTTTGTAAACATTTATGGCTTTTGGGCTGGTTTTAAATTTGAAAATTTTATCTTGATTTCTGGGATGTTACAATAATTGTTTCGTTTTAACTCAAATTTTCTTGAATCTTTTTCCTATGTTTCCAACAACACAATGTCTATAACTTTCAGTTTTATGGCTCTTTTTGAATCATTATAAATATGTAGTTTTTAATCCCTAAAGATGTTACCTTGGAATTTTATAAAATCCAATTAGCTTTGAATGAATTTTGTTTTAACTTTCCATGCTCATAACTTACTCATTCTTTTACCAATTAAGCCAATTCTTTTTATATTGTTTAGTTATATATGTCATATTTCTATTTCAACCTTGCTTGTTCTTTCATACCTACGTTTGGTTAGTTTAATAAAGCTCCAAAGTTCATACTTTCATTAATTCAGGTAAATTTTTAATTCTTCATAATTTTCTCATTTTTGTCTTTGTTTCTATCAAAATCATTTTTAATGACCTAATTGACTTATAATAGAATAGCTAAAGGTAATAACAACCATAATTTTATATTTTTGTGATTTTTGACCAAATTACCCTTTTTTGTATCATTACACACATGTAAAACAAAGATTTTCATTACATTCTATAACAACCATTTATAACAACTTACTTTTACAAAAAATTTAGTTGTCACACATAATAACTAAGGGATAAACATTAGCACTTGATGAACCTTCACATATTGGATATTGACAACTTATTCCCTATAAACTTGGTTGGATAGTAAAGGAATATGTTATGTAAATGTTAATTTTCAGCCCGGTATAGATAATAATTTTTTTTAGTTAGGCTATTTTCTCTCCTTTAAGAGCCTCTACATCGTTGGTGGTGTGGTGGTGTTTGCAAGCCATTTCAAATGTCATGTAGACATTAAATGTGATTATTTAATTAAAAAGATAATATATAAGAATGGTTGAAAATTTATTATATTGATTATAAAAGGTATAACTCATATTTCCTGTAGAGCACCCATATGATTCAATTAAATACTAGGTGTGAAACTCGTATATTATACGAGTTGATGAAAACAAAATGTTAAATACGAATGAGTAAACAGAAAGTTTATTTATATTTGAAATTTGGAATAAGTGAAAATTATGAGAAAAAAAATTAAAAATAAATAAACATACAAAAAATAAATAAATTAAAATTACGTGGTTAGTTGTCAGACCCATGTACTAAACAGGTAAATTATAACAAAATGTTAAATACGAAGGTTTAAACTGTAATTTTTTATAATTTAAAATTAAAAATTAAAATTTGAAATTTAAATTTAATATAGTTATATATTTAATTTATAGAAACTAAATTAATGATTTATTGGAAAATGAAAAATGAAGTAAAGGACAAGTGAAAAGTGGAAAATATATATCTCTAAATTATCTCAAATTGACATTTGACAAATTGAAGGAAAGAATAACATGTGACAAAATTATTTTCATTTATTAGAGATGATTAATATATAACAATTGCAAGACTTTCACAAATTGAAAGACCAAGTACAAGTGACATTAACTTTTGGCGAGTGACATTAAAAAGAAACTTTGAAAGGACCGATGTAGAAGGTCTAAGTAGTTTTTGCGTATTTATAGCCTATTCATTTGTTTGTCACCTCTAAAGTCGACGTTGTAAAAAGTTTAGAAACATTATGAGAGGCTATAAATCTACACCCGAGCTAACGAATCAATTAACATCAAACAAGATATTGAATACAATAAGTCGTAAAAATAACAAAAGAAAAAAACCCTAACAATTGAGAAGCTTGAAAGACGATAATGATGGCTACCTATGATAGATCACTTACTCAATATTGAAGAAAATGAAGGTTATGATGATACATGACCAAGGTAGATCATGAATGAAAATTCACCGATTGCTATAACTAGGATGATGGTTGGGATTAATGGAAGAAAATTAACAAAATAGAGAGGGAGAAATTGAAATTGGGGATCGGCAGAAGCACGAAGATTAGAAGAAGCATATATTTATTAGGTTTAAAATGGCGTATTGTCATTTTTATCTCAAGAAGTCAGAAAAATAATCATTTCTTAAAAGCTCATCGAGTATCTAGAAAAGTTTTTTAACTTAGGGGTTGGCTAAAGAGACACCCCATTTTATCATTTAGACACCCTATATAGTTTTTAAGATATTTTTCTTGGTTGAAATTGTATTATTTTCTGAAAAAGATGATTAAAAATAATTACCTATAGGTTGATTTTTGATAAAAATGTCTATGAAATGTCTAAGGGGTGTCTTAATAGCAACACCCTTTTTTATAGTTAGAAAAAATATATATTTGGGTCAAATATATCAACAACTTTTAACTAAATGTTTTATTTTTTTGAAATTGTGTTTTATACAATTAACACTCTTTATTAAATAATGTTACATTTTAATCCTTTAATTATATTTGGCATTCAATTTTTTTTATTACTTAATTTCTTTCATTTTAATCCATGATATTAAATACTAAATTTGTAAGTCATGATTTTAACTGTCATAACGTATTATTAAATCTTAAGCGACAAGATAAAATTGAAATATGGATTCTAGATATAGTACTACTTATTTCAAGTTTATTGATTGTAATATACTGATTTTATTTAATGTCATAGCTAAGGGGGTTTCTTTTATTTTTTATTTTTATTTTTTTTAATAAATTACATGTACTTAAAAAAATAACAAATTAGATGGAAAGGCTTCATAAAACATTTAACAAATATGAAGATAAATTCTTTAATTTAAAATAAAGCTTTTAAAATGGTTAATGATTGGAAAATATTTAAGTTAATAGTTTTTATTTTGATAAACTTAATACAAAACTGATATGATAAAATAGAAAAACTATAGACAATGTAGATTGTTGTGAATGTTCTTAGTGATGAAAAGAAAAACTATTTTAAAAATCATTTTCAATCAATAAACATTCTTTTAACTTGGGCTTTAGGGTATACTTCTTAAGCCAATGGGCGTGAGTTTCTTCTAGCTCAACCAAAATCACCAACGCATTATAACGTGGAGTACTCCCCACATGCCAAAATCCCATAACAAAAAAACAAGAGAGAGGAAGAGAGATATCACGCTCATGGAAGGGTTGTGCTTGGAAGGGTTGTGCTGAAGACTATATAAGGCCACAATCGTGGCTCCAGTTTAGCACAATGTTACTATCATGGTGGTGTGTACGGAGTGGCGGAACCAGGACAAAGTTCGAGGTGTAGCACATATGATTTTGGGGGTAGCACGTCGGAAAATTAACACTACGTCGAAATTTTTTACCTTATGCATGAAAATTTAAGGAAGTAAAGTGGGTAACACATACCACCCCTGGAACCCCTAGTTCCGCCACTGTGTGCACGATCGTGCCCTCCAACACTCATCGTGATGTCCGATTGTGAAGGATATACCATTCAACCTTATATCGATGGCCAAAAAGTAATAAGTCATTATTTCAAATCACAATCCTTAAGACCATGTAAATATAAAGGTTTGATAATCATTTTGTATATGTTTGTTAGCATAGGCGGATCTAGTATATATCCCAAGGTAGCCCGAGATACCCCTAAAAAAAAATTTAGTAGTATAATATTTTCCGGAATTTTTTTTTCTTATTGTGTATTATGCGATTATTTTTGTTGGGGATACCCATTTGCTTGTCGGGGATACCCCTTTACTTTGATCCTGGATCCGCCACTGCTTGTTAGAACAATCCAAGAGACAATTATACTTTCAGGGACTGTTTATGCAATATACCAAACTGTGCCAACCTCCTTTTATTCATTATACCCCCAGATATTTAGTTAATGTGACTTTGCACCCCAAACTTTTATAACCCCCCTTTAATGGGACTAGTTCTATAGAAAAAACCTAAATCCCCATCGTCCTCTCCTCCAGATCTTCGGCCATGGCATCCGCAGGCAAATCCTTCCTTCAAACCATAAGACGCTACATCAAGAAGCCATGGGAAATCACTGGCCCATGTGCTGACCCAGAATACAAGTCCGCACTGCCTCTTGCCGCCGATTACCGGCCATTTTGTCCGGCCACTGAACCGGCCAAGGCCATCGTCCCGACCTCCGATCCAGAAACCGTGTTCGACATCAAATACTTCTCTCGCGATCAGCGCCGTAACCGCCCGCCCATCCGCCGCACCGTTCTGAAAAA